>NC_044030.1:58322063-60722063 GCF_900496995.4 Aquila chrysaetos chrysaetos
ACAGGTTTCCAACACCTCTGTGCCTGAATAACCACTGGCCTGCTGGAAGAGGGCACTGATTTGCACCTAGAGCAGGCTAGAACAGCACTTAGGTAACCTGCAGTTGGGAACAACTTTGTAGATTTTTACTTTTTCTAGCCCACCAATCCTGACACCCAGAAGCACTGCAGGATCATGAACGCTCCTTGTGGGTTGCAAGAGCCAAGCTCTCTTCTGCTGGAAGAATATACCAGGCAATTCCTGATGCTGTGTTTCCTACCTCCCCTTTTCAGTGTGTAAGTTGGGTTGATGGTGGAGTCCAAGGAGAAGTCACATCTCCTCAGCGTCTGGATGAGGATGCAACTTGTCTTTCCACTTCACTTCCTCTGCTAAGTCTGTGTGTGGGATTTCATCACTGCCTAAGAGCTCCTAGGACTTGAACCAGATGCAAGCATGCAGGTTAAGGAAAATGAGTGGAGGAACAGAGGAACATTTCTGCTCCTCTGGAAGGGAAGCTGGCTCACCTGGTGAGACAGGCTCGCAGCACAAACATACTCACTGGGTGGCCCAGTCTGCATCACACTCCCATGATCTGAAGCACACACCACGCATTATTTCAGGCGAGTAACTTGTTGGAGTGGTTCATGCTTTGACTACTAAAAAACAACAGAACAGAGATGCTCTGTAGGTCCACACCCCAATGTCAAAGGGTAAATCACCTACAGAAAATGCAGCAATCAGCACCTCTCCTGACATGTGCTAAAGACTAGCTCCTCAATGATCATTCAGGGCCTTAGCTTTTGCCTGCCAACAACACATGCTTCGGTTGGATCTGGCCACATCTAGTATCAGGAATCATCTCTTCCTCCATGAGGTACCTTGCATTACATAGTAAACAAACAGCAGTGTGGCTTCAATGGGGCTGGCTGGCTCAAGAGCTCAGCTCCCTGACTGTGAAACCTCATTCTGCTCTGATTTAGCAAAGCCCAATGTGTTAAGATTTAGGACATGCTGAAAGGAATCTCTGTGTTCCCAGGCTCTGGGGAAGAAGTATGAAGGAAGCGATTGAGGTTGAAAGGGGATAATTTTTTGTTTACTCCTGAGTAGCCAAATGGGCAAGAGGCTTATTTATTTTACAGCATTTGTTAATATTGGTAGTGTGCATGTGCCTGGAGTGATGGAAAGGCCCATTTTTAAATACTGAGATCTATAAATCTCTGTGACAAACTTACAGAAAGTTTTTTTCCTAAACAGAAAGAATCCAACAGAACACCCACCCAACATGCTATAGCACGCATGTTAAAATCCTACCACAGCAAAACTGCCACTTCATTTTTATGAGCTATTTTTCCAGCAACTCTATGTTAATGTAATATAAAGCTGGGGAATGACACAAAGGGCAACTTTTTTGGTAGACAGACACCCACATCTGTTTCTTAGCACCTCAGGCCGTGGCTCTTAAGCCTTCTGGACCAGTGGAGCTCCACCAGTCCTCCAACATTCCTCATGGGGCATCAGACATCCCGATCAAACTTCAAATGGGAAGTGTCATTACATGGGAACAGTTCCTGTCACCAACTGGTTGGTCTCACAAATTGCCTCAGGGTCTGAAGCACTGATCTAAATAACATGGGTTGTTCTTCCACTGACTTCCAAATTGATCACAGTTTTGAAGGTTAGGCAATTTGGGCTATATATGCTGGTCTCTGAATGTGCATAGGCGTATGTAAAGACAACCACATGGATTTTAAAAACAACCTGTCACTACCGAGATATTATCTCTAGCAGATGAGAGTGCTACTCCTGTATCTAAACCCACACGCCTTACTTGGACAGACTTCCACTGTAGTCAATGGGAGTCACCAAAGTCAAGCAAGGAGCAGTGAGTAGGTGCAGTGCTGATAATAAGAGCAAGATACTCAGATTGGGACTTGTAGCTATAAAAAGGCAGCAAAAAGGAAATGAGCAATTTTATTCCAGTGTTTTAATCACACAGCAATAAAATGTAGAAGTTCCAAGTTCAAAGAAACAAAACCCATGTTCTTTTTGATTTAAGTCTATGAGTTTCATCTGTTTGAGGTTTGCGGCTGATCCTCCCACTGTTGTTACACAGCCCTTATCTGTGTAAATAACAGTACCAGAATTGGGTCTATGACAGTTTTTAAAGACATTCCTCGATCTAATTACCTTTTACCCTTGGGAAAGCATCTGAATACTTTTGAGCCATATGCATCTGAAAAATTTTCGGCCAGTATCACTCAGGAAAAGAAGCGAGAAGGGATTCCAACCATAAACACAAAACCTTACATCTTCTGACACTGGAAACCACATTGACTTTTAATGTGAGTGATCCCTGGAATTCAATGGACTGAAAAGAATAATACACTTTCAGTGATGTGAGAAAGTAGAAGGATATTCATGCTTGGAAAGTAAATATTTTCCTGAGTTTACACTTAAAAAACTATTAAACTCTCAATAAGGAGCAATTTTTAAAGATTTAAAGTTGAGAGGTACAATCCATTTTTTAAAACTCTTTCACCTTCTTTTTCAGGGAAAAGGAAAATACACGAGTATACCAGTCCCACATGCTGCTAGGGCCCATGCACTTCTTCCCAGTGTGCACACATACATGTGCAAGCACAACCACACATGCAGGATGAAGGGGAGCGGAACCAGACTGCCACTGGCAGTTCAAGGGCACCAGAGCATCACCAAAGAGTGCCTGGGTCTTCGGCGTGAGGGTGGACAG
The DNA here is from genome assembly GCF_900496995.4 of Aquila chrysaetos chrysaetos. NCBI lineage: Eukaryota > Metazoa > Chordata > Aves > Accipitriformes > Accipitridae > Aquila > Aquila chrysaetos. The sequence continues at coordinate 58,324,792 of NC_044030.1, forward strand.
GAACTGCTGCTCTTCACAGTACCTTCTCCCCTGTAGCCAAAGCATTTTCCTTTTGCAAGTACCACTGGAAATGGATGCTGTCTATCTAAGCGAGCAGTAATTTCCACTCCAGGCTCCACAGATTCTGTATGAAGTGTCTTGAAAAACAAACAGGCCTGGGAAACAGGCGGCAGTCAAACCAAGAAGCAAGCCACACTACCTGCACGAAAGGTGGGACAAGAGAGAATGGTATCGGCACTCTCCCCAGGTTACCATCTCAAGGACTGGCACTGGTCTTCTTGGTGCCACTACTGGACATAGTGGGGTGACCAGCAATGCTCTGAAGATAGGCTGGCTTGGTGGCCTGGAAAGACTGCAGGTTGAATTCAGTTTGAAAATGATGGTACCTTGCCACTCCACTGCTCAGATTGACCCCAGAGGGCTGATTCTACCACCCACTGCCAGCAAACAGCCTGCCAAGCCACAGCAACTGCCATAACACACATGGCAACTGCCTGACAAAGCACTAGGTCAAAAAGACAAACCAAATCAACCAAACAAAAGGAAAATGGTTACTGCTGCAAAACCAGGCACTCAGAGAGCCATCAGAATCGACTCAGTTGCAGGCTCAGCAACTGAGAAGAATACACACAAAAAAAGAGTGAGAGAAAACCACAATTTTCCTATTGTGGAGAAAGCATTAGAGTGGCAAGAAGAGTGTCAGGGTCTGTCCTGACTTTGCTGTAGACCATCTTAAGATGGGCAAGATGAAATCTCAATCCAAACACATGCAGAAAGGCCAAGTTAAATTATCCTAAACAATCTCCATTCAGCTGCCTCTCACCTTTGGAGTGCTTAACCCTACGTTCCCAAATGTTCAACTCTTTAAGCACACAGTTAATTAACAAAAGGTCAAAAAGAAAATCTATCATCTCCATTGAATCTCTCATGCAATGTATTCCTGTGTGAATGCACTATTTGAAAAAATGGAGGACTACTGACTTACATCAGGGTGAAGAAACCAGCATTAGTGGTAGGCTGTTCTTCATAAACCAGCCATGGAAGCTCATTAGTCTCATACTCTGATTCTGCTCTGTGCAGATCTAAGACACCAGCAGTCAGGAGCCTGTGGCTCAATGGGTTCCTGCTAGAAGGCCACAGAGAAGCTGCAAAACCTTAAGAAAATTAAGAGACCGACTTTTGTCAGCTGTGTTCAACATTTGCTTTGATCACAAAGATTCTTATTTTGAAAGCTGCAGTAACTTGTGTTTCTGAAGGATGTTCACATTCAGTGAATCCCCAGTATCTTTTAGTTCTTTTGCTTCTACTCTGTGTGAACTAATCTAAAAAACCATTGCCGTCTCCTTCCTCAAATCTCTCTTGCTCAGGATGAATGCTGGGATGAAACGGTTCCTACTGACTGAGAATTCCTGCCAATCTCTGCAAGTGCATAAATGTGCTAAAAATGTTCTGTATTAACTGTCCTTCTCCTCCCATCCCTCAGGCGTCATCACAGACCTGGACGAGGTGATGGCTCCCACAGGGACAAATGCTGGAAGCCCATCTGAAGCCAAGGGTTTCTGCTCACTGCAGCTGATCACCACAACATAGCACGGGTGCAGGCTTCTTAGAAGCAGTGTTAAGCACAGCAGAGAGTAAGATGAGACATTAATCTAACAGGAAGCTGATACCGTATAGATACAAGGGACTAATGAAAACTCAGCTATGGATCTACCTTAAAATTGAACTCCATGTGCTACATACACCAGCTGAAATGTCTTTGCTATTTTTGCTTTGATCAATATGTTGTGGCCTGTTCGGAGCTGACCGTAATGCAGACCAACTTAAGAGAAAATAGGAGTGGTGCTCCTTTTCCGATTTTCATGTTATTAACACAAGGGCAACCAGTCCAGTTCTAGAAATGTATGTCCATGGATGTTTTCCCGCTGACAAAAAGTTTCAAGAGCAACCAGCAGAGCTGCTTTTCGATACAAAAATAAGAACAAGCGTAAGGATCTGGAACTGAAAACATGTCCCATCTGTGTGTCTTTACAGATATATTATTTCACAGTAGAGCCCTTTCCCCCTTCTCAAACACCTACCCTTCTCACTAACATTTAAAGCAATTAGGATTATCTCGGATGCCCACAGTAGGGCACATTCATTGTGTATTTTCAAATAGCATTAATTCTTGGCATTAGGAACTCGTGATAAAAGGTAAAGATCTGAATGGAGATCTTTATTCAGCATGCTTTACCACAGATTATCTCATTCTTTTCCAGTTCATGCTTGTACTTTTGGCAACTAAGAAGGCAGGGCTGTAACTGATGTAATTAGAAACCAGAAGCTGAAGAAAATATCCTCCTGTTGACTCCGTCACCTCTGGCTTTAAATTCTCTTACAATAATATATGAAACAATCAAACAAGGCTTTCCACTTCTCACCCACCACCAGTTAGACAGGGAGGATGCAAAGATGACATTCAGGAAGCACAGCCTTTTTTTCCGAGACTCCAAAGCCTACCTTGAAACTACACCAATGCATTACAAAGCAACTGCCCTACATGCTTGCAGACATGATCCAGAGCACAGCAGTACTGATGGACCAACGCTCTCTGCTATCACCAGTGTTACATCCTGTGGCTAACTTGATGTCACTAAGACAGTGCTGTAAGCTAGGAAAGGCAGAGGGTGAAGCATCTCAGAAAAACTTCAGGAGGATCACGCATGCTGAGATGAATACCCTTGCTTTGAATGATTGAGAGGCAGCATGCGGAATTCAGCTGCTAAAAGCTTGCTTTTGGGTTGGCAGAAGTGAATGGTTATTCTCCTCTTGTGCAAGGTATTCACCAGAAACGCTCATTCTGCCCGAGGTCTCTGCAAGGTATAAATCACTACAGCTTCGCAGAAAGCTCCCCACTTTATATTCCACTGCCAGGAACCCTGATGGCTAGTGCTCTCAATAAGGAGACATGATTTTAATGGTTTCACACAGACATTTTCTATCTTGGAAGACATGAAGCAAAATGCTCTCCAGAAACGGGACATCTCAAGGCAAGGCAGATATTTCCCACTGCTGGGTGACTAGGTAAAACATGCACTTCTGTACAGGTTTTTTTGGGTCATCTCTAAGTGTAAACATTCTGTACAATTACACAAGAAGCACGATGACCTCAGCATCACAAAAGAGCTGAGATGAGGTCACAGACTTGAGGTATCTTTCACCTGGCAGTAAGACTACCAAGAAAAGGCATCACGATAAAACACCAAAGGCATCTCCCTTTTCCTCCCCTACCATTCTCCAGTCACTTATTTAAACCCTGCATTGTCCTGTGCACACATTTGCGCAGCAACATGAGGAATTAGACTGGAGAACCTAGTCTGCTGCTGAACATGCAGCCCCTTTGGTTTTGTATTGCCATTACTGGAAAGATGCACATGCCTCTCCTTCAGGCTGTGAGTCTGCATTATGACTACCAGCAGACCTGCTTTTGGAGATCCCTACTTCCCTCAGACATTCATGGTCCACCATGGCAGGGCAAACCCAATGGTTTGCATGGTTGTGCTCTAAACCAGAGGCCAACAAAGAGACAATGCTTTTGAAAAAGAAACAAGCCAACAAACCATTTCAAGATTCAAGATTAGAGAGCAGCCACAGAAACGCATTAGGAGGCATCGATTTCCAGGAAAGGCATATAAAAATGTAGCTGTGAGGGATGTGGGTACTTGGAGATCTGCCACCAGCTGAAGAGCAGCAAGGAATCTCAGAGGAATGAAGTGGTATTTGCTTCATGACGTAACAAGGCTGTGACAAAGCTGGGACCTTTCATCTCTTTATTCCTGGAGGTCAGATACTACTTCTCTATTCCACACACAACACCAGAGACTGATTCTCCATCAAAAAAGATATGCCTGGTGTGTTGTACTTAGAAGACCGACAAAAGACAGAGGCAGCTCTGAAAAAAAAAAAAGTCTTCAAATCCACTTTTTGGACTCTTTTTCTTATTCCTATAGAAATTAAAAACTGTTCTAACACCAAGACTAAAACACACATATATCAATCATTTCTCATGAGAAATATCTAATTATCTTGCCAGCTGCTGGTGCGCATGCTCAAAGATCTATTCTGGGCATTTTATCCTGCCAGGACTGGTTTTGCACAAAATTGCTGGGCTACGGGCTCAGGAGGCATGGGACTCCCTAGGCTCTCGCATGCTGGTGCAGCAGCAAGACAGGGATCTCAGCACCCCATGCGCTCCTCCTGTGCAGCCACCTTCGAAGCCAGATCCATGAAATAAACTGTGTTTTTCGAAAAAGAAGTCTTTTTTTTTCCTGTGAAAAAGAAAACAAACCATTCCACAGATCCAGGTCAGAAGAGGCCACACAACCATATGAACAGGTGGCAACCTCTGGTGGCAAGGCAAAACCAGCAACAGACTGCCTACAACTCCAAATCTAGGAACAGAAATCACAGAGTCACAGAATCATACAATAGTTTGGGTCGGAAGGGACCTTTAAGGGTCATCTAGTCTAACCCGCCTGCAATGAGCAGGGACATCTTCAACTAGATCAGGTTGCTCAGAGCCCCATCCAACCTAACCTTGTGTCCTGGTTTCAGCTGGGATAAAGTTAATTTTCTTTCTAGTAGCTGGTAGAGTGCTATGTTTTGCGTTCAGTATGAGAATGATGTTGGTAACACACTGACGTTTTCAGTTGTTGCGAAGTACTGTTTAGACTAAGTCAAGGGTTTTTCAGCTTCTCATGCCCAGTCAGCAAGAAGGCTGGAGGGGAAGAAAAAGTTGGGAGGGGACACAGCCAGGATAGCTGACCCAAACTGGCCAGATGGGTATTCCATACCATATGACACCATGCCCAGTATATAAACTGGGAGGAGTTGGCTGGGGGCGCAGGTCACTGCTCAGGAACTACCTGGGCATCAGTGAGTGGTGAGCAATTGCATTGTACATCACTTGGTTTGTATATTCTAATTCTTTATTATTATTATTATCATTATTATCATCATCATTATCATTATCACTATCATTATTACTATTATTTTCTTCCTTTCTGTCCTATTAAACTGTCTTTATCTCAGTCCACAAGTTTTACTTTTTTTCGATTCTCTCCCCCATCCCACTGGGTGGGGAGGAAGTGAGTGGCTGTGTGGTGTTTACTTGCCGGCTGGGGTTAAACCACGACACCTTGAATGTTTCCAGGGATGGGCATCTACCACCTCTCTGGGCAACCTGCTCCACTGTTTCACCACCCTCATCGTAAAAAATGTCTTCCTTATATGTAGTCTGTATCTACCCTCTTTAGTTTAAAACCATTACCCCTTGTCCTATCGCTACAGGCCCTACTAAAAGGTCTCTCCCTACCTTTCTTATAAGTCCCCTTTAAGTATTGAAAGGCCGCAATAAGGTCTTCCCAGAGTCTTCTCTTCTCCAGGCTGAACAAATGGACTCACCATCCCTGTGAGCCTGCTGAGGAAAGAAGGCAGGTGTTCGTTCACCTGAACCCTCCACTTTTCCCACGGTGAGTATGCAGAAACATGTGATTTCAGCAAAAACAACCAGTGGCTTGGATTTTTTCCAAAGCAAAAGTTTTTATCAGAACAATTTCCAGCCAGCTCTAAAGAACAGAACACGGAGTCATTACTGTCCATCTCCTTTGAGGTGTGCATCTTCTCCTACGCTGATGACACAGGTTTTCCATACATCCCCAACACCACCTAACCCACAGATAATGCCACACAGAGGCGACTGAAATGGACATCCCCAGCTGCCGTTAACTAGTGGCAATGTAGTCTCGCACGCTTATCACAGCTGTTGTGCAGCAGCACGTGAGAAAGAATGGACAAAAGGCTGCCGGCTGCTTCTTTGTGGGATGACTGCTGACACTGCACGGCGCAGACGGACAGATGTGGGGGCTGCTCCCTGTTTCAAGGAAAGACCTCACATGCTACATCTATCTCCTAGTGCAATACCTGAGACGGCTAGTGACTCCTGACTCCTCATCTGCTTCTGTGCATCACTATAATACAGTTGCCTTTGTTTTGCTTGGTACATATACTTAAAACCTGTCTAAACAAGAAGTTCCTTGTGAATAACTACCTCTAGACGCATCAGTTGTCCCATCTAGAAAATGCATTGCCATTTGCAATAGCTGCAGCAAGAAAATGTTTTTTGAAAAGCAATGGTAATTTTAAAGGAAAGAGTGCACTCAAGGCTTAGGATAATGTTACCAAGCAGCAGAATATGTGGAGAGAAAAAAAAAAGGCATGAGGTTTCTCCCTTGTGTAGCGATACTAAAGGAAGGAAATAGGATCCTAAGAGCTTTAATAATCCTGTATAACTTTTTGGTGTTTAGTACAGAAATCCAAACGTAACACTACTTTGGCTGAGCATCTCTCCATTCTTGGGTCAGAAAGGCTGCTAATCTTCACTAGCATATCAGGAAAAAAAGGAAGCTATCACAGTTTGCGCAACAGCAGGGCTAGCCATATAAATGGAAATGTTAATTCTGGTCACCACTCTTTACATTTTTATTGTTGCCAATGTCACTTTCAATCTATAAAGCAAGGATGAAATCCATGTCTGTTGTCATCAGTCCTAATGCTCAAAGAGTAACCAAACAGCTAATAATGATGGCCTCAGCCCTTTCAGGTTTAATGAGTCTTCATTTTAAAAAATACTGGCTCAGTGCAAGAGTGCCTATTACACAGCTTAAAAGATATTTTTGGACATGATTTGCAAGCTTTTGGAAACCAAGAGGTTACTAAACAATCAGAGAAAATGCTAAGTCTAATGAAAGTGCTCTGTTATGGTAGATACAACAGATTTTTCACCTGCAAACAGATTTTTACTTTTTTTTTTAATGCTCTTACAATGTAAGCTTCTCTGCTGGGAAGGGAGAAAACAAGAACCTGCAACTCATACCACACTAGCAAAAGCAGCAGGAGGTTTGTCACTGACTTCAGCATGAGCAAGACTGTACTGACTAATGACTGTATTCAAAATAGAACAAGAGGGAAGAAACAAGAAGCCTTATCATTTACAGCTTACAATTTAAGTGAATCTGCAGCTTAAAAAGCCCAGAGGGCTTTAAAGTTACTTAATATTACCATGGCATTACCATTTTTAATATTAACTTTAATTTGGAAGCAAGTCAAGCAGATTTGCAGTAAAATGGTTCAACAAGTATTGATGAAATACACAGCACAAGATGGGTGTATGCATGAACACAGTAAAAATGTTGTTACTTATTTTAAAGTGAGATTTATGCCCTCCGAAGTTTAGGAACCTTGTTGCAATAAGTCACAATACTTGAGAAAATAGGGACAAAAACTGAACACAAAACATTCTGAGGTAGTCAAATAAGTTAAATGAAGTTTCACACAACATTAGGCTTAAGACAGACCCGCTGCGTTATATTTATATTTATTTCCACGAACACAATAGCGGTATTAAATGCAAACTGTGAAACGTTGGTGCGGCACGGAAGCTGGTCCTGCTCCAAGGTGAAGGGCCAGCCTCTGGCTGACCATGTGCCATCAGCTGGAAGGCATTGGCTGTGCCTAACGATACTGGTGGTGCTACCAGCGACATCTCCCCAGGCGGTCCTGCTGACTTTCTACAGCCGTAGTGATGCAGACCTGGTGGGATGGTCAACCCACCAGTGTCCAGCACTTTCTTCAGGATACTGACAGCAGCAGCCTTGCTAGGAAGGGCCAAACTCCCCTGAGATCACAGTTAGCAGTCTACAAGCTGTGGGTCAATATGGCCTAAAAACCTTGGTCATTTTAGTTTCCTACAAGGGTACTAGGTCACTTCAGTGCTCTTGTGCCGTCTTTCCTTACTAAGGTTACTGGAATAGGCTTGAGTGCATCTGCCCAATTTTCAATGTGTGCTTTCCTTGCCCTTGCTTGCCACAGTCTGAAGTCAGTAAGGTGACCCTGAAATCATGTTTCAGTGGCAGAAAAGTTCTAAAATAAATAAATAAATAGAAAATCAGAGTTAAAATACTGTCATCTGTTGTAGAGAAAATTTAAAGACAGGTTCCTTGGGTCCAGTGGACCAATCCAGACACTGGCGTCTGTGTCAAAGACTGCCTGCCTTCAAGAGGACCACTCCAATGCTATGCCTCAGTTAATTTCAACAGTGCTGAATGCAACTCTGGTCAATACAAAATTGATTCAATGCTGTAAGGGCAAGGCAGGGAGGATAGAAGGGAAGCAAAAAGTGGAGCTCATCCTCTGCTGCATCACACAGCCCTGCTGCAACACACTGCAGACACAGGGTGGTGAAGAGGGGAGAGGGAAGGGGCTGCAAGGAGCTTGCACCATGCAGAGTAACGCAGTACCTGGTACTGTTCAGGGTCAAGGCAGGCTTTTTCCCTCCCTTGGAGGATGGGCCAGGGAGTCTCTCTCCACACATGTAGCTGACAGGTACAGCAGTTGAATGCAGCAAGAAAAACAAATGAAGTGATCCCAGCCAGACAGTTAAGAGTCAGAGGTACAGAGGTCAGCCCCATGGCTGAGGAGGGGTAATTCCTTTCAAACTAGGGGCCAACCCACATTCCTCTCACCTCACTCCTTTTTAACTACAGTTTAGGCAGTTACAGCTTCATTTGGGTTAGTCCCTGCAAAAGTATCCACGTACCAGGAATAAACCAGACGCCTCTCAACAAGCCAGTGTTGTTTCACTCCAGTGTAGACTCTGTTTGCACAAACTCATGTAGAGTATTTATGCCCTGGAAAAATTAGAGACTCAATCCACAAAATTAAAGTCCCTGGAAACACGTGTGACTCAGGGAAGAGCTGGGACAAGATGTGTTTGACACAGCTGGTAGAGATACCTTTATGAACTAGAAGTTCATATTTACCCAAGAGAGGGGACAGTAATAACTGACATGAGCAAAGTCTTGATTCAGAGTATTTAGGAGATTTTGGTACACAGCTAGCTTACATCTGGCTCGGACTGAAATTCATCAAAATGTGTTTTATATAGCCAAAAGCCAATACAAAAATATAGCTAAAAAAATCTAGTGTAAACAGTTGCTTCAGGGTGGGAAAAATAAAACTCTCCTTGCAGTGTCTGCAACTGCTCTGAGACAGAACTTGAAAGGGAAAATGATTTATACATGAACAGGAGAGAGAGCTCATTGATTTTTCTTCTTCTTTCATGTCCAGAAAGGAAACAAAACTAGTGACAAACTGGACTAAAAACATTCTTTTACTTTCAGCAGACTAAGACATGATTAGTGCCATGCTTGGGGTAAATAAACATGCTACCCACAGCATATGGGGTGTGATTCAGATCTTATGCAAACCTACTTGTGAAACTCAACTGATTTAACAGATACTGTGAGATAACCATCAGGCACAGAGTTTTAAAACTGGCATTGTAAAATTACAAAAAAAGCAGGAAATAAATGCAAACACATAAATGCCAGTATTACACAAGAAACAAAATCACAATTGTTTGGTTTATTTCAACATGAACCACAGGGAGTCCTATGTGGTTAGCTTGGCTCCCACTCTTTCCGGATCACATATTAAAATGAATCCCAACAAATGAAATGTTCAGTTCTGAAGATACTTCAAAACCAACCTCCAGATCTTTTCAGACTTTTAAGATAAGCGTATTTCAAAAATAAGTGCTCCCCCCCAATCCCTTTCAAACACTTTTAAAGCGAGTTATAATACACCCAACTGTGCACAGATGCTTTCGGCTTTTCTCATGTTTTGTCCAACCCGTAGGTGCCAAGTGGGGTAGACCCCTTTGTAGCAGAGGTGGGGTACACTGCAGAGAAGTGTTCGGGAGTGGTTAGCATTTGCCTCATGGCCACGCCACTGTGCATGTGCTGTGCAATGCGACGGCAATGTGGTCTGCAAGCAAGAGCTACGCCAGCGCAAGGCAGCGCCACTGCAGACGGGTGGTGTGACCGCTCACAGGAACGAGCAGGCAACCACCTTGGCAGAAACTAGCAAGCCACCTCCAAGTCTTCGCCTTGAAACACCAACAGCACTAAAAGGTTAACGGAACTGTTGACACCCTCCTAATCACAGAGGGAAGAGCAGGAATATGCATTTGTATATGATCTTATTTACATGTGTGGAAGCAGTGAGGGGAAGCAAATACTTCTATAGCATGCAAAACCAAGTTCACTGGCTATGCACCAGCATAGCAAGACAAGTCTGGTATTTTTCCATTTTTCAAGTGAAAAAACACTTTGCCTGAATAGTTGTTTGTGTGTTCTTGGTACGGCAGACTAACAAAATGTCACTTACAAGCAGAACGCAGCTATAACACTTGCATGTCTGATCTACTTCAACAGGTTTGGAGGAAAGGAAATATAATTTATTATAGCCTATTTAGCTCTGCAACAATTGCCCTTCAAAACCCGAAGGAGAACAATGTAATTGAAGTGCATGCCTTCTTCCCTGCAGAAACCTCAAACAGCCTCAGGCAAGAGCTAATACAGATGTAGTACAAGGCATTAAAAGAGTGCTGGATGCTGTAGCTAGCAATTATCCTGGTATTTAACCAAATCTATCGCTCATCAGGAAAGCGTTTAGTGCAGTAGTCGGAGCGAGACGTGCTGACACGGAGCACAGCTACTTAACTGTCCCCTCCAGCGATTACACTTTCTCAACCTAAGTCATGTCAAATTAAACAACTACACATTGACTTTTCACTTCTATAAACATTAAGGTATGATTGACAACTCCTGGATGCTATAAGACAGTCATTATAATCGGCCAACATACTGTTAGCTTATTTGTGGTGTGGTTTTCTTCCCCTGTTCTGAGCAATTTCCTCCTGGACTATTTTTACAGTGCTCTATAGATACGTTTGCTTTGATTACACCCCCATCAGGAGACCTTTGTGTGTGTGTGAAGAAACAACATAAAATTACGTGACTGAACTTGGCATACAAGATACTTCTTTTTTTTTTCTTAGTCCCAGCCAGCACTTACCCATTTAACTCAAATTTGGAGATATCTGGACAGCAGCAATCGGATGCTAGCACTGCACTAAATACCGTTAATGTGGCACCTTTGTGGAGTATTTTTCCCAATTCCTGCCCTTACTCCTGGAATTCTTTTTCAATCTACGTACGGCAGACACTGCAAGAGGAATGAGTCAACTGCAAGAATAGGAAATTAAGTGACAAGCTCTACGATAGTGTTCTGAGTACGTATTTGTGAAGACCTCAAGCTTCATAAGGCTATTGCAGTGTCCCTATGTCAAGGCACTGCTTACTCTATGTATCTGAAGACTGCAGCTTAGTAAAGTTACTAGAAACCAAACAGGTACAAAAAGGAATCAAGGTTGTAAAGAAATATGACCCTTCGATTTTATATGCAACATTCTGGTGCCTGAAACCACCACATTATAAGTGACAGCTTTACTCTCCACCCCTCTAATTCAAGCCACAGGAGTAACATAAAAGATGTCCAAACTTTCCCTGCTCAAAATAAAAGGAGAAAGTAAAAAAAAGTTTCGTAAATAATGCTTAACATGTCTACCCTCTCAACTCCCCCCCCCCCCCATCATCCCTAACAAGCCTCACCGGATCCTTTAAAGCCTCTGGTAATGAAGCCGGTGAGATTAATACTATATCATTAAGCTAATTATGAATACGAACAAGTGTAGAATGCTATTGGTATGCCTGGAAGCCTCCATACTTACATGATTAGTGGATCTGAAGCTTTACCTTCCTACTGCCTGCAGTAGACTGAAAGGTAAACTGTACGGTGGTTTGTTTATTTAGAAAAACATAATAAATCAACTAAATAAAATCAGTCACAGTAAGCACATTTGTGGAAACTGTTCTGGGCTAGAAAAGTATGATTTCACTGCAGGATTAGCACTCAAAGCAAAAACAACTACAGGAGCTGAAAACGGCTGAGGAGGACAAATGAAGTATAGCTATCTCTCCTCTCTGGTAGTACCAACTGCAGTCCCACTCCTTTTTCCACTTCTGAACTATATTTAATACCCGAGAATGGGTCTCAGAAATCTAAAATTAAATGTATCAGTATTTCAAACATCCCATCTCTCCCCCTGGCTGAAGAGCCAGGCAATAATAAAACCAAAAGACTTTAGTGAATAGTCCAGAACATGCCAGCTCTGTTTCAAACACAGAGGACAAAGCAGTCACAGCACTGAAGACAGTGAAATATAACTTAATTACCAGGTTTTCCAGTGTAGCACTGAAATAACAACATCACAGGAAGCACTTTAAAACTTTGCTGGTCTATCTCCAATCTTTTCTTGCGTTTCTTTTTCATCAGTTAACTGCCACCAACTACCTAAATTTCACTAAAGCAAGTTACTGTCCTTGTCTGCAGGCCAACCAACACAGCATGCTTTCCACTTCATGCGGCTATTACTGTTTAACTCCAGGGATATTTCCCAGACTGCCAGATCCCCAAGACAGCAGATTTATCTCCAAAAGCTCAGCTTCAATTTACTCGTACACAAAATATCTTGGTTATATTTTGCACCGACTTCCTACTTATGTAATTGGACAAAGGCACCTACTATTTTATCTTATTCTCAATGACCTCATGTCCACGCTGCAGCTGAAGGGACTAAAACAAGCAGGGAGAACATCTGCCATCCCAGCACATTGCCAAATGTACTAGTAACTTATGTAGTTTCTGTATTTTAAGGTTTCTGGGTAAATATCCCCCAAATCTTCTGCTCAAAGTTTCACCTCCCAAGATCTGGGAGGCATTGACACAAAAAACCAACAAAACCCCACCCAAATCAAAACCCAGCAATGGGCTTTAGCTCCATTTTGGTGGTTACCAGCTGGCTGTATCATCTCTACATCTCAGAAGCAACCTCCTCCAGCTGAGCTGCTCCTGCAGCACTCTGCCTCACCGGAGCTCAGCTGCCCACGGGATGCACCTGCATGCACCCCCGTTCTCCCATGGGCAACACACCAACTGTATGTAACTCACTCACCTCACAGGTCCTTTGGCTTTGCTATTGAGAAATTCAACGTTAGCATTTGCTATAGCAACCCTACAAAAAAACCAATTAACCTAAACCAAAAATCCCTTAGGAAAATTCCCACTCTGTATTTCTAGCCAGGAATCATAAAACTACAGTATTCAAAGAACTGTATTTTCAACAGTATTTTTTTGAAAATAAAGGCTACTTCGCTGAAAAGCTAATGCTAAAATGCAGTACTTCAACAAAATACTGAAATACATTTAAGAAATAGCATAAAAATAAGACAGGGTCCCATCAGAGAAATCTGTATTTGAACATACGCAGTGTCTGTATACAGAATGTGCGCATAGCATGTGTGTATCCATATATCCATGTATATATATCTCTATATTGATATAGGCACCCACACACAAGTACAGGTATGTGTAGATTATATATATTATATATATAAAGCTAACTTTCAGTCCTCAGAAAACAAAAGCTATCCCCATATAACAGCCAAATTCCTACATAACTCAATTTCGACATCTCATCTGGTGTGAACTGCACTCATTCCTAGTGTAAACCCCAGCGCGCTCTGCAATGATATACTGTAATGTCACATCGCAATCTGGATTTACTATAAAGGGCTGCTGACGAGTTTCAGAGCAGTAAACATTGCTGCGAGGTGTATTTCACACTGAGCTGGTTTTTATGAAGAACACTTCACCGCCCAGCCACGGCACCCAGATGATGAATGGTGAAAGATGCATGACAAGCTTCATCATTGTTTGTAAATCTTAACTGTTCCTGCTCACTAACTCTGCAGGCAATTTTCAAAGACAGCGGCCGACAGAAGGACAGCACAGCTTTCCTGAAGGTTATTCAACTTGTACTTGGCCTAAGCTATGCCTGCGAGGAGCAGGAAATAAACTCATTGGTTACACTGAAGCATAGAATTAAAAACGTCTGCGGGGCAGGCACGCTAACGGTAGCTAAATTAAGAAAGCCCATTAAGTAGCCTTGCTATCCGTCCCGTACCCTGCCCCGCAGGGTTACATACATCATGTGCAGGCAACGTATCTTGGTATTATTTACACACACAATATAAATATGCATATTTATAAAATGGGCAGAATGAATGATGGGCTGTCTGCTCACATACCACGATTCCCCTGTATCTTGTGCAGTTACACACAGTGCTCGACCATCCCCCAGCTCCTTTGCCCACTGCTTGCAGGAAAACTACTTCTGTTCTCTTCCATCAGAAGTTTATCCTTGCAACAGGGTATAATGCACAGATAAAGGAAACTACTCATGGCATGCAAGCATGGCAGTAGAGAGAGATGTTACCCTTCTTTTCCCTGAGATCATTCTCGTGTGGGAGCAGCGTCATGGACTGCAACAACCTCTTGCAAAGAGTCACAATCTGGCTCATCTCCTCCCTGCTAAAGGCAAAGCCCGTCTACACCGCTCTACGCTACAGAGCCTTCTTAATTCTGAGTTTTTCTTTTCCCTTTCCTTTTCTTTAGAGATCAGTAGCTAATATTTCTTTTGCTAGAGTTTCTTACGATCTGCAGAGGGTTGCTTTATAAGCAGGAGAAGCTGCAGAAGAATTAGTTCAGCTGGAGACTCCCACCTGAGCTGCAAAGCTGGTGTGAACTGCAAGATGCTCTACGCAGACTCTCGCGCACAGAAAAGATTACAGCTGAATATGGAGTGAGTTCTCTCTTCTCTTAACCAGCCAAGTTATGAGGATGCAACTGCGCATTACAGCAAAGCAGAGAGGTGAGCAGTATCACTCTTTGTTACAATTACAAATCATGCCTAGGTAAGCACACTGTTATCACTACTGTCCTGACCAAGATGTCTGCATTTCTTTTTATAGTAAAGTTTTTTTTGCTATTAATGATTTCTATCAATTTCTGCTTGCAGTGGGAAAAATTCTGTATCCAGAGGTAATAAAATCAGTGTCAAAGTCATACTTGGGTATAAAAGGAAGCAGCTCAGCTGACGGTGTCGATTTTTTCAGTGAAGTATCCAACATCCTTTAAAGTGTGAAGAAAAATCCCATACAGCCTCATCAGCTATAGTAACATCCTCCGTCCCACACAGAGGAGCTCAAACAGGCAGAAAATAAGTCCAGGGGTGCAGTGGTTATAAACCACTGGTCTCTGACATGTGGCTCTAAAATGCTCCTAACTGCAAGAAGGACTGAGAAGAAACCTGCCTTCTTTGACTGCTTAGCAACTGTCCTGGCTGAGCCCCTTCTTGGCAGATGTGGTTTTGCTGGTGTGAGTGGATAGGGTCCCACTGGCACCTCCTGAAGGTTCAGGCTGTCCCACTCTCTCTTGCTAGGGTGCCGACAAATGAAAGCATTCACACATAGTTTTCATGAGACTTTAGCGTTCCTCCTAGAGGATGCTAAGGCCTCAGTCCAGAAATATCTGTATTTCTACAAAAAGAGATTTGGCGTAAAACCATCAAAAATACAGCTTGTTCAGCTGCTCCTGCCGCAGGACTAGCAGCCTCCCCCAGAGCAAACAGCAAGGGCTCATCAGCCGCCTTGGCATGAATCAGCAAAACTCATCAATCAAACCTGTAACTCTGCAATTGTCCAATGAAAAGTTGCTTTGCTGCACATATTATTTTATTTCTGTGTGCTTGTGAGTGAGTGAAACATAAAGGTTGCATTTAGAGAAGAAACTACTAAAATGAGCCTTTTAATCAGAAATAAACTGAAGCAGAATGGGATGTAAGCAAATACTTACATTAATTTCTTTTCAGGAATTCCCTTCAGACCTTATAAAGTTATTTTAATATTGGTCAAATCTTCACCTATCCAACCTAATTTAGAACACAGACCAATAATTTATAAAAAGGCTTCAATACACACAAAAATGAGTTACCAGAGCTTATACTGAATATGCCTCACATTCTCAAATGTATTTTGATAGCAGCTGTTACAGCTAATGAAATGATGAAGTATGAGTAAGTATGTCACAAATCAGGGTTAGTGGCTTGCTTGGTTTAAAAGACAAAAAATCCCCAAGCCCAACAACAGTCTAGTCAGCTGAGACCAAAATTCAACTTTTTATTGAAAATGAAAATGACATGTTAAAAGGGCATCTGCCTAAAGAGGTCTGTTAAAATGTTGCAATGCACGTGCACAACCAGCAGTGTAAACCAAGGCTTGCAGAAGCGCAGTGTAAAATCTGCTTGCCATCCTTGTAATGACTGCCTAAGGGAAGCTGCACACAGCACAGCCATCAGGGACTGTAAGTAGCAGCAATGAGAATGCACAAGAAAAGATAACCAGTCGCACAAAGATTAAGTGACCCATTTGAACTGACTGTTCAAAATCTGCAGATTTGGATGATTACTGCTTCCTTTCTTCTTCTGTCTTATTTCAAAATTTACTTCTAAAAGTTTGATGTAAGACAGATACTTATTGAAAATAGTCCCGAGTTGCTCTTTCGTCACTAAGGATAGCATACTCTTCAATAGGGGTCACTTTTTAAGCAAAAGATGCACAGACAGACACACACACAAAACACACAAGCTAAATACTGCTGAACTGTATCAGTTCTAGGCGCAAAATGTTACCCTCCCCACATACTCGCTGCTGAAACCCCTCCAAATTCAAGATGTATTTCTGCAGATGCTCTATTGAAGAGGTGCGTAGAAAAGGAGTAAAAGTGGTACCTCACATACTTGACAATACCTGGACCCTTTGGGACTGAAACAACTACTCTTTAGCTTACACAGACTGTTTCTAGGCCACTGATGGAGGACAATTTGGGATATTTCCTACTATTGTGCCCCACTTCCTAAGTGCTTTATTAGCATAGCTCTGTCAATGCATTTTCTCAGCTGGCTGCAAATAAAGAGCAGATAGATGAAAGGCTTTTTTCTGCTCTTTGGGGTAACTTCTTAGCCGTACCACGCCAGCCTACTTTGTTGCAGTGCCATCTGTGTAACTTGAATACTTGCAGAAAGCAGTTCAGGTTCAAGAACATGGTCTCAAAGACCTTTTGCATACCAGGACCCCTTGACCTCTCTGATCCTACAGCCAGGTGCCACCTGTGGCTCTGGAGGGTTACCCTTACCTCGCATGGCATTTCAAGGGCACAGGAAACCTCAAAAAAATGGGCATAACTTTGGTGCACAGTAACCCACTCTGAAAGAAACATCCAACCTCTCCTGCAAGTTTCTGACATTCCTTGCATTCCAGCCATGCTTTTGCCTAAATGGAACGTTTTGTCTTAAGCAGGGAGAACGTTTCCAACATGCCCTTGATTGTGAAACCACTGGAAGAGGCTCTTTACAGAGCTGCTCCAGTTTGGGCGGGCTTCTCCAATGGCTCAGCACTGTTTTCCATACAGCATCCAAGCAGAGAGATGCAAGGGTAAGTCTTTAAATGCAGACCCTGGAAAGCCTGTGCCACCTTGGATTTCCACAACTGTAAAACTGGGGATACCAGTTATTTAACTTCTAGAAAGGACTGTGAAAAGGTGTTTTGAAAGTGTTGGAAGCTGTTTGGCTGACAAAAAAACCTGTTACCAGAAATGCTCTCCTTCATAAAATTTTTTTTGCTGATTTACACAAAACTGTTGACCATTTCTGTATCAAAATGAACACTTTGTATAAGTTTTTCTTATTTGTGTTTGGGAGGAGTTTCGGGCTCCTGCTTTATGTTCAAGCTGCAAATACAGCACTGCTCCAGTGCTTCATTACTTGTGTTTCCAAATATCCTGACACTTAAGAAAATAAAAATTCAAATCCATTCAGCAGCTAGAGCAACATTTTAAACGCAAGCCATCTCCTTTACCACAGGTACAGACACACAGAATAATTATAATTTCACATAATAATGACAAAGAGGAGTTTTTATTCAATGCCAACTATAAGATGAGGTAACTACTTTAATGATCAAAGGTGTCTGCAAATACAGGGATGTTTCTCCCTTGCATGCTTCTATTTGAATGTTAAATTTTTCTGCCATTGTCCCAAATCTGGAAAACACTCCCATACAGATAAGCAAATGCTCAACTTTTACTCAGTGGAAACAGGACCCAGAGCAAGGTACGCAGTCCTGATCCAAGCATGTACTTTCTTGCTCTCTCAAAGCAAGGTCTTGTGCAGGTATTTCACAAATCTAAGTGCAGGAGGGCCTGATTCAAAAGCAGTGGAAGGTGCTATCCAATTCTGGGCAGTGATCCAACCCTGAAAAAGCCCCATTTAAAAAAAAAAAAAAAGAAAAGAAAAAAGCAACTGTCCCACAGAAATCAATGGGAATAAGGCATTTGGCTTTTGGAGATCCACTTCTTGCACAAGGATCTCTCAGCTTGGCTTCTTTCAAAAGAAAGACGTGTTAAAGTATGCTTTGCTTGCACAGGGATTGATAACAACCTCTCATACATCTTTTCCTTTGATTGCTCTTGCAGAAAAAACGAGAGTAAAAATCTTTTGAAAGTACTGAGTACAAAATTCCTCTCCTACCTACAAATTATTATATAAAACTTACAACCTGGTGATCTAAGAGAGCCCTCTGAAAACATCCTTATGC
The DNA here is from genome assembly GCF_900496995.4 of Aquila chrysaetos chrysaetos. NCBI lineage: Eukaryota > Metazoa > Chordata > Aves > Accipitriformes > Accipitridae > Aquila > Aquila chrysaetos. The sequence goes on from NC_044030.1 coordinate 58,343,289, forward strand.
CATTTGTCACTGGTTTATCTTCTTTTTCTCCCCGTTTTTTCCAGTTTCAGCTGGAAGGGCAGCAGCTGTGCTGAGTTGGAAGCAAACCCATTTTACTTAGAACCACTTCAAATTGCAAGGAGGTTGACTGATGGTGTTTCGCCATTCAGAAAATGTCAGCCCATTACTATATGCAACACACTGTAACATGGTATGACCTCACAAATGTCAGAAGCTTCCTGAGAACTTTGCATCATTCATAAAAACAAAAAAAGTGTAAACCAGTGGTCTGCTAGCTCATCTCTCCTCCCTTTCAATGTAACTGGTCTAAGCAGGCAGTTAACTTACTAGAATAAAATTAATGAAATAGTCTGACTAAAATACTGAGATAATACATGAACTGGCAAAACCTCTATAAAGCTGAAGTTTCAATTTAAGTGTGGGTAATAGACTGCATGTGTTGTAAGACCATCTCAGATCTGTGCTTGGGAATTTAATAACCATTTTTGTTAAAGCTAAACATTTCCTATGCTTTAAGAATTTGGCTGCAAAATTAGGTTTTCATTTTGACTTGCTGATCTTCTATACGCACTATTACCTTCCTGTAAAATTTCTGGATTAACATTACGCAACTCTTCACACAGATCTTAAAAAAATTAGTTATGGGCTTGCTGCAGGAGTTACGAGGTGAAGTTTTATAGTCTGCATTATATAGCGAGTAAGATCAGATGATCCTAATGTTCCCTTCTGGACCCAAAATCTATGAACATGTAGTCTTAGAGAGAAAACAAGTCTCCAAGCATGGTTACTACTTCAACCGCAGAAAAGGAAGGAGTAAAATATGATTTGTTTATTTAAAACATGCACTAGCGTTGTCTTCAGCCAGTAGCAACCACTAACCCTGCAGAAACATGCCACCAGGCTTCACACAAAGCAGTCAGGCATTGTACAGAAAGTTCAGCCCAACAATCAATGGAGAAACGCCTAAGGATGTGTCTTCCGTATGAGGGAGCACTTGCAGCATAGGCAGTCAGTACTTTGGGGGAATGGACCACCCTCTATAATACGCAAGATCCACTGCTCATAGCCTGCTGGCTGACTCGGCACTCACACAGATGACAATAAAGAGGAAAAAAACCTCAAACCCTCTGAGGACTGTCAAAAGCACCAGAAGAAGAAGGTCACGGGAATGTAAATAATCAACTAACAGCCTGAGAATATTATTTTGTCTGTAGATGGAAAAAGTAAAAGCGGTCATTTCCTCCAAGAACATGCATAACAAAAAAGAAGATGCTTCTAAGAAGCCCATTAAATGGGTACAGTCCTGCTCACATGTTCAAGTTTCTCACAGAAATATTGGTGCCTCTTTCACCCACTACCTCCCTGCTATGGAAAAACACTTCTTCAGAGTCTGGAAAATGCTGTTTGATCTCAGTAAATTACATCTCACTGCTTGTCAGTTTCTGATTGATGGTGTAACTTAGGGAACAATATCTGTGTGTGGAATACTGTCTGGAGAAGCAGTCAGGGATTATTGAAAATACAGTATTTATGCAGTTTAAAAATCAGTGGCACATTACGCACAACTTTTTTCTGGAGTGATGAAAAATTACTGAAGTGCATTTGGGAACAAAGGGTATAAGGTCTTTTGTCTATTTGTAAGAACACTCAACTGGTAAGACTTCTTAGTGAGTTAATAGTGATGGATGCAAGAAAAAGTGTCAACTGCAGTTGAGCATAAAGCCAACTGCTTCTCCGACCAATGGGCAGAAAGGAAGACATCACTGTTCAACAGTGGTCAGAGAAGAGGGAAGAAAATAAAATTGAAGAAAAGAGAAGGAAAATGAACCAAGGATCACTGATTCTCTAAGCCATTTAAAACTACTGGAGAGGGAAGAAAAGTCTAAGGTTTCATCACACCAGATGTTGTTTCTTCATCTATCTGATACGTCACAGTTAGTTGGAAGATTTTCAGAAAACAGCCATTCCAAAAGAGCAGCCACCTCCTCAGCATAAATCATTCTGGAGTTACTGAATTCAAGGGCTCAGTGCTGATTTACACCAGCCACAGGTAGGACTTTATACACACCTCACCTTCCAAAACGTAATTTGAGTCCTTAAGGTCCTGTCATGACACAACCACTGTATTTTTTACCACAACAAATGCAAAAGACCCGAAGACATTGGCCACAGAAAAGCCATGACTGAAAACAGTTATGGAACCTATGCAACATACATCCTTCCATCAGATATAAAGAGCAGAAGATTAATTTCAATGCATGAGTGCATCAAAGAAGCAAATGAGGATGGATGCTGTTGCCACTGGTGTGACTCTGTGCAAAAAAAAAACAAAACACGAACAAACCCACAAAAATTTTGCAAGTGTAAAGTAAAGGAAAATAAATACTTCCCACAGACCACACAAAATTAAACTGCCATATTCATGAATTGCTACAGAGAGACAAAAAGTGTGAGAAGATTATTTCACAATTCATGGAGTGCAAGTCTGCTGCTGGTAACTGAAATGATGGTTCAGAGGCAATCAACAGCTCAGTATACCTTTGAATGCTGTAGGAATGTGAGGATTTTGGACATATGAAGTAGGATCACCCTACTCTTTGTTTCTCTTCTTGCTTCTCTAGCAGAAGTTACTGTCCCATTACAGGGACAGGGAAGCAGGTCAATGGTGTTCATCTACTCCAGCAGGGCCAAGTTAACACCCGTGTGTGCACTCTACCTGCTACCAGACCAAGGGAACAAGGAAGCGAGAGAAACATTGTCAAAACCACAGGGTAAATTCATCAACCATTTCCTGGAAATTATTGCAGTTTATAGTAAAACTTAGGACAGCCAAGAAACACTGGATATGAAAAGAAGAAATTATCTGCAGTAGTTTTAAATTAAGTAACACGGTGTGATGAGTTTGAAAGCAACCAAGGAAGCAAGTCTGCAAAGGACTTCACGACACGGTTGGGATGCAGGAATAGTTCCCACATGTGGTTCAGAAAGGACAGCAAAGGCTCAGTAGGAGGCCTGTGGAAAAAATCACAGACAGCATTTCTGAGAAATGCTGAAAGAAAAAAAGAGAGGAAAGACAATTCTGTGGTTGGGGCAAAGACAATTCTTTGCTCCTGTGAGGGAGCCAGGTGGTAAGCACCAAAGACAGCCCCTCAAGTGACTCTCTGTACACCTTCAAGACATACACAGGAGCAAAAAGGTACGACTAACTGTCCTCCTGAACCATGAGACTTCTGAAGTACAAGCCTGCACTACTGTGGAGCAGCAGCCCTACGTTGCCACTGCACTACAGGCCTTCCAGAAAACAGCCACCACCTTGTAAACACCTGCTTTCTGATGCCTAGCTTCCTTCCCAGCAGCAACCCACACCCCCCAGGTGCCTGCCCCAAGGCAAGGCGGTCCCAGACACCCTGGTAGGTGCACTTACCTCTCGCTTTCGACTCTGGGTAGCAGGGGATGTCCTCAGAGGTCAGGATCTGGGGGAGGCACGTGGGAGCGCCAACCCCCTGTCCCAGGTAGGAAGCAGGTGGGTAGTAAGAGCACATGTGGTACTGGGAGCCGACGGCATGGTAGCTCTCCATGCCCTTCACCTGTCGGAGACAGAACCGCAACAGCAGCCTGTGAAAACTGAGCCCCAGCCCCCGCGAGCACCCCGCTGCCCCACATGCACACGATTTTGAAGGAGGTCGCAGAAGGTGGATGGGAAATAAAATCCTGACATGCTGGTCTTGGGTTTTTGCTTTGGCTGGCTCATGGCGTGCCCACATCGCTCAGCTACAGGTAAGCTGGCGTGGGACGGGATGTGACCTAGCAGCAGCAGCACCGGCACACCTATGGCTGGGTTATCTTACCTCAGGTGAAGCTGCATCTGGCACACAAGCACATACTCTTCACTGCAAGGAGCTTGCTGGCAAGTTCCCCGCTTATGGCACAGACAACACCAGGGGAAGCCTTCCATACCCCTTCAACTGCACGCACCTGGCCCGTGTCAGAGAGGAAGCATCCATCCAGTCCCCACACCTCCCCACAGACCAACCCATCTCAGACTGGTGGCAACAGCTCTGCCAGGGACCTACGGGGTGGCTAAGCAAGACAGTTCTACTGACTGGCTCCCTCAGGACACGCTCCACGCTGTCTGAGCAGTGGCACACGCACACAAACACATTGCTTTTCTTATAGCCTCGGGAGATGGACAAAATTTTATTGATTTACCCAGAGAAACCAAGTTGTGGACAGACTACATGGGAAGCCTGTAGCGGAGCCACAGCTGGACACCAGCCAGCAGGTCCGCTGTGTCAGCATGGTGTCCACCAGACAACCCCTTCTCCCTCCCTCCCACAGCATGAAGCAAAGTTGGCAGCACTCAGAAACCAAAGTTCACCCTACTCCAATGCCCTGAAATCATCCAAACTGATCTCCTCAGAGAGGTGGTAATGCTTTTTTAAATTTTTGTTTTATGAAAGAACTACCATCTGCTATTATTTGTTCCAAAGCTCTACAACGTAACATGGCTACAGTGCTCCAAAAAATGCAAGCAAACACTTCACAGGATTAAGATTTTCAACAGGAAAAGTAACACTACCTGGTCTCCCTAAGTCTGCTGGGCAGTGAATGACTGTAAGATGGAAAGCTTCTGGGCAGAGAAAAAATATCAGAGTTTTGTACCAGCTATAAAGGTAGCAGTGCCAACAGTAATGCACATCCAGCTAGGCCATTAGACATCATCTTTGCAAGCAGAAGTGCTTGACAGCCTTTTCAGCTGCGTCTCACCTCGGTTAGAGGAGCTCTGCCCGCTCCATTTTGGTTCCCTCGGGTCCCAGGCAGCTGCACATGGAGCCCTGCTCCTCAGCCCTTCCCAGGCTGCGAAACTCAGACCCGGGGAGCAGCAGAGGCAGGGGGTGAACCTGCTGTCCCAGATGGCTGCCCAGTGGCAGCAGACCCCCAGGGTCTAGTCCTGGCAGAAGGAGCCACCGGTGCCTCCCAGCAAAGCAGCCAGAATGCAGTCACTTCTTGTTTTCCAGGGGTCCCCTTAGTAATTCGATATTCATTTTAGTATGCCTAGCTGGAAATAACATGGCCCGAGTCACATAAAATCCTGCTGGTTCTCTCTGAGACGAGGGCAACATCCTCCTTTCCATGCGGAGCCAGGTTTGCAGCGAGATTAAGTGCTGAGAGAGCAGTGGCTGTTTACAGGAAGCAAAGTGCACCTCTGCCTGCCTTCTGACAGCAGCACAGCTGCACGTATTTGCACGTGTACTGAGGGATTTGCACGACACGCTTTTAGTCTGTGAAAGTAAGAGGTTTTCTATTATAAGTTAAAGCAGTACTTAAAAGGTGATTTTTCTACCATCTGCACCCTATGCATGCAGAAAAACTTCAACATGTACCGAAGTTTCATCAATGATAAATAGTAAATTGCACTTAAAATATTTAATGTGTCATCCCAAGGAAGCCTGAACTCAAAAGAACCACTGACATCCCCTCTGCTGTTCTGAGAAAGGGCAGTCTCCTCATGGAAACTGACATCTGTACTTTGCACAGAGTCCCTCAATAAAACCCAGGCTGCCTCTGCCCTGAAATTATGGATTAGCAATACAAACTGCTCAAAATCTCAGTCCAAAAGCCATTTTGCATCTGCACATCTGCAAAGCTCAACAGCTCTAGAAGTACTGGGTGAAAAAAGTTAGCAAACGCCTCTCTGCCTGCCATTTTGCACACACCATCTTCCTTCCCTTGGTGGGGCAGGGCTGTGGGCAGCATCCACGGTCCTCACTTCACCACCTCTCCCTTGTGCAAGTGCACATGTGCAGGCATACAACTGAGAAAAGGTCGCCTGCAGGAGACAGCATTATTTCAGCTGTAACAAAATGGAGGGATCATACCCTGGCACTGAAACGACCACGTGCATGTTTCTTCTCCCTGTAGAGCAGATGCAGTGACCTGTTTCCTTTCAGACCTTTTTTAGGGTTTTTCTCCATTTCTTAAAAAAACAACTCACCTAAAATCTCTGGATGCAATGAATTATTACTACTATTATTATTAGTGTGTGGTAGCTGGCTAGCAAGAGACATGTTTTATAATCTTATTACCCATACCAAGTCTATGAACCACAGTTCGACCGACAGCCAGAAGCTTGGCTTTGCAAAGAATATGCTGTGTATTAACTGCTGAAGAAAATCTAAGCTTTTGGTTTTGTTTTATTAAACTGTTTAGAATACACACCGCAGTAAATCTGAACCATAAGGTTTCCTTTTTATAGTGCTTAGCAATCCTATTTTACAGTAACAATAAAAAAACAACCAGTCGTAAAAATTCTTGACCTTAGCACTGCATTAAAAAGGGGACTTAGGAGATCATTACCCCATGAGAAGGGGCATTTGCTCTGTATTAACTCCTGCAGCTCTGGAGAGTCCTTGCACATTTTTGGGTGCCCACAAGGGAGATAAAAATAGCCCTGGGGAGGGCCTGGAATATTCAGATTATTTCTAACCTGAGGCAGTTCGGCCTTCCAAACGCTGCAGCCACATGCCAGGTTTGGGATCCTTCCCTGGGTCCTGTCCTGGGGAAACACTGGGCTCATGCAGGGATCACAGGAGAAGACGCCTGGCCCTCTGGTGTCTCCTCCTGCCTCCCCCGCCCCTTCCAGCCCTACAGCAAGGCCAAGACATGCAAGGGTCCCACAAGCCACTCTGGTTTCTATCACCGCAGGCTAGGCGCTGTAAGAATGAGGCATGTTTTAGGTGAGGAAGTGCTGTGGAAGGGAAGGGCATGCACTTGCTCTTTGCAGAGAGCAAGTTGGGCTCCTGAGTTGAACACCTAAGTTGCTGACTTACAGTGCATCCCCTTCCACCCACACATCGCTCGTGCCCTGCCCCAGCTGCAGGATTGATTCACCAAGCACCTCACTCTCTTCAGTGGGAGACACAGATCATCGGAGAAGCACATTTGGCCTATTCAACATTTATGGGTGCCCCTAAATTATACAACACAGCGCACACTCAGTAACTTTTTAAAGGAAGTACTGCAAGCAATAGTAGGATGCTTATAACTCATGAACAAATAAATATGGCCTGATTAAAAGACCGTGCATGCAGTGGAAATTCTTCCCCTGTTCCCTTGTAAAGCCAATATGGGGAATCAAGAGGCAGCTACAGCTTGTCCACAAACAGGCAAGCTGGAAGCAGGATTTGTCCATCACTGAGCACAACAGCCAGTGCAGCCCTACAGCAGTGCCCAACAGTGACAGAATATGTAGCAAAAGCCAGAGAAGCATAAAGAGAATGCTCTTAGAATCATAGAATCATAGAATCATTTAGGTTGGAAAACACCTTCAAGATCATAGAGTCCAAGCATTAACCATGCCCACTAAACCATGTCCTGAAGTTCCCCGTCTATTTGCTTTTTGAATACCTCCAGGGATGGTGACTCCACCACTTTCCTGGGCAGTCTATTCCAATGTCTGACAACCTTTCAGTAAAGAAATTTTTCCTAATATCCAACCTAAATCTCCCTTGCCTCAACTTGAGGCCACTTCCTCTCGTCCTGTCTCCAGCCACCTGACAGAACAGACCAGCAGCCACCTCACTACAACCCCCCTTCAGGCAGTTGTAGAGAGCTATAATAAGGTCTCCCCTCAGCCTCCTCTTTTCTCGACTGAACAGCCCCAGATCCCTCAGCCGCTCCTCATAAGACTTGTGCTCCAGGCCCCTCACCAGCTTGGTTGCCCTTCTCTGGACACGCTCCAGCACCTCAGTGTCTTTCCTGTAGTGAGGGGCCCAAAACTGAACACAGCCCTCAATGTGCGGCCTCACCAGTGCCCAGTACAGGGGGACGATCACCTCCCTGCTCCTGCTGGCCACACTATTTCTGATACAGGCCAGGATGCCGTTGGCCTTCTTGGCCACCTGGGCACACTGCTGGCTCATATTCAGCCGGCTGTCGACCAGCACCCCCAGGTCTTTTTCCACTGGGCAGCTTTCCAGCCACTCTTCCTTCCCCTGTAGCGCTGCATGGGGTTGCCGTGACCGAAGTGCAGGACCCGGCACTTGCCCTTGTTGAACCTCATACAATTGGCCTCGGACCATTGATCCAGCCTGCCCAGATCCCTCTGTAGAGCCTTCCTACCCTCAAGCAGATCAACCCTCCCTCCCAACTTGGTGTCGTCTGCGAACTTGCTGAGGGTGCACTCGATCCCCTCATCCAAATCATAAATAAAGATATTAAACAGAACGGGGCCCAACACCGAGCCCTGGGGAACACCACTTGTGACCCGCCGCCAACTGGATTTCACCCCATTCACCACAACCCTCTGGGCTCGTCCATCCAGCCAGTTTTTCACCCAGTGAAGAGTACACTTGTCCAAGCCATGAGCTGCCAGCTTCTCAAGGAGTATGCCGTGAGAGACAGTGTCAAAGGCCTTGCTGAAGTCCAGGTAGACAACATCCACAGCCTTTCCCTCATCCACTAAGCTGGTCACCTGGTCATAGAAGGAGATCAGGTTGGTCAAGCAGGACCTGCCTTTCATGAACCCATGCTGGCTGGGCCTGATCCTCTGCTTGTCCTGGACTTGCCATGTGAGTGCTCTCAAGACAAACTGTTCCATAATCTTCCCTGGTACCGAGGTCAGGCTGACAGGCCTGTAGTTCCCCAGATCCTCCCTCCGACCCTTCGTGTAAATGGGAGTCACACTGGCAAGCCTCCAGTCCTCTGGGACCTCCCCTGTTGACCAGGATTGCTGATAGATGATGGAGAGTGGCTTGGCAAGGACCTCCGCCAGTTCCCTCAGTACTCTTGGATGGATCCCATCTGGCCCCATAGATTTGTGAGTGTCCAGATGGCGTAGTAGGTCACTACCTATTTCCTCCTGGATTAAGAGGGCTATGTTCTGCTCTTCATCCTTACCTTCCAGCTCAGGGGGTGGAGGACCCTGAGGATAACTGGTCTCCCTATTAAAGACTGAGGCAAAGAAGGCATTAAGTACCTTGGCCTTTTCCTCATCTCTGGTGACTACGTTCCCTTCTGTATCCATTAAAGGACAAATATTATCCTTGGGATTCTTTTTACTGTTAACATATTTGTAAAAACATTTTTTGTTGTCCCTTACAATAGTGGCCAGACTTAGCTCTAGCAACTCTTCCATCAGTTCAGACCATTCCTACAAAAAAGCTTTCTCAACAGCTGGTGGAAGAGCAACATAAAGCCCAGCTTCTCCTTCGAAGCTCCTGGCAGCATTTGCCTAACCTTTACACATCTTCACCGAGGAAGAGCCGCGGAGAGGAGGTGGCCAGACCAGAGAGAGGAAAGAGGCAAGGCAGGCACAAGTAGTGGCTCACTTCTCCTTTCAGCCTCAGAGACTCGAAAATGGTCCTGCCCTTCCCAGATGATTTATTCAGACAAAACATCATCCAGGTAATTCTTTTATTTGCAGAAGCTGCCAGGCACAATCTCCTTGCGAGCAAACCAGTGTTACTCTTAGCAGCACCTTCACATTTTGCAGTTGTCCTGACTATGGGGCTTATTTCCAAGAAGGACAAGTGGGAGGAGGTTGGAGGTGCTAATCCTGGGTGACAAGGGCTGCAAAAAATTCAGAGCAACATAAGAGATCAAAGTACTACCCTTCAGCTCTGCCACTGGTGTGCCACGTGATCTTGGACAAATCACTTCCCTCAGGTTTTCCATCCCTCTGTCTCACCCATGACTCACCAACAGCTGCCTTAAAACAAAACCAGTAATTATAGAAACACCAGAGAAACTCTGTTAAAAGTTTTAACACAGCTTCCTCTTTCTGCCTTGATCTCAAAAATAAAGCCACCTTTAGGGGGCATAAAATTGCATTTTGCGTTTATGTGTCGTTGTTTGCACACAACAGAATTCACAGGTTGTTTTTTGGCATAAGGCAAGAAGGCATCCACAGGGCACCAAAGTGGAAATCCAGACATCAGGAATCTCCAATCTGTCACCTGCGGGCTGTGTGACTGTGGGCAAGTTATTTAACACTTCCCTGCCTCAGTTTCCCCACCTGTAAACCAGGATTGCTGTGACTCTCCCACCTTGCAGTGATACTGCCCATGAGCTGACCCCTCACAACTACTGCTGCACTCGTGCTGCCCAAGGTGGCTTTGTTTCATTCCTAAAACCAGCTAAGCATATTTTCCAGCACCAGGAAAAAACGAGTCTGTGATACCCTGCCTTGACTTACTTTGATTCTAGCACAGAAAATACAAGAGACATCTATATCTGTCCCTCCTTGATAGACAAACTTAATTAACCTTTGCTATTCTGTTCCAACCTATTCTTTTAGACAAAGGCAGTGACCCATAAACAATATGTTACCATCAGAATCTCAACTGCGGTGACACCTAGAGATATAGCCCTATCAGCAATATTGGAAAATAAACCGCTTAGATTAGCTCCTCCAAGAAATATGGATTGCATTCATGTCACACATGAGCTGTCAGAAACATTAGGATACTTTTAGCATAAATCTGTAGTGTGAAGGGAATGTTATGAATACAGTATATAATACACTGCTTACACATAAAATTAGGATTGTGTCGGGTGACTTGCACAATGTGTATATATTTACACACATACACGCACATATATTTTACACTTTTTACACCTATTTCTGGAGAGTTAGACTGCACATTTCTGTAAGAAGGCCAGGCTTATTGGAGGAAAAACTGTGCCAGAAACTAGAAACAGGTTGTGGAAGCTGAAAAGAGCAATCTTTTTTACTAGCAAGCAGCTATTCTTAAGAGTGCGAATGCTAGCTGCCCTATCACTGCCACACTTTTCTGGATTTAGTAAAAGACAGTTTTATACGTTTGCTACTTTTTAAGAAATCCTTGCAAAACAGTTTCCTACCTCAGCAATGCTAAATATTTCACTTCCTTATGGTAAATGTAATTCCCATATTAGAAAATCAGTTAAAATTTCTCAGTCTGACTCTCACCAATACTTATTTCAGGGTTTTGCTCTAAACTGATTTAAGGAAAGAACAAAAAAGTTGCTGTTTTGGAAGTGAGAATAGTGGTTTGCCAAGCCGCATTAGAAAAAAGGAAAGAAAGAAAGAGCAAAAAACAGCTCAGAGAGCATGAAACAGAAATTACATGAAATTCTCAAATTCGCCCAAAACCTCCCCAGCCAGCCTTAACCTTTCTCTGAAGCAGGATCCCTGGAGTTACCAGAGTAACAAAGAAAATGCAGCCACTGGTTCCAAGGTGTGGGGGCATATTCTGCATCTTGCAGATTTGTAATGGTCCAGCTGCAGGAACCAGAAAAGTTTTAACACTTTTTGGGGAGGACACCGACTCACAAGGAGTCACAATTATCCTTATGCTGTGGGTCACACGCCAGCAGTTTCAACGCCTGGAGAATTAAACCTGATTAGATTCGGACGTGTCCATCCAGGTTTTACTTTTGTTGTGCTGCAGTCACCCCATGATTTTCCAGTTGCTGTCCCTAAGCGGGTCGCAGTGAGACCAATTTCAGAAGCACCAATTTCCACTGTATACCAACATGCTCTGACTTGCAGCGTTAATGTGGGTGAACTCATTTAACTGTTAATTGGACTGAATGCACATAGATTTCTCTTGTAATGAACAATTATGAGACCTTCAAGGGAAGGTGCAGATGCTCACACAGAACTGGAATGAAAGGAGATGCACAGTAACCACCACATCTGCTACACTTCTTCTCCAACCTAAGCTTGTCTTTTCTTCTTCAGGTCCAACATCAGACATACCTGATTATCTGCCTTAGAGCTGGCAAAAGCAGCAGAATATAAATGAATGAAGGATGCTCGGCCAAAACTATCATCTTCATTATGCTTATCAAATCATGATGGATACAACTTCTGGGATAATTATATAAAAATTAACAAAACCTACACAGAAATATCTAAAAAATTTGCACTGCTATGAATCCATTCAAGTACAGGAGCCTCTGCAAAGAACAAAGACTAATGAAATCTGACATTAATCTACATTAAAGATTCAGTGATTCAGTTTATTTGCCAAGGCTCAATGATGCATTAATCCTCATCCCATCCCACACACACTCACACATTTCCTCCCTGGCTTTTCTCCCTTGCTCCCTAAACTCTGAAACAGCAGAAAGCTGGGCTGCTCAAGGCCTTGTCTGCATCCAGAAGTTATCTTACTTTAAGTATGCAAATATCCTTGTGTGGTTACAGTTATCCCAGAACAAGCAAACCTCCAACAACAAAGCCTGGAAAAGGCAGGAATCTTGTCTACACTGCTTAAACTAGGATACCTTCCAGTGAGAACATGGGTGGCTTACACCAACAAAGAAACCCTCCTGTGGGCTCACAGCTTAGCAAGCTGCCCTGATTTTGTCACAGCAGGCATTGTTGCACAGCTATCATTTTGGTAAAGAAGCAAAAATGAAAAACCTTGATCAAAACAGTTATAGCACCACCAGTCACATGAACAGATTCACGCATACTGGAAGACTGGTTAAGGAAGCCTATGTATGTAAAAAATAAACTCAGTCAGTACAGGCAGTCCAGCAAAAATCCCTGTGTACATACACCTATGTGCTTCCTCTGGAGAGAATCAGCCCGCAGAGGTTTGCCAGCAAAACCCCCTGAAGGCGTAATCAAGGTCTGATTCCTCTTCATGGATCATACTTTGAAACTCTCCTGCAACGCCTTACCATGCTTGACAGAGAAACTCATTCATCCTTCTCCATTTAACACTACATTTGTGATCTTCCCTTGCTGGTAGCCTTCTATGCACAGAATCAATGTTTAACCACGTGCAGCAGCTGAGAGCTTGTTCCCCTTACAACAAACTATCTTCAGTGCCACACAGTGTTTTACAACCTTGGCATCACTGCACCCACTGCCATCAAGCATTATCTAGCCTAGCTCTCACTAAAAGTTTTTATGATTATTTGTGCAATGTTATGCTGTCATAACAGTATGCAAAGCCCATGATTCGTAACTCTTCCAGCAATAACAATCTTTCTTGCAGATCAGTCTCTGAGAAACAGCTTATATGTTAAATGACACTGACCTTGAACTACACTCTGCCCTACTGAACAGGAGAGGAGAGTCCTGGGTTTAGGCCATTTAGAAGCTGGGGAGATGTCACTTCTGCAGGCAGAAAGCACTACCTCTAGTCTCTCTGGACAGACCTCTCACCAGAACAGCACTGAGAGATCCCAAAAGGTTTTGCCACGAGAATTTAAAATCTTAGGTGAGGTAAATCACTAAATTCACATGGACATGAATGGAACCATGCAATACATCCCACAAGGTGGGAATGAACACCTAGCACTTGGTGCCTGCTGGTGGAAGGAAAACAGTCCTTTCTGACAGCAACCTCCTCTTTTTTGCTTAATCACGTATTTGGTATCCCACTAATTTGAGTGGCACTTAAGCAGAAGTTAGTTACAGATTCTGCAGGGCCCCAAGAGAAAAATGCATGGAAAACACACTATTGCTTTATATTTCTTTAAGGGGTGTCAAAGGTCCCACAAGAAACAGGCAATCTCACAGTGACACAACAGACCCTCTAGGCCAAGACCTCTTACACATACAGTCTAGTTTCAAATGACAGTACATGACAACAGAACCGAGAGGACACCATCTTCATTCCAAGGTTTAACATATTTTAACATACTCTCATGTATCTCTTCCTCAAACACTATGCGCTAGGATAGTCAATACATGTAATTCACTTTCCTTTTTCCCAAGCAAGTAAAACCACAGAAGCTTCTACTGGCTGGAGGAATGGTGAAGTGTGGGACTAGCAGCCTGCAAGAACATTATTTTCACAAAACAAATGTTGCTGCCACTCTTTTGTGTTGACAGTGTCTCCAAGCATCAGTTCTGCAGTATGCTCTTACAAGCTAGGTACTGCAAAAGCTTCAGAAGAAACTTTCTATCTGAAATACTCTGCTATGACATGTCAGGTTAACTCAACGAAAATGAAAAAACTAAAAAAGCACTGGCACCTCACCTCATTACCACACAAAAAATCCCACCCCCAGCTTGCCTCAACTAATTCTCCTCCTGCTCTGGTGATCAAATTCAGCAGCTAGAGAGGAGGCTATCAACTAACCTAACTGAAAAGGTGTACCTCCGTGTGTGTGAAAGTGACTGCAGCGTAGCCTATCAACACACTGAGAGAAGAAAGCTCTCGTGGTGTGGGTTCACATTGCAGGAGGAAGGGAGACAGCTCTTTTCCCCATGCAGCTGTACTCATGGCGAAAAAGGGACATGGAATAGTACTAAATGCAGACTGCCAGCTGTTGCTCCAGGAGGCCCCCAAATTTTCAGAAGGACCTTTCTGAAGAGAAAAGTGTCTAATGATAGGGAAGCCTCACTGAAGGTGATCTGGATAGCTACAGTAATTCTAATCACCCTGGTCTTAGTTCCAGCTCCCCAGTATCATAAGTTAAAATGCCCTTTCAGAGTTGGTCCCCGTGCCAGAATTGCTAGAAGAATTCTCTGTCAACAAAGGGAATGACCCATCTGTTCTTTTCAGAAAGGAAGTTTTGGCGGACATTTAATCTTTCATTCTTGAGTGGTTTCACAACAGAGCCTTTGCAGAAGGGAGCCTGCCCTCTCTTGATGCTCTAGAGAAGAGGTCTGCCCTCTCCTGCCCTTGGACAAGGGACACAGGCGTACGCAGACTCAGAAGGTGTAGCCTCCCGAGTTCAATCTCAGACAGAAAAGCACCGCTGTAGCCCAAGACCAAACAGCCTCAGGGTCACTGAAATGGCTCCAGTTACTTTTCCAAGAATCCCCTGCCTTGGCAGATTTTCCCTTTTTCCAGTCTCCGACCGGTACTAAGTTGGAGGCTACAATTATCAAGTCCTAGAGTGAGAGGGCTTGGTTGGCTTTATACCCTAACTAACGAAGTACGCAGAGCTCTGGTGCAAACCTCTCAGGCACAGCCTGTAAGCTGAGCTACCCAAGTCAAAATTGCAAGCCCTGGAGCTGACACTGCCAGAACGCACCATTAGCAACACGCCATGTCACATTCAACTGAGTGCCGCCAACTCACTGCACAACAGCATGGTCTCCTGTCTCACTTCAGTGCCTTGAATGTGAAAGATGGAAAAGAAAAGAACAGGGTCCTGAAGAGCAAAGCCTCTCAGAAATGACACCTGAAGCTCCCAGGATGCTATGTTGGGTAATTCAGTTGGAGTCTTTTTTCTGGAAAACAGCCCATAACCTACTATGATGTAAGTCAAAAGACAAAAACAAGTGGGTGCCCTTTATCTGTGCTTGCAGCAACCTACCTACACCTGTATCATTGCTTTCATTGTGCTGCACCACAACCACCCATTTCAGCTAACTTTCCTAATATGGGTCCTAACCCCACCCTGGAATCTGGTTCTGGTTTTGCACTGCCATGAAACCAGCAAACAGGAGGTCAGAATCAGGCCCCAAATAGCTTATTGTCCACCCCACTCTTCCATGAAGCACCTCTGTAACATCATACCTGCCACTGTTTTCCTGACTGGCTTGGCACGTATGTTGCTGGGAGGCTTCGAAGGCTGTTCTTCATGGCTGACCCTACAATCATACCCCCAGCCTCACTTGAGGAAGGCTCACTGGCCACTGCCATTTGGTACTGGGAGTAGTTGTACAGGTTGTTATAGTAAGGATACAGAGACGGCTGGTAAAAACTGCTGCAGCAGGTGGAGTCCACCACCAAATCAGACGTGCTCTCCAAGTGCCCTCTGCTGGGGATGGAAGAGATGTCCTGAATGAGCACCCGTCCCTCTGGAAAAGAAAAAAACCAAGCATTATGAAACAGGAGGCTCCGTGAAGACCACTACCTTTCACCTTCTGATGAGCTACTACTTCTCCTGAAGGCTGGACAGAGAGTAGTAAATAGGAAGAGGTGGGAGCTGAAAGGTGAACACGGCTGGATGTTTGGTGGAAACTCAAGTGGACTAATGTCTACTCAAAGCCCGAGACCACCACCTACATGCACTGCAGACCTCAAAACAGGTGACAAAACCAACTGCAGGTTAAGGCAATGCTCCAAGTCCTCAAGCAGCATCAGTTGATCTGATGATGGTTTACACTGGCTAAGGATGCAGCCCCGTACTATTTTTAAATAGGAACAGTGTGACAAGTCTCTTCTAACTCCCTGGAAGCAGAAAGGCTGTAGCTACAGGATGACTCCTCTCCAGCCAGTGTCCTGCAGGTGAGAGGACACTTTCTGAACAAGCCTCTAGACAGGGCAAACAGCCACAAGGCCAAGAGAAGGTGCAGCAGGCAAAGCACCGCATGATCAGCCAAGGTGTCTCAGAAACCCACACGCTGCCTCTGAGTAGCAAGGCCCTCAATCCTTGCCCAGCCTCCATACCCAAATACAGCTCCTGTTTACCTACAAAATCACAGAGCAGAACAAGATCCCCCGCCACTGGCAAAAGAGGAGAAGGAGGGGATTGCTTGTGACTTGCTGCCTGCATTCCGGAGTGCCTCCAGTCCGGAGGCCAGCCAGCTGCCCTCGCCAAGGTCTGCCTGCCACGTTGTTCCCTAAGATGGAGGTGCTTCTCAGAGGGTACTGTAAGTCCTGTTTTCCTCACTGCAGTGTCAATCGGTGCCTTGCTATATTTGCAAGGATGAAAAAGGAAGGTGCTTGTTGGTACTCTTTCACAGCCAAGCTCTCTCTGACACGCTGCAACAGCTACCTGGCCGAGTCAGACACCAGAAAAAACTGCCACAACTTTAGAAGGTCTAACCACACAGTGAATATACATTCACGTATTAAACAAGGGAGCAACTGTAAATCCCACCATCCCTGCAGCTCTGGTTCTAGCTCACACCCCTGTAACCCTGCCCTGCACCAATCCTTACACTGTTTGCAGCATAATGATCCCTTCTGCAAGCAGCTCCTGCTCTTCCCTTGATGTTGTCTAACTCTACCATGGAGGAGAAAAGGATGTGGCTTAAAGCATACTGATGAGCTCTCAAGGGCTATCTGTACGGAGATGAAGCAGCATGGACAACAGGCATTGTTGTGGTTTAACCCCAGTCAGCAGCTAAGCACCACGCAGCTGCTTGGTCACTCCTTCCCGCTCCCAGTGGGATGGAGAGGAGAATCTAAAAAAACAAGTAAAACTCATGGGTTGAGCTAAGAATGGTTTAATAACTAAAGTAAAATAAAATATAATACTAACAATAATAATATACAATATAATAACAATAATAATGAAAAGGAATATAACAAAAAAATAGAAAAAAAAACAAAACAAGAAAAGACAAGTGATGCACAATGCAATTGCTCACCACCCGCTGACCAATGCCCAAGCAGCAATTGGCCCCTCCTGGCCAACTCCCCCCAGTTTACATACTGAGCATGACCTTCTATGGTATGGAACATCCCTTTGGCTAGTTTGGGTCAGCTGTCCTGGCCATGCTTCCTCCCTGCTTCCTGTGCACCTGCTTGCTGGCAGAGCATGGAAAACTGAAAAATCCTTAATTTAGTATAAGTGCTACTTAGCAACAACTAAAACATCAGTGTGTTACCAACATTGTTCTCACACTAAATCCAAAACACACTGGACCAGCTACTAAAAAGAAAATTTACTCTACCCCAGCCAAAACCAGGACAGGCACGTATGAAATAATGGCGGTAAGAGAGATGCCAGGCAGGCATTGTCTAGTTTGTTTTGTGTCTTTCTGTTGGTATATCTGTACCTTGGTTACTTACCTGCAAAATGAATACGGTAGCATTTACCAGCCTCTCAGAGTCATGGTAACAACTTCCACTGTACTGTTTATTAGCTGAACACTAGATCCAGTGATTGGTTTTACCAGTTATTGCCATTTACAATGCAATTCTGCTTCACTTCTTCAGCTGCAATGAAAGCTCTCTGCAACCATGGATAGTCTCCTTCCAGGTCACTAAATTATACAGTGCCCCCATTCAGCTCTTGCTGACATTTTGTTGACATCAGTGAACTATACCCATTTATTAGCAAACAGAGCATTTTATGCCTCCCGCCTCTGATTTTTCTGACTCTTAACCCTATGCGAGCAAGAATCAAGCCAGCCTGCCTTTTTCATTGGGAGTACGTCTCAAATTTGCACAGAGAGCAGAGGAGTCTGCAATGCTACAAAAGACCCCTTGACAGGTTTTGCACTTTCATATTTTAATGAAATTTTATTATTGCTATGTTTCTGCTTCTGGGCAGGCTTCTCTTCAAATCCTTTTGCCCATGCCTTTGATAAAATCAGAACTTAGACCACTGGCATTGAAAACCCAACAATTCTGATAAATCACAGCACAAGCCTAACTCCCCTCCTCAAACTTAGCTCCCGAATAAAGCTGCAGTCCAATTGTTCTGCTTTTCATGCTGTAAAATAGAAGGTGAAAGCAAAATCCTCCAACATGTTCCCTGCTGGGATACAGATTTCACACAAGATAGAGATACGCAAGACAGCCAGCCGCAGAACTTCTAGCAGAGCTATGCTATGCTGCACAGATGTGCAATTTCTTCCAAAACCTCTGCAGTGTCTTGCCGCTTGCAGTGCATTGTAAGAAGGGATACTACTTTCCACTAAGAATACTCGCACCAGGAAGATGGGGCCTCTTTTCACCTACACATGGAAGGTGAGCCACCCTGAGGTGTCAGCAGCTAAAAGTAAGAGGGGGAGAAAGTAGCAGGCTTTCATGCAACTTTTGGAAAGGTCTCATGCACTACACTTCCTAACATGGGATAAGATGGGCTAGGCTAGAACAGAGACCTGCCCATAGCTCTCCACAAAATCATCCAAGCATCCTTGATGTCTCTGTGATGTTCCAGTGGCTGGTAGTGCTACACCTCCTTCCAGAAGAAAAAGCAGTGGTGGCAGTCTTCTGCTGCATTAAGTAGGAGAAAAAAATATGCTTTTTGCCCCCTCTTTCCTCTTTCTACCTCCTGTCTGTGGTTGGGGCTACCACCATTTGCCACCAGAGGTGCAAAAGGGTTTACTTGCTGCCACTCGTTTTTCCTTTATCTAGCTGTACAACAGCTGCCAGCAGTTCAGTGCTCAGGGCTGTTATGAATCCACCAGAACAGTCCTCCGCTTTCCTTCTGCTGTCCCTCCGCTCTCCAACAGTCTACAGTACTATCAGCTGGCCTCTCAAGACTCAGCATTTAGTCCAGAGAGGCGGTCACCTGCTCATTCAGCCACCCATGCACCCATACACATACATCCCCAGACTTCAGCAGCCTAGGGCATTTTTCTCTTATAAACGCAGAATTACGGAACCCGTGGTCCTTGTAACAGCCGTGGCACACAACCATTCTGAGGTGCAGCCATACCACAGGGATGTTCTCCAGCAAATTAGCAGAAAAAATGGGAGCCACAGGAAAGTTCAAGTGAAGGGACAGACACACCCAACTCCATACAGAACTAGGACTCCTGTGACAGCGCTGGAAAGACGTCCAGAAGTGTTAATTTTCCCTAAATCCCGAGCCACACCATGCTTCTGAAGGACTGGCAACATCTGACAAAGAGCATGAGAAAGCTGCCACACGCTTCAACTCACACTTTATTTATCCTGAATTTAGGAGATGAGTTTTTCTTTGATGTCATGCTTTGGGGCAAGTCTCTACTTTTTTTCTGTAACATGCGGAGGAGATTCGGTGCTTCACCTGGGAGAAGGGAGACATCTCATACAAGACAGCTTTGTGCCACCCAGACTGCAGGCAGATGTCAGATCAGACCAGGCCAAAGCACCCCAGGGGTTTCTCTAAACTCTTCGCAGTCTTGAACCAGCCAGCCCCTCTGGCTGCCTGGGATGCCTCTGGAGAGCTGAGCTCTTGCTGGTTTTCAGTGACTCTGGCATGCAATGGGTCAAGGGGAGGTCTGCAGTCCAGCTCTACGCTCTTATCCCACCCCCGCCTGGGTGAATCATGTCATCTCCTACTACTAAAGCATAGATCATGTATATACAACACATATAGAACGTACACAACTGTAAACACATTAAGGGGAAAGAGTTTTGCTATTATTGGAGAAAGCCCCGGAAGTCTTGACTTTTTTCTGAGCAATGAAAACTCAGGAAGAAAAGCAAGTCAGACCAGCCAGTACCTACATGGTGTACCTTCAAACAAGTGCTAAATGCCTAGGGAGCAGAATCAAAGGCCAAAGAACCCTGCTAAACTATCCTAGGGATAAAACAAGGCACTCGGAGATCTGTCCAGAGAAGATTTCATGTTCATCACACACCCAGGGCAGTTTTTGCCCCATCCATGCCACTTCTCTCCAGCTGCAGTCTGCTAGCCAGCTGGTGGGCAAGCACGCTGCTTCTGGGCTACAGCATCCTCAGGCACAGCCACTGTTTGCAGAATAGGGCAGATCTATTGGAAGCAATGGCTGTAACTAAGCTTTAACTAACTGGGGCTCCTCTGGTCAGTCTTTGGCCTGTACCTGTAATTCTTGACTCCTACCTACAGGCTGAACCTTCCTACAGCCTTGCCTCTGGCCACTCAATGAGCAAGGTGTCCTCCTCAGGGGAGGCTGTCAGCCCACAGCTGCGTTTCACACCAGCAAGGAGAGAATACCAAGGTTACGACAGCAGCTTTCAGCTGTGGATTTGTTTTTGGTTTTTTTTCCAAATGTAATTCAACACAGCTGAATGGCTCTGCTGGCAAGGAGATGGTCCTCCCCTGCCTCAGAGTTTGCCGCATTACAACACCTGCACATGAGGGGCAGCCCTGAGGTTCATTGCTCTAAGGGGAGCAATTTTCGAGAATTAAACTCTCAACAAGGCAACTGCTGCTGCACTGTCAGACTCCCACTCTGCCCCTCCACCTGCCCTTTAAAACAAGGGGGCTGCTGCAGGAGCTGGGCTCATGTCTTGGCTGTCTTCACCCTCTACATGGAAAAACTGGGAAGGGCTCCTGGATCTTTCCCCTGCCACTAGCCACAAATTTTAACATTTTGCAAGTTGCAGTCCGGACATGATTAAAAATATGGGACTGAACCTGTACAAGAAGGAAGAGAAATTAGAAGAGCAAACCTAAAGAAGAGTGGTTAAAATCCTCACTCTGTTTTTGGAACACCAAATCTACAATGTAGGGCCGTCAGAGGCTCTCCGTGTGTGAGCAACGCTCTTGCAGTGTGACAACAGTAACCCCTCATGCAGTTATGCCCTTGGATCTCTAAGCTCTTTTCTATGTCTTTACTAATTCCTGTAGAGAACTGGTGCTACTTTTTTTGCAATATGTACACAGTGTGAAATATGGCCCACTCTTTCACAGAAGATCAATATGATGCACGATAAATACTGTTATTGATCTTGCAGTGTTGTAGACGACTCTCTAGCTCTATGGCATATTAACAGTAGTTAACCAGTAATTCATTTCAGGATGGCTGGGATTTTCTTTCAAGGAAGGTGAGTTCTCGGGGTCAGCTCTACATGGGTCTTATACATTCAGCAACCTATAAGGGGCTCCTGCCTTCACTTAGCAGAGCATGGTGAAAAACAGTGGTCCAGTCCTCAGTTAATGTAAACCTGTCTCAGACCATTTACTTCAATAAAGCTACGGTGATTTACACGAATTGTGGATATGCATGACAAAATCAACACAGAAGCCAGTATATATAGATCATTCTTTCCCTTCTCACTTTTTGGGAGAGGAGAAATGTCAGAGAATTTACAGGAACTTCTATCATAATTTCTGTCTCACAGATGCAAATGTGTTTTTAAGCATACACAATGAGAAATGCAAACACTGAAGTTCTGTCTGTAACATTCATTCATTCCGTACATAAGCATGGATTATTTCCTATTCCTACCAGTACTGTCAAGGGCCAGTTATACATCTTATTATACACTGATAATAGTAATTTAAACATGCCTGGGCAAGCCTCTGATGCTGAGGTCAAATGGCACAGAGTCCACACTATAAGACTTTCTCAGCATCTAAAACAAGGTTGTAGCACCAAATTGCCTACTAGGAATGGTTACCGGACCACATTTGGGAATTTGAGGGAGAATATTATTCAGCTTGGGATGGACGCACACCAGGAACTGTTTTAAAAATCAGGATAGCACATACAGTCACGTTTCAATGTCTGGGAGCATGCAGTGGCATGGTTCAATTTACTCATGTGGCCGTAACAGAAGATTAGTCTCCATCTGATTGTGTATTTCAGAAAAGTGATTCTGTATATGCAGTGTGGCAATTAAGAGAATTTCACTCCCTGCATTTATTGACATGAGTTCTTACATACACCTATGGTTAGCAGCTTTTATTTCTTCTATGCCTACACAGACTCTATACATACACAGACATGCCACTGAAAATGTACAAGAACTGTGACTACTCAAGCAACACATTTACTCAAGAAGAGGTAGGCATAGCCATTGACCAGTGAGCAGAGTTCAGGTTCTGGTAGTTTACATTTCCTATAGTTTTCAATTCAGAATGACTGTTTTCATCACTGCAGCATTAATATCTTCCTGCAAGCAAGCCTCTGTGGCAGGAGACAGCTGTGCCATTAAAACACAAACAAATCAATTATTCAGTCAGGAAACACTTGCCTTAGACCTCAAATGAGTCTTGGATACGCACATGACAATTTCTCCTTGCTCAGTATATAAAGCATCAGTACACTCCTATTAACTAGTTTGGCAATATTAAGTCTCGCAATGTATTAGTTCAATTCATAGCTGGCTTTGAGGTCGGACAGTAGCCTTGAATGAGGCCGATCTGAAATCACTCCCTAACATCATAATCAGAAACACTGGAACAATATGTTTCTCCCATCAGACAATCATGACAGAGCTATTTCAGATGTCAAAGAAAGCTGGCACAACTGCTTACTTTCTGCTGAGACACTCTGCCTCCTGAGGAAGAAAAACCCGCACGCTTGCTCTGCCTTTGAGAGGAGTATTTCTGTTCTCTTCCCATTAGAAGTTGCGGATTATCTTCTGTTCCAGCATTGAACTTTTAGCTTGCTATAAAGTTAATGTGCTAGACAATGTTCATTCCAGGCAAGGCTGTGGGGCTGTGTATTTTCTGCCACCCCCAAAAAAGACCATTATCTGTAATTACCCATTACCATGCATAATTATTTCTTCTATTCTGGTCTATGGCCCCCAGGACTTTATGCTGTTACAGCTCACTGCATTATCTTATCAAATTTGTTAAGGAAGCTTTTTTGACCTTTTGAGCACTTGTCACAGCACATACAAAAGCTGGCAGTAAATTGTCTAAGCATGTAGTGTGTGATTTATTATTTGTACCCTGCATAGTGATACTGTACAAAATATTACACACTAACACCTTCCCCATTCCCACTCCCTGCTTTAGCTAAAATGAGAAGAGGAAAGGAAACCTCTTTAGTAAGAGAAGGAAGGGAATGGGAAGAGGCTGGAGACTCTCAATGGGAATTTGAAGAACACAACAGCAGCACATGGCTAAGCCTGAACATCAGGCTCTGGAGAAGATACCAGCTGCTCTCCACTCCATTGCCACCTTTTATGTTTGTCCTCTCCCTCCTCAGAGACTGATTCCACTATTTCGGCTTCTTTTCACACCGGTGTAACTCTGCTGAGCCCTGCTCTTTCACACAGAAGCCCATTTACCGCTCCTTCAGTAAGCAGAGAGAGGGCTTTAAACACCACCACCATCCCCCTAATTTACAGCTTCTGTCAATGCAGTACAGGTTCCTAAGAGACAAATTTGGTCCAATATTAGATTCACAGGGATTGTCCTTTATGGATACTGATGTGAATGCACGAAGGATGAGGTTTTGCTCTCCACTGCTCTCAAAGCTCACAGAGAAGTCCCAGGCACTGAACTGCACCCCAGTACCATTTGCTTCAGCTAGCATTCTCACCGCACTCTGAATCCACACACTATGTCCCTCTTCTTCGTAGGGACACTGGAGTGAGACCCTACAGAGAAGCAGGGCTCTCAAGAAAACAAGAAAGCTGACTCTGTGCATCTTGATTTTTGTCTTCCCCTTGGTCCTCTTTTCATCAATATACTCCAGAGTGTGCTTTATCTTAAAACCTCTCTTTCAGGTGCGTATATGTATAAAACCCTCAACCCACATTGCTACCTGAAAAGAGACATTTAAGGAATTACCATTTAGCAAATTCTAGTAAAAAAATAATTTTGATGCTTTTGAACCATGTAATTAAATAAATTTCCCAAACAGAAGAAAATCTGAGACACTTTTCTGCCATCATGACAAATAAAAGGGAATGTAAAGGATCAGGTACTCACTTTGGACTGAAAGTGCATGGTATAAATTACTGTAGCACAAGGTATGCAGAATCAGGCCTTTCAGATCTGCCCATGAAAGGCTTCTCCCTAAAAGCAGAGTGAAAAAAACAGGGACCCTGGACTCCTGAAAGCATCCCTGAAATGAGACCCTAAGAGATGGCTACCCGAGCCGCTGTGAAGACAAAACCCTTCTCTGTGTTTCTCCACAGTTTGCAGGCCTCTGGTCCATCGCTCTGTGCTGGCTCTCAGGCAGTGGGGAGGTGGAGACCTTAACAGCGGTGCAAGGAAGAGAGAGTCACCCTGTGTTCGAGATGAGCCAGCAAACACAGGCAAAGATCATGGTCCACAGAGCAGCAGGGGAGCTTGCGCTTGTACCCCTGTCCTGGAGCCCGGTTTCTGAGACTTACGGGGATGTCCTACTCTCATTCACACCTATGGAAAACCGTCTCTGCAGTCCTCCCAATTGTTTTGACCAGAAAGCTTTTGAGAAAAGCATGTTTCTTCCTCCCTCCCCCAATTGCCAACAATGCTACGACCCCATTGTAAGCTCAAATGTCAAATCCAGCGGTTCTTTTTCCTCATTTGGGATCGCCTGCCCAAACAGCCCTGGGTGCCCAGCTGTGCTCCGACTAACATCTATTAGAGGGAGAGGTCGAAAAATCTGTTATCAGCCATATCAGACGTGTGGGCTAAAAGCAGTCCAGTCTAAAGAGAATAAATCATAGCCAAAACAGCTTACTGCAACCACAGTCCATAGGTACCTCTCCGACTGTACCCAGGGAACACAGTTGCTCAGCAGAGATATGGCTTTCTTCTCATAGCAGAAATACACATTTAAAAAAAAAGAAGAAAAAAAAGAAAAAAATGCATGGTCCAACAACTCTGAGCCTCTTGCAGGCTCCTGGCCTTCTCCCTGGCGCTGAAGTGCAGGGACTGATCCACCCCACCTCCTTATCATGGCCCATGCCTCGCCTGGGCATTTATCACCTGCCAACTCCTACCACGTTTTTCACCTCCTCCCACCACCCCAAGACAAAAAAACCCAGTCATTGCACCTTTCCTGCAGCAGCTCTCTGACAGCTAGGGCAGAGCCGGGGTGTCCCACAACACCCCTCGCTGGACAAAGCAGCTGGACCCCAAGTTCAGCCCGCGTTATTGGCAAGGAGTGGGCACAAGGGCAGCACACGTCCTGGGGGGCAGAAGACAGCTTTATCCGCCAAGACATCAACGGCTGCGCTCTCCTGCTTCTCAAGGTTTACTCGACTGCCAGAACAACAGCCATTTTCACCCTGAAGGAATGAGCATTACTTGTTTCTTCCCTCTAGGAGTAATGCTGGAGTCATTATTTGAGCAAAGTGGCATAAGGTTTTCCAGTTCCACCTATAAAGGGCTAAACCTGTCCTAAGCGGAACAGCACATCTTACCAAGAACGACATTTGCCATAAAGAGGCCCTCTAGGATAAAAGTTAAGCAGCAAGAAAGCATTTCAAGAAAATCTGGGAGATCCTAGAATTAAGGCTGTCCATTATTGCCTTGCTTGAGCCCCGCAGTGGACGCACCCAACACACAAGCTTTTCATGGGATTCTGCATCCACATGACACTTCTGTTCACGATGTCAAAACCCATCCCATGAATCGTCACAGAAACTTCAACTTGAGCTGGTCTAGTCTGGCAAGGGCACAAGTGATTCAGAACCATCATATGGGGATTAATGAAATCTTAGATGAGAGGGTCACTAAAGGTCAAAATAAACTGCTGCCTCTCACCTCAGGATGTGTTTTCTGGTCTTTTAATCATTCCTGCATCTCCTGTCTGAGCCCTTCCAAGTTCAAACCCAAGTGTGGTGGTTCAGACCATGGCTGTATCCCCACCATCAGCTATAAAGAGAAGCCTAGGGAACACTAGGAACAGGGCAAACAAACGTGCTAACTCCCTCGCGCCCTCCCCCAGTCTCCCATCATTTTTGGCTCAGTGATGTTCCTGAGCCTAGTGTGGTATGCTTGCTTAATAACCACTAACGATCTCCCTTCCAATATCTGTTGAGAGCCCACTTTCCTGTATGTACAATGTCACCACGTAAGGAGTCCCACTAGTCCCACAGGCACCTGCCCAGTTTCAGGCACAGAAGACAACAAGCCTCCTTCCCACCATCACAGGGCTGTCTTAAAGGACTGTACCAGTCTTTGGTCATCCTTTTCCACCAGGAACCACTAATGTTCAGCATAGTACCCTCGTGGCCTCCAGCTCCTCTGCGGTGACAATGTTTCTTAGGGACAGACTCCTCCATTTTTCACTTCTGGTATGGGTTAAAGTGGCTCTTGTTTGCACGTGACCAACCATCTAGCCAACTCTCCCACAGTGCACTTATATCTTCTCCACGGCTTGCCAGTCCGTGCACCTTTCCATCACCTACCAAGGTGACCTGTGGCGATTCCAGGTTTGCTTCTAAGATACCAATGGGAAGACCACACCGCTTACAGACAAGAGCAGGTCCCTGTGAGACTTCTCCAGAAACACCACCGCACTAGCCTCCCCACTCAGACCCACATTTTCAGACTGATAGACTTAAAACCATGTAACACATACAATAATGATTTTCTGTCAATTGAGTTTCCTAATCAAGATGTCAGGGGATACAATAATCAAACGCTTTGCAGAGTTTGATTGCATTAATATGTCACTTTGTCAAGCAATTTTGTAATGATAAAAGATTACTAACTTGACAGAATCTTTTACCCATAAACTCCTGTTAATTCACATCCTGTAAGCATTCTTTAACAGTTGCATTTCTCCCCCTCCCGCACATTTCAGTCTGCTGCGGACTTTTCCGCTGTTTTCACAAAAACTGATGTCAGGCTGAGGGATTTGTAGGCACCCATCCTACCACACTTGCTTTTCTTAAATGCTGGCATGACATCAGCTTTCTTCCAGGCCTTAGGAATTTCCCCAGTGTTAAAAGACTTACTGGAAATCAGCATTAATGGACCAGAGAGATGTTCAGCCAAGTTTTCTGTTGGTTTTTGGTTGGTTTTTTTTTTTAATACTGCATGCAAGTAATCCGATCCTGCTGATTTCAGTTACTGCTGGAAATGAAAGCCGAATGTCACCATCTCCATATACAGCAACATTGGCTGCCTTTCTTCAAAGCAAAGATCTGAAAAAATTATTGAGCATTTCTTCCTCTCTTCCACACCTAGAACTGTTATCCCATAATGGGTCAAATGACTTTTAACTCTGTGTGTGTGCGTTCCTAAATACAATCAAAAAACCTCCCAAATTTAAGATTTTTAGTTAATTTTAAACTTAACACAGAACAATTTTTTTCAAAGGAAAATGTGATTTGGGAGAAAAAAGACAAGGAGGGAGAAATCCCAGCCAGAAGACTGCAGCTTGGCATAATGAGTTTCCCAGTCATACACACAGCCCCAATCCAGCTCCAGCTAAGAGGAGCTGAAATACCACCACTGATTTCAGTGGAACTGGAGAGGGCACATTTTGTTCACATTTAGCGTACACTTAATAAAAATGATCTGCTGCAAACATTTAACATGCAACTTAAAAATGCTCCTAATACAGCTGAAGAAATAAAACCTACAGAAAATAATTTTTATACCCACACTTAATGCAAGCTTCAGGTCCTCAATAAGATGTACACAGCAGCAAATTTCACTTTCAACATCTTCTGCCACTAACTAGAGCAGAGTAGTTGATCTTTTTATGTGAGCTGGGGGGCAATGCTTGCTCCTTCCTTACTTGCACTTTTGGTCTTTATAATACAGCTATAGTGATTGTATTCAAATTTTTATTGGCAAAAAAGAATGGCTTTAGTAGAGAAAAAGCACTCAAAATCTTTGAATGTGGCTTTGAATCTGTGAAGATGCTACGCACTATTTTAATGTGCCAGCATATGCTTGTTCACGCTGAACTGAGACAGCAGGATTATTTACATGTCTAAAACTATTGGCAGGCATGACAGCTAACAGGATCAGGACCAATAAAATTAGTGCTTCAGAAAATTAAGAGCACGAGAAACAAGTGCCATCTTCAATCTTCAGTATAACAGCTGGGAGTATGACTACTATGTGCGCATATATATGTATACCGGTTATTATTCATCTTATGATACCTGATTTGAGAAAGGAACTTACAAACATTTAACTCACTGCATTCAGACATCCGACATGCTACTGAAGTGTGTAATGGGAGCAAAAGTTATAATCAACCCAACTTTAAAAAAATAGAGGAAGAAATTTAAAAGACAAAGGAAATTAGGAACAAAAACTAGACTTCTAGACAGTGATGGAAGACAGCCCGGACACCTGCAGGTGCAAAGAAACAAATTGAGAGGAGAAGAAAGAAATTCGGTGTGGATTAAACATAAAGGGATTTAAGTCATTAACAAGAGATCAAAGAGAACATCAGAAGGGAGGGAAGGCTTTACAAGTGTCTGAGATAGGAGACCTTGGAGGAAATATGACTGGGATAAAATCATTATAGCTCACACTAAAAATAATAAAGGGAGTAGGACGATGGTTGGAATTAGCTGGACTCCATGCTTGGTTATAAGCTATATGATGACAGAAGCCCAAAAGGTTTCTAAAAAAGACCAGCTAGAAATAACAGGAGGGCTTTTTCACTCTGTCTACCTAATATGTGATGGAAAAACTAATATCAGGAGTGGTAAACAACCATTGTAGACACCCACTGGGCCTGGGCAAGTGAGCAAAAATCACATGCACGTGCATCACTTTTGTACACGATCGCCAGTGTTGCATGGATGCAACAACACCTGCACACAAAATCTGCTTCCATGCAAATGCAAATTGATCACTAATGGATTTTGTTCATGCCCAGCTGACAGACAGAAATGCACAGTGACTGGAACTACAGTGGCTTACATCAGCTGAGGTTCAGTTGTGCCCGTGACTATAGGCATCCAAGTCAGCAAATGGTGGCCTATGCTGTAAGCAATAGAAATAGTACGAATAGAGACTAGAGACAGGAATTGGGGGAAAAAAAATCATAAAATAACTAGGAATCCAAACTCATTGCAAAGTAAGAGAAGCTCAGTGCTTAACTGACTCTCTGCATGCTCTTCAAGAAAACATAGGACAGAAGTGCATGAACAATGTTTGTACTTAACTAACTGATGTATTCACAACTCTGATTAAGACTAGCGGGTACTCAAACTAAGGAGAAAGTTTAGAAAAGTTCAGAAAAAGAAAAAAAAAAGGGGGAATCAGAAAAGCATATGAAAAAGTGTTCCTACAAAAGAACCTTCAAAACTGCATTTTAGTCCCCATGTCATTAAGTGACAAGTCTACTTAAAATCGAAAAGGGGCCAACAGGCTGAATCAGGAAGTTAGTTTATAAATAAAGCAAATTAAAGCAGTCTTCAAGGTATAAGAAAGCACGTAAAAAATAGAAAAAGCAAGAAAACATGGCAGTGCTCAGTTAAGAAGGCGCTCAACTCCTTCACTCCCCATTTTTATCTTTTCTAAAAATGAAAAGAAAGCCCCACACATTCAGATAAGCCATAGTAACTGTTTCAAGGACACAGAAAGGAACAAGGGGTTAGCAGCAAATACTGTAATCATGTGCCCATGGATAGAAAATTCTTAGTACATCTTCTGCTCCTGCTCCATTCCTCATCTCAGTGTTCATAATGACAAATGGAAAGCACAAGCTGGCACAGAACACTCTCTAAACGTGAATGCACATACGCAAATGCCAGTGTGACAGAGGAAGAGCTTCCAAGGCACAAAGAACAATAGGGGCTGCCCACCAGCCCCACTGGCCTTCAGTGGGAAGAGAAACCCTGAGCACCCGGGTGCGAGGACAGTGTACACGGTAAAGCCTGTTCAGCACACAGCAAATGCTGCTCAGCATGGACCTCGCTCTAACCTGTAGCTCTACGTCTGGAAACCTCTCCTGG
Source organism: Aquila chrysaetos chrysaetos (assembly GCF_900496995.4). NCBI lineage: Eukaryota > Metazoa > Chordata > Aves > Accipitriformes > Accipitridae > Aquila > Aquila chrysaetos. The sequence goes on from NC_044030.1 coordinate 58,373,447, forward strand.
TGTGAGAAAAGGCGGACAGAAAGATGCTGCAAACACAGAAAGCCCTACAGCGAAAGATTTTGGAAAATGCACCAAACAAAAAAAAAATCGCTCAATTCTTCACGGGAAAAAAGCTCTTCTGAAACATGGAAGAAGGACGGAAATACCTGTTGAGCTGCCTGTGGGTTTTCCCCTCCAGCCCTCTGGTCAAAAGGCAGTCACAGAAGCCCTGGGGCTGAGCAGCCCTTCTCTCCTGAAGTAACTGGGTCTGGGTAGGTCACAGCTGGTCCCCCAGCACCTCTGCTTCCCCAGCACACTGCAGAAAGCTCTGCCCAGCCCCTGCCTCTGGTGAAGACAGCCCTGAGCAAGCCCCACAGTACCACTTGCACAGAAAAAGAAAAGCAATCTTCTCTGAGGTTTTCCAAATCGTTTTACACTAGTATTTATTTTTACACTTCCACTGAAGCTTCAGACAGCATTGAAAGCCTGAAAGGAAAAATGAAACTTTTTCTTTAGCTACTTAACCCTGAAAATCACAGCTAGTTCTATCTGTTTCACCAACACAACAGAAATACCACACTTTTGACAGTCTGTTCCTCAATGAATAAACACATATGGCACTTCAGACATTAGCTGAGTTAAAACACAGGCACCTACACACACACATGAAGCTGCAAAGACCACGAACGAATATTGCTTGAAAGGAGGAGCAGGGAAAGGGCAAGCTTTGCAAGCTCCAGCACTGGAGAATTAACTGGAAACATCTAATCAGGGATGCAGAACCCTGTAACATTATGATTTATTTAACACAGTCAAACAATAGCCAGAGGCAATGAATCATATAGGAGATGACAAAGCTGCAGGAGATTTCCGTCATCTAGTCTAACCTGCACATTGATCAGAGTTTACCCCTGTATTAATCACTTGAGATCGTAATCTAACACACTCTTAAACACCTCTCCTGATTATGCTTCACTTACCCCCTTGTCCTTATGCAGGTCACTCCGTTGCTAATTGCACTTCCAGTTAGGAGAAAAAGTGTCTACTGTCTAATTTAATTTTGTCTTTTTTAGTTTCAAGCCGTTGCTCCTTGTTATGCTGTCTCAAGCACTGTAAATAATCCCTCCCCCTCCTCCATATTATTACCTCTCAAATATTTATAGACTGTTATATCCACCCTTAGTCTCCTTTTCTACAAGTCATACATCATTTTTGTCACCCTTCCCTCTATCCTTTCAGATTTATCTATGTCCTTGTATAATGAGATGCTCAAAACTCCTTTGCAGCTTTTCCAAGTACGGCTAAACCAAAGCAGCAGAGATAGGCAGAAACGCCCCCCTTGCTTCACAAGCAATGCCTTTTTAAACAACTCCGAGCAAAACATACATGATTTCAGTAGGAACTGAAAATTACAAAGCAGAAAAAAAAAAAAATACTGCAGAGTGCTTTGTTTATCGCATAGTTGTAGTCAGAAATTTAAAAAGCCTGTTAGGGGAAGGTTTTATCCTAAACAAAAGGAAGATTGTTCAAAGTGGAACACTCCCTGAATATTTGCCTAGTCCAGCTTGAAAGAGATTTAGCAACTGCAAAAAACACCATACAGACAGACCATCTCCAGCAACTGCTTCCCAAGACAAACTCATGCTGTGGAAATAACGCCCATGCAAGAGAGATAACACAGTTCAGAAACTCTTACAAGAGACACATGCAAATGAGATTCTTTTTCTCTCATCTTAACTGTAACCAACTGGAGAAAAAACAGATGATTATGGATGGAAAGTTATTAGTTATTCACAGGTGAAGGATGCAAAACTTACTTCTTTGCCAGCTGTTACAATCCAGTGAAGACACACCATGTTCAACTACACTCTTTTCTTTTGAACAGAGATTTGCTGGCTGTGGGAGAAGCTGGGGAAAAGCACCAGGAAGCAGTGGATGGGGCTGCTTGGCTCTCAGTATTGAAGGAGAGTTGGCAGGACCAGGAAGCAGCCAGCAACTGAAACTGGTGATGAAGTAGTAGTGGGTGCAGCAGGAGAAAATCGTTGTTAAAAAGTAACAAGGAGACAAAGCCAAAAGGAAAGAGCAGGATGATGGACCAGTAACCACTGCAGACCCACCAAGATCTCTGAGGACATGCAGCCATCAAGTTAGCCGTGGCACAGGCAGGCAAAGCAGCTAATGCCTCCTTCCCCTTACTGCTCAGCGCTGCTGAGGCTGCTGCCACCTGAACTAGCCATCTTCTCCGCCACCTGCCAACCCCCATGATGCTAGTTTTCTGTTGAAATCTATCTTGGATTTAGTCATCGAATGCATTTAGGTCAAAAGAGTCAGGATTTCTTTCCCAGGCTTGCAAATGTTATCAGTATTGAGGCTGGCTGAATTTCAAATTTCAATATGTTGACTTAATGTCAATACAAAAAAGAGGGCATTTCATAGATTCACAGAATAGTTTCGTTTGGAAAGGACCTCTGGAGGCCAGCTGGCCCAAACTCTGCTCAAAGCAGGGCCAGCTTCCCAGTTAGATCATGTTGCTCAGGCACTATCCAGCTAAATTTTGAGTCTTCCCAAGGATGGAGGCTCCCCAACCCCTCTGGGCAACCTGTTCCAGTGCTTAAACACTCTCACGGTGAAATGTCCATGGCAGCTTCGTCATGTTGCTCATCCGTTGACTAAAACGAGACTTTTTTGACAAAATTGAAATTTTGACAGCATATGACACTATACTGTGAAGACTTAAAAGGACTTTTCTTTCAAAAAGAAAATTTCTCACTTTTTTAAAACCAGTCCATGGTATCTTCCAATTATAATAACTTGGTTTTTTACCTCATTACCTATGCAGAACAACATCTGCAAGTTCACAGCATCAATTTTTGAAATCACAATACAGTGTCATAGAAAAGGTCAATGCAAAAGATAACACCAGAAAAGCAAAGGAAGAGTAAAGAAGGCAAGGCAGGGTTTTCAGAGGCATCTAGGGCACTGCAAGTTCAAAGGGATCTCAGTACCATTCATTAGCCATAGTATTACTGCTGACCCCACTACAGTGTGTATTTATGAGCAGATAAAAACCCATCTGTTCCTCAAAGAGTTCCAAAGTTAAGGCAGCATCCACTTAGAGAAATGTAAAAAAGAACACTATTTTGTTTCCGTCACACATAATAAATGTAGCAAAGGGAAATAACAAGTGCAAGCTTATTACTCACAATTGCTGACAACGATGTTTAACTTGTCAACCAGTGATACTACGAAGGCACCTGAACAATGTCATTATTAATAGTCATTGCAAAGCCAATGGGAAATCAACCACTGCAGAGCACAGGAGCAGGAGCTGACATTTAGCATCATACAGTAATCCCATCTATATTGGATGCTTCTAAATTGGGCCAACATGAGCATAGAGCAGCAGAAAGAGGGGATGCTTTCCAGCACTTTCCAGTCATCAGGTGATATATGTTGCAGCCACCACACCCCATTCACCAAATGCCAAACATTACCCTTAGTCTGTGACAAGGACCAAATAAAATGGGAGGAAAGGTGAAATGCACTGTCTCCTTCCTTTTGTGTGAGCAACTCTCTCAAAGGTGTTTCATGATCACACCTCCCCAGCCCATGGTGACTTGTACATATTAAAATGGCCGAGGCACCAAACTGACATGGAACAGGGAAGAATCCAGGTTTTATAAACTGAGTGTGTCTGAAAGGCATGTTTTAAATGCCTCACCATAGTCTTTTCCTGAGTTTTGCACACTAGTTAATCTAACAAGATGTACTTACCCTACAGAAGGAAGGACAATTACCTCAGATCCCCTGGGATCATGACTTTTTGCTGCTCTGTACAATTAAATGGCCTTTGCTCTCAGCAACCTACAACTTTTTGAGGGAAAATGCACAGAAACTACAACACCTGTTCGCAAGAGGCTCTGCTAATGCCCTGTGACCACAGTCTGCTCAATTCCAGCTAACCTGCAAATTCCCAGTTTGCTTTTGATTGGGGAAGATACGGTCCATCCAAAGTAAACACGATTTCCAAGCTTGAGATGGTAAATGCACAAACCCCTATGCTATGACCATGACAATTCATTTCTCCCCTTTTCAAAAACAGCATGTCATGAAGGGATCTGAAAAATTGTTTCTGGCCTCTCCAGGTGTCACGGTATTTCTGATCTGCCGATAAAATAGATACAGCGAGGAAAGACTCTCTCTCTTTGTGTGACTCCTTCACACATTATTCCTCTGCTGGCAAACAATGCTCTGCGTGATGGGAGTCCAAAACAAGAATTGCTCTTGTGAAGCCAAAAACTTACAGGACGAAGAGAATTACCACTGTCAAAACCACCTCTTGCCTAGTCTAACGTGTGTCATACAGGGCACGCTGCACTCCCAGGAGCCACTGGTTCCCCTGGGGCTTGCAGGGAGCTGCTGACTTCCCCTGCCACAAAGGGTTTCACTCTCTCTGCCTGCCTTAATGATTACTGTAAATTCTTGCAAAATCAGCATTTCAGCCTACCAAACTGAGACACTGTGACACTTGCTCCAACAGGGTCTCTCATTTTGCTTGCAGTTGAGGGTACCAATAAAATGGTAAAACACCAATGCAAGAATCCTTTGAGCAGCTGGTCCTGAAACAACTTGATACCTAAACCTAACCTAACCTAAACCTAAAGAACTTAATGTCACATCATACCTGGCAGTTCCTTATCTAACAAAAGATCTTTATATGCTAAAAAGAGAAAGCTTCAGAATATTTAAGCAGTGTTCCTCACTGAAAAATCAGACTTTTCAGGGTGAAGCCTGTACTCTGACATCTGATGAAGCCACCCTACAGGTCTGGCTGAACGCAGAGCACCTTCTGCAGCTTCAGAGCCAGCACGCAGTCACCGGTCGTGTTAAATCCATACCCATGAGTACTTTACACTGCTTTCAACAGATTTACCTACCAAAATTATTTGGGACAGAACTTTATGCAGTGCAGTCGCTTTTGAGCTAAGCATGAATTTCTGTTGCTACTTAGGAGCCTAAAAACAAAGTTATGAACCCGATTTCATATTCATTCCCAGATCCCTCCATTTCTGGTGAACAAAGCTGACCCTGCCTTGATTCTTGGCTGGAATCACATCTTCTCTCTGGAGATTAATCTATGTATTTTAAATGTTGTCACCCACCCACAGTTATTTAGTAAAATGCTTGAGAAACAATGTATTTGAATTGCTCACAAAGAAAAATCCACTGTAAGAAAGATGACTGCAAAGCATTTACAATTGTTTTCACCAAAAAATTTCAAATAAATTACTTTAAAATTAGGCATTTTCATGTTTTCATGAAAGTCTTTATTCAAGCATGTGAATTGCCTTAAGCTTGTTTAATGAATGTTTTTCACTAAAGACCACAATTTAATTCAATTAATAAGAGATTATTAAAGTGGGGTTAATAAATTAAATACCTCCACTGACATTTTAAAAACATTAAGAGTAAAGCTTATGCAAATTTTGTTGCCAGTAAGACAATTTCATTTTTTGGCCTCTCTGTATAAGCAAGCTCTTGTTCTCTTGAGTTACACACAATCTCTATACATTACTGAATATACTACTTTAATCTTCAGCCAGCTTTTTCCACGTCTATAGACAAAGCATGCAGTAATCCAAATATGAAAGGAGTAATTGCATCGATTCAAAGGTGACACTAACATGACTGCAATAATGAAAACAAAAAAACTAATAAAAAGCTATTTATTGTTTTATCAACCAGTTCTTCTAAAAGCTTCCCAAAGAAATTCCTCCACATCGGTCTGAAACTGCCTGTCTGCAATGGATGCAACAAATCCATCTGACAAGTCTTTAAATGGCCCACAAAACAGTGATGTTGTTTGACAGATACACATATGCGCTGTCCTTTTATTAGTTAATGCAAGGCATTGTCCACTTTAGAAACATCTTTTTAAGCCGGAATTATATTCACCTGTATTATTGACATCAGCACAGATGATTAAAAATGAATGAAATTTCCTTTTCCTTTCCTCTATGTTTGTTTGCTCTTTTCTTTTTTCTGTCTATACAGAAGTCAGTTACATTAGTTTCATTTTTATACTTATTGAATTGCTGTATCTGTCAGGCATAAGCTCTGCATAGAAAAAAAGCACTTTGCCTAGAGTCTTCATTCCATACCTTTAAGTCTTGGTTGTGCTTAGCCATGGTTATACTGAATCTGCAGACAAATACTGTTTGGTTTTTTTAGTTTTGGTTTGGTGGGGTTTTTTGTTGTTTACAAGGGCTTAATGCAATACAGTAAGGTGCAGCGGAGTGGAAGGACTGCATCAGTCCTTTGTAGTTATCACACCCGGCCACACACAACAGATGCACCACCACGTCAAAACATGTAAAGTGGGCAGCCTTCTGCTGCTGGGGTCAATGATATTACCTACATACTTGGCTCCTATACAATGCTGAAAACTCCGGTTTTGAAGAAGATACCCTGCCAGCCAACACGCCGTTGCCAGGACTGTGGCAGGAGCACATATTTTGGGAGAAAGGAGAAAACCTCCTCATAAATCTCTACTTGCAGGTATACACCCTACTGAATTCAATTACAGCACCAGTCTATACCAAATTAATTTCTGATTTTCAAGTAAAAATAATCAACTAAAGTATGAAAGACTGACCCTGGGTTCTTCCCTTTTGATAACCACATCAACAGTGCAACGCTGTTCCTGGAGAGGGGACCCTCCACAACCCCACCACTGCAGGCAGGGGAAGAGGTGCAACAGCAGGCAGTCGTAAGCAACGTCAGCCCTCGCCCCCAGCAGTGAGCATCGCTCTCCCAGCACTTTACCTGATGTTGTGCCAGCTGCCATCATGGCTGTATTCACCGAGTGCACAGGGCTGCCGCTTTCCAACAAGAGACAAGAGCTGCCACCACTGTTCCTCTTAACGAACGGCTCGGGGGAACTGGGCAAGGGCACCGGGTGGCTGATTCCCAGTTCCTCTTCCTGAGCTTGCTGTCTTCTCAGCGCAACCTGGGAACAAGAAGACAGATGCTGGGCATGCTCTCCGGCTTGAGCACAATTTATAATGGCAACAACAAAAGACTCAAACTCAAGGCTGTTTTTTCCTCTTGGTACTCTATGGTGTTGATGTCACGATCCAGCCAGTGGGTAGAGGAGGATATAAAGGAGGTTATAAAGCTATTTAAAACCAACCCCTTTTTGTGTCCAAACATATATGAACAAACCTATGAAATGCTGGTGCCATATACATCTTCCTCCAATGAGGCCACATGAAGATGTATTAAAACTGACCGCACTCACCCAAGACAGTTGCTTTTGGGCAAAGCATACTGTGAAAAGTGTAGTCACTACCCTCCTCTCTGCTGATACACAGCTGCTGGGGATAAGAAATTAATCTACTTGCAGGGCCCTGCTGTGCCTCTTCATTAATATAAAGCAGCTCTTCAAAAGGACTTATACCTGCACTCTGCTCCTGTCCAAGGCTGCTGGGCTCCCTCACTGGCTCTTTGCTGGAACTCTAGCCCTTCAAAGGAATTTCAGTATACTGTACACAGACAGCCATCATGGAAGAAGCACGGCAAATGTGGGGAACTACCCTGCAAGCATCTCAGGCAGTGTCACACACATTGCAGGTAGCTGGCCAGGCCTGGAGCAGCAGGAGCTCCACACTTCTTTCCCATCACTGATGATGTTCCAAAGCCTAGCCAGCACTGGCCAAGCCCACAGGCACTACACTGTCTGGACACGGGTGCAAACAAACCATGTTTGTTGCTTACTAAAAATACAGAGGACCCCTCCTGCCTCATGTGGACTGGCAGATCAATTTTGCACAGCTGTCCACCCATGCCAAGTTGTGGTACATGTCCAGGCAGTATATATGACACTGGGGGCCTTACAGCTACCTACTCTGCAACTTGCCAGGTGACTGATTTGCATCTGTATTTGAACCTTGGAAATCTGTCCTAGATTACAGACTGGGATCATGGGCTTTTCCTGCTGGAAATTCTCCTGCGTAACTTGGACAGGATCTTCCCTCCACTTCCATGTTCAGCAGCAACAATCTTCTAATACAGATGCATAATACCATTAGAGAAATTAATATCTCTTGCAATAAACACATACCAAACAGGAGGTGTAGACTTGCAACCACCACGGGTAACTTTGACTTCACAAGCCAGTAACCTTGAACTGTAAAATTCCACCACCGCCAAGAGGCTTACTGCAGAAAGATATTGTAAGGGGGAAAGACAGACTTTCAATGTGTAACTCCTACACAGATAAGGTTTAGTTAGGGAGGCTTCAAAGCCACTTTCAAGTACTACGCAGGGAAGAGAAAACCCCCAGGAGGACCACGACCAGAATCTTACCAGGAGGCATTCGCTGCCTGACAGAAGCTGCTGGGCAGCAGGAAAAACAGTCTGTGCAGAAGGGGACACTTGTGCAGGGAATACTCCATTTCATGTTCCCTCCCCCGAGGCAGGCAGCAAAGGGATCCAAGTTTATTATTCCGTGGTTCTCAACAAGCAGAGAAAGCACATTAACTTGGGCATAACAACAATTTCTGGACTGCCACGCCGCAGACAAAGAGAAATTATCTAAATGAATGAAAGCTCCCAGTGGTTTCAGGGGACATTTAGTATACCTGCACTGAATAGTTACATAAAAAAGTGGGGAAGGATTTAATCCAGAGCTACTAAGATTTTTAAAATCTGTCAGTGGGATGCTCATTTTATGCAGGATTACAAAGCTCTGCGTGCACATTAATTGCAAACTGGGTCGGTGGGTCTGATACCACCGCCTATACCTGCACCAGTAGTCCTAACGCCTTCCAACTAATTTGTCTGCAGGGGACTATTTGCACGAACGAATACGTGCAACGCCAGTCACAGAGCTCAAGCACGCTGGTAGCCATTACGCTCCCAAGACTCCTCTTAATGAAGTTTTCGAGATAAGGATCACAAGGACTAACACAACGGTCATTTACATCGCCAAAGAGTTGTGACTTCAGCGGGACTACCCAACGGACAAAGTTATTCGTACGCAGAACTGCATGCAGTTTGGTTTCTTGGCGAATACCACTGAGTCCTCGTTTGGATTTAAGATGACCGAGCCACGCTGCTATTTACAGAGCCGCTCTATGCAAAATCAGAAAAACCGCTGTTAAAAAACCAGTCACTTCAGAAACGCACTCAACTAAAGCCACCTAGCATCAGGAAAAGCAGATACACCGGACCTGAAACCGCCAGCGGAAAATATTCTCGCTAACCAATTATTTGGGTAAATTACCCACTGCCTGGCTAAAAACGAGCTGAAAGCCGGCCGTTCGAGGTTAACTAGAAGTCCTCCCCCCCGGCGGCGTTAAAACCGATCCGCGCACTGCAGGGCGGCCGGCAGCTTGCGGCTCTGCCCATTTTCGGGCGGAGATGCGTGCAGGGGTGCTCGGAAGTGGGCAGCCCAACGCCGGCCGCTGCCGCCTGCCCCTGCCGCTAGCGCAGCGTGACTTAAAATCCTACGCGCCTTCAGGGCACCTCCTGGTTTTCTGCCGGAGAAACCAACACCCCACCTAACGTTAGAGAGAGGCGGCGAAAAGCCTTGTTAATTTAGGCAGACGGCGGTGTTAACTCCAGCCCGGGGCCGGGCTCCCCCCGCGGCCGCGCTGTCTCAGCGCACCGCACCGCACCGGGGCCCCGACCGCCGGGCTCCGGCGGGCACCAACGCCCTCCGGGGCGCGGAGGAACGACCCCGCCGCCGGCAGCACGCCGGCGGGACGGACAGCCCACCCCGCCCCGCCCCGCTCCGGGCGGGCAGAACCCGCCGAGGCGGCGGCGGGCATCGGCGGCGGGCCGCCCCGCGGGGCTCACCTGCGCTGCCATCACCCGCTGTCGCTCGGCGATCAGGCTGCACTTCTTGCACTGGCAGTCCCGCCACATGCAGAACCGCTTGTGCCCCTTCAGCGGCGAGGAGTAGCCGTGGTTGCGGCAGCGGGCACACTTGGGCAGACGCGGCGGCTTCTTCTCCGTCGCGGCGGCGACCCCCTCTGCTGGGGCGGTCGCCATACGGGCCGCCGTCTTCCCGAAGCCGTTCGTCTTGCCCCGCGGCCCCCCGGCGTCCGGGGGCTTGCTGAAGGCCGGGGAGTCACTGGACATCGCGGCGGGCTAGGGCCAGCCGAGCGAGGGGTCGGCACGGCTCTGCCCTGCCTTGCCCCGTCCCGCCCCGTCTCGTCCCGTCCCGTCCCACCACGCCGCGCGTTTTGGCGGGCGGCGGTCAGCCCCGCGTCGCTCCTCCCGCTGCGGCCCCTCCCGACCGGTGCGGCCGGCCGCGAAGCCCTCTCCCCGCCACGGGGCAGGCGCCGGGGGTGCAGGAGCGAGCCGCCTTCCCTCCCCGCTCCTCCTTCCCGCCCAGGCCGGCCTGGGGCGGCCTTCGGCGGGGCGGCGGGTGCTGGGCCGCGGCGGCCCCAAAGCCCCGGCTTCGCGCTGGCGGTGCCGGCGGGGCTCGGCTGAGCCGCGCTGTCCGCAGGGCCCGCACGACAACGCGCCCCTGGCCCCCGGTCGGAGGCGGCTCCGCGGCCGCCCTGCGGCCTCACTGCCCTCCCTCCCTGCCGGGGCCGGAGCGGGCCGCGTCCACGGCGGTCTGAGGGAGCAAGCCGGGATCCAGAAAGGCCATTTTTAAGGCCCGTGTTCCCCTGGGTTGCGCAGGCCGGGTTTGGTTAGGCGAGCGACGTGGCCTGGCCCAGGGAGAGGCGTGACGCCCCCAATACAACGCCGGCGTTGCCGCAGCTCAGCTGCTCTCCTTCGTGAGGCTTCTGGCTCCTTGCTGGACTATGTCTCTGGGTGGCAGGTTACCTTACGCTCGTACCCCTAAATGGGTATAAACACACCCCCATCAGTATCTGTGTGGGCAGGTGATCCCCACAAATACAGACAGCGAGGCTGTGGTGACAACTTCGCAACCAGCACCTCTGGAGCAGGCCTGGGCGGCTGGAGCGGCTGCACTCTGCCGAGGAAGACGGGGAAGATGCTTTTTCTTTTCTTTTTTACATAGGCTCCCCTTCCAACTCGGCACTACGTGATTTATAGACCCAGGCAGCTCTACAGATATTATTTACAGTATTAATATTTCCTCTGTTACACCTTTAAATCTTTCCGGGCTCAACTTCAGATGACGCTATCTTCATGCTGAAATGAAACTATTAAATTACATCTCAATCTAAGATGAATGACAACTGTCAAATGAGTGACTCAACAGAGATGAAGCAGAAAGCGCCTGAGATTATGTGAGGCTGATTTATAAAGATTGCATAAAGATTTCTATAACCCCAGCTTCATGACTCAGCATATCGGATGGTAATAAGTTACAGTAGGTAGAAATTTATTTCTGCTAGAAGAAGCCAAGGAAAGCTTTTCCCCCTTCGAGATCAGCTATCTCCCAGCTAATTCTGCTCAGACTGAGCCTCCCTGCTGGAAACGATCGGTGCCTATGCCCGCCTGAAGAAAGCCCCTGATCCTTGCTGCTTGGTGCTTTGCATTAGCATTCAATAAATTACATTTAAAGAACTTTTTACTTCATGGTACAACATTGGAGACCTTTATGGTGCTTTCCCTCCTCCAGAGAGACCTTGTTGAAACACTCCTGTTGAGTTCCGGTCTTGAGCAGTCAGATGGTCCTCAAGTGAGGCACCAGCAGAAGCTGGGTGGGCTTGGCACGGGGGTGTGACCATCATTCAACTCGCAGAAGCTGAAACTTTTCCCTTGCATCGCTTTGCTGGTGTTGACATTTCTGATGTCAGTAACTGCACACCTTCCTGCAAAAGAGGAGAAGATGAATACAATGTTTAGTGGAACAAAAATATGATTTGCCTATACACCTAATGGTGCATATCACTAATATTTAAGGAAGTGAACAGTGCAGACAGGCCTGCTTAGCTTCCGGTATCAAAACATGAAATTCCTCCCTGAATGAAACCAGTTGAGATCTTCTCAACTCATAGGGGCATTGATCAGACTCCGAAGTTGTTGTCTAGGAGCGAGTCTTGAAAGCGACACTCCAGTTTGTGAAGTTCTCTATGTGGTTGAGCACATGGGCAAAGATTTTTTCAGATGCTCGCATGCAAATTGTCTTGAAGTCAATTGAAAGTGCAAATTAAGAGGGAGATGAAAGGAGGCTGAATCAAAAGAACAGGAGAGGTGTCCTGGTTTCAGCTGGGATAGAGTCAGTTTTCTTCCTAGTAGCTGGTGCAGAGTTGTGTTTTGGATTTAGTATGAGAAAAATGTTTAAAACGCACTGATTTTTTTAGTTGTTGCTAAGTAGTGCTTATCGTAAGTTAAGGATTTTTCAGTTTCCCATGCTCTGCCAGCAAGCAAGTGCACAAGAAGTTGGGAGGGGACACTGCTGGGACATCTGACGCAAACTGACCACAGGGATATTCCAGACCATATGACATCATGCTCAGCATATACAGCTGGGCTGGAAGAAGAAGGAAGCGGGGGGACATTGGGAGTGATGGCATTTGTCTTCCCAAGAAACCACTACGGGTGATGGAGCCCTGCTTTCCTGGAGATGGCTGAACACCTGCCTGCCGATGGCAAGCAGTGCCTGAATTCCTTGTTTTGCTTTGCTTGTGTGCGTGCACAGCTTTTGCTTTATCTATTAAACTGTCTTTATCTCAACCCATGAGTTTTCTCACTTTTACCCTGCTGATTGTCTCCCCCATCCCACCACGGGGGGAGTGAGTGAGCAGCTGTGTGGTGCTCAGTTGCCAGGTAGGGTTAAACCACGACAAAAGGCAAAATAAAATAAAAAACAACAAACTGAGGTATGAAAAGGTATGATAAGAAAAAGCATATCAGAAATGACAGGAGGAGGAGGAGGAGGAGGAGAACAACTGGAAAGAGTGAAAAAAAGAGGAAAGAGAGAGAAGCATAGTGCATAGACAAAGGAGAAATAATAGCAGTCACCAGCTGCTTATATGTGACTTTTCACTAGGAACTAAGTGGGACAGCCAAGCTCAGGGATGAATCACAAGATGCAAAAAATGCAACAGTTCCAAGAAGAACATTCATTCAGCTGTCTTTCACATAACTAGTATTTTCTGCTCCTGGTTTTCGGGCAAACTGCACAGATCCATATTATCTATAATGTTACAGAACCTATTGGTGATAAAAAAAATATTAATGTTGTTAGTACCTATCTAGTAATTTGTGTCCTGGATGAATACCACCAAAATACCTAGGTGCCTGATGAATAGAAGTACAGGAGCAATCCTTTAACGATGAATCGCTTTGGTTTTGGTAGCTCAAGTCATACTTTGAGTACGGTTTTAGTGTGTAATGTTTGTCTCAATTTTTTTTTATGGGTGTTTGGTGAGGATGACAGCACATTACTGGATTTGCATCCGTTGGAGTCATGAAGGAATACGAGGTGGTTATAAACTGCCAGCAGTTCTAACACGAATCAGAGCAATCTCACTGCAAGTCTTCAGGAAATCGTAGTCATTAGTTTAATCTAAGTCTGGGTGTCTCTGATTGGAATCCAGCAATGATGCCAGTGACTAAACATTACTGTTGTCCGCTGACACCTTTGGAAATAACTGTAATTAATGTTTCTGTTGGAAAAAAAAAAAGAATAATCAAATGACATTTTTGCTTTTTTTTCTAGGTAGCTGATAGTTATACTTTAGCTTTAACATTTTTGCACAAGTCTTTAAAATACAAAATGTCATCTGTTAGTGATGATCTCTCCTTTGCCAATGGGTGCCTTTGGCTGATCCCTTGAACCTTGCAAAAATGTTTTATTTGCTAACAAGGTATTCATTTTGAGGGACAGATATGAACAAGCCATGTCCCCACCACTACACTTGGCATGACTGAGCATCTCAGTAGAGAGGTCACGCATTAGAGGACTCAATTCTGACACCATTGCCTGGAAAGCAAAGACCTTTAGTTTCACAGAAGTCAGCAGGGTTGAATGCATTTAGTAAGTCCGTTTTAGAGATCTGCTAGATCTGATTCTGTTTAATATTTTTTTTGCTGTCAGTAAGCCAAGCCAGAGGGTTTTTGCCCACTCTGTTCACAGCAGATCTTGCTGACTCTCCAAGGTCATTACAGTCCGTTATCACCAGGGATCATTGTGGATTCCCAACAGAGCCTCAGCTGCAGGAGTGGTGAGGGGTAGAAGATAAAGCATTCACACTGCTGGTCCGCATTGTTTGAAAACATCAATGCATCCATAAACACTCTGGACATTCAGAACAAAATATCAAGAACAGCGAGAGGGAGGCAAGCAAGGGAGGGAAATGGTGCCAGCATGTTCCCATGAGGCACTGACAGGGGCTGGGAAACTCCTCAGTGCCGGACTTCGGTGCTTGCCTGCAGCTTTGGGTGTCTTGGCTGCCCTACAGCCATCGAGTTAGCAGAATAAACAGGTGCACAGCTACACCCATCTCCAGTTCTGGAGCTATGTTAGTCCACACATGTCATTTACTCGTGTGAGTCACTGGCTTGATATCAGCTGGTCTGCTTGTGCGAGAAGCCTCCCATGCAAGTGTATTTCCTAGAGTGGCAGACATGATCGTGACAACTAAACCGACTGAAAAGATACTTCAGGAAAAATCCAGTAGGTGGCATAAATAAGCCGTGCAATTTTTGCAGTTTCACTTGTATACTTGTGCAGTTCTCTTTCATTCATTCATGCCTTATTTTAAACCTCCTTTAACTTACAGGAAAGCTGCAGGTTTGTCCCCTGGCTCTTAAAACACAACCCCACAGGCAAAGTTTTGTATTCCAGGCAGAGAATTTTCTCGACAGTTTCTGGCAGCATATAGCTTGCGGGGTGGTGGTGGTCTCTTTCTGTAATCACGTTTTCACACTTTCTGTTTACAAGAGTTTAAAATCAGCCCTAGAGCTGCCGTCTCAGACACTTCTTTGTGATACTGTAATAGAGTGTTGGCACTAGCAGCATTACTCAAGATCAATGAAATCTGATAAGCAACTGATGGTTTTGCTAAAAGTCCATTCAATCTAGCTGAATCTTTCATTCAGGCATAAGATTTCAAGGCGTAAGGCGCCCCAGCGTGCTACTTGGTCCTCTTCTCCTCAAATTCCTTTTTCCTTTGCTGTGTTGGTCTCAGGGGCTCTTGTTCACTGAGCGAACAACTGAAGCAGTTTAAGGCGCAGCCACCACTCGGCTGTTTGCTGCTTTTCCTCAGTGAGAGTTAGGAGAGTCCCTGGGGAGAGGTCTACAGCCTCTCACCAGTGAGTTCAGGGACATTCTTTCTGCATCTGTCTGAAAAGCTGCTGTGCCCAGCTCCGCTTGCAAAGACTGCTGGTTGTTGGCAAGGTGGGTCAGAATGTATACGATCTTCAGCACGCTCGGTCCACGTTCTCTTCTCTTGGTGCAAATCCAGACCCACTGGGAAGATAAGGTGTGACACCCATTCAGGGGAGTGTAAGGAGGGATGTTGGCAGGGGGCAGGGAACAGCAGCAGCTGTATCCCAAATTAGGGAACAGGCCTGCCACAGCAGGTAACAAGGGCCATTGAAGTGGGAGTTTCATTCACGCTCTGCTTGCTGGTGTTCTCCTGACATGTGGAAAGGGAGCCTCCTCATCAGTAACTTGAGATGAGCTACGGCTGAGAAAAGCCACCAGAGATTCTTGCCTGAGCAAATGCATGTTTGTTAGCAAGATGCACACTAGTCAGACTCTAGGGTTTAATAGTCCAAATGTCTGGATTGTGGTGAAAACTATTTATGTAAAAATCAAGAAAAGCCTGTCTGTAAAAATGGATGGCTCTTGCCCTTCATAGTTGTGAGCCCAGCCAATGACGTTGGCCCACAATGCTTGATAAAAACACAATTCACTGGAAATAAAATTCACTCTGTTACATCGTGCCAAGTACAGTGCAAAACCAGAGCAGTTTTCAAGTACAATGAAGCAAATAGAATGGAGATATTTAAAAAATGTGTATGTTTGTTTGTCATGCCACTGCTGTAACTAGTTTTACTTAGTAACAGGCATAAAGAAAAGAAAAAAATTACCTTTTTTTTTTTACTAACACCTACATTCTCTGTTTCCTTATTTGTTCACGCAAGTCAGAATCATTTCATTGCAGATGTAAAGGCTGAAGAGAACACACTGTCAGCTCCTCAGCAATTTCAATCATTGTTAATAATTGACTTGGGTAGCTATTTGGAAGCATTATTAGGTCTGACTTACAAAATAGAAGTAAAAAAGTGAGTATGGGGAAACCACTGGATTGCTTCTTCTCCATCTTCATTGTTCATTTTAGGCACATTTAAAAATTAATTGTATCCAGTGACTTAGAACATTGAAGACTCTTGCATGACTCATTAAGCTGCCATTTCTAACATTTGTAATTCACACTGTAAGAATGATAGAATCACATAAGCCATCTACACATTCAAGCTCCTTCATCAGTATAGGACTACTGAAGAGAATGCCCTTAGTTTTGAATATCATCATCAATTCAGCTCTAAGACATCTGTAATGGAGCTGAGTTTGATAGACTGCCGGAGTGTGAAAAACTAGGCTCCAACCTCTTAAAAACAGGCAACACAATTAATTGCTACTTTTTTATTTATGGTCTTTAATCTTTTAATGCATACAGTTAAATTTCCACTTCATTGAGCAAGCCAATTGGTATTTAAAGGAACAAATAGATCACTTCAAATTATAAAGCACTTGCTTTATTAAATATGCTTTCTTTTAAATTGTGCAAGTTTTTATTATTTTACATTCTTGATCTTCAGTAACTTAAAACTGCTGGAGCTCTGTGATTGTGAGGGATGGTTTCGGCTGAGGTGACGGAAGGGCCAGCTCTTGCTGTGTTGATTTCTTGGTTGTCTAATTTATTTAATTATTTGTGCATTATTATTTGTTGCTCCTAATTCCGATGCTTGATAGAAGGAAAAGCATTGTTACAACAGCTCTTTCTGAATTTATTTTCTTCTTTTTTCTTTGAGCCTAAATAAATTGAAAGTATCTTTTTCACATAATATTTTGCTCTCAGGGGAGCACATTTCATTCTGTGGGATTTCCTATTAAAATCAGTCAGTGTAGCACATGTCTAAGAGCAAAGTGTTGTGTTGCTCTTCCCCCATTTCTTCCCTCTTCCCCCTTTCCCTGTGAAGTCTTTCAAATCCACTGAGGAGCAGCAGGACAAAGGGGGTAGAGGTGTCAGAATTGTCTCCAGCCACAGCTCAGCTCTTGGAAATATTTTAATCAAATTCAAATGACTGTTACTTAATCAGCCATGCTGTGAAATTGCTTGATGTGAGCCACTGACCTTTTGCATCTCCTAGGCTGTGAAAGAAGGTTTCTTCTTCCCTGTCAGCCTGACTCTCTTCCTCCACAGCCTCTCCTGTCTCCCCTCACTGCCCTGGAGCCCCCAGAGCAATTGAGCAGCTCAGAGGTGGTCCCAAAATGCTGCAGTGTACTGAGTCTCCCCATCCTCAAGGGCCGCTGGCCTCATCCCTCCTCCATGCCAGGAATCCAGTTCAGAGGAAGGACCCAGCAAATCTGGGTCCCAGGAAACTTACACCTCTCAGGTAAGGCTTTGCTTAGTGCTATCAAGACACAAATAACCAGAGCACTTAGTTGGCTTCCTTAGGTAACAGTTTTTTCTATCACTTGCATGTCGGTCAGCAGTGTCGAGTTGATGATCTCTGTACCTATTACATGCACGTTGCCTAATTAGAGGTAATGTGAGTTTCTCTAATTCTATTGGCTAGAACACAGTTACAAATTATTTCAACTGTCAGGCTATTAATTTTAATTAGGCTGGCATTGTCTAGATATGGAGATGCTTTGTGAAGTGATGGGAACATCGTATGGAAACTGATTAGTCATACATCTTAATTTTTTGTCATCCCTATGCGAACAGTGTCTCTTGCAGATGCCAGAATAAGGGTGTTCTGAGCCCGGCTCAGCCATCCCTGCTAAGTGCATGCAAATATTCACATTGCCTGAGTGAAATATTTTTAAATATCTTCAGAGTTTGAAATTGTAACAGGTAACACACAGTAAGGTTGAGAACAAAGAGTAGCTTTGCTGCATGGTTGTTTAAGCTATTATTTTTTCTTACTTGTTTTTAAGAAACTAAGGCGTGGACATGGCCTTTCACTACTGGAAGGCAGCTTCTGTGAAGTCACAATAATGACATCTTAGAAGACTGTTCATTAGGCACCTGAAGGTAAGTACGGTGCACCTCTAAAATTGGCCAAGTATCTATTAACACAATAGCCCATAATTCATTTCTGTAGGACTCGCTATGTTCTACCAGCTGAATTATACATACCTTAAATACCTGCCTGGATGCTCACTTTACATGATAGCCCATCAGCCAGGTGATGTTCTGGTCCACTGGGTGAAGAACACATGCCTTAACCAACTTCCAGTAGCTATTTATTCTTATGTGGTCCAGTGACATCTCTCCTATCATCTGTATGGTTTATTATTTCAGCAGTCCCATACTGTGTGATGTTTTAAATTCCTCATTTACAGGATTTGTCTCTTAGCAAAACAAAAGCATCCTTTTAAACTTCATCCTTCTTTTCAACTCCTTTGTTAACAGCTGTTTGTCGGGTTGATGGTGGCAGCCTTTGGAGCTGTTTCCCTTGGGACACACTGACAGTAAATGGTGTCAAGTTGCATTACATCTTCCAGGGTCAGGTGCCTCTCTGCTCCATCTGAATTGGATAAAAAAATGCATGGACCATTTTTTGCTCTCATCACACTGACAACTCCGGTCTAATTTTGCTCTCCTTGCACTGCCAACTCTTGTTTAATTCACTCTCTGGCAGGTTTTCTTTCAGCATTACAGATTTCTAGCTTTTTCTCACTCCCACAAACTTACATTCTTTTTCCTTAGTTGTTTCAGTCTGATTTTCCTAAACCAAATCTCATTTTATTATCATCCTGTGTTTCTAATCTCTCAATCTCTTTGTACAGCTGTTCTGCTCACACTCCTCCCAAATCAGCATTCACTGCAGAAGGCATTAACATGCTTCTTGGTCATCCTGCTAAGCTAGTGATGCAGATTAAACCACCCAATAAGGGACCTCTGAGCAGGTATATGTGGTTGCACTGGAAAATTCTCATGATAAATTTGCAAGAACGAGTGCATGGGGAGGGGGGAAGCCATTTCCTGGGCCAGCCCCTGCCTGCTCACACCTCCCCAGTGTCCCCAATACCAAAGGGTTGTAACTGGCTGGCTCTGCCTCACTCACCCCTGGGACTGGAGAAAAGTTGCTCTTCTGGCCCCAGAAAATGCCCCAGAGAAGGCAGGGGCACCACAGGATGACTGCCAGAGGCAGCAGGTGGATTTTCATGCCTCAGAGAAAGGTGTGATACCATGGCCAGGAAGTAGAGAAGGATCTTTATTAATCTACCTCTTCACCATGGCATGCAAAAGAAATGGCTTGTCTTCATCTCAGTGAAGTTAAAGTGGCTGTGCGAGGAAAGACCGTATTACTGGGGGAGCATGAGCTACCCTTTCAACTCTGTGGGTAGCCAAAGCTCTTAAGGAGAACACAGCAAAGGCTGTTTCTGCAACAGTGGCTAAACCCATTAAGTGAAAAGCTGAAGAAACAAATTACCAGTATATCTCCTAGAAATATCTCTTTGCTACTTCCATTCAGATCAGCACACACAGATCATACAAAAGCAGATGCACTGCTTTGAAAAGATGTTACCCCTTATGTTATCTAAGTAATAATCCGGGAAATGGCTGTAGTGGTGTTCAGAGGACATGGAGACTGACATCTGCTATTCATGGCTGAATGTATTTAATAATACTCTGCTTAAGAGTATAATGATGCCCTTATTTACAGGTCTCTACTGTAGAGGTCTTTGAAGGTCAGTTTTGTATAGCAAGAATTATTTAAAAGGCAATTTATCTTTGCTGGTGCTGGCTGTGTTGGCTAACCAAACAGAAAATGCACACATGTGGTTCCCAGTAAGAACTGGCCAAGGGGAAAGACTACCACTCAGCTAGTGGCACAGGGCAAAGGAACAAAGCACAGGTGGGTAGAATGATAGAGGGGAAAAAAAGGTCCATCAAGCTTGTCTCCCATGCCCTCTACCACCCCCTTTAAAGGCCCAGCCCAAGCACTCCCAGCAGGTACCAACTGCCTGAAGGCTCCTGTTTTCCCTGATGATCTTCCCATTCCCGAGGTCTCTTCAGAGACCATGCATGGGGTGAGTGTGTGGAAACATGTTTATCTTTTTCTTTTAACAGGAAAAGATGAAAGTCCATACCATTAAGGAAGCAGAACACTTACAGCTGAGCTTTTGAGGCACTGAATTCATTAATCACTGATAATAAAGAACCGTCTGGTATATTGACCAATGTATGTATATAGTCATAAGGCAGTACTACTCATGTGCTTTGTTCCCATTGCCTAAAAACCTGGCAGGAAGTTGTTACAATTGTCTTTGGGAAAAAAAACAAAGTTATAGTATTTCCTGCATAGTACCTCATACAGAGGTTTCCAAATATTCCTGCAGGTAGGATGGAGTTCTGCAGCTCCTTACCAGCACTTTGCTGCCCAGTGATACTTGCTGAGAAGAGATGAGGTACTGATATGTTGGATGATGTCACACCAACCAAATAGAAACTGGAGCAACTAATGAAAAAAGACAGCAACCAGGTAGCTCAGCTCTAACCACGCACTTAGCGTATGCATGCACAGAGACACAACAGCCAAAGTGAAGTGAAATGAGCAGGCATTTTTTTAATTGACTTCCCTAGGCATTGCATTAGGCTGTGAGTAGTGAAGGCTAATGCTTTCGCAGTTCCCAACTGAAATATGAAACAAACCTTAATCTAGGTACCCCTTTCCTCTAATCTCATTGTGGTCATTTCTAAGAGTGTTTAATGCAAAATCCTCCTTGCATGTTTTCCAACATCGCTCCTTGACCTTCTACCTCTGTCCGTTGTCCCATGTCAGGCTCCCAGAGGCAGGCCCAAGCATTCCCATGTGAACTGAATGTCTGAAAGTGTCCCTTTTTAGCAAGGAAATGCTTGTAATTAAGCTTTCATTTGATGGACCTGGATGCAGGCACAGGAGCAGGAAGGGATGAAGTTTACAGACCTGCATGCAGACACAGAGCCCACTGAAGAGGGCTGCTCGCAGCTGAAGTAAGAGCGTGAGTGCTCTGCTGCCTTTCAAAGGCAGGAGGATGTCTGTAGCCTTTGGGCGGCTTCCATCCCAGCAAACAGAGCCAGTCCTGTGTGTCAGGGATTGATGCCAAGGCTTGCACTATTCACACCACGGCTGAACGGGACCCAGAGCAGCCAGACTTCTCAGCCAAAAGTATGAGACACCAGGAGAAACAGACATAAAAACTATTTCTAGAATAGAGTTCTCCCAGCTGTATGAAGACGATAAAACCTCTGAAAGTACCTCTTGCAAAAATGCCGCCTTCTTCAGTCATTGCATTTAGATTAAAATTGTGTTGGCTAATTTCCACCATTTTAAAACTTGTTACCAGTAACCCTCGCCTCTTGTCTCTCAGAGTGATTGTAAGTAGCAGCTTCACTTAATGTATGACAGTATAACTGGAAAAAGACAGTTACGTGTTTTACAGTCTTGAAAAACTGCCAGAGCTTTTATATATTCACTGACAGTTGGAGTTCAAAGGTGATGACAATATCATGCTTGGATATACTGAGGGTCAGTCATCATCTCATCTGAACTGAAAAACAAATGCCGGGGAGAGTGTGTAGGGTGAGCTCAGTTCAGAGCTGGTATGCATGGTAAACCCCTTAATCCTAGCACCTGTGATCAATGCTATCCAGCATTAGCAGGCAGAATTAAACTTGGCTTGCAGAGGGCATAGGTGGGTACAAATGCTTTTGGGAACCTCTTAACTATTTCCTGGGGATGGGCCTGACTTCCACAGTGTGAACTGCTTCAGGTGTCAACCTCTTGGAGACAGGAGGGCCATCCAAGAGAACAAAATGCTAAGGAAAGTAATTATTCTTTCTCCTTCTTTTTTCTTTCTTTCTTTTTTTTTTTTTTTTTGAACTGCTCAATCCATTAAGTCACCCCTAATAGGATTTTAGGCCAGAAATGACATTCACTGACTTTGGTAAAATAGTCTGTTTATTCTGTACTTTTCACCCATATCCACAAACACATCCAAAGTTTTGGTTGCTTTTGGTAATCTTCCTTACATGGCATACCACAATGGCTTACTTCACCATACAGCTAGAACTGGAGGCACTTTGCTTCACAAGGCATTTTAACCCAAGACAATGAGCTTTTGGGAAGAAACTGAACGTTGCATAGAAATGCAGAGTCCACACCTTCATCTAACATTTTCTAAAGCTCTAGAGGCCAATTCTGGGTCAACCATTTTGCTTACCAGGAAAATGGCACCTAAATAAATCCAGGAACTCTTGAGTTGCATAACCTGACTCTTGCATGCTGTTGGAAGGGTCAGACTCCGCCCCAGACTTCTGATAGTCAAGGCCATTAGAAAGCAATGCAATCACTTAGAAAATTTTAACCCCTAATGTGTTTGTTTCTAATACACCAATTCTCGGGGGAGGGGAGAAAAAAGGAAGGAATGTTTATTCTACATTCCTCTTCCTATGCTTATTTCCAGGTTAAAAAAAAAAAAAAATTAAGGTACATTTGGTGACTCTCCCTCCGTGATTAGACGCCTGAACCACTGGACCCATTTTTTTAAACCCTTCTAAGATAGTTGTGTGCCCAGGACTCCCATTGATTTGTGGAGGGAGACAGAGGGAACTGTGCCAACCCAGAAAATAAGTCATGGCCATTTGCTCTGCAAAGCTAAATTCACAGGTGTTTCAAATTTTTTTTTAGCCTCAGGCTATGGTATGTACAAATACACATGTGCAAATGAAGCACAGTAGCAAGGTAGTAGTGCAGCAACAATGATCATTGTTTAAAAAACTATTTTGGGGGCAAAGCTCTATTGGACATACTACTAAATAAAATATCTCCTACAGCAATACAGTGGCACTACTGAAGAGGATGTTATCAGACAGCTCAGCATATACTCTAACAAAGTCAGATTTTGAAGCATAATCTACAGGCTTTAAAACTGCTGTCATAGAATATCTCAAGTTGGACGGGACCCATAAGGATCATCACATACAAGTCCCTGCTCCTTGCAGGACTACTTAAAACCACTGTCATGAGATATAAGCTAGAGTTAAAAGTATGATTAATAAACTTCTTAAGAAAGCACAACTAGACTGTTTTGGTCAAACCACTGCTAAATAAAAACTGTGGTAAAGTGATAAAACTGAAAGTAGAAACCTGTCCCTGGTCCAAATTCTGTCCTGGCGATATGTCTCTCCACTAGACAAGAATTTAATCCATTAGATACAGGCAAGCATGTAGAAATATGTGAACTGGATTTTCTGTACAATTAGAACAAGTTCTGGAGAAAGATTAAAGCAGTCATCCTTTTTCTCCACTTCATCAGCTTGATTTGTTTAACTCCAGCACTGTGTGTAACTCATAAAGACAAGAACAGATTATCTTGACTTTGATTTCCAGACAGGTGTTCGAACTGTGGCAAGAGGTGGCAGATCAACAGGTCTGAAAATGAAGCAAAAGCCACTCTTGCCATGCCCAAGGCAGGGAGATCCAACTTGCACTAATTCTGCTGAACGAGAAACCCACCCGGCTCCTAAGTGAATGAGGAATTTTTTGGGAAGCCTGCGCTGGTGTCATGCACTGCGTGTGACCAAGTCTCAGGTCATCCGTTGCATGCATGTGTGGGGCACAGCTCAGCTCCCTGCTACGCGAGACAGCCTGCGCCACCCTCTCTGACTGAGCATGGATGGCAAAGTGAGGGTATTTTTTTCTGTTTAATTTTTTACAGCTCCTGCTGCTGTTTGCCATCAGTCTGGCGTCAGAGGGAAGACCTTATTTTCACAGTAATTTGGCAAGTTGGTGACATACGTCTTTAAATAGCAGGCAGGACCCAGGTGAGACAGCATCCACACAAAATTAGATGCTAAGTGAAGGGTGAGAAGAGAAGTTGGCTAAACAGAGAGGTGCAACAGTAAAAACTGACTGACCTCAAGGTGTCTGTGGGGGCTTGTTTGGGACTGCTATGTTAAGACACACCCCCCCCCCCCCAGCAGAGAGACTTCACCTGCCCTTTGCCGAGGGCACACTCCCAAGCACTGGCGTACCAGCCTGGCACTGGTATCACACAGCACCTGCAAAGCTGGACCAAATCAGCTCTGACAGAGCTCACTGAAATTTCATGTAGTCCCAGCCACCGAGTCCACGTCGGCTGAGTGGGTTGAGGATGGCTTCAGTGGGTCCCTATTTCAAAGGAACTATGTAGGAAGAGCTGTTTGATAGCAACTTACGGAGGGAAGGAGGAAGGACACAGAAGAACAGAAGTATTTAGGTCCCTTGAAGGAAGGCACGGAGGTGTGTTTTTCTGTCTGATCAGGTAGGTCTGAACTGACAAGGATACAGAGGCACTAGCTTAGGACTTGCTCCAACGCCATCTAAAAAGCATGCCCTTCACTAGGCTGCCAGGATTGTTTGGACGATAAAGCGCAAGGGCTTTTATTTCAGTTGGTAACTACTTCGCAGTTCAAGCAAATCGCTTGAACACCATCCTTCAGTGCCTCCCCATGATGCTGCCCATGGCCGAGAGAGAGGCCACTTCTCTCCCAGACAGCAAAGGGTCCAACCTTCGCAGCACATGCAAGACCAGCGAAGGCGTATCATCTTGGGCAAAGCTTTTTACTCCACCAGTCAGCAGGAAAAAGCTAGTTTGGGCACTGAAGCTGTTCGCATCAGCAGCCCCCAAGGGTTGAACTATCCAGTCCTCCCTGCCCTGACTTACCAATCTACCCCATTTTGCTGCTGCAGTTGTAATTTGCAGTATTTCTGGATGACGACAAATCACATGTAAACCAGGAGAGGAGTAAAACAGCATAATGAAATTTTATTCTGAAAATATGGCAAGAGTCTAAGGCACTTCAAACATTTCAATACACATGACTAAAGTGAATGTGACAAGGTAATAGCATTCCATAAATATGCACCGAGAACTACACTCAATTCCACTCAAGGGGAATATTCAGCTGGTACCTCTAATTTTACTCTCCAATAAACATGTATGGAGCTTATAGACTGACACAGTTAATAAAAATATGGTAACAGGACATGTAATTCTTCATGTAGTTTTTAATTATTAAGGAATATAAAATGTTGAAAATACTGTGTGAGTTAATTTTATAGATACTAGTATCTTTCATATAAAAAGTTATACATTATCCCCAATTAGCAACAACTTATTTAGTGAACTTCAGACCTGACAAGAGGCTCTATCCCCAATACCTACCCACTCACCCACCAGCTCAAGATCCACGGAGCTGACTATATAAGCAACTGCAACTTCTGAATTTCAAAGTAATTAAAAACATCAAAATCATGTTGGAATGAAATTTATGAAAAGGTTACTGTGATAAAGTCTAGGCACAGTAAATATGTTTTAGAATGATTAAAACCAAGCCACCGGGACACCCCTGCACGGATAGCTTTAGAAGTCTTAGGCCACACATAACATAGGAAAGGATAATAGCAAAGAAAAACAGGATTTATGCCAGTGTATGGAAAGACGAGCAGGTGAGCAAAAGAACAGTTCTGGCTAAGGTTCTCAGCTGAGCACTACTTAACTATATGCTTGCTTCAAGTTTACAGTTTTCTATCTCTAGCACTAGATCTCTGCTTTCACTTTGCTGGTGAGTTCAGGCACAAGACAATTACATTCAGTATCTGTCTCAGTAAAACAGTAATATTTAGCAGCTTAAAGATGGCATAGAGATTTTTACAGATATTCATGCACTACTCAAATGTGGCTCTGTGGGTAGGACCAGGAGATGTTCTTCTGCTAAGCCTAGGAGTGCCCTAGAAAAGAGGGAGGAACAATTAATCAAAGTGAAATTATTCCAGCCAGCTGAGTGAGAACACAGCACTCACAAGCACTCTGTTCAATCCCTTGCCTTTAAGTACACAGATTAATCTTTTTTTTTTTTTTTCCTTCATTTTAGGAAGAACAGTGCTAGCTATCATACAGCCTACTAACTGAGAGTGCATGTTGTTTAGACAGTGAAAGGTTTAGCAGCAGTTTATCAGGAGAGTGAGTTGGGGCTCGGAGAGCAGGTAGGTAGTTGCCAGAACACCTAGGACAGCTGTAACTCCAGAAACAGCTGTATTTTGGTGACCAGGTCAATAATTAGCATTATGATGATGCAACAGCACCTCTGCACAATAGCTAGTCAGTGAACCCTGCTAGTGAGCCATCTGTACCCCCAGATAAAAGGGAGGAGAAGGAGGAGGTATCCTGCAATCAGGGTTCAGCCTTCTGCAGTCAATCTGTATTTAAAAATGCGTATTACACTTACCAGCATAAAAATTATCCTGTGAATAAACTTGGAATTTCATGTGTTGTACTGCTGTACAGCTGCTGGGGAGTTTTGGGGGTGTTTTTTTATGTTTTACTATTATGCTCAGAGGCAGCAAGTTAAAACATAAACTGTAAGGAGGTTGGGTACTAACCGGTGACTGGGTTTTGGAAAAGTTGACATGGGCATAAAGGAGAACCGCTATGTCCTTATGTCCAGCTTCCAGGGCTATTGAAAGTGCCGTGCTGCCATCCTGAGAGAATAAAGGAAGAAATAAGAGAATTAGTGCTTGTCTGCATTAACAGATCTCTTAAAAGCCCCATCAGCCCACAGAGAAGGGAAGTTATGGAGGCACTACTGCTCAGACAGACAGTTGCGTTAATTTAGAGTCTTGTTTAATTTCTTTTATTATAATTAAGTGACAATAAGCCTTGCACTGCTGTTTTATGAGGCAGTCCAATTGTCAGAGGCCTCATAATTTCTCTCAACAAGGAGCCTCTATTATTGCTGAGGAAGAATGAGCACGCCATTATCACAGTAACGTTACATGTAGTGCTGTGTAAGACCAGTGATTTCAGAAGATTGGGTTGCCTGAGAGAAACTACAATGTCAGTGAGGAGTCAGAAAAAAGATAAGGGAGGGATAAATGCTAATCAAGTTATCATTATAATTGCTGTGTTACAATGATAATTGTTGTGTTATAGCTCCCATTAACACTAAGAGCAGTTGCATTCATAATTCCAAATGCTTCTTGATGGAAGTCTAACTACAAACAAATAGACTTTCCTGGTCAAATACTGTCACCTCAGTTTCTCAGAAGATATTGCTTTCAGAAACCATAGTTGCTGAGGCTACTAGAAGCAAAGACTGCTTTTGCTGAAAGGGTGATTTATTGACATGCTGTTTTCCCTTTAGACCATGTTTGGTCCAGGAAGAAGTAGATGTCGGACAACCTGTCAAGTGAACCTCTGAGCTGTCAGAGGGTCACACCTGTATGAAGCTGCCACATCCCCAACTCTGCCTTCCTTGTTTCCTTCCCTTCCTGAAATTGGTGCACCACATAGCTACAACCCCCTGCTCTCCAATGGTGTTTAAATTACAAGGCAGGCAGCTACAACCTCAGCACAAATCTCACAGTGGCTTGCTGGTTCACTGCCTGGCTTTTGGCTCTTGTGCACAGAAGTTTCTACAATAATGCCAGTCTTTGAAATGTCCTCTCACAGGGATTGCCTCTTATGTTGGCCCTCTGAATGGAGCATGTTTTCCAGCCACTGCCATAGCACTCGTATTAGAGAGGTCGGCACCAGTTTAAGGAAACTTTCCAGCATGGGGCACGAGGGACAGCATCCAAGTGGAAAGTCGTTGTATAAGACTACAGGGAGCAATTATACATAAATCTAACTGTCCTGAGCAGACAGAGAGCTAGAAGAGCTGTCCACTACAGTGCAATATAATGCACTACAAATGCACAACAAATACTCCACAGTCAACACCAGGAAAAGACAAGTTCTTTAAGAGAGATGTTGAATCACTGTCAGAGTGGCACACATCAGTAGGATGAAGCCCAGCTTACTACTGATCATGCTGACTGGGAAAGCATCACTGTCACATTCAGAATAGCTAGGGGAATGCTAAAAATCTCATAATCTCACAGCATGGACAAACCCGTTATAAAATGAATAAGCAGCAGAGAAGCTGTGCTTGGAAAACAGTATCAAACTGCCTACAGGAATACTTAAGTGTCCTGTCCCCATGAAGAGTTTAATTATTGACTTGGTGATTAATAGTGGTAACAGCATCCAGGCTGCAGTAACCTAGATTGCCCCCAAAAGTGTTTGTTACACTGAGGCCTTCTTACATTTTCCCCTCAGGCCAGCTGTTCCACACCGCTGGCACCATCAGTCAACTGAGCCAGCTCCTGCAGCAGGTGAGTGAATGAACAGAAATGATGTCTCCAGCTCTCTGCAACAGCTTCAAAAAATAACCACCCACTGCCCTCCCAACTCCCAAACCCAGGCTCAGCTTCCGTGCTCAGTGGGTGAAAGCAATAGGAAGAATGGAAACGCACCCAAGAAGCGGTGGTGTTAATGAGAACACAGTACTGGCAAGAAACCAGCTAAGCCATTAAGCTGGTTTCAAGCTTAAGAAGTCTACAGATCAAATTGTCTGCTGACAGCGTAGGCTGCAATGATCCTTGCAAACAAGAAATACACAAGTGTCTCACTTGGCACTGAAGTCACAGCCTGCATCTGTTTATTGTCAGGACAATGTAGCTTCATGACTGAGACCAAACCTGTACTCTCAAAAGTCATGGTGTAGATAATGTGTGAAAATCCTGTGAAGAGCACTGTAGGGTTGATGTTTGCCACGGACACAGAAAAGCGATGCTCAAGGCCATTAAGTCACCAGATAAGGTCCTAACTGAAAACTGGAAGACTCCTGGGAAAGGGGGAAGGAATGTGAGCAGGGAAGATGTTTTACCATGAGCTAGCAAATGTTTTTTCTGTTCTGGCCACTGCATACCTACAGCTAACCATAAAAATTGCTAATGGGTAGGTCTGTTAGAAAAGTAAAGATACTAGCCAAATAATCACAGCACTTGCTACCACTAAGCATAGGATTCATGCATTTGGTACTTTGGCACTGTGAGTCAGAGATTCATGCAAACAGATTTCAGCAGCTCTCCACTGCATCAAAAAAACTGAATTAGGAAAACATTCCAGAGCGGAGAAGCTATCTGATGAAGCATTGTATGGAAAGGCAACTCACATTGTCCTCCAGGGTGCCATTACACCCAGGCTGAGCCAGCAGAAGTTTGACAATCTCTACATGTCCGTGTTCACTAGCACACATCAGAGCTGTAGAGCCCTCATCATCCTGGATATTGACATCTGCACCACAGGCCAGTAAAGCTTTAACCATGTCTATCCGCCCATGACTCACAGCTAGCATCAGTGCAGTCTGACCAGCCTGCATGGAAAGAAGAGGAAAACGCAAGTAACTACACAATCAGTGACAAAGCATGCACACTTATTTTCTTGGCTCTGTGCTGCTTCTGGGAGAAAAAAAAGGAGATTGTTATTTTATACAGCACTCTCAAGGCTCTGCTTGCCATTATTTAAATACCTTTTATCCATAACACATCCCACATTCACATAGCTATTTATTAAATTAATGGAAGATATCGGATCTATTTCCAGACACCTGGAGTTCCTTGGAAGGAGCTAAATGGTGCAGAATTTGCAAACGCCTCCCAAAATTCAGTAATGGTTCTTTCATATAATATTCAGTCTTCATTTTTAGAAGAGATCCAGACCTCAGGCTCAACTGTTCTTCCACAGCTCCGTTTTGTATACAGCAATCAAAAACATACACACAAACATTAAGGACCGCAGAGGGTGAAAGTGAACAAGTGCAAAAGCTGAACCAATGGAGCGGGGATGGGAGTGTGGAAGGAAAGATAAAAAGACACGGGAGTGAGAACGGTGTCTCATGAACTGTTTGACTGACCTGGCTGGCTTTAGCATTCACGTCCCCACAGCTGAACAGTTCCTCCACTATCCTCATGTCCTTCTCCGCTTCCACAGCTGCAAGTGCAGCAAGCATGATGGGGGTATAGCCGGCCTTGTTCTGATGATTTACGTTACAGACATCTGCAGAGGGATGAGATAATTTCTTTGGAAAGCAGGAACCCAAAAAGCAGCAATTGTGCTAATGAACTGAATAAACTGTTAGTAGAGAAGCCTATAAAAAGAAAAGGCAGCAACTGCTCTCATAATGGAAGCAATTCAAGGGGAAGTGCAGAAAAAAATAAACAGGGGTGCTCTTGAGCCTAAGAAAGAAAAGGATTCTCTTCTACTATACATGCAACACAAGAGAGAGCACAAAGCCATTTTATATGTCATCATTTAGGGCTTTCTTTGTGCATTTTTTTTCTTTTGTAAAAACAAGTGTGTGAAATTTGACATGACCATCAGGGTCATGCATCTGAACCCCAGGAATACCATCAGGAGAGTCTTTAAGCTCCTCTCTTTAAGCTCCTGCAGGGATCCACATTGCAAAACAAAAATGGCCCAGCAACATGGTCAGTGGGAAAGCTGCTTCTCCTCAGCACAAACATTTTCCTGTAATTGGTGTTATTTTAAAGACCTGCAAGTGTACTTGGACATGTTTTGGAGCTGCAGAAAAAAACTTTCAATTAAAACTGTTTCCAGCTCTACAGAGTATTTGATTGTGAACAAAAGTACTCTGGGAACAAATACAGTCAAGTCCTCTGACTAGTGCCAGCAACTGACAAGAGTTCTTCTTTTTGTTCACATCTAACCTGCAGTCTGTCTCTGTTCCTAAAATTCTGCAGAAATCCAGGAGGGTTTATTAGTTTACAGGCAGCAGCGCTTTTAGTGTGCTCATTGTATTGGAAAGCAAGGACTCAGACTTACATAAACAGTATCTCTAGACTTGGGGTTAAATTGCATGACAGATATCTTTAACAAGCAAAACTGTTTCAGGAAATTCTTCAGATTCATTGCCAAAGGCTTTTTTTTTTTTTTTTAAGTGAAAAGAACATTGCAGAAGCAATACAAATGCAGATTTAAGAAAATGCACATTTTTTCATGTTTGGTAACATCACCTGTGCTACCTTATAACCAGTAGCCCAACCTTCCTTTCAGAAGTCACTTCTGGGAGGCCACTGAAGTCACAGAAGATGACACTCTGCTACATGCATTACCTCACAGGTAATGAATAATTATTGGAAGTGATACTCTCCTACCCTACTCCTAGACTACTTCAGTAGAGGTGTGTTTTCTGAGGTCACATTTCAGCTCCCTTTCTATATGGCTAATGAGCAGGGAGCTGTCGTCCTCTTGGTAACACTGCACGGTGATACAGACGAGTGTCTTGTCTCATCTGCTCTTCCCACCAAACACAGACACAGCGTTCTTGGACCAAGAATCTGCCTGTGATATAGCCACACTGCAAAGTTGACTACAGTGACCATTTAGACACAGTCCAGAGGAAGACTGTCAAAACCTGAAGGAATTTGCCTGTTCACAAATATTTTCCAAGTGCTGGCATGTGCAATGTGCTCCTGCACACCTGGCACTAGTCAAGGTGTTGGATTTTACAGTCAAAACCTGCTGTGTCCATAGCAATACAGCAGCTGCTGTAAACTACAGGAGACCTGACTTCCAGCAACAGATGAGCGTGCTCATGCTACCCTGAGATACCCAGGGAAGCGGAGGGGCAGCTTCCTCCCACCGTGGTGCTGCAGAGCCAGCCTGCTGCATTTCACTGTGCTCCTGACATTCCCTGCATTCCCCCGCCATGACTCACTCTTCCCAACAGGCTGCCTTCAAACAGGACCAGAGATTTCAAAGCGCTTGCCTTCCTGCCGAGGAAGTCTCTGCATGTGCGACAGATGTGCTGGGTTATCAAAGCTGAGATTTGTATCATTAATATCCTTGTTTATCTGATGCTACCCTTCTGGATTTATAAATATTGCTAGACTTACACTCTAGCCACGTTGTTGGCCTAATTAAGCTTCACAACCAACTGTGACAGGTTTTATAACCAGCTTAGAGAAAGCAACTTCAGTCAGGGAGCAAAACTAGGCTTAAACAAATCACATTCTGCCCGGGATCAGCTCCAACGTGTGTCACCTTCTGCTGGCTGCCTTCCGGCTTAGCACATATGGGGAGCAGATGCTCTGGAGTCTCCTCTCTGCCACTACCTTCTCTGCACGTGTGTTGCAAGGGGATCAAGAGAAGGAAGCAACAACAAAAGCAACTAAATGAAGCATCATCAAATTGCTCATGGATCAGGAAAATGCTCCTATAGGGCAGAATGCCACGTTGCTCCAGTTTCTCAGAAGAGCAGCATAGACGTATCAAGGTGGTGGCCAGAAAAAGCTTCTGTACTGCTGTAGTAAGACAAAGCTGGACTAGTTCGGGTGTTCAACATGGATGTTTATACCTCAACACATCTTCCTCCAGCAGCACCCTACCTTTGGCTGAGCAGCAGCTGCACTGCTTCCAGAGAAAACTGGTGGAGGCTGGTGCTGCTGAACTTGGACTACAGTCCAAGAGTCAGGGATCTACCTATCCGTCCCAAACACTGGTCAACTCTGTATATAGATTACTTGAGTGTATTTTTAACTTCGTCAAGAAGTTACAAGTCACCTCCACAGCTAGCACTAGAACGAAGGATTCTAGGCTACCCAAGTGAGCTACCATGTAACTGTTAATAGTTAAAACAGCAGCTGGAGGGAGCCCAAAATCGACCTCTGGCTCATGAAGAATTTCACCCATGAGGATTGCAAAAACCAAAAATAATTAAAAAAAAGTATGCAAACAAGTCAACCTACTTGCATCCAGAAGAAGCTTTACAATTTCAAAGTTAGAATGTGAGACACTGTAATGCAGAGCCGTGTTTCCATTTCCATCTGCCATATTGATGATATGTCTGAGGACAGCAGGAGAAATCTCTTCAAAAGCAGTTATGTAGTCTCCAACCATTTCAGGGACAGCTGACTTCTGACTTGAGACACGAAACCACTCATGCTGGATGGTATTTAAACAAAACCTCTGCCAAAACCAAGACAGAAAAATTTACATATGGGCAATCTATTTAAAGGATTTTCCATCCCACAAGTCAGTGATGCAGGAGGTCAAGCCTTTTTTAGTCAAATGTGGGAAGAAAGTATTCAGCTCACAAACAAGATGTACGGACTGAAGTTTCCCCTCTGACTAGACACCTCTTTAAAACACCAATTGTTCACCTCCTCTCTGATTGTATACCTCCTCTCATTTCAAGTAATTTTCAGGCATGGTTCACCTCTGAGGGTACAGAATTTTAGGATGAGATTACTCCCAGAATTAATGGGTTTCAAAGAGTGGTGAACAGAAAAAAGACTTGGAGTAACCATTTCCATCAAATAGTTAATGACGTTTATAAATCACTGATGAACCAAGGCTAAGAGCAGTGGGAACGCACACTTCTCGGGGACTTGAAACAACAGCATGCTAAGACAACTAGGCCCAATCCCAAGGCATGAATTAGCAAACGCGCAAAGTATAGGAGGACTGGCTGGACAGCAGTTCTGCAGGAGAAGAGCTGGACATTACAGAAGATGACAAGCTGAACCTGAGTCAACAACACGACACTGTAATGAAAAAGGCAAATACTGTTTTGGGGTGAATAAACAGATTTATAGCTTGCGTGGCATGTGATGGAGTCCCTTCTCTCCGCCTAGCACTGTGAAGGCAACAGCTAGGCTACCTTGTCTGGTCTGATCACTGAATGACATGAAAGATTAGGTCAAAACAGTTTCAAAGGTGAGCTGCGAGCATTAGTAGCCAAGGAAATCTGACCTATAGGACAGACAGGAAGGACTGGAGTTGCTCTGCTGAAAGAACAGCTAGAGAAAGGAACCCTGTAACATTTTCACAGTGCAAAAGGCTGTTGCAGTGAGAAAAGAATGAACCTGTTCTTCACCTGCAGGATGGATGCCTGTAGGAGTAAGGGATTTTAGCTACAATGAGAAGATGCAGGCCCGACATTCAGGATACACTTTCCCATTGGTTCCCACAGGGACTGAGAGTGGAGGGGTAGGAGCCTCTCAGGCCAGGTAACTTGTCTGTTGGGAACAATGTAGGTGGAACAGATCTAGCTGTGAGCCAAGAAGGCTCCTGCAGTCACCGCCAGCTCTGACTCTCTGAGACAAGTTCTCTAACCTGGAAGGACAACCATGTCCTTCTTCTCATAAACCCCCACCTGCAAGGTGCCCAGTAAGTTCAAGGACAATTTTGCATAGAAGACATTCAGCATGCTTCTCTAGCCTCTAGGGAAAACACAGAGGACCTGTACTAATAGCTCTAGCGGCGATCCGTGTCTGGTAAAGGGAGAATATTCTACACACGTCAGTACTACATATATATCTGTACTACATATACATATATACCAAATATCCTACATCAGTACTACTATAATAAAAACTTACAAGGTCCAACCATTTGAATTAAGAGACCACATGTATTGTGAACATACAGAGCTGAAACACAAAAGTGGTCATAAAGTGACATAATATAAATATTTTTTTTTTTATTTTAGGCACTACTGAGTGCAAAATACCACTAAGAAATTATTTTTACAGTCACAGTATCACATGCGTTATGAAGTAAATGGTACACTTTTTTTATTCAAGTAATCCATCACATCCCAAAAGGAGCAGTCTGCAGCTCTTTCTCATGTAAACAGCAGCTACAAGAGCTGACTGTGTTGGAAGAGGTTGGGACAATTTATACAGATCCCTAGCTGTACTGAAGTTTACCCTTTTTGGACAAGACTTCTTTATCAGCAGACAGACAGAGAACAAGAGCTGATTGGACTGCAGTTTCCAGCTACAAAGCACCACTTGTGCTGGCAAACACTTGTAAGCACAAGAAAGAAACACATAAATTCAAATTACACTTCTAAGGCAGAGATTATCACCTGGTTATACCATTTTTGGCACCATCAACTCCGACTGGGCCTGAAGCATTTGTTGTTTGAATGACTAAACTACTCCTGAAGGACTGACCCAGGACTGAAATCTACCTGCCACAACTGTATTAAACAACTTTTCAGAACATTCCTGGACCATGAATGTCAGAACTGGACACAGACAATATTACTGTCTGTATCTTAAAGACAACATTATTGTCTTTAAGAAGCTGCAGATGGTCTATGGTAGGGGAGACTGGCACTGGACTGTTGCCTTTTACATCACTGCACAACTGTAACAAATTTAAAATTCAGTTTCGTATCACTTTGCTTTCAGATTGCCCTCACAAAGTAGCATAGGCAATTCCTAGATGAGGCATATAGGCAATTCCTATATGAAACAAATACAACCTTATTTCTTGAGACTGAGTATTATACTAAGAATGAATCCTCCACCTGCAGTTTCAGAACAGACTCCGAGCTTTTGTTATGGGAAGAAACAAGCTCCTCACCTCGTGCAGTCTCTTATTATGAGGCCTGAGAGCTGGCCACAGCAGTGCTAAAGCAACACTTAGAAAAATAACACGGGAACGCATGGATGTGTTGAAACTGCACTTTCATGTTACTATTTTTATGTGTGTGCCTTGGGATGACAACACCCCAGGACACAAAGCACAAGTACATTCCCTGGACAAAAGTCTCCTGATAGAAAAAGCACTTTGTGACTCTTCCCAGAAAGACGAAATCCTCTTCTGCCTAGCCACTGCAGTGCTGGTCCGGCAAAACCAGAAATTATCCCTCCCTGAAGTTTTTCTGTTGCAGCTCGGAGAGAATTTTGCCCTGCACTGCTTACCACATCTTTGTTGGTCAATGCCTTGGGGTCATCAATGTTGTTTCTCAGCAGGTGACAGGCAGAAAGCATCTTTTCACTTAGTTCGTATCTGAGGGAGACAGCAGAATACATGGCATGTTTCAATTTTTCTCTTGACATTTCAGTGTAGGAACATTTACCTTTTTGAAAGTTGTGTGGGAATGAATGTTTCCAGGCAAGCCATCAGCTGCTGCAATTCAGAAGCCGCTCTGGCAGCTCTTCTCCGCAGGGACTCCCTCCACGGTGAGCAGAGATGTATGCGGGAGAAGCAGCAGGAACAGAGAGCAGGTGATGCATTGCTTCTGTGCTTTAGACTTGGCAACCCTTCTAGTGGAAATTCTCCCCTACTGCTGTATGACTGCAGAGCATGTATTACATACTCTATGCTTTGATTACTTCCTTAACAAGAGGAAATGCCGATAGTTTTGACGGAAACAGAATTAACCAGTGGGAAAGGGCACAGGCGGTGCCTTCCTGCCAGCTCCCATTCACCGGAACCAGCCTTTCTTATCCCATCCACTCTGGAAATTTACTGTCTTTCTCCGGTCCCCCTTCATGTTTTCACTTCTGCCCCCCTTCCATCACAAATTTCAAAACTCAGGGAACAGCTGAAAATAAGAAGGCTCATGCCCATGCCACATGGCACACCAGGCTGTGGCCAACCACCTCTGCCTACAACCTGCCACAGAAGATAATGGCAATTTTCCAGGAAAATTCTCCCAAAAAGCAGAGAGGCTAATACACTCATGTGTGTAAGGCAGGCATTTTAGCCTGCCAGGGTTATGAGCCAGCTGCTGGTGCTTCCAGAGCACTGAAATGCTCCACCATCGCATGGACCATGCTCATCCCATGTGGCCATGCGCCCTGCCTCTCCCCCTCAAAGGGCATTGCCAGGGCAGCCAGTTTGCAAACAACACACTCCTCAACTACACGTGGCTATCTAAGCTGTCCTGCTGCTCCTCTTCACAATCACCCCTTGCGAGGGTAAATATAAATTAGAGAGCTCCTTTGAGAAATTGCCCATCTCTTTAGGCCACTTGTAAAATAACAGGCCATCTTACAGTACTGTATAAATAAAGCTCAGGGCACTTCAAAAACTCACAGCTCCAAGGCCTCTGAATAGCTGTTTAATTATGAATTTCTGCATCTCTTTTATTTAGCAGTTGATACTTACAGATACGTTTGATGCTAGGCTCTACCTCCATGAAACAAGGCATATTAGTTTTGTCCTACCTCTTTTACTGTTATTATTCCACTTACATAATTATCCAATCTAGCACACTTGTAAACATCTGGCAAACCCAGTATCTATAAAATATCCCTTCACTGTCTATGTTTATACTTCCTTTTGTCCATTCACTAATCAAGAATCAGTAAAATCTCGCCACACTACTGCTTTCCATGTGCCAAACCCCGCCCCCCAAACCTTGCCTGTCAAATGCTACCTTACACGGCTCATTACCAGCTATTTGAAAAGTTAACTTAGACATGAAATGCTGAACAAGTGCATGACAGTGGCTTTGAAGTATACTGTAGTATACGATCTCATATGAAGTATATGATCTCAGGGTTGGACGGCCTCCTCACTGCTGTACCTCATCGTCTTACTGAGCAGTACCCGCCACGGCTGAGATGCTGTGGAAGGTGCAAGTGCACAATGTGCTCCCAGCAGGCTGCTGACTGGTGTGCGTGGTTCAAGACTCATTTGCTTGCTTACTTACTGTTTACAGACCAGGTTGTTAACAAGGCACTGCCTGCTCCTAAATGAGTGCCGTTTGTAACCTGGGAGAGTCTCTGCCTGGGGGAAACCACCTGGGTCTCGCTATAAATGGACCATTTAAGGTTGCTAGGGTCAGCTGCTGGAAAGAAAACCCTCTGACACCTTCTCCCCGCTCACACGTGGTCGTTTTGTGACAAAATCGCCCCTGATCACCCCCTCAAGGAGGAGGGAAGCCGGCAGCAGTCGAACAGCTATGGGGCTAGTGCTTTTTCCACCAGCACGGGCATGGCCTGTAGCTTGCCCCACGCAACAAGGCGGCAGTAATCCCCTCAGAGATATTTGGGAGAGGCCGAGCAGCCTACCTCTCTCTGATTTCCACCTCCTCGGCCTCGCACTCTGGAGGGGTGCTGTCCTTCTCTGCCCCCATGGCGCAGACCTCCGGAGCAGCACGGGGTGCGGGCTGCCCCTCCTCTGTGTGCCGGTCGTGGGGGTACTCGTGGCCCTCGCAATCCTCCTCTGAATCTGAGGACGAGCTCTCCTCGGAGCTGGAGTCATCGCTGGATGTTGTCTCGTACCTGGGGGGGAGAACAGGCAGGGGCAGGGGTGCTTGCTCAGTGCCATTCAGCAGCCGTCAGTGCTTGCGCCGGTGCAAGCTGAAAAACGTCTTCCAAAGGCTTAGTCCTCCTGTTTTCTATTCAGAAACCTCTTCTACTCACTGCACTCAGTGTCGCTGCCAACGGACACTGTAATTATTACGGGCACAGTGTGTAGTGGAAGAACAACCCTTTTTAAACAGAAGTCTTAATACTCTTGTCAGACCTTGCCTTAGCCACAAAATGAAATTCGTTCAGAGTAAAT
Organism: Aquila chrysaetos chrysaetos; assembly: GCF_900496995.4. Lineage (NCBI taxonomy): Eukaryota > Metazoa > Chordata > Aves > Accipitriformes > Accipitridae > Aquila > Aquila chrysaetos. The sequence continues at coordinate 58,411,788 of NC_044030.1, forward strand.
TGTGTTGTTGCCTTACTAGGCAGATATAAGCAGGGAAGCTAAGAAAGCTACCTAAAGAAAACAGCCATGATTTTAACGTTTTTTCCTCTGACAGTCGAAAACATTTTGGTATTTTAGGTGAAATATAGGTGATTTGGACAATTTTAATGCTGATTCTAACAAACTGTCTTATTCCACCAACCTCAGCAGCTGACGAATTAATGTACTAAGCCTATTCTTCTACTGTACAACAGTGATTTATGAGTGGTAACATTCCCCCACTGTAAGTAATAACATCTTTAGTCAATATCGATGAAATGAAGTAATTGCCATATTTAGGCTATATACTGCACAAGGCATTTGTACTCAAGAAAAACTAATCTGAGGAAAGGGCTAGAAAAGCTATATAAAAACAATTTGGTGAAACCGTTTTAAAGTTGTTCGCAACATTCTGCAAGGGTAAGTAATATTTTAAAAGATTATTTTCCATACTTTTTTCTGTATTTGTGTAGAAAAGTTTGTTATTTATCTAGTGCAAAGCCAGAAAAGTTAACTCTTAGGCAATGCCATCTCTTGCTGTATGGTTCAACAGCACAATGCTGTGTTTGTCAGCTGCCAAAGACATATTAAAGCTTTCCTTACTAAAATATTGCCCGAGAAACGTTTCCATGGCTTTTGAGTTTGTTGCATTTTCCTGTGTTAAATTTGCCAGCGATCTAATCTGCAGGTACTTGAGACTGATGCCACATATGACTTGCAAGCACAAAAGGTTCACAGAGGATTAAGATAAGCTCAGCTGTTTCGTTCTTCCCTCCAACCCTTAAACTCAGCAGATGCACCTCAGCCTGAAGGACAGGCCAAAGCTATGCAAACGCTCCTGGGTTCCTCCTTTCCTTCCCACTGTGAAAGTGCCACAATGACAGATTTTTGGAGACAGGTCTCTTACCCGCCATTAATGCCGACAAACTGCAGGTTCTTCTTGGTGTTGCTCATATCCTTCTTCCCATCCCTTTTCTTCATGATAGATTTTAGTGTGTTTTCACTATTAGTACATACTGTTGAAAAGGGAGACAAAGCACACCTATCAGTACAAATCTATAGCTGGCTTTGACTGCAGCAGCTTTAGACAATTTTTCAAAACAAACACAGCAGCTTTCTGTTTAATTTACCAACTGAAGCTGGGCTTTCTCATCTCTTATACATACAGTCATGGTGTGGGATGCACATTGGAAATATAGAAGAACACTTCCAAAAACGAGTTTGGAAGCAGGAAACTTGTTTAGCCTAACTTTCCCATCTTCCAACATGCTGCTAATCTTCATGGTGCTTTAGAAATCATTAAGAAAAGACATGTGGTTGGTTTTTTTTCTTCACTATTTTTGAAAGACTTCTAACATTGAAATGGGTTACTCTGCTCTGTTAAGAAGATTTTAATTCTTGGTGTCAGATGACAGCAGCTCCTTGCCAGAACTAAGGCATTAGTACAGACAGCACATTTAACAATAACCTATTCAACGGGGTGGGGAGGTCCAATCAAGGCTGGTCTTTTAGATTTTAGTATTCACTGAAACAACTTTTAAACCAACCTCTAAGCATAAGACAGGTAAAACATTCGTACAAACTTAAGTTAAAAAAAAAAAATTCTTTAACCCTTTCTCTGTCAGTCAATTTTTCTTATGAAGACACTAAAGAGCATTTCACTGATGCGCTACCATCTGCCACTTAAAAATTAACTACTATCTGCAGACACAGGGTCTCACACTGTGACCTTCCCACATCTTTTCCCACTTTTGCAATTTTGAGAACCCTGAAAACCTCCTTTAACTATATTTCATATTCAAACTCCATCAGCATGATGAAAGGTGAATGTGAGCCAGTTATTACCATAGAGGCCAGAGGCAAGCTGGTCATCTGTCAGGTTAATTGGAGTGAGAGTTTTGTCCTGAGAAGAAAAGGACTTCCTTCCCCGAACAGCTTCTACAAGGGGAGTCTTCCTCTCCTCCTGAGCAGGCACAACATCCTGCTCCAATTTCAGCGTTCGCAAATTTGAAGTTAAGTGGGCGTTTGCAAGTTGGCCGTGAGGGATGTACTCCAAAGTAGCACCTGCCAGAGAAGACAGTAGGCATCACAGAGTCGTCAGATGAAGACATTTCCATCAACACTGTGATCAACAGGGGAAAAAAACCAAACTGGAAAAAAAAAAAAAGCGCAACACTTGTGCTTTACAATACTCTTTTCTGAGGATCCAATAGGAAAAGGGTGTGATCGCTTTCAGAAAATACAAAAAAATAGCTGTGAGTTTTTCTTTCCATGAAAACATACAATACAAGGAAAAACTATAAGGATTTGGCTTTAAAACAGATGAAAGGAATGGTCCTTCCTTTTCCTTCTCTTTTGGTTTGCGCAGTCACCGCAGCTCCTGCTACCCTGGCCCAGGGCAGACTCGCTGAGCTGCGCCTCGCTGAGCTGCACCTCACTGACATGCCTGAGGAGTGCATTTATGGGCTCTGCAGGTTCCTTCTGCAAGAGCAGTGCCCTTTTTATCTTACTTTTTTTTTAGAAATGGTATTTTCCATGAAAGCAGAACTTTTCAGGAAACCTTCCTTTTTGCCAGCATTCCACTAATTGTGAAAGTTATATACTCTACCCAGTTACTGAGACAACTGCAATAAACTCCCACCCACCGCATTTCTTTCTTTGTTTTTTTTTTTTTTTTGATAGGATCGTACTGAGCTAGTAGTTGTATTTAAATCAAGTTCCAAGTGTTGGAGCTATACATTATTTTTTGGCTGATTTGCTGGCATCCACTCATTTTTTCCCTTTGTGTGTTTAAAAGGCAGCACTAATTACACACAGACTTTTACAGATTCCCCTGGAGTTCCTCCAGCTGTGCTGTTACAACTGCTCTACAAAGCTGTACAAATGCTTTTGTTTGTGGAACATGCTGGTTTTTTACACACACATATTTTTCCTTAAGTGATCTTGCTAGCACTTCTAGGAAAAAAAATATGTTTAACTTACTTTAAACACTATCACTTCTTCCTTTCCAAGCTTGCTTTAAACACTTGTGCCTCCACAGATTTTTCCTTGTTATTTATCATGAATTAAGCCACAGTCTCCTCATTCAAACAGATGAGTGGCACTGTACAGGATGCTAAAATATTGTAGTAATGTAAATTCCAAATATTCACTTTTAGAAATACAGCCAACATCTTTACTGCTCTTGCTAGTCTGCCCTTCCCCCTTCTTGCTTCACCTCAGTACTTTTTTTTTTCCTGTTACAGGACATAATGAAGCTGATTTTTCCAAACACTGTCACTTCCCAGCAGTTCCTCTTCTTTGCTCCTGTTCTCACCCAAGTCTCCGAGTTCCCAACCAAGTCTCACCCCACATGCATTTCCAAGGCACCTTCTCCAGCCATGAGACCGATTGCACACTTCCACCATTGCTTATAGCTTCTCCAAGCTACACGGGGAAGCCGCCTGCCAGGAAAAGCACACGGCATGGTATCGACGGACATGTCACTATGGGTATAGCCAAAAAGCTTCTGCCCTCTCAGGGAAGTGGGAGGTGAAGGCAGCAGCCACCCCAGTGCCTGCCGTGCCGGAGCAGCCCCTCTAGAGACATGCCTGCACGCTCCGGACGAAACGGGCGCCCATGAAAACCAAGAAGGCAGTCCTGCCCTCGCTCCCCCACCTCGCCTTGCTTCACAGCGGTGACCAACTTCGGTCGGGTCTCTTCCCGACAGCGAGCGCCATCCCTCATCTGCCAGCCGAGGAGAAGAGGGCTGCCAAGGCGATGGAGCGCCGAGCCAAAAACAATGATTTTTGAACTCCCTTAGCTGAAAAACAAGGAAACCGCCTCCCCCCTCCGCTCGCTTGGAGTGGTGACAGCTACAATTAAAGAGCACTGAACAGAGTAACCGCTTCCAACTGCAGCTGGCGGTGGCTGCCGCGGCTGGTTTTACCAGGTCACCCCTTCTGCTCCAGCCTGGCCACCGAGGACACGGAGAGGGAGCGGAGGAAACCTGCTCTGAAGCAGCAGATATGGAAGGGCTCCGAAGCTCCCCAGGTTTACTGGAAGCTGAGGTCTCTCCGTCCCCTGCCAGGCGTCACAGTCCTTCTCCAAAGGCAGCTGTGACAACTGCCCCGTGTCCTGGGGACACGGGTGGGCTTACGCGTGCCAGAGCTGAGGGCCGGCGGCAGAGCTCTGGGAAGGCAGAGCGGGGGTCCTGCCTGACGTGAACCGACGGCACCATGGTGCACCCTGCCATCCCCCCTCAGCAGTGTTCAGCCCCCCAAAGCCAGAGCCTGAACTTCCTCAGGTGTCCGTCTCCCTTCTGCCCTGGGACACGGCCGGGGAGGGAGCTGCAGCAGGGTCGAACACAGAAAGGAGGAGGACAGTAGCAGACTCGTCTCCCCTGCCTTACAGCCTCTCTCCTGGCTAAACCTGCCTCCCATGCAACTCGACCTCAGTAAGTTCCCCCTCCTGGTTCATCCCTCGGTGGCTGAGAAGCACCACACAGAGTTCAGGATCTGGGGCATGCTGTCCATGCCTTCAAACGAAGGAGGAAAGGTGTTCTGCTCGGCCCCCAGCACCTGACAAAAGAGGATGACATCAAGGCTTGAGGACAAGCACACAACAGATAAGCGTGCATTAGACGAACTGGCCAGTACACTCACTCTCCCCACACAGCTGTTAGATACCTACACTTACTGCGTCTACGGTAGCCAAGGTTCAAGGAAAGACAGCTTTGGGCCAAGCACAGCATTAATGCCGCAAGCTGTCAATTAGCATTTAACATCAGCTCTCAGGCCTTCCCCTTCACAAGACAGCCAACGTACAGATGCTTGGAGAGCAGCAACGCAGTGCAAATCACTCGGAAAAATGGATGAAGGAAGCAGGTGTGCTACCCAAGACTACGGTCAATGATTTAGCAAATTAATCAGCCGCTGCCCAAACCAGAAAGCTGAACGAGCCAAGCTCCCTCTTCCTCCAACATGGCTGCAGGGTCCCTGTCAGGGCCGGAGGCGACAGGGACCGCATTTCAAGTGTGGAAATGAAACCCTGGCTGAAGATCACCACCAGTCTACACGGACCTTAAAATAGACTCTTCATCTCACTTCACGCAGATCTCAAGTATGCCTGCACACAATCCTTCTCAGTCACACTGGGTCGCGGTGCCCAACACTGACAGTAAATCAGCCAACAGGTTCAACACTTAGCCAGCCACTGCCTCTGGGCAGAGCCACTCGGGTAGACTCGCCCCGATGGGTTTTGTTAGTTTACTGGTGTGGGCAAATAATGCAAACCTGACCTAAGTTTCTAAGTATTGATATAGCATAGCTAACCACAGCATGGAGCTGCCAGGAATTTCTAAATGTATTTTGCAATATAGTAGGGGATCTTGGAAAAGTTCACGAGTAATTTAGAAGCCAAAGTATAGAAAGACAAAACGAAAAACTTAACAGATTTCAACTGTTTGTAAATCCTTATGCAGAAAGCTATTCTCATCAATTTCAGAGGGAAACAAGTGACTGAAGCATCTTCAGTGCTTTAGCCCCAATGGTTTGAGGGAATGAGGGCACCTGTTTTTAATTTTTAGAGAGAACCTCCTCTCCTAAGTCACTTCTTTTGAAAATCTCACCAATTTAAACCAGGGTAACAGCAAAACTACTACGCATCAGCAGCGGATTACCCCTGCCATTTCTGGCACCTATAAAATCCATTTATTGTTATTAAGATGCTATTTCCCTTCCTAACTGCAGACCTTCCCTCCCACTTACGAGAGCATGAATAGTCATGTAGTAAGCTGGTTCAGGGAACTCACTGGGTGAGTTTTAAACAGTACTTTTTTCCCCTGAATTTGTGCTGAACTTGTGATACCAGAAGTCTGGCCTTTACCTGCTTTTGAAAAATTCCATTTAGTCTGATGGAAGCAAACCTAAGTAGTACTATAAAAATGATTTAGCTTGACAATACTGGAAATCAAGAGAAGTGCAAACGAGGCCAGGGGAATTAAATACCATCAGGATGAGAACCCAGCTCTCTGGCTGGAACATCACAGGCTTCTAGCTAAAAAAAGGGCACAAGCTTGCTGCCTATGTGGTAGCTGCACAGAGATTTTATTTTTAACCTGTTGATCAGTACAAGCATTTATTTGCACAATCCGTTTATAACAGCCAATGATACAACTTATACACTCCCTATTAAAGACAGTGCATAAATGTTGTCTGGAGCATATACAGCAAGGAAATACTTCTCCTTCACACTGCATGATTTCTTCACAGTAGCAATAAGCTCCCTATGAAATTACTGTAACTGAAGAACACAAAGTCTTCTCCAGTGGTTTTAAATCTTATTAAGTTGCTTTATACTTAAAGAGTTATTTTTTTCATATAAATAATTTTTAATCCACTCTCCATTTGGTCTATGCATCAGAACAACTGAAGGAAAAAACCTCATTCTATTAAGGCAAATAAAAAAGCAGTGATGATCAAACATGTTAAACGTAACATGATTAAACATTTACAACGATTGATATTAACCCATCCACCTGATAAATGTGTTACCTTCAGAAGACTAAGCGTAGTTTCATTTTAAAAGGTACTTCTGAGACATTCCAGATTAAAAGTCAGTGAACTTAAAATTTCAGGACAAAAAATTGCCACACATGAACTTTTTATATGACAAACCCACAGAAGCCAGATTCACTTGGGGCCCAGGAGTAGGTAAATGTTGCAACTACCATTGGCTCTGGGGAAAACGCTCCTTCTAACAGGATGGCTCCTTTAACAAGATTGCAAGAACAATCTAAATTTCATTTTCACTCTCACTTTAACCATTTTCTTTGTGTTGAGAAGCTGCTTTCCAACCCCAAACTAACTTGTGAAACCAGCTCATTGAAACTGGAAGTCAAAACCAACTCCTTGAATTGAACAAGACTGAACACAAAAAATTACACATCTGTGAAGCAGCTAATCATCTTATTTATGAAATGCTCTCTTTTCCAAGACAACTGCATGTGAAGCTCGGTGAAAGCCACCCTAATTGCCCTGATGAGTGGTGGATCAAAGCATCTCATGACACGGCACAGCAGGAAGGTCATCTCAGAACTTTTTCTTCTTTCTCATTTATGAGTTCATCTTCTCAGCTGATGCTTTATTGTTGCTGAAATACAACAACACTTCCTTGGAAAAATGGGAATCTCCTGCCATTAAATATTCATAAAATGTGGCTGTTACCATGGGAGTTGAACTTTGAACATATCTCAGTGCCTGACATCACATCCCTGTGCCACAGTGCAGGGAGGAAACTGGAGTTTTACCACAGTCACTCTAACAGACAAGCTAGCAGGCTGGAGCTTGCCACTCTCTAAGCAGCAATATATTTGAAAGATAAAAAATTATTTCTATCATGGCAAATTATACTCTTTATTAACTGACGCAGAAATGAGGAGATAGAGCAGCTTTCAGATTCAAACACTCCATGTAGTGCTCCCACCAAATGAACACAGCAAATATTCTAATGATAACAATGATAATAGTAGTAAGCTTGTGTTAACACATGACCAGGGAAGGTATGTCAAACTCTTTAAAGAGGTTTATGGAATTTCACTTGAATAATGTCTTTATAGGACAATTACTGACCAGGTCTCTGCTTCTCTTCTGATACAATTGGATGGGTACTTAAAACAGGAAAAAAGCCCACTTAACACCTCAGCTCCTGATGTAGAGGTCACTACCATTTTCGAACGACAGAGGCATTTAAGCTTTATATGTTGTCACAACTAGCAGGTCAATAGATACCACCTGCCATACGAAAAATGCAGAGGCGGCACTGTATTCTTTGAGATGCCGGCCAGACACATGTGAATAAACAGTAGTCATCTGGCACACAGATGGGACCATCTGCATGACCGTTTTGCATCATGCACTACCTTCCAGGGAATATGAAAAATACTTCACATATGTCAGTCACCCTCTCCCCAGCAGAGAGATGGATGGATCCCCTTTGTTACACAAACAAGCACATCTGTACAGAAACTTAAGATGGTGATTAAGGCACGCATCCGTGGCAGAGCTGAAGCAGAGGGCTTCATTCACTTGCCTAGACATAGAAAACCAGAGAGATTTGTCGCAGCCCACAGCTTTGCAGAGTCCACCGACATGCCTGCGCCTTGAACAGCATTGGCTCCTGAACCTCAGGCAAGCCTCAAGTCTTCAACTGCACCAGTGTGGTCCATGCTTCCAGGACAGGGGGTACTAAGCCATCAAGCTACACACTCTTTGAAGGAAAAGGCTACAAACTTTGTCAAAAAGAAGAGCTGTAAAGAGAAACCAGCTTTTTCCAATTCCTTGCTGGTTTTGCATTACAAATGATGACACAGAGAGACAGCCATGGCCACAATACCTCATTAGTCCTACCCACCAGCTTTGGACAACCAGGGGCTTCTCGCACCACCATCATTCCTTCTGCCCTTCCATCGTCCCCCAGCCTGCCTCCCCAGCTCTGGGTGAAAGCTAGAGTTGAAAACTTTGAAAGATCCTTCCACCAGATGGCACATCATGTTTTCCTAACCCCCGAGACTTCCCTCCACCACTTGCTTCCCCCTTCCTTTCACTCCCTCAAGTCTTAATTCAAGAGGTTGCCTCCTTCCTTGCCATGATTAGTATAATGCTTCCACTGGGGTGCTCAGTCAGGATTGCTCAAATAAGTGACTGTAAAACTGGTACTCCAAAGATCACTGAGGCAGAATAACCATGCATTTTCAGGTCAAATATGCTCAGGTAATTTTTCAGGGCAACAGCAGAGCAATTGTTTTTAAACACCACCACCCTTGTGAATGTCTTGCCTGAGAAAGACATCCATCTACAAGACTTGTGAAATGTCTGTCTTATTAAAACCCCTACAAGCGACATTAGGCCCCTGGCTGATATTTTGGAAAACACATCACAGACGCACTCAAATCTAACTTACTGAAGCTTCTCAAAAATTCTGTGACAATAAACAGAGAACCTGAACGCGCTGTCTGGTCTAAGAATAAGGATCAGTTAGCGTCTAGGTTTGTCACCTACATCCATATGATCCAGCTGGACACAGACAGGGTGCCAATGCTGGCTAACAGGACTTTGTGGAGTGGAAATCGGCTTGTCTGGCCAGCGGGTCTGATTTCCCTGACGTCACTAGGGCTTCTGAGAGATAGTGCATATGTAAATAGGAGTTGCTTAGTTACGGAAGTGAAGGTGTTTATTTTGCAACAAGCAATATATTAATTGCTAATGGACGCGGTTCAGAGATCCTCTCAGAGGTCCGCTTGGCTTGCGTCTAAGGATGCCAGCTGCAGAGCCAGCCCACGTCCCGCTGGGCAGGCTCCAGCTCTCACGCCTGTGCCTCCAGCGCCCGACACACGCTGCGTCAGGGGCTGGGAGGCGGCAGACGCCCCTGCAGCACAGCCTCGTCTCCCCGGCACTAGCAGGGAGAACTATCCATAAAGCTGAGAATTTGACTGACGTGCTGCCACCTCAGGTATCAGAAGCAGTACGGACCACTAACCCTTTAACACGGCAAACGGGTACCCAAATCACACACCTCAAAGCCAGCTCACGTGCTTTTGCCCTAAAAGGACCTAGCCTCTAAGAGGCGCTTCCTAAGGATGCTCTTTCAATAAAATATTAAAGATGACACTACTACTGCTGATCTGAAGCCAGACACTTCTGCATCTATTTTCAGCCTGTTTTTCTAAGAAATTGAGGCTTGCGAGGTCATGCTTCTTTCAATAACTTAAACCCGATCGCTCATTCTAACCAAACCAGACTAAAGACTCAATGCTCTGAAAGATTTTTGTATTTCTACAAGCTTTAGAGATGCCAGGCCTCAAGAAAGGGGTGCTGGTTGAGTTCACACACGACACCTGAAAAGCTACATCCGAGAAACCTAAATGTCAGGGAAAACTTACTAAGAGCTCACAAGCTATCATGAGATACTGATGCATGGGGGGAAAAAAAAAAAGCTTTATTAGTTCCAGGGCTTACAGAATTATTTAAGTTAGTGCTTCATTCAGCAAAAATCCTTCTACAGAAAAAAAGTAACTAACACATGAGCTGTAAAACCACAGGAACAGGCAGCAGGACCAGCAGATTAATGTAGTAAAGACAATATTTTCAAAATTAATAGAAAGAAAAGGGGAAACATTTCAGGCTTATGGCCTCCTTCCCACTCCAATTCTCCATGGGTCTAAACTGTTATAGCCCAGAGCTTGATTTATGCACGCAGTCTTGGCACGTAGTTCTCACCGAAGACTAAAAATAAAGCGATTTTACACTCAGCATCCACAGCTAAAGATAATGGCATTACAAGTTAAAGTAAAATTATTCCAGAATAATTTTATCAAGAATGTGAAATCTGAATCCAAGTAAGAACATCTTTAGTAAAATATGATCCATTGCTCCACCTGTGCCTAAATACTTTCAAGTCTCTAGACTACACATTTGATACTGTGTAGTAAAAGCAGAGAAAGGAATTGAGGATTTACAGCTAGTAAAAATTCTGGTTCACTGTTTTTAAGGACACTTCTGGTGTCTGCTAGATACTCTTATTATTATAGTATCATTACTTGTAAGAAGCCCAAAATATAAAGAGCATACCAGAAAGATAGTAATATTGCATATATAGTATCATATTGCATGTATGCAGACAGGATATCATACATTTTCTTTACCGCTACATAAATGTTGCTTATTGCTTTACTACTGGAAGCTGAAATTTTTACTTCAGCTCATTTAATGGATGGTTCCATTTAGCACACGAACATTGAAAAGAATCAGATTTACCAAGCTGCCTTTTAACCAGAATAGGTAAATTTTAAGACAGTAAATAAGCGGCAAGAGCTTTATATAGCAGTGCATTAGCCAATAATGCTATGCTGACATTAAATGGTATTTACTCAGGATTTTTCTCCCAATTCAGCACCCACTTTACAGATGGATTTGCACAAGTTTTTCCCATTTTCTTAACCTCTCGTTTCAGTCACTGTATGGCAGGACCAAGAAGACAGTATCAAACAGTCACTGCTAGGCATTACATATCGGTTTCCAGCAAGCCAACGTTTATAAATTTAGTAGTAATGTGGTTGGATTCACCAATAAGGTATTAGAAAAAAATGTCTAAGTTTTAAAATAGACTACCAGACATCAAAAAATAATAACAAAAAAGTAAGCAACTTTACTACCCCTGGGAATAAAGAAATCCCTCAAATTAATTGTATAGATTTTAAAGTTAATAAATAAAATGCAAGGAGTATTTAAATCTCAATTCTTGCCTTTCCTGAGTGTCACCAAAACCTCCAGCAGTAATTACAGCTTATGCCTTTCAAACATGAGGTTGTAATTAGGGATTAGGACAAACAGTTACTGGAACACAGAAGATGCAAGATGTGGTTTCTGTGAAGCGTTCTGGAGTTGCCTACTAAAAAGCAATCAGCCCTGCTGTTTCCCCTGGGGGAAAGCACCCCACAGCTCTCTGACTGAGAGGCACAGGGAACGAAGACAATGGAAGAAACACTACAAAACCCAGGGAAACAAGTCAGTTTGATACACACATTGAATGTGACTTTCACCTCTGTCAAATCTGACACTGTAGTTTTTAAAAACTGCATGCCAAGTTTAAAGGAAGGACAAAATTCCAAACCCACAGGCATTAACCTCGAGTACTATTAAAGTTATAAAACAGTGTCAACACCTTGTACGGCAGTCAACCCCTGCATACTTTTAGATACCTCTCTTGCATGGTCAGAGCCATCATCGTCAGGCCCTTCAGACTCTGCTGGACTGGGAGAGAGAAAACCACCTCTGGTTCTTCAGTTAGAAGCGGTGGGCTGGAAAGACCACCCAATGGGCACGTCTAGCAACAACATTATGTTCTGCGTTTCACTGGGGAGGATTACACACTTGCTTCCAGACTAAGCAAGAGCCTAGCCGGTGACTGACCTGTGGCTCTGGCAAGGAGCGGACCGAATGTGCACCTGGATGCTGGGCTTACCTGACGTGGTGCTTCTCTCCATGCACTGCTTCTGAAGGTCCAGGCTCCGCAGCTCCTCTGTGCTGGTGTATTTCATGACGGAGTTGATGGAGGTGAGGGTGCTGATGAGCTGTGAATTGAGAGATCCAATCTGGGAGTGGGGCTCCCCAAAGGCTTCTGCCAATTCACTGTAATTTTCAGCAAGCAGCATCTGCTGTTCCTGCAGCAGCTTCTGCACGCGCTCAATGTAGTGATCCAAGCCCGTCCTCAGCTCAGGTGGAGGCAGAGGGCTTTCCAACAGACCACTCACCGGCTCACAGACAGACTCTCCACCAACACCAATGCTCCTGGTACCAGCCGGCACAACTGGCAATGGAGGGGGTCCACAGGCAATGCTCCTCATTTTAAGACCAACCAGGTAGTTCTCATGAACGTTTATCTGCCCAACACCACAGTCTTTGGTTTTTACTGCAGAGGGCTTTTCAAAGCCAGGGTGGCTGGAGAGCAAGGTGCCCACTCCAACCGAACGCGTTTTAGCAGATGCGTGTATGTCCTTCACCCGGCCATCTCCCACGGCCACGCTCCGCGTCTCCACGCTCTCCGTGTTGGTCTGTTTATCGCAGCTGCTCAGAGCAGTGTTCGTCCCGCAGTCCACCAGGGCGGCCATCTCTGTGCCGGTGCACTGGCTCACCATCTCCAAAGCGGTGCTGGTTTGCCGGCTAGCCGTAGAAGGCACGGCCATCACTGTCGCCTCTACCCTGGGCACAGCCTCTGTGGCTGTTTCACGGGACACACGCTCCTTGGGGGTGCAAACCATCACATCCACTGAGCAATCCCCGCAGCCCACAGACCTCACCGCTCCGACCGACCGCGCCGTCTGGCGGGGGCTCGGCACGCCTGCTGGCTCCTCCGTGTTGATGCCCATCTCACAGACGCTTGTCTCTGCGCCCACCGCCTTATTACGCAGCTCAACAGACCTCCCTGCGCCCTGGTCTCGCACCTCTGCCCTCTCCCTCACCAGCCACCGGCTCATCAACAGCTCGGGGCCCGCAGCCACGCTCCGCACGGCAGGTCTGCAGGAGGTGCCGATGCTGCTTGTCTGCAGGTGGCTTCCCACTGACGAATCGGCGATGTCCACGTGGTCTCCCACCATTTGGTCTCTCGTTTGTATGACGGCCTCCACCATCCTGCTGATGACACGGGGCTGAGCCATCACAGCTTTATCCAGTTTTTTTCCTAGACCCAGCTGCCTGCAGCTCCTGTTTTAATTTGGTCATTTCCCTGTCATGGGTCGTTTCCTTTAACTGAACCTCTAGTCTGTAAATCTTCTCCTTAAGGGCTTCAATGGTCTGCTGCTGAAGCTCTATCTCTTTCTCGACCTCTGTAGACAAGCCAAGCATTGCTTCCGTCACCCCAACCCCAGACTCTCTCATTTCTTTCTCTGTCCCCACAGCTACTTCTTTGTGTTGCCTCGCCGATCTGTTGTATATAACCACATCGTTCATGTTCTCATCAGCACCTACAGCAACAGATCGGGCTTCTTTTGTCAGGCTTTCTCTGTTCACCCGAAGGTTTGCTGGACTTTCATAGTTGCTATCCTGGATTTTTTTCTCCAGGGCTTGCATCTCAGCAGTCAGCTGCCTGAACTCCTCTATCCTCTGAGAGCTCTGCTCCACACTCTCCACCTCTTCCTCACAATCTATGTACAGTTCTCCACCTCTTCTCACCTGAGACATGTGTTCCCACTGCTCTGCATTTCCCGCACTGTAGGATCGCCTTCTGAAACCGTATGTGTCATTTTGAGTCGCTTTCCTCTGGTTTTTGAGTTCGGCCATCATGTGCCTCTTCTCTTCCTGCAAGACTGAAATTTTGACCTGCAGCACAGGAATGGTCTTGACTTGCTCCTCAAGCTCCTTGAGACGCTTGAGGGCAACTGCCATTTGCTCCCTGATGTGCTGCAGATGCACTGGGCTCACGTTGGTGACCGGCGTGGATATACCCGAGCTCATGGGGCTGTGACGGATGGAGCTGCCCAAGGAGGTGCTGAAGCAGGCGCCGTAGTCCCCGTTCCCCTGATACCCGTTCTGCAGCTGCTGAGACATGTGACCGTACCCGCTGGATCCCACAAAAGAGGGGAGGGAGCTCGTGGAGCCCATGCCTCCAAAGCTGGAAAGCCGGGGCCTGCGGACATCTCCAGGCGTGACCTGCATCATCCTCTCCTGCTCGAGTCGCCTCCGTGTTTCCATGAGGGTTTTTGTTACATGGAGGTTGTGCCGAGGAGGCTGGGGGGAGGGAGGAGGAAGCTGCTTACTCTCAGGGACGGTTAAGTAAGAAGGAGATGCTTCAAAGGTAACTGAGGGTCTCACAGCAATGGATGAGGTCACTTGACTCCTCGCTGCCAAACAAGACTGCTTGTTCTCATCACTGTTCGACGAAGAGAGAGACTCCGTGGAGGTCCAGCCACCGCACTGGCCACCAGAGTTCTTGGTACCCGCCGAAGCTGGTACGGCTTTCCTCTTCTTTCGGATGTTTAGTTTCTTAATGGTATTGCCCTTTTGTATATCATCCACGTACTTCAGAAAATCCAAGTCCAGCTGGTAGCCATAAGGTGTTTCCACAAAATAGGGGTCTTTCCGTTCTTTTTCATCATCTCCATTTATAGTAACTTCCTCTTTTTCTGGAAAAGAAGAAACAAAATCAGCATTGGAAAAGAAACTATGCCTCAGTAAACTACGCGCTGAAACACAAGCGCAGAAAGACGGGTGCTCACAGCACACTGGAGGCAGAAACTGCTGCAGCAGCTCAGCGAGCAGACCAGCTTTCCGCTGACTGACCCTTAACACTAAATCCCGATTAACTTTTAAAAAGTTAATCAGTAGGTTTTCAAACGCTGAGAAGTGCATACCCACATAAATGTGTACACATGCATACACACAGATAGCGTCTGTTAACAAAGGGGCACAGAAGTGGCACAGCTAGTAGCTCAAAGCTGTCCTTCCCCGAATCCCTCCAGTCTTCCCGCGTCACACCAGGCTTTCACACACGCTATGCTGTCACGTAAAGACCACAAGATTACAACATACCGCACAAATCATCCGGAGACCAACTTCTCTAGAGGGTGCCTTTGAGCAGGTGAGGGGAACTCCGACCCCACTCCTCATGCAACCGATGCCATTAGACTTTACACAGATCTGCTCCTGTTTTATGGCTTCGGGAACTGCTGCCGCAAGAGCAGCAATACCAGTTTGCTCTCACCTCAGCTCACATCGCTTCCATCAGCGCCTCTGCCTCTTTCATTTTAAACTGCACAAATACCCCAGCACCCAGACGGGCAGCGGGACCCCCTTCTAGCAGGGTCCCAAATCCCACTGCTGAGGGAGACTGTCGCCTCGCACCAGAGGAAAGCCTGTCTGCCCTCCAGACACAGGACTCGCCTGTCCCCAAAGCAATCTAAACAAAACTTCACCAGATCCACTGGGCTTCCTTGGGCTGAGTATTTATACGCAGCGCTGCTATACAACCTGCTCCTCCCGTCCCACTTGGGGGGGGGGGGGGAACAACTGTTGCAAGTTACGATCTGGAGGAATAATAAAAGCCAGCTTTCTGGTTACCTGAATTAGCCACATGCCTCTGCCCCCACACTGCAAATTTTCCAGCCACGTATGGCTGCCTCAGCTTCATGTGTCACACGCCGAAGCCCTGCCTCCCTCCCGGCTTTCTCCTTCTTCACCCCATAAGGCAGGAAGAGCCGCCCGCACCCGCGAACACCGGCCCCGCCGCCCCGCTCCGCGGCGACCGCCCTCCGCCCGGGCCGGGCCGGGGGCCGGGGCCCTGCCCGCTCCCCCCGCCCGCCGGCCGGCCGACCCCCGCCGCCGGGCCCGCCCCGTCCGCCCAGCGCAGCAGGCGGCTACCGTGGCTGGGAGCGAGCTTTTGCTCGCTCTGTTTCGTTTTTAAAAGGCGAGGTTTGGAAGCCGCGTCCTCTTAAAGGAATATAAGCCGGGTCGGGGGGGGGGGGGGGCGGGGGGGGAGGCAAAAAAAGAGAGAAACTCTCGACTTACTGCAACTACAGGAAGTGACTTAATGTTGTACTGAAAAGGTTTGGGAGAAGGGGGGGGGGGGAGCTCCTGTTTTTCCAGTTTCCTTGGCATGCTTAAAAAAAAGCTTTGTCTACAAACAGTGTAACTGCTTTCATGGCGATCCTTTACGCTTTTGGCTACCACAGGGCACCCCGAGCAGTAGATGCTGCTCAGGGAAAACCTACCTTCCCCGGCACGGGAAAGGAGTAGGACAGAGACAAGAGACACGGGCAGGCACGCGTGAGAGCCACAGAAGTGGGGCTGACCTGAGCGCGTTGGTATCTCGGTCCTGCAGTGTGGACAGACTGGTCGGCAGACACAAACAACCCCCCCGACCGCATGTTTCTGCTGAAAGACCAGAGTCTCAGTATGCTGTGGTATTTACTTATAGATGCACCCAAAATAGCCATCTAAATACCAGAGTGGAAGCAAAAATACATGCATACACGCACAATTTAAGCACATAAGCACACACAGCTCCTTCCAGCAGGACTGTCTCGATGTCAGCCTGGGAAAAAGTCTCCAGGACTCCCACTGACAGGGAGAGAATGAGACAGAGCATACTCTCCAAATTACTCCTCTTCCTCCCCAGATTCAGTGCTCCGTTCCCAGATTCTCACCCTGGCTCCATTTCCCGCAGACAGACAGCTCTCCTTTCCATACCCCACAGCTCCTCACCCTAGGATGGTTACCGTTCCTTCCTGCCTGCACCCTGGGTTTGTCCCCACTCTCACACTGGCCGTCATCCCCGGTAGTCTTTTGGTCTCTTTCTGTCTTCTTCCCACACTTCGGAGTTCTCACCCATTTTCTCTACTTACATCCATTTGCTTGCTCCACCAATTCTAACCCAAAATCTGGTTAAACTCTCGCCCCTCATCCCAGGCTTAGTTCTAGTCACTTCACCCAGCCCATGTAAATTCAAGCTCCGACAATTTTACCTGTTCTCCCATTTTTCCCAGTTCCTTTCCTCTGCTTGTCTTGGTCCTTGTCTTCCTACCCAGCAACATCTCCGATTCTCCCATCACTACACCAGTGAAGTCAGGCAGCTCCTCTAAGCTGTCCTTGGGCACAATGCGTAAGTGTTGGATGGGGGAGGGAGGAACAGACTCTTTGGAAGTCCCAGGACTTAAGAATTAATGCATTTTCGGAAAAATATTCATAAAACCTCTAAAAAGACATGCAAATCTCAAGTTAAGTCATGAGAGCCAAACTGGAATCTCAGATACATTTTTTCTTCTTCATGGAATGGTATTAAGATTGCTCAAGAGAAACCTATAAAAAATAAATAATAATAAAAAAATAATCACACTGACACTGAATCCCTCACTAAACTGCTCCACAACACCTACAGGCAGCTCAGTGTCTTCACAATGAAATCCCTTTGGTCCTCAGCCTAAGCTGGCAGCACTACCAGGCCACAGTTCATATCTGCTGCTCCACAAGCATGAGACTGCGTGTGGAGCTGACTGCCTATTTCTTCTCCTTAAAATAACACAGTGAGCACTCCAACAATACAATCCCAGTATTATGAGTTGATCTCTGGAGACGTTTCTTGATACGTTAAAACAAATGACAATCAGGCATGCATCTATCCCTAACAACACAACACTGATGCAGCATGCAGGAGCTGCATCAAGCCTTTGTGCATTTTGCTGCCTCAGAGAAAGGGCCAACATGGGTCTGCCTGTTAAGCATGGAACAAAGCAAAATGGATAGCTGTTTTCAAGCAATAAAAATTATTTTCTTGGTTCCAAAAGAAAAAAAAAAAAAACACTAATAAAAAGGAAATGAATAAACACCTGGTAAGAGTGTAGCCCTTCCTCCTTTCAGCCCCTTAGGTCCTGGATGAACCATGGATGCCCGTACTTCTAGCTTTGGTGGGCGAGTACGATGTGCTCCACAAGCAGGTACCTCAGATTAACCTCAGAGGAAGCTGTATCTATTTGCCCTTCAGCCAGATAGGTAAGTCTTCATGCCCAGAGACCTCAAGTGAGCAAAAGATTCTTACCCCATTCACCCCAAGACACACAGAAGTAGTGCAGCAAATACCAGGCAGTACAAACGCTCTTGTTAGGTGTGTTGTCTCATCCTTGGCTGGCTGATCATAGGCACAGCTAAAATTAGAAGAACTATTCCCCAGTCTATATAGTAGCTCAGGCAAATATTAATCACATCACAGTGTTACACTGAAACAGTATGTGCAGATGCACAAACACATACACTTTTGTCTGTGAAAATGCTGCAGACACTCCTGCTTTCCTCTGGAATGTTTTTAAATGCAATGAGACACAAACACATCATGCTTTTAGGCCAGTACCTGTGAAGTAAAACACTCTGTGAAGCACAGAGGCCTCATTGTGGTACTGTCGTTATTAATGCATTTCTCCAGAAGTATGCAAAGACTTCATTTCCCTCTCCCTGCTGCAGGACAACCATGGGCAGGACACAAGCAGCATTTAAAAAATGCACTCTTCAATTCTCGCCTCCTGCACTGCTGGGACTGGCTCTGTCCAAACATTCCAGTCTTGCCAACTTGAATTAAATTATATCCTATCCAATGCACTACACAAGAACATCAGTATATTAAAATATTGAGTCAGCCCTACCCAAGTCCACACTAATCATGTCTGCTCCCAGACCAGGAGAACTGGAAAAAAATAGAACATTTAGTTGACGTGCTTCAAGACTTCTGAGGGAGAGAAAAGCAGTGAAAATGTGGGCAGACATACAGTTTTGGTTCTGCAAGCTTGGAAAACTTTACCGTAGAGCTGCCTTCGAGGGTCCAGCAAGAGCAAAGGGAAGCAACTGAAGATGTACTTCTGAAGCTAAAAGTCTAAGGTGCCTTGAAAAATACAGACATCACATCTAAAGCCTTTTCTTGCCATCTGGTTATGATATCTGCTCTGAGGCATTTTTATCTTGGATCTGACTGCTATTAAAGAAGTCTTTTCCATTGAAATAATGTTACGAATAACAGAGTCTCCTTCCAGAATTATGGCATAAGACAATTCATAAAGAATGCTGCAGAGGAAAAATACAGAGGCAACATCTGGCATAAACAGAGTCAAATCAGTATTTTTATATGCTCAACTTCAGTTTGAAAGGTTATCTGAGGCAGGAAAAGAGGGGATAAAAAAAACCAGTTCTGACTTTTTGATTCTTTACTGCAACAGAGAAATTGTTGCTTTTTCCCTTCTCCTCCCACCCCTGATACTACTTTTGTTCTTTTCTCTATCTGTTCTTTGGCATATATAAATGACTGTCAGCCTCACCTTCTGAAAAGAACCAGAACACATGAGGCTGAGCTCTTGTTTAAAAAGAAAAAGCAGAATGGAATAATTAACAATTTTTCTTTCATTCTTCTTTTCAGGTCTTGGGATTTGAATGTAAGTTAAAAAAAACCCAACAAAACCACTTGGAAAATAGACCTTAGCCTTGCAGCACACTCATTTAATCAGCCTGCTTTTGGCTAGCAATATACAGAAGATGCCATGAAATTACTAGATCTCCAACAATTCAGCCTAGCTCTCCAGTATTTTCAAAGGTGCGGGGAAAAAAGCCCCAAACCCAAACAACCTGTCAGATTTTTATTTTATTCCAAGAACTGAGGGGGGAACACTTGCAGAAAGTTGTTTCTGTACTTTGCCAGACACAGCAGGAGCACTGAGTGTTTTATTTTTCCCTTTGCAGTTAAAGCACGTAGCGGTAGCATGAAGCACACCGCAGGTGTGGAGCGCAGACTGCGTCGTTTGGCTGCTCGTCTCCCAAAAGGAAGAGAGCCACCGCAGCACAGCACGTCAGGCCACGCAGCTGCCCATGACGATGCTCCGGTGCTGGCCTCAGCCACCCCTGCTGCAGTGCCAGGCTGGAGTGCCGCGATGACCCAGCTCAGCTTAGCTTGTACAAGCCATGGCACGATTGCCCAGCACGCTACACTATAGTGTAAACATGGCTGATGATTACACCTTCCTCTCTTTTTCTGCTATGGAAAAACAACTAATAAATACCACCTTGTAAGAATGGTAATCTGTTTTGCTATTACTCAGCTACAGCTATGCCTGGAGCAAACGGGCTTTAACTCCTGATGCACCTGAGGCTGTCAGGTATGGGGTACTATAGTTCAGACCAAAACGCCCCAGCCAGAGCGGGATGACAGACCTTGCTACCAACCCCGCAGTTACAGATGCGGAGGATTCTCCTGTTACAGAGGAATTCCATTTACTGCACATTTTACTGAAGAAATAATTCTCCAGTGTAAAATGTTTGCTACAAATTTAATCTCTAAGAAAAATAAGGAGCAGAAAAATGGTAAAATATTTTTATAAGGTTTTTAGATTACTTTTTAAAATTTATGTGTCAATAGCCCAACTGGGGAGCTGACTCTTAAATCTGACATCTAAACACTCAGTGCTTTGGGTTGGAGGTTGTAATCAAAAAATGGGGGATAGCAGCTTCCCTGATAATAATAACAACAGAGAAGGGCTGAAGCTACAACACTGTGTAATAAACAGGTTTTTATTTCAAGATGTAGAAGCTCCAGCTCAGGTATTTGTAGTGGTAAGCCTCACAGAAGTAAATTAAGGACACCACCTTAAGTCAATGAACACAAGCAGCAGCAATGTTGAAGAAAGATGGTTCAGACTGCTGCTGTGTTTTGGTTGCACTGTGAACACAAACACTAGGACACTGGGCTACAATGCCACATTTACCACACAACATTGGTAAAAGAAGGCATTTTAAGAATGGATCTGCTGTCTTAATCTCATGCTCTTTCTAGAAGAAGTAGGACCATTATGACAATAGAAGAAAAACTCAAAACAATCACAGCCACAATGCAAATGCCATTAAAAGCATCAAAAGTCTTCCCGTTGACTTAACTGGGCTTTTCCATTGACTTGATCAACCCACAGTGAAAACAGTCTCTCAAACAGTTATGTTCCTCTGAACCTGAAAAATCATAGTTGCTTAGCATTATAGCAAAAACAGTGAGCCAACTCCCACCTTGGTACTGGTGATCAGATGGATGCTTTAGTCTGGATGTCCCAGTGTCAACTCTTCCTCAAGGGTCAATTGCTAAACCATAGAACCATTCCTTAACCTTGTAGAAGAGACTCTGGCTTTTCTTATTCTTGTCCCTTTGCTACATGTTTGCTAACTACGTGCTGATTATTGTTCATAGCTACAAAAACCAGAGCACTTTGTTATCACATAGGAAGTGCTCAGAATGCTCACCAGCCTGCTACCCAAAGGCATATATATATATTTTTTTATATATATATATATTTATATGTAAAAGCCTTTTTGGTGTTAGGAGGGGGTCTTTCAAGGTCACATTACCTTTTTTTACATCATTAAAGGTTCTTTCACATGGTAAAAAAGAGTTACCTACAGAGTTTCTATCTGAACTTCATATAACCACAACTGAAAATTATTTCTGTGAGCTGAAAGTAAAAACCACCTTTCAAAAAAGCACACCTCCTAACCCTCTCTAGTCTTTTTAATGTCTAAAAGTTTTACTTCTAGAATCTCTGAACTGCAAGCTTGCTGCTCAAACAGAAGTTCCTTTAAAACATAAAATACAGACTATAAGAAAGTTGTGCAAATTAATTAACCCAGAATAAAGGATTAATCTTGCTTACAAGAAATCTATTCGGGGCGGGGGATAAAAAAGTACAACCAACTGTCCTGAGAGTGACTGTAATATGCCCCCTGATCAAAATTCACAAAATCTTCTTTATATTCTTGACAACTCCCTTATTTGAGGCCAATAATAAATCTCCTTTTCAACTGCTCTCACTTTGTGGGAATAGCACTAGATCTGGCAGTTCTGTGGTGGGACATCTTGTATGTGCACCACCTCAAGGCCGCTAACCACGGAAACTCAAAGCTACGAGGCTAGTCTGTTTTGCTTCCACCCTGGTTTCTGACTCACAGGTCCCCCACAGGAAATCAAACTGCGGCTGGCAGGAAGCAGGGCATGGGTGGGAAGCCATGTAGTCATTAGCTTATTCTGCTAACCACCCCACCAGCAGCAAGGAAGAGCAGAGCAGAAACCATGGTGGGGGCTGCTGCTGTTGTCAGCAGTACTGCTACCTGTGGGTAGAAACTAAAAACAGTGGCCGCTTGGGCAAACTGCTGTCACAAGTTAGCCTGTGGGTCCACTGTGGCTCTGAGCGTGACCAGCAGGTCCACCATCAAGCAAGTCAAAAGCAAGCGGCGGCCTTAGTTGCATTGCACCAATGCATTTCCCAAATCATCTTCCACCAATGCGACTTTAGCCAATGTGCTGTGTCAAGAAATGCAACTGAGGAAGGAAGAGCTTGCCTTACATTGAAAGCAAACCACTGAACCAGTGGCGGGGGCCTAGTTAGCTCGGCCACAGAAAATGCTCTCCTCTGAAAGATGCTTATTTCCTCATAGTAAAGTTAGTCTCCTGCTCTCTCAGGTATCACTGGGAAGAGCAACGAGGTGTCAACAGTCATCCTTGACTTTGGGGCTTGAAATGGGGGGCATCTCAGTCCTGTTTACTTATGTTTGAAAACCAGATGCCAACAAGGTAAGCCCAAACCAGCATGAATTTATTCTTTCCAAGCGCCATGTGCATTTTTTTCACCTTGCAGTATTTGTCTACTTGAGAACTGCCCTTCATCATTCCCCGAAGCATTTATTTCATTCACTTTCTACTATGTGCACACTTACTGGCTCCAGGCACGTTTGTGACAAATGAAGAGCATTCAGTTTAAAGGTACTTTCCAAATCTAGACTAACTCAGGCCTGGCAAAATAATGTAAGTTACGGCAAACAGTAGATACCCATCACAAGCTCCTCGCAGACTGGGAGAAAGCCATATGATGTGATCTACCGAACACAGTAGGAGAGCAGCTCAGTTTCAGACCCCCATCGCCCTCCTTTCTGAAAATACATCCCACTAGATCTGGGCTATTTCAGCCAGCAATGCTGATGAATGCAAGACTGAGTCCCAGTGTTGGTAAGGCACCTTGCTGTCCTCTGCTGCACAGAAGAAACCCCGAAGCTCCCCCACTTCCCTTGCCAACCCTTGAAAACGTGGCATACCTGTCCCATTCTTCAAACAGTACATCACCCCGTTGCTTTACACCACTTCATTGTCACAAGAAAAACGACAAAGGAAAAAATAATTACAAAGAACAAGGCTTGTGTCCACATGGTAGGATGGGCTTCACAAAACCCAGATAGAGGACTGGCAAAGCAGAAGAGGAGCAAACCCCCAAATATTTCTCTTCCTTCCTCACTCATCCACATCATCTCCCCACTCCCCAAGGAGGCCAAAGGAGTCATGGATGCAAGCCAGGTGTTCCCCTGAAAATGTCATTTAACACAACTGTTCATCAGTGTTACCTGCTGAAGCCCAAGCAAAGAAGGCTGTGTTTGCGTTCTAGCCAAGAACAACTGAATCACAAAACCAAAATATTTAGATTTATAATGTCATTACCCTTCTGTGCCTATAAATCTCTGAAAAGGTGAGAAGTGGAGAACAGATACATAGGGCTATTGTAACAGGAGTAACCATCAGGAAAGAACCTGGACTCCTGGGGTATAAACCTGCCATGGAATATTAAAACTGATTTACAGTTTCAGTTTGGTCTTACAGCTGTGCACAGAGTGGAAAAAATGGAAGAATTGTCTTCTGCAAGAATGGTTCCACAAATATTTGTATTTATGAGTCCTGGAAGGACATTATTTTGTCACATGCTTACCTCCATAAGGAATATGGTTTATGCTGCATAATCAGTATGATATTTCAAATACCGGGAATTGTTCCCTCCTACCCTTTTTTATATTAATCTAGTACTGATTCCTTCTGTGTGATAAGACGTGTGTTGCCTTCCAAACTTCAAAAGCATAAGCGATTTCCATTTTCGAAAAACACTGAAAGCTTTTTATCTGTACTTAAGATAGTTCAGACCCATGAACTGATTTTGGACAAAAAGTCAAAAAAGTGATCATCAGAGAAAATATGGAAAAGGTCATTACTAGAATTAATTCTTTATGCACTTTCTAAATAGCTAAAAACAGTGGCTTATAATTGAAAGTCTACAAACAATTTTCAAAATTAGCCACTTTACGGGTAACAGTTACCTTTCTGCTGTTGAAACGATGCCTTACAGTAAATAGTTGCAGCACTCCCTTCACTTGAGCGTTCACAACACCAATATCCCAGTAGAAAACCTGCATTTGTTGAAGGAAACAAACTACTCTGTATGTAACAACAAAAACAAAGAGGCTACCAGAGGTGCATGAAAACGCAAGTGCAAACTCCCTTCAGACAGCAGCGCTTGCGAGACAACCCAGCTAACTGGGCACTATTAAAAAACCACTAAAAAATTCCCAACTTTATACCCTCTAAGATCGTCGAGGGGTAGTTTCAGCTGTGCTACCCCGGGGTGCCCCCCATCCCTTCTCTCAGCTGGCCCGCAGCGCTAGCAGAGCCAGCTGCTCGCATCTCACCTCTCCCCCCAGCCCGTTCGAGGGTCTCACTCACCGATCCACCCAGAAGCAAACCCTCGGACGTTGCGGAGTTTAGTTTTTCAGGAAATTAAGTCTGAAGCACACTTTCCTTTGCCTTAAAGGGAGTGCGTATTCCTGACACATCAGCAGGCAGGGAGCCCAGAGGTTGCTACAGAGCATTTATTTATACTCATTTGGAATTTCCTGAGACAGTCCCAGCCCGGCAGCCAGCCCAGCGCAGCGCCAGTGGTTTCCTTCATGGCACTTCACATGCTGCATGATGCCTCCGGCTCCCCAAGGGTTAAAATGCATTAAATGGGCAGCAGGACAAAAGGAACCACCCCAAATGACACACTAAAAAGATAATTTTTTTTTTTTGCCTCCGGTGAAGACAGATTTAATTCTCAAGAGGAAATTAAAAGTTCAGGTCACTTCTCTTCCACCCGCTCTGCCTTCCTCCCCAAGCCCTTCACCCCCACCGCTCTCATTTCTCACTCCCACGTATGGACTGAGAGCACAGAAAGGTTCATTGATATAATTTGGGCAGAACAATTACCTCTGTTGTAACCACCACTGCTTGCAATTCTGCCTGTGTTACATTCAATCTCATTTAGTTTACGCTTCTCAAATGCAGGTTATAATTTGAGGGATAAAAATAAAACTTTTAGTATAAAGTTACAGACACAAACAGTTTTCTTCTTTTCTGAAACACAGCCAAAATATACAAGATGCCCTTCATGCTAGTACAAGCACTTTCAAAATGATGCACACATATATTTGATTTTTCCATATTCGATTTTCTTGTTTCCACTTAACACCAAGTATTAACTCAATTAAAGATAACTGGCATTCCAGATGCAAAAAGGGTCACTTCTTAGCATCATAAAGAGACCCTCAAAGGCCTCAGCTCCATCTCTCTTCACCTCTGCTTACAGCAACAGTTGCTGTAGTATAGCCAAACAAGGACTCCAGAAGTAAACGGGCAAGGGAACAGGCTAATTTAACAAGGATAACGGTCCTAAGACTTCACAGGACTAAAGGAAAAGTTTAATTACCATGCCTTTCATTCAGATTCCCAAGAACAGTTAAAAAGAAAGGAAAAAAGAGACATGAATTGTTAAAGTAATTTCCAAGATCACTGCAGACTGGAAGAATTGTGCTTCAAACCAAAGTGGGATCTTGTGCTGAAATGGCAGGAGAGAGGTCCAAGTCCTCCACAGCACCTTCAGCTAAAATGGCACAGACTTCTAATAAAAGTGTTTCCTGAACATGTCTAGTGGCTGCAGTGGTATTTAATATGAAGCAAAGTAATATTTAATAGTTACAGGCATCAGCTTTTGGACTATAAACTAGGTCCTGCCCTCTACGTAATTGTACATTTATTTCCTTCAATTACAAGTCATTGATGCATACACTATAAAGCATGAGCTTGCAAAAAAAGTCTGAAGAAGGTCTCTAGATGTAGCCAACTTGTTACATCTATGGACCATGAAGGTACTGAATTTTATGTGAACTTGGTTTGGTTTGGTTTGGTCTCCACTCTAATCACCCCATCCACAAAGAAAAGCAGCTCTCCATAAAAAACACTTTGGGAACAGCTTCTAAGCATGCTTTGAAGTTTCTCTTAAAAGACAGGAAAACTCTAGGGCAGCTGAAACCCGACCCATGCTTTCTGTTCTGGGAAACAAAAGCAAAAATCCAGCCCTTTTAACTGCCCGGAGCCTGCAGCACTTTGCTCTCGCTGCCCCTTCAGGCCCTGTCTTTCAACCTGCAAAGCGAGTGACCAGCCAGGTGAGGACAAGCAGTGCACAGCAGCACTGGGTGTTACTGGTGAGCATCTCTAGCTCCATTGGCAGGTTCTTCACACTAGGCGGGGGAGAACATGAAAATACCCATCTAGTTTTCTGCTGTGAAAAAAAATGTGACATCTGGGATAAAGTATGAGAATAGAAGGTATGACCAAAACATCCTTCTCAACAGTTAGGAGTCTGCTCAGAGAAAAAAAAAAAAATTCTCTAACTTCATATGATTTCATTTTTCTAAAAAAAGACAGCACGATATCCTGTTTAGAGAAGAACAAATTTTAGCAGCTCTCTCCACATGTTCCATCTGTTTATCATTACTCTGTGGTTTCAAGGGCTTGACATCTGAACAAGCTCTGCATCAAGTCACGCACCTTCAGCGGACTCTTGTCAAAGCTCGGTCAACTCAGCGGGCTGAAAAAGACCTGCCACGAGTGCGAGGAATAACCCATAACATGTATCAGCACTTTGTCCCTTGTCCAGCAAGTCAAATATGGAGGCACATGTCTGGGTTGTCACCAGTAAAACCTAAAGGCAAAGAGCACACGCGTATTTATTCTCTTGGCCTTTGAGACCGTTATGGTGCCAAATAAACTCATTCAGCTACTGTTTACAGTAGAAACAAAACTGAGGTCAGAGCACAGCTCCCCAGTGACCAAAAAACCTGACTTGGTCTGCAGCAAAGTGAATGTAAGGTTTGGTGTATGGGCAGCCATCCAGCTGTTAAATTCTTATCTAAAGAGCAGGTTTTTTCACACCCCTTTTGAAAACAAAAGGCAGAGAGGGCACAATGGATCTGTGAAAGGCGATGGATGACACGCAGCTCTTTAAAACACATGCCTCCAACAGACCATTTCCTCAGCACTGGAGTGGCTCTGCCTGGAAAGAATGAAATACTCTGCCCAGCTGCAATGATCCAGTTCAGGGGAGCACAGAGCTTGGCCCAACCCACCACTGTCAGGTTCCTACCCCCAAAAATACAGCTGTTGCATTTTGGTGAAGGTTGGATATGGGGTTCTTCCTTCTTTTATTTTGGTGGATTTTGTTTTGGGAGAGAGGGGTGGCATTGCTGTGGGTTTGTTTTTTTTCTTTATAGCCTTTCAGAATTTGGCAGCCGGTTTCCACAGAATCATTTAAAACCCGCTAACCATTCAGGTCAGACCAGAGACTGATCTCTACCCACCTTCTCCTCCCTAGCAGATGCCTCTGGAAGGGCATAAGAAGAAAACAAACATACACCAACATTTCTCCTCTTGGCTTCCAGAAACCTGTGACCCAGATACCTCCTGAGACAGGGGTGGTCTGGGATGGGTTTTAAGTTACAGCGTCAAATGTGTGTTTTCAAAGGTGTAGCTGGGAGGTATTCAGTAACTGTTCAAAATGTCAAGACAGCAGCTGATGTGTTAGTACTGTAAGGAGATCTACTGGTCAAGTGCCTAGAGATACAGTTATGGATGATTAACCTGACCCAATGACTACATAACACTCAAAACCTCCATATGAGAGACTTTGCACGCTACAGTTAGATCCCTCACTAGTTGGTATCTATCCACAGAGAGCACGCAACTGAAAAATGTGCCCAGTATCATTGTGAAGTGTCCACCTGGTTTAGCCTCCCACAGAATGAACTTCAACTGCTTGGTATTTTGTATGTCATGAAGCAAGGCATGATCTCTACTGTTCTCCCAACATAACTGCTTGGAAAAGCTTATGGTAAGAAGTCTTGTTGTGGGAGCAAGTAGACCATTCAAGCCTTCAAATTTGGTGAAAAATTTTTTTTTTCTTCTTCTTCTTTTTTGTATGGATGGTCAGGCATACTTGCTTGTTTCTATTCAGGTGCTAGAACTGCGTGAGCTAGCAACTCAGCCTGCAGCTCCCAGCAGGGCTTTACAGGTTAGCTTTGCTCTCCCATTTTGCAGAGACGAAAAGTGAATGACACCGAACCCAAACACAAGAGAAAGGAAAAATCCATGGCTGTAAAAGAAAGACATACACTCTCAAATCTGGAAATACATGTATGGGCTTCTTATGCCACAGAAAAGGATGCAAAGTGAACTTCTGCCTGTTGGGAACTCAATGGAGGTATCAGCCTAGCGACAGTCTCCTCGTGCATTTGAAAAAAGCTGAGTCATTTGGGTCAAGCGGTGGATCCTGCCAGCGTGGAAGGCATCCCGTGTCCTTCAGTCATCATCCCTCCAACTTTCCCAGCTGAGCAGAGGCAAGGGGTGCAGGACGGAACTCACAGCTTTACCAGGGAGACCATACAGGCTACTGTTTTAGGCATCTCTTTCCCACTTGGATCAAAACTCTGCAATCAAACACCATGGATTTCTAGTAACAATTACTAATCCAGAAATACTGCACTTCTACCCACAATAACATACTGATTATGCAAAAGGCTGAGGCAAGGGAAAGTGCTACACAAACTGGGGAAAAAAACAAGTGCCATGCATAACTAATGGGACCCACGGGCAAGACTTCGCATGTCCACTATTAATGTGCCATGTAACTGATAAACAATGTGTGTAGTACATCACGCAGCATCAGCATCAGAGAAGGACAGTAAAGCTGGAGTGGAGGAGGAGATGCTACATTCAGTTTTGCACAGAGATGTTTCTCACGCTGCTGTGGTCTTGGCTGTACCTGCTATCTTGTCCTACAGGGATATGGGCTGAGATGGTCTGGCTGAGCCACGCACATGCTCGTAGAGTTGCACTGTAGCCTTACAACTTTTCTCTGCAAAAGGAGAGGGAAGTAATTTTCCCAGAATCGTCAACAGTGCATTTTCCACACCACTGAAGATGGGTTGCGAGGAAGCTGCTGAGCATTAAAGGCAGAGCAGCCGGCCGAGGAGGGTTGGATATCAGAGGCAAGGTACAGTCCCTGTCCTCCCCAGGGACTGCACTCATGGAGAAGTCCCTGCATGTCCTCAGGGAGAGCTAGGGTGAGACCAAGCACTGGAGAAAGGGGCCGGGAGGAATATCAGGGAACAAAAAGGAAAGGATGAGCATCCTGGATGGCAGACATGCTGTCTAAGAGCGGAGGAAGGGAACAGGACCATAACTAATGATGGCAAGGGAGAATGATGAAAGTCTAAAGGGCGATGCAGTGGATGCACAGACTTGTGAGCACATTCAAGTACTGGCAAGCTTAAAAGCAATGTGACAGCCATCTGTCTCCATGTAGAAAAACAGAGTACAGGAGCAAAAGAGAACCATTCTAAAATACACTTTTTTTTTCTTTAACCTTTTAACTGAAGATATGGAAAAACATATCTAAAATTTAAAAATCACAACTTCTTCTGGAGGGAGGGGAGAGGGGGACAAAGGGCTTAGCCATTGACTTCTTGAAGTGGAAAAACACTGTTGATCCTTGTAATCCCTTAAAACATGACCGCTCTGATCTTGTCTTTCTAATTCTATCATATGCAAATTCCAGTCCACTTTTTCAACCATGACGATGCATTTTATTGTATTTTCTTGCACTGTACTTTTTTTTTTTGAAAGGCGCACACTTCAGATTTACCAAGCAGTGTACATGAAGTGTTAAAACTTGACCTATTTGCTAGGATTAGACCTGAAATTCCAGTAACAGCAGCTAAGTTGCACAAGTGTTTTCTTTTTATTATTAGAACTTCTGCAACCCATACAACAGCGCTCCAGGCAGAGGAGTTAGTTGTGTGAAGAGAGAGTAGGGAAGGGGCTAGGAGTACATCAACAAGCATGCCCCTCAGCAATAACAGACTACTCCAGACCAGTGATGTCTGGTTTACATAGGGAGAACAATCTGTTCCCAATTACCAGTTAATTTGATCCTCACTCTAATCTGACCAAACCTTCAAACCCAGCTATTAAAAACAGTTTCTACCCCCTCCCTCCATCCCTCCCTCTCCTACTTTCAAACAAATACTGAAGGGCAATGCAGAAATATCACAGACAGGTCCTGTGTCTTGAAGGAAAGCAACATCGTTATGAAGAAAAAACATACAGGAATATATTCATAAAAAGAGAAGACAATTACATAAAACAGTCATTACAGTGTGAGATAACTAGGGAGGAGAGTCAAGCAAGAAAAAGAGATGGGCTGTGAGAGGGGGTAAGGGTCACGTTACCTGCTTCTACAAGGAAGAAGGCTTTGCAAGTGGGGAAGGATGGACTGAAAGCATGAAAGAATATGATGGGAACTCACACTCACCTACCTCTCCGAGTGTCTGAGCACTTAGTTTTGTCAAAGTCTGTGTGAAGAGTCAAGTGAAGAAAAATCTCAGGAGACCCTACCTAATGCAGACTGAGTATATGCTACGAAGAGTTTTAAAGAGTTAGAGAGATGGGGGAGGGCGAGAGCCCTATTTGGACCCAGTTGACCTGCTAACCCCCCCAGACACTGCAAGCTGCAATCTGCATCCCACAGCGGAGGTCAACCATCGCTTTCAGCCAATATGGTAAGTGCAATTTCCGGATGAAATCAGAGGAGGGAATGAGAGAAAGAAAGAGGAGGATGGCCACAAGCATGCTTCTGTCCCAAAGCTCAGAGCTGGTCACACAGGGACATCCTGGCAGGAATCTGTACTCTGCCACCAAGGGGAGTTGTGTTTCCAGAGGAAGGAAATGGAGATACAGCAGCAATGCCAACGTGGGCAGCCCAAGCGCTCCCTCAGCCCCTAAAACTGCTGTGAAAACATGATACGGGAAGGGCTGCCCTTCTGTCATCTCTAATCCAAAGCCTTACAAATGGCACAAAAGCGGGGGGAGGAAAGAGGTGGCCATTACAAGAGGCTTCCCAAGGACTTCTGCGCCAGCAGTAACCCTTCTGCAAGGAACATGTCTAAATGTAGGCTCTCGGTGTTCATGAACAGAAGAAAACTAGCTGTAGTCAGGCTATTTCCATCCAAGCCATTTCCCTGAGGGGCCATATCCTTTTAAAAGCAACAAAATCCCCTCCCTTCCCACAGGGAGGAGATTCATACACATTATTCATAAACTGCTTTCTGCAGAAGAATCTGGGAAGGGAATGAGGAATACTGTAGAACAGTTTTGGGGAAAAATACACCCTTTTGGGTTAAATGGCCACAGGAAGATTTGACGAGTTGTTTATCTTCAGAGTGGGGAGGGAAGGAAGATAGATGCCGAGAGAATAATTTTTCAAGTCTGGAAAACGTTTATTCTTGGTGGTTTTCCTGTGACGCGTGCCTGCACCACAACTGGTGCTTGCCCCTCACCCAGCCCCGCAGGCTGCTCCTCCATATGGGCACCTCTCGTCCGACTGCCACCACATCAGTGCAAAGCAGTGACTTCCATCACAAGAGCCTAGGGCTTTTATCGCTGTTAATCACCACCAGTTCAGTGAGGTTCCAGGGTATGGTAAACAGCAAGGCATGCCTGTTTAGTCCCTAGAGCATTATCGGCTTTAAAATACAAGCACTCTTAGCTGCCTCTGAGGGTGTAGAGGGCATGTATTTCCACAGGGAGCAGCAGCAGGCCACATGAGAAGGTCCAGGTGCTGCTCATGCATGTGCATCTCAACAGCTCAGGCAAGGAAAGCATGCATTACTCCATGAGCAAGACTGTGTCAGAGAGTAATGAAGACAGTCCTCTGTCTAGGTGAGATGTAAGAAGCTTCTGGGCAGCTGCAGAAGGTAATCCATAACAAGACACAACTGCAGTAATCTCTGAACAAAAGACAGACCAATTAAATCTGTTCCATTTCTCACGGGTGCTTTGTCCTTCTGCAGAGGACAAATGGACAAAAGACAAAGGACAAATCATGCATCTTATATGGCTTTGTGTCTTGGGCTATCTGCTTCCCACCACATCCCATTTCCATTTCTAAGGACTGGGCTATCTGGGCCAGACTGCTATGTCCTGAGCTCCTAATGACACTGTATTTGCTGTATCCTTTCTAACTTCTTACCGCCCCTTCCCTTTCCAGAAGATTCCAATATTAGGCCTGAGGGCATTCTTCAGGCAACAAATCCTGTGTAGAAGAAGATGCATGATCCTTGATCCTCTGTAGTCTGATAAAGGCCTCTAGGTTGGGCAAATGCAAGTCAGTGTCTTTTCAAGCTTTCTGTTGCAGCGGCAAACGCACCCTTGGATTGCAGGTATCAACTAGCACTTGCTGCAGAAAAAAAGTATTAACTCAAGTAGAAAGTTGGCATTGGCTGTGAGATCGTGTGCTCCATCTCCAGCCACCTGTCCTTAAGGCAGATCTGGCATCAGTGAGTGTACTACAGTATACTGATGGAAATCCTTATATGGCTTATGAGAGAGCTGATGTGAAATCACTGGAGGTTCAGTCACCCTTCACCCCGCAGATTTCAGGGTCCCACCCTAGCTTGTTTTTAAATACTGGGCACTACCAGAGTGACTCACTAGATCACTCATGGGTGAGGCAGGAGCAGGATCCCAGTGACAGCCCTGCGTGCCGTCTACCCATCCAGAAAGCACAAGAACTACATGGCAATTCAGCAGGCTCTGCCGATGGCAACGGTCTCCCACCAGCTGCCAAAGCACACCTTCAGCATACACCTGTCCCCATTAACTCTGATGGTTACTGGATGCAGGCTTGGAGCAGGGAGCATGGCAGGGGAACAAGTCCACGCCTAAACAGTCTCTCATCACACAGCCCTGACTCAATCAAATTACCCTTGCTTGCATGGCTGATTTGATAAAAACACAGGCTCACCTGAACCCTGGTCATTTGCATCTGCTATGCTAAGCAAATGCAGCGCATTTAAGGCTGCTAAGCTCAGAGTTTGGGGTGTCAGTAGCAGTGCGATGATACCTCGGTGACACCTACTCTGCAGGAAAGCAGTGGAGAGCGGCTGTCAGCTGGGGTCTTGTGGCAGGCACCCGCAATACTCAGGAGTAAAGGCTCTGTCGGACTGACTACTACCTAGCAATCAAACACTTCCAATTGCTAACTTCTTCACGTCTGTAAGTTCCCATTTATTGACTGAGGGTCTGTAATGAAAACTGGTGGATATTCTGCTAAAATTAGTAATAGTGGTAGTGTTCTTGTGCACAGCACTTTCTTCTCAGACTACACTTCAGATCATTAGGCTGGAAATCATGCAAAACTCCATGCATATTGCTTAAGATCATATGCATCAGGAAAAACAAATTGTAGGAGAGACTCTAACTCAAATAATCCAGTAACTGAAAGGAAAGTGTGTCTACAAATGTTTGTTAAGAGTTGTTACATATCAATGCAGAGGACATGTATGATAAAAACATTTGCTCGAAGCAAACGTGTATTCTATTTATTGGCTTCAATAAAAAGGGTTAATAAGTCAACAGGGGTTTTCATAATACTTTACAACAGTTGCTTAAGCATTTATATACTAGCAGATGGAAAACACATTTATTAAACATTTGCTCTTTGAGTCACGCTGACGTTAATATCTCAACATTAGTTCAGGCAACAGCCTCTTGCAATGGCCTCATTCTCCAACTAACTACTGCATAGTTATAACTTCACTTAGCAGTCAAAAAAACTGCTCAGATACAAAGAAAATCTAACCAGAGGCCCATGGGGTGCTGCAGAGTAACTGTGCATATATAAAATAACCAGAGGGACACCAGGCAGCTGCAGGAGAACCACAGCTCCAACACGGTTTGTATCTGCCATCAAACCACCTGCGGTCCCACAGCCCCTGGCGTGCTCTCCAGAGCAGAGGTGGATGCCCAGGTCTGCTGCGGGTAACATCTCCCAGTCCTGGGAGGCTGAAAGTGAAAGGAGTAAACTGGGAGCAAAGATACTTGATGCCTGCACATTGGCTATTACAGCAGCAGTTCCTTGCTTTACAGGTGCAAAAAGACCAACAGTAAAAACTATGGTGACTTGCTACAATGCCACTGCTTTAAGAACTGTGTAGGAATCCAAAGGAGGAGGTAAAGCATATAGTGGAGTTAAACACGCAGGGATATAGTTCAAATGACTCCGTATAAGATGTAGTGCTCCTGGAAGTAGAAGCATGTTAAAAGTGGGATGGGAATGCATGAAAACACAAACCCTTCAACAAGAGTGAGGGGGAAGGCGCAGACAGAAGGGAGAAGGAGAAAGGATCAGGGAAATCTCAGACACCGTGTACAGAAAACAATACACCTTTGCTTTACAGCAAAGTAAAGAAAGGGTTTGTGCAACAGCCTTGCTATACTGACCCCTGCAGCCCGTCTCACTCAGGAAACCTGGAAAAGCTTTTCTTTCCTTAAAACACTATTTTATGTCCCTGTTAAAGACATGACTGGCAATTCTGTGGTCTCTGGATACAGAGCATGAGGTGCTTAGGGAAATCAAATAAAACAGATACAAATACAGTTTTTAATCCTTTATATTTTTTAATCGGTCTCTTACATTTCTTTTGCTGCTTCCTTGTTTTCTACATCAGAGTAAGTGGAATTGGACTGGAATTTCACATCATTCACTGCCTTTCAGACCATGTTTTCAAAAGAAAGTTTCAGGAAATTAGGTATTGGTGAACAGACTGAAAATCCAGCCAGAAGTATTTCCAAACTGCTCGCTAAGTTTTAGGCTGGTGTGCACTGTGCTTTTTGTAGCTGACTGGAGGACCTTTCTACAGATACCACTACAGAAATGTTTGCAGAGCCTCATTAAATAGATGATTTATGCATCAGTCCTAGCAAGCACAGAAGCTAACAATTACTGGAAGTTTCACCCAGCAGTTAATGGAGACAATAATACTATTTCAAGAAACAATCACCTCTTTTTTTTTTTTTTTTTCTTGTACTGTGCAAAGATAAATTAATTTGTGTCATGCACCAAACCAACTCCAGCTTCCCAACAGCTCCCTACAGATGCAGGGTGCTTCCCAGCTCCTGCTGCAGGTCCCTGGATGAGTGCACAACACACTTTGGACTTAACCCTGCTGAGTTTACCAGACTGAGCAGTATGCTCGCATGCCACCAGGGCAGACTTGAAACGGCAAACAGTTGGGAGTACCCAGCACCCAACTGATAAAACGATTTTTTCTGCAAGCACCGATTATCTATCACTAGTGTTAGAGAGACTTCAGCTATTTTCTGAGCAGATGACACAACTTTGACAGACCCTAATCCAAAATCGGTACCAAGCCTCAAACCAACTTCCAAAATGTATGAAGATGAACAAATAAGCTTGCAGCTCACAGAAATACAGTTCACAAGACCTCTGTGCAATGAAACTGGGAACAGAGTGATAAAACTTTAAGTCAGCAGCAAACAAAACTATTGACAAACAGTACTGAAGTCTAAATCACAGTCTCTGTTATTTATTCGCCACATTTAAAGTTCATATCTTTACCAAGATATGCAAAAGACACAGAAGTTTATCTAGGTGCTTTCATGATAAAGTCATCACTTGCTTTGGAGCTTATCTAGCATACACATTCACTGAAAATATTTACAGCAAATGTACTTCCCATAAACATCCTAAAAAAAAATATGTTTATACAAATGCAAAATAGCTTGATCCTTTCCTGGAAACAAGTTCCAAATTCAAGCATTCCTCTACAGATTTTATCTGTAGCAGTAGTCCATATAGGCTTGTATACTGAAAAAATTTACCGAAATGGCACACAGGCATAATCATTTAACAGTGCAAGTACTCACATTCTCGAGTTAACCAAAGCAAACCACTGCTCCTTAGTCACCTTGTACTTGAATGCAGCTGAACGTGTGGTCAAACTTGCCAAAATATTCAAGTAACATAAACGCAGCTTAGTAGTCCATAACAAGTCTTTCTAGTTCTTTTTCCTGTTGCTGATTGATTCAGAGGGTGCAGAAACACCACCCCTGAAGTTTGTCTTTCCACTCTTAGAGCTCCATGCAATTAAGAAACTTGCTTCAATACCTCCAACGCCCAAATCAGTTCCTGCTCATCCAAAGGCATTCTCTCCCAGGCAGCAGGGCAGGATAACAAATCACAGGTATTTGCAGCCCAATACTCTGTCCATTATGAACTGCTGAGGATTTGGAGACACGGGCATACATAGCTGCGTGTCAGAACGCCAGCCTCAAGGGTTTGCAAAGCCAACAAGTCCTGACAGTCTCTGCAAAATGTTGTCCAATTTAGTTTTGAATTAAATACTTGCAATTCATTATAGCGTCTTTCTACGAATAAGGGAACAAACAGCTTCTACCCTGCAAGAAGCCTTGTTTGCATAACAATCCTGAAACTAAAACTTCATCTTGCATTAACACATCCCCAGTACAAGCATTTAGCTTGTTTTAGACTTACACATCAGCCTACCAACTTTTTCAATAGACAATTCTGCTGGGGGGGGGGGGGGGGGGGGGGGGGGGGGGAATTAGCAAACCTATCAGTAACACTCCATGCACAATTTTTCTTTCCTTGTAAGCAGAGGGAATTGTTCTGCATGACTTAAGTTAAAAGCGTACTACTAAAAAAAGTCAAGTTTTGGTGGGGTTTAGGCAGTAAACAGCTACAGTTCAGTCACACAGCAGAGGTTTTGAAGTCTGTCTTCTCAAAAGGATTACAAAAGGTTACAAAAGGATATAGTTTCTTTCTTGGAGAATATACTTTTAACTGTATAAGGGAGGGGGGAGAAAATATCCTTTTTCAGCAGTCTCAGGATTTAACAACATTGGTAGATTTAACCTTAAATCACCAACAGATAATAGTCACTCCAATGTCTTCATGTAACTTCCACTAGCCTTTAAAAAAGACTTGTTTTGCATAAATTGCAGATAATGACACTCCATATTTCTAATTTCCTGCACACAAAATGCTTTAATCCCTTGCACTAATTAGAACAATTCTACAGGGAGCACAGTGAGTAATTTAGGATGTTTCCATACCAGAACATACTTTCAAAGGAGGTTGGTGCTAAAATCCACCAGATAAGCCAATTCTCTGTACGGGTTTGTCATGATCTGGCGAGTAGCATTTGAACACGAATGCATGAGCCTTAGGGCAGAAAAAAAAAAGCTGAAATTTCTGTTTACATGGACAACAAAAAAGATACTTTATGTTCCTTCCCAGGATATTCAAAGTGCTCCCAGCCACCCCAGCCTTCATTGATAAATCCAAATCCCATCATACCTACATTAGGAGGTCTCAAAAGAGCACCCACAAGCTCCTACCACACACTTGAAATTTTCCATATAATCCCACTGTAGCAGCCTCAGCTTTTAGTGGGCTGAAGCTATGTTTGTGCAGTGATCAGGAGAACAGGAAAATATTGACACAACCGGAGAAGGAACACTGCTGCTGTGCTGTTACCAATCGTTCTGCAATCTCTGCCCCCTCCTGACCCATCAGTCCTCCTCAGCAACCTTTGAACATGCCAAGCGATCTATTTCAAAGAGTATCACCCAACCAAAATAGACATCTCGGGAGCTTCTTAAAATAACAAAAAAGTGAAATGAACTGAATGCCTCCTCTTGATGTTGCTTGAGAAATGCTTTTATGTTTTGCTGAGAAGCAAGAAACAAAAATCAGCCTGACCAGTAAGGGTGACCAGGAAGGGCTGGAGATTTGATGTTTAAGAGCTGGTTAATGTCGCAAGTTAATTACAGACACAGGATAATAACCACATGACTTTTTGCAGCAAAGCCCTAGGCCTCTCAGAGTCTGGTGTAAGCCAGCGTAGGTCCTTCAAAGCAGAGAGTGCTGCATGCTGAACGACTGAATGCCAGCCCTTAGATCTTTGCAAACAACTTTCCACACTTCAAATATGTAAAAGG
Source organism: Aquila chrysaetos chrysaetos (assembly GCF_900496995.4). Classification (NCBI taxonomy): domain Eukaryota; kingdom Metazoa; phylum Chordata; class Aves; order Accipitriformes; family Accipitridae; genus Aquila; species Aquila chrysaetos. The sequence goes on from NC_044030.1 coordinate 58,449,855, forward strand.
TTATCGGGGATGGTAGTGGGGGAACAGACAGGCTCTGATCTACCAGGAAATTAGTTTTCAGTATTTAGTTTAACTGCGGCTACTTCCCTTTTGTGCTACTTTTACAATTTAAGAAATAAGTTTTTTTAAAAAATTAATAATCCAAAGGGGGGAAAGCGTTCCCGATTAGTTACCTGTAGCACTGCCGTTAGTATTTGCTGAGTAGGCCATGTTTGCTCAGTGACACATCCAGAGCTAGGCTGTTAGGTGTCATGCAAATGCCATGCATCAAGTCCAACCAGACATGCAACCTGGAACAGACAAGAGAAAGGCAGTTAAAAATGTACACTTTTAAGAAGTTAGGTACATTAAGCAGTAGGCATTTCTGAGTGTTTAAAGTCTCATCTTCACTGCAAACTTCACCATAGCAGTAACTTAATATCCCTCTTCATCAGCGTCCTAGCTATCATAAAACTCACAGCCGTCCTGGCGTCTGAAGTTGAATTGTGGCTCTCTGACAACCTCCAAGGAGGACCGCTGCTCCGGATCTGTCCTCAGTGAGGATGTAACCAGCTGAATTTGCAATTGGCCTTGGTTTTTTTGGCCTGCCCTCAGCTTTTTGCAGTTTGTCCCTAGCCTCCCTTGTAACCACAGCAGCTTCCTCGCATTTGCTGGCACGCATGTGAAGTTTTAGACTGCCCGACGGTTAACACAGGCAGGGTTAGAGGATTTCTAGGTGAAGAGCACCTACAGAAGAGCTGTACCTGTGAGCAGGGGACCAGCCACGATGTCTGAGCTCAGCTGTCCCCCAAAGCAGCTGAGGGCAGAAGGACCCCACCGCAGACACAGCCAAGGCCAGCACGTGCATCCCCACCACCCGACGAACCCGGCGGCCGACAGCTGCTGCGTGGAAGCCTGCGGCGTGGGGGGACCACAGCGGGCACGGACCCTGGCTGGGACGGTGCACAGCTGACTGCAAGACCTGTCCCCCACAGGTCCCAGCGGTGACAGGTTTTCTGGGTGTGAGGTTTTCTTTCAACCCACATGTGGCAGATTCAAGGGAGAAGCAGTGCTTGCCTGAAGCTCAGGCTGCGGGTGCAGAAGAAGGGTGCTGTCGCCCTGGGCGGGTGGCTGCTGGCCAGAAACCAAGTGAGAGGCAGAGGCAAAACCAGCAGCAGTTTTGTGGCTAGCTGGCTGCTGGCTGGCTCTGCAAAGCCAGCCTTGCTGGCTCTGCAACGGGGCTCCGGCTCCTCCTTCCCTGCCCACCGTGGGGGCAGCCTGAGCACAGCCCTCATCCTCAGAGCAACAGATTCGACTCCTCCGGGGCTGCAGAGATGCATCCGCTTGGCTCTGCTTCAAGTTTTCTACAATCCAAACAGCATTTCGTTTTGTTGACTCAGATAGGTGGAGCTTAGGTGCACGAAGAATACGCTGCTTCACCGACCCCAGTCTGACTTAGGCTGACAGCTCCTCAACAAACCAGTCACATTTTTCCAATTACATTTGATTTGGCTCTGACAGTACATGCGTGGAAGTATTTAAAGCTAAGCAGATTAGCAAAGGAAAAGAAAATCCAGAAATGAACTAGTGCAAGAACCATGCGAATCTGAGTCAAAGGTTACCGACTGATAGAGAAGCTGGCTGTCTCTTAAAACTGACAGAGCTCCATCACACAGGCTAATATAGCTTAGTTTCCCCCTTCAAGGAACACAAGCACAATAACTTTATTTTTAGTATAATCCTGACATCAATTTTCCAAGAGTGCAGAAAGACCTCCATTGCAACAACTCCTCCCCAAGCTCTGTCATATACGCTTAAATTTATGATCTCTTGTTGAACGGAGGGCAGGATATGAAGCTGTCATATAGACTACAAGCAAAAGGCTACAAACAACAAGATAAAGCAGGCATCCAACACAGACCATCACACAGAGAGGCCCATCACAAGATTACAGGCATAACAATAATTACCAGATTTCCAATACAATGAAGCATGGCAAAAAAAAAAAAAAAAAACAACAGAAAAGCATGTTGCTGGCTGAGTTTGCAGCCAGAACTGAAGTTTGAAATCTGTGAGCCTTTAGGAAAATATTAACTACTTCCTCTCAAAGGGAGAAATTTTAAAGCATCGCTCCCATCTCTGCCATTGCCATCAGGATATAAAGTTATGCTTTAAGTTCAAGAAGTGCAATTTTTTCTGAGTCACAACAAATACTTACTGAAAAAATTACCATCTGTCTCCATGTTAAGTTTCTCAGGACAGCCACTGTCTCAGGGCAGGCTGCACTTAGTGGGACATCAGACGCTACCAGCAGTGCACCCAAGGGTAAACAGGGCTGAATTATTTCTAATTTGTTCAGCACAGTCCTGTGCTTCTCACCAGCACTGTAACAGGCGTGCTTCCTTGCTTTCACTGTATATGTTTATTGCACGCTGCTGCAGCAGAAGTCTCGCACCACTGTAAACCTAACCAACGAAACACGGTAAAATACACACGCTGTCTAACATAGGCCTTGCTTTACCAGGCTACTCATGTTCTGCCAGTCTGCAGCTCCCTATCCCACTAGAAGCAAAGAAAGCCCAAGGGAGGCTGCTCAGGAAACCTGACACAAGATTTGCATCCACCTGGCCGAAGTCCTCCAGGGTCCTGTCTCAGCGCTTCTGCAGGGCTGGATGTTAGCTAGCTCCCTGAGCTTGCTTGGCCCACACCACCAGCTGCACCGCCACTAGTGCTTGTACAAGGGGAGACGAGAGAGGATGCACCCAGGGACGGGGACGGGTGGGAGAGAACCACCTCTTTCTTCTAGGTGCAATGCAGTCCCAAGTGAGAGCGGGTCAACCACAAAAGTAAGGCCCAACTTGAAACCCGTGCTGTGGCTTGCCTGGAAACTCATCATGGGTTTACACGTAAAATCTGTTAAGCTTCATCCTATCAGTTTCAAAAACACTGGTCACCTTCATGAGCACACATGAGGAGAGCTTCCTAATAGCGAGAAGCAAATGCAAAGCCAAAACAGGGCCTCAGGTCTACATTTTGTTGTGGCTTAAAAAGATGTAATTGACCTGGTACAGACTCCCTTCTGGGTACGCTTCTATTGGTTTCAAAGCTGTGCAGGCTTAAGTACCTCCATTAAGCAACAAACTCATCTTTAGTTAAAACAGTGATGCTTCTGAGCTTAAATGAGGATTAATAAAATAATTTAGGAAGCAAATTCAGTCCAACAGATAGGAGAAAAGAAAAAAAAAAAGATAAAAACATAGGGTCTAATAATTCACTACCTAAGATTAAGTGGAAGAATTGGTTCCTTTCTTTTTTTTTTAGATGAAATTTAACTGCAGCTGACAACCTGCCTATTAAACAGCTCTTAAAGTATGGAAGAAATCTGATCTAGCTCAGCAGACTCATGGAGGAAGGGAATTCATACTGCTTTGAGCCACAACAATACATCAGGAACTGAATTTCTGAAATTGCACCAACACGTACATGGACCATTTTTAGAAACATATTGCATGGGATTCCCCAGCAACACACATGCCAATAGCTGCACTTTGACAGAAGTCTCTCATGTGGGCAAGGCGCAGGATGACACTGGAGGCCAGCTAGAATACACAGAGAAGGAAAACTTAGCCTGCTCTACAGCAAAGCTTGCTCTCCAGTACAGACATCTTACAAAAGAAAATTAGTAGAGGAGCTTATATATTCCATTCCCAACTCTTCAACTTTCTGCCCATGTGTTTTTACATGCTCACCCCATGCCTGCCTGTGAATACTGTGATTTACAGACCCTAGGGCAAATGCAAAACAAGCAGAGACTAGCTATATGAAGTGTTATTGCTCAATGAAGCAGTTGTTTAAAGTGTTTTGAATTAGATATTCAAACTCTCTTCTGCCCTGAGGTTCAACAGCAGAAACCTTAAACACACATGATCTTCAGTTTCTACAAACTATCACGACACCCCAGCTTTTACAGGTTTTTCCAGAATGGTGATTCTTTAAGCAGAACATAAAGCCTATGTCCTAATCCTGTCCTAATCACAGAGGACAAGAACCTTGCTCCTCCTTTGTGCTGCATCTTGTTGGGACACCTACACCTATGCTAGCACTTCTGCACCAGAAATATCTGAGAAATATATACATCAGTTCTGGCATCCACACAGCAAAGCTGTAGACTCAAGAGGCGCAGACCAGACCTTGCAGAAAATCCAGGCTCCCACTTTAGTCTGATGTTTGCAAGAGACACTTAAGACAGCAAATAGTTGAGGGTTTATCTAAGAGTGGTTGAAGAATGGCATGTTGGCAACACAGTAATTAGAAGAGAAATATAACTCAGCTCTTAACCCAGAAGAGCGGTGATGAAAGTCCTCCTGTCCAGGGTCCACATTCACGTGTGGGAAATGGTGATGAACACACACTTCTTTGTGGGATTCAAGAAGACAGGCCTTGGCTTCCCAGGCAAAGGGGCTTTAGGCTAAATAGATATGCGTCTAACTTTTCTCTTTCTCATGGCACGCACAGACTGTTAAGAGTAAATGGTCACGTCAACCACTCAACACAAGCTCCAGATCTGCAGATATCTTGAACCACTCACAGGGTGAGTGTGGCTGAGACACTAAGATGCTGTTAAGATCTGGACTAAAAGTGGGAGCATTGTGGGGCAGAGCTGTGCAGGATTCAAAGGTACTGGCTCCCAATTGTTCAGATGGATGCAGTCAGAGGATGGTCCCATAAGGGAAACAAGCTCTGCAATCCTGTCCAGCAAGTGCAAAGCAGTGATTAAGTAGGCCTGGGATAGAGGGGTTTGACAGAGCAAGTCAAGCCATGATGTGCAACACTCGAGGAAAAACTGGTACTGCTCCATTCCTGTTATACATCACTGCAACAAGACTTCTGCCTGACACTTCCCTCTCACTTGTGGGTTGTCCCAGCAGTAGAACTCGCCCAGTTTCATTCTGCAAGATACTGATAACTTTTGCAAACAAGAGGCAAGATACATGCAAAACCCATCTAAAGACACGGATGGTAATTTCTCCAGCTGCAAGAAGAAACTGGCACTGGAAATCCCTCCTCCTGCTCAGCTGGAGGGGCAAGTGCTTTCCAAAGTTGTGTGGCTCTACAGGAAACAGGAATGTCTGCAGCCTACTTCGAGTCCTCAACCAAATATGCCAGGTGCAATTTAAATGAAGCAAGGGCTGAAGCCAGCAACAGCAAAAGGGAAAGTATGTGGGGAGTTGCTCTGTGGTTGGTATCTACCCTGGGAGAATGACTATGTATCTCACCAATATTTTCTTTTCAATCTTACCCCTACTGTGGTTGTGTTCTTCTTATCCATGTGTTTATCAAAACAGGTGGCCAATAAACTGAGAGGCAAAGTTTGTAAGGGAGAAATATTTTTTGTTGCTGTTTTTTATAATTAAAAACCAAGTAAGAATGTAGGCATATGAGGATTTTTTTCAGGTCAGACACAAAGCAGTCAACTTTGAGATAAGGGAAAACTGTGAATGATTTTAAATTTCACTTAATTATTTAATCATGTAACAATTCACCCATTCACATACTTTCTAGAGCTAATGTCTTTCTCATGTTGCATCCATATCACAAACAAAACTATTCAAGTTCAGTTGCTGCTCAAGTCTCACTAACTGAACAAAATAAGTCACTAGCACAGGCTGTTAGCCTAGGCCACCCTAAAATGCAAAAGTAAAAATTCCCCAGGATCAGTGTTTCCTGCAGCCTCTCTCAGGCAGCAGGCTGTTGTGATTCAGCCTTTTCCATCAACAGAGATGATCCAGAGATGATTCTTACTATACGCAATATGACAGGCAATTTCTTTTGGATTGTATTTAAGCAGGCAACCAAAAAAAGCCACCTCTCACTGTGTATGGTTTTTTTCTGCAGGATCTGCAGTACGATGGGAGCAAAAGAAGCCTTGTAAATCCTTTCAACAGGCGAGTTAATTAACAAGATATGGCTATGGTCAGCAGGAATTTACCTGCCTGCCTTCCTCACTCCCTCCACTTATGGCATTGGCCTGTAAAAGGTCTCTCTTTGCAGCAGAGCTCCAGGCAAAAGCTGAGCTAAGCTCTGTTAAGAAGAGAGTGATGGCTCAGAAACTCTGGGACCTGAGTCAGCAAGCTGAAGAAAAGAACAGTCAGAGTGCTCCCAGCCAGGGCACGTGCTTGTGCTTCCCTTCTGCCACGAAACAAAAAAAAATCAGACCTGACTCTGAGCTGCCTTGCTTTTGAACCACGAACTCCCAACTACTGCAATGCCAGGCTCTAATTCTGAAGTTATGTTGGAATTACCCATCAGTCACTTTCATGGGAATGTCCTAAACTTTCTCCCCGCCCCCCCCCCCCCCCCCAGCAGACTTGCATTAAGCTGTCTGCCTCCCTTGGTATTTCTGCAAGCAGAGAATAAGTGTACAAACTTCAGTTACATAAGGATCTGAGGGGTTTTCTTCTGCATACTTGAAAATGGTCTCCTCCTCATCTCCTGAGCTGAGCTTCTACAAAGCTTCTACTTCACTCTCCCAAGCCACCTACCTACTGCACAGGAGCTGGGCTTTATGGGGCAGCTTTCGGTACGGCAAATGCCTCAGAAAATGGACATATATGAAAATCTTTCAAAGGCATTGGATCCTTCTACCTACCCTAAATAACCCAGCAATTTTCTGATCTTCCCCCAGTGTTGCTTTGTCACGTTTGTTAGTGATGACAGCAATGCTCTACCACCAGCTGTTGGGTTTTAGTTTCCCTTCATATGGAGTTATCCCAAGCGGGTCTGGAGGATCCAGAAAAGAAATCAGCTGTTCTGCACAAGCCACTCATTCATTTGCTGGTACCAAGCAACAAGGGAAGGATTTCAAAATACTACCCAGCAGCCACAAACATAACAAGCATCCTGTGGAGCCAGACAAATGGTCCATCTAGACTATCTTGTTTTCAATGGTGGCAACAAGAGATACTATTTAAGGAGAGTACACGTGCATGATGATGAGACCATGCTTCTGTGCTCTCCCAGCACCAACAATGATTGGATTGTGAATATCTAAAGGTGTATCCTTACTGTGTCATTTTAATATTGTGGTGGGTTGACCCTGCCTGGACACCAGATGCCCACCAAAGCCATTCTATCACTCCCCCTCCTCAGCTGGACAGGGGAGAGAAAATATAACAAAGAGCTTGTGGGTCGAGATAAGGACAGGAGAGATCACTCACCAATTACTGTCATGGGCAAAACAGACTCAACTTGGGGAAAATCAACTCAATTTATTACCAATCAACCAGAATAGGGTAATGAGAAATAAAACCAAATCGCAGAACACCTTCCCTCCACCCCTCCCTTCTTCCCAGGCACAACTTCACTCCCGGATTCTCTACCTACCCCCGCCCCAGCAGCACAGGGGGACGGGGAATGGGGTTTACGGTCAGTTCATCACACATTATTTCTGCCGCTTCATCCTCCTCAGGGGCAGGACTCATCACACTCTTCCCCTGCTCCAGCATGGTGTCCCTCCCACAGGAGACAGTCCTCCATGAACTTCTCTAGTGTGGGTCCTTCCCACGGGCTGCAGTTCTTCACGAACTGCTCCAGCATGGATCCCTTCCACAGCATGCAGTTGTTCAGGAGCACGCTGCTCCAGCGTGGGTCCCCCACGGGGTCACAAGTCCTGCCAGAAAACCTGCTCCAACGTGGGCTCCTCTCTCCACAGATCCACAGGTCCTGCCAGGAACCTGCTCCAGCGCGGGCTTCCCACGGGGTCGCAGCCTCCTTCAGGCACCCACCTGCTCTGGCATGGGGTCCTCCATGGGCTGCAGGTGGATATCTGCTCCACCGTGGACCTCCATGGGCTGCAGGGGGACAGCCTGCCTCACCATGGTCTTCCCCACGGGCTGCAGGGGAATCTGTGCTCCGGCGCCTGGAGCACCTCCTCCCCCTCCTTCTTCACTGACCTGGGTGTCTGTGGGGCTGTTTCTCTTACATGTTCTCACTCCTCTCTCCGGCTGTCGTTTTCTGTCCGTCCCAACTTTTTTTCCCTTCTTAAATATGTTATCCCAGAGGCACTACCACCATCGCTGATGGGCTCGGCCTTGGCCGGTGGTGGGTCCGTCTTGGAGCCGGCTGGTATTGGCTCTGTCGGACACAGGGGAAGCTTCCAGCAGCTTCTTACAGAAGCCACCCCTGTAACCCGCCCCCGCTACCAAAACCTTGCCACACAAAACCAATACAAATATCCACATTAAGTCACCTGTGAATTTGACTAGCCCCTTTCTGACCCTGCTGATGCCACCTGCCTCTGCTGCCTCATGGGGCAGGAAGTCCCAGGCTGTCACTACCCACTGTGTACTTGTTTCTTGTTTTAAACTGACATCCTACAAATTTTACTGAGTGCCACCAAATCTTGCATTGCAGGGCTTGGTGAACATCAGTGCAGATTCAGCTTACCCACACCCTTCGTGATTTTATAAACCTCAGTCTTCTCTCCCAGCTCATATGGCAACTCCATCCACAGATCATTTTACTTGCCCTATTTGTATGTACCCTTTCATGTGTATTCACCACGTGGAAGACCCACATCACGAACAGCATCCTACTAAAAAAATGTCTGCAAGAACGATCATACAAAACTGGGTAAAGTACATTCAATACTTTTCTTAGCGTAACCAAGCTTGGCTTTAACAACCAGCTAATAGATGGGAAAGAAAACCACAGTTTTAGTAATTTTTGTCAAGTAAGTGAAGAGTTAAAAGAAAACAGAACTTACCTGCAGCACAAGCAGCTTTCCCTAGTGTAGGCCAGGTTGGACACAGCCCTCCCAAGCATCCAAATGCACATCAGGTCAGCCTAATGGACTTTAGGTAACCATACCTGTTCTCCGAGATCCAGCAGACTGTCAACCAGGACTAGCAGCTCTCACTATTTTCTCACTATCACGATCAGCATTCATTGGTAAAAGGAAGTCTTTGTATGGATTCTGTACATCATAGGTAGTATGCTTTTGTCATTCCTGACAAAGAGGATACCCTGTCTATATATAACTGGGCTAAAATCTTCTTGTTTTGTCCAGTCTGCTGACTTGGTGGCCCATGTCTAATGTGCAAGAGCATGATCTTTGCTCACGTGCTGTGAGACTGAACACAGAAAGGTATGTTTGAATGGCACCCATCACACAGTGCTGAAAGGCCCCCCCCTCGCCGCAAACGTTCTCAGACCACCCATCTCTTCTGGAAATCATTCCTGACAACATGATTGTCATCACATTACATTACAGAAGCAAAAAAAAAACCTTCAGAAGGCTGCAGTCTTGTAACTCAGAAACCAATTTCTGTTTATATTAGAGGAAAAAAAAAATCACCTAGAAAAAAGAAACACATTCCAGGATAGAAAAAAACAATTATTTTTTTTTATACCTGAAATTCCTAATGGGTGATGTAGAAGACACTCCCTTTGGTATATGCCAGTGAATAATGAGTCACACGAAAGTACATGAATTCAGGCCAGTATGATATTGCTATGGGTTGTAGTGCTTGCTGTGACTGGAAACCCAAAGGATGTAACTGGGCTATCCACATTTTCTTGTGGAGAAGCACGAGGGCTGAGACTTGAAGGGCATGGCTTGAAGTAGTTCAGTCTGCTCATTCTTCAAGAGGCAAATGAAACAACATGTGAGCAGCACTTTCATCTGCTGTGACAAAGACTCAAATCCAGCATCAGTAACAAATGAAAGGGCTTCCAAAAGAGGTGTTAACTTAGGAGAGGAATGAATGCACACTGGGGATGATGCATCCATGCCAGCTGCAGTATACCTGTGGCCTCCCAGTGCTGCTGTGCCTGGCACAAGAAGCAGTTCCACCTTCTCATCTACAGCATGAATATAAACTACCCATCACATCTGTTCACTTAGTGGGGCAGGACAAAACACAGCATCCTTTTCACTCTCTTGGCTTTAAACATTAAAAGCTGGATAACAGTTGTAAAAACGTATCTGCAGATCCCAATACTTTAAAATCAATTCACTTATTTAAATTGAATATGAAGATAGATAAACTTGAGGTTTGAGATGAATAAACAATCAAGGATGTTTATAAACAGCTCATGAAATGCACTATGATCTCATTTAGACATTGCATCTAAGAAAAGCTGCAAGGATTTTAAGGCACAAACTCCAGTAAACAGTAAAGTTTAACTCTTCTACAAAGTGCCCAAGTATTTAATTTTTGGTGACATTTCATATGCAGTGGCACAAGCACGAAACATATTTAGAGGTAGACGGCCAAATCTCAGTCTGCCTGTTCTTCTGATTTCAGGTCTGAGATGCTACACCTAGTCAGAGCAACCATAAATCTCCTATGACAAAAGGGTGGTGTGCATTGCAACCGTGATGCTGTGGGACAGCTGGTAAGTTCAAAGACTTTTGTCTAGCAGCATTTGCCCATGTAGCTATTCCATGGTAGTCCCAGCTGAAGGTGTATCTTTATGTGAGACAGCTCCAGCAGCAGATCAGCTTTGTCCCCATGTAGCCCTAAATGCTGCTTCCTGCCCCAAAACAATACCCAAATCCTGGTAGCTTTTTTCCTTTTTTTTCCTATTAATAAGGGTACTGTAGACTTCAGTATCAACCAGTCCTTACCATACAGGAACAGAGAAATTACAGGCTTCTTCCACAGTGAAAACAGAAAACTGTAGGGGCAAGGAGACAACATTGCAAGGGCTGGCCTCTCACTTTTCCTCTATCACAGTTTACAAAAGAGGACTTTAAAGTCCTATTCTCCATGTGACTCTAGAGCCCACACTGCCAACATTCACCACTACTAAGTGCTAGACTGCATGTACAACCTCAATATTAACATGAGCCCACTTCTCTCTAAGTTGCTGTGGCCCTTTGGAAATGCAGGGGGACCCCACCCCCCACAACTTTTCCATTGCACTGAGACCAAAAACACACAGCTTCAGCTTTGCCAGGGAACACACTCGAGACATCCTCCAGGCTGCCTTCCCCTCCCACCCCATCAGTCAGCATCCCTCAGGAACAGGCAGCATGTGTGCACAATTTTTCTTGCCTCCTCCCCCGGCCACATACCATCTCTCTGAGGCTTTTTGCATTCATCCCAGGAGTGAGCAGGTTTCTCTGGTCCCTCCTCCAAAGCCACCATCTCCACACCACAGCCTGTGGACTGCAAGCTTGCACACTCTGGCGGAAGGCACATGGGATTTCACAGCAGAAAAAACCTGCCAGCCACCCCACCACTCTCAAAATTACCTCTCGTTACTGAGCATGCAAAGAGCCACCAAACCCAACTAACATTTCAACTTGGAGCTGGCATGAACCAACTGGAGAGTGTCTGGCAGCACTTGCAGCAGAGCACAGTAGAGCCAAGCTAGCTGGGTATCTCCAAACTCTTCCTGCTCAACGGCTCATGGAGAAAGACTTGTCAGATTTCTGCAAGTGTCATACTGCCTCTGCCTTGCATGCAGCCAAAAACATCTTGCTGCATGTGGCTACCTGCAGAGAACTTACCCACCCAAAGGAGGGGACCACAAGTTGGGGCAACACACTTGTCCCTCACAGGGGGTGTTCCTCTCTGCTGGCTAGTCAAACCAACATTAAAACAACCTGTTCCTAATGCCCAGGGACTTTGTAATTTAATCAGAGTAATTTAAGTCAGCATAGAGTTCACAGAACTTGTCTCCCGCCTTCTCAGTGAGAGGGTGAGCTAACGCTTGTATTAATTATTGACAGCATCTCCTCATGCTCATGCCCCCCTTCTTTTTCAAACAGCTGTACAGTGGCAAGTTCTGAGAGTGCCAGTGCCCATGGAAGTGTGCTGATCGACTAACTGCACAAGAACTTTCCACCTTAGGGAGCCGGGCACTAAAACTCGGTGAATTATGTCTCTCACCTACAAATTCTAATCCAAAGCCCTGCATCTGGTTGCTGGCAGGAGGCACACACTGCCCTGCCACAGGACCCCGGGAAGCAGAGGTGCTCCCAAGCAAGCGGGCGTCCAGCTGTTGGGACGTGTGTAGTACTATGCCACGTGCAGCATCAAGGCTTGCAGCACTGACACTCATTTTTGCACCAGTCAGTCACATCCCAATAAACTCGGGCTTTCATTCAAATTGTCTGTCAGCCAAAACTACATCTCGGCACTGACATGAGCAGGCACGGTCTACGAACAAGCGGCCATCTATATCTTACAGCACACGTCAAGCTAGAATCAAATTTGTAATTCCCCAAATGACGTATGGATCTGAAAGTCACCTTCCTATAACCCTGAAACAGTGGATCAAGTCCAGCACAAACTGCAAAAACTCTACCTTTCTATGGAGATCTATAAATATGTTAACTTTAAAATCTTTGTGGTTGATTTATTGTTGGATAGCAGCACATTAGTAAAGACATAGCAAAATAAGATGTATCTTTATCAGTCACCATATGAGCACAGAGATGTAAGTAGATGGCAGTGCATCTTTCACCACTAACTAAATTCTGGGAAAAAAAGCAATATAAGAGGTTAATCTTCTGAAGAGCAACACAGCAGGACTGTCAATGAAACAATGCATCTTCAATGTGATTCATGTGTTTCTTCGCAGAAGGCCACTCCTAGGCAGGAAACTATGTGGCATGTATAAAACTAAATCAGATGTTCCTAGTAAGAAAAGAATGGCTTTCATATTCACCTGCATTATCTGGAAAGCAAAATAAGTTGCTGCACAATTATCAATGCCCTCCTCAAATCATACCACCACTTTCTTTGTTGAGATTATTCCCATCCACATCCCACTTCCCCAGGATGCTAAGCCGTACTTCGAGCTCTCCCCAGCTCGAGATGTCCATGGATTTGTGATAAACACCCGGCTACAGTAAACAAACCAATACAGAGCTAAAAGCACACCCATCTGTCTTCTTGGAAAAACTGCAAAACAGAAAATATACAACTTATTTATACCTGTCCCCCTTTTCCCTCACTCCACGCATAATCAAGAACAGAGCAGCTGAATTTGAACAAGGTCTGTCCCAGTAACATAAAAAGGGAAAGTTTTTAAGATTTAGGTTCTGGTTTTCTGGGTCAGAGCAGAACTTAAAGGTCCCTTCTGCAGGTGGTGTAATTTCCCTATAAAGCCTAAAAATACCCTTCTTTAGCGATACAGATAATATTTTACTGATTTTAGATCTTGAGAAATGTTTTTATAGGAGAAGGATGTTACAGCAGAAGTCTTCCCTCTGGCTTTGTTCTTAGATATGCTGAAGCTCTTTCCCCCCTACCTTACTTATTTGGAGGAACTACTTATTTTCACTGTTTCTGTCTCCAAGGATGGATGCACCTTACGCGGGGCTAACCAGCCCTAATTTTCACCTGCTCCTATTCCTCAGAGCAACAGGTCCAGTGCCGAAAAGCAAGACATGGGAATTGATACACTGCTATACATTTTTACTGAGAGGGAAGAGAATAGAGAGCCAAAAATGTTACAAGGCAGCACAGCATGTTAGGATTAAAGGCCTCTGCAAATACTTTTCCTACTACTACTTTTAATTTCTTAATTTTCTAAAGCTATGTAATCACCTTATGAGGTAATACTTTTACCCTTTGCTCCTCTCCGCTGTACTGGAATGACTTTTTTTTTTTTTTTTCTCCTCACAATACAATAGCAAGAGCAAGCACAGAGGTTACTATTGAACTTCTGTTGACATATTTATTGCTAATTATTAATCCATGTTTTGCCCTTTGTTTCTGACAATGTACCTCTAGTAGCAAAACATTGCCAAGAAAATGAACAAAAAGAAGGCAGCATGCTGATGTTACCCTGCAGTGAAGTTTCAAAAGCAGAAAAGGTGTAAGCTAGGCAAAAGTTTTCTTAAGTAAACATTTCATTTTGCATTCCCTATTTCTAAATGCCACTACGTATCTTCCATACACAGACTTACACAGAGGGCATATCCCATGCTGTTCCATTACGCAATACAGTAAATAAAAGACTAAGAAATTAGAATGCACAGTATTTAGAAATATTCTACACTTCGCTACTCAAAAAAGCAGTTCCACTTTCAGGGAGGAAGGCTGCCACCAAGGTGGAAGCTCTCTGCAAGCTTCAAGCTGGGGAAACACCCTGTTGAGAAAAACATGATCTGATTTTTAATTACTACAAAAGTACAGAGTACAAAAACTGCTACAGTTTACCTCTACCAGTACAGAATTACCAGTACAAATTACTAGCTTGTAAATAAGATACAACTTTTCCAACACAGCAAAAGGATATCTGCTTCACCAGAAAAAAGTAAAGAGAAGAAATATCAGGCAAACAATGCTAAGACAAAGTTTGTGGAAGAGAAACCTTAAGAACTGAAATGTTGAACACTGTGTGTGAATTATTATTTTAAAGCTCTGATTTAAGAAGTAGACTTTATTTATGTATGTAACTGAATATTGCAATTCAAGTGTTTATTTTTGCTATATATTAATTATTTTACAGTACATTTAGAATTGGAAAAAATACAAAAAAGATGAAAGTTATCCTCAGTTATCTGAGGACACTAACAGATTTCGGTATGCTTCTTACCTGCTGCCATCACACTGAACACTGACTGCTATGAAGATAAGACATTACCAAGAAAGAGAAAAGGCTAGCTAGGTCACAGATCAAAATAAAGTTCATAAAGGGTGAAAGCCAGCTTTAGTTCCCTTCTAAGTATAGCTAAAATTCATCATATGATAGCTCAGGCACATGAGCCTTTAAGGACACATAGACAAGCACAATTTTCATCAGCAACTGTCAAGGAAGGCATGCTCTTTAAGGGCTAATTTTGAGAAAGGTGAATGGCACTTAAATAACAAAAACTCCTATGGAAACTTCTTCAGTTTACATTGTCTCCACTCCCACCACCATTAGGAAAGCAGACAGTAAACATGGACAGATCTAAACTGTTCGTCAAGCCTTACTGGACACCATGCATCTTGCAAATTGATGTGCCAAGTCACACCACATCCTTCACTTTGAACTACACTCACGGCTGATAGCAAATAAAGACCTGGGTGACTGCAAACTTTATCCTTAAATGAAGTCCCGTAGCTGCAGCATAAAACCTCACAACTTTGTATGCATCTCTCTATTTGTTCAACAAAACCCATCCCTCAGCTAGTTTGAAGAGAATTGTAGTATTTGTGTTTTGGTGCATAAATCACACAGCAACAGTTGCTTTAGAGTAGTAACGAGGTAGCTGTGATTACTGCTGAGATTTGTAGAGGGTGGCTTTTAAAAAAAAAAAACGGGTGGGGACTTAACATGCTGCAGAGTATCACAACAAAGGCACCAGCCACTACCTTGTATTACATCTCAGATACCAGAATACATTCTTGAATAAGTGCGATAGCAACAGGAAAGTTTAACTTAGCAGTGGACACTGCAATTACAAAAAGTAGACTGCAGATCTTCAGAGCTATTTGGCACTTCATTTGCCTTAGGGAGTTCATGCAGCACTTGCAGAAGCAGCAGAGGACTTTCAATGAGTACCCGGAGAACTGCTGATAATTACAGCAGGGAATCCCGGAGCCACAAGAGACAGGAACATCCCTCTCTGTGATCTAGTCTGCTCTCAGGTGCAGGGAAGAGTAGCATAAAAAGCAGTCAAAACAAATTTGTTAGCACCAGTGTTAAGAGCAACATTTCTTGTTCCATAACTAAAGGGATTTTTGTCTCAAGTAGGAGATGGCCTTTCACACAAGGGCTATAAAGATGCATCCTATTTTCAAGGTGGCTCCCACCATCATCTCCCCATGGCCTGAGTGATACCCACAAATGCACAGCTCTTCATGGCCTTTACCTCTCTCTGCTGAGAGCTCGAGGCAGCTGGCCTTGCTGCAGGACAGGCACATAAACCCTGAGTCCCTATATATGGCGACCTACAGTTGTTCTGGTGGTGCTCACTTACAGTAGTGTATTTTGGAGTTGGGCAGTTTTTAGCTTATATCGAAATAAACACAGCTGTGCATATGAACACCACTCTGTCACCTGCCCTCCTGAAGCATTTTGCATGCGGCTGCTATGGCCCAAAAAGCTACAGACACAAACCTTCCCAAAAGTGCCAATTAGCAAGTATGTGGGAAGACAAAACCTGACGAGGCAGCAGCTCTTTGCTGGGAAAGCAAAAGCATTGAAGGTAAAAAAAAAAAAGCAGCTTTAAGAAATTCCACTTTGTTTCATTGACTTGCAGCAATGAACAGTGGCAGAAGGAATGCAACTGTTGGGAGTACACAGGGTGCTGAGGCAAGGTGGGACAGAACAGCAGAAATTGCTTCCTAATCTCTCTAGACCTGTGAAGACACCAGCCAGCCCCTCCCAGAAGCTGTGAGATTAGTACATATTTACATCACTGCCATAATAAAATAGCACTCAAAAGGAACAATGAAGATAACACACTCCAAAAAAATATCTTTAGGAATCACAGCTACTCTATGTGTATGAATATTATCTGTAAACACAAATTTCATCTTATTAAAAAGCGTTGATAAATAGTGTAAGTTAGTGTTGACTCATGATGGAAAGAGACAACTACTGTCTCAATATGTAATTAATTTCTCCCTGTCAACAACTTTCAAGCCTTAGTTACAGTAAAAGTAAATATTGCAGACTGTGTTTTATAGTTAATTAGAAATTGTATGTTAATCAGTTTGCCTGTTTCTGAAGGCAGGACAAAATAAAATCAGGGAGACAACAAGCAGCACAAAGATATTTGGATGCTCCTTCAGAGACATTATTAGTTTGATCCATTCATCTTGCAGAGCAAAATACTGTAAAAAACATGTTCTATGAGCCACTGTGCTTATCCATGTTATCACTCACTATGAGGATGACAGATGCTTGAGCTCCTTCCTCTGCAGCATTGAGAAGCGCTGGTCCTACCAATATGAACTGCTGCACAGCTGAGTACTGAATAGAGCTCATCTTAACAAAATCCAGTCAGGGCTACTGAACGCCATCCTCTCTCCAAAAATGGGACAGACTCACTCTCCACAATGCACTTGCAATTCTGCACGGCATCACTGAGTGGTAGTTGTACGGTTTGTCTATGTATAAATGAACTTTGAAAAACCTGGCCACAATGAAAAATAGCATCTCAGAGTAAGATTTCAGAATAATACCAAAACAGAGTATTTCAGAACAAAACAAGGTAGTTCCCAGAAGAACAAAAGTTATGTCCCATGCACCTAATGGTGATCATATTTTCTACAAAATGTAGCTTTTTTTTTTTTTTTAAACAAACATTCTTAATTCCAGAAAGTGACCTCACTAAAAAGCTTACGGTATCATCCTGTTCAGTGTCCAAACACTGATTAACGGAAAAAAAAAATCACTTTTAACACTCAAACCACAACACTTAAAAGCTGTTTGCAGGATAATATGAAGGAATTAAATTATTTTTTTCAGCTTCTGGTCTCAAGGCAGGTGGCTTCTGATCACCATCAGGTGGAACCTACACAGTTTATTCTCAGATTTGCCAAAATCTATCAGTGGGCATAGCAATGCATACATATACAGAGCAGCCACTAAAGGGAGCATGGGAGAAACAGACATTGGACTTTTCAATATCCCTCAGGGCCGGCTGTGTTTTGCACCAGCTCGTAGTTACAGCATGGGTGGAAATTTGCATTAGTTAGAAGTAGGAGGAATAAATAACAGGAATAAAAGATAACCAAATCTCCCAGCAAATGTGTTTTAATTATTTCCTGCCAGCTCTCTCACACCAACCTCTAATCCTAGACAAGATTATTTATTAATTTTATTGATTTATTGTCTTCAGTCTTTATGTCCTAGTCAGTCCTATTCTTGACCTTACCAGATCTGCTGATTAAATGAAGGTTATTTATATATATTACAAAATCAAAGTGTATCATGCTGACTTGTGGCAGACTTGTGCTAGTTTTAACAAACATTCTTCAGAAAATTTCTGAGTCTCTACATGGGTGTAATCAGGCAAACACCTCTGGCTCTTGGCAAGACTGTTGCTCCTGCTCCTACACCACAGGTGCTGCAGTAGACTGCCTAATATTCCCAACCAACGCAATTCAAAGTGAAACAGGATAGGGAGATGTGTTGCAAGCGAAGAGTCATGCCATTTTCACCAGGAACATTTTCTACGTGAATATGGAGACTCCTCAGCTAACAAGGGGCAGATTTAAAGGACTTCTGAGAACCCTGTTTGATTCCAGTAGGAATCCACTAGAGCAGCTGCATGGTATATAGAAAGTGATCTTAGGAGAGTTGGGCTAGTAACATGGTAGGTGTGCATGCTACACCTTTACACTCCTAAAAGCCTCTGAATTTTGACCCAAATACCTACAAGATCTGTAAGCCTCCCCTGGCTTTAGGGGTGGAGTTTCACAGGAGATGGTAAAGGGACATTGCAAGTGGTCATCACCAAGACCAGCTTCCCACTTCCAGCCTTCCCAGCTGGCCGCTGCTATGCAGCTTGCTGGTGGTCTGCACCACTACTAGTTTGTGCTACCTTGCTTTCACTCCTGCAAGATCCTAAGTTCCCACAGCAGGCCCATTCAGAGAGTGAAAACAGCAGCAAAAAAAACCCACAAGGAGACACTGCTAATTTAGTAATTGAGTAATTTAGTTCCCTGACCAGCCTGCAGCCCTGGGACCTGCTGAAGGCAGTGTGCACGGTGCTGCTCGCTCTGCATACGCCCCAGAACCGAAGCCTGGGCTGCCCCGTTCTGCCCTCCAGCCCAGCCATTTCTTTTAGCTTAAGCCAGCGGGTACCGGGAGCCGATAAACTAAAAGCTAACAGCAAGCGCCAAGGTATTATTTCCACCTACTTCACAGAACGTCGTGGGGAATATTAACAACAGGTAAGTACAGGATGCACAAACACCCAACTTTCCCAGGCATTAGTGGTAAGACTGCGCAAGCAGCGACCCATGCCATCTGATAAGCCGCTGTTTCAGGAAATTCACAGCAGAATCGAGCCCAGGTTCAGAGCAGTCGCTGTGCACGCACTCCACTGAGATGAGAGTTCCCACGTGAACAGCGTGGCTGACCTCATATGGGTCCATTTCTTGGCGCGTAACCCACTCTGAAAATGCTTTAGCTGCCCAAAAATTCACTGATTCATTGAACTCCATTAAGTGAGGCCAAAACTTTCAGACAAAAATTCTCTCAGCTGCAGAAGTCCTCGAAGTTGTAACCCCTAACTTTGCTACTCACTTCCTAAGCTTGGTCAGCCCCTCTCAGCAAAGCAAAGTGATGACCAACCTATCCAGCTGCAGATGTCTCTGATATTTTGCAAGGTGTGACCATTTTCCACTGAGTAGTCCGAGTCTCAGTACTTAGAAAAATAAGAGGATATATATACATACACATGCACATGTAGACCTATTCTCTGGTCAGCCTGGAAAATAGGAGTTTTTCAGCACAACTGCAACTATTGAAGGCAAAACTGGCTAAGGCAGTGTAAAAACTGGCGGTAACATCAATCTTACTTACTGCAAAATCGTGAATAATCAACATATAGGTAAAAGGACCACAAATCTCATTTCCCTGCATTGTGGCTACTCCTTCAGGAAACTGTATGCTCCTCTCACTT
This sequence comes from Aquila chrysaetos chrysaetos, assembly GCF_900496995.4. Classification (NCBI taxonomy): domain Eukaryota; kingdom Metazoa; phylum Chordata; class Aves; order Accipitriformes; family Accipitridae; genus Aquila; species Aquila chrysaetos. The sequence continues at coordinate 58,469,422 of NC_044030.1, forward strand.
CAAACTAATTCAACCAGTATCAAATCAAGACAATTTCCTAAAAATCTGTGCTGAGTACTGGGCAGAGTTTTCTTTGGAATAACCGGTCTTTCCCTACAGATGCTTCTCTTCCGCAGAAGACATCATATCAGCGAGACACAGCTGCACAAATCAAGCTTCCTTTTGCCCCTGGTCAAAGCACTGGTGTTGAACAATTGTTCCTGTCAACAAATTCCTCCCCTCTTACTCACAGAAATATACTTGACTTTCAGCACACTCAGCCCAGTGGTTACAGCATAATGTAAACCAGTTATTACCCAATTTTCTGTAACTTTTATATTATAGCATGTGTGTATTTCCATTTATCTTTGGTAGACCGCAACCCTTTCATTGGCACTGCTAGCTCTCTTTAAGGTCATCTATCACTCTAAATTGGGAGGAGGGGTTGAGGTTTCTGTTTGTTGGTTTAGTACCGCAGTGTGAAACAAATAGCAATGATTCTTAATAAGCACCCCTAGGGAGACAGTCTTCCAGAAATATTCCCCTATAATGGTTACAGTGCAAATAATGTACTCGTGGATGAGATCATGAAAAAGAAACAGAGTAGAAAGGTTGGGAGGGGGTGTTTGGTTTTTTTTTTTTTTTTTTTTAACTTAAAAAAGGGGAGGAGAAAAAGTAAAACATACTAGCTTTGTTACCCTTTTCCAATACAAGACAGGCAAAGAAAATGGAAGGTTAATATGAGGTGAAGACTGAGGCATCTCTTCCTCTTAATTTTTTTTTTTTTTTAAAAACTTGGGACATGCTGTGCAGTTTGCGGACAAACCCAACTGCATTTTCTTTACCCAGAATACCTTTCCTAACTTTTTCTATGCAACCTGTCACTGCTTATTCAGTTCAGAAGGACAGGTGTACACCTACATAAATGTACCCTAATCTGACCACACAATATATATTGTGGCTCTAACCTCGTTATCTAACTCAAAACAAGATGGTAAGGTTAGAGATTGTTTTATTCCATATTTAATTAAGCAAAATCCTAACCATTTGAAAGAAATAACACAGTCTTTTCTCATGATGACAGCTGAATGAATTGCACCTTTTACAAAACCACAACATCAAGTAGATTAACAGTTTAGAAAAAAGAGATGTTTTTTAAGTGGTTGGAAACCCGGTTTTATTAGTACCATAAAGGACGGCAACTTTCAGCAAGACTGTGAATTGTGGCAGAGACACATCTAAGCGGGGAGCTAAAGCAGGGGGGTGACAAACCGGGCAGATACCAGCAGCACCACGGAGTGGTACCAACTCTCTGCCCAGCAGCCTGCAGAACTGCCAGAAATGTTAGCTGAGGCTGCAATCACAAGCTGTGCTTAGATGTGACATGCTCCTTCAGTGAGAGCCTAATCTTTGTCTGTGTTTTCAGTTATCTCCTGCTTACAACAAGAGGGCCTTTTTCCAACCGCAAAGATTCCCTGGAGTAGCAAGATAAGAGTTTCACGTTCAAGCGGTAATTGTTTTACGTCGTCCTCTAGCTTTGCTACTCAGTCAAAGCAGAGCAATTGCGTAAGAAGTTCCTTTGTAAAGTCTGTGCTCCTAATTTGCCTGCCGTGCCTCCCACAGCTCTACTTTAAATCACTGCCCAGGAGGACAGAGCCCTGACATAGCATCGGAATTTTGTAAATTTTCGTTCAATGCACTGAAATCCAGACCATTTCACAGCAGTGCCCTTTTCAATCACTTAGAGAATGCAAGTAAGTATCACTCAATTTGCTCTCTTTGCTTGAAAGAAACGTAATTTTTGTCTGCATTTGAGTATCTAATCCAACCTGTATCACACTGCAATTTCTGCCTGGTTAAGAAACTTAATATTAAGAAACTAAAAAAAAAAAAAAAAAAAAAAAAAACATAGGCAAAGAGCAATGGGCAATTGAGAAATAACTACTCATTCCAATAGCATACATTTGTGGATAAACTCTCACTTGTATTCAAATTTATGAATAATCCAATGTGTCAACTAGCAGACATCTGAACAAGACAAGCAAAGAATCTGGACCCTGCAAATAGGGAAATTAAGCTTGTTTAGTTAAGCATTTTGCCCAGGTCAAGAACTTCAATTAAATAATTTTATTTTTTCCAAATCTGCTTGCTTTATTCTCAGTATTGTTACAAAAACAAGGTGCATTTTTATTTGAAAGCTTTTGTTATATAGACACACATAACAGTACATGTATTAATTAGCTTTTGCTTAATAGATGTCAGGTTTGATAGTCTGCAAGCCAAGGTTTATTCCTTCTGTTGATTGTCTCTTTTTTTAATTTTATCTTTTATACTTTTACCTCATGCAGCTAGCACAAGTCATGGAAAGATGCTGTCACTTCAGCACAAGAGCATCTGGATACTGGCTGCCTATTTCCAAATAAAAATTTCATAATTCTCTCTCCTACCAACATAATTAACCTTAAAACCTTTCTGACAATCAGTCTCAAATAAATTTCTTATTTGTGTTATGTATGAGAGCTAAAGGACATACCACAAAATACCTGGTAAAAATACACTTTTGCATATCTAAGACAAATAAGTTTTCCACAGAGGTGCCTGCATGGTACTTTTTCTACTCAAGGTACCTCTTGTGCATAATTAGAAACCATTTCTTACGCTTGATAGCAACTTTTTTCCCTAACTCAAAGTAAAAATGCAAGTGGATTTGTCATTAATCATCTTAGGTTCCTTTCCAGGAGAACCCTTTCTCTCTCCTGGTAGCAGGTCCTGCTAAGGAGAAAATGTAGGAGCACAAACTCCACCATCTCACAGACAGACATGCTTTGGCATGCATGGCTCAGAACCACAACATGGACCTTTACTTTTTCCAGTGTCCAACAGGTTCATGACCATCTGCTCAGAAAGGAACTTCAGATACCATGTCTCAATTCAGGTCTGCCCTTCAGCTTCTTTCAATGTAAAGTAGCACTACTCAATTTCAATAAAAGATTGCCAGTGTCCACCAGGATTTTAATCTCATGTTGACACTAAAGTACAGGACAAGCATCTTGTTATTTAAGTTTATCTATTATGCTTAATATTTTTATATATAGAAGGATGCCAGATTTTTTTTAACTATGGGTTAATTTTGACAGTTCCTTCAAGGTATCTGCACTTGATACACCTATTTATCCACTGCTAACCCTTGGCCAGGAATGTATAGTCATAGACAATGATTTTAGCATACTTCTCAATATTTAGCAATTGTCCCTATTCTTTCAGTAGAATCCTCCTCAGGGGTTATATATGCAGGACAGCAGCAATAGGTCTTTAAAAGTCAGTAGAGTAGACGAACACTCAGCCCTGCAGGACTTTAGCTCTTCTGACATGTAAGAGGAGGAAATGAAAAGGAGAAAAAATGCAATAATTTGCAACTCTGAGAATGGGCACCTCCTACCAAAGCTTTTCAGACTTGGAATACCCATTCTTCCTCAACATGGATGTGTGGCAGACAAGCAGTGAAAGGTGCTTTTGTCATCACAAAAGAGTACTTTTTACGCTGAATAGTGTTTACCACTTTTCTTACGATTTTTGCAAATAAAACAAGTTTCCCATGGAACTATCCACACTGCCATCTAGTGCAAAGAGTTGCTTTTTAAAAAAAAGAAAAATGAAACTGCTAGTTTCAAGACAGAAGGTTGTCAGTGTGTTTCTCCTATACATAGCAGCAAACGGAGGTAAGAATTGCAAAACTCTCCTCTCCTTCCTTTTCAATGGCCAACACAGATATCTCCTACTGTTGTAACTGCAGACCACAATACCTAAAGATGTAAGATGAGGGTTGGGAAGAAAGACTTGTTCACAGACAGAGATGAGAGTTTATTATTAAATCAGGTATTGGGAACACAAGAGGTTTTTCTGTTCCCTTTTTAATAAGCACATCAATTATACAGAAACCAGGGTGTGTCTGGGAACCTAATGAAATGCATCCAGCAAGTGTCAGCCCACAGGGAAAACACGCAGCCTCACCCCAAGAGGGTGGCAGATGTTACGACAAAATTACTATTTGCACGTTACACTAATCATTACGCTGCATCTGAAGCCAAAGCACCGCTGGCTGTGGTTGCTGTCAGAAGTAAACCGCACAAGACGAGGGTTACGCAGCTGCTACACAGAAATACTCGAGGCCAAGGCTCAGCCACAGCTGCTTCCCGCAGCAGCTGGTGAGTCACCGCTGCCGAGGGGACAGAGAGACAGGAATGAGTGGCCAAGGCAGCGAGTGGGACCTTGAGCCAGTTTCTGCCCCTGCCAAGGAGAAGGCAGAGCGGTGGGACATGGCGCTGGTCGCTCGGCACCCCACGCCCAGCCAGCAAGGTCATCGCAGGATGCTGAGGGGTCCACACCAGCTATCTGGCTGCCTTCTGGTCAGCAGGCTAAGTAAGGAAATCATGCTGCCAACTAGCTATCGAGTCTAGCGGTTTCAAGCGTCACTGTCTAGTACCCCAAAAAAGTGCATCTTTTTAGTACGGGCTGTTTCCTAACCAAGGGATTTTCATGTCTTCAACTAACATTTTGCACTTAAGTGTGGAGGCCTGCCTCTGCCCAGAAGTGGGGGAGATGCAGTTCCTCCCAAGAGCAGGAGTCAAAACTTCCAGTAAATGCTGTAACTTATCCACTGCAGGAGTCTGCCTGCTTCCCTCACCAACTCATAAAGGGAAAATAATGAAACCCATCTCTGATTAACTGCCCAAGTTACATGATGTTAATCTGCCATGAGGTCTGCAGTTCACTTGGGGTAGAGCAATGCCTCTGCAGGACTCCTGAACACATCCAGGTTTTAGCATTTTGAGTTTTTCTAGAGGAAAAGCAGGAATGTTTGTGCACAAAGTATAACACCCTCCTGCAGTATGGCATCTGCAAAAAAGCCTGCAACAGTGACCAAAAAAAAAAAAAAAAAAATCCTTAAATCAGCAGCCTGCTCACTGTCATTTTTATTATTTATTATGCCCTGGATTAGTCACCAAAAATCATACTAGAAGATCTGGTGTCCAAACAAGCCTGCCCACCCATGGCTCTCAGGCAGTATGCTCACACAGTTACTTTGCTCAGCACCCCTGTGAGAGGAACCAGAGTGGTCTTCCTGCTACGAAAAGACAGGTCTCCTTAGAGACAGTCTTGTGCAGGAGTTTCCTTTCCACCTTGGGGCTGGAGACCTTGACAGCAGCAATCCAGTGATGCTCACTCTCTCAACAGCATGCCAGAAGAGAATGGAAAGTTCTTTGGTTTTGTTACAAAGAAACAAGGTCCACCAATTTACAAAAAACATACAGGTGTGGAGTCTAAAGCTTTTTAAAAGAACAAATACTTTACTGCTGGCACAGTTTAAAGGAGATAGAGGTTTTCTGTGTTGTGCCCTAAAAATCCTTGGAAAGGATCCCAGGGAGCCCACGTACATTTGCACACCATGGAAAGTGGTTGCTTTCTGTGCCACTTATGACTGTTTAGCAGTGTGGGTGAGCTGAGAGGTGAGATCAGCAATCAGCGGACATGCCCCAGACTGGCACCTTTCTTTCAAGTGGAATTACATAGCTTTTTTGCTTGGTAATAGGAAAGCGTTTGCTTCAGGGGAGTGGATGGCACTGCAGAGAAAAGTAAACTAGTCCACGGCACAGACAGCTGCCTGGTAAATCCAGTCACCTTTGTGACCAGCAGACCAAGCCTTGATGCATGTGGGCAAGGCAGCAGTCACTTCTGTCTACCCTTCTGCTGTCCTTCAGCAACAGAAAAGCTTTGTCTAAAACTGAATAGATCCATTAGCCACAGTTGAGCCTTTATCTAAAAAAAAAAAAAAAAAAAAAAAAGAAAGAAAAAAGACTCACCTTTCCCAACTTAGCAAAAAGTAATGGGGGAGGATGCTAATGGCCCAGTCTGGAAAACACCATGGTAAGTAAGATGACAGTGGTAGCCTACTAAAAGCAATCACTGCATGTTGTGCCAGCTCCAGGGGCCATGGTGGTCATCTATTACAGCCTCTCAAAGTCACAGTGGTCAGCTTGTACCGTGAATTTAGGAGGCATTACCTTCACCTGCAGCACCACTCTGCTGCACCTGGGTCCAGGCTAGCCACAGCCCATCAGCAGCCACCTGGTCACTTGGTACCAAGCAGACTCCTCAGTGACAGCCTACCCTGCCAACAAGACCTACTGAAGAGCTGATCAGCCATAAGGCTGGTGGGGAGGGAAACAGTCTTTTGGTCCGGGAGGGAGGGACTTGGCGGCTCCTCGGCCAGCTCACCACATCGGCAATTCAGGTCTCACAATCTGAAGGCAGAGCTGATGAGTAGTGACACTGATGATATCATGGCAATTAAGAGACCAAACCTGAGCCGCAAGGAAGGAGAGGAATTTCACTGGCAGAGAGTAATGTTTCCTCTTCTCTCACACTAAAACAATGACTACCAAACACTATGAAAAAAGAAGCAAGTCTTTGTTAAATATGTAAAACCCCTCATCTTTGCTACTGTATGCACAAACAGAACAGGATCTCCTTGATTCCTGCTCTCCTCCTCCTTGTTCACAGCTAGAAATACTCAAAAGACTTCAAAATGGAAGACAAAAGAAATACATTTAAAATTTCCATTATCATAATTTTACCAGTTTAACAACAAGCCTCTGGCAACAGCAAGGAAAACCAGGTGTTTTTCCCAGTATTCAGCTATCAACACAAGATTGGGCAGGAGGGAGAAATTCTGTACAATAAAAACCACCCCACCCCTCCATTTTCAGTATTCTGTAAAATTTACATTCCAGTAATTTTTTTAATTATGATTTGGGGTTTTTTACTGGTGTATCTGAGAGAAAATGGAAGTCTTCATTAATAAGAAGGCATATTAAACATGTGGCTTGAAAACTATGTACAGGGAACAAGTATTTCCCAAGTTTGCAAAAACTAGGGGATGTCAGGCAGGATAAAAAGACAGTAAAAATGCGGTGCATCCACACAACCTAAGTAACCCATGAAACTCCTAGCCATAGGATGTTGTCTGTGCTAAAAGTCTACATGTATTTAAAACCCTGGATGGAAGAAAAATACAACGCATTCGTCCACCAAGGACTACTGAAACAAACAAAGAAACTACCTGTGGTTTGAGAAAGCTCTGGACCACAAATGGTTGGAGGTTGGTGGTATATTCTGGGAATGGATTATGTGCCTGCCTTGTTCTCATGTTATATTCCCTGGGCACTTTTCTCTGGTCACCGCCAGAGAACAGACTGAACCCTGTGGACCTTGACCTGATCCAATATAGCCACACCTGCATAAATAAAACAGAACAAAGTGACAGAAGGAAAGCACCACTTCAGATTGTTTCTTCCACTAGTAGCAGCATTAACAGAAGTGGTTTGAAGTGACTATGTTATTTTTAGGTATTCAACCTCATCTTTTTATGGACAAATGCATGCTAAACTCTGCAACTCTAGAAAGAGCCTAAGGATAGTGTAGTGAGCTTGCACTTCCCTCAGAACTTTCCAGACAGCTGGCTTTCTGGTTTTCTTTTTTTAAAATCAACACTTAGCATTTCCAAGTGATTTGGAACGACATTTCAAAGGAGGCGCAAGCTCTGTATCCTATCTCCACAGACACATGCCAAAACTTATCCAGAATTGCTAACTAAATTTCAAAGGCATGGAAATATTTGACTAGTTCTCCGTCAGGTTGTGCGAGAGTGCGCACAGACAGAACTTGTTTGTGGGGGTGTTGTTTGTCTACAAATAGGGCATTTTGCTAAGGAATGCCTAACATAAACTACACATTTCTTGAGAAGCCTGGCAAATCTAGGGATTATCACTGACTAGGAAATAAATGTCCTTTTCACACCTACAGCATGTTGTGCTGAAAATGTGTTCTCAGATGGTGAAGAAAATCTGCTCACCTTTCTAATTAGCATTATTTATTTATATACACAGCATGTTATGAAAAACAGTGTTTGCAAAGGAGGCCATCCTGTTGAACAGAGAGAGGGAGAACATCCTTCAGGGCATACTCATGCAGATTTACACAGATATTACCTGATAGCTTAGTCCTAAAGCAGCCTAGCTCTTGAGAAAAACAAGAGGCACTTGCTGCCAAACTGCTGCAGCTGCTCACCCTCACGACTGTTACAGACACTCCTGGGAACCTCTGAAGGCTGCTTTGTTCATTCTTGGCTTTTCTTCCTCACTTTAAGTCGTATATCTTGATGATTACTCCCATGCAGCACCTTCTCTCTTGAGCTATCTACTGCACACACCAGGACTTTTGTTGAGAGAAGGGCACTGCCCTAAAGTAAAGCCAAGCCTCTGGAGCAGTTTTCTGCCCAGAATATTCCAACATTTAAAAAGCAAAGACTTTAGCGTATTTCTTAAAAGACTGTTCATGCAGGTTTACCAGGAGTAAAGCAGGAGTCCCAAACTGCATCTCCTTCCACCCACCGAAACCCCCATGGCCCCACAGCAAAATCCAGCTGGGTTAAGGAGGAACTGCAGCCCTCTGACCAATGAAGGCTGCCATGGACAGCCCTGGAGACTTGTCATGAGCCCTTTGGGGACGTAGGGCTGCTCATTTCCCGTAGGGGCTCCAGAGGTAGCTGCTCAGCTCTCTGTCCATGGTTCAGTTCTGCACGCAGAGGGGCATCAGGCAGCAGACTCTGATGCACAGTGGGGGATGCTCACCCTGACATCAGTTGTGAACTTATCACAAATGCCATGGGCATTTACATTACCAGGTATTTACCTGGGTTGGAGTAACTGCACTTAGTGCACAAGCTTATGAAACCCAACTACTCACCTTTCTACCCAGCTTGGCCCTTGTGGTTTCTGTGCTCGGAGATGGAGAGGCTACCAGGAGACTTTGAGCAATGAGTCACATCTAAACCTTTAGACTAATTCTCTTGCATATGATACTGAAGCCAATGAAGAATGATTTGTACAGTATTAACACTGTGCAATACTAAAATACTAACACTTTTTTTTTTTTAAATCCTACACAGACTAAGTTAAGAATAATCCTATTTCCACATGGGTGAAAACTCTGGCAGTCCTGTGGGGAATCTGACAGCTAATAGATCGGTTCACGTGGAGTATCTTTCCTGGGGGCTGTACTTCTTCCCTAGACTTGTTCATCACATTTTGGGAACACTGACAGGGGATGCTCCACCCTGTAAAAGAGACACTGCTGGGAGCTGTGGGAAACACTAGGGTGACAGAAAGGAGGGTGTGTGGAGCACCCCTGGGGTAACACTGCATTGAGAGGGTGCTGCTGAGTACAATGGCATGGGCTATGCCCCACTGCAGGCAAAGGAGGCTGGGTGGCCTACAGAGGGACCGTGAACTGCTACATTCATAAAGACACAGCGCTTAACAGAAAGTACTGCACAGTGATAAGAAAACCCCACACTTCCTCACGTCAGGTTTCCAGACTTACTCTGCAGGCAAGCACAGAAGGGGACTTAAGGATGATACAGCATTCAAAGTGCCTACCAGTGAATGACTATCATGCTTGTTCGAGGCATGCCTTTGTCCAGAGCTCTGAAGGCATCAGGAATTAGGAGAGGTATTGAAGCGGCATGGTGGCACCAGCTCTGCTACAGAGCGACTGTGCCAGAGAGGGCTTTGTGTAACTCCAGGGATGACTGCAGCAGCAGGCTGGGATCCAGCCCGCTTGGGCACTCCTGGGCTGCGGGGAAGTACCACAGCATACCTCTGACTTCCTTCTAGTTCCAGGCTCAGTAGTAAGCCTCAGAAGTCCATAAATGAATGCCAAGGTCCACCCGCTCCCCTCTTTCCCCTAGAAAGAACACTTCTGGCAGTGTAGATAGGGACGGCTCAGAAGCCCTGGGATACACAGTGGGAACCATCCCACCATATATCGCTGCCTTTAATGCTTCCAGTGTGAAGTGAACCATGCTTCTGAAACCTTACAGCCAAGTTTCAAAACTTGTGACTATTTTGGAAGCAAGTTGTGCTTTTATGCATAAACATGGAGAGTATGCTTGGATGCAACTTTTAACCTTCTCACTACTTAAAACTTGGACACACAAATATATGCAAAGCCTAATACAAAAAAAAAAGTACAAGGAGATTTCTCTGATACCTCTCATTGTTGTCATCTAAAACCTAGAACAGCACTGCCACAATAATTCACTTTATTAAGAACAAAGCCTGCAGTAAACACAGAAGAAACCATGAGTTTCAACTCACCTAAGCACATTAAAGCTGCCAAATTGCCTTTTCTGTTTAGACAGACATTAGACTAATTTTCCCATGATCACTGCGTGATCACTAAGGTCTTCCGTTTCCTTCATACATTATATGCATCTGGTGACAGGCTTGTGACAAAGACTTATGAAAACGCTCTCAAGCATGAAGTATAACACTGTTGGGATTAACACTAAATTCTCATAACAAACAAAGCAAACTCTTATTGTACTTCCATATATCCTATGTAGAGTATCAAATAAAGACAGAGTATACAAGTGGCTTTTCAGAAATTAAACCATTTTGGCAGTGCTACATAGAACGTGCATGTGTATGTACTGCTACAGAAGACATATGGGGAATCATGTATACCAGATCCAGTATAAAATTTGTATGTTTGCTGAAAAAAAAACATCAGTTAAGTTTACCCACATACTGTTTCTTGGTAAGGCACCAAACCTCACAATAAATAACACTATTCCTTGTAGTTTGTCTCTACTTTGCCACCGATATGCGATTCTCAGTATCTCTGTTTCTGTAAGGCTTATCTCCTCCCTTACAGAAACCCAAGCCAGCAGCCCTACTTTCCTTCAGAAAGACATTTGATACAAACGGCCGAAAAGGAAAAAAGTTCCTGTTTCCTTTGAGACTTTTTCCTTCAAGAAGTGTGGCCCATGACTTGTGAGGAAAACCACCATCTCCGCTCCCTGGAGAAAGCATGAGAGCAGAGCAGACAGCAAGGAGTCCCCTTGCAGAGAGTCAGCAGCAGTCCTTAAACCAGGAGTCCGGCAACACACCTCAGCCAACCTCACCACCAGCTGGCGAAAGGAGAGGTCTTTCCAGCCCCACCACTCTGCCCAGATCCAGCTGCTCCCTGGGTACCTCGCTGTGAGCTGCGCAGACAGATGAACAACTAGAAAACATTGTTGTTGGTTTTTTTTTCCCCTGTAGTGCTGGGTTTGTTCCCATTTAGTCCCCCCAACCCAGCTCCACACACGGGCAGGCAGATAGGCTGGTGTGCTGGCACACGGGGAGATCACAGAGCTGCACTCTCTGGGGAGGGTTTAATCCAAATTAAATCAGGGAGGCACAAACAGGGTGCCCATTTTCACTGGCCAGATCTCCCACCCGCTCTTGTGCCTGCTCTCAAGATGACAGCGAGGAACCAACAGGAAACTTGTGTCGTTCCTCCCTCCACTGTCCCCCAGAAAGGTTTGTTTGTCCTGCTTGCAAAGCACGGTCAAGGCAAGGCAATGCTTCCAAGGCTTCTCCTTGGGCTCCTACAGATAACCCATCTGTGGAGGGATCAGTGAGACAGAAATAAAGCCTGTGGCTGTGCCGTATTGCTGCAGCCTCAGGGAGCGGGGGACTATCACACACAGCCTTCATCTAATTCCCCTGTCCCACAAATCTTCAGAGCAGCACCTGTGGCAGTACCCACACCGCTGGGGCAGACAGTTTCAGCAGTGTTTGCTTTGCATGGAGGACAGCATCTAAAAATCCGCATAACCACCGTGGACAAAGCATGTAACTGTGCATGTGGTAATTATCACGTATTTGAATTGTAATCATTATTGTCCAGGACTAATTGCCCAAGGAATGGAAAGGGACAGATTGGTCCACTCAATGGTTGCTCCAGCGTGTCTGCACATTCAAAGGCATGAATATCACCTGCTGCTTTGAACAGGGGCTTCCTCATTTCTGGACCAGATTTTAATTTAAAGAGCAAACAAGAAAGCAGCTTGAATTTTGCAGCAGCCTTGCTCCACTTAGGAAGGAGTCATAACCCCCATTAGTGCTTTCATTACCTTTTCAGCTGCTTATGAAAAGGACATTTTTCATAAGAAACAGCATAACCATTTTCCAGTGCCTTGTAACAGACAGTAATGCTATCTCCAGTCATTTTATAATCTCACTTGTAGAGCCTGCAACAGAGAACAGTTTATAAAAACCAGAAGCATGCAGAGATAAGGCAGTATTTGCAGAGCTGTTCAGGATACCAAAAGCTGCCAGCTTTTGAGAAAGGCTGAGTTTATGGCCTCTTGATTAGTTCTAACTGCATGACAGGACACAAACACAGTTACTGCCTTTTAAAGTTAGCCTGCTTGTAGTTAAGAATGTATGTACCATAACCGAGAGCCACCTAATGGACACTGCCTGCTATACCAGCCCTGAGCACAAGTCCTAGCCTCAAAATAATCATCGTCTTTATACGGTAGACATAGGATAACCCCCTGCTCCTGCAGAGCTGTCACGGGGTTTGTGACTTTGGGAACTGTGACCTCAAAATCTCCTGAATACCACAACAATTTACCACTTCGGAAAATAGACTCACACAGATTAAGCGACAAAAGCATACTGATTATTTGCTGGCAAAAAGTGTATTTTCTTTCTAAATGTGCACATTTTTATATGCACAGAGTGTTAGAGTCAAGAACAAATAATCCCTTGCTTCCCAAGAAAGGAGGGAAAGCAGTCAGACTTAGGGTATATTAATAGCTATTAGTACGCCAGACAGAAATGCCTAAAAAACCTCTGCAGGCATTTTAACTTTTCCTGATCACACAGGAGGAAAGAAGGTCACAGGTGCCCAAGATTAACAGTAGTCAGATGAAAACAGCCTTTATTGGTTACAGAAAATGAACAGAAGAATGTACCCATGATCTTGGACACACCTGAAGGTCTTCTCTCCAAGAGAGAGAATATTTATGGACTGAAGCATGAACAACTTCTGCCTCCTAAAATGAGTAATTTTACATTTCACTCTCCATTGCCTAAGAATTAAACTGACTTTTGCACACTGAAACCCCGAATGCATCATTTTCCTGAATTCCCCTGTGTGAAGAACAAAACAGTGAATGTCAAAAGAGAAAACAATTAAAATAATTACCATTGTCATGCAGTTCTGTCCTATTCCTTATGCAGGTTCTCCCTCTGAGTCTTACTCAATTGATTCATTTCACTAACAGTGGAAATCTTTCTTTTGTCAGGTTAGTTTTCTGCTGAGCAGCACGTTAAAGTAGCATTGCTCGCTTTCCGAACAGTGCACTTCTGCCCTGCTTGTGCCTTGGGCACAACTGTCCAGCCTTGACCCAGACTGAGAAACTTCTCCAGCTGAAAAACAACCTGCTGAAGGAGAGCCTGCTGTATGCAGAACTCACACACACGCCCGCCTTCTCTGTTTTCCCTAAAGAAGAGTTTTTTCCAGTATTCCCCTCTTCCTGTGACCCCCCCCCCCCCGCCCCGATCTGCTCCTTCCAAAACCACAGCGCAATACAAACATGCATTTCCTGCATGGAAATCTTGCGCTCGGTAACAGGAATACCTACTCTGTCCAAAAACACGGCTCTAAACATATGCTAAAAATTTACAGGGAAAGCAAGGCCATTCTAGTTTTTTAAATCCAGCGCTAAAGAAAGGCATATGTTTTATAACCTTGGTAACTATGAGGTTGTCAGTAGGGTTGGTTATACAACTGTTAGGCCTCATTAATAAGTTCAAGAACACAAAACAGTCTTGCAAGAATCATGAATCACTGGCCATCTGCTAAGGTACTGTCACCCGAGGTCAGTCACCCCCCTGCCCACCAAGAGCTCACAGCCAAGGCTGACCCCGGAGATCAGTGCTCCCACCTCTGCAGCACGCATGGCTGAAGGCGCTCAGTAAACACTCAGCACGAAGCTGGGGGGGGGGACAACTCCACACACAACCAATGTAGCAAAAATTTTACTAAACGCTAATGCCAGGTGATTGCTTAAAATCTGCATCTATTGCTTTCCTGCACCTGTTTTGTGATACAGTGTACTAAGAGGGATAGGGTCCTAATACAGCTCTGTGAACGATACCTCCTTTAACTTGTTTGTTAATCCACTTTACAGCCACCACTTCCTGCTGCTCTACAGGGAACACTGGCAAAGTACCGTGCTGCTGCAATATTAATGATGAAATACAATTATTGAATCAGAAGGTCTTCTAAAGCACTCAGTGGAGAAAATACAAGGAAGACAGAGATTATAGAATATACAGAGAAAACAAGAAAAATTTACGGAACATAGAAAATCTTTTACTTCCCCCCACCCCTCCTTTTTTTAAAGCCTAAATTCTCTCATAAGGAAGTAGGAGCCATCTGCAGTAAACAACAAATAAAACCTACTGCAAAGTTCTCATGTTGTCAATGAAGCTTTTTGCTTTTTGCTTTTCCAAAGTCATTCATTCATCTAGTCCAACCATTGTATTTACTGAGGTTTACAAAGCCAAAAACAGCTGTAGGCTGTACAGATTAACTGAGTATCAACACATTCCCTACTATAAACTATTTTTAACCACATCATTACTACAAAGAAACTCTCATAACTTACATTTGGGATTTACAAACTACTGAAAAAACAAATAACTTTCATAATTTCAAACGCTTCTTTTTTTTTCAATTCCTCCCTGTCAGGACTGCCATTCCCTGTCTGAGGAGGTATCTTCCCCACCGCTAGTAACTCATACAAAATGTTAAGGTCATCTCTGTTTCACTATACTTTTTTTTTTTTTTTAAACTTATGAACTGCATACCTCCTCAGTAAAAAATAAATCTGCCTCTCCCTCTTTGTCTGAGAATTGTTCCACAGAGCAAGGGGCAGGGAAAAATCCCATTAAATGAACCCTTACCAGAAATGTTGGGGGGAAGTCATCCCTAGGCACAGAATGATACTGCACCAGTAGGAACTACTTTTGACTTTGTTTTTACCCTGAAAATTACTGGAATGGGAGATTAATGGACTATGACCTATTCCATGTTTATTGGGATTAAAATGCTACATAGATTTTTAACTTTCAGATCCTTAATCTCTTTCTCCTCAGTCTCTTTACAAGCTAGCTGCTGCTGAGATTTTCAGTGTATTCAATCTTCTATTTCAAGTCCTGTAAGCAAAAATAGAAAACTATCCTCAAGCTTCCCAGAAGACTGGTTTTCCACTATGATCCATACACCATCATAAGCCTTACACTGCATCAAAAAAAAGTCTTCACAGTGGAACAGTATTGTGGCTTGCTATCCTCCCTGAAGTCCTGTTACCTCCTACATATCGTTCTTTCACACCTGTCTTCTCTTTACAGGCTCTCACATTGTCTTTTTATGTGGTCTTGCCTGTATATTCGTTACTTCTATATGAAGGGTACATGTATTTGGAGACGAGGGTTCAGAGTGCAGAGTTCTTCTGGATACGACCTGACAACAGCAGTTATCTGACTTAAATGAATTATTTGTATCACTCCTCTCAGAGAGCCTTTTCAGAAGTGCCCTACCGAGGAACAGAAGATTTTGTAGTGCTATATTAGGCAACTCTTAATCACCTACACAAGAGGAAGCATGAAAGTCAACCTCTGAAGCTTTTTACAGCTGAAATAAGGCTTACGATATTTCTTTCAAAATCTGGGCTTTAGAGCTTTTGTTGCTCAATACATTAGCAATCTCAAAATTAAAAAACAATTACCCATCTCTAAAGCACGTGCATGCACAAATCTTTTCACAATTAATATTATATCACACGTGTTCAAACAGTGCTGTGCAGGCAGGTTAGCACCATGGCTAATGCTGGGCTTGCATGAGTTAAGCAGATACTCTCCTTCTAGGGGGGCAAACCTGATACAGGATAGGTGCTCAAGGCTGCAGAGTGAACCAGCAGAAGAAAGCTCCTTTTCCTCTCTCAAATCCTTCAGACCACAGTTCATTGCCCATGCATGTCCCCAAGTTCTGTGTTTGTAAGACTCCTCTGCCATCAAAATTCCTTGAACTTCTGAGCACTTTTTCCCTAGGTGTCTGAAAAGAAAACCTATTTCTAACACAGTTCAAAATTACTCAGTGACCACTGATAGATCATAAATTGTTTCAGATAGCTAGCAAAGGGCACAATGCCTCAGTAACCCCCCCTTCTTTTTTAACAAAGAAAAATTGCTTGTGCTGTCCAGAAGATTTCAGTTTTAAATAAATTACTGATTCTTATTTCTATGCATTTTCAATTAAGACACACCCAGTTAACCAACCTCAGCCAAGCCACACTATTATGTGTTTAAACCTATGCTTACCTGCTTAGTCTGATCTCAGCCACGACTAAAAGGAATTTTACAGGTACCTTAAAACGCACAGCCAAAAGTTAAATAAATATAGACACATAAAATAATGGGATGCATATTTCTGCTGCAAAGTTACACTAAACAAGCCAAACTCCTCCCTGAATAGAAATCCATCAATTACTGACTTTGAAAGGCAGTCTGCTGCCTCCTCTATTTCTTTTTAAAATGTCAAGAAT
The DNA here is from genome assembly GCF_900496995.4 of Aquila chrysaetos chrysaetos. Lineage (NCBI taxonomy): Eukaryota > Metazoa > Chordata > Aves > Accipitriformes > Accipitridae > Aquila > Aquila chrysaetos. Next base: position 58,485,911 of record NC_044030.1, read on the forward strand.
CCTGCTGAACTACATCTTTTTTTTTTGCCTTTTTTTTTTTCCTTTTAAAGCAGAGGGAAGTTGGTACTTAATTTTATACTATTGAATTTGGAGCAAAACAAAGAGCAATTAACTTGAAGTGATGTGACAAAGAAACAAGTTTGGGATTGGGTAGCATTAGTCACAAATGAGGGGTAACCTGGCAGAAAACACTTTCTTTCTTCCTGCAATTTTTAATTTGGCCAGAACAAGCAATGATCCATCCTTCACTAAGGACAGATTTAAAATGAGATGTCTTGCCACACTTTTGAATTTGGCACAGGAACTCTTCTACCCTTTGGGAATCACGGACACATTCCAGCAACTCTGGAAATGGATTTTCCACCAACCCTTTTAAAGTTATCCTGAATTTTAAAAATTGGTTCAGAAAAATCAAACATGCAACATTACCTGTTTACTTCTCAGAGGATTAACTGAGGTTTTTGAGGAATATTTCAAGCACAGTAGCATTAGCCTTTCAAAGTCAATGACAAATTTTCCTTTTACACCCCGAGGACTGACAGCTACATTCAGCTGTAACAACTCCTAAATGCCTAGATCTGTCTTGCACACTCACGACGTTGTCAGCATCTGAACCTTCACACTGATCTTTGCAAAGCAACAGTGTGCATCTTTCCCTTGCATCCTCCTTTTCAGGGAAGATAACTTATCATTGCTGATGCATCTCTACTGAGGCAGCTGTGGTCCCTCATCAGCTGCTGCTGTGTGGAAGAAGCAAGGCAGCAAAAGATGTCAGAACACTTGAGGCCAAGGCAAAGAAATAAGAGAAAACTGGAACAAAACCTGCTAGTCACTTGTGATTTCACTCTAAAGTAAACCACAGGCTCCATCTCAAGGTGGTGAGTCCTTAGAAGTTGTACTTATCTCGAAACTATTTGGGGGGTGGGGGGTGGATTCCTTGGGTTCAAGACAGATTAAACCCTATCTTTCATGATGCCCCCTTAAAATGAAGTTCTCCATTCTGTATTTTTTAACCTCACCTTCCCACATTGCCTTTCCTATAGGCACACTAGAGAAAGCTTTCAGGAATACAATTTGTCTAGCACAAAATAAGTAAAACAATACAAACAAAACAATATAAACAAAATTCTGCATTTTTATAGCACAGTATTCCAGGTGCACAAGAATATCCTGCATTAAATGAGAAAGAGGAAGGGTGAGGAACCTTGAAAAACAGCTTAGGATCACGCTGGATCCAAACCTTATTTACTCCATTTTCCATTTCAAAGCAAACTTTGGCACTAAAAAACAGATCATGTTTCAGATGCTTAAAGCTTGCAGTGAGGCAACACATAACTGCTTATTCAATTATTTTGTAATTAGTTGGAGGCACAACCATTTTCCGAAACAACATAGCTCAGTTTCTACCTACCCAGCAATTCTTCTGCCATTTCTAACCATGTTTGTTTATACTGCATACAGCTTAGCCATGTTTACATTGATGCATACTGGGAAAATCTGTGCAGCCACCCCTGAGCACCCTTATTAAGAGCAGCATGGAAGGGAGGAGGAAAGGGGGAAGAGGAGGAAGAGAACAGGAAAGTGCCCTGGGACTATACGTGCTATAGATAGCAGATGGGTAACACACCTTGGCACACCACATTTCATGGAAACGGCAGGAGAGATGCCAGCCAAAATGGTTGTTGGGAGAAGAGGGTTAAAAAGTGTTCTGCCCTCTGCAAAAAAGAAAGGACTTACCAACTTCACTGTGGAAAGATAATCAATAGAGGCCTCTAGAAGGACAAAACGTGATTAGTTATCATGGTTACAGACATTAGGCAAGGACATAGCTCTACTTAAAGCAAGTTTTGCAGAAAATTCATTACTTTTACAGCTGAAAATTAGTTTGGACTGAGTATCCAGTGAATCCATTAAATGGTCTCATTAAGAATCAGCTTCTGTCACTGCAGAACCCCTCAGAGCAGGTAACGGAATTGTTATCAACACTAATTTGCTAAACTCAGCATGTAATTCATTATGCTCCCCATCGCTTTCAAATTAGTGGTGGGCAATATCATGTAACAACAAAAAGGAGAAGAAAAAAGATTTTGTCCATGACCATGTACGGGTGTTGCACAGGATGAGTATGTCCTGCAGCCTAGCCAGCAGAACCAGTGCTGGTACTGCAGGCAGGCTGGACAACGTTTGCTCAGCAATAAGCACTAATCCCACCCAAGGCTTTGCCTGGCTGTGTGGCAATAGGCTGCAGATCTCAGCGGTGAGGTAATTGGAGCACAAGGCATCTGCATTATAACCAAGACAGGTTTTGCAGCACTGATCAAACCTGGAAGAGGCTGCTGAAGTTTGTCCCACCCAAGCAAGTTTTATACATCTTTTTGTACCAAGAGAAGGGAGAATGGGAAGAAGAGGAGTTTTCTTTCCCTTATAATAAGGCATGTTGCAACTTGCAATAGACAAAGCACTTGGCGTTACACCTGGGTGGGAATGGATGCGACCACACACATTTTACCCTCCTGCCCCATGCCTTCAAAAAGAGAGTATTTTAGGCAGTACCTTTCAAAAATAATCGAAGGGTATCCCCCACATACACACCTTAATTCCTATACTGGAAGAAAAAAAAAAATTTAACATTATGTATTTTGATGCAGTTGAAAGGAAATGAAAAGTAATGGAAGGCTGTCAGATAACTTTTGTTCACAAGCCAAGCCCGCTTGCCTCACTGCTCCCCTACCACTTTGCATTTATACTGACTGCTAGGAAAAGCCTCTCTGTGTTTTCCCTTGGGGAAACTAAAAATGTTTTGGGTTTTTTTGGTTTTTTTTTTTTTTTGTAAATCAACTACTTACAAGTCCTTTTGCACCATGCCATTCCTGCAACACCTGCACTGGCTGTATGGGATTACAATCAAACACTAATTTTATTCCATTTCTTTTCCTCATATTTTTTAAAGCCATACTTAGGGGCAATATGAAGAAGATTTTGCTGCAGCTGTCCCTGTATTTTGAGCATGGCCTGCAGAGATCAGTCACGTGAAGCTGAGCTCTTACCATCTTATCCATCCCACTCTCAAGGCCTTCTCCACAATTGCTTTCCTAAGGGTAAAAAATTTGGGATGGTAGCAAGCAACACTCAGGTCATTTGTACAGTAGATTTCTAATCTAGATAACTTTCTGAAAGTCACTTGACCTTTCTGGACTAAGGCATATTTTGTCAGTATGAAGAAATCAACAAATGTGAAATTGCATTAAAGCTCTTTTGTGTTTGTCAGACTATTTCTGATTGATTTCTAGGGGGGGTAAATGAAGAGGTCAGAGTAATTTCATCTACGCACTGCCTGCAGAGATTTCCCAGATGCAGAGAAGGAGAATCCATCCCCACCGTACTTTGTGATGTCTCCTTATCTTACAGTTTCTCATTACAGTAGCCACTAACAAAGCCAGTGAAAGACGCTCTTTTAGACAAACACCAGGAACAAGGAATTTTCAAAATTGTATGTCACTACCAAAGTATACTTGTTTCAGAAAAAAATTACACACACACTCTCATAGTCCAAAACCATTTGAATAGAAGGTTGTAACAAAGCCAGAATTCTAGTAAAATGGCTAAAGTCTGTCCTTCTGGATGAAAACACAAACAGATGCACACTTGACCCAAAACCAAAGTCACAGGCATGTCAATGTCCAATTGTTTGTATCTTCTGTAAGATCAAATCAAAGGTATCCTCACTAACCAGCACAGAATTTTCAGTTGCCTGTATTATGTCAGAATTGCATAAACATTTAAACTACTGGAAAATTTGCCACTTTGATCAATCAAGTGAGTTATCGCAGACCTATCAGATGACCTATGGAAAACCTCCCACTCCCCTTCCACAACAGGTTTCTATCCATCAAGCAAGCCACAAAATTCATGATCTTGAACATCAAAATAGTCTTCTTCAGGATATTGAAGGTTTCATTTAAATCCTCACAGCCCCAAGACCCCCTTAAGATAAATCATTTTATATTAGCAGTGAAGGAGTTGGAGATTTACAAAGCGAGTAAGAATTCATAACTTTCACATTTTAATCATTCATAGCCACTGTATTTGATTTAACTCACAATTTCCATCACAAAACAAAGAAGTTTTGAAGAATGAGTTATTCTCAATGTAAGCCTCTAGCAAGCCTCTATCAATCATGTTAGTCCTTTCCCCGTTAGTTTTTTCCTCTGTCCTGATTGAAACTTCACAGCCAGTTTAATTACTTCATTACTTAATGATTTATTACCTTAAAAGGCTGTAACTGTATGGAAAGCTGAACTAATACACAGCAATTCTCCATGGAATAGAGGAAACTATTATAAACATCAGTATAGCACGTGAAGATCAACTATGTTCATACTTGTCATTACCCTAACACTTTTACAAAGGGGGAAAAAAAAAAAAAAATCTGTAGAGGTCTGGAATGCTTCTACCAAAGGAAATATATGCACACACATAAAGGGAAATAAACAATTCCATACTCAATACAATATTCGCTTGCCACAAATTGTACATTCCCTCAGCTGTATTAGAATAACAACCTGTAGGAAGCTACCATTCCAGAAATTATAGCTTAAAAAGAAGTTTCAGTGTTGGACATCTGTTGGGAAGACTAAGCGTTTGATAGTTTTGCTGGCAAGTTTTATTTTTTACTTATTTATTTATTAATTTCCAGTGTGTTGAGCAGCTCATTGTACCTTTGTTCAACTACAGGGAAAGAACTGTTTAGTTTACAGCACAGTTTTATATGCAAATTATATTCAGTAGACTCTCTACTCATCATAAGTGTCAACAGGAAAAAAAAAAGCATGACAAATTTAAGACTGTTGAGATTTTTCATAAACTTTGAAGGAACACTGAAATTACAAAGCATGCCTAACTCACTGTAAAGCATTTTCTCTAAGCATGTGCCAAATCATGTATATTAAAGGATTTTTTTTTCTAAATCTACTAGGACACTTTATGCTCCATTTTCCATTTCTAAATATTTATGACAATCAAAAAAGTCCCATCTTCTGCATACCATCAAACTTACTGTTTATACACACAAAGTCACTGTTTGCTTAGCTGTCCCAGAAATAAAGCTTGTTTCTACTCTGTGGAAACATTTCCATTAGATTTAGTAGCACTGAAGAAAAAGCAAGCTTTCACCCCCACACAAATCAAAATTCAGGAGGAAATTCAGAGTTCAAAATGAAGAGATATTTTACTGCCAATAGGGGGAAACGAGTCTTAACAAATCAGCCAGCTGTTGCACTAACAACATCAAATAAAGAAATTGTGGAGCTTTATCAATAATGCATGGCTGCGCACAGACAATTTATAGCTGTTTTCCATCATTGGGTATTGTGTAGTACTAAATTAAGTCTACAAAATTCAAGGACAGTCCACCCACACAGCTACTGTAAGCCAGCCAGGCCACTTTGAATAAACATTTTAAAGGCATAAAGTGAGTTTTATTAGCATGCTGAGCCACAGTTCCTAGTGGACAAAGCAGCTCCTTTGAAAAAGTAAAAGTACATTTAGCAGAAGAGATGAGTCACTCTTGTGCCTTACATGTACAGAAATAGCAAAAAAAGAAAAAAATATATACATGCAACAACTCAAACCCCTGAATTTATTAAGATTAAAACACGAAGCCAGAGAATTTATTTTCTATACTAGAAACTGATTGTCAGTCTCAGAAAATCCTGAGAAGTGCTGAACCAGTCAGGTTCTGACAGCAAAAGAGCTAAAAACCAAAGATGGTTTTGACGGGTTTTGTTTACATTTAGGTAGCTCCAAAGATTAATAGATTTATTTTTTAATCCTTCATAAGTCACATAAATCAGAAAAGCACACACAAGGCTCTTTCATCAAGATAAAGAACTAGTTATCATACTGAAATCACCTCAGCAACATTTATGGCACCAGTAAATAAGCAAAAGGTGGGGTCCCTCCACAGGCCATATTAACCAAGAGACGGTATGCCACAAGTTGGTTGCTTTCGGTCAGTCCCACCTCTTCCTACCACAGCAGTCCCAGCACTTGAATGCCTGAAACACAAGAAAGCATCAAAGAACTTGGAGCACACGAGCTGGCCACGAGCAGCAAAAGGATGCGGATGCCAGGTCTGTGAATCCAACAGTTTTACCCAGGCTCTGCTCTGGCAGTGGCCAATGTGCCACCTGGGTCCTCCACCTGGGTCCTCCACCTGGGTCCTCCACCTGGGTCCTCCACCTGGGTCCTCCACCTGGGTCCTCCACCATGGACTCAGGTGTAACCAGCCACAACATGGATGGCAGCACCACCAGGAGGTAGGTTTTGGTCATGTAGCAGACTTCTACTGCTGTATCTTTTACAATCGCGCTGCCTAGCTTCCCTCTGAAAAAGTACTGCAGAAGTATGAGGTTTGTGACAGCCTTTTTATAACCAGCACACCACTCCTGGTGGGACCCTCCAGGTCTCTCTGGTAATTGGCATGACACAATGATATCCCTGCCTGGAAAAACTAATTTCTTGCAGTGTGGGAAGGTGGAGGATGTAGCACAGCATGGCTGGGCAGCTTGATGGATTTCTGGCACATTTAAGCACAACCACAAATAAGAGCAGGAAGGATGCAAGAGACAGGGCTTAAGCCACATGTGTTGTAAATTGGTCAAGTGGAAATAGCTGGCCAAATTAAAAAAAAAAAAATGACTGCATTTATTGTGCAGGTGTGGAGAGGAAAAAACCCAACCCTGATCAGTGGTATTTGGATTTGCAGACACCTTTAGTTTTCTAGTTAAGGTGTATACTACTGTACAGCAAAGTTTAACTTCACTTACAATAAGCATGCTTTCTCAAAAATCAGATCCCCTTTGCACATGCAAGTATCTCATGGACCTCTGAAGCCAAGTAATCAGTGTGTAAAAATCTAATTTAACTTATCCAGTGAGCCCAGAAAATTCAGAAAGAGCCAGATGTAACTAAATCTTCTCACGATATTGCTGTGCCAGGGCAACCAACCTCCACCCTTTGGTGAAGCTGCTTCACCCCTGTGAAAGCAGAATCTGTCTGTTTTGTCCTACAGGCAGAAACTACCCCAGATGAAGCTGAAGATTTAGCTAAGGAAAGCAACTGCTGGGTATTTGTATTTTAACCTGTCAGAAGTGGAAGGTTTTCTTCAGAGGGTTGGTTGGGGGTTTTTTCCACTTAACAGGTTGAGTTTCTGCTGTGAAAAGTGAAACTGCTGTTTTGCAGTCTGATGAGATTGCAGTAAAACCCTTGGCTAAATCAAGGCCACAGGACACAGCTTTGAGAAAGCCCAGACAATCCCACTGAAGTAAACTTGGCTTTAGAAGTGGAAATTAATTTTAATAAGTCCATTGCTCATCTCACATTGTGAAAGTCTGTGATCCAATTAGAAGCGCATTGCTTTAATGACCTGCACAGGGATCATATTCAGTGAAGTTCAGAGACACACAAAATGCTCTCAGGCCTTCTCCATGGAGTGTGTCACTCCAGTGGGATGCTGGCTTTGTAACTCACAGGCAAAAAGCACTGAGGTGGTCACATTAGTATTTCAAAGTAGCAGTTATCTGTACAAATGCAAAATGGGATGCCTTGAGCACAACAAAGTGTTATTGTGTTACGTGCAATCATGGGCACACATGATCTTCAAACACTGTATTTTATGAAGAGAAATTGAGCTTACTTTTCCAAATACTTGCTGAATTAGTAGTCCCAGTGTACTGAGGTTTAATTTGTAGTACCTCTCTACAGCGCTGGCTATTGCCATTAATGCCTGTACTTTCCTCTCCTCTGTAACACCGAGTTACAGCCCAGCACTACTCACATGTACAGTGGGATAGTTCGCTATGCCACTTGGTGTAAGGATACACAAAGAAGATATGTACATATGTAACATGAGGGGTACTTAAATTCAGAGCATCCGAGAAGCCCCTCTCTTCATCCTGCTCCTCTCTGTAGCCACAGCCTTGTGACAAGAGCTGACACAGAACCTGCCTTTACTGTCCATTTCTTAGCAACTGTACATGGTGGTCCTGCACCTTCTGAGAAGCTACCAGGCAGCCCACAATCATCACTACTTTGGCTCCCCAAATCTGATACAAGCCTGCTCTGGGTTCTCCAGCCTTTCTGCAATCACACTCTTCCCCTCTGTCTGCACGTGTTTCCTTACAGCCTCCTCTCCTCTTCTCCCACCCTGCACCTTGCACAGCCACCCGTGCACCCCACCGGTGCACTCCACATCCAGGCTGTGACTACACTAGTTTACTGACACCCGCTACAGCGCACCAGGCAGCCAGGTCTGGGGACCTGCAAGGGCACCCTGAGAGTCCCTCTACGCATGTATCCGCATTTTCCTCGCTTAGAGGCCCACGCTTGGCTAAGGGTGCACACTTCTACAGCCAGGACATGGCTGTGGCACCCAGCCACACAGGAACTGGGACAAGCCTAGTCACAGTGATAATAAGTTTCCTTATTTAGCCTTTTCTAAGCACTTCTCCCTGCCAGCTACAGCCCTGCCTCGGGGACCAGAAGCAGTTGTGGCTGCTTTCCCCCAGTTCTTGTACAAAGCACATCTTTGCCACCAGAAAAGACAAAATTCACCTATAGATGCTCTTCCTAGTGAAAAGAGGGAGCTCCAGACGAGCGAAAGCCCTGGTATGCTGAACTGCAGAACAGCATCCTGCAAGGAGGTACAGGCACTGCTCTATGAGCAAGAGCCCAGGGCTTATTTGTAACGTGCTGGCATGAGGTCTGCAGTGGAAGTGCAGGCAGGCTTCCCGCTCACGGCAGCTTGCCACAGGTGCATTGCAGCACCCTCTGCCCCCTCTCTGAACTGACTTTTGCGCAAGAGAGCCAAAGGGAGAGTCAGTGGAGTCTGGGTGGATGCACGTACACACATGCACACACCCCATCTAAATGGCAAGTTCAGAGAGAAATGAAGAAAGGCATGAGATGTGCTCTTCCACACTTACTGAGTTTCACAGTTTGGGAAAACCAGCTGGTACCCCTGCATCTTTGGGATCACTAGATTCAGTAGCCCTCTACCTGTCCCAACCGCTGTCAGCAATTCAAGGCCACATCTGTAAGCACAAGATTTACTCCACAGTCAACAGCCAAACAAGCTATCCTCCACTAGTTGGTTTCACTCTGATTAAAGCAGCGAAAGCAGGACAAGACAAGAGTTAATCTGCACTGAGCTATCCTAAACAGTCAGAATGGCCAAGAGACTGAGTCTTTGCTCTTCAAGAGACAAGCTTAGTTTTAGGTGTGTCTTATCTCTCATCTGAACCTGCAGCACATTGCAGTGCACATAACAAGGAGGGCGGTGACAGTCACCAAAAGTAAATAAAAATAGGAGTCAGCTGCCACTTCAAACAGCAGCTGTCAAACCGGAGGGAATCCAGGAGTCAGTAACAAAGAGAGCCTTTACACTGGGATTACCCATCTGGATTTCTTTTATTACAGATTTAATTCAGGCCTTCCCTTTGGTGTTGCTCTTAACCCAGTTTGTATCTTTGCACAGCAACACTTTCATATAGCCCTGTCCCGCTGGGGTGCTTACACCCAGTCCCTGGTCACTGAAATGACTCTGCAGTGAAAGAAGACCATGCTGTGCACTGGGCATTGCACAGATATACTCTCCATTGCTCTAGTCTGTGGCTGGTCTACTGTGCTGCTGAGAAAAAGCAGCAGCAGCACTACAGTGCAGTGGACAATCTAGCTATGAATCCAAAAGATGAGTACAAAATATGGGTAATTAATTAATGAAAGTGATGGCAGCAGCAGCTCTAGTCAAAGCAGAATGGTCACTTTTCCAGCTACAGTTGCAGTTAGCTTCTTGCCCATATTTTTCCTGGTGAAGAATTTGTCTCAGCCTGACATCCCATAGGGAATGAAGACTAAATATTTTTACTACTAAAGCATTATTAATACATAGATAAAGGACTAAGGCATTCTAATGGAAAGGTATACAAGCACTTAAAAGTGTAGAATTGGTGATTTAGGAAAATAAACCAAGTCGTTTCTTCATTGCATCAGTTTTTACCTTACTGAAGTCGGTGAATTTAGTCATAACTATCAAATACTGACAGTCGGGTCCAGCCTGAGACTTCATGTTGGTATGGTTTATTACAGAGCAAGAGGTGGGGCTGGGACAGTCTGTGGGACCATGTCTATCATCTTCCCCTTGCTGCCTGCAAAAAAGAAGTCACATCTTACCTTAAAATATTGTAACACAAGTGCCAGTCCTCTCTTTCCTTTAGGCCTTTTTAAACATCAAAAATAATGCAGAGGCTTCAGCTAGTTCAATGCTTCAGCATTTGACAGCACATTCAGGAACCTGAGAGTCATCCTACAAGAAGAGAAATTAAAAGCACCAATTAGTCCTTGTACATGTTGGGCAATACATCACATGCTTAAAATGGCTGATGCCTGGTAAAGCCATAGTGCTAAACAGTAACGAAATTACCAATCAGAAATATGAAAGGCTAAGTCATTTTTCACTTCCATGGTGAAATGCACAAGCACTATTTTGGTTACAGCACCCTGGAAAGAAAGCATGCACGTTGCAATAGGTATGTCACCCTGCACAGCCTTCCCAATTTAAATCGTCTTTGTTCCAACAACAGTCCGTGTGAGTGCACAGAAACAAAGCTCCAGGCATATCAGGATACACTAGCCATACCAGTTACAGAAACACAACAGTAAGTGTTTATGCAAAGGTAACCAGGTACTAGTTTAAACTGGGAAATGCAGTAAAAAGCCCATGAGAGCTAAGTAGTAGCACTACATAAGCCAGGATGTTGGTGTACATGAAAGACCCATAGAAGTATTTTATAGACTGCAAGTAGAAACATCTACAGAGTGGTTTGTCTCATCTCTGTCAACAGGCTTTTTTAAAAATTCTCACGTTGCAAGGGTTCACACATACTCTTAAACCTTACCGAGTAAAGACACACCAACTGTGGCTAAGTTCATGCCTGCACCACTACGGCATATAAAACAGGTCTTTTCCACCACAGCAATTCGGCTAAGATGTTCTGTCACCAAGGTTTAGACACTTATTTTTCAGTTTCAACTCACTTGGCATGCTTAATCCCCCAAACAAGCAAACTTCCCAAAACCACAGGCACACACATATAGAGACACCGTTCCTTGCACCAAGACATCCTGCCTCACAGCCGCTCACAGGTACAGTCCAAGTCAGCTGCACCCTGAGGTTGTGCTGATGTTGAACAACAACACCGCTAGGGCATTTGACAGCTATGCAGGGATGGGACTGCAGAACAATTTATCTGTTTCTAGCATGGTTACTTAAAAGACTTCTGAAGATTATTTTCAGGGAAGACACTTCTATCGTCCATGTTTTAACTAAGTACTTCCCTAAAGCTTTGGTATGAAAACACAGTGATTGTTGTCCCAGTTTGTAAAACTACAGAGGTATGGACTTAATGGAATACAAGGGAATCATACCATGTAAGAATTTTAAAGAGTTTTTATTATAAATTAATAAACTGGCACTGAAAGCATGTCACAGACCAGTGTCCCTACATATATATACCATCTAATCCTACACTGTTTACAAATGCCTAAAACAGCCTCTTAAGGGTTAATTGTCTTCATAAACTAAAATAACATGTAGCATTTGAAAGTGAACTATAAGGGTCTGTCTGTGGGAGAAGGGGAAGGGGGATTAAGTGGAAGACCTTACACTTTGGAAACATAAACCATAAATGTAACATGTGTTACAAAACCAGAAATCCAAAAAACCCAAGCTTAGGTGAGCTTTAAAATAGTATTCAGTGCTCTTAAGTTACCCCAAGGAAATGGGAGTCAGTTTCTTCCTTCCTCTGTCTAACAATTCCCCAATACATTTAGTTATACTTTCAGCTATTTATATAAAATATGAACTTGTTTACACTGCACGTTAGCTATTCATGATACCCCAAAAATGCTTTTCTTACATTTCAATGGGACTGCATTCCAAGATGATTACAAGTATCTCCAGTTACATAATATTAAAAACTGTAATGCATTAGGAAACTTGAGATGATAGAAAACAAATTATATCCTTGGAGCTATATATTCAAAGATAACAGGAAGTACCACAATCATTGTTATTTCTGTATAACCTCCTGCTCTCCACTTCTGTATAAAGTGTTACAGCGGTTTCCTATGAAAATTCTGAATATTTCAAGACTTCAGCCTTTATCTTGAAGTTGTTCAGTCGATAGTTACACATCCTGGACCACTGTTCAAGGACACAGGAAAACTGACTTTCAAACTCCTACTACCACACCCAGCATGCCATGTCCCCATGACATGTTGTCAAGATCGTTCAGGTATTTCTCATAGCTTAATTTTGCTCCAACAGATTTCACCTTTGCACATTGTCCCACAGCTAGCATAAACTTTATACCAGGTACTCTGTGCAATTCAGCTGAAGGGAGTGTTTATGTCCACACCTGATCCAGATCAGTTTGAAAGCACAGTAACTGCAACACTGAAGGCCAGGACTAGGACATGGCTTTAGCTCCAAGATGAACTAGTGACAACTTCGCAGGAGTTGCTCCTCTGAGAAAGAGGACTGAACAAAAGTCAGAAATCCTTCGGGAGCTAAGATTTATCACATACCCTACCATTTTCCACACCAGATGGAAAGAATGCTTAAGTTTTGCTTTTTACCCTTTGGGGTAAAAATCACAGCATACATGCATACACAATCATCTGACTCCTACACATCCAAGCCCAACCAAAACAAAAAACATTACGCTGCACACCCATTTTTTCCCTTAAGGAGAGAATTAACCACACCTAACAGGTATTGACAAAAACACCAAACATTAGAAAACATTCTGATACAATGGGGATTTAAAAAAATGTATGTAGTACTGTAAGCAAAATTTGAATCTGTATAAAATGGATTTATGTATCTCATATCAAAAAGTAATTGTTCTTCTAAACTACCTCGCAAATGGCAAGCCAAATTCATTCTCAGGCAGAAAACTGACTCAGTGATTAGCACAGAGTTCTAAGCAGAAGCAAAGAAAAGCAAAAATGAAAACAAACATAGTAAAACAGTTAAGCAGAGATATAACATATACAAAAGGAACACATTTGCTGATAAAGTTGTCATTTTTACAGGAAGCTTTAACCTTGAAAACATTTTACATTTAAACAAAGCTCGCTATGCAACAGGTATTTCTTAAATTCCCAAAGACATGGTTTTACCAATTTTTCACAGAAAGTCTATGTACTTCACAGAATACTCTAGCTTGACAAGTTCTCCACAGGCAGGTAACACACATATTCCATCTTGTCCCCTTTTCCATTTTAATATTGTTCAACACCTCCTCCCACACACTCCTCCAACACATGCACCTCCCTCCAGCAGACAGCAGACAGATTCACTTATCTAAAGAGGAATTTATGCTGGTCTGAAAAAACACCAGGCCCCTCAAATGCAATGACGTGCCTGGATAACTTATTGAGATATGCCTCAGATGTTGTGTCAAACACTTCAAAGTCAGTTAAAGATGCATTGCATAGCATCAGAAGGGTAGTCACATTCTTGCTGGGAAGAAGAAATTATTTTAAAATAAATTTGAATTTGAAGGTAACACTTCCAGTGGTAAAGACACTATTTCCTAGCGGATACGTTCTAGATTTTTTGGACAGAAAGCCTTTAAGTAGTCAAAAGCAACATTCAATCTTGGTACACCTCACTACCATAAGTTCTCATAATTGCTAAAGGAAATAACTAAGGCTATGTCTGCATGGCACAAAGCACCATGCTAATTAACCCTGCAGAGACACTAATTAATCTGGGCAGGGCGCCACGGTAACATGACTACTCTGCTGCCTGGGGAATCTCCCCATGCCGATGTATTGAAGTATCCTGCCATTCAGTCACCCCCCCACACCCCTCAAGCGGTCTCTTTCACATGAAAAAAGTCTTACACCAAAAATGAACCACCCCCCCCCACGGAGGGGTGCTTCCTCTCAGAAGTTGTCATACTGCTCTTTGTTATTTAAGCCTGTGACCTACAGCAGACAATACCGAGCTGTACATTGCACTAATTCTTAACAAACAGCAAAATAACCGATCAGTGTTACTGAGGATCCTAGGCTGCTACGAGGAGAGGGTGTCTCTACAGACAGCCTCCTCGGCCCCAGCAGAAGGTGCAGGATAGCATCTCAGAGGAGCTATGTGTAATGATAACGATGATTGTCTGCCAATCACCTGCAGCAATTCACCCCACAACATTTTAATTTCTCAGCTGGTCTCAAAACAGAGCAAGAGACCCTGTAGACCTAGTGTAAATGTTTGTGAGTTAGTAGGGTCTAAATAGCAGTTAAGGGTGTGGTTGTTAGCACATTAAAAAAGTTAAATTGTTGCCAAAGCAACTTTCCTTTCAACCTTCTGGTGGTAAGTCCTGGGCTAAAACCAGAACACCTTATCTGCTGTACCTGATGCCACCTCTTGGTACAGAGACTAGCTCTTCACGTACTGCAAATGGACTCTGAACTTCTTGTGACTTGTTAAAACACATGCCATAAAGAATAACATACTCAGCAGTAGCTTGAAGTGCTTGTCCCAATAGGAACTGGGTTTTGAGCTGCCAGAGAGCAAGAGGGAAGGGGAACATCTGCCATACAACACAACCTGCAGCAGAACGTAGCCTCGTAGCCTGCTCAACAACACAGGATGGAAAGAGGCAGAAGGGTCATTCACTATGGCACAAACAAGCCAAAGTCAGGGAAAAGTGTTTCATTGCCGAGCAAAACAGGCAATTTCAGAGTCTGAACAGCTCCTGTCCAGTCCACTCTTTCTCCTCCCCACCAGTCCACATTTACAAATGAGGCATTTCCAAGACAATTCTGTTCATATGGCCTCTCTCAAGAAACCCAGATCTTCTGCAAAGCACAGCCCCATAAATTTATGCATGAGTTACTGTAGCAAGGGGACTCGCATTGCTAGTAAATGGGATACACCAGCTCAGCTAGAACCTGGCAGGCAAGGCTGGCTTCTCACATTTCAGTCCATTTGCACAGGCAGACGCCACAGCACAAGAAAGGGCAGCTTCACCTTGGTCCAGAGTTTGCAGTATAGCGGTCAGAAACCAATGACTGGTTTCAACAAGTAAGCTGTTTCTTGTGGCAAAAGCACAGGGACAACTGTTAGTCTAGTATAAAGTCTGCTGCACTGAGACAGGGAGACCACATTCAATAGCAGCATCAAAACCCTCCTTGAGCCTTTCATGCTCTCAGAGTGGACAAGTACTCAAGTAAGTCTGCCAGGTCCAGCTGAGATGAATACAAATCCTACACCACTGTAAAAAGCATTAATTTACAAGAAATTAAACTGTATTTGGTAAGTAGGTGTTAAAGTAGCAGTTCTCACACTTAGACCCAAAGCACATCGGCTCATGAAAAATGGAAAAGTGTCATACAAGACATTTGCTGCCCAATCCCTTTCAAAAACAGTAAGACTTTTTCACAGCCATCTGGTGCACATGTAAGTTTGAGACTGACTAATAAAAGGCTGTCTCCTTCAAAACTTTTTTTTTTTTGACCCAAAGGCTGAGTGCAAATTGCGTGCAGTAAAAGTGGCAATCTAGGTAAACACTTCAGTCTCCAACCAACAAAAACTGGTCAAGATTGTGACAAAACAGTAAAACCCAGCAAGGCATACAAACAGATGTGCTGAATCTTAACATCTTTAGCTGTCAAGTCAGGTGAGATTGACTCATCATTCACTATACCTTCCTCAGAGGCCAGATACATGTCCCATTCCCTCCCTCCAGTACCTTCCCTATAAAAACTGTGGAGTTCACCATGGGCTTTCTGAATGGAGATCTTTTCTTGGTAGGACAAACAGTGCCGTGACACAACCACCACTGCAATGGAGACCTCCAGCTAGCAGACAGCAATCTGAGCTTTAACCAGAAATGGGCAAACTTCTGAAAAGAAACAGTACAAATATCCACTCTAACAACTGAGGCTGCTGCCATAGATGAAGCTTTACTGACAGTGCTAGAGCTTTCACAGTGTTTCTTTTATCCCATCTGCAGGGAAATCACTGCTCACGGTCTTCAGCACCTATATATGGGGACTCATGTCCAGAGAGTAGGAGGAGGTAAAGTCACTAGCACACCCAAGTTTTGTTTGTGAGGATTTTTTTCCCTTTTCCACATGTCCCCTTCTGCAGACAGATCTAATTCTTTGTTCTCTGTCTGCAAGTCTAAGCTACCAAAACTCAGCCCAGATTTAAAAACATAATAATTTCCTAGGGCTCTAAAGCAGGATGGGCTTTACAAGGAGATCTTTATCTTTAGTTTAGATATTTTATGTTAGGCAAGGAATGGAGGGAGAAGAGGGTGTCACAACTGAAGCACTGGTGTGAAGTTACCTAAAAGTGGTTCAAGAAAGAAGGAAAACCGGGAAGACCCTCAGCTACAGATCATCTTCATTTAACTTTCCCCAATACACTAGTTATATCCTGTACTACATCCCTTATCCAGTTATATCCTTTGCTTGTTCACATTACCATACCATGAAACACCTCTGACAAGCAACAACATGCATGATAAATCTGTGCTTGCTTCCTTAAGGAGAGCAGAGATTAGGAAAGGGCGTGAAGGTCATTCTTTTGTCTTGCAATGGAAAGGAACTGGGAAGGTGGAGAATGAAGCTGTAAGGGACCATAAAACACTATCTTGCTTGCCTGGTTCCTAGGTCAGATGGCCTCTCACCTGCCTGTGGGACACAGGCACAGGGACACAGGCAGCTCCTGATGAGAGCCACCTGCTTACTCCTCTGGTCCCACCTGAGCTGGGCAAGCAGAAGAAGGGCGAGAAAGGGGCCTACCAGCTTTTAAAAGGCAGAATACACTTCACTAAGTGATCTTAACCTTCAAAATTAAGTTAAAGATACATGGCTGATTCATTATCTCCAGAAACAGCGGCTCAGAAACACCAGTAACCTTGGCAGACCCAAAAAATTCTTAGTTGCTAGATTTCAAGTGAAAAAGCAAACTGCCATAAAAACTCTGCTCTGTTATGCTATTTCCCCATCCTCATAGAAAATGAAAACATTCCCCAGCTGTCAAGCATCACTACATATCTTCATGGGTATATCACAGTTATAGCTAACAACAATGAAATAGGCAGTTGATCTGCTCTAGAACCATGCCAAGAACCTGCACCTTAGGGAATCCATATCCCTCACATATCCATCTCCATATCTAGGCCTGGAGGTTGAAGCTCCCCTTAGTCTGGGACAGGCCACGTCCTGAGACTTCAAGTTGGCAGGAAAAGAGACAACAGGGCTCACGTCCTCCTCTGGCACCAAGGCAAACCTTGGACCAGGTCACTTGGCTTTGCAGCTCAGGCTTTCCATATGCATGTTGCCTAGCTGCCTTTGGGCTTTTCAGACAGATCTTACCACCATCGCCCTGGTAATATTCCAGAGCTTATATTCCTAAGGGATGGGATTTTTGGAAGGGCTATGGTAGACCAGTCATCAAAACCCAGCACTGTTTGGGAATGACCCTCACACCCACCACACACTCCTGTAATAGCTCTGAGAAATTTCCAGTACTGAACCAAAATGAGAATAAGGCTCTGTCATATTTTCAGCCTAAAGCTTTGAAAACACAATGAATTGATGACCCAAGCTGCACGGTGCAGCAGGGTGGTATGCTCCTCGCTAGGCTACAGCAGGCTACAAAAAGAGGGATACTCCAAAGTGTAAACATAGTCACATACCACTGAGGGCCACTGTCATGGCAATGCTGTTTCCTTTGTGCAAAGGGAAAAAAAAGAAATATGACAGTTGTCTCATCAGATAGTCTGAATCAATGATTTAAACAAGAAAAGCTAAAAATAAAGTTATTCTGAGTTTAACTCCTTTGAAGCAAACTAATCCAGAATAACCACTGTGTGTCCTCACACCTTCAAGAGCACCATGTTCTAGACATGGTAATTCATTTTGGATGAGGGGTGGTAGACAAAACTGAGCATTTCCAGGGATTCAGTGACCAGGAAAATTAAGCAAATAAGCACATGGCCTCCAATGGAAAGGGCAGATTATTCTCCAGAGTCCCACCACTAGCTCTTAACAGAACTGCTTTCCCCAATTCCATTTCAAGCCCTACCACCCTAAGACATTTGTCTGTGTCCCTCAGAAACAAAGCAGGAGAATAGCTGGTGTCCTAGAATAAGCAAGAAAGACTAACAAGGGGAGGACAAGTGTGAGGCATGCAGCGCTGGTCAGGATGTTCTTCTCTGTTGAAATTGTTATCATGGCTATGGCGAGCATATTCAGCAATGGCACTGACTAGAAACTCCACAAAAGAAGGCATACACAAACAACAACACTCCTGTTCGTTCTGCCAAAAAGTAAGTAGGGAGACTGTCATTACAATAATAGTACTCTGTCTCTCTCTCTCTCTCCATACGGGGCGGGGGAATATATATACACTAAACACTAGATTTTCAGGCTCAAGCTCATGGACATTAAGGTTGTAATCTAACAGCCTAATCTCTCAAACTTGACTGGGGGAAAACACACATGTGAACTGTGTGATTTTCAACGTTTCCCTCAAACAGCCAAAAGAGTAATATAAAATTGCAAAAATCCCCTCTACCCACACAGTCCAAAAAACATGAAGGTCACAGAGCAAAGGAACCTCGACCGATTCCGCCTGAAAAGTCGCAGGCTCTCCTTTGCAAGCACAGCCAGCAGAAGGGGGGGCAGGGGGGAAAGGAGAGGACAGAGTGGAAAAGCAGATGAAAACGCCAGCACAAGTTTTGCAATGCTGCTTTATCATGTCAGTGCGAAGGCTCAGCGTGCTTGCGGGTGCTCAGGGTCACTGCAGATGAAAAATCGCCAACTTAATCGTCATCCTACCATGGCTCCTGCCTACCAGACTTTGACTTGTGTGGGACTATCGGGGCTGTTGCAGCAGTTTGCAGTTTGCTCACCAAAAAGAGATACCGACTGAGGGATTTCACACGCACGTACACACACACACACACACACGCACGCACACACACGCACGCACCCCCCCCCCCCCCAATACTTCTTCGACATTAAGTACGGCCATTCAAAAACAAATCACCACTTCAAGCCACAAGCACTCTCCTATTTAGATATATTTTAAATAGTCCATTAGATTGTAACACCTAAACCTACTCAGTGACACAAACCAGATCAGATTTCACTCTTTCATGAAAAAGTAAAAAAAAGACTAAACTTACAGGGCTGTTAGTCCACCGTTTCTCTCTAGCACACCGTACATCATTGAACTGCAATGCCTGAAACAGTAACTTGACCTCTCTGGGAAGGTGGGCGGTATTATACAAGCTGAAACATTAGAAACATGCATAATTACGCTGGGTATTTGCCACACATTCTTTCATCCGTGAACCAATATGAATGGAAAAGTCACACTGACACTCCAGGCTTAGATTATGTGCAAACCATCAATTAAGAAGATTTCTCATGAGGCCCTGAGAGAACAAAACTCTTTAGGGCAGGAGAAATTTACTTTGGACTTAAGCTGTGCATACGTTACAAAGACACAACAACAGTGCTGCCAGCTCAAAGCCAAGGCAACAGCGAGCTACGCGAGGAGTTTTCAGCTTTCTTCCCCACCACTGACAATGTAGCGTCACTTTGTTCTCCTCTGACCCCACGCACCCACTGCACCCGCTCCTGCAGCACTTGTGAGGATGTCTGCCAGGGCACCAGCCGCATCCTGTCACTAACCATCCACCCGCGCCTGCACAGTGACACTTCTCTTACACACCTGTGCCGTGCCTGCCTGCTCCTCAGCACAACCACATACCTCCATCAGACCAAGGACCTTCAGCAGAAGCAATCCATCCATACAGCTCGTTTGTGGTGAAAAGGGAGGAAAATTGATGTGCATTTCAGCACAAACTGCTACAGAGCAAAGATCTGAGTTTGCATCAAATCCTGGTTGGAATCACTTAATTGCCACTATGAAAGAGGAAGAATTTCCCAAGTCTTTTTCAGTATTTGCTTTTCCAGTAAACACAAGAGAAGGGAAAAGTCAACACTATAGTTTTAAGATTCCAATTTAGAAGTGGTTTGATAACAACCTTCCCCAAGTCATTCTCCTGGGAAAGAGTTGTTAAGGCACAGAGCTAATTAGGGCTTGTCAGTTAAGCTCCTTCTCCTGCTTTGTTCAGAAAACCTACACAAATAGCTTATCCATGGATAGACCTGGGGGCCTTTCACAAATATTTTGTATTCCACTGCAAGCTTAGGCACATTACATAAACATCTGGAGTACCCGCTAGAAACGTGAACACCTCTCCCTCTGCCCTGCAGAGACTGTCTTCATTACACTGTCTTCATGACACTGTTTTATCAGCAGTGACAGAAAGAAACCAATATTATAGAGGGCTTCCATCCAAAAAAATGTTGTAATCTATAGCTTGTCTATACATACACGAGGGTTTGGGGCAACAGGGAGGAGGGGAAATTCAGGTGCATAAACAAGTTTTCCAATTCTCTTTATCAGTGCTTAACTTCTGAGAGAAAGTAAGTGCCTTGTATCATTAATAGTAAGACACTGTTTCCAGAAGGGCTGGAGACTAGACTGCTCTGGGGGGGGAAACAGCAGTGAGAATCAGGTATGCTCATCTTTTCCCTGGAGGTGCAGTCCAGTTTGGAAATGCTCTGAGCATCCGGAACCCAGGACAATGCCAAGTCATCCTGGTGTACTCTCACACCACGGCAGACTGAGAGCATAGAGAAAAACACAAACACTGTATGAAACATGGGCATCTACAAAAGGTCCCAGCTGTGTTGACCATGCCAGGGCCCATAATTAATAAATCAGTTGCTCACAATGCAGCAGATACTTTGATACCACATTTCACAGCATAGCTGGATTGGAGCCAAAGAGCTACTTGCTATGTGAGCAAAGCTCTAAGGAGGGAAAGGCTCACAGTTTCTGGGATGCTCTCCCCAAAGTCCTAAAACAGCAACATCAGCACCTTCAGCTTAGACTGCAAAGATGCCTGCAGAATTGCATCTATCAAGCCTAACCACTGGGCAATTTTTAATGTATTTGTTTATTTTTCAAACCTGTACCTTACTGCACATTTCAGCAACTGCATAATAGGTGCAGCTCATTTACCTCAAAACATTCCCTTCACAAAACCAGGCAAACAAAGTCTTCCTCTTCACTGCTACTCCACAGGAGCGCAGTGAAAACTTCTGGTGAGACAAAAGCAGTAGCAGACAACCAGTGCAATAAACTATCATTCACATTTTATTCCAATGAGTAATAATTACATAGTTTAAAAATTCACAAAATCCGTGCATATGTTAAACACGAAAGAAACTGTCCCTATGAGCTAGATGCTCTGAGATCACATTTCAAAGCAATGTGGTATCATTCTGTTAATCTTTTGGGAAAACCAGCACGGATATTCTGCTTCAGTGTGATTAACGCAGGAATTCCAGCCTCTCCGTTGTGACCTTCCACAAAAACCTCAGGGGTCAAGAGTAGCAGGTTGTATGTGTTGTGCTACAATGTTAATATATCTGTACTATCAACAAAAGCCTTCTGTAACAATAGGACCAACAAGTTTTGGGAGGAATGGGGGGATCTATATATACACTGTAAGGCTGCCACAAAACAGCTTCTACACAACCATAAGTGAAAAGTTGTTCTCCTAAAGGTAGTTACAGAAATTTCATTTTTGCTATGCAATTGGAAAAAAGCTTATAGATTTACTTCCATGTTTTATTCTCAACAGATACCCACACCCTATCAAAACAGTAACAAATAAGCGACTGCTTTCTTAGAGCAATGGTTAATGAACAAAATGAAGCTGAGAGAAAGGCAACTTCTTGCTCCGACAATGAAGTGCTAGGCAGAGTGAGAGAGAGTTTGGGGGAAAGGTGTTGGGTTTTTTCCCCTTGAGCCACGTCACAGTAAATCCTTGGTGAAACCTGATGAGCACAAGCAAACCTGCAGCCTGCAGTGACAATGCTGGTTCCTGCCCTTCATACTGAAAGGGCCGTGCCCTCCTCCCCCAGCACCTCTCAGCAGAGTGACCGACAAGGAGTGCTCCAGGAGAAGGGAGCGACCTGGACAGGCAAGGAAGCAATGGCAACTTCTCTGCTCGCCAAAGGCCCTGGGCTCCACCAGAACCACCGGTGAAAATTTAAACTGAACCCCACTCAGCATGCTTGGCATAAACAGCCTCAGGGTGGCCAGCATCAAGCCATGAAAAGAGACCATCAGATGAGTTTCTCCTCTTCATTCTTACCCTTGGCAATCTGAGAAGAGTGAAAGAGGACACCAGCTAGGAAGAATGCTGCTAATTAACGTCCTTACCCAGGCACTGCAAAGCTTCTAGCTGCAAAGTACCTGCTTATCTAGGAACAGGCACTTGACGGCATAGGTTTGATTTGTTCTGAAAAATGCCATTAAAAGAGACAATCATCTCACAAGATCAGTTTGTAACATTTCCCCTATCAGCAGCGAGAAAAGACAAAAGAAAAGCAGCATCGCTCTTGCCTACGTTATTTTAAGCCTGGTTAAATTTCAGAGCACCAACTTAATGTTGCACAGCGATTTTGATGACAGGTCAGCATGCCACAGTCATAGATGCTTTCAAAAAGATGACTTCACATGAGGAAGAGTCCTTGCATCATCTCTTAGGTGAAGAAGTTTCCCTGATATAAACTCTCTGAATAAATTGCAACAGGGTAGAAACGCCTTGCTGCACAACAGGCCAACCGGACAGCAACAGGCAAGAGAAAGTATATTTTTTTTTACTGTGTTATCACGTCCTGGGCACACAGAGTACATGTTGAATGCACAGCAGATGTGCAGCTTAGTCAGCTGTGTTTTCTCACATCAATTTTTCATTCCTGTGTCCCCATCCTGAAACTGCTTTTCCTTCTATCCACCCAGCAATCTCAGCCACATATTTTCCCCTGAAAAAAAGGATTATAGTTTCTGGCCTTACCACAGCACACAAAATTCACTGAAATCTGAGAAGCAAGAATGTTTTACTTCACTTGAATCTGAAGACACCTGCAGTTCAATCGCAGGTGTGCAATTCCAAGCCAACAGCTAAAAAAATGGAAATGTCAAGGACCAGGTACTTTCTTAAACATACCAGATTTTGCTCTGGGCAAGCAATGAGAATACTGTTTGTTTTGGTTTTTTTCTTTTTAAAGCAGAAATTCTCGACTGTAGGATACACCATTGTAGGTTAATCAGTTCCCATGTACAAGCTCCTCTCTGATGAACTGACTGGCTTCAAGCCCTTCTTTGGACAGGTAACCTGGAAGAGGTCAGCCAGAGGACCCTGCAGATGCAGACAGGCTGGATCAGGAATGCCAGTGGCCAGAACCCAGACTGGCTAAGCAGGAATTACGCAGCTATCCTCTGGGTGATTACTGAGCATTTTTTACACCAATGCTATCAGATCTGAAGAACTGGAAGAGAAGAAAATCCATAGGGACACATTTCCTACTAACCTTGTTGCTCCTTCTCAAAAGCAGTAAAATGCCCTTTGTTTGAGTGCAAAAGTGAGGGCAAGTCCTTCCCCACTTGGAATAAACACAGTTGTGCACATTCCTTCCTTTTATACAGTGTACATCTCTACTTGGCATCACAAGCTGTTGCAGGATAACTCAGTTTGTTACTGATTAACAGCTCACTTCAAGTCTTTTCTGTGCCTCAATCCAACTCTGCTCCTATCAGTCAAGCATCCTGACACCATGTGTTTCTTACGACTTTGCCCTCAGGTGTACCAGACAAATACTAACTCAATAGCCCAGAGTTCACGATGTATCAACAGTCTTCTTCCCCCCACTCCAGAGCACAAACCCCACCTGCTTGCAACTATGCAGTCCTGCAGCACAAGCCTTTCACATCCCCAAAGGCTCTGCAGGCAGCAGAGCAGGACTGTGGTCTTGCTGTCATCCCAGATTTCCATGCACGAAGAGACTAAGCTGCGAGTCAAGGAGAGGTGTCCTGTCAAGGGAAGGCTCTGCTCCCTCAGGTGCCTATGGATACCTGATAGACACCAGCAGATGGTAGATAGCTGGGCCACCATGCAGTGTTATCATCTATTCACTTCTGGAGAGCAGGGCCTAGCCCTCCTGCCCAGAAAGGGGGGGTGTGCATGTATGGGGAGGGGTTACTTTAGGGTCACAGACAAACATGGTGCTTCAAATCTGAGACCAGGGGAAAGCAAGGTACTTCAGGTTTGGGTGTATTTCACCCAAATAAAATGTACTTTTTAAAGAAAACAAATCACCCTTTTCCTACATATTGAAGGCAACGCATCAGTCCTTCAAAAATACTGGGACTGCTGTCTTGAATAGTCATGCAGAACTATGTCCCGGCATGGACAAAAGGCAGCACCCCCAGCAAGCTTTGCTGTAACAGCTGCTGAAAGGTGATGTTATCCAGCCCATACCTTACTGCCTTCCCCACTGACCCACACCCTCCCCCGCCCTTCCCCCCAGGCACCAGCAACCTCATTCAGCCTTATTTGCTTTCAGCCCACAGCCTTTAACCAAAGACCACCTCCATCTGTGCCTGCAGCTCACGCTTCTTCCACCAGGGCTGCCCGTCCGCACGGGCATGCACACGCCTGCCCTATAGCAACACCCTACCCACCTCCCAGGGAAAGAGGGAATCCCAAGCACAGGACCTCACCCCTTCTCTTACTCTTCCACAGTGTGGTATTTCCAATAAAGTATTTACAAACACACACACAAGCTATGCACCCAGCAAAGTCCTGTCCAGGGGTCTTACCCTACCGCATATTTGCATTGTGCAATGAGTGCTCCTCAGCCCTGCTGTTGGCACAAGCCCTGAGAGCAGTGCAGGGGTGAAGTCACATCTTCATGGCCTCAGAAAGCCTCCAAAGGCCAGGGCAATGCCAACTGACATGCAACCGCCTTTCAGAAACGGAGGCAGAAGTGGCAGCAAAGAGACAAGTCGCTGCCAACACTGGAAGTTTGTTTGCTGGTGTAAGAGTTGTATCACGAGATAAGCTGAAAGACCTTCTCCTGCCCATCTGCATGCAACTACTGGCACACCTGGTGCTATTTCCAAATGCGATCTCTAAGAGTCCATGCAGGCTGCTCTATGAAATTAGTCATGCCAACTCCAATATGATTTGGGCGATAGCAAGAAATCACTCCTGCATCAGGAGCACTGGTAGTCCCTATAAATATCAGACAATATTTACATCTGCATCAAACCCACAGTTTGGCAAAAAAAGTTAATTCACCCAAGAGTGCTTTGATCCTCTGACAAATCATTTCCTGATTCAAGTTGAAACAACACAAAGGACTTTGGACACCAACCAGCTGTCACCCTCATGTTGTGAGCTGGCACTAAATCCCACACAGCCAGAGAGGAAAGATTTAGGTGGTGGGAGGGGAGCAAATGGCCCATTTGCATTCACAGCATGTGAGAAGTTCCTTCTGGAGAAGCGATTCCTTCTCTTGCTACCTATCTGATGCAAGCTGACAGAACAGGGATCCATCAAAACTCACAAACAGGAAAGGAGCTGCAGGACACTTCAACAGCACCGAAGCAGAACTTGTTGGATGTACTACAAATGAGGGGGTGACAGGAGATGGTTTTTCTTTGCTTTGCTCTCCAAAGGATACTTAGACACTGACAGATCTCCAAAAGCAATGACCCCTTTGCGACCTTTGGGCCTGAGCTGAGCGAGAGAAGTAAGAAGTGAGCTTAAAGATCTGAGAGAGCAGCTGGGAAAAGTGAAGGCAGAGCTGAGGTTTAATAGCCATCTCCTTTTGTCCTCTTTAAAATGAAGCATACACACACTTACTTGCAACCTAAAAAAAAAACCCACATGCTAGCAGACTGCTTTCAACGTCCTCCCTCAAATATTCTCTCAGGACAGATATATTCATATTTTCCTGTGTTTCTACTAGCACATATAGCACTTGGCAATTAAAAAGAAATGCAGCTTGGGGGGAAGTGGATTAGAAGAATAACTTGCTACATAGTTCTGGTATGATGAACCCTTAATTAAAAAAACATTATTAATTCAATGTGTTGAAAGAAACAATCCACAGAACTAAGTAGTTTCTTCCAGTCTCCATCCTCATTTTAACTGATGTGTTTTATTAGCAGGCTTTCAGAAAGTGATTTTACGACCTCCTTGAACGAACAGGCCATAATACACAAGCCAAAAAGTGACTGACTAAATCTTGATGTTTATGAACTTATTTTTACTATGGGTGGCATAAAACTGAACTCCTGAAACTTCTCCTTGTGACAGACTTGTTACTCTTCTATTATTTCTCATTAAAACAAGTTTTGCTGGCCAGGCAACTCTCAGATGTGCTGCTTGACCTGCCCCCTGCCTCGTTCAAACTGGATCAGTGTCTTCGAACTTAGCAGCACAAGCGTATCAACTTGATAAAATTCATGCCTGGCGCTTTGAACTGCCTACCGCCAGATCCAGAGCTGACATTACTCCAAGTCTCTCACGGGGCTCTGTTGTGATGCAAATAACGTACAATCCCCAGACACAAAAAAAGTCATTAAACTGGAATTAGGAGTTATAAGTAACAGGCAACTTGAAGGAAAAAATCAGGGTTAAAAGGAACACCGAAGATAGATATACAAAGAAGAAAGTAGGAAATGGCAGTTTACAGTTACACTTCAGCAAACCTAAGGAAACACAGGTACGAGGACAGTGCAGCTCTGCAGCAGGCAGCCTCCACAGCACAGGCTCAGCCTGCTTTCCTTCCCGAGTGCAGGGCGTGCACCCACGTCACCCTTGTCCCCCCATAAGCATGACCTGACGGACTTTGCCATCCAGCCCTGCCCCCGGGCTGAGAGCACTGACAGCTTTTTAACTTTGCAGCCTCCTGCTCAGCCCGCCAGTCGCATCGGTTGGCAGACAAGGCTAATACCAGCAACAAGCCAGCTCTGTGTGCAACCTGGAGCCAAGGCCAGCCCGTCGCCAGCCAAGCTCCCAGCAGCTCCCCAGCTGCTGACCAAACAGAGAATTGAGCAAACTGGGCAAGAGCAGAGGAAACAGTCACATGGTATTAGGTCAGGAGTTAAAATATCTCAATGACCTGCAACTTCTATCATGAACAGGACTGATGAATGCCAGAGCCACACAGAAGAGAAACTTGTCTACAAAAAACCCCATCCAGCTTCTGATGCAATTTCTATCACTCCAGATAGCCAGCAAGGTGAAAGTAAGAAGGGTCTCCTCCCTTCAGACAGAAATTAAACCATGACTTAAAATGAAGTTTTCAAGAAACAACTGAGGAAATGGATGGAGTTAGTGGAGACTTCCTAGATCACAGAGCAGCTCAGCATCTCAGTCTAGCAAGATGAATATTATCTCTTTTTCATGATAAGAAAGATAACCAAGAGCCGCCTTTGCCTGTAACTCCATCTTCACTTTCAATATCAGCACTGACCATCATTCACCTTGCCCAACTTCAGTCCCTCTCGGGCCATCCAAGATGAATTATAAACCAGTCATGGAGCACAACAGCTTTTTTCCACAGTAACAAAACATAATTCACACAGAAACGTACAACACAATTTGTGGCTATTCTTCACCCAGAATGTAAGTAGTCCTGTAACAACCAGTTCTCAAATAACAGGTTAACTGTGAAAGGAAATCAAAAGATCAGTTCAAAAAAACCGTGCATAAATCAGGCTAGAAGAGTGTTCACAGCTAAGAAAACACCAGATTCCTGCAGAAAGCAGGAAGAGCTTAAGAGAGCAGCTGGCAGAGCAAGTGCATGCCTTATGCCACCGGCCCAGCTGGTCACAGCTGTGGCCAGAGCAGAAGGCAGCAAGAGGGCTAGTCCACAGCCGGCACTACCCAGCTGCAAACAACCGAGGCTAGAGAGTACTCACAAAAGCACCTGTGGCACCTCAAAGCATTTGCTTGTTGTGACCCCTGGCCCCCATGGGATTTATCCCAGGTTGGATTCTGCTCTGTTTGAGAAGATGGCAAAAACGCAAGTTCTCAGACATGCACGGACAAGACAAGATTCAGGCCAATGTTCCTTGCCAGGAAAAGTTCCCTCTCTGCAAACTGTCATGAAGTAATATGTGTATCTTTTATTAGATACACATAAATTTTCTTTGCAATGCTGAAGCTTGAGCTTGGTACCAAGAATAGCCCAGTATGTCGTCTTTTTCCATTTCCAAAGTAGAACATCTTGTAAGACTGCAGCAGCCTGAAAAGTCGTGGTAGTTGCTGCTGTGTTACAGCGAGGGGCAGCTATATCTTCCCCCCACCCCGCCCAACTTGCAATGAGAAAAGGAATTGCATGGCTGGCTCATCACTTCTGCTCCTGCAATAGCTCCTTGAGACAAAGTTCAAAACTAAGCAGAAATGTGACGACAGGCTGAAAATGCAAAAGGAAGGACAGCCTCTCAAGAAAAAGTTTTACTTGTCAGATTGAACAGAGGAGCCTGAATCCTGTCAGGGATAGTTCTTTCACTTCTCCCTTTTATTTCTTCCATTTTCTTCTCGTTACCCCCCTTTTCTGTATTGTCTTAGAGACTTTGAATAAACAGAGCGAGCATTCAGGGGCAGGGTGAAAGAGGAGGAGCAGGCACAACTTGACAGGCAGTGAACAAAGCATGCGCTAGATAGAAAAGTTACAGGAAATAAAAGGAGTCTGGAGAGCCGAGACAGAGGAATAGCAAAAGCATGAGAACAGCCAAGATGTGAGATGCTTCACAGACATGTCTGGGCAAACATTCAAGGCCACGAGGTAAAACTACCAGAAGCCAGGAGTTACATTGTGCTTCTTCGTACTGCAACAAAAAACTACCCTGAACAGCTCCCCGGAGGGACCCACAGGCAACGCCACAACTTCACTCCAAGTTGTTCAGAGGTGGGAGAAACCAGTTGTGTTAGACATCCAGGCCTCCCCTAATCCCTCTTAATCAATAGGCGGCTGGTAATCAACCTGGCTTAAGTGATCAAGATGAGGCGATGGGCACAGATGGGCCGATGAACTCACAAGCTTAGTCAGGAGGGTGGTCGGACGGCATGGACCGGGGTCAGAGCTGCGCATTGAGCTTGTTTAACTGCCAGTGTCAAAACCAGTATTTCTAACAGGGATATTTTAAGAAGCCTCCTATCTCAGCATCACAGTCAGAAGCTTCCTGATAACTCTCCAAAATTATTCTCCTAATTCTCCAAAACCAGCAGGAAATGGATTTAATTTTTTCTCTGGACACTTCACTGAAACCTGCACCTCCATGAGCTGTTCAGCCATCCCACTGTGGGCAAATGACTTTCACCATGTGGCAGGCTAAGCAGGTGGGGGGAAGTACCATTTTAACTACCTGACTTCAATTCACCTCTGCATGCAAGTCAAAACCATCTCAGTTAAGGCCAATCTCTTCCTAGCAAAAGCTAGGATAATATACTGCAGTTAAATCCTCACCTGCAAGCCACCCTTGCTTTAATTAGATTCAGTCAAATCCAGGTCTTTGCAGTCTAGACATGGTTTATCAAGTGCTTTTATGTGAGTAATTCGTTGCAAGAGAACAAAATTCTTAAAGGAATTGGAAAGATAACTCACCACATGTGAGGTTTTATCTGGAGCTTACCTCAGTTTTGGCAAAGAAAACCTCACTGGATTTTGGCAGGGCAAAGACGGCCTAACCTAGGTATTTAAGCATCAGTCAAGCAAAGATTTTACTTGGGGAAGGAAGGAAAACAAAACGCTCCTCTTTACCCCAAAACTTTTCCGAAGTTTAGCCAGCCACAAAAGGCTATCTGTTCAGACCAAGAGCATTAACATTACCATTTTGCAACACAGCACAGAAACATGAACCTTGAGGCGATGCAGAATAGACTTCCATCCCTTACTCTGACCCCTTCCGTAGCCTCTGTACTACTCTGGGTTTTAGGCAAAGGTATAAAGATTTACACAAAGGAGAGAGAAAAGGCTCACAGGGAGTACCTACTGCTTCTAACCTACAGTACAGATACACTGGTCACATTTTCAAGGACCTCCCATGCTCACACACCTATTTACAGAAACTTAAGGCAGGAATATCAGAGAAGCTTTGTGGCTTGACAACTTCTGCGTTGAAATCAAAGTGATGAGATGTTCTAGCTCCTCCAAAGTCAATTTGACTAAGCTTTAATATATATACAAAATGGCTGTCAGATGACAGAAAATCCTCAAGTGCCAGCACTACTGTGCTCCTAGCTGTGCATATACACATTATTTTATTGCTATTTTTGATTTGCTCAGAGAATCTCTGGCAGAGCATTGGTAAGACATGGCGAGTATCAGCCCAGTATTTCTGAACAGTGGATACGTAGGGGAAAAGGCCTTACATACCCAGCTAGTTCTTCTACAAGGCAACGCCAGTATCACAGGCCAGCCACTCCTCCTGCTTGTAATGAGACTCTCTCAGCACGGATACAAGAATGGCTGTAACTCGACATTGCAGAAATACAGTATTAACCAGTTCAATTAAGTGTTATACTTGAATGCACCAGTAAGCCTAAAGCAACCCATAAATCGTCCCATCTTTTACTCAAACAGTTGAAGAGATCTTATTTCTGCTACTTACTAAGGAGACAACCCTGGCTCACTTTTGTGATGCAAATGAGCAAGTGGCTTGGAGGAAGAGGGGAAAAAAGGTCTTTTAACTGAAATTACAATGAAACTTCCTCCCTAGACAATAGTCACAGAGACACCAGCACCCACTGAGCCTCCTCCAGGACTCCATTGCTCTTCTTCAGATCATGCATAGCCAAACCTCTGGCCCCTTGATTGCACACTGTCCTCACTCCTGCGTGCCTCTGTCCCCTCACTCACCTGCAGTCACCAAAAAGACCTGGAATCACCCAGAACCAGCACCAGATGTGTTAAACTGTGCTTGAAACTGAGGGACATAAATCACTGCCCTCCCATGAAGATGTAGCTACAAGGAAACTCCCTTACCAAGCGGTAACAGCCTCCAAAGCAAAACACCATCCCAAATGAAAAGCGGCTCAGGAATGTGAGCTATGTGGGCAGGGGGGCTCTCATGGATATTGAGGGAGGACAGGAGCAGGCAAGCTGCTTTCACAACCAACAGTGGTTTTCTAGCCAGAGCAGAGGACCAGCCTAGCTGCCCTCCCTCGCCCCACGCGTGTGCACGCACAGGCACGCCGGCACACACAGAGCTTGGGAATGTGAGCAATGCAGATCGGGGGCAGAGAGGGATGGGAGCGGGTACGAGGGAAACAACACAACAGGACCAAGAGGCAGCTGGGGTTGCTGCAGAGTTGCAGGACTCCCTTTAAGGGGGGGGGGGGGGGGGGCATCTGTGGAGGGGTCGCAAGGCTCGACTGCATGCTGCAAACCAACCAAGGGTCCCTTCTTGTCCCGCTCAGCCCGTGCTTGTGGGAACAAAACTTTACATGCAACTTTGCAATAAACCTGTCTGTCATTAATTTCTACCGGCTGAAACAAACTGCAGGTCCCCCAGTTTTGGCTAGTTGCTGACATGAAAAACATACCAGCATTAAGAGTAATAAACACATGCATTTAACACTTCCTGAGCCAGAGACTTGATATTCAGCTGTACAAGCACAAGCCTCTTCTCCCCCAGGCTAACAGAAGATGGAACTGCTACAGATAAAACGACCTGAAACCCTCCCAAGTCTACTTCAGCCAAAACCAACAACGCCTTACAGTGTGAAGAATGTATTCAGTCACCTGCTATTTTTAAGGTTCTTGAAGAACTCCATTTTATTTCTACCATATTTTCTTGGTCCACAGGTCTCGGTCCAACCAGGGAGTCAGTGAATAATGAGCACTGCCTATGTGGCTGGCGCTGCAGCTAGGATTGGCTCAGCCAGGAGGGGCTCATGCCCACAGCCAGCGGGCACCTCCCACCGCCGGCTCTTGCCGGAGTGAGCACCGACTGCATCTCCTTAGCACGCCTACCGCACAACTCGTGACAATCATGATGTGTGCACGGACACAAAGAAGGGTTTGTTTTCCTTAAATTTCCCCAGCTGAGAAGGCTCCCGGCAGCCACTAGTATTTTCGTTGATGTGACCGATCTTGCACATTGCTTAAAAACATGACAGCGGTCAAAAGCAGCAGCAGTGATGGGGTGAGAAACTGCAAGAAAAAACTCAAGAGAGATAAAGACCAAGTGATAAATCACAGATAGGATCAGGATCAAGACTAAGGCAACTCCAACTCCACACACAGGCACACATCAGAGCTCTTGTTTAGTTGAAAAAAAATGAGTAAAACAGCTCACTGCAAGAACAAAGTAAGAAGCACGCATGAAGTTTGTCAGCCCGGTTAAATGATGCTGACAAGATACATAAACCGTAGCTAATCAGGTCTACATCACTTTCAGCACCTCCTGGTTTCAGAAAGTTTCAATCCCAGGGTCTTCTTGCAGGTGATTTTATCTCTTCTGGGAAAGTTACCGACTTGCCATGCACAGAAAAGAATCCGAGCAGACTGCTGGTAAAGTACACATGTGGAGGAAATGGTCAGTGATGCCAGAGTAAGACTAGCATTCATCTGAGGAAAGAAAACTCTCCAAGAGCTTACCATCAAAAAAAAAAAAAAAAAAGACAAGTTAAAAGTTTAAGAACAAGTTCAACACCATGTCAGGAAGGAATGGAACTTAAACTAAAAAAGTCTCGTCTTGTGTTCCTTTTTCTAAGTCTTAAGATCACTCTTGGATAAAGACTGTTGTTTTAAAAGCAAAGTTGTTTATTGAAAAATGTGAAGTGTGATTTTAAAAAAATACCATGAAGCAGTTTAATTCTAATCCCACTCATGTAAATCCACACTGAACACCTGAAAAGAGCCAGATGACTTTTAATACCTTTAAAAAAGAAACCAAAAAAGACTCCCCTGCTCAAGAATCCCAACGTTTTACAGTTCATTGCTTTTTGGTTTGTTTTGTTTTCAATACCAAAACTGGCTTTTCAGCAAAACTGTCCAAGGGCTAAAGCTATGAGACATTATAGTAAAAATGGAGACTTTTTGCTTTGTTTGTGGAAAACTGGAGATTATGAACAGAGTTTAGAGCAACTCTAAAACTTACATTTCTATTAACACCTTCACTGTGAAGTGGTTTCAAAACTGAGTGACAACTGCTTTTCACTCAGCAAGCCCATTTTTTGTTGCCAGTCTCTACAAGACAAGGTGTTACTGTCAGATGGACAGAAAGCTGGAGAGCACAGAGCAGGTTGAAGAGAGCAAGAAAAAGACTCTGAAAAGCACAGAAGCTATAGAAATCCTACTTCAATATAGCTGTTAAAGTCCCACCTTAGTACAGCTGCATAATATTCCATAACGTCCATATGCAGTTTTGACAACTGTTCTCCACCTTGTTAGGATTTCTCCAGCCATTCTGCACCCATCTTTTACTTCTGCTCTCCTGTGCACTTACACCACACGGAACAAAAAAGCTAAGCCAAGCCTGCCAAATTACTTCTGCTTCCTGTCCCCATTTGCCTCAGAAACCCAATTACAAAGTTAACTCATGCTAATGGAGCCTGAAGGGATGTACACTCACACTCAACTACATCACAGGTCACAATGAATGAACAGCCAGATTTTCACCCTGGTTTGGTATCTGAAATGTAAACAATGCACATTGAAGATATCTATTTCAGAATTGCAGATACATCTTGGTCTATCTGTGGGTAACTGGAGTGAAAAGTCAGATTCCAATAGATGAGTCATTACCCATTAAAGCACTCTGCTCAAAAAAACCCAAACAAACAAAAAAAAACCCAACCCACAGTAGGATTGACCCCAGCATCAGTTCTACTCTGAAGATTCAGCTAAACTAAACATCTTCTCTCAGCAGATATTTTGCTGTGTCTATTGAAGTACATCCACTCAGAAAAAAAGCAAGGCTCTGCTCTAGTGCAGCCTTCCAAAAGCTGGACTGCAGTGGGAAGTGGATTACGCCCTAATACATCAATCTACTAACATTGCAAGGATACTGAAGAGAAGGAGTTGAAACAGTACAACCTGTCTACTAGCAGCTGGGTTAATAGCAAAGCACTGGTGAGAAGCTTAAATTGCCTTCGCCAAGCTGCAAAACAGAGAAGACTCATCAGCTCTTTCATTCCAATGTCTCTTCTGTCAGAAGTCCGGAAATTAGAGGCAAATTCTGCAATAATAAATAATTATGCATGGGTCATGTCCCTATACTTTTGTCTCATAATCAACATCTTGACTGTCCTTTGTTACTTTTTTATACTCTAATTTTAAAACACTCAAAAGCCAAAAATAGAGAGAAAGGCTCTCTAGTCTGAATCCAAAGATATTTCCCCCCCCCCTCCACTAATCACTGCACTTCTTGGCAAATTCTCTCTGGAGAAATACCGAAGAGCCACATTAAACACTCTCATATCTTTCTCTGTCCAAACCAGATTAGTTTGGAGTAACTCTTAGAGAGCCTCTGCATTACCATATGCTGAGACAGGGATGAAAAGAGCAACATTTGCAGAGAGTTCACTATTGTCTGAGGTCCTTGGAGGTTTTTTTGACACAGCTGTTCCAAAACAGCTCAGGAATGACCACCATCCTTTTCTCATTTAACAGCTCATGATGTGAATGAAAACACTGTGATGGAAGCCCCACCATGCACAGCCATGTTTATGCACCTAAACAAACACATTCAACCTCTGACACTGTCCCACTCCAGGGGACACTCCCAGTCATTAAACTGGGAAAACAGTTGCAGTTAAAAAAAAAAAAAAAGGCAGGGGGGAAGAGTCAGAATAACTCAGGGGAAATCATTGTTTTAAACTAAACCTCCATCTTTGAGACAAACAAGTTGCGGGCTGGTGGCATGCATGAATATGCAATGCAAGGCAAGGAGCTTTCCCAATCCCACCCACAGAGCAGGATGCTTCTGATCATCACCTGCCAAGCTGGTCCTAACGGACTGAATTTTAGAACAAGTCACATTGGTTTCCAACAGTTCGCAGGCTTGAGAGGCCATCATAGTACCATGATTTCATGCCTATTAATTTCTGACACAACCCCGTTCTGCCGCTGAGAGGCTTCCCACCCTCTCCTGCTACGCTGGCACAGTGCGTACTGTGGGACGCTGTGCACACAGAGAATAGCCTGGGGGGCTATTTTAGCAGGTTTGTTTCCAGCCAAATCAGTGCTCCGATCTGTTTCGTCCCACAGCCACATAAATATTAGCACGATCACAAAGAAGCTGGCAGCAAAAGTGCAAGAGGAGAGCTCGCTGCTTTCAGCCAGGCACGGATTTACTGCCTACCTGCAGCTCCTGTAAGGCCCCTGTGGCACGGGCAGCTGCAGTCAACGGGAAAGAGCCAGGAGGTGTGGAGATTCGTATGGATACAGAGTAAAACAGAAATAGCTCTGATACCACTTCTGGAGCTACACTTAGGAATACTAATTAAAGTCTTCAGGGGAAAAAAAAAATTAATCCAGGGACTTAGGGCTTAAAAGTCAATGTCCACTAATTACAGACCCATACAAGACATAAGGTAAGGGACAGATTAGACCTCGTCAGTCTTAGGTGTATGGATACTGCACACTTCTCAAAGCCTTTGGTACAAAATCTCTCAGCACAAAGCAGCCTTACCAGGGCTGGCGCATTGTCCAATAACCAATATTTTGACTGGTTTTGCCTCCTCAGAAAACACAGCACCAGCACTATCCACTCCTCCCAGGGCAGTACTGCTTCATGTAACTGCACTGGCCACCCTTCGGGCAGAGAAGATGGCAGACCAGTAAGAAAACCCCAGGTCCTTGGGACAAGGCATGGGTACATTTGTGCAGTGAAGAACTCAACAGTAACGCTGGCACTTCAGCTCTGCAAAAGCAGCTGCAGTGAAACCCTTTTGTGTTTATTTCCTCAGCACCATCCCTGAAACAGGCTGGGACACCCCCACCGCCAAACACCCTCCCACCATCACCTTCACCAGAACATTTTCTGAAGACACCTTCCCACGTTCAGGGAAACATGGTTACAACCTCCAACCCATCAGGGCAGATATCCGGGTCTAGTTTTGGCTCCTGTGTGCAACAGGGAGCCTGTACACCAAACAAGTACAGGAACAGCAGTTTGGCTTACAAAAAGGCCAGACTCACTTTGACAGATTTGCTTACCCACAATTAAGTTCCAACTGCTCTTGTCGGACTCCTCCATCTTCAGCCTACTCACATCTCTAAAGAATTAAAGGGACATTCAAAACATGCATTCATGACTCATGTTTAATTGTCAGCTGTCCTTCCCCAGTACAGCTCTAATTAGAAATCAGAAACATACTTTTGAGCACAGAAAGACACAAAAAATTGGCATTAACTGCCAAGGGAAGCCTGTGGGAGCATTTTAAGTCTCACGGGATGCTTTCTTCTAAGTTGTGCTTTAGCCAGACTAGTCATTGGGCTTAATACAGGGGTAAGAGCCCAGAGGCTGTGACAGCCTGGAAGTGAGATCAGACGCTCTCACCATCCATCCTGAATGACAGAAGTCTTTTCATTACTAGCAAAGCTCAGAAAGCATCTTCAGTATTCACTACAGCACCTTAAAAGTAATTTCCTCTTTTTCTCATCACAGACAAGAACATCTTTAATGCTGAAGAAGGGACTATCGCCATATACATCTTTCTGCTATTTTGCAGAGTTTGCCAGGGAACCTTTGGCAAAGTAAAAATATAAATATAGCCTAAACCAGTATTCAGATTTAACTACAAGTCTCAACGCTGCTGTCATGATTGCAGACACAGTTTCCCAAAGTAATGGGCAAATGTTTCCCAAACACATGGGCAGCATTCAGAGTTAGAGAATGAGCTAGACGTTAGAGCATAATTCACAGTATAACACTGCTAGGAGTAATCAGCATAAAATATATAAACTGCAAAAAAATAATCAATTATGCTACTTGTTCATTCTTGACATGTATTATTACTTCCCTTCAGGTCCCAGTCTTTTGATAGCTGGGAACAGCCATATAATTTGCATGTTATTTCCCCTCGATATGTAGCATCTATAATGGGAGCAAGAGATAATTGTGGAGTGTCAAAGTTGACAAGCCTAAGTGGTTTCCCCAATTTCTCCATGAGATGCCTAAATGCCTTTTTACAGCACTGCCAATTATTCAACCACGCAAACAGATACTATTAAGATACTTAAAATGAATCATTTCCCACCAGAACCAAACACGTTATAAGTTTGATCATAAATCTGAATCTCTAGTCAAGATGAACTTACTTCAGTGCTTACATAAGGTTTATAAAAAGATATTGCGATTTTATATATTTCATATAGCTCCAGCAAAAAACTTTTCAAGTAAATCCTGTAAAAAAATTACAGCTGTCATTTCAAGCCATCTGTAAACTACATTTACTGCACCTTTAAAAAGTTAGGTGGAATCAAAACTTCTCGTAAGTTGTTCATTCCTACTTCATGTTGCAATTCCATATGAACTTCTCATCATTATGACATGATAATGCAGTTATTAGCTTAACACTTGCCATCTTGCCACAACCCACAAAAATTTAGATAAAATTCGTACCCATGCGTGTATATACACACAAGCTTTCAAGCCATTTTGCAAGTTCTGTGTTTCTTGCCTTTCTAATGTGCAAAGGCAAATTTGGATGGATCGGACAGTCCAAGCAGTGAAACTTCCCTTATGGCCCATTAGTCAATTCCATTAGCTAAAGGACTAGAAAAAAACCCTCCTTGTCCATGACCTACCACTACAATAGGTGCTGACACCACAAGAAAATCTGCAACTGTCCTCAACAACTAATGCTTTAGTAACTAAAAGCACAATCTGCTGCCTGTTTCTGATAGCTCTTCACAGTGGCTCTGCATCATTTGCAAAAGAGACTCTTCATTTAGACGTTTTCATTTCACTTTCAGCATCTATTATTTAGACATACAGGGCACTGCAGAAACTGAGACCGCAAGCTGTACCAGAGGCTCACAAGCCTGAGAAAACTGCCAGAGTGGGAAAAGGCAAAGAGATACCGAGGGGGAGCGACTGAACAGATTCATCTCATACAAAAGTCATTTGTGGTATGAGAAATACATCTATTGCCAGTTCTCCCAAGGAGACAGGATTTTTAGAGACCCACTAAACTGCCACCTAAAACCAATCTGCATTCAGTTTTCAGTCTAAGGACCCAGCTTTATTCTCAGTTTCTCCAGTGCAATTTTAAGTAAAGCCTAATCTCAAAAGAAAGCAGGTGTGTACAAATTTAAAAACTAAGACACTGGGGACTCCCATATAGGCTGGAGTGCTACAGAAGTTGTCACCAAATTACCCGGAGTGGTCATCAGTAATTTATTTAATGGCAGTATCATGTTTGCCACTAGAGAACCATCCACCTCAGCTGAAGAATTTTAATCTAGTTAGAGCTCTGGCAATAAAAAGGGAAAAACCTCACTGTGATGTCAGATAAACAAAACAAAAGAGTTCAGTGTAACATCAAAGCACATGGTCAGCAAAGTCACAGATTTTGAGGCGCACAAGAGCTTATATGCACTTATGCTTCTGCCCAAGCCGCTCTCTGGCAGCTGGAGTTGTACTGCTGGTGTACTTTGGTGTGACCCACATTTCCCCACACCCAGCACTGTATGGGATGCTCATGCAACTAGCTCCCATGCCCAAGCTCCCCCACGCCTCATACACCAGAGCTGCAACGTCTGTCGCTCAAAATGGATGGAGGAAGGACGTGGGCTTCCCTGCCATAGGACAACACCTCGTCTTCTTTTGAGGAGGCAGTTTTGGGATAAGATCCCATTTTACCTAGTCACTAATACAAGGCAGGTGCTCCCAGACAGAAGAGACTTCAAAGATGCTGCTTGCAGCATGGATTGGGGGCAGCCCCACTGCTACCAGCCAGGCCCACTGTGCCCTGCTGGCACCTGCTCCCTTTGGAAAACTGACTCCAGACCTGAAGTCCCAAGCAGCACTCCCAATGGCTTGAAATCCCACTTGAACAAAAATGTCAGGGCTTTCTTTGCCCACCTTGGGCACTTATTAAATTAGTTCAGCCTTTCTAAAACTCGCATTAACCCGATCAGCCTCCTCTCACTTAACTCATACTTTCCTTTCTTCACAACATGCACCCACACAGCCTTTAATCAGATCCAATCACCTTGCCAGAAGGGGTGAAATAAAAGGGTAGAGATACCTGCAATATTTTTAATCAGGAAATTGTTCGGGTCACCTTTCTTGGCTAGCCAAGATGCAAGGTTATCAACTAAACTACAGAACTGCCAGATGGGCTCTGCTGTTAGTTAAACGTTTGAGAGCTTTGATTTAACAAAAAGCACACTATGCCTGACCTTAATATCAGTACAAGAAAGTTAAACTTAGCTTGGTCTTATGTGAAACCCAGGGCCAAAGAAGTCACAAGAAAGTCATTGTCATTACTGAGGCTTGTATTATGCCTGAATCCGTTTTTACACATAACTGTGTCTCAAGCTATAGGGCCTCACAATGTTCTTTGTTTCAGAAAGAATAAGATGGTTTTCAACCACTTCAGGATGTCTTGAACAGCTTTTTGGAATGCATGAAGAGCAGCCAAAGTTAAGGCATATTCATAAGCTGCGCATCAAAGCCCAAGACCCTCCCCCCGCCGCCCCCCCCCCCCCCAAAAAAAAGAAGATTCTCTACTGTCTATTTTTAAAGTGCCAGCTCACAAGTTAGACTATATCCAAGGCAGCCCATTCAAACAAAGCCCGGCTGTGGATGTGACCCATTCCCCACACGCCGGTACCCGGTCTCCCTCCTCTCCCCGTACAGATGCTCCCCACCCCATCCGGCCGCACTTCCATCCCCGGACAAGCAAGAAGGCGGCAGCCAGCGCTCAAGGTCGGGGGGAACTGCCGAAACCTGCGCTGGAGCTCACCGGTCAGGCGAGCACCGTGCGAAGGGCAGGGCTAGGATGCACCTTCGCTGCTCCGAAGTCGAGGCGGGATGCAGCGATGCACAGAATGCTCCCGTCCGTCCCCCCGCCCCAAGGTAAAAATCACGCATTCTTACTCAAATCGGGGAGCGGGTACCGGTACCAACAACTCTCCGAGACACGCTCGCACACCGGTCCACCGGGTCAGCAGACCGCCCGCTCCCCGCGCCAGACGGACCCAGAGGCTCCCCCCGGGGCGGGCTGCTCCCCCCGGTGAGAGGGGCGCAAGGGCCGCCGCCGCCCCCCGCCCGCCCCATCCCCATCCCCCGCTCACCTCCGGGCTCCGCGCCCCGGCGGGGCCCGGCCGCCGCCCGCCGGGGGGGGGGGGGGGGGGTGGTGGTGGGGCGCTCGGGAGCCCCGCAAAACTCCAGCCCCCCCCCGCCAGCCCGCACCGCCAGGAGCCCGCAAACTCCGCTCGCCGCCGCTTTGTACCCGCCGGCGGCCCGCACTGCGGCTGCGCGCTGCCCAAAATCAACAAGGCGCGCTTCCAGCCCCCCGCCGGCACCCTCGGCCCTCCCGCCCACACCCCCCGCCCAAGCAGGGCCGTCCCTCCGCCCAGGGCCATCCCTCCGCACCCCCAGCAGTGTAAATCCTCCCCCCGCCCCCCCCCGCCAGTGCAAACTCCGCAGCGCCCGACCATGCCCCCTCCGACAGTGCAAATCCTCCCGCACGCCCGGCAGTGCAACCCCCCAGCCCCGCAACAATGCAGTCCCTCTGCACCGCAACGCATCCCTCCATGCAACCCTTCTGCCCCGCCGCGGGAGGTGTGGGGCGGGTGGTGGTGGTGATGATTTTGGGCCGTTTTGGGGGGTGCGTGGCATGGCATGGCGTGGCGGCCGCGGGACGTCTGCCCTACGCCGCTCCCGAGATGCGCTGGAGGGCAAGGGCCAGCAGCGGCTGCAGCAAGGAGTTTTTCTCGCCTCCATCCAAAAGCCTGGGTCAGTGGGTCACCAGGATATGGGAGCTCCCTGCCAGGGAGGGCAGGGCTAGCGTTGGGGCCGCGACTGGAAACACAGCATCCTTGGGAAAACCTCTCGGGGGCTAACCTAGATGAAGTCCTCCCTGTGCTGGGGCTGGAGGGACTTGATTTGAAGCCCGCAAAAGGCGTGTCAACCTCGGCAGGGTTTGGGTCAGATCCGATACCTGGTCAAAGCTGGCACTGCCCGGTGCCAAGGGACTGACTGGGATTCCCCACCGGGGACTGTCATGTGAAAGGTTTTTTTCGGTGCCAGAGCATCAGCAGAATATGCCCACCCACTGCCAGCTACTCTGCTGCACCGGGGTGGATGGGATCCTTGGCCGGGGCTTTCAAAGGAGAGCAAAATGCGCATCAGCTCCCTCTGCATTGCTTTGCGAATCTCAGCTTAGAAGCAATGTTTTTAAACTTGTGCCTTGATCTTCACTGGTCAGAACAGGCTGTCTCTAAAGCCTTTTCAGCTGTGAAAGGATACAGTAGTCCCCATTTTGTGAGCCTTGAGTTTTTTGCTTAACAGTTGGAATATTCAGTATGGATTGATGCATGGTTTCTCTCACCCCTCCCGTTCTTATCTCAGGTGCTATCCTCATTGCCCCGGGGCTCCCAGATCCCCAGGAGTAAATGCTTCGGAGGCTTTGTGGCGATGCCAGGAAGGGTTTCACAGCTTGGTGTCAGGTAGTCCCTCCCAAACACAGAAAGATCAGCAAGTGAATCCACAGGCCAGGAGTAAGCAAGATGCAGGAGGCTCAGCAAAGTCAGGAGTGTGACAACACTTGGTCTACTTTTCCAGATCTGGACATGGGACCCGGCGAGGTGATTATTGTGAGTTGCTTCACAGCACAAAAGGATGCAACTGTGGTGCATCGCTCCTTGCTTTTTCTGGTTTTCCCTGTAGTGCGCCATCAAACGCTGGCACCTCCTCACCCTACCTTCCCATTTCCTTCTTTCTGTGTCATTCCTCTGCTTTTCTTCTGCCTTTCCCTGGGTAATTCTCACAAACTCTGCATATTTCCAGATGGGTTTTTTGCAAACATGATACCTGAAGCTCATGAATGGACACCAGCAAAGATTGTCTCAATGAATATTGATTCCAGAATAGAGCAAGAAGGATATGAAGGAAATTTGAAAATCTCTGTTTTTCCCAGTGGACCACACTCAAGTAATGGTAGACAACAAATGGTAGGGTTTTCTTGTTCTATAAAAAGCTAACAGGCTTAGTGATATTTCCACCTAAATAATTTCCAGTATTTCTTCTGAAATCTCTGAAGCCATTAAAACATTTTAGAGATTAAATCACATTGAGTATTTTCGTAAGTGAAGCTGCTATGATGTTGATATAAACCATCTCTCAAACCACTAAGCTTTTATTAAAAAAAAGAAAGCTTTTATACATTTTAATTCAAGAGCACATATTTTTTAGAAATATTTGCAGACTGAATCTGCAACCAGACCCTGCAGCTCTTTAAGACGCTAATAATTATTAATCCTGACTGTGCTAACTTTCCATCAACAGGCTATTTTTTATGGCTGAGTTACCAACCCTAGAAAAAATGGGGGACTGATGAAAGAAATAGCTGAGACAACAGTGAGCACCACTTGCCATTATTTATATTAACAACCAAAAAGAAAGTATACTCAGGCCAGCAAGCAAGTCCTTAGCATCAGCTTATTCATCTGAATAGTTGGGTCAGGACCATGTTGTACCAGAAACTGTACAAACACAGAATGAAAGCACTCCAGACTACAGCAATGAACAGAGCAAGCAGATAGGGCTCTTTCCACTTCTCCCACTTAATCCTTCCTTTCAGGAGCTGCCAGCTTTTGACAGTTTAAACAATGAAATTAAATAAAGAAGTCAATTGTTGCATTACCTGTATAAGAGTGACAGGAAAACTCTCAGTGTGGTCATGCAGTAGATGGGGCTTTTTTCTTTGATGGTGCAGTTAAAACCACCAGGTCTTGGTTCACCCCTCAGCTCCCTGGGGCTTGTCTAGCACTGCAAAGAGCTTGCAAAGTGCACTAACTGGGAGCCTGGGGATCTGCGAAATGGGGCAGAGGGGGGATATAAGGGAGCAGAAAGTGAGGAGGGCCAGTAAGCACCTGCTGCTCTACCCCGTCTGCCCTGGCCTCCGGGGCACATACATGCACATGGGAGAGGTTGGGAGAGGGGACACAGGCCCTCCCTCCACAGACTCCCTGTAACGCACCAAAAAGAGAAACTGGCTTCAGTCTAAACTAACCCAGGCAAAGCTACAAGGTGAGAGGGGGATGACGGTGTCAGTGTGTTCCTACCCCTCCTCAGGTGTGAGCAGTGAGGAGTGGGGTGCTGCTCCCCAGCTGGGCATGCCCTGGCTGGGGCACTGCCACTGGCCATGTCACCCCTGGAGATGCCTGCAGAGCCCCCACCGTCCACCCAGGGCTGTGGGTGTGAGTGAGTTTGCCTCGCCCGGGCCAAGCACCAACGAGAAGCACAGAGCAGGGAACAAGTGCTTTTGCAGGACTTTTCCAGCTCCCTGGGGTGTTTTTCATTTGGGACCTGCTCCGGCAGGTAGGAAGGCTGGACACACCATTAACGTTTAGCAAAAAGACCTCCCACCCCCCCAAAAAAATCCAAACCCACCTCTTTCCTTTAAAAAGCCAGATGTCCCATGCCTGTGAGCAGGTAATCATGAGTGGCATGTGCAGAAGTAAGTAAGGGTAATACCTGAAGAGGCAGGACACATTGTATTTTTCCATGATCTGGATCTGGTCCAAATAAACATTGTGTATGCTTTGGCAGAGCTTTCTGTGAGGTTTTAAGTTGCACACAATACAGATAAAGCCTATGCACACATAGTGCATGTGTTAAAAACAAGAAGGACTTAAGACAAATCATCCCGCCCAATGTCATTTTCAGTGCATTGAGCAGGGACTCAGGCAGAATGAGTTCCCATGGACTCTCAGGCCCTATCCCTCTGGGTTTTAACACTCACCATGCCTGAAACCTGTTTTGTGTTGTACATCCCCCACAGGTTACTCGGGAGTCAGGGGGCTGCTAGAGCACGAGAGTCACATCAACAGCCTCAGAGGCTGGAAGTGCACCTGAGTGCGGGTGGTCTGGGGGCTAAACTTGGAGGCAGGTTGCACCAACCCTACTCCCAGCTGTGGCCCATATCCTGTTTGGAAGTGTGGTAAGAAGGGGGATCAGAATCCCCTCTGCTGCTGTATTTGGCAGCAATTCTTTGCTTAGCTGCAGTCATACAGGAGACATCTATGGCTCCACAGCAAGCAGGTCCTCAGCAGGACAGTGGGTGGAAAAGGCTGAGGCTAACTCACTTTTTGCACAATGCCCCCCCTCTCCTGCCTTCCCCCAGAACCCCCAAAATCTGAGATGCTGCCAGTCCCACAAGGCTCACAGCTCCAGAGAAGCCCCTGAAGCCACAGCAAACTTCACCCGATTTGTTGGGGTGGTGGAAACAGCCCTGCCCTATTAACAAAACAATCCTATTAAAATTCTATAAACAGAATAATTCTGGTTTTGCCAAAACAAAACAAAAAAGTTGAAATGTTCTTTCCATAGGAAATGACAATGCTTTCCTG
This sequence comes from Aquila chrysaetos chrysaetos, assembly GCF_900496995.4. NCBI lineage: Eukaryota > Metazoa > Chordata > Aves > Accipitriformes > Accipitridae > Aquila > Aquila chrysaetos. The sequence goes on from NC_044030.1 coordinate 58,530,482, forward strand.
TGCCTTATTTTGTCCATTCTAGAAATACCACTTATTGGAAAAAAAAAAAACAACCCCATATTGTTACTGAAAATAAGCTTTGGCTTGTAGGAAGCGGTGTTCATAGCACCTGCCTAAGCCTGACCAGAGCACTACAACTCCCCCCCCCCCCCCCCCCCGCCTAATTCCTCCCTGCCTTTGTGGGGTCTCCACAGAGAGGGGCTGAGAGGGGGCAGGGCTGCGCTGCTGGGAATATCTCCCTTCAGGGGCCTGGGCTGCTCTTCTGCTTGTGAAGGACACTGAAGTGCTGATCGCTGCCAAGCAGCTGCCATTGCCAAAGCTGAGTAGCAACTTAAGGAATTAAGTAAAACCCAATTTTAAACGCACTGGACCTTTGCTGCCCTGAATATTCTGCAAACCATGCACCGGTGTGAATGACCCCACACAGTGGGCATGGCAGCTGAGAGTCAGATTAATCCTCTCCACTGGCAAGCCTGTAAAAGCCCAGCTTTTCCTCTCTGTGCATCTACTGTTCTGACTTTCTTTTAGGGAAGCAGTGGTTTCAGTAGGTGTACGCACTGTCGTTCTTCTCTCAGTGTCACACACTGCTAGCAAATCCCACCACATGGCTTGTTTCTGAGCACCATCTGTAAAGGAGGGATGTTACACAAACACAAAAGAAGGCAGAGCATTTTTTCTGCCCTGGTTCAGGACTCACATCAGTGGCAGCCTGGAAATAGTACCACATGCTTGCCTGTCAGTCTAAAGTGAAATGAAATGATGCAGCATGCGGCTGAGTTTCCATCATCTGAGTTTTCAGTGCTGGAGGGTACGTGTTGCTGTTTGCCATACATTGTCTTGGATGTCACCATTAGGCCTACGGATATTTGAGGCAAAACAGTGTTCTTGATTTGTGCATGAATGCACAGGAATGCAACTCCAGAAATCATTTACTAGATGAAATGTAGCACTTGCCTTTCCCCTTATCTTTAAAGGAGCAGTGTCAAAATACTATACTCCCCAAGGTTCAATCAGCTCTAATAAGAAAGAGGAAAAGTTGCCATAAATTTGCCTTCTAGATTTTATCTACCTCTTATCACTGAAATATTTGAAAGAATGCTTGATGCTTCAGAGCTCCCAGACCTTTATTTTACCTCTGAGCTGGGTGAAGAGGCCACTGCAGTTTAAGTTGAATCAACACCATCATGCAGTTGTATTACCAAGCTTAGTCTCCACAAAAACCTTTATTTGGACTTGATGTCTCTCATCAGTTTTCTGAGAGATTAATATAATAATTTCCTTAGTGGGTATGTGCATACAGCAACTGTGGTCTAGAACTACATTGGGGAATCATGCTAAAATCTAAAATTATCACCAAAGGTTTGTTAGGACACCCATGCTGGGGGAGATGAGCAGGTCCACATGCCAGCTCATGAGAGGGAGAGTTGGCTTGGACGAGTTCACAGGATACCTGTCTCACATGCCAGGGCAGGCAGAAAACATGTCACAGCACCCCGACAGCAAACTTCAGACCCATAGTAGAGACAAAAGCAACAACCATAAGAAGAAAGCAGGAGATAAAATGCTTTGGCAATTTCTTGCTGGAGCAAGGAATTTGTTAAATGACCTCCCAAAGTTAGACTCAGTTGGCGCAATCCTAAATTTGTGCATGTTCATCCAAGGAAATGGCAGAATCAGGAAATTAATAACACCAGTATTCATTTCCCTGATGCCATGGCTCCTTGGAGGAGTTCCTCCCTCATCATGGATTTTGGTTCCACAGCAGGAGATACATAGGACCTGAGGGACACTTTGAAGGACTCCTGCATTTTACATACAAGACATTTGGAATTTTCTTTCTATATTTGTACACTGAAAATTCTCAAATTAAAATGTGCTCTGTGCCAGAATTGGGCTAGCAAGGACTGCTCTTATGCACAGACAGATTTATTTACTTTGTATAAATGGTTATTTGATTTCTGTGATGATGATTTGATTTCATCAAATTCATTAATCGATTGTCCTCTTAGAATGGGGTTTCTCAACCTTCATCCTAGTTTCAAATTCACAAGGGGATTTTAACTTAGAGGCATGGTACCTTTTTTAAAAAATGGGATTGGGATATGGAGGGCCTTGATTGTAAAAGTGCAACCAAAAAAACTTGATGCACTTGGGCATTTTGTTGAGAAGGGTGGTCAAGGTATTTTCTCCTGTTTTTCTCACCTGCTGACTGACTTAACAAATAAGGGCCCATCTGATGGTTATTTAGTGACAACTCTGACCAGTGACCAATCTGAAGAAGAGAACAGGTTCTTTGTTCCTGTTTCACAGACATCAGTGTGAAGCTGCTTTGGCAGAGACTGGGGAAGGTTTTAGCTGTTCTTGAAACGCATGCCTTGCTGATTAATCTGTGATTTATAGCGCTGGAGTTGGGTGTGGATCCTCTCTCATAACTCACAGAGATTCTTCATCCTGAAGCATCTGGTACTGGCTGCTGCATGGGTAGGAAATGGGATGAGCTGAACGGCATGCCAGGTCTAATAATGCTATATTTATGTTTCAACAAACTCATGACTACCAGTGGAAGTCTTCAGCCTTCAGATGTACCTCCTGACAACGCAACGTGGCACAGACAGTAAATACAGATTCCTCCATAAACTAAGCTGACCTATCACTCTGGTTTTGCCAGCCAGTCTTCACCTGGGATCTGGCAGTTGTTGTGTAGACACAGGTACCCTCTCACTGTTTCAGACCATCCTGGAACATATGAAGAGTCCCCGTTCTTAATGCACGGTGTGCAATTCTCCTCTCTGGATGCAGTGAGTGCACTTTGGTATTTTACTGATGCAGAGCGCTGCTGAGGATTGAAAAAAATGCATTAATCCCCGAAGCATTTCTTGGGTTTGGGCAGTTTTCCACCCTCCTTCCAGCAGTGGTGTTTGAGCAGCCCCCTCGGTGGCACGGGCTGGCGTGTCGCAGCTCTTCCGCGCGGTCCCCGCAGTGCTCTCCGGCAGCCCTGCCTGCAGAGCTGTGGGCAACCTTCACCAACACCTCCGTGGCCGCTCCCTCCTACGCTGCACTGTCCTGCACAACCCATGTGTAGGTTCGCAGCGGTCAGGTACAGGGATCTTGGGCAGGGGGTGAGTTACACCAGCATCATGGAGAGCAGAGATGGGAACTATCTGAAAGTGAACTGCCAAAGTTAAACAGAGGATTGAACAAGCTCCAGGTTTGCAGCCATGAATACCGTGTGTTAAATGCTTTTCCTTACCAGGGTGTGGGAATGATCAGCAGTGAAGGAAGGCTTAGCTGGTCTTTCTAGGAAGATTGCCTCCGTCAGTGGAACACTCTGAGTGCCGGGATGGCAGCTGGTGCTGCAGGGTCAGCCCACCCGTGATGTTGCCTGGCTTGTGAGCAGGATCCCCATAACTGCGAAGCCACTGGTGGGTGCATCCTCCATCGGTTAGTACTAGAAGAGATTAGCAGTGAACCAAAACTAGCAGAAATAACAGGACATTCTGCCTTTGCCCTCTGTTTCCTCAAACTATGTCTGTCTATGACTGTATTTCCAAGCTGAATAATTTCCGTCCACAGGATCCCTTTTGTGCATAGCCCACGGAACCAGTGGTCACTCTTGGCACCTGTTACCGCAGGAGGTGTGCGGGGCTGTGCTGCTGCTCCCAGCCACCCTGAATCCCGCACTGGAAGTAACAATCCCGACACTTGGTCTGCCTCCTTCAAAGGAGTGATAGGAAAGCACAGTGTGCCTTTTGTTTATTGCTTTTGCAGTTCCCCAGTCCTTGATGGAAACTAGCAAAATCCAGGCAGCCAGCATTAAAAAGCAAAAAAACCCAGCACCAAAATCCACAAAATCCCCCTAAAACCTAAGAATATCTTTATTAGAAAAATGAGAGTTTTCCCTATTTTATGATTATTATTTTTTAAGCTTTTGTGATTACTTTTTGCCTGACAGCTTCCATTAAAGCACAGCAGTGCTTGGTTTGGTGCTGAGTGCCCCACATGGTGTAGAAAGTGAGATGCATTCAGCACTTTAACCTGCCCTTAATTCCCTTTCCATGGTACTACTCCCTTTGTTCCCCACAGTGTGTTGGGTTTTTAATCTTTTGCTCCCTGATTGCTTATTTATTTCTTTATGGATGGATTTCTTTCACTTAGCTGCAGCCTTTGTCCTAGGCTGCAGCAGGCCTTGGGGGCAACTGGGTTTCTCTACAACCTGAGCTGAGCAATCCTTTCTACACAGTCACAGAGGACTGGTTTTATTCTCTTCAGCCTGCCACAGATTACAAGAGTTTTGTTCTTCCTAATTTAATCATTGGTTGAAGTCTGTTACATAAGCCAACCTCTTTGAAATCTTTTGGACCCCATTGATTCAATATTATTCTCCCAATGTAAAAAGCTGGCAGCATGAAGTTACAGCAAAAATGCCATCCTTCTAGGCTGCCAAGAATTCTCCAACCTCTGAGGCAAGCACTATCAGCTTAATTTTTGTAAAGCTGGTCTTTCTGCCAGACCTTCCCCTTTCCCTTCCCTTTTCCCTTCCCTTTCCCCTTCTCCTCCCCCCACTGGGAAAAATGCCACCCCAAGGGTTTAGGTTTGAGCCCAGGAGTTTATGCCTTAATTCAAGAAGGAACACGCACCTTTGGGAAGACTTCCAACCTTTCTTTGATACCTGAGACGGGATTCTTCATTTCTCTTAAAGTTGAGCTGCAGACAGAGGAAAGTTTATGGTTTTGTGCATACTTCCTTTCTTCACTGTTTAAGGCCAGAAACACTTGTTTGCTTGAGGTTTTAAGACAGCTTTCTGGCACTTTCAAGTTATAGGTATATCAGCAATGCTAAGTGTGCTTTTTCTGCTTTTTCATGGAGCTCTCCTTGGGCAACAGACATTTGTACAGACATTCACATCTGGGAAAGCTGGAAATGTGTGGTAGGAAATTTTCCCTTCTAGTTGTTTTACAGGTGTTTGTTAAATAGCACAAAACATAGTCTTCCTGCCATGAAGCTGAAATACCTTGTCCCTTTGATTATTAGATTTTAACTTTGTTATTTGAATTTCACAAGTCCTAGCAGGCATCCAATACATGTTTAGAAATATTGCTTGAATAGAGGCAGATAGGGAAAAACCTTATTCTTGTAAAAATAAATAGTTCTAAAAGAAGTATTAGATCCACAGACAGAAATATAAAATCAATTTTATAGCATAGGGAAAAAAGTGTGTAATGCTTTAAAGCATTTACATTTGCATTTAGGTGTTTTTTAATTCTGCCCATGTGGTATTTAAACAAGTACATACCAATTTTTCCTCTCATAACTGTTTCCGTTGAGAAGGTATATAGCTTATAAATAGTGCATCTGTGTCGTAATTGGGACTAAACGCATGCTTAGCTCTGGACACCCCAGCATATGCTGTATAAATTCATAAAGGGAAATAAAAATTAAAAAAAGAGTAGAATTCAACTTTGCATTTCTTTTCCTAAGGGGAAAATTTTGTTTTGAAGAATGCAAAGCTACAGATTTCTTAGAACAGACAAGCAGAACAAAATGTTACAACTTTCAAGGCCTTCTAGACTAATCCTAGAAAACTACCGTTGAAGGTCTTTTTGGTTTTAGTTTGTTTTGATCAACATTTAGTTTGATGTTTTCAGGATTTTTTACTGAGCAATATTGGTGACTACATTGTTTGCAAAAAACTTCATCCAGATTAGTTTTTTTAATTCTTTAACACTTGGAAAACAATTTTTGAATAAAAATACTTCATTTAAACCAATCCCTCACTGAGAACATAAGGAGTCACAGAAAACGTATTCAATGTCAAGCACTCAATCAATGCCAGATTTTACTGTTACCTTCCCAAACACTAACTGAGCTCTACTATGAACGTGCATTGACTTTATTAATGTAATCAAAAAGGACTTTTTCCACAGGGGCCCTTTCTCCTTTCAGTGCACTGATTAGACTGGAGCATTACCCAATCTGATATGATTTATCAGGACCTGTTGATTGTTTTTTAATCACTCTGTTTAACCGGTTTAAAAGATGGTCAAAACGTAGTCAGCTGAGCTACTCCCCAAATTACCCCACTCCCAAATTACCCCATTTCCAAATTCAGCACTAGTGGCAACACCCTATGAACATTCCTTGTACATGTTCCTGTCTACCAGAAGGCAGCAGCCCTGTAGTGCAGCGTAACACAGTAAAACACTGTTATCATGTGCTTCATTTTCATAACAAGCATTGCTTTGAGAGATTGTCACGCCTTAAAGAGTCCTAGCTGGCTCTCTGTCAGGCTGTCTGCTAAGCTTTAATTCCCCTTTCTGAAACACTTGAGATGATGATACTTCAAACAGACAAAAAGGAAAAAACAAAAAAAAAAGGAATTAAAATGTTCGCCTGTGTTTTTCCACTTCTTCAAATTGGTGGGAAACCTAATGAGAGGAAGCGTTCAGCTTCCAGAAAGAGGTTGTGTAACCCAGACATGCCAGTTGTAAGTGACAACACTGCAGTTCTCTTTACCCAGCGCAAGTGTGGCTACAGCTACTCACAGTCGTGCCTGTTCAGTCCATCACCTGCTGAAGCCTTGAACGTGTGATTTTTTCATGCAGTATGAAAGGTGTGCTCCCTTTACAGCTGCTGTTCTGCAAACCAGGAAATCTAGTGTTAGGGCTGGTCATGTAGGATACATACTTAAGGACAGTAGTGCTGTCCTTAAGCACCCACCTTGACTGTTCAAATGTGTTCAAAACATGCTGACAGGTTAATTTATACTTCTGTTAGTCTTCTCACAGCCGGCATGGTCTCCTTATATATGCGTGTTGTCTGCACGCTGTCAGATGCGCAAGTGTGTGCTTGCAGCTGATGTGGATCAGCTGTGCTCTGCTGGGCGATGGGGGCTGTGTACAGACTTGATGCTGCTGGTCACAGCCTGCCGCTGCGTGGTGCAGAGGGACGGGGCACAGCTGGGCTGGTGGGCTGATGGATTCCAGCCCCAAAACCAGCACCACGCTCTTTAAAGCTGGTGCTAGCTCATGGTAAAGGCAAGGAGTAAGTGAGCTGTGCAGAACTCCCAGCCAAGACACACATGGGAATCTCTGGACCAGGATGGGTGCAGTGCTATGCCTCACTTGCTGGTTCCCCCCTGACAGCCTCAGTAGCTTAGCCCTGGACCTAACTAGTGTGGACACACAGAGCTCTCCTTAGTCTTGAATCACCCAGATGGTGTGTCATTCCGTGTTTCTGCTCTACACCTACACACTGCAGGAGGAAAGAAGGGCACTACCGTCACCAAGCTTCCCACTGTCATTTTTCACAGACACTGAATGAAAAAGGAAGTTAAGAAGCAAGTTGTTGCCTGTTACCCCTGCAACAGACACAATTTACCCTGAGACAGACCAACACCTCCCCTGCCCAAATCTTTTAATTTTCTGCTGAATGATGCTTCTACAAGGAAAGGTTGCTCCTACTGAAATTTTCCTTCCAGCTGGATTCTATAGAGGTATAAGGTGCAATGTAAAGGCACTTCTGAACATCCTCTGAAACAGTCTCTTTATTGCAAAATGAATAAGATAAGGTAAAAAATTTACATTTCACACAATTCAACTCTTGAAAGAAATGTACAAACCATGTTTTATTTGTAGAAGGGACAACATGAGCTACAAACTGAGGGCAAGACTGGCCAGCTGGTTGAGGGGTGCTCAGCTTGTAAAATGTGAGTGACGAGTCCTTCAGTATTCATATTATCCTGAGTATTGTTTCAGTTCAAGGACCACAAAACACTACCTTACTTTTACCTAGTATATTGTACACCTGTAGGGGTTTTTCATTTCCCTGAGGTTTCTGTTATTTAGGCTGTAAACGATAAGCATCTTGTAAACAATGAGTTTGGATTATGGGATTGATAGATGACAGTATTCTGACCTTCCTCCTGAACAGGCTGTTAAAGACAATAGATAAGGGTCTAGTTTCTGATAGGCAGAGATCTCATAGCTTCCAAGCTTTGGGAAATTAATTATCTTTTCAACTTAGAACTGTTTCAAAGCAACTTGTATACAGAGAAGCTACTCCACGGAGGCATCTTTTGCTTTGAGCTCTTGATACCATTCGTTTATGTACTTTGGATGCACTCACTTCAAAATCATGGAGTACTTATTCCTGATGATTGCATTTAACAATACTATGCATGAGGAGGGAAATGCTTTCTTACACTCCAAGTGCTGTGTAAGTACAGGGTTTATTTCACCTCTTTCCACATCTCATCTTGTTTGATGATGCCTGTGAATCTTCTACATAGCACATTCAAAATCTGACTTGCTCAGATGTCAACGAAGTGCTGGGAAAATTCCTCTTACCAAACAGCAAGGCTACAGCTGACCATAAAAAGTCAAAATGTTTCCACTATAAGCAGCAGCCTCAATCTCCCTTATACTTTTGGAGCAAAGAGGCTTTGCATTTAGAAACACATGGCATCAGCTCTGAGAAAGTTCACTGTAATTTTCTAAAATGAAGTACAAAGGAAAAACTTAATTCTACTGTTTCATTTAATTTTAACATTTAATTATGTGTTTGGGCAAATGGGGTTGGTTACTTTAATCAGCATTAAACCATAATTTCCGAAACCCTGAAAAGGTAGAGGGAAGGAAGTAATATTGAGGGACGCTTTCATAGATCTTTGTTTCAAAATACAAACATTACATGGTAAGCATGGTCACAACACAAATTATGGCTCTGCCATTGCCTCACTAAATGAGTTCCAAAGTCCTGATCTCTCTCTCTCTCTCAGCATCCTCATCTGCAAAATTGTAATATTTCCTTACTTCAGAGAAGTGCTGTAAAGATTATTTAGTAAAATGTTTGCTCAGGGTACAGAAAATACTAAGCATTAGGTATTATAAATTATGTGCTAATTTCTCTTAAGCTGCAGTAAAGCCTGAGTGAAGTGCCTTGTAGGAAATCCTCACTGTGCGCTTCTGTAGTTAATTTTAGATAAAGTTATCTACATAAGAGCATTGTATAGTAAAAGAATCACTCATAGCTTAGCGTCTTCTTTTTAAACTATTACTTGTTAGCTCTGCTAAACAAGACACTAATTATTAAGAAATCCAACAGCATGTCAAGTAGTAGTCCCCATACTTAGAAAAAAAATGTAAAAGATCTATAAGAGTTATTTATTGCTACTTCTTGCTTCCCAAGCTTTGGTTGAGAAAACTTGTGCAGAACTCTCCCCGCAGTGAAGGACAATTATAGAAACTGGTGACAGAAACCAGTTGAGGAAATTATTCTTTCCTACAGCTCCAGCTCAGCAAACACTGAGCAAGGGACCATGTCCCTCCTCATTAAGACAGCATTTAAGCATGTGATTAACTTGCAGAATGTGCTCCATTGCCAAAAGCATACGGATAAATACTGTCTTGGAAAAGGACCGTAAATAGACATAATTTGTCAGCGTCCCATAGACACGTTATTTGGATTCGCGTAACACCTCAACCAAATCATGCAGTTCTGTGTCTGTTAGCTAGTGGTGACTGACCTCATGCCACTGACCACTCTAATGGTCCACCCCTCCACATTATGTGATTATTTTACAATATACAAAAAGTATCTAAAAAGCATCCCCTTCCTTCCCAAGCCTTCATGAGATGTGGTTGATGAACAGTCATCCCCCAGTGTTCATTCAGTGATCTGGTGTAAATGCTTTTCTGCAAGCTGTCCAGAAAGTGCACATGCTGTCTTGTGAGACGTTTCTGGTTTCATAGATGTTGAATACCCCATCACTTCTGGCGTGCAGCATGAAGCTCTTCCTTGGCCAAAGTAGCTAGTCCTTAGGTGCTTTGTGAAGAAGTCTGGGCATCATACTTCCTAAAACTGTGGTTACGAAAAGATTCCCTGCAATGAAATGGATCCATAAATAAAGTGGGCAAATGAAAAAGGATCCGAGAAATATCTGCCTTGTGAAAAGGAGCAGCTGACAAATCATCACCTGAAGCATGTTATGTGTTGGCAGGTCAGAGGTATATTACTTCTTCCACTCCCACCCCACACTGGACACAGTGGCTTTGTGAAGAAGTGTATATTCATAAGTAAAGAACATAAGTGAGACTTCTGTCTCAGTCATGGAACTAAACCTGATTATGTTATCTGCGAGTGAAAGGATCACTCTTACTTCATGCTGGCTAACACCACACGGTGCCATGTGTTCAAAACACATACCTGTTCTATCTCCTTCCTGGCTTCAAATGGTGAAGAAATGGCAAGATGTTTCCAATATCTTTTCATTAGGGCGAGGGGGAAGACTTCTCTAACAATGCATTAAAATGACATAAATCCTCTACCCCAGGAATATAAGCAGCTTGAGAAACACAGTTAGTACTACATTCAGCTCCAGTGGAAGTCAGCAGACTTCATTAACCAAGAAGTCTGAAGTTGGCAGTCTATATCATGGCCTGTTTTTAGCTGCCAGTAAAACTGCCTTTGCTCCCTGAAAAAATGGCATCTTTTTGTATAGCTACAACAGATTACCCTGCCCTAACTGTACCTTGTGCTATGGACTTTCACTACAGGTTTGTACAGCTCTGGGATCTTCCTCTCAATCATGGGCCTAAGGTTCTCTTTCAGCTTCCCGTAGTTCTTTCTGAGCTCTAGCTGATACTCCCGCTGGTCAGCAGTAATAAGGCGCTTGTTCTTCTCCACTGCTTCACCACACCTAGGCAAAAGGAAAGAAAAAAAAAAGGTATGATGTGTCGCCTACTTCTGTTAAAATCATTAACTTTGTGTTAGGTAATATGAATGGCCAAGGATCCAGCTCCTCTGGGCTAGGCATTCCTCTGATAACTTGTCAAGTCCAAAATGATAATGAACTAATAAGAAACCTCTGTCTTTCCCAAGTACACAAATTGAGGCGGTATTTTTAAGACATTAGAAATGCATGAGGGTGCTAATAACAAATTTAATGACTGCAGAATACTGAGCTACCTGCCTACTTAGTGTAAACAGATGCAAGTGGCAAGAGCAGAGAGTAGAGGCTGTATCTTCTGCATAAGGCTCATTTTTATTTAACTCAAACTTAGCCTTCAGCAATTACACTTTCTTTGGACTAAGGAGATGAATATCTTGCTATGTGGGTATGCTTGTTAAGATTTACAAGCATATCTAAAGCAAAGGCCATATGTGTCTACCACTACCAATGTGTCTGCTTGACAGATAGGGTCAAATGTTTTCTTATGAACAGCTTCCTACATAAAAATGTCATTTTATTAAAAATAAAATCAAGGCAATAGTCTGAAATGCTTGATTTCTCTAAAATATCAGAGGATAAAACAAATGGAGGATCTTAATTTCTACATAATTAGTTTGAAGTGTTAAAATTTGCTCCCATTTGGGATGCAAAGCCTACCAAAGCACTGACAATGAAGCAGAGATAACAAGTCTGGACCAAGAATCTAAAGCGTGAGATGCCAGGATTCATGATGCTAACTTGCATAATTAATCACACAGTCATATTATTGTTGCATTATTGTGATTATTGGCTTTATTGATGCAATTCAGCACTTCAATTTTGTTTTACTGACCTCATTATAAACTCTTTGAAGCACAACCTCAGCTTGTTGTGATGTCGATAAAGTTTGGGATCTGCTGGAATTTCAGCCAGGAACACTTGCGCTACCTCTAGCGGTCCCTTACAGAAATAACACAGGAAAATGTCAAAAACACCTGCTTAGACTGAAAACAGACCACACGTTTGGTTAAGCTGTTTATTATTTCATGAACGGAATTATGAAACAAAACAAAACTATGTGTAGTCACCATAACAGTATGGTTTTTTGCTCCTCTCCCCCCCCCCCCCCCCCCGATTTTTCCTTTGGCAAGCAGAGTTTTTGCCCATCATATTTTATCCTCTCCTGTATTTATTTCACCTCCAGCCCCACAAAAAACGGGAACTGACAAATTCTACTCAGCAGAGAAGAGGTGGGATAGCTCTGCTGCCAAACCTCGTTACATGAGATAAACACAGCTCCTATCTGTGGCATTACAAGACCCCAAGGGAGTTAAATAAGCCCAGCGCAGAAAAGGACCACTCTTTCCAAAGCTTACAACAATGTGTTACTTCAGACTAGAAGCTTTGGTTGATGAAGAATCTGGAGAAAGTGAAAGTATTCAGGCTTTCAGCAAAGAAACAAAGCTCTGTGAAACTGTGGATAATATCAAGTTTTCTCTCAGTTGTGTCTTTATTCTTTCATTTTATTTTTTTTTATTTGCCTTTTTTTATTAGCAGACATACTTATAATTATTGCATCTCAACTTTCTTTTGGGGCACTCAGGTCTTGACTTCATGTATTTTCTGTGAAACTGTGAGTTTGCGGTGGTGCCACAGCAGAATTGTTATTATTATAGCCATTCCCCAAGGATACACCTTGACTGAACAAAATGGCTGAGATGACTAGTGTGCTAGAAATGGAAAATCCTTGGATGCATCCACAAGGCTTCTGTGAGTTTCTGCACCTACAACCAAGACAGCTCTTCCAAAAACACTTTCATCAAAAGCATACCTAATGAACAGTATACAATGACTAAATATCAAGGGATGAAGTTTAAATGCACATTGTGACTAAATGTGTCTGACTAGATGTACTTCTTCCACTGCAAGAGCTCAGAATGAAAAAGAAAGCACATTGAGAAAAGTATGCAGCAATTCTTCACCTGGCTTATTTGGTTCCCTTACCTGATTTACAGTGGCTCCAACTGAGCCCTGCAAAACCATCTGGAGCATTTTGGCATCTGGTGGTTCTTGGTTGGTGGCTGCAGTTAGTTCCTGTGTTTTTTTCCGCATATCTTCAATAGCAACTTCAATTGGGGTTAAAATAAACTAATGGAGATGGAAGAAAAGATGATTCATTACACGAATCATGCATGCACTTGACCTGTTCTAAACCTGGCAATACCATTGTCATTTTCCCATGCCAAAAGCAGTAGTTGTGAAACCAAGGAAGACTGTTCAATCTAAATGTCACCTTGGTAGACACTGCATCTGATCCAAAGCTCTCTGACATCTTACCATTTGCAAGAATAGCATGTGGATCTGACTCCCTGATTGCATAAATTTATTATTATTCTGAATTACTGACTTCATGTCTGAAATGGTTTTGCACTTTCTACCTTTATAAAGCTTCCCTGTCTCCAAACCAGCTCTGAGCCAAATTTAGTTCTTTGACTGTACTTTATCAGGTAGAAGTACAGCCATAAATAGAGCTCCACACATCCTCCTACACAGCATTACAACTGGGAGGTCAAAAGAAGAATATACCCTCGCTAGCTTCTCTTGTCCATAGTAAATACCCATCCTGCATTTGTCTACCCATTCTATGCCACTCCTATTTATGAGAATAACATGTCTGAGAAATTCAGCCTTCTTTTCTTCTACCAATCATAGAATTTGAAAATCTTTCCACCCAGAGACTTCTTCAGCCCCTGAGAAATTACATCTGTCCTCAAAACCCAATTACCTCTTCTTTTTGGATGACATTGATTCTAGTTTTGATGTAGGGGAAAGCATGCATTGTGGTTAGGATGGTGTTCCTCTTGTATTGCTCGCTAAGCTCTCCTCTGGGGCGCCCATCCATGGTGAAAGGTGTAGTGTACATGAACCGACAGAGGTTGAAGTTCTTCTCAAAATAGGTTACCCTGTCTTTCATCTCATACTCATCAAAATATGGCTCCACAAAAGTAATTTGTATGTATGCCTGAGAAAAGAGGGAAGAACCATTACAGTACTTTACAATCCAAGAAGTGTAAAAGGAATGGCATATGTGAAATATCCCATAGTTCACATTGGCTAAGCATGGTCTGGAAGAGCACAAAGCTGCAGATCCTTCAGGGCTCCTTCTCTTCTTCAGAGCTGACAAAACTTGCCTCTGGGGAAGGCACAGCTTAACCCTGCGGATCAGAACCAAAGCAGGGACCAGAGGTCAGAACTTCTAATTTCCACTCTCTGTGACAAGCTACCAAACTGAGCCTTTCACAGAGGCTTTAAGGACACCCCTGGGCACAGAGATACAGCCAAGTTGGGGTTTTTTTGGGTGCCTTAATGTTCGAGCATGAAAGTTCCTTTTCTGTTTCCTCTTCCTTCATTTTCTGTGACAAAGCACTCAACACTCTCAGTAGTGTTTCCCTACCTTATTGGGATCCAGCTTTCTTTTGTCGACAGGAGCAGAGTCCTTAATCACTTCCACAGCATCCTCCCCAAAACACTGGCCATAAAATCCCTGGAAAGGAAACAGAATTATCCCAGAGTGTTTGTTACACTGCTAATGATCTGTATGCTTCTAGGAGAAAGAAGTAACCATGACAATTTCTGGGCTCTGTACAGTCAGTATACTGCTTCATGAACCACAGCTGGCCAGGGCAAGGCATCTTCAACAAAGATCAGTGTGAGCTGCTCACAAAAAAGCAGAACTTAAGGTAAAGTGATCAGAAGGGAACATTGCAGTTCCATGAAAAAGCTGAAAAGATACCAAAGCAAATATCTGGCATGCTCAAATCAAATCATTCGATATATTACAGGCTTGCCCATAAGAGACATGGCCTGAAGAGAATGGATCGCTTTCATCATTATGCTGTAAAAAGGGCTACAATGGAAAGGATATATACCAAGGAAATAATCCATGGTACAAATCAGTTTGTTACTGATTTTCATATAGCAATAATAATATTAGAACTGTGTAGGCTCATTAGAAAGTATAACGTAACATTGGAGATCATATTAACACAATGTTTTTTTCTTTACCTCTAATCTGTGAGAAATCTCAGGCAGTTTGGTAATTGCAGGCTCCTTATAAACAAATTCCTGTTCATCCAAGTCCCCAAATTTGGATCCATAGAAACCAACACGGAAGTAAGTTCCAAACATTCGCTTTTGACCCTAATTGATAAAAAGAAAGAGGAAATTTACAATTATTTTTTTATGTCAACATTGTAGTATTTGGATGCCTTTTTTTCCAAATTGACATATAAGAAAACCCACTAATCCTACATTTTCCTGATTTTAGAGCCAATTCTATGCATCATCAGTGCTGATGGATTAGAAGCACATGTTCATGAAGGAAAGCATACAATTTAAGGGGACATTTGACTGAAAACTAACTTAAAATTTAGGCTAATCATGAAGTGACTTTTGCAAAACATAATAACTTATTATTTTTTAATTCCATTGGATACACATTAACAAAATAAAAAATTTGCAATGAAAATTCATAAGAATTTGAAACTGACTAGACTCAGCAATACGATTCTTCTGAAGAAAGATAAGGAAAGGGGCAGTATGAGTGCTGAGAATTTAGGCAGGCTTTTGTATTTCTTGTTTTATAACTGAAAACACTAGTTAATTGACAATAAAGTTATTTTTCTTAAATAGATGTGGCCAAGTGGAGTCATGCACGTTCTTATTCTAAGTTTGACCTGTTCAGCTATTTTTCTGTAACTCTAAACCAGTTTTATATTCATCTCTGCTTTTTCCTACAGAGACGACAGAGCCTCTTTTCACTGTAGACTACCCTTTGTAGGTAGGCCAAAGCAGATGGAAGCTTTCGTTAGAAAAAGGAAATGGATCTATTTCACATGAACAGTTTTATTATCGCCAGTCCTAAACAAACAGTGCAACCCAGCAATGTGTCTTGCTAGCGGCGCCTTGCCTCACAAGTACCTTATTAATAATGCTGTCAAAGGCCTTCTGTAGCTTGCTGTGTGTCAAGGTAAGCTTCCTGAAGTCTCTATGCGCTTCCAGTATGGGGATGACAATTTTGTACACCTCGTTCACAGTTTCATACAATCCCCCCTTGGGAGAGAAAAAAAAAAAAAAAGGCAAAAAAAAAAGAAGAAAAGAAATGAGTCCTCATGCACTCTGAAAAGAAACTAAATCTCCATTAATGGCCTGGCTGAAGAGGGGATTTATGGGACTCATCTTAATCTGCTATGTTGCTAGTTTTAGCTTTCTAAAAACTAGTAATAGTAAATGCGTAGTTCTAAGCTGCAAACAACAAACTGGATCTAATTTGGATCTCTGATCTCTTGGGCTCTCAAGCCCAAATTCCTGTGTAAAGCACATGGTTTCTGCCTGGGGGCTAGAAGAGTTAGAAATGCAGGTCAGCAGAAAGAAATTGATTTGTTTAGCATGTATAGTTCAGGGCAATCAGAGCTGCATTTGGACGAAAGGAACACAAATTACATCTTCAGAGATGCTAAATCATATATCCTCTTTAGCACTACAGCAGTATCATGAGCTACTTGAGTATTAACATCATGACTCTTTACATGGTAAGTGTAGATTACAACACTGGTGGTTGTATGCTGTGTAAAAGCACAGGAGTAACTCTCACATGCTTTCTAAAATCTACAGTTTAAGCAAGACCTTTTTCTTAAATGCACTATTCCATGAAAACACCAACCAAAAGGCTTGGTTTATGCTTGGGACAATCACTTTCTGCTGATGCTGCCTGTAGCCTGCACAGTAGAGGTGGATATATAGCTGAGCTAGGCTACCTGAAAAGCCTAGCTTAGCCAACCCTAGCTTAGCCAACCTGGCTGAGGCAGGGCTGGGTCAGACATAAGATGTGTTTCTGCCTCTTGTTTTTTTGCCGTGGGGCAGATCTGTGGAGCCTGGTTTAGCAGTAAGGCTTTGTTTCCTCATGTGCAGGACAATAAGCTATGGATCTGGCCCAGATGATAGCCCCATTCCATGTCCCCATGTTTTTGGCCCTGGCTCACCGTGCTGAAGAGCTCTGCTGCTTGTTCCAGCAGCCCTACCAGGCCACTTTCTGAGAAATACCTCCCAGAACATATACCATCTTCATCTGGAGACAAAACATCATCTGAAACAGCAGATTCCTCCAGCACATTGGACGAAATGTTCTAAAATACATCAGAGCAGAGAAATCAGAAACCTAGATCAATAGTCTATCATAAAGATCGAGGCAGAAACAGTTTCAACATATTTACATGACGGGAAGAAGAATGAAATTATAGAAGTGCAGCCAGGGGATACACAGTTAAATTCCATTTAGAAGCGAACGTAACATCATAAATCTCTGCAGATGGCAGGTCAGGATTTTCACTACAAGAATCCTAAACTTTCTTTCTCGCCTCAGGTTTAAAAGGCAGACTCCTGTAGGTCACAAACTGTCCCTGCCCCGCTGGCTGCATTTCTATGGTGCTGCAATGAGCTCAATCTCCCAGGCTGCAGGGGCCACAACCAATGTGCCCTTCCCGCTGCTGGTGCCTGGGGATGGGAAATTCCAAGCTGCACCCCAGACCTCCTGCCACCTGCTTGAAGAAGCTGAACTTTCAAGCTGTTGGTTTGACTTCCGAAAGCAGAGGAGAAGTAGGACATAGACAATATTGCTCTAAAAACTGCAATAATCGAATTCTGCTTCTTGTTTCAGCCTCTGCTGTATTACACCTTGATCCTATGGAATTTACTCAGTTTCTTGTTAAAGTTACTGATCTTACTGTGTGTTTAAATAAAACTAGATAAAGTACACAATGTCAGTCACTCTTTGAGATTCTAGACCATGAAATAACATGTCTACAGTTCTTCAGGATCCCTTTGAATAAATGACACCGGGTAGAGTCAACATTAAAAATTTTGTAATACATAGAAATACATGTAAATGAACATTAAAATATGTGTACCTACAGTATGGAACTATCACATGTAAGTTTCAACAGCAGTAGAAATGCTAAGCTTCGATTTGTTAGTAATTAAAAGGAGTTAAATTAGTGTCATAGTGTCTCACTTCCGCAGAAACTGGCAATGACAATCTGTCTGAGCGCAGGATAGATGCCAGCTGGCTAGCTAGCCAAGTCCTTAAAGACATCTTTATAAAATGGCAGAGACACTGAGGGCTGTTACTATTGATCAGATTTCAGATAAAGAATTGGCACCACACATCACTAGCAACATGTGACTTTCCCCATTGGGTTTTGTAGATGTATTTATTTCTCCATAGGTGAAGTTTACTCCAGCCATGCTGCCATCACAGTACCTAGTCTGCACATCACATCAGCTCACTGGCAAGGTCAGGACATAGCTCAGGACAGCATTTGCAGGAGTTAAGAATATGCCTGTATTTCAGCCAGAGGGAAAACTGCAGCATGTTTTAGCACACCCATGCCACTTCCTACTTACCAGTCTCATTGAAGATAGTGACTTCAACCAGACTTAGCCTGCCTGGCATATAGCTAGGGCAACTCATACAACCCATGCTGCAGGGGGTTTTCCCTTTCTGTAACAGTAGCCATTAAGGACTGTTTTCACAAAATGGCACATGACCTTGGGTGGCTTTTTCTTTTTTTTTTGTAGTAAAGGGAAAAGACTGCAGAGGAGTGATTTATTTATGAAAGTAACCAAGAAAGTCACAGACACCAATTATCTCTTCTTTGCCTTTAAACCTGTAATAACTAATGTCAGGCATGTATTTGCATGTTTTATAGTCCATGCACTCTAGTAGGCGAGAGCCCTCATGACGTACTCCTGGTGCTTGCATGATCTTTTGCAAAGTGGACATGCCTTACCCACCTTTTGTCTTGATCTACCTTTCATATTGCAGAATTTTATATGTCCCTTGTATAATAAAGACAATAAGTAAGTTACCACATATACCATCAGCAATTATTTGGACCTCACAAGCCTAGTTTTCTTTAAGGAAAAGAAACACTTGTGTAAACTCAAGGAACTTAAGTGTGATCCCCAGCTGTTATCACCATGTTAGATATGGCTAGGGTACCCTGCAACCTAAAACCCCCAAACAGCACAGTTGAATTAGGCTGAACTGAATTAGGCTAATTAGTCCTGTGCCTCAGCAGGTAGACAACATACACACTAAGTCCTTGTCTGTGGTAATACAAAGTGGCTTTAAAGTCAGTCCATATGCAATTCATACTAAGTCTCCCTTACCACTTGCAAAGGGGATTTAGTCTAAACACAAATTAAGCTCAAAGGGAATTTCACTGAAAGTGATCCCATTCTGATTCCAAGGGATAGTTTTGATTTCACAGAGGGAAGTATACGCAGTTTTGTCTGGCACAGTATAAGGAAAAGTGTTTCTCCACTGAGAATCAGTTTTCTGGATGCTAACAGGGTCACTGCAGAAGACCTAGGTCAACTGATTTAATCCTTTGCTGCCTCATTTTACTCATCTGTAAAAAGGAGATAACACTTCTGCACATCCAGAATAATCTTTTTTTATACATGTTATCACCACCCTCAATTCCACAACTAAATGCGTATCACCAATATCAGTTAATTTCATATCGGAGCTAAATGAAGAAATGGACACAGAAAGAGTCAGTGAATGAGATCTGGAACTCCAGGTAAAGCTGAGACAGTCTGAGTAGTGTATCTCTCTTTTAACAAGGTCATCTGAACAAGATCTTCACAGGTGCTACAAAACACAAACCTGTTAGTAAAGAATGCGAGCTCTTCTCTTGAAAGGCTTTGCAAAAATGCGAAGTGTTATTATAGTTAATTATTGTTACTGAGCAAACTTAAATTCGGAATTATGCCGTCAGATAAAGAATTGTGTAATTGGGTTTCTGGTCATTAAGGCATTTTATTACCTCTCTCCTATGAAGCAACTGTTTCTTTGGCAAACATGTATTTACACAAGCATTTTGATGAGAATGATTGATTTGTTGCTTTTAAACTTCTAAGTTTTTGCTTGCCTAGTGCCTTGTAGAATAGACTTCAGTTCTCTAAAATAACTGAAAACATACCCATTCATGGCAATGTGCATAATCTGGGGGAAATGGAAGGAGGAATTCCATTAGGGTCAAGCATGTGACATTACAAGCATTCAAGGCAGCCTGGGAGCAGGATGACATTGGGAAGGGAATGCAGATTTCACCTATATCTAAATGATGATAGTATGTAACAAGTAGGGAGAAAAGAAGAAAATAGAAGTAATGAATGGAAGTTAGAAGTTAGGAAGTACCCAAAGCTGACAAGGGATGCAAAATGTCAGAAGTATAAATCTCTGGCCAGAAGTGTAGCCAGTAAAAAGAGTATATACAGCTATCTTAAGAGTAAAGGAATTTAAGAATAACACTAGTCTGTCACCTGATTGCTAAGGTGGAATTGCAAATACTAACACCCAACATACTAAATTCAATGCAAAACGCCAAGTGGTTCAATCATGGTCACATTTACTATTCTGAAGGGGAAAAAAACCCCAGGTGGCACGGTTATTTACTATTCTGAAGGGAAAAAAACCACAAGTGGTATGGTTATATCAAGGGATGATGAATGTACCAACTACTACTGTTAACCATTTCAAAATCACCTGGACCGTAGAATGTGCTCCTCAACAGTTCAAAAGAGCTAAGCAAAAGGGTATTCAGGCAGCGAATACCGAGTTGCCGTATGTTTTAAGAAACTGGAGAAGTTCGAGAGGAGGAAATATGCTTTGGGGACCACATTTTTTTAAAAGTAAACAAGATGAGCAGATAGTGGTAGGTTTATCAGTCTGCATCCAGGACAAAGTGGTGGAAATACTGATACAATATGTTACTAAAGAAAAAATTAAAGGTATTGTAATTAAACTGAATCCACACCAGACTACAGAAACCTGAAACTTTTAAAGAGATTACAATCTCATAAGGGTAATAATGCCCAAACAGTAGATGTTTATAAAACATCTGAGTTGATTCTCCAACACATTTCCACTAATTAGTTGGAATGATTCATAATCATTGCAGCAAACACTCTGTAAATGAACTGGTCTTAGAGAATAATGATAAAGGGGGCATCATCAACACATGGGAATATTTTAAGGGTTCAGCCATTTCTATTTTTAATAATGTCTGAAAAAAAAGTAGTAACATCACTGAATTTGCACATGAAGTCAGTTCAGGTATGGGTAACCAAAACTGCATAATCTGATAAACTACCTATGAATATCTGCATTTCAAAATGTCTAACTCTAACAACAAAGAGTTATGCTTTCATTTAGGGGATGTAGAAAAGAAGGGTGAAAAACAAAATCTAAGAAAACTCTCTGGAAAAGATCAATGTATTATGGAGTAAAGAGCTCAACATCAAACGAACAAGTGGAGCCTTTGGAGACAGAAACTGAGAGACAGTTTCCAGGCTTAAAGAACTTAATGGTCATTTTTACTTGACTTTGACGTGACTGCATATAGACTATGGTGATTGTGTCATTCATCAATCAAAAGGGTGTTGGTTAGTAACTGGAGGACAGTCAAAGGATTGGAGAACATGTCTAAAACAACTAAGTAGCTCCAATTACCTAGATTATGAGAAAGATCTGTCACAGTTGATAAGTAACAGCCCTAGCATGTGATAATACAGGGGTTCTGCTTAGCAAATAAGAGATTACAGTATCCAACTGCTGGAAATAGAAGCTAGAGACAGCCAGATACTAAAGTACCAGTTTTCATCAGTAAGCATGAATCATCAGAACAACCTACCAAGAGTAGTGATGGATACTCTGCCATCATAACTTTTCCTCCCCATACATGCACTTCTACTCTGCTTAACACAAGAAGGAATTCACACACCAGAACAGGCCATCCTGGCCTTATGCTGTCAGAGCTTGGGAGCCTTTTCTTACCTGAAAGCTGACACTGCCCACTGGGAGATAGTTTCGATCTTCAAGCATGCTGAGGTACTCTGCCACAAGTGCTGCAGCATGGACCAGACACATGGCTGCTTCTGTATAGCACTTCCTCTTGGTGTGCTTCTCTGCCATGTTCTGCAGCCAAGTCAGCCTCAAGTCAGGCGATGTCTGGTATCCTTTGGCAATTCTAACAACACAGGGCAGAAAGGAGGTGTGAATGATCACTTCCTCTAAAATAACAGAAAGATCGTTTATAATTCTCCACGTGGGTTGAATGGAAGGAGACATCTCTATTCTGTATGATTCACTAAGCACAGGGCAAAAGAAATGGTTAGGCAGGGGTAGGCAGGACACACAGGGGCTATGAGGAGAGTAAAACTGCTGAACCCAAGACTCTTCAGTGTTCATCAGTCCCTGACCCCCACCCTTGCCCAAGTCTATGCCCACCTCCCAAAGGCTCTACTGCAACATGCTCACTCCCGCAGCCTGTGGCCCCTGTGACAGATCAGCTGTACTAAAGCTGGAATTTACACAAACAGAACAGCTATAGGGTTTGTCCACAGCTTGTCCCTAAAATGCACAGTTCTTGTGCTCACCTCACTGCAGAATCTCCTCAGTAGCAATTCTAAATGGATTCACCTGTACATGAGATCCATGAGCATCTCTGGATCTTCCTGAAATTCCCTCATTTTCACTGTATCTGACAGGATGCTGTTCAGATTACACAGCAGCTCCTCTACCTGCAGTAATACAAAGATCAACATGCATTTCTCAGGTGTTTATTTTCCCCCTTCTAGAAAAATAACAGCATCTGCACCAGATGATGTCTTTTAGTCCCTCTTACCCAAGGAAATGTCAGGATGCTGAATTGCTACAAGATATGTTTTTCCAACTCTATTCAATGCAGAGAAGACTGCTGACATAGCAAACCTTATACACACATTTTAATTAATCGAAATGAGCTGGAATCCTTTGATCTGTCTATTTCCAAATGAAAAAAAAAAAATCAAACGCATGTGCTAGTGGAACTCAGCTATAGTTAATATATGATCTGATAACAAAGCAGATGTTTTTATAAGTCTTCAGCACAGCTGAGTTACTGTAAGAATTTTAGCAAAGCATCTGACAGTTGTCTGAAATGTTTTTCGTTATTGCTGCTGCCACCTTATGAATTGACAAAGGGAGAGAAGTTTGAATGATGCTACTTGTCTGAAAACATAATGAATCAAATTCCATCTTGGGAAACTCTTACAGGGTACAGCTCCTGCTGGGGTCTAGAAGAAAGTTGTACACAAAGCTAAGAGATGATTCTCCTGTAATATGATTTCAGTGGAACTTCGTAAGAGTTTATTCTATGGAATTATGTCCTCCACTTCTTCCCTGCTTATTGTTGTGTTAGAAATAAACTCATGCAATAATGCCTGCATCCTTATTTTCATTGCTTTGGAAGACCAAGATCTAGGACTTGCTCCAAGCACATTCCTATGTGAAAGCTCCTGATAAAAGCCACAGATGTCATAAAAGATTTGACCTGAATGGGAAATGGAGTTGCCTGCATATCCGCATCTTCCTCTGCATAGGCTAGGATGGTTCGTAAGGACCGTCGAAGGAATTCTTCATTAAACTCAGGTGATTTTCCAACCAGAGAGGCTAGTGACATGGTCACCTGCATCTTCACTCTTGCAAAATTCTTTCAGAAGAAAAAACAAAACCATGAAAGTATGATGGCTGCATTGCATCATGCATTTCAGCTCATGTATCTCTGTCTACTGTGTAAACCAAACCCTCTTTTTCCTGCCCACACTGAGTGCATTAAACTCACTGCTCACACGAGTGGCCTCTGGTGTATCAAAGCCAGTCCTGTTTTACCTGGTTAAGCCAAAGTTCCCTAATTCTGATATGCCTGTACTTCGGGGCGAGAATATTCCTTGGAATACACATGGTTGCTTGAGACAAGGGGAAGTCAGAAGCACCTCTTTCCCCCTCTGCACAGCCCAGGGGGTGTGTGGATCAGGCCACCCACAGAGAAGAAGGAGAGGAAACAGGACTGGGAAAACATTCTGGAAACAAGTCTGGGAAGCAGAAGCCCTCTGAGGGCTTCACCTGGTGATGCACTATGCCTTGCTGATCATGGTGTATCAGAGGCACATTTTCCTCCTCCAGAGCCAATGCTTTTTACCTATTCAAGGCTTTTAAAGTAACAACTAGGAAAGAAAATGCTGTGCAAGATCAGACGCTATTCAAAATGCAAATGCATATCCTTTTGTGCCAGGACATTGTGAACCTACATGCATAACACATGTATTTTGCTCCATATGTGTGGTAACAATCAGAGCCTAGTCCTGAGACCAAGGGGCCAGCGAAGAATTCCCATTAATACAAGCATACAGTAGTTCTACTGAGGTTCTAATGGCATTAGAATAGAACTAGTCTAAGTTTAAGTAGTTCTGACACAGGAGAGGGAAAAAAAAATTCCAAAACATGACAAAACAAAGAGTATTGCTTATGCATTGTATAGTCCTTGCCATCAGAGGCCTAATGCTGTTCCATTTGAAGATGCATTTACAGATGTTGCAGAAAAAAGTCACATTTTCCTCAACAAAATAATGAACAATAATTAAAACTACTTTCCCTCTACACTTCTAGCAGTTCTTCTGGCTCAAATGTGTGGAACAGCATAACATATGATTATTTGCAGATGCGTTCCATTTGCTATCACAACTTCAGTTTCAGCTTCAATCGATCACAAAACCTAGTGCTGTTCTCAAAATCTTACACTGGTAGAGCTGAAGCTGTATCTCATGAGGAGATAAAGAGTGGCACAGGCTTGAGTCCGTGTAATATCTATGCTGCTGCTGCAGTGATGGAGAACTCTTTGACATAGGTCAGCACACTGTTCGACCTCCTCTTCAAACAGGAAATCTCCAAACTAAGGGAGATAGAGAAGAACACATTCATTGCTCTTGTTTCTGGCCATTAAAACATCATTAGCTTAGTGCACAAAAATCACAGGATTCATAAAAAGACCAAAGTTTGCAGAAAGTACATTTTATACGTCTTTTTATTTGGACTTCTAATTCCTATGACACAATAGGTTCCATTTTCAAGTCTTCCTACAGGAAGAAGGGTTTGAAAATAGTCTTTGTGTTTTGAAATGAGTGGCAGAAAGAATAAAAAAAAATTCTCAGAGTCCCATGGCTCCAGGAGCTTTTGAAAACCTCAAATATTGCAAAATTCTTAGAATCATGGAGAGTTGCTAATTTCAGAATACATCATGGTTGATGAAACATGCAAATACTTCCTTAAGCATAAGGAGCAAATAGTAGCTTTTTGCATCAATGCCCAACCCTTCCACAAAACTTCCATTGCCCAGCGTTCATGTCAGACCCTCCTCTACAGTATCTCCACAATGCACCCAGCAGACAATAAACCCAGGGTTTCTGTGCTAAGAAACTCTCACCGTAGACAGCACAGATGCACCAGTACCGTATGTACTTCCATAGGACTGCCTGATAAAGGCATTTGGGCAGAACACAGGATGTTATTTCTCATTTGCAGGCCCATTTGCCAGTTCTCAACCTTTCTTCACTCCATTATCTCACTGTTTTATGTCTAATTTATATTACAAGTCTGCTGGCACAGGGTTCTATCATTTTTATTTGTAAAATAACATGTATATACCTACAGTGTAATAGAAATAATTGGAATGATTGCTTCATAAAATACAGAACTGAGTCAGCTTAACTAGAAGATCTATTTCAAGGAGAACAACAATTGCTTCACAATATTCATTATTGTAATTGGAAGTTAGCTTTCAAAGATAAAGTACAATGAAAACGTAATTATGAGTTTCATAACTACTCAGATATCTACCCGGTAATTAGGCTTTGTCAGCCAATCTGCATTTAACAGCAGACAGGCATTAATTGGACAGGAGTATCCTGTTAGTTATTTGCATTTTAGAATAGTTTAGGGGAAAAAAAAACCCCAAACATTTAATGGATTTTTCCTTTCTGGAACCGCTTTTCATTGTAGGGCAATGAATCTTAAACAGATTTTAGAGAGTCTTCATGAAGCACCTAAACAATTATGACCCATTTTATAAAAATGTTGGGTCAAATTCTGTCCTCATATACATTTTGAATTTTGTTTTTTAATCAGTAATACAGTAATGAAAGAGAGATTAGGCTTAGTTTTCAGGCAGAATGAAGATTAAATCTGTCAACATCTTAGAATCTACTTAGAATTTTGGAACTTCTCTTAGAAGCAGAAACCTAGAATGAGCCCCCTGATCTCTGATGGGTTAGCTTTGATTTCTCTGTCTGCTTGGAAACTAGTCCTGATGATATAATAATTTAAATTTGACTTTATGGAATCTGTGCAATCCGTAGCTTTAAGATTCCTATTTTAAATCAGAACGTATTTGAAATATAATGGGTAGAATTTTTTACCTTTTTTTTAGTAAACTTCCATATTTAAGAGTAAACTCCTAGAACCGCAAGATGATTCAGATTCAGTTATTCCATCTTGTGTGGTCAATGTAATAATCTTACAACAAGTGGAAGTCCCTTAACATCCCTATAGATAGGCATTTGTATTTACATACGCAAAACGTATTTAACAAATGCCAAAGGGAAAGTGGTAAGTGAATGCACACAGTTCCGCTCTAGAAATGCTGCTCTGATAAAATAACTTGATTGGAAGCATGAAAACAGAAGTCTGTCAAGAGCATACCTTAGCAATGAGCGCTCTGAGTGTAGCAAAGCAATGAGTCAGGTAAGTGGTGCTCTGATCACAGCCAAGAGAATTTACCAGGACCTTCAAAACTCCTCCCAAAAGATTGTCTCTGCACTCTGCTGCAAAGCTTGCCTACACATGGAGGAAACAACAATAACTGCATGAGGTAATTCAGCAATGAACTGGCACATAAGAACCCCTGTCCATGAGACACATCCAGGAGTTTAGACACTGCAGTTTTTTCATTTGTTAACATCTGCTTCAGAGGAATTTCAACACACTTTTGTAGTGATTAAGAAGACAGAGGGGAAAATATCCCAAACATTTCTCAATATCCATGGACCCTCCAATGCATTTTCAAGCTCAGTCAGATTCTGCAGTGACTCTTGAAGCTCTGCCGACCTTCTGTCCAATCTTTCATGTACCTTGGATCAGGAAGTGATCCTGTGGTGGGCAAGCACTATCCTTCCCCTTGCCTCCTCATGCTCTCATTTCCTGGGCATATAGGCTAAATAGGCATACTGGTATGCTCTGATCAAACCCACAACCCAAATAGGGGGGAGACTAGGTGCTATGAGTGATGTCATGCAAAAGTGATGCCCAGTACTACAAGAGTCTGGTACCTAAATGCTTTTCCACTAACAGGTTTTCAAGAACGAAGTTTTCTCCTCACTATCCATGAATATGAATGTTGCTCTAACAGTAGTATTCCCATAGCCATGAATTTGGAGTATCTCTCCTAAACCAGGAGACTATGTCTAAGCAGAGTCAACTATCATGGTTCCACTGCTGTCAAAGGACCTGTGAAATTTTACTGCATCTGATTCCTAGAAATTAAGTAAGTTCTGCACATTACATTGCTCTAGGGGGCATATCTCTTTTCAGAAGGCCTCCATGCAGGTGGAAGATACTTTCCCGCACTGAGCACTCTGTGGAAGTTAAGGTTAAATCCTTTTGTCTCACAGGATCATACATGCAAGTATGAGCAAAGGCCACCCAGCAGTCCAGTACCAAATTACTAATATCTTCAGATACATTCCTAGCATAAATGAAGTTTTTTCTTCCCTCATCCTCTCTGAACTCCAGGATCACAGTAAGACAGTGGAAACAGCTTTCAACAACATGTACTGAAGACAACAAGGTGGTAGATTTCCCTTTCATTCACAGTAGTGCAATGCCCTACAGTAGAAGGGGCTTGTGGCAACAGTGTAAGGCAGGCAGCAATTTCATCTTTGGATTCATTCTTCTTCATCTTTTTTTCCCTTCAAGATTATACAAGTTTACAGAAGATCTTTAATTAAAACATTTTGCACTGCCTAAGAAATAAAAGGAGAAATTAATCTTGCTTCCACTGGCTTCTGAGGGAGCAGGGATTGATACCAAGCTAACTCTGCCATTTCCCACCTGGATGATGTTCTCCTGCATATCAAGAATGATCAGGTTAGCTTCAGTTGCCAGGTTTCCACTGATCAGAGCTTCTTGATCGAGCTCAGCTTTTGTCCTGCAAAAAGGAGTTCTAATTAAAGCACGCAGAGAGTATCCCAACAGATGGCCTGCTGTTTAAACAAAGCCAAAATACAAATGATACCATTCTGAACAATCCCATAAGAGCAAATAATGAAAATAATGTTCAGAGGTGTTTCTTAAGAACTACAGAGTCAAATGAGGAGGGCTGATATTGTAGGACAGAAGTCCCAAAGGAGACATCTGAAAACTAGGCCTATGTATAGTTCAAAGAGATGCTTCTGCTTCCTTAATAGCAATCTGTGTAATGGCTACTCTGCCCTCAATATCATGTTCAGTTGTTCAATAAGCTATGCAATAATTTCTGAATGCATTACCTGTAGCAGGACACCAAAACCCAAAATGGAATAAAAGGCATCTGATCTAACACTTCCAGAAAAAAAGTAAAAATAGCAGGCTTGGGCAAAGGGGAAATTGCTTCAATGCCATAGCAGCAGTGTTTCATGTAGGCAATTTAAAACTTGATTCTTGAGACTGTTGACAACATAAGACAGCAGGTCCAGCTGCTGCGGGGTCAATACAGCAGTGCCCCAGGCCATTTAAGAGAGGGCTGAAACATTTATAAAAGACAGAACATGGTGGTAAGGCAATGCATGATGCCCTCTTAGGTGAGACACATGGGCGAGGTCTGGAACACCACTCTTCTGCAGCTGAATGCTCTAAGCATAGGTGCAGCTCCTAACAAAACTGTATTTTCAGAGATCCCTTCTATGCCAGAAACACAAAGAAGAAGCTTTGTTCTTTTTCCCAGACTGCTCAGAAAAGGGCTGCTGCATGGCCAGAAGCTGCTCTCTAGAGCTTGAGATTAGAGCTGCTTTGACTTGGGCCAAAGTTCCTAAGGTGCATTTCTGTGGCTGGAGCAACACCCTTACAACCACACTTCCAAGTGACTTCAAAATTTGTGGCTTTTCTGCTACATTCACTTACTTTTTCTGCCCAGTGGAGTCTTAGCCAAAAAGAGAATCAGAAAAGTAAAGAACCATCCTTTTGGGCACAATGAGATAATTCTGGGGAGGGCTAGGAAAGGAAGTCAGGGCAGTTGTATGGTTATTAATTACAACGACTCAAAGCAACGAAGAATAGAAGGCCCTGCCAAAAGGCTGGTGCTATAATCAAGCCAGGGGTCACTAAATATGAGTAAGAACTGACCAAATTAAGCAAACAGCATAGCCGTTTGAACCATTTCCAGCAACCACTCAGCCTTGCACATTAACCAGGCTGACTGGATCCTCTCTGACTTGTAACCACGTGTAGCTTATAACTGCAACTACAATACCGAAGCATGCTGGACTCAAGAGGAAGCAGGCTGAGTGAGGCTGAGTGGCAACCTGTGCAAACCTGCTGTGCCATGTACTACCTGCAAACACCTTACTTACGGGACATATACACTAAAGGGATCCAAAAAGGATGAGAGCAAAGATCTTGCATACCACAGCGATGAAAGCTGGGTAAAACAGAAATGCCTGGGCAGCATGCAGAGTTTTACTTATGTAACCATAATTTTTATTTTAAGTGGTTTAACTGAACTACTGCAAAGAGGTATTGTAGAGCTGCTACTTGAGGACTGTTTTATTCTGATTTCAATGGAACTGGCTGGGAGAAAGCAACCTGCTTTCAGGGAAAAATAAAAATATCCACACAGGATCTGCACCTCTTACAAACTAGCACAAAAGGTGGAAAGATTCTTTTTTTAAAGTTTGGATAAATTCCAGATTAACAGTCTTGTGTTCAAAAATGTATGTGATAATCATAGATGAGTGCTAGTAGGCTACATCAATGTAGTTGCTGCATAGCACAAGTGTTCTCAGTTCAAATTCACACATGTTGAAGGATATAGTGGTAGCTCACAGCAGCTGGACTGGTGAGAGTCCACTGTCTCTACTTGACACACAGTGGCCCGTTTAGATAGTCAAAATTCAAGCAAATATCTATGAACAAAGGACACATCTCCTTTAGGGAAAAACAACAAGCTCCACACTTAAAGAAACTAAGCACATAGCATATGAAAATGCTGTTAGTAACACAAATCATTCCTGAAAATACAGTTTTCCATAAATCTAGACATTGACTTGTCTACTACCCATACAATGCTGCTAAGGTGAAATGTACTGAGACATCATAACTTAAAACCTGCAACAAGAAAAATATTCACTACAGAATCATGTTCCCCTACTCCTGCAAATAACACTTCTCAATTTTAACATAGTACATCAAACCCAGCTCAACTGATTTCATATGGCAAAACTTATACCACAGTACTGTTACAGTGAGGAGCCATAGCAACACCAAAATAAATGTTGTAGCAAGCCTCTGTAGAGTATTTGATACAACTTGTATCAGTAGCTAGTGTTTACTACATTGCTAATAAGAAGGAAAAAAATGTGTAAATAACTATTTAAACTTCTCATTCAAGTATTTGTGATCTCTTTGTTGTGTCATACCAACAGTTGGATACTTTTGCTACATAAACATTTTCTATTTTTCTCTTTGACAGAAGAGAGAAAGGATTGAAACTGCTGACTTTGTATTAAAACATCCTAGGGGAAAGAACAAAATGTAAAAAAACCAAAGACCTTGGTTTTAATAAAAGCAATATATATTTATTAAATGACTTACTTATCTTGTCTCTCATTTGCCTGCCGCCAGTGAGTCTGCTCCTTTCTCCAGCGCAGGTTTTCATTTAGTCCCGCTGATCTGTCATTCCCTAAAAGTGCAACATATATCAGTGAGATTAAAGCAAAAGGGGACACCTGAAGTTTGATAGCTCACTGAAAGAAGGAGATACATGTCTGTAGCAGCCTGTCAGAACTAAAACCATTTAACTTTACAGCCTCAGGGCTCTAGTAAAAGGACAGGACCCCATCATTTTTCTCATCTAGGATTTTTAGAACATTAGCTTGCTTAATGTCTTCAAAGATGAAAACACAAATTATTCCATTTATTAAATGAAACAACCTTTTTTGCTATGAACAATTTGTTCTTACTGATAGTTTTGACACCATTTCTTGGCTCTTGATTAGACACTAACACAATTTTTCAGAATGTCTTAAAACTTAGCTGGCCTCATAGTCTTCACCTGAGAAGAGCTCAGTCCCAGCCACACCTTGGATAGTTGAAAGCTAGTAATATTTTTATCCACAGCAAAATCAAGAAAGGTCTGCAAGGGAAAGGACTGTGGGTGAAAAATATAAGGATGAAAATGAGGGGAGTGCATAAAACCCAACAAACTCATTTATGTCTACAACCTCTTGAGATCTTTTCAAAAGACATGGGGGGAGAGGGGTGTGAAGTACCAGCTGGTATTCTGCAGCGCTTCATCATTTCTCCTCTGGCTCCTTCACCTCTCAGTAACGCCTCTTCTAATCGGGCCTTAACGTCTCGTGACTTCTGGAGTACTTGAGTGCTAACTTTATCTGAGCTTTGTTTGCCCTGAAAGTAAAGTCAAAGCAATCAGCACCAATGGACATGAGTCCAAATTACATCTTCAGAACCAGACACAACAGGAGAGATCTGCAGAGGGGGCAGAAAGCAACGAATATGGTTGACTAATATATAAAGGCTAATTAAATGTTGCAGATGAGGAAAGAGGTAGTATATGTACTGCTGATAAACACAGATATATAGCTCAGTGCTACAGAGAGAGAAATTAAAGTTCAGAGAGAAGGTTCTTTGATACATTTCAGACAGACCCTGTCAGAGAGGGGAGTCCTGATGTTCAGTCCCAGCACTTAACTAAAGGGTCATCCTTAGTGTCCTCTCCAGAACTTACAGGAGCTGTCAATATATTGCCCGCCAAAAATAGCCCTCAAATCCCCAGAAAAAGGAAAATAAGAAAACAACTTAAGCCAACTTCATAGGACTTCCTCAAAGGTTTTGGCTGCATTTTGCTTGAAGGCTAGTGTCATTTTATCTGAATTAATTTGTCCATTTGTAGCATAGATTAGACAAGAGCTAATTTAACAACTCTCAGTAACAAATTTCCCCTGGACAGCCAGAAGGTAAGGAAAAAAAAAATTAAACCAACAAAATCAGGCCATGTTTCGCTTACCTTGTACTCAAAGCATGAGACACAAATGAAGAGGAGGTCTAAAATCCTGTTCAACTGCATGGATGGAAGGTCTGCAATCCATTTCTGTATTAGATTCTGATCAGCATTTTTCATGATCCAGAGGAAACAGATCAAAAGGTTGCGAGTAGTATCAGGACCTAAGGTGGCACTCTGTCTGTAGGGCTAGGAGCAGATAAAGTAAACGTTAGTTGAAGGAAGAAAAAGAAGAGGGAGGTCATTCAGGTGAAATAATGTTATTTAAATTTCAGTGAAATCAAATCTCAGGACTGGACTTCAGTAAGTTTAACCTCTTCCAGGTTATACTGATTGTATTTTTTGAATGTATGTGTGTGTAATTAGTGACAGGACCGGTTCTATGCAAGTGAAAGACAGAAAGAGGCACAAGAGCATTTTTTGCTAGATGCTTGTATTTTAATTTCCTTAGAATAATGCAGAAAAAGATTCTATAACTCTTTAGTCCCCTCTTGCCATGCAGTTGTGTCAGCCAAATTGTATAGAAGATAAAAACAACCATGAAGGAAGAGAGAGAGAGAAAAAAAGAAGGGTCTTGGATTCAGGTGAGACTGGGAGGCAGTGAGGGAATCATAGTGGCATTTGCTGATCTGGAAATGAGACTAGGTTGGGTGTGGCAATGGAAATAGGCATGTGGGAGAAAAAGTGGAACTACCTATGGTAAAGGAGTAATTAAATGACTAGAAGAGAAGAGGAGATGACAGGAGGAATATGAGGCATTCTTTGGGGCTGGAGGAAACAAGAATGCAGTTTTTCATTACTGCAGTTATTAGTGGCAAGAAAGGATAAAAGGAGAAAACAAAGAAAGAGGAAAACAGATACCAGAAAGGACACTGGCAGACTACTGGACATACTAGGGACAGCAGAGATGTTCCAGAGCTCCTGAGGTTGAATTGATTCCCTGCAATGGCAAGGGCCACGTTTTGATTGATTGCACCTGTAGACTCTTGTTCTTCTTCTGGGTTTCCTGTGCGTCCCTTTCCGCTGCGGGCATCTGAAACTAGATTTGAAATATCCTATTAGAACTTCAGGAGCAATCCAGTTGTTGCTGCTCACTTGTCACAGTCTTCCATTGGGCTGTAATATAACAAAACAATTGGCACCTCCATCCCTGAGACTGCTGGTCTGGCTGATGTACCAAGCAGTGAAAGAGGTGCAGCATTAGCAAGACAGATTGCAGCCATCTGCAAAGGCTGCCAAATTGTTCAAATTAACACAGGGAAAGAAGATGTGTCCAATAAGCTCCGGGTATTCAGAAAACCTAAATTAAAAGCAAAGGCAGTAGCAAACATGAGGTTTGCTCATGAAGTCCAAAGCTAAGCAGTGCTTCATAAGACTTGGAACCACCCAGTTCCAGTCCATTTCAGGTGAGACGATCAATGCAAAAGCCATACACGGATTTGGTGATATTCAACAAAGTATGTAAGTCTGCTAACACCTGACAGAGCCAGTATTGCCTGCTGACTAAAGAATAAGTTTAATTTCAGGCTGCTTCTATTTCCTGCTAGTTCTTGACATCACTTTCAGCAAATAAAGTTGTTTATACCTAAGTTTTGTAAAAATCTCCTCTGATTCTGAGTGTCCATTTTGTGTTTTGCAAGTCATGTTTTTCAGACAAGCTGAGTGACCAGCCCGTCCCAGTGTGTTCAGAACGAGGTCAACAGCCTCTTGTGACAGATACTCAGAAAGAAAGACACTCTAAAACCAAGCCATACTGGGACACCTGGGCTTCCTCATAATGTCTCTTTTTCATCTGTGGCATAAGGATAACACTTAGATTACAAGAATGGGGTGAGATCTGATTAGCCAATGTATAATAAATGCTTTCATCCTATTAGACTGAAAGTGCTAAATAGTACCTTTATAGTATTAAGTTTTTTGTCCAGACTTCTAAATGCAAAATATTTTCAGAACCAGTGACAAAAGTATATTCTTCAAAGATTATACCTTTTTTTCTTTATAGCCTTTATTTTATTTATGGAAGTGAAATGTAGTTTTCCAAGTAGCAGAGATCTACTATCCTACAAAAAGATGTGAAATAGCTGCTTTTAGCAGTATTATATGAACACACATGTAGCAAAATGCAAGAAAACAGCCTACATAATGTTGTTTTAAAAGGCTTGATAATGTAGAGCAAAGTTTATAGTTATAATAGATGACAAAAATATGTCTCCTATGTGATGACTACATCTGCCTGAGATTAATTTTGGTATCCTGTTAATAGCACTACAGAGCAATAGAAAAAGATAGAAAGAATACAATCCAATTTCTTTAATTGTGATGCAACACAATGTCAGTATCACTCTTGTTTTCTTCTCTACTGTCTGTTAAACCTATCTATATGTCAATATTTCTCGCAGATCTTGCAGGCTTTATTTGCAGGATCATAATATTTACACTAAAGAGATAGGCAGGAGTACTTACAGATACATCTCTAGTCTATCATTTGCTCATGAAGTGAGGACACTGATGTTTTTCCTGTCTTTAAAAATCCAGTTTACTTCTAAGTAAAAGAAATATTCAACCTTACTAGACTGTGTGGAATTTCTGCACTTAGCACAATCTGTTTTATGTTTGATAGATTGTTTAGACAAGTCACTCTGAGAAGCTGAAAAATACAAAGGCAGAAAGGTCTTACTTGTAAAATCATGGAGTTGCGGCAGTGAATCCAAAATGATACCAACCAAAGGGAGGTAGAGAGCTGCAATTTTAATCTTCACCTCTTTTTTGGAGCAACGTGGGTCTAGGTCATGGGAACTCAGCAGGCTAAGGATAGCACTGACAGCCTTTTTTTGCACCTTGCTAATCCTGTTAACACAAAACCCATCCATAAGCTCCACAAATTATTTATAAATCAAAGATTTAAGAAACAGAGTGGAAAGAAACAAGTAAACAAACAAGTAAAAGAAACAAGTTAATACACCAATATTAATTAGATAATCTCTTCCATTCTGAGCAGAGACTCATGTTCCCTGCAAGAGATAGCTATCTTAAATCTCCAAGCCACTTCACCACAATCAAAGAGCACCCACGTTTTTCAAACTTCCCATAAAAATTCAGTATGGTGAAGAGAGGTGCTTAAAGAAAAGCATCAGATTCTCACCAAAGTTTAGCTAAACGCTTAAGTTCAGACAAAGGAAGAGGTGTTTTAGAGAGACGAGCAACTGAAATGTTGTGTTCTCAATTCGTGTATCTAGCCAACAGTACTGCAACAAATAGTATATTTTTATTCACTGGGACCAACATACTGCAGATAAAACAATGACTGGGTTATTGCTATGTTAGAGTGACTCACTGAAAGAGTGGGGGAAACAAGACTGCCCTGGAATAGAACTATGACCTTGCCAAGAGTAATAATGTGACTCGATCCCATTCTAAAATCTACAGATTGGGATACCCACCCCTCGCTGTCTGCATCCAGCGCTGCTGCCAATTCAGTGAAAAGTAAGCCGGTCAGAAAGTGCTGCTGACGGTATTCAGCTGAGAGGTCAAACATACCAGCGATTTTCTGGTCCTGGAAACTAGAGCAGGAGCTAGAGTTCTGCAGAAGTATATTAGAAGTGTTTAAGAATGATCATTGAAATAAAAGCTTCTTAAAGAGGCCGTAGTTACAGTCCATGTAGCAAATGGAAAATCTCTACCAGAGGAAAAGCACAGACTTTGAAAGAAGGTTGGACATTTTGGAGAAAAACACCTGTGTGTGAAATAAAAAGCATCTAGTTTCAAATGAGTTGTTTGCTAGGATGCAATCTCATTCTTTCCATTCTGTGTGAGCAACTCGTTTGACATTTTTTGAGATGTAAAATTCTACCCTGTATTCATTAGTTTTGACAGGACACCAAGTCAGAATTTTCTCCATGTTTATAACTCTTTGCATCGTTCTTACTATTGCAGAGTAGCCATTGGGCATCATACAGCAAGAAGCTGCCCCTACATTAAGAGGGACCTTGGTGTCAGAAGCTCTGCACTGTGCCTTCTTCAGCATCCATGATGTCTAGCATGGAAGTAAGGTCAGGAAAGATGTGTGAACAGTGTTTCCTTTCACCCTGGAAATCCTTGGCTGAGCTTGCTGGCAGCTGGCATAATTTAGAGCAGCCTTCAAACTGCTGTAACTTATGGCTATGACTGATATACAGCCAGCTCAGGAATGGAAAGTTGCTGCTATATATGTGTTGTGAACTTCTTAGATTCTCCAATCACAGGTCTGTGCCACAGGTCATCTGGAATGTTTTTGTCCCCTGATCGGGTGAGCATAAGTCTTAGACTCTACTCCCTAGTGCAGCTACTGGGGTTTATGAGTCCAAATTTTGCTTTTAATTTATATTCTTCAATATTCTCTCCCAATATTTCTATCAGTCACCTGGGAATAGTCCCAGAAAACAAACACATGAAGCAGCAGTATACCACACTGTGGCAGCTGTCTTCCAGCATATTGGGTCAAATGAAACTCATGTATCTGAGCAGCCCCATATTTTGGATCCACGTACTTAAGCCCACTCCCATTTTGGCCTCAAGGAGACAGGCATTGGCTGTACTATGTTTGTATGGAATAACGTTAAAGTGTAGAGCACCCAGTTAAGTGAATTTGGCTTCTCTCCAAGAATTCCAAAAGATTTATTCACACGGCCACATTTCTTACTGAAAATCTAACTCTAGCTGGGCAGCCCTCCTGCAGACAGATGAAAATTACTGCAAGCGTGGTCAGCTAATGTATTAAATCATCCAAGGGCCACAAAAGCCTTATTGATTTGCACAGGTTGCACTTCATAGGTTACTCCTAAAGAAGAAAAAGGGTTGATGATGTTGCTTGAAGGAAAGAATGATTAAACTGGTGTCTGCCCAGCTCTGACTTGCTAGAACTAGTTGCAAGACCTATGCTTGCTAGAACTAGTTGCAAGAGCTATGCTGACTTCTTTTTTCCCCCATAAGCAGAAGAGTCCCATTTCTAGTTCTTTGGCATTCAGGATTAGCATTAAGCAAAACTACTGGGAAATCCTGACTCTAAGACCTTCATGTTTTGCTTTTAAGACCAGGAAAAACTTCAAGGAAATACTATTTGCTATCATTGACCTGTCAGAACCCTTAAGGTTTGAGATGCAGCACATCTTAGCATCCAACTAATTCCTTGGCAATGACACTTGAAAAAGTTACCATGAATTTGAAAAAGTTACCATGAATCTGTTACTCAGAGTGTTTTTATACCTCCCACCATTCTTGGCTTCAATTCCATCCCCCTGCTTCCAAGGGCTGTGGCAATTATGGGGCACTGCACTGAAATGCTTCATCCCAGTTCTGACCTCTGCAAGATCACTGAGGTGGAAAACAGGCAGGCCAGCACCCTTTGTCAGGGGGTATACCCCATGGTAAATGCAAGTTACCATCTAAGTAGAATGTAGAGGAGAAGAGCACAACACTGGCAAAATAGTGTGTGGCATGACAGCCAAAAATTTCTTTACTGAATGCATTTGTGAACTCCATACCCAGGATGATGCATGGAAGGTCCTGACATTCAGGAAGTCTAGAGCTGTGTCAGTGTCAGTATCAGTATCTGGGAAAAATGTGCATGTACTGGGAATGACATCCTGGGAGAAATGAGAAGTGATGAGGAGGGGCATTCACAAAGTTGTGTGGAGAGGTCTACTCAGGATACCTGAGTGTTTCCATGCAGAAAAATCATAAAGTTCAAATAAAAGGGAAAACACTGTCCAGAAAATACAGAGAAATCATTGGCATAGTGATAGCATCATCTGCACCACTGGGGTGGGGAGGAATCCAGAACAAAGAATGCTGCTATTTGAAAAGGAAAGCATGACAATCCTGCTCTGAAAAACACTAAGGCTCAACAGAAATCCATCATTCCAGGATATTGAAAATTGCAGTGTTTTAGTCACTAGTTTACATAGTGGTAGCATCTACACCCACTTGGAGACCAAGAAGGTCAGCTAGAATGCAAACACACAGAAAGTTTGCTGCGCACTGCTGCATGCCATAATTCTCCAAAACAAATACTGAAATACATATTTGTGGTTGTGTATGGATGGGATACAGGTGCGCCTGTAAGTTTGCCTTCAGAGCCATGTTCCTTTTAGACCTTGTATGTCTACCTTAACAGTAATTTTCTGTTTTCATTTTTCTAGAGGGGCACATATCTGTGTCACGTTAAGTTTAAACTTATGTAGATGCAATTTTGCAGTAGTACTCCCTTAATCTTTATTCTTCTGCCCCTTTTCTTTCAAGAGGGAAGTTATTCTCCCTGATCCAACCGTGGCTAATTCTAACCTAAGTATCTGAATACAGAGCAATGTAAGTCTTTCTCTACATGTGTGCTTCATGTGACGTTCATGCAATATCATCTAATGGATGCCCACCTGGGAGGATAAGGAGGGGGAGGGGGATGCTGGAGCAGACATGGAGGTCATGAAGAAGAGGTTCAGATTGAGGTAATGCTCATGGCTGCAGAGAATTCTCAGGAACTCCAGTCTCATGGAAATCAGGGTGGAGAGTGAACTCAGCTTGTTTGAGAGCTAGAAAAGCAAACCAAAGAAGTGTCATGTGATGGGCATGCACTATTTAAACTACCATGCAGTGAAATATCCTGCTTCCTGAAACAGAAATAGACAAATAGCCCAGCATGCATTAAAATGCTCACTGGTTCCCTGTACCTAACTAGTTTCCACCCATTAGCTGCTCTTTGTTTCACAGTGGTGGTGTCTCTCTGCCCCCTCTCTGGCCGAGTTACCAACTTCCCAAGAGACAATAAATTGTTTTTTTTTTTCCTCCCCAAAGAAAAACACAGTATTTTTTCCCTTTTGCATAACACAAAGATTAAAACCAAACAAAACTCTGCTGAGTCTGTGGCAAACTCATAAAAAGTCCTACTAGGCAACACGGAGCATCAGTGGTCTTGTCATCTCTCTTCATATTAACAATGACATCAGTGAAGTATTGTACGTACTATAAGAAACTGAGGTGGTAGCCATCTTGTGCTCTCTTACCTACCATCAGCTGACAGAGGGCCTTCCTTTGGCTGAAAAACTACAGTAGGTATATCAGGTCACAAAACAGAAGGAAAACTTTCCCCTTCAAATGCAACAAATAATTTCATAACAACATCCTGCATCATCATTTATTTTTAATTTTGGGAGGCTTGTAAAGCAAGAAGACGGACATGGTTCATTTTGACTGAATCCCCCAAATCTAAATACATCCTCACAGCACTGGAAGAGTCAGAGACCAAAAGCTGCTCTGTATGGTCTGCAGACCCTGCTGCTAAGGGATGTTAAAAAGTAAGGGAAGAAAAGTGGCTCCATGGATGCTCTGCAGTAGTGCAAGGTATGACATTTCTAAAAGAGTCTTAACCTACACTCAATTTTTTTCTGCAGACCACAGATCAGAAAGGTTTAAAGTCTCTGCATATGCAAGAGGAAACAGGAAATTTACCTGGCCCTTTAACACAGTTCAAAGGATCTTGATGGATAAATGAATCAAACAGAACAGAACAGTGGACTGGCCATAAGCCAAATGCAATACCAATCATGCATGGTGCCTACCTGATTGCAGTAATGTTTGATGAGATTAAACACAAATCCTCGGTCCATTAAAGAAAGAAGATCATACAAGAAAAACGCCAGGCTGATATTAATCTTTTCTGCTTGTTCATTTTCCTTTTAAAAAAAGGGATGAAAAGAAGAACTGCAGTTACAATGTATGAAACTTATACAAAGGTGGAAGACTTTTCAGAATCATTAAAAAATAGTGTAGGGAACAGCTCCCAGAACCATGGCATGGAACATACTGGACAAGATCGTTTCAGTTCTCCAATTTATGTAATCTTGTTAAAATTATACAGAATCACTCCTGTAAATTATTTCAACTGTTGTGGTTTTCACAGAAGAATATCACAGGATGAATGAGCAAGTTTATCTATGCAAATCTTTGGGCTGACAACAATGAAATGGAATTTGAGACCTGTTCTGAACTCCCTATGGGGTGCAATCCTGCATATGCCATTTTAAAAAAAAATTGAACCTTTAACATTAGAGAATGCTGGTTTAGGTACTTAAACCATAAAATATTGTTTTAATATATTAATAAAAATCTGCACTCGCTCTGCTGATGGAATGCCAAGTATTTTGTTTAGAAATTTTAAGTGTAAAACTGATAGTAAAAAAATACTGGTAAGATAAATCTGTGTGTTTTACCGTTCAGCAGCTAAGCTCTTGCATGCTTACAATTGGCCTGATTAACAGAGATACGCAGCCCCCAAGTAAAAATCACAAAGAACTCCACGTGCCCTCTAAATAAGGCTACAGTTACTTCAAACACACCAATTTAAATCATAAAATCTCAGTAGCATATGTAGTTCACCAAGAGGAATTTGTGGAGGTGCCTGAGGGATCTGCACACATGTAATTCTCCGAGTCCTCAGGTGGATTCACTCAAGACTGACAGAGGAGATGACTGAGAAAAATGTTGCCCCTATTCCTGTCTCTGACTAGTGAGAACAGGTGTGCAGCACCTCAGGGTGGTTACAATTTCATTTTTAATTTTTCAACCTTTTTGAAGCTGTTCAGGAATATATATACATATATTTCCTGCAATGTGGAATTTACACAGCAAAACAGTTTCTGCTGTGAAGAATAAATTAGTTTTCCACTACCTTACTGGGTAGGCTAAAATATGCCACACATCACTGTAGAATTTCAGGGCAATCTGACATGCTCAACCATGTATTGAAACATAGATTATTACTGCTTGGATTTAAAAATCAGACACACATTACCTACTGCTGCTCTGTACAACTAACCAATCGCCCTAATTCTGCAAACACCGCAGTGGGTTTTTCACACATAATCAGGTTCTATACACTCACTCTATCAAAACTGAATTGAATTAACAGCCCATAAAAACCTGTGTATTTCTCAGGAGGAAGCCATAAAATACTAATCTCTTGGCAAAACCTACAGTTTTGTTAAAACATTTTTAATGTTACAAAATTTTATTACACACGTATTTAAAAAAAAAGAAGTCACTGACACCTTAAGTAAACATTTCCATGGAAACAATTTCTCTGCACATGGCTATCATGGAAGCACACCAAAGATCAAGCAAAGGGTAAAGCTTCAGGAAAAACTTTTTGATGGACAATGACAATCACTTCTGCCATTCTCTGCCCTCAGTCATCTGGTCTCAGCCCTTTCCCAGTTTCTGCTCCTCAACAGCACAGTGGAGGACACATGAAGTGGATCAGGAAACTGAGCTGGCTGAAAAGCGATGTGGCAGGCCAGCTGTCCAGCCTGGTCTGCCCTGTGGCAGAGCACACTGCTGGGCTAGCACAGTGCATTTGCCAGCTCGGAGGCATGAAAACATGCCGGTTGCAACAACTGAACAAACAACAGTCATCCAGCGTGTAGATACACAGATGTGGCCTTAACTTTGTCTATTGGCTAGTGCAGAGTGACATCAGTGATGTAAGCTGACTATCAATGTTAAAATATAGATTACATTTTGTGATCCTTTCAACTTTATAATCCATTATATCAGTACAACTTGTTAAAACATATCAGGATAAAGAATTTCATGAGACTTAGGGCTTATTTCTTGTCTTTAATTTTCAAGTGGCCAGTGCCTCTTTAGAGAGATCTGGGTTAGATCACTCATGGCTAGATTTTGCAACAGTCAGGAGGAATACTGCCTTCATCTTGCATAGCCCACTGCTGTCAAAGTAGTCAAATGTGGAATAAAACACTGTGCAGTACAAACAAAGGTAACAGGAAAGGGGGATAAAAGGAATAAGCCCTGCTTT
Source organism: Aquila chrysaetos chrysaetos (assembly GCF_900496995.4). Taxonomy (NCBI): domain Eukaryota; kingdom Metazoa; phylum Chordata; class Aves; order Accipitriformes; family Accipitridae; genus Aquila; species Aquila chrysaetos. The sequence continues at coordinate 58,572,246 of NC_044030.1, forward strand.
GGCTGCAGTTTGATGCCCTGGCTAACCTGGCATAAAGCATCACTGCCACTGAAAAGGGGTGTCCAGTCTTTCCTGTTGATGGGAAAAGGGGTTCCCTCCCTGCACCCTGCAGCCACAGCAAGAAGCAGGCTGGGGAGCTGAGCTGAATAAAAACAAACTGTCTGACAGGGGAGCACAAGGCTAGCCCTTGCAACACCCCTCACTCTTACTTAAGGTCCATGAGAGAATACTGCTGCAGTTTTGGCTTAATTCTAGTGACACTGCTGAAGGTGAAGTGGGATTAAACACTGCTCAGCGTAACACAGGCTGAGTAGCAAGGATCCATGGTGCTTATTTCATGCATTTACCTTCTGTGGTTTGACTAAAAGCGCAGCAATCTCTGAAGTAACCACACTAACTATGGTGGTAATATCATCTTTGAAGCGATCGGAGAACCGGCTTCTTCGTGGGTTGTCTTGCTTCTCTATGTTGTGAACATACTGAGCCATACTCTTTATCTGCAAAGAAAAAAAAAAAAAAGAAAAAAAATTAAAAAAAAATGCCAAAACTGGAGGTAAAACTACTGCTTTGTTAGTCCATGGGAATAAGATTTCCTACTTGTTTTTCCTTGAATGTAATCACTCTCATCTTCTCAGAGCTGCTGTGATAAATCCTACATGTACTGGCAACAACAACAGAGAGCCTGAGACTTGAACACAGACAGATATTGATTCCTGTTCACATCCACGCAGTTGGCTACTCTCAGCACCTGAAATCAGAACCACCCTCCCCAGTCCCTTGCCTCTGCAGCTCTGAAATGCTGCTATTTGCAACTTTTGCCCTTCATGATGACACACAGGGAGTGCCACTTCTGGAATTAATTCTTATTTTTTGACCAGATGTTGGGTTGCTTATACGCTGCCAGTGGAAATCAGTATGTTTTTGCCACTGACATCCATCACCTCATTTTCACATCTGTGAAATTGAATTTGGGGAGCCTTGTCACTGCTCCCATGTTGTTAACAAAGTGGAAGAGACAGGAACAGGTATTCACAGGAAAGGGTGTGCTCAGTTTGATGTCTGTCTTTCAGCCTTCTGCAAGCTGTGGACCACTGTGCATGTACTTCATGCAGGACTTTGCCACGACAGGCTGTCAGTGGGAAATGGGTACGAATACGGAGAATTCTTTAGTTGTACTTCCATTATTTGGGACCTTTCCTTTTCACACTGGGGCTGAGTAACTGAAGATATCACCACAGATCTAAATCTGTGCCTGGAGTACCTGCTACATTTCAGCATTAACTTACTAAATGGCACTATCAAATCTTACCAGGAGCTCAAAGAAGAACCAGGCATACTTGAAGACAGATTCTCTCACCATACCCGTGCTGACGACCATCTGCAGTGCCAGCTCCTCGTGGAAATGCTAAATAATAAACACAGAGTGTTGGGAAATAACTCTTCAATCAACTCATCTCCCAGGTTGAACATCCCCCCTCTTCCCTGTGGGAAACTCCCCCATACTGGAGAGTCAGCAGCTGGATAGGAATGTATGGACATCCCTGTAGGATCAGAAGGCAGATTTGACCAAAATGATGTATGAAGAATGTTGATGGCAAACAGACTTTGGAACCCATTTTTCTGTGGATCCAGAACCCCAGATAACTAAACTAGGGAAATGCCTTTGGTCTATCCTCAGGCCATTGGCTCTGTGCATGACAGGGAGCAGTCATGTTCCCCACTCCCCACTAATTGTTTCCATTTAGCATATCCATGTTTTTGAGAGAAGGTAGAAGTAAGATTGTCTCTGTGGTGTGAGAGAAGGACACAGCAATAACCACAGCAGAACTTGTACATAGGTTTGTGGCTGGAGACAATACTCTTTGCAGTGAGATCTGACCATAAGACACCCAATCCCAATAACCTGAACTTTAAGGAAACTCAAATCTGGACTAAAAATTTATTGCAATATCTATTTTCTATACCTGACACAAACAATAAAGCTAATGAAACTCCTAAGCATATTTACATTGAATAGGACATATAAAGCCATCCAATATTCAGACTGGGTATAAATCTCTATGCTTTTTGGCAGAAATCAGACCAATAAACAGACCAATAAACAGGAGTAAGAAAGGAGAGTTTCTTAACTGTAACTCAGATTCTGAATTGCTTATTGCAGGGTTTCTCCCCTGCTTCTTCATCCAAAGCCACTGCTGCTGATCAATGCTAAACACAAGACCCAGCTCTGGAAAAATTATCTAAGTGATATGGTATCTTCTATGTTGTTAAAAAGCTACTTGGGAATACATACTCAAGATAGAGGGAATTTCTTGGTTCTAAAAGCTACAAAAGGGGGAAAAGAAAAATATTCTTTACAGAAGAAAGAGATGGCAAACATTTCTGAATGCAGTTTACTGTAACATGTAAAGGCAGGTATCCAAGGGTAAACAGAAGTGGAAAAAGAGAGAGGCCCTAACACCTTGAGAAAGAGAGCAAAGGGAGGATCCAGACACGCTGCTACTTGTCTAAATCTGTCTTGGAAAAAGAATCTAAAGATTCTAGAGCACAGCCAGAAAAGTTTGGGTAATAGTCACCCACTGATTCAATATTCTGTCACTAACTCCTTGTTCGATAAAACTGGTTGTTACTTTATTCTCTCTCTCCCTTCTCCTCGTTTAGTAGCACTAACTACCAGCACTGCCTCACGAAGCTCCAGGCTCTGTTACTGTGCTCCCTCACACTTAGTGGTAGGCTACCTTTTTATTGGATGGTCTTGGGCTTGCACAAATGCTTGGCATGTCATTTGTTCCTTCAACGTAGAAAGACATCCGACTGGAGCTGTGATCCATAGGCTGGGAGGCATAGCCAGAAGAAATACAAACTAGTAAGTTAATACATAACTTAAGCTAATTAACAGAGAAGAAATCAGCACCGGTGGGTTTTTTGGAAGGTATGCACAGATGTTCACCTAAATAGCTCTTCACCTTCTTTCTCCCCATTCCCCTTCCCAGTGGAGGCCAAGGACCACCTGAATGCAGCAGCCGCAGGAGCGTGCAAATGCCAACACTGCCATCACGTGCCCAATTTCAGCACTGCAGCTGTCTTTTGGAAGCGCTGCAATTCACCGTCAACGGTAACTGTTTATCCGGTGGCTCTACATCCGAAATTAACGAGCATAGGGGAGTCTTTCTTCCATTAAAAGTAATGCCAATTTAAAAGGCAGTGAAATGGCAGCAGCCAAGTGTCAACTGCTACATTTATCAATGTGGTGAAGCTGTAATATCAAACATTTTACTTTTGCATTAATTTGGGGGAAAAAAAATGCCTTGAGCTCTGTTTTTTTTTAGGACACAGCACATTACAGTAAAATTCATAAAGCTATTAAGTTCAAATCTACATTATTAAAAATTGCTATGGATGAATACATATGCCCATATAAACAAATCAAACAGATTGGCAAAGCCTGTGCATCTTACTAGTTCTGGTTTAATTTGCTGAAGACAAGCACCCCTTCACTTTAACTGGAAAAGCATGTGGTTGGTCAATGGAGAAAAGACTTCAAAATGTTTCTGAAAATAACCTGCTTGAGAAGCAGTATTTTACATATGTAACGCTCAAAGAAAAGAGAGGGAGGATATAGTTCAGAGCTCAGCAGACATGCTGCTGTAGAGCTCTGCTAGGGCTGCAGCTAGGACCAGGCGAAAAATCCTGCTTTTGTCAGAAGCACAGCTTCCCTGCTCCTGCTGAATGGGGAACTCCAGATTTTGGTTTCCCCAGAGAGCCAAGCACAGCCATCCTCATAAAGCTCTGAGATGGGCCTGGAATGCTGTTAGACCCGCAAGCACTAGATGCCAATCAGGGAGGAAAAATCCTGCTTCTCTGCTGTCATTATGCTTTCTATCCTGCAAGCTGTTGGTGGCATATGTAGTTGTGGATGGGAAAGACAGAGGAAGTTTGTGTTTCACTCTGTGGTTGAATTAAGTATTTGGAAAGACCCAGTTACAAAATATGCACATGGCATCTGTACTATAGCCAGTATAAAAACATGGGACTGCTGTCATATAAATTGCTTACTTTTTTTTTTTTTAACAGGAAACTATTTAGCACCAAACAGGCTCTGTGATTTAAAAAAAAAAAAAAAAGAAAAAAAGGAAAAAGAGTTAAAAGGAGTAAGAATAAATTATCAGTGCATTTTAGGAAAACTATTTCCCTTCTGAGGAATCTTTCACCCCTTTCAGAAAGTGAATCTGTTCCCAGTGTAATCAATAGTAGTCTTTTCTCACACTGACTCTGTGTAACCTGGACCAGCCCACATCACCAGACATGAACAGAACTTAAATGTCAAGAACAGGAGAGTGAGGCATGTCAAAAAAGCAAATCCCTCTATGGAGTGTCTAAGCCTCACACAAGAGACAGATTTCTTACCTCTTGCTCTCTTCACTGATAAGAGACATCAGAATTTAGCAAAGGGATTTAATGTATGCCTATACCACATCAGATAAACAACAAATGCTTCTGGTGATACATACAGCACATTTACAAGAAGTAAATCCAAACCTTAAAGAACAAACCTAGATTATTAGGTTTTGGCCCGTACAATTCTCCAGGTATTTGACTTTGTTCTCTTACCTTGGATGACATGATGTTTTTGACCTCCTCATCAGTAGCAGTTGGTGTAACAGCGATGTCAGGATTGCTGCAGCTTATCACTCGGCTCTGCAGGAGTTTACTCCCAACAGACACTGCGGAAGTGCGTCCAAACGTGTAATAACGAGACTCTGTCAAAATGGTACTGCTGCCTGCACCTGCCCATAGGGAGATGTCTGAACTAAGACTAAAGTACACATGTATGAGACAAACCTCAGATTCAAGCCAGCTTTGCTCAGTGCTGTTACAGCATCAGCATTTTGAATACCATAAAGCTCCTGAAAATCTCACCATCAACTGCTTAATTAACAAATTACACAGGCATTGAATGACAAGGTGCAGATGTTTTCCGACTCAACAGCTCACAGGTGATTGCACAAGCAGTAACAACAGATTTAACATGGCTACCTGAGCAGCAGCAGTATTACAATAGCTCTTTCTTCTTTCGCTCAGCTCTTTTTAATTTGCTGTAGATTAAGACAAGATTCACAGGCCTAAACACAAAATATCACCTCCAACACGTAACATTTACCACCAGGTTCAAAGTATCCAAGGAAGCAGAGAGTGGCCAGCAGGAACTTCACTAAATAATTACCTAATGTCTTCAGCTTCCCCATGGACCTTATTTTTCCAGGATAAAGAATTTCCAAGCATAGGCGAGCTCAGAGATTTTAGCACATACTAACATCAGTTTAAATGTCCCTCAAGGGGGATTTAAATGAATATTTGAAAGAGAAAAGGGCATACCTATCTTTAGTTCCCACATCACAACTGTTTGGTGGTCAGCCAGTTAATATATAGCAATTGATCAAATGAATTCTATAGGCTTTAGGACAATGGACTGCAGCAGAGTAACAGAATGGTTGAGGTTGGCAGGGACCTCTGGAGGTCATCTGGTCCACCCTCCTGCTCAAGCAGGGCCACCTAAAGCCAGCTGCCCAGGACCATGTCCAGATGGCTTCCTAAAATCTCCAGGGTGAGATGCTCTACCACCTCTTTGGGCAACCTGTGCCAGTGCTCAGTCACCCTCACAGAAAAAAGTGTTTCTTGATGTTCTGAGGGAACCTCCTGTGTTTCATGTTGTGCCCATTGCCTCTGGGCACCACTGGAAACAGCCTGGCTCTGTCTTCTTTGCACCCTCCCTTCAGGTCTTTGTATATGCTGAAGATCCTCCTTGAGCCTTCTCTTCTCCAGGCTGAACAGTCCCAGCTCTCTCAGCCTTTCCTCACTGGAGAGATGCTCCAGTCCCTTCATCACCTTCATTGCCCTTGGCTGGTCTCTCTCCAGTATGTTCACATCTCTCTTGTACTGAGGACCCCAGAACTAGACACAGCACTCGAGGTGCAGCCTCACCAGTGCTGAGTAGTGGAGAAGGATCACCTCCCTCAACCTGCTGGCCAATTTACAGGGTTTTATCCTCTGATGACATCCCTAATGCGATGGAGAAATTTGCAGAGCTTGGCCCTATGCCACTTGGCAGCAAGTGAGTTTGCATGGAAAGTAGATTACTGATGTACAGGCCAGTAAGAAATTGGCATCTTAAGGTCATTTTAATTTCTGGAGGAAAATCCTCTAAAGAAAGCCTCAGTTTAGGAGATGTCTCTCACTTTCATCTTCATGAAGCTACAGTGTTGCATATAGCTGTGGAGTCCTCCCACCTCAACCATGCATCGTAAATGAATGGGAGATAAGAGATTATGTGGGGCAAGTCCATGTTGCTCTGTGCAGCTCTGAGATCCCTGACCTTCCTCTGAGAAAAACAAAATATCTGAACAGTGCTGTGCTTAAATGGTATGCAGTCTGGGTCTGAGAAGTTGTGTTTGCTATTTCATAGGCCAGTGCCCTAAGTCCTCCTCGCAGAAGCACCATGCTGAATGCCATGTATCAAGAAAAAAGAGTACTTTAGCAACCCTTGCACCAATATTACCTGCTTTGACTACTTCTCTTTGAGGATCTGGCAGACGAAATACATAGTAGACATAAGAAGCCAGGAGGCAGTTCCTCCCGTGCTGGTCTTTGCTCAGGTCTTTGCTGTTGTGAAGACTGTTCACTATTGCAACCACAGATTCAAAGGCAAACTGTGAGAAGTTGGCTGTGAAACAAAGGCAAGAAATAGTCTCAGCACTGAACGGTTTAGGTGAGGGCATTCTTTGTGCCACCACCAACTAATCCTACATGCTTTAATTCAGTTCTTAACAAATTCAGAGCTCTAGACAGCAATTGCTATACCTGACCAGACCCAAAGTCTACATAGGCCAATAACCACTCTTCAGTAGATCCACTGAGTTTCAACCCAATCACTGCTACTCCATCATTTCATGCTACATAAAAGCAGACCAGAATTGTTACTAACAATTTCCAGCAGCCTTCACACAATTTCCTATAAAATACCTACTTGAAGAACACTAAGACCCGTTACTCTCCAGCTGACACACAAATACAAGCTAGCAGGCTTTTCCACAAATATTACAGTGGATGACAAGTGTTAATTACCAAAATGAGATAGGAAAGAAACTACACCACTGTTTCCAAGTATGCCTTCCCTCCAGAGTTAACATGTGGTGGGCAACTGACAGCCTCAGTAACAGAACAATCTGTGTGCATTACTATACCCTTTCTGTTTTGTGCTCACTCAATTCTGTCTAAAGATATTTGAGCAGCGGATATGGTGCAGTCAGCAATGCCAGCTGTAGGATAAGTGACTTTCTGGTGTTTTCCTTGCAAAATAATTGAATTCCAAACAAAGTTAAACCACAACCCACTTTCTGACCTATATTTCCAGATAAGTGAACTACTACAATTTAAGGTACCTCCCAACCAGAGCCTGAGAGTCTTATATGCAGGGGGAAAAGGAGAGAGGGCAGCAACTCAGTTAAACCTGATAAAATTGTGCAGTGAAACTGTGTCTTGAGAAGCACAACTCTTTTGGACTACCCCAAATACTAAATCTGAGCCTGGATATTTAGCAATCATTTCCCCTATATTTCTAGGTTGCTTGCACGACCGCTCCAAGGCCATGCACCAGTAAATACCTGTCTGGCCAGCTATGACCATGGGCTGTACAGCAAGCTGGAAAAGTTTATCGAGTACCAAATGTAAAAACAAGACAAGAGGTTCAAGGCGTGAAGAATTCAAACAGATAATGCTGAGTTTCAATTCATGTTCCAGTGTAGCCTCAGTTATCTTCTGGTCCATCAGTCGAATGGGGAATGTCACTTGACTTTCTAGAGAATGGCACAAAGTGAAGAACTTCTCCAGGTGATTGTCCTGCAAATACAGTGCACTCATAGTTAACAAAGTCTTTATAGTTCAGGCTGCTGCTAGCTGAGCAAAGCCTGATTGTCCAACCTGATGGGATCAGAGAAAATACATTCACCCTTCTGGCTGGCAGTGGTAGCTAGCCCTAGAAATCAATTTGTAAACCAGCTGTCACAGCCTTTTGTTTGTTCCTTTTCATCTGGCTTAAATTCAGACTCTAGTTAGATCAGATTAAAAGCAGAAAAGTTAAAGCCCTCACTAAAGTGATTGCTTCATTTCATGAAAATACTCTTCCCTCTCCCTGATAAAAGTCTGTCACTCCACAGGTCTATAGTCCCTCTGCCACCCACACCTAAGTTCCAGCTACATACTAGTTATGTGCCTAATGGGTATGCCCTACTTGTATTTAGAAAGCATGCTACCAGTGGTGATGGACCTGCTTCAGACACAGGGTCTCCAGTTGTTAGGACATAGCTACCAGGGTTAACTAGAATGGGATGATGGGTAGGAGACACGGTAAAGCAGCAGAAACAAAATAAAGCTGCTCTGCCTCAAACCAGTATCCCAATAAGGCGGGCAAAGCTCCAATTTCCTATCACATTTAAATGACCAGAATCATACAGTTCTCATTCAGCACTAAGCTTGTGTCCCTATACCACATGGCATTGACAGTTGAGCTGCCTAAAGCATTCTGGCAGTATAACCTGTCCCTAGAGGCGGGGAGGTGCTATGTCTCTGAAGATGGGGACACGTCTGAACTAGCCTTGCAGAAGATGTAGACTGCAGAAACTTGCACTGTGCCCTGCCAGTGTCTTTCAAACACAGCCTAAGCAGATCCTTGCTGAGCTGAGAGGACATCAGGCTCCCTAATGCTTGATGTGACTTGCTGCTGAGAGTGCTCATTTGTTCCCTTGTACCAATAGATTTCATTTCACCAAAGGATTTCATTCACGGAGGCTATCAGGTTATTTCCATAGCTGTTAGCTGTTTTTAAACCTGTGTGGGCTTAAACATCTCCACTTCATAAACCTCCCAAGTCAGCCTGGGCATCTGAATTTTCTTTGAACTGAAACTACAGTGGTATACTGCTTCTGATGCGTTACCTGAGTGTGAACAGATGAAACAGCTTGCACTTCAACATTGAAAACACCCTTGTGTCCTTCAACCCACTTAATAGGTGGTGTCTGAGATGGAACTTTCTGTGATGGAAAAGAAATATGGGAATCATCAGCTTCTTTTTAACAATCAAACAGAAAGTCTGTTTACACAGTGGTCTATAGGGTATTTGCACTATTCACTTCATTTTATATATTCAAATTCAGTGCCATACAGAGGACCACAGCTCGGCATCTTCTTGTTCTCATACACTAGATGGAGAGAACCTGGTGCATTGAACAGGGAAATGTGGAGCACTTCAGCTGGATGCCTAGCACAGGCAGTGGGAATATACATCTTCTGACGGGATATTTTTAAGGTTGGAAGTTCCCAGTTAAAGCACTTCCAAAGGCACTCCATGGTGATACAGTGCAGTTTTAACCCTCTGGACAGTTTCCTACTTGCCATATTTACTCAGAGGACACAGTTTTCTGCTCTAGTAGCAGCACCTAATTCCTTTTTTCCTCCCTCTCCCACACAGCCACAAAAAAAATGAACAAATCATCCTATGGAAGAAAGCAAATTATTGACTTGACACCCTCAGAATAAATGTATCCCTGATTATACAAGGATTTGCTTGGATAACTAACATTAAAAAACACAATATAACAACATAGAATAGTAATAATAACACCAGTGACAATAATAACAACATTTTTCTCCAGAGCTTGCCCCTTTTAAAGTTCAAAAAGGAGGCATTGTCTACAAGCAGACAGCAACGTTAGTTTGTAAAACACTTACGCTGTTCTCCTACATTAGGAAAATATTATCTTTTCATAATTTTCTTTGTTACCTCGGGAGAGTGAATTGAATAGTGGACAGGCAGCTTATCCAATGCAACAGGAAGACAATAATGTCCAGTTTGAAGACGATCATTTAATAGAATCGGCAGCCACTGAAACAAATGAAGAGAAAACACAGCAATATTCATGACCATATATGATTAGGGCTATTTATCTAATTTGTTATGTACAGTCAACAAAACAACAAATGAGATATTGACCCAAGCTTCTCTGCTCTAACCCAATTCAACAGTAATTTCTTTGCATTTTAAATTCACTGATAGCTACTGTAGAAAAATGTACAAGACTGCTTTACAAACCATCCCTTTTGAAGAAAACAAATACAGAGCTTTTCATGTGTGACACATATCTTTCTAATAAATCCTACCAGAAGGATTTAGTAGAGCCCATGTTTTTATTTAAAAAATCACATATCTTGAATAGACTGGTCCTTGGCTTTGAAGCAAATCAACAGAGTTAAAGTTTTGCTAAGGATAAAGTGAACATCTTGGTCGTGGTCACCATGAGGATTAAGGCCAGAATGACTCATCATAACTCTGTATTGGTATTTGGACACACTTCATTTTTCTCCTATTCAAGTCTGAAAGAGGCTGTGCATTTGATTGTCACAGGGCAGAAACTTTTGTATTTAGGTGAACAGAAGCTTGAAAATTAAGTTCTCACCTATGTCAAGTCTTGCTCCTGAACTACAAACTAATTTACTTCTTACCAATCCCATTGACATTGCTGGGACTGCATCTGTCTATAAAAGAAAGCCCATTTGAAAAGATTGTCAGTATTGGGATCAAGAACAAATACAAACTTCACAGCAGGAACACATGGAAAGAATTTGTCTGGCCCCAGAGCTCAATTGCTGACCATAGCACTATGACGTTTTCAAAGCTGAAGTATTATCATCACCATCTATGCTTTCCTTTTATTTTAAAATCTATCCAGTTAAAAATACTGATTGATAAAGAAAAATATCAAAGAGACTATGCTACAATACGTATTTCTTAAGCTAAAACATGCTAGTCTCAACATGAAGATAATGAATGCAAGAGAATTAAATTTTACCTTCTAGATTCTTTCTGTTTTTTAATTTTGATGTGGGTAAAAGACACTTTAGAACATAAACAATGTCATACAAAACCTAATTGAAAATATTATATTAGTTGTTACCTCATGTACGAATATGTTAGGTAACAGTAAATAATTGTAATTGCTTATGTTTTAGGGTTTTTTTTTGCAATAAATAGAATATAACAGAATTAGGCAATATGATATAAGGCATTGCTGTTGCAAATATTTAGGTGCATACTTAACTTCAGTTGCATCAGGTGAATTTATCAACTTCAAAGACACTTAACAATGTAAAATTATAGGACGAGGATCTAACATAGCGCAGGTTGCATCTGGTTTCTGTGAATTAACACTAAGACCGTCTACTGGTTTTCATGTATTACCATAAACAGAAAGGGAATATATGACAAAATTCTTGACAAGAAAAGAGTCTGTGTGCATGGGATGTAGATACAGATATATATACACACGCACACTTACATATCACATGGAACTTACTGAATACCCGAGGAGGGTTTCCACAGATGCTCCTTGCTTTGGCTGGCAGCTGATGTGATAGAATGTGAACAATAGATGGTGCTTCTCTGTGAGTTTTGCTGGCAGCTTAATTTTCACTTCTTCATAAAAGTCAGGGGACCTGTTTAAAAAAAATGCCAAGCATATTTCCAATGTAAGTATGAGACTGAGCAGAAGGAAAATTTGCCAGTAGGCTCTTAGATGCTATAGTTATAAAAACTGTACAAATACTGAAAACAGCCTCAGAGCCTAGTTAAACAAAATACATATATATACAGCTGTATTTATGAACTATCTACAGCTTTGAATCAGGAAGAACATAGACAGTATCAGCTAGAATGCTTCAGCTTTCACCCATCTCTATTCTTTCAAAAACATTCAATCTTAATTTTGGGTTCCATCATATTTACTGTGTAAATCCTAAATCCTGAGTCCACATTCATGAGAATAAGAATGTCCCTTCAGCTCTTTTGGATCTGTGAATTCAACAAAGTGAATTCTGGTACAAAGTTGTGCTGCTGCTTCCTGCTCCTGCTCCTTAATCTTCAGATTAGGAATATTCTCAACTAACCTCTGAAAAACTCCAAACAAGAAAAGCAATGGTCACTTACACAATGGTCACTTATGCAAATGCATGTAGCAATCCAAATTAGATATGACAAATCCACATAAAATGTAAATGTTTGAAATGGATTAGTACCAGCATTCCTTGATGAACTATGTAGGCTAAGAATTATGTGAACAGGTCATGATTAATACTTCTCAAGTCATACAAATAGTAACAATACTCACTTATTATGGTACGTGATAGCTGTGTATATTTCTTCCACAAATTCTGGACCTGAAGATTTCCCAAAAATTACCTACATTAAGAAGGAAAGAAAGTAACAGCAGTCAGGTCTAAAGCATTTAATTGTCATCATCTTGTATAAATTTTAAGACAGTATCTGAAGGCTGAAAATGACTCTTCAATTTTATCTTAGCATGTTGACACAAATGTCTTATTACCAAGCATCTTCCCCACACAACATTCAGGGTAAAACACAAGGAAAATGGAGCAGAGTTAATTTCCAGAGCCACTGACTACCTCACATCACATTCTCCAGTCATGCACTAAAAAGTTACAAATTGCAGGAATAAAGTTATGGTAAGCCTCTTACACAGTCACATTGCCTTTAACTAAATGCTAAAAAGTTAAAAGTATTTTTAGAAGTTTGTTTTTCAATTGTATCCTGCTCATTTAGGGTGAGAGCCACCTCACCCTACCTTAGAGGTTCAAAGTTCCTTTATAATCAATGAAGAAAAATAGGCATTTTTGGTGCTTGATTTGCTCCCTTCATTTCAGACACAGGCTCACGGTAAGGTCCTGGAATCCAGTAACTTAAAGGGAGCCCTAGGAGATGAGCTTAGACGAGGATATCTGTACAGCACAAGTCCATATGTATTGAGATGAAGCTCACTCACAGTGGAGAGGGATGCCAGATGAACTGTGTCTGTCCTAAGCATTTGTCAAAACCTAATCATAATATGGGCAGAGTTTAAGGAAACCAACAATGCAGTATTGTGTAAAAGATGGTGTTACATTCACACAGCACAGCTCCAGCTCTGGAAGAAACATGGCTTGGGAAAATGCTGTGCTGATGCTCTGATTTCAGTTCCAGAGGTCAGGTGGAGTAAGGCTGCATACTTACTGTGCAGCATCAGCATGCTGATAAAGGCTGGTCAGGTGTCAGTCCTTGCTCCAACATACTGTTGGATTAAAGCTCCTCCAAGTAGTATTTCCACTCCTTTTTTTCCCCCACTAACACATAAAAATCACAAAAGATTTTATCCCAATGTCATTCTCAAATAGTCAATCACACTGTCTGAAAATTAACCAAAAAATTCAGGCTGAAGCAGACGTCTGAGTTAGAACACTTCAGATTGAACATCTGAAGCGTGGTAAAGCTGGAGAGAGGATCTTATAATGAGAAGTGTTGAACAACCTGAACATCAACAGTGCTGCCTGCTTTGCTAGTAGTGCACACATATTCCCTAATATACAGTGTGTTTCAAACATGGAAAACTATTCCTGCACTGCATGACTGTGCACCTGTTCAGATTCAGGCAATGAAGATCCCAACTTCTACTTTCCAGTGTTAGACCTGACTATTTGTGTTCACAGAGTGCATAAAGAGGAGTTACACTTGAAGACAGACTATATTATTCTTAAAATGTCTCAGAAGCTCTGTGAATTTTAGCATTAGTTTCCAACACAGCATTCATTTAATACGATGTCATTCTTCTGAAAAGAAGGTATGAAGACTTAGATAAGAGAGAGTAATATGCCTCTGTTCCACTCGAGTGATAAGTCTTTCCTGTTGTGGGTAAGAGCTACAGCCCTGCTTTCTGATGAGAATGACAAACTTCACAAGCTCTCTGATGTTAGGCTTCCTAAGGCTCCACTAGAAATCGTGGTGATGGGAAGTAAACAATGACTTATCTCTTCAGAGGTTCCTCAGGAATGCATGTACGCAAAAGTCTGCTAAGAAATCTCAGCATTTATTACCGGCATTGCACAGGATGGATCTTCGCCACACATAAACTGGATCTTGATGGTAATGTTTCTTGCAGAAGCCGGTCTGTTAGCAAAATTCAGCCTCTGAGGGTAAACATAGAGGAGATTTCTGGAAGAAAGAAAAGGAGGAATGAAATGGGCAAATGGCAAGCATTTGCTTTTGAAAATGAAGTGCACAAACTAGCATTTTGCCGATTCCTCTCCCTGTCCTTCAATTCCACCTAGACAGTGAAAGCTTTGCCAGAACTCCATTTCAAAAGTTGACAAGGAAAAGGTAAGTTCTTGTTGTGACACATAGAACATCCTATGTTTAAGGTTTCTTATACAGTAAGCTATGTCTTTGAGAAGGCAGTCTTCCTAGCTCTCCTTTTTTTTTTTTTTTAAATATGTAATTCCAAGTTACACATGAATGAGTATCTTTGCTTGACGTAATGAAAAGCAGGAATCTCTCAAGAAAGCAGCTCCCTTCTCAGCTTTGAAAAATCAGATTTTGGAAGGGGTAAGGAATCACTCAGAGGTGATAAAAAGAAGTAAAACAGCAAATAAAACGAACAACTGAAGTTCATACATTCCTAGCTTATAGCAACAAAATGGCACGTGTTTCTAGATTATGCAAAGCAAAAAGCAGTATCAATGAACCTGAGTAAATACAAGGAAGAAATTTTGAACTATTATTCTAGAAACTGACACTTTTTAGTAATTAATATGATCAATGCATTAAAATACAGCACAGCATACTTTGCTGTTTACTAGCAAAAGTTCATGGGCAGATCACTAAACTTAAAAAGCACCTTTAATTTCTGTGGGGAATTTGGCAGCATAGATGGTCTTCCAAGTTCAAAATTCAACAATTCTGGTAGAAGAGTCAAAATGCTAATAGAAAGCTTTTTCTCCAGTGAAGTCTATGGCAAGTCTGAGATTTCAGCAAGACCTGGATTACACACATACTGGCATCACGATTATGTCTATTTAATGTGTCATTTCCCAATCTGGTATAGGATTCTCACTGTTTGTCCTCTGAGTGTAAGGAATAAGACTGGTGTTGGTGGAAGCATGCTGGCTTCCAATGAGAAACAATGAGAACTACTCATGGGCTTTCATGCTTTCTTTTTGACTGTGACAGTCAGAAGCTACACACAGAATCGCCCTGTCCTTATCACAGATAACTCCTCAGCACCATCGTCAGCTGAAAATGTGGAGCAGCTTTGAAGAATGCTGTCATTAAGTCAGGCAGTCCATCTTTCATTTGTTGTAACCCAAGATCTGGAAAACTGTGGTTGATTCTCCTTATTGCCTTATGTCACAATGTGACAATAACTTTCAACTACACAGTCCAAGCTACTTTGCTAACCAATACATGCTACATGGGCCGTGGTATGCCTTATGCCTTTCCCTTTGTTTAGAATAGTACTCCTGCCTGCCACACTAATGCACTTTCTTCCTTACCTTCTTAAATGCAATTTCTGCTCTGCCAAATTCTCTCCAACAAGATATTAGGAAAAGCTAAGTGAAAGAGAGAAATATATTGGTAACCTCCACTGAATTATGCTTGGGGGAATGACATATTAAATGAAGGATATTATCAATATTACATCTGCCAGAGGTGAAGAAATACATGTAGGGGAGGCTGCATAATCCAGTCATTGCTTCATTAATCTGCAGCCCAGCAGAAGATGTCACAAATCCATAAAATGTCCCTGAGCACTGGATTTTACATTTAGATGTGACTTGAGATGAAAGATATGTAAAATCACAAACAGAGAGCTCTCTGCTGACTAAACAACCAAGGAAGCATTACTCCAGCAAGTACTGTACCGAAGAGCTAAAGTTGTGCCATTTATGCTCAGGCAGTTTTAGGGATCTTGCTTACACGTGTATTAAACCCATCAGCACTGAGGAAGAAAAGAGGCAAATGCTGACTTTGGATATCCTGCAGAGAGGAAAGTGATGACTGATTTTTTAAAGCAGGAAGGCGGGGAGAGGATCAAAAGAGGTTCCTTCACGCAGGCATGAATTGTAGACCCATTGCTGACCACTGTGTAAGTGCTACTGCCTGCCAGCATCTGTACCCTCCAAAAGCCTTAGAGGAAGCAATGACAAGGAGCATTTCCACCTGGCAGTTAGCAGGGGTGTCAGGGCAGCACATACTGATGTCTTTTAAATAATAGGACAGCTAGCATGCCCTTAAGGACGTGGTGAGCTCCAGGAGGCATTGTGTCTCCCTCGTGGCTCTGCGCTGAGCAGAAATAAACATGCTACAGCAAGTACTTTTGGTCAGTGTGACTAAACTTCTCCCCTCGATCCCACTACAGAAAGTGCACTCCAGATATAGTCAGATGTGCTTACAAAAAGCAAGAGAGCTATTCAGGACTCAGTATGTGTCTACAAAAGCCATGCCAGAGCACCCAACTTCACTGAGCTCAGAGTCCCACAGGACAGCAGAGTCCTTGGTGAGGCATGGATCTAGATAGCTTCTCTGGGTCGGAGGCTGACCCAGCAGAGGGACGGTAAGATAAAAGGCTATTTCAGAATCAGTTACTTGCTGGGAAAGCTAAGGGTCCACCTAGCTTGACACAGGACACCATGCAGCAATTCTCATTCAAATTTGCTGACCTTCCTACACTTTCATGGGACTTAGCAGTGGTGATTTGATCACTTCCCATGGCCAAAGCAATGCAGACCTATCTTCTGCCAAATTAAAATCTGTGAGGAGTTTCAAGTCTGTGAGCCTTCTCATTGAATATTCCTATTTGTAAATACTGGTTGTGCGTATGCGTGAATCCTTCTCCTTGCTAAATCATACGATGTGTAAGGTGTCAAGAAGTGCATCTCAAACTCCTAATGAATATTAGGCATGTTCATTGATGACTGTGACAAGAACGCCATACACAGCAAAAGCCAATAAATGTGCAAATAGTCACTCTCGATACAAATGTTCTATAGGTGCACAGTCATGGATGGGTTAACATTGCCATTTAACACTTAGGGTACCGGAAACAAAAACTGATACACCCATTAGTTACAGTTTTCAATTTTTGTTGATTCCTCTACACTTTTGTGGGGGTAGGCAGGGAATCTTCACAAAAAGTGTTTGAAAATTATAATGCAAATCACAAACACTTTACCAAATATGGAAATCTGTTCTAGTCAGCCACTGACTAGACGAAATGGCACAATGACAGAACTTGAACAGGTCATATTCAAGAGGATGTATATGAATATATATTCTGTATCTTAGTATGGATAATTCAGGTAATAGTTTGAATGATTTTTCTCATGTTGCTAAAATTAGACATCATCCAAAGAGTCATTTGTCAGATCCTCATTAAATTTAGGCTGAGAGTGATTGTCACTTTATTCTGTCCATTAGCATTGGTGTGAAAACCGTAATAAATTTTCTATTACAGTTTTAGTCAGCACAAAAAAAATGTTGCCAGAGGAACTGAGTGGAAGGCTGACTCAAAACATCAGATTTCTGCAGATTCAAACCACAAAATTATGACAAGAAAATAGATATTTCTAAATTTAAATGTGACCCAGAGCTTAGAGTCAAGTCAGACTAAAATGTTAATAGCTCTCTCTCCAGGACTCATATTTATTCATTATACAACATTGAATTGATCTACCATTACTTCAAATATCAAATATTGCAAACAAGTAATCAATGACATAATGTGTTTGAAAACCAAGACCAAAGGCAAATAACTGAGATTTTGTGAATCATAAAAATCACCTTCAAAATAATTTCTTACCTATCATATTGATCTTCTGGTGTGCAAATGTAGGGAACTTTTTGACCCACAATTACTTTACATCATCTTTTCAGAAGTTACTCTTAAAACAGTTTTAAACTTTTCAAATATGAGAATCAAAGAGATTATACCACCTTCTGATGTCTCTGTCCTCCATGTTTTGCAGTCCTCTACCAAACTAAACCCACTGTTCCATCGATAATACCCTCACTTCCTCTGCTGGTTCCATTATTATTAAATCCCAAGTGGCAGTGTTTTTGAAGTGGATAAAATGAGTAGATATCCACCAGGTATCAACTATTGCAATGTCAAGACACTGTAATAACAAGACAGTAGGTCACACATAAGGCATTGCCCAGTCGCCCGAATGAAGTATGAAAAGCTGAAAAAAGGAAGATAGTAACTATACCACAGAGCTGTATTTTATGCCTCCATTTGCCATCCCAGGACCTGTGATTCCTCTAGCTGTGTAAAGAGAGGTAAAGCTTTATCCCAAAATTTTCACTGAAACCCAGTAATCAAAGAGTGAAATTTCTGACATACCAGATTTTTACATATAATAGTGAACCTATTTGAAATATTACAATAGAGCCGAGAATTGTGGTGAGATAATTTTGTCCCGATATATTTAATTAAATGACATCATGAATGAGTGCTAGTAAATACAATAGCATACCACATCTTCCCAAAATACTGGTAACATGCCCCCCTGAAGTTACATGTGTTAGATAATGTGAGGTAATATTTCATTTTTACCAGCATCTTCTTGTTGTCATGGTCACTATGCAATTCTAAAATTTCAGTTGAAAATGCTTAAAAACCTTAGTGAATGACACAGGATTCAACAGCATCCACTATCTGTGCAGCTAGAAGTCAACAGGTGGAACCTGGATTTGTTTTAATTGTCTCACTGATGCATTTACACACTCACCCATCCTGACCCAGGAGACTGGAAGCTATACTGACAAACTACACTGCTCTTGAGTGTTGCCTCTTCTCTAAACTGTACACCTCCAAGTAACCATTTATCAAGCAAGAGGAAAAAAAAAATCCAGTGAGAATACTGATGTTCTCTCTAAGTGCCCTGCAGACTTAACCTAAAGAAGTCACCTGTTCTTACCAAAAGGGAAGCCACCTACTACTACCAGTAATGCAGCACTATTAACAACTCTTGGATGAAGTCATTGGAGCATTTTCATTACAGTGAAAAGCAGACAAATGGTTTGAAGGAGAAAGCACAGTGCTCTGAGGTTAGCAAAATTATCTGCAGACTTGGGAAGGAATGTTTTAGTTCCAAGAGTCCTGGTTGGGAGTTCTTTACAAAAGGACAATATTCAGCACCCTACTACCTAAACAGGGTCAGTATCAGTGATCAGAGTAGCTTCATTTTTCTTAAGATATTCATGCAAGACCAAAGCAGAAGCCACTGCCTGCTGAAGTGGAGCTGCAGCAAAACCAAACCAATGAAGAAGATGCCTTAATTCAAAACCATCTGGAAAAGTAAGCCCCTCACACTACTTCATCTTTTGTGTTTTCAGTTATGGTTTCTTTCTTGAGAAGAAGGTGAGCATTCATTGTTGCACTGACTGCTAATGATAATGATTAATGAGCAATCCAGTTTTTCTGGGAAGCCATTGTACTAGATAATGAAGTGCTTTTATCTCTACAACCTAGAGGAGAAGCAATAGTGATACTCTTTACAAGACAGGGAAAAAGAAGGGGGAAAAAAAGGCCTCAAGTTTGGGGAATTAAAGCACAACAAAAATGCCCAGCATTGTTTGAACATCGTATATAAACATTAGTGAAAACTTTCTAATATTCCTGGACTGTAGGTATCTTGCTGTGGATGTGAATGTGCAGTTGGAGAGCAGGAGACAAAATCAATAAGTCAAGGCTTTGCAGAAAGTCAGTGGTAGAACTGGAACTGGATTTAAGAACTGGATTTATGTCCCACATTCCTTATGCTTTAGGGAAGTTGCTTGAATTGAGATACCTAGATGTTAATTTCAATCTTTAATTCCTACAGGTCTCTGGAAGATTCAATTTAGCTTCTTGTGAAAGAAAAGAACACTAGCTTGCTTGGTATACAATGTGAATGCTTTGCATTTACTTTCTGTTGTTTTAAAAGCTTTCCTTAACATGATTTTCTTGCTGATAGTGCTCTTTTGTTTCCACACAGTAGACCAAAGAACAAACTAACACTGAAGCTGAAGAACAATGCAAAAATACATCATCAGATTCGTCTGGGAGGTAAAACACAATATTTATCAGTATATGATAAATTTTAAATATTATAAAAATGCTGCATGAATGTGAAAGCAGATATTATACTAATGATTCTCATACAGACAGCTAGCAGCTATTCAAGACAGATTGTCAAGATTGACCAAATTGTCAAGATATTTTTGAGATGCTGTTGTTGCATTTTGAATTATACTTCCTTAAAAGTCTGCTGAAAATGGAGTTTTCAAGGATCTGATTTATGATGTCAAATTACAATTAACCAAAATATTTTGAAGTACCAAAAGACCCCCTCTAATTAAACCACTTGCATTTGTTTATTTTTTTAAAGCATAATTACACATTTCTTTAAAACTTTGCTTTCACCTGGAAGTTTAGACAAATCCATTATTTTATTCAGAGTCTCTGCTCAGTGACTACACAGAAATCACCATTCCATGGTGGCATGTTTTCCTTTCTGCCTGTATTACATAATTAATGAAGTTTGTTATGAGGAGTCAGG
This sequence comes from Aquila chrysaetos chrysaetos, assembly GCF_900496995.4. Lineage (NCBI taxonomy): Eukaryota > Metazoa > Chordata > Aves > Accipitriformes > Accipitridae > Aquila > Aquila chrysaetos. The sequence continues at coordinate 58,592,721 of NC_044030.1, forward strand.
CATAATCTCATCTGAAAGCACTGTGACAAACAAGCTGCCTATGGGAGAGGGGCATGTACGCCCAGAATCCTGTTTGTGTAGCTTTTGTTTTCATAGTTTCTGCTTTGTTATGCCGTACTTGACAGGCATTTTTATTTGAGTAAAAAAGCAAAGAAAAATTAGGAAACTTTCCATGAAACCTCTTACTGCTGAGATAGTATAGTAGATGCCCAGTAAAGATTACAGAGCTTGGAAAAGAGCAGGCAGCTATTTATGTTGGGATGAAATCATGTGTACTGAGGAGCAGAATAAATCAGGACACGCTCACATCTCTGTCTGAAACTGCAGCAGCTAGCTTAAGCTGTTTCCTTCACCTGTGCACAACAGCGCAATCCTAATCTCCACTTTGTTTACTCTGAAAAAGAAGTTAGAAGTGCTAGCATCTCCGACCAGCACAAAACTAGAGCAATGGCCCTGTAGAAAATGCACAGGGCTATGTGCTCTCTCCAGATCCCACGGGCAAAGAGGCAGAAAGGAGTAGATAATGCTGTGACAGCAGTAACGGGAATAACAGACCATTATACACCAATAGCCTTTGCTCACTCAAAACTAGTTAAGGATGGGGTAGAATCATTGAAGAATAACTCAGAGATTTAGAATAGTCTGACTATTTTGTGCAAGATGTATTTTGTATATATCAAATTAACAAGTAAGGCTGTAATCAGAAAGGCACACAGTTAGCATTCATAGAGTAATGGCACCCTGGAACAATTAGGCCTTTATGTTTTGAGGATGCTTTGTGTGCATTGCCAGCTTGGCAAGAATACTCAAGGTCCATCAGAGAGAAAAGAAACATTAAGGATAACTGGACCTAAGAAATGTAGGATGTGACTGATAAAAAGAAATATTCTGCTCCAGAAAGCGCCGAAAGCTGGATGATTGCCAAAGCAGCATGAACTAAGGGAAAGGTAAAGGTGGCAGGGGGAGATCGTGACCTCCAACTCAATTCCAGGCTGGAAGAACTTGCCCCCCACACACACCTGCAAGGAGCATGCATGCTAATTTACATAGCAAGCGAGGCTAATTTAAATATAACTAGCCAATAGTAGATGAGATGGTGACTACTAACCAATGAATGTAAATGTAGGCAGGTTTTTACTGATCATGTAACAGAATGAATACATTGTTTTCCTTTGGTGTGGTGTCCTAGCTTTGTGGAATTACCACCTAGCACCCATCTTTGTGCAAATATGAAATAAATAACGTCTCTCCTGAGTGTGTGATTATTGGCTCGCTGCACACAAGGAAATGAATCCACTTTTCGGACAACAGAATGATTACCACCAAAGCAGAAGGCCTCCAGCTCACACTCCAGACTAAAGCAAGTCTGAGCACAGTGCCAAGTCATTTGCAATTAAATGAAGCAAAACAGCAAAGGAAAGTTTCTGCCCCGCCCCGCCCTCCAAAAATCCCCTAAGTGTTAGGCACTTCCCCTATCTAAGACAGGACTTTCTGTGCCTGGTTAAAATGAGCGATGGGACAAATCCCTCTTCCTCAGCACCAACATTTCACAGTGGCAGTAAGCAGCATCATTTTCATTTCTATTAAAATGATAAACAAACCTTAAATTATATGATTTTTCCTATTAAAAATAGAAAGGTATTGAAAGAAATAAATCTTGGAATGTTTTGACATTTTCAGGGAACTATTTTTATTAAAGAAATGTAGGTACACAACAAAAAGAAGTGCTCAATTTCACAGTGCACAAAGAAAGTGGGCTGGCTGATCTCTCTGGCATAAATCAGAAATAGCATAATTTAAAATAATGGCATTACACCAGTATAAAAACTAGCAAGAGTTAAGTTCAAAGACTGTAACAGAAGACTCTGCTGCTCCTATCACAAAGGAAAGAGCTATTATTTAAAAAAAAATTTTTCCTCTGAAATATCTTACATTGGGAAAAAAAAAAAAAAAGTAAACGAACCCTGTATATTTCTTTTAAACTTTCAGGAGAAGAACTGAAGCTAGATGTTTCATTAGTATTTGGACATGTGTAGAGGTATTACTATGCCAGTAAGAGTTTACCAGCCTGTATTTTTATGTTTCCATTTATTTGTCATTCAAGTACTTCTCTACCTCTCCTATATTCATGGTAATGTTAATAGAAAACAGGTAATTATTTTATCCATTTTTCATTCTTTTAATATCTAAATCTATAGCACTGGTAAAAAGAAATGCTTTGCAGACTTACAGTCAAAAATTAGGAAACATTAAATCACCTGTAACACACTAGAAGGCCATGGCATTCAGCTGTGATAAATGCTAGCACATTGCATAATTAAGACAGGATGGTTCCACTTTTCAGATTAGAGGAAAAGGAATAAAATAGCATGAAACACTTGGTATCTGGCTCTGTTCAAATTCAGAGTTATGTTGCATAGGTTAGTTTAATCTCTGGCCCAAAACAGTATTCACCATACAGAGAAGTAAGCAAGGAAAATTGCATGATGGTTAAATCAAGCAAAGGGTAGGAAGGCTCTACAGAGGGATCTGGACAGGCTGGGTCGATGGGCCAAGGCCAATTGTATGAGGTTCAACAAGGCCAAGGGCCGCATCCTGCACTTGGGTCACAACAACCCCATGCAATGCTACAGGCTTGGGGAAGAGTGGCTGGAAAGCTGCCTGGTGGAAAAGGACCTGGGGATGTTCGTCGATAGCTGGCTGAATAGGAGCCAGCAGTGTGCCCAGGTGGCCAAGGCGGCCAACAGCATCCTGGCCTGCATCAGAAATAGTGTGGCCAGCACACAGGACTAGGGAAGTGATCGTTCCCCTGTACTCAGCACTGGTGAGGCCGCACCTTGAATACTGTGTTCAGTTTTGGGCCCCTCACTACAAGAAAGACATTGAGGTGCTGGAGCATGCCCAAAGGAGGGCAACAAAGCTGGTGAAGGGTCTAGAGCACAAGTCTTAACATGAGGAGCGGCTGATGGAATGGGGGTCATTTAGCCTGGAGAAAAGGAGACTCAGGGGAGACCTTATCGCTCTCTACAACCACCTGAAAGGAGGTTGTAGCGTGGTGGGTGTTGGTCTCTTCTCCCAGGTAACAAGTGATAGGACAAGAGGAAACAGCCTGAAGGTGCAGCAGGGGAGGTTTAGATTGGATATTAGGAAATTTTTTTTTACCAAAAGGGTTATCAAGCATTGGAACAGGCTGCCCAGGGAAGTGGTTGAGTCACCATCCCTGGAGGTATTTAAAAAACGTGTAGATGTTGAGCTTAGGAACATGGTTTAGTGGTGGACTTGGCAGTGCTAGGTTCACTGTTGGACTCAATGATGTTAAAGGTCTTTTCTAACCTAAATGATTTTATGATTCTGATTCTGAATACATTGGCCTATATTCCTTAACTATGCTTTTGGTCACCAAACAGAGCACTGACATGATTATGTGGCAAAAGTGTCTCAGATGTGGTCAGGCAATTCTGGCTTGTGGGAAAAGGAAGTGCTTTCAATGGCACTGCGCAAACACAAGTGTTATTTCCTGGACCCCCCAAGTTCCAGACTCTGCTGTTTCACGTTTGCAAAGCTGTCTCGTCCGAGTTTCTGGGGATCTATTGCTGGAGTTCATAAACAGTTTCAGTTAGCAACTCCCCTCTCTTGCTCCAAACATGTTTGTTGTCACAAGGCAGTCAAAACATGACCTAGCATTTCTGCATTTTTTTCACCATTTCCCCAGTGTATCTAACTAACTGTCTTTAGGGTTTTATTTGGGTATTAACTGATAGAGTTTCCAGTTAACAGCATAACGCCACTTACAGCACGTCAGTGGTGTCATCACCATTGATTCACTAATTAAGGTAAAGATTAATGAACGCAGCTATTCTTTATAGATATTCTCTTCATTATTACCAATTAGGCTGGACAGATCCTGCTTTGTTTTGTTACCATGACTTTTACTTAAGGTGAAGATTAAAACAGAGCCTAAAAAGCCTGAAGAACTTAAGCATGCTGGGTATTAACTCTCGCTCAAGGAGTGTAGCTGTTGACTTATAGCAAGCATTTCTTCTAATGTGGGTGTATGTATTCAATAGAGACACCCTAGCAACTGAAGGATAGTGTGGAGACACCCAAGCTTGCTTCAGGACATGCACAAATTAATTTTCAGCATGGTGGCTTTGATATTCATGATGTCTGGCTGCAGAAGTTTACCTTGGTGAGAACTAAAGAGAGAATATTCTGTGCAGACTCAACTCCCTTTCTAGCTCAGCAAGACAGCAGTTGCTAATGGTTTTCATTTTCAAAAGCAGACCTTTAGACACTATGAGGCTGCACACTGGAGTTGACACATGCTACTCCTTACTGGGGCCAGAAAATGAACAGGAAAGTTAAAATTCTGTCTTAGTTCTTAATTTAAAAAGAAAAGGCATCATTACTCAAGTTCATTTACATTTGTACTTTCAACTGTGTAAAAACTACTTCCCCTGTAAAAATGCCTGCATAAAACCCCTAAAAACTTGGGGGTGGGGAAGACATTCACTTCTATCTTTGATACACAAAGAAGACAAAGTACCATAACACTGCCTTTTAGCATTCTGGTGCCGAGAGTGCAAAGAAACTGCCCTCAGAAGTTTTCATATCACAGATTCATGGCACAGCCCAGGAATAACTCCTCCAAAACTTATAATGAGGCTCTATCCAAACTGGCTTACTTACTCATTTCCCTGCTGACACCACATTGCAAGTTATTATTCTAAGGTAAGATGCCACTTCCTCTTTTTGCTATCCCTAAAAGCTGAGACCCAAACTCAGGTGTCACCAACAGCCCCACTGGCTCTCCACTTTCCCATGAAGGTGTGGAGCACCTCCCCCAGCCTTGTAGTTCTGAGTTGTACGAACCACAAGTCTTGCCCTTTCCTTCTCCCCTCCTGGATGGAGTCACGTGAGTGGGTGGGAGAGCTGGCTCTTTGCTAATCTCTGCTGCAAGAAGTGAATAAGATTTATATCCCTTTATTCAGCTTCTGCATTCTGTGATTCCCTACTGATAGTCACATCTTTGCCACTAATGCAATTCAGTACCTAGCTACTGTTTTAGGGATCAGAAAAGTCCCCTAGAATAGCATCAACTACTCTTGTAAGAAGTATTATGCTTCACTTTCATGCCTCCTAACACAATGGTCACATGAAAGCTAATATTTCTGTATCTATAATACTGTGATACACTCTTTCTGAATTATTGCTAGTTAGCTATTACTGATATCACTGCTCACTAGCACTACCATGCTGCACAAACATCTTGAAGAACATTCTTTTGATATTCATTTCTTCTTGGAGACTCAGATGTGCCAGACCACTAAGAAATTATGAGAATTGCTCAGTTGCATACTACTGAACACTGTGGTGTCCTTGAAACAAGCAGAATAGAATGGACTTAAGAAAAGAAATGACATAGCCTAGAGTCCTTGTTCATGGTGAAAAAGGACACGGGGCAACACATTACTTGCTCAGATGCTCAGATGACTCAAATTAACAGTAGAAATCACCCAGCATGAACATTTACCAAAACTGTTAAAAATTATAATAAGATCTACTGGCAAAAAAAAAAAAAAAAAAATAGAACAGGGAAGATATATCTATATCTATATCTATATCTATATCTAGATATAGATATATATATGCCAAGTCAATGAGAGCTGTTAGGGGGTTTTTTGGACGTTTTAGAAAAATTTTCAAAGGACAACTTAATTAGATTAGTAAATACACTATAGAACATCCTGCAGGTGTTTTATCTTGTAATGGCTAGTAAGATTACATCATCAGCCTAACACATAGCCTTTAACATTTTTTCAAAATATTTTTAGTTTCTATTTCTGAAACAATAAAATCTAAATCACAATTATTTTTGAAAATGGATCTTAAAAAATTAAAAAAATATATGTTATTTCTTACCTATAAATGGTATGGGGAACATACACTTCTCTAATTGGGAATTCCAAAATCTCTTTGTGAGGACGATTACGGTTTTCTGGAAATGGCTTCACTGGTAGTAATTCTGGTGTCAGACAATAACCAAGGTTTTCTGGAGCTGGGGAAATCTCCAGTTTAAGTGTTCCTTTAGAAAAAATTACAAAATCTCAGCAAAAATATAAAAAATAGCCAAAGTATAATAAAACAAAAATGAAAACAATATGTGAGATTACATAGCAGCAGTGCAAAAATAAGAACTAGATCTTCAGCTTGAAGGCTGCATGAGAATGAAAACACAGGTGTATAAAAATACACAGGAAGTAACCTACACACATCCCTACACATCAGGCTAATATATAGCTGTTTATGTCTACCCTGTACAATTTCAAAGAAACAGAAAAGAAGGAAGGAATACTATATGCTGGGTTGATGTTCTAGTATTTTTCACACACGAATAATATAAAATTTGTCTCGGAGACAAATAAAAGTTAAAAGGGCTGCTGTCTATTTAATAAAGTTCTGTCTCCGCGCCCCCCCCCCCGCCCCCCCCCCCCCCCCCGCCCCCGCCTCAGATTCTGCTCTGATTAATCTCTGTCGAAGTAGACACCACCCACCAGGAAAGCCAGGCTTGCTGTGGTGAGCAGTTAAACAGTTAATACTGATAACATTTACCCATGTATAACTAGACTTTCAATTTAAATTCTCTGTTTTGATAAGTGAAAACCATTTGGGGAACTCAAACTTGTCATTTCTGGCAATCAGCTAAAAAGGCAAAACAGCTTTGCACTGGGTTCGTGTTTTTTAAAGTTCCTCTACAACCCAGAAGAGCTTGAGCTGTAATTCATGTAACAAGAAAAAATAAGCTGGTCATGTTTTTGACAGTAGCTAAACACTATCTCTGCTTCTCTACTTTGTTAACTAGCACTGACCCAAATACCCAAATAAGATGAAATGTGTACAAATTTTAATTTCCCTCTGTAAAATATGATCCATTTAAAAACATTGCAGGGAAACAGCAAGGAACTTACAAAGTTGCTTTAAAGCACTGTCTTCAAACAGTTTGAATAAGAACAAAAGACATCCAGTAGATACACTGTAAATTATGGAGGAAAGCAAATAATTTTAAAATATCAAGTTAAATACAGATCTCCATACTCACTCATACAGAAAAAAAAACTCAAAAGCATCTGTGCTCAGGTAGACACTGGGAACCCAGGAAGTTCCACAACAGGACATCCTATAGACTTAAAACCCAAGGTATTTCTGTTTTGGGGTTGGAATTTACTGGACAATCCAGAGGAGAGAAGTACATATATCCTCTTCCATCCAAAATGAATTACATACCTGGTAAAGTCTTAATTCTTCTCTGCAAGGAAGACGATCTTTTGAAATCAGCTAAAAATTTGAACAGATCTTCGTCACTGAGTCTGTCTCCTTCCTACCAGGAGAAAGACAAAAATCAGTACCTTCATAACAATACTCCATAACACCAAGAAAAGCTTCTGAGTGAACCATGTCCTTGAGGCATGCAAAGCAAGTGGGTTACTGCCTACCTGACAGCAGTTATCCTTTGTCCCCTCACGAACATCACTGATAACCTTCCCCAACACAGTTCACATTACATAGATGAAAAATGTCTAAGGCAATTAGAAATAAAGGGTATCCAGTACCTGTTTAAAGAAGGTGTTGAGGGTCAGAGAGATTCTTTTGAAGTTTGATACTGGATAACTGTCTTCTGAGCTGAGACTCCTCTCAGAAAGTCTTCTTGCCTGTAGCAGTGTTGCCCTCTTGTCACTAGTGGATCCTTTCCCTTCAAACGGAAATTAAATGAAACATCAACTTGCTTTGTGTTGCTTCAGTACAAGGACTATCAGAATACACTAGAAATCCACAACTTCCCAGCAACTTCAGAGGACAGAGAGAGTACCTAAAACATTCCACTACTTTCATTTCAGACTATGTGAAACAGTGGAATGCCTGAACACACCTAGTGAAGTGACATTATTTCTGCTGCAGAGCAGAAGTTCATTCAGATTTTTAGTTCATGGGTTATAAAGCACATTGGTCAATGCTGTTGACCAATGGTCCTGTGTACTCTAGAAACTAAGATGACAGGTATTTTGATCGCCCTGTATTGCAAATGAACTCCATATGGCAAAGGGAGTTTTACTTCTACAAAGCCAGTGTTCAATGAAAATTAGGCCTAAAACACAGAATAATATTTAGCATACCAAAGAATAAATATGCAGAGATGAAACAGTGAGCATATTAAGCTGTGTTTGTAGCACTGAAAAGGAAGGCTGAGAAGACGTGACTTTGAATCTGTTGTTCACTCTTGATGCCAGAGTAAATGACATTCTTTCCTATGCACAGTCCTACTGAAAAGTCACTTTACATTAGTTAGAAAAGTTAGACAACTACCATTTAAACCTTCAGCCTCAGGTATTTCTCGTTCAAGTGTTGAAAGGTTGAAGAAATTAGCTAGGCCTATGGGAATCCAGGCGAATGGCATTCTGTATTTCCCCAGCCGCTGACAAAAGGATTCAGCTTGGGCTTTCAGTTTTTCAATCTTCTCTTTTGTCTAAGACAAAGAAAATAATGACTGTTTAAAAAGCAGTAAGTTATTTTAATGCTACTATAGATAAAAAATGGAAATTACATATTTACAGTTCAGTAAATGATTTGCATTCTTATCTCTTGGGTTTTCTTGCTACATTACTATCAGGGTCACAGCTGTTTCGATTTGTACATTCACTTCTCAGTTCTTTTCAATGAGTTCATTTTCATTATAGAAAAGGAGAACACAGATCTTTTTGCAGTGGCCCTCAAGCCCAGCATAAACAATCACCATGAAGTGTTAGCAGCTTCTACTTCCTTCATCAGATACAGAAACAGTGTTCTGCTGAAAGCAGTATCCTAAAAGTAAGAGAAGTGTGAAAGTCCAGCAAACATTGTTAAGTCTGCTCCAGGGGGGTAAATGACCCTGAATTCCTTGAACAGAGCTAATGTTATCTGTGGATGACAGCACTGAGCTGGCCACGTACACGCTACAACAGGTTGTTTGCCCATCCAAATCAATAACATGTCTCTGAGGTACAAGTATTTCTGCTAACTCCACATTGCATTGCCATCTCCTTTGCTCACCCCTGTCTGCTTCGTGACTGAAGACTTTGTCAGTATTGATTTCCAAAAGGGACAGCAATGAAAGTGCACCTTGCCTTCTCACGACTTCTTCCTGTTGGCCACAGACACCAGACTGCTTGCACCACGGATGCACCAACTGGCTTCCTCCCCAGTGTTCTTGGGATTCTGTCCTATTTCAAAGGGTCTGCTCTTTCTCTGTTTTTTTTTCTTGTGCATGCATATTTTGATCTAAACACTCTTTATAGTTATTTACTTACCTTGCCAGCCTCGCTTTCTTTAAGAACCATGTAGGGCTCTGCACAGTCTCCGATTTCTCCTTGCTGAAGCACTTTTTCTATCTACAAAAAGCAGTAAAATAAGACACTCAAAAAAAAAAAAAAATCACCCAAACAGTAACATGTTGCTTCTCTAGCAATACGAAAGAGCCTGCCTAAATCTGCAATATAGAATTCTTAAAAATGTCTTTATGGAGTAACCGATACTAAACCTTCCCCTAGTTTTCCATCTGGTTTGTTACAAAGCAGAAAATACATATGTCACAACACTGTGAATCAGGTACTACTGCAATTTCACTGAAGTCAGGAAAATTAACACATTCCAAATGAAGTGGTTCAGGCTAACTCAGTGTTAGAATTAAATAAAGAAAATTATGCAAAGTACACTAAACCAAACCCCCAAAACCTCCCCAGAATGTAATTAAAATTTTTAAAAATGGCTTATTTCACTTTACTTTAAATTTCCCTTAGGCAGAGATAGGAAATTCTAAATACTTAGTAGAACTAGAACACAGGGTATCAGTAGAACTTCTTAGCTTGGGAGTGAGATATACCAGTGGACACCAGCACATGTACTATTAAAAACTGTAAGAATTCATCTCAGCTACAGGAAACCCATGTTTGTCAGCTCCATGAACTCAGACAACAGGCACAGCTGGGAACAGGAAGAACAGCATTGAAGTAGCACTGTAACATACCTTTATTACTAGGTATATATCTGACGAGGGATACGTGACAGAAAATACTGCCGATCTTGCCTGAGTAGACAAGTCAATGGAGGGTGTATGAGAACGCAAGAATCCTCTTAATGAATCAGGGTTGAGGTCACAATGAAAATTTTCTGAGATCTTGAAAAGAAAAGGAATTAAAATGTATTGCAACGCAAAAATGCATCAAATTTTATTTTAAAGTAAGTCAAAAGTAGTAACTAGAACTACAAAATAAACAATTGCAAGCATGTGACTTTGACTGAATAAAAAGAATCCTGGATGAGACTGCATGTGTGAAAAAGTTGCATGTTTTTTGTAAGTTTTCCTAAATTATTACTCCAGAGATAAAAACTCAAGCCAACTGAACAAAAATACTGTTTGCACACTTACCTTTTTTCTTTCTTTTATATCATAGAGAGCTATGCATGCAAACAAAGGTTCAATCTCTATATCAAACCTGTTAAGGAAAGACACACAGGACACTGATTAATACTGCACTCTTATGACTCTGTATAATAAAAAACCGAAAGGGCTGTATTTCTACTGGCACTTCCATTAGAAAATAAGGAGAAATATTTAGTTCCAGACCTCAGCTCTCTCAAAGTCTGGAGGATTTTTTTATTGGTGCCTTTTATTAGATGATTTCAAGAGGAAAAGAAGGGAAGTAAACTGCATGCAATGCATTTTCTGAATTTGTCAGAAAGGTGGTCTCAGATATCAGTTAAAAACGATCATACCTTTCCTGAATTTTTTTTTCTGTTTGTCAAGTCCAGTAGCGTGTACAGAGACTAACCTAGTTTGTTGGAAATACATAATTTGGGCTCATTCCCAACTCCTTTTCAACCTATCAAGTTAGAGACTTCTGTAATGATAGATAGAAATAGTCCTCTGCTACACTACAAAAGAACAAGCATGCATGTAAACACTTGCTGAACAGGACACCTGTAGTGGTGTAGCAGGATCGGCAGCAGTACACTGGAATGAACTGAGAAATGGTGAGTGAGGCCTGTGAAGGATACTTACTTCAGAGTCTGCAGCTTCACCAAAATCCTGTTGCCCAGATGTTCATTTGGGCGATCCGGCACCGGCCGTATCTCCACTGCATCCTCCTGTCATTAAACAGCTATTGTAGTCATACTCAATTAAAACAACTGTAGATTTGCATACATGCATAAGACCTTTATGTGACGTAACTGGGCCACTGCTACAGACTAGCACCTTCCCCCACTCAGCAGGCATTCTGTCTCTTCAGAGATGAAAAAAAATTGATTTATATTTCTGAATATTTACGCCTCTGACCCCCACCTGGCATTTACACTGGATATTTACACTTGTGGCCCCCAAGCAAGCGTTACAGTGAAGGCTAACACCCTGACACAACCGCACCACCAGCATGTGGCTTGACCCACACTGCGAGGGGTATAACAGAGCCCCAGGCACCACCACGAGTCCCAGTACAGCCCCCCGAATGCGCGTTCCAGATAGCTGACAGGAGCCCATGGTGACATGCCTTCACCGTGTTATTATCCAAGGGAGACGCATATCCAGGCCACAAACCCTGGTTTTTGACCGGGGTGCAGCTTTAACCACCTTAAACATGCCGGGACGGCCAGCTCAGGAAGGCTTGCGGGCCAGTCAGCCTCCGAGCTCACCTCATCCACGGAGGGGTAGAGGGCGAGGAGCTCGGCGTGCCGGTTGGTGCGCCGCGCCTCCTCGTTCTGCCTCTCGAACTCCTCGGCGCTGACATGCCGCAGCAGGTTTTCCAGGCGGGGGTCCGGCTGCAGGCTGCGCAGGTCGAAGTCGGAGGAGGCGAGGGTCGTCCTCGAGGCCTCCTCGGGGAGCGCGGGGACGGGTCGGGGCCCCGCCTGTTGGAAAACAACAAAACGGTGAGCTGTGGCATGGACACCGGGGCATCATGAAACGTCTCTTGCTTCTCTGGCAGGACGGGCCTTAAGGCCACCTCTGCCGTGAGGCCTAATGGCAAGCACGGCTCTCCGCTTGACGCCATTACAGAGATCCTAGGATGCTTCCTTTGAGGAAAGCTGCTATATTTGATCACTTTTCCATTACAGAGATCCTAGGATGCTTCCTTTGAGGAAAGCTGCTATATTTGATCGCTTTTCCCAAAGTGAAGAAAATGTACCTGGAAGTTTGCATCACCGGAATCCAGTGTTTCCGATTCAAATGTTTGTTTTTGAAGCGTCTTGTGAAAATCTTTTCGGGATCCCTTGTTTTTCAGGCTACAAGTATCTGAATTCCCTTGGTTCCTTTCACAGAGAAGCCCGAGCAAGTGGGGACAGCATGAGGAGGAGTTAAGGGAAAATAAAACAGAAAAGACAAATTTAAAAAAAATATTAAGCAACTGGAAACATTACTGGGCAAAGGAGCAGCATAGCACAGCTTTTATGAAAAAAAGTGGCATTTCACAACATTTAATTGTTTTATCACACCACTGCAGCTCTATCATGTATATTAAGAATGGTTTTAAAAGGAAGAAAATTCATTCAGATCACTTTTGCACAGACTGTGAGCCTGAGACAGCAGCAAAACCTGACCTAGGTACAAATTCAGCTCTGAGCTCCTCCTCAGACACAGCGATTATTTCAGTCACCTTAAGAACATGGATCCGGATCGCTTATCTCTTGGCTGGCTCTTTGCTCCTGCAATTATATATCAAGGCACTTACTGCTCTTCTCCTGGACCTAGCTGGTATCCCAAGGTAATGACATACAACAATCTACGCCTTTCAAACAGTGCCTGTTTTTGAAGAGGGCTATTGCGATGGCACAATGTAACCCTCTCTGCTGGCAACTTCCCAAGATTTTGCAGTGAGGTACCAATTTCAAGTTACATTTTTGTGGCAGATGAAAAAAAAACAGCAGGTACCTTGAAAAAGATACCAGATGCATCAAGAGCTCTTTTTCTTCCACTTTAGTATGCAATTTGCAAAATCCTGTGATGGCCTTTTTGCAGTCAGCCTCCTTAGTTACTGTATCCTGCTTCGTTCATTTTCCCTTCCCTAACACTCCCAAAGCAATGTCTAAACCTCTGAGTACTTTCATAAAGATGCCATGATAAGCAATTATTGATCAGGGAGACATCTTTTTATTACATTTTGGGAGTAACTGAATTATATGCTCTGATGTGTTCTAATTTTAATTGTTTGCATTTTAATCATTTACCAGTTCACTGCAAATGAAAACTGAAGTCATAAAAGAGACAATCCCAGCTCTCCTTGGATGTGACCTTGTTTTGGAACTGCCTTAATCATCCAGAATATGAAAGACAGAAATTCTGCACGAGTTTACTTTAAGACATTTCAGCATCCAAAAGAGGTTTTGTTGATAATTTTTTCACTACCTTTGGTGGCAAACAAATGATTAATGGAGAGATTTATGTACCTGAGATCACACTTGCCCTGTGGTGTACAAGATACACTAGAGATGCCTTTCCCCTAAGGTATTCCTGGAAAATGTATTTATATTGTTTCTTTATTCTGAAAAGCACAGTAGCAATTAAAACTCTGGCAAACCCTGCTCTTAGTGCACATGTCAATTTAATGGCCACAGACTGAATTAAGAAAATGGGACAAGAAAAAGGAGCAAAGGACAACTGAAAGGAGAAACTGACAGGCACAGGACCAAGCCTCCCATTCAGCTTCTGGCAAAAACACATGGACCCCTCAGCTGTGTCCAGCCCCTCTGTCACATACCTCTCTGCCCTGGGGCACGAGGACCACCTCTGCTCATGCCACCCACTGAAGACTCTTCAATCTCCTGTTCTGAACCTTCATGTCCATGAAAGGATTAAAGTCACTTACACACTCCTCTCATCCATAGCTCACCAGACCATATGTCCAGCAACCTGTCCTTCGTCTCCCAAGTAGGCAACTACAGTTTTTCCAGCCTTTCTCAAAACAATGGAAAGCTTTCTACAGCTATTTTTTCTCACTTCTCTCTTGATGTCTTTCATATCTGTTTTGAGAATGGTGTCCAAGTGTAACGTGAGACTCCCAATAACAATCTATCACTGGTTTATGTGACACTGCAGCATATTTTACACTGTCTTGTTCTTTGCAATTTTTAATAACTTGCTTGCTTTGTTAGCCACAGCCATCAAAGCTCAGCTATCTGGCAGGGCCCTTCATCATGTTTACCACAGACTCAACTGCTCAATAAAGTTCTTGAATGCAAATTTGCCTTACCTGAATGAATGAAATAGTAAAACACACGACAAATCTTTTCACGCATGTATTTCTACTGCTCCATTCACTTTTCTACAAGCACACATAAGTGCAAAAATAGCTATGTTCTATTTTTCACCTCACCTACTTTACTGCTCACTCTCTACTCGTGTGCACAGACAAAGCTGGACGCTGGCTCTTTACCGTGCGCTCAGAACAATGTCGTGTGAAAGAGCTAGTGCCTGTGCTCTGAGCAGTGGAGGTGGAGAGCGTGCAAAACCCGCTAGCTTATTTTTAGTGACTCACTGTGGAACAGTTCTGAGAAGTCAATCAATTTCATCAGCACCCCTGAAGGAAGTCTCTTAATAACCCTCAGCGGCTGCTCCATCCCTGCACAAGCTGCACAATTAAACAATGCAAGTCCTTTACAATCACCAGGAGTCAACCCATAACACACTAACTGCTGATGTACATCAGGTCAGAAAAACAGAAAGTAGCAGGGGTGAGCAAAGGGGCACAACAAAATGGCAGTAAATGTGCCAGCACTCTACAATCGGCTGCTACTACTGCTTCTCAAGAACAGGGCACGAGCGCAGGTGGGGATGAACAGGAAGCGCTGCTGAAAAACAGGGCTCCAGAAACCTCTTTCTGAAGAACAGGAGGGGGTGATGGGGAAGGAGGTGAGCTCCACTGGCACAGCGCATTGCTGAGAGTCTGGGGACAGACACCCCTGCACAGAAAGCACTGACTGAGAGTTGCCTTCACATTTAATACATGAAATGAAATGAAACAAAATGACATTAAATGATAAAATAAAATAAAATAAAATAAAATAAGTCACTTGTAATGACTACAGGTCCATTTCTGTGTGTTGAATTACACTGACCCCAAATGCAGAAATCACTTACTGATGTAAAATAGTGAAGTTGGACGTTATGCTAACAATCCCATGAATACAATCAATCACTGCTGGGAAAGCCCATAATCATCGTTTTTTTGCTACTAGCACTCCATTTTGTTTTCAGACACCATGAGAAATCAGATCATACTGAATTTTCAGGGCATGGAGGGGAAAATGAAGAGCATACAAATGTAATCTTTATCCCTGTTATCTTTCCTTTTAGTGTGATCAAATAGTAGAAGTATTCCTGATTTAGATAAATCATCATTACAGTTGATGTGAATTTCTTCCCAATTAATTCCCAGAGTGCCTGATAATTAAGAAGCAGATGCAACAATATTTTGCTATAGCCCACCGGCTCAAAAAACCCAATATAGTTATATATACACTACTGAAAAGTCAGTTGTTGTCTTCAGTCACTGATTCAAATCATTATTCTTTAGGATTACTTATAACAGCACGCATCTCCTCTCTGACAAATAAGATGCAAGGTATTTTCTATTTTATTTACTTGTATGTAGCTTACTTTCGATTTACAATCAGCCACTCCCGGATATACGTCTGAACACAGTCTCTGACATGTGAGTCCAGTTC
Organism: Aquila chrysaetos chrysaetos; assembly: GCF_900496995.4. NCBI lineage: Eukaryota > Metazoa > Chordata > Aves > Accipitriformes > Accipitridae > Aquila > Aquila chrysaetos. The sequence goes on from NC_044030.1 coordinate 58,608,468, forward strand.
GACCCTGGGGAAAAAGCAACGTATTGTAAATTTTTTAGTACCTAGGTCATACCTTAAGGACAAAGAAGTTTATCTAAACACGGTGTTCAGATAAAGGCCTCTCTATTAGTCCTCTCCTGTATATTTATTTTACTGTTAAACTATTGTTTGAGATTTAAAGAATTCTGTGTACTGCATGAATTCCCTGATGCAGGTTTTTGTTACTGTGTTTATAAATTAACAGAGGTATCCATTTGCCACACTATGCATTTCATGAATGTAAGACCGATGTTGCTATAAAATACAGCAAAATACAAAAAATTATACCAGGTACCCATCTTTGTGATTTTCAAAACTTGATAACAAGTCTTAAGATATAGAGATATTTTTCCAGATGCCTCAGCTCCCGGACTCTTGCAAATACACAGTCTCTTGTATGTTTTCAGTGTAATTTTCTCTTCCTCATAGAAATGAAGAAAATTCTAAAAAAGGACCTTAAGCTTTTAATCAGATAGCATAATAAAACTTTAAGATCTAAGAATATTAATTTTATTATTTTCAAATAAGTTTCATTTAATGTAGGGGGTTGTCAGTGCTGCCTGATAGACTGGATACTGATTGGAACTGAAATATTAAAAGCTAGTCGATGTCCGTGAATTTGCTGCCATGATGTTGTAGCATAATTCCCCTACCCCTATTCTAAAAAATTTTAGTGACCTGTGCCAAAATCACTCGTCACGTCCTCCAATCCAAGTGAGTAAAAGAGTACGATACACATGCAATGCAGGAACGGGGTAAAAGGTATGATACTTTTTAGCACTTTCCACCCAGAACTCTTAACAGATTTACAACCAATTACCAAGACCGGGTAACAACGGATTTGGGTTCACACGTGCACCGCAGGACAGAGCCTCGGCCAGTACCAGACTGCTGCGTGCCCTGCCACCAGTGGACCGACACAGCACATGGTCACTTCCTGCATCTGGTTCAGGGGGGACGTATGTTTGCAAGCAGGCAGCACGTTAACCCACTTTGGTCGGTGGTATCTGTTTCCTGCTCTCAGTGCAGGAGGACACCGCAGACTGCATTGCCTGCAGGTCAATCTTTGGTGCATGCCCCTCCTGTGCTCTCATCCTCCCTAACACACCCTGGCATGCTTCACCAGGATTTTCTGTGAAAGCACTCATATCGATGACGGCAATGTGAACAGCTAAATGGGAAGCTGCTGTGTAAAAAACATCTGCTGAAAGCGTATTTGTTGGTATTGACTATTTGAGCTTTGCCACAGACTCCTTACAAAACCCTTAATGTCACTGTGGTGCAAATCAGGTCTAAAACTGATTGTACAGTGTGAGTCTACACATTCTCCTACTGGAAAAACAAATAGGTAACTGCTGTTTTAAATAGCAGGCATGCTGGGAAGTAGCCTTGGAAATAGAGGATAAATGGTCATCTTTTAAATCTAACTTCAAAGCTGGATAATTTTTTACTATTTTTGTCCATCATTTAAATAAATGGGAACTTCAGGCACCAAAATATTCACTGTTTCCCACATCCATTCTCTCTCCCCAATCCACAGGAAAACAAGAATTCATGATAAAGATTGGAACATTTTCTATGAGTAACTTCAACTGAAAATCACCTTTTGTGCAAATGTCACAAAATTTCTTAGGAGCTGTGTGATTCAAAGAGTTCTCAGGTGACCTAGCATGGCACCTCATCTCTACTGCCTTTGATCTCCTGAACTTCCCGAGAGATGCACTGGGCCAAGAAGGAACTTGCAGGCTGAGATCTTGCTTAGAAATAGGGGTTCTCAGCTAGTCCACAACTGGAAAAAAAATCATATAAACTGTGGTTCCTGCTTAGCCTCATTGCATTTGGTATGTTGGGCAGAAAACACTGAACAAATACTGCTGTTGTATAGGGCTCTAGTTTATACAGCTGGCTGGTATAAATTAGAGCAGGCTGCAACAACTTTTGCAGGAACAGAGGGGAATGCAGGTCTTCCCTGTGAGCCAGGACACCATAAGATAAGCCTATTTGTCCCTTCAGCATCCAGGTGCACCACAGCAGAGAATATAGACTGTGCCATGCACTTCCTGAATATACTGGAAGGAGCCAGGTCCCCATCCCAAACAAGTTGCACAGTTAGCCGTCTTTGCAGCCACAGCAGTTTGGGGCTACAAGGGTGCTGACTTGATGTTTATCAAGGCTGTTACTGCTTGCAAAACTCAATAGGCCTTTGTGGTTCTGCTTGAAGGTACCATCTACAGCAAAATAATCCTTAAAGAGTATTTTGTATACAATTCATAGGACTCTCCTAAACCACATCAGAAAACTCTCCAATGCATCCCTTTTTATCATTCTGAAAAATTCAGTTGCCCATAGTTTGCCTGTTTATCAAATCAGCTTAACTATTTCCCGGATGGCTGAGCACCACCATCAACACATGCTACCTATTTTAATTTAAAAGCTGTTGAACACAGTGGAATTATTTCATTAATGTCAGCCTGAAACCATAAGTGGCTCCTACACTAGAAATTAACAGTTTTTTCCCAAACCTTGTGAAGTATGAACTATTTCCCCCCATTTAAGTGAGAAAGGTACTGAGAAAGAGATGGTGAGTAATCTGATCAATGCCATGTAACACATAGCTGGGGAAAAAAAAAAAAAAAAAAAAAGAAAAAATGAAAAAAACCTCAATCCTATGCTTACTGTATGACCAGAATCAACTTCCACCTCTGGGATCACAGCTACAAAATTATTTTTCTTACTACTGTCCTGCCTTTCTTTACTTTTCTTCCTGGTCTACATCTATCTACCTCACTTCTGCTGCTACCAGCTAGCTCAGGAAGTCATGCAAGTGCTTGCATAATTTTAAATGTGCAAACAGGCCTAACAGAATCAATGTCAAAGTTCAAATGTTTAAAGTTCAGCAAGTGCATAATGGCTGGATGGATGGCAGAGTGAGGTGTCTGGATCAACATCTTCAAAACTAATTTTAAACTTGCAGCGTTTCAGAGGGAGAGAAGGTCTCCTTACCCATCTTCTGGCATAGCAGGTTGCAAAGTCCTGCACTCTTTGGGTGTAAAGACAATGTCCAAGTCATCTTCAGGAAAGTCACCAAGTTCTTGTGCTAGTTCTGAGTCCAAGTTGTTTAACCGCGTCATTAGGAAGCCTTCAAAATCTACTGGGTCTACTGCGTCATAAAAGGCAGGCTAATGGAAGAAATAAAGAGGTGTTTATTTCAGCAACAGAAGGTTCTTCTTAATAGTGTAATTTAGGCTTATTTATTTAAGTCTTGACATTGTCCCATTATTTATTAAACATTGGAAACAGACTTCTAACCTTATATATAGTGCCACTGCGTTTAATGCAAGGAAAAGTTGCTAACGAAACATTCAGCTGAAAAAAGAAAGGGAACAAAGGAGAAAAGTTTTAAAACACAAAGAAGAAATAGAAGATACTACACCTAAATCCAAATTTGCACCTATTTCCTCTGTTGAGCTTTTCTAAATGCTGGTAGAAGGAGGGCTGACTGAGGTGCGTCCTGGATGCCCTAAGATGTGTTCTGCAGGATTCCCATGAAGTGCACTCAGTCCCCCTTGTCCAATCCAAGCTATGAAAAAGGCAGTAGTGAGCAGGAACAACAGAGGATAAAGGCAGGTGAACAAAATGATAGTGGCAGGCAGTGCCAGCTGGCAGGGAGCTGCCAATGGACTCCACAGCACATGTGAAGAAAGGCACTAGCAATAACAAGGCCAAGGCAGTAAGTCTTGGAGGTTATTCTGAGCTAAGGACCAACTATAAGCACCATGGCTGCCATCACGAAGATGCCACTCATTTGAGGTGCTGTGCCTGAAAGACACTCTTAGAAATGCTGTGTGCTTTCAATTCCAAAAAATTTGAAGGCAAGATATACCTAAAATCAGAAGAAATTATTATTTTCCATTTCTGAATGTTACTGGTTTGCATATTATTGGAGTTCTAATTTTAATGGATTTTTCAAGGGTTAGTACAGTAACTACACACAAGATTACATGGAACTACTAAAATTATTATTGCAAACCTTAGATATCCACCATTTCTACAGCACATGGCATTGCACCTTGATAGAAAGCAGTTGTATCTGATTACATTTAATCAGCCATTTTTACGGAGAATGTCTGATGAGAACAAAGTTAAACAAGTACAAGCTCTGCCACTCATACATGGTATGAAGCCATCTGGGTCTTTTTATCTGTTTAGTCTCAGAAACAGGCAGAAAATCTTATTTGATATGGTACCTAGAAATGTGACTTCATATGTTAAAAGTGTATGTTATTCTATGTATAGATAAAAGTGAAAATTATTTTACTTGCTATATAGCCAATAAAAATTCCCTGTATATGTTTAGAAAGTAAAACATCTGTCCAGTTGGCTGCAGAGACCAGCATCTCATATTGTTAATTTGCTTGGCAAGTAACAAATAGATCTGAAAGCTACAGCTTTAGAAACCTTATGGTTTATATTCTGTGGGTTCCAGAAAGGCCGAGGACATCTCAGCGCAGTAAGAGCACAGAAAAATAGTTAGAGCATTAGAAGAAGAGCACTGGAATAATTTATTTACTAGGAGGAAGAATTCTAGCAAAAAATACCTATCAAATCACCCTTGCCTGTAAAGAGCAAGGATTGCATTGCACTGATTCGCCCAAATACTTTCACACGACTGCCTTCTGAAGCCACCAGCAGTAAACAGTCTGAACATAGATCAGATAATCTACCTCTACGGTGCTGTTGATGGGGTGTGGGGAAAATAAGGCACCCAATGTCCCTGATATCAACACTGCCTTTATATTCAATGTTACTGTGGCTACTGTCTCATCCAATGTTTTCTGGAGCTATCCTCCTTACAGCCCAGTGTTGTTCTCCACAAATAAAATCTGTGGGCCAAAATCATTAAGTCCTCACTCACTATTACTGAGTCCTACTCACGCAAGGCTCTCGTGGAAGTTGACAGGATTTTTGCCTGAGCATGAAGTGATCTCTGCACATAACAGTGTTACACCCACAACATCAGGAATTTTGGCTTAATAACACAATGAGGAATTCCACAATTTATGAAACATGAGAACATGCTTAACAGTGGCAAAGCTCAGGGTACCTCTGAACTAAAATGGCTCACACATAATATGCCACGTCAGTCACTGTAGATAGGAAGATGTGTTAAAGCTGATTAGTGGTAAATACGAGTTTGGAGCCTTTTTAGTGTTCTGGAAATATAAGTAAGGAAGTTATTCAGCTAATAAAAATCCAGAAACATCTTGCAGAAAGTGAAGCATATTTAGAACAAATGTGTTAAAAACATCTAGGAGAAGCAAACCAATTTAAACTTTTGAAAAAAAAAAAAGTGGTAAATACTCCTCCAAATGATGTAGTAGAGACCTTTGAACACAACCAACCACCATCCCCCACCCCAGGTTCCCCTTTTATAGGGAAACTGTACATGTCTCTGCATAAATAAAGTCTCTGAGCTCACCCCTCTGCCTGTACATTTAAGGGATTGATTGAATTCTCTGAAAACAGCTTTGGGAAAAATCTCTCTCTTTCTTTGCTCTTTTTATCCAAAGTGAAAACCTAAAACTGACAGTAAGTCCAGCAAATCATGAAGCAGCCAGCTGAAGAAATACACTGTGCTGTGAATAAATTTTTAGGTTAAGCACTATCTCTGGTTTCTATCTAGTGTAGTGCTGAGCATACTGGATCAACAGTTATGAGTAAATAGTGATCTTTATTAGCTATTGATTTTTTATTAATTGTCAGCATAATATCCTTGAAGTTCACTTACTGTACTGCCAGTGGGCAAAACATTACATATTAGTATATACATATGAAGATCTACTAAAAAAAAAAATCACAAAAATTAAAGTAAAACACAGCTTAAAATATAAAAAGCGCATTGCATCTTTTCAGTTGCTGAAGACGTAATGTTTTACATGCAAAATATTTTTGCTTAATACAATCTAATTTTTGATCTAATACTTCCTTTCAGAAATGATGCTATTCTGACAAGTCCAATTCATTGCATTTCATCATGTCTTCTAACTTTTTCTAGTTGAATTGTTAATAATAATCTTTAATCACTAGAAATTTGTGCTTTTGACTATTGTAAATTAGACACAAATGCAAAAAAGATGGTGAAAAACATAAATGCAAATGGAGAGTAATGGTCTCCCTAACGATTGGTGCAAGTTACCAGATACTGTTTCAACTGAGAAGCCAACACTACTTTTCACACATCATACAAGTGTGCAAAACAATTATTCTACAGAAAATGCCACAAATCATTGCTGCAAACATACCTTTTTAAGGATGATGGATTAGAGGCATGTAGATTGTGACAGCACACAAAATGGCAGCTACAGCGTAATACTCGGTAAATGAAACGTTATCAAGTTTCTCAAGAGCAAAAGCAACTGTCTGCATGTAGAAGGGACCTAGCCACCACGCTGAATAACCGCATGCAACAAGTTAAAACACAACAGCATTTCGGATTAAGGAAGTGAGTAGTGGCGGGAGGCCCTGACACACAGGAAGTAACTGCTTACATCTAGCGGTTTACATTTTTTCACAACCACTGGTGCACAAAGACTTTTCCTGCTTCTACTTACGGGGTCACACAAAAATAAGAAAAAATTAAAAGGGTAGGAAGAAGGAGAGTATAAAAATCTTAGTCAGTTTTATTTATGGCATAGTATGTTTGCAGAATACCAAGAAAGGCCATTAAAAAGATGTGGCATTTTTTCCCCTTGTCGTAAGGGTAGTGTCACATGGTCTGACTTCTTTAGAGGGGGATTACATGTGAAAGGCTGACGATGATTCGGAGACATGTAACAGTTGACTCAATTATATCTATTCCAATCAGGGCATACTTCAGCATTTCTCACTTAATACGCTTATGCTAAAGCACTGAAAGACCGGTCAGTGTGCTGTCTCTGCTGTTAGCTCTGGAAACTGCATATTAAGCCAAGCTAGCTGAGCTAGCTCTACCCTTCTTTTTTTTTCTCTTTATTCAATGACCTCCTTTGCAAATCATCTGTGATCACCACACAATGCATTTACTTGATGGAGTAGAATGTTTCCAGCGAGGAAAGATGTAACTTACTCCAACACTTACTAATTAACTGTGATTTATAGTAGTATGCAGAAGGACTCTCTGTTTCGGGCTCCAAGGACCATTCTCAGTTTTTTCAAATGCGTAATTTCCTCAGCCCACCAGGGAGTATTTTTTAACAGCTTCAGGCAGAAGCCAGGGGAAAGCAAGACAACTTAAGAAGATCACGTAATTTAACCTAAAAACATTAAGCAATGCAGATGCCAAACCTGTGTAAAGAAGGTAAACCCAGAACTTACCAGATGGAGAGTAGAAAAGCCAGGGGTACTTAAACTTCGTTGACAGAACTGTGCAAAGCCTGGTTGGAGAGTAAATTGCTTTCTTATTTCTGCAGAGGAGTGCCTTTAATTAGAGCAGAGAAAAACCCTTATAATTACAATTATCCCCATACAAATTCGAAATGCCAGACTTCAGCCAATTTAGTCTCTTGTCCCAGTGTTTAGAAATGTATTTTGATGATGTTCTAGACTCCTCTTGTTTTGTAGTTGATGCAAACCTCAAAAAACATTTGCAGTCCTATATAATTAAGATTCTGACACTCTTCCAACAGATTTCTATCATTATATTGCAGTCGTTGCAACTGGGAAAGGTTATGAAAGAAAGAATAACTTTGCGCTTAAGGGAAGTGTGACTGCAACCTGTACAGCAGTACTCACAGATTCATTTCTGCAAAGCAAAGATACAGGATAACAGTGCAGAGAAAGAAAAATGAACATCACACAGGCAAGTATTTTAATGATCTAGTAATTGACTAAGGGATAAAAACAAGACAGGACCACTCACTGAACAGTCTAAGCCTAGACTTCTGTTACTAATGCAGTCTGCTGTGAAAAGCACAAGAGAAACCAAAGCATGAAGTTAAAAATCAGCCTATACTGTATCACCTGAACATTCGAGGAAAAGACTGGGAGCAGAAAGAGGCCAGTACTGAATTCGTCAGAAATCCCAGAGCGATAGTACAGTTACATGTATCCAGTCTGAAAATTCAGTAATCAGAGTAGCTTGGTCATTATTCATGGAAACAAATCAATTAATATTTAATATGATTTAAGAATAATCTGCCATGGTAACAATGGTAACAAAACATCTACAATATATTTCACCATGAACGTTCAGGACAAGATTTTTAAAAGAACAAGAGGCACTTAAGCAGATTCCAAATTAAAAAAAACCAACCTTACAGCCCACCAGGGCAGCCAACTGGGAGACAGGAAAATACAGAGGTAAGATGACTTTCCCTTCCGTATGAGACTCTCTTCCAACTCTGGCAAGCATGAATAGGCATCTTAGAATTACCAGCTGCCACAGGACAGTTTGCCTGTTTGGTCTGCACCTTCTCTCCGCTCTGGCCTCTTGATTTCTGTGACTACTATACCTATTCTGTGACCCTAAATCTCTTTCCACTGCTTTTGTAACACACATGACAAACACCTGAACTCCGCTCAATGCAATTCTGCTCGTATTAAAGACAGGCATCTCCCAGAAAGTATTGAAGTTATTAGAGGTATTAGGCCTGACTTCTAAAATAAAAGACGCATAAATAGAAGTAGTTCCTTGTAGGTCAAAAGGCCACACCAGTTGTGAGTGGGACATTGCTCCAATATGAAGGCAGCAGCAACTGCAGACAGAGCAAAGCCAGAGTTACAGAGAAAGAAAAGAGATCCATTTGGAAGAGAAATTCCTACTCATAAGTGGTATTCCAAAAATCAGACCCGATGAAATGGGATTTTTTTTAAAGGTTATTCAATAATTATATAAGCAAGAAGCCACATAGGGAGAGTGAGGGAGTCTGTGTGTTCCTCGGATTATTTTTGCCCTATTTGAAAAAGAAAAGCTGCTTGTATATCAAAGTTATGGTTACTCATCTTCCCACTGCAAATAATCTCTGATCATGAATGTATGTAGCAAGGTATAACACAAAATTCAAATTACTCAAAATTTTTATTTCCTTTCAAACTGAGTCAGTTTCTACCCGGTGCAGAAGTATCTGTTACGGATGTAAATAATAGATGTACCAGCAGATGTTGGCTTAATGTATGTAAAAAACAGTGTTACTGTGTATTGCAGAAGTTGCTTCTGTAAACAATGTATAACACATCTCTGAATTACACCAGATATGTGGTCATCAGACTCTTTAAAGAGGAAATGGTATGAATTTTCATCTACAAAAGAGGAAGCATGCATGTGGATGAAGGGCTGTCTGGTAAAACGCTATGCAAGCCCAGCTGAGAGGAACTACATTTCTCAAGAGTGCCAACATTAGTTCCAGAGTCTCCGCAGTATTCAAAGAAAGAACTGCAAAATACACCAGTCCAATGGAAGAATCCTGTAATCTATAAAGGTGAACTTCAAATAGTTTAAGAGTGGTTCAATTGATTGATTTCACATTTTTCATATCACTGAAGGAAGAAAGGCAAAGCTGGTTTGAACCAACTCAGAAATGATTGGCAGGATCTACTAGGAATAGGTAATGGAAAGACACAGCTGCTAAAAGACACCAAACAAAAAACACAAGTTAGCTACCCCAACACAGATAAAAGGTGGGCGTTACAGTCAGAGATCAGCATGTAAAGTTTTGAAAACCTGAGAACCAAGGTAGAAACAGAGGTCCTTCTAGACAGCTCTTCGATAATGCCAGAATGGCTGTGCTCTGCGAGATGCCCGTTTTCTGACCAAACAGCTACCTCAGACACTGTCTGGGTACCCGCCGGAAAATGGTGGTCCACGTTAACCTAGCGCATGTGGTGTCTCAGCTTTTATGGAGGTTGCAGTCCATCTATGCCATGGCCATACTTTTACCATACCTGCCTGTACAGCAGACCTGTCTGATTCCTAGGAGAGCTTTATAGTCACCCTTAGTGGCAAGGACAGTCTAGCTATGTGCTAAAAAACAATAAGGAAAGAAGGCAAGTGATTAAGGATGAATGCAAAGCAGTCACTGAAAATCTCAGCAATCTCTGACACTCAAAAAGGTAGTAAAGCAACTTGCTGGACAATCAACTTACAAGTAGCTGGAACATCAGGTCCCAAACTGTTGTCTCCAGTTGAAGTAACGGGACCATGAAATCGTACTTAACATTAAAATGTACATCACCTTAGTAATGCCTGTTTATTAATAGTCTGATGATGAAATGTATGGTGGGCAACTAGAAACTGCGGACTGTAGTAAGCTATGGTCCAAAAAGTTTGAAAATTATTGGTATATTACTGGCAATTATTAGGTAATGATGAACAGCCAATATGGATTTATCAAAGGGCAGTCATGTAAAACCAATTTAATACTTTTCTGTGATAGTTAACTGGCTTCAGTAAGGCTCTTGATAGTGATTTAACCCCAGCCAGCAACTAAGCACCACGCAGCCGCTCACTCGCTTCCCCCCCCACCCAGTGGGATGGCAGAGAGAATTGGAAAGAAAAAGGTAAAACCTGTGGGTTGAGAAAAGAACAGTTAGTAGAACAGAAAGGAAGAAACTAATAATGATAATAATAACAATAATAAAATGACAATACTACTAAAAGGATTGGAATATACAAAACAAGTGATGCACAACACAATTGCTCACCACTCACCAACCGATGCCCAGTTAGTTCCCAAGCAGTGATCGCCCCCAGGCCAACTCCCCCCAGTTTATATACTGGACATGATGTCACAGGGTATAGGATACCCCTTTGGCCAGTTTGGGTTGGCTGCCCTGGCTGTGTCCCCTCCCAACTTCTTGTGCCCCACCAGCCTTCTTGCTGGCTGGGCATGAGAAGCTTAGAACTCCTTGACTTCATCTAAACATTACTTAGCAACAACTGAAAATGTCAGTGTGTTATCAAGATTCTTCTCAAACTGAATCCAAAACATAACACTATACCAGCTACTAGAAAGAAAATTAACTCTATCCCAGCCGAAACCAGGACATCCCTCATGACACTTCTATAAGCAAAGTAAAGAGATAGTGGCTAGATGGAATCATCACAGCTGATTCCAAAACTGGTTAAAAACATATATGCAAGGCGAAGTCATGAATAGTTCAAAAGAAGACTGTGAAGAGATTTTGAACAATGTACTACTGTAAGTAAGAAGCAAGTTAATTTTTCCTCAATCTAGCTCCAGTCCATATTTATTTTACAACACTGATAATGGTATAGGTAACATACTAATAACATTAGTGGATCACATCAGACTGGAAGGAGTTGTGAATGCTCTGAAAGGCAGGACTAGCATTCAAAATGACCTCGTATTTTAGAAACTGTCTGAAATCAGCACATTTGGATTCAATAAAAATAAATTTAAACCCCTAAACTTATGAAGAAAAAAAATCAAATGCAGAAATACAAAAAGGGAAATCAACTGTCTAAAGAAATTGCAATGCCATTGAAGAGGCTCTGAGAGAGTATACTGGGACACTTACTAACAAAGTATCATAAGTGAGGAAAAAGAGAAGTTATTTCTGTTTATTTAAGCCAGTGAGACAGTGCTTAGGCTGATGTACGCACTTAGAACACCACAGAGTAAGATACAATCAAATTTAAAAGGCTTCAGAAGAAAGCAGTCAGAGTCCTAAAAGTCTGGGGAAGTATGACCCATGAGGAAAGATGGAAAAAAAAATAGATGTGTTACAAAAGAGATGACTGAGGGGAAACAGCAGTCATCCTCAACTATGTAAAAGGTAGCAATCTGTAAAGAAACCAGTGAGAAATTCATGTCCATAAAGGGAATAATAAGAAGAAATCTGCTTAAACTGAAGCAAGAAAGATTTAATAATCTATTAGGAAAATTGTTCCCATTGCAACAGTAGCAGGACACTGGAAGTGTCACTGGAAGTGACATGAGCACACTGGCAACGTACATCATGTCTCTGAAACAACCTGGTGAACAGCATCTGGACAACTGCAAGTCTTTCAGAGACCACCAATGGGACTCAGCAGTGTTAATAGCTTTACAGATCTCTCATGTTGGTACCTGTCCCTTTGTTTAGGATAAAAACGAAACACTAGCTGCAGAGGTGTAGATTTGAGGGAGTTTTTTTCCACAACAGTTACTGCTGAATCCACAGTTAGTCAGCCTTCACATGGCATGCTGCAAGACAGTGTAAACCTGTGGAAAGATGGGAGATGATGGCAGCCTGAGGCTTTTCTAGACTTTTTAGATCCTTGGTGGCTCCATGGTGTTAGAGCAAAATAACATCAATTGGAATTCATTGCTCCACTCTTGTGTTGCCTTGGCCCTACCTGAATGACAATGCCATACTCCTCTGCTGTAAATCTTGAAAAAGCTGGAAAGCATCAGACTTCCTGATCTACCCAGATGGGACCAGAGAGTAGCCTCCCCACCCCCCCCCCAAAATTGGTGCTGCTTAATCAGAATTTCACCAGTGTCTGTCCCACTGGCAATCCTCCAGCAATTCTCCTGAATTGCTAACAAAAAGTTGAGACATAGTCTGTATTTCACAAATACTTTCCAATGCAAAGTGTACAGTTTGCATAATATATTAAAACAACAGTGTAACCAAAGTAACAGACTACACCTGGGGGTTCTTAAAATTTAATTTAACTTGTAGGTCAAATTCTGAGATGTTCCTCAGGACAGAGCTCATTGCTGGATTGGGAACTTGGAGATTTGTGTTACTGGTTGGGCCTAGATGAGGTATCATGAAAGGAAGATAAATAGCCATTTATTTTCTTTCTCTAAAATATGTTAGATCTGTGCCTGAACACTGTTGGGTTCTATAATTAAAATTATATGAATGCTCATAATGCATAAAGCTTGTTCACTGTAGTTTCACTGTAAATTATGCTCAACAATATAGTTCTTTGAAATATGTAGTTTAAAAGCAGGCACAATGAGTATTTTGGTAGTAAGTAGATAATAAGAAAACTTAAACACAGAGCAACAATTTAGAAATAAAAGAAAACAGAAAGACAACAGCTTTAAAGATCACCTATTAATTGGAAATCAGAAACTTCATAAGAAAAAACCTGATTTTAAAAATATGCTTCACACACCTAATGGATCAAGTTGTCCGAAGTTACCTACTATTAGAAATTACCTTCTAGACAGAGGCAGGAAGAGTAATCCTCCCTTAGAATCCCTTCCAGCAGACTCTGAGGAACAGTAGGTTGTCATCTGCAAGAGCTGCATACACAATTAGATAGCAAGGAAAGATGAAAAAATGAAATAAAAAGAGGCTATAAGAACTATCCCCAAGGTAAGAGAAACCTTCACATTTAAATGTATACAGATGGTGGAAGCATAAGATAAAATAGTGAAAAATTTTGCTTAACAGGTGAAATACTCAGTCTTGACTACCCTGAGGAGTAAACCCTTTCATGCGACACTGACATAGAAAATTCTCAAGTAGCTTTTGTTCTTTTTCTGAGCCTAACATGAAACTTCTCTACAACTAAAAACAAGCAACAAAAAACTATGGAAGAGAAAAAGGTAATAATTACCTAGCCCTCTCCTTCACTCCTCCACACAAAGACACACAAAGTTTTGTGCAACAATCCACATCTTTAACTAGCAAATATGGGAATCTTGCTTAGAAGTCCTTTTCTTACTGCCAGTGGAACTGCCTGTTTTTCTTCTAAGTTTCTAATTAGTCCTTAAGGCACCAGAGCTCTGCTTTGTTAGTCACTGTTTACAGCCATGGTCGATCTGAACTAGCTGCTATTTCCTTGATGGCTCAGGTAGGCTATACACCCTCTGGCACACCCCTGCTTTGGGGTCCACCACATTAAGACTCTGTATCAGCTAAGGCAATAAAGATCCTATCTGAGACCATTGAAATTTAACCACAGTCTTCTCAAAGGGGATGGTGCAGGAAGAAAGGAAGAAGTCTAGCAGAGGAAATTGTCGACTTCATTATGCTGGCATCTTGTTACAAAATAAAACAAGCAAGAGGTCAATTTTTATTTTTGTCCCAGGTCATGTATGCCATTCATTCAGTGAAGGTTTTTCACTGCCACTCAGTTTTGCTGTTTCTCCCTCAGGAAGAGATAAAAGCAAACATAAAAATTAATTTTCTAATCCTGGCAGTGGAGGAAAAGGACAACCATATTTTCATGCCATGCAAAGAAAATGAAGACTTAGGATTTGGTCCTGATGAGCCTGCTTTTATGTGCTTTTTAATCACTATGCTCTACGGATAATATGGAAAAGCTATGATATAACATTTGAAAAGACATTGTGCATGCATTGTTGACTGGTTGGCTCTTGCAATGAAAGTGGTTTTAGGTGTAATGTTTCATACAACAGTTTAGTGGTACCTCCTAGAAAGCAGAGTATAAATCAATCTTATCTGTCATCCCATTATAGACTTAAACTAATCATGATAGTTTATATATGCAATACACATGAATATTTCACATGATGCTAATTAATGATGCTAATAGAAGATAAATTTGTGTGAAAACAACACAATTCTTTTGTTGTCCCCATTAGCTTAAAATCTATCAGCATACAGCAATATATACACAAATCTTTCATACTGAAGGGATTAACCTCAATTTATCTAAGGATAATTTTCTGTAGTTGGCTCAGAGGTCTCTCTGCTTGAAGTGCTAAAGCTCATATTGGTGCTTCATTAAATGTTTGTTTCAACTGAGATGGCTGAAGAAAAGCTTTCTAACAAGTATGCCAAGTCTCCAGAAGACTCTACAGATCTATATTCCAGGGCAGAAGTTTATAGTTAGGGCCCACCTCTTTTTTTTTTTTTTTTTTCCCCTTGTTCCTTGCTAAAATGTTTAAATGTCTTCCAAAACCTTAGATTCTCTACAACAACGACAAGGGCAATTTCAAAAGCATTAGTGATCATACATGCCATCTTCCTTTTATACTTTGACTTGAAATGTAATAGAAAGATACTAGTTTGTGCTTTTAGATTGTTGTTTTGCCTGCACTATCCTACCAATTCACAACAGGGTAATTATGAAACAAACGCAAGGTTTTTATCTTCCAGCTCACACATATTATCTGAGCTTCACAAGGACTTCACTAAGAAAATGCTACCATAGTCCTAACAATTTTGTAAAACCCATACCAAGTTTAATAACGCATGTACTTTATTTTCACTTTCTTCCTAATAAACAATTATTTATAATAAGTAAAAAAGTCTGACATTAAGAATAATAATAAAGAGCATGTAAATGTTATTCTAGGGAATTTTTTCTTTTTGCTTCTACAGGTTTTTTTAAATTTTTATCAGGGTCAGGGTTGGTATTTTTATCAACAAGGAAAAAAATGTGTATTTTGTCTCTTTCATGACAGACCACTTCAAAGAAAGTCACAATATATTCACAGGTGGGTCTTTAATACTGTGAGTACTTCAAAAGCCAGAAGAGGAGAAAATGCAAATGGCACAGAACTGGAAAAATAATTTGTGTTAATATTTTGGCCCCTCATTTCCTAAGACCACAGATTTGTGGAGCTTCAGTGTGACCTTTCTGTGACAGGAAAACCATGAGTTGGGTTTTTTCCAGTTACTTCTTCAAATAACAATTTTTTCTTTAGAACTGTAAGTTTAACTAGAAAAAGCAGGATCTTTTATTAGGGCATCATACCTAAAAAAAAAAAAAAAAGGCCCAATTTCAAGTACATGAAGAGGTACTGTCATTTTTAGAACAGAGAATTTTGATTCAACTTCAGTGGGAGCCAGAGCAGTAACTAAAATACACTTGAAACCTGGATATCCCACTCACACTTTTAAAAGTAAGAATGTCCACAGAATTTGGCATATGTTAACAACCGTGTTGTTAAAGAGAATATATTTTTGTATATGCTGGCTACACTACAGGTACAAATTCCATAGAAGTTATATTACACACCCTCACAAACACATTTGCAAGACATTTTATATGATAAGTCAGAAACTGAATTTCACTTTGCGATTCATCTGGAAAATTTCAAGCTTGGGGAAAGGTTAAATTTTACTCTAACTATGTTCTAAACATGAGGTTTTGTTATTATAATGATTGTAAAGCTCAGATAATGTGACAACTGAAATAAAAAACACTCTTATCTAATCAAGTTTGCTTGAGTTTAGGGAAAAAATACTAATACCGAGTCTAGGTGTGCTGACTCCTTTATAAAAAGTCTCCAGGTCATTGTTACTGAAGCTCAGGAAACTGTGAGATTCATCATGTGCAAGTATTATTCTACAAAGGTTGCAAGGAAAAATATTGTGGACTTTTTATATGAACTTGGCCCAAAAGCTGATCTAGGCCTGGACCTATTTTTCTGTAACTGCATTCATGATGGCAAGCATTTAGTGTTAGTATGTTATCAGGTAAGCACTTTTCACAGACTATCCTTTTTTCCTACTGCTAACAGACAACAATATAGTCTGGTGTGTGTTTTTCAAATCAAATTAAAAAAAAAAAAGCAAGTCAGAATAGAAGAAAGGACAACTACGCTGAAGTGTGCTCATGAACCATAATTTTTAATGACCATAAAACCTAAAAGTGGTAGAGGGTATAAAATACAACATTAAATATTTCTTCCTTGCTGGTTTTCACTTCATGCCTGAAAATGAAAACTGTTTGGAAAGATAAATAAGGGATGTTCATATGTGGGACCTGGTGGACATAAAGATGTTTCTCATTTGCAGCTACATTTTTCTTGGGTAAGCTTAGGATTTCCTGTACTATAAAAAAAGAACCTCATCATAAATTGCAGCCTAGACTTCACAATGCACGTAGATGTCTTAAGTCTAAGAGGGACATAAGATCTTAAAAAAGGTTTTTAAAATGCAGGTTTTCTGCCCAGAGCCTAAAGTCCATTTCATGCTCACCAGCCATCTTCCCGAGACAAAGCAAAAACCTCAGTACTCTAATCATGTAGCAAGGATTATTATGTGTGATTCCAGTGATTGCACAGGTATGTAAGTACAGCATAATACCAGTCTTCAACAACTGTAATAGAAAATAGATGGTTATATTTTAAACACAATTTGAGTATGCAGTCAGATGAAAAGATCAGCTTCCTGCTAAAAACAGTTGTCAATAACATCTGGGAATGTTACAACAATTACAGTTGTCCCAACAGTAACAACAGTATTCTGCTTCCTTGACCAACTGTTCTCTAAAGGCTTTGTGTCTACAGGTGCGTACTTGCTGATAAAGAGTACACTTGTATTATGGAGCCTATCTTTCCTGCACTTGTAATTTTTCACGGAGATTTGGATGGATGGGCCTGTGTTTGTCATCAAGCCTCTATTTGAGTAGCTACTATCACCTTGATTGTACAGCAGGCAGACCACTCCAGAAGAGGTAATCATAAAGTTCGAGGTAAACAATAGAAACCAGAAGTAAATCACTGTGAATAGCCAAGGGCATTAGTATCCTCTGAAAGTTAAGAGGGTATTTTCTCACTCTTTCTTTTCTACTTCCTAAAAGTTAGATGTATTTTAGGCAGGAAATGTTGTAATCTTTGTGATAGACAATATGATGTCAAATCTACTAAGAGCATCCTGAATAATCTTATCTTTGAAAAATGAGCAGATATTTACAGGAATCTCTATTAGCACCCTATGGCATAATCTTGATATATATTTTATATATATTTTTTTTATATATATATATATAAAAAGATATTGCTTTCTTCCTCAACTTACTCCTGTAACTGATTTACAATCCACCTCTGCTAGACAAGGAAGCAATGTTCACACCACTCCCCAACAGAATTAGAAACACCTTAAGGACACACACACAGTTTTGCACAGATAAAACATGGCTTTGTGCATTGTTTGCTTTTTATTAATTTTGTGCATATATAAAACATGACAGCTTGCAATCTAAGCCTAGTCCATAACAAATATTATAGCAGTGTTCCTCTTGTCATGTAGTTGTCTCTCTTACAGCCTCCAGCTATGTTCTAGCCCATATGGTCTACAGCACAGCTTGCTCCCAGGTATAATTCAACAGGCTGTGTGGATGCAGACAGGCTTTGATATAGTTGGGCTTAAAAGCAACAATTATCAATGCCAGAATGTGAGGTGCAAATCAGCTTATATTGGTTTGAATTATACATAGTGACCAGTCAAACTGTACACCATTTGAATTTGTCATTTGCTTAAGTGTGGTTGTAAAACATGTTTAGAAGTGCTGCACTGACATAGATTTAGTCTAATTTGACTGCTCACTGGAAACTCCCTAGCAAAGGCAAATTAATTATCTTTAGGGCTGATGAAAAGATAATCTAACAGGCATTAGGAAGTTCCCTCTATTAGCTTTAGAGCTATTTACAATAGATAGGATCCATCCCTAGCCTGCTTTAATATTCTTGACTTTGTGGTAGATTTAGAAGGTTGTTATTCCCGCAGGTTACATCCCTCCCTTGGAGTGGAGTACCACCTGTAAAAATGTCCCAAAAGAAGAGACAGGTTAATATACGTAAGAAAGGAGCCATCTGAGGTATTTAATGGCTGTTTAGTCGTCTACATGCAGTGAGCGCTCATAACTGATACAACAGGGATGAATCCATGGTCTCAACTCCTCCTTATCTTTTCTGCTCACTCAGATTGCCTTCACTAAACAGTGGTGGGATGGGAGGTAAAGCACCTATGTGCAGAGGCTGAAGTGGGGATCAGCCTTTATGAGTGCCGTATGAAGGAAGAGCTCCCTGTCTTCTCTCCCTCTTCTGTACCTGCTTTAGAGCCATGTACAACCTATTCCCTATGCTGAATACAAATCCAGAAGACACCAAGACAATCATGCCATAAAAAGCTAGTAGAAATCAGCTTGCAGTAAGTCAGGAAGACAGGAGCGACTTTTTCTGGGAAGAAGTAACACTTAGCAGATTGTGTTCTTCATTATGTCCAAAGGAAACTGATGTCTAAAGCTGGTGAAGTACTAGCTGGATGAGTGGACAGCGAGTTGGACTGAAAACTGGCTGAACAGCCTGGCCCAGAGGGTGGTGATCAGTGGCATGAAGTCTAGCTGGAGGCCATTAACTAGCAGAATACCCCAGGTCAATACTGGGTCCAGTCCTGTTTAACATCTTTCTTAATGATCTGGATGATGGGGCAGAGTGTGCCCTCAGCAAGTTTGCTGATGACACAGAACTGGTAGGAGTGGCTGATGTACCAAAGGGTCATGCTGCCCTTCAGAGGGACCAGTGGAACGCCCTTCACCTGGAACATCCCCATGCACCAATACATGCCAGGGGGCCACCCAGCCGGAAAGCAGCTTTGCAGAAAAGGACCTGGAGGTCCTAGAGGACCACGTTGGTCCTAGGAGACCATGACTTCAACGAAGTTGAATGTAAGCCAGCAATGTGCCCTGGTGGCAAAGAAGGCTGATCTTATCCTGAGGTGCACTAGGCAGAGTATTGCCAAGGATCCTTCCCCTCTGCTCAGTACTGGTGAGACATGCGTGGGTTCTGTGTGCAAGTCTGGGCTTCCCAGTACAAGAGAGACATGGACATATTGAGGAGAGACCAGCCAAGGGCCACAAAGGTGATGAAGGGATTGGAGCATCTCTCCTAAGAGGAAAGGCTGAGAGAGCTGGGACTGTTCAGCATGGAGAAGGGAAGGCTCAGGAAGCATCTTATCAATGTATGCAAATATCTGAAGGGAGAACATAAAGAAGGCAGAGTCAGGCTCTTTTCAGTGGTCCGCAGTGACAGGACCAGAGGCAGTGGGCACAACCTGAAACACAGGAGGTTCCACCTGAAACACTTTTTTATTATGAGGGTGACTAAGCCCCAGCACAGGTTGCTCAGAGAAGTTATGGAGTCTGCCTCTTTGGAGGTCTTCAAAAGCCATCTAGACTGGGCAGCCAGCTCTAGGTGTCCCTGCTTAAGCAGATGGGCTGGACAAGATGACCTCCAGAGGTCCCTTCCCACCTCAACCATTCTGTGATTCTGTGAAAGAAAGGAGCAGATAGTTTGGTCAGTTTATAATCTATCCCTGTAAACCGGAAATGGCAATTGGGAAAAAACACATGTTGAACTCAGCTGAAAAACTGGAAAAAACTGAATATAATAGTTAATGAAAGGTGAAAAAGGTAAAATGATTTTCCTGAAGGACAACAACCCCAGTATTTCCTATAGCTAAATTAAAAGGCTCTCAAAGAAAACTAGTATGCAGGAAGAAGACTAGTGAGCCTTACCTCAGAGCCCAGCAAGATCATGGAACAGATTCTCCTGGAAGTTCTGTTGAAGAATATGGAATACAGGGAGTGGTAAAGACAGCCAACATGGCTTCACCTAGGGCAGGTTGTGCCTGACTAATCCAGTGGCCTTCTACAATGGAGTGACTGCATCAGTGGACTAAGGAAGAGCAACTGATGTCATCTACCTGGACTTCTGTATGGTCCCCCACAACTTTCTTACCTCTAAATTAGAGAGACATACATGGATTTGATGGACAGACTGTTAGTTGGATAAGGAACTAGTGGGATGGCCGCATCTAAAGAGTTACAGTGAACAGCTCAATATCCAAATGGAAACCAGTAACAACTGGTCTTCCTCAAGGGTAAGTACAGGGACCAATACTATTTAATATCTTCATTAATGACACAGATAGTGGGACTGAGTGCACCCTCAGCTAGTTTGCAGACAACATCAAGCTGAGTTAGGCAGTTGTTTGTTAGGCAGTTGTTTCACCTGAGGGAAGGGATGCCATCCAAAGGGACCCTGACAGGCTTAAGGGGTGGGCCCATGTGAACCTCATGAGGTTCAACAAGGCCAAGTACAAGGTCCCACATCTGGGTCAGGGCAACCCCCAAGATCAGTACAGACTGGGGGATGAAGGAATTCAGAGCAGTCCTGCGGAGAAAGACTTAGGGATCTTGGATGAAAAATTGGACATGAGCTAGCAATGGGTGTTTGCAGCCCAGAAAGCCAACTGCATCCTGGGCTGCATCAAAAGAAGCGTGGCCAGCAGGTCGAGGGAGGTGATTCTGCCCCTCTCCTCCACTCTGGTGAGACCCCACCTGGAGTACTGCGTTCAGCTCTGGGGCCCCCAGTACAACAAGGACATGGACCTCTTAGAGCAGGTCCAGAGGAAGGCCATGAAGATGATCAGAGGGCTGGAGCACCTCTTCTGTGAAGAAAGCCTGAGAGTTGGGGTTGTTTAGCTGGGAGAAGAGAAGGCTTCGGTGAGACCTTATTGCGGGCTTTCAATACTTAAAGGGGCCTTATAAGAAAGACGGAGAGAGACTTTTTAGTAGGGCCTGTAGCGATAGGAGAAGGGGTAATGTTTTAAGCTAAAAGAGCATAGATTCAGGCTAGATATAAGGAAGAAATTTTGTACAATGAAGGTGGTGAAACACTGGAACAGGCTACCTAGAGAAGCTGTGGATGCTCCATCACCGGAAATGTTCAAGGTTAAGCTGGATGGGGCTTTGAGCAACCTGATCTAGTGGAAGGTGTCCCTGCCCATGGCAGGGGAGTTGGAACTAGGTGATCTTAAGGTCCCTTCCAACGCAAACCCTTCTATGGTTCTAAGATGTAAACCCAATCTTTATACTCCCTGCACATGCAACTCCAAGTAATTTTCTCCAAAGGATTGAAAAAATCAGCTTCTCATTTATTTTTATGGAAGTCTAAGAAAACTGGCCATTTACTATATAAACTGTTACTAACAGTGTTATACGTAACATATGAAACTTCTATACATCCTACTTTTTTATCTTTAATCTGTTATTAGTGTTTAATATTCTTTGTACCAAATAAAAAACCACTACTATTTCACACATGTACTATGTAAGAAGTAGTCTTTTCCCATAGCAATTACAAATTGGAATTTTTTAACCTCTCTTAAAAGCCATAGTGCACTGTATATTTATGGCATGGATTTTAGATTAATTCAAATGGGTTATTATTTGATTGTTCAAAAAAAACCATCTTGAATATAAACGTGCAAAAGCTTATTAACTTGAGTTATCCTCACTTAGATATCGATTCCCAGGGTGCAACTCATTAGAGTAAAGCAGGATTCATCCCTTTCATCAACTGTGCTCTGCTTTGTGACTCTCTTGAATTAGGCTGACTCAGTAAAAACAAACACAGGATTTTTAGTACTGCCACTGTCCTGACATTACATATTATAAGGCTATGGCTCAATGGTCGTACTTGATAAGAAGGATGTATCTACAAGCAGCTTTTAAAAAAGTTGATAAAGTATGAACGTGCATTTTAGGTATGCAGCAAACACATAGAAAATGCCTTCACTATTAGCAGACTGGTACTTTTATTAAGGCTTTTATAATGCATTACTTTATGTAAGAAACTGACTGTGAGAATTTACCACATCTTTTTAAAAACGCCCTAGACCTTTATACTTACTACATAGATCTATTGTACATACAAAGGACTGAGGTTCTCCCTGCAGCTTACTTAATATACTTAAAGATTAAAAAGAAAAATTAATTAAAAGAAATAGCTTTGCCTATACAATGGAGTCTGGACAATGCTTTTAAGTAATTAACATTTTATTATATCCATATAACAAGGGTTTTATTGAAATTCAATCAAAAGATGCTGGCCTCAACCCCATAAAGGGGTTGCACTGAACAGAAATCTGCTATCAGAGCACATAGGAAATGGCCTGTTCTGCCACTGAAACTATTTTGCACTGTGCCTGACCCCTCTGTAACAGCCTTTGCCATTTAGGGTAATTTCTTGTGAACTTTCAGAGCTGAGATTTGTACAATATTAGGCTGAAGATGACCTTTTCATTTCAGGTAGAAATAATTTAAATGTATTGTCATCATTAATGTAAAATAGAATTCATGGTACAATTTGAGAATTAGGTAGGGGTTTGACTTTTATCGTAGGCTTTTTGAAATTTGCAATCTTTAGCTAAATGTTTGCTTTAATATTGGTAGTGTGGGTTGCTTGTTTTTTAAAATATAAATCTATGCAAATCAATTCATCCTTATGTACACTTATTAAAACTAGAAGAGGAAAAGAAAATTTTGTTTGGCGACTGGACAATTTCAGGAACAAGGAAATGAAATGATAGAAGTAAATGCTAAAAATGTGTTTTATAACAGTTGTAAAATGCAAACATTGGTTGTCTGTAGAAACAGTTGAGTATGTCTATTGGGAGTGGTTTTAATTGCATGAGTCACATGACTGAAAGTTAAGTGATGTGTTAGGGAGCTGTATCGCTGCTCTTGATAGTTTTCTGTTTTGTAATTTATGTGTTGAAATGTTTTCAATGTATAGCACTGGTGGCCAGGCCCCTAGGTAGGTGCCTAAAACACAGTTTTCTTCAGTTGAAGTCAAAACAAGTACTTACTACTGCAAGATCTATGTAGAAGGTAAAACAGTAAACAACACTAGCTAAATAAAAGTAATAAAAATAGAAAATATCTTCCATGAATGCTGTGTTTATTCTAACACACTGCTGAGGCAAACTGATTAAAATTCAACTTTTGTGGTCTCTCAGACGTACACTGCTCAGCTGGTACATGTTAGAGCCCACACTTTTAGCAATGATGAGTTGTTTTTTCTCAGCAGTTTGCAAAATTATTTTTCAACTTTCTTGTTTTCTGGTATAAATACTGTGATTGGAAAGTAGACACATTTACAACACACAATCCAGATACCTTCTAATTACTATCTAGGACTCAACTCAAAAAGGATGATCTGGTTTTTCATGTCCCGTGCTGGCTTCCAACCACCACAGACACCTAACACTGTCAGAGAGCACCTTAAAGGTGTCTTAGTGTTGCACATTAATGAGGGTTTTCTTCCCCTTCCTTTGTCCAATGCAGGAGGCCATTTGGAAAGACACTTACAACTAACTTTTAAGTGATAGTATAGGCTTCATTTTGAAGAATGTATAAAGTTGGACAGGAATTTAAATTCTCATGTAATAAAAAAAAAGTTATTTCAAGACGATGTTTTCTGAGGTCCTGCTCAGTTTTCAGCAGCTGAGCTCTGGGTAATACGCATGTAAGTAGTAGGAATGCTGCCTAACATTAGGGACACTAAAGGCTTGCTCCTTCACTTCTACATACAAGATGAACATCATTATACATAAAAGTTATCCCATTAAAACAGAAGGAACTACTCACATACATGCATTAAAAACATGTGTGCAAGTCTTTGCAGGATTAAAAAAAAGGCAGGAAGCAACAGGTTGGGGCAATAGACACCAGATGGGTAGAAAGAAGAATAAAGAGGTAGGAAGACATGGTTACGTGGGCAGGTTGCATACACAGCTTACAAGTGAAGGCATTTGAAGGCCTGTTTTTTAAAGTTTGACCTTGCTTTAAACAATGTGATGCTTGTCATGTAACAGCTGTTCCAGAAGCATCTGCATGCAGTTCCAGTGCTCATGATCGATAACTCACACTAACTTTAAAACATGACAAGACCACAAACACAACATTTCAGATCACACCATTGTTAATTTTTTACAGAACAGTGTTTAGCATAGTTCATCGGGTGGTCATGCTTCACCAAACACCCAGGGTAAACCTTACGTAACTAGGAGGGAGACAGGCTGATGTCATTGTACTGAGGAACCAGTGCAGAGCCTGAAATTCTACTGGTCCTCATAAAACCAGTATATAGCTCAGTCAAGCCACTGGCAAGAGAAAGAGTGAGAAAAAGAAGAGCCTGCATGCAAATTTGTAGTGAAAGGAAAGTAATTATGCAGACAATGTAATAACTCCTGTAAATTATGCCTTGCCAGTAACGTCCAACTTTCACTAAGAGTTGCATTTTGAAGAAGTAAACTCTGGAACTCTGAAGAAAGAGGAACAAAATTTTATAGCTGTAAATTAGCCTTTTATGTACAGGCAAGGAAGCTAACACACTGACCTATTATTCCTCTTATTTTGAAAATTCCTTTAAAAAACCCCAAAACACCACATTAAAAACACTTCTTGTGAAGATACATGACTACTGTCAGTAGAACAAACTGTACTTGCGTCACGTAAGAATGACCTGCTCCTTTTGAAGAAAGGGAAACACAATGTTCTGCTAGCAAATATATGTAATTTCTACTATACTGTGTAAAAGTGAATATTCTTACTCACAAAATAAACATGCAGATTGTTAAACTGGAATCATATTCAGAACATGATGATTAAAATATTTGAACATTTAATTTGCTACAAAAATATTGAATATTTCACTACTGAATCAAAAGAAGAAGAAATTTAAAAAATTTTAACAACAAATGAATTTCACAACCATTCTTACTAGCAAAACTTTTGCGAGCCTTTGTGAAATGAAGCCAGATTAGTTGTTATGAGTCCACTACTTTGTAAGGTTTTAGTCAGATGAACAGTGACCATCACCGCTCCTGGGAAAAGCTGCCAGAAGGCTGACCCTAAAAATAGGAAGAAAGAAAATAATCCAAACCCTCTAAATATCAGCCAGTTATGCTCTTTATTCAAGAAAGTCTCCAAATGAACCGGAATTGTGGCAGGATCCTGGAGTGAACTGCTCGTCTGATGGCTTCTCAATATGTTGTCTCACTCTTGTGAATATCCCACTGTAAATTTAAAACTAATTTCCAAAGCATACAGAAAGGTACACTGATGCGTATTCTGCCATGGGAAAGGCACATCACAGCACAGCTAATTTTATCCTCTGTGACTGCAAACCCCATGTCTTCCAATAAATTGCTGAGGAGGTGGAGTTTCTCTGCATACTTTTCTCTCTGGCACAGAGACGTATCCTCAGTTTATATTACCATTACGCTATCTGTTCTTTCGTATGTCAGTGAATTCAGTTGCCTTGTACTTAGATTAACACCCTGGAAACCCAGTTTTGGTCTCAGATGACAAGACACTTGCAAAGGAGGCCTGTGTTTTCCTTTAACCTAACAATATGCAAATAATTGTCTTGGTTTCTTACTGCCACCACAGAGCACAGACCAGCTGAGAGTCAGCACTTCCCTGGGAAAAGACACCAAAGTCTAGCAGATAGAAGCTCAGTCGCAAAAGTACGGTATTCCCACAGCTGAACTCTCATTTATTTGGTTTAGGGAGGGAAGGGGGAAGGTAGATTTATTTTCAATCATCAGGAAGATTTTTTCTTTTCATAGATGAAAGGACCAAAAGGAAAAAAAAAAATGCCAGGGATGCATGTCATTGCAGTATTGATGCCCTACATAAACCCCCCATTTCCTAGGAACGTCGATTAGGCACCAGGCCATTTTGCCGCTTCGTGCGGAGGAGGGACCCCAACCCTCCGCCCCGCCGCCACCCAGCGGCCCCTCCAGCAGGCTCGGGGCTTGCTCGGACAGAGCTGATGGGGAACAAGCTCCTGGGGTGAGACTGGACGTTTCCTCCCTGCCAGAGGACACGAACACACAGCCGGCTTCGTCTGCCTACGCGGCATCAGAGCGAGCTCCGTTGCAGAAGCGCACCCTGGAGCGGCAGCTCCCCGGGACCAGCAGAGGACCGGCGGGATGCCCCCAGTGTCGCCGCTCGCCGGAGCAGCCGGGCGGGGGGTGGGGGATACCGAGGGCTGGCCGGCAGCGGGCGGCGGCGGCGGCAGGGCTAGCCCAGCTATCTGGAGCTGGCAGATGGCTCCACGCCACGGCGGTCTCCCAGGGAGGAGCCGTCCCGCCCCCGCTCCCTTAGCCCGATCGCCCGCCTCGGCCGGGTCTCCTACTAAGGCTGGCGGGGAAGAGTTGCGAGGGACGAGGAAAGCCCCTTACCTGTTGATTTTCAGGGCGAACGCCCTCCTGTCTGCGGCGGGTAAAGTCGCCATGCGGGAGAGCAGCCGCGGGTGTCGGCTGCCGAGGAGGACCGACGCCGGCTGTACGCACGAAGGGCGGCTTTGGTTTATTTCTTTATTTTTCTTAATTGCATGCTCCGGGCTAAAAACCCGACGGTCTTCTGACAGTTCTGGGTGGCAACTTCCGCACTGCACCTTCCTCACCGAAATCGGCCGGAGTGGGAGGGATCTGCCCCTGTGCACAGCTGGCTTCCCACCGCTGCCGGCGTCTGCCCCGCCGACGGCAGCGCCCAGCCCCGGCACCCGGCCGCGCTGCGCCTCTCCCCGCTGGCTCCCACGGGCTGCCCGCTGCGGCGGCAGCGCGCCCGGGCGTGGGAGGGATTGCCCCTCCCCGTTTAACACAGGCGACCCCCGAGCCGCCCGTGGGTATTTGGAGGGAAGCAGCGGGGAAGGCTAGCATTTAAGCAAGCGCAGGAGGGGAAGGCGGAGGCGAGGCGCCTTGTACCCGTGTGAACGGGCAGAGCTGCGCAACTCCGTGCGCATCCCCCCCCAGCGCTTTTTGTTTCGGAAGCCGCGGTGCGGGTGTGGGACACCCCCACCACCCCCGCCGGGGGGTGGGGTGGGGGTCGAGCGCTGCTCTGCGGGGGCGGGCGAGGAAGCAGCGGACACCGCGGGGCGCCAGACGGGCCCCGGGCCGCCCCCGGGCGCCGGCGGTGCAGCCCGTCCTCCCCCGACGGAGAAGACGCGGCCGGCGGGCTGGGCCGGGCACGGTAGGGCAGGGCAGGCCCGGGCAGGGCTGGGCAGAGCGGCGCCCACTGCCCCTCAGGCAGAGGAGATAGCCGGGGTCCTTCCTTCGGCCCCGCTGGCACATGGACGGAGCTGTTCGGGCAGGTAGAGACGGTGAGGTGTGAGACGTAAATAGATGCCGGTGGTTTACCCCGGGTGACATTTTGCTAACACACGCCTGCACCCAGGATAGACGTTTCTCTTGCCCCCGAACAACTTGAGTGTGTAAGGAAAACTCACACATACCAACACCAGATACCAGCTCAGCTTGGCACAAAGTGGGCCACGCTGCTGTTCTCTTCACCTGCGCTTACAGCTCAGCTTTTTAAAAAGGCCATTTTTATTAAGTATCTTGTGGTTGTGTGACAAAGTGATGTTTCCTGACGGGTATTTTTCTCTCAGCCTTGGTGCAGATTTCACGGCTTCTGCAGATAAGCAGAACTCGGGCTTCATTTGAAAGGGGAAACAGAAGCCAAACATGGTTTCTGCAGATGAATTCTGGGGTAGCAGAGGCAATTCTGTTTTAGGTTGTCCTGTTTTTACTAAACCCATGCCTTGGTGGCAACAACATTAGGATTCACCTGCCGAAGGACAGTCATAGCTTATCTCTCCGTTCCCAGTGAGCTGGAGGGTACCTAGAGGAAAACAGCATGGTCTGAGGCAAGGAATGTAATATTGTCAAACAGTGAAGGCCTAAAATTGTGCTACTAATAATTACCTTTTACTCTGCAGGATTCACCATTCTTTAGAGCGCTGTTAAGTATGGGTGGTCTCAAATATAGATGTTAACCCCTATGGTCTTTGAAGAGCACTGGCTATGTGCCCTTAGGGAAGTACAGAAAGGCTGAAGAAGCAAAAGATTTAACAAAAACCATAAGTAAATAAAAAGAGTTGAAAATGACAACAAATACAAATATTTTGGGGGGAGAAAACCCACAAGGCTCTACAGCAGAATAAGATCTCAGATATGAGTCTGAAACTTCGGAAAAAGAACATTAAAATCTACCACTAATAGAACAGTGTTAACTAACAAACATTTGCTTTGGGAAAAATAAATTAGACACTTTATTGCATGGAACTTACCATACCCATCCTTTCTTTACATTGCCGAGATAAAGCTAAGGTCACTTACCTATCTGTAATTTGAACTTAAATATCACTTAGTTACAAATCACTGATACATAGCTATGATCTGGCATGTGTGTTGGTGACAAGAAGACTCTTGAGTGTCAGAGGTGTTGACCGTGCTTCACACCACCTTTCTTCTTGTCTGCACTTGCACGTGTCTGTTCAAAGTTTGTTACTGCCTTCAAAACTCTCTTCAGTGCATGAACTGGCTGCGGTTTTAATAGATGTGTTACTGCTCTACAAGAACCTCAAAGCATGCAACCTGCCTTTTGACAGGTGGCTGTTATCACATTGCTTCAAAAGTGGAAAGAAACAAGAAAAATGTAACCTTTTTAAAATTTTAATAGACCCATATAATTCAAATGGACACAGCAATTTTTGAGAGCCTAATTTGAGATACCCAATGTTTGATTTTTTCCTGGATCAATGGTATGCATTTCTTACCTACTTTACTTGGAGTTGAGGGCCTCAGCACTGTTCAACGCTACGCATCCAAAATCCAGCTGAAATATTTAACATCTTGGCCTTTCTAGTATACTTATTCTCTTTGCTTCTACAGAAAATTGGTGGACAGAGCAGCTTCTCTCCTATTTGCTTTTCAGAATTTTAGCTTAGAGATTAATATAAACCATGCTCTCCTTAAGATGCCATGAAATAGCCATGAAATAAACACCAGTTTGTCAATTTTCTATGTTGTCTAGACCACTGCAGGATGGGCAAGAAACAATTCTTATGTACTCTTTGCACACGTCGAGGTGGGCTCTCTCAGTTCCACTGCATTCTATCTCCTGTATAAAAGAAGGGAAATCAGAGAAAAATGTTATGCAGTTCTCCACTAGTACAGTAGGTCCTTGCTATCAGATGAAATTGCTTTCTGGTAGCTTAACCGTGCATTATAGATAACCCGTCACTAGAAGAGCTGCTCATCCACAGTAGGAAGCCAGGTCTTTCCTGTTTCTCAAAGTACTGCTTTTGAAAACCACAACCATCCTTTTCATTGTTTAATTTCAAAAGCTTCCATGAAGTGCTATGCCTCTGTTCCTAGCAACTTACAAGCTAAGGCGAAGAAATGTAAGCAATGAAAAAAAAAGCAGGTACCTCCATTAACCATTGTGTGCATTGTCTGGTTGTAGAGACAGTAAGACAACAGTTTTAGTATTGTATAGGTTTCACACCCATCTTTCTGTTCACTGCAGGTTGCATGAAAGGAACTGGACGTTCTTGCGTTGCTGAAGTCTGTGGTTAACTGCGTTTGGGGTCTTGTTTTTTGTTTGCTTGTTTAAGAGAGGAAGATGTTTCTTCTTCTAGCTGTATCTCCAGAACTGCTAACTACTCAAGAAGAAACCACCACCTTATTTTTTACTGAAGCTATAAAAAAGAGTCCAGGCTTCATCATAACAGCTCATATGGCATGAAGTAGGACCTTCCTTGATTCCTGAATCTGTCTACACAAATCGAGCTAGCAGCAATGCAGAGAACATCCCAACTTGCACAAAAACACCCATTTATGAATGATACAACTATTTATTTTGCAGTTTCATACATTCTTGGTAAGCATGGACAAAAGGATTACTCAAAAATATTTTGTCACATGCACATCAGCAGCCTACTTCAGCGTATGAGCAGCAAAACTCATCAAGTATTCCCTTTCATCTATTATGTCAGCAATTCCATTGCCTTTTTTGGGGGAAAAAAAGAAGAAAAGAAAACAAGGAATTTTATCAAGAAAGCTTACATGGTTTTAACCCATTGGAGTACTACCAGATGAGATGTTAGTAAACTGATTTTTTTAAGCTATCTTATCCAATTAAGTATTGTCAATAGTACTGCTCCAGCTTATTGTTAAACACTACTGTTTGAATTCCTGCAACAAACAAACCTGCTATACACAAGGTCATGAAGGCTAATCATGCCTTTAGGACAAGAAGTCCTAAAGAACAAGATCTTTCCAGTCAGGAGATTAAACAAATGATATCAAACCAGGTGCCAGTGGAGGCAGCACAAAAATCAAAAGTGAAGAAAACAATGCAACTCAGAACAGACCGTGGTTTCCCAAACCTAGCTTGCTTGGATGGCAGCAGGTGTTGGTGGGTCTTGTATATAATATGGTAGAAAGCATGCTTAGATTCACCATTTCCTCATCCCCATCCTCCTGTTGCACATGCATGCATCCCAAACGGTGGTCCTAATCATCGCTGCATCCCTGCATCCCTAGAATCAGTCATAAAGCCACGCTTCCTTCTAGTTCTTCTTGGGCTTGAAATGCTCTCACCATGCTTTGGTCTTCCTCCTGCTTTGGTCTTCCTCCTGCAACTTGACCTGGAGGTGGTGGGTCCACGGCTGGTTGGTTGCTGTACCTGGGCAGGCTGAGGAGCTGCAGGCCCAGCCACAAAGAGCAACTGGGTGGTGGTACTGACAGCACAGGCTGGGTATGAGCATCTGGGCTGAATGGCTACTGCTGCGTATTGTTTTGAAGGAGTTTGCAAGCTGGAGTGAGGGAAATGCAGGAAGAGACAATAATTGGTGTGTCTATACACCACCTACCAGGGGATTATTTTTTCTGTTAAGCCACACATTTCCAAACATCTTTTTTTCTTGAAAGAGTAACTAAGCGGTCACTTCTTCACTGGCAGTGGTATCCCTGCAAAGAATGCTGTTGCATGATAGAGTATTACAGCATCATGCTCATCACTAAACACAACTTTGTATCCCAGGATAGTGATGGATGACAAAGCCCTGCGGAAGCTTTAAGTGTCACCTGCATATTTGTAGAAGATGTACCTTTGATGCTCAACTGGCAACTGAGTTGGGGAGTTTTCTCAATATCTTTTATAATGGTAAGTTTGCATCCTTGGCAAAATACACCAGCAGTACATAACTTCAGTAATGAATAACAGTTATCTGATTACCTTGTAAGAATGCCTGGAGGTTCACACCAACAGGAAAACTGTGATGATCTCAGTACCTGCCAGCAACACACAATGCCTGTTGATGTATGCTCATATTCCACCTTCGTACAACATCACTGACTTGGGGAGTATAATGTAGCCAGTGCAACCAGACACTCTCTCCTTAAAGGAAGCTGACATGCTGTCAAGTTCAGTGCTTTCGCTGGCATCCATCTCGACTGTACCTAAAAATCTAACTGACCTACTCGAGATTGTTTAAACAAAATTGTAATATGAAATTTAGTAGGCTAAATCTCAGAAAAATGAGTGTAATTTTCCATTACTCCTACTGATGTATTAAATAGATTGGCAATGAAACACTGAACCTTCCTTAAAAAAAAAAAAAAAGTTAAAAAAGTCATTCCTAGGTTTAAGTTTCATTTCTGTGTTGGTGAAAGAGGAGAAAGGGAACTTAGATCACTTTGCAGCCTTCTGTTTTTTTGTAAAACACTTGACTCTAAAAAAAAAAAAACCCAAAACTATATGTGAAAGCATATATTCTTTTTCCATTTGTCTGTGCAAATTCTTCTGGAGAATTAAAAATGTTACTGGCCAGATCCTCAACAGAGAGTGTCTCAAAGAGAAATGTTTCTTTGCTCACCTTTGCAGTAAACAGAGCTTAAGCAGAGACAACACTGACAAAGTTTTCTCTTACTGTCACCATCTTCCTACATACAATTAGGCAACTTGCTAGATGATGTATGGTGATATTTAAATCCTGACTGTACCTGTACCTGATACCTGATGGTATCAGCCGTACCTTTATTTTAATGTTCTCAGTTTCACTAAGTTTCACATCATAAGAGCATATTAAGCACATAGGTCATAAAAAGCACCAGTGTTAAAAAGCAGGTGCGCTGACTGAAGTAGGATCTTCCTTCTCTTACACGACATGTGAATAATCTGCATTCTTCAAAGAAAAATAAAGTCCAGTTTTCAGGAGAAGCTGTCAATCCATGTACAGGTAAGAAAATAGAGATAGTTTAATATAGGAATAGTTAGATAAGAGGCAAGAAAGAAGTAAATGTACCCAGGGGAATATGCAAATCATACTAAAGTTATGCCTCTGCTCACCAGCTTATATTTTGAGATATACCTGGGCCTGCTTAGCAGCTACTGAGCCAATCACAAAACTGAACTTAATCTCTGCTTCCACATTGTTTTGCAGGTTAACTATCATTCAAAAAATCTGGCATCATATGAATTTGCAGCAACTCCTTTCTCTGTGACGCTGAACTACATTGTACTATACAGACTAGTAGTACTGCAACGGAACCTCCTTCTCCAGCAGCCGTGATGCTTTAAGACTGTTATATTCCACATTATACTGAAATGCCAATGGTTTTCTTTTCCTGTTGTTTCAGTCAGACCATGCTCCCCTTGCTACTGCATCAGGAATC
Organism: Aquila chrysaetos chrysaetos; assembly: GCF_900496995.4. Taxonomy (NCBI): domain Eukaryota; kingdom Metazoa; phylum Chordata; class Aves; order Accipitriformes; family Accipitridae; genus Aquila; species Aquila chrysaetos. The sequence goes on from NC_044030.1 coordinate 58,641,501, forward strand.
AGTAAGTTGCAATGCTCTTCAGTGCATCCTCTTCCTTATTTTCATGGCTCTTACAGTCTTCTTCCCCAATTCTCCTCAAAGAGCCTTAAACACTTTTGTCCATCATCGAAATCAGTCTGAAGCAAATGGCTTTGCTTGCACCGAGTTCTTCAGTATTTGGGAAGGGACTAGCTTATTTCACTTGGAGCCACCTAAAGTAATTATTAAATATGACCTCTTGGTACCCACCAACACTTTACTGCTTTCTGATGTTTTATGTCTGGCCTACAGATACCTTAGAATAAAACACTCCAACTGTGCCACCCAGATTTAGGTTTGCTGCGCTCATTTTAGCTGCCACCATAATAAAATATGCAGGTTTTACATTTATCTTACAAAGTAGGCTTTATTACACAGTTCAGTAGAAACACAAAGACAGTTAATACTTAACAGCAAAATTCTAATGTTTGAATATATAAAGAAACCAAAAGGAAACCCAGAAACCACAGTATTTATTTTAGATAATTTTGTTAACAAAAAAAAAAAAAGAGCAGTGTCATGTGAACTGATGAAAAGCAGAATACCAAGACACTGGTTTCATGACCTTTTTCTTCCCCAACACCAGGTGTCTCACTGACATGTAAATGAAATTTCAGTATTACAAATAGTGTCATTTTTGAAAGACAGCTTACAGCCTTTTATATGCTCTGTGATGCTAGCCTGCTAGTACCCAACACCTTTCTTTTTTCTTCATTTACCCCACAGCTTTCTTGCAGTGAAAATCTTAAATATTTTTCTTAATCAATCCTTTAATAACAGAACTATGTAAAGTTGAGCAGTCTCAGGACAGCAAAAACATATACCACCGGTCAGGGTTCTAACAGATACAGCTTTGAGAACCTGATCAGGTTTTTCCTCTAAAACAGGAAGCATCATACAAAGCGATGACCTGTGTGGCTGAAACAAGAATGCAAAAAAATGCATTTTACCACGTATTGGTCCTATAATTATACAAATCAACAGACTATAAATTTATACTCTCTAATGAATGGATGAGATACTGCTTTCCACAGTTAAGGAAACAGGAACTCCACAACTGATTCTTGTCACCCACTCTTATTTACTGAAGATCCCTAAGCTTGCACCTTGCTAAACTCAAAAGTTTCATACTTGTGCTGCTGCTGACATTCCACAGAGCTGGTGGAAGATTTATAGGGTAGGACAACATGAGTTATTTTAACTATGACCTAAGCAAAACCCCACATTTTTCTCACAAATCAAGATTTTAATAATTTGCTTTTGAACTTACTATCTGGACAATCACGTAACGATAGGTATTTCTGTTGGAATAAATACAGTTTTATCTCCCAAGGACAAGCTGAATTAATGGATTATGTAAGTATTTGATCATTTTTTTAGACCAGACTTTTACATGCTTCCTAGAATGACTGAAGTAAATGCAAACTATTTAGAGTGGATTATCAGGTATCACTGGTGTTAAAGGAATGTTTTAACCTACACAAGAAGATTCAAGGATAAATACTAAGTATATGTACTGCCATACAAGCCAACAAACATACAAACAAGATGAAGCCCAACATACTTTATCAGCCTGTTCTCAAACCGCTGCCACTGGAACTTATATCGAGAGCAGAGAACCACACCTGGGTTTTGAGCAGTATGCACACTCTCTCCTCCGTGCCTCCCCCAATACTATTACATTTACACCTTTTGGTGTGAAGAAATGAAAGATATATTACCAATTCGCTAAACCTATGGTCCACAAAAACCTATGGAGTTTACAACACTGTTGTTAACTGTAGACAGGTCTTGTAAGGGTCCATGCCTCCTCACCGTATGTAATGGAAAACAGAGAGCGCTGGCATGCGATTTGTAGCCTGACTTGACTATAAACAAAAGACAGCACCTCCACACCGCACAGGATCCGCTGACCACAGCGGGACGCCTTCAGCGTTCCCCGTGGGTCAGAACCGACACTCCTCTTCCCGAGACCGGGCGGAGGAGGTGTAGCGGGCGGAGGGACCTCGCCCCCTGGGGCCGCGTCTGACGGGAGGCAGGCCACCACAACATCCCCCCCACCTCAAACCGCCCAGCCGCCGGCCCTTAACGGGCGGCTAACGGCCAGTCCCCGCCCCTCCGCGCCGTCCCTCCTGCTGCGCCTGCGCGGCAGAACTCGGCGGGAGGCCGCCCTGAGGGCCAAGGCGCAGGCGCTGAGGGGAGGTGCATGACCGCGCTGCGTCCTAGGCGCTGCCGCCCGGGCCGGGCTGGGCCCGTGCGTGGGCTGCGTGACGTCGGTCGTCCCGGGTGAGTGGCGGCTGGCGCCGGGGCTGCGGGGGAGAGGGCGGGCGGGCGGGCATGCGGCTGAGGGGAGAGCGGCGCCTTGCCCCGGCTGGCCCCGCCGCATCGCCGGCTTCTGCCTCTCCCTCTTCCCTAGCCGCGGCTGCGCCGGGCTGCGGGGGCCCGCGCTCTCATGGAGGACGAAGACTGCCCCGACCTGGTCCCGATAGACGCCGGCGGCGCGGAGGAGACCCAGTCCAGCCCCAGCAGCAAGATCCCCGTGACGATCATCACGGGGTACTTGGGTGAGGAGCGGCCTGCCGCGCTTCCCGGCGCCGGGAAGAGCTGTACGGCAGGCCTGCGGGCTTCGCTTTGTTGGCGTCGGGAAGCCCCTAAGGGAGAAGCTGGGGCGCTGGGCTGCAGGGCGGCCCGCACACCGCCCGGCGGGCGGAGAGGTGCCCCGGCGGGTCTGACAGAGCTTCCGTGCCCGCGAGTTGGGTGGGTAAGCGAGACCCTGACAGCGTGGCGGGAAGGAGTCCTTAGCGCTGCTCGTCCCGCGTTTTCTGCGCCGTGTCCTCACGCCGCTCCTGGTGAGCGCGGGTCCGGTTAGATTTGCAGAACAGTTTCCAGCAGGTGTGCAAGCTCCTGTTACTGCTTTTAGCAGCCTGTTTTCGGGGTCCCCTTTGCTCTGGTCGTACTTGACGAATCGCTTTTTGCCCCTTAATGTCAGAACAGTGTGACGTATTTGCCTCAGTTAAACGCAGACTGAATTGCAGTCTTACAAATGTGAGGTTCAGCCTTCCTCTGTTAAACCAACACAGTTGTTGGGAGCTTCCAATGTAGTTACATATGGTAAAGATCGGGTTAAATTTAGGATCGTCAGCACTGTTCAGCTTTGTTCTGCATCATACTCTCAAAAAAATGTAAGGGCAGAGAAGGAGGATTGTTTTACCAAATTCCCCTAGTTGTGAGCTTGTGCATGGGATGAAACTGTTAGTAATGTGGTGTTACAGAAGTTGTTAACACCTTGTTTAACAATGCCTCATCAATGGCAGTAGCACATCAGTGATTACTGATGATAAAAGAGCTGGTCAGAAAAGGCAGCTGGAGGGAGAAGAGTAAGTGCACCTTTTGTTGAGAGAAACATAAAAATGAGTTTTCTAGGAAAAAGCTGCCCAGCTGGTGGGGACTTGTAAGTTTATCAAACACTGACACTTAGTGAATGGAAAACTGTGGGTCTTCTAAAGCTGAGATTTAATGTGCAGATAGTTCTATGGGGTCAAATATCTCTACAAATTAATTTTTACAGTGTTGTAATAGAATGCAGGATACAAGAATGAAAACTTATATTTCAGAAGAGATCAGATTTGTCTGAAGTGTGCATGTGCACAACAATATTTGCTTCTTATTTGAAAATTTAAGTTTTTCTTAACATTTTAATAGAAATGTGGTCTGTGTTCTAGGAGCTGGGAAAACAACTCTTCTAAATTACATACTGACAGAACAGCATAACAAAAGAATAGCAGTTATTCTGAATGAGTTTGGCGAAGGTATGTAAACCTGCAGAAACAGGGTTTTTAGCCATAAAATGACAAATACATACAATTTCTGGGAGAACATTGTAGTTTTAAATCCGTTACTGAGATTATTGACATACCTCATAGCCTTCAGAAGGGCAAAAAGTCTTTTGACTGGTGTTCATAAAATAATGCTATGCGTTAATCTGTTTTGTATATAAATTCAGTCCCTCAGAGTCAAGTAAATGAATATATCACCCTGTTGAAAGTGCTATACCTCCATTTGTCCTACTCGGTTTCAAGCAAATGGAAATTAAAATAACATGTTGGTAGTTAATATTTTCTTTCCTTTCCCCTCAGCCACTTGCAGATCACAAATTATCCTAGACCAAGAAAATGGGGAGATGTATGCTTGGTGTCTATGATTCTTTAAACTCTTTGCTTTCCTTCTCAGTATTTTTAATTGTTAGGGCTATAACTTAATATCCGTACCATAGGCAGTGTTGCTTACAGTTTGCACTGTGTTGGTGATGGTTTGTTTGTTTTCATCAACAAAGATGCATGCCACTTTTCTGGTCATGGAGCCTAAGATAAAATGTGTAGACAGAGCCTTTATTTGATATGGAGACAGAGGCTGACTTCCCTTTCTTTTAGCAAAGTTTGTGGCACTTACGCTGTACTTTCATCCTCTGGATTTTGGTCTTTGAAGAACCAACTTGACTTCGGCTCTTAAATTTCCCATAAAACGGAAAATACTAATTTCTGAAGAACATGTCAGAAACATGGTCTCAGAAGAGAAAAATACAATTCAAAAATGTATACCAACTTGAATCATACCTCTTTTATAGGCATTGTCATGCAAATTTGTAGATTAAAATTATAGTACTGCTTATATTTCCAGGAAGTGCCTTGGAGAAATCCCTGGCAATCAGTCAAGGGGGAGAACTCTATGAAGAATGGCTGGAGCTCAGAAATGGCTGCCTGTGCTGTTCAGTAAAGTAAGGAAGGACTATTGTACAAGTTCTTACAGTGGGTTTTGGGGGAATTGAGGAAAGAAGACATCCAGGATTCGATTCCTAAAACTGATGGTAGTATTGATTGAGACTTCTTTTGTCAGGTAAAACAAGAACTGGAATCTGGGAGACAGAAATCTATTTCCTTTTGCTGCCTTACTGGATTTGGACTTAATGTCTTTCAGAAAAATGATCTAAATACCAACTTATACGCCATTGGGGTATCATAGGGTGGGGAGCTCTCCCTCTTCTGTTAGTATTTCATGCTTTTATGTAGAGAGCTAAAGATTCAGGGAGGCTGGAACTAGGACTCAAGTTTCCTAATTTCCACATTGAATACGTACTCTGTGTTTCTTTCTCTGTATGTTGGTTAATACTTGAATATTGTGTGCCTCAGAAAGGGTGGAGGGAGAACCTTTTGGTGACCTAATGAAACACAATATTCCAAATTATAAGCTGGTGGTCACATGAAAAAGCCAGAGTGTATTTGTTTCCTGGACATGTTTTTACCCTGTTTGTTTGAATGCTGGATTGTTTGTGCTGAGTTTGTAATAAAGGTGATGGCCTGTTTGTCCTGAAAATTTGGAATAACTGGTCCTATGCCTTAAATTGGGATAGTAAGTGGAAAACAGAAGGCCGTTTTGCATTGTGTTCTCCTGGGATGTAAGGAATGCTGCCATTGCTGCTGTGCTTTATATACATTGGTTTCTTACGTAAATGCCATACATTTCTGCTTCAGGCTGCCTTCATCGGTTGAGATTTGAGTAAATGACACATCTTAATTTTCTTGTAGGTGAGGTGGAAAGGCAGGAGAACCTGGTTCAGTTCTTCCACCTCCCTCCATGCACCCCTTTCTTTTCGTAGTCTCAGCTGCCAAACCAAATAGTTTACACAGTTCTACTGTCCTTTACAGGGTTTTCAGTGTTGGAAAACAAATCTTCATTTAAATTACCTTTATATACCTGTTGGGAGTAGGCAAATACTATTTTCAGACTAAAATGTAACAGAAAACAACAATTTGCCTAATATTAGAGCAGCAGCTTGATGACTGGATTTTCACTGTAGACCGTAAGTCCTGACTCAGGCCTTTGCTTTGATGGTACTGACACTGTGTTCTGCATCAGAAGATACACATTTATACATGTTTTAGCTTGTTTTGTCTGTTCTCGGGTTTAATTGTTTCTTCTTACAGGGACAATGGTGTGAAGGCTATTGAGAACCTGATGCAAAGGAGAGGAAAATTTGACTATATATTGTTAGAAACAACTGGTTTGGCAGATCCAGGTAGTTCACTTTATGGTTTTCATAACCATGATAATTATACTGTTTTTATGAAATGCTTATTTGCTCACCAGTCAGTTCACCGTGCAAAATGTAATATAAAGTGGTGAGTTGTCAGGCGTATGTTTTGATTGCTATGTAGACTAAAACTGACTGGATAAAGTGCAGAAGCAGGGTTGTGGGTGGGGTTGTTTGGTTGGGTGTTTTGTTTTTGTTTTTTTGAACTTGCTGTAAATTCACTCTAAAGCTTAACAGAAATCCAGTTAAAATATATTTCTACCAAGAAAACACACTGACCTTAGACAAGAGAAGCACACTCTGAAACTAGCAGTTTTCAGTAGGCTTTTGCTGTTCTACATTGCTCCCTCTAAAGTATAAATTATTAGCATCTGATGTATTGTTATGTTGGTTGTGATAGTTCTTCTATTTTGTGAAGTCATAAGATACGCTGCAGAACAAACTAATACATTCTTCTGGTAGGTACAGAACACTAATAGATCTTAGAAATTCCCTGTGTGCTCTTTAGTGATATTTTACATAAAAAGGTGTTTAAACTTGATGTCCTGTTAGTAATAGCTATTTAAAACAATTTTCTCTGAACCATCTCAATTAAAAATGTGCTGTTGATTGAGAACAAAGGAAATTCTTTTCAGAAATTCAGTTGTTTCCCATTTAGATTGAGACTTCCCAGCTCAAAGCTAAATAGTTGTCATGGTAAAGTAATCTTCTTCAAAAGAAAGGACATTGATTTGGCCTCTGTTACACACAAATTCTATTTGAGTCAAATTGGAAAACTATTACGCGTTTTGGAAAAAAAATCAATAGTTACCAGAAAACCATTAGATGTTGTGGCCCTTGCTGTATCTTGCATGAGTAAGCACTGTGAACAACTGACAGGTATTTGGTGTTGATACAGAGTGATGTTTGGAGAACTGCATCTTGTCACTTCAGGTGGACAGTTTGAGGTGTTAGAATAAGTTTAGTTACTGATTTGTTTTTTTTTTTTTTCCTTCTGAGATGCCCAATAGTCTTAGACAGCCTGCCAGTAACTAAGTATCTGATAATTGAAAAAGCAAGTATTGTTATTGCTGTCAGCTCCTCCTGTCCTTCATATTGTGGCACTGATATATGTTAAATTGGTTTATTTCATAACAAATTATGATTTTTTTTTTTTTTTTAAATACACAGCACATCCTACACTTGCTAGAATCTGTTTTACAGGGCCTTTTTATCAGAAAACAGGAGTAGCATACTCCTAGGCCACCTGTAGTACACAGGTATCAGCTTACAGATTCCAAGTCCTTGATAGAATGTGGTCCCAGTTGTCCAAATACTTGCTGATTGTTTTAGCTCAAGACTCGTCAGTTTACTATGTTCCATTTTACATCCTGAAGAGATACAAATGACTATACAAAGAAGAGAGAGTATTACGTGTTTCATTATTCCAGAAGTATCTCATCTGAATGGAAATTCGGTGGATAATAAGGTCAAGCATGTAAAAAATACTAGAATCATATAATCAGAGAATAGTTCAGTTTGGAAGGGATGTTAGGAGGTCTTCAGCCCAGCCTCCCGCCCAAAGCGGGGTCAGCTATAAGACCAGGTTCTTTGGGATATCCAGTCATATATCTCTGTCCTCTGAGGATAAATGTGACACAGCCTCTTCAGCCAACCTGTTCTGTGCCTGCCTTTTCATGGTGAAAAAACATTTTTCTGATATATGTGGTCTGAACCTTGCTTGCTTCAACTTACTACGGTTGTCTCCCATCCTTCTGCTGCAGCCTTGTTCAACCTTCTCAGTGACTCACCTGTAGGTACCAGGGAGGCTGCTGTTAGGTTCCACAGAAGCTGTCCCTTCTCTGGGCTGAACAAATGCAGTTCCCCCACCTCTCCTTGTAGGGCCTGTGCTCTGGCCTCAGCTGTCTGGGTGATCCTATGCTGATGTCTTTCCTGTATGGGGGATCCCCACGCTGGAAGCACTAGCACATGTGGGCTTGAAAGTGCTAAGTAGAGGAAATAACCTCCCTCAGCCATGCTTCTGTTCAAACAGTCTGGGGTGCTTTTGGCCTTCTCTGATCCTGGGGCACACTGCTTGCTCAGCTTGCTGCCTACCAGGACCCCCAGGGCCTTCTCTGTAGACCTGCTCCCCAGCCAGTCTGTCCCTAGCCTGTATCATTGCCAGAGACTCTTTGTTCTTAAGTGTATTAGTCAACAGTTTTCCTTTTTGAATTTTGTCAGGTTCTTTTTGGCCATTCCTTCCTGCCTGGCCAGGTCCCTCTGAAAGATAGCTCTGCCCTTAGGTACATCAACTGTTCGTTTCCGAACTTGGTGTTCTCTGCAAATGTGACAGGCATGTCTTCCATCCCCTCCTGGCTTCCTGGTGGAGATGTTGAACAGGACAGGTCCAACGATAGACCCCTGAAGTATGCTACTTAGTACTGGCTTCCAGGTAGGGTATGCCTCATTAACTGCAACCTTTAGAGCTTAACTATCCAACCAGTTTTACTTAATTGTCTTTCCATTCAGGCTGGCAATGTCCCAGCTTGGTTACTAGAATATCTTCGAAGACAAGTGTTGAAAAATTTGCTAGAGGTGATGTAAACTCCATGCAGTGCTCTCCCCTTGTCCACAAATACAATCATTTTTTCCACAGAAGGCCAGGTATGTCTTTTCCAGATTGATCAGGCATGATTTACCCTTGTAAACCTCCCTTCCAGTACAATATCTGTTTGCAAATTGAACCTTCCTTAGATATTTCTTAACTCAATCTATCTTAAAATTGTCTAAAGCCAGAAGCTTTTCTGTGCAGACCTGACATAAGGAACACATTCTTTTCTATATCCAGGTATTCTTGACTTTATTCATCCAGTTGATTTATGATGTAAGAAACTGCAGATGGAGAGTATAGAAACCAGTGAAGAAGAGGAGGTCCCTAGGAGAGAGCTGATTTGTCTCAAATGTCCCAAATCCATTTTTCTTTAACTGTTTTATCTCCTTTTTTATCTCCTTTTTTGTGTGTGTGTGCATGCCATGACCTAGAAACAGTGGCTGAAAGGTGAAGAGGGGGAGTACAGAATTTTTTAGAAACGAGGCAGCCTTGGAGTGTGGTAATGACGGATAGTTGGTGTTACTGAGTAAAGGTAATTTAGACAACTTACATGCATCTGGAACTGTGAGATTTTTTAAAGCTTTTTGTAGTCATAGCTGTTGATGTGCACACAAGTATAGCACTTTGGTAGCTGTTGTTAGGTCAAATGTGTGGTTGGGTATTCAACATCTATGATGCTTTCTGAGTTTGGAGGAGAGGAGTTTCAAGTACAGCACTACAAATTGAGTTTTTCTTTGAAATGTCTGAATGTTGATAGTTTACTGGAAAATGTCAGTTTTGCAACTGAATGTACTGCACTTCTTAGGAGCTGTGGCCTCCATGTTCTGGGTTGATTCTGAGCTGGGAAGTGACATCTATCTTGATGGTAAGAAGTGCAAGCTTGTTTTCCAATGTATTGCCATTCCATATCTGGATTTAGTGTAATGTACTCTTATCATTTAAGGCAAGGTTTCAGAGAATGTTTGAAATGCATGATCTTGGTTCTCACATCCCCAAATTTGACTGCGGAGATCCACTTGCTTATTCTGATGCTTATTTATCTACTAGGTGAGCCGTTTCAGTTTGCTAAATCCAACAAAAGTTGTGTACTGCTTTGCGAAGGGATCAGATATGGAGAGGTCTTGATTGTGGTGTAAGGGGGGAAAAAAACCCTCATTAGTTAGATGTTACAAAACGTTATTTAAGAGTAATATTGCGGCTCTTGTTATCTCCCCCCCCCCCCACCCCAATGTTTCCTTTTTTCTGAACTCTTAATTTGTCAACATCAGGATTCTCCTGCCTTTTGTTTTCTGCCTTCTTTGCCTATTGTACTCTTGTTAGCTCTAGTATTTGCTGTGTTCCAATAAAAATCTGAGTTTAATACAAATCGTCACTATATGTAGTTAAAGAGCATGTTGAATGTTGATTTTTTTTTTATGTAGGAAAAAAACCTTACTTGTTGGCTTAATAAAAAAAAAATCCTACTAACACTTTGGTTGGTCTGTGAAATACCCTTCTAGCCAAGGAAACGTTCAATTGAATAGGAAATAGCTTCCTAAGTTTCTGCCAGAGAATTGCAGATTCCTGGTCACTTACAATCAGAATAACTGTATACCTCAGTCAGTCCATCCCCTTAATTTGTTTCAGTAACTTGTAAAAGCGTACCTCTGCCAATTTGCTGTTGTGGAAGAAGGAGGAGAGACATCCGCCTTCCGAGAATTTCTCTCACCTGGTTTGGTAGACATTTTTTTACCACAGATACAAGTAATAACTAAGAAAATAACGAGGTGACAAGTCTAATGTTCAGATACACTGGAGGCATTGAAAGTATTATAACCAGTTCTAAATGGTATGATAGTTACTTTGGTAGTTGTACAGGAAGTTTACAAGTTGTTAAATTGTCAGCTGCTTTCAGCACATTTCTGTGTGTTTTTTAATGTTCTTTTTTAGGTATTGTATCTGTTGTTGATGCAAAGCATGGATTGCAGGTAAGTTACTGGATTTGTTAGATAGTTTAAAACTGCAGTGTTAGAGCAGCAATTGCAATGATGTTCATCCAGATGAATTGCGTTTTTATAATAGGTTTAATTCTTAAAATGGATGAGGATGTATTTCAGTTGCTCTGGTACCTTAGTACTATGTTTTGAATGGGAACAAGAAAGTACTGATATTCACAGGAATTCAGATTCTTAGCAGCACAGCAGCATGTCTACTAAGAGTTGTCAGGTTGCTACTTAGATACTTGATTCCTCCTAGTTCTATCACTTCATTTGGGAATCTTGGTCGTATGCCAAATAGGCATTTGGATTACTGTAAAAACAGTGGAGAAGTTTGTGTTACAGAGTGTCATTGGTCCATGTTACTTGAAAGGAGAGGGGTAGGGACAGACCTCTGGTACCAGTGTGGTAACAAGCGAGTTAGGGCTCAAATTGCAAAAGGTGCTAATGTAATGGCAACTGTGGTGAGGAGAGATGAGAGAGCCAGGTGTCTAGGTACCATTTCAGATTAAAAGATTACTTCATTATATGGAAGCAGACAAAAAGAACAGGTATTAGAGTAATCTATAGAAAGTGTAATGTAAGAACAGACCTATAGAACAGTGAGTTTGGATAACAGAAGAAATCGTGATTAGATCAAATAGTTCAACTTTTTTTGTAATAGCTAGACATAAGTATAATTATTTGCAACTTGATAACTTAGGAAGTGACTACTTTGATTTAGGTACTGATTTTGCAGGATTCAAAATAAAAGCAACAATAGAAGGGATGCTTCCATGGTATAAAAATCCTGTCATGCTGTGGAAGTGTTTTTAATATCTCTTTATTTTACAATGGCTGCAAGAAGCTGAAAGAACTGAAGAACGATGGTTAAAAAATAAGGAAGTGATCCCTCCTTTATAAGATTTTATTTTCTTTGGACCATGTGGGTTTCTCGTTTCAGTTGAGCTGATCTAATAGCTGATTTACCGGAAGGGGGCAGTCCTGTTCTCCTGTCAATTTGTGTTGCACCAGGACAGAACTAATCTAACCCCATAGCAAGCCAGTTTGGCGAGTTAAGCCATCGTGTTTTGCAAGGACTTTTGCGGAGGAGTTGGTAGAAGAATGAGGGGAAGGGACTGAGAGGTGGTTTGCCCTTTTAAGCAGGAACTGACTTTTAAGTCAGCTAAACTATCACAAAAAACCACAGCATGTCTTAAGTCAGACCCCTTTTCAGCTGAGTGCCCTCATACTAATTCAGATAGGTTTTATTACTTGCAAAAATGTTCTGTTTATCTTTCTCTTCATGCAATGCTGATATATTGGCTTGAATCAACTATAATTGTGTTGCTCACAGCAACACTAAATTATTATTGTTTAAAAAATAAAATTTTTAGTATTTAAGCTTTCAAGTAATATGTCAGAAACAACATAGAAATGTTTTGAAACATTCAGCTTTTCTATCCATTATTATCTTTGACAGTTCACTGGAAACTCTTACATTATTTAATCAGTAAGCCTGTACATCACTGACATCCACTCAGAATAGTAGAAACTTCAGACTTTCTCAGTTATATACCAAGTAAACAACCTTTGCTTTGTATAAAGGACTTGCTGAGTTGTGCGATTCCTCTGGTTGCAAAGCTTGACCTCAACAGCTGCTTGTGATTCAAAGAATTTTGAAAGCTATACAGGTAATGACATTGAGATAATAGGCAGCAATTTAAGGGTGTCATGCTTCAAAGAACCAACCCATCACAAGAAAAGCTGACAAATAGTAGTACTCTGTGACCAGTCAGCCAAATTGAAACTGCAGTGGTAATTGATATCATGGGTTATCACTAATGGATTTGTCACCCAGCAATCTGAAATACTAATTTTTTTAATCGAGGGCAAACTGTTGGACAACTTGAAGTGACAGTTCTCTACTTTCAGGACTTGACATCTGGACTACTGACATTGTTCTTTTCAGGGCAACAAATCTGACAACATTTGATTCAATAGAATCAATACACAGAGGATTACAAAGAAAAGGTCAGAAGAGAGGTTCCCTCCCAGTCATCCTGTTGTTACGTTCTGCTTAGGTTGTGCACAATCAGGAAATAGTTTTGGTTTGGTTTTTTTTTTTTTTTTTTTTTTTTTTTTTTTTTTTTTTTTCTGTTAAGGTGACAGACTGACAGTATTTAATAATCTATTTTTTTCTAGTCAAATAATGTTAGATGCCTGATAATTCCACTTGAAGAAAAAATAGTTTTCTAGGGTTTTTAAATTTATATCTTTCCCATGACAATTAATTCCACTTTCATTTGGTATTTCTGTGTCTTTCAAACCAAATTTTAAAATAATATTCCTGGTACATTTAAAGCTGATGAAGGAATGCACAGGACTAGTCTTCCCAGAGATGTAAGGTTTAAGTGGTGAGGTCTTACTAATATTACAGCATCAGTTTAAAGTTTTACTGCCTCCAGGTATCTGTGATGCTTCTCTCCTGGAGATTGCTGCCTGCGTGGTAGAGTGGGCAGAAAATAACTTGTAGTTGAACCTTTGCTGCTTCAGTGTAGTCTGTTGCTCAGTCTAAAATAAGTAAGGCTTTATGTTGTTAAACTTCACGCTGCTGCTGGAGATGGAGGCATTTTTTTTCCCTTTCACTAATTCTTCTGTAAGGATGTTAGCTTGGGCAGACAGGTAGAGCACAAAGCTGCAGTTGATATTAAACTCCGGCAGCATGACAAGAAGCTTCTGCTTTTGTCGGTGCTGACTGACTCTTCTGCCCAGTTACAGCTTGAATAGGCCACAAGCACTGATGTTGGGCAGACTTGCCAAGGAGTAGTGGTTTATTTGTACAAACCCAGAAAGAGAGTTGGGGATTTTTACTATAGAAGTACAGTTTGTCAAATCTTTCAGAAAAAAGGAATATGCAGGTTTGTATATGAAATTCTGTACTGCAAGCCTAACCTGTCTTTAACAGTTAGTTGACACCACACTCATTAGTAAAGTTACTGTACTTTGATTTTTTCAGATATGTTTTTACATGATTACTGCATGTCATGGTGACTCTTTTTACTTCATTGTAAATCTGAAAAGTTATTAAAATAAATATAATACAGTTTTCCAATTCTTTAGCGTTCTAATCATAAAAGTCATTAGAAGAGTTTTTGTAAAAGAAATTATAAGCTTTTGTAATGGCAAATGTATAAATACACTTTTTCACCATCAGTTTACAGAAAAATTCTAGATGCCATTTTTCTCAATACCTTGTTGAAAAACATACCTCAGCTGAATTGGTTTTGACTTCCTTTAATGGCAAATGAATTTAAATTTCATTTGAATATGCTTAATCCAATTGTTTTAATTTTTGTCTAGCACTTGACAGAGGAAAAGCCAGAAGGTCTTGTCAATGAAGCATCTCGGTATGGATGTATAAATTAATTTTATATATCACAGTTAGGAACTGCACTGTATAGAAGTTAGTTAGAAATGACTTCTTTTTCTTTTGTAAGGCTTTTTGCTCCTCCTTTGCTTTTAAACCAAGATAGATTGGTCTAATGAGGTAGAAAATTGAAAAGTGACTTCATGCTCCATTTTGGTCTTTTTACCAAGATCTGAATCTTCTAATACATACTTTAAAAGGGACTGGATTTTTATGTCAGTGAAGGGGAACCACCTGTATTGAGAGGAAGAAAGAATTGCATGCTACGATCTGTCAGATGCTCGAAGGAAAACTGGAGATAGAGGATTATAAGACAACAAAAGTCTTCATAAAGTAACGAGACTTACAAGTATGACTTTATGAAGACTACATGCAAGAGAAATAGGGGCTTGTGAAGTTCATAAATCACCAAGTACTTTGGATTAGATGTCATTTAAAAAAAAACAAACCAAAAACTAGGAAGCCTTTGTAGGTTGCTAGACTTCTCTTATGGCATAGAAGAGCACCTCAAGGAGAAGCCAGTAGTACTTTAGTCATACTCCATGATGTTTGATAAGTGCTTGCCTTTCTGTATTAACAATGCTCGTACTATTTTTTTAGTACTATGGGAGAGATGGTGTTTCTGCCTTACCGAAAAAGTATTTGTTTGCTCATGTTGTCTTTTTTTTTTTTTTTTTTGTTCCCCCCCCCTCTTAATGCATAGGCAGGTTGCATTAGCTGATCTTATAATCATCAATAAAACAGATTTGGTTTCAGGGGAAGAACTGAATAAAGTCAGAACATCTGTCAGGTATGAAACTTTTGGCATAACTGTAACACCGTACTGGCTCAAACGTTATTTAAACACAGTTCCTTCCTTCATGCTGTTAATACAGAAATTAGATCTCACGATTACATTGACACAAATCATTAGCTCAGAAGGGAAAACAGACTGCCCGTTTCTAAAGGTGTTTCAATACTTTTAGGTGCTTACACGCACAGGTGCTTAGCAGTCTGCCTATCTAGGTAAGATCTGATGTGACTTACTAAAGACAGGCCTTTGTCTTAAGTGTTGATGCTCTTACATTTCTGGGCAGCTGTTCTCATTTTTCAGAATCGGCGTAAGGGGGAAAAAAAATTTACTAGTAGATATGAGTTCACTAGGAAACGCAAAGAAAGATGTGTGGAGGAAGTCCCAAGTAATTGTCATGGGTGCAGAAGAACCTATAGTCTGAATCAAATTAGCGATCAAAGACGTGCCCCATCTTTTTCTGTCAATACCATGATAACCAAAATGAAACATAAAAAATTCTAAGTACTTTACAACTTCATTAGTGGTTTGAATTCTAAAAGTAAAAATGCTTAGACTCAGCAGGGTGTATCATGAAGAGCCTTTGATAGGAAAATGCTATTCTCACTGGTAGTATTTTGTTGTCAGAACTTCCAAAGTTCCCCAACCCTTACTTAGGAGATGAAAAAGTCACAAAAACAAAGTCTGTCAGGATGTCTGTTGGTTTATTCAACAAGTTGATAACAGAGTTGGGGTTATTGTTGTGGTGCTATTTCTTCTGCTGCTTTCCATGGTTAACTTGTTGCAGTGTTTTCATATAACTTCTGACTTTTCTGTTTTATTTTAGGTCAATAAATGGACTTGTTAAAATTCTAGAGACACAAAGATCAAGGTATTAAATGGCCACTGTTACTAGGTACCAGATCCTGCTTCTTTTGCAACAAATTTAAGTATGCTATTAGATCAGTTTGTGTAAAGGAAAACTATTGAATTAGAAATATTTAACTCAATATTTATTTCATGAATAAGCATCTAGATAAAGGAATTTTTTTAATGAAGTAAAAATGTTTTTTTCTTTTTTCTTTGTAACTGTTCACATCTTACACTCTGCTGTATAACTATTTAAAAAAAATCACTATTAAGATGTGTCTTAGTTTAGAGAGGTTATCACTAGTGGGTTTTACTGGACTTTGCAATATAACCATAAATATTTTTTATTTACATGAGAAGGGGATTTTACAAAAGCTTGGGCATTTTTTTTTCCCCTCAAAACCTGTATTTTGTTCTAAGTTTAATACGAATATGGCTTTTAATTACTAAAGTTGCCTTTTACTCATGTTGCCATTTATGGAGTAATAGCATTTGGAAAGTTCCTGAAAAATGCTAATACAGATGTAGTTTAATTGGCTTCAGCATATTCCAAAAATGTAGCAGATTTTTAAGGGAGTGTTACAGGCAAAAATTCAAAATTTCTCATAACTTGTTAACCAGATATTGTAACTAAAGAGCAACTTGTAAGGCCAGGTTGTCTCTGAGCTAATCACTGATCGAATGCACTATAATGTTTTCTTTCTGTTGTGTCAGCTTAAAGATTTTTCTCACTTATGATGGCTGCTGCAAATAAGTTGTTACTACAAAATTTGAAAGCAGTGCAAGGAAGCTTATAAGAAGGAAAAGTAATTACACTGGTTTTGCTTTTTTTCCTTGAAATTCTGACTCAGATTTCTTCTTTAATAAGGAATTAAATGGATATGGTATTCTGTGGGTCATTAGGAGAGCAGTGTATCTTTCAAACTGCTAGGACTGATTTGTGTGCTATTACATCAATTATTTGACTATATTGTGATAAATGTTCCTATAATACAGGTTCCTGTTTTAAGCAATTTTTAAAGGGAAAATAGTAGACATAATCTTAGTAAGTATACTTTTTTTTTAAAGTTATTGTCCAATGGAGTTGGAAAGTGTAGTGAAGAATATTTGCTGTTGTTGGCTGATCAGATAGGACCAACAAGTGACTGTAGAGTATGTATTTTGTTCGGTAATGCAGGGTTTTGAAGACAGGTGCTTGTCTGACTTCAATCTGAAGATCAGCTCAGTTTACATTTCCAAAAATGTTAATCATGTTAACATTTCTGTTGGCTTTAACTTACTTGAAATTCTGTCTGCAGTCTGATCACTGGAAGTTTTATGCTCTGTTGTTGAGCAGTTGCACTATGAAAAGCATTCCCTTTAGTGACTATCCTGTTAATTTATAAGGATTATCCTCATACTGTTTTCATTACTTTGTTCAAGGAGCAAGGTGAAATGTTTAAGTAGTTTTGACAACTTCACACTCCTTTCTTGTTAACTTGCAAATTCTGTTGAAGAATGCTTAGAACAAGAATAAACAATACTGTAGAAGGGATCATAAATTCAGTTACTGGGAGGTGTTTCACAGTCATTCATTTATTGCTTTTCTAGTGATCCTCAGTAAATCATTTCTCTCATGTCAGCATGTGTGTCTATTACATAAAAAGTTATTTTCTTCAATAGATTTATTGTCATTTAGGGACTTAAGTTCAAAACAGCAGGTGTATATAAACTTGTGAGCAATTCTTATCATCAAGCTTTTAATGTTCACCAGCTTTTTGATATGTTAAGTTTTAATGTGTAAATAGTCACTCTAGATTCTGCTGCAAAATTTAGACTTTTGTGAATTTGTCCTATTCTGTAAATTCAGTATTATTAAGTTAGTATTTCATAAAGTTGAGTTGTATTAGAATAATGTTACTGGAATTTTTCTCTGTCTGTAAATGGAGGTGAGAATGCTCTGATGATTCTAGGTTAAATTTAATCAGGATTTTATTCTGATGGTAAACCTTGGATATTTACTCACAGCTAACTTTACATTATCAAATCTGGCTGTCTTTTATTTTTGAGACCTCTGTATTACTTACAGTTTTCATGAGATCTATGCAGTGTGGTATTTCTTCATCTAATGTATGTACTTTTAAGTGCAGCATGAATGATTGAATGAAAGACAAAAGAAGAACAAATACTGCAAAGGGATGGAGTTGCAGAGATACAATTGTAGCATTTTCCTTTCCTCCTGTTTAGTAATCTTTTGGAAACACGATATTAGTTTTTTAAGTTCTGGAATTTATATTATGAAGAATGGGAAATTTTACTTTGCCACAGAATGGGGGAGAAAATTATGAAGGATGATCAGGGCTTAGGAAAACACTTAAACGAAAAAGATTTGCAGCCGATTGCTCCAGCTGAAATCAAAGAAGTGGCGGCATGATGATTTTACTGAGAAAAAACAGTGGTTTTGAGAAGGCAGATCAGGAGTTCCTTGTTCTTTAGTTGCAAGGCATAGTACAGAAATGGTCAATGAAATGCTTTGGAGGGGGAAAAGAAGCAAACTCTTTATTGATAAAATTAAATCACTCATAAATTGCATATGCATGGGTCTGACTGCCCTAGGAAATTAGTGCAAGTCTGAGGCCAAGATTTTTCTAATATGAGGAAGAAAAAAAAAAGTTTCTGTAAATGTTATAATGGTATCCAACATGGCTAACAATTTTGAAGAGGATATTAAACTTCATGCTTTGTGTCTTAAATCAGTATCTTTCCATGTCCATTAGGAAGAGATCCAGTATGTGAAGTGTAGTATCCACATCTGCATCATTCTCTTGTGTGTGATGCTAGCCAGCATTGAATTTTTGATATTAGATTAAGTGGGCCTCACATTCAGTCCTCAATGGCAGCTGTTGTGTTACTAATAAATATTCTTTAGTGAACGACATATACTGTTTCTCCCATGCTTAAACATTCCAAAAGTGAAATAAGCACGAAACTAATTTATTAGCATGTTATTTGAGAACACATCTTCTTTAATTAGGTGCTTTTGTCCCTCAAAAGCCCACATTTAAAAGGGACCAATATAGCACTTTCCTGAGTGTTTCTGTATGATTTTTCAGAATACTGCTGAGAACAAACAATTGGCAGTGAGCTGGCCGTGACTTCAGAGAGGGATTATTTACATATTTTACATTATAAACCTTTCATCTTAGAAACTGCTTTGCAAAGTACTGTTGGGTGCAGAAGTTTAATAATAATGGCTACACTCCAGAGATCTTTTTTTTTCTTTTTTTTTTTCAACGTCTTATATGTTCCTTGGATTTAGCTACATATCATTACTTGCATTTAGAAAGCTATCAGTTGCTATTAGTGGTGAAACCTATAGTCTATATTGCTTTTATAAAAAAAGTTTCTTATGCAAGTTTATAGGTAGCTGTTCTTACAAGTAAATATGATCAGTGCTCTCTGTTCCATATTACATTTTTCATTTGTCTGGTTCAGATGTTAGAGCTGAAATTCTTCATAGTAGCACGTACCTCATAGTGTATTTCAGTTTTGTTTGCTAACAGTGTGTCAGTGTAAGCTACGTATGTTCCAGTGGTTTGGGTGTGTGTTGAGGGGGTCTATGTTAAGGGTGCAGAATGATCGCTGAGAAGAACTTCAGGGTTCCTTTTCCCAAGGGTGCAGAATGATCACTGAGAAGAACTTCAGGGTTCCTTTTCCCATTTAGGGAAAATCAGGTTTATTTGGGCATCCAGTATGAGGGATTTTATCATCTTACTTGGAAATACCTTGTATTTTACTATATTTTTAAAATTATCTTTCTGTGCTTACATATTACTGTGTAAATAAACACTGCATCTCCTTGTAGGAGGCAATACCAACCACCAATATCCAATAAAGCTAAGGATTGATGGCATTAGTATGATAGAAAAACAAATATAAGCTTCAGTGAACCATTTTAAAAATAATTATTTAAGTATACACAGTATTTAAATATAGCAAAAATACAAAGCTTGCTTTCTTCCCTCTGTTTAGAGTTGATCTCTCCAATGTCTTGGACCTGCATGCTTTTGACAGCTTATCTGGAATAAGGTATGGTGATAATTTCACTGTCTTTTATTAGAAATAATGTTCATTGTATAAATACGTGCCTGAAATAGGGACACTGAAATCCTGGCTCAAATTTGCATCTGAGTTTCTGTTAGAAATCCTAGTTCAGTCACTTCTTTAAAGTTCTCACTTCATAAGTGGTAATCTGAGACTGAGGATTTTTTCCACTTGAAATACGTGCAACAAAAGCTTTTTGACCTTGTAAAGTTAAATGAGGCAGAGTGTGCATGGTTGGCTGGTGCTTTTCCCCAAAATACAAGTTTTGCTTTAGTACTAGTAGTATAGTAGAGTGTACAACTCTTTTCTGGTTCTCTTAAAGGGTTTCAAAATTTTTCTCACTTCACATCATGATGAACTGGAAGCTTCCTTAGTTTTCACAGAAAACAATGAGGGACTGAGGTTCCACAACAAACAAAGCCACTACAAATTCTGATTACTGTGTCCCATGTTCTTGTTTTTTTTAACGCCAAATGTGTGCTTCAGCATGCTAGGTGGGTGGAACAGTAAAATTGGAGGCGAGGGGAGAAGGACTTCTGTTCGCTTTGTGTGCTGAAGTTGTTCAACAAAGAGAGAGCAAGGTGTACTGGAGCAATCATAAAGGAAGGGAGGGAATATGCAACTAGGGGCAGTATCAGCTTCATTTTTCTTCGTGGACGCATGCTATTCACTTCAGGTAAAGGAACATAGCCACTTCCTTATTCACAGAAAGGAGAAATTGCGGAAGATGCAAGCTAGTAATCTCTAGTAGATGAGATGTGCTCATGAGATTTCCCAGTGAACTGGTGCAGTACTATCCAAAGGATAGCCTGCTTTTCCTGACTCTCTACTGCCCTTCGTTTTTGCTGGCACTGGCTTTTGTCTGATCTGTGAAAAGTAGCGTTTGTTTCTTTTGAGCTCCTTGAATGTACCAGTCAGATCTGTACCAATGGCAGCGTCAGGGAGGTATCAGAATAGGCATCCAAAAGAAAGTTAAGGGAGGAGGAAGGCCAATATATCCTTTATGGGCAATAGGTAACTATTATGTCGTAAACCACATCATAAACCCATGTCCTGAGTTCTTATGATGGATCAGCTAGCTAAACTGACTCATCCTGGAGGCACAGGATAGAGGGAAAGCAGGATATGTGAACCAGAAAAGGGTCATTATTGATAGTGGCAGTTCACAGTTAGATCTGATTAGCTGTAATATTAGGTGGCATTCTGCTAGGTTTACTAGGATGGGCTGTGCTCCACAAATCTGAGAAAGTTCTTAAGGAGCTGATGAAAAAAAAAATCTTTCTTGCTTTACTCAGTCTAGTCTTCTTGCTTATCTCACTCATAGTTCCTTTAGAGGTTCTCAGTATTTGGTATTAAAACAGAGGAAACACTCTAAAATTGCAGCATTTGAAGACAAATTCTAAAAGCACTAAGAAGGTTGTGGACTGCTTAAGTGAAGTTCTGTTTCTTTTGTTTTTGTTGGAGCTCTGTACAGCGGAATTGCTTACCCTGCTATCAGTTCATAGATACAGAAATCCCTGCATAAAATATTAGTGGTGGCTTCTGCCCTATCATCTGTAGCAGAAAAACTCTTTGCATCCAGCACCATTTGAGCACAAATACACACTAGCACACTAAGAAAATTGTTGTTTTAACTGCATACTACAGTAAGGATTTCTGCCAGAATAGCAGACAGTAAAATATCTGATCGGAATGACTGCACTGGTAGAACCTTGTAGTCTATATATGCCCTGAAGTGACAGGAAACACATCGAGACTTCTGGATTCTGTGGTATGCAGTCTGAGAAGACGACAAAGCAAAGATGTGAGGAGTGTGAAATGTTAACTTCAGTAGCAGTCAGTACCTTTTCCCCCACCATTAAAGGCTTCTTAAAATTTAGTCGTCAAAGTAGGAGGAGAGATTTTTATGGGCAATCTTCTCTGAAGTAGCAGAGAGCTGTCATCATAGTGACTTTTGCTATGGTATTCTTTTTTCTGCATGTTGGACATAAGACAGAATGTTCTCTGGTACAGAAACAGTATTTGAAGAAATCTTGCACTGTCTTGATTAAAGACAGATGTGGGTGTGTAATCTAAAGTTGCAGTAAAATTTTATGTTGTCATACAAAATGATACAGCGAGACCCTGAATCTTAGTTTATGAAACAAGTCCCCAGGTTCCTCTATGAAGTAGAGAGGACCAGTTCTAAATTAGCAGGCACACTGCACAGTAGGAATGAGCTGTACAGCAGAGTTGAAATGGAAGCTGGTATATAGTATTTCACTTGGTGTTACAGATTTCATTCTCACAAGCAACAGCTTTGTACATTTTTTTTTTCTTCTTGCTTTTCAAATCATTCTTCTAAATTTTTTTTAAAAAATCAACCTCTAATAAATCGACAAATTCTAGTGATTATTTTTCCCTTCTTGCTTTAATGATATAGTTTGCCTTTTGTTCCTACATAAAGGAATATCAAAGGCATTGTACTTCTTGAAGTATAAATATTTAAATTTCCAAAAATAATTGGAAATCATACTATAGTCTAATTGTGTTTATATTTAAAAAAACCCGACATTCTAACACAAAGCATTAACTAGATCAAACTAATATAATTAAACTTCTCTATTTTGAGATTAAAATTGAACTAACAGTTGAAGCTTATTCTTTGATATTTTAGTTTTGCTCTGCAATACTGAAGAGTTTGTTTAAATTTTGAAATAATGACAGTTTTTCCATCCTACTCAAATGTGACATTTAACTTTACTTATTTTTAGTTTGCAGAAAAAGCTTGAGCATGTAAAGACAACACATGCACATCTAGATAAGGTAATTACCAAAAATATTCCTTCAATCTTTTTGTAACAACAAAACCCTGTTGTTCAGGGTAATTGCAGTCGTTGCATACTAATCATGTTACCTTTTCAGAAGGTTTCGGTTAGGGAGTAATAAGTTTTAAGATCTTTGGAAGATTACATAGAATACATATAGGAATGTGCATCGTTGTAGATAGATTCTAAATGGGTAGAGTTAGATTCTAAATGGGTAGAGTAAGTTTTACTTTCAAAAATAGCTTATAGGCTTCCACTGCTCCAGAAAGTCACATCATTCATTGATTCACATGGAGAGTGCTACTGAAACAGACAAACAGTACTACACTTTTTAATATTTGCAGCATCAAGTCCTAAATATGTAGCCAGTCTTTACCCTGTAGGTTTTCTGTCCAAATGTTGTCTGTGTATGTAGGTATCGGGGAGATGTTATTCGTGACTTTGCAGTCTTTAAAGCTGTAATAAAACTTCACTGAGTTTGTATATATTTCTGTTCTATGAGTGCTTCCCATTGTTTTCACAAGAAATAGTAACAATTTAACTTGTAACAGTGAAGTATGAATGTTATTTTTAGTATGTCAAATTAAACTCTAGAAGGTATTTCCCCCCACACCCCAATACTCCACCCAATATGTGTTTATATTGGGGCAGAGTCTTTTCTCTCCCTGTGTGCAACTGCAAATAGCATTTCTGCCTTTGTGGCATTTATTTAAGCAAATACAGTATTTTTTGTGATCAGCATGTCTAATTTCAAAGATGAATTTAAGGAAAAAAGGTCTTGTCCGTCATCCCTACAGAATATAACAGTTCTATGCTAATTGCTACTTTTATGCATCTGTCTTATCCATGATGTACGGGTTTTACTGGAAAGGCTTCCCTTTATTTTTCTTTTTCTTTTTTTTTTCTTTGTTTGCTTTCCAAATATTATGATCACAGTATCTTTTCCTGCTTAGACCCTTCTCAGAAGCAGAACAGTCCTAAGTCAGGGAATTACTGAATTTATTGCCAGGCAACAAAACCTTCTAATTACTGATTTGAGTTCTGAAAAAAAGAAATGCAAAACAATTACACAAATGCTTACACGAACACTTCTCTCTCCCCCAACTTGCCCTATTTTTTTTCAGTGGGTTACACTTGGTCCATCGAAGTTCTCCCAGCAAGGCCACATGTGGCATAGGAAGTTGCGGTGTTTGTGTAATAATTTTCTGTTCCTCATCACTGCTCTGTTCCTTAGGGTTCCTGGCCTGTGGTTCATGCAGGACCCTTAGTACCTGTGGAGTGCCCCTGCTCTGTGGGTAAACAAACAAGCTGCCGTCTCTCAGGAGTCTGTGTACCCCTTTTAGCATGGCATGGCATGGCATGCCTCCTCTGAAGAGTCTTCAGTCCCAGGTCACTGGAGGTGTCTTGTCTCTCTAACAGGGTGCCATGTGTTTTCTCTCTGCCTGAAGATGTGTGGCATGTTTGGTTTTTTTTACTGTTGTATGGTTTCAGAGCTGACTGGAACAGGTTGTGAGACACACGAGGGAGCTGATGGTCTTTTCCCACACCCCTTGGCACCGCAGCCCCCTGCTACATAAGCCTTGTAAGCTTACATATACTTAGAGCTGTATAAATGTATATCTGTTATAGACTCTACCCTTTATATCGTCAGAAACTGAATGTACACCTAGTACATATTCTACTCCTTGCCACTGAGAGTTAAACTGTAGGGGTTAATGTTGTAGCAGTCAGAATATACATGTTAAAAGTTGTTGTATTTAACCTCCATCTCCTGCCAAGCAGATGATGGAGGTTAGTATCGTAAGGGTTTGAATTTACATATTTCCATTGTAGACTCCACCCTTTGGTGTAGACTAGTAAGGTTAGCATTGCATACTGCAAAGTTCAGGTCTTGTTCCTGCAAAACACCAAACCAAGACACTCGGCTGTTTAATTTACTCATCATGTCTTGGTATACAAGCAAATATTCAAGCAAATAAACAGTACAACCACAGTGTAACATCACTATTTAATATCCACTTGGTTTCTGAGTCCAGCAGCTGTAGTTTCATTCAGAACCGAGACGTGTGGTGACCAATGTTGATCTGATATAACATGGGCACTTCCCCATTTGGGATGTAAGATGATGCATCAGCTGACTTAGATTTCTGAGAGCTTGCTACATATCCTGTGACCATATTAACTGAGCTCTGACATTTCTCCTGAGCTTGTTACTCCTTAGATCCCAGGTGTAGATCTTCAAAGCACTTCTTTTCCCCTTTCCAAATCCCAATTTATAGGGTGGAAGCACGGAGATTTTTGTATACCCTCCTGACACTTTCACAGCTACAATTTTGTCATGCATTGCCATGAGGCTGATGTCACACCTGCCTCTGGCATGTTCCCTCCAGTATGATACTGTAGGTCACTCCTTGATCAATAGGATGTCCCACCAGGTTATCAGGTGATACCAGAGGGGCAGCAGTGATGGTGCCTAGCTGTCAGAGCTTTTGGTCTGTGGCCCCAGCCTTTTTGGGGTCCCTTACTCCTTGCCTGTAAAAACAGCAGGGGTCAAAGTGACCACAGTTGATTGCCCCTACTTCCCAGTCCCTCCACAGGGGTCTTGTTTTGTGGATCGGAAGGATTGATCTCAGCATACCGTGCCATCAGTAAATCCCAGAGTTTCCTACTTTTGCAAGTGCCCTCCTCTAGCTTCCCAGCACCACCACAGCCACTGCAGAAGCAGCTTTTGGGGGCAGCAGCTGTAGGTTTCCTGCACTGGTTTAATTACTTCAAGTAAAAGGTTGCAGAGTGGTTGCACTCTGGGGAGCTGTTTTGCATTTCTGGAGTACTGTAACATGGGCTGCCTGATAGGCCTCTCTTAAACTGGCTTACAGTTTCCATAGTAGATTGGATGGCTTGTGTGGCGGGTTGACCCTGGCTGAACACCAGGTGCCCACCAAAGCCATTCTATCACTCCCCCCTCCTCAGCTGGGCAGGGGAGAGAAAATGTAACAAAGGGCTGGTGAGTTGAGATAAGGACAGGAGAGATCACTCACCAATTACTGTCATGGGCAAAACAGACTCAACTTGGGGAAAATTAACTCAATTTATTACCAATCAACCAGAATAGGGTAATGAGAAATAAAACCAAATCTCAGAACACCTTCCCTCCACCCCTCCCTTCTTCCCAGGCACAACTTCACTCCCGGATTCTCTACCTACCCCCGCCCCAGCAGCACAGGGGGATGGGGAATGGGGTTTACGGTCAGTTCATCACACATTATTTCTGCCGCTTCATCCTCCTCAGGGGCAGGACTCATCACACTCTTCCCCTGCTCCAGCATGGTGTCCCTCCCACAGGAGACAGTCCTCCATGAACTTCTCTAGTGTGGGTCCTTCCCATGGGCTGCAGTTCTTCACGAACTGCTCCAGCATGGATCCCTTCCACGGCATGCAGTTGTTCAGGAGCACGCTGCTCCAGTGTGGGTCCCCCATGGGGTCACAAGTCCTGCCAGAAAACCTGCTCCAACGTGGGCTCCTCTCTCCACAGATCCTGCCAGGAACCTGCTCCAGCATGGGCTTCCCACAGGGTCACAGCCTCCTTCAGGCACCCACCTGCTCTGGCGTGGGGTCCTCCATGGGCTGCAGGTGGATATCTGCTCCACCGTGGACCTCCATGGGCTTCAGGGGGACAGCCTGCCTCACCATGGTCTTCCCCACGGGCTGCAGGGGAATCTCTGCTCCAGCGCCTGGAGCACCTCCTCCCGCTCCTTCTTCACTGAAACCTGGGTGTCTGCAGGGTTGTTTCTCTTAAATGTTCTCACTCCTCTCTCCGGCTGCCATTTCTGTCTGTCCCAGCAACTTTTTTTTCCTTCTTAAACACATTATCACAGAGGCACTACCACTATTGCTGATTGGCTCGGCCTTGGCCAGCAGTGGGTCCGTCTTAGAGCTGGCTTGTATTGGCTCTGTTGGGCGCAGTGGAAGCTTCCAGCAGCTTCTTACAGAAGCCACCCCTGTAATCCCCCGCCACTACCAAAACCTTGCCATGCAAACTGAATACAGCTTGTCACATAGCTTTCTGCTTGGCCAGTTCAGTGTTAGCAGCTGGGAAGTTTTGATCCAGGTTTTGTCATTCTTGCTGAACACTTACTAGTGCATCTTTTCGCAGACTATTAGTCTAACAGTGACTGTCAGTCTGATGGTGATGAATTTTAAGCAGTCCTGATCTTTCTGAGGCTTCATTTGAAGCATATGATAAACTGGCATACCCCTACAGCAAAGCAGCACACCTCCCACTGTTTTACAGGTGGTAGTTGTATCCCTTTTGCAACGCTGGGCTAATTTCCTTGTATGCTGCCCTAGGGGACTGTTAAGGCTCCATACCACAGGCACATGGGCTTGAAGCTGGCACCATCCTGTGTCTTTGCAGTCATCTTCCTCTCCCACTAGGGCTTTCACAGGTCCCTACCTTTTCCAACAGTTTGTACGTTGTCTGCACACATCCCCACATATGTAATGGGTACGCCACTGACACCAGAATATACAATCACAGATTCCCGGTACGAGAACCAAGGCTCCTTCTGGATTCTTCAAGTCATTGCAGTAATGTACTCCCCTCTTACAAGTCCTCATGAGAGTACAGCATCCATCTCTGGGGCCTCCAGCACAAGAAAGACAGGGACCTGTTGGAGTGGGTCCAGAGGAGGGCCACAAAATGATAAAGAGGGACAGAACACCTCACCTATGAGGACAGGCTGAGAGAGTTGCAGTTGTTCTGGAGTCTGGAGAAGTGAAGACTCTGAGGACACCTTATTGCAGCCTTTCAGAACTTAAAAGGGGCTTATAAGAAAGAGAGACTTTTTGCCAGGGCCTGTAGTTTTGTGTAGTAGCTTTCTGCTCCTTTTTGCTTCTTAGTGGTTTTGTGACTGCTGTGTTCCTTGGTGTTCCTGCTCCGTGGGTCACCCATGAGCCCCAGTCCATATACAAGTACCCTGCTCTGTGGATGAATTGTGGGTCCCAGTCCTCTCTGGGGTATCCCCAACTGGCTGCGGTTCACCCATGGGCAACAGTCCCCTTGGACTGCAAAAAAAGAATAGCCTGTGTTGTTACACAGTAGCTTAGAATAGTGTGTTTTCCTTCTAGAAAGTTGCTGTGAATAAATTTAATTTTCAGGTTAAAATATGATGCATAAAATGCCTGTATTTTTCTTTTTGAACAGCAAATCTTGACTGTGAAGTTGCTAGTCTTGAAAACAGGAAAAGGCAATTATAATCTCTTCTGGAACTAAAGATTAAGTAGAAAATCAGTTTCATGCTTAACTGTAATTGTGATCAGAATCTTAAGTTAGTAGTTTTTTGTTTAATTAAAATCTGTGTTCATCTTAAATAAGGTCAGGTATAGTAATAAAAGTCTGAACAGATCCCTAAAGTAGGAAAAAAGTTAAGTAGAAGCCTTCCTGAATGTTATGAGAGTTATAGCACGCTTGTATTAAGGAAATTATTGTTCCTTTTGTAGCTGTTCGACCAGCAGGAAACAGTGAGATTTCATTGTTGCTATCCTTGTTTAATTCAACACCCACATTAAGATGGTTGTTGAGACAGATGAGGCATAAATGAGGGCAGAACACCTCTCGCAGTAGGCTGCAAGTCCTTGTTGGATGATAAAGTGTGCTTATTACCTTCATGTGGAAGATAAACAGAAGCAATACTGTGGAGCACAGTGAACTTTTGTCTATTTTGTTTGGAAGCTGCTCAAAGTGGTCTCTCTTGGTTGTTCTGGTCAGTTTACTTGGTCATTAGATAAGCCTTTAGATTTGCTGCTTGTTGCTTATTTTTTTTTTCCCTTAAGTTAGACTAGTCATGTGAAAGCAGTAATCATTTGAAAGAATTTTAGGTTGTACAAAAAGTCATTCTCTGTTCTTCTATGCCATTGAGAGGTTATGGTGACAAAAATAAGCTTAAGACATTATTTCCTTTATTTTTTAATAAATTGTTAATATTAAACTGCACATTTATTTTCACCTTCTGCCTTGATAATAATTGGTTCTGCAGTAAGCCAGTGGTTGCTTTGGAATAAAACATCACTTTGGGCATCTTTATTTTTTGAATCTATTCCTACATAGTCTGTCTATAAAAAGCTATTTGTAACAGGGAAGTACAGATAGGTGAAAAATGTGTTGATTAATTTTTGTCTGATAGAGTTGTGATGAAGATCAGAAATTGTGGCAAAGATAAGTATGCCAAGAAAATAGCATTCTTAAACTTATTTGAAAGATTGAGTTTACTAGCCTATAAGAATTGAAATTCTTAGGCTTTCTTTGAGAACAAGCATCAGCTACAGCAAAGAATTACATGGTAGAAGCTGATGGCATTAAACTATCCAAAGTATTGTGTATGCCCCTTACATGCACATCCAAACAGAACCAAAAAGTATAGCATAATATAGCAAATTAGAGCAGAACAGATATGGAGAATTTTTTTTTTTTTTAAATTTGACATGGGTATATAATTGTTTTTTTATGAGGTCAAGTTATAAAGAACACTTTTTGAAATTAATGTAATGAAATGTTTACTCTTTGGTAACAATAAGTGAGTCTTTCCATTTGCAGGGCATAGTTACAGTAACATTTGAAGTTCCAGGAAATATAAAAGAAGAAGACTTAAATCTCTTTATTCAGGTATGTAGTACATCACTGTCAAGTCATTGTGGCTTTTTATAGAAAACCATCACATGCCATTCTCTTTATGAAAACTTTTCCTTTTTATAGAATCTTCTGTGGGAGAAGAATGTGAAAGATAAGACTGGGCACACTATGGACGTCATAAGACTGAAGGTTAGTCAGAAATGACCAACTTCTTTGTTTCGTGCTTTTCCTCTTTTACACCTAAAAAACTGCTGTGTGCTGTCAGTTACAGACCTATCAAAGGCGCTACTGGATCACTGTAGCAGAACAGACAAAATGGAGAATAGCAATTTGTCATTGTTCTGCATAGAGACAGTTTGTTATCTGCTGGCTGGTGGAACAACTCAAAAGGAGATAGCTGACAAAGAAGCAACCAGTCCTAAACATCAGTGGAAGAGTTAATAATCAGGACATAGTTAAATCACTTTTTAATTTTTCACCTCCATTGCTTTGAAAAGTTCCATCCATCTCACATGAATGTCTCCTTACCTAGGGATTGGATACTATAGATGGCTATCCATAATTATAATTGTTGGCATAATATGCAGAAGTTGAATTTGGCATAACATAACAGCACAATACTTGTTGTGGTCTACACTTAAAACTTTTTATGGTATTACCAGATGGTAGTTTTAAAGATACAGCTCATAAATACTCATCTTCATGGGCACTTCATATGTTTTTCAGTTGCATGGGTTTGAGAGGAGTATATATGACAATTTAGGATGTATTTTCATTTTTCTTATACAAAGCAGCCAAGTAAATAATTAAAAAATGAGAATCAAGTCTGTCATTTGGTAGGCTGTAAGAAATATAAGAAAATACACTCTGGTTTGTTTTCTGAGAACACTTGTGCGTCATGGATAGCAACATAATTATTTTCATTTCATTGGAAGAAAGGCAGTATTCTTGCTCTTCCAGCTACAAAATGAGAATATCCTTGTCTTCCCCTTCCTGACAAATAGAAGTAAATAGCCACTGATGCATCTTAAGCTGTCTGAAAACAGTACTGCTATGCACAAGTACATTTTTGTATGGAGCATTGGAATCAAAGTAATTCTTTAGGTGATCTGAGGCCTGTGATAAGCTGTGTGCTGGCGCTCAGTCACAGACAAATGCACCAAAGCAAATGAACTCCAAGTAATAATATAATGGGTTCCAAAGTTTGTCACTTCTGTATTTGTATCTTACCTGCTCTCATAATCCTTTTGGCAGTAATAGTCATAGAATGCCTACTAATATGTCAAATGCATGAAATAATTTTAACTCTCTTTTTTTTTTTTCCTTTAGGGAAGTATAAGACATGTTTTACAGAATGTGTTTCACTAAAATATTTTATAAAGTTTTACATGAAGTGATGAAAACTTTTTTTAAAAAACTTTTTTAATACAACTTTTGGTATGTGGGTTAATGGGCTCACTCTGACATTAATCCCTTCTAATTCTGTTGGTAGTCATTTCACTTCACAAATGTTTGTTCTTTCTCCAATATTCAAAGATTCTGTTTCAGAATAGTGAATAAGCTGAGCATGAGAACTTAATCAGAATAATCTGAAATCAAATGTTTTTGCTCATTTTACACCATCTTTGCTGGCAGTCAATCTTTCATGGACTCAGGCATGATACAGCATATATATATTCGAAGTGGCATAGTTCCTGATGACATTTTATTGTTGCTTGAACACGCTAGATACTGAACAAATGAGGAACAGAAGGCAGGGTATGGTGAAGTGTAATTATTAGTGTTTAACAAAATAAGGCGATGTGAGAATGGATGTTACAAGTAGAACTGATCATACCATGTGATTATCTTGACTAACTGGTGCAGAGTTGCCAGAAATATTTTCCCCTGCTTGGCCTAGTTTCAAAGTTTTTTCCCCCTCTTGCATATTTCCTTTCTAAAGGTTTGTTATATATCCTAACAGTTATTTTTCTGGTAAGGGACTGGTATCTATTCAAGGCAAATCTCATCAGGTGATAGTCCAAGGTGTCCATGAGCTCTATGATCTGGAAGAGACTGCAGTAGCCTGGAAAGAAGACGAAAAGAGAACAAATAGATTGGTCCTAATTGGTAAGAGGAAATAGTGTATCTCCCTGTTTGACTTTTAAGAAGCTGTTCTTTCAGCAGGCAGTCCTGTGACTTGCCCAGTGAGAAGCAACCGGCCTAAACTGGCCAGAGTAATAGCAGTGAGTATGTTCAGCATAACCTTCAGTCAAAGGTTTATCCATCAAGACCTCCTGTGGTTTTATATTCCAGCGCAGGGGAATCTATACTATCCCTTTTAGTGACATTAAAATAAAATACTAAGTATTCATAAATTATTTTGGCATATTTAATGTTATTTTTAAAATCCATAATAAATATGGTGATGGGAATGGTTTAAATGTTTGATCAAATATTCAGTAACTGTAAGGAAGGTGATTATAGCCATTAAAACGTATAAAATTTGTTTCTGAAAAGCTTGTAATGCTCAGGTTGTGCATTTCTATTTCCTACTTGTTACTCTCTGCTTTGCAAAGTGTTTTTATGACCAAAACCCATAATTTTTCCTCCTTTCCCCTACCTGTACAGCTTGAAGTCTGTTGTTGCCTGTAAAATCTGAAGTTATCTTGTTACCTGCAGTTTAATTTTAATATTGCTGGTTTCACTCATTGGTGTAATAAACATTTTCTTTGCTGAGAAGACTGGCAGGTTGCTACTTGCATGCATTTTTTGTGATACGCTCTAAAATACACTGTTCTCGTTACAGGCAGGAACTTGGATAAGGAGACCATCAAAGAAGTATTCATAGCTACTGTGAGAGAGAAACAAGGAATCAGTTGACATCAAACTACAAAAAAGATTAAATATCTGTGCTTAACCCTGCAAACTTTTTATGACAGAGAGACCGAATGACATGCAGTATAGTAGTTTCTTTTTCCTCTTGCAGTTTACACAACAGTTAATCCCTGAAATCCTCCTAAGAATCCCAGCTGATATACTGCTTAAAAATTAGCTTTTATGTCTAGAATCAAACACAAAGAATTCTGCCCTTTTGGATTTAGCTTACATTATCTCAGTGACACCGTTTACCTGTGCAGAAGCACAGACAGGCAAAAAGCTGTTGTTTATGCTGTACGTGAAGTATTACAGTAGGAATATGGTAAACAGGTTTGAAGCCTAGTGCTTTCTCCAGCTAACTCTCTTTTACTACTGGAAATGAAGCAACAGTGATTATTGCCAGAGATGTAATCACAGTAAAAAGTATTTAGTGTTTACTATTAAACTGTCTTCCATCTCTTTCCACTTGTTTTGTGATTTTTTAATGTATACATCCGTCCCAGGTACTGCTAAACCTGTTGTATAAATGAAACTAAAAATACATAGATAGCAGAGGCTTGAGACCACATGGAATATATACTATCTGCATAATAGCTATGAATGCAACGTTGAGTCACGTAGCCTGAGTGTTGGAAGATGTAGCTGGCCTCACAGATCTGCTAGGCCTTGACCCTGCCAGTTCAGGATTTGGCGGACCAAGGACAGCACATTTTCACTGTGTTGTGTAGGCTGCCCTGTGATTTGTTATGGGGTTCTCTGACACTGCTTTTGGGTGCTGTTTTGAAAACTTAGTTTGAAGCTTTTATCTCTGTGCTCATTACTTTTACACTTTAGAGTTGAACTTCTTGCCCTGTACCTTCTCCGGTTCACCTCTTAGCTTTAGAGGGATATGTTGACTATGGCTGGGTGAATGCGAAATGGGTGAATGCGAAATAAGTGAATGCAAGAAGATAAGGTGGAATTAAAAATGTTTCAAAACATAATTCTAGGACATGCAGCAGATACTCTGAAGAATGGACTTTTGGCTACAGTGCTACCTGGATGCTTGCTGATGTGTCTGGATAAGTAGACATTTGTTTTCAGTATCAGTGGTGTGTTACTTGTCACATAGCTAACATTTGCTTTAGGATAAAAGGTGCATCAAACTTAAAAAAAAACAAAAACCAAAACAAACAAAGAAATAAGTCCATTCCCTTATCAGCTGTCTTAAAGAATTTCTTTTTGCTTCTACTAAAAAAAATTACTTTGGAGTTTGTTTCCAAAGAGCTGAGCAAGGAGGCATTGTTCATCTTTCACTGCCGGGAGCTGGCGTCTTGTTTGATTAATATGTGAAGTCACGTGTCCAATAAGATAGAGCTCTTCAGTCTCCCAGTGGATACATTAGGAGACATGACTTCATTCCTCACATCATAAATTGTTTTAGATAGCTTGAAGAAGTTTCCAGAAATTAACTGTTTCTGTAAACTAAAGCAAGGTAAAAAGAAGGAACAGTCTACTTAAAATGTTGCTTTCTGTTTAGCGGAGCATTGGTGGCATTTGAGTGAGGTGGGTATATTGTTGAGCAACACTGGCAGTTTCCCTTAGCAATTGCATCTCTTCATTTTGAAGACTAATACATATTTTCTCACTGATACATGTTTTGGATTGCATAAATGACACTTAGTCCTGCATGAAAGTGATTGCCATCAGTGTTTTATGGATTGAGTTACAAACATCATGTAAATGTAAAATTGTGGATAATACATTTGTATTTGTTGCTGCTTATTACTTCCATTCATCATAAAGTGATCAAATACCTTCTAGCTTATAAATGCCTCAGGTAATTGAAGAACTCTGTTATCTTTAGAAGCATGAAGTGCCCAACTGATCATTCATTTTCCATTTGAAAAAAAAGTTCAGGCATTTAATAAGACCTTCAACCACGAGTCACAAGGGAACAAGCCATGGATGGCTTACACACTGTCATATTTTAGGTGCTTATTTTTTATATTTGCTCACCAACCACATACTCCAAAATTCCCACAATGACTGTCAATATACTGGGGTGTTTTTTTGTTGCTGTAATGGGGCATCTCTGGAGCTGGGAATCTGTATCGCTCATCTTGCTATTACTCATTCTTCCTGCGTAGGACTTTCCCTGCACTGCTCGCAGTGGTAGTGTCAGAGGAGCTTTAGTCAGTGTGCACAGCTTTGTCTCCTTGTCTCCTGTAAACTGCCTGCATATTTCCAGGGAGTCCCTGGGATGGAGAGCAAGCAGCTCCTGGGCAGGGTGAGAATATGCACGTCTCCATCCTTGCTGGCTGTCAGGATGATGACTCTGTGTTGTCTTTCTCTGTTCTCTTCATGCATAATGACACTGGTAACACAGCCAGTCAAGGGCCAGCTCTTCATCCTCTTCTCCCAAGAAGATTGCTGGGTTTTATTCTTGGATATTTATTTGTCTTTTCCTGGTCTGTTATACGCCCAGCATGGGGACATCATGTGAAAATGAAAAGAGGAAGAAAGGTACATGACAGAGCTGCAGTAAAACCTGCTCTTAGCGAACTGATTGCTGGATGCTTTCAGTATTTTTGTTACTGGCAGTTACATCAAGGATGGCTTTCTCCAAGGAACCGGAACTGGGCTAAAGTGAGGTGGGGCTGGAGGCTGTAGGGAGCAGGTGGACACCACTCAGCCCTGTCCTGGGATGGCGGTGGCATGGGCGGTGGGGTGGCTGAGGGATGCTCAGGGTGGGGCGAGGAGGGGTCTGGCCAGGAAAGCCATTAGCATTTCTCCCCATATAGGTCCCAGGAGGGGCACAGGGGGGAGCGAGCTGCACCTTCTTGTGAGGAAGTGGTGGCTGTCATGGCTGTGGGGCAGCCATCCGCACCTGGGCCTGCTTCAAAGCCAAAATAACTCCCAGGATAGCAACGCTTCACTCCCCACCTCCAAGACACACTAAGCCCTAGGCACACGCTCAGGATCAATCTCGTCAACAAAACCCACGCACTTTCTTCCCTAGCAGAGGCAGAGGAGTTTCTTTCCTAGAAGCATATTGCAATGATTTGATCACCTCTGCGCCCTCGTGACCATCAAGCGTCTACAGAAATCACCTTCCCAAAACAGCATTTTTTCCACTGTATTCTACTTTCCACTTGGTTTTATAGGCTCTGTTAAACTTGAAAATGACAGAAATGATCTGCTTGCATTAACCCATCATACCATTTGTTTATATCATCAGTCATGTTTAATCTTCAGGAATTACCCAGGGAGGTGGATGAGGTTTAATTTTTCTGTTTTATTATGCCCTTTAAAATGTAAGCAGTTCTGAATTTGCTATTTTTTCACTAGATTCTTACTTTCTAATCCTCAAGTATAAAGACCTCCATCCCCACCCTCCCACCACACCAGGGCGGGCTGTCATCCCTGTCCCGTCCCCCATGGGCAGGATGTGGCTGGAGGGGACAGGACGGGTCGGTCTGGGGTCCCAGCGGCCCGCTGTCCCCATGAGCCACCCTGCTCCTCCACCGTCCTCACCAGCTGGTCCGCCATGCAGAGACCACAGCGGCGGTATCCGCACCTCCACCCCGGCCACTTCCCCTGCTACCGGGAGCGCCCGCCCGAGCAGTGTCCGTTGGTTCTTCTTCCTCCCTTTCGGACCCACTTGAGCATCATTTTTGTATGTTTGCTACCACGCTTTTCTCTTCCTTCATGGTTCTGCAGCTCCACATTGCATCCCAATTTACTATATACATTTAGAAATCCTGGGTACCATGCATTTGTTCTCTTTTTTTACACTTAAACGCAGTTTTATCCAGGTCTGAGTCTGCATTGTTTTAACTGACCATGGGTGAATTGTTTATAGCAGTGGGGTCCCAGTGCTAAGCCTGCGCCCCGTGTCTTACCACCCCATGCCTGTTCTCCTCTACACCACATCCTTGTCTCCACTTACCAAGACCGCTGACATTGTAGTATCAAGCATGTGTTTCTCTATGCTGCGTCATTATTTTACAGCCATAGGTATCTCATTCTACACAGAATGGCGGCTTGTTACTGCTAGCTATAAAAACCTACGGTTGTAACATGCAAGGACAAAAAAGGAAAACAAATTAGCAATAGACACCTGGTCAGTTAGAGAAACTGCTGTCGTAAGTAAACCAAATAACATGAAGCTGTGGGTAGGTCAAGAAAAGACCAGCCAGACCAGGGGTGACAAACCTCAGCCCTGAGGCCCTGCACACTCAGTACGAAGCTTATGGCCTGTTACTGGCAGTGGCAGTGCCATACTGCAAGACGACATGGTTATGTTCCCATCCCAGTGCCCTGCATACGGTCCTTCTGTTCTTCCGGGCATAGACATGCGGGCAAACGGAGCAAAGAGGAATTCCAAGTCTGGTTAGGGCCAGCAGCTTCATTCACAGAGGCAGCCGTCAGGGCTCCAGTGCAGCTTGGTCTCAGTCCTGCATCCACAGACATCCATGGAAATTCTGGGAAAAGAACTCAGCTGTAACAGATCAAGCATCAAGCAGTCTAGGACATGTATTGCTTGTTAAGAGTTGAGTAAAACACTTGCCACTTCTATTTACTTATAATTATTGGTCTGAAGTGTAGTTTTATTGTACTGTTTCCAGTCTTCGAGCATAATGGCAATTCCCAGTGATGTTACTGTCCTCACTCATGTAGTCTGAAATATCTACCAGTCACACATTGCTGTCTTAACAGGATATCTATCTGTTGCCTGTTGCATCTGTTTCAATTTAATCATTTCAATCTGTTCATCTACAAGCACAGTTAGTTTGTTAATTGGTTTCTTTATTACTTTCTCTGTACTGTTCTTGTTTGAAACTTCTTTTTAATAGGAATGAGCAGCTAATAATGATTTTTATACTCTTAAATTTACTAAGATATTGGTATTTTTATAATTTCATTTTCAGTTAAATGCAACAGGAAAGACTATGGTTCTCTATGGTTTGTCCAGTGCAGAAGTTTGTTTTTATTCACAACAGGTTGCTCAGAATCACAGCATCGAATCTTTCCTTATGGAGAAAGTTTTTTTAAAAAACCCAACACTACAACTAGCTGCTAACAATGTATAACAACATAACACCATTATAACATTATAACAGGGTGAAGGGGCCTGGTTGTTGTACAGCTAAACCCTGTGAGTAGCGGCAGGGCAGAGCAGAGCAGCCTGCGGGCGGAAGGGCTGGCCTCCTGCACCACTGGGTCTCCCAGTTGGTCCTTCCTCGCCCTTTTCTCCCAGCTGACCCTTCTTCCCCCTTTCTTTCAGCACATTTTCTTAGGATGCACTGATGTAGTCACTTAGGGAGCTTTTTTTAAAAAAAGCTGTCAAGAGTGTGAGCAGTTACTGCTCCTCTCCTGGAGATGCCCACCTTCTCTGCAGAAGGGCTCCAGTCAGCGCTGCCTAAACCATTTCAGTGCCAGGTCAAACCAGTTAGGTCAGGTTGTCCTGAACATCAGACTGGTGTGACACTGCACTGAAGAAGATCACGTTTGCATAATGCTCTGATAAGAGCATTAACCTCAGCTGATGAACTGTGTAACACATGGCTGGGAAAGATAATATTTTCAACCATGCTAGCTGAAAGGGGGTCTACATTACAATAGCTTAATTCACTGCAACTGCATCATTCTTTTAGTGGCATTGTTAGCAGGTGCCATTTTTTAAAACTATCTTGTTCTGGAACCCCTGTTTGTAAGAAGAGAGCACAAAAAATTAAACAGACTTCTCAAAAGGAACATGTGAAAGTCGATTAAAATTCTTCCTCTCTGTTCATGCTAAAATATGCTTTAGAAAACTCTTCAATTTGCTGAAGAAATGAGAATTTTTCACCCCTTGAGAAGTGGACATTTCTGGTCTCTATTTTTTCTGCTAGGAGCTGAGATGAATTCACAGCTCTAGAAGTAACCTTTAACTGTGCTTTCTATGTTTAGTTTGCTTTTCCCTTCTACTGCTATGCTTCCCCCCCCCCCGCCCCGCATCATTTGTCAGTCATTTTAATCACCACTGTGAAAGCCTTTTCACAGATTAAAGTGTTCGTAGTCCAGTAGAAGTCACAACCAGAACTGAAGACTATAGCTGGATCTAGATACATTCAGAGCAGAGGAAAGCTGAAGTTTTCTTTCAGGTATTTAACCGTTTGAAGCAACCTGGAGTCTCAGATACCTGAGGTCCTTAATTTAAATCAAAGTAAGATATCCTTGTAGAATACACTTTGTGGTTCATATTCCTTGGTATCATATTCCTGAAGCTACTGGATAACATATGAGAGGTTGTTTTACTGTAACATGCAGGAAAGTCAGATCAGGTATCATATATCTGTGTTTTTTTGACCTGAGAAACTGATTTTTCTTTCTTTTCCCTGTCAAGTTTTTTGCCTATCAATTCAGTAATTTTTAAAATTAATTTCATAGTACTGATTCTATATTTTTTACTATAAATAAGGTAAAATAAATCTGAAAGAGAAATTTTGGCATGTTCAGGGATCATGTATTCACAGTATTGTTCTGCACTGTGTCTATGGTCATCCATTCTGTTGCAGCAAGACAATTTTTTTAGATACAAGTTCCCCCATACAAAACCCCCATTATAGTCACAGTATCCAATTCAGGATAAGCACTGCAAAATTCAAAATCTTTTAAATCCTGTTGCATGGTTTAAGAGTATCTGTGGTATGGAGTTTGTCAAAGTGAAAGGACTGGTTCAGGTTACCAGGGTAGACACCAAACAACACTTGTGGCAGTCCCTGGATAATTAGTGCTTCATGCTGCCTTGGAAGCTGACTTTCAACTAATTGCCTGGCAGGTTAAGGGAAGTCCCGTGCTAATGCATGCTTGCGGATGAAACATACCTCCTTGGCGGGTGAGACTTTCCACGTACTTTGACAACATACTTTTTAGAAGAGGTAGATTTAAAAATAAGGCAAACTATCAGTGTAAGTCCAGTAGTCTCTGACCAGCTACAGGTCCCTTACATAGAGCTAAGTTCAGCTTCCTTTGCAACAGCCATGGCTGGTCACTCACCTGCTCTTCCCGAGGCTTCATGAGCATGGGCATGGAGCCCCTGTCCAGCCCCTGAGTGCCCCTTACCTGGCCCTTCTGCCTTTGCAGGAGCTCACTGATCCCTCGATCGGTCCCTTGGCTCAAATCAACATTTAACCATTGTTAACCATTTTTGCACTGTGAGCTTCATTCATTAATTCGCCATGTGAATGACCAGCGCTCTTGCCTGTGCACTGTGAGAGTAAGCATGTGTATAATGGAAAACATGGCAATTTACAATAGTTTAGTGTGTGATTTAACTTGAATTAATTTTTCATTCATATGTACTATTTGAGTTTTAAGATAACAAATCAATAATAAACTTACTACAGATAACAATACAATGATTATTAACATAGGTATAACATCCATTGCAGTACATTGGTAGTTTTTGGTGACCAGCCATCGTACTGATGATGCTGAATAAGGGTGGTTTCCACCTCGCTAACTGAATCAGTGTAATACTACCATATATCATTTTTATTTCTCATTCCCCTAAGCATTTTCTAATTTCAGACAGATGTTGAGTAACCTTGTTACTTAGTTTGAGAGAGTTATATAGCATATATGGTATATATGTAGCATATTGGGGGTTTGGACTAGATGACCTTTGAAGGTCCCTTCCAACCCAAACTATTCTTCTGTGAATTTATGATTCCGTGATCCTATGATGTTGAAGATTACTTCAATCACTACTGAGGTTTTAAATGGTGCAAAATAAGACACCTCCTGCTCAGTCGTGTGAGAGGTTAACTAACAACTCTTTTGGTAGTTTGGTCAAAACCACAGCACATTACAATGGCAAATGCTGCCAGGTCCAAAATTTATATTGCCTTTGAAGCAAATAGTATTGGAAGTGGATACTCTGCCACCAAACCATTGTCATATACTCATGTCTCATTACCACAGACATGTTGCCAGACACTGGTAGCAGATCAGAGTCTAACTGTGGCTGTGAAGTTGGGTAGCGGTTAATTTTCAATACCTGAGGTGCTCCAAGGGCAAGGTGAACCCACAGGAGTCTGGTTGCAGGGCTATACCCCAACCACCAATGTTCCCACAGGGGTCAGGTAGCTCCACATTTTCCTGCAAGACAATAAAGCTTGGACATAAGACTTGGAGGTCTCAGGGTGTAACGTCAGCAGCACCTTGCACATTCCTGTTGTGAAACAAGGGTCACCTGGTGGACCCCAAGTTGCATGTTTAACCACAGCTTCAGCTCTAGAGCTTCAGGGGGGGTTTACCTCAGCTTTAACAGGATTTTGTACTGCTTTTAACATGAACCCTTTGTATGGGACTTCTCACAGGGGTTTGCCACAGGTTTAGCTGACGTATGACTCCCCATGGTGCGATCCACAATGGGAGGTGGGACTAGGGTCCCTCCCGCTGTTGTCCCCTTTCCACCACAGGTGGAAAATCCATGCACTCTGTCCCAGCCAACCAGGGTTGCACTTCTTTATTCTCAAACTGTGCCCTGTTGACAGAGGGTGTTTCTTGGAGTGGGGGAGAAGCAGCAGACTGGCATCCAGGCAGCCCCTTCCTAGCCATGCTGCCCCACCATTTGTTTCAGCCAAACCATTGATCATCTGATATCACTTTCTGCCAAGGTGGGTTTTTAGTTGGTTTTAGTTTTTTTTCCCACCTGTGGGCATGTACATCTCCTATGGATATGTTCCCAGATTGCGCTATAGCACAAATCCTTTCCCAGTGTTTTCCCTGGACAGATGCACGGTAGTTTTCTGTGCTGCCCCAGGGGAAACCAGTTAAAATTTTCAGCAGTGGGCGCACAGACCCTGATTCCCCTTCCTCCAGTGAGCGGCCCAGCGCAGCAGCCCTGCCCACACAACCAGCAGCACTTTCCCAGAGGGGTACTGGCCAGGATTTACAGCCAGCAGTAGTACGGCAATCCTTTTTACATTGCCCTTCTTGTTGCCATCATCTCCGTTGATCTCCAGTAGTGTAAAGGAGCGGGTAGAGAGGACGGGCCCTGTAGATAGGTATATCAACCCTGATAATAAAAAGTTTTTTTAACAGGCCATCCTAGGCTGTTATATGGTGAATGTTTCTTTTTTTTCTATAATACCCTGTTGCTGGGTTTGTTTGATTAATTCTCTCACACGTTTTATAGCAGGAGCAAGTAGCTTATACTGATGAATATTAATGGAAAATATTAACTATTAGGCAGGGGTGGGGCTATCTGTAGTATATTTGTAGGCTTAATCATGTGGCAAATTGTCTTTACTGTAACGGGAGGACTACCGATTTCCTATTTACCCCAGCTAGCTACCCAAGATTGTCCTTTCACAGTACCCATTCTGAGAATACTGATTTTGCCCAATAACAAGGGGCGTAAGGTCCACCCACTGCAGCACATTAATTTGGCCCATACCCTGCTCTGGCTGCGGGTGGTGCTGGCTCCCCCCTGCACTTCAACCGCTGGGGTGTTCAGCTGCCGGGGCTGATACCCCCTGATTGTGGGATGCGGAGGGAGATGGTGGGTCCTCCTCTCCTCCTCTCCAATTCCCTGGTTTCTCCTGGGGCTGTCTCAGCATTCAGCTGGCACACCATGCATTACCTCCTTGCTAACCTGGTATCCCAGTATTTCCACCTAACCTGGCTGTGTTGGTCAGGCACTTTGCCTGGAGGGTTTTTTTTTCCCCGCAGGGC
Source organism: Aquila chrysaetos chrysaetos (assembly GCF_900496995.4). NCBI lineage: Eukaryota > Metazoa > Chordata > Aves > Accipitriformes > Accipitridae > Aquila > Aquila chrysaetos. The sequence continues at coordinate 58,683,306 of NC_044030.1, forward strand.
AAGTTAACCAGGGCAGAGTGTGGGGGGCACTGCAGCAGCACAGTCCCAAACTTTACCTCGGAGCCTGCCATTTCATTTAACGGTGAAGCAAGCAGAACACTGCTCTTACTCTGGGCTCTGGGGCACACGGCATTGCCACGGGTTAGCACTTGGGGTCTGCCCATCCCGGGATGTCTGTGGTGGCAGACGTGAGCAAGGGGTCCATCTGCAAGTGCGGAGCGTTCCCCTCAGCCGTGTACCTGGGGCCTGTTGGAGTAGCTGGTAACAGTGATCCCTCCATGGCCAGCCATCGGCTGTGACACCAGGATGCAGTGCTGGTTGTAAGCACCTGCTCTCTTCTACACCTAGGTGCACTGCATTTTACATGCTGTGTTACCTTCCATATCTGCTTCTTTCTTTCCTTCCAGAGCACACAGCACTCTCCCACAGGCACATCTCCCTCTCCCTTCTCCTGTTGCACATGTGAGATGCATGCCCTGCACATATTTCACACTTGCTCCAAGATCCCAGGTCTGGATAAGACAGATACCTAACAAATTTCTGTCTGTACCTTATGCTGTCTCCCAGGATCTAAGCCTTTTCCATATGCAAACCTTTAACTAAGCTGTAAGACTTGTGGGTACACAAGGGATGGCACATGGCAGGGAAAAGAAAGCACTTGCACTTTTTCTGTACTTATTTAAAATGGACTCTCAGACTTTCTGAACATAAAAATGTGTGACAGTTTCATTAATTCCTGAAGTCTTGTAGTTGCACTACATTTTCCAGTAAAGCAACTTGTTCCTTCACCAGAAGAGGAAGGAGACTGTCCCTGTATTTCACCCACCATCAGCTGACCGGTCAGATAAATCTTTGTCCATTACAAATTAGTGTTTATCATTCAGGTGATGTGCCAATTGCTGTGCAGTAGTGGCAGTCAGATATTTTTTGGTGAAGGCCAGAACACAGCTGTGTGGCTTGGGAATAGGGAGTTTCTTGTTGCAAGAGCTGTTCCTGGCATCCCAAGTCCTTTGGTAGAGGAAGAGATTGTGTTGCTGTGTGCTGTGAGGCTGAGTGTTTCCCAAGGACACATTTAAAGTCCTGAGTCTAATGTGAACTGCCCATCAGTTAGGAATTGCTTCCTGTTGTTGTTGGATTACTCATCGTGTAAACCAGTTTAGGAACCTCAAGTGCAAGAGAAGCAGCAGAGAATTACAAATCAAGTTGTAAAACCATGGGTTTTGCATTTATTCTCTTTGACTTACATCATTAAATACTGCAAAAAATTATTTCTCCAGCAGTCAAGGGGGGCAATACCTGTTACAGTAATGTTCAGTGTTACTAACATCCAGTTTTACTGGATAATAACATCCACAACATCTCATGCAGAATGTGGATTTTGCATGGAGTAAAAAGACCAGTCATCCCATTGCCAGCATAGGGCTTTTCCCTTCCTCGGGCAGTGAGCCTCAGCCAAGGACAGTAGCCAGCAGAGTTTAGGAATTTCTGCAGCACAGCTGCCTCTCTTGCTTTTTAGGGAGTTAGCTAGGGCCAGTATCAGCATATCTCTCTAAATGTTGTGCTAGCACTTGGAGGCAGTTGGCATTTTTGCCTCCAGCGTTTTCTTCTGCCCTTGCTCCATCCCACACTGTGTCACCCTATTTTATAAGCAATGTCTGCCCACATTCATTGCTGATTCTGAAGTATTTCTGTGTTTCATGGATTGAAGTCCTTGAGGTTTCAAATTTATTTTGCTTACATATTTCCATATTTTCCTCTACAATATTTTCCAGGAAAGTCACATATGTTATACAGTACCTTTTAAAATCATCTGAGTGTCAATATTCATGAGTTCCTTATTTTAGCTGCCGTCAAACTGATTGGTTTACAGGGCTGAGGAACGGATAGCCTCATATATGACAGCAGACTTTGGGAAAGGGGGAAATCTGATTTTAAAAACTTTAAAAATACCCATTTTTACTTTCAGTTTTACTAGAAGACTATTCTTCAGAAATCTAAGTGTGAGGCAAATCTGCTTGGGTTAATTTGTTCTGCTTTCCTAAGAATTAACTTTACTTTCCTAGTTTATAAATTCCCTTATGGGCTGGCTTCCCCCTGCTAGGAACACCTTTCTTTTTTTTTTTTTTCAGAGGACAAGTAGAGAAGGTTGCATCTCCGTGGCTGACTCTTCCTGTTGCCAAAACTGTGCCTACCTTACGATAAGCCCTTCTTCTCCAGTTTTTTTTCTTCTAAAAGCCTTTCTTTGGATACCTTTTGTGGCAGTTCCTTCCCTAATACAAAGAAAGGGTAGTTAGCTGAAGTCAAGTCCCATTTCCTCTAGAATCTGAACTTCAGTATTATCTGTTTAAGGTTGCTTTTTTTTTGAGAAACTCTGATGCCTTACTTACACTGATATGGCTGCCATAAATGTATTGGGGGTTATCCGAACAAAGGCTGTGTTGATATGACATTAAAACTGTATTTTCCAGAAGGACCTAGTCATAATAATAGAATCATAGAATCATAAAGTCATAGAATCATAGAATAGTTTGAATTGGAAAGGAACTTTAAAGATCATCTAGTCCCTCCCCTGCCCTGCAATGAGCAAGGATGTCTTCAACTAGATCAGGTTTCTTATAAATAATAGCCTGAATAAACAAATCTTCTTAAGCATAATATTTTTATTTGCTTCTTTGTAAAAATTCTGCTGCTTATTCCTGAAAACATCCCTGTGGGATCAGCATCTGCCTTAGAGGAATTGAAGGAAGGTGAGTAAAAAATCAAAACTGACAGTTTCTGGAGTTCTGGTTTGCAAACAAGAACATCAGAAAGCCTAATATCTCAGAGGACAACTCCTCAAAGTTAGGACTATAAAGCAGCACCCTGCTTGGGCTGAAACAAAGAATTTACAGGCCAGTGAGTGAGTTTTACTCAATGAAAAACTCTGCTGTTGTCTCCAGGGGGAACAGAATTTGTTTCCAAATGGGGATTTAACCCAGATCCTCACTTAACACAGTATTTCTTTGCCTATTTTTACCTTTTAATAATTGAGCTGCTGGCAGGACAGAAAAGGTCACAGAAAACGAGTATTTGCTGTCATCTAGTGGTAATATTTATTTTAGCAACGGTTTGTTCTTGGCTCTGCAACAATGTAGTTTTAGTTTTTCCTAGGAAATTCCGCACCTGATTTTGGTTTTATGCTCTTTTCCAGGCAGTAAAGGAGAGGATTTATGGAGAATAAAAAGCTTGTATCCTTTTACTGATCGTTCAGTCCAAAACCGTAGTGAGATTTTTTTCCTGCCAAATGCTTTCCTCTTTCTTCTAAAACTAAGAGAATTCTGACTTCATTTTTTTGATAAAGGACTTTGCTGACATCATTACAAGATTGAATGATGATGTCAAAGGTGCCTGAGAAGTTAAGCTTTAGCTTCCCACCATAGGAAGAGAGATAACTTTAATCATCTTCTTCAAACATAGTGGAGACAACGTTACCTTTAGAGTTAATTTTTTTCCCCCCACAGATATTCTTGCTACAGGATGGACAGTGATGCTTGGAATCTTGAGGTATCATTCACATCTCTAATATACCATGCATGGTGTGCCGAGTTACCTTCTATTGCTTGGTTAACTCTGTAGATATCAATAAAGCTGCATGAATTTATACTCTTTGAAGAACTGTCAAATAAGACACTCCTGCTTTGCATTATTTAAAGGCAGTTACACTGACAGCTGTTAGATGGCATGTGCTCTGGACAGGACTGTCCAATGATGCAGCAGAAAACCATGGATGTTAAACCTGGGATGCTGCATTCTGCCCAAGGAAAGGATGCATACAGCACTGCTGGGAAAGGGTAGGATGGATGAGGAAAAAAGGCTATGCCATAATACACCCTTTATTAAGAGATAACACTCGAAAAAGTGATGTGGGGTCCACAAAGACCCACTTCCAAGTTTATGTGAACCCCTTTTTAACTATCTATCTGTGTCATAACAATGTGTATTATAAAGGAGAAAGTTAAATTGTTGTATGTTTTCACATACGCTTCTGGCCCTTTCCACTTGAATGTGATCTTACGAAGGCTGAAAGACCAGCTTGTAAACTTTGGACCAAGATGACTGCAGAAGTATTTTGTGTTAAGGCATGGATAGATTCAACACTGGAGAAAAGCTGAAAGTAAAGGTACAGAATCTCAGGAAACTGCCATTTTGGTAGGGTGTTTGCTGGTTAATCATGTGGCCATGGGACAGGCTGGAAGGGAAGTGGCATCTTTGACATAGTCTGATTCAAAGTAACAGCAGACAAGCAAAGACCTACAAGAGAAGTCAAAGCAGCACCCTTGGTAAAAGTGGTAGGTAGAAACAGCCTTCCACTTCTGTGCAAGGTGAGCCTCCTGGGAAAAAAAACACCCTTGTAATTCTAGAGTAAAGAAATAAAGCAGCATGTTACTTCTCTAAAAGCATGGTGGTCTAAATAAGACAGACTTGTTCAAGCCCGTTCCACGACAGGTTCATTTCTGCAGCAGTAGGCTCCAAAGACCTCAACCCAGGTGTGCACTGCAGGTATAAATAGATATATTAACTCAGTGTCTCTGGCAATCTTAAGGAAATGCCCTATTTAACACCTGCAAATTGATACTTTATTTTATTTTAGCTAACATTCTATTGCAACTGCCAAGTACAGCTACACTCATTTTCCAGAGTACATCAAATTTTGGTCCATTTACATTTTCACAGAATCTAAATAAGAAAAGCTGAAGTTACCCTGGATTTACCTGAGGCCAGACGAAAAGTCAGTCAAAACCAGGAGCAGAAGACACACCAAAACCGAAAGGCTGGTTTGTCTGACTACAAGTGCCCAAAGACATACATCCAAATGGTTATTCCTAATTAAGCACCCTTCCTGGCTTGCAGGTCGTGAGAACTGAGAGCAAACTCCACAGGGAGGAGCCAGACAATATGGTAGGTTATGGAAGGGAAAAACAAATCAGACTTTTCCTGTGGGCAGGCCCTCCAAGAGCAGACTTTAAGCTAGACCAGACATGCCCACAGGAGGAGGCGCTGCTCGACCACTTTCCACATTGCGGGTGGGACCTGCAGTCGGGTTGGGGCTCTCGGCTGCAAATCAGGACTCCGATGCAATTATTCCTTTGACTCACTTTGATTTTTTTCTGGATCTTAAAGTCAATGGTTCTTTCTGGATTATTTTTGTCAATTTGAAGTACTGCTTTTATGTCTGTCTAGCCTCTTTAGTGACCACTCGAATGTGGAGAGATTGTTTAGCAGACACAGTATGTTGCTGTAAGAAATTTGTCTTCTTTTCGTCAGCTATGGTCAGAAGATAAAATAAATTCCCTTGCAAAATCAATTTGTCAGCTAAAATTTAGAGTATGTATGCTGAAAAATTACTTGACCTTTGACATGAGAGAGAAACTCTTAAAAAGAGAAAAATCCCGAGTTCTTTATCCAACAGTAGTCCCCCAAATGGCAGGGCCCGAAACAGCAGGCAGTGAAGAGTGAAGTTAACAATGTCTTTTTCAGTGGGTGCAAAAACAACGGAAACCTTTAAGCAACTATGCAAAGTGATCAAAACCATGTTATTGACACTTGCTAAGGAATTACTGGAATTCTGTCTGGACCCTTTCTTAAAATAGGCTTTTTTAATCCCTAGGTCTCAAAGCACTTTCTAAAAAACCAGTGAACTTGGTTGGTGAACTGAGGGACTTAAATATATTGTGACTTCCCCAAAAAACTTAGAAAGAAAACTGGTATTAAAATCCTCACCCCACCCCACCCCATTCCAAGGAGCTGTTTTTCCGTGCTGCTTTCTTCTTCCATTTTTATTGTATTCCTGAACAGTTTTAGCTTGAGTCCTTGTCAGAGACACTGTGACTTAGAGCAGGGGTGATAACAGTTTGCTTTTCCTACCTTGATATATTGCTGTAGAAGCCAGTATATATAAGACAAGGAATCCCTGTACCAAACAATCATTATGTCGAGTGTGTATCTTCCTTCAGATTTGTTTATTATCAGAAAAGGTATCAGGGGAACATTTCCTGCTCTGCATTTTTAAACCTTGTATATGCTTTGACTTAATGTTAAAAATCCCTGGCTTTTTAAACAGATGGACAGTAGATCTGCACTATAAATTCAGTCTCCGCTTCATGTACCAATCTGTTAGTACAGCAAGAAAAACAGCATTTTTCGCTGTTACCTTTACTACCTAGCATGCCCAGGGCTGGTAGTTAGATAGCCAGGACATATTTGAGAATGAGTGTTTCACTTCTGTATTATCACTGCCCAGCTGCCAGGATCAGACCATTGTGCCTCAGCTGGGATTTTCATTTTACCCAGTAATTCCACCACTGAAAAGGATGAACACACACAGAATATGCTAGCTTGTAAGGAGTGGACTTTAGACCATGAAGTAATTCGCTGCCAGGATTCTGCAGTGCACAAGTGGATGATCACGTGGAAGAGGCCATTCAGTTGGCAGTATCTGTAAGGCATATTTTGTCATGGTTATAGAACATGATGTCATCTGAGCATTACAGCCTGGAGGGCCTAGTCTTGTGTCACTCTCATTGGATGCAGTGGTAGTACTTCTCACACCTCTGAAAATCGGACCTGAAATCTGCAAGTCTGTGGCAGCAGGACCTGTTTGTAGGTTGTGTTTTAGTCTTTGCATATCATGTGCCAGAATGCCAATCATAAGGATAAAGTTTCCACTCTTAACTTGTAACATAATTGGTAAATAGCCATAAATGGAAGTGTAAGGCTTCCACAGAGCCTATGGAGTAAGCTCCTGCTAAATTGGGCCTTGATGACATGGTGCCTTACTTGGCAGTGCAGCCAGCTTCTTAAACAGAATATATCTATCTCCATCACACAGTCTAGCAAGACTGTGGTGACTGCACATTTAATTTTACATATAGTAAGATTAGTTAACTTACTTATCTGCAGTTAGAAAAACAGAATGAATCTCTTGACCGTGGCCAAAACTGAGAGTGTGAAGCATCCTTCCATATTCAGCACTTCCACGCAGAGCTTGTGTTGGACTCAGAGAATCTGTCACTTCCTGAGCAGGAATTTAATTAGTTAATTACAAAATGTTAATATTTGAGAATGTTAGTATTTTAGATGGCTTAAGTATATTTCCAGATTTTGTGAAGAATTCACATGGGATCCATGTCAGACATCTGTGTTTTTTGGGGGATTGCATCTCTGCTACATTCATTCTGGGCATTAATGATATGTAAGCATATTTATGGGGTAGCAGGAGAGGATTGTATTGCAGTGTCCTCTCCAGCTGCCTTCTCCTCCCATGAGAGAGGAGACCACCTGACTGTGTAGCTCTTTCCTGTTCCCAGCCTTTCCCTTCTTCATCCCCACCATAGATCTTTCCGCCCTTGAATCATGTTACTTCCCAATCTGTACTTAATTAAAGGACAGCAACAAACATAGCACGTGCTGATGGTTCATCATTCTATCCTGAACTTTGTGGTATTAATTTATTTTTAATTGCCAGACAGAAAAAAAAAAATCACATCTATATATAAATCCCAACATGAACTCAACTGAAAAATACAGACTTTCTTCCCAGAAGATGCCCTCTGCAGATGTCCTAACTCCTAATATTGGTGGCTAGCATGTGCCCAAAGAATTGTACAAATTTTACAGCTTATTTGAATTATTGAATCTAGCAGCTGTTAAACAAGGGTTACTGAACAGTACCAGGAAAAACTTGAATCATATGTTACTTACAGCCTTTTTATCAAAGTAGCATTTATTCCACGCCTTGTTCCCCCCTGCACCAATCCAGACAGGCTGCCTAATGAGAAGCTGTGATTTGTGCAGAAGCATATCCACTATAACCTGGATTTCAGACATCCAGCAAAAGCTGTTGCACAGCAGTGCCTGTTTTGGTCTACACAGCCACTTAGCAAACCTAGGATGTGGAGTAGGACTTAAACACATCTGTTATTATTTCCCTTAATCTACAAGGAGTGCGTAACAGGTGACGGATCTAAGAAAGCTGTGTAAATAAGTAGAATGGTGCTCTTGCTAGTGAGGCAACATACTCAGAGGAGGAGCATTGCATAGCCCCTTGCAGGACCGGAGAGAGGGCTTACTTTGACTCCCAGGAATTACATTTTGTTTCCTCTCCCATGCTGGTGAGTCACATTCCAAGCTGCTGTTAAGGCGATAGGAGAATTAAAAGTGTCAGCTGCTTCCCCTTCTCATTCCAGTCCTGGCAGCGGAGGCTAGACCAGCAATGGAGCTGCTGAACTAACTGTGGCAGGACTAGAGCGGGAACAAAGACAGTTGCTTGGGCGCATGTTCAGATTCTGCTTCTTCCCCACATTGTCAAGAACCATTGCACGATGTATCTGTTGTTCATAACCTTGCATAACACCTCATGGCCTAGCATTCAGTGCGCTTGGCTGAGTATTTCTATGGAATTATTGAAAACAAGAATGATGGGACTGATCTGTCAGTAAGTGGAAAATGAAAAATTGCTAGTGATTCTAAGATATCCAAAGCACTAGTTTAAGTAGGCATATTGTTAGAGTTTTGAAATGGAGATTTATCTTGATGTTCTCTGTTATGCACAAAACTAATAAACTTTCTGCAACAGAGTCTCTGGCCATTTTGGAGGATGCACTTTTTACAAAAGTTGCTTTCTCTGTTATGTTAATGATTGCTGATCTTCCTTCCTCCCTTCCTCAGTCCCTTCCTTCCTTCCTTCCTTGTTTCTTCTGGTTTGATGGGTAGTAACAAGCAATTTTGTAAGTCAGACCTGACTTGTACAACATCACGAGTTGCTGACATAGCAGTAAATCAGATGTCTATCATGAGAATTATGTTTTCAGGGATTTTTTTTCCTGTTTGGGCTTTGTAAATCAATTTGCATATAAGTTTGTGTGAAAATGTTCCTTAGAACAACCGCCTTGTTTCACAGTAATTAGAGACTTACAGCTGTAGTGAAATATAGCCTTTTTTGGTGATTAAGTATAATTTCCAGAAAACAACCTCACCGAGTTGTGGTATCCACCAGATCATAAATACTACTTCTCAGTAAAACTCTACTACAAGGGAACTAATTTTCCTGTAGGAGTATAAAATACACTTTCTCTGCCTTTTCTAAACATTATAGCAAGGCTTACACAGAAAAGCTTTCATCTGTGAACTGAAAGACAAGACAGATCAGGTCAGTCAAAATATCTAAAAAAATTTCAATTTTATTTTCTCTTTTAATTTTTTTCACTCCTAACTAAATCTACATTTTGAAACAAAGTCACTGCAAGTCAAAGAAAACAAAGTATTCACAAGTAGAAAATGACTCAATTGGAAGCACTGGGTTTTAAAACCATGTTTGCTTTTATTAGTAAAACAATATATTAATTGAAATTAGCCAGTCTCTTTGAGTGTTTTTCATAAGCCAAGATTTTATTTTTAGAACATTTTTGTAAAATGCTTTTTCCAATAGCTCAGGTTAACAATCTTCATCTTAACAATAACACTACTGTATGACATTCTTCAAATTATAACTGCACTCAGTGGCAGAATGAGAATTTGAACTGCAAAACATGGCACCATGGGGAATGGCTGAATTACTTTTAAGTATCCCCATTTCTATTGCAAACACATACTGTATGAAACAACTGTAAAAATATGTATCCATCTAAAACTCAGGTACTATATTCGCGCTGAACTGTGAACTTAGCAGTGCAACTGAAAGAGCAAAACTTCCTCAGTTAATGGTGCTGGTACTGTTCTGCCACAACATTTGCAAGCTGATAACAAAAGATTTTTCCTTAACAGAGAGTAAGCTTCAGGTCCATAGCAATTTCTTGTATATTAGCATCAAATCAGAGCTGGACTGGGCTTCCGTAATGTACCTTTAGGAAGATACATTAGTAGTTTCTGCCATCTTGCAGAGGAGACACTTCTGGTCACCAGGTCAACTGAATTAGAAGTAATTGCGTGGCTATAGAGGGCTTCTGTTGCTGTGGGACAGATTTCTTTCCTTTGAGTCAACACAGAAAACAACCCAATGCCCAGCTCAGCGCATGAAATGATTGGACCTAAACGGACAGAGAAAGGCACCAGTACAATGCTGGTAAAAATAGCTGAGGAAACACAGAAATTATGGCTCTTAAAGTAATTAACATTGCCTCAGTCAGCTGCACAAGGCAAATGAGTTATGGTAAACATCTTAAGGCTCAGGAATTAAAAAGCTTTAAGAATCAAAGTAAGGGTTGAAAAATATTCCTGAACTAGATAGCATATGTCAAATGAAGTTTGCAAAATTGGCAGCTAATTGTTTTACTTGGAAATGGAACAAATTTAACATGTATCCTATCACTCCGTTACGTTGTTTTTTTATTTTAACAACCTTTCAAAAACTAACTCACAATACACTGTGGCAATACTAAGAATATATTTAGCTGTTGTTTTCCAAGAAGGCATTCCAGGATTTTAATATCATCCCATAGTGATAATTATTCCTTTGTTAGAGATACATAGCAGTAAACACTTAATGCACTGCAATATTGGCCATTTACAGAGACCTCCACTTTTCAGTGAAATCTGCTGAGAGTAGAACTGCTTGTGGGACTTTGTATTCGGTTTGCATGGCAAGGTTTTGATAACAGGGGGGCTACAGGGGTGGCTTCTGTGAGAAGCTGCTGGAAGCTTCCCCTGTGTCTGACAGAGCTAATACAAGCCAGCTCCAGGACAGACCCGCCACTGCCCAAGGCTGAGCCCATCAGCGGCAGTCATGGCACCTCTGGGATCACATATTTAAGAAGGGGAAAAAACTGCTGCACAGCAGCAGCTGGGAGAGAGGACCGAGAATATGTAAGAGAAGCAGCCCCACAGACACCCAGGTCAGTGAAGAAGGAGGGGGAGGAGGTGCTCCAGGCACCGGAGCAGAGATTCCCCTGCAGCCCGTGGGGAAGACCATGGTGAGGCAGGCTGTCCCCCTGCAGCCCAGGGAGGTCCACGGTGGAGCAGATATCCACCTGCAGCCCATGGAGGTCCACGGTGGAGCAGATATCCACCTGCAGCCCCTGGAGGACACCACGCCAGAGCAGGTGGATGCCCAAAGCAGGCTGTGACCCTGTGGAGAGCCCATGCTGGAGCAGGGTCCTGGCAGGACCTCTAGCCCTGTGGAAAGAGGAGCCCACACTGGAGCAGGTTTTCTGGCAGGACTTGTGACCCCGTGGGGGACACGCTGGAGCAGTCTGTGCCTGAAGGACTGCAGCCTGTGGGAAGGACTCACGTTGGAGAAGTTCGTGCAGAACTGTCTCCCTTGGCAGGGACCCCATACTGGAGAAGGGGGCGAGCATGAGGAGGAAGGAGCGGGAGAGACAATGTGTGATGAACTGACCGCAACCCCCATTCCCTGTCCCTCTGTGCCACTAGCGGGGAGGAGGTAGAGAAAATTGGGAGTAAAGTTGAGCCCGGGAAGAAGGGAGGGGTGTGGGGAAGGTGTTTTTAAGATTTGGTTTTATTTCTCATTACCCTACTCTGGTTTGATTGGCAATAAATTAATTTCTTCCCTGTTTTGCCTGTGACAGTAATTGCTGAATGATCCCCTCCCTGTCCTTATCTCGACCCACGAGCTTTTTGTTATATTTTCTTTCCCTGTCCAGCTGAGGAGGGGAGTGACAGAGAGGCTTTGGTGAGCACCTGGCGTCCTGCCAGGGTCAACCCACCACGGACTTTTGTTGCTACAGAAGAGAATTTGAAGCGCTTCTCCATGTATAAATGTATCAATATAATGTAATCCAGGTACTGGAAAATTGAAGCACTTCTTAAAAAAAGTAAAAAATTGTTCCTTTTCTTCAGCTTTTGTACTAGAATCTTCAGGCTCTCTACATTAACTTTTTCATGCTTTGCACTGCCACAGTGAAGGCTGGTAATTTTTATTTTTTTTAAACAAAACCTGAGCTTCTCATGAAATAGCATGACTTTAGGAACCTGAGTTTTGCAAAGTATTACAGGAATCACAGTAAAAGAAGGGTCACAAACTTTTGCTTGGACTTATCTCAAGCAGAGCCTGAGTTTGAACTAAAAGATTTACAGTGCTCTTTACCACCCATTACACTCCTGGTAGAGCCATTGTCAAGGTGATGCTTGAAAGGACTGCAAAACACGCTTTTTCTTTGTTCTTCAGCACTGTTTATGTAAATGATATGGGTGAAGACAAACGCTTCTGGAACATTGTCACTGATTGTCCCTCTTAAATGTACATTCTGGAACAGAGTTTTTAAAACTGATTCAAACTGGTATATTTTCTTCCAAATGCTGGACACATTTCCCCTACCCATATGAAAAATACAGTCAATTCTCTATTTCGAAGACCATTACTTTGCTGCTTACTTTGGTCATGTGTTTTCCGTTATTTGGCATTTGGAACTTATCATCCAGTCTTTCTAATGCTTTGCTTTTGACCTTTGTTGCTGTTTCCTTGTTGGATACTTGCTGTGGTAGATACCAGTTATCTGATTCCATTTCAGCTTTCACTGATGCAGACTATATGTTGTGGTTTCGTTAACGGCAGTGCCCAACATTACTTAAGGTGTAACAACCTCATCTATAGCTGTGCCTTGTTTACATTAGGCATTGCCATACTGCAGAATTTTTCCTTCTGCTATTTGAAATGCATTCTGAATCAGTACAGGAAGCCATAAATGCGACTACAGACTAAGAGGTCTAACAAAAGAGAAAGAAGACATTACTGCTTCCCTGTATCTGCTCTGGCCCTCTGCCAGTGTATATGGTTCAGCATATAGGTGTTCCTTCACCAGAGCTAGAATTCCTGTGTCTGTTGTAGTGGATTAGTTTATTTAAATTAAACTGCTGGGCCTCGCCCACATAGCATGTATAGTGTTCTACTGTGAAGGCAGTGGTCACTGCCAAAGGGATGGATGAGTAGCAGACAATCGTATCTTAAACTGTCATACTCTATCTGCTATGAACCACTAAAGAGTCTGCAGAGACAGGGCTCAAAGCCACAGCTGAGTTCCTCTGGTTACCATTCATCAGGTGGCACTCACTCTCTCCTAGTCTATGCAACAGACAAAAGCATTTTACCCCGTGTTTGCCTGGCCACCTCCTGTCATGCAGCTAACACGTTGTCTTGTTGAGCCGTGACACTCCATCGTGCTTCTGAGCAGTTTATGAGCAGCAGACTCCTTCGTAGAGACCTGAAGAATGCCTTACAAAATGATTTTTCTCTGTTCAGGCGCAGGTTTACACCAGGGGTTTCTTAAGCACAAGAATGACATCTAGGTTACACGACTATTTTTTCCAACTCTCCAGCCAACAGAACTGTCCTGGCAAGACACCGTAGTGTGGGCCCGTGTGAAACAAGCATTTGGATGGAAAATTTCAGCTAATGTTTGACAGTCATAGGCATCTGTAAACACAGCCTTTATACTGGGAAATGTCAGGCATCTTCATGATTGCCAGTGCCGCCACCCCTGCATTTAATTTAAGCAAAATGCACACATACGTCAATGAACTCAGCCTCGCCACATCTGTATGAAATACCTTACAGTTTTTCAAAGGGTAAGACACTTTCAGAGGGTTGCTCGGCCCTACAGGGGGTAAGCCTGGGCAGAAACCAGCATGATCTGTTACCGTACAGTCAGACCAGACCCCTCCTGTAGTACTCGGCTCCTGCTGTGAAAAAAACGAAGCAAACCCCCCTCTGTAAGCTTGCTCACTACACAGAAAACTTCTTTCAGAGCAATATAGTAAAAAAAAAAAAAAAAAAAAAAAAAATCGATTCCCCTAGCTCGAGGTTCGGTAGTGAAAGAACTTGTTCATTCTTTAAGCGCTTGTTCTTCCGTTTTCTCGCCTGCAAAACGGGACAGTACCACCTCCCGCTACCACTCCAGCCTGGGGACTGGTCCTCTGCTACGCCTGGCTGCCGGGCCGTGCTGCCGGAGGGGACAGACGGCCGGCTGCTCCCCACGCCGCCCGGCGGCGGTGCGCGGACCCCGAGGCCGGCCGGCTGCCTTCCCGCCGGCCGGGCGGGAGGGTCGGCGGGGACGGCCCCGGCGCTGACAGAGCGTGATCCCCCCGAGCAAGTGTGCCGTGCCGGCTCGCCCTCTCCCCCCTGCCTCCGGTTACATCCCTGGCAGCAGACCGCGATCCTCGGCTTCGCTTTCCAGGGTTATTTTTGGCCGGGGCCGCCGCATGCTGATGGCAGCGGACCGGCAAGCCCCGGGCGTCCCTGCGGGCGCCCAGGCGCCGGCGGGGAGGGGAGGGGGGGCGCCGGGCGGGGGGAAGGGGCGGCGCGCACCCCGCGCCCGCCCCGGCTCCCCCGCGGCGCCGGGCTCCCGCCGGCGGGCCGCCGAGGGCTGAGCGAGCCCGCCTCCGGCCCCGCGGGGGGCCGGCCGTGAGGGAGCCCGGCCCCGCGGCCGGGGAACGCCTCTCTGCTCCCCGCCGCCGGCCAGGCAGCCTGCGTGAGGGGCCGCCGCTCCGCAGCGGAGCCACAGCCGGGCGGGCGGCAGCGGGGCGCCGCCATGGAGAGGACCCCCATCCCGGTGCTGACGGTGCAGACGGCGCCCTACGAGGACCAGCGGCCGACGGGCGGCGGGGGGCTGCGGCGGCCCACGGGGCTCTTCGAGAGCCAGCGCAACTACCTGCCCAACTTCGTGCAGAGCCTCCTCTCCTCCGTCGACCTCCGCGACCGCCAGGGCTGCACCATGGTGGTGGGCAGCGACGGCAGGTACTTCAGCAAGACGGCCATCGAGATCGTCGTCCAGATGGCCGCGGCCAACGGGGTAAGCGGCCCCCTCGCCCTCCCCGCCGTGCCCTCACGCCGTGCCCTCGGGGTGGCCTTCCCGCTCAGCGCCGCTAGCCGGGCCCCCTCAGCAGCTGAGCGCCGCTAGCCGGGTCCCCTCAGCCGCTCACCGCCGCTAGCCGGGCCCCCTCAGCAGCTGAGCGCCGCTAGCCGGGCCCCCCTCAGCCGCTGCGCGCCGCTAGCCGGGCCCCCTTAGCCGCCCCCGGCCCGCCTCAGGCGGGCGTCCCCCTTCGCCTCCTCGCAGCGGGGTCCCCCGCCGCGGGGAGGAAGCGCGGAGAACGTCTGAGTGCCGTGAGCCGGGTAGCGCTGGATCCGCCAGTCAAAATAAGACGAGCTTCGCGTCCGGCCGTGTGTCGGTGGTCTGCGCCTCCGAGGCGCGGGTCAGCCCAGTGCCGGCTCGGACGTCCTTTAGGCCGTACCGCTAGGCTTCGGCGTGGCTGGCTTTATCTACGTATAACGGAGGCGGTCGTGATAATAACGGAGGCGGTCGTGATAATAACCTCGGGAGACTGCTGCTGGCCATGCCGTGCTGTTTCGCACCTTGTTTTAGACTGGGGCAGGAATGGGAGCTGAGGAGCAAAGTTGACTCTGCAGGAGAAAATGTAGCAGAATTAAAAATAAGTGTGTGGGAAACGGGGGTGTCAGACGCGTATCTGCTGCTCAGGGTCTTTTGAAAATATTCAAGGAAAATGGTGTTACTGAAGCAAGAGGAGTTCAGCAATTTGGCTGCATCCTAAGAAAATAATCGTTCTTCTCCATTGCTCGCTTGCAAACAAATTACGAAATGCAAGAAGACAACAGTGGCAAATACCTCTGTGATCAGATGGGTTTCAGCTTGTCTTGTGCAGTGTTGAAAATAGGAAACCGATGTCTTCTGATAGATATGTGCACATTCATGTGTTGGTGTGTATGAACAGAAAGCTGGAAGTACCAGCTAATGTGGGCTTGAAGTTTCTGCTTCGATGCAGAGGTGAAGCTGCTGTCTCTCGTTATGATGGCTGAATTGATTCTCCGGATCTGGCAGAAGTGACATAATTTTATAGGTTCTTTTTTTGTACTGAATTTACTTTTTCTTAACTCTTTTCAAAAGCTCCATTCTTTAAATGCAGTCCTGTTTTATAACCAGGAGATCTTTCAACTTTAAAACAAATCTCTGTACATGTCTGAATTTTCCTGCTGATTTATTGTCCCATACAAGCTATATGGATTAGCCAGCCTGGTATAAATAATGAGTATTTTAAATTTATTTCTGAGGCATGTTGTCACCACACTGATACCATCAAGCAGACGCTGAGCGATACCTGAGATTTCAGAGACGCTGGCTGTGTTACTTACTGGCTAGCTTTTGCAAACTCACCGTTCACGCAGGAGCTTGGTAGAGGCCAGGGCTTATGTGGCCGGGGGTGCGAGGAGGGCTGTCGGGGGGGCCACTGGCGAGGGCAGCACGGTGGTGTTTCGTCTGCAGTGGCAGGGAGGGAGTGTGCCGGGAGCACGCGCGGAGCAGCGGGAGCGGACTGGTGTGTGGGGTGTTGCGAGGAAGGTTGCGAGGAAGGTAGCGAGGAAGGTAGGACGGGACCTGGAGGAGTGCTGCTCCCTAGCCCCTTCCCCCACATAGCTCAGTGGAGAAAGCCTCACCGCTGGAATTGTACCTGTTGACCAGGTGGGACAAAGCACAGCAACAGCTTTAGCAAGAGCCCTGCAGCAAGAGCTGTCCTGCTGAGGCTGAGGTCCTTGCCTGCCCTTGCACACTGATAGGAGCTACAGATTCACAGCCACACGGTGACCACAAGGACCGATGTGCTGAGGAAGACAAGAACTTTGGGGTTTAGAAGACCAGGGGCTTGTCAGCCAGGTTATGCTGTATTCAGGACTCCTTCCTGACTAATTCTTCCTGTCAGCTTGCCTCCTTCCTGCTGCTTCTGTCACATTCCTCGTTTTGCTCGGTTTCCCCTGAAGATCAGGTCTTTTTGACCTCAGGATATTTCCAGTTTGACGTGTTTCTGGCACCTTGCTGTAGTAGTGCTCCCCCTTTCTTAAGTTGCTGCAAGTTTCTTGGAAACACAGTTTCTCCCTAGTGTTTTCTGAAGCCAAAACCCGAGCTTTTCTGCTCACAGTTCCCACAAATATCTGAATTCAAGCATGATGCTCTTACTAATGACACAGTCCTCACAAATTCAGCAGGCCAGCTGTTGGGGTGCTATTGATACTGAAAAGGCTTCCCATTTCCATGCTATGCTCCATCCCCTCACCACCATCCTCACCCTGCTCGCTCTCACCCCCGTTTCTCTCAAGCACGCTGTAAGTGCATAAGCCTCACATTTACTTAGTGAGTACTGTTTGTTTGTTTTATTTTTTGGCTGTTAAAATATATCTGCTGGGAAGATACCTAAACCTCCCTGGAGGCATTGTTTAGTGCTGCGCTATGTAAGTAGGGGGAGAGGAAGGGAATACTCCTGAGGCCAAAGATCACTCCCTTTGGGTAAGGTTAATGTCATTAGAAGGCATGTAGCCAGTATCAAGGAAAGAAGTAAGCTGGTGTAGGCAGGATCGGATGAAATGTGTGGAAGCCTTGAAGTTGCATGCAAAACCTTGAGCCACCCCAGAGTGCCAGGAGAGGGATAGCCATGCAGTGCTGATAAACTGAACTTGAATCTCCTTCCTGGAAGACATGTAGCGAGTGTTATGGTTAATTGTGCCTGCTGAGTACAAAAATAAAAGGGATTTTCTATTATCAACTGTAAATGCATTGCCCTTTAGAGTTGCTAGGTTCCCCTTGTTCTAATTTGGTGACTCACCCTGCATTCCCCCTGTGTTAACAGCCTAGCACAGTTGGCATAGGCCCCAGCACAAGGAATGAGATGAGGCCCCCTGCCCGGTCAGCTGCCAGTGCTTGCCCTGCTGCCTTCTCATCCTCAGTCCCTCTGGCTCGTGCCCTCCACCTTGGGGTTGCAGGTACACGCTTCGGAGCTGTAGCCTGCGTAGGCTTCCACCGGTGGCAACAGCTACGGGCTGGTGCGTGCTGTGCAACTGTAATTAGCACACGCTCCACCAGATCTTTCTGTTCAGAGCCGAAGGTGGCTAACCAGGGTCACCCTTTGATGGGTCACACAGCTGGGGCTGTAGCAGGCACATGTGGGTAAGGGACTGCATGCCGTGAGAAGGTGGGGGAGTGTGAGGAAAGCTGGACAGGTCCCGTACCATTCCGGGTTGCAACAAGGAGTTTTGCGAAGTGGGGTGTTAGGAGAGTGTCTGAGGCTGTATTCCCTTTTCACCTGCGTCCTGTCAGTAGTGGTGTCCTTGTACCTTAATGTGCAGAAGAACTGAGATAAAAGGCTCCACTGTTTATAATACAGTTCCACTACAAATTAAATGCAAGTATTCCATTAGACCCATCGAGTGGATGCAGTGTCTCATTTTTGATGCAAAATTTAGGATAGGTTTAAATGAGAAGCTGGGGTGTGTGAGAATCAGTGGCAGATCAGAAGCTGGTGATCATACTCTGAATACGGAATGTCATAGCAACATCCTAGAGAGATCACAAGAGTATTGCTAGTAGTGCTGTAGAAGCTGGAGATGGCAGAGAGTTTTCCAACTGTCTTCTTTATAATACCATGGTGTTTTTATTTTCCATGGTCTTCCATGCAAATCTTGCCATCCCTCCCTGGACCTGTATGATTGATATATTTGCTTGAATGTTGAGTGTGGCGCTCAGTCATCCTTATGGTACTATAGTACAAGATAGGAAGGCACAGCCCCGTGCTGTCCAGGATATAATCTGCTTGCTTCATGTTCTTTCAAGTTTAATTGACTGAGGCATGTGAGAGATTACTGGGAAAAATAATTAAAAAAAGCATTAAGTGACTCCATGATAATCAACTGAATTGTCTGAAAATGCACAGCTGCAAGTGGTAATATTGCATAAAAATGTTCTTGTAAAGTACTTCTTAGGATGACTGTTCTTTCAGCTGTAAGAGTTTGCTGAGGATCATGGTCTTTGTTTCTGCTGTTGCTACTAAAAGCAGATTGACAAAATAGAACGTGGCGTAGGGGCACAGTATTAGAAGAGACATTACATGCCTGTGATCTCGTAGCCATGCAAGTTTTTGAATTCCAAAGATAATCTTCCCATGCTATGAAACTGTCCAAGATTTTCAGAGGTATATTAGTGGAACTTTAATTGTGAGTCAGTGCATGGAAATTATTTGGTTACTGTTTTAGCCCAGCTTGCGAGAAGTCTGTGAATCTGAGTGTTCATTACTTAAAATTAATTAAATGTCAGTTTAGTCTTTGGTTCAGCGACAAAATGAACAGCTTCTGGGCCAAGAGAGGGATGAGGTTGTGCATTCTTGCCACTGAAATGAAGAGAGCAGAGGAAGATGGGTAGCGTGCGTACACTTCTAAGGTCTGCACTGTCCTCAGGGAGTTTTGTAAAAGCACTGAAGACCTTCACATAAGGTGAAGCTCTTTGCAGTAGGCACTGCAAATAAAATATCTGTGTATCATTAATGTAATTTCACTTTCAACATCCTTAATTGAGAATAATAAATATTGCAGTATTTCTATAGTATAGAAATTAGTATAATAAATAGTATTTCTAAGTAGTATAGAAATAATAGCCTTGTGACACATGCTGAAGGCACAGCAAATTACTCCTGTTCATATTAATATTGGACATCCAGAAAAATGGGAAAACTGGTTTGTGCAACATCTGTTGAACAGGAAAAAAATGAAAGTATGGTAAAGAGAGAGCACCGGGTAATTTATGCATTCTGAATAAACTAAGTATTCTACTTACTTTAAAAAACAGTTTTCGTTTGCATGAAGGTAAAAATCTAAACCTCAGTAGTTTAGATTTAGAATTACAAAGAACACGTGCTCATGATAAGCCTGTATACAAGTATAAATGCATTTATACTTGAGCGTACCTCAAGATAGATTCAGTGGTGTTGTTTTCAAGCATTTTGCAAAATGTAATTCCTGTCATCTTCCTTTTGCTTACCCATACACAATACTGTTTTAAGAGCTGGCACCCATTTCTGACAGCTGTATTTGGAAGATTGAGTCATTGCTCTAGCTTTCTACATGCTTCATAGTTTTAAAAAAGGGAGAGACAATATTCAAAACAAACATTTTCAGTATTTATTTTCACCATGCTTTTCTTTCCATAATAAAGGTACATGGGTAGATTGTTGCATAGACTGGAAAAAGTTTGTTAGAGTCTATTTCCCAATGTTTTCTGTTTTTCTAATGCTTCACTACAATTGGCAGTAGTGATTAAATGACAGCATAAATACAACAGTCTTGCAAGACATGGCATGTTGTCCAAAAGCTGCTCCATGGACTGAAAAGAAGCCATAAAAGGACACACTCAAATTCAGAACAATTTAAAAAAAAAATCTCTATTTCTCTTTCAAATTATTTACATGGCACTGGTTTAAATAAAACAGTAAAATATGTGGCTAATGGAAAGTTTTCTTTCTTGAGCTTGATTCTAAAAGTGTGTCAAAGCATGTGCTAGAGCTCCTAGTGATTTCAGTGCCTCTCCTGGTGGATGGAGTTTTACCCTACGCATTTTCTGGGGTAAAAGTGTGTCTGTCAGTTGTCAGCCACAACAACTGGAAATGCTTCTGCTTTAAAAAAAAAAAAAAAAAAGTCTTCCTTGTTCCCCAATGTAGGAATTGCATTTCTGTGGTAACAAGAAGGGTTGTATAGAACGTATTTTGGAAGTAGTTTAGTATTCCAAACAGTTGAATAAATTAAATGTAAATGTAGCATTTGGAGATTTAAAAGAGTTTTAAAAGATGGGAAGAACATTACATAAATGTGAAGAAGTCTGATCAGTAAGAGAGATACCAATTTTGTTCTGTAATCAGTGAAATGACATCTAATCAGCTGCTTCACTTGGCTTGGAGCTAGGATTGGAGGAAATATACCTTCATTGTTGCTCCTGAGGTCTGTAAATTATGATAAACTGAGAGCTTTACAAATACACGTGCTGTAAATTACTGCTTAGTTTTACCTTCAAGGAGAAGCAAGAGTGGAAAGGCAGGAGGGGCGTAAAGTCAGAAGGTGATACAGAGTCTTGGAAGTAAATGCTGTCACAGTGCACAAGCATAACATTTAATACATTCTTCAAGGAAAACTCTATTCACTGGTATGTTTTGTTCCACAAATAATCAAAGGTATTTATGTTAAAGTCTGCATTAGGTTCTATGATAAGGAAGATGGTATTGCTCTTAATCATTCAGTCATAGGTTAATGAAACAGTATTGTTAGGCTTAAATAGGAAATAAAATTGTTCAGTACCACTGAAGTGAGCAGAAATGAGGTTCAGCTGTATAGTATATGTGTTAACTGTGTATACACTCAACCCTTACCAAACTGACCATTTCAGTGGAAGCACTGCTTTAAAATAATCTGTTGAAACAGAAAATGTGGATTCTGCTGATCTGCATTTCCTCCTGGAAAGGATACTTGTTTTCCCTGGAAAACATTTTCATTATAGTAGAAAAATCAGAAACCAAAGTTTTTTGTATCTTAACTTTTTCTTTTTTTCATTTCCTTCAGAATTGTTCCAACCTTGGAAAAAAAAAGACGGTGAAACAAATTCTCCCAATAGTAGCAAGAGCAAGTAAAATGAACCTTTGAAGTTTTTCTATGAACTGTACTTAAAATTTTGATAGCTTTCCTGTTTTCTAGCAACAATCCATAGGCTTCAGAATTGCCTGCAAAAACTGTGAAAAGAGAACCAGGTAGACAAACAATCATCCTATCATCAGATCTTGAGGTAGAAATCCCAGTTAATAGAATGTGTTGTTCTGCACATTTTTTTTAAATTTGAAGGCAGATGTCGTAATTTTCAGTGAAAGAGAAATGGTTAACTGTAGTTTGTGCTTTGTGCGGGTTAGCAAAAAATAACTTGTACTTGCTTAAGAACTTGATCATTTCAATGTAGAATTTTTTTTTTTGTAATTAAAATAGTTCAAAAAACAGGCTAAATAAATAATTTATTAATCCTTTGCTTTTCTGAAATTATTTGGAACCCCACTTCTAAATAACCATTAGGGGCCTCACACAAGTGCTGGACCCAGAAGAAGGTAATCTGTATGTGAAGGAACAGTCCTTTATAGAAGGGTGGCATGTCCTGACACCTCCTGTGCTGTTGATTTGCCACACAGATGGTAGAGCTGTCAAATCTCCCTCAAAACTAGAGAGGAAACCTGAGGTTGAACTCCCAGTCTGCTTTTAGATAGGGAGTGGGAAGGATTCAGTGTTCTGCCTCTCCCTCCCTCCCTCCATCCCCACCCCTCTACTTCCCTAACTACTACTCAATAGTGGTAGGGTTTTTTTTTTTGTTGTTTGTTTGTTTGTTTGTTTTATTTTAAGTAAGGATATTAAAAACCCCCAAACTTTGGCAGTATCCTTTTAAGCTCCATATGCAGCTGCCTCAGTTCTCATCTGTGACACAAACCTCCCCTTCTCCCCTCCTTTTTTTGTATCTGCCTGTTTCCCAGGAACTGGAACTCTTTCATATTTCTTTGTAAATACATTTCTGGTTGGCTCCTAGATTATTTATGTTGAGCTGAAGCTGTAGTATCTGTGTAGGGATGAAGGCAAGGTTTTGAAATTGGAACCTTGCAGTGGGACTGCACATAATACTAAACACATTGAACCAGTGTTTCGTAACACCACCTGAAAGCTTTTTTTACTTTAAGAATGGTGGGAACTTCCCCTGCTCAGCTGTCCCGTGGGAAACACACCCTCTTCATCTGGAATAGCCAAGGAGTCACAGATGGCTGGAGGAGGAGCAGTACTTTCTATAGGGCAGGACATCAAAGGGTGTCTTAGGAATAGAGATGGGACCTGTAGAGTCTGCAGGTCCTACTGTGTAGTGATACTGGTGATTGCACTGAAAGGCTGCTCCATGAAAGGCAATTCGCTTGCTGTTCTCTTTTTTGCTGGTTAAAGCCCCAACCCTGCAAACTACATCCACACAGTCAGCCGTAAACTGTATTGATAATTTGAGGGGATTTGCTGGTTCGTGGGGATACGTGGAAAGGTTTGATAGCAGGATAGCATAGCCCAGTGCTATGCTTGGGAGCTTTGCAAATCACTGCCATGGCTGTGCTCTTGCTGTACTATCGATACACAGGCCACTGGTGTTAAATGTGCCAGGATACAATATTTTTTGTCAGCGTTCCAGATCAGCGTGCAATCAACTCGTGTACATGTATTTCTCTACAAAGGAATAGGTTCCATACTAGGACTTCATAATCTCTATCCTATACATGTATGCCTGTATGTGTGTGCATTTATTTATTAATTTTCAAAAGTTTGGTACCATTCAGAGTACTTTGACTTCCTTTTCCACCTAGATCGGCAGATTGGTTATTGGACAGAATGGTATTTTATCCACACCTGCTGTTTCATGTATCATCCGAAAGATCAAAGCAGCTGGTGGAATTATTCTAACAGCTAGCCACAGTCCTGGGGGACCTGGAGGAGAGTTTGGAGTCAAGTTTGAGGTTGCCAATGGAGGTAGGTTTTTTTTAATAACACAACATTGCATCTCGATATGATGAAAATATGCTGGCAAGGATAACTAGCTTACTTTAACTGTGTGTTTTTAATTCATTCTGTTAAAACTATGAGGAGCATATGCATATCTCTTTTTTTTTTTTTTCCAGTAATAGCAGTGTATTTGTTTACATGGGTTCATACAGTAAGCATCAAATGTTCACTGAAGTCCTTGTGGTAGCTGTAAGATTTCTATAAACAAGAGGTTTACTATCTCATTTTTATAGCATTGTATGTAGTCTGCCAGATCATTGTAACAGTTCTGATCCTTTTATAAAGATGCCTGTGAGGGAGCTCTGTTTTGCTCATATTTCTGTGTTGCTTGTCTTGGCATTTATTTAAAGCGTGTAATTTCAGAAGTGCTGTAAGCAGTATAACTCATTGTCTTGTATGGAAGAAAGCACTTCTCATGTTTACCCAGGAAATAACTGCCCTTACCCAGGGAGAGGGTTGTACCATTTTAACTACTGCAATTCCACTGTTGAATAATAGAGGTTGTGTATATAGCTGATGTCTTGTTTTTCAAAATCGGCAAGCTAACACATGTATAACACATGTTATACATGATGTATGTTTTATGTTATAGATTTGTGTACACCTATAAAACACCATGGTGACAATTGCTGACACCTTGTGCACCTCACACATGTAGAGTGCTTTCCATCTGAAAAAACTGAATTGCTTTTAAAATAATGTTTGCTTCCCTATTTTGAAGGTGGGATACCTTGAGCCCTTGTCCCTTGTTTAACTGAAAAATTTGCATGGTTAAACCAGTGTGATTTTATAAACAGAATAGACTTGAATCCTGGAGAGATTAAAGGGACTGTGTAAGGTCAGACAGTGAGAAAGCCAGGGTCACAGCACAAGCATACCAGAGCCAAACCATTACATGCATTAGCACTCTATAAACTTTAAAACACCACATACACCTAAAATCTCTGTGATAGATGGGTAACAGTTAGTGGGGCATTCTTTTTAGTGTGCTTTGCCTTTTTAAAGAAAATTCAAACAGGCTATTAAGCTTTAAATATGAAGCACTTCTCAAGCACAGGCCATGAGGTTCAATTATTTGTGGTAATCGGCAGGGACATAATGAAAAGTAGTTGGTTTAAGTTGCAGCTGAGAAAATGTGGGTTAAGTATTAGGCAAGGCTTTTGAACGAAGAGGATGGTTAGGCACCACGACAAGCTTCTGGGGAGGGCTATTGTTGCTCTGCATTCTCGCTCAAGTCTATTTTGCAGATCCGGGTCAGGCAGAAGCGGTTTGTTTCTGTAGCTGTAGGAGGGAACGCAGAGAGACACTGTGGGATCTCCTTAGCTGGAAATATCAGTAGACAATACATCCATCTATCAAGGATGATCTGGAGCTAATGAAACTTGTCCTCACCCCTTGGATGGGTTTGGATTAGATGAGTAAGAAGTCATTTTCTAAGCCAAATGAAGAGTTAAGTGACTGTTACTGTATTGCCTTGGACCATCTGGTACACTGCATCCGAGATGGAACACACCAATTTATGTAGCAAAGCTGCACTGATTATAGCAGCATTGCTAGAGGAGTGGGAAGTTAGTACTGAAAAGACAGAGGCTTTGGATTAGGAGAGAGAGCACATAAAAGAGAATAAAGGAAGTAATTTTTCAGAGTGGAAGTGTGGCTTTAATATAAGCAATGAAGAGTCAGATAAGCCAGAAAGGACTTTTGTTGTAACTCAGACTCAACTCTTGCACTGCATATAGCATAGCTCATCTGGTAATTGTTGCATCAAGCCTGCAACTTTTATTTGATTGACAGCAAATCTTCAAAAATAGAGCCAATATTCAGGATTTGGCAATAAAAGTAATGCACAAGTGAGATGTGGTTTCTGTTTCTGAATGACATAACTGTTCCAGGTCATAATTGCTTGTTAAGCAGTTAAGGTATTTTGAATTCTAACAAAGACACATTTCATTAAGCCATTGGAGGAAAACTGCAAGAGAACACTACTGTCAGACTGGTAAGACTTTTAAAAATGATAATTATGTCTAATGAAATAATGTGAAACACAAAGCTATCTCACCTTCACCAGTGTGCATTTGCAGAAGGCCCTATGAAACACCAGAAACTGCTGCTGAAGGACAAGTTTTCCTTTAATATGTATGTTGAGATTGCATGTAGACTAAAAAAATGGCAGTCTTTGGGCAATAACAACAAAGATGGCTGTGGGTTTTTTGGTTCCCTCATCCCCCCTGCCATGGATAATGATTGATTTAAATACTCTTTGTGAATCAGAACGTTGCGAGTAACGCACTGTATTTCCATGTTATGTATTTTCAAAAATTGTTGTAAACCTGTGTTACACTGAAAGAAAAGAAAAGACCTTATTTACTATAGTTTTTTGTTTGGGTTTATTCCTTAATAACTCCCAAGATATTCAGAAAATGTTTGCTATAGCACTCACTTTTTAAGTAGGGAACCTTCATTAAAAAAAATGACCCACATTCTTTTTTCTTATAGGACCTGCTCCAGATATAGTTTCAGATAAAATCTATCAAATCAGCAAAACCTTGGAAGAGTATGCCATTTGTCCCGATCTCAGAGTTGATTTATCACGCCTAGGAAGACAAGAATTTGATCTGGAGAACAAATTCAAACCTTTCCGAGGTATTAATGTGTGCTTTTATGCATGCTACTTCCATTGGTTCTAAATATTAGAATTGCTGCATGAATGAAGGGTAATTATTTGAACAAAACTTTAATTTTTCAAAATGCCTTACTACAAGTTCTCAAAATATTAGGCAGTATAGTTAAGCGTTGTGTTTGTTTTGCACATAAGGAAGCTGGGTTACGGACTTCAAGTGCATGAGGCCTCATCATTTAGCCAAATACCTTTACCAAATATATGTGCTTAGGCTTGCTAGTAGTTAAACACCAAACACAGACATTTTAGGACTAGGAACGGTTTGCTTATGGAAGTCTAATTGACAAAAGAATTTGTGAGAGTCTTGGTTTATTCATTCTTTGCTCACACTTTCTGAAAAGTTGTGGGATGTGTAAGGCACTGGCCATCCAGTCACTCCAAATGTAAAGGGAGTGCTTAAGCATATGGTTTAATTTTAAGCATGTGAACACTTTTATGCCTACACTTCATTTAAAATGAGGTAACACAGCCATTTTGTCCTGAAGGAGTCAAAAGCAAAGGAAGGAGTCCAGACAATATTTCAAATACTGTAAAACTCTGTGTGGCCTCAAGAACTCTTCCTCATTCCTTTTGTCCTAGAATTAAAGCCAGTTTATTTTCCACTGAAACATTACATTTTGATACAAAATACAGTTTGATAAAGTTTTTGATGAAAAAAAATCTTAAATTACGAATTTTTTGATTGCAAAGAACATGTTTGGCTTTTTAGGCAAACAAAAAGCAAATAAAATTCAGCTCCAGCACCACTCTGGAATCATATGATTGCCACAGTTTTAAATTTTGCTTTTTCAACTTTTTAATCTCTCCAAATTGTGTTTTTCTAAATGAGAATGAGACACCTCTCCCCCCCTCCCCGCTACAGGTAGTATAAAAATAGATTTAAAATAATTGCAATTTGTCTGAATGTTTTTCTAAGGAAAAATTGTTTCCCAATCATCTCTTCCCAGAATCCCTCATCCTGGGACAGTAGAGCTGCCAGGGATCTCTACTGAAGAAGCAATGTAATTAGCTTACAAGTGCATGAAAAAGTATGGTTTACACAGGTCTAAATGCAGAATGAAAGTGCAGAAAGAATGAAAATAATGTAAAAAGTATTTTAAGATACTATCTGATGTATTTAAAACTTCTACTCTTTCAGTTGTATGAACTAACTCCTGTGAATCAAGGCTACAGAGGTGTTGAAGCAACTGAGAGTAAACAAGTTGGGTTTGGCAGGAGCTAAAATAATTTTCAGACTTTAATCCTACATGCACTTTATCTTAACAGGTGTGAGCAGCTCCACTGAAATTGAGGCATTTGTTCATATGTGTAAAGCTTAGAGCCTACTTAAACATCGCTAGGAGCAGGGCACAGAAGATACGCAGTAATGTAATTCCAGTGAATCCTTGAGACTTTCAACATATACCATAGAATTAACTCATTTTCAAATAGCTTTTACAGGTTGTTTTTCAGCCTTGAGAACCTTTTTTTTGTTTCTCCATTCAAGTGTATTGTTGCAATCTATTCTAAGTGTTTTTCTCAGGCTCAAAAAATGTCTGTGTCATTTTCATGTTATCCTAAAGAAGAGCATTAGTGTGAGATCAGTGTTTCTGAGGAAGACTACCTGATATTCCAAGTAATAATTTAACTTGTAACTAAAGTATTTCAAGATACTTATTTAACCAGATAAAAAGACATTTGTATAACATATGCTTTTTAATTTAATCAGGAAAAGTAATACGTTCCAATATGACTGAGAAGCATCGCTTTTGACAGTTATTTGGTAACTGCTTTCATTTTGACAGACTTACTTTCATTAATTCATTTTAGTTTAATGTTTTACATCCAAAAGAACTAGGAAAATTGTAGCACTCTGTTTCTATGAATTTAGAATTCAAATTAGTGAGACCTTAGCAAAAACCAGATGTTGTATCTGAGCCTAACTTTCCTAAATCAGTGAGATATAAAATGAAAAAGTATAGTAGTAGATTGACGACAAACTGGAGATAGATATTCCAGGTGCCAAAACCTAGAAGAATAGGCTATATGTCTCTCCTGATGGGATGATGCAGATAGATACTGCTGTAAGATAGAAGAATAGAACGTGTGCCTTCAACTCGGCATGGACATCTTCCATCCTCTGAGAATAAACCTGTTTAGCTTGAAAAGTTGTTCAGTGATTTAGTGAATGATAAATAGTTTACTTTGATATAATGTACTCTCATGAATTTTTTCAGTGAAATAGGAACTGTCAACTTACCTTATCTCTGCAGTTCTTTAGCAGGCAAAACTGTTACTTTTGCAAGGCTTAAAGCTTGATGGTAGCCACAGTGAAATCAGTGGAAGTGTTTGACTTTGCCTCTATGGGCTTCAGAGCAAATCCATATTATGCAGAGGTTGCACGCTCTGATTTTAGTTGAGGTGCATGGCTGGTGGAAGTGAACTGAAAGAAATATTTTCCCATATGTGAACTGTAGTGTTTTTTTTCTACCTAATTTTTCTAGTGGAAATTGTGGATTCTGTGGATATCTACCTCAATCTCCTTCGAAGTATCTTTGACTTCAATGCGATCAGAAATTTGCTGACCGGACCCAACCAGATTAAAATAAGGATTGATGCCATGAATGGAGGTACAAACTTAAGTTGCTATCAGGACAAAATTGTAGGTACACTGCAATAGTTTCCCAGTAAAGATGGTACACTGCAATACTTTCCCAATAAAGGTACAGCGTATAAAAGTCAGGCTTTTTAGTAAAGTTAAGGGTAATAAGAAAGGATTTGAACATTATACTAGTAACAAAGGCAGTCTTAACAATGGGTTAGGTCCCTTATTAGGGAAAGAGGTTTATCTGTCTTGTTAAAGAAATGAAGGCATATGTGTCCAATAAATGTTCTCTTTCTGCATTTGGAAGCAAGTGGGATGAGGTAATCTTGCCATGAGAGGGTGATGAAGTATGTTGCAGGGTGCAGTAACCAAGCAAGTACTACAAGGCAGTATCTACTAAGAGTTAATTCTAAACGGTGTAAAATTAGTTAAGTCTCAATAAATTGCACCCAAGAATCCTTAAAGAGTTTGCTGAGACCTCTGTCTCACTAACATTAACCATTAAAAAATTTCAGTGTACTGGGGGCAAGATGAAAGAAAGTGTCACAGAAGATGGCAAGGGGACCAATTTTGTGCCTATATGAAAAAATGATGACCTGTGTCACTTGAGGAAACATAGATCTTTATGAGATTTATCTTAGGCTACATCATGAAAAAATAAATAAAGATATCTACAGATAATGACTTGAAGGGTAGGAATGTAAGTGATGCTGTTCAACATTATCATATGGAAGTCAAATTCCATCAAACAAACCAGGTTTCATTCTTTAACAGGATTACAAAACCAGACTGATAAAGGGAGCTGGATACACTTACAAAACATTTGTGAAGCATTTTCTCTAGTACAGTGTGATAGTCACTGTTCAAAAGATCATAGTGGGCATACAGTCAGTGTGAACACCCGGTTTTGCCAGGGTGTCGCAAAAGGGCAGATGATGTCCTTGAACAATGCAGAGGGAACAATGAGGATGGCACTGTCTCCTGTTATGTACAATATTGGAGAGAATGTTACTCAAATGGTTTGTAGAGCTCTGATGTCCAGATCTATAACCGAGTGTTGAAAAATCTTACATGTGGTCAAAAAGATGCATAGTCTGGCTCAGGGTTAGAAAAACTGATGCATCACAAAAATTTTAAAGGACTGAGTTTGTTTACTTTTTATTTACAAGGTGATAGAGAATTGGCTTTATGACTTTGTATCTTGGTGGAGAAATAGCAATACCATAATACATGGTACATGTACAGTAAGTGTATACAAGTGTATATATTTGTTTATACAAGAGAAAGTTGTTTTGTTTTTTTTATTACGGAAGATTTATTTCTCAGTCTTCTATTCCCCAAAATACCAAAAAGAATCAATAGTAAGAAGTTGAGGCCAGACAAATTCAAACTGACATGTAGCTCACATGCTTATGGGTAACAGTGAATAACCACTGGAGCAATCAACCAAAGATAGTTGACATTTGTCCTTCTCTGGGAGGCATCAGATCAAAAGACTTTCTGAATGAGATGCATTAGCCAAAAGTGAGTCATCAGCCACAATATAGTGAGCTTTAGAGAGGACCACATGTGTATGAGGACAAACTGTCTTCCAAAGTTTGTTTTCTCTCTGCACCTCTGGAATATGCTTTTTTGTCTGCAGACGTTGATAGTTCAACATCAGCATAGAAAGGAGTAATTTGTCAGGAGTCTACTCTTGATAAGAGCCTGAATCATTGCTTGCTGTATATTTTACAGAATTAGCATCTAAATTTTCATGAACACAAGTTTCTCACATAGTTTTACCTCGGATTACAATTGCTCCAGTTAGCAACATTTGGGAGTAAGGTAGGAGAAAGAGAGAGTATGAGAGAATGAGCAATCACTCATGAATTTTTTATCTGTAAGTGACCTGTTCACACCTGCTTCAGGGATGCAGAAAGCTCAGTCAGTTGTTAGTGTCTGTTCAGCCAACGAATGCATATAATAATTATTATATATAATAGCATGAGCTGGGGTCTTAGTTGGCCATATCTTTAAGAAAATAAAGAAGTTATTTTGGAAATAGTTTTGAGAAGGTTTTTATTTATTATCTACATGGTAGTAACTAAAATGTGGTAAAATTCTTTGGTGGACAAACCTGTTGTAATTTTAACGTGAATTGGAATGTTGAGGTTATTTCCCATTTGTATTCCCCTCCTGTTTACTTTCCTTGCTATTATGTGTTAAACTGTTGTTTGCATTCCAGGATACATAGAATAGCATCTTATTTTTATTCTAGTGAAAAAAAACCCCTCTATGTGTATGATAATTTCTTTACTTAATAATGGGTAAATAAAACTTGCATCTTTCACCATTCAGTGATTACTTTTTCACTTCCACTAATAGGGAATAATTTTTTTAATGCTGAATTGCCAATTGATTACTTACTGGGGTGGACAATTGCATACTCCTTCATGAAATAATAGTTTGGTTTTTGTTGCTAGGACAGATGTATAGAATTGCTGAAAGTATGTTTTATATCAAGTTTCCATGGTGCTGTGAAAAATTTGAATATCAAGCATATGCTTTTGTGATTGCATGGCAGATTTCTGTTTTTGCAGTTATGGGACCTTACGTGAGAAGAATCCTGTGTGATGAATTGGGAGCTCCTGCAAATTCTGCCATAAACTGTATTCCTCTGGAGGATTTTGGTGGACAGCCTCCTGATCCCAATTTAACGTATGCAACTGCCTTGCTGGAGGCTATGAGAGGTGGTGAATATGGATTTGGAGCTGCTTTTGATGCTGACGGAGTAAGTATTTTGACCTGTCTGGAGGTTTCACCATAGTTGTTTTGTCTGGGGTCAGATATGGGACATGTAAGTATAATTTATTTGCTTTTCAGTAAGCCCTTGAAGCTGAAAGTGATATTACTTTCAGGTACAGATGATAGCATTTGCAACCCATAAATCAGACACATATGTTGTAATTTGTCTCTGCAGATGACTGCAAATCAAGCAGGATTTGAATGCAGAATGAGAATTCTTTAAATATTAGGCTGGTTTTATCTTGTACTGGCACAACAATTTTATTCCCTGGTTAGGAAGAGACAGCATATATAGATAATACAGACTTGTCACCATAAGTAGTAACTAAGTTAAGTCTGTTTTGGTTAACATCGTATATTGAGGGAATTTTGGCTAAATAAAGCACTGAATCACAATCTCTGTTTTAATTTTTTTGTGTCATATTATCAGCATTATAAACAGCAAAGTATTACAGAACACCTTTCTGTCCTGACAGGGTGGGAGAAAGATGAAAAGGTTCTGAAGAACAGAAGCTGTTTTCTGTTGTCAGTAAACACAAAACACCCTCCCACTCCCCGTATAGTGTGTGTCATTGCCAAGAAGATTCTCCCACCCAAGCATTCCCTGGCAGGAACAGACTTACTGAAGTGTCATGTAGGAGGCTGAAGCTAGGGACTTATATGGAGCTTTGATTTGCAAGGCTGGAGGGAGCGATGTTGTGATAGCGAGAATATAAACCTGCCAGGGTGATGCCAATAAATTATTCTGCCCAAAGAGGGATGCGAGTAAGCCAAAGCGTGTTCTTTTTTTCCCTACCTACAGTGGATCTAATAAAAGAAATTGCCACTCCCCAAAACATGGAATTCAATGTGCTTTTTTGAATTTCTTTTCTTCTCCAGGACCGCTACATGATCCTTGGCCAAAATGGTTTCTTTGTTAACGCGTCAGATTCATTGGCTATAATTGCTGCCAATCTGTCTTGCATTCCATACTTTTGTCAGATGGGCGTCCGAGGATTTGGCAGGAGCATGCCTACCAGCACAGCCCTGGACAAGTAAGATGAAACATTTATTTGTATCACCTTGGTCATTACATTAGTTATCTCTCTGTTTTGTACTACACAGCAATTCCAAAATTGTGAAGTCTTCTAATAAGAGCTTCTAATTTTCACAATCTTTATGTGCTTTATTGTTTTAACTAGTTCTGATGATATTTTGATCTTACCTAGACAAATTTTACCCACCTTTACTTGGATGAAAATAGTTTAATTCAGCCTGGAAAAGAAATAAATAGGTTAAATCTTTTTGAGACTACAAACAGCTGGCTGGTAATCCCTTTTCCAAATAACTTTGCTCTTTTTCTTAGTAAATAATGGTTTGCAGCCTAATCTAGCAGCCCTTCTTATGAAAGTCATGGAAGTTTAAAACAGATAAAGTACTAATTCAGTACTGAAGAAGCATTTAAAAAACCGCAAACAAAACCCCCCCTCTTATTTTAAGCCGTTGAAATATATCATCTATTATGATACAAAATGTCCCAGAAGGGATGCAGGCAGTCATGAAATCCATGCCCAGTTTCAAGGCAGGTTAAAAGTATACCTAAAGCTATTTCTGACAAGTCTTAAAAGATTTGCTGGATGTGCGTGCTGTGGCAGCAGCTGAATTTTGAACAAGTCTCATCCAGGCCTAAATTTTCTGTAAGTAGTGGTGTAAGAGGATTAAGCTAAATATTATTGCCTTATATATTCTGTGTGGGAAGAGCACTCACTGAGTCAATTGTGCCTCAGTGTTGATCTGGTTGCATAGCTTTACTAACACAAGAATGATCTGCTGCCCCCATTAAATGTGTCTAATCAGGAAACAGTAATTTTGAAGTGAAATGTAGCTTGTATGAAAAGGTTGATTGCTCTGTGCAAAACAAGGATATTAGGGTGCTTCCCTATTCAGGAAATTTCTGGAAGTTGCTAAATTCAGAGCTAGCAGCTTCCTCTAATGCTTGACAGAGTCTTCAGGGAAATATTTCTTACTTGTAGGTAGATGGTCTAGTTTAAGGAAGTAGTTAGGTCAGGGTTTGCTGTATTTTATTTATTCTGTTTAGAAATCCAAAAATCTCATTGTTTAAGTGAAAGTTACCATTATATTGAAATAGAAATTCATTTTGAAATAGAAGTTCATTTTGGATATAAACCCCAGGATATCTGCACTTCTGTAAGACTTAAAGAAACAGTGACATTTAAATATGTTTGTCTGTCTTTTTAAAGTTTGGTAAATATGTCAAAAAGTATGAATGTACTGAAGTCCCCTTCAGTAACACTGTGACTATTTGAATTATGTTCTTCACAATGTTTACTTGACCTTCTGGAGCATAGATTGTCTCACGGTGATTACTGCCTTATTTAGTTCTGCGGAGCTAAGTCTGATTATTAAATAAAACGGAGCAATTGATAATGATGGAAAGACGTAAATATTTTCCCACCCATTCTTACAAATATTTATTATTAAGAAGTTTGCAGTCTGTATCCAGGACACTTGAATTTTTTGTTTCATTTTGTGGTTGTCTTTGTTTTCCTGAAGATTTAAAAGTTACATGTTTTCAAAGTTGGTCACTTTTTTTTTGTGACTCATTCGTACACGTGACAGTCCAAAATACCTGAATTTTAGTTTCCTGTAAAAATGCCATAATGTTGTCCAGAGATTCTCATGCTTTGGTGGCCAAAGTTGTATAAACTGCTTAATTTATGAGTGCCAGTGCTGAACTCACTCATTGAAGAGCCAAGCTTAGACCTGAAATCACAGTCAGTAGTTCATCTTAAGCAAGTCACTTTTCCTATATAAAGCTGGCTACATGGATTGGGACACAGTAAGGAGTATCATAAACACCTTTCTTAGAGGTTCACTGCATGAATTATTGAGCCATCGTGTCTTCCAGGATTCCTAGTGAAGCCCACCATAAGGAACTGCTGAACTACCAGGAAAGATCGTTGTCTGTAAGAGTTATTTTTGAGTAAAATCGTAGAACGTCATTGTCTGAAATCCAATATATTGCTTGAAGGAGTGGCTAACAGAGAGGTTGATTGTTGGTATAGGTTTCATGTTGAACTGAATTCCAATTTCATGTATCTATAAATGTAAGGTACAGTTCCACCAGTGTCAGTGAAATCCTCACCCAGTGGGACAGTGGGTGTAAAAGAATATGTGTAAGGCATTCATGATTTCCATTCCCATGGACTAACTGGCCAACTTGCAAAAAAAAAAAAGCCTTTGGGAAGGACAAGAATATTCGCAATACAATGAGGCAAAAAGAAAAAAGAAAGATTGAGCAATTCTATGTAAAATTAGCACACTACTGTAATGTTTAGTGTTAAAATTTTAAAACCTCAATCTGTGCAATAGGAAAGGAAATCCTTTTTCTTCCAAAATGTGATGTCTGATACCAGACAGCATGCTGTTTAGTGCAAGGGACAGCATCCTCTCTGTGTTTGCTGCTCCATGTCTCACCTCCAATATAATAAAATCAGTAAGGAAAATATTCTGTGCTCTGAGTAGAACAATCAGAAAGGAATGGATAACACTGCTTGCTTAAGTCCTGTGGTAGGTTTCAGGTTACTGCTTACTAGTGTATGCTTTAAATCTATTTCTTTTTTTGTTTCTTGATCCCTTTTATTCCTTTCTAATAGACTGGTTTAATGTGCTCCAGGGACAACTGTTACAGAACCCTTTTGTATATCTACCTGTAAAGCTTATGTTCAAGCTCACGCACTGGAAAGAAAACATTAAAAATTAATTGAAAAACTGTACTATGACTATTAATTCTGGCAGAAAAGAAGGAAATAATCACAGAATAGCAGAGGCTGGAATAGTGGGCGTCATGTAGTCCAACACCTGGGTTCAAAGCACTGTCAACTACAGTGGATTGCTGAGAGCCATGTCCACTTGGGTTTTGAGTATCTCCAAGGATGGACACTCCACAGTCTTTCTGGGCAACCTGTGCTGGTATTTCACCACTCTCAGAGTAGAAAAGTTTTTTCGTAACTAGAAACAAAATTTCCTCAATTTCAGTTTGTGCCTATTGTGTCTTGTCCTATTACTGGGCACCGTTAGAAGATCCTGGCTCTGTCTTCATTACTCCCCCCACGCCCTATTGGGTATTTATGCACATTGACAAGATTTCCCCCCTCAACCTTCTCTCTTTGAGGCTTAGCAATCCCATCTCTCTCAGCCTCTCCTAGCATGACAGATGCTCCAGTCCCTTAGTGAACTTTGTGGCCCTTTTCCAGAAGTGCTCCAGTAGGTCCAAAACTGGACTCAGGACCCCAGATTTTGTCTCGCCAGTGCTGAGTAGTGAGGAAAGGTCAATTCCCTCCACCTGCTGGCAGTGCTTTTCTAATGGTACCCAGGATGTTGGCCAGCTTTGCCATAAGGGCTTATTGCTGGCTTATGGTAAACTCACGGTCCTCACCAGGACGTCAGGTCCTTTTCTGAACAGCTGCTATCCCACTGTTTGGTCCCCAGTATGTACTGGTGCCAGGGATTATTCCTCCCCATGTGCAGGGCTTGGCGGCATTGGCCTGTATTGACTTTCATGAGGTTCCTGTGTGCCAGTTTCTCCAGGCTATTGACGTCCATCTGAATGGCAGCACAATCTTCTGGTATATTACTCCTTCCAGTGTTGTGTCATCTGTAAACTTGCTAAGGGTTCACTCTACCCTATCGTCCAGGTCATTAATGAAGATGTTAAACAGTATTGGCTACAGTATTGACCTATGGGGGGCACCCCTGCTGACAGGCCTCCAGCTGGATTTTGTGCTGCTGATCACAACCATTTGACTCTTGGAATTCAGCCACTTTTCAATCCACCTCACTGTTGACTTATCTATGTTTTGTCATTTTGTCTGAGAGGATGTAATGGGAGAGAGAGTTGAAAGCCTTGCTAAAGTCAAGACAGACAATATCCACTGCTCTCTTCTTATTCTCTGAGCCAGTCACCTCATTGTAGAAGGCTATCAGGTTGGTCAGTCATGATTTCCTCTTCATAAATCCATGCTGACTACTCTTGGAGGACCTTCTTGTTCTCCATGAGTTTGGAAATGATTTCCAGATTAGTCGCTCCATCACCGTCCCAGGGATTAACGTGAGACTGACTGGTTTGTAATTCTCTAGATAGTCTTTTTTGCCAGCCTTTAAGATCGGAGTGATATTTACTTGCTTTCAGTCCTCAGAAGGCTCCCTCAATTGCTGCAACCTTTTGAAGATAAAAGAGAGTGGCCTCGAAATGACTCTCAGCACCTGAGACCTCATGGACTTGTGTATGTCTAGTTTGTTTATGTCTAGTTTGTTTAAGTGTTCCCCAATGTGTTCCTCCTCTACTGAGGGTAGGTCTTCCTTGCCTAAGACTTCCACTCATACCTCACCTCATTCTTATCTTTAGAAGAAGACCCTTGTGTTACATAGTGCTAGTTATAGTAGAAAATACAAATTGTTAAGGTGAGTGAAACATCTGACAGTGAAAGCTTGTGGGTATTGGTCAAAATTTACTTAAATGAAGTCCTAATGAACTTCCAAATAGTGATTTTAATGAAATAAGTAAAAAGTTTTGAGTGACGGATTGTCGTCTGATGTTAGCTACAATCTATCCTGTTTGCCCGACTTTCCAGAACTGCTTGGCTTTTGCTTTCTTTGCAGCTATTAACTATCTGTAGTTATACCAATGCTAAAGATTTTGTTAGAAGCTTCTAAAATGGACATCAAAACATGCATCCAAATATTTATGGTGGGTTGACCTTGGCTGGCTGGCTGCCAGATGCCCACCCAGCTACTCTCTCATTCCCCCTCCTCAACAGGACAGGTGGAGGAAGTAGGATGAGAGCGCTCATGGGTTGAGGTAAAGACAGGGAGATCACTTAGCAATTACTATCATGGGCAAAAGACTTGACTTGAGAAAAATTAATTTAATTTATTGCCAATTAAAATAGATTTGGATAATGAGAAACAAAAACCCCACAAATTCAACCAACACCTTTTCCCCAGTCCTTTTTCCTAACACTTAATTTCACTCCATCATTATTTCACCTCCTCCACCCTAAGCGGTGCAGGGGGATGGGGAATGGGGTTGAGGTCAGCTCATAACAGCTCCCCTCTGCTGCTCCGTCTTCCTCACACTGTTACCCTGCTCCAGCGTGGGCTCTCCTCATGGGCTATAGTACTTCAGGAAAAAATTTGGTCCAGTGTGGGCTCTCCACCAGCTGCATTTCCTGCCAGGAAAGATCCATCTGTTCCACTGTGGTTCTCTCCATGGGCTGCCTGGTAATCTCTGCTCCAGCACCTGGAGCAGCTCTTCTTCCCCCTCCCTCTTCTCTGACCTTGGTGTTCATGGGCTGTTTCTTCCTCAGTCCTCACTGCTGGGCAGCTTTTTGCCCTTTTTGAGTATGTTTTCCCAGAGGGGCCACCAGCTTGGCTGCTGGGCTCAGCTGTGCCCTGTGGTGGATCTGTTGTAGCTGACTGGAAATGGCTGTGTCTGGCATGGGGCAGCCCTGGCCTCTGCTCACAGAGGCAACCCTGCAGTCCCCCACTGGCAAACCCTGCCCCGTTCACCCAGTACCACACCTAAAACAAATCCCTTAAATACTTCTCTCATATCTAGACTGTCATTCATTCAAATTAGGATTTATTCCATTTGAGGTAGTAGATGCGTAGCAGACCTTCTTATATACAAAGATTAAGTGGTAAATTTTGTTCTTATTCATAACCAGTCTACATCCATGGGCTTCTTAGACATGTCCCACCTACCTTGCTAGATTTAATCTTGAAGTATGACACCTTGAGTTAGTTATAATTTGGCCTTTAATGCATGTGCAGTACCATTCAGTTCAATGGGAATGGTTATTTAAAAATACTTTGAAAAGTATTTCTTGTTAGCAAGTTAGAAGAAATAAATAAAGGAAAAGGACTTTCAGGCCAACTGTTATCAACATCATGTAATAGTAGGGACAAGAATAAGAACAACACTTGATTAACAAGGGATGGAAAGCACACTTAATAAACAGAGTATTTAAAAAAAGATTTCTACTGTGCTGTTGAGTGCTGATATTCCTTATTTTCTGTATTTTGTTGTTCCAACACTAGAAATAGAGAAACTGTGTTAAAATAAAGGTGATTGGAAAGGACATGGCAACATTTGTAATAGTAGGTGCAGTAGGGTAGCAGAAGTAGTGCCTAGGAAAAGAAAAGAAACTTATATTCTACTTGTTTGTCTTCCTGAAGAAGTTAGGAAATGCTAACTTAAAGCACATCTAACTAGGATTTAATAATACAGTCACTACTATAGTAAAAAATTAAAACGTGGAAATCTTTTTCCCAATGGGTGTCAGCAGAGTAGGGAAACACATAATGATGGTCAAAAGAATCCTGTGTGAACATTCCTTAATTTTTTTTCATGAGGGAAAGATGAATTCTGCTAGTAATACTTCATTGTATTTGATGGTGTCAACACAATGTCTCTGGGATAACACTTCTTCAGTCATCAGAGCACTGCTATTATCTGAAAGGTGTAGTTCGATTTGTGTCTACAAAGTGAATCTTCTTGTAGTGTACCCAACTGTCTCTTTTGGCCTGCTCGTGGACCTTGGTAATAAGAGTAGCTCTCGTGAGGGAATTGGATCAACTCCTGTCCATTTGGCTGCTGTCTTCTGAGGTCATGGGCCTCTCTCCTGAGGTCTGTGCTAGAGACCAAATGAAAACCACCTCTTCTTATAGGGCATCCATGTTGTATGGCCACAGTTTATCCTAAATCATTGTACTAGAGTTTTTCCTCAGCTATAAAAAAAAATTAAAATCATACATAGTACTTGAAAGAAAGGATTTAGAAAATCTGATGCTTTTTAGTTTAATAGTTTTTCACAGTGCATTATTAAACTTAAACAGAAAGGAGCAATAATCCAGAGGACTCTAAAGGTTGCTTAGGAGTACAGCATTAAGAAATGGAGCACTGGATTACAAGGGAATTCACTCAATGTGTTTAACATTTACATGTGTTTGCCTGACTGCTGGAATATACTAGTATGTACTGCAGGGGAGGTGTAACACTTGACAGGAAACATCTGCTTTGATATGCTCCAACATCAACAGCATTGTGGCAGTACGTCTTCAGGCTTCAATTCTCTGGCAATATGTACCCTGAGGTTGGTGTTCTTTTTCTTGTGGGGAATGCAAAGCTGTGTACCCTGTGCCACAAACTATTCTTTTTTCATATCCTTGTATTTTGATTTATCTGATGTCTGCATAACAGGAAGGGAAATGAAATGCTGAGATGTTAGCTAATGGTGTACAAACTGAGAATCACAAGGGTGAGTCAAAATTGTTTCTGTGGGAATTACGAAGCTGGGTGGGTGTGGAAAATAGCAGTCAAGTTGGTACGGGAAAAGAGGGTTGTTGAGAGAATACTACTGTGGCTAGCATTGTCTGATACCTTGTTTCTACAGCCGGGCCATTTCAGGGGCATGTAGGTGCTCTGATTGTGCTTACCCTGAGCAAAGCTAAGTACCTTACCACACAGCACCCTGCCACTTTACATCTGGTAGCCCGTCTTTTAATGCAACTTTGACACATCAGTGTTCTGTTTGCTGATGGTCCATTTACTATCTGGTCAGCTAGTGGCAGGTTTTAAGGGGGCCTGCAGTGACAGTGACTATTCTGACTTGTTTAAAGAGGCGTCTTCGTGCAGTGAAGGGCAGAGATGTGATGAGCTCTAAACAAGCTGTGTTGGGTGCAGGAAGGAGGCTGACCCTGGCAGCAAGAAACTCTTAAATTCACAGTGCTGCTGGTTTAGAGTAGGGTCCATTTTGTCTGAACTACAGCATGAAGCTTTGCTTAAATGGCTCTGTATGCTTGTTTCTTTAGTTCAGGAGCCTCAAACATTATAAGCAGCAATGAATAACACAGGATGAAAAGCATTAATTCATATAACTGTCTTCTTACAATTACTTTGCCCAGCTACCTGGCAAAGTTTGCCTAGTTATGTCAAAGGCTGGATTTCTGCTTACTCATTATTATCAGGTGGGTTGCCTCTCTTACTGCTTAGAGAGGAGCAGCACTGCTCCAGGAGTTTCTACCTCATTGTGAGAATTAGGAAACAAAGCAAGAGTTCGCTGTTTGGTAGGAATTGCCCAAGAAGAGCTGCTGTCTTCATTCTCAGCTTAGGTCAGTTTGCTTTTGTCTCTTACTCCCACCTGGAAGCACTAGAGAAGTGAATTATCTCCACTAACAAATAATGAACATTTCTCTTTGCCATTTAAAACACAGTTACAATAGAAGGAAACCACAAGAGCATAATGAAGCTTGAATAATGGGCTAGTGCATACTGTGTTATGTCAAAGTCAAACTGTGCACAAAAATTTATACTTTGATGGGAAGGTGAAGAAAGAAGGGCTGACTGTTCTTCTGCAAGTGGTTCCTAGGGCCTGGTACCAGCCAGGAGAGCTGTTGGGAGTCAATGGTATAAACCCAGGTCTCAACCAGGGAATGCAGACCCAAGGAGACCTTGTTTCCTCTTGAGGCACTGGATCGTTCCTATATGTGTTTGTTGAGGGGTGTATTGTCCAGTGTAAGTGCTTCTGCTGCTTCTTCCTGTAAAGCTTAGTCTGTCCTCTGTAAACACTGAAAAAGTTTTTGGATCAGTTAATGGATGGGGACTGTTATTGCTGTTTAACAAGCAGTAGCAGTTAAAGAAACCTCTGGCCATGGAGAACAGCAGACCACATTCCACTTGTGCCTTTGTGATTATTTCCTCATTTACAAATCCTGCATGGATTTTTTTGTCTGTTTTGTCTTGTGAATCTGTAGCTTATTGTTTCTTTGGAACCATCTGCTTTTCTTCTGTATTGTTGATCATCTGTTTTAATGAAGAAGTTTGTGCCAGAAGCCGGATGCACGCTGTGCATTTCTTTCTCTACATGGACGTCCTTTACTGTTGAGTTGTAAGGGATTCTTCCAACATAAAGACTTCTCCAAGTTATAAATACACCTTTCTGCATGGTTGATACTGCATTCACTCTGTGACTGTGATTTGTTCAAGTTATGCCAGTTGTGATCTCACTCCTTTTATCTTCCTTCAGTAGGATAAGTCAGTCTCACTTTCTCTTATCTGGAATAGGCTTGCTGTGAATTTTTTAAGACACCCCTGTCAAACTGAGTCCATGTCACGTACAAGCAGTTTTTAAATTAGATGGAGCAGAAGGACAAGTTCTGTTCTGGAATGCTGTAGAAGGACAACTGCATAAAACCTTGAAGCATAATACAAACTTGTTGAGCACTGTGATAGGAAATTTGTTCAGGACTTGTAACTTTTTAAATAACATTGCAATATTAAAAATAGCCATATGTGTCCTCTGTATACTTGTATATCTAGTAAAGAATGGTAGTTTTTCTGTATCAGTTTTCAAATATGTTATGCAGCTAAATGTTTTACTTACACAGATAGGATGTGTTTGAAAAGATTTGTGGAGAAAAAGCAACAACTGTCATTACAAGGCATTGATGTCCTTTCGCTAGCTGTGCCCTTCAGTTTTGTTTCTACAATGTGCTTCTAATCTAGCTGTTATCCTTTCATCCCTGAATGTTTTTTAAGCAGTGGAGGTGATGTATCATTGCAAATATTTTCAAGGATATCTTTAAGGATCTGTCTTTGTCTTCTTTGTATTTTCTTTGGTACTGGATTTGGTATGCTTTAGTATAGTATGGTATATTTGGCTGTTGCAAGTCCACCATATTCTTGGCTATCCTGTGTTTCATTATCCTAGCCTGCACTGATGAAAGCATG
This sequence comes from Aquila chrysaetos chrysaetos, assembly GCF_900496995.4. Classification (NCBI taxonomy): domain Eukaryota; kingdom Metazoa; phylum Chordata; class Aves; order Accipitriformes; family Accipitridae; genus Aquila; species Aquila chrysaetos. Next base: position 58,725,520 of record NC_044030.1, read on the forward strand.
CTGCCCACTGTGGTCATGGCAGGCCACATTTTGGATGTATGTGGGGTAAGTGGACAGCAGCAGTCAGACTTTCAGATACTTTCTCAGCCAAAGATGAGAATGAACCTCTCTCAGTGTATTGCATACTTTTGAACTTTGCAGGAGAGAACTGATTGATACCGCAGCTTGTGTTCTTCAGTGGCTGCATTTCATTGCTTCTGAAGAAAAGGACAGAAAACATGTCGGTGTCCTGTAAAATATCAGTAGAAAACTCTTGTCTTGTCCTTTATGGATGGATAGCAAGAGAGGCTAGGCAGTCCTGTGGCTTACCTCCTTTCACTTGGCACACAACTTAGTTTTTGGGTCTGAGAGGCACTCACTGGCCAGTTCTGAGCCTGAAGGCAACTGATCCCTATTAAGAATGGCAGGCTGCAGAGCAGCCTTACCCAACATACAGCTCTTGCTCTCACTCATAGGTAGTTGCATTCTGGCCTGTGCCTGGACTGGACAGCCATAGCTGCTTAGCCTCAAATGAGCAGGTTCATTGGTTGTGCAACGTGCAGCTTTCAGGACTGAGTACAGAAAGGTGTATTGAAAGCTCTCTTCATTTAAAGGAAAAAGGAAAGCTCTCTTCATTTAAAGGAAAAGATGAGTTGAAAACTACACAGTGCTCTGTTTCCGACTTAAACTTTGGTTGCAAATGAGGTCAGTTGTCCACCAAAGTTAGAGAGAACAAGATTTGGCGCTTGGTGACTTGACTTTTGTTAAGAAATAGGGTTATCTGCAGTTCTCACAAACAAACAGACTGTTGTCTGGGCTTAATATACCACATGTGAAAAACTACCTGAGAAAAATAAACTTTTGCAAAACGTTCTGGGCAGGCCTTGCACTGTGCAATAGATAGATGTTGGGTAACAGAAAGTCCACAGTTTTCTTAGTGCTGCATCTGTCATATCTCAAAAAGTATACAGCTATGAATAAACAACAGGAATTCCTACAAATGTCCTGATAAAAAAGTCCAAAAGTGTTTTAATTGAAACAATCTGAGGAAGTTTACAGTGAGTCAGTTACATAAGACTGTGACTACTAAAAGAAAGTTTAAAATAAAGGCCCCTTTTCTTTCAAGGGCTTACGCAGTCAACATAGAAAGGCTGCCACGTGGATTAGCGTGTTGGAACATGTTTTGCCTGTGCTGGACAGCACAGCTGGTATCAGCTCAAGAGTAACCTCTCCCATCAAAGGATTTTTTGTAAATGGGTGACCCTTATGGAGAAGGCTTCCTGCTGATTTCAAAGAAAACTTTTCTGGCACAGAATTTCAAAACAGTGTGTTTAAAATTCTACTTCTTATGTGTATTAAAGTATAATCTTCTGCTAAGTTACTTAGATTGTTTACAAATTAAGAAGACAGGAAATTGTTCTTTACATTCTGGGTGTTTTGAAGAAGATCTCCATAAGACTGTGACAGAGCCAGGGTGCTTAACATTATTTGAAGAAGTTTGAGAGTCCTGTTAGAACAGATCTTACTTTAATTTGTAGTCACTTGAACTGTCAGATTAATTTTAGTGGAGAAGAAACATTGTCTTCTGTTCCCTTTTGTGGGGAAATGAAAGAGGCCTAAGATCTTTCCAACCTCAACCATTCTGTGATTCTGTAGTAACAGTCTATTTCTATGGCATGTTATAGTTTCTTCTTCCTTTTTAAGTTTCTCTGTTTCTATGAACACTACCATAAAGTCGTGAAACTGCTTTCTTCCTTTCCCTTCCCAGCCAAATATCACAAGCACACAGAGCACTTACTAATTCTCACTCTCTAAAATCCATAGAACAATTTGCAAGAGAGAAAAAGCAGAACTGGCGTAAGGAAGGAAATCTGAATCTAAACGGCATTGTTAGGGAGCCACTAGAATAAATCATGTCTAACCAACCTGATTGCCTAGGTGATAGAACGGTTGAATCTGTTCATGAGGTTAGGACAGCAGATGTCATTTACTTCCATTTCAGCAAGGCTTTTGACACTGTGTCCCATATTATTCTTGTATCCAACTCAGGACTTTATGTTCTGGATGGGTGGACAACTAGATAGGTAAAAATCTTGTTTGGTGGTCAGGCTCAAGGGCCATTGGTTAATGAGCTGGTAAAAAGTGGGGTACTGCAGGAGTCTGTTCTGTGACCTGTCCTGTTTAACATCTTTATCAGTGGTCTGGAGAAGGGGATGAAGGGCACTCTAACCAAGTTTGCAGATGACACAAAACTGGGGGTGTACCTGTTCGTATGCTGGAGGACAGAGCTGCTGGTCAGGGGAACCTGGACAGCTGGGAGTTACGGATGGACAAGGACCTGATGAAATTCAGCAAGGACAAGCTGTGAATCCTGCCCCTAAAAAGGCAGACCCCTACAGTGATGCAGGCGGGGGACAGAAGGGCTGAGGAGCAGCTTTGCAGAGACAGCCTGGGGCCCCGGTGGGCAGTGAGATGGGCAAGGGCCAGTTCTGTGCCCTGGAATCAGAAGGCCAGCAGCACTTTGGACTGCATGAAGAAGAGCGTGACCCAGAGAGTGAGGGAAGTGATTATTCTCTGCTCAGCACTTGTGAAACCACTTCCAGATACTGCGTCTGGTTTGGGGATCCCCACTACAGGAAAGACATCAGTAAACTGGAGTGAGTTCAGCGTAGGATCACTGAGACAGATGGGGGCTGGGGCACAGGCCCTACGAGGAGAGGCTGGGGAACTGGGTTTGTTCAGCCAGGAGAAGGATGGCTTTGGTGGGAACTAACAGCAGCCTCCTGTACCTACAGAGAGGCTGTCAAGAAGGTGGAGTCAGGCACTTCACAGCTGTGCATCGTGGGAGGACAAGAGGCAATGGTGATAACTGAAACAAGAAAGTTATTCAGTGTCCAACTGCATAAAGCTACGAGCAACCTCATCTCATAGCTGACCCTGCTTTTGTCAGGAGGTTGGACTAGAGACCTCCCATGGTTGCTTCCAATCTGAATTATTTTATAATGCTGTGGCCCTACAAGGAGACCTTTGCTGGAAAGTCCACATGCTACCAAGACTGATGAGCCTGCCTGCACTCTTGCAATCTTGTATTTACCATGATTAACAGAAAGGTGATATATAGAAAACCTTGATGTTGCCTTAAATTAATTACTTTTTTATTTTCTTCTAAACCAAGGAATTATCCAGCTGGAGAAACTGCACTGGCTTTTTCCTGGTCATTTTCTGAGCTATCCTGCTGACTCTGCATGAGAGGATGTATGTAGTATTACAGTGCTTGAGAGGTGAAGAAGAGGCTGTAGAAGCAACCAGTAACTTATGATATGTACCTAAAACTATTGTTTCGCTATTATTCAGACAATTCAGAGTACTGAAACCCCAATTTGAATCGCTGTCAATACAGAGTGTTGTACCACATGTTGTGGTTATATTCACATCTGTTTTGCATCTTTGTCAATGAGCATAGGCACAGTGCCTTTTGAACCAGCTGACCTCATTGTAATAGTCCTAAAAAAGGCTAATGATTATGGGCCATGTGTACTTCTGAGTTAATGGAGGGTCTTTTCCTTGTGCTTAGTTCATAGGATTATTACATTTCCTGTAAAAGACCACAGGTCTTGCCGGTCATTAGTGATGACATTACTCAGACTTACTTCAACAAGTATCTGCAGAAGGATATAAGGAGAATACCTCTAGCTTTTCGCCATTTATTACATCTCTTCTCTTCTCTGGTGTAATAAAATCTCCCTGACAGTTTCTACAGAGTAAGAGAACTTAGAAAACATTTTCCCCTTCCCTTCATAGACCATTTTTATTGCTGGAAAACTCACAGGTTTTGTATGCAGCAGAGACCATGCAGGACTCGAGGCTAGAACAGAAAATGTCCCTATTTGAGGGTGGGGAGGTGCGGAACCTTTGAGTGTTGGTTGTCCCTTGTTCAAGTTTTGGGTTTTTTTCCCCGTAGTATGCGTACGTTAGAGACCCTTCTGACATTTCTTTGTTGCACTGAATATGAAGTTTTTTGTCAAATCCTTAGCGGGACAAAGTCCACTACTGAAATTCATTTGTGTCATTTTGTGCTGAGGTGTGTCTTATATTGGTGGGTGAATTTCCTTTTCCAGGGACAGGCTTGCTTTAAATAACCTGAGTCTTTTTGTTTGTTTCTGTTCTTTCCTTGCATTAAGAAGATTGTCCTCCTACCTACTCCATTCAGGAAGCCTGTGACAAGGCAGGCTGTTCAATACAGCATACTACAGCGTAGCAGTGACAGCTGTTTTTCTGGATGTATATACTAAAAAAACCTTCCTTTGCTCTCAGAGTTTAACTAGTCATAGGCCATGCTGTTGGGAATCGAACACACACAGACTGTCTAATACAGTCAGCTGCAGTCATAAAAAAAGTGGACAGTATCATTCCTAGAAGAAGGCATAATCTTTGTGCTGCTGAGCTATGGCAGAATTTGGAGGCTAAAATAAGCTTGGAATCTTTAAAGGAATTCATTTGTTATGTAAAAGTTCACTGAAAATGCTAGAAGTCATTGTACCTGATCACCATCCATTCCCTTTGTCCTTTAATTTACCGACAAGGAGGAGTTAACTTACTCTATAGGCATATGAGTGCTGAAATAGTAATGAAGAGTGATTCTTGTGTCTCAGCCAGGAAGGGCATGAATAACCTTAGGGATTACTGCAGTACATCTGGTGAGCATGGCCACATGCTTGCCAGATGGTTGGACTTTTCTTCATTAGTACTATGAACTCTGCAATCAAATCTCAGATTCTCTGTGGACCTACTGTACATATGTGTGCAATTTGTCACTGGAACAGGCTCTCCAGGGAAGTGGTCACAGCACCAAGCCTGTCAGAGTTCAAGGAGTGTCTGGATGACGCTTTTAGTCATATGGTTTAGTTTTAGGTAGTCCTATGAGGAGCAGGGAGTTGGACTCGATGATCCTTATGGGTCCCTTCCAACTTGAGATATGCTGTGATTCTGTGATTCTAGTTTCACCTCACAGGGACTCTGAGCACTGTGCCAGCTGATTTTATTATGTGAAAGACAAAATTCTGTTGGGGTATGTTGCTGCCAAAACACATCTCTCCCTCATTGTATACTCATAGAAATGCTTGTGTTTGCTAGTTGTCTTTAGCAAAGCAGCTTTTGTCTCTTGCTTTGTCCTTACTTTTAGCACAGCCATATCTAGATACTGTATATATCAGCAGCTGTTTCTAGTCATTCTGGTAGAGCTTGTGTGAAGGGGACAATGAAGTTTTCACAAGGCAGGGAGTCACAGGCACTGTGTCCTGAAGGTTATGCTTCCTTTGAGAGTTGACTCTTGAAACATTTAGAAAAGAGGGTGCGAAGTTACGCATTTTGGTTTTGAATCTCAAACTGGTGACTAAAGCAACATGAGAACAGCATTTGATGTGGAACATCATGATGAGTACACCTGTTCGCATCCCACACACTGAAGAAAACAACCCCATAATAAGAGAGAGTTACACAGACTGCATCTTGTGCAAAGCTTTCCAATGCATTTGTAACCAAGAGAAACAGTTGAAAACATTAGTTACTGTAATACGTTTTGTTAGAAGTTCTCAAATTTTAAGTTTGGGTTCCTGGAAATGTACAATGCAAAGGCAGTGATGGCATTTTCATGAACTTGCGTATTACACACGGGGGGTGTGTGCATTATATTAAAGAGAAGAAGTGTAAATTCCCATATATATAGCTTGCAACTGTAATGCATAAATACTTTTTTACCCTAGCTGATTTGGCTGGGAGACCAGTGAGAATTTTCATGTTTTCTCCGCTTATATCAGTTATGTCACTCATTTGAATTTCTGAGAAGAAATATGGGCTTTGTTGTTGATGAAACTCATTAGGGTTTTGCTGTCCAAGTAGCATTTATTACCACTGAAACAACATCATGAGGTTGCCAAAATGTTATAGTGTGGACTAAGCCACAACCTGAAAATTTCCCTAAAGGATTGCTATTTTTTGTTTGGTAGTATGGGTCTCAGGTGTGGTATGCATAGGACTACAGCACCATGGGAACCTATGCTCTGTCTGTGTGTACTCTAGAAGGTATTTATTTCCTTCTTTAACTACTGAAGTTCAGCAATATCTTCCTGGTACTTCAGTATGTCCTTTTATTGAAATGTCATAAACATAACTAATCATTATAGGTAGTCTAGGTTGAGACATCCATAATCACTGTAATTCATATTGTTTAAAAGATTTTCAGTTCCCTGACTGTTGTTTGCTCCTGGTTTCCATTTTGTTCAAGTTTTTCACATTTCTTTTTAATTTTTACTGTGTACTTTCCATCAAGGAAGAGTGAGAGAGCAAGCCCACGCTTTGGGTATTTTCTACCACCAAACTCCACAATATTGTGGCAAAATTTACTTCCCCCGTGCCCAAGATTGACAGAACTCTGTCTATGGATAGACTCCCAGGTGGTGTGCTAAAGGTGCCACTCCCTATCTCTTTTTTCACAGTAACACTTAGTGTTCCTCTGCTGGGTGGACTCACAGCATGCCGAGTCTCCTGTGGTATGCTAGAGAGTCTCCTTACTTAATGTCAATGTGCAGGCATTATAGGTGGTTTGACTTGCCTGCAGAATCTTTCTGTGATTCCGGAGAGGAATAATATAGATACCGCAAATGTCTCCATACACTTACTGCTGGGTTGGTTTAGGAAATTAGCTTAGTCATACATCTATTTGTAAATTGGAGAATTAAGTTCTTCAGCAGCTGCTCCTGACTGGCTGATCACTCACTGCTGGGGTAGTTTGCTGGATTGTTTTACCTCTGCAATAATTCAGTGTGATATTTTTCTCAGTATCTTTCTTCCCACATGAAGACTGATTTCTTAGGGAAGACAGGGCATGATGTGATCGTAAGGATAGCTCCTTTGTGGGTCAGAGCATTGATTGTCAGCCCTTGTGCACTGGTCCACAACCAGCTCTGGGTTCTTGAGTCTTCCAGAATCAAGAGCTCATTCTACACCCATCCTAGTTACCTGAATCTTGCTTAGATTGTTCTTCACAAACACAAGAAATTGTGATCTAAAATCAGATGGGTCTATATGTTCTCAGGAGGCTTACTGTGAGCTGATAGATCTGTAAGATTACTTTCTTTTGGTCAAACGAATCAGCTCCTCATCAGGTACACCTAAAGCTCTCTTAGCTTCTTTTTGTCAAAACTAAGTACAAACATGGTTTGTTTTGCTCTTTCTCCCATCATTTAGAAATGCTTAAGAGGCCTGGTTCATGCTTGCTTTTGCCAGTTCTAGAATCTTACTGACATTGTTACCAGTCTGTGAACTGCATGCTCCTCATCCAGTTTAAATCTGACTTTGCTCCTTTGCAAAATTGTCTTTGTGGTGGATATCACTCAGCCAGCATAATTAGAGAGTGAATTTAGATTCTTGTAACTCAGTGGAATGAAGTATTGGTAGAATGTCCTGCTGAGTTTACCGTAATAACATTTAACTGCAGCTTAAACTAACCCATCAGACACTCCTTTACTATCCTTACAGCCACCATCAAATGCAGGATGAATCAAGCTCCACGTCATACGTTTTCAGAGCACTTTGTTATTTGTACCAGATAAGTCAATTCTTTGTTTCACTGGAAAGAGTTGTGGAAAGCCTGGCAATATCTTTTTGGAAATACTTCAGATGGATCATTCAGCACATTAAAAGTTTGTTAGTAATGAATGGATAAGAGTCTTGGCAACGCTTTAGCATGCCTAAGAGTATTCCCATACCTGAGATAAAATCGTCAAGAAGTCTACCGAGTTCCTCCTGTGCCTGTAGCTCATGCCCCAATTTAAGGAGAGCTGTTTTAAATGCTCCTTATTTAACCAGCTATCTTTAGGATCTTTTAAACATCACCCTGTGACTTGGGAGACTGCTGGAAAGTCACCATAAGTGAGTTTAATACATATGAGCAGAGACTTGGAGAAGAAAAATAACTTCTTAACATTCAGTAACCGTTTATTCTGGAAAGTTTTTCTTCCCGCATGTGGATCTGACAAACTGGCCTTCCTCCTGTGAGCTTTGGAGTCTGTCTCGGCTACAGTTTGTTTGTTAGTGATGACTGATACCTGGTGAAGCTAATCTGTTTGATGGGCCTTGAGTACAAGGTTAAATAAAGTCACATAAAGGACAGAATTTTCCTATTGGTACTTCTGGTTAAAGATAAAGGAGGGATCTGCAGGGGCTAGGCAGGAGGAACATATGCAATTTATAGTCTTAGCACATACAAACATCTCAGCTAGCTTTAGTTGGGTTTCTTTATAGGGTGTGTCTGCAGCATCCTGTTTTTCTATATAGAAGTACACAATGAAGAGAAATCAGAAGCAAGAGGATGAACACATCCATTTTTGGACTTCGAAATTACTTTCCCCCTCCCTTTAAAACAATAAACCTTCCAACTTATCTTTATTTACACAGACCTATCCACCTTGGCATCAATTTTTTTTTTCTCTTCATAAGGAGCAGTATTTCTGTCTGCAAGGTACTGGATTTGTTAGCAGATTTCTTGGAAATAGGTCTTAAGACTACACATAAGTAGTCTTGCTTTATAATGGGTGCTTAATACTCAATAAAGCAAAATAGTTGACTTTTGCCTCTTGGCACCAGTTCAGCAAAATACTTAAGCACGCTTAACTTTTGGACTCATGAGAACCCCCTAGGGATTTGAATGGAAATATGAAAGCCTTTTGTAAAAGTTTATGTTAAAAAATGAATGTAGAATATAGAAAAAAGGAATTTTGCACAAAAGTACTAGTTTTTCCTTGACTTCAATGTTTTATCTTTTCCCCCATTTTATTATGTACTACCCTCATTACTTTTTGGCACTGAGCCCTTGTATAAAACACTTGTCCTGTAAAGGAGCAATTGAACTTGTGCTGTGACTGAGTCAGCATCCTCTAGCAAGAACCTCCTAGGTTGCTTCTCTTCATAAATCTCAGTGTGGGTGGCAGCTGGAGCAGGGCTGAAAAACATAAGAAGACATGGAAGTGGAAGAGGTAGGAGGAACAAAACTCAGAAGACCAGGTTGCATGTCCACAGACAGTACTGTAGTTTGAAATCATATAAAGCTTGTGAACATTCTGAACACTGCTCCAGCTAAGGAAAATACAGTTCAGTAATTCAGCAAAGCCTGAATCATGCCTACTTCACACAATGCAGTGTTTTTCATGGAAGCCTGAATAAGCCTGTATGTCTACATGGTACAATGCAGAGCAGTGCAGAGATACTATCTAGACTCCCACTGCCTGTGTGTTTGTGCCAGCAAAGTACCAAACCCAGCCCGTGGAGACCAACCAACAGGGGCACAGTGCCACACTGATGGGACCAGACTGCTTCCTGCTTAGCAGATAGCTTCTTTGCCGTGAGGTTATAGATACGTGAACCATGCTCAGTTGCAAAATATGGCGTATGTTTTACTGTCATTTGCACCTTTAGAGCTGCCTAAGGTTGGTGAGTGTCCAGCAGGACTTAAATCACTCTAGTCCTCTCCTCCCACAAAAATTTGGGCTGAGTTTTGTGGAGCTGCACCTGAGAAATGCTGCAGACCTTGTTCCTGGTCTTCTTTCTTGTTTCTTCTCATCCCGTCATGTCTGTGTTTTCCCTCACACACAGCAGAAAAGGACACTAGTACAAATACTGTACTTAGAATAAACTCTTGCTCTTAGCAGACTAGATACAGGCATTCAAGTTGACGGTCTGGGTCTAGTTTTAAACACAGTGGATTCATTCTGACTTCTGTCATTCAATGGGAGAGAAAGAAAAGTGTTGACCATGTGAGGAGTTCAAAAGGGTAAAATTGTTAATAGTTTGGAAACAGAATTTTACACTCAACTAATTCCTAGTAAAAAGTAATTGAGAATTGTTTCTAGCAGTTTAATGTGAATTCACGTAAGACCTGGTTCCACTGCCTGTAATAAGAGCACAAATACTTCTTCTGGAATTAAACATTTCTCATTATGATTAAATTAATTTTTCTTTTAAAAAAAGTCAGGAACAATTTTTTTTCTCTTGTCCTACTAATGTTTTTATTACAGGTGAATTCCAGTGTTAACAGCAATTTCAAGAAAGTGTTCTTAGTAGCTCTACTCATAGCAAACACCACTGAGTCAGTATTTATTCAATTTAATTTTATTATGAGTGTGCAGAAGTCTAGCATCTAGCAGTTGTGTCCCTTTCTGATTATTTTCTGAACATTTGCTCTATGCTAAAATCTGTCAAAGTGCTGAGATTTTTTTAAAACATGACAGAGGGGATTTTTTTTTCTTCTTTTTTTTTTTTTTTTGAAGACTGCAAAGAATTGTGTGTTTTGTAGTCTGAGCTACAGTGTTTTCATGCTGACAGTACTGTCCATACCCTGATAGTCTGGCTGAGCAGAAACAGATGTCATAGGCTCATTGGCCAGTTTCCTGTCTGAAGGAGAGGCTTCTGATAAAGTCCAGTTTTTCATGGTGGGATTTCTTTGATGCTGTATTTCCTTGAAAAGAAGGAAAGTTCTTAGTTTCTGTATGCACAAACTTCAATTAAATTGAATTAAGCACTTAGCTCTTCAGAGAAGTTTTTTATCCCATGGAATCTCATTGCTAGGATTCTGTTATCATCCAGACTTCAGAGAGGAATTTATAAGCCAAAGCTGTACTTAAGGCCTTAAAACCTAAGCCTGTGTATGAGGTCTCCTCCAGTGCAACTTCTTAAAAGTAATTTAACTTCTCAGAAAAAGGTTCTTTAATGCCTCATAGTGCCCACAAATTGGGGATAGTAACAGTCTCATTGTGGTAAAATGTCTAACTTGCATGCTATTGATAGTTTTAACATTGGCAGTAATTTCGTATCTTGATCACTATGACAATAACCTACTTGCAGCACTGCAAATACAGGGTGAAAAATTCCAGCTTTGCGTGCCATCTGCTTCGTGTATTTCTTAAAGGTGCATTTATGTCCCTGTTCACCAGTGAATCCTGCATCAGTGGCAGTTCACTCCACAGCAAATTAGGGAGACTAGGCAGTACAGTGTCCATAAAAGGTATATTTGCACCTCCTGCCCACAGTGGACAGGATTAACACATTAGTTTTGAAAGGAAAGGCAGACTCATCAAGGAGCCGTGCTGGCTATTTTTGCCTTCACGACTTACTCCCTGAAGAGTAGGGAAGAGGCAGAGGCATTCTGCAGCCCTTTCTCAGAGATTTGAAGCAGAGCTGTGCTGCAGCTGTTGGCCTACTTACAAATGCATTTCAGTTTTGCAGTGCTCCCCTGGCTCTGTAGCTGGCTATGAAATTAGGCACATGAATTTTACTTTTACCCCTGGGATTGAATCAGAAAGTTGCCTGTTGGGACTGGGACACAAATTAGTTTACCATTATTTTCTAAAGTGCCTCAAGTACTTTAAAAAGTGCTGTCTTTTTGCTAAGTTGCACAAGGTGCTTGTAACATCTGACTGAGATATTGCAGAGTCTGTGTGCAGGAAAACTTGATGGTATGAAACATTGAGCTGTGTGTTCACACCATGGCCCATAGGTGGCAACAAGGAGTGTAAGTAACTGCAGGGCCTCCCTGTGTTTATGTTTGGGAGCCTGGGTTCCCTGATGAGTGTTTTAATTATCTCTGTGATGCTGCAAGCCTTTTCAAGTCTGCTCCTACAGGAGACAGAAAAAGTCCAATGAACTTGAAGAGCCTGAAGGGAGATACTAAGTTTTAAATTTGTTTGGTTTAGGAATTTAAAGCCAAGGGGCTGACTTTCCACACAGTAGTTCATGTCCTTGGAGTATAGTGGTGATTGTGCTGAATGTGAATGTCTTCCATGTAGCTCAAATAAGTTTTTAGTATGTATGGTTGCTGTGTGTTACAAGGCATGAGCAAGGTAGGTTGTGTTTGTAGCACTTTGCCTTTCTGCTGGGATAATTTTTAGTTTTTGCTGTTGAAAGATTTCAAACATGGGGAAAGGCCAATGTGAGACTGAGAGGCAGGAGAGAATATTGGAACAGTTAGTTGGCACCGCAGTTAAGTTGCATGAGTGCCAGGAGGCTCCATTGATAGAAAGGGAATTCAAATTGTCCTGAATGGAATTTAACAAGGAGATGATTTCTGCAATTATTAGCAATCCATAACAATTCTCAAAACTATTGTCTGCCAAAATAATCCACCTGAAGTTACCAGTTTTCAAGACAGAACTTAGCCCTGAACACCAGACCTTGATTCAGTATACCTTTAGACCACCTGCAGAAGCATCTTAGAGTTATAACTTTGCAGGGGTGTGGAGGAAGCAAAACCAAAAGAGCCAAACGTTTTTAGATCCTTTGTAGCTGAAGTGTCCTCACATGCTTTTTTTAAATTGATTTCTGTTACTATGATCTTTCTCTGTGAGATGTAGCATACTAGAAAGCAGAAAGAAAAGGAACTTGTTGACTACTAACTAATATTTTTTTTTCTGCCTTGTGCTCCTGATAGCCTCTCTGCCAGCCATGGCAGTTTACATCTTATCTTAGTGATAGGTCCTGGTTATCTGTGTTGTGTGCAAGGGCTTAGCATTCCACTGTTTTTTTGCTTAATAAATTAAAGACTGGGAAGGAGTAACACTGTAACACTTGACCGTATAAGGGAGGTGACTGTTGTTTTAGTTCTGCTCCTTGCACAATATGAAGTTGAAGCCTTTTAAGGGAAGGCGGTGCAGACAGAGTGAAAACATCCAGAAGCAGAACATCCATTTCACATTATAGTTGGTGCCAGTGTTGGTGCTGTCATTGCTACTGCTGTGAATTTCTCACTGGTTGTTGCATAGTTAAAAAGAGGAGAGACTTAACAGATGAGACTGAAGAAAAAAATTAAACCCACTTAGTTCATGGCTCCTGCATCTTGAGAAATAATAAGAATGAAGAGGGAACTGACCAAAGATGAGCTGAATTAGACTTCTGAAGTTGAGAAATGAAGTCGCAAAGAGCTCTTCAGCATCAACAAGAAGAGACCACAAAAGGAACAATTGAAAATATCATGCAGTGAGAATGGGATACTGAGTCGGTGACTAAAAAGGCAATGAATATTGTGTCTAAACTTTCAATTAAGTTTTTAAAAAAATTTCTTTGCAAAAGAAATGTGAATGTTGGAGAGGGAATGAGATAACTAATGCAAATGATTGGATGGAAAAGAAACTGTGGCAGCATGATAAGAGTTCAATCCTGGATGTCATCTTACTACTCCAAAGAATGAACCCATGAAATTTTAGGTCGGGTTGCAAGTAAGTCCATCAAGGCAAAGACTGTACTATATGGTTAGAGAATAGCAAAAGCAGGATCTCTAATAAAGGGATGGAAGAATTGATGTAGGCAAACATAAGTCAGTTGTTTTGATCTCAGAAGAGTCCAGAATCTTACAAAAATTTTGAGGCATCTCAGGCAGTAAAATATCAAATAAAACACATTAGTATGCCAAGGTTAGACTGTGTGAAGACTGTTCTTTTCAGCTAGAGAAATTATTTTCTTGATAAATCAGATGCAGAGCCTTACTTGAGATATTTTTCATTCTTTGTGTCAAGGAAGACTACAAAAGTGGGAGGAAAAACTGATTTTCTTAGTTGCAGTCAAACCATAGTCTTGTCTTTAAAATAGAATATGCTTCAGGCCTTAAATCAAATGAGACTTTTATCAGCTGGAGATTAGATAACACAGTCTACTTTAGTGGCTAAGTAGAGATTTAGAAGATCCAGTGTGAAACCTTTTTCTTCTACAGCTGTAAGTCCGAAATAAACCGTTACAGAGGTTTGATCTCTTGCGAAATGCTGCTACCTCACACTATCCTTCAGTGGCCCACATGTCTGTCCCACAAATTCCTTCAGTTCCTCTTTGTTAGGGCCCAAGAGTGCTTACCCATCTGCAGAATCAGGCTCGCTGCTCTCTGAATTACAGCACCGTGTCTACCTCAGCGCTGGCTCCACAGAGAGGAGTAGGATTGAAAAAAAAGTGTCCATGGAACACCAGTCTGTGTTTTGAAGCTTGCTCACCCAGGTGTCTGTAAGCATCTTTCCCACGTGCAGCTGATACCTACAGGTGGTGGAAGACAAGAGAGACAAGGACATGTAATAGCCAATTCTTTAGTGATTCTTTCATTAGTACCTCTTTCTTCCTCCAAGGTAAGGCTCCAGAATGAATGCGATGCTGCAGTTTACCCTAGCCAGCATTTCACCTACAATGCAAAACTCTAGCCAGTCATTTACAACAGCTCACAAGACCTGTCAAGGAAAGCCCTTCCCCCAGTGTTGTGACCTTTATCTTTGTGGTGAACAGGCGTCACGACTTTGGCAGGATAATTTTGTTTGATTGACTGATCTATTCTCAGAAGTTATAAAAATTTCACTGGGCACAAGAAAGTCAGCTTGCCGCAGGCCATTTGTTGTGTCCGAATGATATGTATTCATCAGGACATTTTGTGGCATTGTAGAGAATAAGTTGGAGCAAACTTCCCTCTGACTTTCATTAATGTAAGTCAGGGTAATTCTGCTGAAGTCAGTGGTGTTTTGCTAGTGCAAAACCACAGTGACTGGGAGATACCCTCAAGGACTACTTTGCTTTATTAGCCCATCTGTGGAAAATAGTCTGTTGTCTCCACTGAAAACTGAAAGAAAGGTATCACAAGGATATTCTTTTAATCCTTTTAAATAAAAGAACATTTTTTCTTCAATGGAAAGTTGTCTTTTTACACAGTTTAAGCAGGATAATATTTTTACTGTAATTCCAAGGAAAATAATTTGGGCTGTCAAGAGTCCTGTACCCTCTGTTTTCCTAGTTAAGTGACATACATATGGCTGTGAAGTATAAGGAAGATGTGTGATATTCAGATGTGCAGCTGTACAATAAGTAGCCCAGTTGCCTGGTGCAGAACAGGTATGTTTTCTACATTAGTCTGTTAAGGCTTTCAGGAGAAATTTTAGAATTAGCTGTTAATTTTTTTTTTTCTGACAGGAAATTTTCATAAAACCTGATCTTCATGATGAAGATTATTACTATGTTCATTATTACCTTTATTATGAACTGGCCAACTCTTGCTTTGGTGAGACTTATTGTAGAGTTTTCTAGTGATGAAGCAACTCAGAGTGCTTCTCATGGTTGTGTTGTATTTGTTCTCCTTATGTTTTAGTAAAAAGTGGGCAGTCAGTATAGGTAGTGTGGGACTAGCTCTTCTTCATAAAAATGAGAGTGAAGTTGTACAGTAGGAGGGTAAATTTAAATATATAACCTTGCAATAATTCATAGTCTTATTTTAACTCACTATTATCTCACCATTTAAAAACAGCTGCTCCTGCTTTTTTTAAATTAAAAAAATATCATTCTAAATAATGTTTATACTTGCAAAAAGTGCAGTCCACTCTGATTTTTTTTTCCTCCTTAATTAGTTTTTCAGCATACTGGGAACATAAATACCCTTAGCTCTGATATGGGCAGAATAACTAAGGTGATTGCCCTTCAGTTTAGGTCCAAGTGTAAATACCCCATTTCCCAGTCTAGCAAGAGCTAATTAGTGCTACACACAGTCAGAAGAAACTTTATTGTGTAATCTCATTGATTTAGTGAGCAGTTACACTGAAAGAAGGCAAGCAAGAATACTGTTTGAAGTCAGTCCCATTAAATGTCTGAGGTGACAAGGACCAGAATATCCACAGTTTGTTGTATTCCTTCTACATAGTTCATATTCATGGAATGAATAAACACAGGTATATATCAACTGTGTGGTTAGACATAAATAGAATGCCTTTACTTGAAATAGACTAGGAAAATGAACCTATTCATATGGCATATTTTTTTCCAGCTTTTATTTTGAATTGCTCTGGAAGTATATTCCATCTGTCAAGTCAGGCCTTTTGACAGCTAACACCTTCACTCAGAGACTGAGGTATTGCCCTTACAGGAGCACTACTGCATCAGTATCCTGATGATGATGCATTATACATATATATAAGGACATACAAAATTTCCTCTGATGAGTGAGACCTCTGCAAGATAGAAACTGTTTGCAGCACCAGTTCCAAAATTCACTTTCTGAGAGAAGTAGTATCCTGTCTGACCAAGAGATCTCATATAGACAACAAAAACTTTATGGTAACCACTTGACTTTCCATTTCTAACTCCCCAAATTTAGGGACTCCAGTGTAAATTTACAGACGGAAGAGAAACTTAAAAAGCTATATATATATAGACTTGTTTGAACTGTTCTGTAAAGGTACATTGCTAAAAACATCATAGATTCTCATTAATGGATCTGTGATTTGTTACAGATAAAAACCTTTACCATGACTCACCAGCAGTTGTTCGTGCAGAATTACAAGTTCCAGAAACCCTCATCCTAAGCATTTATTTGCTTAGCAGAATAAAATATTTCCTTAGTGTCTTTCAGGCTTGTCATGAAGTCATATGCTGCACTAGGTAATGCTCGGAATCCTTAGTGGTACATAGAAACTAATTTCCGAATTCTGGTCTAAAAGGGATGCTACCCTTTTGTCTGAGCTGGCACTTTTTAAAAAAAAAAAAATCTGGCTACTTGGTGTAGCAGTGACTAAAAACTCTGATTTTGTCATTTTGTTTGCAAGAAAGCAGTCTGGTGAATGTAAAGTGAAAAAAAAGTTTTGGGAAATGAAGATGCTTTTTTTTTTTTTTTTTTTTTTTTTTTTACTTTCTCTGCATACCAGTGATATTTCTTGTTTAGAAAGATGTAAATGTAGGAGCATTAAAAATCCTTTCCCCTTCCCATGTTTAATCTCTGTTTTCCCTGGCTTTGAAGATCTAGTAATTTCCCAGTTACAGAATATTAGTTTCCTTCCTCTGAGGGCATTTTCCTGTAGTTGTGGTGTTATTTGTTTGATGTGATGCAGCACATTACTTCTCTGAGTCTGAAACTTAGAGAATTTTTTGCATCTTCCTGTGGGAACCCCTCTCATGTTTCCTGGGTCAATCATTCACCTTGAATGTCTATAGGTTGTATAAAGGCACATTCTGCATTTATTGAGATTTCCAGTGATGATTCTTTAGTTCAGTAAAATGGCAATAGAAAAAGAGTATGCTTAATTTTCAGTATGCTTCTACTTATTTGTTCTGTTAAAGTCTTAAGAGTCAAGAACATGAAAATACTGCAAGGAGCCATCTGTCATATTTCAGTATAAACTTTGTATGTATATGTTTATATGTATATTGTGTTTTGTTTGTTTGTTTGAAAGGCTTAGTTTAAAGTAAGCCCATTGCCAACAGAATCAGCATCTGTATTTCCAGTACTAGCCTAGTACATAGAAATCTTTGAAAACCATTACAGCCCCTGGAAGCCTTTGGTGATGGTCAAGATGGGTCCATCCAAAGCTGCTTGTCCCCAGACTAGAGGAATACAGAAAAGTGAAAGGGGACGGATTTCCTTCTCCAAAAACCCATACCAGGATATGGGGACATTTCCGCAAGCAGAAATATTCCTGCTGTATTGTTAGGCAACCTCAAGAGAATTGGTTTTGCTCTTCTAGCATGTTAGCCATTGTTTTCTGGTTGATTGTTTTCTGGTTTTTGGCAGTACGGTCCTGTTCCCAGTCTGCAGTTATTGTCACACAGAGATTAAATCCTATTATGTTCTTGATTTTTAGCAGAGCCAGCCAGAAACCTGTTCAGCTCCGCACTGTATAACCTCCATTACACAGCAGCATTTCTAAGGGCCAATAATATAGCTAGTGCTGTATAAATACAAGGAAGTATACACTTGCCTCTGCCTCTAAACTAGAGACATGAAAACTGAGTTTAGGATTAAATATTTTTATAATACTTTTTTCCCAGGTACCTCTTTAGCTCTTTTCAAATGAGTATCAGCAATTCTTACTCTATCTCAATTAAAAAACCCACTCTTTTTAGGTAAAAGTACAAAAATGAACACCTAGGCTGACTAGGAGGAGACTTAGATAGCAATGGATATTTATTACATTAAAAAAAAAAAAAAAGTGGATTTGGAGACTTAATACCAGTGCTGATTAACAATTTAAAGATTTCAGCAAGAATACTTAAGGGCTGAACTGTCATTTAGGTACATTTATGTACCAGGTTTTGAAAGGGTCAGTATTTGCACATTTGGACAGTTCATCCCATCTATCTTACATGTTTCCTTTAAGACACAATGATGGCGCATCTGAAAACAGATGTCTCTCTGTTGGTCAGAGAGATGACTGCTTTTGCTTTGACACGTAACTTCTAGGTAGATTGTGTTAAGCGCACTGAATCCTGCTTTGATTGATCTGCTTTGCCTGGGCTTGACTGCAGTTAAAATTACGTAAATCGTCTCATGTCAAGTATTCTTCTGTGGGGGTGGAATTTAGGAAATGTTTGTTAGGTGTATTGCTGTAGCAGTCCTGGGGAGATTGTAAGGTCCTTCGTAGTCAGTCAGATTGCTTAACTATATCTCAAGACTTATTTTTCATATTAAAAAACAGTTGGCTCTGAAAATCCTAGGCACACAATGAAAACAAGCAAATATAATTAAAAACAAGAAGAATGGTAATATTCATTCTGCATAAATCCCAGCTTGGTAGTGGGTTCCTTAGAGGATTTGGTTTTTTTCTTCCTTCTTGTTTTTTAGTCCAAGAAAGGATTTTTTCATTGTAGTTCATAACAGGAATAATTACCAGTTAACAACCTGGGAAGGGGAAAGGACATCCAGCTTATATGGTGGTTTATTTTCATTTTTGAAAATACTGGCAGGTCAGCCAGCTAGTGGGACTATTTCCTGTAGGTGCATCAGAGGAGACAGGGAGAGTAAGTTCAGACTCAGGTTGAGACTAGGAAAGCTTTTTTAGAGGAGGTGCTGCATCATGGATACATTTCTGTATTGTGTTGGCTTTGAACACATGAGCAGAAGTAAAAGTGTCTTTCAAGCATATCGGTGTTGGCCACCTGTGTTTTGTAAAGGAAGATACTTCAACATGATGATTTAACTTTCATTAAAATATTAGTATAACAAAAGTGTGTATCTCTGGATATAGCTGTTTCTTGTTCAGAAAGATACTGGTAAAGGCTATTGAGCTGAGGGCCTACATTTTCCAAAATACTACTGTTGGTGTATAAACATACCTGTGAAGTCAGGTTCAGAGGCAAGGATTGGTTCTGAATGGTGCTGTTGATCTGTTCTGTTCTTTTTGTTTTACTTACAGCCCAGCTGTCAGGAGATGTAGCAAGACCTAGAATATTCCTCAACTGATCCCAGGCCATATGTAAAAAAAAGCAATGTATTAATTTTGTGATGTTTTATTGTGTCTGTTCCAGAGTGGCAAAAGTAATGAAGGTTCCTGTGTATGAGACACCAACAGGATGGAGATATTTTTCCAATCTCATGGACTCTGGACGTTGCTCACTTTGTGGGGAAGAAAGCTTTGGCACTGGTAAGTAATACGTAATCAAAAGTTTCCACAGACTTTTAATGACAACTTTTAATTTTCTTGGCTGCCTCAAGTCAAAGCCAAAAGAATCAGCAAATTAACGTTGTCTTGTGCTGGAACAGAGAACTGTCAGTTATTCACATTTTGAGGGTCTTCTTGCAACTCCGGTGTCCAGTACCCTGAGGTATGAAAAATGTGGAAGATGGACATTCACAAGCCATAGGCAATCTTATCACTGCCCAGACAGCTTTTGGAGGTGCCTGGCACTCTCTTCCGACTTGAACATAATGCAGAAAGATCTCACTGGTTCTACTGTAATACTCTTTTCACAAACTGCAACAGCATTTGGAGGGATTTCGCCTGTATGGAAAAACCACATGGATTTTCCTAATGTGATTCGGTGTACAAAGTGTGAGGATTGGTATCCGTAATGGTATATCTAATCAAACCTGTTGCAGGTGTCCCTTTTTGGAACATCACAATCACCAAAACTCAGATAAAATAATCATTAGAAGAAACTCAGTTACATGTTGGCGTCTGTGTTTTCCCTCAGTATTTCTCCCTTATCTGTCCCAAGAACCAGTCACACAATAGAATGCAGAATGAAAGGCAAATTTCAGCCCTCATGAATTCAGTACTGACAGGAAGCATTAGAGCAAACAATTAAAATATGTAGTCTGTAAATCTGCACAAATGTGGTTTTGGTTTATGAGAGAAACTGAATAAATTTCACAGTGATTCTTTTTTTCTTTCCTGGATTGTGGCACAGAAATTCTTTCTTCTTTTTATTTATTAGTAGATTTATGTTAAAACTGTTTTTGAATGAGCACATATCAGAATAACTTAACCATTTGCCTGGCTAATAATTTATTCTATATTTTGATGTGAGTTCCATGGAGTTCTTTATTTTGGTATATAATTAATTGGCTACAGCTTTTCATAGAAAATAATTTATCATGCAGTATAACTTGGTTACAAATTTCATTTTGCTTTGATTAAGTTGTGTATTAAGTTTGTTTGTTAAAGTCAATTAGAGCAAAATGCTGCTTTTTAAAAAATGAGAATACCTTTAAGCCATAGACATACCACTTTATGTGTTAGCCTGTCATTAACTCTCTAAGTACCTGAATGGACTATGATGGAAGAAACAAAAATGTGTTAGATTTATTTGGGTGTCTATCTGTAAGAATTAAGAGAATTTAAATGAATAATGAATGTTTATTTTCTTTCTGTTGTGAATGGGAACCAGTGTCCCATGATTAGCAACCTGGATGCCTTGGCTTAATTGCTGCGACTGGCACAGATTTGTATTGCCTTGAATGTATCTTTTGAATAGATATTTTCAAAGGGTGTTCTGCAAGGTCATTGAGTGAGTTTTAACTTGCGGAGAGTGGGGCAGGAAGATCTTGTATCTTTCAGAATGTACTGCCATTTGTTGTGGTGTGTTGTTAGACTGTGTCTCCATTTGCCCATTAGAGGTCTAGACTGGGGAGTTTTCAGCTCTCACTGCTTTTTGATGCTTTTTCACCAGGCCAGTTCTGTACCCCTTCCCTCTAAATATTGAAGTTCCTCCTGCTCATCAAAACCCAAATATTTCCATGAAACTTGGTTGGGTATTGAGACATCAGCATGACCTCATTAGCACCCAAATAATTTGGAAAAAACTCCTGCCTTCGTCATCATGCTGAAGAAAGGGAAGTGTGGGTTTTGACTGGAAGGAGCTTGTAGGAGTTTGATGGTGAGTTCCCATAGACTGAAGTACATCTGGGTACCTTAGCCTGCAGAGTGCAGCATCTCCTGGTTCATGCAGTTTTATCTGTAGAGGTATGTAAAGCCAGCAGGGGTGGCCTCTATGTGCCATATGCCATGAAAAACCGCTTCCTCAGGCCTGTTTCTGCTTGGGAAGTAAGGCTCCTAGACCCTCCTCATCTGGTGATGCTGAGTACAACTCTTGCAGATGCTTTCTGTCTCATGGAGAAGGGAAGAACCTTTGGTTGCTTAGTAGAAGCCTTGTCTCCTTTGAGGAGAGTTGTCATTAAAATTTTATGGTGCAGTTATAAAAAAAGCCAAACATCAAATTTCCCTGGCCCATTGAAAAGGCATGTTCAGGTCTTGCTGAGCAGGCAGTCCCAAGCACTGGTGGACTTTAGCCCTGCAGATCAGTTATATAGGAATCAAGAGAGGTGGTTTCAGGGCTTGATATACTGAAACACTGAGGGCATTGTGATCTGTGTTGGCCTAACTTTATTACCTTGAGTATCAGATGGTTGAATTTGGGAGGGAGAAACAGGTGTCTCGTAGATGTCAAGGAAGGGCCTCTGGAGTTTGTTCTTCTAGGCAAGGTAATTCCTCTAACTTCTCTCTGTTCTTACACTTGACTTTTTTCCTTTGCTTGTTTCCTTCTGTAGGGCCTAAAACAATTGCATTTTGTACTATAGCCTCTCTTCCAATTTTGCAGCTCCTGTCTCCTGACCTCAGACCAGTCTCTGCATTCCTAGCACTCTCCGTGTTCCTGTCTTAATCTGGATTTCCTATCCTGTCATTATTTCTTGAGATTCCTGATAAATTCTGTCTCTTGTGAATTCTAAAGGTGCTTGAACAACATATTGCTGTCTAGCATGGAGAGCTGTTCTACAGCAATATTTAATCTGTGCATCATGGCACGTTCTGGTCAGAAGAGCTTTGTTGTACCTGCAACACTTCAGTGCAGAAAGCCTCCTGACCTCCCATTTAAGTCAATGCCATCTAAAGGCTAAACTGAACCCTCAAGATTCAATCCCATGGGCATCCAAACAACTTGAGCACTGGGTTTAAATTCCTCAGTGCATGTGTAGTTGTTGTGTAAATGAATCATGACGGTTCCTACAGGGCAATTATGCAATGACTGCGATGCCTAAAGTTTGTTTTTCTCCCTGCCTCAGTTTCCTTATCATCTTTCAATTCAGTGCAGCTGTCTGAAAATATCTCATATGCCAGTAGGTTTATTTGTAAAATGCAGTCTTGTCTGTAGATGACCAATACTTCAGCGATGCGAGCTGTTTTTAGGAATAAATATTTACCTTATTGCGAATCTTTTAGTAATGTCCTAAGCTGCATGACCCTCACAAGTTTCTGCCAGTATTGGGCATCTGAATCAATTTTACAGCTTTCCCCTCAATCATATCTATTTAGGGAACTGAAACTTGGCACCTCTTTAGCTTTCAGCACGGAATATTTAAGGAAATGTACCATAGAGCTGATCAGAGTGGGAAACTTGCTGTTCTGTGCAAGAGAAAGGGGTTTCACAGATCCACATTCTGTCGTCAAACTAGCCGAACAGCACTGGAGACCAATTGCACATGTACCCAGGTAGTCCACCCCAGCTGGAATTTCTGAATAATACTGAGCCCTGGCTTTATAACATAAGGGATTTTGCTCTGGCAAGTAAATAAAAGCAAATTTTCTGCTATAAAAGGACAAAAGATTTTGAAAACATCCCATAGGACTGTGTTTCCCAGACTTGTTTTCTGGCAGCTGATCTTGGAGCTCAACCAGTGCTTTAAAAACTTATTCCATTTTTGTAGCAGTGTGGGGAGCTTGTCAGATGAGGTTAGTAGCTTTCTGGTTCTATGACTAATGCCCAGGACACAGTTCAGAGAAGGGCGTCAGCAGCAGCAATTAGTTTCTAAATTTCATCAGCAAACTATTAATCAGGATTAGGAGGGCTGTGTGGCTGATTTATCTCTCTGCAGTTTAAGCCACTTCAGTAATTGCTACATCTTTCATAAATTTGCATGCTTCATCTCTGAATTTCCAGATGCTATTAACATCAGCCGCCTTCTCCTGCAAGACTATGTAGAAGAAGAACTAGTGGAGAATGTAAAAATGTGCTGCTGCTGAAATGAGTGAAAGCCTTAAAAGAGCTGTTTGGTGGTATCTGTTACAGTAACACAAATCTAAAATAATCTCATTAACTTGAATGAAGGAACAGATCAGAATGCCCCTAAATCTCCATTTGCCTAAAATATCGTCAAGTTTCAGATTGCTGGATGATAAATTCGTAAGATTCAAAGCGTGTGCAAACAAAATGTATACTCGCTTCAGTCAGATTTTTGTTTTAAAATCACATTTACAGAATGCAATATGCTAGGCAGAGATGACTAATTTAGGGAAAAGCAATGACATTTTCTTCATGCGTGTGACCCTCAGGCCTCACTATCTCTGTCAGAATTGGAAATCTCAGATACAGAATAAGTTAGACATGTAAAAGACAGCCTGCATGTCCAACATCTTTCCAATACCAGAAAAAGCATAGTATGAACATTTTTGCATGATCTTACTTTTCTCAGGCTATTGCCTCTCAAGACTTTACTTCAATTTATGCCTAAGTGGAGTATTCCTTTATGAATGGGAACATGCTCTGAGAGTTTTTCCCAGATTATTTACTCTGAGTCCAGCCATAGCAATTGACTGTTACAGTAATAAAAAATAACTTTTGCTACTGTTATATCCAGAAATACCTTACAAATTAACTTAAAAATAAATTGTCGAAGTAGATGCAGTTACTATAATTTCCCTTACTAATGGCAAATTAAATATAATGGGATAATCAGCAAAATATTTGTTGACTCCTCTGTTCTATTGACTCTTTCTGCTTCAGCTCCTTAAACAGTCTGGAATTCATTAATGCCTTGGATGTTTCAATTAAAAGTATCACTGAGAATTATTCTGAGATTGCTGAGAGCCCTCAGCAAGCCAGGAGGACTGTTAGCATTGCAATCTCAGGAATACGGAGTTGCAAGGCACCTTTTACTTTGCACAGGGCAGCTCTGCCTCTGCGGATCCACAACAGCAGATATTGGATTTATAAAGCGAAGAAGAATGGTGTGAGCTGAACTGAGGCAGCAGAATGAGCTCCCTCCCTAGACTTTCTATCGTGTCAGCTGGGCAGTAGGAATAAGTGAGAGAGAGACAGTAGGTGAAAAACAGAGTTGACTAACAGAGTTGCAGTAATAAATTTTAGTTTGCTAAAAGAAAGAAGGGCAATAAATGGAACAACATATGTACATATCGTAACCCAGTTGACGGATATGCTGGTGAAATAGGTGGAATAAACAAGTTCTGAGAAATCCCAGTTGTCAGTTTTCCTCCTATTAAGAGTGACATACTGAGACACTTCTTGGGCACACAGGGTTATTGTCCTTGTACTCCTATCAGGCTAGCGTTTTTAATCAGTGACTTTTGATTCTGGAACAGTTGGGTTGTTTCCAACTTTTCCATCCAGGCTTTTGCCTCTGGATTACTTTCTTCCAATGCTTCCTCTTTCCAGAGAAGCAACAATCTGTATGCCCTCCTGAAGGACACACAAAGACACAGCACATGCCAAAGCTGCTGAATGGATCAGAAGAATGATAGGTGTGTACACTCATCCCTCTTCATATAGATTTATGAGCTTAAGGCATGCCGGAGCAAGGCTTAGAGCACAACAGAGAGCTTTCCAAAAATTCTTCTGTCCATGTTTCACTGCACCATTTTGGTTCAATGAAACATACTCGAAGTGTTTGTTAAATCAAAACTCATCTCTTCTTTGGTGTTCAGTTCAGACTGTTGCACAGATGTCATGATGCATAGACCATTTTGGTGAATGAATGCTGTGCCTTTCACTGTATGATTTGTTGGCCTGCAATCTGCAGAGTGTTACACAGCAGGAGAATAAATGATCGTTTACATTGGAACAAATTGCTGAGGCGTTTAGCTCAGTACCATGTCTCCACTTCTTGCTGGTGTCTGTTGAGACTCTTAAGCCATTTAGGTTGCTGATAATATCAGCAAAAGAGATGACTTCTTAGGTGAAATTGGGTTTTTCAGTGCTAAGGATGAATGGCTGAAAGGAGAGGCAAGCAGGTTAAGAAGGACAAGAACAGCCACGGTGGCTGTTCCTCCAGCTCGCCACAGCCCTGCCCTGCCCGGCCATGGGCCCCCCCAAGCTAGGCCTACCCACGGCCCCACATCCTGGCCTGGCCTCAGCCCATCCCTGTCCCCACGGAGGTGCCCGATTTCCCGGGGCTGGGGCTGCCCTGGTGGCTCCTGGCTGGGGTGGTGGGGGGGGCCCTGGCTGCCAGGCCCTGCCCTGCCACCCTGGGGGAGCCCCTGGTGCTGCCAGTCCCTGGGGAGCCCCCAGCCCCTGTGGTGACCTGATGACTTCTACTGCTGCTACCAGAGGAACGACGGGCGCTGGTGGGAAGTGGCAGCTCTATTTTAGGCCTCTCTTTTGGTGTCGGTGGCAGAAACCTGCACCATTATCTGGGAACAGACTCTTCGCTACAGTAACAATGATCGTGACCATGCTGTCGGCTTTGCCTACAAGTAAGCTGACTTTATTATCTGTAGGCCATGTTGCTGGTGTTTCTGTGGAAGGCATCCTTCAGCTGATCTAGCACGTTATCGCAACAAGGGAGTAGACAAGGTGAGGACCCGATTGTCCAAAGGGCTGACTTCCTGTGGAGGGACGTTCGTTTTCCTTTCTTATCTGAAGCTATTTGCAAAGCTGTGAGGGCTCATAAATAACCCTGCCCTTTTTCTTCTGATTAGTTGGCACTCCATGCTTTCACAGCACCCGGGACTCTGGAGCAGGAAACAGAGTGGGCTGTTGCTCTTCCTTCCTATAGTGGCTCCTTGAGGACCAGCCTGTAGCTCTGGCCATTGTAGTAGGAGACTGCCCTTGTGGCAGAGAGCTCACGGATTACAGATCAAGGCAGATAAAAAGTGGCAGAAAGGAAGTATTCTTACTATCATGACAGCTACTTTGCAAATGCAAAGGAACGTTACCATCAGTCTCAGCTCTCAAATCCATCTACAGTATTCAATGTCCTTGTTTTATGCATTTCCTAACTCATAGACACAAACATAATCCTCATATAAGTATTTTTCCTCTTCACAAGTCTTCAGTAATCATTCCTATACAACTCTGATATTGTGCTGAAATAGTGATTTACATTTAGTTAACTCTGTGGTGTTAACTTGCTTAATGTTAAGTTCAGGGTGTTGGAGGTCTACACCCCCAGGGTTGAACATAACACAAGAAGACTAAGTGGGAGGCAGAGCTGGCAGGCCCAGGACGATGGGCTCTTAGCAGATCTGTATGAGTAGCAGCTGCTGCTATGACTGTTGGTCTTCCCCAAGAAGATGGATTGCAAGTCCAAGGCAGCAGCAGTGACTGGAAGATGGACGTCAGGACTGAACCATAGGAATCGCAGTGGCTCTCCGCATGCCTTGCTGTTTTCCTTATATGTCTTTAATTATCTGTTGACAGTTTTTCACAGGATTAACAGCTTCAGTGCATCAATTTATATTATGGGAACCATGTCTTCCGCCAGTAGCAAAACACAGCCATTTTGACAGATGACTGTGTAGACCTTGCAGGCTGTTATGTAAAACCACAGCACTGCAAAGCACTCTTGCCGCCAAACGATTTTTGTGTTTGAAGAAGGAGGATATTTCATAAAACAGGTTTTCAGCTTAAGACTTTCGAGATTTCTCTCTGGAGGATTTTGCTAAGTATCTTCTAAGGGCACAGATAGTCCAAGTGGTTGCCTCCTGATCAGTAGGTAATTCATGGAGGAAACAAAACTTGTGAATTACTGCACTTGCTTTGTACTCAGGGTTTCAATAATGTGCGACTAGACAGAAAAAAACATCGCAGCTAACAAACTTTAACCAAATCTAGTAGTATTATGCCAGACCAATGGCCACATATTTGATGTCTTTTCAAGTTTCTTGAGTCCATTAGTTTATGTCATCAATATCTACTGAGTGTCAGATGTCTCAGATCTTACTTTGTGTTAATTCTCATGCATGCTTCCTCATGATTTTTTGGTAATCTGGGTTAGATACATATGGCCACAAAAGCTTTTTCTGAATTATCCAAAAGAAGAGGGCACTTGCTGAGATGACTCAGAACCTTCCTATGAAACAGTCTTTTGTTAGGAAATACTGATTTTATTGAAACTTTTTGCTGATTGATACATTCCAATTTTAACATGCAGAGCTTAGCGTCATAGAAATATTTCTGGTTGAGGTATGTTACACATCTGTTGCAGAGCAGCCTATTACTCCAAGTTGGCATTTTGGCTTTGGATGTGGGAAGTGCAAGATCAAGTCTGTGCTCTTTTGAATTCAGATAATAGACTTGAACTTGTGCATCCCGTATCTGAGAGTATGTGCTAAATCCTGTGGAGTATTCCAAAATTGTTCTTAGTCTCCATTATTGGATCAATTTCTCTCTTCATAAATATAAATCTAGGAAGGGATTTAGATCTGAGCATCCAAACATTTTTACCACTGAGATATATGGAGAAATAGGGAAAGGGGAAAAAGTGCTATTCTCTGGT
Organism: Aquila chrysaetos chrysaetos; assembly: GCF_900496995.4. NCBI lineage: Eukaryota > Metazoa > Chordata > Aves > Accipitriformes > Accipitridae > Aquila > Aquila chrysaetos. The sequence goes on from NC_044030.1 coordinate 58,753,280, forward strand.
TTGCTTGTTGTTTTTTTTTTTGTTTTGTTTTTTTTTTCCCAGAAACATTTTTTTGGGCTTTTGTTTTTTATCCTGATGGGAGGTCATGAACATTCTGGAAATCCTCATTTTTCATGGAATGGGAAAATTTTTTCTCTGCAGCTTGACAGAATAACATCTGCAGAGATAAGGAGATGCTGTTGAACTTGACTCACATAACTCAGAACATTCTGGTTCATCGCCAGGGGTTTGCATACCTAGCCCAGTTCTGGGAAACAGTACTAGAGGTGTGAAAACACCCTGTATGTCAGTGAGCAGGAATCATGACTAAAAATGTTCTCCTTCTACTACCATTTCTATTCAAATGCTTGTACATCTTTTTATTTAACCTTAGGAGTACAGACTTTGTCATATATAAATAAATCACATTTTAAACATTAGTTCTGGCTGTCTGTCTGGAAGATATCAGAGTTGCTGAGGTTAGTACTGTTGATTACTGTTATGTGACATACAAAGTTAAATGAGACATTTGCCCAGCTTCTTTACCTTCTTTTCTGACTTGCAGTGATACCAAATAATGTGCTTTATGTATGTCTCTTTAGGGTCTGATCACCTTCGAGAGAAAGATGGACTCTGGGCTGTGCTAGTTTGGCTTTCAATCCTAGCAGCTCGAAAGCAGAGCGTGGAGGAGATTGTCAGGGATCACTGGACAAAATTTGGCCGGCACTACTACTGCAGGTGAGAAAAATGAGGAAAGGGCACAGGAACTTATGCAGTTGGTAGGACAATTCTGCTACAACCATGGCTTCTTCATCTGTGCTCAGCTGCATTTAGGTGTGCATTTGCTGTGTCCACAGAATGAGAACCTGCCACAGATTGCCACAGTTCTGTAGGCAGGTTTTTTCTGATGAGTAATTGGCAGCAGAATTTATTTACTTACTGAAGGAGCAGCATCTATATGTCACTTTTAGTATATGAGTAATTGAATTTTCTGATATTGAATGGCAGAATTATTTGAATTACTTACTTGTAGAATCTGTAGGCATAGATCATTACATGGTGTTGAAAAAAAGATGAAAATCCCAGCAAGATTTACTCCTGCATTTGTTTCTGTATGTGTTTCCGTGTGACAGTGTTTTAGTGAGAACTGGGACTATGTCTACTTTTAATTCAGGAGAACTCCTCCAAAGATCTGAACATTTACTCATTTTTACTAAGGTCTCAAAAGCGTGTATTCTAACTGTCATTTATATCTTAGCTTCTGCCTCTCTCTTTCCCTCAGAATAGACTTAATCCAGAGGAGTTCACATATCTGTAAGGTCTTTTGCACACCGCTGTTCCTCAAAACTTGTAGCAAAGTTTTCTCCATTTCACTTGGCTGTTGCGCACTGCACTGATTGTGTCCTTAATCGTGGAAAGCTAGCTGTGTATAGGTGATGTTTTCTATGCTGTTTCAGAAACGGTGCATTTTCTAAATGATTTCTGTTGACTCAGAGTCAGGTGGCCAGAGTGGAACTCTGGTGCACACAGATAATGGTCAGACTGCACAGAACTTGCATGCGTGTGCTGGTTTGATTTGCTATCAGTACTTCAGTGTCCACCTCTGATTTTTGAAGGAAGCAGTAAATTGCTAATTGTGAGTATATTGAGTTCTGTGTAAGCAGAACCGTTTTCTCAGCTGTAGAGGACTTACTTCTTGGTTCTACTTTTTTTGTATATGTGCAAGGTTTGATTATGAAGCACTGGAACCCAGAACAGCGTATTTCATAATGAGAGACCTGGAAGCTTTGATCACTGACAAATCATTCAGCCATCAGCAGTTTGCTGTGGGTAACAATATCTACAGTGTGGAGAGAACAGACAGCTTTGAATACATAGATCCTGTGGATGGCACTGTGACCAAAAGACAGGTATGGCTGGAGTGATGGAGTACCAAAGTTTTGCGACTGTCATATTGTCTCTAACAGTGTTTCTAACGTTCAGCTGGCAAGCCTCTCCATTTATTTATAGGATGGTGTTTTCTTTGCTCTGATAGATACCACGTTTCCTACTTAAGATTAGCTCAGTCTGGATAAGATAATCGACCTCTGGTTTAGCTTGCACTTGCTGTGCATAGCTGGAGCCAGTAGTGTCACAGAGAATGTAGGAGGGGATGGAGATCCTGGTGACAGCAATGCACGTGCAGGGAGGGTTCCCTTTCCTGAACAATGCAAAGTAGAAAGACAGTCTTTTCTTCTTCTATTTTCTATCTGAAATCTTCACTTGCTGTATGTTACAGAAAAAGTTAAAATTATCTTGCTCTTGGTGACCCACAGGATTTGCATAATTAAGGCACAATATCTGTTGTAGCTAATAGCATGCACAAGACGTTAGTGGATTGTACCATATGTGGGCAGTTTTGACTTCTCTAGCCCAAATGACCGGTTCTGTGTTCCTTCTGGGCTGTGTCCATAACGAGATTCCTTAGCTATCAAGAACTGCAGTTCAAACTGAGCCTTCAGTGTTTTGAAATTCATGATGTGCTCAAAACTACCCATGTACTTTTGCCACGTGTAAATGTATATTCAAATATCTTGAATATGAGCTATGACCCATATTAAAATGTCTTCTGATTTTATGCTGTTTATTTTTATTGTCCTAGTTTCTCTGGTTTGTAAATTACTTGACCTGACCAGACCCTAGCAGATAATGTTACAAGCCATTAAAACTATTGTCATGCCATTCTGCTCAGAGTCTTTATAGTTTCCATTCATCATTGCATCCAGAAAATATAAGTAGTCCACCTGCCACTGAGCTACTCTCTTTGTGCATATTACTGCTGAAAAAAGATGCGAGGATATTGTCATATCCAAGTCCGCTGGAAAATTACAGGCATGGGAGACTTGTGGACCTTGTACTTTTAAGAAACAGCTTGTGAATTTTCAGTGCACTTTTCTTTCCCTTCATTTTCATCCAAAGCCCTTGTCCTAAATTGGAATATAATTGCTAATCATATCACCATGTAACACAGAGAAACATGACTTGGCCTGTTTTCAGATGGGCTCTGAAAGTGAGCCCATAAAATCAGAAAGCATGTCTTTTCACAGGGAGAAGCACGTATTTATTGAGAGTACAGTTCAACCAGTTTGTCTTTTGACAAGGGCACATTCCTAGCTCCATGTGTGTGCAGCGTCAGTGGGATTCTTCAAGCACAATAAAACAAGGGAGGACATTGATCCATGCAAATGAAGCGATAGTTCACTGCTGCCATTTTTCTCAGGTAGCTTGGTCTTCATGTAAATGCAGATACCTCTTTCTGACTGTTATGAGCTTCATGCAGATTTTCCAGCTATGTTTTCAGGAACCTGTTCAAAGTTTTGTCCCCAGGAGGTAAGGGACAGACATTTATATTCAGTGTAACTGTACTATGTCTCATGAATGAGAAGCTGGCTGCATGATAATTAATCAGTTAATAAACAGCAGGTTCAGAAAACAAACACAGCAACAACAAAATAGGCAGCAAACAATACGCCCACACTGTAGCTTCTAATTCACTCTTGACTATGGAAACCCATGAATATTGTTTATCACAGTGCAATAATAAGCCATAAAATCAAATTGAATGTTCTGCTGTTCTTGAAGACTGTTTTCATTTTTAAAGTCCTATTGTGCTAGCCTTTGCACACATGAGCACATAACAGTGCTGCTCCTGAGGATCCTGCAAGCCAGAAATGGAACCAGTTGCATTTTTGTGTGAAATTTGAATTAGAAGGATGAGAAGTACAAGTTGCCCATTATAATGATTAAGTTTGAGCTTTTTAATGAAGTGTTCTTATATTCTGAGATTCACAGAGTGAAACTCTGGAGCTTTATTATTAGAAGTTTGTTAACGTTTTCTTGCTCCTTCGTTAGATTTGGGAGGCAAAGGGCTCTGCATGTAGTCTTGGTTTTTTTGTATTACAGTTTGAGCAAAAGTCGGGAAACAGGTATTGGAAAAGTTGGAAAAAAGTTATTTCAGATAACTCCCCAGAGATACAGCAAAAATTCTTCTCTGTTCAGAATGATATTTCAGTCATGTATCAGCAATAAGGTATTTCCTGTCAGAGTAGTGAGTGTGGCCTACGGGACACTCAGGGGTCCAAAGAGAAGCAATTAAAAATTGTGATACTCGCAGTATCTTCAAGTAAAAGTATAGCCATTTTACATGCTCCTAATTTATGTATATGTCTCTGTGTCTAATATATTGCTGGTAGGGTAGATTTTCTACTGGTGTTACTCCCTGACGTTATACTTTAATAATGTTTTTTGAAATCCTAAGCTATTTTGCTTTAAGTTTGCTGCTTTGTCTTGTTCATGCTAACTTATTATGCTACTTTATTATTATTTATTTAATTATGAAATTGGTAACTGAAAAAAACCCCAAACCACTGGAAACCAAACTACATAGTACAATATGTAGTAGGTTTAGTTTTCTGAGTGCTTCATGGGTACTGATACATCAGTAGGCTGTTTAACTGGATTTTAATGTAAAAGAGAGAAATCCCAGTGAAGGTCCATCTCCATCACATCAGCTTCAAAGTCAGTGGGTTAACTGTGGAACATAATTTTGTTTCAGAGCTTCCACACAGCTCATTAATATCCATTAGCAGGCCCAATTTGCCTAAAACAAGTATCTGTAGATGTTCCGTGTGGGAGCCATACTAAACCTTTTAATCTGCTTCCTCCCAGAAAAAAAATTGTGTGTTCCCATAAGAAAACATTATTCTTGTTAGCGACAAATAGTCCGTCCTATTTTGTTAAAACTGGAAGTTACTTTGTCCTATGGGCTTTCCAGTGTGTTATTCTTCTTTCTTTTCCTCTTGCATTGGTTTATAAGTTCTGCATATAAAATTCTATGTTTCATGGAGCTGACACCTTCTATATAATAAATTGCAAATATGTGGCTTTAAATTAATGGAGCTTATGTCAGGTGAAAAAATACCATCATGGCAAACAGTAAGTAGGCTGCTTGCAATTTCACGAGCTTGCTTTGACCTTGCTGACCACAAAAGCTCAAAAAAGTCAGGAAGGAAAACTTTTATGTGTTAGACTGGATATTCTGTAACAAGTGTGGAAAACCTGTTTGGTTTTGTCTTTACACAACATGGAGAGTCACAGGTTATTCTCCAAGCAATGCTTTTCCATATTTATTTGGTAACAGTGTTTTTGGCTGGGTTTTTTTGGCTTTAACAAATGTTTGTAGCTCATGGCTTTTAGGTATAATTTCCAGAAAACAGTGAGGGATATAAAAATTTAAGCGCTCTCATTAATTTCTATGGCCTTCCTGAGTGAAAAGCTTTGCTAGTACTTAACTCACTGTTTCCAAGGGAGAGTCAAAAGTCAGATTTTTTGCTGCTGGGCTCTCTGAAAAATGAGTTAAACTGAATCTCCAGGTGCAAATATCTTAACTTTAAAAGTTGACTTGGACAGTCCAGCTCTAAAGGCCATTGTTTCCCTAGAATATGATTTATCACTGGCACTTAGGTTTATTGTTTTTAAAGAGTACAGCCACTGTGTCTCTGTAATTCCCTTTTACAGAGTATTTTCAGCTGTATGGCAGGAATCCTAGTCTTACAGACAAATATTAATTGTCATCATGCATGTATAAAAATCAATAGTGTCAGTTGTGTGTCCCTGAGAAATGCAAAATGAGTAAAATAATAAGCTCAGAAATAGTACAGTGAACTGTCTGAATGCTGGTTGCGTGTCTATATATGTTATATAAGCATCCCAAGTGCCATTAAGTGTAACATCAAACTGGCTACAGATGCTGTAGTTCAGTGGAGCGTTTTTGCCTCATAAAGTTATGGGAAGAGTTATGGGGAGTGTTTATAAATCCTTTTTATTCTGAAGACCATAATTTAATGAGTGGTGATACTTCAGATGTGCTAAACCAAGTAACAATGTGCTATTGTTGTTATTGTGAGATAAACGTGGAGTATGTGGAAGAGTATTCAAGTAGTCTTGCTAGTCATGTAATTGTGGGAGTTGTTAGGCCTGGCAGGAGCATATAAAATGACCGTTTAGTCTTTGAAGAGGAAGACACATGCTGTGGTGTTCATGCTTTCATTTTGTGCAGATATGTTAGACTTCCTTCCTTCTCTCTTAAAGCTGATTGACATTAATGTTCTGTACTTTGAGCTGCTGGTTCTGAGTTTGACAACCGTTTGAAACAAACTATTCCCAGAACTGCAAAACTCTTCAATTTATCTTGTTTCTTTTCACTGTCATAAAATTAAGTGTAATGAGCAATCAGCTAGAGACAACCCCTTGCTCACAGGATCAGATCATAGCAAACTGCCTGTGTAATTCTAGGCATCCAAGATGGAATCTTGATTCCACTGAAATTAATGGCAAAACTCACATCAACATCAATTGAACCGTCTCATTACAAAGTTGGCTTAACAGCAAATACTAGAAAAACAGTCTCTAAAGCTCAATCTTTTGAATGTAAACTATTTCTGTTTGTCACTTTTGCTGTACATATTGAGAATACTAGATAAATTTAGGTTGCTGATACATGTTAAAATTAATATATAATACCATACTAGCACCTAAAAGAAGTTTCATGGTATCACCAAAGTTAGAGATGGAAAATATCTCTTAGGCCATCTAGTCCAACCCTTTTTCCATGTGGGATATTTTCCTGTTGTATATTTTCTAGTGTTAATGGGCATTACACAGGAGAGATATGAACCTGTTGGAGTGGGTCCAGAGGAGGGCCACCAAAATGATCAGAGGGATGGAACACCTCTCCTATGAGGACAGGCTGAGAGAGTTGAGGTTGTTCAGCCTGGAGAAGAGAAGGCTCCAGGAAGACCTTATTGCAGCATTTCAGTACTTAAAGGGGGCTTGTAATAAAGATGGGGACAAATTTTTTAGCAGGGACCGTGGTGATAGGACAAGGGGTAATGGTTTTAAACTAAAAGAGGGCAGATTCAGACTAGGTACAAGGAAGAAATTTTTTACAATGAGCATGGTGAGACACTGGAACAGTTGCTCAGTGTGGTGGTAGATGCCCCATCTCTGGAAACATTCAAGGTCAGGTTGGATGAGGCTCTCAGCAATCTGACCTACTTGAAGATGTCCCTGCTCATTGCAGCGGGGTTGGACTAGACCTTTAAAGGTCCCTTCCAACCCAAACTATTCTATGATTCTGTAATTATCAACCAAACAATGCTTTACGTGGTGCTGAAGATGTTTTGGCATATACCTGAGGGAAAAAATGTTTCTAGTTATACTTTAGAATATTGGAGCACTGTGTTGCTAACATCAGTGTTTTCTGAAGCTGCTGATAAAACTGGAAGAATAAAATGCTTCTCTATTAATTCTCTTCTCTCGTTTTTTTAATGGTTTACTGCTCCTTAAACAAAAGTAGCAAAGATCTCAGTTTATGTACTAGGCATTTGCCAACAGCAGGACTACAATAGGAAATAAAGTTCAGCGGCATAGCAGAGGTGGCACTTAGCCTAAGGGTACCATTTACAGAAAGGGAACTAGACTGCATGTTAGTGCAGAATTGGTATTGAAACACTACAACTATTTAACTGTGCAATTTAGTCCTTTGGCTTTAATGGCCTTCCGGTACAGAAATTCTGTCAACTGTGGATCCAAGTATATGGTCTGTGGTCTGTAGGAGAATGTGTTCATCTATACAGTGTGAAAGAGGGGAGGGAGGAAGAAAAAAGAGGTGAAGATAGGAACAAAGAGCAAATTCACAGTTAATTAATAATAAATCCTTTTATTCTACACACAGTTAATGTGCATTAATTAGTGTACTGGCTATTAATTAACACCTTAAGTTAAGTTTCCCAAGTCGTACTGGAGGGTCTTGTTGAAATTCTTCTAATCAAATGTTGATGTATGGTCTATGAGGGGTAGCAACTGATCCTGTCCTTTGTATTCACTACTGACAACTGGGTTTTGATCTTGGGATCCTGGAGCTATTTCTTAGGCCACTGATTCTTGCTGATCTTATAACTACTTCTCAGGCCATTGGTTTTGTGCTCTGCCACACAGAACAAGAACAAATCAACTAAATAAAAAATGAAAACAGCAGTAAGAGAGTCCTTGTTATGAGGAGTGGGAGGGAATACACAAGATCATTTCTAGTCTTTGGAGGGGGGAAAAAGAGTAATAAATGAGTTGGCCAAAGTTACAGAGAAAGAGGAGCTGCATCCAAATGACTCTTCCCTCCACTTTTTATTTTAAAGCAGTGAACTGTGATTTGTAAATGTACTGCCACCTTACATATATGCTGCTGCTGCTTCTCCCCTAGGGGCTGCGAATTATTTTTTCGGATGCTTCCAGGCTTATCTTCAGAATGAGTGCTTCTAGCCACGTGAGAGCTACTCTCCGGATCTATGCAGAGAGTTACGAAAAGGATCCTAGCCAACACAATAAGGAACCACAGGTAATGCAATAGCATTGTAGTAAGTCAATAAGTAATGGACTTCCTCTGTAATAGCAGTGGCTATAGGTTTTCATCTTTAATCAGAAGGAAGACTCAGCACTTTCACCCCTGTTTACTGTGTTTGTGGATGATTTTCCTAATCATGTGACTGTACATGTTTTGAGGCAGGACCATCAGTTTTAATATATGTTTGTGTAATATCTTAACACAACAGGCATGTCAAGGGCTGAGATGCCTGGTGATAAATGCTGGGCAGTGACTTTAGTCTGTTAAGAGAAACCATGCTAGTTTTAATTTTTCACTCATTTTTTTTTGCAACTGTTGTAATCTGAGTTATAGAACAATATTTTAGAAAAGATAATCATTTTTCAAGCAGGTTATCTGGGGATCACTTAGTTATGGCATTCTAGGGATTACTCACAATGAGAGTACAGTTAGGATATATGGATGACAGAGTCTAAACAACGTGGGGATTCCTTGTAAGGGAAAGGCTTGCAGCTGTCTGAGAATTACCTCATATCATAACCAGACTCTTTCCTAAGAAGAGTGAAGGTTGAGAGCAAGTTGCAGTACAGTCCAGCTGTCACCTAAAACAATTCATAATACAAATGACATTTCAAACTCTCAGATTTTTCCCAGTAAAACACCTTCATGCTGTGGTATACAAGAAGAAAGGGCTAAGGATGTTTCATGGAAGAGAGGATAAGCATTTGGCTTGTAGTAAATCAACACCTTGTAGTTTGAAGTCCCATGTAGTTGTGTAGTCATGACTGGAATGAAAATACAAATTTCCCAAAACATAAAAGCTGTCAAATGCATTTGAACCCTAGGTAAATGTTTGACGTTAATTTTTCACAAGATTCCCACCATAAATTTATCGAGTTTTTTCTTATGCTCTTAAACAATTGTCTGTCAGTCATGAAAAGTGCTTCAATTTTTCCAGAAATGTTGCAGGCTCCATTCCTGCAGATATGATCTATTAATTTTATTTGCATTTTCTTAAAGTAACAGTTTGCATCCCCAGTAACTCCTTGGATAGGATACTTAGAATGTTAAGCCCTCAACAGACTAAAGGACCATTTTTAAGCAATTTTACTGTTTTTCTGTGCATCGAAGTTTAGCCAGCTAGCAGGGTCATAAATAGATTTTGACCAAGGAAGAACACTGTTACAACCCCATTTGCACTTGATACTCTTTTGCGTTTACATGGCAAGGTTTTGGTAGCGGGGGGACTGCAGGGGTGGCTTCTGTGAGAAGACACCAGAAGCTGCCCCCATGTCAAACAGAGCCAGTTCCAGCTGGTTCCTAGGTGGACCCACCACTAGCCAATGCTGAGCCAAACAGCAATGTTGGTAGCCCCTCTGTGATAACATAATTAAGAAGAGTGAAAACCACTGTGCAACAGCAACAGGGAGGGAGGATTGAGAGTATATGGGAGAAACAACTCTGCAGACACCAAGGTCAGTGGAGAATGGAGGGAGAGTGATAGAGTGGCTTGGTGGGCACCTGGCAGTCAGCCAAAGTTAATGCACCCCAGCTATGTCAAATTTTGTTACAGCACAAACTGTTTATCAGTTTCAATTCAGCTGACCATTTTAAGTATGGTTCTTTGTGCTATTTAGGCAAGGCATAGATGAAATGAAAATAAGTTATGATAAGTGACAGGCTAAGAGTTCATTTTAGATGTTTGCAGTGCACTTACAGTAACGTTGTGATACATGACACAAAAAGTGTGATCTGAACATGCTTCCTGTCTAATGAATCCCAACAAAAAATACTAGAAAACAATAAAGCATATACTTGCAGCATTTATCTAGGTAAACTTTTGACCATTTAATTACAAGTGGTGATGTGCCTTTTAAAATGGAACTTTTTTTGCATCCACAGATTGTTCTACTTTACTTGTTACAAGGTACGAGAGAAGTGACATGCCAGCAGAGTTTAGGCTTGTGTGTCTCCTAAAGTAACCAACAATCAATGCCCAGTATTTAACACTTGTTTTTTTAAATGAGTGGAAAATAGCGAATGTTCTCAGAGAATTTTTCAGTTGTGAAGAGACTAGACTGAGGGAAATTCTATTATCCTCAGAAAATGAGGAATGTGCTGCCCTACTGCTACATTTCATCTCTGTTCTGCATGGATTTGCTTGAGAGAGGTGCATAAAGTTCACTGCAAGGTCTAGTGGCCTCACCAGCAACACAGACTATGTCCACGGAGCAGCATGAGTGGGGCTGCTGCATAAGGTGATAGGAGCCAGGCACCCAGACCAGCTACAGCACAGGCAGTGCCCTCACTGTCCAGGGGGCAGTCCCACAGCAGCCAAGTGGAGCAGGCAGAGCAAGGCTCTGGTAACAAGCTAACAGGCTCCATCGACCATCCCAGACAAGGCAAATGATGGGTCAGGTTCAGGGTCCATCTGGAGCAGCAGCAGATGGGACCAGAGACAGGGCTGGAGACAAGGCAACAATGTGGGTCCATCCAGGATACAGGGTCAGAGTCAGAACTGGAGAAAAGCTACAATGTACATCCAAGGGGTCCTTCGGGGAGGGAAGCTACCCATAGCACAGGTCTGAGGTCCACCCAGGCAGCAGAGCCAGAGATGAGTCTGGAGACAAGCACTCCTGTTAGTCCAGGCAGGGACTAACACCCTTGGGGCAGGCTGAAATGGGCTCTGTGAGCCCGTGGGCAGGGTGCAGGGGGGAATCCTCAGGGGAGACTGGGCAGGGCCAATAGGGTTTATCACTGCGCTCAGGGCTTTCAGAGTCTGGTCTTTTATTCTAGACATGAAAAGGGTCTGTTATTCCTAGGGTCAGAAAAAAAGGCTGGAAGGTTTTTTTCTACGCATGTACCAGAGCCTGTCAGATTGTTACACTTTTGGCTGTTTATCCAGGATATTCACTAGTGAACAGATAATCCCAGGGGTAGAAATGTCATTGCCTTGAAACTTGTTGCAGGGACTTTCCTGCATTCATGCAGCGCAGACAGGCATTTTAACATCCAGACTGCCTCAGGAAATACATAGTGCTGTAAACACCCTCCTCCTCTCTTGCCATGTGCACAAAATCTGGGACAAATAGCAGTTTCATCTTGATTAATGCAATAAATTCTTTCTCCGGTTTCCCATTGTATAGTATTGCACAATTCCCATTGCTCCTCTTTCCTTACCCTGGCTGGATACATTGCCAATAACATGAGTGCATTAGGACCTGCAAGGTCATAGATTGTATCTCGCAGGCAGATGGTGGATTTCAAGGGAGTACATAAATTTGATTTCAGGAGATCCTCATGTTAGTACAAAAATAATTAAAGATTTCTCAGGAGAACACTTGATAATCTTTAGTGGAATATATGGAAGAGAGTGAATAGCAAGCGCCTTTTTCAGAAAACAGCATTGCTGTGGAAGGGTGGCATAGATTTCCTGATATTGTAATTCCTTTACTGTTTAGTTTGCTTTGAGATTCATACTGACAGTTGTACACCTAGACGAGCTGTGACAGATTTGAAGTTTTAAGTGCTTTGTTTCCTATTTACTTTCAGTAATAGGGGCATGGTCAACATATTCATAAGTGACCAGTTATTCCAAGAGCCCTGACATAAAGATGTATGTAAAGTATATACCTTATATGTAGTATTTAAGGAAATTGTTACATTTGGAATAAATGCTTATTTTACTTTAACTGTAGTTGATCTTTGTAATTGGATAGATGACTTCATGTAGCTTCTGTATCATTGCACTCTGCCTGGATCAGCTGATCAGGAAAAACTCTCTTCCATACTTTTTATATCATAAACCAAGACGTAAAATTATTTGATGGTTGGCTGCTTAAATAAATACTTGGTTGCTTCTCCTTATTGCACCACTTCCCTCCAGTACCTTCTTTTCATTGTTTACATAGAAAAGATGTTTACATAGAAAAGTGGAAGATGAATGCTTTGCATTGCTCCGTGTTTTTGCCTGGTGACAATTCCAGTCAATAGCTGAAGCGGAAGGCAGAAATACCTTGAGATAGATTTTTGGCTCTTTTTCACAAGAAATAAATCTCTCTGTCTTGATAGACAACTCATTTATATTGGAAGGTACAGTGCCATTTTGTGGAATCATTGTGGTAACTAGCTTGAGTTTGGCTCATATGAGCATCCTTTTTTTCCCCTTTCCTTTCAGACAAAGCCTTTTCCAAAATTAATCAGCCAAATTTTCAGCAGTTTTCAAGTTTTTCTAGTTTGTTTCTGTTCTCTTTGACAGTGTAACTGCTGCTGCTGAATATTCCGCAGATAAGCAGAAGTCTAAACCACACCTTCCAATATGCATGCTGACATATGCATATTGTCCTGAAACACCAGTATGACATTATGGCACTTTCTGAGTTAAGTGTTGACTGAGACATATTGTAAAGACAATATATACAAGTACATTTCTTTTAAAAACAACAGTTCACTTGAGGTGGAGAGGATTAATCATTCACATTAGAGGTGCTGTACTTCTGTGGATGGTCATAACTCCGTCCCACAAAAGGTTGGACCAGATGATTTTTGGAGGTCCCTTCCAACCTGGGCTGTTCTATGATGAACTCTTGTCCAGAATAAAATTTGGACAACAATCTGTAACAAGGCTCAATATCATCCAGGTTCAACTACTGTGAGAGTGCTAGCTGTAGGTCCTACTTTGGTTTGATACCCAACAGAAAGCCTGGCATCCTTTGAAGCACCATTGGGGCTGCTCAAAGCTGTGCCTTTTAGTTTTGGCCCCAGGGAGCCATTCAAGTGAGTAGTGCTCAGGTGAAGCTCTCCTCATACTTTGTTGTGCTTCAGTACTCTGTAACTCTGCATAAGTCTTATGGGAAGAGCTGATTTTCAGGCCTTATTGCCTTTAAGTGTGTATTTTCCTTCAGAAACATTAGAGCTTTCGTAAGAGCATTCTTGTAACCAGACAGAAGCGAGGCTTGTAAGGACCTTTTGTTCCAATTTATACGTAGGCCAAACAGTAGCTATTAATGAATGTAAGGGTCACACAAATCTTATTTTAGTAGCCTCTTTCATACAATTAATTGGTAATACTTTCTACCTAGAATAAATTAAGCATAGTCAACAGCCTGATCAACAACATAAGAGTCCAAGGGAAAGTAGTAAAATATGCCAATGATTAGAAGTCCAAGGTCATAGACAAATGTGAATAGCAGTGGCTTCTGGCTGTTGAACGATCCATTGAAGGAAATTGGCAGAAGCAGCTTCATGGTCACCGGGGAGATAAGGAGTGGCTACTTTGTTTCTGTGAGTAGTTCAGTTCTTCCTATAAGCCAGTATCAACAGGAGTGAAAATCAGGAGCAATAAAGAAAAATGACCATCATGCTCCGTGCAAAGTATATTAAAAACAATTCAATGTAAGCATTTTAAAATTATGTAATTTATAGTGGTGATGCAATCTAGTTCCAAAACAAAGTCTTAAAAACAATGCCCAATGCTTTTCTAAAACTGGAATGTTCCCCTTCAAATGGAAGACCGCTGCGTTGATGCTCCTTGTCACTGGTGATGCCCCTCATCACTGTGCATTCCTGAGAAAATTGCTTTCCAGCTAACTTGGAAGATTTCCTTAGAAAGACAATTTCTTTGGTTTTAACCAATCAAATAGGTATGCATCTAGCAATTTCAGGAAGTTCAGTTTGTTATAACAAATGACAGACTTTTATCTAACATCTTGGACCTTTATGCATTGGCATGTACCTTTTTTTAAAGTTAATGGAGTTATTAGCTGTGCTAAATTTAACACAGATGGAAAATCTAGAGATACGTTCAATGGGCATGAAGTACTAAAGTAAGAGTTTATTGACCTTTAGGCTCAATTATAACCTCATTTTGTAGATCAAATCATTGTTGTTTGCAGATCCTGACACATATCTTCTTGTCCTTTGACTAGCCACCTGGATATATTATTGAACTTGGATAAGATTCAAACAGGAAGTTTCATACACAAAGACCAAGAAAGAAATGACTCATTATGCAGAGTTGTTTTGAATTGTTTTATTTGTAAATCCAATGTGTCCTTCAACAGCATGGTTGTGCTGCTGTTGCAGGATAAGTGCCCTGGGAATAGTGTAGTGAGTAATCTGGATTGTTCTGAATATGTACTAACTAGCTCTGTTTACAGTGTGTTATTGTTCATTATGTGAATTGCAACAGCAATAAATAGGTGTTGTCATAGACCTGTGCAGTCTGTGTCAGGTACTCTTTAAACAGGATGCAGTGAATCACAAATGCTGTAATTAAGTGTGCCAAAGACTAGTGAACTATGCGCTAGTTAGCTACAGAATCATTAGATTAGCAGTAGCCAAGCAAAGATTTTGGGGCAGGAGTTGTTTCTTTGTGTTTTTGTCCAAAAAGGCATGCCAATTAAAAGAGAAATCATTGTTATAAAAAGTGTCTTGGTCATCAAAGACTGAATTTCTGAAACAATTTTTGAATGGCAAATAGCAGAGGAAAAAACAAACTGATTTTCATATACCTTGGTTGGTATATGAAAGGATTATGATTATATATGATTGTGTATGTGTATATATATATATATTATATAAAGTGATTGTTTATAGTGTGAGTTTGTACAAGAGCAGGGAACTGAAATCAATAACCCGGAAGTCCTTGTGTCCAATATCACTTAATAGGGATAAAATTAAAGGTTTCTATATGGTTCTGTCAAGACATTCTTAGAACCCTAAGCACAAGTGCAGTTTGCTAGAGAATTATTGACTCTTTGTTTACTTTTGAAGCATTGGATCTTTGAGCGTGGCTCTGATTGGCTGTTAAAACATACAGTACGGTCCAGAGAAATCATATAAAGTTTTGCCTTTACTATTAAAATTCATAAGATTTTCTTTGAAGGGACATGGGATATGGAGATTTCCATCTGTTTGATCACATTCTTAGGTAACACAGCATGTTTGTGCTATTCAAGTAATTTAGCTTCTGATTCTGCCCAAAGTCATACAGTGAACAAATTTTAAATCAGCTGGAACTGGGAAGGAACATAGGAAAAATACTTATGTGACAGTAATTATAAAATATTTCATGAATCAAGGAAATGAGTTCATTAAACCTAATCTTCACTCAAAGCTCTTTGGATATACTAGAAAAGAATTAATCTGTTGCAAACGTAGATGTTTCCATGCCCCACTCAGTTTACATTTTCTTCCTGTCTTTTCACCCCTTACACCTGCCCTCCTCTATTGCTTGGGGCAGAACAGCTGGCCTCCTGACCTTTAGTGTAGTTTTGTTTGAGTTAGCAGACAGACCATGCACAAGAGTAGAGATGTCAGTTTCCTTTTTCCCATGCCGTGTGTGCTGCTTCATGGTAGTAAAGTGAACACTACCGGTGCTGTGGATGTTACAGAGCCAGTCCAGTTTGTTCCACAATGAACCAGGCTATACACATTGCTTAGATCTTCTAGGATGGGTGGTTGTAGCATAAACCTTTACCAAGACTTCTGTTTTTTGGAATGCAAGACCCAAGCAGGCACGCTGAGCTGAGCTGTGTGTTGAGCCCTTTTATGGCAGAAGCCCTGCAGGAGGTACAGCTGTGATGCCAGACTGTGTGATCTTAGTGCTGAACTCACTTTGTAGTTGTTGGAGTCCATTCTTTGTGCCTCTTCCATCACTTTAGTGTTGCTTTGTAAGTGTATTGGTTTGACTTTAAAGTACATTATAGCCAAAGGAAAAGCTCCTACTAATAGGTAAGGCCTTCAAAACATGTTTTGGGGGATTTGCCCTCTCTTCTGCCTTTCTTTTTCTTTCCCTTTGTTCATGTGGTAGTGATTCTGTTGCCCAGGTTACAAAGGGCTAACAGCAGCTCTAAGCAGTCACATGAAGCAAGGGAAGATGACATGGGAGCAGGAAGAGTTAAGAAAGGAAGGAGTTATTTCTCAATTCCTCTGTGTCCTTTTTCCAGGAGTTAGAGCTGTCTAAGTTACCCTGACCTCTCTGAGCAACCTTCTGTGTAATGTTTAAATGATAAAAAGAGAAGGACTGAGAATGAATTTAAGTGTTATGAGAGAAAAGGATTTCTAGCCCATGCCTGAAATGTCAAGGCTTATCTTAATTTATACAATAACAATAACACCACCTAGCACTTAACAGCTTTTGGTGACTTCAAAGCATTCTGCAAGCATGTTTTTCTCAAGGCTGCCTTTATGAACTGGAAAACTACTTTAATTGGTACTAAATCTGATAGAAAGGCAGCTGAAGAGTATAATTTGGGGTTTGAGAGCAGTTTTTAGAGAGGGAAGATGCAGAGGTAGAAAACACTTGGTACATCATCTATTTTTACAGAGCTCCAAAACACTATAGCCCTTCTTTGACAACTTCGTGCTGTACTAACCCACTTGTTTATGTCTCTTTAATTTTGAGGCATTAACAATTGTTCCAGGGAAGTGAATTCTTCTGGAACAGGTAGTATTATGGCAGCTCTGCTTAGAAGTCTGTTGCAAGGTCTGAACGTTTGTTCTGAAGTAATTACTGTCTGAAGTGTCATTCTGATTTTTAGTAATTCAGGTGCCTAAATGCCTATGTAACTTGTGTAACAGTCACACAAGGTTTAGCCGATTGATGGTGGATCTTTGTCCCCAGTAGGACATGCTTTTAAGACTGGCTAATTGAGGTGGCCTTCCATTACCTCTCCCTGCGATTGCAGAATACAGGGAGCAAATGGTTTAGTGTTTAATGTTTTACAAATACTGACATATGTACAAATAATTGACCCTGTGTTCCTAGTGTTCCACCCTGTACATTCACTTGGGTGTATGTAAACCTGAGAGAGCCCAAAATAACACTGGTGGACATGATGCTGAATGCAAAATGCGGATCAGTACAGTAAGAGAAGACAGACCAGAAGTTTGAGAACTGTAAAAGAGAGTTGTAGTTACCTGGTGTTCACTAAAATGTTTGGATCCTGTTCGAGGGCATTACCATTCTCTGAGGTTTTTTTTGTTTTATTTTCCCGAGATAAATTCTGCAGAATTCTTCTGACTGATGAGACTGATGGGCAACTTGTTTTTGAGACTTACATTGGACTGTGAAAAGTGAATTTGAGACCTATGGAAAATGTCCATGCCTAGACTGTGTAAAACTCACCTACATTTGGTTTTCCTAACAAGACTGAAATTCAGCGCAGGCTTGGGGAGAGACTGAAGAGAAAAGATTCACAAGCTTTCCAGCCAAAGTCTAGTCAGATGGTTTTGCATCAGAACTGCATGAATTTTTGATGAAAGTTGGCAAGTTGTAGCGTAAGTGCTACACATAGTAGGTTTTCACAAGGTGTTTCTTGACATATAGAAGGCATTTGTCCACCTATACTGAGAAAAATATTTTCTAAAGCCAAACTCTAGACACATGCTGAGCTTTTAACCTGCAAGCAGGGACATTTCAGCCCTGCCTGAGCCTTTGGTAAACTGGATGCATCATGGGGCAAATCTTGTCTGAGAACTTGACTAGAAGAAAGGGAGTTTTATGGAATTTTCTTGCAAGATCACAGAGAGAAAAATGCTACATGAGCCAAGCAGGCATGATACCTCTGACAGCTCTGGCACAGATTATTCCTAAGCAAAGGGCTTTTGATCTTTATTTGCCTTATGTTAGATATCTGCTTGTTTGATGTATTTCCTGGTATGAATAATAATTCCTACCAGTTATTTTTTTAGAGGTATAAATTCTATCTGTTATTACTAAAGCAAAATTCTGATTTAAGTCAGTTCTGTTAATTTTCAGTTCTTAAATTTTATCTAAAGGATAACATGCCATATCTCCCAAGCAGTTTCCAAGAGATAAATGTGTTATTAATGTACAGAGTGATTGCAATTGCCATTCTGAGTTGACATGTCAATAGTAAAGTTTTACAATTTCTTAAGTAGAAAGAATAATTTGAAAAACATTTTAAAATCAAGATCTCTTTAAGATACAGAAGTCTTTCTAGAGTCATATTAACTATAGATGATTGCTGGCTGGGATTTATCTTTTGCAACTGAAATGTAAACTATTCATTGCAGAGATAAAGCAGTTTTTAAAAGGCATCTACAGCTCTAGTTCCTTGTTATTCTGCCCTGCTTTTGCCATTCCAAAGAGAATGCACTTTTGGTTTTTTTACGGCTGCAGGATGAAGAATGTGTAGTTAAATGGAAATGTGAGAGGACAGAACTAAAATAGGACTTGCTCTGTTGAGAACCATGATTGTAACAAGTAGAATATTTAGTAGTAATTGGAACGACTTGGCAAAAGAGCAGCAGCTAAATTGTTTGTGTAAATGGGTGTCACATTAACTCATTTGATTCTGTGTTTTGTTCAAAGCATTGTGTAGTGTTTTTTGGTTGTTTTGTTTTTTTTTTTTTTCTCTTCAGAGTGTATTTGTTGCTTAAAAAAGCAGGGTCAAGTAAAGCTGGTCAGTAGGGTTGCTTTTTAAATTTTCCTGTGCTTTTTAGATTAAATAAGGAAGAGGTTTAGGGGAGTGCCAGAGGGACTTCAGATGCTTTCATCTTCTTTCAGTTCTCCTTAATCCATGTTGCTGGAGGGAAGGAGTGATATGGTCCAGACCTTATAAATTGGCACATTTTAATATTTACTTTTGCGGCATTTGCCCACAGATGCCAATTCGTGCTCCACATATTAATCTTCTCTAAGCATGTTTGACTTTGATGGACTTGTATTCTGCTTTAATGACTATTCAGTAGATAGGTGTCTACAAATATGGAGCCTTTTGTAAGATAGCATGGCAGACTGCTCACACTTGTGCATAACTAAGTTTGATCATAAACTCGCTTGACACCATTGGCATTCATGGTGTTATTCCATGACTCTGCTTGCACAGTTAGTTTGTCTCCTTACTCTTTTTATTTAACTGTCTGACCATTTGTATAAATAAAGCAAACACCCCATACTGTCAGAAACTGTTAGGTGGCTGAAACAGATTCAAAATATTGATTATGTTAAGCTTATAAAAAAGATATCTGTAAATTTAAGCTCTGCAGAATTACTGTTTTGTTTGATTTGATTTTTAAACCTGACAGGTTTAAAGCCAGAATGTAGTTTATTTGAATGAGGCAGCAGGGGGAAATCTTTGAGGGTTGGAAAATTACCTTACTAGTTTGGTAAACAAATATGTGATTCTCTGAAAAGATTGTTCTCATGCAAAACTTAGCTCTGCCAGTTTGTCTTTGCATATCATTTAATTAACTGAGAGAAGATTCACTTGCCATTTGAAAAATTGTATTTTACTTGGTTTTCATATGGTACTATCATAGTTGTTACATGCACTCACCCATTTGGGCAGTTTCGTACATATGGCCATTTAATAAGGTCTGTAGCCTGAAACTTGAGAGTTCATGCTGCTTTTGTTGGAATTTATCCTATTTAATACAATTACAGGTGGTATTACTCAAAACACACTTCTGTGTTTTCTGTTAAGTTAATCGTTACAGTACCTTCTGACCCTAAGCTTCACAGTTTAAGTGTGTATAGGAAGCAAGTCTCATCTGCATGGCTTCCACTCATCAGAATAGAAATAATTCTACTTCTGTGATTTCTAGGTTGTTTTGTACAGCAGATTTCACAAGAGCTCCACACACATAGACATTATCAGTATAGTATATTTACTGGTTTCTCTTTTCTGCATAGCTTAGGTATACTCAGTGCAACAGTTCACAAAACATATGCTCAGCATGATACTTCTTTCTATCAAGTATGACAATATAGACATTGTAACTGTGTCAGTGTTTATTCTTATTGAATGATTTACTATTATTATATAATACTACAGTTAAAAGGGGGATTTATAAATATAAGATGCCTGTTGATATTTGTGCTTTATGTAATTCAATGTATTTATTCCTCTTTAGGCTGTCCTGAGTCCTCTTATAGCAATCGCACTGAAAATATCTCAGATTCATGAGAGGACAGGGCGAAAGGGACCCACTGTCATCACCTGAAGCCACGGAAGATTGTTAAACCAGGGCCAAAGGAGGAACAGCAAGGAAGAGACAGGACCTTGCTGAAACATGTTAGCCATTTGTGCCTTGTATGATTTTAAAAGTTTTCTTGGGGATAGAGGTAGGGTGGGAAGAAAAATTCAATATAATATTAAGCATATTCATTTGCATTGATCTCCAAATACAATAGTGTATTGACTTCTTTGTTTTACCTGCAATATCTTAATTTCAGATAACAGTATAACCAAAGAAAGAGGCCTTAACCTTTAAATGTTGTCAGCAGTGTGACAGAAAAGGAAAACTGCTTGTTTTTGAATGCTGTGATAAAGGTTGGGGAAATTTCAGTAAGGGAGAGAGGAGGAGGAGGAGTTGCAAAGCAAAGACATGCTTGGTGGATATTGTCTGAGATCCTTGTCACCTTCTTGCTTGTTTACGAAGAGGTATACAGAGCATGTCTGAGGCATAAGAGCTGTATACTAAGCTTTGCAAAGGGTGTGTTTCCTCACCTGACACGACCTCTCCTCTCCTGTCTCTCCCGTTGCTCACAGATGCACGCTGGCAGCACTGTTGTATACACACCTGCACATGCTCCCAAAGAAGGGGTTATGCCGTATTTTTTTTTACCCCTGCTTTTAAAGCATATCAATGTGACTTGTGCCTTTATATTTTCCTGATTTTTTGGCTCTTTCTGGTTTTTTTCCTCCAAAGGGAGGCATTTGTGCTATAGAAGCTGATTGTATCCTTCCAGCAATGTCAGGTGTGGAATCTGGCTGTCTTTTGCAATATTCCTCATGTCAGGAGATGGTATTGGTGCTTGCAGTGTTTGAAAGGTAATCACTGCAAGTTCAGCAGTTTTTCATGAAGGAGTTATTATGGAAGTTTTTTAAGTCTTTGGAATACTCATGCTCCACTTGCCACAAAGTGGTAAGTGAAGCATGTAGTCAAGAGGAAATGGAAACAAATGTTAGTGAATTAAATAGAAATATTTGTCTGATGCACCAGCTGGATGCAGTTTCTGTTAGATTCTTTGTAACAGTGGATCGTGGAATAAAAAGTTGGGGAGTGCAAAGGGAGAACAGACATACCGGCATAGATCCGAGAAGGATATTGGGGATATGGACATCAGCATTTTTCTGCTTGTGAAATGATACTGCAGTTCTAGCTACAATACTGTGCTCTGAAGAAGAACACAAACACTTTATGCATGTGACTTGTTTGAAAGCTTTGCTTCCTTGGGAACAGTGTGTTCACTTGTACAATTTGTCAAGGTGGCTTTGTGCAACTTGGCTCTTTGCAGTGTGTTTCAGTTCTTTGTGGTTGTCAGAATTTAGTGCAATTGATATAATATTGCAGCAAAGAAATTTGTTTTGATTTTTTTCAACACTTCTGTCAAAAAATTGCTATGGCACTTAGTACACAATAAAGAGTAATGCTGTATTTCTGTCTTAATACATAATTGTGGACAAGACACACTGCACTTTCAAGCATCCTAATAAAACTGCCTTTAATACAACTACATTATCTACTTAATTGACTCTAAACAAATGAGGTACTAATGTTTTCACGTAGTATTCTACCTTACCATTAAGTATTCCCATAAACTGAAAGAGATTTTAAGGCTTTAGTTCTTTTTATAAAGATTTTTTTTTTGAGACAAACATGGCATTCACACACAGTTTGGACATCTAGTTTTGGATGTAAGAATATTCATCTTTACAGAAAACTTGTTTATCTAATCATTTTTGTTATAGATCAAACTCCTCTAGGTGCAGGCTATTAAGCTCCCAACTAATGGATCACACATGGTCAAGCATAGACATACTCTGGGTTATGACACTTAATTCAAATTACTGGGCCACATGAAAGAACATTCTGATAGGCAGTCCAAGAACTTCTAAAATCTCTTACATGTTCTCTAACAACGAAATAATTATTGATCACATGGTGAACTAGCTAGTTATAGTACCAAGTATCCCATTTGCCCAACTTCTGGGACTTGCACTTCGAAAAGTAAGAGGTACAGAATCCAGGTGTCTTTCAGGATGCGGTGGGAAGACTCATGAGGAGCAAATCAGGACTGTGAAGAAGGATAATTGTGCTTTTATCAGAAGGTCATTAGAGCACTAGCTGCAGTAGATGGCAGTCTGCTTTCATGAAGGCAGTCGTCATGAGCAAAGGATGTATTTTAAAATGTCAATACTGAGACTTTGTCCTGGGCTTCAGAAACAATAGTTGTGTCTGTGTACTGAAATGGAGAAAAGGGCTGGTTTTGTGTGGTTTTGAACAGCTGTCAAACAGCAGACTTCCAGAACTAGCCTAACCCCAAATCCACTCATCATCCCTTATTTTTGATGACTGGTGAGATTGATACAATGTAACAACTGGTATTTTCCACCAGTTAATTGCTTTTCTCTGCAAGAAGATGAATGAAACTTTGGCAGGCTGAAGTACAGTGTATATCTTTATATCTGATGTGTTTGGGGAAGGACTGTAGCTGTAGTCTCATAAAGGGTACTCCTTTTTCTGAGGCCTTTTCCTTATTAACATGAGAGATGAATGCTTGGAAAAGAGCAACATATATGAACTTACACAAAGATGCAAGGCTTCTAAAAATGGACCATACGTCTGGCAGAGGGAAAACTATTATTAATACTGTTTGTCTTATCACAGTGTCTAGGCACTATGACAGAGACCCAGACCCTTCTGTGGCTATTGTTGGATTAGCAGTTTTATCAAGTCTGGAAATTGCAAGATTCCCATGTTGTTCAGCTGTGCACTAATATTTACTTGGATAGTAATTCTGTTTCCCAAAACCTCAGGTTTTACTGTATCCAGCAATACAAAGATATACTCCCAGCACACTGGAGGAAGAGGAGAAAGAGGAATTCAGAGAGACCACTGAGACAGAGAACAATTTCAAGGTACATTAGCAGAGGGCTGACCAAGACAGGGCTTGGTGGGTCCCAGGAACAGAGAAGGAGGCAGCAGGTGGCGGAGAGGATAAGGAGAAGACAAATTGCTGGATTCAGGTGGAAAGAGAGAGATGTGATAAAAGAATACTAATAACACAACAATGGATTCGAGAGGGAAAGAGAGAAAAAGGGATTAAAGGTGGGAAGGGAACATAGTCTAAGAATAATGTAATAGTGTTCAGTATTAATGAAAACTGACTGTAATCTCATCTGTTTAATGACAGTGTTTTGTAATAACTGCTTTCATGACCTAAGATAACTAATAGTCTACACTAGGGGGAAATAAGGGCAAATTTGGAGCAGTATGAATTGGTGACTCTGACGTAACTTACTTGAACAGTTTACAAAGACACAGTAGGTGAGACTGAATTACTGAAAACAGTAGAAGAGTGTAGTGCCAATGTGACTAGAAGCAACAAAATTTTTGGCATAGTCTCCTGGGGGAGCGTGGTTGTGGCTTTTTACCACACAGGCTCCAAGCATCTGCTCTTCAGCATCAAGTGATTTCAGCTAAGTCATAAAATACCTGCAAATTCACCTGCCAGCACAGCTAAGTGGTTACTAGGGAGAAGTGCCCTTCTGTAAGAGAGTTAGTGGCAGGAGGAGAGGCACATTGTGTTCAGAGACAATTTGGAAGGCAGCAGTACTCACCTGAACCACAGGATCACAGAATCCTTGAGGTTGGAAGGGACCATCTAGTCCACTGGGACTAGAATTGCCTAGTCCATCCCCCAGTTCAGAGCAGGGTCAGGTAGAGAGGTTGCCCAGGGCCATGTGTCTTGGTTTCAGCCCAGCCGGTAACAAAGGACCACGCAGCTGCTTGCTCACTCCTCCCGCCCCCCTCCGGTGGGATAGGGGGGAGACGGAGGAGAGAAAAGAAAAAACCCTGGAACCTCGAGGGTTGAGATAAGGGCAGTTTACAGGGACAACACAAAAAAAAAGGTAACAACAACGGTACTAATGAAACAGTATACAAAAAGAGTGATGCACAGTGCAACTGCTCACCACCCGGGACCCGACGCTCCGCCACTTCCCCCACCGAAAGTCGAGAGAGAGAGAGCAGGAGAGCCCTCCCCCCCGGCCCACTCCCCATATATATACTGGGCATGATGTCACATGGTATGGAATAGCTCCTTGGCTAGTTCAGGTCAGCTGCCCCGGCTATGCCCCCCCCACCTCCCAGGTTCCTGTAAAAATTAACTCTATCCCAGCTGAACCCAGGACACCATGTCCAGTTGGGTTTTGATTATCTCCAAGGGTGGAGACTCCAAAAGCTCACTGGGCAAATTGTTCAAGTGTTTGACCACTCCCAGAGTAAAAAAAAAAAACAACTTTCTTGAGGGTTCAGCTGGAATTTCATGTGTTTCCATTTGTGCCCATTGCCTCTTGTCCTGTCACTGGGCACCACTGAGAAGAGCCTGGCTCCATCCTCTTCTTTCGCTCCCATCAGGTATTTATAGAAATCAGTAAGATCCCTCCTGAGCTTTCTCTTCTCCAGGCTAAACACTCCCAGCTATCTCAACCTCTTGTCATATGACAAATGCTCCAGTCCCTTGATCTTTGTGGCCCTTTGCTGGAGGTACTCCAGTACGTCCATGTCTCTTTTGTACTGGGAAACACAGGCCTGGACCCAGCACTCCAAGTGCATCTCAGAAGTGCTGAGCAGAGGGAAAAGATCACTTCCCTCCACCTGCTGGTGATGCTTTTCCTAAGGCAGCCCAGGATGCCACTGTCCATCTTTGCTGTGCAGGTGAGTTGCTGGTGAGTGGTCAACTTGTTGTCGAGCATGTGACCCCCAGGTCCTCTGTGGAGCTGCTTTCCAGCCCACTGGCCCCAGCAGGTATTGGTGCCTGGGTTTAGTCCTCCCCAAGGGCAGGACTTTGCATTTCCCTTTGCTAAACTTCACGAGGTTCCTGTCGGCCCATCTCTCCAGCCCGTGCAGGTCCCTCTGAATGTCAGCAAAACCCTCTGGTGTATCAACAGCTCTTTCCAGTGTTGGATCATCTGCAAAACTGCTGAGGGTGCACTTATCCGGCCCATCATCCAGATCATTAAAGAAGATGTTAAGCAGTATTGGCTTGATTATTGACCCCTGGGGCACACTGGTGGTGACTGGACTTTGTGGCACTGACCACAGCCCTCTGGGCCTGGCTGTTCAGCCACTTTTCAGTCCACCTCACTGTCCACTTACCTAAACCATATTTTGTCAGCTTGTTTATGAGGATGTTATGGTAGATGGCGTCAAAAGCCTTACTAAAGTCGTGGCAAACGACATCCACTGCTCTCCCCTCAACCACCGAGCCAGTCATCTCATAGTAGAACATCATCAAGTTGGTTAGGCATCATTTCCCCTGACTACTCCCAGCCATCTTCTTGTCCTTCATGGGTTTGGCAAGGGTTTCCGGGATTAGTTGCTCCATCTCCTCCCCAGGGACTGAGATGATGCTGACCAGCCTGTAACACCAGAGATCCTCCTTCTTCTCTTAAAGACAGGAGTGGCATTTACTCTCTTTCAGTCCTCAGGAACCCCTCCCAGTCACCAGAGTCTTTCAAAGATCATGGAGGGTGGCCTTGCAATGGCATGGCCCAGCTTCTTCAGCACTGTGCATGCATCCCAAGTCATTTGATGGACTTGTGTATGTCCAGTTTGTTTAAGTGCTCCCTAACCTGATCCTGCTCCACTCAGGGTAAGTCTCCCTTGCTCCAGACTTTTCCTCTGCTCTGGAGGGCCTGGGGTTCCTGAAGGCTGGTTTTACCAGTAAAGATGGAGGCAAAGAAAGCATGGAGCACCTCAGCCTTTTCCATGTCCTCTTTCACCAATGTACCGGTAGAAACTTTACATGTTGCTCTTCACATTCCTCACCAGATTCAACTTCAGGTGGGCTTTGACTTTCCTAATCTCACCCTTGCATAATCGGACAACATCTCTATATTCCTCCTGGGTCACCTGTCCCTGCTTCCACTTATCTTACACTTCCTGATCATAGCTGAGTTTAGTCAGGAGCTCCCTGCTTATGCATGCAGGCCTCCTGCTGCCTTTGTTTGATTTCTGTGTTTCAAGATGAACCATTCCTGAGCTTGAGGGAGGTCATCCTTGAAAATCAAACAGCTGTCCTGGACTCATCTTTTCTCCAGGGCCATAACCCGTCAGATTCTTCCAAGCAGAATTTTGGCGAGATTAAAGTCTGCTCTGCTAACTTTGGTCCCACTTTTTGCCCTTCTCCCTCCTCTCAAGATCCTAAACTCTACCATCTCATGATCACTGCAGCAAAGGCCTTCACATGCCCACTCATTCCTTCTGGTATTGTAAGTATCAGGACAGCCACACGCTGTTGGCTCCTCAGTCACCAGTGTCAGGAAGTTGTTGTCAATGCACTGAAAAAATCCGTTCTGTTCTGAAGCCTTTGTTCGACCTGTTCATATCCTCCAGTCCAAAGAAAATTCCTTTTAATCTAAAGCTTCCAGCTGCTATACTTGGCAAAGATTACTTCATGCTAGTAAGTTTGATCAAAAGCAAACCATTTAAAAGCTTTTGCTGCTTTAAAATTGTTGACATTTTTGATCTAATTGCCCACACCATTTTCCATCAAGCTCATAGCCAAATAGTTCATTAGCTGAAAAGACAAATGGAAAACCGGTTTGTATCAAATCAAATAAATTATTAGGTATTAACCTTAATTTTCTCCTTATCTCAATAACCTTCATGTTTCAGATACTTTCTTCCATATTGCAGGATGAAGATGCAATCATCTTTGGTTTCACATTTCTGGATCCATTGAGAGAGACCTTACAACATCTGCAGAAGGCTGGAGCTAAAAGGGGGCACTGCATTGGGGATTGGGGGAAAGGAAGAGAAGATTAGCTCTTCCTGATTGTCCATAAACTATATGTAAAGAATCTGAATGTCATTTCCTATAGCAAACTGGTCCAAGAGCAACCTTCAACAGTACTCCTGCAGTACTTGCTCTCAGAGCTACCTGTAGCCTCAGTCATTTCCCACTCATGTGGTCTTGCTTTAAAAGTTATCTGGTGGAAAAGTTAGATCTCCACAGGGGAAAAAAAAAAAAAAAAATGTTGCATGTGCACAGGACAAGCATTTTGCCATGAGAGATCTCCTGCTTAATCAGCCTCATCCTCTGTGATTTATCCCTGCACCAATACTTGTGCAGTGCGCACAGCCTTCAGGATCTGTGGCCCTGAAGTAAAGAAGCAAGGGATTTCAGTGTGCGGGTATGGTAGTGCTCAGAGGCAAGACCATTGACAAGGTCACTTGGGATAGGAGATCCTCACTTCAGTTGGTTTGGCAATAATGTGCAGTGTTCCTCTGACTTTTACTGTTCTCCCCTGTGCTTTGCCACTTCTCAGTCACTTTGAAAAATCTTTATATGCTCATGGCGTCTTCTATCAGCTTCTATCTTTTTCAGGGACTCTTTTACAGCCTGTGATTGTTATAATACATTTCTCTTCCTCAACTTGTCTTGAATTGATTTTCCTTTGTAGTTTCTGCACCCCATTTTATCCTGCTTTCCTTTCTCCTTACACCAACTGAACATTTATAGGTCCTTCCTATAAAGGGTGACATTCCTTGGAAGAAAAATCTGACGTGATTGTCACTTTCCTGGCCTTAGCCATTGTTACCATCTCCATCATGGCTTGCATTTCTAACGTATATGCAGCCATAACACTAAAGTTGTTGTCTTGGGGTATGTGGGCATCTGAAAATTGTGATAACTTTTCTGTCTCACTGGTTCTGCAACAAAAACCAGGAACAGATTGCCCAGAGAGGTGGTAGATGCCCCATCCCTGGAAACATTCAAGGTCAGTCTGGACGGGGCTCTGAGCAACCTGATCTAGTTGAAGATGTCCCTGCTCTTCACAGGGGGGGTTGGACTAGATGACCTTTAAATGTCCCTTTCAACCCAAACCGTTCTATGATTCTATGAAAAAGCAAAACTCCACCTATATTCAGTGTTGCAGGTCCAAATCTGAGTGAACATCTGTGAAATTTTTCTTGTCACCTGGAATTATAGATGACAGGGGTCTGGATGCAAATTTGCCTCAGTGATTTTGTGGAAGGAAGGAAACATGTAACAGAGGAAGGATGAGTCCAAGCCTGTCCTCTTTCTGGTACTTGTTCCCTAACCACAAGGCCACTTGTGTCAGAAACAGGATACAGGACCCCTTTTTTAGTTCACACAGTCACAAGTAAGCTGCAGGGGAAGCAACTGCTTTTAGAGACAGCTCAGAGGAGTCAGAGAAGGTTTTTCCTCCTGCAATTGCTTGTTCCCTTGGAGGAGCTGTGGGCAAAACCAGAGTTGTCCATTTAGCAGCTAAGAAGTGTATTAAGTGCATTGTATTGTGGGCTTATCCTGAATCATGGACACCTTGTATCATATAAGCAAATACAAGGCATTTGTTTTAAATACAAAATTTATTCATTAATTCAGTAGTAAAATACCAGCTATTAGTGCACCAGAATAAAACAGGTAACTTGAAAGGCATATGATACAAAAATAATCAGTTACAACAAATAATTTACAGATTCCAAACAAGGGCTGAGTTAATAGGTTTCCCAAGTCAGCTAATGTTACAAAACCACAAATGAGGACTTTCAGCCAAAACTCCTTATGAGGCGCAAGACATTAAGATTGATTACAGCATGATGCTTCATTTATCTTGCAGCATAAGAAACTCTAATTGCCCGTGATGTTGGCTTT
The DNA here is from genome assembly GCF_900496995.4 of Aquila chrysaetos chrysaetos. Lineage (NCBI taxonomy): Eukaryota > Metazoa > Chordata > Aves > Accipitriformes > Accipitridae > Aquila > Aquila chrysaetos. The sequence goes on from NC_044030.1 coordinate 58,782,337, forward strand.
TATAAGATACAGCCCAATAGTTTCTATCTCTATGAGATTCACTCTGCTTTGAAATACTGAGCACCTTTATAATATCCCCTCCAACTCCATTCAAACACACAAATGGCCAATGCTTCTCCTGGGAAGTTTCGCCCTAAGTGGTGTACTACTGGGGATCACTGACACGTGTCTTCTGCCAATTTTCCCTGCTTCAGAGATACAGGATTTTTCCCCCTGCCTGTCTCAGACATTCTGGTAGGCACTGCTCTTTCTGAGGTCCCCTGGCAGTCTGTATCCTGGTGGTAACTGTTTTCTTGTGTGGATGGATGAGAATTCGACTCTGCTCTGGGGTTTGAGTTTTGGTCAGCTGTTTGCTGCTGCCATAGCTGCTGCACAGATAATTCATATGGTGGTGGCTGTTCCTGCTCATTAGTTTCACTGATGAACTCTGTGCTGCTTTCGCTATACGGAGGCGGAGGGATATTGATGACTTCTTGCTCTTTTAGTGTGGAGGCAACTGGGAGTGGGAAGGTCTGTTTTTCAGGATCTGTGCTGTCTTCGTAGGAGGGGGGATAGAAGTCAGGCCTAAAAAAAGTCAAACCAAAAAGAAACACATCAAGGTGAAATGTGATTTATCTCAAAGAGCTTGGTTAAATGCATTGTCTATTATGTTTCCAAAGTGTGGATGAAGCTTAAACTGTAAATGGAAACCTAAGTAGGTTTACATCAATGGAATATGTTCATATAAAACAGCTGGCATAGCTGGGATTATTACTGGTGTATTTCTGCAAAATGTTTTATTAAAACACAGCATTCTAAAAAGATGAGCCTTCCCCATGAGAGTTCCCACTCATGGCATACAAACACTCATGCTTGTGAGTATTTCAACAAGTGCCTGAGAAAAGTTTGGTTTGGAAGAAGAAAGAAATCACTGTCTGAAGTAGGTTAAATTAGTGAGTTATTTATTATTATAATAATAATTGTTTTCCACAGTTTTAAAATACATTTTGCATGTTTCTGCTTATCTAAACAAAATTTGCTGAATGTTGTTTTTATAGTGCTTTTAGAGCACCCATTGTCAGTGTTTCTGGTGCTGTTTCCACAACAGTCCGGGAAAAGTAATTTGTATCCAGTGACCCTGTTAAAGACTTTTGTCAGGCCTAGTGCCAATCAGTTTAAGAAACTCTCTCAAAGCATGAGACTTTGCTCAGAAGTAGTGGGGACAATTACACAAGAAAACTTTAGCAGGGACCATATTGGGAGCTGAAGCTCCCTGCAGATCTCATTGGTAACAGGTAATATGAGTACAGCATCACATCTGGAGTTGTCCGTTGAGATAGAACTAATGATGCTCCTGCAGGAGCTCCATGAAGTCAGTGTAGCTGCACCTGCTTCCTCCATGCATGCCTTTGGACCACGCTGTGCAACCTCCCATGTTTCCTGGAGTATACCTTAGTTGACGTATTTTTGCACAAATTGCTGTTTGCACATTGCTGCTTGCTCTAGCAAATCAGATTTCAGACTACAGTTTTCTCTACAGAAATAGAATAAAATGGCTACATGTTTTTTATTTTGTAAAAACCTTGTATTTTCTCTTTCTCAGTATGTTTACAAAACAGCATCCCTCCCTCCCAATTCATCATCAGCAGTCTGCAACACATACCTGTCTATGGTGCTGACACATAGCTCTCTACGGCTGGGATTTCGAATGAAGATGCTGCTGAGGCCCCTGTATTTCAAGACTTCATGGAAAGTGCTCCAGAAAATGCCAGTCACAAGAAGAAAGAACCCCAAAGCCAATAGGCAATAAAACACCAGCTCATTATTTCCACATCTGCATGTGGAGGAACTTGTGGAAATGCAGAGAACTCCCAGACAAATAGTGGAGAAACTAAGTAAGAGCACAAAAAGACGAATGAAAGTGGAAACACCTTTTGGCATCTTTCCCAGCAGACACAGCACTTGGTTCCTGCCTGCTGTTTGTTTGCTGGCTGTCTCAGCTGTGCTTCTCGTCTTCATGCATTGGTATTTTATATACTGCAGGATCAACTGGCCTTTGGACAATTAAGAGAAACAGGCAGTTTTAAGATACTCATTAACTCTTCGAGATAGTTGAATCTCTTTTGAGATTAATTTGTAATCTTAAACCTACTTTCAGGAAGGAAACAGAAACTTCGTGCACCATTCCTTTGCCACTGTAATCTCTGGAGTGCATATTGAACTGCTGCATTGCATTTTGCAATGGTTTACACACTTCGTTAGTTTATGAATGAGACTTGTATTTCTTTGTCTTAAAAAACCAAACAACAAACCATAAAAACACTGTTCATAACTCCCTGTTAAAAGTTTGTAGGGGAAATACACTTCTTTCTTAATCATGCATTTTCATCTTTCATTGGATTTTTGTCTCCTTCTGTCTTTAACACATTATTCAACTGCCTTGATATTTTTAACAGTCCTTTGAAAAAGGATAAATTTCTAGCTTGCAATGTGATATAATCAATGAATTTAGTATATAAAATGAAAGAAATTAAGATTGCATAATGTCAAAAATGGACATAGGCATACAAGAAATCTCCTTCTTTGTCTGCAGGTTCAATTGTACTCTCATTCCTTTAAGGTTATTCTCTTCTCTCTTCTAGCAATTTTTATTGACTGATTTTCAAAAGGGTCAGTGCTCAGAGCTATGGAGGAACACCTATACTCAGTTCTCCAGATATACTTAGACATCTGAAATTCAGAGATGCTTGCTACCAACAGATTTTAGGCCTAAATATTGCTACCTCCAATGCAAAAAATAATCTTTAGAATAGCCTATGGATTTTCTCTTGGAGAGTATACCCACTAGTATTTAACAGGGCATAGCAAACTCCATAATCAGAGCTTGACTTGTCTATTCAAGCTACCTTATTTAGAACATTACTAATCATGTTTCTGAATATTTTCAACAATGGAGTAATTAACCACACCTTGCCTAGGTTTGCTGTAAAATCTCCACTGGACAGTGTCCAAATCAGAACAGGGAACAATTAAAAAAATAGGCTCAGGCTCAAATCTTTATTGCAATAATGAGTTTATTGCAGGTATTGTTGGGTGATATTCAGTGAGGTGGGTTATGTATGGGTAACAACAAGTGATTATGAGAATTTTCTGCCATGGCCTATAAGAGGGTTTCTTCCTACCTACTGTGGACTCTTTATTTTGCTACTGCAGTCTGGGGGAGCTGTAGGACTTTGGTAGTCAACACAATAAAACTTTCTAATATACTGCTTGGGCCTAGATGCTGTAAGTCATTTATGCAATCCTGAAAGAGTGTCCTGGTTTCAGCTGGGATAGGGTTAATTTTCTTTCTAGTAGCTGGTATAGTGCTATGTTTTGGGTTCAGTATGAGAAGAATGCTGATAACGCATTGATATTTTCAATTGTTGCTAAGTAATGTTTAGTTGGAGTCAAGGATTTTTCAGCTTCTGATGCCCAGCCAGCAAGAAGGCTGGAGGGGCACAAGAAGTTGCGAGGGGACACAGCCAGGGCAGCTGACCCAAACTGGCCAAAGGAATAATCCATACCATGTGACCCCCTGCCCAGTATATAAACTGGGGGGAGTTGGCCTGGGGGGGATCGCTGCTTGGGAACTAACTGGGCATCAGCTGGCAGGTGGTGATCAATTGCATCATGCATCATTTGTTTTGTATATACTGATCCTTTTTATTATTATTGTCATTTTATTATTGTTATTATTACCATTATTAGTTTCTTCCTTTCTGTTCTGCTAAACTGTTCTTATCTCCACCCACGAGTTTTACTTGTTTTTTCCCAATTCTCTCGCCCACCCCACTGTGCAGGGCAGTGAGTGAGCAGCTGTGTGGTGCTTAGCTGCTGGCTGGGGTTAAACCATGACAAAGAGGGAGTCACGTTTGATGGGATGAGGAAGACTCCAGCTCTTCCTACTCTAGACCCTCGCTGCACCTCTGGAGGGGGAAATTCTTCACAGACAGTTTCAACAGCGTGCTCGAGCCTTGTATCTTCCACTTAGAGGACAGAGTTTTGATTTCTGACTGTCCAGGAGTCCTGAAAGTACTGGGTCTCCTGTCTCACCTTGTCCTGAGCTGTATGTGTGTGAGCTGCACTACGACACACAATCTCACATTATATTTCACAGAAGCTTTACAGTATCTCATGCGGTGTTTCATGTCTGCTCAACCAGCACTGTATTTTTCTGCCCTGTGTTTATCCCAATGTGGCAGATATTCATTTACAACAAATCAAAGTAGAGTATTTATAAGGAAACAGCAGCTGGTACAAAGCTGCCACACATTCTGATCAAGTACAATTATTTCAAGCTCCCAGCACCATTACTGCTTCTTTGTTCTCAAAGGATCTGCAAAGCCATTCTCACTTTTGGTTTCAGGATCTATCAGAATACCAACATGAAGAACAAATCTCATAAAACAGTATTATCATTAGACAGGATTTTTCTAAGGTGGGTCACTCTTATGTCATAGCAAAAGTGAAAACACAGCAAGACAAGCTGCTGCCCTTCCTAAGGAAGGCATTCAGGTAAGGAATGATTTGGGGTAGTCTTCATTTCAGAGCAAAACCTTGCCAAAGTTGAAATAGTCCTGTTCTCTCAGCCCTCCGCTACAGTCACCTACACAGCACCGAAGAAGTGTGGCACCACTTCATGTGCAGGTAAGAGCTCAAGTGGGTGCCAGCTAATCTGTGGCTGATAGGATAAACCAGGTGGTGTAAGTTAAGTTGAGTGCTTCCCACTCTGCAATGCCTTCTCACAATTCTTTCGGTCATATTTCCTGTAAGCCACCTTTTCCTTTACCAATGTCACCTATTTATTTATTCTGATCTGGCTATTTGAAACTCACATTCACATGTAGTTTCCTGTACTATATTTACCCTGCTCAGTTATGATAAAAAGGAAATCACCTTACCAGTAACTCATTAGGCTGTCAGTATTCTTGTGACTCTCTGGCATGAGGACATCACAGACTGGTATCTCAGGACCATTATACACAACAGCAATTCACAGACATATTTAAATACACCAAATCTCCATGTGCACACTGCTGTTGTACACGTTCCACTTAGATGTCTTTAACCCTCAATCACAGCCTGTACAATGGCAAATCTCTCCTCATATTTTCATATGATGTAGCTGGGGAAGCAGGTAATAATTATGTGTTTATCTCTATGGTTGGGCTATCTCCTCGCAAAAAACCTGCTAATAGTTTTGGGAAATATATTGTCTTTCCTGCTTATGGATAAATAGAAATGAAAATCCCTCAGCAAAGCTTCCCCTTGGGAGCTTGTGTCTTGTTCAGAACCACTGCTACAGGTTTCCAGTTGTGCATTTCAGCTGCAGATGTGGCTAGCAAATTTTGAATAGCAGTGGCAACCTGATTCTCAGTGATGCATGCTCCTCACCTGCATGTCCCTGAAAGGTCAAAACAAGCTCCCATTGCGTCTCCAGGAATGTGCTTTTTCTCATCCAGCTGTCACAGATCCAGGACTGTGTAACAGCGCTGGTCAGGACCTCTGCTCCTGCTGCAAAACTGCTGGCCTGCTCAACAGGTGTTTCATTTGCCCTTAAAAATCTGCATCAGCCATACAAAGAACATGCTGAGATCCCATCACACAGAACTACCACTAAAAAAACCCTGTCACTGGGTCTTGAGCCCTGCCTCTTCTCCTGTTGCCAAAATAACAGTTTGATTGATGCCTACACTCAATATTGCACTTCCAGGCTGGATCTGGCCCCTGTCACCACATGGAAGAAAGGCTGCAGTACTCTCCCCAGGCTGGAGCCAGGAAAGTTTAACTTGTTCCTGGGCTACCACCATTTTTGCCTGGGAAAGGGAAAACTGATTGTCCTCCACCTCACTGTGAAGAAGTTTTCAGAGACGCTCAGACCACTGCAGCACTGTCAGCACGCGGTGCTTCCCCAGCAGCCGAACTGCTGCATGCGAGTCTGGCGTGGGTGCAGGCAGTGGGGAGTTATTTCTTGTTGAGACCGCTTTTACTGCATCCTTCACAGAGGAGGTTGAGGGGGAGCAAACCCATGAAACCTCGTGTTGAGTTAATGCTGCAGGTAAGATCACTGCATTGTTCAGCATTTTAGCAGAGTGTAGATACACAGAGGAGCTGAACCTGTTTATTTGTCTAAGGAGTTCGGCACTGTGTGCTGGTGTGCTCTATGCTATTTCTTATGGAATAATAAAAAAAGATTACCTTGAAATTTGATCTAACAATGCACCTTAACTGAATGCCAAGTTAATTTTCTGATCCTTACAAGAAAAAGCTCCTCTGTATGTTCTTCTGAATCTTGCACGTGTATATTTTGTAATGAGCTACAAAATTTTTATCTTCGTGGTACGTTTACAGTCAATCTTGTTCACAGTGAGCTCTCCTGTACTGTCTTTCCTTCTTAGACAAATGGGAGTGAATGCTGTGTATTGGTACTTTTAATGGGTTTTAGGTCTTTTGTAATGAAGGCTACCCATAGAGAAGATGAATTCTGCTCTTGTCATCCCACAATAAAGGCACGACTACATGTGATGTCTGTACTGCTCTGAAACTGGCTGTAAGTGTGACAAGTTAATTTTCCCTGTGCTTTTAGTTCACGTGCCTGCACTGCAGGCAGGCTGTGGGCTGCTTTCACGGGGATGACTACCAGTCGTGATCCCGCCTCCACGGTGTGAGCTTGAACATTTTCTGGAAGACATGTTCCAGCAGCCCTTGAGGATAAGCCAGGATGGACACACAGAGGTATGTATGATAGATCCATATCTCTAAATATGCATACACACAGACATTGACATGGAAGGGAAATGGGCATACAAAGATAATAACAGCTGCTCTCTGAGGGGAGATATCCCACATTTTCCCTCTGTCTTGTCAAGATAAGGCAGCACTGAAGAGTATCAGTGTCTGACACATATCAGGCTAGGTTCAATGAAGGATTTACATGTCTAAGCACTAGGTATTTCCATCCATAACCCTGGGGCAGCAAACCTAGGAAGCCGACATCAAGCACCTGCATGCCCTGTGCAGTCCGTAAAGGAGTCAAGCACCTCAGACTGGGACCCAGGGTGGCCCTGCGGGGTATCTGGGAGCTCCCAGAAGATGCAGCAGGAGGCCATACATGTCTTAGCAAGCTGGTTTCCTAGCCATGAAGCTACCCCAAAACTATGCTGGGCTCTGAATACCACTCATAGGTTGTTCCCTGGCTGCTTAACCTGGGGCTGATGGGTATTACAACATGCAGCTCACACCTCTCTATACAGCAAAAATTCAGCTGCAAAAGTAGCTGGTGAGCACAACAAACAGTTCCCTTCCCTTAAAAGAGCTGCTCCACTGGAGAAGGCATAAAGTGGAGCAAATTCCCACTACCATGAGCTGGCACTTCACATGTGTGCAGGTGCAGGTTTGTCAGGGACCAGGGCATCACAGAAAACTGTTAATTTAGCCACTGGTTTCACAAAATTCAGGTCTTTAAAGGAGGCCCAGCTGTGACAGTGGAAAGCAGTGACCAGGAGGGGTAAAGCCATATGTTGGGTCTGTAAGTTTGTGCAGGGAAGATGAGAGTGGAGGCTGGGGGCACGAGAGGCCGGTGAGGCACAGCAGGAGCCCCCAGAGCCACAGCAGAGTCACTGCCTCTGGGTGCCTGGTCACCAGCAACCGCTGCTCCTCCAGAAAAGCAACTGCAAAAGTGTAAGCACGTGACAGAAACATATTGAATTAAACTGTTTAAATAGGTGTGTAATTTACATCTGTCTTGTCTAGTATGAAATCCACCAGTTCATCTCCCTGCTAGTGCAGGACTGCCTCCCAGAGCACCTTTGCTTCATGTTTCGTTGTTTCAAATATTCATGAATGCTTTTCCTGCAATTGGTTTTCCCCATAGGCTAACAGATCAGCTGAATTTATAGTAAAATTTTTCCTGTATAATTTGCACTTTCGCCCTATCTGTTAAACATACTTTACTTTACAAAGTAATTTTTTTTACTTCTGTTTTTTTCATGTTTTAGATCTTTCAGACTACCCCCACACATAAACAAAACCACTGAGTTATTCATGACTGCTATCTAAAGTTCAGTGTAATTACTGTAATTCACATCTCCTGTAGTACTAGTCGTTCTGCTACCACACAATATTTACTGAAATAATTATGTTGATGAAAAGACTTTTTACTTAGTGTTTTCTATTTATTGATCTGCATTCATTGATCTGTGTGTTTTAATTTTATAGCTGGAACATGACAGCATCGTATCTGTGGTGACACAGGCTAAGTTAATTGTTACAGGAAAAGCTGGACAGGAAATTATATCCTGGCTATGTGAAAAAATTTAAGAATTCAGATACATTCCCTTTCTATACTAGGTAAAGAGATAAAAAAAGGTATTCTGAAAAATCTTTAATGAAGAAGTTACAAAGATTAAATCATCTTAATTACTGTCAGAAGAATCAAAAGCCAGTGACCAGGTTACACCTCATGGGGAGGAAGAACTGATTTGCATGATAAACTTCAGCCTTGGAAAAATAAATTAATTTTCTATCATCACAGTCAGTTCCCTAGCATCTCTCAAAAATTCAGGTTAAGTAACTGAGACCTGCCAGTGGCAGCTGCTGGCTCCACAGCATGGCAAAGGCAGAAGCCGCAGCCCTTGGGAGGCAGCAGGCTTGCAGTGCGACTGCAACGTGCAGCCAACAGAGGACTGCTCAACATTGCATGAAAGCTGTGGATGGAGGGGTCACCAGGGAATGATGGGTTAGTCCCTTGTGGTGCTGTGGGAAAAGAAGAAATAAAGGAACTCTTTTTATGGGGAAGCTATATATCTGCTGGTTGTTGCATGTTTGCAGAGATTCCTATTTTTGCAAGCTGCAGAAGTCTGGTGCTTTCTGCAATAGGTCAGTTAAATCTGTGACAACTGGCTATGGGTATCTTTTCCTTGAAAATAGCACTTGATTTCAAATTACTGCATGTCACATAGTAGGTATACAAAGAAAAAAGGAAGAAAAGATGAGAAGATGAAATAGCCCTGTAATGCAGTTTAATTTTCAGGGTTCCATTATTTTTCTTATTTTCTATCACTTAAGATTTTCTGTAATGTTGTTCTTGGCCTTTTTCAACTTCCCTAACGTTTTGCAGCTAGACTGTTTTATTGGCAGTGAGTGTCTTGGACTGCATCAGACTGGATGAGCAGACTTCCTATTTCTCTTACAAAACAGGAAGAAAGTTGCTCCTAATGAGGATCAGGTGGGAAAAGGGAATAGCTAACGTGGTGTAAAGGTTGCTGAGTAGAACTGGCTGCAGACCAAGGTCAAAAGGTAGCAGTCCAGACGCACAAAACCCACTTCTTAGGAAGCCCGATTGAAGATGAACTTAGTGGATGTTCCACTGGATGATTTGATCACTGCAATTGTTTTGCAATTTGCCTTTCACTTGAAAAGGTCATTGCTTATCCTGTATCCTGTTGAAACCTGTAAGGCAGTTTTCTCACAAACCAGTTGCTAGAATTATGCTACTCAAAAAGAAATTTGTGGTATCATACACATTTTTATGGAAGTTGTGAAACACAATTAAAAAAAAAAACCTAATAAAGTGGAAAACTTTAAAATCAGGAAATAAAAAAATAGACATTTTAACAGAAATAAATGGGATGTAGCAGTACTAGCTGAATATTATATGGTAGTACATGATACAAGATAATATCATATTACAGGTCACATGTGCTGCTTCTACTAAAAAGTGTTATTTTACCAGAAATTTCAATATTATATGTCTTGCTCTAGCCTGAAGTGTATTATTTTTAATGAAATGAAAACTCAGAATTTAAACCAGTTTTGTTTTTCTCTTACCTTCTCTTACCTTCCACCCTTACCTACCACCCTTAGCTTACATGATTTATTGGTAATAAATGTTTCAAAGGGTATTGTACATTGTTGTCAATAATTCAGTGCAGGTTTACCAATGGCCGTCTCTTTAGCAATTCTAGTATTCATTAAGAATGTGCACTTGAGGGCATGGGAAATGATTTTAAGCTCTGCAGATGTAGTCTCTTCTCCACATCATACCTGAATTAATTACAATGGTTTTGAGAGCATGGGAGAGTTTAAGAGTGAATGAGAGCAGGAGCAATATGAACATCAAAATCGTATTCCGCAGATCAGTTCCTGTGATTTTGATGCTGCCTGTGCAAACCTAAATGTGTGAACACAGCCAGGGCTACTCTTTGTCTTTGAAGACATGGTGGTGTTATGAGGTCTAGCTGCTATTTGTGAATGAATGATTGAACTGCATAGAGGAAACCGAGTTCAATTTATTCTACAAATACTTGAAAGGAGCAGGGATGAAATAATTTGATTGAAAATCATCAGCTACCTGATTTTTATTGAGAAATTTCCCCAAATCATTGAGTATAGTCTACCTCAGAAGTGGGTAGAACAAACGAGCAATAAATACTAATACTTAAAATAAGGAGGAGTTAGATAATAAGTTTTAAAATCACTGAGAAAATTATGAGTTATTTTAGCAAATATTTAAATTTGCTTTTTGGTAACTCACACATTCATGTTTTTCAGGTATTCTTTCCAAATTTTATTGTTTTATTTATTTATTAAAAGAATTAAATACAGTAATTGTGATAACAGTTCAATAATTTAGAGTGATATTGTGAACTAGCTACTCAGAAAAAATCATGCACAAAATGGAAAACTTCCCTAATGAATGTGGAATTATCTTTGGCCTATCAGGCTGTTAATAAATCTATCAGAACTTGTATATTTTTTTAAAAAATTGAAATGAACATGAGGGATTCTCAGCAGATGCGATGGCTTCCCTTTTGATTTCTTTCTGTCAAAATCAGAATGCTAACTCCCAGTGTCAAAAAAGGTATTAGTAGACATTGTTCTTCTTCTGTCTGCACAAAGTTATAAAGGAAGGTTCTACCAGTGAAAATACAGGCATGCTGTACTTGTTTCATAGTCACACCTTCAAAAATATCACATCTTACATAGTACCCAAGAGCATGGGAAATCTATGAACAGCATGTGCATTCCTAAGCAACCAGACATTATGGTTCTTTCTGTAGAAATAAGGGTTAAAAATCGTCACGTGTACAGGGAAATAGAAAGCTTTTAAAATGCAAAGAAAAATCACCAAATAGAAGGCTTTGCTATCTGTTTACCTAGGCATAAGAATTAGAACCACAGGTAAAACAGGGTGACCAACTGTGCAGTGTGAATTACAGGGTACCTGGGGCTGTCATTTCCATTTTGCTCTTTAGCAACCGTTTGCTACACAGTGGTGCCTCAAGAACAGTTGTATCTGCATGTCATTCTGAGTAGGAAACAATTGTACAGCACTGCTTAGCAAACACGGATAACTTTGACCCTGCTGAATAAGGATCCTCTGTACAGGAGACAAGTTCCCTTTTGTTCATGCACTGAAAGAGTAGATGGTGTGCCAACCGAAGCATTCATCTCAAAGAAAGTTTTGTAATCCACCATTACACGCATAAGGATTTTGGCAGACTTCTAATCATAAATTAGTATACAATCACCAGTTAGGTACAAAGCAATGCTATTGTATGCAATTAGCTGACTATATTGTTTAATGACAGCATAAAACCTCTTGGGAAAAAAATTTCTTAGGGAGAAAGTGTGAAAGCAATATTTTTCATTCAAAGTTTATATGTTACTTTTTCAAAAATCTTTTCTTTTTTCCTTTTACTCCCCCTGCATACTTAATTCAATGTAGAAGACAGTTGGCCGAAGATTAAGCATCTTTCTTTGCTTTTTTAATTGAGATTTAATGGTAAAATACGTTTTTGTGCAAGGAATCAAAGCAAGACATATACCTTCTATAGATACTTCCAAAGAGGGCTCAGATAAGCATGCAAATATATGACATTGCTCATATGAACCATGCTGCCCTCGGCTAGGAAAGGTGAGGACTGCCCTGGGCACTTGTTTAATCTGTCTTTAGTTTTCTGGTGAAGAAGGCACTGAAGCACAGTCCTGTTGGCACTGATGCCTGTTTGCCGTTGGCAGCAGGAGCAAAGTCAGGTCTTCAGGCTTGGCTGTAAGACTTCCTCAGTTTTATAAAAAGCAGATTAAAAGCGAACTTTGAAGGAACTGCTGATAGCTCTTGTTCTAACAAAGCACAAAAAGCTTACAGCTAGCTGTTTGGCTGTGCTGGAAGGTTTAATATTAAAACAAGAGTTGCTATTTGCTTTCAAATACAGTTAAATATTATAACGTAATTAGATTGAACCTCCTGAAACTCTTCTTATTTGACATCATTGCAGTAGCTTGGCTGAGCTTTACAATCAAATGTCACATACTAACAGGTAGTTAGAGTTTAGTTGTTATAGGTGCAACTTTTCAGAATTTTAAGTGGGAAAGATGAAAAAGCCCTGCTATAGTTTAGAGGAAATATCCTGTGACAAGAGTTTTACACAAAACCAACGAATGATCCTAGGTAGCAAAGCTTTCAATTAATTTTTAGCAATTATTTTCAAGAGTGAATCTGGTATCAGAAACAACAACTATCTGTATTTGTTTCTGTAACTGTAGTGCATACTTTGGTACGTGCTTTTGTTTGCAGTGGTATACCCATCTCTGATTTGATCCAAAGGAGTTATTCAGAACTCAAGGAAGCCTCAACACCCCATCATTTATGCAGTCAGGTTTATAAAGAAGCAGGTTTTCAGCACTTACAGCATACCTGATTTGCCAAAGAAACTGAGGAAGGTGGAAATCGCAAGAAAATACAAAATCAAAAGAAAATACAAACAAACAAACATACAAAAGAGATAAGTGCAGTGGCCTAAGCAGCAGTTAGCACAGTTATGCTGGGGAAACATGTGGAAAAAAGTTATAGCCAGTTGCACATATAAAGCTTGCACTGTGTGAAGTTTTCACACTTTTGTGCAAATGAACAGGCATGCCCAAGGGAGAATTTGTCAGCCATACTCAGCAAAAAATAAAGAGAGGCCAGAGTAATATGGCGAGTCTGAGCAGGCAGAAGTTAGAGATGAGGGTCTGCATTTTGGTGAGTGGACCTAGGAACATTAGCAAAGCATCAGCAGAGTCCTAGTGCTCTTCAATTTTCAGTTCAGAATCCAGAACTCCTGATATTGGCAGGCAATACCTACACAACGCTGCTCATTAATGCATGAAGCAAGGAGGCCTACACCGAGATGGCTGCTGTATGAGAAAATGGAATGCAGAAGGCTGCTATCTCCCTGATGATTCAAGGATAAACGTCTGTTAGGACTGCAGGATCTGAAATGCACCACCAGAAGGTGCGTGCAGAGGTAGATAGCCCAACTGCAAAAGCTGACTAACTTTGTGCCTCCGGGAAGGATGTCTGTTCTCCTTGCAGGCTGATACAGAACACTGTACTGGCATTGCTTGTCATGATTTGATGATCCCCTCCCATATATGACAAAGGAACATCTCCAGCTCCACAGAATGCACGTGTAGACTCTGTCTCCTTTGTAGATCACCAGTCTTACACTTAGAGAAGACGAATGGGCACTTCCCACCTCAGATCTGTTAGGATGGTCACCATTAGTCTGCAGGAAAGGAGTGGGACTCTTTTGAAGTCATTGGCTTAGCCCTTCCCTCAGGTGTGGAGAAGCAGAGTGAGCACTGTATCTGGTCAAGGAGATGGTACAGATTGATCTATACATACCTAAGATACAACCTGGTCTGCAGCATGGAGGTCCAAATCTATTAACAACTCCAGTTGCTATCAGTGTGGCCTTGATAGCTTCACAGAGGAGGTAGAAACTGCTCGTGATCCAGCACCCCACTGCTTACCCTTTGTGGGGATCTATAGCCACACTGCAAAAAGGTAGCAAAGGCCACCTTTATTCTTTGGGGTATAAAGTTTAGGGACATTTTAAATGGTACAGCTGATGGGGCTGGTACTAGAAACCCTGAGCAGAACCAGAGCTGGTGGTGATGCTGGAGGCAGAGCCAGTGCTACTGAGATCATAGGGTGTAACACAGACTTTTATGCTATTTGATGCTGATCTAGTGGATGATATGATGACACTCAAAAAGAAGCTAAGCAAGCCACTACTTTTGATTGAAAACAGGAGGAAGGGAAGGCAAAGGAAAAAAGTAGCAAGGTAAGAGAAAATTGGAAAAAAAGGGGACAAAAAGGAAAAGGAACAGGAAAACAGCTCAACCAGAAACAAAGTCTGGATGAGTCAAACAGCAACTCTACCTTGAACTTACGACTTAAGGGGATCTGAAGAGTAAATGCAAACAGTATCAAATAAGTTCTTAGTAAGGAGCAGAAGAGGCAGGGAATGTGTGTTGCAGTGGTCTGACTCAACTTCCTAGGAATGGACAGGACTACACAGAGAAAGATAAACAATTCACAGAGAACATTTGTGGCTTCACAAGAAAGGAGGGAATAAATCTGCAGTACTGCTGATGACAATCATGGCTTGGTGTGATTACACAACTGTAATACAGACAGATATGACTGTAGGAGGCATCAGGAAAGATCTCTTCTGCAGGGACAGAGAAGCGTTACTATCCATATTCAAAGGCAATGATGCTGTGCACAACTTACATCATCTTGGTTGAGGATCCTTTGAGCCTGTACCAGATGCACAGAAGCACTGTTAAGTAAACAGGTGAATCAACAGCCTGTTGTACGGGAAGCAACTGAAAGTGCTGGACATGTTGTACTTGGCAAAATGAAAGCAGAGAGGCAATATGGTTATTGTCTACAAACACATCAACAAGTGAACACCAAGGGGAGAAAAAAAGAACTATTAAAATTATTAGTGACGGAAGCACAAGGAAAAAAGTATTCAAAATAGGCAGCAAAAACCTTAGCCTGGAAATGAATAGGCTTAGAAGAGAGAAATTCTTGATTAATTTCACAATCAGGAGGGAAAAAAAACTGTAACAGCTATTAAAATAGCTTAATAGAAAGGGAATGAATACCAGTGAATGTACATCTGTAGTGACAAGCTTCCCTGTCCTGTATTCCCAAGACACTTTGTATAAACAGGCTTCCATAAGAGGAGGATATAAACCCTGTAAATACTATGAAGTTCACTTACTGGTATTAACAGATGAACCCGAACCACAATTTACTGTCTTGAGAACACATATAACATACTCTAATTAAAACAACGGTGTCATCTTTGAGGGAAATAACATCCACCTTCCCCTTTCCTTCCCAGCATGTTGCCTCCAAAGCAGGAAGGCATAAAAAGCTTTTCAGAGGTATTTTACCTGCAAAGTATACAGTGACCTGGTCTCCAACTCATTGTGTCAACAATTTAATTCACTTCTGTTGTTGATCGTTTGTTCTCTGGAGAAAGAAAAAATGTGAGCCTGTAGCCATACACCTGCAGGACACCTCATGCTAGCTTGACAGCTAATGTTTCATTTTCCCAGCTAACTTGTTAGGACCTGCCTCCCCAGCTCTCTCTTCCCAGATAACAATCTCAGCTAGCCCCCATGTCCGTCACTGATCACTCTTTCTATCCACCTGATGCATGCTAGGTGTCATAAGTAGGATGTCCACGCTCCTGATATCTGTTGCCTTTACTATCACAACCTAACCTTTGAATCCATTAATTTGTCTGAAGCACACCAAAAGCTATTAAAAGTACAACTTCAGAGGTTTCTCCTCTAAAAATGCAGCTGTTGAGCACTGTCTTTGTATTTTCCTTACTGCAAATAGCCAGTCCAGGCTCACCCCCTGCATTTTCAGGGATGTGTATCTTTCAAAGCCTTCAATAATCTGACCTTGAAGGAGAAGCAGAATTGAAGTCCTGTGTATTTATTCCTCAGCTCCTATTAAACATTGTGCAGAAATAATTTGGCTTCTGGAATAATGCTATAGCTCTTCAGTCAGCGAAAACCACTACCCAAGAGATTATGTGCCTACCTTCCAGCTCACAGTTACTGTCATGTGTCCTTCCCAGCCCCCTTTTGCCTCCCTTCCCATTTGATCCAGCACTCCTGTTCAAATGGCCACAGTGTGAATCAGATAAAGGAACTATTTTTTTTTTCCTCCTTTTTCTGCTGATCTAGTTCACCTTGCAGCTGCTCAGCTCCTCAACCCAAGTGAAGGGGCAGCTAGAGGTGGTCAGCCGGGGCAGGAAAAAGGGCAGAACTTCACCTTTTGGCATCTGCGTACTTGTTGATTATACACCCGCAGGAGAAATAGTTCATACCTGCATTCTGGGTAGGGTTTTTTATTTCTCAGACAGAAGTGCTGCTCTCTACCTCTTATTCTCACTCACTTTCTTCCCCCCCACCCCGCACCATTCTTTGTCACCATCTTCTCCCAGCTTTTCCTGCCTCTTACCCAATCCTCTTTGCAAAGCCAACTTCTTTCTTTATTGCTGCTGCATTGTTATTTGAAACCAGCAAAGTTTCAAGTTCAACAGCAATAAAGTGTCCAATTTTAGCTCCCCATTATAAAACAGATATCAATAAAGTTGAACGAGTCTCGGTAAGGATGAATCAAATAGCTGTAGCTGGAACATGTGTTGTATGAGAAAAAGCTAGGGCAGGAGTGCTTGTTCAGCCTAAGGAGAGCAGGATGAGGTGGGGAAACGAAAGCAGCTTTCAACCACCTGGAGGGAGCTTATTAAGAAGAGAGAGCCAAAATTTTCTCAGAAGTGGAACAGCAGAAGAAAAAAGAGTGAATAGGTAAAAGTTGCAATAAGGAAGCATGGGAGTGGTTCAACTCCAGGACAGAGACTGTGCAATCTTCACCCTTTCAGATTTTCAAAATTTGGCAACTTGACTGAGATTTGCAGTTAGCCCTGCCTGGAGCAGAAGCCTGGATTAAGTGACTTCCACAGGTGCCTTCTGATCTAAGTCCTTCCTTTCTTTGCATTGCCTAGAAGGCAGCAATCTAGTACCTAGTACTTTGAACATAATTGCCATTATTTATCATGACAACCATGAGATACAACAAGATATTTAACTTATATTGTTCTTTCTAGCAGCAAGCTCTTCTCTAACAGCACACTATTGTTTAGCATGAGAATTTTGTCATGAGGACTGGTGCTTATTGGTGCAGAAAAGTAGCTGGCAATATTTTTCCAACTTTATGATGCTCACAGAATGCCACCTTTTATTTGTTTGAAATCACATAATGTAAGAGACTGCTGTCCACCTTCATTCGCTGAATCATTTAAACAAATCTTAGACATGTTACTGTATGTTGTGTAACCTTTCCATTGGTATCAAGCAGTATGTGTAAGTAGGTTTAGTATTTTTAAGCTAGTTGATCAGCTAGTTTATTATAAGACACCTCACTTGTGAAACATTGCATGCTATCTCTCCTTTATAATGTGTTATTTGCTTGATGAAGATCGCTAAATTTTAGAGGGAGAGAGTATCCAGTACTTGTATTTTTTCAACATTTTTCACTATTTTCCACCTTTCTAGTTGAATCCATCCTGTCTGCTTGTAATCCACTTTCCTGGACTCTACAGGTCCTGTTCATGCTTACTGAAAAAGGGAATGCTGCTTCCCTTTATCCCTATCCCTTGACTGCATATTGCCAAAAGTTGGTATGATCTCCTGTTCTTGACTCACCCTTCAGTACCCTCCTTCCTTTGCAATTTGCTTTGCCTTCAGCTTAATTTAATCTCATTTTCTGACTTTCTTCTGGATCATTTCTTCTGGAAATGCTGAGGCCAGCAAAGACAATCTACAAATTATCAATGTAATGAAAAGCATGACAGAGAACATGTTCTCTCAAGGAAGTACACCTGTGACCTTTACGGAATTTGGCTGTTGGAAACTTTGCTCTTTTCTTTGAATTCTCAGGTACAAAACACCTCAAAATGTGAAGAGTTCTTTTCTGATGAGCAGCATTTTCACTCTGTTATTATTCTTCAGACTCATGATGCTCAGCAAATGATTATGTTTGGCTGAAAACAGACATGAGTGTTTTAAGAGGAAAATGGGAGATCTTTGAAATTACTTGCTATCCTTAAATGCAGAATGTCTGCACATGAACTGGAAGACTCCTGTATAGATCTTAGATCTGGGGGGAGGGAAGGGCATAGGATTGTATTAAAATTTCAGCTTTTAAATAATATTTCATTCCTCTAAATCATGCCATTGGTCAATACTTTTGTTCACTGCAGAAGACCAGATCAGTATCTACCTTTACTATCTAAAGCATACCTGCAGAAGATTGCTGTCATCCAGGAATCGCTTAGGTTTCATAAGCCAGTGTTCTCTAAAATCCTGTTTTGATGTAAGGCCAAATTTGAAAGCAAGGGTATGGACACATGTTTGCAACCCCTCCATCCACAGTGGAAGGAGATCAAACCATGACACTTAAATACAGAAATACACATCAAACTAACTCAAACACAAAATGCAGTAAAACAAGTAAGTTATTTAGCATTTTTAAAATACCTAATCCCACCAGAGAAGCTTACCATCATCACAGTCAATTACATAAAACAACTGTTCAATTTATTGTGTGAATTACAAAATCAGAGTGAAGAGGTAAAGCCCTCATTACAGTCTCAGCACTAAAGCTCCACCTAGTACTCTAGATTTTGAAGTCACAAGCAAGTGGCAAATTTAGAAGTTTTTAAAAATTACTTTTCTATTTCTCCTGGTTCTGGAAACACAAAGGATGTGAGGAAATTAGAGAATTACATGCTAATCAATTTTTGGCAAACTGGGCACAATACAAATGCACTAGGTCTTGTAAAAAATTGCCAAAAAATGAAAGCTTTCTATTCTGAGCTATTTAAGACTTCTGAGCAAAAGTGATAAAATACTCTTCAACTTTGAACAAGTAACAGATAGCATTTGCATTCCAAGTAGAGGAAAAATCCCCTTGCATGAGGAATAAAAGATGCAAAAAAATATTTTAACACACAGATCTCTGATGTAAAACATAAATATGGATAATCATTTGGGAGTTTATAATGGTTAGGCATTTGGGAATTGAATTGCACTTCAGCCAAGATTTGGGAAGATTTTTTTGGCAATGTATGTCTGTGCTTGCAGAGGCACCTTGAGGAGTTGCTGCTTCCCATGTCTCTGGTTGCCCACCGCTGCTTCCACCCCCCATCACACTCTCCAGCATGCCAGCACACCTATTCATGCAAAAAAGGAACTAATTAATACACTAAACCAGCTGAAAAAAAAACAGTGAAGCAGCTCTGCTGCCAAGTGTGATGGCCTGGTTTCACAAACAGCTTTCCAGTGGCAACATGGGCATAAGCTGCCACCACCACTACTCCATGCTGCCTGCAGTGGTGCCAGCACCAGCACTCATGCAACTCTTCCTTGGGGCAGGCTGGAGAATGGATCCCACTCGAATAAGCTTTTTCCTTGAGTAACATTTCAGCCAAATGAGTTCCCAGCTCTGGCTCACGCTGATACTGATGGAGCAGATGGAAATGGTGGCTGGAGCACAGGGAAGAGAGTCAGACAGTCAGTCATTGCTCAAACCTAATGCTGGGGCACATTCTCAGTGGTTTGTAGGTTTTGAGGGATCTTTTCAGACAAATGAACTGAACCCAGACAAGTCTTAGCATGTATGAGACTGCTGTTCAGATCATGCTCAAGCCTTTTTGTAAAATATAGTAGGAGTAGATGGCTGTGGAGAACATCATCATGAGCCCCACAGAAATACATTTTCAGACAGTAAGAATACAAGATGAAAGTAGTTCAAACAAACCAGAACATGTGTTAAATCTAATTTATTCTACACACACTATCTTGATGTACAAAGTTGTAGACTAAACTGAATGGACACTAGAATCACCTCAAGCATAGGCATGTAAAGAAGGAAGTGTTTGGGGAACAGCCTTATGGGGAGCATTCTCATGCCCTTTCTGGGGAATCAGCACAATTGGGTGCCTCTCTGAAACGCCTTTACACTAATGGATGCAGCATAGGGAACAAAAAGGACAGCTGAGGATAGATAGATGCTCTTGAGGAAAGAGGGGCTGGGAAGGCAAGGAGGGGGAGCTGCCCTTTATGTGAGTGAGGAGCAGGGATGCACGGAGCTCTGCCTTTGGGTTGGTCAGTAGCCAATAAAGAGCGTATGGGTCAAGCAGGCAGACCGACCTGGGTGATGTTGCAGTGGGTGTCTGCTACAGACCTCCTGATCAAGAACAAGTAGATGAATTCTTCTTCAAACAGATGAAAGAAGCATCACATTCACAGGCCCTGGTCCTCTTGGAGGAGCTTGAATCACCCAGGTATGTGCTGGGGGTGCAACAGAGCAGGGCACAAGCAATCTCTCAGATGCCTGGAGTGAGTCCAACAAGGGACCATGAAGATCATCAAGGAATTGTAACATCTGTCTTCTGAGGGGAGGCTGAGAGAGCTGGGAGTGTTCATCCTAGACAAGGGAGGGATCAGGGGCATCTTGTCGATATGTATAAATACCTGATGGGAGAGAAAGAAAAAGACAGAGCCCAGCTCTTCTCAGTGGTGCCCAGTGACAGGACAAGAGGCAACAGGAACAGAATGAAACATGAGATTCCATCTGAATACAGGAAGACACTGTAATCCCATGAGGGTGATCAAACACTGCCACAAGTTGCCCAGAGACATTGTGGACCCTCCATCTGTGGAGATACTTGAAACCCAGCTGGACAGTCCTGGACAACCTGCTCCAGATGATGCTGCTCTGAGCAGGAGGATTGGACAAGATATCTGAGGAGGCCAATCCAACATGAGTTATTCTGTGAGTCTGTAGCATGGTTCTTAAGCCCCACAGGTACAACTGTTAAGTCCAGCCTCCAAAAAATGGAAGAAGCTGACTTAGTAATTCTTGGAGGAAAGGAGATACTATTTTGCAATTATGTAGCATAACAGAAAAAGATGAAGTTATGGTACGTCTCTCAAAATAATAGTCTAGTCTCTGTGAAAAACTAGTTTAAGAGATGGTTCTTCCAAAATCATCATAGTCCACTTGCTGGAAAACCAGAGCTTTGAATAATTTTTTTTAAACACAGAGAAAGTGTGTTGGTTTTTATGTTACTCCCTGCAGAATTACAGAGAGGGTTATGCTAGGAACATGGGGCGATTACCAGTGAGTGAGGAACTTTTGAATATCTGCCTAATGGGGGCTGGATTTGGATCCTCAAAGTCATCTCACAAAAGTTACTTGCTCATTTGGTTTTGCCAAAAAGGAAAATAGACTAACCTCTGGTTGTTAAAGAGATGTCCATGGATGTTACTCGTCTTTCATTAAAAACCAGCCTTGAACTCAGCGTGATTTGAATTGCTGTACAAGTTTGCACTAAGATGAGTCTCTCTAGTTGCTTGTCTTTGTAAGGCAATTTCTTGAATCAAAGTATTCAAAAAACAGGTGTGATTTGTGCTGGTTTTGGCTGGGATAGAGTCAATTTTCTTTGTAGTAGCTAGTATGGGGCTAGGTTTTGGATTTGTGTTGGAAAAAGTATTGATAACTCAGGGATGCTTTAGCTACTGCTGAGCAGTGCTTACCCAGCATCAAGGCCTTTTCTGCTTCTCACCCCACCCCACCAGCGAGCAGGCTGGGGGGGCACAAGAAGTTGGGAGGGGACACAGCCGGGACAGCTGACCCCAACTGACCACAGGGATATTCCAGACCATAGGACGTCATGCTCAGCATATACAGCTGGGCTGGAAGAAGAAGGAAAGGGGGGACATCGGGAGTGATGGCGTTTGTCTTCCCAAGTAACCGTTATGCGTGATGGAGCCCTGCTTTCCTGGGGATGGCTGAACACCTGCCTGCCAATGGGAAGTGGTAAATGAATTCCTTGTTTTGCTTTGCTTGTGTATGGGGCTTTTGCTTTACCTGTTAAACTGTCTTTATCTCAACCCATGAGTTTTCTCACTTTTGTCCTTCCAATTCTCTCCCCCATCCCACTGGGAGGGGAGTGAGCGAGTGGCTGTGTGGTACTCAGTTGCCGGCTAGGGTTAAACTGCGACAAATCCCAGAAGCCACAGAAGTGATCAGGTGGGCCATATCAGTGGGATGGGAAGAGACAGAAATTAAGAGGACTGCCATTTCACCATGAATACAGTATCATATGCTGCCAATAGCACCCTCTTTTTAAAATTTTTACGTTTATCATAGTAACTCATTTCTGTAAGTCCATTATTAAATATGAGTAAGACAAACCATGCTATCAGCACGTTGCCTTGGGTTTGGCAGCACTTCTAGTGAGTAATAAAAGTGCAGAGATGGCAAGATGAGCACACCAGGTGTCCTGAGCTAACCTGTGGGAATTCACAGCTGCAGTCCACACCGACATGCATCCAGATGTTCCCTTATGCCTCCAGTTCAAACTGCTCTGCAGGCAGGTTAGATATCCCACGTCCTACTGAAAGGAGGAGGCTGTAGATTACAAGCCAGCTGGCTTATGCTTTATTGAAGGCTGTGAACATCTTCTGTAAAAAAGTATTCCTTTCTATGTGTTGGGATTGTTTACTACATATTTTGTGAGATAGGTGCAAGGGTTACTACCTTTAGAAGGAGGTGCCTTTCTCCTTACCTGCTTTGCTGATTCAGGACCCTTATCCCTGCATTTTGTCTCTTACCTCCCTCCCTCTCCTTCCTGCTCATGTGTTGCTTCCTTTGTTTTCTTTCCCCTCACTTTTCTGTGAGTTTCATCTGCTCTCTTCACACAGCAATGATCCCTTATGGAGACAGCAGTGTTTCTGCCTCCTTGTTTCCACTGATTCAATGGGCTTAGGGGCAGCTGCCACACCAGACCTGCCTGATCCTCATGATAAAAGAGCACAAATGCACCTGAAGTGTGTGTTTCTGAGCACAGACCAGAGCTGGGGACTGTCCAGCTTTTTGCAACTCTGACAAGCCTATTACTTCTTGCCGTGGTTTAACCCCAGCCAGCAACTAAGCACCACGCAGCTGCTCACTCACTCCCCCCCTCAGTGGGATGGGGGAGAAAATCGGGAAAA
The DNA here is from genome assembly GCF_900496995.4 of Aquila chrysaetos chrysaetos. Classification (NCBI taxonomy): domain Eukaryota; kingdom Metazoa; phylum Chordata; class Aves; order Accipitriformes; family Accipitridae; genus Aquila; species Aquila chrysaetos. The sequence continues at coordinate 58,805,281 of NC_044030.1, forward strand.
AGAAGCAAAACCCAAGGGTTGAGATAAGAACGGTTTAATAGAACAGAAAAGAATAAACTAATAATGATAATGATAACACTAATAAAATGACAACAGTAATAATAAAAGAATTGGAATGTACAAATGATGCGCAGTGCAATTGCTCACCACCCGCCGACCGACACCCCACTAGTCCCTGAGCGGCGATTCCCCACCCCCACTTCCCAGTTCCTATACTAGATGTGACGTCCCATGGTATGGAATACCCCGTTGGGCACTTTGGGTCAGCTGCCCTGGCTGTGTCCTGTGCCAACTTCTTGTGCCCCTCCAGCTTTCTCGCTGGCTGGGCTTGAGAAGCTGAAAAATCCTTGACATTAGTCTAAACACTACTGAGCAACAACTGAAAACATCGGTGTTATCAACATTCTTCTCATACTGAACTCAAAACATAGCACTGTACCAGCTACTAGGAAGACAGTTAACTCTATCCCAGCTGAAACCAGGACACTTCTCCATGTCTCAACCCTGCAGTGACAAAAGGAGGGAGGTTGTATTTCTATGCTCCTCCAAGTTGGTTATGTACCACAAGTGATAGGGACAGGGCCATTCCAGTATGGATACACTCAGCATGGGTCCCCCTATCCAATGAGTCTTCATTTTCACACCTCAGTTTTAATTCTGCTGTATCCTGTCATTCACACATTATTGGTGAATGAAACATACTTTTTTGAAAGAGCATTTATGGCTGTTCAGTTCTTCCTGGGGGAAGGTCAGACTAGAAGAGAAATAATGAAATTTTGTGTTGTTACTTTCTTGTAATGCAACTTTAATGATTCCCCCTGCCCCCAACTGTGCAATAACAAAGCCAGGCTTTGGACTGTGCAACTCGTGATCTCACTATGGGAGCTATTCCCTTTGATGTAACTCAAAACATCTTGAACTGCTAGTGACAACTTTAATGTTAAGACTCTGTTGTGTTCTGTTTGCATATTTATCTGATGAAAGTAAGTCATCTTGCAGTGGTAAAGGCAAACGACCATATCTAGTGCAGTCTAATTACTCATCTGTATGCAGGGTATAACCTTGTAAACCAAGCCCCCCTCCCCACTCCCTGATATCTCATTTTAATTAAGATTTTGTTCTTAACGAGACGGAAATTAAACTAAATGCTCCAGGTCAAGGCAAAAAAAAGGAGACTGTTTTACTGTGCCTTGAGCCATGGCTTTGGAAAAACATGATCATGGGAATGTTTTATCTTCTAAAGTGAGTGAAATAAATTGAGAATTAAATTGTTTCATAATGTTTATGGAAGTGTACATCCATTTTAAGGGTTTCAGCTCACTCTCCTAGTTGTCACCTCTTAAATAGCAACCTGAAAAGAAGATAATATTCTTAACAAAAGTAAAAATTACTGGTTACTTTTCAGTCTCTTTATCTTCCCCACTAACCTGAAATACTCCTTTCTGAACCCATATTTCTGTACAGTGCTGGCACCTTTTCACCCCGTGCAGTTTCCCACCTGATAACTCTGGCCTCATGTGAATGGTGTGAGGCACTGCACAAACATGAGGTGAAAAAAATACCCTTGAGCAGAAGAGACAGCAGACTAAATACCGGATGAAAGACCTTAGCTGCATGTAGTACATATGAGAGTAACATGATCACAGTCAGAGAGTTGTATTTATAACCAATAGTCCTAAAAAACAGATTATCTAAGTTGGAGTTCTCTTCCACCATCTTACTGTTTGGGTCTACAGAAAAGCACATGCCATGCACAGAATGCAGAGTTGACACTGTTACATTCTACTGCCCAAGAGGAGTTTTTTTAATCTGAGATTGAATCCATGATACTGGATTATTGGTAGCAATATGATGTAAACTTGGCACCAAAAATATTTCCATGTTCATTAGCTTCAAAGGAGAGCACACACTTGTGTCACACAGAGCAAGCACGTCAGTAGGAAGGAAGATGAAGCCAGGTGGAGGTTGGCCTTAAGAATGATTTATCAAGCAAGAAATATAGAAGCCCCCAAAACAGGACAAAGAGAGAAATTTCATGTGCTATTTACATAAAATGGAAAAGAACAAAGCTAGGATACAAAAGGTCTGAATTTTGCTTTCCCTTTAGTTCACAATAATTTGGCAGATGATGTTTGCGGTATGTAAGTTATACATAGTTGATTGAGAAATCTTAGCAGATGACTACTACAAAATGTGTCCATGTCCAAGCTTTTGGGCTACATGGTAGATTTTTTTTTCAATATTTTTTTAACCCTGTGGATGACTTCCTATATGTTTTAGCTAGTAAAGATCCTGTTTGTGCTCTGTTGGCCAAGTTCCTTAGTATGAAATGAGGAAGATGTTAGTGATACATTAAAAGTGTACGATTCATAGTATCAGGGTCGATTAAGGTGTGCATGAGGAAGCTGTTTTTTAAATCTCTGAAATGCAAGGAAAGATTCTTGTTAACTAAGCAGGCTTTGGCTCAGGTCCTTTATAATAGCCCTCCAGAAAATTTCCCTATATTATAACCTCAAGGTCCACATAGGTTCTAGTCTCCACTTACATCCTTGTAACAGAAATGATGAAAAATTAATTTGCTGGCCTTGTGTGCCCACAGAGCCTTGGGACTGGAGCTGACCAGTGCTGCAGTTGAATCTCATCAGTTTATATCCCACTCACTTCTTAGAGACTGAATCTGAGATGGGATTTTGGAGAGAGCTGTGGGTTGGGTTATACGACTTAATCATACTAGTTGGGTGTGGACCCAATAGTGAACTATTTCTTTCAAAGAAGAAAAAGACCCTAAGGTATTCTTGGAAAGGACCACATGAACCAGAAGAACCAGCCAATGGGCCCATGAATTGCAAACTGTATCTCAAGGTAAGTGTCAGATGGAGAAGCCAGGTGGTGGTGGAGGAGTTCCCTTTGCCCATTGACTGTGGGGTATGGACCAGGTAGGCACAAAAGTGCTTACCACACCATCCAGCGATTGTGTCAGCAACCAGGAAAATTTGTTTCTGGGACAGCTGCCGGACTTCGTTGTTATTAAGTGTGTAAATAATGACACTTTTAGCCACGATTATGCTGAGAACCCTTTCAATGTCACAATACAAATTTTGTGGGCCACATGGTGACGAGCAAACATCAACAAAACTGCTGTGGCCCAATTTTGAGAATGGATGCTGTGTGAGAGAGTACATGCAGCTCATTCATAGGATCAGCAGCCATGTGAAGGATCAATCCCTCATCAAAAAAATGACAGGAGCACACATCATAAGCCAGAGAAAAGAGGTAAACACACAACTCATCTGGTTTTCCTATGATGGTGGTGCTGGGGAGGTTGGATCTCTCCAAATTTCCCTCACAGAGAATTTAGAAACAGTTTTGCAATTTGGCATTTGGCTGGGTTTTTCTTTATATGTTCAGCCCACAAAGGGACATCTTCTTTCTGCCTGTAATCTTCAACATATTTTGCTTTTTTGTTATTATCTGTGCACCAGGCTGGGTAGCCTGATCCTTCCTGCTTCTTGCAGAGGTGCAGTTTTATGCAATTTCAGAAGATGCTGCTACCCTTCCATGCAAAACCTTGCCAAAACTTACCTGTAGCCCACCTGCAGAGCCTTGTTCAGTTCCCGGGAACACCAGGTGCCCTCATGAGCTCTTTCTTCATCAGTGGGTGCAGGGGGCCTAGCAGATTTCAGTGCAAGAGTAGCATGAGGGAAAAGATAGCTTGCCTTTGACTTGCAGGGGAAAAAGGGTCCATGAAGTGCGTAGATCTTTGCTCTGACCATGCCAAAGCAGGCCATCAGGGTGTCAAAATTCTCAAAAACAGCTTTGGGGTGCACAAAAGGGTATGGGTTTGTTTTGTTGATGAAGGGATAGAGGCTAAGAAAATCAGTAATTTATCTCTTAATTGGGGGTTGCTTTGTAATGCAGACAAAATGCCACCCAGAGGGAGGACTGCTGCAATGTTGGGTTTGAGGCACATAAACTGGTACATGGATGTGCAAGCAGAGGGCAGTGTGGTATATGGAAAGAGATCTCTACGGTGATAAACCTCCACCATTGCCCTCTTTCTTAGAGTGTGAGATGGCTCATCACCATAATCTCATTCCTGTACAATCTGCAGGCCTCCCTCAAATTTTGTACATTGTGCTGGCAATAATAACTCAGTTCTTTTTGCAAGCCAGAAATCTTCTCCTGACTAGCTGTGTGCCATGATGAGAACAGCTTTTTCTCTTCAAGCATCATGCTTGAAGCACATCCACCCCATAATGTTCTGGTGGTCGAAGAGGCCCCATATAACTTTGATTTTGAGCAGTGCTGAAAAATTGGGCAGACCCTGATACACAAAGCTTGGGAAACGCTGGGCTAAAAAATTTAGAGTCAGTGAAATGTAAAACTAGTCTGGTGACTTCTATGCACATGAGTTCACCACCTTGGGGGATAAATTGCACATCCATCTTTTCCTTCAGAAGATGACTAGCAAGGAAGTAGCCACCACAGCCTTTGGCGTTACCTGCTACCAAAGTCTAGCTCTGAAACTTTATGTCCATGAACAGCTGAATTAAGTCTACAAGATGTGTGTCCTCTTCAAAACTCCCATTCCCATTCAGATCTTTCCCTCTTTGCCCCTTCTTCTGCATCCCAGTGGGCACCCGGTCCTACCTCCATGGCAAAAACGCAGTTTGGGGTATGTGTCCTGCTTTCCTGCAGATGTCCCAGGTCATTGATAGTACAGTCCTGCCCTGCCTCTGGAGTTTTGATCACAGGCACAAAACATTGGTGCTGGTTTATGTTACAGATGTGTTCACAGTGCAGTCCACACTTCCAGACTTTTTGTCTGTAATGTTTTCCTATACAGGCCTTGCACTTTTCACAGAAAACCATAAACATTCCGTAAAATCTGTAAGTTTTCCCCAGACCTGCACAGGACCCTGCAGCTGGCACACCTTACCCTTGTCATCTGCACAGTTATGAAGCAAGCAGAGCCAACAATAGTATGTACAGCCTTGGCTGTGGTTGTACAATGTATGACAACGCTCACAGACATTTCTCGCCCCCAAAACCTTTCTGACATCCTTAACACCATAATTATGTTCACCGTGCAATAGGAGGAAACAGGTCTTGGGGTATCTGACACTCTCATTTGGCTTAAAAATCCCCTACCCCTTTTTCCCCTTGGGTAGGATGATGGTGTGCTGGGAAAGTGCACGGGGTATGATGCTGCCTGGAGCAGTGTGGGGGCTTCCCTTCCCAACCAGCTTCTGGGTACACTGGTGGGGTGGCTGGTCCTGCAAGCAGTCACAGGGCAGCATGAAATTACACGGGGCACGACATGGTCAAAAAAAGTAGTCACCCACAATAAAATGGTGGCTGAAGCAGTGTAGTGGACCTGGTGTAGTTAAGTGGGAGGGGACTCCCTGCCCAAACAGCCTCCTGGGGGGGACAGAGCCCCGGGGGGGCTGTGCGGTCCTGTCCCAAGCAGTGGCTCTGCCAGGGACCTCCATCCTGGTGCACGGCACCACTCCTGGGCAGGGCCCGTTGCGCTGTCCGTGCCTGTGACACAGCTGGCTGTCAAACTGGGAAATCCAGCCCAACGTATGGTGCGTGGGCTGTATTTTGATATTTCTGAAGAGCTGAAGTAAGGGAAACATACCCTTACACCTGTATCGCTGTAGAGGTATGCAGCATGTGAATTCCCAGGCAACTCCACGGTAACATGTGATCTCAGATGAAAATGTACCATTTTATTACTTGTGTATTCAACTAAAGTGCAATGAACCCTGGAAGTGCTCAGTGGCTCTTCCTGCACTTCACCAGGAGATGACACTAGAGAGCTCTTTTTCTGAAGAATTTAACTTTCTGAAGAATTTCAGGCAAGGTTGGGTTTACTTATGGCACAGTGCAAGGGACAAGGCCTTCTCACCAGGAATAGCCACAAGACACTTTCAGCAAAAGGGAGATGTGCACGTTGGTGAATTCCTAGTGTGAACACCTCTCTATTAATGAGCTGTCAACAGTAATTTTTAATGCTCCCTTTGCTATTTCGGTACCATGAGGTATTATGCATTCAGAGCTTTCAAATGTACTTCCATTGCTTTCAAAAATAACAAAAAGCCTCCATCTGATACATATATGCCAGATAACCTGGGTGTTTCTAGGAGGCAGTAATAATCATTATTGCATTTCCAGAAGGCTGCTAAAGAAATCCACTGTGCAGTACTACTGTAGCAAATTTACCTCTGTGTTACCATTTCTGAGCATACATATCAGTACTGGTGTGCAGCAACTCAGTGCAAACTTATTGTGTATGATTTCTGCCAGCAGACATCCACAAACATACATCAATAAATCCTTCAAATAACCATAATATTTGGAAAAAAGAAGCACCAGAAGCTGAGCACAGCAGAAAATTACTTTAGTGTAGTTTCTTTTGTATCCAAAAGCATACACATATGTAGAATGCAACTGATATATATGTATTTGCAATTTTCCAAAACATGAATGCAAAATAGATCACACCATATTGTCACAAAAGAATTTATTTTGCTTACATGCCTCCTGTCTACACAGCGGTGACATTTGCCTGCTGTGGGATTGGCTTATACTCATGGGTTGCAAAAGCAAGCATTAGCTGACGGATTCTCTACTCTTTGTTTCTCCTATGTACAGACAATCCATAAATCCTAACTCAGTCTTTGCTTCAAAAGAAACCTTGTCCGATTACGTGCAGAGTCCAGAAGTCCTTTAGCAAACCTCTTGAAGTAAAACATAAAAATTCAACACTGTCATGCTTTCAACAAGTGAGGCTACACAGTATTTACCAGCTCCTGCAGAACTTAGGGTTGCTTTCTCGTCAAGATTTGCAGTACAGGAAGCATGCTAGAACAACAACAACAAAATATCTAGTTATAACTCCTTAAATACTTATTACTTAGTTCAAACCAAGTTGCTCAGATATCAGCAAGCACCAGCAGCTACAAGGGCAGCCTGCAGCAGAGGCAGTGCTGACTGTACTTTCCAACACTCCCTGCCCCTCACAAACACTAGTAAATTTTTTTACTTCTTCCAGAGGTAGGAGCTCAGCAATAGTGTCTCGCTGTCTCTCTCCTATAAGCTTCTCCCACCCCAGGGTTTTGCTGCCTGTCTGCCAAGGATGGAAGTCCCAGTGCTGGTACAACACAGCCAGGCGGTAAGACAGGCCTGTTAATAGCTCAGGCATTCATGTTCTGCCTGCTCATCCTGCCTGACCGGGGTGGTGAGTACTCTAGTGCTCAGCTTAATAGCTCGTTACAGCCTACCTGCTTTTCACAGGTGTTAGCCAATAAACTGACTGCCTTGTGCTTCTACCTTGCGTGTAGTTGCTTGCAGAGTCTCCTCGTACTTGACTAATGATGCCTGAAAAAACCAAACCAAAAAAGGAGCCGTAACATCTCCTGCAATAACATCTGCGACATAAACCTCACCACTAGCTTCCTCCAGTCCCACAAATTAGGACCCAGCCTAACCCCTTTCACCAGCCTCCCTGCTATGGCACTGTAGCAACCCTCCTATTCCTACAGCCTGTCCCTGCGTCCTGGGCTGGGTTACGGAGTGAGAGCAGAGCTGTCTGGGGGACAAGGAGCTGCCACGCATGTAGCAATTGCCAGCAACAGCTGATGGCTGTTAATTACTGAAGAACCAATTGCCCTGTAGCTACCCTGAAGAGACGCTTGCTCCAGGGCTCAGCTCAATGCCTGCGCACAGGTGGCCACTCTTTGGAGGTGCAAGGTTGAACACTGTAAAGGACCAGAGCTGCAGGTCTCAGAAACAACTTTAAAGAGTCGGATGGGACCTGCCACTGCCTAGACTGTGCTGATTTAGGTCGTGCACCACACACCTGTTCATGGACCTCTGAAGCGGGGTGCAGATTTGGAAAGTTTGTCTTGGACATAGAATTGAAGTAAAATGACTTTGCTGCTGATTCTTCCCCTTTCCACTGCATATGATGTTACAGGAATCTTGTTTCACCGTCTTAATGCAAATCTGAGCACCAGATATCCTTTCCACATCATAGGGGTAGTCTGCAAGACTAACAGGAGTGGAGTTAGTTTTAATGAAATTTTTTCCTCCAATTAAAAAAAAAAACCCAACAAACCCCAAGTTAGCTCAGTGGGACAACACAAGAGAACAACTGTGACTTCAAAAAGAGAAGAGATTTTTGTCTTGAATACTGTGTAGATACTCTACAGATCATGATGGAGAAAGGCAACTGGAGACATTTGCTGTAATCAGAACTATAATTTGTAAATTGCAAACCATGAAATGGCTTCATTGACAGCAAATAGTGCAGACTAGTGTAAATCTGTGCAGACTGTAATGTTGGCTCGGTTGCTCTTCCAGTGACATCCAAAGTGTTTTTGAGCAGCTGGAAGTGACATTTTCAAAAGATATAGCAGTTAGCTTAATGTAGTTCTACATCTGGTTACACTTGACATAAAATGAAAGTATTTAATGAACACTCATTTTTGTTTGGGAACTTTCAGCATACTTCAGCATTTAAACATTAGTTTTTCATCAAAAAAGGGGTTTTCACAAGGGGACAATATTGGTATATATGAATATATTTATATATATTCATATATAATTATTTTTATATATTCATGTATTATAGTGGTATTTAAAAAAAAAAACCCAAAAGCAAGAGTTTATGTTAACTTTCATTGCACAGCAGGAAATTTTCTTAATAAAGTATGTCCTTCACTCAGGGAACCACTTCACATGTTCTTTCATAGGATCATCTTCTTCCTGTTTCTCTAAGCAACCTGCACCTTATCCCCTTCTCCTGCAAACAAGAAATGTCACACCTCAGAAATGATCATATGCATAACTTTTTTCCTCACTAACGTGCCAACAGCATCACAACTGCATCACAGTCATTATTTCATGAGTTTCACTGGTAATCTCCATCACAGTTCTGTCTTAATTCTCAAATTTTAATGAATTACATTTTTTTTTAAAAAAGTCTTGACTAATAGAAGTTAAATCAATGAAAATAAAATCTCACAGAAGTGACAGCCTCCGTAGGACGGGTGGGGAAGCTCACACGCCTTTTGTTTACTCTTTCCAGAATTGCAATGATGAAGCCTCTGAAGAGACACAGACCTGCAGGCGCAGCAAGCCTAGCTCCTGGCTATCTGAAAGAGCTGCACCTCATCATTCTTTCCAGGCACGTTGGCCAGAGGGTCTCGAGGCAATGCAGCCCTGCCCCAGCCTCATCCTGCAGCTGGGAGCGCCTGTCCAAGGAGCAGCAGCCGGGCAAGGAGGTCCCTGCCTCGGCTGGGATTGTGCCAGCCTCGGCAGCTGGCGGCGGCGGTGGTCAGCTCTGCTCTCAGCTAAAGCCAAGGACACTTGTGGCTGTGATGTGAAATGGCTGGAGCAGCCATGTAGCTGCCTCCCAGCTTGATCTGTGGCTCTGTTTTGACAAGGGAGGGTGATTTAGCACCACAGCGTGTTCCCTGTCAGAGGATTTTCTGCAGGGATGCTGTGATGAGGACTGTGTGCACACTGCCCTGGGAAGGGGTGCATGACACAGGGGTTTTTTTTTTTGCACAAATGGAAAATCAGTAGAGATTTGCTCATACAGCTGGGCTGATACAGAGCAGTGATCTGCTTGGGAAAGACTTTTTTCCTTTTTCTCCCTCGCAGTGAGGAGTTGTTTTACACCTGTAGCTCCAGTGTAGGAGGCGTGTATCAGGATACAGCTGTATCCCCACATGGTCCCAGGTGGTTCCAGCGAGGGGATGCTTTGTTCTGTGTCTTCCAAAGGAGCACCCTGCCTGAGTGGGGATCACAAAGATGCAAATATACAGCATCATGCACAGGAAGACCCATGGACGGTGCAGCAGTATAGTTGACCGTGTGTCCCTGAGGACAGCTGCAAGAATCCACCCCCGCTCTTTGCCACCAAACAGTCGTCCTTAAGCTCTGTCTTGTCTTGGCGTCCCCAGGGGCCAAATGTATGCTGCGAGCCAGGGCTGGGGGTAGGGAGTGCGAAACACCCACATCTAAGGTGCTTCTCATCTCATACATGAGCTCTCCTCTCCCTCAGTCTTTCAGTAGCTCTCAGAGTAGCAATAACAGTTTGGGAAGCCTTAATCAAAAGGGCTGCAGAAGGCACTTTGTGTCTTTTTCAGTAACTAGAACCTTGATGGCGTTGGTGTGGAAAAGCACAAATGAGGCAGAAGTTATCCAGTGCTGATGGAGAAGGTGAGCTTGGACCTGTGGAGGGAAGGGAAAATAGACTGCGAATTTAGCACATGGAAAGGAGCTGCAGGATGGGGAAACTGAAGGTGTCTGGCCTGAGGAATAAAGAGAAATCAGACAGGGTTTCATGGCACAAAGGAAAGGCTTAGATCAGTGTGGCAGGGAACTGCTTTGCTGCTGATTTGTTCAGCCCTCCTCATTTCAGGAATGGTCTTTTCAGAGCTGCCAGGAAACCGTGTTGTTTGAAGTCTTTTAAATTGCATACTTTCCAGGCGATGGGCCTACAGCCCTGGAGTTTAGCTATGTTAAACTTCTGTGGCTCAATCCAACTCTGTGATTTTCTGCTCCAGAAAGCTCAGAAGTGCTGGTCTTTCACTGACACCTGTGGATATAAGGCAGAATTGCACACAGGCTCTCATACTCTTGAAGTCAGGAATTTCAGCTCCCAAACTTGCTGGCTGAGAGTATTCTGCCTCTCAAAGTCTTTCACCTGAAAAGGACTTAGTTCTATGCAAGGTTCATGATACTGCAGTGATGAAGGTCGAGTGGCACATGTTAACCTGCAAAATTAATGTTCATCAGTCTTCCACTCTTTCCCAGGGGAGAATTCTCTGTGCAAAGTGATTTGGGGTTTTTGCTTTTTGCAGGTGCAGACATAGACATGTGTTTTACAAGAGCAAAACAGGCCAAAACAGTGTGCCTTGTAGTTGGACCAGAAAGGCACGAGGCATCACTGCCCATAAACAAGCTCTCTTTGGCCTACCTGTGGCTTTGCCTGCTGAGCAGGACACAGGGATGGGAAGAGGGGACAGCACCTGGTTCCCACTATGCTTTGATACTGCAGTTACAAGTGCTGCCGAAATAGCTGTAGCGTTGCTATTGCCCTCCCCTAGACCTCCTTAGGCTAACACAGGCTCACACTTTAGCAGAGGCTGAGACACAGACTTCATCATATACCTCTGTGGGCAGCATAAACTTTTAAATGTTTGTTTTGCTGGTAGTTACAGGAGTGGAAAGCCTTTTGCTGACATACAGGATTTCTAAGAAAGTTACTAGCTTGTTGAAGGGAAGCTACTGTCTGTATGAAAACTTTGGTATGAAGCTGACATAAATTGACCTCAAACTAGGATGATTTCAGTGCCAAATATACATATTTTGATAAGTTCTATCAGGCACTGCCATGTGCATGGAGAAGCTAATAGGAGTTAAAGTATAGGTAGCATAACAGGATCATTATAAAAGAGTTAAAAGATAAGAAAAGAACCAGCTGCCACTATCCTGTCTCTCCCACCAATGAGGGCCATCCCTGGCCATGAACTTGCTGGACTCCAATGAATAAGTGAGCAGGTGCATTAATCACCAATGTGAGATATCATCACTTACGGTTTACTGTGTTTTGCTATACTTGTATATAGCATACGCTCATTAGGAAACATTTCTTGTTTTCTTGCCTCTGTCCTCTGTGGTCATCTTGATTGTCTTGATAAAACAACAGCTCTTGTAAGATCAGTTTTGCCCCTGATGCAAAGCTCTGCACTAAGATTAGCTCCAACTGAAGCCAAACCTAGAAAAGGGGTGGCAGTCATTTGACAATCATTTGGGGTCAGATTAACTGCAGGAGTGCCTTTCCCTGTCTCAGGAGTACCCTCTCGTCATCCTTCTTGCACAATGATTTGTGTGCTTTGTTGAAGGTTCGATTCGTAAACTCTTTATTGCAAAGTTTTGTAGTGCAATAGGTTTTGAATGAGCTGGTTACTATCCCTATGGCTTGTAGTGTGGTTTCTGCTACACAGCTGGACAAACGAACTTTTCTAAACCATTTTCTAAGTGTTGAAGTGACCTTTGTGGTCTTTTGGAAATAAGTAGTGCCTGATCTATAGCACTACTGGGGATAAGAGGAAAAGAAAGCCACAGTTCTTCTGCATTGCTGGGGGATCTTCTTGGGACCACTAAAGATTAAACAAAAAGGTTTGCTTAATGGTGGGGCCTTGCTACCTTACCAACCGAAAGCTATGCACCCTCATGGCTTTTGATAGATGAGGGTCTGTGAGCAGCCCTTGGGCAGGGAAAGCTGGGAAGAGGGAAAACTTCTTGGTGGTAGGACTCTCTTTGTTTGCAGTTGTCGTGATAGACCCTGATCACACACTTTGTTGACTTTTTTTTTTTTTTAAAAGCCTTCTTCAAGACCCTAAAGTAGATACAGACCTCTCTCACAGGAGCTCTTCCTATTTGGCAGTGTTGGCACCCTTTTCTGCTTGCTGTTCCAGTGTTATACCAGTAACTCCCACTGAAGGGCAGGAGTAGCCTGCTCATATAACTCTGCCATGATTACTTAAAATGCCAGGTATTAAATTAAGTGTTCAGAACAAAGCCATTCAAATGTTGCACTGCTCTGAGCTAATTTGGACACCTTCCCAGTACTTTATAAATACATGCTGTATTTAGACTTTTGTGGTTACATTGAAGTAACCTATTATCATAATGACAGTAATCACCCTGACTACTGAATATGTTATAAACAACAGAAGGTACAGTTAGAGCAAAAAGTGACATCTTTCTCCTTAAATAAGGGCTCTTACTTGTCGGTTTACAAGCCTATGCTGTGAAGACCAGAATTAATCTTCTCCAGTACCTGTGGTTTATATATAACATCTTTGTATATGGGTGGTGTGGTCCTAGTACACATTTCATACAGTTCTTGCCTGACAGTTCTCTTCTGGAGTGAGAAGAGTAACCCATAATCAGAAGGACAGCAAATGCAGTCATAATACTCCTTGATTAAGGTTTCAAAAGAATGTCAGTAGACATATGGGTCTATGGTTTATAGCTTAAAATGAAAACATTCCTCAATCATTTGTGTGATCTGTACACACACAGAGTTGATGGAACTAAAACTTAACATTTTGTGCTCTTGTGGTCATTTGTGCTCAATATAGAAAAACGCATCTGTCTTTCCAACCCTTATTTATGGGAATTGGCCCATGGAAATCAAGGCCCAGAGTTTACCACCTCTGGTTATGTTAAAGAATTTTTTAGCAGTCCCCCCTAATACCCAATTCCTTATTTAGCTTGAATAATACTGTGAGGTGGGGTAGCCCTTCACTGAGATACCTCTGCTCAGATTGCAGTATTGAGATACACTTTCATGGCCTTTACGTAACAGAGCTGCCACATTCAGCAGCTTGGGGGCCTTATTTGGACTCTGTTACTGATTTCAGGTAATAAAACAGTCTGGAATTAATTCTGTGTCTGAAAGATTTTGGCTCTGAAGTTAGACAACCAAAGAAATCAAAGGGAACCGTAAGTCTAGCTCGTGTGGAATCACACTGAAACTGCAGCTCATCGTTGCTGGAAGATCCCCAAATAAGCAGTGCTGCCATTTTATAAGTAGCTATCTTGCATGTTAGAGGTGGCTGTTGCCGAAGTGATTGCTACCAACAGCACACAGGCCTATTGAATTTAACAACTTCATTTTAAAATATATCTTAATAACTGGCCCTTTTAAGCCACTTTAAAATGCTTCCTTGATATTATGACTACCTAAATATGTTTTCTCAAATACTAATTCCAAACTGAATAATTGGCAGAAACATATAATGCATAGAAGCATCACTGATAGACAGTTGCTACTCATTAGGACAAAATGGAGTTGCAGGTATTTCCACTGCCACCAAATTAAGTAACAACCTGTGTTTCTGGAGCTACTAAAGCTTTGCAAAATCTGATGTTTTGGGTATCCATTCTTCTTTTGCGCTTTTAAATCTTAGCAGAGTTAAGGAATGAAATTTTCATGCTGATTGCTCAATAAAGCCTGCACAGAAAAGGAACTAGATATTTTAAAGAAAGCTGATGTTTCCTCTTATCTGGGACTTGACTGATGGTTAGAAAAACTAAGCAAACATCATAATAAGCCCCAATTACTTTAATCCACCAAGAGCTGCCACAGTTAATTACTATGCATGTTTTATACAGCTGGAATATAATTACTGTTTTCTGACCTAAGTGTCATTGTGGGTAGCTTACTGAGACATCTGGTCTAAGAGTTTTAGTTGTCCAAAGGGTGTAGGAGATGGTAAGGCTTCCCACCCCCCAGCTGCCCCGAAGATCATTGTTGAGAAGACATTAGTTCTGTAAGAGGACTGCATGGCACAACTCTGGGTCAAGCACTATCTGCACTTCTTGTCATGGCAACTTTGTAAAGGGAGCGGAGGCTGTGGAAAATGAAGACCAATAGGAATAACTGGAGATACTGGCAAGTGAGGCTAAAAACAAAAGCTCTTTGAGCTCTGCAGAGTAAAACACAGCATGTAGCAGTATCTCAGGTGATGGGGACTACAGTAGGGTCTTGGAGGAGGGTGAAGGGGGGGAGTCATGGAGGAAGGGGTTATTACGGGAGGGCTTGAAAGAGGAAAAGGCAGACGTGGTTGGGCAGGAAAGGGGTATTTTGGCAACTTTAACAGTTTCAGCAACCTGTATGCAAGAGCGCCTGAAGCTGAACAAAGGAGAAAGAAGGAGGAACACAGCCAGAGAGCTGTGGAGGTGGGGAAGCTCCCTCCCCTCAGCCCCAGGCTAAGCTCTGACCACGATGAGAAGCAAGTTTAGCTCCTGGGTTGTTACAACTTGAAGGTGGTATTTTTATTCCTTGGAATCTAGCAGCTGCCAAATCCAGTCAGCAAGACAGCATTTTTTTCTTAAAAAACAATCCCTTCCTCCAAACTTAAAAAAAAAAAGAAAAAAAAAGATGTACATGTTGTCTTACCCCTGCCCACCAGCCCTGCAGTTTGTCTTGTGGCTGTTGACTGAAGAGCTGACAGAGAGACTGAGCCCTGCCATCTCCAGATGCTGCTGAGATGCCTTTGCCACGAAGAGGTTGAGCACGTGCTGATGGGACATTGCACCAAAGCACAAGTGATGCTCATTTCGGTGCTTGTCAGGGGACACTACAGAAGATGGCTTTGAAATCAAGTCAGAAAAATTCCCTGGGGCAATGTGGGGAACCAGAAGGAGGTGTTGGAGCCCAAGCAGACTTCAGGCTGGAGAACACCAGGGGTCTGTGATCAAATCCCCGCTCAAGGCACCTCCACTGGTTGCTCCAGACCTCTCCACAGATGGACATTTCACAGCCCCGTCAGGCAGCCTGCCCCGATGTTTGACCAAATTGCTGTAATAAGGGCCAGCCAGAGGAGAAGCAGAAATTTCAGCTGCTGCAGAGCTTAGGTTAGAGACCAAACTCAAGTGCAGACTGAGGCCAAATCCCAAACAGATCTAACTCTGTGGGTTTCTGTGACCAGCATTTTGAATTTGGCCTATTTCTTGTTTTGACCTTTCTCAAGACCTCTGCACACCTTAAGAAAAAATACTGACTCACTGGCATGTCTGTGTGTTGCTTAACTGGCACTTCTACCACATGAGTAGATGGTGACATTGGAAAGTGCACATTTTTGAAAGGCTACTTACCATATTGTCTGTGCTGCACTGTGGTGTAGTGGGCACCATTGCTACGCATCTTTTAATGAATCCTAAGTAAAAGAAAGATCTACAAAGGATACAAAAGCGAAATAATGCCTATTTTGAGAAGACTGCTGGTACTTAATTTTGTCTATCATGTGCCAAAGACAGCATGGCTGTGTATTACTGTCATTCCATGAGACTATTTCCCTCACAAAGAAAAATATAACTAATTATTCAGGGGTGTGAGGGTGGGAAGCCCCCGATGTAGGTGCCAGAGGGGAACATAGCTGTTCCTCATGCCTCCCAGGAGTGTGTTGGCCCACAAAGCCAGCCTGGCCCCATGCAAATGGGGGGCAGGAGGTGAGGGCTCCCTGCACCCGGTGGTTTTCAATGCGCTTGCCCAGTTGATCAGTGAAGGGCACAGAGGCATTGGAACAGGCTGCCCAGGGAAGTGGTTGAGTCACCACCCCTGGAGGTGTTCAAAAATCATGTAGACAAGGCGCTTCAGGACATGGTTGAGTGGGCATGGTTGATGGTTGGACTCAATGATCTTAAGGTCTTTTCCAACCTAAATGATTCTATGATTCTATGATTCTATGAATGCAAACAGAAAGGCTTTGGATCAGACCTGTCCCAAAAGTGGCTTAGTCAGCTTTTTTATCTCATCTTGAAAATGATGACCACTAGTAATACTGCTAGATTTTTTTTTTTACTTTTTTTCTTTTAAGGAATCACAGTGGAGACATCTGAAAAAGCGGGAGGAATCTAATCCCCGTGGCATTTACAACACGGGCAGCAGCATGCACAGCTGATGCAGAGCAGCCTCATCTGTTCTAAGTTAAACATGGGAAGAGGCCCACGTTCATAACCCAATGTTAAAATTAGTGGGATTTCTTTTGAAGGGGGTGCTGAGCCGTTGATGGCTCTGAGCAAAAGATGAGGGTTTTTTTCATACGTAGTTTTTTTCATATGTGTCTAGTAATACAACTACTTCTTTATGAATCCCTTGTTTAAGATCTGACAGCCTGCTTGTTACTCTATGGAAAGTACAAGAAAGGCAGTCCTTCCTCCAAAATGCTTATAGATTAAGTGCCAGCGTTTTTTCTGTGTGTTTTCCCACTGAGGCATGCAAAAGCAGGACTAGGTCAGTACTGGTGTAGAAGAAGAACAAGCTGTGCTGAAAAACCCCAGAGCATGGAAGAGTCCTGTTTTTCCATCTGCAACCACATCTCCTTGGCCTGGCAGCCTCATGGGGTGGCCCCATCCCCAGAGAAACTCACTGTTTCCTGGGTTTGGCTGAGCTGGAAGCAACACAAATCACAGTATTTTGTGCTCTGCCTGTTTTGCTGCTCCTGATGTGGGGCCAGAATAGCAATCATGGCTATAGGGGAAAGTAGTTGACATTTAAAATCAAAGTTCCTAAAAGTCAGCAGTAATTAGAAATTGGGGTTGAAAATACAAGTTTAGGTGAATGAAAAGGTGTTTCCTCTCACCTCAGTGAGCACTTCACCTGAGTGAGCCCTCCACAAGTAGCCATACTACTACTGAGATAGTAGTGAGATAACACATATGAATTTGCCTCTCCTGTGTGGTGAGACTGAGAGAACCAAGTTCAGCTGGGAGGTAAAAAGCCTAAAGGGGGATCTAGTTGCTGTTTCCAGCTACCTAATGGGGGGCTACAGAGGAGATGGAGCCAGAGTCTTTTCCAAGGTATAAAGGTAAAAGGACATAATTTGCACTAAGGGAAATTCTGAGCAGCTATTAGGAAAGAGCTCCTCATCATGACAGTTGTTACAGTGAAGCAGGCTGTTGAGGGATACTGTGGGGTCTCTGTCCTCAGAGATATACAAAACTTGACTGCGTGAGGCCATGAATAACCTCATCTAATTTTGGTATCAACTCTGTTTTGAGCTGGGGGTTGGGTTAGAGACCTCCAGGCTTTTCTTCTAATCTATGAAACTAATAAATTTATCTATGAGGTAAGTTGGTAAGTTACAATAAACTATTCTATGAGATCTTTAGACTCCTAGAGGTGAAAAGAAATCAGTCAGGTATTACAGAATATGGGAAAGCATGTTTGATCAGACTCCTCTCAGGCAAAGGCTTAAGGGAAGCTTGTTTTATCTCTAGCACACCCTCTCCCAAAATATCCTTCTCATGTCAAACTCTTGTAAATAAAGCAGTATGTGTATTTGTGGGATGCCTACAATGACTGTTGATATGTTTAATGGTGCACAACATAGCATGATATATTGTAATAATCTACCCTAAACAAACGTAAGTGAGCTCTGCAATAACAATTGATGGTGAATATATTATTTGATTATATCCATTTTTATATAGAGATACACATCCTTGATAAGCTAAGCAAGAAACCAAGAAATTGTGCACCTAATATTGTCTCCCGTGAGCAAACCCCTTGCTACCACGCTCCTGTGCCACTTCTGAAAGCCCCTGTGATATCGGAGGTAGTTTGAGAGAGATAGTCTCTTCCCAGTGGGGCTGTCAGTGGCACTGGAGTGTCTCATTGCAATGGTGACCTGTTAGGATCCTTTTATCATTTGGATTTCATTATATGTGCCAAAAGAAGCTGTCATCATAGTGTACACTTCTGCCTGCATAACTGTGTATATATTGCAGTCTCTAAGGGTTGGGAATCAGTATTCATCTTCCCTTTGGGCTATGGTAAATCTGCAGGAATATGACCTGAGCCTGGTGACTCCCTTCATGTTAGTCATGCCTGGTGTTTCTTGTCTGAGCAGGATGAGCAGGACTTGCCCCCAGGCTATGTAGCAGCAGCCCCAGCCACCCCAGGATGAGGTGGGTAAGAAGTGAAAGAAGTGAAGGTGTTAGCTTCCCCTGCTAGCCTCCTTCCAGCGACAACTTGTGTGGGCATTAGGTGATGAATATTATCTCCCTATGGAGAAATGGGGAAGCTTGGGAAAGCCAGTATTGCTGTGTGACAGACAGTGTTGTCACTTGCTAGGCAAAGGCAGCAATGCAAATAAGGGGTTAGGTGGAGTGCATTGACTTAAAATCTTAACTTCAACATTTAATTAACATTTCCAAAGTTTCTTGGACCCTTACAAGACTTTTGCCTTTCTGTTGAGCATCAGCCAATATTGTTATTGGGCAGATGCCAGAGTCCTTGGCTTTAAACTTTTTAAGTCTGAACCACATTAGCTTTTTCCCAAGTTTTATGTCTCTGTCACTGATAACAAATATCCTGCTCACTTTTGAGATGGAAATAGCAAGTCTTTGCTCAAATTTTATCCATGCAAGTGTGTGTCTGTGCACATACCCTGCAGCCAATCTGCTTGAAACTCAAATCCAAGAATTGCACCAAGATTTGAAATCAGTGCTTGCAATAAAAATTTTAGTAATAAAACTAAAAAATATCCTTATCAGAGGATATTAAATAACACATCTATGGCTGATTGCTGGGAAGGGTGGCTTACAGCTACAGTAAGTGTGACAAGTGTGAAAAAGAAAATGGTGGTGTGAAGATAAGTAGAATAAAGGGATTAAAAAAAAAATCAGTAAAGAGGAGGTTCATGCTAAGCAGTGAGACTTTAGAAAGGCTTGGGGTGAATGCCACTAGAAATCTCCCTAATGAACACAACACCCAGGTCTGGATAGAAAAAGCTACAAGGCAAAAAGAGAAAAAGAGTACTTGGAGGGGCTGCCCCAGTGATTTAATGGTACATCTGATATCAGGCAAGCCAGAGTCTTGCACTCCTGGTTAGAGGAGAAAAAAACACCAGGGAGATAACATGCTTACTTAGAGATCCTTGCTTGAAGAACACTGCTTAAGGGAAAAGTCACAGATATTCTGTATTGCCATTTTGGCATAATCTGTATGCCAAATATGGCATATTTAATTTGGTAAGACAAGTACAGTTTTGTTGCCTCCTCTGATTTCTTTTGGGAGAAAATATTTGTTAGAAGCATGATTTCAAAAAGACAAATGTCTGAAGGAACAATGAGGAAATCCAGATACTTTGTGAAGTTTTTATTTATTGTATAAATTTAATTGAATTTGTTGTTATACTTCTCATTCCTGCTACATTTTTTAACTCAGACACTGAAACCCTGCAAATAGAGCAACTTGCACACAAGGCAGCACGTGGCCTTGTCCACTCCTGCTTGCTCAAGCCACTGCTTGTCTTATCTCAGGTGCATGGACACCACAGGGAGGTGGGCACATGGCCCTGCTCTTCTCACGCTCATCCCAGGGGGCAATTCATAAGTAGTGACCAGGAAAACTTTTTTCATGTTAGTGCATTCCTGCCCAGTCCTTGTCAGGAGATGTCTGTTATGGGCTTACTTGAAAAGTATCATCAAAACCGAAACCAAACAAACCCAACCCTTTCCTAAGTAAGAACATGTCTTACTAAAGCAGCCACGCTTCAGCTAGCAGCAGCATCTCGGTGAAGTGTTTCACCTGTATCGACAGAGGGCACGATTCCCATAAAAATCACCCTTACTCTTTATTTAAATGTGGCCCGGGCAAATCTTAGCTGCTAATGCTCTGAGCTTTCAGGTCTTAAAGAGAAAAGCATCTGCTGCTGCTGCTCCCTGACCCGGGTGTCCAGGTGGTTTTGGGTGGGCATTCTGTATTTCGCAAGGGGATTTGTGCATGTATTAGCATAAATGGCCATTATCCAGGCTAATTTCCCACAAGCTGGTGAGGTAACAAGTCTCTGTTTTTTTTAAACTGGTTGTTGGAACCTGACGCCAAAAATCCTTTTAAATGTAGCCCATCAAAACTATCCAGCCACCTCTTTTCTTCCCTGATGGTTGCAGTGCCTGTGTTACTTATGGAAGAATTGACAAAGCATTTTTTTATAAACTTCAGCCTTAGTCAGTATGTCGCTTGATTTTAGACTGATTCTTCTGCTTCAGTAGTTATTTGACAGTAGTCAGGGCTCATGGTTTGCTGTTATAATCCTAGTGGTTATCTCCCCCCCCCCCCCCCCCCCCCCCCCCCCCAGCAGATCTCACCATCTGCTTTAGCTCTTCTGCCTGGGGCACTGAAGTTCCTTGTCTCTCCCCCCCCCCCCCCTCTTTTTAAAAATAGCATTGTCTTCTTCATTTCTCCAGTCAAGGAGAAGAAGCTAGCTGATTTCAGAAGCAGGATGGGCCTTGCCAACCTTTGTAGCTTCAGCTTGCAGCAGAGCACCTTCAGCCTGGCTGGCACCATGGGAGAAAGCCCACAGACCAGCGTGCCTCATGGTGTCTGGGGGATTCAGTTCTGGGTTTGGCCTCTTTGATTCAGGTCCATCTCCCATTGTAAAACAAGAGTCGTGCTGTGGGCACACCAAGAAGCAGCTGAGTGCCACCTGGCTGTTACTGAGCTTGTGGCAGGGAAGGACCTAGTGCAGAGGTGGGGAGGGGGGCAGGTTTCTTTTCCCTCTCCTCATACTATTGCTTAGGATGGATGGTGAACAGAGATGCAGGGACAGCTAAGCCCTGCTGCCTGTGTTTTGGAGAAGCTATAGAGAAACTCTTGGCACTGGTCAGCAGCTGGAAATGTGCAAGATGCTACAGTATCATTGCCTGCACCAGCTCCTGGCAAGGAGTACGCTTTGTAAGAGGACCGCAGCAGCAGAGTTCTTTTTTAATGCTTCTGAGCGCAATCCAAAAGGATGTGGCAGTTCTGTGTATGGGCAGTGGCAAAGCACAACAGACTGGCAAACTCTGAAGAGCTGTTATCCAAAGAGACTCAGCTGGGACTGAAGCTGAGCCGTGGCTTTCAGCAATTGCTGTTAGCTTGGGCATCTGGCAATGGCGACTGTTAATGCAAAACGGAGGCTGGTGGAAGCTATGTGTCACCAAGATGTGACATGGAGGAGGTCTGAGATGAGATTCCATTCAGAAAGTTTACATCAAAAATTAAGGGAACAATCCTGTCAATGCTTTTGGCATGCTTTTGCTTTCTTTTGCTCTTTCTGGATAGAGTAGGGTGTTTCTCTCATCTTAGAGTCCATTACTCAAAACCCTAAGCAAAAAATAATAGCTCAAAAGACAGTAAGCAAAAGCAAGAGTTGTGTGCCCAGTGCTACAGACTCCTCTGTACCTGGATGGGAAACAACCATGTCCCACAGTGGGCTCCCGGTTCCTGACTTGGGTACGGCTGAAACAGAAATATCCTAAAACATAATGTTTAGACATTGAAGCACTTAGTGTTTTCAAACTTGCACTAACTTCCCATTCACCCCTTACACTACAGCTCTCCTTGAACAGACAGCTGTGATGGAGAATGTCACATTCAGATCCAATTAATGTCCCCTTGAGAGCCTTTAGAAGGCAGATCCTCAGTTGGTATAGGTCAGCGTGGCTTGCAGGAGCTGACATTTTGAGATTCGCTCTCCACTGAGACTAATTAGATAGTGCATGGGAGTAAGTTCACTTATCTTGCTGCGTGGGGTGAGAGGTGTGCTGCTTTTGGTAAAAGGAAGCTGTGGAAGAAGCTGGTGGCTGGGAACACGAGACTGGTCTGGCCAGGCACCCTCCCTGTGTGCGTGGAAACCTTTTTGGCTTCTGCAGGTCCTCAGAAATGAAGCTCCTCAAGTAATGCAATCATGAACATTTCCACTTTACTCCCTCCAAGGTTCACTGTGGGCTCAGAGGTTTCTTAACGAACCTGTAAGAGGAAGGATAAACCACACACTCTGCATGAGTCCCCTCTCTCTTTGGTCTCTCCTGCTTTGCTAATGTAGCCAGAGAAGGGGAAGGTTAAAACTCTCTTGCTACCTGGAAGCCATCTGAAACTAGGAAAGAGCCGAACTTTCCAAGCTGGGAATTTCACAGGGTACCTGACAGGCTGAGCAAAGCCAGGCTCAACTGAAGCCTGCACATGAGGAAGGCTTTAGAGAGAGAAATCTTGGGTTGGCAGGAACAATACATTGTAAAAATCAACCACTATACAATTATATATTTTAAGCTTGTTGTGCATATAGGAAGAAAGAAACAGTAGCATTTGAGACATTGATGTGTTCATAGCTGTTTTTATTTCAACTGCTGTAACAGCTGGTGATGGATGATGCTATTTTAATGAAGAATATCCTTCTGTAGAAAAGTGGTGGTTTTCTTCAATTTTTATTGTCCTTTGGGCTTTGTGTTACTTGAGGTTTACTCTTTGTGTTGCATATTATATTCTTTTCCAGGTTGATTGGCATTTTGCTGAGTCACAGCTTTGTTTTTAATTTCCCAGTGACTCAGGAGCTGGCAGCAGTTGTGTGGGCATATGCACTGCAGTGCCGGGCAGTAGTGTAGCTCAAAATACAAGGGGCATAGCAGCAACAAAAGAACAGCTTGTGCTTGGCTGTACTGTTTCGATTTGGCTATGGTGAGCTTCTCCTTACTGGGTTGTAGGGAATAACAACAGAGGAGAAAAGCCCCAAACATCAAAGGCCCTCCTCCCCTTGCTCCAGAAAGATATTTTATCTGTAAAAATTCAATTTTCAATTAGGTGTTAACAGAAACCTCTGAGGAAAACAAATTGATCTATTGATATGCTGTGCTTCTGCCAGGGAAGGAACATCTTTTCTAAAATGCCATTACATCTAAAGCAGAAAAAGAAGGCCTAAATTTCTGCTCTAACTTTAGAGAAAGAAAATAAGGCAACTGCTAGATCAGCTATGGTCTTTGCCAAGCTGTTCACTCATCAATGAGGGGAAATGTTCTAATGTCATGATTAACTAACTCTCTCAAACATCATACTGTGCATGACTTTTCTTTAAGTGAAGAAGTCTGTAGGAACACGGTCATTGCAGACTTGCTGACTCAATTTCTCCATGTTCCAGGGTCAAAAGTGAGTTGCTAAATTCAATTCTGACTAAGCTATTTGAAGACATATCCTTCAGGGACATATTCTGAAAATTCAGTCTGGGAAAAAGATGAGTGACTGTGGCTGTGATTGCTGTGGCAGTGAGCATCACTGCTGGCCCACTGGAAGCAATCTCATGGAGGGTGGGGGAAAATAGCCTGTCATAGTAAGGTTTGTATAGAAAAATGTCCCTATGCCTATAAAATTCATAAATGAATGAACTATGACTACTGGCGACAAGCAGTGTTATATCAGAAAAAGCAGAGCTCTTTGTGTCCTGCAGAGCAGATGTGGAGTGCAATGTTCTCCTCTTGCAAGTTTCTGCCTGATTTTGACCATAAGTGCACAGTTTTGCATTCAGAAGGATAACAGTTAAAGCAAAATTTGTGGAAATACTCAAGAAGTAATGTTTGCAGAGGGTAATATCTTACTGATTCTCCCATCTGTGAGAAAGATTGAGGTGCTAGCTGACCAGCCCAAAGCCCACAAGCTAGATACATAGCTGTAATTTAGAGTCTATTGAGCTCTCTTTGAGGTAAACACAGGGCAATATTTTCTACCAGCTCTAGTGCTTGGGATCCAGTCATTGCCTAGCACAGTGTCTTCAGCTGCTGTCACGGTGTAACTAGTGCACCATCTTCCATTTCAAAGTGAGGTATTTATTCCACGGGGTTTAGGAGGAAAGTGAGAACATGCCACCTGAGCATAAGTGATGCAGTAAAGGTCTGTATGAACATGGAGATGCTCCAAGACAACAGTTTGCAGGTATTCCAGCTATCCCAGACTTCCCAGCAGGGTGCTAATGAGAGAAGAGAAATGGGAAACATTCATGGCTGAGGGAGCATGCTGTTGGTGGAGCCTGTGGGGTTGCAGTCTGCCTCGGGTAGGAAAGGCAATGTCCCCCAGCCACAGAAAAGGGGTATCTGATGCTTCTAGGGGAAGGAAAGGGATCATGGCCTGATCCCTTCACTTTGGAGAGGAGATTTCATGTTCCTGCTGTGGACTGATAGAATTCAGACTATGCCTGCCTTGGGTGCTGAATAAGGCAGGTGATACAGGACCAGAGAAGAGGATGGTCTGTCAGAGGTTTCTTAACCAACCTGTGAGAGGAAGGATAAACAACAGAGGAAGGACAAACCCCTCCCACATTGAGTATGGTGGGATGAATGCATATATTTTATATGTCATCAGTTCTAAGGTGAATTCTAAGGTGAATTGCTGTCTGTTCCAAAGTACTTCTTACCAAAGTGTACTTTCTGCTGTCCAAAATGAAAGTTCAGTCATTGTAATTTTCAAATTATTATTTAAAATGGTACTTCAATGGAGTACAGATGGTACAAAGATCTTAAAATTTGCATGAACAAACACTGCTGTGTTTCTTAGCTTGCGATATTATTGATATAAACAAATGATATCTAGCCTGCCAGCAAACTTGAGACCTTGAATTGCCAGCAACATTTTCTGCAAAATAAAAACAAGGAGAGTATAGAGCAAGATTAACCTGTTTGAACTGCTAATTCAATTTTGTAATCTGCAATCAGGCCTGAGATCGAATATATGATGGAATGAAATCACTTTCCAATTCCCTGCTTGACTCTAAAGTGTTTCCAGACAAATACTTTCTTGACTATAGAACAAATTATATAGTTTGCTGAAGTAAACTCTGGCATCTAACTTTTTCTTCAAGGAATGTGTTATTTGTATATGTTAGTGCATGTAAGATCAGGTTTTTCTAATTGACCTGATATTCAAGAGTAAATTAATATAGCTGATAAGTATGTTTAGCCTTTCAGCAGTGGGATGAAGGGATAATTGTCTTGTGAGAGGATTCTTTGATATTTCTGCATGTTCACATTTGACAAATTGGATTTTTTATAATTCTGAAACTCTTTTGGCAGGTGAAAAAAAGTGATTCAGAATTTGCTACAGTCTTTAGGACAAGATTATGACAATCTATGGTGTATTTTGTTACATAATTTAGTATCTGAACGGAACATTTATCTAGAAGCATATTTTGCCCCACCTTGCTATTAATCTGTAAATGGAAAGTGCTTCTTCACACTGTGTTACAAAATCATCTGCAAAACATAATATGTGGTCAAGGTTCGAACTGTTTGGCTGTAACACACTGTTTGCAGATACCAAAATTCATTATGCTGTTCTCCTGTCTCAAAGAAAGCCCTTGGATTATTTATTTTTTTAATTCTGTAATAAGAAACAGCTAGGAAAAAAACTTGGTTACTTCCAGGTTTTCAGACAACTGTGCCCATAGAGACAGTTATGTGCACCTGAGCCAAGTCTCCAGTTTTACCCCCATCTGAAAGAGGGAGTACTGTATTACAGGCAATATGTGAAATTTTTGTATTATCAAAATGTATCATACAGCTATGTGCAAGTCTTGAAAAAAAATTACTTAATTTATCACCAAGGGGATAACTATGAATACCATTATAATCCACTCTGTCTGCTTTAGTCACTTTGCCATCTTCTGCATTTTCATGCTTCTAGCAAGAGCCCATTCACAAGCTCTGCTAGAAGCTAGGCTGCAATGTCTTTTATGTTCTGCTCCATTTGCATGGTGCCTTATAGTTGACAAGTTACAGCGAAGCCTTACGGCATTTATTGTTATCTTCATAGATCTGTGCAGAATCACTCCTCTGCTCCTTCCAGGAAATGTAATATCTCCTTTAAAGGGGTTGCTTTGAACTGCTATGGCGTATTAGTGGCTGTCGTACTCAAGATGTATACACAGATTAACTTGATCTCTTGAAACTATATAAATAGAATTTACGTTTAATCTTAGGTCATTCTTACTCTGCCTGCTCTCTACATACAGCATACCAGACTAACAGTGGCTTAATGCAAGCAGTATTTAGTTTGGGATAAATGTATGGGATATAACTTATATAGGTTGGTCCTCAGGGATTTATTTTAGGCAGGCAGAAACTATTAGGAAAATACTTTTCAGATGCTGCGGTTTTTTTTGGAGATCGAAGTAATTTCTGTACAAAGTCTGCCTCAATCACTTGTTACCCCAGCACCATCCCTGGCTGAACCTCACTAGAGACCTTCACACAAACTGGAAGCCCACCTCCTCTGCCCCCACTCTGTCTTTGCAGCCCAGCAGTATGACAGCAGTGTAACAGGACAGCGGTGCAATGCAGCGAGCCCCTGTGGCTCCAGCTCTCCTCTGTTCTTTGTCTGCTGCACTTGGGCAAACTTTTGCACTAACCTCTGGGAAGGTCTCTCCCCAAAAGCTTGCGAGCCTGCTGGAAGCAGCTGGCTGCAGCAGTGTTCACGCTGGCACCCTGCCTGGCACCCTTCCTTCTGAGTCCTTTCTACTGAGTGTCCACATCCATAAGCCCCTGGCACTCACATTGCCACCAGCGACCCATCCTGGAAGTCTTCTTCTCTGCATAACTTTTCATTACGAGCATCACAGGTGCGAAAGCAGAGGTACGGTATTTTAATAGCCAAAATCTCAGATACGAAGTTTTCATTTCAGATGTGCAGTTTAACTCTGCTCTAGGAATCTATTTCTTATCAGTGAAGACTTTTCATCCTAAGAAGTAAATCAAAGAAATAGGAGACAAACACTCAAGATAAGGGATGACTCATTTGCCAGCTGAAGCTTAGGGCTTGCCACCAGCAGACTTCAACCTGATCCTTTGTCAGTTGATGGCAAACATATCCCTGTTTCCAAACTTAACTGTTGTCAGTGCTGCTGTAGAAAACAATTGGCCTTTCAGGCTCCCCTATGTGGACATCACACAAAATGAACTTCCAGTGAAGGCACAAGCTGATGCAAGCAAAGCAGAGGTTTCACCTTTTGATGACCAAGTTGTAAAGACAGTTTCAACAGATATGCGGCAAATAATAAAATGCAGTGCAGGTACTTCATTAATTTTCTCAAAGAATTTCCCTTCTCTCCCCTCTCCTCCAGTACCCTTTAATGGTTTTGAGGGTCTCACCCTAGCAATCCCTGTTGCTGTGTTTTCCGTGCTGTTGCAGCACCATGGAAGTTGGAACCTCCCCAAGGCAGAGGACAGAAAGCTCTTCTTGATCTTGGCACCAGGAGGACCAGCACTGCAACTGGGTAGTGTTCAGTATCACAACTCTACATGGCTCGTTGTCCAAACCAGTACAACTTCTGCACCACAACACTAATGGGGCAAAAATGACAGCTACGAAGGAGTAGCCTTCAGGAATAAAGAGGAGATGAATGGCTTGAAATGTGCAAAATCTATGTGCTACCAGTTCAAGAATGGAAACTGAAAATAAAGGTTCATTTTTTTTTAAACTTATCTATAAATACTTCAGGCCAAGAAGAATGTGAACTAGGAGAAGTTTTATGTTATAAATGTAACATTACTGTCTTCAAATGGCCTTTTGGGGTGTTTTACACTGTGAAATTTAAAACCAGCTATGCTAAGCATGTAGTAAAATAAGTAACCAATATTTTCTGTGATAATTATGCCTGTACAGAAATAGTGTTCTGCAGAAGTTAAAAGGTCTTCTAAATATTTGACATATGCAAGAACACTAATTAATGCTTTGTATGGTAGAAGTATGGAATGAAGCACTGGGAATTGTTTATGAATTCTTTATACAGAGGCTTTATAAAGAGGACTATATATTCAGCTTGAGCATTTCTGTGTGATCAGGTACATTAATAAAGGCATTCTATTCTGGGTGAACTAATCTAATCATTGTCCGTTTTTGCCAGTAGGATTTCATGGGTTCAGTGTTAAATTCTCAAGTATTAAAGAAAGTGTGATTTTTGTTATTGTACGTTTTTCAAATTCCTGCAGAACTGAAGATTGAAGCACAACGAATGCTCTCACACATTCCTTGTCATTCGCATGGCCAAGGCAAGTATCTTGTAACTACTTCGCTAATAACATGAGTTACCATATGATTACCTAGTTAAGCTACTAAAGTAGCTTGGCTTGAAATGGACATTTCAGTGTTGACTAATATCTTGAAAATAACCTCCTTGTTAGGGAACCACATGCGGGGATGGACAAACTTTCAGGACAAAGGAAGGAGAACTTATTGGCTGAGTACATAGTTACTAATATGAACCAGTTAAACACGTAAAAAGAAATCAGTTTCTTTAGGCAGAATCTAAGTTGGGTTTGCATTCCTTTCTAATGTAATTGCTGGGAATAGGAGCTTGGGAATTGCTATAGTGGATGAGTTGTTGATCTAATTCAGTATTCAGCAATGATTGAAGAAGCTTTGAGGCACAGATGAAAAGGTCCTGAAATGGGCAATCATAAATTAACCAGTCCAGAGAGGAAGTTTCTTTATAATCCCATCTGATGGGAAGTTGTCATGTGCCCTGAATAATGAAAGCTTGTAACATTGCCAAAACTTATGGCTCTTTAAATTAAATGTTTTACTGTAACTGCAGTTTTTATCTTTGTTCACAACGTGGTTCAGTTATTGTTTTGGATCCTGCAAAGCTCTTTCGTTTAATGATGGAGGAACATGTAGCTCTTGGATAATGCCGTTTTCCAGTAATTTTCAAAGCAGTTCCAAAGAAGGTCGCTATAATTAAAATATTCTCCTTTTTAAACTTAAACTGAGTAATGAGTTTCGTGAGATAGATTGTGCTTAAGAAATGGTTTCACAGTTGAAAGTACACCATTCTTCATATAAGCATACGGGGGAATAAGCAGAAAATCTTACCCTGCTTTCTTTTTGGCCTTCCTTTTGTTCTTTCTTATGAGCCATCACTTGTTTTAGTTATTTTTGCTGAGCTTTTCATCACGATCTTATATAAAACATACAGAATGAACTTACTGCCAAAGGCACCCGCAGAAATATTAGAGTCCATGTGTTACCGGCATGTTCGGGTTCTCTCTTGTGGTTGATCCTGCCCCATATTTGGCCCTCTGATAATCTGAGGCCAGGTAGATCCGAGCAGTGTCTCACGGTTTCTCAGCCCGACCCTGAGACACCCTACGGCCGCAAACCGTGGGTCCGGCAAGTGTCCCCTGAGCTGAGCACCTGCGCTTTGGGCTTTCCTGTTGTTTGGTGGTAGCTGGACAAGGAACAGGAGTGTGTGTTATCCCCCCTGTTCTGTGACCATCTGATGAGCTTTGGGGCCTCTGCTTAGGGGATCAGGTGGGCAACTCATAAGCCCTTGGGCATTGCACTGGCAACACCATCTTCCCTCTGCCCAGCCCCAGCAGTCCAGCTGGTTCTTCGAGCAGAGGTCCCCAGGGTGGGTACAGCAAAAGCCAGGCTGTGGGGCTTTGAGACAGGCTGCCATGGCTTCTCCCTGGTAGTCCTAAGCAGCACTGTTTGGCTCTGAAAATAGAGGTTATGCTCTGCACCGAAGATGTGCAGAGATTATGCCAATGTATTGCAACAGTGTTGGGAAACTGTTTTTGAAATTATTAGATGAATGAATTTGCTCCAGCAAACTGAATCTAAACCTTGCCATGACGAAAGCAATGATTTGGGCTCATTAGCCAGATGAAATAGAGCAAAACAATTTCGAACGCCAAACAGTTGTTACAAATTCTTTGTGAGAACAAAGATCATTTGCAGAAATTACTTCATGAGTTATTTCTGAATAACACACATTTTAGATGAGTCCTGGACTTCTTGTTGACAGGATTAAAGAAAGGTGGTATTTGTGAACCACTTAGCTGTATGATTTAGGTATTTCCAGCCTGAAATTGTTCCTGACGTCCGGAAAACAGACTCCACAATCAGTGAGATTGTAAAGTAGGTATGTTTACTCAGTGCTGGGCAGCACGGGGGTAGTCCCACCAAAGTCATGCGCGCCCGACTCGGCAGTTCGCTTCAAATTTATACAGTCAAGTGTTACATATTCACAATACGCCTATACATATGCATGACCTATCCCCGCTTCATATTAAAATTAGCTCTGGGAGGTCATTTCCATAGTCTCCTCTCAACTGCGCTTGCGCAGTGCCTCTTTATGGTGGTCGTCTGGTGGTCGCAGAGATGAAGATAGATGACTCCTCTTCGTCACCGCTAGTAACCTCTTTTCTTGTGCAGGCTCAGTGGTCTCTTGGTATTCACCCAAGCCGCAAGACCCGTCTTAGCTGGCTCTTGGGGCCAGCTCCTGCTTCTTATCAGGAACTGTCTCTACCTTATTGGCTGGTTCTTAGGACCAGCTCTTCTTATCAAGGACTGTCTCTATGTCAGCTGATTTCAACAATGTAAGCGCTAAACATCACCTTTCATCCCCCTTTATTATGCCTACTGAAATTCTTTTGACTCCCCTTGTCTCATTCCCTTATATGTTGTTCTTCCTCCTGTTCTCCTGGTATGGTAAAACTTTGGTGACAGGTGTCAAACAATTATGTATTCCCACCAAACATGGCTTTGTATTTCTCAACTCTGTGTTACTGAACTGTATACTTAGTTTTTCAGTATCTTCCTTGGCCTCAGGGCAAGTATAAGCTCTCACCTTACTTTTTAAAGTAAATCTGTAAATGAAATTGTTTGCAGTACGTGGGATCAGGTGATGCAGGCTGTAAAGGAGACCACATTTACTATGGACGTGTGGGTCTTGATTCAGTGAAGTGCTTAAATGTATACCCCACTTTGAACATGCTGGACTTGTTTGATTGTGCCAGGCTGTGGGATCTGGGCTGCGGGTGCTGCTGCTGGTCAGTACAAGTACAGACCCATGGTAAGGCTCCAGCAACGAGCATCAGGAGAGGAGATTTCTTGTATTGCTCACGTTGGGGATGCAGCAGCTCTTGTACCCTGGCACAGCCTGGCCCATCCCTGAACATTTAGCACAGGTGTAATGCCCTGGCCAACACCTGCCCTTGGGATCGACAGATGCTGCTGGAGACACAAGCCATGAGTAGCCAGAAGGGCCACTGGGGAAATGCATAACCCATGCTGGCACGAAGACATCATGCCTGATTACGCAGTGATAGGTGTGCTTGCTTTGGTCTCCCCCCACCACCCTTCCTGGAGAAGTGCAAGTCTGTGCATTAAAATAACAATAAGGAGAGCATGAGACTATTTTCCCATTGATAAAAGTGCTGAATTAGGCAGCTTATGAACGAACAGGGCAGTGCTGCAGAGAGAAATCTTGTGACAAATCAGTGCTCTGCCCTGATCGCAATCAGATGGTTAACTTGTATTATATAATTAATTCTCCAGACAACTCTGCTCCAGCACTGTAATTCTGACTTAATGTCTGCTATGTAATGCTTTATTAATTTTGATTTTTTTCTCTTGCTTCAGTGCAAATGAGCAGCTATCACTGGGGAAGAATAGAAAATTCTTTCTGTTGCCTCACACATTTCATTAACCTTCCCTCTGCCCTCTGACACTTCTGCCTCCAAAAAATTTCTTTCTGAGGCTTCGTTGCCATGTCAGACTTTTTTTTTTTTTTCCTTTTCTGGAGACAAAGGCATATTTAAAATATGACACTCCCAAAGTGTGTGTGCTCAAGCATGTCCAGCCAACAGATGCCAGGCACTGTGGCCCCACAGCATGACACAGTTTGGGAGATCGTTAAGATGTAGTAGCCAAGCCTGAATCAGGCAATTATCTGTAACTGTAGCCTTGTGTGTGAGTACCAGAAATTACTTCTATAGCTAAGCCTAAGCATAAAAACTCTTCAATGGGCCAGATTTCAGGAAGACAGTCTTTTCCCCGCCTCTCCTTTCCTTTTTCTTTATCCTTGAGAAAGGCAAGGCTTGAGAACAGAGATAAAGGGAAGAAAAGTGGGCCAGATACTACAGTGGCCTCTGAGGTGAAGGTCTAATCATATGGTTTCTGTCTGTCTAACTGTCCTCATTATCAATCTGTTGTTGAAGGCAGCACATACGGAGGGAAATAAGTAGATGATTGATTTGCATGAAGAAGGTTAATATGGGTCACTGAACTTGACAGGACAAAAATACAGTAACTTTGGATCTGTGAAAGCATCAATGGAAACAATAACCGAGCACAGCAAACTTGTCAGTGAAAACCTCAGTCCCTGCCTGTGGTAGGAAGCCTGTGTCGTTGTTCTGGGAAGTTTGTCCAAAGTGCAGTGGAGTGCATGAGGGGCTGATGGTCTTGGGCATGGCACTGCGGCTCCTCCTGGGGAGGAGGCCCATGGAAGAGGCCAAGTATCTGGCTTCCTTGTTGGCCCAGGATGAAAACATCATTTGTGTGGCAATGTGGAGCAGCAAAAGTTATGAAAGCAAGCTTTGGTTTTGGAAAACAGTGATACTGTTTTCATACGGCCAATGCATAAACTGCTCCCCGTGGTTCTGCAGTGATGTGCTAACTTCATTCCCCAGCTGCTGTTTGAACATCCTCGAGACAAGAGCCTCCGTGTCATTCACCCCCTCCTTCCTCTGCCAGCCCCAACATCATGCCACGATGGTGGACCTGGTGAGACCATGTGGACCACCCCTGTCTGAGGCCTGCTGCCACTGCCAGTAGCTCCAGCAAGGAACTGCATCAGAGGCCACACATCAAGGTCCTTAAACTGACAGAGAAGTTGTGGGGATAGAGCAGGATCAGAGAGAGCCTTTGCTGTACAGCAAAAGTGCTGCTGAAATGTTTGGAAATAGGGTTGAAAATATTATTTTTGCAGAGGATAAAGAAAGAGCATTCCTCTACCCCTGGAGCATCTGCCCAGAGTTTGGGGTCAACTGGAGCCTTGGCCTCACAGGCGTGCATGGATGGACACCAGATCTGTTCTGGTTTTGCTCTTGTCTCATGGTGAAGGCTCTGGTCCTCCATTTCAGTTAGGACAGGCCAAAAGCAGGAAACCCTGTGCTGGGACACTACCCTTGGCACCACCGTGGTCCACCCAAAAGCCAGTGCTCATTCCTGAGCAAGGGAGATTTTAAAATTTCATGGGGGATAGAGGAAACAACACTTGTCTTGAGATGCCTCTGAGGCAATGTGTAATGCCCTCTTCCTCCCAGCAGTAGCCTACAGAAAGACAGCTCTTATCCTCTGCTCATCTATCCTTTCTCAGCAGCGTCCAAGTGCTATTTCTGGCCACCCTCTTTACATTGCCCAGGAGCCAATACTCCTTTATTTCACCTCGTATTACCACCCGCCGAGGAGTAATGCCCAGCATTACAAATGAGGAGAAACTTTTGCTGGAGGTGGATATAGATGTGACAGTATGATGGTCTTTTATGGAGGTAGGAGATTATATAGGCATACAACATGACCTATTAGCCTCTAACACCAGGCTGAGGGTACCTTTATCCATTTGTACATAATTCCTCTTGGCTGCTGTTAATGAAAGAGATGCAAATTTTACTTTCACAGCTGTCACTGTGCATGAGACATCACTGCTCCTGTGCCACAGGTTAAGGCATCACTAGCTTGTCTCCTGGGAAATACTGAATCATAATGCAGGGGGAAGAAATCTGAACTTATAAGTACCTTGGTTTCCCTGGATGCTTTTGTACTGGTTTTGTCCACTGCTATTTCTTTCCTCAGAAAAGCAACCTGTGCAACACAGGCTGGACCATTGCAAAATACAGCTGTAAAGAAGAGATGCCAACATGGAATATCCATAGGGAAAGGGACATTTAATCCCTAGTGGTTCCCTCCTTCACCCTAATGTGATCCAAATGCACAACGCCATCTTGATCAAGTGTTATGTCTAGAGCATGGAAGATGTTGATTAAACCAGTCTTAAAAGACATTGCTGCTTACTTATCTTGCACTTACTTGTTATCTTCACTGATTTATTCATGTTTGCTGCTGCTCAGTTCTGCAATCCTGCTTTTGTCAGTCCCTGAACCTTTTAGTGTCTCCAGTGGAAAAGTTCCAGCATGAAGTGCAAGGACCCAAGTGCCTCTTGTGAGGCACTTCCAAATGTTTCGGAGCAGCTGGAATATTTGACTTCTTTGGGGTTGCAGATATTGCATGGTGCCTGGGGATGGGACAAGGAAAGGCAATGTTGGAAGCTTGCACGTGTAACTTACATTGAGGGGTTATTAATTTTGTGGGAGGCAAACTGTAATATAGCTGTGGGCTACGAATATTTGATTTCTTGACTAAGAAAGGGCTTTCTGTCTTCTAGTAATTCACTGTTTCAAAACTGCTCACAAATATTAAGCATGAAAGTGAAGATGTGTGGTGATGCAGGGGGGGTGACGAGGATTTACAACACGTATGAGAAGCTAGAGACACCCTCAGGTTTATTTCTGAACACGCTGACTGTAAGGCATTTTAGAAGTTGTCTGAGTTGTTTTTGTCTCAGTGCAAACTGATTTTTACAGGATTTCTGTCCTGGGGCTGAGCATCCGAGCAAGCGGGAAGCACTTGTGGGCTGGGACCGCCTTGCCCAGAAACGATCTCGCGCTTCAGCTGCACTGTGTTCTGCACTGCCTCTGAGTGCAGCACTTGGTGAAGCAAGCCCTTGGTGAAGCCTGGCGGGGAAAACGCTCAGCATACAGTGTGTTCGCTTTGGGAACTTGTGGGGGGATTGTGCATGGGTCTGCTGTTAAAAGCACAGGCCACGGGTGAAAGGTTTTGCCAGTAACTAGCGGGGAGCTGCGGCTGCTCCACAGTCCCCCGGCATGTCTTCCAGTCCAGTTTTAATTGGCTGCAGCATGAATTTGAATTCTGCTTTTCCAACATTCATTATGTGGGTAATAAATGCACACAGTCTGTCCTCATACAACAAAGATGGTGTGGAGCTAATTTATAAGCACTTGTGAAAACTCCAAGGTCAGCTGGCTTATTAAAACAAAAACTCCAAAACTGCTGGGTGTACCTCGCTGCAGTGAACGTTATTATTGCTGAGATTCACCCATCTTACCACAAGCTGGCTTTTGCCTTCCTTCTTCAACATACGTCTTTCTGTAAGGGAAATACTGCCATAACATTGCATGAGCACTCTCCAAATGCTTAGCCTACACAAACATATATGTTTTGTATTTCAGGTTTTAACCTATCCTTTCATAAAGTTATTCTTTCAATCTTTGTATATATTTTCCCCACAGCAACATATTTGTTTTGTTTGTTTCTTTCAGCAGCTGTGTTACTTACACTTCTGTTTTTAATTGCGAAAGTCAGTACAGGGGGACAAATTCAGCTTTGGTGCAACTGTATTGAATTGAATGTGTTTGTTTGTGTGTAGCATTGACACATTTTTATATTGCTTTTCAGTATTAAATATTAATGCATGTACCTAGCACATTGATTTAAAGGGCACTGCAGCAGTTAAATGTTCGTCTATGAGATTAAAGCCATTACTGGTCACACTGGGTGACATTGCAGAAGCATTGCTGCTGCTTTCACCAGAATCCTTGGCAATTGCAACACTGTTTGTCAGACACTGGGACAAAAAACTGCCAAACAAACAAATCAAACTCAGCAAACAGCAGTGTGAATAAATGCAGCTTTCCTCACGCTCTGGCGCTTGTTATGTATGTGTAACTACCAATAGCAATGGGGGAGGAAATCAAAACCACGAGACACATATGGACAGGAATACATGTTTTCATACATATAATGCCATTCTTCAATGTACCTTTTTACTGTTGTTGTACTTCTCACTGACCCTACCTGATTTGATAATCTGCAGAAAAAGAATTGCATAGATGGCCTTTTACAATTTGGAGAAACCTGCATGTTCATGAGAGGGTTTTTTCCCCACTATGTGTTTCATGAAGGGCTGCATGTGAGATGCTTGAGCCCAACCCCTTGCTTTACTGCAGCTTCGCTGGGTGCTCAGCAAGCCCTGCTCCCCCAGGGAGTACACAGGTCCGAGGCCAGCCTTTCTGAGGGCTGTTCTGCAAGGCCCGGTATTAGTTCTCCCTGTCTGGGTGGCAGACACTGAGAGCTGATGATTTCGTTGCCTGAAAGGGAAAAAGGAGTTAATTCCTCAGCGAAACGCTGTGACAGTGTTGGCAGCTCTTGGCACAGCCACCGTGGGGGAGCAATGTCCCCATCCCCTGTGCCAGCTCCAGGCTCCTGAAATATTTCCTCTGGCAGACTGTGGCAATGCTAGTAAATTGTCAACAGCATGAATTATTTCTGAGATGCTCGGCAGATTTCTGACGCTGGCACTCGTATTAGTAATAGAGATGTTGTCACTGGCATTAGAAATCAATATTACTGTGGGCTGCTTGTTTGCATTTATCAGTAAAGTGTCTGGGTATGTCTCAAGTGCTAAGGCTTAGCCCAGCAGTATCAACATGGTGCTCCCCAGGGACTGCTGGACTGAGGCCATAAACTACCAGTACAATAAAACTGCAGGTATATTTTTTTATTTCCATGCCTAGCAAGCCTGTGGAATAAAGAGTTGGTTCAGAGCAGTCCTTTAACAGTGTTGTAAAAACATCATTTAGAACTTTACCAATATCTGTTCTGCAAAGAAAAAAAAAAAAAGCATGACTGCATTTGTCAGCAAAAGCTTATTTTTCTACTGAGTTGCCTAAGAGATAGGGCTCCTTTATATAGCTCAGCTGTATGGGACTGAGCTGCCAGGGCCCTGCAGCCTGTGCTGTAATACGTGCAGAGCCCGAATCCAGTTCTCATGAGTGGCAACAGCTGGGGCTTGGGCCATTAAACCTGTGTCTGACAGCTCGTGATGGGTGATGTTGGGAAAAGTCACTTTTGCAGCTCAGAAAGCTAAATGGTAAGCTGGCATATAACTCTGTGGAGTTTCTCTCTAGACATTTCTCCCCAGGGTTTCGTATGTGAAATATATTTGTGCTGTTGAGAGAATATAAAGATGTGAAATGGCCTCTGGTTGTATGCTGTGTGAGATGGTAGGAAATTTTTTTTTTTTTTCTCCCTCACTCATACTTGGCTTTAATGCTGTGCTTTTCCCTTCTCTGTATTGCCATATTTTGTCCATGTCCAGTTCCCAAAGAGAAAGAGTATATTTATATTTTCTTCTGTGATGAATAAAAAACCAAGAGCCAAAACTTCCTTTCACGGAGGCTTGAATTTATACCAGATGGATAGATTTACAGGAAGACAGGAGGTTTACTATGCATAAAATATGGGACTGTCACAGCTTGTGCTCTGTCAGAAAGGAACTGGTCTACAGATGACATGCTAGTTACTGTAGTTAAATAACAGAAAATGTTTTTAAAGTTTTGTGTGGATGGCTGACCAATTAAACCAGTTCTGTTGCTCTCTGAAAGGCTGCCAGGGACACCACAGCATGTTTTACTGGCCAAATTGCTTGGGGTTCTTTAATTCTATTGCCCTTTTCCTTTATATGCCTGCATATTGTGGCATAGTTATACATGAGACATTTTTCAGCTGTTCCTCCAGAAGGATATATGCAGCAAAGCTTGTGAAACTGATGAAGACATATAAGATTCTTCTTCATTGATATCCAGCCTGAGCTGAATGCTGTACATGCATTTACCTTGTTGCACCCATACGCTTTTTTGTGTGTTCAGGTACATAGATAACACACATGTACACACATACACTTTTCTGTGTGGATATAGGGTGATGTTCACTTTACGCTGCCAGTATAGCCTCAATGTATTGCGTGATTGATCAGAGCAAACAATAAATTTCATAATTTTTCATGTATGTTTTCTGAACAGGAGTGTACAAAAAGAAACCCTAGTTAGACTGCTAGGTAGGGCTTTGCTCTTTATAGCACTACTTTTGTTTCAGCAATTTTTAGAACAGCAATAACAGCTTTGCTTGCTATTAGTGGCTTCATCCAAGAGGTTCCGAGCTCTTTAAAATCAATTACATTTATAAACAATGCATCAATTACAATACTTGTTTTTCACTACAGGGCATAAAACAACTCGGAGAGGTCAGGTTCTTGTTCGCAATCTCAGATCAATGCAGTGACCCAGGGCTGAACTGAGCTGGAGATTTCTGACCCTGAGGCCATTTTTTCGGCCATTAAACCTCTTAGTCACCATAAACTGGGACTTAAGCAAATGTTATCAGCTGGAAAACAGAGGCATTCTGAAAAGAAAGGAAGAGGAGGCATGGAGTAAAGCGGTATTCTGCACCTTCAGTCACCTGCAGACTCAAACTGTTGTTTCATGACCGATTTTCTACATTACTTTGAGCAAGGCACTGATGGCAACATTTTAAAAAAGCACCTGTATTTCTGTTTTCCAAAGACCTGGCTTGCAATGGGATAAAGGCCTGTTTACAAAGAATGTAACTCTTTGGATTTAAATTTGCTGTATAAACTTGAAGCTTAGTGCATGATATTACCTTGTAACTGAGGGTTTTCTATGCCTCAGTTTTTCTGGTTGTAGAAGAGGACTAAGCGATGGCACAGTATTGCGAGTGTCATCAGATGCCATGGTGACAGTGACTGTGCACGCATCTTAGGCAGGAAAGAGAACATTGTGTGGTCTTTAGGAGACAGGTAGCTGACATGGTTCTTCATATTATATCAGCTGTGATGAACCTTTTCGATGAGAATTCTATGCTGTTGACTTACAGATGGTACAAGGTGAGTTGGTATGGTTTGAGCACAGTAGTTTTCCCTCATACTAGCCTAACAGGCTGAGGAATCATCAAAGCACCAGTCTTTTTCAAAGAAACAATGCTCTCAAATGTGCCTGCTGTAGCAAATGTGTGGCTTGATTTCCCACATTCCCGAATACGGCAGGCAATAGCTACTGAAGAAGCCCCTGCTTCGGCCTTCATCTTCACCTCAAAGGGATAAGGCTTGCAATCTGCCTGTACCTTGGTCTGCCCTACCGGTCTAGTAGCACAGCAAGACCAGGGAAGACAAGTGACTGTTTTCTGTGTTGCACCTCAGCCCTTCCTGAACCACCCAAAAAAATCAATGTGACTTTATTGTCCCTTGCTGCTGCTGCATTGCACAACACGTCTTCTTCAGGGCATAGAAATTTTTGAATGATCAACATGTAATGCAAAGTGATTCATAAAATATTGTATTTCTAAAGCATGTGCCTGAAATGGACTTCCAGTCTAGGATTTCACATGTATTTAGAATGGGAGAGTCCTGTATATCCGTAAAGACCCAAGAGCTCACTGTCCAGCTCTCAGCTGTCCCATGGATTTTCTGTGTGACCTGGGGACAGTCAAGTATGCTCAGCAATCTTCTGTGAGCTTGAGTCTCACATTGAACAGGGAAATCTGTGCTTAAGTGCACTGGCATATGCTTGAAGTTAGGCATACTTGGGCATTAAATTCATACCCTTTTCTCTTCCAAGAGAAAATTTTAACAGCAAATCCCCTCCTATGCAAAACTTTCCTTACCTTCGCAGAAAAGCAGCACAATGATAATTTGGTCTATGTTTATAATCCATACTGGTGAGATATGCAAGCTGTGCAGCCACTTTTACCAAGGTAATATTCAAGTTGAGCCTATAGGGGAGTTGCTGTGAATAGGAATGGGGGGCTCAGCTGCCCCCAGGCTTGGCCCAGAGCCTGGTGGACAGACCTGCAAGGAACGGGGCTCCCAGCCCACAACACCTATCTACCCCACTGGATAGATGCCCTTACTCTGTGCTGTGTCTCAGCATGCAACCCGTGGGTTTCTGTTGCTGTTTGACATGTGTTCTGGTGCCTCACGTGACAGTGCTGTCCATGCCTCCCAGAGGAGCTCACCATCTTTTCCTGGAAGACATTTAGCAGCATGACTGTGGGGATCTGCTGAACTAGGCTGTGTCTTCTCTGCTATGGCAGTTTTGAAGTTTTACAGATGGTGAGGAAGATATTCATGGCAGAGCTTGTAGCTGTTTGTCTTTCAGGGGTTTCCTACTATGAACTTGGCAATTTCCTGATCTGATACTTAAGAAAAAACCTAGGTTTTGGATTTCACTCATTTTCAAAGCCTCAATGTGTTTTATTACATTGTCTGAGTCTCTGCAGTTGCTAAAAATGCAGCAACTGATTTCAGGGGCCATAGGGTGAATTTGGCTCCCACATCCTGTCTTTGGATGAGTTTTTCCAATGTCGGGAAAGCCAGACAGTTGCCTTGAAGAGTTAAGCTTTTAGGAGGGTTGTAATGCATGCTGCAGTGTCTCACTGTAAATAATTCACAAAACGTCAGCTGGTGTCAAGAAATGGAAACCTTTTGAACACAACTGAGATGATCAGTCATGTATTTGCTTCCAGAGCAAGGCTGGAATTATGCAGGAACAACTGAAGGTACATTAAGTATGCAGACCTTATAAGCTGCTCATTCTCAGACATAAAATTGAAGAACACTGCCCTCCTTCTTCCTTCTGCCTTCAAGCAAATCCTCTGGTAGGACTTCCTGCTTTTGTATCACACACTGTTGGCAAAATCCTGGTGCCGTAAAAATCTGATAGTGCAGAAAAAAAACCAACCCAAAGGCTGTAAAAAGCCATAAAAGAGACTGTTTAAACCTTCTGTCTGGTTTTCAGAGCAATGCTGCCAGGCACTGGCTCCCACCTTTGCCTTTCACCCAAGTGAAGAATTCCTCATCTCTTTTTTAACCGAGGAGAAGAAAACAGCTCCCTGCTCTCAGGTCTCTGCTTTCTCTCTTGGATGCCATGTAGCTGGGTGCTCCATATGATTTGGGCCTGCAGCAGCAAGAGACAGGGCAGTGCATTTTCCCACAGCCAGGGCTCAGCAGCCAAAAAACATGGGGAATGATTCTGCAATCAGCACAAATGCAGAATTGATCTGTTTCATAATATTGCCACTTAGACTTGCAGCGTATTTTACCAACCATAACCGCACCAATTAGTAATTCTTAAGCTTTGTCTTCCCTGCACTTCTCTGCCCCTGAAAACTGTCAGCCCTCCAAATGGCTGATACTGTAGGAGCTGGACAGCAGATTTCATTCTGCCCCTTGATACCCCTTAGATGCCAAAGTTAAAATACATTTTAAATATATACATTATTTTCTCCCTTTCAATATTAGGAGACAGTGGCAACTCTGTGAAGCAAGGACCATAAATGTAAAGCAGTTTTGAAACACTGGAGGAAGAAGGAATGCTTTCAGTGAAGCCCTAGCGATCCCAATGTAGAAGTGGGTTTTGTCAGATCTTTATGTGTCTGCCACCTCCTCTGATAATCTACTGCTGTACATTATTTATGCATTTATTTTCCGGAAATTCTTCAAAAGGCTTTCCTATAAACAGAGCCAAGTGCTTACTGCCCAGAAGGGCAAAACTTGAACCCGGTCCTGGGCTGAGCTCTGTCTCTGCTTCCGCAGTGTGCTCCATGCCAGCTACCGCGAGAACAGCCCAAGGCTGTATGAGTGTTTTCCCCTGGTCCTCCAGTGCCTGCCTTCACCCAGGAATGGAGGCACTTCCATTGCCCTCCTCCACTCGAATGACAGCCATGCAGGGTAGAGAAGCTGTGAGAGCCTTTGCCCCATATTGGCCCTTGCATTGTAAATGATTAATTGTAAATGAGTATAACTGACTTAATGACGCACCCATACGGTGTTAGCAAACACTTGCCATATGGCTGATGCATGGAGCAATGCTTTGTCCTGAGAAAATGGGCCAATTCTGCTTGTCCGAAAAATAGAAAATATGTTTGATGAGAGGATCCTCTATCTAGGCTGTGCTGTTAGCACTCAGGGAGCTGTTGCAGCCTGGAGGGACTGTGTTTCCCTCGTCCTGGCGGGCTGGAGATGGTGCAGGAAGGACCCACAATGTGGGTGGCTGGCTCTGCAGCCTTGGCCAGGGACCCAGAAATGAATGGAGAGCAACTGAGGCAGAAACAAAGCTCTTCTGATGGCTTCTAACGTGACTTGAAAGGTGCTATTTCTCAGAAGGAGGTGATTCCCAATACTCACTGCAAGACATGTAACTCCCTTGTGCTGAGGGAGGGAGAGGATGGCAGCACCAGCAGACTCAGGAGAAGACAAGATGCCAAAGAAGGTTCCTAGGGCTTGGAGCATCGCTGCCTGCCCCAGGCAGAGGGCAGGAGCCATGCCATCCACACGCACCCTCACAGCTTTTTAAGAAAACCTTGACTGGTGTGAGAGAGTGCGTGCACTGCATCTGCAGCAGCAGCTGCAGGGCTAATGGAGTTATTGTACCAGAAGATGTTGCTCTACAATACGCAGCACTATTTACAGTTTTTTGTAAGGCCCGATACTACTCTGATCAATGGGTATCAAGCGAAATTGCAGAAACTCCTTCAGGGAAAAAAAAAGAAGGATCTGCATAGAAGCGTATAGGTGAGAATGATTGACCTGGTAGTAATTTCAGCAGAGTTTCTGCGAAACTAAATGTTATTGGATTAAATTCTTATTCCAATCAAATGTCTAGTAGGAACTGCCTGAGCCAAAGCTGATTTCAGAAGAAATTGACAATGGCAAAGTCATGTATGGATTTAATACTAAAAAAGAAGTAAGGAGACAGGTTTTTATTGTGCCTTTTGTTTCTATTTATCAGAAAGGCACCAAATCCCTCAGAGGTTCAGCCTGTGTAAAATCAGTTGCATTTCTGTATCTGTGTGATACATAATTGCCCATCTGGAAGAGAAATTACCTGCTATGTAGGCGCTGTCAAGGTAACTGAACAAAAATTAACCATGTAATTGTTCGGTATTTTTTTGCAAATGACCTTTTGATTTCACTTGAAAATTTGGCTCATTATGTTTAAAATGGAAAATATTAATGATACTATTTTTGGATGTTTGGTTTAATAGAACAAAGTAATAGGTACAAGACAATACATTTCATTGACTTACACTGTGGAAGGTTTCCTCACTGTTTCAGAAATGTACCAGAAAATTTGCTCAACGCCCTGAATTTGACACATTGCTATTTT
The DNA here is from genome assembly GCF_900496995.4 of Aquila chrysaetos chrysaetos. Taxonomy (NCBI): domain Eukaryota; kingdom Metazoa; phylum Chordata; class Aves; order Accipitriformes; family Accipitridae; genus Aquila; species Aquila chrysaetos. Next base: position 58,848,499 of record NC_044030.1, read on the forward strand.
CTTGCATTAACAGCATAATAATCTTCCATTTGCAAAGATGTGTTAGAGCAAAGCAGCATTTAGATCATATTCCATTTTTTTCTGGTTTGGGAGGCCAAACAGATTTCATGATTTGACATTTGCTTCTAAACCAATTTGCTTTAATTTGCTTTTACCTCAGGCTCTACCTGTTAGTCTTTTCATAAACTAGCAAATGATCTGCAATCTCTAGGCATGGTGGGACAAATACTAAATCCATTACACATCACCTACGCTTTTCCAGTTTTTGCAGTATTTGCTAATAAATATTAGTTGTAGACTAGAGGAAAGGTGCATCACAGTGACTGCGGTAATGAACAAGCTGGCACCAAAAAGCACTGGTGTACTCATCAGTGCCGTACACTGTCTCAATCTTGGGCAGGTAGAGAAAAGGCCCTGGAGACACCCTACCACCATATGAGTGGGCTTAGCATTGGGCACTTAGTGACTTAATGCTTAATCTTTACAAAAGTCTGAGCTTTTACGATTCCCACTTGTCTCAAAGGCTGAAAACAGACAAATGAGGGAAATTTTTGCCATGCAGCTGGGACTGTAACAAGACACTACAGTGCCATGATATCTGCCTCCTACTTTGCTCTCCTTCCCTTTTGTGCTTTCCTGAGCCTTCCCTTTCCCACCTGCCCAAACTGGGTCCTTCCCCCTGCCCTTAGGCAACACTATCTTATTTTCACCCTGTTGCAGAGCCCCCAGTCGCCCTTCCGCTGCTGTCCTGGTGCAGCTTGGCACATTTGCTCTCATCTGATGTATCTCTTGCTTTTTTCTTACTGTGATCTGCTGGGGGCTGTGCTGTCTTGTTTTATCACCTCGCTCTACTTGTGCACAGCCTTCACCATGTTACAGTCGGAGTATGCTGTGGGGTGCTTAGTTATTCCTTAAAAGCACTGCAAGTTTATCTGAAGGAGGGGAGTCCTGGAGTGCATTAACTGATGGCAGCATGTGATGCTTAGGTGTGTGTCTTCTGGAGGATGAATGTTTTCATGAATAAATGAGAATGATGAGTGCTCACGGACTGTTTATTCTTGTCTGTGGTTTTCTCTGATTGTTTTCATTTTTCGATTTGTGTTCTGTTCATCTATTCTAACCTAATTCTGTGCATTAGGTTCATTGGCAAGAGCAGCAATAATAATAAACATTGACCTTCAAGGTAATTTTTTTCTCCCAGCTTTTCACAGGCTTTTGCCTGATTTTCCACTCTGTTGCTCACTCTCTTTCACTAACTGGTGCTCATCTGCCCTGCAACCCAATGGAGAAAGCAAGTTATGGGTTATTGAGCAGAGTGGGGCATGCTTGTGGCCAACACCGGCCACCAGCAACATGGGCTAGGGGCAGAATCTGCCTCAATTCACTGGGTCATAGGATCAAGCCACAGGAATCAACCTGGCAGGGAGCCAGCCTGCAGAGTGATGATGGCAAAGCAGAGTGTTATGGGCTTCATAAAATCAGGTAGACAGTTTAGCAGACAAACAGATAAACACTCACCTACAATCAGTTAAAAAACTTGACCAACCTGTGATGATGAAGATGATTATAAATAAAAAGTCAGAACGGGATCTTAGCTTTCCTCCTCCCATTTTATAGAGAGGCATAGGACAGAAAATCGACAAGCAAATGCACAGAGATCAAAACCCTTTTCTGTCAGAGAAGGTACCCTAAAATTAGCCTTAGCACTGAAAATTCTTTGGCTGTTTTCTGTATGTTGGTGTATTGCCTCCAATCTTGGGGCTTGATACAAGAGCTAATGTTTTATCAATATTAAGCAACAACAGAAAAAGTCTAGAAGGAAGACTCTGCATTTGCTTACTGGGACCCAAATATCCTTCATATGTAAGCATCTGACAGGTGATGATTGTTTATCACTTTCTTTACCTCCTTGTGTCGTGGTTTCAGCCCAGCCGGTAACAAAGGACCACGCAGCCGCTCGCTCACTCCTCCCGCCCCCCTCCGGTGGGATACGGGGGAGACGGAGGAGAGAAAAGAAAAAAAACCCTGGAACCTCGAGGGTTGAGATAAGGGCAGTTTACTGGGACAACGCAAAAAAAAAAAGAAGTTACAACAACAACAACGGTACTAATGAAAGAGTATACAAAAAAAAAAAGAGTGATGCACAGTGCAACTGCTCACCACCCGGGACCCGACGCTCCGCCACTTCCCCCACCGAAAGTCGAGAGAGAGAGAGCAGGAGAGCCCCCCCCCCCCGGCCCACTCCCCATATATATACTGGGCATGATGTCACATGGTATGGAATAGCTCCTTGGCTAGTTCAGGTCAGCTGCCCGGCTATGCCCCCCCACCTCCCAGGTTCCTGTAAAAATTAACTCTATCCCAGCTGAACCCAGGACACCTTGATATAGTAATAGTAGGGACATCAATCTTCTATTACTTTTTCCAGCCAGTGTCACTGTTTTGAATCCATTTCAGTATAGATTGTAGCTGGCTGACCTTCGAATATTTGTTCTTTCAGTTAAATGCAGAATTTTGAAGTACAGCCAGTTTTTACACGTGGCTGTGTCGCTTATGAATAGCACAAAACATGGAATAAATACGAGAAAAATTTATCTCTCTGCCTGAAGTCTTTTTGAAATGCATAAACTAAAAGATCTGTAATGTGAGATTTCTAATGCAGTTCCTCGTATAACTAATCCTCCTTCAGAAACAGAGGAGTTTGGAAAGACTGTGATACCTAGGTTAATGAAAACCGAACAGGAAGCTTGTGTTCATGAAGAACACCCTCCATGGAGTACAGATCATCTACCATGGCAAAGCATGACCAGGGAGAGGTAGAAATTTTCAACCTAGGATTTTCATTTCTGCTTGAGAGCTGCGGTAAAATGTTTTTGCCTTGAATGATTTTTTTTTAAGAGAAGATATTATTTTCAGGCAATAAAAGAAAATGGAAATGGATAGCACTTGATGATCTGTCTTTCTCTACCATTTTTGCATCTGTTTAATGTATTTGTATTAGATTTTATTAATAAATTAAGAATAAGTTTTACAGTTACAAGAAATGTGGAAAAAAGATGCACTCTGCATCTAACTTGTATGGGGACTGGGTTGATTGCCAGTGATTGATTTAATTTCTTAGGTAATCTTAATGTGAACTCATTATTTATGTGCATATCTAATTTAGCAATGTGAATAATTCAATTTAGAGAACTACTTACATATTTAAAGTAAGTCTTGTGCCAAGGTATCATATTGAACCGAGGCCATAAATCTAAAATTGTGACCTAGCATTTTTTCTCATGAAAAAAGTATTTTCAGTGGGGGATATAAAATGTTCAAAAGTACTTCTTTATTTCCACAATTTGAACTACATATAAAAGTTTGAAATAGGATTGTTGCTTTTATTTACAAAGGCTTTCTCCAAGAATTTGTTTTCATCTCATCTTTATAGAGTGTAAAGATGTTAGAATGTACCGAGGAATTAAAGCTCCAGTATTTCTGTATTGCCAGAAAAAAAGAAAATGAGATATATGATTAAAAGAAAAGTAAATTTTTTTGAGCAGTGGCAGACAGAAGAAGGTTTACATAAGCATCCAAACTGACCGTCCAAAGCTTCTGAGACATCCATTTACTAGAACATATCAAAGTGCCATTCAATTCATTCAAATTCATTATTTTCCTTTGGCTAATTTCTAAGGGGGTTGCAATGAGACAGCCGAGGCCTGGATCCATAGCATGCTGTTCTATTCATTCCCTGGATTACATCCATAATAAATCAAATAATGGTGATGTCAGGTTTTGTTAGATATGTTATTTTAAATCACAAGCATCAAATAACAAAAATAGCACTTTAATAATCTATTTCAGTAGTCCATCCTGTAAATTGAGACCTATACTTGCACCCATGAGACTTAAAAATTGATGTTATTCTGCTACCTGCTCAGTTTGCACAGAAACACTGTCTGCGCTTGTACCACAGATATTTTTATATTCATACACAGGCACAAGGTAAACACTATTTTGATAATTCATTACTTTTATAACTTGATAACACTATATTGATGAATTATTCTAAACTACACATGACTATGACCTTACAGTATTTTTCTCATTAAAATAATTGCTACTGCTAACAAAATCTCTGTATTTTGAAATATTTCTTCATTATTTGCAGTTGCTGACAGCTGTCTTCAGGCTCATCTTGAAGTACTCTTTTAAGCTCTTAACAATTGAGAAAGTGTGTGGGATTGGATATAACCGGATGTGTCAAAGACCTGAAATTTCAAAGCTGATGGAGTGACTACCTTTTTATAGCACTAGAAGAACTAGCAAAAGTACAAGTTACAGATATGTGACCATGTTTATTACAAATCTCTGTTCAGCAAGAGCTTACTGTTTTCTTTGACATTTTATTCCCAAGATACTATCACTTGTATTAGTAGCCTAGTCATTAGTTGCAATTAAATGCTGTCAGAAGCTTAGACTTCTGCCCTATTTTAAACACTGCCTGCAGTCCTTCCTTGCTCAATGGGTTTTGCTTTGTCTGCTTTCACAAATCCAAACAGTTGTTTTTTGCTTTATCCTGTTCAGCTCGTGTTTGCAGAAAATTATATGGTACATTGACTTATCTTGCATCCCTGGCATTACCAAATGAACTTCCAAATACAAGCCCTTTGTGTTTCTTGAATAAAATTTTAATAACCCCAATTGCAGGATGAAATAGAAATCGTAGTGCAGTCCTGCCTCGGTCATCTCCTACAGAGTGTTTCAGCCACCCACATGGTGCCCCTGGATGCATCTCTGAGAAATGATTGCTCTTTATGTGTGGTGGGTTTGCGTGCCAAGGTTTTGGTGGGGGGGGTTACAGGGGTGGCTTCTGTGAGAAGCTGCTGGAACGTTCCCCCATGTCCGACAGAGCCAATGCCAGCCGGCTCCAAGACGGACCCGCCACCGGCCAAGGCCGAGCCCATCAGCGATAGTGGTAGCCCCTCTGGGATAACATTTTTAAGAAGGAAAAAAAAAGTTGCTGGGACAGACAGAAATGGCAGCCGGAGAGAGGAGTGAGAACATGTAAGAGAAACAGCCCCACAGACACCCAGGTCAGTGAAGAAGGAGCGGGAAGAGGTGCTCCAGGCACCGGAGCAGAGATTCTTCTGCAGCCCGTGGGGAAGACCATGGTGAGGCAGGCTGTCCCCCTGCAGCGCAGGGAGGTCCACGGTGGAGCAGATATCCACCTGCAGCCCATGGAGGACCCCACGCCAGAGCAGGTGGGTGCCTGAAGGAGGCTGTGATCCCATGGGAACCCTGCGCTGGACCAGGCTCCTGGCAGGACCTGTGGACCCGTGGAGAGAGGAGCCCACGCTGGAGCAGGTTTTCTGTCAGGACTTGTGACCCCATGGGGGACCCACACTGGAGCAGTGCCCTCTTGAACAACTGCACACCGTGGAAGGGACCCATGCTGGAGCAGTTCGTGAAGAACTGCAGCCCATAGGAAGGACCCACATTGGAGAAGTTCATGGAGGACTGTCTCCTGTGGGAGGGATTCCATGGTGGAGCAGAGGAAGAGTGTGAGGAGGAAGGACTGGCAGAGACAATGTGTGATGAGCTGACTGCTACCCCCATTCCCCATTGCCCTATGCTGCTGGTGGGGGGAAGTAGAGAAAATTGAGAGTAAAGCTAAGCCTGGGGAGAAGGGAGGGGTGTGGGGAAGGTGTTTTAAGATTTGGTTTTATTTCTCATTACCCTACTGTGGTGGGTTGACCCTGGCTGAACGCCAGGTGCCCACCAAAGCTGTTCTATCACTCCCCCCTCCTCAGCTGGACAGGGGAGAGAAAATATAACAAAGGGCTGGTGAGTTGAGGTAAGGACAGGAGAGATCACTCACCAATTACCATCACGGGCAAATCAGACTCAGCTTGGGGAAAATAAACTCAATTTATTACCAATCAACCAGAGTAGGGTAATGAGAAATAAACCCAAATCTTAGAACACCTTCCCTCCACCCCTCCCTTCTTCCCAGGCACAACTTCACTCCTGGATTCTCTACCTACCCCCCCAGCAATGCAGGGGGACGGGGAATGGGGTTTATGGTCAGTTCATCACACGTTATTTCTGCAGCTTCATCCTCCTCAGGGGCAGGACTCATCACACTCTTCCTCTGCTCCAGCGTGGGGTCCCTCCCACAGGTGACAGTCCTCCATGAACTTCTCCAATGTGGGTCCTTCCCACGGGCTGCAGTTCTTCACGAACTGCTCCAGCTTGGGTCCCTTCCACGGGCTGCAGTTCTTCGTGAACTGCCCCAGCGTGGGTCCCCCATGGGGTCACAAGTCCTGACAGAAAACCTGCTCCAGCGTGGGCTCCTCTCTCCACGGGTCCACAGGTCCTGCCAGGAGCCTGGTCCAGCGCAGGGTTCCCATGGGATCACAGCCTCCTTCAGGCACCCACCTGCTCTGGCGTGGGGTCCTCCATGGGCTGCAGGTGGATATCTGCTCCACCGTGGACCTCCATGGGCTTCAGGGGGACAGCCTGCCTCACCATGGTCTTCCCCACGGGCTGCAGAAGAATCTCTGCTCCGGTGCCTGGAGCACCTCTTCCCGCTCCTTCTTCACTGACCTGGGTGTCTGTGGGGCTGTTTCTCTTACATGTTCTCACTCCTCTCTCCGGCTGCCATTTCTGTCTGTCCCAGCAACTTTTTTTTTCCTTCTTAAAAATGTTATCCCAGAGGGGCTACCACTATCGCTGATGGGCTCGGCCTTGGCCGGTGGCGGGTCCGTCTTGGAGCCGGCTGGCATTGGCTCTGTCGGACATGGGGGAACGTTCCAGCAGCTTCTCACAGAAGCCACCCCTGTAACCCCCTGCCACTACCAAAAACCTTGCCACACAAAGCCAATACACCTACTGCAACTTTTGATTGGTAATAAATTAAATTAGTTTCCCTGAGTTCAGTCTGTTTTGCCTGTGATGGTAATTGGTGAGTCGTCTCTCCCCTCTCCCTGTCCTTATCTTGACCCACGAGCATTTTGTTATATTGCTTTGCCCTGTCCTGCTGAGGAGGGGAGTGATAGAGCAGCTTGATGGGTGCCTGGCATCCAGCCAAGGTCAACTCATCACAGTATGTTAAGCATCATCTCTGCTGTCCAGGTGGAGGCTCTGGGGAGGTGCTGGGTTTCAGGGAGGGGGTGTGCTCTTGGGGGCTATCTAGCAGCCTTTGGGAAGTCTCTCAGGGCACAGGTGCTTTTGCCCTTTCTGCACAGAGGGCATCTATGCCGGTGCTTTTATGGCCATAGTCCCAAGCACCATCAGGGGGTTTGCACTCCTTGATGAGATTTTACTTGCTAATTCTTTCCAATTTTGTGTTGAGCTTGGGATATCTTGTGCAGTGACACTTATTGGCTGGGTGAGTTTAAAAAAGGAATTGCTGATTACATTTACTACTGCATCAGCAGGAGACTGCAAATTAAACAAATCTGAGCTGTGCAAAAACTTGTGAGTGTTTCTGCTGAAATCCAGACCAAATATGAGATGTTTCACCCATATCCAGTTGGAGGTGAATCAGAAGGCAGAGTCTGGATCCAAACATGTTCATGAAGTTATCCCAAGTCCAGAGACAGAGATCTGCAACTGCAAACCCCACTGTTTCAGAATGGGGTAAAGAGAAACCGGGTTCAAAAAGTTCCACCATAACAATATTTGGGAAGTTTTGAGATTCAGGTGACAACTATGTAACTGAAATTTGTTTCTGCTTCTGATAACGCTGCTTTATTTCATAGCAGTATTCAAAGTAAATGTCCACTGTACACTGTCAGTGGTGAGCTTTCCTGCCATTACATATGTCAATGTTTGCTTTTCAGATGGCAAACAAAAAACAGACAGTCCAGTGTGGGGCTGCTACCCTCTTTCTTGGTGTGAATCCTGGCTTCATGTAGTCCCTTACATTTGGCAGTCAGAAAAAAGGGAAAAAAATGTGACGAATGGCTGATGAATGAAAGACTATATTCTTTCTTTTAAAGCAGAAAAATGCATCGCCTGCTTTTCCTTGTAAGTAACAAGATAATCACACGGAGATGGATAATAACTGTCTTCTTACTAGGACCTCACATTGTGCCCTAGACATTTTGATGGCAGGAGCCTCCTGTCAGGATCAGCTGCTGCTCCTTTGTCTTCGCCCCACACCCCCCCCACTCCTGTCAAGCAGCCGACATCCCAGCGCACAGCGGGACTGGGGCTGCTCCCCACCTGACATCCCCGCCGAGCATCTGGGCACCTTCCCCCACAGCCTGGCAGATCTGCCGGCATGAAGCCACTAGGAGGAACTGGCAGATGGAAGTTTCCTGACCTTCAAAAAGCAGGTGAGGAACGATGCCATTGCCCCGTCCTCAGCCCCCCCTTCCAGGCTGGGATGCACCAGTGAACCAGGAGCACAACGGGTGATGGGAGCATGCTGGAAGTGCCCACATCCCGTCCCTGGTTTCCACTGCACTATGGGATACCATTGCCTTTGGTAGCAGTAGCAAATCTCTGCAGAGCTTTGGTTTTGGCTTTGGGGTCTTTTATTTTGATATTTGCTCTAATACATTTGCTACCTGAGACAACTACCAGCCATTTTTTGATGAGGCTTGTAACGACTGAATGACATTAGATCTTCAAAAATCCCTGGAAGGATATTCTCGTTATTGTAGTAACTAATGTCTATGCCCCAGTGGACAATAATTCTGCATTTGCCAATTTATCAATCAGCTGTTTTTTAATCTGGTTGTTACAGGTTCTGTGGTACAATATTAATATTCGACACTACAACATCCTTGCTATTTGGTCTGTGAGTTTCTAATACATGGTTAACTTTATCTACAGAGTGTCACTGTGATGTTTTGTCTTTGAGTTACTAATAAGTACTTAAAGCCTACATGCAAGCAAAGATAAGGTTACCTGTGGAAATTGCAAAGTAGGGAAAGGGAGGAAGAAGGACATAGTACTTGCAGAAGGAATTGAGCTAAGGGTGGTAAAATACTCAACTCATCTATTAGATCCATAGAAGCTGTGTAGTTGTTGGTGCACTGCTGGTAAAATAGCCAGCCCTGGCAAGAGCATTGAAATTGAAGCCCCGCTGTTACAAAAAAATAAATTCAGTTTGTGTTTATTACAGTTTTGCATTCATGTGGTGGTCTATTTCTCTCCTATTATATATCCAGACTGAAGCACTTACTGTAAACAGTCTCTTCTAATGTCATGCATGTGCCAGGCTTTTTTGCTTTATAACTTAAATGGACAACTTCTATTGTCAGAGTGGAAATCAGTCCTTCATTAGTTTTGTGTCTTTTGGGAGTTGTGACAATCTTCTGCATGAAAAAAAATCTAAGTAGGGTAAATAAAAGACTACAGAGATTCAGCAATATAGTTGTTAAAGTGATTAATATTTGAACAAATTAATGATTAATATTTGAACAAATAAATGAAGAAATACCGAGGAAAGTTGTTAGGAGGTGAAGGCATTAAGATACCAGTGGTACCTGTGTGTAAAAGCCAGCCTGCTGGAACTGCACAAGCTTCTGCAAACTACCTTCTGCAGAGATTACTATAGGAAATATTGTCTGGGAGTAGCTGAGCTTCTGCCCACATGTCTTGTTTCTGTCTTGATGCAGATAGTCTGGGAGCAAATGAGTCTGCACTAGTATAAATTCTGACAAATGGCTTGTGAGTTTGGGTGCCTAAAGTTGTCCAACCCCACATGTTGCAGAGGTTTGGTTTAGCATAGGGCAGGTACGTGATGAGTCCAGAAGACAGATCTTTTCAGGTAAGACACCCAAAACTACACCTCCTCCTAGGTGACCAAGGTGAGCATTCTCTATTTGCTCAGAGGGATCAGATGTGGACTTCACCGTCCCCATGAGAGAATATCCACCCAATGTCAGTGACACAGAGGTTCCCATAGCTGGGAAAGTGGGTTCTGGCCACCCTGCCAGGCAGCATCGGTCTTCTGCAGCACAAGGTGTTATAACTACTGTAGGGTAAGGTGAGTGATGGAAGGTAGATTTCAGAAGACCACAAATGGTATGAAAGCCAAAAAAAAAAAGACACAGCCGTTCTCCTGCTGAACAGCAATATGTCTATTTGCACTCTTATCCTGGGAGCTCTACGTACCCATGTGATTAATAGCTGGGTGTGACAGCTATCATGTAGATCACATACATTCCTTCTGTATTGCCACGTAAGATGCAGAGTGACAGGCCTTTGGCACTGGCATATGACCTGCCGCCTTGACAGCTGCTGAGTCTGACAGTCCTGAGTCATGTCTGGTTGTGCCCAGCCAGTGGGCCTGTGGTGTGCACAGCGGAGCTGCTACTTCTTCTGAGGAGGCCAATGATGCGTCATTGCCATGTCACAGCACTGCATTTTTTTTGCCCCAGGCTGTATACATATATGTAAATATCCTGAGAGCACCATTTTGAAGATTACTACCTGGAGCAGCTCTTGCTCTGTCTGTTCAGGCACTGAGACAGAAAGCTTCTCCATTAGAGAAAACATGCTGTGACGTAGCATTTCAAGTTGATGGGGATTCCCTCTAGCACAGCATGTTGTTGGCAGCTGGCGTGCATGACTGATCGGCTTGTGTATCAGAGTACGTGGCTTTCAGTGCATGTAATACGATAGTGTGGTGTTGCCGATAATAACATATCCTCTGTCATTCCTCATGCACCTTACACCCTGTGCTAGGCATTGTTGTATTTACCCACATCCAACCTACCCAGAGAATAGCCTTCTAGTTTTAATGGTCTGAAAAATGAAGCACTTAATTTAAGACACAGGAGCTCAGTCCCAAGTAAGACTGCAAAGAGCTTGCATGTCCTCAGGTGAGAGACACTCTTCTTTGCTTCAATGCTCTGTTTGCAAAGTGACGCCTAATATGTTTCTATGCCCTAAGAGGATTATGAGGATGCATGTGAGGCACTTGGAAGCTATTGCCTTGGGAACCAGATAAAGAAATCTTCCAGCAGCCCACTTGAGACCCAGCTGTGATAAGTCTTGTTGCACAGAGACATGGGGATGCATTAAGGGTGCAAAGAGTTTCTGGTAGGATCAGGCTGTTAGCCCCCTGCCCTGAAGTCTGTCTCCCACCACAGAAGTGGGAGAGCTTTTGGAGCACAAATGTAAGCCTCAGCCCTCCCTGGGACCTCTTTTCCTACTACAACTCTACAGCCATAGCTCTTGCATTAGATATGTTGGTGAATACATCTCTGAGCAGTCCTGTCCAGATCCATTTGTAGAACTGTGGTATATGCAGTCATCCAAACCATTTCTGGCCACGCTGATGCCATCCGCCCCAGAGCCCTGTGGCAGCAAATTACAGAAGATACTACTTGCTGGGTAAGGAAGGACTGTATTTTATAAGGTTTAGGCTTACCTCCTACTGATTTAATTGCATGCCCCTTAATTGTCTGACTGCAGGACTCAGTGAACAGTGGTTCCCCATTCAGCTTATCCCTTCACTGTTTTGGAAACATAGATCATATTCCACTCAGCCTTCCCCCTGAAAGGTCGCAGCCTTCCTGGTCTCCCCTCATAGACAGCTGCACCATCCCCTTACTCGCTGTATTCATCCTTCTCTGTACTTCTCCCAACTGCTGAACCTCCTTCTTGAGACACTGAAAACAGAGCTGTGCAGACCTCTCAAGAAGTGGGTGCACAAGCATTTCATATAGCAGCAAAACTGCACCTTCTCTCTCGGTCTCAGCACACTTATGTATGATGTCCTGTGTTTTTGTCTGCTATTTTAGCTCCCCCTGATCACTGAGCCAAAGATTTCAGAGGGCTGCCCATGGTGACTCCAAGACCTCTTGCCTAAATAGTAACTGCCAGTTCCAGGTTCAATATCATGTAGACACGGTTCAGATCTACTACCTTACATTTATCCACATGGATGCCCATCTGCCCACACATTAATTTCTCTAAAGTCATTCTGGAGCATCTCACTGTTGGCACAGCTGGTGACTGACTGAAGGAGCTCAGCTGCCATCTGCAAACCTAAGTATTTCACTGTTTAACCCATTCTGCAGGTCAGCGAAGAAGCGTTGAATAAAAATGATTCCAGCACCTTCCTCCATGGGTTGCCACCACTGACTGTTCTCCATCCCAAAGCGTGACATTTGGCCCTGCTCTTTGCTTCTTATCCTTTAACCGGCTTTTAATCCTTAGAAGGGCATTTGTTCCCATCCCTGGTAACACAGCTTCTTTAATAACCTTTGCTGTGAAATCCTGTCAAAGTCCTTATGAAACCCCAAATATAAGGCATCCACTGGATTCCCTTTATCCACAAGCTTACCAGCACCCTTGAGAAGCCAGCTAAGTGTGGCAGGGCTGCCTGAGCCCTCTTTGCAGCGTGAGGCTGTGCAGACAGCCTGCCTGGCACACAGGCTACTTGCAGGGAAACATCGTGCTGCTGTGGGACCCATCCACCACAAAACCAGGGACCAGAGAGCAAGCACCTCACAGCCAAACCAGCCTCTGGCAACTTGAGCAGGGTTGAGGTCAAGCTGCCAATAAATCCTCTCTGCCCCTTCTGTGGGTGGGCCCAGGCATCTTCTAGGAGGCACAGCAGCTATCTGGTCTTCTCGGTGCTGCTCAGAAGGTGTTTCTGCAAAGGCACACGGGCCTCTCCTGAAGATGCCTGGGCAAGCAGAAAGCACAGGGTGGGGTTTCCCATGGGCATGCCAGTTGGTTTGTCTCATATCTCACACAGAGGAACTGAGATGGCTGGTGAACGCTCCATGACCAAGACCCAGCTAGGAAATCCTAGTCAACACTTCCATTTTCAGGCTTTCATTTTGTCTGTCCTTCTACTTCACCTAGTACTGTGGGCACTCTAGTTTAATTTTTCATATTTTTACAGCAGCTTATGCTAACTGAAGCATATAATGGAAGGGCTTTGCAAGACTTTCTAACCTGCTCATTCAGGGGTTTAGCCAGCACAAGAAACATAGTTTCCTTAAAGCTTCAGAACATCCGTTCGGCATAGGTCACAGATGTCTAAGGTGTCTGGGATGCTTTTCCTAGAATATTTTTCTCTCTGCCTGATGACATCTTGTTCATTCCTGAAAACACATCTCCTCTCCTAATCAAACCATTTTTCTTACAGTCACTGGTCTCCCCAGTCAGGTAATTCTGTTTGACAGGTGATCTGGTCCTTCCTTGCTGCCTCTGGGGATTTGGAGTGGGGAAACTGCTTTGCGCATCACTACCACAACAACCTGGACATCCACCAAACTCAGCATGTGGTAGGTGGAGCAGGTCTGAAATTTGAAAAGGACAGCATCTGTGCTCCCAGTGCCTAGCTAGGAGGTAGGCCAAAAATCACCAGGTCACCTCTCTTCTTCCCTCTTTTAAACTGAGCAAATGAAAGGAAACATGAAAGCAAATTCGTCAAGTAATGGTGTGTGAATTCTGCAGGCTTTGCAGATACTTGTTCTTCTCACCTTGGTTAATTCAGCTGAGTAAAACACCTGAACTCCAAAGTGAGGCTTGCCCAATGCGTTGGCATGAGTCCAGCTGCTGTGGAGTTTTGCTGACTCCACAGTCCTGGTAGCACCAGGGGTTTATCACTGCAGTCCAAAAGGGGTTTCCTTGTGTTATCACATTGCTTTATGTTTGGCATGGTTTAAACATGTACTTATTCTTATTTGGAACAGCTGCTTTTATTCTGCCTTGCAAAGACTTGTAGCTGGCAAAAGCACCTCACTCGCTATTAACATCCTAAGGATAGAAGCACAAGCAGCTCATAAAGATGTAACTGTTTGTATAATGCTTACCTGGAAAATAAAGACTATTCATTTTGGGTGCTACTATGGGAAATTAGATTCTTTTCCTCAAGAAAGAAAAGAAAGTGAAATCACCTTGTTCCTATAATAATGGGAAAGAAGATTCAAACCTGGTGACTTTTGCAGGTCTGGGGGAAAAATCTTAGCAGTCCAATAAATTGTGTATTTTATTATTTGGTATTCCTCACATAAAAAGAACACAAATGAAAAGGCCTGGCCTTTTCACGGGCAGCAGCAGAGCTCTGACAATAGTCAATACTTACAGCTAATAGTTGTGCAATTTAAGATCTGATGTATAATGATACATTTGTAAACAATTTTTTTTTTTCTCTTTTCCTAGAGCAACTCATGGCTTTCTGACTTGTCTTTGCTGCTATGGGGGTTTCTTCTGCTTGCAGTGACATCACCAAATGAGATCAGCATGTGCTTAATGTAGAACCTGTAATTATAGGGTTGTTTCAGACTGCCCACAGAGCAGTGCTGCTCTTGCCATGCTTACTTACGATCACCTTGTTATTGGCAATGAAAAGCTGCACTTAAAGTACAATAAATGAGTGTCTATTTCTGCAGTATCAAACTCATTAGAAATCAAGGATAGTCATTTGCAAATATGGTATTTTCTGTTATCGCAAGAGGCTAAATGTTATCTACTGATTCATAGAAAAGGTATTACGACAATGTCTGAAGATACTTCCAAGAGGTTTAGGCTTTTACTAGTGGGCTGGTGACTTGGAGTCCCCATAGGGCCAGTCCCAGATGGACCCACAACTGAGCAAAAAGTTTTTCAGGAGATGGAAGGTAAAAGTGTGCCTCTGAGAGTTGTGCTCCCTGTGGACATCGATTCTGTGATGTGCCCCATTTTGTAGTAAGAGCAGTGGCATGTCAGGCACAAGCAGCCATAGCTGCAGCAAGTGGGGATGTCTGTAAACTGCAGGAATGGTGGTGATGATAGACTAAAACCTCTCTGAAACACGCTGTCACAATGAGCTCTGTTCTCTCCAAGGAGAGGTGAGCAGGGAAGCAGAAAACATTGAAGGGTTTGCTGTGCATCTTCAAAGTGTGCTTGAAGCCATTCATTTCCCCGGTTTTCAGGTCTGACCAGATCTTGATTTTTTTTTTCTTTTTGGTCTATGTAGGAATTGTTTATAAGCATTTAATAGCTAGTTTGTTAGCAGTGTTTAGTCTCTGACTGTTCTTAGGGCTGAGACTGCTTGTATACCCTCACTCTTATGGGTTTAAAGGAAATCTCTGCTACACTAAATGCCAAAGTATAAGGGCTGATGTTTCAAGGCAGTTTTCTTTATTGTGGGTTGAATTCTGCAAATTCCTTAGTCATGAAAGATTTGCTCATAATCCTTTGCATCCAGAATGTAGCAGACCAATGTGTATTAATCAGACTGATACTTGACTTGTGCACACAGATGGTCAGTAGACCCTGCAAACTGCCTGCTTCTTGTAGAAGTGTGACGGCATGAGCGGCACCCAGATCATGTATTAACAGAAAGCAGCATGCAGAAATCTGATCCCATGAAGGCTACAGTTATTTCGGTTGGATTAAGAAATGTATGTATGCATAATTGCAAAGCAAACTCTAGCTGTTTTAAAAGATACTGAAATGCAATGGTTTCATGAAAGGCCTGATACAAAACAGATGAATGAGGCAGTCATAGTAGCTGAGGAATGAATGAAACCACAGAGAGCAGCAGCAGCAGGGCTTTTGCAAAGAGCTACGGCAGTACCTTTCAAACTGTCTTCACTGGACTACAAGCAACGCAATAGCCCTAAAAGTGCGCAGATATAAAATTTGCATGGAAATTTTCAGCAAGCCATGCAATAAACCGTTCCATGTTGCAAATAGGCTGTTCATTTATGTTCAGACTGGTAGGTCTCTCACAGAAGCCTGAAGGTTACCGGGTGCCCGACAGGAGATGCCCCTGCACCCCTGTGTCTCACCGGCAGGCAAGCAGCAAAGGTCAGGGAAGACTGTCAGCTGCCAGGATTGCTCCTGGGGGCTGCCAGCATCTGGTGCCACTTGAATAAAGTTATGGGAGCTCTTGGTTGTGGCCACATCTGCACTGAGATACAGTGGTGCCAGGGCTGGGCAGATGTGCTTTTGTCTCTGTTACCTCTGAACTTCAGCAAGTTTTAACCTTTCCACTCCAGCTCAGAAGCAAGTCCCATACTGTAACACCTCCATCTGGGGTGATGTGGGAATGAACCAACTCAGGATGTCTGATTTATGTCCATGTGGAGGGCACTGATACTGTGCCTGTGCTATAGACACAGACCTCTCTGTTTTAAATGCTGCTGGTTGCCTATTCTTTCCCTTCAGATATTTAAGTAATAAAATATAATTCAAGCTTGAATCCATAGTTGACAGGTGAGATAAGGAGAATGAATGTCCTTCATCAGCCTATAAAATCAGATCCGAGCCAGGACCACAAATATTCAAACAATGGAAAAAGATGTCCCCAGAGTCTTTTGGCAGATAAGGACGACAATTTGGCTCAACTGCTTCATGTAGGATTACAATAAGCACAGTACGCTGTGGTGCTGTATTCATAAGCACGTCTGCAGAACTGAGAAGTTTTACAAGGCCAAGCACAAGTGACATCCGTTTGAAAATTCATACCCAAATGTTCCCTATTTCCAGTTCCAGATTCATGATTAGTTAATAACCTGTTCTAAAGTTTGCTCTTCAGGCAGGGGAAGGAAGCCAGACCCTGTGACTACCATGATCAATCACATCCTGGGAAATGAATGGCTTGACATAGATCTTGCACCCCTAAAGTGGAGCTGAATTTGCCCAGAGCCCTGATGCCCCGAGTTGGAGACACAGAGTGTGATGGTGTCCCTCCCTTCACCCCAAACACCAACATTGTGCAGGCTGCAGGGAGTGGAAATGCCTCCTGAAACCAAATGGAAAGAAAGCTAGGGCAACAGACAATGGAGATTTGCTGTTAAACAAGAGGTGGGCACCTGGTATGCTCTCTGACTAATGACTGTGCAGAAGGAAAATGTATCCTGAGTTGCTGGGGGCTGAACTTACAACTCCCCAGGAAGGTCTCTAACAGCAAGAAGGTTTGCCATATGGCTCGCAGTACAGAAGTAGACCTTAAACCAAAACACTGCCCTACGTTTAATGAGAGGATTTGCAGTTGCAGGTTTGGCAGTATTATCATAGCATGCAGCTGCTTTGCTCTGGTTTTGTGTATATGTTTGTACATGTATAAAACCTGTACTATGTAATTTCTTGTAGATTTGGCCCAGCCTTTAAACAGAGAGGGGAAGTATGAAAGGAGCTTTCTGCTTTCCTTTTCTTCCTCCCTCTCGTGCAAGAGCTGCCTCAGGGCTGTGAACTGCTCACATCTGCGCTGCTGGGAGCATGGTTCAAAAGGAGCAGGCAGCATGAATGCTGGTGTGGGTATGGACCCAGTCTCTGCACTGGTCTGCAGAGTTATCTCACCTTCAGGGTTACCATTGCAGGCATAGTTTGTACTGTGAGCAGGGGGTAATCACAGGACCTCAGATTTTACTTCTTGAGAGAGGTGCGAAAATTGTGTGAAGACCAGAACTCTCTTTGCTCTACTAACAGTTTTGCTTCGTCTATGAAGATACTGAAAATAATTCCTTCTTACACTACGTAGTCTGGTAAATTTCCACTCACAACAATTATAGTGGACATCCTGGATGTTCCCAAATGGGTGCCCACCTAACTTACAGAGGGTTGCCGCCTTTTTACTCTCTTTTCTCTTTTAATCTTCCCTCTTTCTTATTGCATCCAAGGCACCTGGTGAGTCAGGCTGCTTTACGACGGAGGTCCCTCTGATGCACCCATCACTTGAAACATTGACCTGCATTCTAGAATTGTAACTTTTTCCCCTTTTTTCTAAAAACAAAATCAAAAAAACCAAAACCAACAACAAAAAAAAATTCCAAACAAACAAAACCCCCAAACAAAACAAAAACCAAAAATAAAACCCAAGCAAACAAAACCACTGGTGCTTGTGACAGTGAAGTCAAATTACGGCCAGACCTTCAGTCCCATGTTTGGTCCCAGGCCCCATTAGGGACAGCCAAGCACTGGGGCAGTACAAATACAGGAGGTGAACCTCTGGCCTTCAGAGAAGCAGGATTTGGTGGCAGTCAGGGGCCAGATGTTCCTGCAGGACTGCAGAGCATTAGTGACCTTCACTGGTGCACTGGGGACAGAGCATGGGAGAGACACCTTTAGGCTGCTCTCTCCTTTAGAAACAGTATCTGCCATCACCTGAATCTTCAAGTGAAAAAGAACATACATTCTTTTTGGTTTTGAAACATATTCTCATTTGTACAGCGATGTTAATTCCAGTAAAAAAGGTAAAATATACAGAATGTCTGAAATACAATGGAAAAGATATTCAGTGATGGAAATGGAAAATCTTTCAGCTGACCTAGATCAAAATTGGTTTTGGAGTTCCAGTTTGTGGAAACTTGTGAGATTTTAATTTTTGGCTTGGAAAACTCTACAGCGTTGCTAAAAGTTTAGGAGACCGGAGGAATTACTCCCTGTCCTAGCATCCCATCCACCTAAGAGCAGACGTGGCTCTGGAACCATGTGGTGTTACATGTCCAGAGCCTCCTCCTCCAGCAAACAGGATGGAGAAGCAGCGCAGCTTGCCCTGCAAGCATTCCCCTCATTTCTGCGGTGATCGGTTCGGTAATAGTGCCAGCATGCAGCCAGGGAAGAGAGAGTGTGTTGCCCTTACCTGCTGCCACAGCACCTCAGAGCAGAATCTAAGTAATATGAAGCCTCTTTGCATTTTGACACATATAAAACTGTATTTGATAGGAAGGAGGCCCATAACTACCTTTTACAAGACAGAAGAGAAACCGATTGAAATTTAGCCTTTATCTTTCTGGTTTACTCCAGGTGGCAAGACTTGTGCTACGTGAGAGCGATGCAAACCAGAGCTGCTCCTTTGTTTGGTAGATCAGCTTCATGTGTGAAGTGGATTTTGACTGCACCCAGTTGAACACTGGAAAAACAGGCCGCTTGTTTAACAAAACTAAAACCATGTCTGTTTCCCTGCCCAAAAATATCTCTTGCAACTTATCTTGTGACTGAGGTGTGGTGGTGCAGTCTTCTGGGCCACTCTGAGATCTCATGCCACGCGTGCTTTGGGAAAATGTCCCATTGTGCTCTTATCTTGATTACAAGAGCAGAGACTGTGGGGCGTTGGGCACCCCCTGGCCACACCTGGGCCACCAGCTGCCTGAATTGTATACCAGAATGACTCGGCTCGAATTGTGGCCAGAATGTAAAATAATGACCAAAGCCAGTCATCTCGAGACCCTATAAATATAGCGAGCCAAGGAGAGACCCTTGGAGCTCTCTGGGACCGCAGCGGGCTGTGCGACCCAGTGTGTCCCCCTGAGCGGGGACGCCTCTCAGGGTGGATTTCCCAAGGGTTGAAAGATTGTCCGTCAATGATTTCGTGAGGACTTAAACGCCTGATTTCGCGAGGTTTACTGACTGTCCATTGATGAATGCTGGCACATAAAAGCGAGTAATTAATGAAACTCACGAAAGGGAAATTTTAATCATAGGTTAACCTCTGTGCGTGGAGGGCGGCGGGGGGTAAAATTTGGTTCATAACTGTTGTATCTGTGCATGTACATTTGCAGTTTGGTTCAGAACGATTTGTTTGTCTCTCTGTGATATAGTTTGGAACTATTTTGTCTGTCTGCGTGGTTCAGAACTGTTTTCTCTGTCTGTGTTTGTGTGATTTGATTTAACCTCCATCTGTGTGCAACGCTGCTGTAAGTTTCGGGTGATCCTTGCCATTTTCAAATCTTTACGTCGTAAATTTGATTGTAACAAATTCCATCGAATCACTCCATTAAACTAGCTGATGATTAAGTACTGTTAAAATTATACAATCTAATCTTGTGATCTATCTCAAAAATATTAATAAATCCTAAATTGCTGCTAAACCAAAGCTGTGTAGCAAAATCTCATTTGCGACATGAGGTCAGCCTCAGATAACTGAGTCCTTGTCTGTGCCCCGCTACGGCCCATGTGAGTGAGCAGGCAGGGAGGAAGGTTTGCATTTATTCCCTAGGTTCACATTAGGTTCCCTGTGGCCTGTGCAAAGCAGGAAGTTTTTTATGTGTCCCCAGACCCCATGGTGAAATTCTGCACTACTCTTATTTTCCTAAGGCCTCACTTCATTTCAAACATCGCTCGCACTGACTTCAACAAAAAACAAACACGGGAAGCCTCTAGCTCTTGCTTTTTAACAGTGCTGCAGTACTGTTATCAATTAATATGTATAATATCATTGAAATAACCAGGGAGCTGCTAAAGTCCTGTGTACAGCCCCCATCAGTTAATATTTAAAATAGAAAAACTATAACTAGACATGATTTACGGTTTAGGAACTAACTATTAGGCAATGGGGCTTTATGTTTATGTCAGAAAAGGTAACGAATTGTGGGCTGGTCAATAAGC
The DNA here is from genome assembly GCF_900496995.4 of Aquila chrysaetos chrysaetos. Taxonomy (NCBI): domain Eukaryota; kingdom Metazoa; phylum Chordata; class Aves; order Accipitriformes; family Accipitridae; genus Aquila; species Aquila chrysaetos. Next base: position 58,868,782 of record NC_044030.1, read on the forward strand.
CTTGAAGAACCACTTGGAACTGCCAAGACAGAGTAAGAAGTAAGTAAAAGGTAATTCCTACAGGGGGAGATCGTGACCACCAACTCCTCAAATCATCCCACCTACTCAAAAGAAGACAATAAAGGAAGAAAACAGAGTCTGCACACTAAATTTACATGAGGGGCGAAGAAGAAAGAACCAATCATTAAGGAAAATAACAGTGAATATGTATTAGTTCAGTGTATAAATGTGAGAATTTTTAAGACAAGGGTGTGCTGTCTTGGGACAGGCACCCATTCATGCGCATCAATAAAATTAATTTGAAAATACCTCGACTCTGTGTGTTATTGGCTTGCACACTAGGTAAATGGACCCCGTTTGTTGGACAACAGTACTGCAGGGGTATTATAAGCACAGTAACAAATGAGGCACCAGCAAAATACATGGGCTGCTTTAGCTGATCATTTTCAAGAAGTTTAGCCTCTGAATTTTTACATGGGCTTTTTTACAGGTATGCTGAATAACCAATAACTTCTGAATACATGCTGTAGAGAAGTAGAAACATGATTTTCTTTTGTATCACAGACATCTAAGCAGAGTACATATGTCGACAGAGCTCCCCTAATAAAATTCCCTCACTGAGCTATGGAAGTGATGGCAATTGTACAGTTCTGCAGCCACTATAACCTGAATGGAGATTATTTTTTCCCTTGTTACAATAGCAATAGCAGTATAGAATAAGTTGATGTATGGAACTTGGCTTCCGTTTAAAGAAATCACATTGTAGGTCACTGTAGTATACTTTGCCTAACAGCATGAAGTTTGCAAACTTAGAGCTGGATTGCAAGTAACTTAGAGCAGTACTGCTTCTTTGGTAGCTTGAAAATGGCTTGAAAGACTACTGAGGTTTTGGATCTCCATACATTTCTTATCCTTATTGTCATATCCAGTCATCTAGTTGAATGGCAGTTATGTGTTTGCTATGCCTTTGGGATAGTCACCAAAGACATTGCCTGGTATGCTTTAGTTGACCGAACATTTTTATTGGAATTTGGAGGTAACTGTGGAGAAAAGACATCTTGAAGCTGGGTCAATAAAAAGGTGGAGTCTCTTGCTGTAATAGGAACTGAGACTTCTCCTAAGCAAGTCGTGTCTTGGCATGTAGCATAAAGGGTGGTGGCTGGACAAGTCTTTGCCTCAATTATTAGCCCTTTCTAGTTGCAGCTGGATATAAAATAATTGCAACAGTGATGCTCTGACATACCTTAAACTCCTGTCCTCATTCACTTCTGCATGTAGCTAAACGGCATTTGCGTTTTGCTCCCTATGAAGGAAATATGGCTGCAATCTACCACTGGCACAAATTGTCATGGCTCCTTTGGGTCTCACAGAGGTTCTGGGAGGATGCGGTCCTTGGGACCTAGACAGGTTGATTTTTCAGTTGAATGTGATTGAACTGCAACTTGAACTAGTGATTTCACGTTGTCTGAAACACAGGTACAGTGCTGTGCTGTGTTCAGTCCTCAATATCGAAAAGTGCATGTCAGTTCCTATTAATAGTATAAATGCTAATCTTCTGGTAACTAGCACAACATGTTCATGCAATATGTTTGCCGTACTATATGAATTAGTTTGGCCCAGCTTCTGATGTCCTCATTTTTTATGATATAATGCTCACTTGGACAAGGCTGGAAATTTTTGTGAGGAGATGGGGTTTGTCAAAAAGGGGCAAGGTTATTCCTGGGATTTAAAGGGAGATCCAGAGCTCAAGTCACTCCCTTTCATTTCAGAAAAAAGCAAGTGTTGACTTTTATGAAGCCATTTCTACCCGCTTTTTCAACCAACATTTCTTTTGCGCAGCAACTATTGAACAAGCAACTTTTAATCCTGCACAAGATGAAAATTGCTCTGAGATTATTTGAAGACCTCTGCTCCAGAATTTGCTCCGAAAAAAGACTATTGAAAATGATATGAATGCCTCAGGGTTTGGCCCCTCGTTTCTTAATGCACTGGAAATGTTCAGCAGTGAATCTTTTGAGGGATGAAAGTGAATGTTTCAAACCCCCTACATTACTATTCACAGACAGTTTGGAAAGGTAAGTACATAGTAGCTTGCTGTCCAGAAGGGCACATGCCCTTATTTGTCTTGTAAATTTGCCCAGGGAGCATTTCACAGGTCACCAGCCTGAATTATATTGCTCCTGACAGTGATGTCAGAATGAGCAAATGCTGAGGTCATCTGCAAGAAACACTGCCATCATGGTACAGCAGTCTTTGGCTTGTAGACGGATGCTTTCCCTGTCTAAAGAAAAACTAAAGACAGCAGAATAAATACTTTCAGCTGCATGGTCTGATTTCACGAGCCTTTGCCTCTGGCTGCAAACAGGCAGGACTCCCTGGACGCCTGCCTGGGTCTGGGGCTGCCTCCTCCAGGCACTGCAGAAGGATCCAGCTGCCTGTGGGGACAAGTGGCAGGGGCAGGGGCAGCCCCTGGCCCCCAGCAAGGCTGTCTGCAGCCTTGCTGCCTCTCTGGGCTTTCCTCCTGATCGCTGTTGGTGTCTTACATCTGCAGGAATTGGACCCACAGTGACATGCTTCGTAATCTTCTATATTTCCCACCTATTCCAGTTCCCCTGAATGTCAAAGAAATACCTGCTCTGATCCTCCTGTGACATGGGGCCCCACTTTGTAAGCGGCCACAGATAAATGTGAAGATTGCCATCCAGGCCAGTCGTCTATGACTTTAAAATCTCTCCACAGCACCATACTTCCATAAGGTACAGCTGGTGGGAAACGGCTTACAAACACTGCATATCCATACGCAGCTGGGAAGCCTGGTATTGCAATCTTCAAAGTTCAGTAAACAAAAACTAGGCGAGGCTGAGCTTCTGTGCGGGGATGTATGGTCACGGGGACAGAGCTGACTGCAAACCGACTGGTTCCCATCAAGTGATGGCTGTGTTAAAGAGCAGGGTGCCTCGGCAGAGAGAGGCATGGTTTCTCTGAAGCAAGACAGGAGAAGACCCGCGGTGGAGCAAGAGCTCCAGCAGTGTCCTCCTGTCAGCTTCAGCGACTGCAGAGCAATGGAGGCAAGAGAGGTGTGAGAAGAGAGGAAGGGTTTTAATCCTGTTTTCCCCAACCTCTGCCTGGTTTCATTCACCACCGGTGTTACTTCCGACTCAAGAACCGCCATGCGGTACTCGATGTTGGCACGGAGCCGCTGACATGAAGATGAAACGTCAGATTGTTGCCCTGCTGCTGCCTGCCCGCCTGGCTGTATTTCACTGTTTCTTTCCCCCACTGGTCGGGGTGAGAGTTGGTGGGAAGTGCAGCCCCCCCTCACTGAGGAGGACGCTGTGAAGGACAGCCATTCAGCAAGGGCAACTTTTCTGCACAGCTGGCCTGCTTGGGAGGAGTGGGTGTGTATGCTGAATTTAGGTGGGGTTTTTTTCATTATCCCAGAAAGGAGAGGAATTTTTATCATAACCGCAAAGCTCAACTCTCTACTGATGAAGGGAGGGAGAAGGATCGGTTGTCCTTTTGCAAGGTGTATGGTAAACACCACCGGCAGCTGCTAACTGCAGTGAAAACACTCGGCATCTCTGATTGACCTGCTTTGTATGTCTCAGATTGGATGCCCCAAAACCTGCAGCATGGGAGTTTCAGCTGACGACTCCAGTGGACCCAGTTATACTGCTTCCAATATTTTTTCAGTGTTATTTTTTATACTGGAGAGATCTTGTCCACCTCCCGTAGTTCTTTGCTTTCTAGCCCCTCCAGCATTTCCTTTCTGTTTCCATAGTACCAGGACTAAATTAATCCTTATTTCACCTAATGCAAAGCTGGTCCCTGAGCACCCCTGTGTCTCTCCCTGCTTCTGCTGCGCAGTCCTGGGTCATGGCAGGGCTCTGCTATTTTGCTGGAGAGGAAAGTTAAAGGCTTTGCCCTCTGTGGTGATTCTAGCACTGCCTGTTCTGAGTTTGAGATCTACCTAGGGATGCTCTGAAGGCAGAATTCCTCACATAAGGCATTTACAACTAACAGAAAAATGCCTTTAGGGAAAATATTGCTAAAATTCATCGAAGAAACAAGAGTGGATGCATTTCTAGGTTTGTGCGTAGTACTATCAGAGGTGTGAGACCAACATAGGTTTAGGGACCAAAGCCTGCTCTGGCATGGTGAGCTTAGGCATCTATAGCAGCAAAGGAGGAGCAGCACAGTGCTGTGACCACTCTGGTAAAAAGACACAAACTAAGCCATTTTTGTGTGTCTACACGGGAACGCTCACTATGCAGTGCTGGGACTTGCTTTTCTGGAGCTGTAAAGTGCTCTGCCACCAGTTGTCCCACTGGTGTTCTCTCCCAGAAGCCATTCTCTGCCTCCATCCTCAGTTGAACTAACATGCACAGGCATGGTAATATTCTGCTTTATATGGGGATTTTTTTTTTTCTGCCTTTGACAAGAAAACGGCGCTACAGTATTGAATATCCTCTCTAAATTTAATAGAAGGACCTAGAGTACTAATGCATTGCAGCTCTTTGAACTGAGACAAGTCATGTAATAGAGGATTCATGCCAAACTGAAGCTGCTGTTGAAATAGAAGAGTTGAGTGTAATAAATATCCCCAGATACTGGAGAAGTCAAAGCCACTGTCTTCCGTTCTCCATGTTATAAGTAAATGCAGAAAAACATGCTGTCCATGCATATCTAATGTGCTGGTTTGAATTCATGAATGTAGAAGCATGAGACTGGAGAGAGAGGAACACTATTTTTTTTTCTGTTGGTAAGATACACCCCATACCTCCTTGCTCCTCACAGCATGGTGGGTCACCTGTGACCTCCAGCCAAGGTCAGGCTCTCTGTTTTCTACCTGCTGTACAAACACATAGTAAGTAACAGCATCTGTTGTAATAAATTTACAGTGTAAATAAACAAGGTCAGTAAAGGATTTAGAATGAGAGCGCAATTTTATGGCTGGCTATCTGAGGCACAGAGGAATTAAGTTACTCGGCCAAGGTCACATCAGAAGTCAGCTGGAAGGCGAGGACTTGTTGCAGCTCTTGGAGGTACACATCCAGATCATCTGGGGAGCACGCAAAGAGGGCAACTGGCCTGTTTTGTCACACCTGCAGTCCCTCCTGTATTTTGTGATTGTATGTGTGGAAACTGTTTATCAAACACATAATTTTATAAGTCCTGTGAACAGTATACAGTTGGTTGTTTGTGGGTTGTGTGTGGGGGGGTTGTGTTTGCATTCTAAACTGTAGTGTGTGCAAGCAAAACTCTTGGTTTTGCTTTTAAAGCCCAGAGACCATTAGCAATGTAAAGTCAGATTTTATTTCTGTAGGTAACTGCGATGAGTTTGGAGTTATTGCTGAATCTCAAGATCGCCTTACAGTCTTGGTGTTTGCTGTTACCAGTCCACAACCAGGGCCTTGCAGGTTAGTAGGGGACGTGCAAGGAGCAGCCCTGTAGAGTTGCTGGGTGTCCTAAACCTGAAAGTGTGCACAGGACTTCACAAGCCATTCACCCTTTGCTGACACATTTGCCACCTTCTGATTGTGGAGCGGTCTGTGTTCAGTTTCCTGGGGGCGAATGAAAGAGAGGAAAGACTACATATGCTGCTTTCTATCAGAAAGCGTCAAAATTTACACTGGCAATCACAGAAACAGGTATGAAAACACAGCACTTCATTAGGATTGTACTTAACAGAAAGGGGCTTCTCCACCATCCAATCTACAGGTGGCTCCCCGCCGGAGGAAACCCAGAGGGCTGGCATACCCAGGCGGCAGGCATTACATCGCTCGTGCTTCGTTGCCTCTAAACCATCTCCCTTCACTCACAATGGCATTTCTCATTCCTATTTTCCTTCCCACTGGTTGTGCTGTCTGGATGCTGGGACAGGCATTTCTGCTTCATGTCTTTAGGTTTCCTTAGTGAACACATCTACTGCTTTGCTTATACGTCTTGTTTCTCCCTGGCCTCTCCTAGCACTATCATCTGATGATAGACATCTCATCTGTACATTTAATAATTTATTTTATAAACTCTGCAGGTTTCATTCTTATTCAAACTTCACATAAATATGTAATGTGAAATAACTGATGGTGAGTTTGGGTAGCTGCTGCATGTGTGGTGCTCATCTTACGGGGAGGCTTCTTCTGGGGCCCTGTCCCAGCACACTAGTTACACATCGTAACAAACTTTTTGTGGAAACATTTCTGTTCAGTGTGGAAGACTATTTTGGAAGCATCGTTACACCACCCTGACTGCAAACTCTCCCTGTGAGGCTAGTATCCCTCTCCCTTCTCACCAAGCCTGCAGACCTGCTGCCACAGATGAGTCTGTGTAGCAACAGTGCAGCAAAGCTCAGACTGAGGATGGCACAGCTTGGTAATCTTTTCCAAAATGGAATAAACTCAAAGCCAACACTACCATTTAGCCCCCAGGGACCTTGGTCTTCTGGGGAGTGGGGTGGGTTGCTAGCACAATTGCTTTCCCTCTCCCTCTTCTGGATGACTTTTCTTCAAAATTAACTGCTTTATTCTGCATGTTTAATAGGTGAGGCTGATAGCAATCTTTCTTGCTCATGTCATCCCACCAGTCAATGAAACTGTCTACAAAAGGAACAGAATCCGTAACTTCTTTCCCCTCCACCACGTGTTGCTTAAAGAAAGGGGATAAATGATCTGACTCCATCTGGTGTGGATGTTGCTTCCATTTTTGATTCAGGATCGCCATGTCTGTAAGACTAATACAAATCTTCTAGGTGGTAAGCACAAAAAAACGGACCAATTCAAAGCCCTTGTTGCAGTCCATCTTGGCTCTGTAGAAGATTATGTGATGTGTAAGCAAGTTCCTTTGGATCCAAGATGAAGCTATCTTTTACAAACTTGTCTGTATCTCAGGTCCTATTTCAATGTTGATGCGTACTGATTTTCTTCACCCTCATTGCTTCACTATTATTGGTTTGGCATACCTGATTTGTGCACCGATGTATGTCACAAAGTATTTACTTAATGGTATTAGTAATATTCATTTATTCATTGTATTCTAGAAACAGCAGGCATTTCCAGACATCTAGCAGGGGCCACCTCTGATCTAGAAAAACTGCCAGGTTAAGGGAAGGAAGTCAAGTCTATGACACCAGGCAAACAATACCCTCACTCAGCAGATCATATACGTAGTGTTTGCGCCAGCACATTTAGTGAACGTGTTCAGCCATATAGAAATACCTGTGTGTGCTGAACGACATATACCCGTTGACACAGGCACAGCAGCTAACACCGCAAAAGTGGCCGTATTGAAGAGTCTTAAAATTCACAGTCAGGGAGATCTTCCTGATAACTAATCCTGCATTTCAGTCTGGATTTAGTAAACAAAGCACCAGTCTGGGAGTCATTTAGCAAAGGTGAGTAGAATTCCTGCTCTACCCATAAAAATGTGTGTATTTCAGTGAATTATATATTAAACATTCCAATTTATGGGACAAATACTAAAATATCAATTTTTTTGGCCCCACAAATATTGTGAAAGAAAGATATTGCTGTCTTCTCCCGTAGATTGGCTTGGACAAAGGTGCCAAATCAGAGAAAATATATGTGTCAGAAACATATGTATTACATATATTCATAAGAATTGATAGAATTTTTATATTCAGTCTGTGTGATATGTACTTACTTAATAAACCATATATTTCATATGTGATGTGGTGTATTGAAGAAATGTATTTAGACATGTAAAAGTACCTGCATAAGCTGGATCATACTCACGCACATCTATATAAACACACACACAGAGCTAGGTAGATAGATATAATGTGGCAGAATGACCACAATGGCAAACTGTTGCAGAAATATCCAATGCACAATATGAACCAAAGTAAAAACATAAATGAGACATTTTAGGGAAATCATGAATGCCTTTTATTTCTGCATTTGGAAGCTGAATGTTGCCTTGCTCTGGGTCTCTTTTTCCCAAAGGTTAGCAAAGTGCTAATTACAAAGTGTGAGGAGCATTCAATTTCCTAACAGAATTTATTCTGAAACCATTTTTACTCTGAGCCTCCCAAAGTTGCCACAATTTACCCTCTTCAGTATTGTTCCTTCAAGTTTTTTGGAAACTGTCTTTTAAGAACTAGAAAAGCTTCAACAAAAGAAACTAATTCAGTGAAAGGGTATTTCTGAAGTACTAAAACAGTGTAACATTTCTGTTCAAAGAAACACACAAACGAATCAATCAATGAGGGATTAAAACATGGCAAAAATGGCCTAAAAAATAAAAAAGTTTAAAAAGAAACTTTCAGGGATTGAGCCCATCCTTATTCAGTTAGGCAGCAGATTTTGGTGACTGAAATAGAAACAGGAGCAGGCCCGGTAAATCAAATCACGATGGTGAATGAAGGAAATATCTACATCTACAGATTGTAGGTGACACATTTTTACCTTGAAATGAATTTTGTAGTCTGGAAAAGCTCTCCCACAAAATCTGTAAGTTTAAAAAAAGTAATAACATTTTGCAAGCAGACTAATAAAACTTTTTAAAACATTTTTTTAATAGGCCATAGAATATAAAGTGAGGTTAATGAATCAGGGGCCATTCTGGTCTCATGAAGGATGTTACCTATGTCAGATGTCACCTGGGCATCAGGGCTGTGATGCTCGGTGGCTACCGGAGAGGCAGGTTGAACTCTCCAGGGACAGCAAGCGCACACTCAGTAAGAGGAAGGAAGAAACTGCAGGTCTTGAATCATAATCCTAATTAAAATACTGAACGACATAATCATGTTACCTATTACTGCTATCAATGGTTACTGGAGGCAGTAGATGTGGCAATTCACATGTGACATGGAAAATGATGAATACGAGAGAGGAAAACTCCCAGAGCATACATACAGTAACACAACAGGGAAAAGGCATGTACAAAGCAGATCATGCTATCCCAAGGTTAATAAGCAAAACTGTGGCAACGACTGAAAGTATGGAGCAAGACACTTTTAAGATACAAATGAATTAATTATTGAAGACATATGCTAAAAGAAGACAGGATAATATCAAAAAGCTTTCAATTATTTATACTTTATTGCACTGAATCTCTAAGCGATGTGTCATGCTTTGTCTCATAACGGGGCTGTGTAGGGAGAGCAACCACCGGAATACACCACCAGCAATTTGTCTCCCATCAAATTTATGGTCATATAGATCCACTTCCTCATTTACAAGTGAGATTTTATACAGGAATGACTTACTGAAAATTCACCTGCTGGGAAAATAGCTTCATGATCACTGGTCTGAGTGTGCATACGCATAGCAGGCAGCTAAAAGGGTGTTACTCAGAAATACCCTTTACTATTAAAAGAAAACAAGGTTTATGCAATCTTTGTCATTGTGAAACATGGTGCTATTTATCTGGCTTTTTATTTTTAAGTAGTATTCTGATAGCTTGTTAGGCATACTTCATTCTATTAAATTGGGCTATGATTTCTTGGGCTCTGACAAAATGTCTGATTTTTTTCCACTGTCAGCTCTTGCATGTGCTCTCTCTCCGCCCCCCTGCCCCACCACTTTGAGATAAACCCTACATAACTGCAGCATGCCAGCGATGTTTGGCTTTGCACAGAGAAGGGCATATCTCATTTGTGTTAAGGAGATTACACCCACTTTAATCATCTGTATGTTACTGATATACTTATGCACATGTTTAGAGTAGACCAGACAGAATATTTTATTCATTACACAGAAATCAGAGCCCAGATAGGGCGTTTCAGTTCTTGCCTGGAGTCATGGTGTGTCTGTTGGCTATTTGCTTCTAGCAAGGTGGATGCTTGCCTGGGGGAAAACCTACCTGAAAGTCAGCAGCTGCAGGTATTCCCACTCCAGTCCTTTGCTCCTTACCAGGTCTCAGGCCCCAGCCCTTCCATCCGCTGAAAGTATTTTGGGGATCATGTGGCTTCACTGTCCTCATGGAGGCAGTGTGCCCCTTGCACCTTGGTACACCTTTCTCCAGGTACCTCAGATGGGAGTGCTGGTTCTTTGATAAAACAAAAATTGAAGCGTCCGGTTGAAAGTCTAGCAATGAAAGAGTACTAGTAAAATAAAATTTAAATCACAATTCTAGCTTAAATTTAAAATGTATTTAACAGTCAGTTAATGGTTGGCAATGGGGTGGCTGGACATTATGGCTGTGTGAGACACTACACACTGTTGCTCTTTTCTGAGTCCATCAGCAAGCCTGACATCCCTGGCCTGACATCATGATGCCTGTCATAGGATGTAAAAGGCTGTGATTATCCACACAGATCAGTAAAGCCATGATTTCTGAGAGATAACCAGCATGGCATAAAGTCCATGTTTGATACGTAAATGACACTGATGACAGACTGAGCAACAACTGCTTTGCACTAGCACTTTGCACCTTCTAACCTGAAATTACTGTGAATTCAGGATAGAGGTTTTACAAAAATATTGAGTGCCTATGTGGAACTCTCTTTCAGAGAAAGTGGCAAGCGCTACAATTTTTTTTATCATACTAGAATCACAAAATTTGACATGCACCTGCATATTTCCCTTGAGTCATAAAAACCACAGCCTAAAACTATTTTTAAAAGCCCCAAGATATTTTATTCTGTACTAAACGTGCACTTCATTCAAGCAAATGATCTCTTTCTTCCACACAGCAGAGAACAAGGATTCAGCCTGCTGGGCTTACCACCTTTTGTGAGCAGCTTTTGGTGTGCCTGCGGCGAGGCAAGCCCATGCTGCTGTCAGATGTTTCCCTGTTTCCTCTAACAGGCAACAGTGGAAGCCCCCAAACGCTGGCTGTGGCTTGTGGGTATCCCTTCCTCATTGCTGCCCCAATTTTCTTTTTTTTCATGTTTTTCAGTGTTCTTTCCTTAGGAAAAAATGGATTTCTTTAATAAGTACTGATTTTAGGGAATCTATTGTAGCCTTCTCAAAGGGGCTGGAGCTTTGACTTACAGAAGCATTGATAAGCCCTAATTCATCCTCAATGACCAAGGTACATTGTTCTTTTAGAAAGGAAGTTACAATCTAAATTTAGCTGAAGTCAACAGGAAAAATAATCTGAAGAACCTGCTTAAATGGTGCAAACTCATTTTCTGAACTGTGTGAAATTTTACTGACCTGTCTAGGGGAAAAGAAACCACTGAGATGAGATTCTGAATGTGAAACGTTCATCCTGAATATTACATTTCATTCAGAAAGATGCAAACACATGAAGATGAGCATTTCAAATGAAAACACCTTTCTTTCTGCCCTGAAAACATTTCTGGTGGACTGATAAAGTCAATGTGTTCATGTATCTAGTGAATGTTTGCATATGTGTGCACACACTCACACCACACAAGCACACGCACTCACTCAAAGTATTACCCAACAGTCTTCATTTCCAACAGGTAATATCAGATTGGATACAGAGCAATTGTGACATGGTCACATCTGGCAATGCGGGTCCAGGCAACTGACATCACATCCACATTCTGCTGGAATGAGGAATGAAGGAAGTGATTTTTTTTCTGTCTTGATGAATTGCTTTTTGATGGGGAGGCTTTTCTTCAGCAGGAATTTGTGCACAGTCTGTAACACCTAGTATGACTGCATGCCTGAAAAATACTATAAAATGCTTTATAGCTTGCTGCTCAGGTCTTCCATAAACACAAATACTATGATTCATTTGAATAGCACCTTTACATCAGCCAGGGCTGCTGTTTCTGCCAGGCAACCACAAAAGTCAGTCAGCAGTGCACAAGAATTGCACAATTATCATAGGAATCTTCATGAGCTCTTTCTGAAGCTAATGAAATACCATGATCTTTTCCTATCATGTGTACCATATTATTTGGCAAGAAGCTGAGATTTTGCAAAGTTGTAAGCACGTCCAATGCCAACACATGCATGAGATAGCCTAGCTCTGCCTTTGAGAACAGCAGCCCCCTGCACCTTCAACAGCCCTGGGACTAAGCATTTCAAACAGTGCTTTCCAAGCTCCCTCTATTCTCCTCCAAAGCTCCCAGTCTCTAAGATTGAAGTAATTCACCAGTTAGGGATCATTCACTAGAGAAATATATAAATACCTTTCCTATACCAAGTCTTTAAAAAGAATTGTAGCTGGTATTTTTGCTTCAGCTGTGGATCGTAGTTCCCATGCCCTTGTAATTTTGGATCTCCTGAGCACTACCTGGATGAAGGATTTTGTTTTTCAGAAGTCATGTCAATGCATGCTCCATGATGATTTAAAAATACAACAGAAAGATAGCTGTGAATGCTTTAATCTGTGATTCCCACAAGTCTCTGAGGACTGTGTACATTCCCACACTCCTAATCACTTCTGTAAAGGCAGTTTGTTGTCTTTGTCTTATGTCTGGTGAACTTTGGGAAGAAAGTAGGTAACAGCAACAGAAAACATGCTCATCAACAAATACTGCTTACATGAAAATAACTCTTAATCCTGTGAAATATCTTCCTTTCTCTCAGATTTTTCTATTGTGCTTTCCAGGGGGCACTAAATGTTGAAGGCACACCACGTACTGGGTAGCATGTCCTGTGCACCATTGGGGAGTTATGACACCCTCTCCATGGCCCCCAGTGAGGCTGCACCTGGGGTGCTGTGCAGGGGGTTTAGCTCCCTGTTCGAGGGATGTGAGAAACCTGGTGAGGGTCCAGCCAAGACCCTCTCAGACTTCAGGTCCTAAGGCACACGGACAGGCTGAGGGGGATGGGCTTGGGTGGTCTACAAGGAGGAGTCTAAAGTACATTCTGAGAGTTGCCTGCAGTTGTGCAAGGGGTGACTGCCAAGTTGGTGGGGCTGAGAACATCTGGGTAGCAGCAGCCAGTGAGATGAGGCTGCAGCGTTGCAGCTTGAGAGCTCAGACCAGGCACCCTGCTCACTAGGAGGTGGCACAGCACTGGCACAGGTGGCCCACAGAGGGGTCTCCATCCTTAGGGGCTTTAAAGTCTTGGCTAGGCAAAGCCCGAGCAACCCGTCAGAGAGCTGGAGAAAGTCCTGCCTCAAGTGGAAGGTTGGAGGAAAGATCTCCAGGGTGCCATCCCAAACAATACTTCTGTGATTCTCTGATACTTGAACCTATGAGCCATGCCACTGTGCTTCAGACCTTAAATGCACCAGATATTTCTCTTCCTTATTTAAAAGTTAAATTCACACAAGTTTTCTGCCTGTTGCTCTACAGTCCTCAGTACAGGAGGTGTATAGCAAACTGATCCTTCTGCCCCTCCCCAGGACTGTGTGCATTCAAGTAGATGTCCCTGACAGAGAGGCTTGCTGGGGGTGAGGTTTGCTGTTCGTGCAAGGCTTGCCCCCTCCCTGATCTGCCAGCTCGTAGTTGTAGAGCTGGATTTTAACACATCGAACACGGCTGAAGACAAATCACGGACACAGCATAGGTGTAATTTTTGCTTCAGAGCAATAACATATCCACAGCAGCTAGATGTCTCAGCAGCAGAATTCAGGGTTTTACTTCTACTTTTCCAATCTGAGAGTTCATGTGGCTGTGAGACAAGGGCAATGGGCCTGAGTTTCTCAAGGATTGAATCTCTTGTGTGCGCTAGGGAAGAAGATTTTCCCAAGAGAGCAAGGAAAGAGGATATTGTGAAACAGTGGAGAAGCTTGTAGTAGGCTTTCTGTCTCTCTTTGACTTTGCAAAAACATGTTTGCTCAAGTTTTCTGAGATGCAGAAATTAATCTACAGGGAAAGTGATGAACCAAGATCACACCGACCCACAAATGGAAATACCTCAAATAAGAGCACAGAAAGAGGATCTATATGTCTATTTATATCTGTCTATTTATCTATCAATCATCTAATGATGACGCTTTCATGGCAACATCAGAATTACACCTGAAATCAGTCCACCTAATGCCTGCACCTTGACTGCTAAAAATCACTCTCCCTTCAATCAATCAGCTTTTGCAACTGCCACTGGCATGAACCACTTAATGAAGACAAGCCACGGTGGTTATGCACATCTGAACTTCTCCATCCAGGCATTTGTTCATTTACTTTCATAATTTTTATGGCTTTTTTGTCATAGGAAAGTCCTCTGTGAAGACACGTTAGCTAAGCTTACAATGAGAGAGGAAAAGCGAAAGTAATCCCCAATGGGCAATATCTCAGCTCCTGCTGTAAAAAGGGATTAATTCAATTACATTAAATACATGGCATACAAGAATGGGGGTCAGGGTCAGTGACAGGAACAAAGTGACAAGAGCTAGTGTCTTATTAGCATAGCAGTGGTGAGAGAGAGGAGAAAAACCTATGGCAAAGACATAGGAAGTAAGGAAAACACCTTCAGACAAGTATTTGGGAGTGACTTACCTTTACGATTGTCACTGTGTAAACTTCTAAAGTAATTTATAATCACTTAAGAATCCCCCATCTTACTTATCTTCTATTTTTGGCACTGCTTTTCAGTTACTTCCTAAATCAATGTGGTTGGTTGCTGTCCTTCTTTTTTGCCAGTGTTTCCAGTCTATCTCCTCTTTATCATAAGTTTTTTTCTTTATGATTTTCAATAGACATAAACATTTCAAATTAGATCCAAGTAACCTATTGACTTCCATCCTTTCCAGTAGGAGTAAATTAAAATCCAGTACTTTTTCTCTAGGATTTAATCTTAAAACCTACAACTACCTCACAATAGAAGGTAACAATAACCCATCATGCATAACACATGTGGACTTTTGCAACTCCACCTGCATTTAAGCACTTATCATCACAAATTTTAGCCAACTCTGCAGGAAACTCCAGAAGAAAGAAAGAAAAATCCTTTCCCCATATTTTTTCTCTGCTAATATAATCAGCCATTTCTCTTGCCTTTTTCATCCTTGTTCTTTGTTCTGACACAAAGTGTTAGAAAATTCTAGACTGTTGCTTAGAACTCACACCTTTCTCAGAAAAATTGTCCCATCACCTTTCACAAGCTAACACGTGTAGGTTCACAGCACCAGGCTTTTTTTTGCAAAATTTACTGCAATATTCCATTACAAGGTAAGAAGTATCCCAGATGTGACCATAAGTACACCTCAGCTTCAGCCTTGTTTTTACCTTAAGTTATTCTTTACCCATCAGACAATTCTCCCCAGCTTTTGATTACACTTCTTGTCCACAGCTACCTTCAGAGCAGGAGCTGGCACACTCTTTTTGCAGGGATGTGATTGAAATGAGACACCTGCAGTTTCTGCATAGTGTGTGCTCTTAAGATGGAATTTCAATATGTGCAAAAAATACTGTCTCGGTTGAGGGGTATGGAAAAAACTCCCTGCCTTTGTAAATGGATGGCTATTTTAGCTCTGACTGCTGTCACTAAAAAGGTCCAGCAAATGTGTCTCTAAAAATACAGAGATTATTTTTCAGCTATAAATAGAAGCTTTGAGAAATGAATACAAACCTCAGAGAGATTTTAGTGGTTGCAAACACATGTAATGGCATGCCCTGTGGTAGATGTAAGCCACCTTGCACTTATAGCAAGAGGTAAGAATGTGCAGCTGGGTGATGGATAAACACTGATGAGCCACATGTTCAGCCCTTTACTCAATATTGTTTGTCTGGGTATCTGGTCTGAGTCTTTTGAATAAAATACAGCTACAAGCTTCCAGTCAAAGACAGCATGAAGATGGGGTCAAACTGAGATCCATCATGTCAGCCCAGCTGGTGAGCTGGTTAGGGTTAATTCCACCAGGCCAAGATGGTTCAGGCCCATGGTCTACCCCGCCTTGCAAAAACTACAAGTATGCCTGGGGGATGCACAAGGGCAGCGCTTTTCCCCTGCCCTGTGATGTCTCCTTTACAGCAGAGGTCAAATAAATCAACCAGTCACAACCTGAACTGTATCTGTCATCTCTGTCATGGCTTAGAAAGATGCACAAATTTTCATGAGCATGCATCTGGCAAGGTAATGAGCAGTGTTATCTCTTGAGCATGACACAGTCCCCAAATAGTGGCAACTTAGTGTTTGCTCATTTCCTTTTTATTTCTCTAACTACAAGAAGACTGCCAAGGAACAAGTAATGCTCCTCATTACCAAAACTGAAATAACCAAAATTCCAAAAATGCCCATCGAAGTGGTCTGCTATTTTTACCCAAAATGAAGATGTGCCAAAAACTCCTGAAAGTGCATGAAGGACCTAGCAAAAAGTTGTTGGTTTATGTGGAAAGCACTGAAATGGCAGAGTCTTACAAATGCCTCAGATCAATACTGAGCTTGGCTTGCCGAAGCACACAAAGGATGCTGGGGCTGGAAATCAGGAGCCGCTGACTCCCTTGTCTGTTGCTAAACTGCTAGCTCATGTCTTTCTATTAACGTCGGTAGTATTTTTAGAAATGCTCCATGTTACTCTTTTCACTTACCCATTCAAATATATTTGTTTTCTCTTGACCTCTTGGCTGAACAGTGGTTATTGTTTTCACCTTTTACAGCAAAAGTGACCGACTTTTGGAGATACTGCCACATTCCTCTTCATGTCTCCTGACTCTAAACTAAGGGCAGGCTACCATAAAACCAGCGTCTGCTGTCCTTGCTTCTGTTTATCAGTTTCTTAGTCCTTAACTTTTACTAGGCCAATTAGTTTCCCGTGTCTTGTCTGGTACAGTTTGTTGAGAGAGGATGTTTTGTGCTTTCTTGTCTGGTACAGTTTGTTGAGAGAGGATGTTTTGTGCTTATAAAGATTTTAATTAAAGGTTAACTCAAATATCAGGGTTTAACAGCCTCTAGAACTCAATGTACAATATGCTGATCTGTCTGACCTGGCTAATCATGCTGTGGGCTAATTGGTGCCATGACGGGTGCAGCACTAGCGGGGGCATGGTGAGAAAAACGGGAGCTGCACCCCTGCATAGGGAACCCATTTTGCTCAGCAATGCCAGGAGGAGCACAGCTCTTTGACGCAGCTTTGCTCAGGGTAGAAACTAGCATTGTGAAAGATCAGATGACAGCGGGCCTCATAGTTTAGCCTGATGCCTGTGGAAGATTGAGGTTTCTTCCCTGAACTGGCTGGGAATTTTTTTCAGCAAAGTGTCCCTTTTTTAATGAACTTCTGATGGATTGTCAAACCTGAAACTTTTCATGGGGAAGGGACAGTTTCCCTTAGTTTCTGAATTGAAGACAGTACTGCTATGTCCACTTGGAAATGAGATTGTGACACCGTATTCAATCTGTGAAAGCACAAAAAACCAGGAGCAGTCCAGAAAACAAATTGAACTACTAGGAAAGAGGACAGCAAGCATATACTTGTGATGCTGTGTAAATCCCTGGTGTGCCCACATGCTGGATGGTCTGTGCAATTCTGTTTCTGAGTCTCAAAGGGGATATGGGCAGGGGATGACCAGAGGCAAGGCACAGCCTCTGCCCAAGGACTGAGAGGGTTTTACGTTGGAGGGGATCTCACAGGGTGGAGGTGAGTGGGCTCTGTAGACACCTGAGAGCTGCGGGCACGTGGGGAGAGGAGCAACAGCTCAATGCCTTTTCCATCACATGTTGTGCTGCAGGGACACAGATCTTTGCATGACCTGCAGCTGAGCCAGGGAACTCCTGGACACAGGATAGGGTAGGTGCTAAAGTCCCACGGTGATGTAAAAGGCACTGAGCTTCTCAAACCAAAAGCCACTGGGAGCTGCTAATTACAAACCTAGCTGCCCTGGCTGAGGAAGTCCTGGGCTGCCAGCTGCTGCTGGGGCAGTGTTCGGGGGCAGCTTCATAACACACTTGCTCGGCCCTGCCCCAAGCACCGGCTTTTGGCAGCTGCCAGTGATGGGACACAAGGTGAGATGAAGATTTGGTCTAACCTCGTACAGCACTTCCTATGCAATAACTTTTTGAAATTCCTTACCTGCTTTGTTTCAATGCTTCCTCAGCAGAAAGTGTAAGTTTTCCAGAGACAAAGGTTTTGTTTCAAAGAACAAGGCAGTTTCAAAGGACAAAAATAAATAATATCTGGTATCTGAATGAAATGTTTAGAAATTATTCTTTGCACATTTTTCCTGAGTATCAGGGAGATGCTTTGTAACCCAGATGAGCAGGCCTGTGTGAGATGCTCAGTCAGGCATGTTGGAGGTTTCTCAATTCCTAAACACTTATGTTTTAAAAGTCTGTTAAAAACTGTTTGAACACTTCTTAGTAAGAAAGGTTTCTTCACAAAGGACTGTAATTTGCTTCAATGGGAAATGGAAATAAACAATTCTGCCTTTAAAGAGCTCTGCTTTTTCAATGCACATACCTTTCTCTACATGCACAGTACCAGGAACTGCTACTAGCTGAACTGCCCTTCACACAAACAAATATAAAACATATGAACAATTGTCTAAACTGGAGAATGCAAGGTTTGTATTCTTCTCAGAAAGTTGAACTTAAAGGATACCCAGTCAAGAATTTTGCACTGATTGATTGTAAAAGGGAAAAGATACAATCTGCCAAAATGGAAAATCCTGTATTCCCTGTAGAATCAAAACTTTTTCTCAAAACCAGCATGCACAGAGGAGGTAAGGCTCTAACTGCTGTTACACTGGGATGAAGAAAGTTTACCATAAAGAACGTTAATGAAGCTATTAAGGGTGCAGCCTCATAAACCCACGTCAGGCTACTTTTGTGACAATGGGCACAGATCGGGATCTGACATGAAGTGCACTTAGGGAAGCCTGTTGGAAGCAGCTGTGGATACCTATAAACTGTAACTTCCTAGATTCAGCTAAAGCATCTCTCAAACTGATAAGAGAGGAGACAGAGACAGGACTACATGCTCATATCCTCATCAACATCTTGCCTACTGGCCTTGTTCAAGGAGGCTTCTACAGAGTTCTTGTCATTTAGGAAGAATCCTGAGGGAGGGTGAGCAGGGTAAACAGCACCCGCCTCACCAAGGAGACAGTCAAGGCAATCCCTGTGGAGTACAGCTTGCAATTAAAAGCCCCTGTGACTGGTGAAGGGGAACAGAAATTGCACTATAAATTGCCTCCTGTCATCCATCTATAGAAAGCATCCTGCTTTCACAGATTACAAGAAACAGGGCCACCCATCTTTTAATTGCTGAAGGATACTGCATGGCTTTTAACCGCAGGGATGCGAACAGCTGAGGCTGTTGTTTCTCACCCATGTGGGGTAGGCTCTGGTGGGAGTCTGTCCCATGCTGACTGTAGTACAGGTCACTTGAGCAGGCATGGAGATGACCTAGGAGCCCAACTAACAAAGCTCCTGGGATTTACCACAGTGAGGTTGTCTGTGGAAGAGTCTTCTGCAAATGCCATCCGCGTTTGAACGTGCAGGATTCACTGCTACTGCGAGGGCTGGCCAGCTGTCCAGAGAAGCGCAAGGCTATGGTCTGGTCACTGAGATTTATGGCCTTACATGATGCACTTCTGAGCCAAAGACAGATGGCTGCCAATTGCAAAACGAAGGTGAAATGCCCTCCCTCCTAATGGAGGTGGAATTTTCTTCTGTTAACATTTTGCAAGACATAATGATGCATGAACAGAGGTTTTCAAGACAACTCTGGTGCAGTTACCTGCTCTTTCGGGAGCTATGCAGAACATTTTTTTACTCTAGTTAATTACTGAGTCCCAATAGCATTTCATGTTTACATGCAAGCAGTCTTTGCTCTGAAGAGCTGATGGGTTTATATATGGATGACAAGCTCTTGTTTTGAAACTTTTTTTTCTTCCTGTGCTTTCTTTTTTTTTTTTACAGCACTGGATAATTTCTTGTTTCTTATTGCACGCATTGACTGTACCTTCCTTTTTATGTATTTTCAGGGCATTTGTTACGTTAGTTTTTTTGCAAGGTCTGTGCTAGGCTCTCACCTTGTCAGAAGTCCCTGCTGGGAAGACTCCCATTGGAAACGCTCCAGCTCTTTGAAGGAACATGGCTTTGTCCAACAGGCACCCACCTACTCCTGGTGGCCACACAATGGAGACAAGTTGTGCTTAAGGATTTGCATACTGGAGCCTCCGTCCCACTGCACATTGCTAAGAGATGTGGGGAAAAGGAGGAAAACTGGGAAGATGAAGAAGGACAGTGATAAAGAACAGGTGGAGGCCTGATGAAGCAGAGCTGATAGGTGATAATGACTGGTAGCATTAGAGCATGAATGAGGGAAAAGGTAAGAAATGAGGGAGCATCTAGAGATGGTCTGATATCTTTGCAGCACCTGGGTGTCTGGAGTGATACTAGTGCTGCCAGTGGGCAAACAGGAGCCAAGGGACTACAGCAGCAGCTGCTGCTGACCATGGGGGGTGGGTGGCCTCAGGGGAAGAGGAAAGTGGCTGAGCTGTGCAATGCCCTTGGCCCGAGGCCCCAGAGTCAAGGGTGCTCTTTCCCAGACTTCTCACTGCCTTTGGATGCCTTTCCTAGGCTTGCTGGTTTGGTCTTTCTCCTGACGGCATTTCTGTTCACTGTGTGCACTGGCTTCCAGTGGGTTGGTCACCACGCCTCTTCTTGTGGCTAGCAGCTTGCCCCGAGGATGTGCAGCTCTCTTCAGGCTGGTTCCTGGCACTGCCAAGCATGGAGACCGGAGAACCTGTCCTCTGGAAGCACTGCGCTCTGCCTGGCTCCTCTCTTGGAGAGAGATCTGTTATATGGCCCTTTAAGTCAGACCTGCAGCAGCTGCTGTCATGGTTTGTAACTAGGCCATAGGAGTTAACTGAGTTATTCCTTCCTCAAGAGCTTAACTCCTGACACAACATTAGAGAAAGAGAGGGAGTTTTGATTTAAAACATTGAGGTGAGAGCATTGGCCTAGAAAATTGCTCTATTGCTTAATTACACTTACTGATTTTTAAAAAGAAGCCTTTTTTTTGTTATGAATTCAGCTGGCTTCTGCTTCTAGCCATTTGATCTTGTTAAGTCCCTGCTCGCTGAAGACCTCTCTGCTAGTGGTAATCACATCCACATGCAGCTACTCCTGGACAGGGAGCAAGTCACCTTTTAACCTTTCCTTGGCTAAATTGACTAGACTGTGCTTCTTTGGTAAACAGCTTTTCCTGGACCTTCCATCCTTCTCCTTGTTTTCCTCTGAGCTCTTTTCAATGCTGGAATGTGTCTGTCATGGAGGCTCCCAGAAGAGGTGTGGGATTCCATAGTGGCTCTGCAAATGCTACATATAGCTATAGGGTAACACCTCCCTACTTCTTCTGGTCATAGTCCTGTGCTTATTACTTATTTTGTTAGCCATGCTGGCAGGACAGGCTCAGTAGGTTAACCTGCTTGACTCTGAACCTTTTTGAACCCTGGCTTTCCAAACTATGACTGTATTTGTGTGTCCTATAACCATCAGTCCTACATGCATTTCTATAGACATAATGCAACATGTTAGTATGAAACTGTCTTACCACTGGGATACAGATCTGACAGCAGTCATGACCCGATCTATTCACCATTCCATTCGTTCTGCCTCATCTTCCAACTTTTCCAGCTGTATGTTTGTCATCCTCTAGAGGAAAATACATCAAATAGCACTGGACTGTGAACAGACTCCTTTGGCCCACCAGAAATTCCTCCATTTATCATCTATCTTTGTAACTTTGAGATCTAGCAGCAGGCAGACATCTGAATATGGGTCTGCCAAGCTGATACAGAAAGGTGTCTTCTGGCCAAGTTTATACTGGTGGGTAGGGTTTATCCAGTGTCTGTCTCAAAACTGGACAGAAAACTGCTGAAGTAGTGCTTGGTAGAGATCCAGGATCTGTGTACTTCATAATTCATTCCAGTCTTCAAACCATGGCCAGTCCCCTGTGGCTGATTAACAGTAATTTTCCAGGAGTTAAACTACGAAGTATGTTATGAAGGCATGCATAGAAAAAAAAAAAGGGGGGGGGGGGGGGGGGGGGGGGAGAAACAAAAGCCCCCAAAAGAGCCCTTCCTGGATTTGGTAGCAGCAGAGTGAGAACTGTGGTAGCTCTAAGGAAGAGATGAACATAGAAATGCAAGCTTGCTGGGCTTGCGTCTCTGTGCAGGACAGAGACATAAATTAGGCCAGCTGTTGCCAACTGTGTGGGGTGGGCTGGTTGGTGGGTTTGTTTGTTTGTTTTTACACCTACTGATCTGAGCTCCTTGCCCAGCTCCTGGGACTGCTGTCACCCAGATAGCTGGGGCCAGGACGGACAGTTAGTTTTGTCCCCCCTGCTCCCCAGCCCCACAATGTGGACATGAAACACCTGGTCCGGCCCCAGGCACACTTCTTCCTCTGCCCGCTGAATTCTGCACCAGGCACAGAGGGCACAGAGGGCAGCCTGCAACTTTTGCTGAAAGTAAAGGCTTGGTAGGTCTGGCAGAGCTAAGCAGGCAAAAGCCTGCTTTGAGGCAAGAAGGACAGCTGGCACACTGGAGAGTTTCAGGATAAAGAGGGACTGGAAAAGACAAAGAGGTAGCAATACGGTTGGGGAGAATACCATCTGAGGATGAGCAAGGGTGCTTGAGCCTGTGTGATGAACAGGACATGGGGCTGAGGGAGCAGGCTGGGGTTGGTGGAAGAGGTTGTTTTGAACTGGAGGATGTGCTCAAGGAGTGGAAAACTTCCAGAGCATTTCATGAAATAATCCTGCACCTCTGAATACGTAATGCTTTTATGCACACAAATGTCCCAAGAAACACTTGACAGAAAAAAGGCATTCACTGCAGGAAAAGGGGGAGTCCAGGCAGCACATACTTCAGCCAAAAGTCCTCCATCCTTTCAGTGGGGAAAGAAAAAGTAGACCCGGGTACTAAGAGGTGAGCATTTGAACAAAGGGGAAGTTCAATGGGTTTGTGCCATCGAATGATTTATATCTTCTCAGCTTTATTGTGGTGAAGATAATAAAATAGAACTAGGTCACTGTGGTTTAAAGGGGAATGATCGCTGGGAGGTTACATATACTGTGTTTTTCTTAATGTATTTACTGAAAACTTCACTGACTAGGTATTTTGCACGTATCAGTGCTTTTTGTGAGGTTTTATCTTTTAGGTGACAGCTTGATTATCTATAAAGTCAAAGCAAACAGCTTTTTTCTCTGCAGACATTCAGTTTCGAATTACTGGCCATCAAACTGGGACCTGCTGGAGTTTTGTGCATGTGATCTCTTCACCTCTCCTTCTTCTCAATTAGCTGTGGATTGACTGCTTAAATACAGCTATTTTTGTCTTCCCTTTTTTTTATACCTACCCTGCAACCTGAGCTCTTCCACAGTGATAAGAACTCATGTTGCTGCTAAAATGAAGTTCTAACAGTCTGATATAATGTCCATTTGTCACTTCTGGAAATGAATTTCCAAATAAAGCCTTGTATATTTTTCTCTATTCAATGGTGAAAAAGCGAACCAGAAGAAATAATAATCATTTTAAAAAACCACACAAACCCACACAACAAAGCCCAGCTATTTACTGTGGAGTGTTTCCTAAAGGCAGCAAAAAAATACAAATGTCTCATTAAAAAGATATTCTATATCTCAGAGGCAGCATAAACAACCATATGATGTGGCAGTTTCTATAGTGACTACTCACTTTCCTTTGAAAACTCACTAAGCAGCCAGACAAAACCAGAGTGACTGGCTGAGGTGTTGTGTAATTATTTCCCCCTGCACACCCCCCCCCCCCCCCCCAAAATACTGAATACACAGATTTTCTACCCTTGAATTGGAAATGCCCCTCCCTGTGAAAGAGCTTTTGTTGCATGATAGAAAGGAAGGGGAGGCTTCAGAAACAGCACAGCAGTGGTGTAGAGAGCAGAAAATTAGTCAACGAGCTGAACTGCCTTCTGGCTTGTGGTCTAGCATTTGGCTGGCTCCAGCGGGACCCTCGGTGGGACTGCTGCCTGCCTGGCATGCCATCCCTGCCTCCGCGGCATCGCAGACGCCTCAGCCTCTCTGTCGTTGGAGGCAAATCACCAGGCAGAATAACGTAAAGAACATTAACAGAAGCACAGTGTAACACTTGGCCTTCCTGAAAACCTCTGAGCTGTGCTGTGGGGTGACAGAGCATAGTTACAGACCTTGGGAGAGAGATACATGCTGGTATTTTCAAGGAAAAAGAAAAGAAAAGCTTTTTTTTTTTTTTTCCTTGAAGCCCTTTGTTCTCTTCCAACATCTTTGCCCTACTTTTATTTGATAGGAGTTTAACAGCAACACTTTTTTTGCTTTGTGATATGAACGCTTTATTGCAGAGCACTGAGTGAAATCATGTACTTGATTCCTGCTGTAAGTTTTCAGCTGATTTTTTGAATGCCTTCTTGAGCACTAATTCCTAGAGAACAGAGAATCAGAGACGGGCTTAGCAGAAGTTTAAGTTTTTCCCCCCTTGCGGCTGCTCCCAGTATATTAGTAGTGTTCCCCTTGACGTTGTCACTCAGAGCTTCAAGAGCTGCCAGACAATCCCCCGTGGCTGACTGACAAGAAGTGGATATAAGCACTTTAGTCATGGGGAAAAAAAACCCAAACCACTCGGTGTCCAAAGAAATATGACTCACCTGAGAGAGCAGGCTGCAGTAACATTGAGTTTAACTTCACCTCTAAAGCAACCCTGCTCCAAATATGTCCTGACTAGTTCTGAGTAAATAATTCAGCAGTGCGTGATTTATTTGATTTGTTTCAGCTCTCCTTCTGCTTACAGAATGGTGGTGAGACAATCCTGATTTCCTATCCTTGAGTTTCTTAGTAAAATTTCCCCCCTCTTCCTGAACCCTGGATTTATGACAGACAATTTGCTGTGAGAATCCAGTGCTTAAGACTGGAGACACATTGACTAGAGCATCAATCACATAGCATTGTTCTGTTACATTTTGGGTTTCATGCCTTTTCCGGATGGATATAGCTTGTGATCAAAAGCTTGGGAGATACTTCTGTTCAAAGAGGGGTGTTTTGGGTATCAAACCTGTGAATTTAAAATTTGTTCTCTGCAGGTACTATTGGAATAAAGAGAAATTGCACCAATAATCATGGGAAATGAGCACAAAAGAAAAGAGTGCATTTCAAGGAATAGTCAGAGAAAAACATGTGCATATTTTTGCTAGTGGTACTTTAAAAGATAAGTTGGCACACTGACCGTGAACTGTTCTGGTGTTAGTTTTATTGTTGCTGAATGATGTTCTGGTGCTAAAACTGAGTACAATTATGCTGTGCCTTTGGAATGACAATCCTGGTTTTGAGGTATTAATATTCTAAGATAGAGTAAGACAAAAGCTTTGGAAAGGAAAAAGGGATGCTGCAGGTTGGGTTTTTGGCAAGGGAAGCATCATCAAAATTGTTTCTGCTCTTAACATACAATGCACCTAGATAATGTTTTAATAAAAAAGAAGTGTGCTATCAAAGTAGATCTTAACTACCCTTAAGTTAAGGAGACTTAGTTGTAGGTGAGATTATGATCTCAGTAACTCATCTTCAGTCTGAGGCAGTATTTTGCTTCTGCACCTGTGACAAATCCAGCTGTTCTAGACGCACTTCATAAAGAAGTGCTGTAAATTAACATGGTCTCCACACATAAATACTGAAGAAAGGGTGACAACCTGGTAAAAATGGTGGTTGCAGCAGTGCTCCAGAAATTAGAAAAGCTGGTTTTAATATCTGACTCTGCCACAGACTTTCTCTGAGACCTTGAACAGACCCTTGAAGCCTGGTCAATCTGAAGCAGTATGTGGTGCATGGTCTGAGCTGCAATACTCTCACTGATGTAGCAGTCCATATGGCAGAGTCCAAAGTTAGGCTTTATAAGGTGCTTTACACTGGAATGGCTTACTGCCTTCTCAGAGGGGAATATACTTTATGGGTATGAACAGTAGTGTTGATGGCTGGGATTCTCAGTATTTCTCAGAGTTGACCTCATTTTCTTCTGTGGGATCAGAATCAAGCTAATGCAGGCTGGCTTTAAAAATCTAGCCCTACAATGCAATTTCAACGTCACTGCTAGCCTTAACTGGTTTGTTTGCAACAGCAACAGAAAATGCCATCCACATAATTTCTGTGACTTCTATATTGTCATTTTAAAGGTGTTCGAAGAATATTAATAAATAATTTCATACCAAAGTGTTGGTTTACTACCTGGCAGGGTTTGTTTACAGATTGTAAATGGATATGCTAATGAAGAAATCAGCTGTGTGATTTATTGAAGTGTTTATCACCTCAGCTGATTTTACTTGAGCATAGATGTATTTGTGAGATTTACATGCAGGCTGGAGAGGAGCTTGGAGAGACCTTGCATTTTTTTCAAGATGCACAGGCAGGCTTTTGTATGAAACAGCACATTCAATTCAGAAATCAGCTTCCTGATATGTGTCCAGTCTTCTCAGAAGACAAGAGCAGTGACAGACCTTGCTGCTGTGACTCATTTGACTGCTCTGTAACCCCATGCTTTCCGCTACATGGGAGCAAGCTGCCGCTTCAGCATTTTCCGCACCCCTAAGGAGCTGGGTTTCCTGGCTATTTTCCTCCCTGGCCTCAGCTCAAGTCCCTCTCGCACAGCGTAGTGCTCTGTCACCCGCCGGTGCCCAGGCAAGTAGTGGACTGGGCTAGTTTTTCTCTTGCTATTTGAGCCTGGCCGTGCTGCCAACAAATGCATCTACACATTTCTAACATATAGCGGAGGAGCATTGGTGACTTTAAACCCTCACGTCTCCTTAAGTCTAGGGTCTGCTTCATTCCACCCCAGCTAATACCTCACCCATTGCATTTTCACATCTTTCATGCTTCATTTTGCAAGTACAAGTGCTCACTTTCAATGAAAGCTCACTTGTTTCCATGTTGCAGAACAGTTTTGAATTGCTAGTAAGGTTTTGCCATCAGCTGAAATCAGAAGAGATAAAAACGATAACAGGATTTTTCAACTTGCTAAATGCACCTTTGCAGGTTGCCCTGTGCAAATATGTCCCTTCACAAGGGGTAATAAGGTTGCAG
The DNA here is from genome assembly GCF_900496995.4 of Aquila chrysaetos chrysaetos. Taxonomy (NCBI): domain Eukaryota; kingdom Metazoa; phylum Chordata; class Aves; order Accipitriformes; family Accipitridae; genus Aquila; species Aquila chrysaetos. Next base: position 58,895,635 of record NC_044030.1, read on the forward strand.
TGACCTTACAGGCAGGTCAGATGGGATGCAAAACAGGCAGTGCTTGCTTCAGGCAAGGGCAGGAGAAGGTTGTATACACGGTCTTGACTGATGTATATCTGGCGGGGGGGAGGAGGGTTCATTGAAAGAGCACTTTCCTGAGCTGCAGGTGAATGTTGGGGCCCCTCTGAGGTAACTGCTGTGCCACGGTATATGTCACGAGGAGGAGCCTGGAGCCTGAGGCTCATCAAATGATAAACTGATAAGAGACAGGAGGCACACTCACTGCTGTGGAAGCTCCCACCTCAGCAAAGTCTTACTTGTTGCAGAGAATAGCCTGAACCAAAGTCTAAGATGCGAGTGGTTGTTGCGTGCGGAGAAAATATGGAACCAAAGGTTGCAGCTACCCCATCAATGGGAGTGTAGGAAGTAGCATACGGGACCAGCCTGCAGGTACAGGTACCCAAAGATGCCATGTCACAAAGCTCTCTTTCCTGAAGTATTACAAGAAACTCTGATATACCTGGTATTAAAGAAATACCTGGTATTATAAGAAACTCTGCTTGCAATGGTATTTGCATCATGCAAGTGGTTAAAATGCCCTGTCCACAAAACCAGTTAATTTTTAGCATTGGAAAGCTGTTCTGTTCCAAACAAGAAAGCAGAAGTATTTGTCTTGGATTAGATGGAAAGATGTAGTAGCTGGAAATATGCTGGTATCAAAAGAGGGAATTCCCAAATTGTTAATGAGACATCATTTGTCTCAGCTGATAATACTTCCAAAAATTGTTTACACACTGAATTAGCAAGGAAGTTTTATAGGTAACTCTGGCTCTCTGTAGATACTTTTACTATTTTAACAATGAAATAATATTGTTCTATATTGTTGGAGATATTAAAAACCTGACTGGACATGCTCTGGGGCAATCTGCTGCCCCTCACCCTACTGGGGCAGGGGGTGGGACTATAGGATCTCCGGAGGTGCCAGTCAGTCCCCACAAATCTGTGATTCTTTCTTTCCTAACGCTAAAGTTGCTATTGTTTTTTTCCCCCACAAAAATAAACAGATTTGATATGTGCATCTGTTGTCTGGTTTTAGTGAGCAATTATCAGTTAAATAGAAAATTTAGAGAGTGATAAATAGCATTTTAATCTTAAAAATATAGGGACTAGAAAGAAAACCAAGGCTGAAAACAGTAGGTTAAAGCTAAAAGACCTGAAATGAGATTATTCATTCCTTGAAATACACATCAGAATATTCTAACAGTAAGTCAAGGGAAACTGAGGCAGTCCAGGTTGGGCCCAGGTTGGTAAATCTGAGGCCAGAGCATTTTTTAAAAAAAGGAAATGCTCCCATGTAGACAGAGGGCATGCCACTGAGCCCCAGTGGGTGCTGCAAGCCATCTGTTTTGTTTGTCTCCATCCCGAGCTTTGAGACACTGACCCAACTGTCCAGTTTGCTCTTTTTTATCAGCTTGTCAGGCTGGCCACTTCCACATATGGGGCAAAATGCTGCTGACAGGTCATGGCTGGAGGTCCAGGGCAGGTTGACCTACTACTGGTCCTTGAAGCGTCAAAACTGCTTTTGGATGCAGGGGTCCTTCCTCTAGTAAAGGCATTGGTAGGATGGCTGGGGGAAGGGAGAGCAAGTCCCATTGGGCCATCAGTTAGCGTGAGTTAATTGTGCTGTTGCTCTGCTGCTACTAATGCTCAGTTAGCACTTTTTAAGACTGTACTGTGCCAGACCTTAGCCCAGGTGACAAAGGTAAGAATGTGATATCTGTCATTTTCCTTGTGTTAAGAATAAAAGACAAGTGGCTTTGACAGTCTTGATTAAAATCCTACCCTGAAGCAAAAAAGTAGGGTTCAGACACTTAAATTGGTGATTTCACCCTGACCAGTCTCTCTGTGAGGTCACCAGTTCTTTTATCATTTTTCAGTTATCCAGGATGATTTGGCTGCAGTGGCCACGTGAGATGTCTTTGCATGAATCCTCTGTATGGTCAAAAGCTGCAGAACCGTAGTAGCTGTAGTAACTGTAGTGAAAATTCATCTCCACTTGTTAGAAATAGACCTATGCCCTGGAATAAATGCTGCACAGGATGAAATTTCCGTGACCAGCTGTCCATGGCAGAACAGCCAGCAACAAGTCTAATGCAGCAGTGTGTCTTGCAATGAGATTTTGTTGTGATCAGATGCCCACAGTAGTGATTTTACAATGAAAAATATGCAGGAAGTGGACAAAAATCAAAATGGGACTCTGTTGTTCTTGATGTCTGAAGGATGTTTGCAAGAAAAAAAATCCTTTGTGAGAATTAAATTAGAAAACACTGACATGCATCATTAAATTTTAACACTCAACCCTAATAAAAGGGGGAATGCTAAAGGAGATTGGGCAAGTGATTGATGCAGGCTTGGCACACCTCAATTCTATTAAGGCAGCGAGATGACTGGTAAGCCTGAGATGCTCTGTCAACACTACTTGAATTAACTTGCCAACTCCAGCCCTTCTCTTGCTCCGGCAGCTGTGCCAAGTCCAGAGTGTGGATGCTGCTGCCGTGGGAAGAAGCAACACTAGCAGGTGTTGTGAGGACTCGGTTTGTGACCATTCCTCCTGCACAGCAAGATGTCCTCCTTCCCTCTGAAGAGGGGGTGGGAAGTGGGGGGGAGGTGGTGAAAACACTCTTCTGTTCTGATAGCAAGATTTATTGATTCTTGAGAATATTGCATTTTACAGTGATCTGTTTTTCCAGGTAATGCAACTTGGATCTGAACCTGGAAAATTTATGATGGCTTTTTAGATCAATACAAGCCTGCCCAGAAGCACATCGTTTATGTAGTAACCAAAAAAGGGAGAGAAGAAAAGGCTAGGTATTTCAGCTGCAGAGCAAGGAACAATAAATATGCTTTTGAGATGAAGCCTAATTTTGCTACGAGGTGATCCAGCTGTTTGAGACTCCAAGAAGAGAACACAAAATATGCCACTGCCTACAAGTAATCTTGTTTAACTGCAAACAAAAATTTTGAGCGAGGACAGCATTGAAATAACACCCTTAAAAAAAAAAAAAGCATCTCATCTCTTTCATGCAGTGCCAGAAACGACCTGCACAGGTTTCTAAGGGAAGACAAGCATTGGCCCTAATAGTACAGATGAGTTCTGAGGATGAATTTTCCACATAAACATGCAGTTTACACATTTGAGAAATCCTGTCTGCTACTGAGATCTCAATCCTTTTCCAATAAGCCAGTCTAGGTGACTTGTCTAGGCCTCTGCCAGACTTCCCTTCATCCTTGAGGCTGCATCTCAGGATCTGAGAGGCAAGAATACATGTCCCTTTAAGGCAAGATATATCATAATTGTTTATTATGTTTTGGGGTGTTTTTTTCGGGGGGGGGGGGGGTGGAAGGCCAGTGGGGTGTTTAGATCAGACCATTGCCTAAGATAGCCTGCTGAGGCAAATGAGAACTCATATGAACAGCTAGAAGAGTCCTGAGGGCTCCACACATTTTTTAGTTCAATTGTTTTGTTTCAACCGGGTGTCATATTACAGCCATGAAAATAAACGCACTGCAATGGGAAATACTGCAGTTTAGGAATAATGATTACATATGGTAACCCTCCATGGCATCTCATAACAGATGGAATTGCCTGAACAATGATGTGTGATCAACAAATAGTTGAGCAGTGTTCTCTTAATTTTACTTTTTTTTCCTCTTCCTTTCATAGCCATAATGATGGGCATCCAGATTTTTATCTGGATCTCTTATCAAGGGTGTAGGACCAAGTGACACCCCCTCCCTACTCCTCCCTTTCACCATCCCAGCTTAACCTTGATGAACTGGTGTTCCTCTGAGCCTCCAATAAACTCTGGTAAGCATGGATTGCACGTTTTACTAGGATGCAAACTTAACTCTCAGTTGCATGGGCCACACATAAATGTCACTGTCAACTTCTTCACTGTGATTCTTGATTTCCCCCCCCCCCCCCCCCCCCCGAAACATGTGCCAAAAGTGTTTATCACAGAATCTCAAAGCCCTCCAACTCCAAACCTTCAGGTTCGGCAAAGATGCTGTTGTTGTTTGGACCAGTGCCAAGGTCATTAGAACTTGTATGTGTTGTCAGTACTTGGCATATAGGTAGCAGGAGAACCTAAGCACCAGCTCAGTAGCCAGGTAAATAAGAGAAGGTGTGTGCCACTGACCTCATTGCACATTTTTTGTGTTTCAGCCCTTTGCCACTCTGCAGGCTGTGCCCATTTAGGGGAAGCCACAACGAGGTTTCCCTTCTGCTGCATCCAGAGGACCAAAGATATCCATCTATGGCCTGTGATGGGGGCAACTGCACATGGCCTTGCCACTACACACTTCCAGAGCATTACCAGTGGGATGGGAAGCAACAGGCAGAAGATTGACTTAACCTGTGGTTGCCCTCCACAAATCACTTAATCTGATGTCAGCTTCCACCTAAAACCCTGGAAAACTATGCAGTCTCCTAAATGATGCTCTCAGGTAGAACTTCCTTAGCTCCAAGCCTGGGTGTGAAGAGGCTTTTGGTAGGGGAATATCTGTCTGCAGCAATGGCATACAGACACAAGCAGTCTTATACCCATCCCATCCTCCTGGTAAGCATGCTAAACCCTTCCCCTTGTCAGGAGCAGTGGTGTATAGCTCACCCTGCTCTGTTCTGAACACAAGACACATGTTTTTCTTAAACTGAGAGCATCCTTTAGGTTGGTTACTGGGAAAAAATGCAGATGTAAGATCCTGAGTGGCTGGGGTTTAATGAATTGATGAAATAAAAGCAAGATAGCTTTTTGCCTCTGTTTTGTAACATGAGATGTCCCTGTGCTGTGGTCTGGTCCTTGCTGCCAAATACTGCTGAGTTCTGGAACTCACCCAGTCCCTGTTCGGCTTCTGAAACACTTTCTGCAAGCACCTAGGATCCACTGAGGAGGACTGTGAGTTGCACGAACAGTAAAGATATGAAGAAAAGGACAGAAATGCTCTTAAAAGACTGAAAAGTCAGCAAAGAAATGCATTAGGGAAGCATCAAGATGTCCATTCCCAACAAGCCTTTGTTTTTATTTTGGTGAGTGTTTGAAATGTGCTTGGCCTTCCGAAGGAAAGTTAGGGTGCTCTAGAATAAACTTCTAATATCAGGCAGTTTATGCTTGTCCATCACCGCTTTCCTGATACAGCTGCAGTGGATTGCAAAGCATTTCACAGATGCCAAGCCCCTGTGATTCAACCCTTTCACCTGACAGTCTGCAGACAAATGCATTCATTTTCAATAAAGGTCGTAAGTTAAAGGGAAGCAGGAGAGCTATAAAATGAAAACGTATGCTATCTGAAACACTGTGACAGAAAAAATATAGAGCAGATATTGGTAATGCAATGTAAACATTGGATGCAAGCCCAGTACCAAAGCTAGAAAGGCAGCATTTCAGCTAGCAAAACCCTGAAAGAAGAACTGGAACTATGAGAAAGTGTTTTAAGCTTGTCAGCCTCTGTTTTGCCCCGATGGTTTGAAATTGCAGCAGCAGGGGTTCTTGTTTAGTAAGAACATCTTTCATCTCCATGCTGCCAGGGACAGTGAAAGGCATCACACACTTATTTTTTCCCATGGCCACTTTGAACAGTGAGGCAAATCAGAAGGGAAGGTGTAGCAAGGACCTTTGTGAAAGTAAGGGTGAAATGATGTGGGATAATAGGTAGTGAGCTGGAAATGGGCTTGCAGGCCACACTTTGCAGAGCCAGACGTGCTTTCATTTTTTGCTGCTTTGTGTTGGAGGGACATTTCCCCAGGGAAATGGCGGGGGGGGGGGGGGGGGGGGGGGGAGGGGGGCGAGGTTAGACACTATGATGTGATTACTTGAACTCAGTTGCAAAAGTTTAGTGTAGAATTATTAATTGTCCTTGGTTTGTAAAAAAATATTGGTAAATTTTCAATTTTATCTCTCAAAGTGAACAGAATTGTGTCTGCTGTGTTTCAGCTGGGATTAGTAACACTTTGTGCTTTCATCCAAAATAAATCTGAAATAGCTTCACTCTCTCAGTGCTTCAATGATTGCCCTATTTCAGTAGTGTCACTTATTGCTCATATTTTGGATGAAAACAGAGCCTCCCCCTTGTCTTATTTTTGCACATTCCTGCCTCTGAATTTGAGCTGATGAGTGGTAAAGGTCAAAATGCCAGCGAGATTCAAACTGATACTTGAGTTCACGTGTACATATGCTGAACCTTCCTTTATTTCTGCTTTCAGAATTAGCATTTCTGTATGTGTGCAAAGGCCAACTAGGAAGTATCTAACAATGGATGTATTAACTGGAATGAATGAATACCCGCTTGCATGCAAAAATACATGCCTGTATGTTTCACATACAGTTTTTGAGGCAGGAGTTTAAAAACTAGTACTGAAAATAGAACCTTAAAGTAGGCAGAAGTAGCAAGAGGCTGGAGACAACTTGATGTGATGACTATAAAGAACTGCAGAGCTGTCATGAAACAATGTCCATAGTACCAAAGTTGACTTGCATAAGGGTAAGCAACAGCAAAATTATATGGGTGGTTCAGTGGGTAATGACTTTCAAGTTTTAATGTTGTGTCAGTTATGGAATATACTATCACATGGTCAAAGGAGTTTGATATGAACAGTGATTAAATCTTATGACCCTTTAGGCAAATTCAGTCTTAGAGATGCAAAGTGTCAAATCTGTCACTGAGTGTTACATTAATCTCCCATTGGCTTTTATGGCAGTTCTACTTTCAGGGTGATGGCAAATAGCCAAGGGCTCTGAGGCAGGTGGCAGTGTCCCCCAAAATATTAGAAATGGAAAAATAAGAAAATTTTGTTATCAAGCAACTTTAGCCATGTTGGGATTCAAATCCTGCTGCTATATTTTAATGGGTCTTTGTGAGGGATACTCTAGGAAGTACTTCATCTTCAGTTGTAAGACTCCCCAACAGTGGAAAGCGAGCAAACCTGAGAGTCTTCAGAGATTCTGGTAGATGACACTAAATACATTGATGGAAAAAGATCATCAAAAGCTAAGTACAATGCTTTTGAAATGAGAGGGGGAGAGTACCTGAGAAAGCTTTAAAGGGCACAGCAGGCAATAGGACTCATCTTCTTGTCACAGCATCCAGGCAGTGTGTGAGAGCTGCCTGGGCAGTGTCTTCTCTGAAGCCCTACAGTATGAATGCCCTTACCTTGGAAAAGGCTGCAGCGACAGGCCTAAGATCCTCCCTTTTCACTTATTTGTTTTTGCAGCTTGTCCTAGCTGCTATTTATCTGTTGATTTTGTTTCGTGCAAGTAGGGCCTCCATTGCCCTGATTAGCTGATCTTGTAAAGCTCAGCTGCTCCTCTCATGTGGCACTAGGGTGGAGGGTATCATTTCATTACAGATCCACCGTGACTTGCAGTTTCCTGTTTCTTGCATTGCTCCTGAGGGCTGTGTTGCTGATTATTTAAATGCCCTCTTATTAGTAAATGTCCTCTTGTGTTGAGCAAGCAGTCATCAGCTTTATTAAACAAAATTTCCTCCACAAATTTTGGCAATTAGAAAGTCATTAGAAAGCATAGACAACAAAAAGTAAATTAAAAAGCTCATTTAGTAAAATGGGAATAATAAAATAATCATTAAAAAGTCAGGAGAAGAGGTTTGATCAATTTTGAAAGTCCCCGATCCGTCACAAATGTTTTTGTGCTCACATTCTCCCTACAGTAAGCATGTAAAGTAATACACAGTGGTTGGAAATGACTGTGTAGACACGATCTAGGGCTGTTAAAAAAAAAAAAAGTATCTTGGAAGCATCTAGTTAGGAAAGAGAAAAGGGCAAAGAGATGAAAGAGGCATTGAGAGGATATGAAAGATGGATTGAACAAAGTAAAAACCAAACAGAGCAAGACAGAAGAAAGCAGCAGAGATGAGGAAGGTGGCATTTACAAAACCCAAACCCAAGGTCTTCAGCAGGCAGAGGTCATCTAGGAGGCTGCTGGAGTAGAGGAGGGCTTCCCTGCACTCTGTCACAGGCTCACCTAGGTATTTATATGCAAGTGATGGACTCTGCTCCTCTCCTGTTGTTAAGTGATGAGCAAGGGGACCAGCTCCCAACGTTCGCCTGAAATCCACACAGGCTTGTGCAGGTATTGTGTCCCCTGTAGTCTTTCAGATCTTGGTATTTTTCCCACCCTGGCTTTTAAAGGAGATTTTTTGGGGCATAGAGGAATACCTTGGGGAAAGAATAGTGTCAGGGGCAGGACATCCTTGATTGCTTATAGCTGGGAAAAACTGGAAGCAGTGTTTGTGGCCTTACATTTTGTGGGACCCTTGTGAAGCCAAAATGTTTCTGTGGAGCATAAATCAGCAGCCGAAAATATAGATGGGGCCATTTCTGAAATGTAATAAGAAACATATGGGGCCTGAATTATTCAGCTCTATGTTTTGCCTTCAAAACTCATAGCAAAGCATCATGTTTGCTTACAAAAACCCTAAAGCTATGAGAGTGCGAATGGAGAGGTGGGATATCATGCAGTCTTGATGTCAATTCACTTTCACTGCTGATCAGTCCATGCAATTGGAAGAAAACCCGGGCTACCGAGTTTGTTATCTGCAGGGCTGGGAGACCCTACTAAGCCTATGAGCCTTACTGCTCATTCACATTTCAGAGCTTAGAGGATGCTTCTCTGTGCTTGGAAGAGAATAGCCTTTACAAAAGCTCGGCGGGGGTGATTGAGATGTGTGGGTGGGAGAGGGGGAGCTGGCTCTTCAGGTTAGGAAAAGCCCTTTCCTGTGGAAGCCAGCAGCCCCAGTAGCCGTGGGTTCAGCTCCTCCAGGGAAAGTGCTTTGAGTCATGGTCTGAAGGTTGCAAACAGGAGCTGCAGCCATAAGAGTGAAAATGACATCATCTGTTACACTTTTAGCTACTGCTTTATTTTAAGCACTTACTTGCAAATGTAATTTGAAGAGGGGTTGGTCAATATGTTTGTTTCCTTCTGATACAAAGCTGAATAAGCAACTCATGCATGAAATACATCAAGACTTGTTAATTTTCCATTAATTCTGTGAAAAGGGAATTTTCCCTACAGACAAGACATTTATTATAATAATTAGTAACTGATGTGATGATACCTGAATTTGGATTTCTATTGCTGCCTTTTTCTCATGAATGTCCAGGATTACACTTTTGATACACCTTTAAGAGACCATTCATCCTACAGAACTCTAATGTGTAGATGCACGTATATAGAGAAAGGTGTTTGTGTGTGTATATTTGTGCACCTGTGCAGAGATAGCACATGCATGTAGATATACATATTAGTCTTTCTACATAGCATATACATTATATATATTTAAAGAACCACAGTGCAAGTGTACAGTGTATATTTTTATCATGGCTGAAATGCAACCATCATGATGGGGCGGAAGCAGGACGATTAACAAACCATTGTACAGGAAACAGCCATTTCAGCCAAATGCATCAGACAAATTCTCACTCTTTTGTGAAACCCAGTGCTATCTTGAACACGCAGGTAATGGGGAGGCAGGTGGTGAGTAACTGTGTGCACAGCTAACCTACGTGAACACACGCTTAGGTTATCCCTGCTTCATCCTCCTCCTCATGCATCTATTTGTTTGGAGCAAGTGTTTAATTCTATTATTGGTGGAAAAATGTTGGCCTGGAATAGTGCATAGTTCATGCTCTTATAGGAAGAGCCAGGACTGAGCCACAGAAGGACAGTTTTATCTGTCTGAAATAGTCACGGTTGTTCCCTTTCAGATTTCTCCAGCACCCAGCACCAAACTGTTCAGTTTGGTCTAGAGTGTAATAATGTAACACAAATGAATAGTGATAATCATGATAAAGTATTCCTGAGTGTAGATGAAGCAAAACTTGATAATTCAAGGAAAAAAAAAGAAAAGAAAGAAAAAATTTCCAAGGGAAGCCTATACTGCTAGCCAGGTGGAGTAAGTAAGGGCTTGTGAGTGTCTTTGCTCTATATAGCACAATGTGCTTGTTTCTTACATTAGGGAATATCTATCTCCTTTATCCTGGCAGACATTCTTGAAGACTGGGGAGTTAAGAGTTTTATGACTTCAGTGTGGCTATGAAAGTAGGGTGAACTTCACTGGGAATTTTTATTCCCAGCCCCTTTGCAGTGTTTTGGGGGATAGATTCTTTGCTGCACCTGATCTTTCCCAGGACATTGGGTGGGCAGCAGCCCCACACCCATACACACATACACACTGGGATCTGGGCAGGGTCCAGTGTCATGTCCTCCCAAAAAACAGGAAAGCACTGCCTGGAGGTGTTACTCAGACTTCCAAACTCCTGCTGGCCGCCCAGGTGCACATCCAGGGAGCCCACAATATACCATGCACCAGGCATTACTTGATACTCATGCCTGATACTCTATTGTTGCCACTGGTGGAGCTTCAGCAGGGATCATGTGGGGGAAGAAAGGCTATTGTCCAGCCTGGCTGCAGCTGCAGGATGAATGCAAGGGGGATGGGCAGTGGGCTGCGTGGCCTCTGGGGTCTCCCGTGCCCCTGGACATGTGTGGGGCTAGTGTGCATGGGTGTGTGGTAACACAGAGTGCATTTCCATACCTCTCCCTCCTCACCCTGTAGAACAAAGGACATGCCTGACTTCAGGCACATAACCACTTAGAGGGTGGGGAAAAAAGGCATATCCTTGGAAGGCTGCAGAATAAAATGTGTCTTATATGGAAGATCAATGTGCAGTGGGGAAAAAAGTGCATATAGGACTGCTATTTTTCTTATCTTTAGAACCACACTGCAACTGTTATTAGTATACTACATACAAAATCCAGGCAAATGAGCTTGCTTCAGGTTTTGTTTTTTTTTTTTTTTTTTTTTTTGTAAATGAGATGATTTCTGTGCTATAGTAGCCACTTTGAAGTTAATCATACTGTGTATGAAAGGCTGGCACACGTTTCATTTTAATATGTTATCCTAGTCTGTATTTTCAGTAACTTCACATACAGCAGGCAGGATGCTGATCTCATTTCTACCTGTATGAATCCAGAATAACTCCACTGGCTTTGATGTCAACACATGGCAATGAGAACCCGACAGCGCAGTGTGCTCATTTATTTACCAGCTGTCACCTATTACTTGTTGGTCACATGCTTCTAAAATACTGCTTAACCTTAAGAGCAGCAGGGCCATCCGAGTCAATCCTTAGGCCCAGGTTTTGCACGTGCGATGTCGTGTACATGCAGCAGTACCTCTGACAGGACCTCTGTGCCTACGCAGAGCTGCCCGGTGAGCTTCTCGGTGACGGCTGGTTCAGGAGAGCATGTCAGGCTGAGCCGCTCTACCCATACCAGCCTCATTGGCCCTGCCTGCTGCGGGCAATGCAACTAGCATCAGAGCAAAAGCTAGGCGCTTGCTGTAGGGCAACCTTCAAAGTGTTGTTTTTTGGGGGGAGGTATGCATGGAGATGAGATGGCACTGAGTAGGAAAGGCTCCTTATCAAAGAAGAAGAGATTTTAACATAGCAGACAGCTGAATGCATGTTATCTTTCCTGATGGTTCAAAAGGCCATTCTTGTCTGAAGCTGTTAAATTCTGAAGAGCAGAGACCAGTCAGCTCTTCAGAAATCTCTAAGTCACTTCAGAGCCCTCGAGACCCCCTTTTTAAAAATCCTGGCAGATGGGTTTTCTCTGCCCCATATCCTAAACTTTGCTGAACCATTTCTGGTAGTTCAATGTAGTCTCGGAATAGCATCACAAAGTGGAAACTCTGCACTGTTTCTTATTTCATGAATAAGAATTTGACAAACGGTGTAAATATTAGGATCAAATCCAGCCTCATCATGATTCCTCCATAAATTTTCTGATCTGACTGCTAGTAAACTTCATCTGTGTGCACAATTAAATAATGCCTGCTCAAGGGATGGAATTAATAAATTAGTATAGATCAGTGCAATGTCTTTTGAAAGCAGTGCCCAGTCTCACACTGATGTGATTGGCTCTGGACAATAAGACAGTGGCAATGTTTTTTCTGACAGAAGAAAGACTGCTCTGTAATTCTGCTCCTGGTCTTTCATTCTGCTGCATCCAAATGCCTGCCAGACTCCTCCTGCATCCACTGAAAAGCAAGTTTTTTCTGCATAAATGAATAAATAAAAGATCTGGCAAATATTTTGGAACCCAAACATTTCATTTATTTTCTATTACTTTAATCCACAAGCATGGCATAGAAGCTGTAGCTGCTGTGAATCAGTGTGTCACTACTGTGATATGAAGCACATATGTCTGTGCTTTGAAAGAAAGCACCAGTCCTTTGTAGTTTTCTTTCCTTTTGCCAGTTGTAGCATTAAAAAAATAATATTTTTTATACCCCATGCATTAAATATGAAAGGTAAACACCATTTATCAGTAAAACACGATATGATTTTCCATTTTGACAGCCAAAGGATATCTCTTATTTATAGGAAGATCTCCATATGCATCTAATTTTTATTACTATTGCATTCCCAGCATTGCCAGCTGAGGCAGGAATGTGAGCCCCAATGATATGAAGATGTCTGGGGTTTTGGCAAATCGAGTGAAGGACTTTGCTACATTGGTACTGGATAAGGCATCATACCATTGAAGAATCTGTGTTAATGGGCTGCTTTTGGGTGAAGGAAAGCAAAGTCCGTAAGGTGATGATTAAAGAAATAAGGAAAAGGCACAAATAATAAGGTCTCATCGCGGTTCAAAGTTATAATTAAAAATGAACAAATAGTAAGCCTTTACCACATCTGCAAGCTATTTGTTGTATGAATTGACAAGCACCACATACACGAATTCCAGTATACGTATGCAAGAAAGTGCTAAATGACATGCAAAAATGCAAGTAAAATGACAATGCAAAGGCCATGATTCTATCTTAACAGGAAAGAAAAAAAGGGACCTATAAAGGCAGGAGTATGGAAGTGTTCCTTTCCAGGACCTTAGATCATAAGCTTGTGACTGCAGGGTATAAAAATCAAAATTGCAAGGAGTGACGTGCCACAACCATATGAAATCCCATCATCAGCCTCATGGGATATCATTAAACTGATTGAGAACAAGATCAAAATGGTCTGGATAGTCATTTTCATATTTATACTGATAACATCCATCCAACAGCTCCACCATCACCCAGGTTGCAAACTAAAGGGGAACTGTCAAAAAACCATCTTACAAAGTCTTAGACTTCATTTTGTGTGAAAAGTCTATACTTATACAAAGTAAACTTTATGTCACTTTATTTTTTTCAAATTATGAATGCTGTTGTACACACATATCAAGTATGCTGACAGCCTTAAGACATATTTTAGCTCAGCTATCACCAGCATATCCCATTAGTTTTTGTTTCAGTGGAAGAGAGGGAATAATGAATATGATGGGTTTAAGTGAAGGCAACAAAAAGAGGGCTAAGGAGAATCTCCATCCTTTATTGGATGCAGGGGGAAACATAGTGACAAAGGATGATGAAAAGGCTGAGGTGCTTAATGCCTTCTTTGCCTCTGTCTTTAACAGTAAGACCAGTTGTTCTCTGGCTATCCTGACCCCTGATCTGGAAGACAGGGATGGGGAGTAGAATGAAGCCCCCATAATCCAAGGGGAAAGGGTTAGTGACCTGCTACACCACTTAGACACACACAGGTCTGTGGGGCTGGGTGGGATACACCCAAGGGTACTGAGGGAGCTGGCAGAAGTGCTCACCAAGCCACCTTCCATCATTTATGAGCAGTCCTCCCTAACTGGGGAGGTCCCAGTTGACTGGAGGTCAGCTAATGTGACACCCATCTAGAATAAGGGCCAGAAGGAGGATTTGGGGAACTAGAGGCCTGCCAGTCTGACCTTGGTGCTGGGGAAGGTTATGGAGCAGATCATCTTCAGTGCCATCACGTGGCACGTACAGGACAACCAGGCGATCAGGCTCAGTCAGCATGGGTTTCTGAAAGGCAGGTTCTGCTTGACCAAACTGATCTCCTTCTATGACAAGGTGACCAGCTTAGTGGATGAGGGAAAGGCTGTGGATGTTGTCTACCTAGACTATAGTAAAGCCTTTGACACAGTTTCCCACAGCATTCTCCTGGAGAAACTGGCTGCTCATGACTTGGATGGCCATACTCTGCATTGGGTAAAAAACTGGCTGGATGGCCGGGCCCAAACAGTGCTGGTGAATGGAGTTAAATCCAGCCAGCAGCCAGTCACAAATGGTGTTCCCCAGGGCTCAGTACTGGGGCCAGTTCTGTTTAATATCTTTATCAGTGATCTGGACGAGGGGATCAAGTGCACCCTCAGTAAGTTTGCAGACAACACCAAGCTGGGCAGGAGTGTTGATCTGCTTGAGGGTAGGAAGGCTCTACAGAGGGATCTGGACAGGTTGGATCGGTGGACCAAGGCCAACTGTATAAGGTTCAACAAGGCTAATTGCCAGGTCCTGCACTTGGGTCACAACAACCGCATGTAACGCTACAGGCTTGGGGAAGAGTGGCTGGAAAGCTGCCCAGTGGAAAAGGACCTGGGGGTGCTGGTCAACAGCCAGCTGAATAGGAGCCAGCAGTGTGCCCAGGTGGCCAAGAAGGTCAACAGCATCCTGGCCTGTATCAGAAATAGTGTGGCCAGCACGCAGGACTAGGTAAGGGATTGTCTCCCTGTACTCAGCACTGAGGCCGCACCTTGAATACTGTGTTCAGTTTTGGGCCCCTCACTACAAGAAAGACACTGAGGTGCTGGAGCGTGTCCAGAGAAGGGCAACCAAGCTGGTGAGGGGCCTGGAGCACAAGTCTTATGAGGAGCAGCTGAGGGAACCGTGGTTGTTTAGCCTGGAGAAAAGGAGGCTGAGGGGACACCTTATCGCTCTCTACAACTGCCTGAAAGGAGGCTGTAACAAGGTGGGTGTTGGTCTCTTCTCCCAAGTAACAAGTGATAGGACAAGAGGAAATGGCCTGAAGTTGCACCAGGGGAGGTTTAGACTGGATATTAGGAAAAATTTCTTCACCGAAAGGGTTGTCAAGCATTGGAACAGGCTGCCCAGGGAAGTGGTTGAGTTGCCATCCCCGGAGGACGTGTAGATGTGGTGCTTAGGGACATGGTTTAGTGGTGGACTTGGCAGTGCTAGGTTAACGGTTGGACTTGATGATCTTAAAGGTCTCTTCCAACCTAAACAATTCTATGATTCTATGTATTTTCCAGTTTCAGGTGCCAGCAGTGAGAGGTAGACTACTGAATCACTATTCTGGATAGCAGGTGTCCTGATTACCAAATACTGTGCTTGGGCAAGTGATTATAAAGGTATATATTAGCTATCATACAGGAAAATAGAAGTGAACAAACACGCATTTAAAACAATATAGAAACCATTCTGGTCATTTATCTCATAAAAAACCATTTCAGTTAATGTCCCTTTGCAATGTCACTGCCAAACCATTTTCATCTGAAGGAAAATAATTCTGTTGATCACCATGGCATTGGTCTTATTTTCACTAATGGACCTGGGAATAGCTCTGGTTCTCATCTATAGTTGTGCTTACCCAAGCCTGCAAAAACTGTTTCAGAAACTCAAAGTTGATATTCGACTAAAATTGATTCTTAGCCAAAAGTTGATTCATCAAAGTGGTTGATGTGCTTTGATTAGGAAAAAATAAGACCCTGTAACTGAAACAATCCAGGATGAGAGATCAGAGTTAAAGATATATTTCATTCTTTTGGGGGGATGAAAGTGTCCATGACAATACCAAAAAAGAGGCTGTATGGCTCTTACTTTATGTCTATTCTTATTCTCATGATCATTTCAGCAAAATTTGGCCCTTGGTTATCCATCAAATTCAAGAAGCTACAGGAGCATTACTAAAGAGAAATATTTGGCCCCAAACGGATAAGATATTCCTAAGTGATGGGGTTTGGGGTTTTATGTACTTATTTATTTTGGGGGTGCATAAATTTGAGACTTTTTAGCCTGTTGGGGGGTTGCATGTAATCCATGACTTCAGCTGGAATATTCTTTATTGCTGCTTAGTAGCATATGAACCCATGCAATGCCGAAGCTGTGCAGTGCCTCCTTTGGTACAGAGTGAAGTTCATGTCCCATCTTGGGGCTGTTCCATGTGAGGTAGTCCATGGGCAATGATAATGTGTGCATTGTACAGGCTGTGTGCTTCATCAAGGAGATATTATAATGATTCTTTCTGTGTTAGCTGCAATAAGCTAAATAAAGCCATTCAAACTAAAAGCATGTGTGAGCTGTGAAGGTGCATAATACCAGGTTTCATGGAATAACGAAACAGGGTTGGGCTGGAATTTCTAATGCAACTGGGGACTATTGAAAATTAGAGTAAACTGTTTTCAGTGAAGTAGTGCAATAAACAATGAGAATTGTTCTAGCTACAGAGCAAACAAGGAACAAACTTTACTATCAGGCTCTGAATGTTCTTTGTCAAAACCCACATAGTTTGAATTACCAGGCAAGCCTCTTTTTATGTTGACCCTGATGTCAGGATTTTTTTGATTTTTCTCATGTGTTGAAATAAACAGACAATATTGCTGTCTGCTAGTGACTACGACGGAGCTATAAGCTCCTTGAATAAGCCTTCTCAAAAAGCAGTTTGACCAAGGTCTGCTTTAGAAAACTAAATTGAATTAAAAAATTGGAAGGAAAAAAAAAAGAATTTTAAAGTTCATTTTAATTTGGTAATTTTTAGTCTTTCCTCAAAATTTCAGCTAATTAGTTGGCTTTTAAGATTTCTGCATTGTTCTGAATGGTATTTCTGTTCTCAGACTTACTGGTGACCTTACCCTCAAAGTTACCCTTACCTCTATTTTGTCAGCTTCACACTCTGCTATGTTCAGGAGTAACCTGGGGGCTACTTGTCCAATCTCAGATCCCTTCAACACTCTGGTGAAGGTGATAAAATTTACCACTGTGTAGCACTTCTCAGAGTCTTTTACCAATGGTGAATTAAACTAACAGCACTGAAAATGATGACATTTGAAAAATCCAAGAGAAAGGGCTGAAGAAATTGGCCCTTGCAGGAGAAAATCTGTAAGTCATGGCAAAGTCTTCTTTCATTCAAAGTATAGGATATTGGGAATTTAATTATCATTTAGGATTCACCTAAATGCATTTACCTTAACAGCTCATTTCACAGGGGTAAATATGTGATCTTTGTATGGAGATGGATTTTAGGTTGATTTTAGGCCTGCATAATAAATATAGTGCAGGAAAAGGGGCTGGGAGACAATGGTAATCTGTAGTTTATCAAATATTTATATTTTTCAAGACTACAAAAACAGTTATTCACTGTATTGTACCTCAGAAAAAGGCTAAAGCTTGACTGCTTGTTTCACCTTTCAGGCCATAAATGGATGCTGATGGTAATCAGCAGACGGGGGGTGGCATCTGAGCATGCTGAGTGGGGAGGCTTGTTTTTTCCAAAGCACAGTTTCTATCTTGAGGAGAGAAGGAGGGAGCTGAGTTGTGCTGCATCACTCTCCTTGCAATCTGTTCTGGCACAACTCCCTGTGCTGTGCGAGGGAGTTCAGCCATCCTCCATCACTGCCTTCAGATAGGAGTCAGGAATAATAAAGACTGAGGACTGAAAGCGCTACAGCAGAAAGAGGTGAAAAGACTGAAATGTTTTTAGGAGGTGAAAGATGGAAATATTGTAATATATAGTCCCTTGTTTTGTACAAGACTGATGCTGGAATACAATACTAACCTTTATTTGTAACAAGGTACATGTGAGAAGTGCCAAGGTCCCCCATTTTGCTGGTCCCAGTAAAATGGGAGAAAAGCAGACAATACAAAGGAAATCTTAAGTTTGAGACTGTTGAGGCTGTTGTTTGAGACAAGCAACCTTCCTTGCCTGAATCAAAGAGACTACTCTCTGTCTAGCTTAGCTGATTGTAAGCTTTGCTTTATCATCACTGCTGAGCCTTTATTTGGATGGGGTCCTAGAGCTGAAAGCCTGAAAATTCCAGAGAAGGAGCACATTTGGCAGCAGTTGCTGATAGTATAGCACCTTTCAGGGCAACCTACTTCTGAGCAATCAAACTGGAAATTTCTTCAGAGCCTGGTGGTACAGACTGCGCTTGTCTTCTGCAGCCACCCTGCAGAGCTCTGGTTTTAAACCAGCTTTTGAACCCATCATGCCACCAAGGAGAGTAGTACAGTGGGAAAATCTTCACTTGTCTTCTTTTTTTCCACTCCATTCCCCATTTATACTTTATGGAAAACTTCATGGATGGCACTTTCCCTTTGGCTTACAATAGCAAATTAAACCTTAAAGCAGGGAGTTTGCTGTGTTTGTCTGTTCTCTCCAGTGTTATACACTGTGCCAAATGTTTTGATAACAAGAAGGAGAAGCCACACTGGGCTGGCAGAAGTATAGTCACAGGCTATGTTTCTTCTAAGATGCCAAGGAAGCAAGAGGCAGTGTAGCTATCCGGGGCAGAGCCAAAGCTAGGAAAAGGAGAGCTGTGGTAGCTCCACTTACCTTGTGCAGCTCTGTGGAAACACAGTTCGCAAGCCTCTGGTGACGGTGTTACTATAGAGACGATGCCCTGTGCCACTTGCCCTTTCACTGCAGTCAGCAACTTGCATGAATGAAATCTGCCAAAAGCTTTCTGCTAAGTGTTTTCTCTAAGATGGAGGGTTTATACGACATCTAAATATACATTCAGACACTCTCCTTATTAATTGTTACACAGAAATTTTGTAGGTTCCTGATTTCCCAAAGCAGAACGTCAGCTCTACTTGAATTTTTGTCTTACACAAGATAGATTTAAATGACAGGTTAATACTGTACTCCCCCAACCTGTGTATGGGCTCACAACTCTCTGCTTGCAGCACTTATCTATTTTTACTGCAGCCTGATTATTGATCACAGTTATGCTGATTTTTTTTTTTTCCCCAGGTAAATATTTTACTTAGTACTATATTGAGTACAATACAAGCAAACCAACAGACCATATGGTCACAGATAAGAAATCAAATGGCATCTTCTGTTCCCAGCTGGTCCCTCTGCTGTAATCCACCTGACCAAGGCATGTGCAAGAGCAAGCCATTGTTAGATAGCCACATAAACCGGTCTGCCGCTCAGCCAGGCAACCAAAATTACCATTGCATGTTACAAATTCCCTTCTGTGTTACAGCGAATTGCAGAGACTTGTGGAATTTGAGCTGTGTTTCCAGCTGGGTGTTGAAGGGCGTGGGACTGGCGTGACCACACTGTCTGTCTGTTGGCTTCCCTCCTTCCTCCTCCCTGTGACTTCTGGACCTATGGACAGGTTTCAACCAAGTTTGAGAGAGTGGATGATGTTGCAAATACAATTAAGTTCTTGCACTTATTATGAGCATTAGTGGCAAGGTAGAGAGAGACAAATTAGCACCCCTGTTTCAGAGAAAGGCAGTAAAATGTGATTATTACACGCTGTTTGGCAGTAACCTGTGGCTAGCCCGTGGCTGTATCCTGCTCAGCTGTATGTGTAACACTTGGCTAGACGCAGTAGGTGTACTCAGGTGGCAGTACCGCAGAAAACATAGTGAGGGAAAGCCAGGGTCATTGTAGTGGGATTGAAATAAAGGAGGTACGGGGGCTGAAATCATCCTTCTTAGAATATTTAGCATCTTGTAAAGGAAAAGTGCTTGCTCCTGCAATACTGTCAATGCAAGACTCTGCTTTCATTTAACAACAGTCTCTAGCTTACATGTTTTTTGAGAAAAGCTTAGAAAGAAGACCTATGAGTTTCAAAAGGCAAATTAAAAAAAAACCCCAAACATAACAAACAAACCCAATGAACTTTAGAAGTTTCTCTTTAAAAATCTTGTAATATTTAAAAAAACCCCTCTTGATCTGGGGTGAGAGGACAGAACATATTCCTAATGCAGTAGATACACTTGTTTTAAGTTCATAAGAGAAGTTCTTTATCTAATGCTCTGCTGAGTATGGTAACATATCTGCAATCAAACTGTTTGCCCATTTACCTTCTTG
Organism: Aquila chrysaetos chrysaetos; assembly: GCF_900496995.4. Lineage (NCBI taxonomy): Eukaryota > Metazoa > Chordata > Aves > Accipitriformes > Accipitridae > Aquila > Aquila chrysaetos. The sequence goes on from NC_044030.1 coordinate 58,915,613, forward strand.
AGGGGAAACCTGCTATCCTGTGTGCTGCTCTACAGGTAGAATGGTTGACATCCAAGGAGCTGATCGTATGAAAAGGTAAACTTAAAGCAGGTAGTGAGCTTGTTTTTCAGACAATATGTTTCTTTAAAAAAAAAAAAATAATCAGAATCAGTTTATTGAGTTGGTGGGAAAGCAAGTCAATAAACCTTATACATAAAATAAAGGTTCAATGCTTATGGTTACCAAATACTGTATATAGATGTAATAATGAACTAAAAGATTAGCAATTTTGGCTCTAAAGATAGAAACAATATTTTACTATATTTAAGCTTCATTTAACTTCGTGTTTGGAAACTATTTTTTTTTTTTATGTGGGCTGCTTTTAAGTTACAAATTTTAAAAACCTTTCCAGCTTTCATAGTTCGTTATCTGAAGACTGAAGGTGCTGAAAAGTGTATGTCTTTTTTATAGATTTTATGTATGCTTAGAAATAGAAAGCCATAAAAGCAAAGTACATAAAAGTTTAAAATCAGTGAAAAAAAGTTTACTTTTAGCATTCTTATTGAAGTGTGAAGTTCTTATTAATACCTTAAAGATGGTTGAGTCAGATTCCCAAAACACTGCAGCTGCACAAACCCCATAGACGCAAACCTGTTCCCTTGCTGTTCACTGATGTTCCCTTCACAGCCGTGGTCGTGCAGATGTTTGTCAGTGACTACCCATATTGCATGTTGGCTTTCCCCCTTGAGCCTCACTGACCATGCAGACAGTTAAGCATGCAGAGAATATGTTAGAAGACCATGGCTTCAGTCAGCAACTAATTACATTCATAATTTATTATATTATGGGTTAAACATCAGGGAGGGTGTATACCAAATGGAAGACAATTGCAAAGATGCTCCAAAGCTTGGGTTGAAAATGTGACCAAGAAATTGTTGGGATTCAGGAAGGTTCAAAAGTTGCTCTACACTTCATTTGCATTGAATTGTGCAATGAGTAGGAATTTATATTTATCTACATTTTATTTGGGAATTATCTTAGAATCATAGAATCATAGAATCATTTATATTGGAAATGACCTTTAACATCATGGAGTCCAATGGTAAACCTAACACTGCCCAGTCCACCACTAAACCATGTCCCTAAGCACCACATCTACACATCCTCCGGGGATGGCAACTCAACCACTTCCCTGGGCAGCCTGTTCCAATGCTTGACAACCCTTTCGGTGAAGAAATTTTTCCTAATATCCAGTCTAAACCTCCCCTGGTGCAACTTCAGGCCATTTCCTCTTGTCCTATCACTTGTTACTTGGGAGAAGAGACCAACACCCACCTTGTTACAGCCTCCTTTCAGGCAGTTGTAGAGAGCGATAAGGTGTCCCCTCAGCCTCCTTTTCTCCAGGCTAAACAACCACGGTTCCCTCAGCTGCTCCTCATAAGACTTGTGCTCCAGGCCCCTCACCAGCTTGGTTGCCCTTCTCTGGACACGCTCCAGCACCTCAGTGTCTTTCTTGTAGTGAGGGGCCCAAAACTGAACACAGTATTCAAGGTGCGGCCTCAGTGCTGAGTACAGGGAGACAATCCCTTACCTAGTCCTGCGTGCTGGCCACACTATTTCTGATACAGGCCAGGATGCTGTTGACCTTCTTGGCCACCTGGGCACACTGCTGGCTCCTATTCAGCTGGCTGTTGACCAGCACCCCCAGGTCCTTTTCCACTGGGCAGCTTTCCAGCCACTCTTCCCCAAGCCTGTAGCGTTACATGCGGTTGTTGTGACCCAAGTGCAGGACCTGGCAATTAGCCTTGTTGAACCTTATACAGTTGGCCTTGGTCCACCGATCCAACCTGTCCAGATCCCTCTGTAGAGCCTTCCTACCCTCAAGCAGATCAACACTCCTGCCCAGCTTGGTGTTGTCTGCAAACTTACTGAGGGTGCACTTGATCCCCTCGTCCAGATCACTGATAAAGATATTAAACAGAACTGGCCCCAGTACTGAGCCCTGGGGAACACCATTTGTGACTGGCTGCTGGCTGGATTTAACTCCATTCACCAGCACTGTTTGGGCCCGGCCATCCAGCCAGTTTTTTACCCAATGCAGAGTATGCCCGTCCTAGGCATGAGCAGCCAGTTTCTCCAGGAGAATGCTGTAGGAAATGCATTCAAGAAAAAGTCTTGATTTACTATACATTCCTCTGTGGATGTATGGCATACCTATTATTGATCAGCTACTTAGTCTGTGTTCATTTAAACCTGAAGAACAGATTTACAACACTCCAAGGAGAAAAAAGATTAGAGAATATAATGCAGGGAGACAGCAACATTGGCAGTGGGATATGTTAGATGCGTGGTCTCTTCTGCTTTCAGTGTCTGTAACTGAAATACATGTTAGCATATGTACAGCCAGGATTTTTTTCATTTTTTTATAGGTGTCTGCAGTAAGATTCCTTTACTTATAGGAATCCAGTGGGAAACTCCACTTAAAAATTAGAATACGCTTTTGATAAAGATAAGTGTCTCTAGCTTCAGGAGCACATCTTTAAACATCTCCACTTTCATGCTCCGAGTTTAACCCAGGCCTGACTTGCATAAGTTTATAGCAATACTTTCAGAAAACATTGTCCTTTTTATACTGACATGAAAGCACAGTAAGTCTTCTCGGTGCACGCATGTCTATGGGTGTCACACACATATTTGTGTTTGCAGATGCTCACCATTTACCTCATCCTGTGCACAAGCCTCAGAGCACAGGAGCACGTGTCAAGCTGCAGTTGCAGCCAAGCGCCATTTCTTCACAAAGCTGCTGGCTCCTGCCTTGTCAAGGAGTGCGTGCATAGACCCGTGGGACAACAGGCTGATCAGCGAGGTTGGCCCCATCTGGCACTGGGGTCCCAGGACTGGAGAGAGCTGGGGACACTGTGCCTGGAATCCAAAACCTTACATAAAACAGGAGAAATATTCCCAGGAAATACAACTGCACTGCTTGGGTGTTTGTGACTGTGTCTGAATACAGCCCTATTAGCCTGAGACTGCACATGAATTAAGCTTTGTACATACGGTCTGAAATTTATTAATGCTGTACTGTGACCTTGGAATGTGTAACTATATTAGGACTAGCCAGCAGGACTCTCAGGATAAAAATAATGAAGAAAAATGATGCAATGAGGATGAAAGACCTTCCCACAAACTTTGGGGAATTTGTTCAAGGATGACCCAAAAGGCTTGGCTTGACCTCCTGTGAAGTTGAGGAAATAGGTGGTGAACTGCAGGGTAAGGAGCAGAAAACTGCCAAGACAAAACTTTGCTATGTGAAAAGTGGCTGATTTGCAAGAGTTGTTTGGAAGCTGTTTCAGGAATTAGCTTGTCTAGGAGCTTTCCTCCTTTATATCCTGCTCTGTTCCTATCATCAGGTTGATCAATACATTGTTTTAAGGAATCTACCATATTCACCATCAGCCACAGACTCACAAAGCGAACAGCATCAGTACTGGACCCAGTAAGGCCTCGGGGGTAAGAATGATCACTGCTGTCATTTAGCACTTAGCATAAAAATGGGAAAAGAGCATGATGGGTTTTCTGAAGGGATAATATTGTAGAGAGGAGAAGAAGCTCAGCTGCAGCTATTTGCCTAACCATGAACACTATTAGTTTATAAAACATCTCCATTCCAATTTTAATTAGAAATATTTTTAAAGAAAATAAACCTTGTTTGTAACTGGTGCATAGAATTTTGTGTTAATGCATTTACTGAATTTGCATTCTGAAGTGTAGAAAAAGTAGTACAAAATGATGTTCCAGCGGCAACACTCCAGGCAAAATTGCTTATAGGCCCTTGACTTATTAAGAACAGAAAATCAAATTTTCTTAAAACACCTTATTGGACAGTACTTGTAGGCATCGGAATAATGGTATTATTAATGATATTGTACTGTAACTCACTGGTTCATTGCACAGATTTGGAGAGACCTGAAATCTTAGTAAAGTCCCATCAAACTTTTTTTATTGAGAAAATAAAAGTGCATGGCAAACTCTCCTTCTTTTCTAGAACTGGGCTAACTTTGCCTTTCATTCTCCAAGAGAAGGATTTTTGGAAATCCAGCATAATTCGCATACTGCTCAGTATATGTTCACTGTAGGCATTTATATCAGAGACCACAGTTAGGCATTTATATCAGAGACCACAGCTTGTCTTTCTCACCTTCCAGTATAGGCAATGCAGCGGAAGGCAGGGGAGCTCTTGAAGAGTTCAGTTCAACTCCCTGACCTCCCCAACTGCAAATAAGACTTAAGCAACCTTTCTTGCTACCCTTGTTGTCTTATGCACCATAATGATGACAGAGTGGTGGTGCAGATCGCACCCTGAAAACAGGAAGTACTAAACTGCAATGCTGGTATGTTTGAGGAAAAGAATTTTTACTGAAGACATATGAATGCAGTAATGAATTACTCAGTCACTGTTTGCACATTTGAGGTACTTTCCATTATTTCATTAAATTTCAGTCTCTATACCAGTGCAACTTGTATGATAGAAACCAAACCTTTCATAGAATGACCTGCATTACAATATGGCTGTGACCTGTGTGTGTTGCTAGAGAACCAGGTGCTATTCAGTGAGAACAAACCCAAATCAATATTATAGGATGAGGTTATGGGTCAGCATCTACCAATATGACATGGAAGCAGAAGAAAGAAGGCAAAGTAAATGAGCTTTCTTTCATCTGAAGTATACATCAATGTTTCTTCCCTCAGGGCATCCTGATGGTCAATGAATATTTCAAGAAGCAAAATCAAGAGGTTCATCTCCAGTCATTTCATTAGCTACCTTTTTATTTTGTCAGTTAACTTTAGATGAAACTCAGCAATGAGACCACTGAACAAGTGACAAAGCATTCATTCACTTCAGCTGGGCTTCCTTGATACACCAATGGTAGATATTCAGTATCTTCTAAGAACCAATGAGTCATCATCAGCTGAGCACCCAAAACTACTTTAGCCTTCATTCAAAATTAGTAATGGAGTCACTTTTCATAAAAAATACAATATTTTAACATTATAAGCTTAACTTACCACAGTTAATTTTTTAGGCATCTAATCTAGTGTCCTGAATGGAAAGGTTCAGCATCCTCAGTCCCCACTGCAATGAGCGGAGGAAAAGAGGCGCTCCTGCAGAGTGCTGCTTACAGCACCCCAGTTAGGGTCCTGCTCTGAACACCATCTCGTCTTCTCCTGACAATACAGGGGAAAGACAAAGATTTCCTTCCTAACCCAGAAACACAAGTTTGGTGTCTTTCTTAGCATGACTGTTCCAAATATTCACAGTGCAGTTTTCAAACTTAACTTGTACTGACTGTTGTTGGGAAATCCTGATATGATTGTCACCCAATGCACATGTATGCGGCATAAGTAGTAATGCACAAGGACAGACCATTATGTTATTAAGGCTGCAATGAAGACGAGATGCAGTTATTGTGGTCTGGACTATAGAAATGCTACAAATTTTAACCTGCTAGTATCCTGAAACTGTAAAACAACTGGGCCTCAGTTCTCAACCCGTTAAAACACTGCAGATATTTGCAGTGACTTCATTACATCTCAGATTAGACCCAGTGCAAGCTAAGGTTTGGAAAGGTGCACAAATGACTTTGAAAAACAAGGCAATAATTGATTAAACTGGACATCAGATGAGGTAGTGTCCATACTGAGGATATCCCATCTTCTGGGAATGTAACCTTTTAGGACAGGTTAAGTCAATTGAATGCAAAAAATACTAAGTATTTCAAAAAAAGAAGACTGAAAGCTATTTGGATCAATTTACACATTGTTACAGACCCTTTGAAATGTTGAGCACACATTTAAATCATGTGGCTTATGCACACCTTATTCCTTAGGTATACCCTACGTTTACCCAGGGATGCTGGCTTTTTCTGGCCCTTCCTCCAAACCTGAAACACCTGCAGACAGTCTGAGGTTATAATAACATCCACAGCTGCATTTTGGGGCTCTGCTTGGGGTCTAAGGACCTGTTGTTATGCCTTCAGCCATGTGTTTATCCCCATCAGCCATTAAAACAGCAGCAATGTTCACCCCTGATCATTATTACTTAAGTCAATATCAGTCTAGTTACTAACCAGATGAGCTCTTACCAAGGTGATTAGGATGTGGTAACTGCATAGCTGCAAGCAAATCAGATCATTCCCTACCATTGTCCACAATATGTGTAAAAGTAATTCTTCCAGGTGGTTCAAAGCAGTTGGCTATGTGCCTAACAACTCACCTAGGCATTCTGGGATTGCATAATAAAATACTACTTGTCATGCCTTATTGCTTAATTATTGTTATCAGCTTCCAGAATTTCAGTAAACTGGGCGTACTGCATAATGAGGTTATACTAAGCCTGAGGCATTGTATCACAAGTACAAAGAGAGCTATACTGCTATATTGTACTGGCTATACTATTACTGCAACACAGTAAACTTTTCAGTCTCACATTTTTTCCTAGGGAAAAAAAAACCAAAACAGTTTACAGTAGACTATTCTTCAGTGTGCCTGGATCTCAAATTCTCTGAGAACGACAAACTCTCTGATACGATAAACTCCCTTTGTTATTATTATCACAGCATGCTTAAAATGTATCTGGAGAATAGATGAGGACACGCCTCAGGCTATGAGACAGCAAAAGGGAAAGAAAAATGAGAATGATCATCCTCTCATGTTATGAAATCTCACCTTCACTCATTTGCATAGTGACAACATCTCTCTGCTTTTTGAATTGATGACATCAAGAGCATAAATGCTTAAGGTAAAAAAACCCCAAACAACTGAGTAACACTAGCAGAAAATTCCTTAAAAGTAAAATATACATGTAGGAAATTGAGCAGAAGAAAATGAATGTAAATAAAAATCCAGAGAAGAAATACCTCCAGGTTTGCTGTTCTCTAAGAACTTATATCTACCTTTTCTCCTATGTATATCAAACAGCTTTCCTAAACCAAGCAAATCTGCAGTTTATAAATGAGAAAAGAGGAGAATAATGAAGGTAAAATACACTATTTAATATAAATACATCTATGTGACAAATGTCAACTACATTATTTCCCTTGGCAGGTGGGCTTCTCCCATTCTTTCAGAATTACCTAAATTTACTATCCTTACTAAAATAAGACTTTATTAATTTTTAATGCCATTAGCAGTAGAGAACAAATTCAGCACTTGGAAGATGAGCTGGATTTTATTCTGGTTTATTTATCATCAAAAGAACTGTTAATTAAATTCTCAGTGCAAAATATCACTGTAGATGCATCAACCTAAAATAACTCAGCTTGGTTTTCAGTGTTTATTAGATTCTGATGTATGTTTTCCTGCTCATGCTCAGGAAAAAAATAGCAAAGCAAAACAAAACAAAACCCTAAAAAAAGCTTTTAAATGGAAATTTGTCTAGAAGTCCCTGGAAAACAATTCTCATGGAATGAACATTGCAGTGGCTACCCCTGGTCAGACAGCAAGGCAAGACCAAGTTGGGGATAGGTTAGATGTCCCTGATTAGTTCTTGTGCACTTGCTGCTGGTACAACAGTGGATGGACAGGCCAAGCCACCAGTGGCACAATGCAGAGATAGAGGGAGGCAGGGGTCTGCAAGCAATCTTCAGAAAATTCTCCCCAAAGGCATGGAGTTCAAAGAGATCACAGTGCACTCAGTCTGGAAAATGCTTACTCATGAGAGCATTCCATTAGCTTTTGGACTGGGAGCCAGAGCATGCTGGCACTGCTTGAAAAGAAGTTAAAGAGCAGCATGCTGTATAGCAATCCTGCGATGTGATGCTGTGCCCCTGCTTTGGACAAACAGTCCTGTTGATTACAGCAGGAGTTTTAGTTTTAGATTAAAATCATAAGGAGTTGTTTGCTCAGTTAAAAAATCCTGGAGGCAGTTGGTGAGTGCAGTCAGTATCGGTCACCCTTTGTAAGTGCCCAGAGGAGAAAATGAGAGCTGTTGCAGGGATCCTGAGAGTCAGGAGACACCAGAGGTGCTGACTGCATGGCTGGTGCTCTGCTCCATGGGGAACGCAGACAATTGTTGCTGCAAGAAATGATTCTGCTTGCCTGAAGGGATAAAGTGACTCTTTTGGCCAGTGCCCACCTTGACTTACCCTTTGTGCAATGCCTTGGATTTTGTAGGGTTCAGGCTGAAGTAGAATTGTGCCAGAATCCATGCTCTCCCCCTTTTTTCCTCAAATGATGAATTCCCATCCCACATCTGGGACACTGATTCTCCCAAGGAGAGTGCATGGGAAGAGAAGTGATCAGGTTTAATGTTTGTTTAGATTCCTACTACATCTGTCCAAATCTCTTCCTACAGCTGCCCATCCTTTATTTGTGTAAATACTTTCCAAATTCAATTGACAATGCCGTGGCCCTCTTGCTAGTTACCTCTTTGATCTTACTCTACTTTTCCCCCAGTGCCCACAGACTGAAAGCAGGTACGAACAGGTATTATCACAGAAAGTTGCACAGTATCTGGGGCATCTTTCTCAGCCAAATTAAACACGACTCTTTCTTGATTTCATGTTGTTCTTAGTCAGAAACTTTTCCTCTTATAAACGTTTCACAGTCCTTGGTATTTACCCCTTTTCTGTGCTGGATGCTAGCAGAACGTGGGCTTCAGAGCCAGACCAGCATGCCAGCCACCTAACTCAGCTTTCTGAAAAGACAATGGCAAGAAAGCTTATCATCAACCCTGATCATGCTTGGAGCATAAAACCAAAACCTAGACTTCAGAGAGTATTTCTGAGGGAGAAAATAGCTTTTTGTCCATTTTGTTATAACTTTCACCAATGTCCTTTGTACTTTGTCTCCCAATCTTTTCTTCTTCTATTCATGACTTCTCAGTACTTCGCACCATAAGGTGGTTTTAGCAGTTTTCTTCTAGATACAGTTTTATTGGTCCTTCTACCACCATCTTCATTTACTTTTCTATAAAAGTGGCCATGGACAGCTGGTTTATACTCCCCACTGAGTATGCTAATATCAAATGAGATTGAGACACTAACTGAATACAAGGAGAATGCTGTGGTCAAACTGGAAGCCTGAGCCTACACCTTTGAGATGTTCGAAAATGAAAAGGTAATCAGAGACTGCTCTGGAGATAAGCAAAACTTTTAACTGAATGAATCACCTACAATTATTTTAATGCTGTTGAAAATAGAAGGGTGAATGCAGGAATATGGCAACAAAATATTTTATGACCTGTGGGCCATAAGGAATTGTTTGGGTGCTTTTTCTCAATGATGACAAAAGCTACTGTGACTGAACTTACCCGTTGCAAATCCTCCAAAGAAAACATGTGGTGCTTGTGGTAAGGATGTCCAGATAAATAACACTGTTCCCTCAATTTATTAGTAAACCTATTTCCTATTACAGAGTTGACACATTATGGTTTGTGGAACCAGGATTTTTTCAATGAAATGTGAAAAAACAGCTCTGATCACGTGTTGCTAAAATCCAGAACCTTTGTATTACCTGAAAATGGAGATTACCTTCTGTCTGTGCAATGTAATTCCATGACTTTGCTTAGAAAGGATATATTCATTCACAACTTTTTGCAAAACTGAGTGCAACTGCAGCATACTGTGTGTTATCCCAGAAACAGCAGCATTTCAGTGCTGCAAAAAATTATTCCTGCATGTAAAAAGTTGTAGTTGCAGAATTACTGGGAGGAGAAAGAGGCTTTACATATATCATGTACATGATATATACAAATAGATGTTATTGTGCCACATAATGACAATGGCTGCTATCTCAAAAATGTGTACGCAGAGTGGCTGCAGTAAAATACATCAGAGCTGGCTAATACAAATCTTTCCTTCCTTGAGTTTTGAAGACTAAACCATGACCTTTTAAATTTGGAATTAAAAAAGTTGTTGGAACCAGCATAAAGACAAGTTGGAAAAAAATCACAACCAGAGAAGTTCAGGATATCTTGGGTAAAACTGAATGGAATATTTGGAAAAGAACATTAAAAATAACCCTCCTTTTCTGCATTTTGAAATTTGCTTGGTCATAGATCTATATTTTTGCATTGGAAATCATACTTTTCAGCAATGGTTCTAACATTTTTGCTCTACTGCCTTTGCAAGTAATGAAGAAGAACAAAACTTATCTGTATTTCAGAATACGATAACAGCACTCTAGTATTACCCAGAGAACTTATCATGCAACATCTGGCAAACAGGATACCTGAAAAAATCAGAACAATTTTTAGGGAGAAATTGTGGCAGACCCTTGTCTGTCCCATGGCATGGTTCTAGCTCCACAAGGACTCTTGAGGCACTGCCTTGGCAGGAGCAGTAGAGACTCCCATGGGCACAAGGCAAACACTGATGGTGCCCCCCTATATATCAGAATGCACAGTGGTGGTGGTCTCTGCCCACTCCCAAACCAGGGGCCCTTTAGCAAAATACTCAGCTTGCTGCCCTCTCTGGGCAGCCCTGCTGCACACTCTCCACTCAGGGCATTCACTAAATTCTGCAGTGTGACCCTTAGCTAGCACATCCCAACCTACTGCAAAATACTGATGACTAGCAATGCCTTATTAAATTTAAAAGCAGATAAAGTAGAAAGAAAGAAAAGATCAGGGGAAAAACATCCTTAAATTATCTTTACTTTGTATCAGCCTATTGGAGTGCATGGAGCAGACAGATGAGTAGTAGACAGAAACAAAAGGGAAGCCAAAAAAAAGCCAAAATGATGCTGCAAGAAGGTACCGATAGTAATGTTGCTATTAAGCCACAACAGAAAGTGCAAGAAGGTGGAAAGGAAGCAGATGGTCAGTCTTGTAGGTGGTCTGAATGAACAACTCTGGAAGTTGTTTTGAGAGATGTGTAAAATGAAGTTAATCATTCATACTGTTTATTCTGTAAGAGTATCAAGTTCTATGCAAAAAGTATGAGGTTTTGTTGTAGTTGAAACAGTTAAAGAACTGGATTATTGTGGCAGTAAGACTAAAGGGTATGTCAGTAGAATGACTAAAACCTGTTTAGGCAATATCAGAGTCACAAATTATTCTCAAAGGAATAGGCCACATTTCATTGTAACTTACTACAGATATTTAGGTGAAACCCAGTCTCTGAAAGAGAACTGGAATAAAAGGCCCCGTCAAGACCCTTGCATAAATGTAGTTTGCATACACAAAAAATCCTCTGCAAGGGTGCAAAATGATGCAGTGCCCTGGCTGCAGCTATGAAATATGTGAAATCACTGTGGCCTTGAAGAGCTGGGATGTTCCCAGTGCAGGACCATGGCCTGCTGGACCTCTGCAGCAGGTAGATCCAGCAGTTCCCCAGTTTCCATGTTCAGAAGCCTGTCAGTGCACTCTATGAAATAATGCTTGCCTGGATTTCTTGCTCTGTATTCTCTATGCAGCAGCAATATGCCGTTTCTGCCATAGTGTTCTCAAGACAACATGAGAATGGACCCTTGTAAAATAATAATAATCAGTTTTAAATCCTACAGAACTAGCAGAGCTAGGCAACCTCTGCAAAGTATTTTAAGGCATGTCTTAAAGCTAGATGAGAATATCATGTAAAATATCTACTTGCTGTTGGGTTCCCAGAGGAGGCTTTAGATGATTCAGTCTGTAGGGAAAACCAAAAAAGAATGCCCTTTGCTCTAGAGCACCTCCATGTTCTTTTGCTACCCAAGTAGCTAGGATGCAGCAGGGTGTGACCAACTGCCCATGGATATTTGCCTCCTCTGTGCTTGCAGTAAGTTACAAGACTAACACCTGGCATACAAGAGAGCTGATGCTCTTCCAGCAGGGCCGCGGAGAGGCTGTGCTGCCAGGGCAGACAGGTTTCAGGCAGCCTGCAGCCAGGCTGGACACAGGTGTTATGGCAGCCCACACCACCTTGCAGGAACTCTCAGCTTCCAGCTGCACCCCAAATTAAGCAGATGATAGTGTACAGACAGTCATTGAAACCCCTCGGCTTGATTCGCTCCCCTCTTAAGTCAAGAGGGAGCTCTAAAACCGGCTTGAGAGGAGGCGTACGTTGAGCCTCTGGACTGCAGGGCTCCTCAGGTTGGTGTGACAGGAGATAAATTGTATCTTGTCCCTAGAAGCCAAATGTAATTCCAGAACTTGGAGTCCTTCAACAAGAATTAAAAACCTGCAGAACCCACCTCTTGAAAACAAAACATCCTACATCAGCAGACCCTTTTCTCTCTTGTTCAGAAGGGTTTGAAACTGCTCAAAGGAAGCTCAAAACTACTGCCTGATGCAGATTCACATTGTCTTACCATTGCTTTTGCTGCTGCAGTTTTAATTACACATCCAGCTTTGTGGTACAATGGGTATCATTGCTTTCAATGTTTTTATTATCATTTATTGCCAAATTTTAAGTGCCATCCTAATTAGTACACAGGATCTAATTACTTAAAACTGCTCTACTTTCTCTCCAGCAGTGCAGAAGCAATCATTTTATTTTCATGCAAAACTATGTGTTTTTTCATAGCAAATTTCAGGATAAGTTTATTCAAAATCATTAATTTCTAATTTGTCTTTTTTTAATAGTCAAGAGGAAATTCCTTTTTTATTGTTCCATTTCATTCTCACTGAAGTGAATTAAAGTATTTTTCCTTTTTTTACTTCTAACTTCTTTTTCTACTGAACAAAAAGAGGGAAATTACTCTGATAGAAAATAATTAACTTTTTCCATTGGGAACCGAAGCAAAATGTTACTTGGTGTTATTTTTCTCTCACTTCAAGAAAGTTGGAAGTGAGAGAAAATGTTATTTTTAAAAGCAATAGTGTTGCTTTCCTCACTTTTTTTTTTTTTTAATATTTAACTCCCCCTTTTCTATGGAGAAAGTGGGATGAGTGGGAAACAGCTGAAGTACTGACTGAAATGGATATTTAACAACAAGCAAATAAAAACTTTCTTTTGCTGTTTAAGAAGTATCGTTAAAATTGAAGTAATATGATTTGAAATATTTGAAAGAAATGTCAGACAAGTAATTTTTCTTTTGCATGTAGTTAAACATAAAGCTTGCCATCTTAAAAAGTAAAGTAAGTATTTCCCCTCTTAAAGAGTGTCTCCCAGAGTCCAGGTCCCTGGCTGCTCACTCAGGTACAGTCCTCTCTGGTGCCCCTGGCCTTTGCCATATCACTGCTGCCTGAGAAGCTCCTCCAGCAGTGCCAGCTTGAGGAATGTTAGGCATGAGGATGCCTCCCTGCCTAAAAAAATGGGGGAATGCAAGCGGAGTTGTCCTTATGAACCACACAGCCAGGTTCTTGCAGGGACATGCAGGGCTCCTGACTATCACATCATGGCCAGTGGCTGCAGGATGACACTTCTGCTCTGCTGGGGTCAGGGCGGTGTGCTGACTGTCCCTCTGTGCCCGCGCTGCTGCTGCGTGCTCTGCTGAGTTGCCCTAAAGGAGCAACACATGGAGGAGATTCTGGGAGATAACGGCTGGACCATGTGGAAATGGTGGAGCTGCTGACTGCAGGAAATGGGAGTGTGGGGTCACACATGGGGGAGTGGGAGTACTGAGAGTGACAGTAGGTCACATTGGGAAGGCATCAGGTAAGGTACAAAATGTTATGGGTATTATTTGCTGTAATATTGGTGGCATATTCTTGACTTCATCATGCATCAGGAAACACTTTTTCACTGTGAGGGTGACAGAGCAGTGACACAGGTTGCCCAGAGAGGTGGTGTAGTCTCTGTCCATTGAGATAACTCAAACCCGAGCAACCTACCGTAGATGGCCCTGCTTGAGCAAGGAGGCTAGACAAGATGACCTCCAGAGGTCCCTTCCAACCTCAGCCATTCTGGGATTCTGTCACCTCTGGTGTAGGCTGGCAAAGCTTCATCTCTAAAGTACGTTATGCCTTACTGCCTCTCCGTATGAAAACCAACCCACTTCAGGAACCTGCTTCAAGACACATTATGCAGTCCTCAGACTGACACCTCTCTCAGTGAAGACAGCCTTCTGAACCACTTCACTTTCAGCGAAGTTCTTAAATTAGTCTGAAGTAATGCACATGGATATGTATTTCTTTTATGCTAGGGGTGACATTTGGCCTTGGACAAAAGGCCAGCCTAAGGGTTTGTGCATCACTGAAACCTCATTTAAAACTTGAAGATAGGACTTGAACGAAACCTGAATATTAGTGGGTAACAAATGGCACACACCACCAATAAGTATGTTGTAGTTTTAGACTTCAAGCGCTGTATTTAAAACTGCCTGTTTACTTTAAAAAATACCAGATCTGCAAGAAAAATACAGCTCTACATGTCATGTTTGACTCTATTCAGTCAGGGGACACCAATTTGGTATTGAACATACTAAAGGAACAAAACCAAACCAAAACAAAGCAAACAAAAGCCAGACAGCAGTGGGTATCAATCACTGTCTCTTTAAAACAGCAAGACATATTCTATAGTCCACATGAGTTTTGCTGTTTCTTCTACCAAAGTGGTGTACCTATGTGATTTAGCTGGAGCTAGGAAGCTGGTATCGCTTTCAGACAGTGAGGGTCACATGACACTGAGTCAGCTTTATACAGCACATCTCCTCCACATTTCACCCAGCAGTGGATCTGTTGATACACTCCATATTGCAGAATATAAATGGGTTTCCAGATAGGGAAAGATGATGACAAACAAAACTACCTGAGTGAGATAGCAACTGGGCAAGTCACAGCATGAACACTGACCACGGAGCTGGGAACCTGCAGCTTCCTCAGAGACACATCCAGGAGGTTAAAGCATCTTTTCTTGTCTAATTTCCATATCAGATGAAGTGGCATATGCTATCATCTTGGATAGATGAGGGCAGAGGTCTGCATCCCTTGAAGAGTTTAGTGCAAGACCATTTTCTTTCAAAGGCAGCCTCTTGTCCTTAGGGTTTTAATGTGTGACACTTCTCCCATCACAAGACAGTTTGACTGTAACAGTTAACCTTTTATCATACCATGTTCTAGCTGCATATTATTTTACAGCGCAGTATAAAACAGGACTACCTCAGCAGGGTATTTCAAACATATCTGTATTACCTACCTGTATGTAAGCATTTTCTTCTTTGATACAGTACATTCTTTTCACCTCTTTTCAAATTCATAGGCATTCTTCCAGTTATGTATGTCTTCATTTTTTCTTAAAATAGGAAAATGCTGAAAAGCACATATAATGCATTTTGTGTACTGGTGTGCATTTCTCAGAGTAATGCATTTAACCTGCTGTGCTTGCGAGGCAAGCAATGGTTTTACCTTTACATCTGGTAACCACTACCAGTCTATTCTGCAACCAGTCAGCAAGTCCCCTTGGCAAGCCCCGTCCATGCTCCAGAAACCAGCTGCTCTTACTGGTGATTGAAATAAAGGCATATCCCAAAGCTATGTATTGCAGTGGGAGAAGTCAGAAGCTGGCTTTCTCCAGTGGGCACCATGTGGCAAGTCTTAGGGGTATCTAAAATGAGAATAGATTATTAGGGTGGGGGTTATATAGGACATGGGGTGTGGACATTACTTCTAGGTAGGCCCCCATACTATCCCATGGAAACTGCCAGGATCAGCGAGGAAACACCAAAGTCACAGCTGGGCTCAGGTGAACAGGGCTACGCAAAAAGCAACACTCTGTGTCTATGCATACCTCACGAACTTTAAAAGAGCTGCTGCTAGATCTTCTGCATCTACACCATTGCATTTGTTCTATCAGCAGTGTCAGCTCTAGTGAAGAATGACCACCGTTGCTCTTTACCACTGTGTCACCTCAGCCACCTAACATGGCTGTAAAAATGCTTGTTCGCACTCTACAACCTTCAGACTAATGACAGTTCAGAAAAATAGTCTGCTTTGGATGCAACACCCGGACACATCATGCTGTATTAGCCAAGGCTCTCAGTGCTGTATTTATGCAGAGGAACTGTTCATGTTAAAAACACTAGGCACTATAGGCAGGTATAACATTATGGACCAGCACCTACAACAATGGTGTTTCAATCTTTGTGGGTGCCTCTGGGCAAGTAAGACAAACAACTTAGTAGTGACAACCTGAAATGCACGTTAATGAGTCCAGTGTGCCCTGGAACAAAGTACATACTCTAAGAAAACAGGACTGATGTATCGGTTCATCCAGGCAAGCACTCTGTGTTCCCAAGCAGCAGGTAGTGAATTCGGGCAGTCAGTACTGGAAGGAGCTGCACACAGAGGAAGCATCTTCTCAGTCAGGGACCAGAGGTTATCTTAAAAACCAGGCTATAAAAGTTTATACTCTTTCCTAGGTCACAGTGAGATTTTTCCCACGTCAGTTTAGTGATATAAACAGGAGGCTTAGTGTAAACCAGTGCCTTGCTTCTGTGAGTAAAGAGAGAGGAACATCTCAGAGAGGCTGATTTATCTGACAGCTCTATCCCATTTTAGGCGAGGATAAAACACTTTTAGGAGGTGATTGAGTTCCTCTCTTGAGTGGGTCTCAGTGCGTATTGGGGAGCAGATGTCTAACTTTTATGTGGAGAGGAATGAAACCTTCGTTTTTGTAATTGTAGACGTTTTCCGGTACCATTGCTCCCTGGAGTTACTTGAGCCTGGTCAAAATTAGTTACCCAGAGCCCCTTGAACTTCTGGAGCCTGAAGAGTATGGGTTTCAGCAGCTCATCCAATACCAGCGCTTTTTTGGTTTAAGTCATCTATCCGCGGGCCTTGAACACGTGCAGAAAGGCTACGTTTGAAGCATTTTATTAAGTGAACTGCCTTCACACGAAAAAAGGCAGCAAGAGTATGCAGACTGCCGTTTGCGTGTGTGCGGGAAGCAGGACTCAAATTCTGCTGCAGTGCTACAGCGAGATGGAGGAGACGGGACCCTTGGCCTCGGACAGTGGAACTGCTTGTTCATCCGTCGGCGTCAGGGCTGCGGCTGGAGCCCCGCTGCCGGCCTTCCCAGAGGAGCTCCCCAGCTCTGCCAGGGCGTCGTCTGTGGCTCCCCACCGCTCCGCCTCAAGGCTGGGACCCCGGCAGGGCCTCGGGGAGCCGGGGCAGCAGGGCCGGACCCCGCGCTGACCAGCCCGGCGGGGCGACGCCCCGGAAGGGCCCGGGGAGCGAGGGGCGCGGGATGACCGAGGGGCGCGGGATGACCGAGGGGCGCGGGACCTGCGCCGGCCGACGGCTCCCGCCGCCGCCGCGGCCGGCGAGGCCGAGGCCGAGGCCGGGGCCGGGCCCGGGCCCGGGGCGCACCCCTTGGCGTCCCCTCGGGGCGTTGTTCGCCCCCCGCGTCCTTCCTGCTTCCGGGGGCCGCCGCGGGGAGGATTTGCCGCAGATGACATCAGCCGCGGATGCTGGAAACGCGGCGGCGGCGCGGGGATGCGCCGGCTCCCCCCCTTCCTCCTCCTCCTCCTCCTCCTCCTCCTCACCAGGTCCCTGCCCTGCACCGTCTCCGTATAAAAGCGCGGCCGCCTCCCCTCCCGCCCTCACTCCCTCCCTGCCGCCTGCGGAGCCGCCGCCGAGCGGCCCTTCTCCCCTCAGCGCCCCCGAGCCGCGGGGCGGAGCGGGGCGGCGGCGATGGCCACCGTGGTGGTGGAAGTGGACTCGGAGCCCTCCTGCAGCATCCCCAACCCCACCTCCCCCTCGCCCAGCCTCTCCCACCGCTTCCTGGACAGCAAGTTTTACCTGCTGGTGGTCATCGGCGAGCTGGTGACCGAGGAGCACCTGCGGCGGGCCATCGCCAACATCGAGCGAGGTGAGGCGGCGGGGAGCGAGGACGCCGCAGGCAGCGCCGCGGCACACCCCCCCACCCCCAGCACCGGCGCCTTCCCCCTCCGCGGACGCGCCCGGGGCTCAGCAGCACCCCCCACCCCACGCCCACCCCACGCAGGGCTGGGGCACGCGAGCCGCCAGGTCGCGGTCTCCGGCTCTTTATTCCACGCGGGTGTCCCGCCGCAGCCCCTCCCCATCTTCCCCGGGCGGGGTGCGGGCGCTGCGGAGCAACGGCTGCGGGCCGGGCTCCGCTGCCGCCCCTGCGGAGAGCCGCAGCGGGCTGCTCGCCCGCCGCGCCAGCCCGGCAGCGAGCCCCCTGCCCGCCATTGTCGGGGCGGAGGGGGCCGGGGCGGGAGCCCAGCGCCGCTGCCGCCGCCGCCGAGCCCGTCTGCCCGGAGACACCGGCGGGTGGGCGTGGCGCAGTCCGCACTGCGGTCCCTATGGCAGCCCGGAGCGGACAAAGGGCGGCCGCGGCGCCGGCGGCAAACGCGGCTGGGGATGGGGACGGGATGGGATGGAATGGGATGGGATGGAGTCGGCACTGGCACTGGGGCTGGGGCTGCGGCTGCGGCTGCTGCCCGCAAACCCCCGTCCCCCCGCCGCCAGACCAAACCGGAGGGATGCGGGGCGTTTTCCTCCTCGGCGGCAAAGACTGCCCGAGCGGGAGCGCAGCCGTGCCTTTGTGTGCAAGTTTGGACGGTGAGACTTTTCTCTCGGCCGGAGAATTTTTCAGGACTCAAGCTCTATATGCGCATATGTATATTTCAATAAAGAAAAAACATGTGGGTAACAAGGCTAACACCTGCGGGCTCAGCCTCGTTATTGTCCGGCTACGGGCTGCTTTGACGCGCTGTTTGCTTGTCCTTTTCTTGACACGGCGATACAGGAAGGTATCGCAAGTGAAATGACAGTTTAATAACTTCTCAGTGTGGTTTCTGATACAATAGATTGCAGTGTACACGCAGAGGGGAAAAAAAGCCCCGTTGCGGTAATAGCGGTATGAAGCACAAAGAAAATTGTTGCCGGACCCTATAGTTTGTTAAACTCAATTGATACCTGATTTTGTAACATATATTTTTGTTCTGGGCTGGTGAAAGCATAGATTTCAGAAACCTGCCATTGTTAGAGGGGAGGAAGAGACCCTGGAACGGGGGGAATTGGTAGCAGCCTTGTCATGTAGGTGTGGTTCAGCAGTCCAGCTAGGACTTCATTTGTCTCTATTGTTGCTTTCTCAAGCATTGTTGCTTTAGCTGGCTATTTCTCTTGATTCTTTTTCACGACTGTTTGTGGTAAAGGACAGCCTCATCACAGCTAACCAGCTTCACCATGACCTGTTCATCTTTATTGCTACCATTGTCTCCTAGGGAGAACTACTGAGGCAGATGCTTTGTCATTCAGAGCCTCTTCAGCATTGCACTTCACTAATTCTATCTAATTTTCGGTTGTGTCAGAAGTGAATCGGCTGCATTTTAATTAAATTATTAAAAATTATAGAGCAAATGGATAAAACTTCTGCCCTCAAGACAGCTGATGTCATCCTTCCTCTGAAGAAATGCTCCTCCGTCTCTTGAAGCTTCTATTGTACAGTTGGTGCTGCATAGCTCTGTTGCTGCTACCTCCTGCCACTAAGCATAACACCCCCTTACAGTTTTAGATGTTCAGAGGGAATGCTTTGGCCTTTTTATTCATCGTTTTGGATTAGAAGTCACCTCACTGCTCCTGGTGTCAGACGATCTGACTGAGGTTTTGCCTGCTAGGAAAAAACCTTGATGAAATTTTGAGGTGCATTGTTCTGGATGAGTACACTGGGAGTCTGAAGCTCTATCTGCATGAGGCAAATATGGGCTCGACTCGTCTCTTTCTCTTTTGAAAGTGTGCTGTAGTCTGGAAAAAAACGCTTCGTTCAACCTTTATTCTCAACAGAGCCTTAAATGTATTTTGGGTTCTTGATAACTGCCTCGCTGTCTTCTCTGGTACATCTCCTGAGTACCATCACTGAAAACTGTGGATTCATGCGCCAAACTGCAGAGCAACGTGTCAAAGAAAACATCTGCTGATAACACATCAGTGGCGTGATGCTACGCAACCTGGTGGAATGCAGAGTCATTTCTTAATATATCATGAAGAGGGAATGGCGTGGCAAGATGCATTTTCAGTAGTTACGTTTGGGATGTGACTTTGCTAAGGGGGCAATCCTCCAACCCACTGTCCACCAAAAAAGAAGAGAGGAATGAGGAGAAAGCTTCAAGACTTCCACTGATTTGGCAGATGCTACTGGGTGTGCCCTGCCTGCTGTCTGATTTGTTAGTCCTGTGTCTAGTGGCATTACATTCCTAAGACTGTAGAAAGAAATAGCTCTAGTTCAGCCATGCTTCCACTAGTTACATCCATGCTGTTAATGATCTACATAATTGGATTGACCTTGGATTTTAGTTCCAGATTTCCCTCCGTTCTACCCAAACCTGATTTGGTTATATAATGTATAAAATACATTATGCTACTTTATAATGCACATACATAATTTTTGCAACCAGGCTGCTGAATCATCCAGCTGCAGATTTGGGATATTTTATCCAAATCCCAGGTTCAGCTTCTAGGACTACTGTGAGCATTGGATGTCTAGGCTTTCCCCCCCCCCCCCAATTTATTTTGTGTTGAGTCCTGTATTTTGGACATTGCCTGGCTCAGCAGTCTTGACTACACCTAATCAGAATCTTATCCCTACAGCAAATTTGGATCCATGACAAAAGCAGCTAGGGATGGTGGACAGGCCGTATCATTAGCAGCATTGCTGAATCATAGTCCATATTGCTTAACTGACCTCTAGAAAGCTTTGTAGTCTCCCCACACAAGCTTTCTGTCAGAGGCCAGTGAGCTGTTTATCTTCTAGCTTCTTGAAGTTCAGTGCTCATTCATTGAACATACCTCAGCTTCATGATCGATGTCGTTTTTCTAGTCATAGTTTTCATATGCACTGTATATGCGTGGTATTACATCATCTTTACTTTCTTGCTCTCAAATATTCCAACACCTGGAAAACATTAAAGCCTGCTGAGCTGTATTTGTCTGCCAAAACTATGCCCCAAAAATGTACCATATGGCCAAGAGATTTTTTGAGAAATGAAAATAAGGAGACTTGCAAAAGCGACTCACTGCTTATGCCTCTGAACAATGATGCATCAGTCAGGAAGTGGAGGTGGCTGGTTATATAGCTCAGTTATTTTTCTCTTGAGTGGTTATAAAACACACAGGCAATACTGTATTTCCAAATTTATTTAGAATTTCAAATGGCAGCTACTTAATAGCTGGTAGCATATCCCAGTAGTAAGTTTGCTTCTACCTGGACTGGGATGCTGACAAGGAAAAGCTCTGGATGAATTCTCCCTGAAGAGGCTTCTGGCTCTTGAAATGCAGATGTTCATATTTGCATGGAGACTCTACCCAGAGCTGCAATGGGAGACAGGCACTGCAGATCTGGTTGCTCTGCTCTTCCCCCTCTTTCTCCTCCTCACCCTTCAGCCCTACCACATGGCTTCTGCCAGTGCAAGTCTTGATGCTTCTGCTGCCTTGAAAGAGAATATAGCATGGGAGGTAGTGTTGACAGTAACATTCACAGCCCGAAACCCTGACAGAGTTACCAGCAGGAGTGTTAGTGCCAGTCTCACGGTGAGGGGTTGGCCACACTTCTTCAGGCATCTCCTCGCCAAATCCCAAAGTGATTTAACTCAACAATTTCATGCAAAGGCATGGTCAGGCATGTGGGGAGGGGCCACCAGACACTTCCTCACCTGCAGTCCCTTCTACGTTTGCCAGCTAATTTGTGTAAGTCTAATGATGTTCCTTTAGGAAAAAAAACCCAATACTCTAATGCTGCTGTTCAAAATTGCAACAGTGCCTGGACTTACCTGCAGTGCAACTGCCTGCTCATTATTTTTCAAAACTAGAAGATTTTTCAGAACAATTTCAAAAAAAGAAAATTATAGAAAAATGTTAAGCATGTTCTTCTCTCTCTCTTTTTTTTTTTTTTTTTTGTGTTAAATTTTAATTTAGTCAGCAAAATCTTATGGAAGGAAACTCTAAATTTGTCTTTTGGCTGCAATGATTTTTTTTTTTTTTTTCCCCCTGGTCAAATTTCAATCCTTAAAAATATAGTTTGGAATAATACATTTTTTGATCATATATGTGTCAAGTGTCTCACTTTCCAAGTAGCTGGGAGGAAAAATGGTAGGGAATAGAGATGTGCTGTTTAGTTTTTAAAAGAAAAAGATCAAGCATAGCGTTTTTAAATCTCAAGACTTGAATTTTGATACTTCATAAATAAAAGATCACTTACATTTTAATTTAAAATATGGGATGCTTCAAAGCTTTTGAATTAAGAAGTCAGCAATTTAATACTTTGTATTTAAATATTAATTTGCAACATGCTAGGTGATGCTGCCTTTTTTTTCTCAGAGGGACAAGTACAATGGTCCTGCAATGTGACTAAAGTGTCCTCTGAGTGATTCACTCAGTTGTAAATCAGTGTATTGCTATTTTTAAGTCGACTCGGGGACATCAGTAACTTTTAGTAATGTAGCTACTAGGTTGAATGTGGGACCAGCAGTCCTAAAGCTGGGACCTTAAAGGATGTTCAGCTATTGGAAAGGCAGATTTCCTCTTGCTTGTGACTGATTCCTGTCCAAAGTGCTCCTTCTAAGCACTCAGCACTTTAAAAAAAAAAAAAAAATAGCTGTGAGCCTTGAAAGGAGGAGGGGCTGGGTTTGGAATTTAGAAATATGCAAATAGCATGAATGCGAATGGAGAAATACTCAGTTAAAACTTCCACTGCTCATGTATCAAGCTAGATGTGTTTTGTATTTTGAATTTTAGGAATCCGATCATGGGACACAAACTTGATTGAATGCAACTTGGATCAAGAACTGAAACTTTTTGTGTCTCGCCATTCAGCTCGATTCTCTCCTGAAGTGCGAGGTGAGTTTTTGGAAGTGTTTGACAAAGGGTTTTTTTGTTTGCTTTTTTTAAGAGCAGAATAAATAAATACACCCTGGAATTGCATGGCCCACTTTCATTTGTGATTCTTCACAACGAATAGGTTTTTACCTTCATTTTAAAATATGGCTTGAAAATTATAATTTAACTTTCTCACAACTTAACTTTAAAATAATCAGTCTTTTAGTTAGCTTCATGTATATTGCTGTGATTACTTTGGTAGTAGATGTTAGTTTTAGGGCCATATTAAAATTAAGTAAAACTCACTTTTTGTCTGAACAGTTTGTGTAGCACCAATCTAGTAGTCCCAGAGACTGAAGCTTATTGTGGTAGGTAGAGCACATACAAAAAAATAACATGAAAGGTTAGCTCTACAGTTTGATAGAGCCAGAAACTGTCTCATGGCTGTTGCGCAAGTGCGGTTCAAGCCCCATGTTTCTTCCCAAAGGGCTTGGACTTTTCTCTTTCTTGGTGTGAAAAGCTGAGGGGTGGAGGGTCTACCTTGACTCACAGGAACTTTCTTTGGCTTGTATGAAGAAATGGGAAATTTTCAGGGCTCATAAGACTAAACCTCTTTTGCTGCCTTTTCTTCAAGCCTGCCCTTCCTTTAGAGGATTCATACAATAAAGCAAAACAAAACAAAAAAACCCCAGTTTTGTGAAGTGTAAAATTTGGTTTTGTTCTGGTTCCATGGGAATCAAATGTTTGGTAAGTTTTCTAACATCTCATTGCTATAACACAAATGCTGAGTGAGCATGGGTGAAATTAATCACCGTTTTCATGTAAAAATATATAACCTTGTCAAAGGAGTAGAGGTTGCTTTCATTGGTGAAATCATTGTGGCCATGTGCGTGTTGACTAGTACAACCTAGTGCTGATGAGTGTTACAAATTCCAGCTTCAGGAACATCTCTTAAGTCTGGTGAAAAAACGCTACGAAGTGTTGTATCATGCTACTACATCACATTCCTAGGGTCAGCTGCTATACACTGTTGACAAAGAAATCCTTATGTCTTGCTAGCATGACAGCATTGACATGATGGTTTTGAATAATGTACTGCAGCATAGGTTGTAGCAGATTTTGCTGTATGTCCCCAAATCTATAGAGAGTAAAACATTGCCAGAATTAAGAAAAAAAAATAAATATACCTCTCTGATTCTTCCCCTGGTTTGAAAACCAACAGAACCAATACAACAATACTCAGTGTGAAGATTTAGAATCAAGGCATGTAGTTCTGCATTTACATGGAATTAAACTCAGGCCTAGAATACATGTCTTCCACTTCAGTTTAAATGTCATGAAGCCGATTCAACTTCTCAGTGACATGACTTGCTTTGTTTTACAGAGAGGGTATTCTGATAAGTGCAATTAGCAGAATTTATTTTTAAGAAATGCAAGATGCAATGTATCCCATTTTTAACATGTATGTGTTTTACTTTAAAACCTCAGGGAGAATAAAGATCCTGTGCTTCTCCTTTAGCAAAAATATTCTAGTGTGTTTAATACTCTTTGCTGTGTTTTTTGGATGATACATCCTGATACCTTTGCATGAATTAAAATAAACCAAATACTCTGTTTTCTTATGATAAATAAAAGAAGATTATGCACCCTTTTTCTTTTCAACAGAAAGTTTATAGAATCCTCTAGGAATTTTTCTCTAGGAATTGTATTTTTGGTTGATTTCTTTCTTGTTTGTCTAGACTTGTCTGTTTAGTCTGTCATTGTGTTGAATACAGCTTAATTGCATGTGACTGGGATTCATCAACATCTCTATGACAAGCAGTAATGAATGTGTTTTTCACCACTGCTCAATCTTTAAACAATAAACTGCCAAAATCTATGTTGAAAGAGCATGAAGGGACCCTGAAACTTGGATAAAGGGAACATCCAGGAATAAAGCTAGCCCTCTTGACCAATTTCTTGTCTAAAATTTTGTGAGGAAGCCCATTGGCACCTCCAGAATCCTGCTGCACAGATCAGAGGTTCATTTTTTTTTTCAGTTTGTCTCTGTGGTTCTCTGATGTTGAATCTGCATGAGGCTCCTTTGTATCCTCTCTACTGTTTGGTAGGGAGAAGGGTTTTTTTGTTGCCATTTGTTAATAACATTTCAGAATGTTTGATTTCTGTTACAACACCCAAATGCTGAATTTTGAGTGTTTAACCAGTGAAATGGTCAATGTTCATCCTAAAGAGGTGGCTGTAAGTACATATTTCCTTATGGTGCCAAACTCAGAAATTCTGCAGAATTTGGGTAACTAGGTGACCTTTTGTCCAAGGAAAGTATTCATGAAGGTGACGGGGTAGTCTGTGGGATGTAATTAAACAGCCTTTTTTTCAGTTGTTTGAGACTGAACCATTTGTGCGACTCACACATAGGGACAGTTTACTCTTGAGGAAGGGTAGAGTCATCTAATGTGTCTGCACAGCTTCTAGTGTAGTCAGGTCTGACTGCTGACTGAAGCCTGTTTGATTATAATGTTTAATTATGGTAATTGCAGTGCTGGCTCAGTACATGCCTGTGTGCTTCTCAAAGCAGCTCGAGGATACACACAGCAGCAATGTGAAGGGTAGGACTCTTCCTCCAAAAGGAAGCTTGGAGGATATGGGGCCGACCCTGTCCACACACCATATGCCTCTGATATTGAAGGAGAGACACGCGAGAGAGTATGTCTGTCAAAGCATTCATGTGTTTTCACTTGAGGAATTTGAGGTCTAATCCTTCTCCCTGCATAGTGAATAGCAATGTACATATTGATACTGCAGAGAGCATGACCGGATCCAAACACTCTTTTTTGTGCTCTTTTCAAGGCAATGAATTGTCACAGTGATATTTGTGCATCCTATAATCAGCTGCTGGGCAATTTATGGATGATTTATGATTCCTGAAAAACAGGATTCAGAATGGAGATGCCAGCAGATCTTTTCTGATACCTTGTAAAGCAGCTGAGTTAGCAGACTCCTTAATAATACCAAATCTCGCAGAGATGTTGTTGTCACTTGCTGGTGAAAAATGAGTAACAGAGCTTATTAACTGGTTGCCAAGACAACAGGCACCATGACTTAAAAAGGGTACTCCAGTGCTTACCTCTGTTTTCTCTGTCATGTACTGATAACTTCCATCTTATGTTAACATCGCAAGGACAAAAAATTCAAACAATGAATTGTATCATGGAAAAGGAACTGTGTATCTGGTAGTGAGGCAGAGCAAGTGGAGAGTCTTGGAAAGAGCTCTGTTGAAATTGCAGCCGTACCTACCAACCTTTTCTTAATTAAAAAAAAAAAAGTTTCAGCTGCATAAAGCAGCTTCACAAAAGATCTAGTACATGGGTTTTGGGAGTGGGGAAGGGTGAAGCCATTGAGGTCCCTTCTGCAAGACTTCTGGGTCTGCTGTTTTGTCCCTCAGCTTCCACCTGGGGACACTTGACTGTTGCATTGGTGTGTATTCAAGCCCTTGTCTAGATGAAATTTGTTTTATTTAAATAGCTGTTCAGTAGCTAGTCAACCCTAACCTTCTAAGAAATACTGCTCAAGCAATGCACCGTGACTACTTTGTACTTTGTCCTGTTGTTATGAAGAACGTTTATCTGTGGAAGATGTGTCTCCTACCTGAGCAGTACCAGGAGGTCTCCTGTTGCCCATAAGTCAGCAGCTGGTGACTGCCCTGGCTTAAGCGAGTCCTTCCTCACCTGAGCCTGAGACTTCATATTCACCAGCCTGTGGCCAGGGGCTACCTTGGCAAAGTGCAAGACCTGTTTGGTGTCCCCTCGGCAGCCACCTGCAGCAGCAGTACCAGTGGGCTTGCCTCCTTCAGGCTTCCTAAAGGAGGTCGTTGTTCTCTGAAACCATCATTACCCCAGAAAGCCTTAACTGCTTTCATTTTTGAAAGTTACCATCTCAAAAGTTACTGTTTGGGACTGTTAGTATCCTGTGGAGAATTTCTGGATCTGGGAATTTTGGTCATTGATATGCACAGCTCCATACTTTGCCAAAGTGGTGGATAGTCCTATTGCCTTTGTCAAAGCAGATCTAAACCCAGTTAATATCATACCTAGTAGCTTGCAATGTGAGCTCGCTGATAAAATCCTCAAGGTCATGGTTTTAGTGCTGTCTTACTGAAAACTGCAGTTCATCAAAAATTGTCAAGTAAGAGGACATAGATACTTGAGCAAAACCTATCACTTAAAATAAAAGAAAGAGAAAAGAGCCAAGAAGTCAAGACCAGGTTTCTCAGCTGGTATGAGGGTACCATCACTAAGTGCATAAGAATTAATTTCGCTTAAAATCTCAAGCAGTCTGGTATGCACATTTAGGGACATCCTATAAATATGATTCTTCAGCTATTAGAGACTGTGATAGCTGGAGTAGCTATCGAGTGGAGTAATTTTAGCTCATTTGTGTTTGAAGAGGTTAATTTTAGTTGGCTACCAGGCTTGTTTTGTGTCTCAAAGTATTTGTGCCTTAGAAGAAAGAAAATGGAGGCAGAACAGGACTTGAATAGGGAATTGAGCTGACTCACGCTGCTGAGGCTGTGAATGGTGTCCCCACAGGGTGTTGCTGCCAGTGGTCCAGGGCTGCAGCAGTGGGGCTGCCTGGCAGCGGAGCCTGGGGAGCCTGGGTGTCCTCGCAGGGGCAGCCGGATGGGGCAGGGGCACGTGCAGCACTCTCATCAGCTCACGAGCTTTTTTTGGGGGGGGGGGGGGGGGGGGGGGGTTGTGCTAGGATTTTGGTGGCTCAGGAAGGGATTACAGTGCAACAGCCTATATGTTCGGATACATGAATTGTCTAAGCCTTCCTTTCTTAGCACTAATCAAAATTCCAGAGATGGGCTAATAAGTGACTTTATCTTTTTTTCAGTGAATAAATTGTTGCAGTTATGTGACAATCATTCTGGCACTGACTTCCATTTCTGCTTTTTTGGGAATGATCTCAGTGAAAATTAGCATGAATTTACATTGCTGCCAAAACACCAGTACCTGCTGCTGCTAAGCTGTTAGCGTGAATCAGCAAAAGAACTGAGAGGTTACTTTTAAATACCTTGTATCACAAGTACATACAATGTGTTCAGTGGTCTTAAAAATAGCCTGTATTTTATGGGAACATTTTTTTGACCTGATTTTGACCTGAGGCAGGTACCAGACGCATGGGATTAAGTTAGTTGTGAAAAAAGACAGAAATTTAACTCCATTATGAAATTTGAATCCCTGTCCCTCTTTATTACAAGAATACAGCATACCTAATGGTATATTCACAAAGGTTATTTTGTTAATGGTTATTTAACAAAAACGTACAGAATTATAATTCTTATAATTATAATTCTATACAGAATTATAATTTCTATACAGAAATATAATTATATTAATTTGTCCATTGTGAGACTCCTCAATCTTTCTTTCCTAACATTTTGTCTATGTGGGATGTCTGAAACTGAAGACTCAAACAGTATTTTATTTTTGACCCTTGCCCAGTATCATTTACAGATGACCTACCTCTCATCCTTTCCATCACGGATTTATAATAAATGCGTAACGACAATGTAATTGCCACTTTTTTCATCTAGATTCTAGTCATGGGCAACACTTTTCTCAGATGTCTGTTTTTCTTAATTTTGTTAAGACTTACCTTTTTTATTTGCTTGGATTTTCTGTTACTTTCTGGTACAGTTTATCAATCACTTGAGAGGAATATTAAATGCTTATAATTGGACTTTATAATGAAAAAAGACTTGATATGAAGGCCACTGAAATAATTGGATTGGACTTCGGATTAGAAGAAACACTATCTAGTATTATTAAGGTAGAACGAGGACCAAATTTTCATATAACGAGGAAGAAAGTGAACCTTTTAACTTCTTTCTTGCCAGATAAAAAACTATGCTTTATTTGCAGTGAGTTGCTTACCACTGTATTCAGTAATAGGACCAGACCTAGGGAAGGAGAGTTGAGACACTCTTTGTCTCTAGACTGAGTGGAATGGGGAGCACATGTTCATCCTCATTGCCAACTGTAAAATGAGCGTGGCCACTGTGGCTGCTGCGATCAGCCTTGCAACAGCATGAGGAGCTCCAGCTGTCATCTACCTTGTAGAGACAAATGCAAGAGATGTATTAGCGCTGGCTGCAGATCCAGGTGCTCCTGGCTGTAGTCTGCTGGGAGTATCCCATAGTACCCCAACAGTCTCTATGACTAGGTGGGGAAGACAGGCACTTTAGTCAGTAATAGTCACAAATAGAAAGCTGGGTAGTTCTGTAACAAAGGCTCATGCTTTTGCATCAAACCCCCAGATGGTTCTGCCAAAAAGACATGATGGTTACTTTTGGCTTGTAGTTGCTGGTGGCAATCCGTTCCTAGACTTGAGAAGAAACACCAGTGCTCCTGATGACCTGGGCTTGCATGCTGTCTGTAAGCAGCATAGACTCATAAATGTAATGACATGACTCTTCTGCTTCCTGGCTTTTCTATTGGTTGGAATTAGCCTGTTTATGATTCAAAACTAGTTGCTGATACAAGACAAAATTAAGTTGAAAAAAATTGTATTAAAATAATAACTAATTCAGAAACAAATTTGTGTGAATTTCAGTATTATTTTGATGTTGCAACTTTATGTATTCTGGTACTTGAGAGCTTGTCAATAACGGTGAGATGAGTCACTGTCCTGTGTCCCTATGTCCCCATCTCCTGCATAGCTGTATGTGGGAGATTCTGCCCATCAGAACTCTGGGAAGCTTAGGGTTTTATTTAAAATGAACAAAAACCTACAAAAAACCAAAACAACCCCCCCCCCCCCCAAAAAAAAAAAAAACCAAACCACCAAACCCCCCTCTTCCAGTGAGATAAGCCATCTTCTTAGGCTGCGTAATCTGTGAGTGATTCTAATGAGCTATGGAGACTTTTACCTGGAAGCCAACTCACCCCTGCCAAATGCAGCCTTTGGAAGCTGTCCCAGTTTTATGGCAGTTCTGTAGCTCTGCTGGAGAAAAGACTGATCCCAGCTTCAGCTCCCATGTTCTGAGTCACAAATAAGCTTTTCTAGGTCTTGTAAGCTCTTTATGGTGGATTGGGTGTCCGTCTGTCCTCCCCCTCTCCCCCCCCCCCCCCCCCCCCAGCCCCCCACCCCGAGAGACTAGAAAGAGCAAAAGCAACAAAACTTATGGGTCAAGATAAAGATGATTTAATAGCTGAAGGAAAGAGGAAAAAACCAACAAGCAAAGTGAAGGAAATTGCTCACCACCTCACACAGGCAGACTAATGCTCAGGCAGTCTCCAAACAACAGCCACCTTGGAAACTAAAAACACCACCTTCTTCCTCTACTCCACCTTTTGTTGCTGAGCATATTACATGGTACGGAACATCACTTTGGCCAACTTGTCTTAGCTGTCCCAGCTCTGTCTCCTCCCAAATTCTTGTCTACCCCCAGCCTACTCACAGGCAGGCAGAGTGGGGCAAAAGAAAGCCTTGATGCTGTGCAAGCACTGCTCAGCAATAGCCAAAACACCGGTGTGTTACCAACACTGTTCTAGACACAAATCCAAAACAGGGCACCTTACTGTCTGCTGTGAAGAAAGTTAAATCCATCCCAGTCAGAGCCAGTAAACTCTTCTAGAAAGGGTTGTTTCTTAATAGTCATATGTTTATCCATTAACAAGAGCATGACTCCAGTCTTGGACGGATCCTTTCAAAAGGCCATCAGGAAAGGGCTGAAGTTTCCTGGATCACTGTAAGTGTAAGGAAATTGGCATAATGAAAACTGTCCCAGACACATGGGACAGGCAAGATAGACTAGAAAAATATTAAAACAGGGAAGAGAAAAGCCTTGCTTTCATCTTTTTGTTTTCAAGTCATGTTTTTTTGCTGGCACCATTGTTGAACTTCTGGGGAATAAATATGGGATGAAGTCTGACCGACCCCTAAGAAGAGAGCCCAACCTAGAGGGGTCTTGCTTCTGATCTTGAGGCTTTGAAACATCCAGTGCACATCCTGGCATAGGTATTATGGCCATCCAGCATGCTTTCTTAACCTCAGTCTGTGTCCTGAAGTTTTCCTGGTCGTCCAGAACTTGCACAGAGTTTAGACAAACTGAAAAAAATGAATAAAAAATTATTTTCTATGTGACCAGTACTTTAAAGAAATACAGAAGGCAATGCCTTTGAGAGTATCTCTGGATGGGATTTAATGCTTGTCGCAAACTAATAATTTAATGGCATTACTTATAATCATTTGTCTACCACTATTGAATTTTTCAAACTTATCATTACTAGCTGTAAAGCTCAGATTCTAGAAGTTAATTAGACTTGGAAGATTTAAATATTTTTCAATACTAATTAGGTTTTTGTACATTTAACATTTCCTAGCAACTTCATAAATTTTAATAATTCTGTCCACTTTTTCAATAATTGTATTACAGAATGCCATTCTTTTTACTTTTCAATCCACTATATAAAAAAAAGCTTGAAATGGTCTTTTGTTTGTTTTTTTTATTGTGTCCTACAATGTGAATTGCTGGATCAGATGAAAAACATACCACTTTTCAACATAATGCATGGAAGACATGGAAGTCACCAAAAAGAAATCCAAATGGAGATGGTGTATTACTTAAGTGATGCTTTAAAAGTAAGGATGGGCTCCTTTGATCATAACACTGTCTCAAATGCATAAATAGTTTGGCTGCACCAATTGTATAACTGAAGAGTCCCTCAGGGGAGTAGTTGCTCTGCACCTAACAACCTTCTATACCCATTAAAGCCTGTAATTACAACAAGAGTTATAATTTGTCTCCAACTTTGGTGGGATAATGTCATTGTATGTCAAGTAGGGGATTACTGTGTGGAAGGAGATCTCGCAACATTCTCATTTTGTGTTAAACAAGAGGATCTGATAGTATTAATCTATTAGGAGTAGCTGTTGGGTGGGGGAGACCCATTTACTGGGCTGTGCTAATGGGTGTGTGTCCTCCACAACCATTTATAGACAGGGATCACAGAAAAGAGGAAATGCAAAGTGTTCAGATTTCCTTAAACTGTATAGACTTACTATTCAGTCCATTTAACAGTATAATACAATCATGCATTAGAACCATCCTTACCTAAAAAGGTATAGTTTTGACTGCTGGATTGTTTCATGGCCTGTGTGCTCCCTTTGTAATTAAATTCATTTAAACTGAAAGCAAATTCCAGGCCAAGAAATCAGATTCTTGCAGAGAATCTGGAAGAAACTTAAAGATCTACTTTATTTTACAGGTCTCTACTGTTTTTAGTTTCACACAGCATGATATGTATTTGCAGAGTTGATGATCCTCTAACTTGCAGTCCATTCCTAACTTCAGTCTTTTTCCCTGCTGATGTGGGAGACAGCTGGGCATCTATGAAATTACCTGTGTCCTCCCATGCTTTTCAGGCCTTCCTAGAGTTGTCTGAGAATCAAATGAATTTTTAACACAGTGCCTGCTGCTTTCCAGGCAGGCTGGTAGTTAGTGTGGTATTTTCAGCCCAGGGCAATGTTCTGGTCCTGGCATGGTAACACTTTCTCCCTTCTTGTCTTGACTTACAGTCACAAAAAAAGCAGGGATGACTTTAAAAGAAGGGGCCACTCTAAAAGCTTTATGTCACTATTGGAAGCAAAAGAGTGGTGGTGCAAGGCAGCACTATATAATAAAGCTACCCTACCAGCTCCAGATGAGCTGGTGCCTCTACCCAAGACAGTACAGCCCCATGCAGGTGCAGCTCCAGATTTCAGTCCCTGGGAGCAGAATGATCTCATCAGTGATGGTCCTCTCAGAAGACCATCAGGAGGGTCTCATCACATCAGTATTCAGCTTCCCCACAGCTCTGAGTTGGCAGGGCTCTACTGCCATTTTTTAAGAGACAGCTTTGGTGTCTCTCCAAGGGCAGGTTTTGCATGGACAAAGCATAGATCAAAGGCTTTATCTATGACACTGATGTCTGAAACTGTTTTTCCCATTTTTCTGATTTGTTTTTTTTATTTCTTCAGCTTATTTTAAACATTTTATCCTATTCCCTTCTGCTTTCCTAAAATGAGTGAAATGCTGAGTTTTGATATTAGCAGATGTTTTCAAGACTACAGAGAAGCTTGTGTTCATCCTAGATGACACTTGATTTTTTTCCTTTCCGCCTGCTGTTCCTCCTGCAGTCTTCCTATATGTCACAGTAAGTCACGGTAATTTAGTGGTAACATGCGAATGGCATCTTGTCAGTACTAGCACTTCCAGGCTTGCTGCCCTTCTTGGAGCCACACCACAGCTAACAACAAAGGAATGTTTACTTTTTTGAGACCTGAGTTTAGACAAAGCTGTGGTCAGGGATGTCTCTGCTCACAAATGATGTTTTGTAGTTTTTCCTCCTAGTTCTGGCTTCCCTCTGCTATTAGATCTGTTGGAGGCCATTCTGGCACTTCCAACTTTTTTGTTGGTATTTCTTTTGAGCAGATTGCTGTCTCTTTGTCAGTGATTGTTACGTTAGTCTAGGCAATGATCAAATTAGATTTAGACCAAAGTCCTTGCTGAACCCCACCAAATACTATTCCCTGTACTGTTCCATGACTATGACTTACTTGCAAAGATGGGACACTCTCGAAGAATATTGGGTCAATATTAGACCAACTGTTTTTCATTAGATAGTCTAGGTAACCTGGTTGTTGGCTAGGTGTGGACTGGACACAATAAAAAATCTTATCAATAATCACTGGGGAAAAATAAAAGAGAAGATGTTTTCATACCAGATGAGATGGTTCTCAAACCAGCAGAGATGTAAATTATGTGGATCTGCCTTGCAATAGTACTATGACAACAGTTACTGCTTCGTAAGTGGAGTTAACAGAACAGATATTCTCCACTGAGATGACTATTTGTGATCAAATCACAAATTGGCTGCATAAAGCTTGGAATCATGGTTGCTATAGCTTATGGCACAATAACAAACAGATTGACTGCTGAGTTTGATGCTTTTTCAGATTTTAGTGTCAAAGGTTTAGACTCTGAATAATTCTTACCAAATATTTAAAGAACTCGAGAGTCATTTTTGAGATCCTGTGAGATAAGAGGAAGCATAGGAAAGTGTGAGCAATCTCAGTCTTGCAGCTCTATTCATATTGTCTCATTATCTCTGATGTCTTCTGACTGGTTACTATTTTCAAACATTATCCTTTTCCAGTATAAAATTAAGTTGTAATAATATACTTCAGGTTCAAAACTCATTCCCACCAAAGACTCTACGTAAAATTCAGCATCATATCATGCAATTACAACTACTTGATTTAATAAACTTGAAATAAGCAATTAAAAAAAAACCCAAACCCAAACAAACTAATGACCCACATAATGTTTTCTTACCCGTTCCCTTTTTTGGAAATTGCCTGCCATGGAACTATGCTCCCTCGTGCTTTTTTGCCAGTAGATGGCATTCTCAATGCCCACAATCACTGCCGTGCAGTAAACGAGCACATACTAAAGTCAGTGTGAATACTTCTGTACTGTTTCTAGGTCATAGTACTTAATGTGAGACATATGTTTCTATTTTGCTCTGAAATCTGGCTTGGAGTTTAAATTTCAGACAATTTATCTCTTTTGACTGTGAAGGACAAATCCCTCAATGTGAAAAGAGCTCAGCAAACTTCAATCTCTCATAGTCAATGGAGGAAAAGCAGAGTATAGCTCATGCAGGGCGAGAGCTCTCTCAGTTTGAAGACCACAGGTAGTGATCATTTATGAAGATGCTTAACATTACAGTAACTCTGCAGAGCCAGTAGGGAGAAAAGCAAGACCATTATACATACAGCTATATTTATGCATAAATTAACACATGCTGTAGATTTAGGTGAGGAAATCAACCTTACAGATCATGTATTCGCTGTATTTTCAGGATGTCTAACAGAGCTGAGCTTCCCCTGTTTTGAAGGTGCAACATAACCACACCAAGATGTATAGTAGTGCCTCCTCTTCCATGCTGAATTTAGAGCACAGCATGGAATAAAAGACCTGAGACCTAAGCAAGTAGACTCTGACTCACTTGTCAAGTTTAGTATATCTCAGGTTTTTTCCCTTGTCTCAGTCTGTGCTATGACTGTCTGTTAGGAATATAGGAATACAGTAGCGTGTAGTTTGACAAAGCATTTCAGTATTGGCTGTCTAAAAATACTTGTTCATATAAGTTAAATCCCAGTGTGATCTTTTGCCTTTATTAGGGATGGGGAAAAAAAAAAAATCATGGCTTTTTAAGTGACTGCAGAATGATATATCCTAAATCAAGAGACCTGAAGTTTAGTCCTTAACTTTGCCCCTCAACTACATAAAGACTGACTGTGGCTATCACACTGAGATACCATGGACAATCCTTGATCTGGATTATTCAGTTGCAGGGAAGTAATGACATTTAATTTGTTTTGCCTTGCTTCAGCTTCCCATTGAGGACAGCCCTGCCAAGTGTGCCAGTAGGGAATCTAACGTCAGTGATTTGTTCAGCGTGATCTTCATTAGAATTCAAAATGAGGCCACCAACTCTCTTCAAATAAGCTACCAGCCAGATGTTAGAAGTAATCACTACAGGGATGACTTGACTTGATTTGAAAATAACGCTAAAGATGAAAAACTGAGATTAACCGTTTGCCAATTTGTATAACTCCTTCAGATTTCTGAGTTGTATTAAAAAAAAAAAAAGTGAGGACCATTTTATGAAACTGAACACTTGCATAAATCTGTATGGGCAAAACCTTTCGATATATGCAAATACTGGTAAATGGACATTCAAATACTTTTCAGTTGATTTAATTGTGGGCAAAGTAGTAAGGCTGTGGATGCTCGCTGGGAGCAGCTGTTTGTTACCACTTATTAAAAAAACCCTAACCTAAACAACAAGCAAAAAAACCCCCAAAGTCCCAAAACATAGCCAGCAGTTTATCTTAAATCGTGATTACTACATCACTTTTACAAATTCTGCTTTTAATAAGTGTAAATTCTGAGTAATTTTACTGTAAACAGAAGGGCCCCTCCAGATCTACCCCATTATATGTTAGGGCAGCATTGGAGTGCTGTTGAAGAATTGCTATTTATAGATCCCATCTATAGACAGTTGGAGGGAAATCGTCGTGGGAAGCTGGTCTATAGTTTGTAACAGGGTTCCACATAAAATGAAATGCAGCACTGCTGGGTTGCTGTGGCACCACTTGAAATAAAGCCCCACAATTCTCTCCTATGGTTTCCTTGTGAGTCTGGGCGGTGCTGGAGTTGGCAATAAATCGGCTGATTTCCATTAGACCTAAACCTCTATAGGAAGCTGAGTGTCTGTGTAAAGCATAAGCCAAGCTGGTGAAATATTGTCTACCATCTCGTAACAAAGCTCCCTGTCAAGTGGGAGTGAAATGCTTTTAAAAGCTGCCACGTGTCTGTGGAAATGTGTGCTTCGTGATTACTAAAACATTCTTGCCAGTCCTAAATCCAGGAATGCTTATTTACAGGGTAAAAGTTAAAATGCCATGGGGAGATGAAGTAGGTGACATTTTGATTACCCCTTTGAGTTTGGCTTAGTGACTGACACAACCTTCAAATCCTGGGGGAAGAGAAGTTGCAAGGAGTAGTTTTTGCCTTTTGTCACCTTTGCTGTTCCATCCCTGCCTCTGCATGGCTGCTTTTCTCATGGCTGAGGGTTAATTAGAAGACTTTGAGGCTGAAGTTGTGGAAGGGAATTTAAATTGCATCTATATGGATTATGATCTGGTGGAGTTCATTAGCATGCAGGCGGAGTTCGTGTGCCCCTCTGCCTCTCTTCCCAGAGCTCGTGACTTCGAGACATTTCCACACTCCAGCAGATCTGTTATGCCTTATGGGCTTGGCCTGCATTTTCATATTAGCACAGTTTAATTAGGCAAGGAGAGATTGCTTCATCTCCAGAATGATCTACAGATACGATAGATCAATATTTATTACAAAGATTCTTTCAAATAAATGTCTGCTCTGTTAGACAGGTTTGCTCATTCAGAGGCCCTAGAGCCATTTAAGAAACAATTAAATCCTCTCTGGTGTGAAGCAGAATATTAAAAAGGATTAAGACTGACAGATCGTGTATTCTCTCTAGTTTTGGCTGTGTTCCTATGCCTTGCTATTCTCATTGGATATGTAGGTTTGATAGAGGGAGTTGGGTTCAGGGACCATGGCCCATTCTTTGCAGCAGTGTAGAAAGTAAGGGAAGATGTAAAATGGGTTAAGGCATTGGCTAAAAATGATCAAGCCCAAACAGAAATATGTAGCTGTAGAGGAATATGCAACCGCTGTGCTGGGAAGAACTTTCCATAGCTTAATTCCATAAAATTTATCCTGGTTATCCAAATTTGATGTGAAATGTGAGTATTAAGTGGCCCAGTCTTCTAAACACTCATGTGAGCAGCTGGGTTTACAGTGGCCATCCACTCAATGCCACATGAGGAGAACTTTCATGATCAAGTCATTGTTGATTTTTTTTTTCCTGATTTTGCCCCCCCCAATTTTTCTTTTTTTTTTTTCCCAATTAAAGTTAGTGTTCTGTGCAAGGGAAGCAGTTTTCCCATTAGGGAGCATGTTGGAACAATATGCAAAATCTGCTCGTTTGTGAGGATTCACAAAGGACCTGAAACAGAAGTCATAAATCAAAACTTTTCAACAGAAAAAGTCAAGGTGAAAGATTTTTTGATGTCGACTAATAAGAAGAAATTGTATAATTTGTATAGAAAACAAACATTTCCTTTTCTAAGTTTTGTGCAATTTGGATTTATTTACATGGTAGAGTTTACTACTCATGTTATTGTGCATATTCCTTATATATGACTTTATTTAATGTCTGTTTGTAATACTATATATTATAAATATCCCTATTTTTAAATTTGCATTTTTCAGGTTAATGTCTTATGAACTACATAGTAATGTAACTTTGTAGAATTGTAGCCATCTCAAAAAAATGCAGTAAGGACCACAATCACCAAGTTAAAAAGTATGCTCAAACTGGCAAATACATCTGATTTGACTAGTTCAGCATAAATGAACCTCCATTTACTTTGCTGGAGTCTTCAAATATAAACTGAATTTGTAGCAAGAAAGGTCTTGTATCTGAAATTGCTCCTTTCGGAAATCAGTCAGAATTTTGTTCTTTCTTGATCCCAGTGGAGGCAGGATCATCCCCAACATTATTGTTCCTGTTCTCTATAGGTAAGTACTTTTTTCTTAAGTTAAGAAAGAGTACTTGTGCATTTGCACAACTTAGAACTATTGTCAGGCATAGGTCAGTTGATTAACATCTAGTAAGGGTTCTGTTTTTAGTGTAACTCCCTTAGAAAACTAATGTGCCAGACATATGGAAAAAAGAAAAGTAATGCAACTTTGCCTATCATGCAAGACAGTGGAAGCTTCCAATGGAAATCTAATGGCAATCTCTGCATTCCTTTGTCAAGAGAAAATATTAAAACTCACAGGATTTCTCATCCCCCAAAAAGAGAAAATAAACTAAATACAGAATTATTTTGATCTTTGGGGGGAAAAATGCAACTATATTGGTATCACGTTCCTTAAGCATCCCCCTGAGTTGTTTTTTTCAAATGATGATGATCCTAAAAGTGTACTTGAGTTGTGTTCATTTAATACTGGGTGGGTTAAATGTCTCATCAATGCTGACACTTTGTCATTCTAATGAAGTACAGATCATGAGTGTCTGTAATTACACAGCCTGTGTGCAATCAGCAAGATTTCTGAAGGGAGTGTATCATATCTAAAATAGCATTTTCTTCATTGCATAATCTAATTTCACCTGACATTTTGCCAGCCAGGGCACAAGCTTTCTGCAGGAAGCAACAGAGTATCTCGGATCTCCTTTAGACAAAAGAAGGTGGAAAATTAAGTTATTATAAATCTGCTTCTAATTATGTTAATGAAATATTACATCATGTAGATCGACCTGCTGTAGATCTTAGATATTTCTTTTATTTGCTGTGCATGAAAAATGCTTTTGATAACCCATGTTGATCATGCTTGCTAATGAACCAATGCCTACAATTATTGCACTTAAGAATATATCTTCAGAACATACAATGTTAGAGGGTTGATAATGAGCACAACAGTAGCTGAAGACACTGATTAATTTAATCAGGGTTATTTTGCCTGCTGCCAAAGTATAGGAGGATGGATGCTGCCACTGGAAATTGTTGTAGCATTTGACCTGTGGCTATGTGTTTAGGGAAAAAATCAGTTCAGGCAGCCTGTTTCAGAAATGTTGGTAACACAAAATGTTTTCTCCATTATAAAGGCTGTAGGTATTTACTACCTTGTTCAGATCAATTTATTATGAAGCAGCATGACACTTTGTACTGTGAATGTTAATAATTCCTGGAGGCATTCACATGAAAATTGTTCATTTAATTTTCACTGGATTACTTTTCTCATTTAAACAAAAATAATAATGTAAAGTTAAGCACAGAGCTCCGATAGCTTGCAAGGGTCCTTCCCCAATATTCTCAACCTAATCTTGAAAGATTAATCTTTTAAAATACAGCTTCAGATTTCAAAAGGGGTTTTTTTTTGGTGTTTTTTGGTTTTGGTTTTGGTTTTTTTTTTTTTGGTGGCCTTATGTGGAAAGCTGAGTATTTGTTACTAGTTCTCTTAGTTCAGCCAAAGCAGCGTGCTTGTAACCAAAAGATACATACAGACCATTTTTTAAGGCAAAATTTCTGTCAACCCAGCTGAATGAAAGAAAATGGGTAATAAACACAACTTGCACTAGGTCAGTGATTGCCATTGTCAAAAAAGGGGCCCAGCACAACACTTATATCTACGTGGTTGGAAACCAGACATGTAAAAGAAGTACTTTGTCACTGAGATGGATATTGCTAATGGAATGGCCTGTGAGAGCGTTGTCTGCCAGATGATGAATAGATTAGCACTAGCACAGCCTCTCAGAGGCTGCAGATATCATCCTCTGAGGCAGAGGAGGAGTGATGTGTTAGTGACAGCAGCTCTCAGGGGAGGAACGATAGGGGCTGAGGAATATATCAAGGGGAAGATCAGTGGTAAACAGACAGACTGGATGGCTTTTACTCACCTTCTATGAAATCTCTGGATGTTGCCCATGGCTATAAAAGAATAAAATGGCAGAAATTTACTGCCATTGTATTGTTCACTAATACATGGGCTGAAAGAATGTCTTTCAATTCCTTTAGATTTACTTATGTCCAGTTTTCCAATATTTTCATGTCAAAACACCATGAAGAAATTTTTTTTTTTTTTGGTGGCTGCTGCTAGCAGAAGCCCTGAAAAGAGAGAGAGGGATTTTTTTCTTCCTTTTCTGCCCTTTAGTATGCTCTTTCCAGCAAAACAACCCCAGTCACCTCCCCATGGGGCAGGGGCTGTGGTCTGCTCAGACCTCTTGCGGTGCCTGGTCACATATATTCTGACAGGCTCAAGTATTTAATGAGAATGGCCAGCCACTTAAGATGGGGTTGGCCAAAGACCCCTCAGTTTTCACAGCTACTGGCTGCTCTTTTGCTCTCTCAGTGATAAGTACAGATCACAGAAGCCATAGCTGATGCAGGCATTAAAGTGAGAACCAAGATTGCCCTCTACTTTTCTGCATTTTCTGATTGAATATTGTCAAGGTAAGGCTGCAAGAAAACAGCTCCAGAATCACTCTGGATGTTATAGAAAAAGCTTGGATTTGTTTCTTGTGCCAGCATTGTTCTAAGATAGCTTTTAAAACAAGACCACCCCCAAGTGCTAGACTTGGTATGTCCATCCACCCTGCAGCCAGCCCTAGAAGAGAATTGGGCTAATGCTGACTGAGAAGAAGAAGAGAAGCAGGTTATGAGGGGGACTAGAGGTAACTTTCTTTTCCTGGGTATTACTCAGAGACTTACTGAGACAGATTTCCATTCTGAATTTCAGTAGAAAGAAGGCTGAGAAAATTATTATTAATATCATAGGAATTCAGTATAGTCCATGTATTTTCAAATATGACTAGTCAGTGGTGCTACAAGCTGTTATATCTGCAGATAGCTCTGCTGATGTCACATCAGTTATATGGCCCATATGGTTATGTGGACCACAGCATAGTGTACACTAAGATAAATGAAGGCATGCAGAGGAGTTTATTCCCTCCATGGAGCATCCAGGTGTGCCCTTGTTCTGGATGCAGAAGTCAGGGACCCTGTGGACTTACAGTTGTGTGCTTGTCCTCTTGGAAACCCTTGGTGCTTCCAGACCAACAGATCCTTCTCCTGGCAGCTGCCAGCCCAGCTCCTTTTCCATGGAGAAGGATCCTCAGTCTGCAGTGCTCTATGTCTGTTACCCTTTCTTGACACGTCCTTGGACTCTCATATGTTTCTTACGTTACTCCACTTCCTTTGTGGGTTTCCCATCTAGTTAGACTCTAAGCCTGTCAGCATAGGAAATACATAATTATCATAAAAGAAAATACCACCAGATTATTATAAAGGCCAGAACTATATGATTCACAGGAAAATTTTAAGCTGAGGGAGATCATTTTAAATGAGAGGGGTTTTTTTTCTTTATTTGTAGAAGAAACAAAAACAATTTGGGCACTAGAAATGTAATTAAAACCCAATGGTTTTGTGAGCTTTTGTTACTCATTTAAAAATAGTAGAACAGACTTTTATCTTCCCATGCTTTTTTCTAAGGGAAGCAAATTACAATAGTCAAATTATTAACCACTCAAAACCAGTAGCTTATGAAAAAAAACCCTGAAAATTTCTTGTTTGTATCTATACTTCTGGGCCATTCCTTTGATGAGGTTACAGCCTAGCTTTGACAGGTATACTACAAAGGATCTTATACTGTCAGATGAATTCTGAGTAGAAATATACCCAGATCTGAGGAGGAAATGCAAGAAAACAATTTTCCCAGGAAATTACATTATGGTTGTATCTCATTCTGTCAACTTCCTTTGCTAGACCACTTCACATATATTGCCATGGATCCAGACATTGTCTTACAGTTGTTCCTACTCCACACAGAAAGTAGAGATAGCAGCTCTTACTAGAAATACTTGATATATTATTACAAAAGTAGCCAGGATTTTTTAGAAGAATGATGCGGTAATATGATACACAGTGAACACGAGATAACAGTGCAAGAAACCCAAGCCTTGTTTCAAGAGAACACTTAATGAATTCTTAAATCTTTCCTTGACTAAGAAAGTGCTGAAGTGTAAGCCTTAGTTTTAAGCCTTAAGCTGTAAAGTTCAAAACCACAAAGGTATGCAAGAAGATCTGTTTTCCACACATCCAGTCCCTAGGCTTTAAAGAACAGAATTTTAATGTTTTCTCCATTTCTGCCGGGTGACCAATCTGGTTAATAGCCATACTACTGTCATTGCTAACTTTTTAATTTTCTACTGTATTATCACTGTGCTGAACTAGTGAAATTAGAGAGACAGTACTTAATTTTGTATCTTCAGCTGAAGAGATCAATGTGGATTTGATGCTCTACAAGTAGGGAGTATGAGATGAGAGTCCCCAAGAACCAAATGCCAATGCTAGTTTGAATAGGTGATTAAAAACTGTCTTATATAGTAATAGAAAGGGAAACTTGTACATCATAATATATTTCAGATTTTCCAATTCAAAGATGTTTGCACAGTCCCTAATTTTGGGGGCTTTGTTTTAGCATGTCTTTGAACAGGATGGAAGATCAGATTTCTTCTCCCTTTCAAAGTACTTGCACACTGATGGTCTAAAATGTTATTCATTTGCAACTTAAAAGTACTTTTCAGAGGTAGTGAAAGATCTGTGATCAGAAGATCAAGGCTTTGGAAGCCTTGCTGTGTCTTACTAACTGTAAGGTATTTTCCACTCCTCTTCACACTCCCAAGCAGCAGATGAGTAGAGTGGTCATCCTTGACCTTATGCTGACAGTTGCCCATGCAAGGTCTGACTGCATAGAAAATTCACACTGCAGCTGAAAAGCCTGTTGGCTCATTCACAGATTGTTGTAGAATCATAGAATTGTTTAGGTTGGAAAAGACCTTTAAGATCATCAAGTCCAACTGTTAACCTAGCACTGCTAAGTCCACCGCTAAAACGTGTCCCTAAGCACCCCATCTACACGTCTTTTAAATACCTCCAGGGATGGTGACACAACCACTTCCCTGAGCAGCCTGTTCCAATGCTTGACAACCCTTTCGGTGAAGAAATTTTTCCTAATATCCAATCTAAACCTCCCCTGGTGCAACTTCAGGCCATTTCCTCTTGTCCTATCACTTGTTACTTGGGAGAAGAGACCAGCACCTGCCTTGTTACAACCTCCTTTCAGGTAGGTGTAGAGAGCGATAAGGTCTCCCCTCAGCCTCCTTTTCTCCAGGTTAAACAACCACGGTTGCCTCAGCCACTCCTCATAGGACTTGTTCTCTAAACCCTTCACCAGCTTTGTTGCCCTTCTCTGGACACGCTCCAGCACCTCAGTGTCTTTCCTGTAGTGAGGGGCCCAAAACTGGACACAGTACTCGAGGTGCGGCCTCACCAGTGCCCAGTACAGGGGAACAGTCACCTCCCTGCTCCTGCTGGCCACACTATTTCTGATACAGGCCAGGATGCTGTTGACCTTGTTGGCCACCTGGGCACACTGCTGGCTCCTATTCAGCTGGCTGTTGACCAGCACCCCCAGGTCCTTTTCCACTGGGCAGCTTTCCAGCCACTCTTCCCCAAGCCTGTAGCGTTACATGCGGTTGTTGTGACCCAAGTGCAGGACCTGGCAATTAGCCTTGTTGAACCTTATACAGTTGGCCTTGGTCCACCGATCCAACCTGTCCAGATCCCTCTGTAGAGCCTTCCTACCCTCAAGCAGATCAACACTCCTGCCCAGCTTGGTGTTGTCTGCAAACTTACTGAGGGTGCACTTGATCCCCTCGTCCAGATCACTGATAAAGATATTAAACAGAACTGGCCCCAGTACTGAGCCCTGGGGAACACCATTTGTGACTGGCTGCTGGCTGGATTTAACTCCATTCACCAGCACTGTTTGGGCCCGGCCATCCAGCCAGTTTTTTACCCAATGCAGAGTATGGCCATCCAAGTCATGAGCAGCCAGTTTCTCCAGGAGAATGCTGTGGGAAACTGTGTCAAAGGCTTTACTATAGTCTAGGTAGACAACATCCACAGCCTTTCCCTCATCCACTAAGCTGGTCACCTTGTCATAGAAGGAGATCAGTTTGGTCAAGCAGAACCTGCCTTTCAGAAACCCATGCTGACTGAGCCTGATCGCCTGGTTGTCCTGTACGTGCCACGTGATGGCACTGAAGATGATCTGCTCCATAACCTTCCCCAGCACCAAGGTCAGACTGGCAGGCCTCTAGTTCCCCAAATCCTCCTTCTGGCCCTTATTCTAGATGGGTGTCACATTAGCTGACCTCCAGTCAACTGGGACCTCCCCAGTTAGGGAGGACTGCTCATAAATGATGGAAGGTGGCTTGGTGAGCACTTCTGCCAGCTCCCTCAGTACCCTTGGGTGTATCCCACCCAGCCCCACAGACCTGTGTGTGTCTAAGTGGTGTAGCAGGTCACTAACCCTTTCCCCTTGGATTATGGGGGCTTCATTCTACTCCCCATCCCTGTCTTCCAGATCAGGGGTCAGGATAGCCAGAGAACAACTGGTCTTACTGTTAAAGACAGAGGCAAAGAAGGCATTAAGCACCTCAGCCTTTTCATCATCCTTTGTCACTATGTTTCCCCCTGCATCCAATAAAGGATGGAGATTCTCCTTAGCCCTCCTTTTGTTGCTCATGTGTTTATAAAAACATTTTTTTATTGTCTTGTAAGGCAGTAGCCAGGTTAAGTTCTAGTTGGGCTTTTGCCCTTCTAATTTT
This sequence comes from Aquila chrysaetos chrysaetos, assembly GCF_900496995.4. Lineage (NCBI taxonomy): Eukaryota > Metazoa > Chordata > Aves > Accipitriformes > Accipitridae > Aquila > Aquila chrysaetos. The sequence goes on from NC_044030.1 coordinate 58,960,163, forward strand.
CTCCCTGCATAACCTCACAACATCCTTGTAGCCCTCCTGAGTTGCCTGCCCCTTCTTCTAAAGTTCATAAACTCCTTTCTTTCCTGAGTTCCAGCCAGAGGTCTCTGTTCAGCCAGGCTGGTCTTCTTCCCTGCCAGCTCATCTTTCAGCACATGGGGACAGCTTGCAGCTTTAAGACTGCCCTCTTGAAGAATGTCCAGCCTTCCTGGACTCCTTTGCCCTTCAGAACTGCCTCCCAAGGGACTCTGTCAACCAGTCTCTAAACAGGCCTAAGTTTGCCCTCTAGAAGTCGAAGGTAACACCTCTGCTACCCCCCCTCCTTACTTCTCTGAGAATCGAAAACTGTATCATTTCATGCTCGCTGTGCCCAAGATGGCCTCCAACCATCACATCACACACAAGTCTTTCTCAGTTCACAAACAACAGGTCCAGTGGGGCACCTTCCCTAGTTGGCTCACTCACCAGCTGTGTCAGGAAGTTATCTTCCACACGCTCCAGGAACCTCCTGGACTGTTTCTTCTCACTGTATTGTATTTCCAGCAGACATCTGGCAAGTTGAAGTCCCCCATGAGAAAAAGGGCTAGTGATTTTAAGACTTCTCCTAGCTGCTTATAGAATATTTTGTCTGCCTCTTCATCCTGGTTGGGTGGTCTATAACAGACTCCCACCACGGTATCTGCCTCGTTGGCCTTCCCCCTGATTCTTAGCCATAAACACTAAATCCTGTCATTGCCATCACTAAGCTCTAGACAAAACGTTCTCTAACATACAGGGCTAGCCCACTGCCTCTCTTTCCTTGCCTGTCACTTCTGAAGAGTTTATAGCCATGCATCACAGCACTCCAGTTGTGCAAGTTGATTTTAAAATAGCTCTCTGCAGGAATTGTTGCCTTTTTTCTCTCTTGACACTCAAGGCATCTGAGAACTAGACTAATTACTAGTTGCTAGTGGTGCTTGAGACGGTGCTGCAAGAAGTTGAGAGATGTCAGAAGACAACAGTATTTACCCTTAGGGATGAGGGTAGAAGTCTGACCAGACAGTTTGTTTATATTTAGCAACCCCCTTTCTCTGCTCTTGTAGAATATTTATTATGGATTTATTTTTGTGTCAGTTGATAAGCTGTGTGAGGTACAACAGGAGATCACAAAAGACAGGCATGAATAAATCAGACATGCTAGGAGGTGAGAGAGGGAAGTGAAATAACTTTTCTTTTCATCTTTCACTTGTCCTTAAGTTGTCACTGGATAAATATCTGAAATGATAGGACTTGTCTTCGACAGCAGAAAAGAACATAAACTAGAAGTCAATGTTTCTTTGTGGACCAAAGAAGGGTGGCAATCTGGGTGGTGATTTGCATGTACACTTAGAGAAATAAGCATCTGTGAGAGCTAAAAGTTAATGATTTAAAATAGTTAGCACCTTCCCAAATCTATTTCTTAAAAATAGATTTTAAACATTACTGTAAGACACAGTAAAAAGCTAATACATGGGATTAATAGATATGAAAGCAAGAGATTGTCTTCTGAAATTTTTAGAACAACTTTAGTATCACAATAGCTATACTACTACATGGTTGGGTTTACTTCTGAACTTCTTACTCAGGTGACTCATTCAGTGGACTTACAAATTTGACTGGATCCTGTCCTTCAAAGATGTAAGCACATGCTTATATTTTAGCATAATCTTTTTGCAGAGATCTAAAAAATAGCACTTTGAAGTGTGGAGTTTTTTAAACTTTTCCTTTGTCTTCTGATTTGTCTCCTTAGTCTGATTTTGTTGAGAAAAGCTTGAATGAGATGATTAAAAATGACACACATCTGTAGTTGCTTGGACTTAAATTAGCAAAATTAGACCAATGCCTTTAATTTAAGTTGGTTTAAAGCATTATAATGAAATACTCATTTTTCTTTATACTGTTTACTACAGCTTTTAATCCTTCTGGTAGACAAATCAGAGAGTTTATGCTGGGACTGCTGCTGCATGCATATGTTGCAAAACTCAGTCCACAGGAGCTGTTTAGTTACTAAAGACATTCTCGAGTAGAATTTCTTAGGCCTATTGCTAAGTGCATGCTAAACACAGGATAACTGTGAATCCACTGTTGCTATGCCAATTTATATTAGGTGGAATCTGAGCTGGTGGTAATTTCCATGTAACTTGCAGATGGGGTATAGAACTATATGAGAGAAGATGAATAATTTATGTCTGAATTCACAATATTAGACCAAGAACCAACTCACAATTAACTTATTCTTCAAGCCATGGGAAAATTCACATTGTGGTGCATGGTGAATGTATTAATTCATTGAAAATCTGTCAATGTTAAGTTTCCTTGGGATTGCTAATTAGCAAGTTAAAATATCTTTGGCAGTGTGAAAAATCCTGTATATTTATCTTGTAAAACATTTTCTAGACTGTTGTTTTTAATTACTCTATCTCTCTAGTGAGTTTGTCCAACTCCCACTGAAGTCAGTGGAAAAAGTTATGCTGTCTGAAGGCCAGTTAGAACAGCCCTCTGATTATTACTCTGTGTAACTTAGGATGTTTCTTATGCTTCCAGCATCAGTGATAGATGGTGCATGAGAAATATACACAGTCGAATTACCTGTGTACAGAAGAACAATATCTTATATTCAGTAGTACTTCTGTAATTTTTATTACAAATCATGCACAATAGCCATAACTGGAACAAAGACCCTTGTGAACAGCCAGTTATAAAATATAATTATTACCAAAATATTCACTAAAAAATTTTACAAACAGAAATGCAAACAGTAAACAGACATTGCCTTATTTGAAGTGCAGCTGTGGAGCGAAATGTGTGATGACTTTATTAACAGCACCCAGAAAATTATCACAAAAGCTAGCAAATATATTAGCCAGGGAAACACTAAGCAGGTGTAAAACAAACTACTTCTGGGTAGGAATTCAGTTGTGACACACAAACTATTCTGCAAGTTGTCAAGAGATGCTTTGTGGACAGGACCTTGGTTTTATGTCTAGCTGGGTCACCACAGCTCCAAATGTGTCCTGACATCTACAAAGAGATGAGATGGATCCTGAGATGGATGAGATCCTGAAGGATCTAGCCATCATTTGAACATTTCCTGTCAAGGACTGGAAGGCAGAATAGTAACCTTGATTCTGCCACTGTTTTGCAAAGATGGTTTGTCTAGGCCTACCTCAACTCTGAAGAGGTAAAAAAGGGAAAGAGAGTTGAGGGGAGGACAAATGCCTAACTATTCACACTGAGGGTGCACTGAGGAACCCAGAGGTCCATTAAGAAACAAAGTACTCTTGCTATTAGTGTCCCAGCCATCAGCTTAAGAGGTCTGATGTCATAGCCACAGGCCCAGTGTGGCCATTTCAAATCCCAGTCCTCCACCCACTGCCCCACTCCCCAGGGAACAGGGTTTTTTTGCCAGAAATGTTCTTCAGTATTCAGAGGCAATGATGTATATTGTTTGGAGGTACAGCGGGGCATGGATGACAGTGCTGTTTGGAAGTAGGGGAGAACAAATGGTATTAAATGACACTTGAGGCTGTTATGAGGAGCAGGACTGAATGCTGCCTTTACAGCAGGAGTGGCCAGCGTGGTTAGTTGTGGTAAAGATGGGAGAGTGCTCTTCATTCTGCTCCCCACAGAAGATCTGCCTGCTTGCAGACATGCTAGTGCAGTAGGAACAACTTGCAGAAGTGCTGTCATGCCACAATGAAGCATATAAACTGGTGTTTTGTTCAACCATTGTTATGGACAACGTCCACAGAGGTTGCATAGGGATGTTGCAGCTTCTCTGTGACTTTGCTGCCTTTTTTATTTCCCTCTAGAATCTTGATTTATAACACTGCCTGCAGTTACTCCATTATCTGACACTAGCCTCCAAAGTAAGTTTTCGAATTCTGGATCAGTGCAAGTGAGAAATGACCTAAAGGACATGGGAATAGGGCTGAGATAGGTATCAATCTGTGAATTGCAAATCAAACTTTCAGCTAGGAAATGCAGAATTCTATAGCCCATTAAACATTTGGTAGAACGGCATAAAATATTTGGGGGAAGAAAAGAGGAAGAGTTATTAAGCCTCAGGTTTTTTTCTACTGCACTGTTTTTGAAACCATTTTTTAATGTGTTTAAGCTGGGCAGCAGAGGCTACCTATTGAAAACTAGGTTCCCACCAGCTGTAGAAGTTTCCTTCTTAAATTACAGGTTTTGACATATAAATACTGTTGATCTCACCTGAAATGGTACTCAGCATTAGAGACTGTGCAATCTTACCAAGTTTTCCATGTTTCAGTACTTCAGCAGCTGAGTCAGATTAATAAAAGGCATTTGTTTTCTATGCAGAACTTCAATTTATTTTGTAGTTCATTGCTTCCATTGATTCTGTTTGAAATGCAAATAATGGCAAAAACGGTAGGCCAACAGCTGCAGCTGTGAAGCATGGTACTCACTCCAAATGTAAATGTGGCACACAGGGACTAACCGCCCCGCCCCCGCCCCCCCCCCCCCCCCCCCCCCCCCCCCCGCTGCCCAGTCCCTGTGGCCTGGAGGGGTTTTGTGAGGAACAAAGCAAGCAAGTGCTCCCAGGAGCTAGGGAAGTGAGCTGGAAGGACTGCTGAAAGGAAACAAAAAGTGGAATTTTGACCTCTGTCACTAAAAATAAAGATTGAAAAGCTGGTCAAAGATTTTAGCTAAGCATATTTTAATTGAAAATACCCTTTCAATAAAATTCGTGTTCTGTTAGAATGTCTTTTTTATTTTTCCTTAGATGGATTTGTCAGATATAAGCTAAATGTGTCAAATCTTATCTTCCTTTTGCTGCCCCCATAATTTCCAAATTGAACATGGTGTAAAAATTCAGTTCCATTTAAAAAACAATACCAGAAAAGCATTGTTTTCCTTACAGTGTAAGACTGGCATTATCAGGGACATTCGTACAAAGGCTTCCTTTCCCCATCTATTCAGGGACTGGGGTGAAGGAGGAAGGTCTGCACAGCTGAGGCATGGGCACTTACTCAGGTCATAAGTAGTAGTGACAGCTGTGGCCTGATGTGCTGATACTGCCCACCTCCACTCCCCTGGGGGACCTGCAGCCAGAGGATGTGCTGGACATCTACATTTCCTCAACACACCTAATAGACGCTGGACTCATGGGCAGCAAGTGCTGCTCTTGGGTTACTTGTTTATATTGCACGTTTGTGTCAGTTCACATAATTCTCACGAGAGTTTTTGTCCCTGAAAATTACAATTAAGACAGAAAGGAGACAAGGGACAAGTGGAGAAAGGGACAAGGGAAGAAAGGATGAAGGTTTTGTAACTAATTAGCTCAAACATGTTCAACATTTTGTGATGCTGGTGGTGCAAAGGAAATTAAATTCCACGGTGTAAAGTAGGGGGGGCACCTCAGCCTCATTGTAAGGTAAAAGAGCCGAACCTTCCTTGGGCATCTGGTTTCTTACTGCTTTCCTACTTCCTTCTGAGTCACCAGGAGCTGCAGGTAGCCAGCACTGGATTTGGCCAGTGAAGACAGATCCTTGCAAGCCGCCAGACTGCACCTGAATGGCGGCAATTCCTCTTGACTAGTGTTCAGACCTTGGGTTTATGAACAGAAAAGAGGCAAACACTGGAATTAAGTTGTTCAGAGCCAGAATTAAGATCTTTTGTGATTCAGAAAGGTCTAGAATTTACTGTCGTACAAACTGTGAAGATGTACTGCAATCTGTAACTGAAATGAACCTATTGTTTAATATATTATCTGCTGCTAAGTCAGGTAACAAATTTTTTTTTGAGATTAAAATGACAGAAAGGAGGGCTCTATGGGAACTGTGAGTATGTACGTGGATGTAAAATGGCATATATAGTAAAGTCTGACAATGGTGGGGTGATAAGTGCTGAGATATTTGGAGTGGATAGGGAAAATGTGGGCATATTAATGTTGGCATAGATCAACTTTCAGAGAAATGAGAATGAAGCACCATCTCACAGATATGTTAATATATAGGAAAGTTAATACATAGAAGTCAAGTTTGGGAAAAGAAATTCTGATATAGGATGGACCAAACTGTATCAGTGTAATTAAAAATTCAAGTCAGACCTACTAATTGATTTTATGCTTGTTCCTTCCCCCAAACATAGTTTGCATACGCAACTCATGTGGATTAAAAACTGACACATATTCTGAAGATATAAATGAGCCCTTAATATTTTTAAGACTTGTCTGGTCTGATTTAGTTGAATGTTATAAAGTTTTTCTGAGAGTTTCATGCATTAAATGAACTATTAAAATGCCAGCTGAATTCTCAGTATCCCTAAGCAGATCATGAAAGCAATTTACAGCATTCAATGGAGAGTGGCATGGGACATTTTATAAATATATTGAAATAACAGCAAACATGCTGTGGCTTGATGATACATCTATAAAATATAAGTCCACATGCTTTGACCTGAGGGAACAGCAGAGATGTGTTTACAGTTGCGTATCAAGATCTAATATTCACTAGCAGCAAGTAGATTAAATCTGTATACAATGAGAGCTGTGCCAAAGAACTTGTGTTTTAGTGTTATAGCAATGAAGCCAAGGACAGTTTGTAAATAAATGTGCCAATTTTCTTGGGATTCTTTGATTATTTTTTTGTTGTTGTTCTTTGGCATATGAGAGAGAAAATAGTTCCCTTCATTGTAACTATCATTATGAGGGTTTTTTTGATGAACATATGAAATATTAGTGTCAGGCTGTAATATTCATACCAGACAATATCTGTATTTAGAATTTGATTCGTCTCTAGCCCCTGCTTCATTGTTTTCTAAATTAGAAACAAAAGCACATATACTGTCTCACAGTATTTGGGGAAAAACAGGGCAAGGAAGACCTGTTGGAAATCCAGGAATCTTGCTGAGACCTTCAAGCTGGGAAGTAAGGGATGGGACCAGAGACATTGTTTTGAAATCTAAATCTGGTTTATTCCTATCCTGTTAGTGATTACTTAAAGCACTGGAAAGCGTGGCTCTGACCCAGCAGGTTTTTCCTGGAAGTGATGGGGAAGCAAGTTTACACACCTCAGCAAATCTCTCTGATCTTAGCCAAGCCCAGTGCCCATCATCGCAGAGGATGGGTCCTAAAACTGGGATGCAATCTCCCTGTGGATTCCTGGTGTGAACTACCCTGAGGTAGTGATGAAGCCCTCTCATGTCTGGGTGATACCTGCTCTCCTCGAGGGTGACCTTTGTTTCTAAATCACCCACGCCTTTGTCGTGGTTTCAGCCCAGCCGGTAACAAAGGATCACGCAGCCGCTCGCTCACTCCTCCCGCCCCCCTCCGGTGGGATAGGGAGGAGACGGAGGAGAGAAAAGGAAAAAAAAACTGGAACCTCGAGGGTTGAGATAAGAGCAGTTTACAGGGACAACACAAAAAAAAAAAGGTAACAACAACGGTACTAATGAAACAGTGTACAAAAAAAGTGATGCACAGTGCAACTGCTCACCACCCGGGACCCGACGCTCCGCCACTTCCCCCACCGAAAGTCAAGAGCGAGAGAGCAGGAGAGCCCTCCCCCCCGGCCCACTCCCCATATATATACTGGGCATGATGTCACATGGTATGGAATAGCTCCTTGGCTAGTTCAGGTCAGCTACCCCGGCTATGCCCCCCCACCTCCCAGGTTCCTGTAAAAATTAACTCTATCCCAGCTGAACCCAGGACAGCCTTGCAGATCAGTAAATGGGTCTGCTGGTTCTCTCCTTTAACTGGGTGTATACAAGCAGCTTTAGGACAAGTGCTGAATGTTCCCAGCAGTGCAGTCGTAGTTTTACTTTTTATCTTTCTTAGCTGTATGCAAAGAATAAATAACCTCTGTATGTGAAGATACAATTGCTTGCCCCATGCCTACCAGCAGTCATATCCAGTTTTTCCTTATGCACTCATAAAAAATGAATGAAATTTTGCCCGATGACCTATTAAACATTGAGTAGCAGCATATGGGATTGAGCCCACACTGCTAGGCTTATGTGGGGAAAGCCACTGTAACCAACAGCTCTTTTTATAATCACTGGGTATTTATTTTGTCCAGGTGCTTAAAAATTGGCTATTTCAGTGTTGCTCTGTGCCAGTTCTGTTTCAGATGAGGAAGGTACATGGTTCCCAGGACTTGGCGAGGTTTTCATCAGTCTAGGTAGCAACTGTGTAGTAATGAGGAGTGTGGGATATGGAGCACATGCTGTGGCACTGTGTGGGCTACAAGTTGAATAAGAGAGTCATTTTAGTATCAGCTGAAAATTAAAAAACAAAACCCCAAATTGTGCACTGACTGTTCTTTGAAAAGGAGGTCTCCAGAAATTACTGTTAAGAAATGCAGGCAGTATAGAATGCTCTTTTTCTTAGGTGAAATCTCACTCTGTGCAAAGGTGATGTTGCCTTGCTTCCTGCCATGTCTGCAGCCCTAGTGCATACTGTTCACCATAAGACAGATGTGGCTGGAGGCACATTCAGTCTGAATTTGTACAGTGCTTGACTGTCCTAATGCTACTTTTGGCTTGACTTTCTTCATTTACCCTGTAGACATCTGTTCTTAGGCAGCACACAACGTTACACCATTGTATCTGAACCAGGAAAACGTTTTTCTCCTGACTTTTCCAGAGGTCTTCTTCAAGGTATCTTGGAATGGGCCTCCTTTTGTGCGTGCCTGTCCAAGGGCATGCTATTAAAGCTTATGAATATCCTCAGTGAGTCTTGCCAAATGCTATAAAATTCGCACCTTTGCCACTCCAGATTCTGCAGAATTATGGGGGGAAACCCTAAAGGAATTTTTGAGACTAGCTAAATCAAAATGAAGATGTTAGTTATTGATAAATGATTTATACTTACAAAATTTCAACAAAACTGTCCTTACTGTGTGTACTGAATTTACCACACTCCCTCATTCTCATCTATGTAAGAGCTGAGATTTTCCCCCCCCCCGTTATCTGGATTTTCTGCATATCACCTTCTTTTAAGAAACTCCCAAGAGCTGTTTTTTTTCTGGCTTTCATGTTCCCCAATTGTTTTATCTGGGGAAACACAGCATGAAGATAATTTCAGCAGTATGACCCTTGGGGCTACAGTAAGAACCTCCAGACTTGAGGACTCCTGGAGCACGTTTCCAGGGGCAATCAGTGCACAGAGATAAAGGCAAAGCCTAGAGCCTGCTGGGGGGAGGGGCCAGAGACTTGGAGGGACCATCTTTATAAATAAGGAAGTGGGCTGGCTCTCTTTAGAAATCTGAACTGTTCTAGATCCCCTGATTTAAACAGAACTTTACATCTCTAGGATCCACCCAGTATTGCTCAAGAGCTACCACTTTAATAAATTATAAGTGTCAATCGTTATGAAATCCCCAGATGGAATATGGATACAACACATCTTTTAAAACATACTAAATAAAAGTACTGTACATTTCTTTCTTCAGTGTTTCCATTTTAATTGCAGCTCTCATTTCTCTATGTCAATATCAACACATCAGCTCTATTAATAATATTCTGCCAACACATCTCTAGATTTCAGTTTTGACGCATTTGCAAGTGCATCTTCTCTAATTATCTTTAAAGTCTCATCTTGGCAATCCATTGCTGGAGGCTACTTGGTGTCAATTGCCAAAAGTAATTGGAAAGATGAAATTTGTTTAAAAAGTTGGTGATCACCATTCTTCCTGCTTGTACCCTAAAGCATCGCAACTGGATGCAAGCCAGAGGAATTAATTCTAATACCAAGCCTAGTGTGAATGAGTCTCTTTTTAAGTTTGGTTTTTGTAAACTTCTAGATTTCAAATACAGAAACAGGGGTTGCAATGGTAAATTTTTTTCACAGCATGATGAAATCTGTGTGATGAAACCAGCTTTAATTATTCAGTTGGTGCCTGCAAACAGCTGCTTAGTGATTGGTGGCCTTTCTGTTCAAATCTGCAGTAAAACTGATTTGTGCGCTAGGTCACTAGCTGGTTTAAGTCGGAATGACTCTGCTGCTTTAATTGGTGTGCACTAAGTCAACCTAGTTAAAAATATCTCTGTATACTTAAGAATCATATGGATAGCTTCTATAGACAAAACAATGTTGATCGATAAAAGATACATTCATATGGTTTTCAGTGTACTAGTTTCTCTTTTGCACATGTCTTTATTTTCTCTGATTCCTGTCTTGAAGAGTACTTACAATCAGCTTTGCAGCAATTTTACTTTTGGAAAGTACTAGGTGAAGCCAATCATACGGTAACTCAAAAAGACCAGCCTGTGAGAAGTTTGCAATGAAAAGCATCACAATATGTTCATTCCTAACTAAACACTTTTGTATTTGAATTAATGATTCTTCAAAAAAAAAAAAAATTAAGGATTCGTGTAGTTAAAAATTAATTAAAAATGCTCTATTGTTTAGTTACAAATACTCAAACTGAAAATAAAAACACATGTTGTTCTCAGTGGGAGAGAAAGTGTCAGGAGAATAGATTCATAGCAGCTTACAGATTAATCTCCTAAGCAGAGACTGGTCTGTGCATGTGTTGTGGAAGCAGCTTTCCAGTTACAGGGCACCAGGTGGTCACCTGTGGTTGATTTAAGAAGCAAACACTGCCACAAATGCTATTAGTAGTGTGTAATGAGATTAACTCCCCATAGTACTTGCAATATCCTTGACGTTTTTTCCTAAAGCAGCAAAGGGCTGATCACCACCTCTTAAACAATGAAGAGTTTAATCTTTCATTGTTGTATGCATATAACTCTCATCGGCATTAATAGGAGCTAAGCATGCACATAAAGGGAATAATAGACCTTAAAGTTTAAGGAATCATGGTATGCTAAAGTTTTCCAACAATGTCACAAAGGACCAGGCCAAAATTGTACGACTGTTCCTAGTGGGTGACATAAAGTATTTTCAGAGATTTGTATTCTTGAGGCATAAAGGATGATCAGACGTTCCAAAATAACAATGAAGATTTAGGAAAAGTAAGAACACTTAGCTGCAAGAGACAGAACCTGAGGCAGAGCTCATATTTAATTAAATGTTTTTCCATTCCATGACAGGGTAAGCTTTTGCTTTTTTTCATTTTAAAGTAACTAGTTTTGATGTGTACTGAGCATTGCAGTGGACTTCCTGGGAGTTTGGTGGCTGTTTAGTTAGAGATGACACAGTTCTCTGTAGCAGTTCTTGCATATGGAAACTATTTCACTAGGTGTGAATTCTGTGCCCTCCGGTAAAAGCTTGCTGTGTCTGTGTAAGCAGAAAGGATCCTCCCATTATGGGTCAGCAAGAGTAGTTAGTCCTCTGCTCCTCAGCTCAGAAGCTGCCTCAACTATTTCTACAGGCAATTGCTTCTTCTTAGGAGGAAGACAGGGAGTATGAAAGGATATCAGAAATGGTAACTCAAACACTTGAAGATTAAAATAGGTCTTTTCAGAACTAGATCTGTTCTTCACTTATTTTTCCATACAGAACTTGGTGTGCAGAGAGTGTACAGGGCCCGTAAAGAATAAAAAAAAGAAAAAAAAAGACTGGAGGGACTACTTTATGGCTTGTTTTAATTCCAGAAATGAAAGCCAAAAGAATATTCCCTTTGTGCTAAAACATCTAGCTGGCAGGTGTGCCTTCTCATTTTCTTCTTTGTAAAACCTGGAATTAATTAATAGTACTTGCCTGTATTGTATGCAGAGGCAATTGATTTCATATTATATTTGCAATTCGAATAAAATGATCATGGTGGAAAATTGCACACATCCAGTAAAGAATCGGAGGATGAAGGTGTTTCGAGGCTTTCAAGTGAGTCTCTGTCTTGGCAGAGCAAGATCTCTGCCTTCGGGTAGAACAGTTGCTCTGCTCTTTCAGACCAGGAAAGCAGTTGCTGCTAGAATAGGACAGTGAATTCACGTCCAGGAATTGATTAGCAACACTGCTTATCATCATGGCTTTTTTCACTGACTATATATAAAGCAAAATAAAAGCTTTCGGCAAGTTGTCCTATGGAGCTGGAAAGCCAGATGGTTGCCAGGGGAAAAGCTTAAGCCTGATTCTCATTAAAGGCTTACAAACAGACCATCTTGTTAGGTTTTGCAGTGGTTGCAGAGGCTCAGGGATATTCCACAGCTGGTAAATTAGTTGGTAATAATAATATGTTTATCAGAATGCCAAGTTTCTAAAGCACACAAAAGTATACCCAAGCATTAAAAAATAGAACTTTTCCACTGTACTACAGCAGCTATGGTTGTGTGATTTGTTCAGGTAACAGCAACAAAGCTGTGCTGTTACGTGTGAAATAACAACTTTACAGTTCTTCAAAGAGCACCACTAAGTAAATTATTTTTAAGGAGGTATTTTGGCAAAGAACCTGGGATTTTTATTGTACCTAATAAACATTACAGTACAAATACAGCACAAGTAGCAAGGGTAGGTTATAAACTGTGGTCTGTTTCCCAAGAAAACTTATTGATTGTCAGACTATAGAAAGATTCAATCGTAAATAATTTTATGTACTGCAAAGATAAGTGTCTAATCTGGAGTGCAAGGCTCCCTGCAACAGCCCTTAGTGTTTGCAAACAGATCTGTCATTCATTACTCATGGGCTACCAAGGCAATGAAATCTTTCTCTGTTTTGAACTAGGATGAAGGATAGAAATTGTATATAAACTGAGAAACTTCAATAATTACATGTCAAAGAAAATGTGCTTGAGGGAAAGAATGGATTCCCCACATGTGAAACCCTTATAGGTTGTATTGACTTGTCTGACTTTTGACAGAGATGGCAGATGAACTTAAAACAAAGTTGCATATGCAGTGATGACCCCAAGACCAGAAATATCCCCCAGAGGATTTTAATTGGAGCTTTGGGTTTGGCTTCAGCTGCCATAGTGATGAAAAGCCATTAGTAAGCAGGCTGTGGCAATTTGAAAACATTAACAGAGACCTTCTGAAATTACCAAAATTCAGAGTTTTCTCCCTGAAGGGAAGGAGTAAAAGACTAAAAATGTATTCAGGTAGAGATGTCTGGGAAGAGAAGAGGCAGACTTCTGAAATTATTTTTTTCTGAAATACTCATTTCTGTATTTATGCCTTTGCTGCACATCTTGCATTTACATCAGCTTTTCCCTAATGCTGCTGTGCTCCATTTTTCATATGAAGGTGGGAGTTGCAGTGAAGTGCAAGGAAGCATCTGCACAGTGTGCTGCAGAGAAAAGGAAAAACCTCTGAGCAAACTTCTCTTCCCTGGCAGTCGGGATGGTGAGGGCAGAATAATACAGCCAGGACTCCAGCACAGGGAGGTAAAATAGAAGGATATAAAAAGGAGGTTTTAACAATGTCAACATTTGAAAGGAAATAAAGTACACTTAACTGAAGTTGTTTTTTTTGAAAAATACAGGAAGGATCTTGGCTACTTGCTTAAATTCCATTAAGGAAAAACATAATGCTGATGGTCCCTATCTTGTTTTCAACAGCAGATATTCATAATCAGAGAATCTTTTCCGTTCGTCATTGAGCTCAGTGGCAATTTTCCTATGGAGTGCACTTGGATTTGAGTAAGACTCTGTTATTTAATGCAGATTGGCACAATTGTATTTTGTTATAAGAAGTCATTAAAATAAATCTGATGTTTGTTTTCCATAAAAAACAGCCCTTGGAAGAAGTCCCAAGCACTTTTCCTTTGATGCACAAATTTACTTAACAACTTTAACAGCCTGGTAAATGGTTTTGTTTGTAATGTGAATATACTGGGCACTCGGTATAACAAAAGAACACTTAAGCTTCTAACCAGTCCTGTGAATTATGATATATGGTGCTGTTTGATAAACAGTGGAGTGTGAGGTAATGAGCCACAGAGGTATTAAGAAAGAAATAGTATTTTTTCCAAATAACGTTTTATTTGGCTATTTGACAGTTAACACCGAGTTGGGATGTGAAAGAGATTCCTTTGCTGAATAAGTGAGCAAAGTTAAAATATCACATTGTGGGGACTACTGCACATAAATTATACTGTGAAATGGTCTGCTCTGCTTAGGATTATTTTAGTTTCTGGGTCCGAGATGTTTTCCAGTGGTAAAAGAAGAAATTTCCTTTTTTCTAGACAGAGAAGGTTGTTTCTGGAAGAGGTCTGACATTGCGCAGCTTGCTTTCTCTTCACTGGTTAGTAATACTCCCAAATGCAGGCTCAGAAGAGGACTTTCATTGACCTTCAGGACTGATGAGTCAGCTCTGCATCACTGCAGTCTCCCGTCATGGTGCATGTTGGCTGCCAGTTTCTATGCAGTACCGGGGCAATGCGCTGTGCAGCTGAAAACTAAAGCTCCAGATCCATGGATCAGGTCTGCAGTGTATCGTAGAGCTGCCCTTGCCATTTACTATGTGTTTAAGATTTAAGGGTAGGAGAGAGATTAATGTGAGACAATGAAGGGATTACAGCCCAAAAATATAGGGCTGACCATAGCATACATGCCATTAATTTACTAATGTGCTGTTAACAGCTTTTTAAGATTATTACTTGTAGTGGAGATGTGTAACTCAAGACAACTGCTTACAGAGAATCTCACAATCGCCTACCTGCCTGCCTCAAGTTTATGAAATACAAAAACTAAGAGAGGAAAAGATGACATTTTTTTGCTTTTGCCTAGATAGTCCTGCACAAATTTCTCACAAATTTGGGTGGGTGTTGGTTTCTGTTTTCTATTGCCATTTGTAGAGTTTCAAGGACTGCAGTGATAAGATTATTATTTGTTAAATGATGTAGATATCTTAATAGCTAGGCAAGTGGTTTATGGAAGAATTTCAGCTCTGGGAAGTAGTTAAAGGTGACTTAGGGGGTCTGTCTGGAAAAAAAATCCATTATGCATAGCTTTTTAATTTTTCAGTATTTTCTAATGTACAATATAGTGATGTACCTTGCACAACCAAAAGGATTGTGTAGGTGCAGCACTCTGGTTGGTCAGGTTTCTGTTTCTGTATGACCTTGGAAATTGTTTCCTTATCTCTGTTTTATGGGGTTAGAATTCTTTCACATCTATCAGATGTGTTTTAAAGATAAAATTCCTTGTGAAAGTAGTTGTTCAGAGATCACAGTGTCTCTAGAATTTTAATCTACAAAACCAATATGTGGAAATATTCCTAAACAAGACTGAAAGACGCATTTCAAGAAGCCACTCTGAAGTGTGAATATTTTGGAGGAAGATCCTAAATTTTGTTTATATACAGCATTAATAAGTGCTATGTATTGCCTTGAAAATAATGGAAAAGACTACAATTTTTATAAAAAGGCTTTAAGGGGAAAACAAGTGAAGAATAAGACATAAAGGTACAGACGAAGATTTCCGTGTTATAGAATCAGACTCATAGAATCCTCTCGTCCTGTCTCCAGCCACCTGACAGAGGAGACCAGCACCCACCTCACTACAGCCTCCTTTCAGGTAGTGGTGGGGAGCAATAAGGTCTCCCCTCAGCCTCCTTTACTCCAGGTTAAACAACCACGGTTGCCTCAGCCACTCCTCATAGGACTTGTTCTCTAAACCCTTCACCAGCTCTGTTGCCCTTCTCTGGACACGCTCCAGCACCTCAGTGTCTTTCCTGTAGTGAGGGGCCCAAAACTGAACACAGCCCTCAATGTGCGGCCTCACCAGTGCCCAGTACAGGGGGACGATCACCTCCCTGCTCCTGCTGGCCACACTATTTCTGATACAGGCCAGGATGCCGTTGGCCTTCTTGCCCACCTGGGCACACTGCTGGCTCCTATTCAGCCGGCTGTCGACCAGCACCCCCAGGTCTTTCTCTGCTGGGCAGCTTTCCAGCCACTCTTCCCCAAGCCTGTAGCGTTACATGCGGTTGTTGTGACCCAAGTGCAGGACCAGGCAGTTGGCCTTGTTGAACCTCATACAATTGGCCTCAGCCCATCGATCCAGCCTGTCCAGATCCCTCTGTAGAGCCTCCCTACCCTTGAGCAGATCAACCCTCCCTTCCAACTTGGTGTCATCTGTGAACTTGCTGAGGGTGCACTCGATCCCCTTGTCCAGATCACTGATAAAGATATTAAACAGAACCGGCCCCAGTACTGAGCCCTGGGGAACACCACTTGTGACCCACCACCAACTGGATTTCACCCCATTCACCACAGCCCTCTGGGCTCGTCCATCCAGCCAGTTTTTAACCAAGAGAAGTGACAGACAGTGTCGAAGGCCTTGCTGAAGTCAACATCCACAGCCTTTCCCTCGTCCACTAGGCGGGTCACCTGGTCATAGAAGGAGATCAGGTTGGTCAAGCAGGACCTGCCTTTCAGAAACCCATGCTGACTGAGCCTGATCGCCTGGTTGTCCTGCATATGCCATGTGAGCGCATTCAAGATGAACTGTTCCATAATCTTCCCCGGTACTGAGGTCAGGCTGACAGGCCTGCAGTTCCCCGGACCCTCCCTCCGACCCTTCTTGTAAATGGGCGTGTCGTGGTTTAACCCCAGCCAGCAACTAAGCACTACGCAGCCGCTCACTCACTGCCCACCCACCCAGTGGGATGGGGGAGAAAATCGGGGAAAAGAAGCAAAACCCATGGGTTGAGATAAGAATGGTTTAATAGAACAGAAAAGAAGAAACTAATAATGATAATGATAACACTAATAAAATGGCAACAGTAATAATAAAAGGATTGGAATGTAAAATGATGCACAGTGCAATTGCTCACCACCTGCCGATCGACTCCCAGTTAGTCCCCAAGTGGCGATCCCCCCCCCCCACCCCCCCCAGTTCCTATACTGGATGGGACGTCCCATGGTATGGAATACCCCTCTGGCCAGTTTGGGTCAGCTGCCCTGGCTGTGTCCTGTGCCAACTTCTTGTGCCTCTCCAGCTTTCTTGCTGGCTGGGCATGAGAAGCTGAAAAATCCTTGACTTTAGATTAAACATTACTTAGCAACAACTGAAAACATCAGCGTTATCAACATTCTTCTCATACTGAACTCAAAACATAGCACTGTACCAGCTACTAGGAAGACAATTAACTCTATCCCAGCTGAAACCAGGACAGGGCGTCACATTGGCAAGCACATTGGCAAGTGCTTATGAGTGCAACAGTCTTCTAGCTGTCTCTGAAACCTCTCATTTCAAGGTTGGAAGGGTGATTCCTGAGTGAGATGGTGACTTCAGGTAAATGAATTATTGGTGAAAGCCCATGTCAGACACTTGGGACGGGATGGGGTGTTGGCTTCTCAAAGCCACACTGACTACAACCATGCTTTTGAACAAGGCAGTTCTCATGACTAGGGACACTGCATGGCCCTGCAGCCATCACTCTTCCCTCTCTTTCTGCCCAGATATTAAACTGGTCTGCTCTCTAAACACTCCTTTTTTTCCATTCCTATAATTACAGGTGATCATTTCTTAGAGTAGGGTCATAAAGCTGCACTCACCTGTTTGCAAAGCATAATTCCAGCTGTGCCAGTTCAGATTTATGTCCTTTGCTTGCCATCCTGTCATTGAAATTACAGTGCTACCAAATAGTGGCGGACAAGGCTTCCAGGGTTTGAGCTTTATCCACCATGAGGATTGCAAATGACACAGGCCAACAAAAGAACAGAAATGGGAGAGTTCGGAGATAGCCATGCCTGACTACAGCAACAATTAGGCATCAAATGGGAAAGCAAAGACTGCTGCCAGGGACCCGCTATCTCTACAACAGCTGGTTAGGATATTGGATAGTTCCCCCAGAAATATGAAATCTTAGGGATTGGGAATAATTGGTTATCGTAGGATGGATAAGGAATGTTTGGTTCCTTAATCAAAGAAGGATTCCAACAATTAAAGACAGTCACTCACTTCAAGAAAAGGTTTGTCTTTTTCCTGTCAGTGGCAGATTTTAATGCTCAATAGCAATAACTTGTAGCTGAACTCATTGAACAGATTAGTGCTGTTGACTGACTACTGGATATATTTTTTTCTTAAGCAAAGTCAAGGGTGAACCCATTTATCAGGAGCATTGGATTCCACTACTGTTGCAAGGCCAATATATAAACAGGAGGTGTATTCTTGTTCTCTTTGACTCTGATTTTATTGAGGTCTTCAGCAATCTTGGTTTTAAATTTCACTCCTGTCCAGAGTCTCAGTGAAATCAATAATGAAATCCTGAGGGTACTTGGTTCAGTTTTTGTGGCGTATCCCCTTTTTGGGAGATAAACCTATTTTAGTAGGCATTAAAAATATAATATATAAACTTCTATTTTTGTTGTGCTTTAGGCTGATTTGCTTCAACTTTTTTTTCAGAGTACTTTTTGTAGTACTACTTTGCTCAGAAAAGATTTTTAATCCTTTACAGTCCTTCATAGAGCCCTGAAATTGTAAACCATCAAGAATTATGTGAAAAATACTGTTTCTGAAGGTGAGGAATGACAGCTGAGGATAATAATTTGCCCCTGACAGGAAGAAATGGGAGTGAAAGGGCAGAAGTTTGCCTCCACCTGATAAAGATACAATTAGTCTTTTGATCAACAGGGTGTGTGAAAACATGTTTTAATGCCTTGAATTTACTTCAGGAGATTTCAGTGGGAATGAGTCGCAGAGCAGTGAATTCCACTGTGATCACTTGTAGTTCCTGGAGCAGCTCCTAGCACACCTCAGTTCATAAGTCTGGAAGTACTGGAGATTAAAGTTTAAGGCAGAAGATATGAATCCAGCTATGAATATTAGTGCAAACAAGTCAGCTTACTTTCCCTCACTGCTGTTCAAGAGTCCTGAGCAAGGATTGGTGAACTGGGTTTGTGTACAGTAACTGGAGGCTGAATCTTGCAGTTACTGTTCAGGCTCTATCATCATCCTCTCTCTAGCCTTCCACTTTCAGGGCTCTATTATTACCTGGAAGTATAAACCCAAATGAGATCTGATGGATAAGGACTTGTCCAAGAACTAAAATGAAATTATATGCAACTAGCCTTATTTCCTTAAATAAACGTG
Source organism: Aquila chrysaetos chrysaetos (assembly GCF_900496995.4). Classification (NCBI taxonomy): domain Eukaryota; kingdom Metazoa; phylum Chordata; class Aves; order Accipitriformes; family Accipitridae; genus Aquila; species Aquila chrysaetos. The sequence goes on from NC_044030.1 coordinate 58,979,087, forward strand.
AGCTTAAGAATCCTAAAATACAATATGCTGCAGGACATTGCCTCTCAGGACTAGTAGTTTATAAATTGTTGAAAGTCAGATGTGAGTAGGAAAAATGTTTAACTATCACCAGGCTGCAGCTGAGCCACATGAAATTGAATATGAATTCCATTTATGCAGGGAGAGGGAGAAGATAAATGTGGATTTATGCTTCCTGCAGAGTCACAACAAGGTTCAGTATTCCAGCAGATCAGATGCAAGGAAGATTAACCTAAGTTTGCGGAGACAACACGTAATTCTCTATAAAAAGCATGTAACATTAGATATGAATCTGAACTAACCATTGTGTTTGGAGCAAGCAGGTTTAAAGAATTACAAGGAATACAGTCACACTTTGCAGTCAGTGTCACTCTTCTAAATCTTTGTCACCATCAGAGGGCAATGTTAGTAGAGCTGACTTTTTGTTCACAGCTGTCATGCCAACTCAGCATACTTGGAGGTAAGGATTTTATTTTCACCTAGAAATGTGTAAAGTACTCCAATATTTGTACAAATATAAGAGTTCTTGCCAGAAAAAATGATTATACCTTCCTTGCACCCAGCTTAAATTTAAGAAGTCATTGGGCTGAATTGAGCCCTGGAGGCAGTGAATCTATTTTCTCTGATGTAAATGGAGTTATGCCCGTGTTATGCACTCCCCATCATGTTGCCTGATGGGGACTGACTGATTAGCCTCTACAGCCCCCAGCATCACCTGCAGGGCTTTCAAAGCATGCCTGGAAGGGGCTTTCTGAAGTTCTGCTCTTGTAGTCCAGTGCCTGGACTTTATACAGTCATTTCTCCATCAAGTCTGCAAATCATTTTCTTCTTACTTGCAGATACTGAATTCCAGATTTTTCCAACATCAGAATTTGCTTTGGCAACTCTGTAAAACCCACTACCTTGCTTAATGCTGTACTTACCTATTTCTCCAGCTTGCAGTTTAGGTCAGCAGGAAACTTAACGTGCTCTGGGGGCTTGTTTCAATGGAGAAGGTGAAGGGGATGCAGTGCTCCATATCACTTACACAAGATTTCTTCAGATAATTGATAATCTGCTGTAAAAGGGGATCTTGATCCTTTCTTCTTGGTCTGGAATCGTTGCTGCAATGTAGTGCCTCCAGGTTGACAGTGGGAAGGTTTGGGGGCTTGTCACAGTTACAGCATTATTTGACAGTTTATGCCTATTGATCTTTGTGTTGAAAACAAGGAAAAAGATATTTATTCAGCTAGTATAAGAAGTAGCAACCATCAGATGACCAGTCATCCAGAACTCTGAATACTCTGTTGATAACATAGAACAATCATGCTGAACACAAGGTTAACACATCTTTTTTGGAGGACAAATTTGAAGTCTCCACTAGAAAACGAAGGTGAAACAATGAGCAGTTTGAAGTTATTTAAAATGTATGGATTATTGCATTACTGTTGGCTAGGCAAAAAATCCTTTTTTCCAAAGAAATTTCTTGCTTTAAATATATCATGTGCAAGGGATATGATAACCTTCCAATAACCTTCATCAGACATGGTAAATCTGAAACAGAAGTCATTGAGACGATCCTTGAACATCAGTTATTGTTTTCCAGCATAGTGACTGACAAACCCCAATAATGTCTTTCAGAGTCTTAGCAGCTTGAAGACCGTGCTCCATCTGACCTCTTGTTCAGTGGTGAAGACTTCTGTTGTGTTCCTCAAGCTATTTGTTACTGCTGGTTTTGCTCAAGTGGTATTTTCTTCTACCAAATTAATTAAAAATAAAACAGTGTCTGATTTGCCCATGCCTTGACCTTTAGTGCTTGGATGCATAGAAACAGAGTGTAAAACCCCTCCTCTCTTCCCCCACCTTGCCTCCAAGCCCCCTATATATTCACATATACAAAATCCTTAGCTGGTAATATTTTTCAGTCATCTAGCTCTTGCTTATCATGGATGTAAAGGCAATGAGGACTAAAGCTTTTAAGATGTTACTATGTGTGGATCTCAATAAACAGAGTATTGTCCTGAGTAGGAACTAAAATACACCAAGCCTTTCCTGCCATCTATACCCAGAAATGTTGAGGAAAAAGGTCGCACATTGCTGCTGCTCAAACACAGCATTGCCCTGTTGGGAAAATGTCTTTTCCTCAGTGATTTTATTTGTTAAAGATGTCTTCTCAGAGTTGAAGAAAGAACCCTAGGAATGGATGTTTTATGGTTCCTTTTGGAGGGTTTTTCTCCCTTCAATGTCCAGAAATTCCTTCATAAGATAGGGGCAGCTGGGGGGGGGGGGGGGGGGGCTGGGGACTGGAACTACTTGCAAGTGCAGAGCACTGAACATTTCCAGCTGCAGAGAGTTCACTGCCTACTTATGGCTTGTGGGAATTTTCTTTAGCAAGCCTTGCAAGCTATGCCATCTGCTAATGCCACCCAGCACGGTGACTGGTGTAACACAGCAGTCCTGTCTTCTGACAGTGAAACAATACTTTAAAGTTCTTTACAACGAAAAAGAAAAGATGTTTGAAGTTGGCAAAGAGTTGTGTTTGAATGCCAGCCCAGGTGTCAAACGGTTATCATCTTCAGGGAGATGGTATTTTCCCTTCACCTTCTCTGCCAAGAATCATCACAGGAAAGATTTCCCAACTTCCTCTGTGTTTACTTTCTGTGGAAATGGCATTGATGGGGAGCGAGTGAGTGCTGGTGTCCATTCGGCGTAGCAGGAAGGGCTGATGGGAACCCTTCTATTGAGTAGCTTGCTGCCTACAGCATGCACCCCCATGGGCTGGTGTTACACAGGCATGCCCAGTAAGAAGTGTGTCAGTAGTGATCCTTGGTTAAACAAGACTTGAAGGAGAGCTTCCCTTCTTTCCCTTGCCATTCATTTACATTTTGTGTTTGCACGAATTTAACATAGTCACTGTTAAAAGTGGGCCCCATGATCATGCTTCTTGATTGGCCTGAAAAGATCAACTCTGTAAGTTAGAAATCTGTTCAGTCACTTCTCTAGGAAATGTTACTGACACCATCCCCATCTCAATAATCCTGCTATAAATGTCATTCATTGATATTTGGCCAAGTAGGGGAGCAATAGGATCCTATGTTCTTAGGAACTGGGATGATGCATGTGGAAATCACCCTTTAAGAAACTGCCACATGCTGTTTGCTTCTCCTCTCTGTTCTGGTTCTGAATCAAACAGCTGCCAAGACTCTTTATTCATATCTGGTTTAATTTGAAGCATTACTTCAAAAAAATCAAGGATAAGCAGACACTTTAGATTTCTTCCAAACATGATTAATATCTATTTCTGAAAGTCTTTAGATAGGACTTGCTTTCCAGAAACTATAGTCCAAAGTGGGTGCTTTGAGTCAGATGGACACTATGCATCTTTGCCTAACATTGCAAGTGGCTAATCGCGTTTCTTTTCTACCTGTGTTTAAAGTGTTAATGTCTAACCATATATGAAGCTTAGTCTGGCCTGAAGCAAAGTGTGTGCTCTGCGTCACCAACTATTGAGTGAGAAATTTCTGTGGCAACTAAAGGACGATGATTTCTTTTGTTTCCTTACCAATAGTAAAGACTAGATTCAATAAACTCTGCCTAATCTCTTAACTTGAGGGAAATCTGCAGAATAACTAAAATATCAGATCGCAGAGCATCTTCTGAGGGAGTCTCTGGTAACAGAGCCATCTGGATATTTTACTGAATGTAGCCTTATATATGCACTCCTGTTAGGCAAGGAAGCAGAGCTATAAAAATAAATTGAATTACAAAGGGTAATGCCAGAACTGGATGCTGCAGAAGGAGACCTGCGCTCCTCCCCTTTTGTAACATACAGTCTGTCTCCATTCAAAGAAGTATACCAAAAAGAATAGGTGTTAAGAAAACAAGGTTCTTCAAACAACTTAGATTATTATCCACAAGTGTCTAGGCACTGTCATGCACAAGAGAGTAAACTGCAACACCATCTCACATTTTACTTGAGAACATTATTATTCTTTTTCCTTCTCCTTCACTTTCTATCATTTGATTGTAAGCTCTTACTCTTATAAATGCAGAGCTTCCCCAGAGCAACAGCAAAAGACGCACCACATTGTGAGCTTGGTGGGCAAGGAGGAAGAGAGAGGGCAGGAGGGGTGCAGGCAGGGCAAGGAGGAGGGGGCCATCACTGGCGAAGGCAGGGCTCTCTGCCTGGGTGGGGGGCTGCCCGGGGAAGGGCCAGGGGCAGTGCCAAGACTGATGTGGGAAAGGCTGGCTGCCCACCCTCTCAGACTGCCCCACACCGCCTGGTGCTCTCCGGGATGCAGAGCTCCTTTCAGCGTGGCCATTCTTGGCCTCGTTATTTTATGTGTCTTTACAGGGGAGCTTTTCTAAGTTGGCAAATGGGTGACTTGTTCTGTGTCCCTTGTACTTCCTTTTAAGTGCAATTAATTCTTTTAATTGATTAATATTGCACAGAGCAGTTTGCTTGGAAGGCACAGGTCTTCTGGTTTTTTGGACTAATTACCAGTCTGGATTTCTGAATGACAATATGGCTGCTAATTAATCTCACTGCAGTTCTCACAGAAAGAGAGCCTGATAAGAACTTGCAATTAACATAAGGGAAAAAAAAAAGTCAAGAGTCCTGTTGTGATTTTCTGGCACCCACTCTGGATTAATATCACTATTAAATACAGAGACAGACTAACTACTAAGCATGAAAGCCAGTGGGCTGTGAGGCTGCTCCAAACACGCCCGGACGTTATTCATTCAGGAGCTAGCTGTTATTTGTACGCCTGTTCACTCTTGTTGCCTAACACTGCTTGCTACGGTTTTTGTAAGCAAGAGGAAGATGAAGCAGGGCAGCACAGCAAGTGTCCGACCATCCCCATAGGGAATCTCTCCCAGTGTCCCAATGTTAATCAATATGAGCAGAAGGCTGAAAGGGGAGTGTGGCAGGGTGGGTCCCAGATTTCACCAGGTTCATGTGGTGTGGCTGGGGACCTGGGGTCTGCATGGGGTGCTGCCTGGTTTGGGAGTGCTCCCACAGTGTGTGACGGAGCACGCGATGTTGGTGGTGGTGGGCAGTGGGGACACCCCTGGGCTCCTCTGCTTGTCTCACAAATTGTGCTCGTTAGCAGTGGTGGGCAGCACTGGCATACAGGCAAGTATTCACTTTGCTTCTTGCAGGGGAAGTTTGCAGCCTGTGCTGACTTTCCTGCTGCTGCGGCAAAGCTGCTAATAGCTCCTGGAAAAGCTCATTAAAACCACCTGGGCGTGTTACAGGGCTGTGTAATCTCAGCTGTATCTGTGGTGTATATATGTCCATGCAAATAAAGGGCCAGATGCCCAGCTGCTGATGGTTTCTCCAGTCCCCGATCCGCACCAGCTCTGTGAGACCAAGGCAAGTTACAGGGACTCCTCTGGCCAGGCAGAAGGGACAGGACCTGGTGCTGTTGCCAGTTTGTTTTCATTACCTTGAATTTTCTAGAGTGGTGTTTCTGACCCAAAGGACCACATGCCATGGGTGTTTCCGAAGAGATGAGCAGCGCAAGCAGTTGCTGTGGCTGGTGTGTGCTGCTCTGGGTGACCAGAGAGCTGTTGCACAGTGGGATGTACCACAAGCTCATGGAAAGTGCTAGTTTAAACCATGCTGGTTGAATTTAATTTCTTTTTCTTTTTTTTCTCTCTGTGCTTGCAGGTCAGAAGATTCTTCACCACAGAAGTGATGTCTTAGAAACTGTAGTCCTGATCAATCCCTCAGATGAAGCAGTTAGTACTGAGGTAAATCAGAAATACTTCACTGGAAGTGTCATAAAAGCTCCATTAAGTGGACAGGGTGAGAGCAGTGAAGCAGATGTAGTTGAGATGATTCTTGAATATCAGTTGTTGCCTTCCAGCTTAGTGTCTGACAAAGTCCAGTACTGTCATTCAGAGTCTTAGCAGACTAAGAGCAGGTCCTAACTGTGGATGAAAGGACATGTTAGGAGCAAATACCATGAAAACATCAGCCATCTCTTGATTTTCGCCATTTTTTCCCAGACTCCTGACTAAACATCAGAGGCATAGGACAGAAACCTACCTCTAATCCCAGCACTCATTTTCTGATAATGCACCAAATTCCCTTCTTGATGAAGTGGAGGCAGCTGTGGTGAAACTGCATCTGCTTTTCTTCTGCTCCTCCATTGTTCGGTAGCTTTGGATGCTTATTTTACATACGAAAAAAGTGCCTGAAGGTGCCCTGAGACAAATTTAGGTCTTTGAGAAGAATTACCAGCTATGTAGTGGTGACTCTAGGTTGATCCATCTGTCCTTCAAAAGCATGTGAGATGATCAATGGACTCTGGACAGTGCCCCAGAAGAAGACTGCCAATTCCTCATGAACTCACCAGAGTAGAGTCAAAGAACTGAGCATGTAGCTCAAAGACAAAGTTGACAAATTTAGCTAGTGAGACTGAAGGTTGAAAAAACAGGGATAATTGCATTGCTAGCCTGTGCTGGGAAGCTCTGACACAGTACCATTTCTGTTGAGAAATGAAGCAGCTCTGCTTGTAGTACGTAGTGAAAAATCCATTTTTTTACCAGCCTTAAGTGATATTAAACACAAACAGGAGGAAGGACTCTGAAACAAGTGACATTTCTGAAGTTGTAAAAGTTTAAATAAGTAAGTCACTTCAGTAAATGTCAGCTCATTCACTAAAAAACTATGCATGAAAATCTCTTACAAGGCATTAGAGGTACTTGGTAAGGAGCAAGGGTGTCAGCTGGGTAGCAGCTCTTAATACACTCAGACATTCAGAGTAAAAAGCTATAAAGTGAGTGTGTGTGGAGGGGGGGAAGAGCCAAAGGAACTGCCAAAAGTAGGGAAATGCCATTTCTGTCGCTGTTGCTCGTCATACCTTTGATGGATGACCACATGGAAGAACACAGTCTGAGGCCCATTAATGACTTCTGAACCCTGGCTTTACTCCTTTGGCTATGGAAGATGTTTGGCTAGGTTACTGTTAATTTCCTCTTGCTAGACTGTGGGAGGCAATCTTTTCTTCACTTTCATCTTGGCAAATTGGTCACGGCCAGAAGTTAAAAGCTGATATTTACCTTGGCTGGCTAAGCAAGACTCTGACTGGAGACAAGCCAGAAAAAGACAGTAAGAAAGAGGCAGGAGAATTAAATCAGAGGTTGGAATAGACATGCTCTGCCCATTATGGCAAACAGAAAACTTTGTTTCATGTATCAAGAGATTTACAGGTTGCATCTGGAGAGACAGTGGTATACCATGGAGCTCTGACTTCACCAGAAGAGGAACTTGAATGTCTCCATTCAGGAAAAACAAAGGAAAATTATATTAAAAGAAATTCCTGCTAATCTGGGTGGTAATAGCCATAGTGGTGGTAGTCTGGGCATGGTTCTTCCCAAAGCTCCAGGCACGTTCTGTCAAATGCCAAAATACCTCCCAGAAGAGAGAGGCCCAAAGGGAGAGAGGCTGTAGTTGCCCAAAGAAAACAAGTTTCTGAAACCCCCATGAACAGTTACTTCCTTCTGAAGAAGACCCCACTCCATTGCTCTAACACTCCTGCAACTGTACCTAAGTCTGGGAGACCACTAGTGATGCTCCTGTCTCTGTTCATATTCCACCTTCACCTCCATTTTGACTGAGGCTACATCTTGCTGTTAGCTTTCTTCAAACGATTTGGGAATTTAACCAAGGTTAAAGCTGAACAGAATCATCACCTTGCAGTATTTCTTCTGAAATTGAGTGGTCTTGAAATCAGGAGACGAACTTCTGGTAGTCCTTTGGGAAGCCTTGGTTATAACCAGACACAGAATTTATGTGTCTCTTGAAGGTCTTCCATGTGTATCATACATTATGCTCTGTAATCTGCAAGCATTTATTTACTTTTTTTTCTTGCCAGAGTTTGCTAGCTCTGCAGAATATATTTCATCATCAATTAATAAAATAGGTTGAAGGGGAATTATTTGACAGTCACATATCTGTGATTCACAAGTCAGGAAATAATTTTGCTGTTGGAAAACCTGGTGAGTTTACACATAAGTTGGCAAACTGCCCAGCACTGCTGCCAACAACAAGAGAAAACACAGAAGAGGAAGCCAGTTCTTTTATGGTTTTAATACGGCTAAAACAGACAAGATTACAGAAACACATATCAGACAGCCAGCTGCACTTATCTATATTTTTGTCTGAAATAGAAATAGATACACTCGATCCAGCAGGGATATTGCTGAATTTGTAATTATTTAGTGCAATTAGTGACAGACCAGTATTAGTCCTGCATTTAATTAAAGGAACTTTCTGCTGCTCAGCATCAGGGTCACTTATTTAATAAAATAACAATGAAAGTATGGTAGAGTTGGGATCTTCTTTCAGATGCATACTCATCAGTGCCTTTTTTCTACTTGTACTGAAAACTCAAATTGTTCAGCAGAGATTCAGGTTGAGCCTTCCTGGCTCAGCCTCCCTGGCATAAGTGGGAATTCTTTAGAACAACTGATTGCTTAACAATCAATATAAAAATTTGAAAGCATAGCTTGCTAGGAGAGCTAAGGTGATTATGTCATCTCCATGGAGATAGAGCTTGGATGCAATATCATGTGGAGTTGTTCCAGATGGACTCTGCTCATTTAGTTTAATACGTAGATAGCCTTGTTCTGGAATCACTATTCTGGTTTAACTTAATCCCTCCTTAAACAGAGGAATTAGTGCACTTGAAATTCATACCTTACCATAAGCTGAATTGAATTTTCAGTGTTGGACAAGACTTTTGAAGTATTTGCAAAAAATTTGCTCAACAGTACAGAATCTTACACAGGTTTTTAGTTTTATTCTTAAATTTAAGTTGAATTCAGCCAACAGAAGTATACTGAATATATGGATTTCTCTTAGCATGGGAGTAAATCTCCCCCTTGGGGGGAATCAGGAATTATTGGTAGTTGTAGTGAGGGTCAAGTAAAGTAACAAGCATCTACTTTAAAATAGTTAAGAGTTATTTAAAAATGCAGAAGGTTATTTCTCAGTAGTAGACTCATTTGTGCCATCAGGCATCCACTTAATTTACTTTTATATTGATATTGTATTTATTATTCATTATATATTATATATTTTACTATATTTATATTGAAAAAGGTCTTGGGCTGGCACACTTTAAAAACTTACAGTGTCCATAGTTAGTGACATCATGAGATGTAAATGGTGCATGTGAGTGTGTCTGAGTGCTTGAAGTTCAAGTTTATGATTATGGTGAAACAGAACTGTCCCTTGACTTTCTAGATGATTCAGGTTACAACAGAATGACAGTGTAAATATGACACTTTAATGTGTGATTTGTGGCTGTAACTTTTCAGTCATGTTTTCGCAACTGAGAGGCAAGTAATGCTGTACTTTAGGAAAGAGCAGCCTTCCAAAACCTGAGTCTGACACATGCAGTTGTCTCTCATTAGTACATAGAACACAGCTTACCAAGGCTGTCCTGATACAGTGCTGTTAAAATTCACTGAGTTACATAAGGAATATGTTTGTTCATTGAAAATATTATTTTTTTCATTCAAATTTTATTCTGTTCTGCTCCTTGCTCTTTTTTCCATGTCATTAGTTTGGTTTATTCATCAGATCTTCTCTCTAATTGCTTCTTGTCCCTCCTTTTTTTCACTTTTGCACCTTTCTCATTGTCTTTTGTAAACAGCACTATAACTTAATAATGTTTCGACAGTCCTGGGAGATTCTGGTGCAAAATATGTTTTAAAGTAGGAGAGAGAAACTGCACATTCTCAGCAGAATATAGAAACACATGGTAACTCCCATTATTGATACATTTCTCTCCTTCACTCTAGGTGCGCTTAATGATCACGGATGCTGCAAGACACAAGCTCCTTGTACTAACCGGACAGTGCTTTGAAAACACAGGAGAACTAATTCTTCAATCAGGGTCCTTCTCCTTCCAGAACTTCATTGAGATCTTCACAGATCAGGAGGTGTGTTCAGAAAAGTGTCTTCTGTACATTGTCAGGTGATGGAAGAGGTTTCTAGAAGGCTGAAAATGGCCCTCTGTGTTGTTAGAGTTAGCATTGGCAGCCTGATGCTGATGCTCTTTACTATTCATTATAGGCTTTCTTTCAAAACATTTATTTAATTTACTTTAGATTTGATATAAATTGCTTAACAAAAGAATTAAATTTTAATTTGGGGAGTTAAATTGTAACTTCCAGAAACAGAAAATCAAGGAACCTTTTGACAATGGAAGGAGGTAGTGCTGTGTTTAAAATATACAGGTTGTTTATCTAAGGTGCACATACAAAGCAGTCAAATTGAACTTGACACCAGGTTCTTGCCTGGTGGCAGCTAAGTAATAGGTGACATTAAATAAGACAGAGGCTGTCTGTTGGAAGAGCTGTAGTTTTTTGCACCACCTACCTGCTTGGCTTCTTTATAGTAGTGTTTAAAATCTAGCCAGTGAAATCTATAAATCTTGTGATTTTTACATACCAAAAAGATAAGTAAGAAGTATACCGGTACTTAATGCCATTTGTTTCATGACTTGTTATTTTGCTGTCTTGCTTAATGTACTGTGTCTGAAAGCTCCCATAGGCCAGGAACCCATAGTAAACAAGCTGTCACACTTAATTTGGCTGCTGTGTAAAGTATATATTTAAATAAACTATATGGCTGCATCCCTAGGAATTTAGTTTCCAAAATTAATTAGGAGCATGTCAGTGGAGTGAGATCTGAAACTTCAGCACTGAAAAAGCAAAGTTTGCATGAGCTCCAGCGTGATCTTATTGTGTCCCTTTGATCCTATTCTCAAAGCCTCTTTGTTCAGCATATGGTTGTAGGGCTGGGGAAAGAGCTGGATTCCTGCTCTCTGAAACATACATGATGCCTAAAACTCACTGGCAGTTCACAGAGTTACTTTTTTATGAAATTGCATACCCAAGCTCCTTGTACCTCTGGCTAATTAGCGACACAAAATTACTTTATGACTACATGCAAAACTAGGGCAAATCCTACCATTACTGTTAGGAAGTGAAATTGTTGGCTGGAAAGCGGAGGGGTGGTGTTTGGCCAGGAGTTACAGTCGCCAAGGGATTGCCACAGTGGTGGGTGTGCAGGGCATGGTCCTGTGGGCTATGAGCAAGGCTCACTTGGCTCGTATCTGCGGCTGGCAGCAGGCTCACCAGCCAGCCAGTACGGCTCTTTGACAGTCTTGGCTTCCAGCTTATTTCTTCTGGAGCCTTGGGCTCTCACTGCTTCTACAAGATTTCACAAAAGCAAAGAAAGATTGCATTTGCCATACTGCAGTCTGTGTATGCGACATTTTTTAAAGGTCCCATTACTGGGAAATTTTTAGGTGGGCTACAAATTGGAAAAAAGTTTAGAAAAAAGGGCTAGAAAAAAGTGGTTAGTGGTTTTCTAAGCTGTGATCCGAAGAAAGAATTCCTGTTCTGTCCTGACCCTGGTGGACTTGGCAGTGTGAGGTTTATAGTTGGACTCAATGATCTTCAGGGTCTTTTGCAACCTAAGTGATTCTATGATTCTATAAGCATGTAAGGTTTGATGAGTACTGTGTAGAGTTGGTGTTTCTCTGCCCATTTTTACTTCAGTGGACCAAACCTGAACTATGGACAAGGAATGTGCTTACAAATAAAGAAATATCTTTTGGGGGGATACTCTTACAAAGTCTAATTCAGAAATCCATCTCTAGCATGCAGAACTCCCTGCAGGCAATGCCTAGAAGTGGTGTTTTCAACCTCTCCTGTGCCAGAAGATTGAAGATGTCCCATTCCATGGCCTCTGCAGCAACAGCTAGCAGAGGAAAACCTTTCTTTTTACCTTTGTGGTCCAGCATAGGAAACAATCTTCTGCTTTCTCTGAGCAGCAAGCTTGCTGTTTGCCTTCACTAGCTCTGACACCTTTAAAACTCTAGGATTCCTCAACAGATTTCTCTCAGTACTTGAAAAGATGATCAGCTTCACAGATACATTTCTGTGCTCCCAGAGTGACTGAATCCAGAGAAGAGAAGGAGCAGTTACATCTCTGTGTTATCAAATAGAGTAAGCAGTGGAACTCTCAATATCTTTGGTGTCACCATTTGAAATGCAAATACATTGAGGCCTTTTCAGGGGCATTCCTGAACTTGCTATTGCTAAGAGATATGAGCTATGTCTGGAATGATTTTTCTCCAACTTTTCATTGGCCTGCGCTACCAGTGGCTTAACACTGTCTGCATTATGTGTGCCAACTTTTAGGAGCAAAGTCAGTCAGAATTTAGGAGTATGAAACAGAAATCCAGATATGGTATAATATAAACTGGAGAGGACTAATCCCAAACCTTGTTCCAGTATATTCATTAGCCCAGTGTATTACCGTATGATTTTTTAATCTAGCCAGAAAATTGGCCCTACAAGCAAGTAGTCTGTAGTCAAGTTATCTCCTTATGTGTGCAACAGACTTGGTTTTATTCATCCAGAGGAAGTGATCTTTTACTACTTTTGTCTCTTCCTAATAATGTATTTTCAACCCTGATCAGAGACACAGCATAAGGAGTACACTTGAGATCCTAAATCCATTTCAGAGCTGTGGTCTGTGCTGCCCTTCTTTTCTAATTTCTGTAATAAACAACAGGAATGGTTCTCCTGTTTTCCTTATCTTTCATCCTTTTCTGCCTTTTCTCCTTTTATTTTGTTTTGCTTTGTTTTTGACTTTGCTCCTTTTCAGACAAAGCCATATCTGACATATGGGTGAGATTTATTTATAGACCTGTCAAATGGTTTGGATACTAAGTAAGGCTGACAAAGAAAGATAGAAAATACTTATTTTCTGTTTTATGTAGGTATTGGTTGGATTATTTTTCTTTGGATGACAGCCACTGTATCTTTGTTGAGTTTTATTTTTGGTAAATGCTGAAAATAAATTATGTAACACAAAGAAAGGAAGGGAGACAAACACACATGGAGGCCTAAAGAGCTCTAGTGCAATCAAACATCATTAATTTTTTATATATTCATTTATTCTGCTGATTCAGCTTGTGGTCCAAGACTTTAAAATTATTCAGCTGTAGCATAACCTATATCGTCTTTATGAAAACTGTTCTCACAGCTTGAACTGATAATTGAGTCTCTGCAAAGAAGGTTGTGGTGTTTTGCATGATGATGGTGTGCTGGTATATTTTGCACTGATATTTTATGTCTGAATTACTTCTTTAAAGAAGAAGTTTACATAATTTGGTGGTCTCTGTTAAAGAGCAAATAGAACAGAAATGGACTACATTAAACCTAACTGTCAGTAAAAAAAAAGTCAAATGAAAGTGTTTGTGGAACTGGAAGAAGGTATAAAATATGTCATACTTTTTCATGTTTGTTTGTCTACTGATCTGGGACCATCAAATACTGTATTTTCATTCAGACTGGAACAGAACAACAGGTCTTCATACTATGGCATAGAACTTGTTTTCTGTGCTTTTATTTCAGCAGCTGGTTTGGTATTAGCATGTTATCAAATACGGTCAAAATTAATGGAGTTATTGTAAATTTCAACTTTTGTGGCCTGTGAGTTTAATATCAAAATAAGGACAGGAGCATTTTTAACCCTAACTACTTTTTTTCTGGCTCTTTCTTTAGCCGTGTACCTTGTAGTCTCAAAATTACAAAATTTGTTGCTGTTTGCATTTCTGAAGCAGTAACTCATTTCTTAGTGTTCTGAAAAACTCCCCTGCAGTCAGTCGTGCTAATCTGGAAGCGGTGCTGGCTTTTCAGGAAGCAGCCTGCAGAAGGAACTGCAGTAATGATGGTGTGGTGGAATATATCCCATGAGAGAAGGGGTAAGGAAGGCGGCTGCCCCTGGGAGGATGCTGGCCTCCTCTGTGTTGCAGTCACTTTCTGCCGGTTAAGAGAATGTGCTTGTCCCTTGGATATTTGGCTGGTTCTTCTGGGTGGACTGGGGCAGCAGGGAGACTCAGGAGCCAATGGTAGACATAGTGGCAGCTCTGGCAGCATTAGCCTCATAGTCCTCATACCCTCTCAATATAAAAGCTTGTACCATCCTCCTATAAAGAGTGGAGGAGGGAAGGGGGAACCTTGGAGTACTGTCATCCTTTGGGCAATGGGGACCAGGAATAAGGTCCTTCTTTGTATTTAAAAAAATACAGTAGTAAACTAATTGTGGTAACAGGTTCCTTTAGCTTCTAGGATGGGTACTGACCAGTGCAGAAGCAAATGGAAAAGGTATTATCTATATCTGATCAGGAAATACTATATTCTGACAGTAATTGTCATTAAAAAATGAATTTACATGCATCTTCTTATGTTTTTATTTTACAACCCTAGATTGGTGAATTATTGAGCACCACACACCCTGCCAACAAAGCCAGCCTAACTCTTTTCTGCCCTGAGGAAGGGGACTGGAAAAATTCCAACCTTGACAGACACAACCTTCAAGACTTTATTAACATTAAACTCAACTCAGCTTCCATATTGCCCGAAATGGAAGGACTCTCTGAATTCACAGAGTATCTGTCAGAATCAGTAGAAGTGCCATCACCTTTTGACATTTTGGAACCTCCAACCTCAGGAGGCTTCTTGAAACTCTCCAAACCCTGCTGTTATATTTTCCCAGGGGGAAGAGGGGACTCTGCATTGTTTGCAGTGAATGGATTCAACATGCTTATCAATGGAGGATCTGAAAGAAAATCTTGCTTTTGGAAACTTATCCGGCATTTGGACAGGGTAGATTCCATTCTGCTCACTCACATTGGAGATGACAACCTGCCAGGAATTAATAGCATGCTTCAGCGAAAGATAGCTGAACTAGAAGAGGAACAGTCCCAAGGGTCTACTACCAACAGTGACTGGATGAAAAATCTGATCTCACCTGATTTAGGAGTTGTATTCCTTAATGTACCTGAGAACCTGAAGAACCTGGATCCTAACTTTAGAGTGAAAAGGAGTGTAGAAGAAGCTTGTTTTACTCTCCAGTATTTAAATAAATTGTCTATGAAACCAGAACCTCTTTTCAGAAACATGGGAAATACCATTGACCCCATCATTTTATTTCAGAAAATGGGAGTTGGCAAACTTGAGATGTATGTGCTTAATCCCGTCAAAAATAGCAAAGAGATGCAATACTTTATGCAGCAGTGGAGTGGTACTAACAAAGATAAAGCTGAATTCCTGCTACCAAATGGCCAAGAACTAGACATTCCGTTATCCTACTTCACCTCTGTCTCATCCCTGATTGTGTGGCACCCAGCTAATCCTGCAGAAAAAATAGTCCGAGTTCTGTTCCCTGGAAACAGCACCCAATATAGTATTCTAGAAGGACTAGAAAAACTCAAACACTTAGACTTCCTTAAACAACCAATGGTTACACAAAAAGACCTAACTGGGAACATTGCTAGTCCAGCTGTGAAACAAGCAAAGTTGAAACAACGAACAGACAGCAAGGAGAGTCTCAAGCCTGCTGGAAAGACACCACCAAGCAAGCCAGTCAGAAAAGAGTCTAAAGAAGAAACACCAGAGCCTGCAAGGCCTACTCTGGCACCAGAAAAGCCTCAGAAGTTGGAAAGCAAAGAAAAAGTTCCAGTTAAAAAAGAGAAACCAGCAAAAGTGGAGACCAAACCTATAGTGGCGGAAAAGGACATAACAAGTAAAGAAGAACAATTAGTAAAATCTGAAACTTCTGAAAAACAAACTACAGATGTAAAACCAAAAGTGTCAAAGGAGAAGCCAGTGAAAAAGGAAGTCAAAGCAAAACCTGAAGAAAAGAAAGAGGAAAAAGAAAAACCAAAGAAAGAGGTTTCTAAAAAA
Organism: Aquila chrysaetos chrysaetos; assembly: GCF_900496995.4. Classification (NCBI taxonomy): domain Eukaryota; kingdom Metazoa; phylum Chordata; class Aves; order Accipitriformes; family Accipitridae; genus Aquila; species Aquila chrysaetos. Next base: position 58,994,870 of record NC_044030.1, read on the forward strand.
GAGGAGAAAACACCCGTCAAAAAAGAGGAAAAACCCAAAAAAGAAGAGATCAAGAAAGAAGTTAAAAAAGAGGTGAAAAAGGAAGAGAAGAAGGAAACTAAGAAGGAAGTAAAGAAAGAAGCTCCACCAAAGGAAGCTAAAAAAGAAGGTAAAAAAGAAGAGAAGAAGGAAATTAAGAAGGAAGAAAAAGAAGCCAAAAAGGACATCAAAAAGGTTCCTAAGGAAACAAAGAAGACAGCTGCTCCTTCAACTGAAGCCAAAAAGCCAGCAGCAAAGCCTAAACCACAAAAGAAGGAGGAACCTGCTAAAAAAGAAGCAGTACCTGCTGGAAAGCCAAAGGAAAAAGGAAAAGTTAAGACTGTGAAGAAGGAGATCAAAGTCAGTGGAGCACAAGCTGCCCTTGCAGCAGTTGGAGTTGCTGCCACAACTGTAGCAGCTGTAGCAGCTGCAGAAATTACAGCTAGTGGAAAGGAACTTGAAGCAGAGAGATCCCTTATGTCTTCACCAGAGGATTTAACAAAGGATTTTGAGGAATTAAAAGCTGAAGAAGTAGAAACAATAAAAGAAACAAAACCTCAAGTTGCACTTATAGAGGATGAACTGAAACTCACTGGCACAGTACAAAAAGAGGCCTTTGAAGTACAAAAAGAAAAATTAGATAATGAAGGACCTGCTGAGTCCTCTGATGAAGGCATAACTACCACAGAGGCTGAGGGTGAGTGTGAACAGACACCCGAAGAATTGGAACCTGTAGAAAAGCACAGGGTTGATGACAATGAAAAGTTTGAAGATGAGGGAACTGGCTTGGAAGAATCATCCGAAGCAGGAGATTATGAGGAAAAGGCAGAGACAGAAGAAGCTGAAGAACGAGGTGAAGATGAAGAAGAAAAGACACCATTGGACACCACAAAACCATATATGGAGGAAGCAAGAAAAATTGAAGAGAGCTCAGAAGAAATAATGGCTGAAGCAGATGCTAACGTTAAAGATGAAAAGTATATTGAAAAGGCAGATTATGAGGCATCAGATGAACGGGCTGAAGAAGACAGGGAAGAAGCAATAGAAAAGGCAGAAACTGAAGAGACTGAAGAAGATGAGGAAGACAAAGCAGAAGACATCAGAGGTGAAGAGGAAACTGAAAAAATAGAAGCTGAAGAAGACTATGTGATGGCTGTGGTAGACAAAGCTGCAGAAGCTGGTGAAGTTGAAGATAAATATGGCCTACTCATAATTACACCAACAAAACGCTCAGAGCCTCAGTCTCCAGCACTTGAGCCAGCCTCTTCTATCCATGATGAGACATTACCTGGTGGTTCAGAAAGTGAAGCCACTGTTTCTGATGAAGAAAATAGAGAAGATCAACCTGAGGAATTCACTGCTACTTCAGGTTACACACAGTCTACCATTGAAATATCTAGTGAACCAACTCCAATGGATGAAATGTCGACACCCCGTGATGTCATGAGTGATGAAACTAACAATGAGGAAAGTGATTCACCCTCTCAGGAGTATGTGAACATTACCAAGTATGAGACATCACTGTACGCTCAAGAGTTTGGCAGGCCTAAACTTTCTCCACTTCCAGATGCTTTTAATGGATTATCTGAAGGATCCAAAACAGAGGCCACAGAAGGTAAAGACTATAATGCCTCAGCTTCCACCATCTCACCACCTTCTTCATTAGAGGAAGACAGATTCTGCAGATCTGCATTCCAAGATGTATATCGGCAAAAAGAAAGTGAAATCCAAGGCACTGCCAAATTAGAAATCAAAGAACCCTACCAAGAAGATGTTGGTGGAAAACGTAGTCCAGCCAAGAGTCCAGCTGACAGTTTGTCTCCTCCATCTCCTGTTGCCAAAACACCACTGAGTGAACGTAGTGTGAACTTTTCGCTCACTCCCAATGAGATCAAGGTCTCATCTGAGCCTGTCCCCATTGCTACATTGCCTGATGTACATCAAGAAGTTGCAGAAGAGCACTGTGCAAGCCCTGAAGATAAAACGTTAGAAGTAGCATCTCCCTCACAGTCTGCTGCTGGTAGTGCTGGCCACACACCTTATTATCAGTCTCCCACTGACGAAAAGTCCAGTCAGCTTCCCTCTGAAACCAGTGAAAAGTCAACAGAAGCTCCTGTTAGCTTTGAATTCAGTGAAGTCAAAGATGAGTCTGCAAAACCCAGAATAAGCCCTATGGATGAGCCTGTGCCAGATTCAGAATCTCCTATTGAAAAGGTTCTCTCACCTCTGCGGAGTCCACCACTGATAGGTTCAGAGACTGCTTATGATACATTTTTGAGTGCTGATTTAAAGTCTCCAACCAGAGATGATGGAAGTCCTTCTGAGGAGAAACCTGAAATAGAAAAATCACCTGTTCAGATGAGCCCAGCTTCTGAAGCAAGCTCTGTGGGCCTTTTCCAAGAAAAACAAGATGAAAAAAGTATGGAGTTTATGGTAATTAAGGAAGGCTTCAGCCTAGAAAGGAAAATGGAGGATACAGAACCCAGCAGCTCCCAGTCTTCCCTGGTCTTGGATGAGCGGAAGTTAGCAGGTGATCTCTCACCTACTCAAATAGATATCGGTCAGTTTGGTTCTTTAAAAGAAGATACCAAAATGTCAATTTCTGAAGGCACTGTTTCTGACAAGTCTGCAACTCCTGTTGATGAGGTTGTAGCAGAAGACACCTATTCCCATATAGAAGGAGTAGCTTCTGTCTCTACAGCATCTGTTGCTACTAGTTCATTTCCAGAACCAACTACTGATGATGTATCTCCTTCTTTGCATGCTGAGGTTGGATCTCCCCACTCTACCGAAGTTGATGATTCCCTTTCAGTGTCAGTTGTACAAACACCAACAACTTTTCAGGAAACAGAAATGTCTCCATCTAAGGAAGAGTGCCCAAGGCCAATGTCAATTTCTCCACCAGATTTCTCACCTAAGACCGCAAAATCAAGAACACCAGTGCATGATCACAGATCTCCTGAGCAGTCAACTATGTCAGTAGAATTTGGTCAGGAGTCCCCTGAGCAGTCTTTAGCAATGGACTTTAGTAGGCAATCTCCAGAATATCCTACTATAGGCACCAGTATACACCATATATCTGAAAATGGACCAACAGAAGTAGATTATAGCCCTTCAGATATACAGGAGCCTACTTTTGCACAGAAGATTTCCCCTGTGGAGCAGTCATCTTACTCTCAGGAGAAAGATATTTCAGAAATTATTTCAGTTTCTCAAATTGAAGCTTCATCCTCAACTTCATCAGCTCATACACCTTCCCAGGTAACTTCACCACTGCCAGAGGAAACTTTTTCAGGTGCTGTTCCACCCAGAGATATGTCACTACATTCTTCTTTTACCTCAGAAAAAGCGCAGAGCCTAGGAGAAAAGCTGTCACCAAAGTCTGACCTATCTCCATTAACTCCAAGGGAATCTTCTCCTCTGTACTCCCCTAGTTTTCCAGATTCACCTCCTGCAATCACAGAAGCGGTGTCAGCTAGTCACACACCTTCATTGTCACTGCAGGTGTCCTCTGTCAAAGCATTCAGTTACCAGGAACCCCTAACAAAGCACAGTCCAGAACCATTACTTAGCCCAGAAAAAGAAGATTCAGAGAAAAGCAGCAGGTCCCCAGAAGAACTTAGTTATTCTTATGAGGCCACAGAGAAAACTACTAGGTCACCAGAGGATATTAGCTACTCCTATGAGGCAGTTGGAAGATCTACTATATCACCTCAGGCCACAGATTATTCCTATGAGACAACCAGGAAAACTACTAGGTCACCTGAGGCCACAGATTATTCCTATGAGATAATTGCAAAAAATAAGAGGTCATGTGAGGCCACAGATTATTCTTATGAGGTGGCAGGCAAAACCACCAGGTCACCAGGGGCCATGGATTATTCCTATGAGATGACTGGGAAAACCACCAGGTCACCTGGGTACAAAGATTATTCCTATGAGATGACTGGGAAAACAACCAAATCACCTGAGGCCACAGATTATTCCTATGAGACAATTGGGAAAACTACCAAATCACCTGAGGCCACAGATTATTCCTATGAGAGAATTGGGAAAGCTACCAGATCACCCGATACTATGGATTACTCCTATGAGACAACAGGGAAAATGACTAAGTCACCAGAAGCCACTAGCTACTGCTATGAGACGACTGGGAGAAGCACCAGGTCACCAGAGGCCATGGCTTACTCCTATGAGACAACTGGGAAAGCCTCCAGTTCACCTGAAGCCACAGGTTACTCATTTGAGACAACTGGGAGAGCCACTAGGTCACCTGAAGCTACCAGCTATTCCTATGAAGCAAGTGCACATTTCACTCCAGGAAAATCGTTAGCAGAGTCCCGTCAAGATGTTGACTTATGCCTTGTGTCCTCTTGCGAATATAAACATCCCAAAACTGAACTTTCACCCTCATTTATCAACCCGAACCCCCTTGAGTGGTTTGCAAGTGAAGAACAGTCTCAAGATCAAGAGAAGCCATTAACACTATCTGGGGGAGCTCAGCCACCTTCTGGGGGAAAGCAGCAAGGGCGGCAGTGTGATGAAACCCCACCCACGTCCGTGAGCGAGTCTGCCCCATCTCAGACCGATTCAGATGTTCCCCCGGAGACTGAGGAATGTCCTTCCATCACTGCAGATGCTAACATTGACTCAGAAGATGAGTCAGAAACCATTCCGACGGACAAGACAATTACGTACAAACACATTGACCCGCCACCTGTCCCGATGCAGGATCGCAGCCCTTCTCCTAGGCACCCTGATGTTTCCATGGTTGACCCAGAGTCTCTGCCTGTTGATCAGAATTTAGGTAAACCTTTGAAGAAGGACCTCAAAGAAAAGACAAAGACAAAAAAGCAGGGTACTAAAACCAAGTCGTCTTCTCCTGTTAAAAAAAGTGATGGTAAATCAAAACAAGTGGCTTCACCAAAGCCAGCTATAAAAGAATCTTTAGACAAAACTTCCAAAACAGCTTCTCCAAAAAAGAAGGAGTCTGTGGAGAAGGCAACCAAAAATATCTCTAACCCAGAAGTAAAGTCTCGAGTGGAAGAGAAAGATAAGGACACCAAGAATGCAGCAAATACAACAACATCCAAGTCAGCAAAGACTGCAACCACAGGTAAAGACAGAGAGCAGTTCCCTAGTGTTAAGATTTTCTTAGTTTTTACAGTGAAGTTAGTTTGCCTTTATATCAGCTAAGCATGTGGTTTGCAGCAAACCCCCAAAGAAAGTCCAGGTTTTAAATATAAATCCAGTGTGTAAAGGCCATATTTAAATACATGAATTTTACTAATTTAACTTGTGTAATCTGAGAAACTTGATGTGTCGAGTACATAAAATATAAAGAACTTAATATTAGCTGTCTAAACTGTTAACCAACTAATAGCATTAAAAGTACCACTTTTATAGGTGAAGTGAAATCAGTAGCGAAGTGAACCACTTTATTCATTGTAAGATACAAGTATGAACAATTCCCTTAACATAAATTAATGCTATTTAATATTGTGGGAGGCAAAGGTACTATCAGCCATTGGATGCTTTGCTGGATTAATTTTAAAAGGTGTATTTTAAAAAATTATAAGCATAGTAAGAGAACTTTCAGTGAACTAAGCATGTACATCACGTAATCCGGTTAAAGTCTTATGCCATCAGTGATGACTAAACATACAGAAAGTTAATGTCATTTTGCATAAATGTTATGTATTCTAAGTAGTAATAAAATATGAATTAGATTACTGAAGGAGGCTTTGTGCTAATCTGTTGTTTCTGGCAGATCTTGTTCAGAGGATGTTTGGGGGGATACTTTGATTTTGCTATTGTCAGGACTGGTGTTCTGTTGAAAGCTTTTTTACAAGGAGCAGATTTAGGATTCAGTACAAATAAACCAGCATTCAACTGTCTTTAGCTTCCCCATTTTAAGTGGTCCACTGTTCCTTTCTTACACCATCATTTGCATGCCTCTGTTGGTAAATGCATTTCAAAGCAGCAGTATAGTTCCTCATGCTGAACATTTCTCCAGCACTTTAGCTCTATGTGAGGTTCTTCTTCCTTAAAACATACTTCTCAGGTACACGCTAGAGCAGAAGACAAAGCACTCTTTGATAATGACATTTAAGTGTAAAATGTAACATCTAATATTTTATCCAGTGTTGGTATCCACAATTCAGAAAGATATATCACAGATTTTTTATGATAAAAGATAATAAAAGATTTTGTAACATAACCAATAGTAAGAACTTTCTAATTCAGGAAATCTTATCATATCATGATGCTTATTTGGCATATTGCCCTGTGGTGAACGGCAGGACATGCTAGACAACTGTAATAGACTTTGCTGGCCTTACAGTATGTGACCTTAAATACAGCGTATTGCTCAGATAGTAGTTTACCAAGCTTCATCCTCTGTAACAACATGAGAAGGCTAACAGAACATAAATGGTGATCATCTGGATAAAATTACTGGTTGAATCCTGATCTTCAGTTCATACCATGATCCACTGCGTAGCAAAAGCTGCTTTTTTGGGGGTTAGTATTTTTAATGTGAGTTTAAACTTTCAAGTTCCTTTTGACTGAAGCTCTTCTTTGAACAATTACTATACTATGTGCAGCAGCAAAAACATGCTTCCCCCTACTTTTTGCCATAAGTGGCTACTTTGTGTATGCAAATAAGGATCCAGCAGGCAAACAAACACTTGTTCTCAGTTGCCTGAAGTAATTGCTTTACAAGTTTCTCTGTCCTCCCAAGTTCCTCTTTGACCCTCTTTCTGCTCACGTGTAGTACTTTCCTGATGCACCTGTAAGGCAGGCTGAGTATATCAACAGCTACCATGTCTTACTATGTACTGATAACCTGAATCTCAGGACTGCTTCAAATCTGCATGGCTCCTAGTGTGACCCTAGGTTTTATAATTGTGCATACTTGAGACTTTCAAAAAGCTGTACTTCTTAACCTGGAAGATAATACCACCATTTATTGAACAGTAATTCAGTAGTCACAGCCCTAGTAGTAATTGTTGGATAATAACTGTTGTTACACAGTGTAGTAATTGTTGGATAATAGTAGTGTGTTACTGGCAGAGGTTTGGTTAATTTTTGGTTATGTGGTAGTGAGTTTGTATTGTATCATATAGTTACTGTTATTCAGGTTTTTCCTCCCATTACAATCGTAACTGGGATACAACAAAGCTTGAACATGTCATTAGGTGTAGGAGGGTGAAGCTATAATTGGACACATCTGACCTCAGTGGCTATAATAGTAATTAATAAATGCATGTTTTTAACCAGCCTGTGATATATTTTGTTGTTTGGTTTCCAAAGGACCTGGGAATACTAAGGTGCCAAAATCTACAGCAGTGCCTCCAGGACCTCCGGTGTATTTGGATCTGGTGTACATTCCCAACCACAGCAATAGCAAGAACGTCGACGTTGAGTTTTTCAAGAGGGTGCGGTCATCCTACTATGTGGTGAGCGGGAATGATTCTGCAGCCGAGGAGCCAAGCAGGGCTGTTCTGGACTCCCTGCTGGAGGGCAAGGCGCAGTGGGAGAGTAACATGCAGGTAGGCTCTTCACCGGTATGTCTACCTGGAAATTTAACCTTCTCTGGGAAGCCACTACAGGAAGCCACAGAGCCTCTGGAGTGGATGGCAGCTGCCGGGGAATGGAGTCCCCAGGCTGGCCACCTCGCTTCACTGATGATGTGAGAGGACACCCGAGTGAAGCACAGAGCTGCACCACACTCAGCCGCTCCCCCATTTCTGGCCCTTCTGACCTGTTCCTGGTGAATAAAACAGTTGGTACCTGCTTTACAGGGCCATTTGGCTGTTTCATCTTGTTACTATACCATATATGATCCAAGTTTGGAAACATTGCAGTTTGTAAGTAGGAAAGAAAAGTGAATGTTTCATGGTTTATATGGTAATCACGTACACTTGGAAACTTCATGTGCCTTTCCATCATGATCAATAAGTAAACAAAATATTTGGCCATAATCTGAAAACATATCAGTGCAGACTACAGACTGCTACTTCTCTGGAAAGCTGCACCTCAGCACCTTACAAAACCAAGGTTTTATGTTGATAAACTACTTCTTTGCAGTCATATTACCTTACCTAGGTGTTTATTTTTTTGTTTTTATCTGTCCATTTATTCAAGTATTTATTGCATAAAGACCTACTCTTTCCAAAAGGGAAACATACTTGTTCGCTGGGGCTTCTTACAAAGCTGTTTTTCTTATCAGCTGTTTCTGTTGTCCGTTCCTCAGGACTTCTCCTGTTTTGTGTTGCAGGTGACTTTAATCCCCACCCATGACTCGGAAGTAATGAGGGAATGGTACCAAGAGACCCATGAGAAACAGCAGGACCTCAACATCATGGTTTTGGCAAGCAGCAGCACTGTTGTTATGCAAGATGAATCTTTTCCTGCATGCAAGATTGAACTGTAAGAATGAGACCATGCACCACAAGATTAAACTTTGTTTCAAGAAATTCTTCAGTTTGAAAACACCTTTTCTAAAAATTCAACCCATCTCTTTCAACTGCTGAACTATATACCCGCCAAATGCTATACTGTGTCACAGTGATGCAAGTCACTAATATTTTTCAGTCTTTGCTGATTGCTAAGGGAAATAACATTATTCCCATAGTAAGGTTCAAATTACTATGAAAATACAGATCCAGTTTCATCTCTGCTGAACGTTTGGAAACCATGCACTAGCAACCCCAACTGACTTCCGCCAGGTAGAGGCATTTGCCCTCTAAAGAAACACAAAGAGAGAGAAAGAGAGAGAGGGGTAGGAGGAGAAAGTAATAAATAATTAGTTCTGCATTAGTCTTATGGCAATAGATGTATCGCTTACTGCAGTCTGCTTATGCTCTCACATGAAAAGAAACTTTTAAATTTTTATCAATCTGAGCTATCGCAAAGGGGATCATTTTTACAGAATTAAGTTAGCTGGAAAATAAAAAGAAATAGAACATGGCTAGGAAGGGATGTACAAGCTAAACACTCATCAGCAGTTTTCCACTTTAATTTGAACTCTGCATACTGACATACCATAACAATCATAGGCCAAATATGCACGTAGTCTGCACCCCATCCAGAAGTCTAAAACCTTTCTTTCAACATGCAGAATTGTTGGTCTAAGGCATGCTCCCAGTGAAAGTCCACTCATTCCAGCCAGAACTGACCAGTCCACATGCTTGAACACCCATGTCCACTGTCTAACTGAAGCAAAATACCAAAGCAGTCGGGAGGACATACAGTAGACAATTTGCCTTAGAAAGTGACTTGAATGTACAAAGAAACTTGATGCACTTATTTTTTAATGTTGAGACAGCAAATTTATAGAACATCTGTGTAGGATCGTAGTTACACCAGTAAAGAAGTGTGAGTGTGCATGTGTGGTACGAGAAACCTATCTGACTGGTCAAACGTCTTGGTGCTATGAATTATGTATGTTAATTATGTGAACACTTCATTGATGCACCTGGACAGCTCAACAAGGCAAGATGAGCATTTTTTTGAAAGCTTCTTTTGTACTGTGGAAGCAAGATTGAAGGGGTGTCCAGTATCAGAGTTACAAAACTTAGTGAAACATTCAGAATGATTAAAAAGGTTACCTGTGAGCCTGTACAGTATTCAACCTTCCTTTGTCTTACCTTATTTTATTTGTTTAATTTAAGACTGAATATGGGAACAAATGTACAGAAACCTTTTTTTTTAGTGCTGTGTGAACTTTTAATAGATGAATTTTTAACAAACCTTTTCATTTACAGGAAAATGCAAAGAAAAATTTTTCAGGTGAAGGCAGTTTTTTTAGTAGTTTTGTAAGATAAATGAATAATATTGTTTAAGGTTCTAGTGAGAATGGATATTGAGGTAAAATTTATTGAAAACAGTCAACTGCCAATACCTTTTGGGGGGTGGGGGGATGGAAGGGCACCCTGGTGGTAAAATTAATCTATTGCTGATGACAGAAAATGGGATTTGAAAAGTTGATTGCCTAATACTTACAAGGGTGTAACCTACATTCTCAATCCTTGCAAGATCTTGAAAAAAGATAGAATAAGCAATAAGCTAAAATAAGTCACACTTTCCTTGCCTTCCCTTGCCTTTCCTTGCCTTTTTCTTGCCCTTTCCTTTCCTTTCCTTGCCCTTTCCTTTCCTTTCCTTTCCTTTCCTTTCCTTTCCTTTCCTTTCCCCTTTCCTCCTCCTCTTTCTTTTCCTTCTCTAGACTTGCAGAGGACTGTTCTGTGATTAAAGACAGTTTGGATTTTTTAGTCTCAGAAGTCTTACCCCAATTTAAAAAAAATTGCCACATTGTAGAAGGTTTGCAAATCTGAAGTTAAAGAAGGTGTAAAGGCCTCCAGAATGGAGATATGTACTGGTCTGTATGATTCACAATTATGTCTGGTATTAAGTTTCACAATGTAGTGAACTATGACCTCATTTTATTTTCTTTACTTATAATTTATTTCAATTTTACATTGTTAGGATACTTTTGTTTAATAGGTATATGTTTGCACTCCTAATTTTTATGAGTTTCTTTTTTTATACTGCTTTAGGGTCCTCTAAATGTGGGCTCCTGAGGCCCATTTAATGCTGTGAATTACTGTTTGTCAGTTGTTGGGGGTTTTCATTTATTTTTAATGTCTTCTCTTTTTTAGGTATCTCTAGAAATGCTGTTTTATTTATTGCTATACCTTTTAAGTTTTTAAGAGTAACTCAGAATGACTATGGCACAAAAGGCAGATGGAAATGTATTGTGAAGACAAGCATGTTTGCTGGGCTCATAATCATTCACTTAAAATTGCTTTTGTAATACATAGTCTACAAAGTTATAGGCAAATGTTTGGCAGAATAGTTGTACTATTTCTACAATTCTTTCTGCTTTGTCTACTTTCTTATATAGGTCAGATTTCAAACTTTTTGAGTGGGTGGGAACAGATTTTCTGATTTTCTGACAGTGTCTGAAATGGTTTGTCTCTCTGCTTTGGTAGAAAATCTGTTTTAAGTACAGCAGTGGTCCTGAGACTAATCTCACTTACGCCACTTGCTCCTGTGAATCAGAAGCAATTTCACTAGAGTCGGAGAAGTTACAGTCATTTGGTCCTACTGTAAATGAAATTGGAATCAAGCCTTAAGTCTCCCCAAGCAAGTTTGTGATGGCTCAAGCATTTGTTTTACTTTAAAAATACTACTACTAATAATTAGACAGTTACAGCTGATCTTAAAGTATACATTCGCTTTTTTGCTGCTACAGGAATATTAAAACCCCAGCCTGGCTATTCTGTGGTATTGTAATGCCTGTTCCATCCATTCCCTTTCAAATGGCAATGGCGCCTGGGTGCAACACAGCGATGAACTCCTCCATTGGCTCCTCTTGCCCTTAATGTCTTTCCTGCCTGTGGAACTAATCTAACTGTGCTAGTCCTAGTACTACACAATTAGTTTAGTGTAACAGTCATCAAAATGTACCGTGTACATTAACGATGAGTGCTGTTGATCAGCATAAATTTCTAGGAGCATGGTTTGTTATTGATTACTCTAATTATAAAGATTCAATATCTGAGTGTAAAAGACACTCCATTTAAATGATGGTAGTACCCATAACAGCATCCCCAGTCATGATCTTTATGCTATTACTATACTGCTTCATATAATTCAATGAAGAATTAACTTTGGAGATCCCACCCCACTCCTGAACTTGGACAGGGCCTCTCTTGCATGCCTTTTCAAAGTCCTGTGGTGGGCCTGACTTCATTGACCTCTATTTTCACCCCATCTTTCATAGAAATCACTTTTGATTTTTTTTTTTACTTACTTTACATACTGTGGTGAATGGAGATAACTGTGTATATGAATGTCGTTTTTTTTTAATTGTCTACGATAGCTTATGCATTTTAGGAGAGTTCCGATACTCATTTACTAAGATTTAATCAATTTGTTAATTGAATTTTCAATCCCTCCCACCACAAGCGAGTCAGCTCCAAAGAGCGCTTACTGTGCATTTGGGACATTTCTGTCATACGCTTCTCTTTGTTCATCTGTCGCCAGAGGTTCTTGCTCAGTAATGATGTTTTGAGAGAAATAGTAATTTCGTTGGTCTGGATTTATTAGAAAAGGAAAAAGTATAATGTTTACACTTGAAAGAAACTGTAAGCTTTCATCTTTTCACTTAATAATTGAACAAAACACTAAAAGCAACTAGGAGTAAGCATTTCTTAGAATGCAATTATATTATTCACCTGGTTTAAAAATGTTTGCTATTTAAAATAAAAAAAGAAAAAAAGTCTGTTTGTTGTGACTTTACAAAAAATCTAAAAAAATTAAGTAGCTAAATAAAACAATGGCATAAAAATATAGAAAGAAGAAAAAAAAAGAAGAATTAAAAAAGCAGCTTCTCCTCACTAGACTAGCTAGAAGCTCCAGATGGCAGGAGCTACTTCTTCAAGACTGGGCTGTAATCGCAACCATAAAAGAGGAAATCTGAAATGAGCTTTCACACATTTGCATGCAGCCATTATCTTCCAAACTATGGAAAGAAACAGTCTTGTGGCTGGCTGAGAAGCACCTCACACACCTCCTCTCTCTTGTTCTGAATGGTGTTTGTGTCAGTCTGCAGCTGTGTATGGTATTATGTCTTATAATCCTGCATCACTTCTATTCTATCCAGTCATATCTAATGTAGAAAATTAGTTTCCAGTGAAAGTAATATGTAGTGCTTTTATGATATTTGTGTGCAATATCCCCTCTTCCATTGAGGATATTTGATGTAAAGGAAACAAACTCAGTTCCACAATAAAATACAAAAGTGGTAAAGTGGTGTTGACATGTTTCTTGTCTTTGTGTATGTATGTATTTTTAAGTTTTTCCTTTCCTTCAATCATAACTACCTACTATATGGGTTTTTTCTCAAAAGATCAATGACTATTTAAATGCTAGATAAGAACCAATTTCTATTTAGAAACTGGAAAATAAATGCAGAAGATGACTTTTATCTCTTGTGGTGTAAAACATTACCATGACGTACCATGACGTGGCTTCTTTCTGTTGCTCTCATTTCTGTATCCCTCAGCAGCATGAGAAAACACCTCATTTTCAGTAAGTACACTTTCAAGGTGCTGTGTCAGAGATGATACCCAACAAAGTGACATCAAACTGAGCCCTCCCTGGTTTGGAAAAGAGGTCTTTTCCAAAGCTGTTGCAGTTTAACAAGAGTGCACAACTTGCCTTCAGGGGACATGGACCCTTCCTGACCACCACTGCCCAGTAATCCCAGTGAGAGGGGATAGAGTATCTGGGGAAGCTGGGCTCTCAGTTTAGTTTTTTTACTGTATGAACATCAGACTTTTCCTCTACTGCTGTTAAAGGGACGCTGTAAGATCAGGCTTTCTGCCTTTGTAGTTTTGCTTGCCACTGCAATGCCTGCTGTGGTGAGGTGCAGCAGTCAATGCTTATGTATTTTAGCTTGGGGAGATGGTAATGACATGAAAGCAGGTAAAGGCTGGGCAGCAGGGAGCAAGGGGTGCTCACCCCCAGGAGAAGCAGTGGCCCTGAAGGATTTCCTTCACCCTCAAACAGCAGTCTTTTTTTTGTGGGCCCTTATGCATCTCCAATGTCTAAGGTTTCATTTGCAATTTCTAATGACATTAATAAATGCTGTGCTTGGCTTGAACTGGGCTGAGCATGGCAAAGTAGATTAAAACGAAGACCAGATGAGGGGAGGCAACTGCTGCAGGTCTTATATCTCAAGTATAATCCTGTGTATGTGTACATCAAGTTTTTTTGAACTGTTGTTGTAGAGTAGCTTGATGCTACTTAAAATATATTAAAATGATTGTGCAAAGCAGACCAGGTCAGCTTCAACCCCAATTATTCACGTGCAGCTGCAGGGTGAAGTTCTGGATTGGCAGAGGTGGGACCACCCATGGTACCTGTGGATAGGGGCACACCAGCCTGGTCTGTAGCATTTGGCCTGCTGCTTCCAGATGCCAAATGAAAGCTCCTTTCTTCAACACAGCTGCTGAGGAGGAGAAATTTTATTTCCACTAGCGTTGTTAATGAACAAATTCAGTCAGCTTATGAACTATTTAAGATGGCATGGGAAAATGACAGTCCCTCAGACCTTTTTGGTCCATCTAAAATGAGGGATCTGTCTTATGGCATCCAAGACCTAGAGACTCTTTAGTACTAATTTCTAGTGTTCTGTGGTTGAGAGGAAATTGTAGCTTTTCATGCTTCCTAGGATGGGGTGAAAAGAGGTGTCCAGGGGTCTCTTGAGTAATAGCCATAGTGACACCTCATAGATTCAGCTCATTCCCAGCACTGCAGAAAAGCTCCTTGGCTTCCTAGAGGGTGTCTCTGGGCACGTGCTACTTCTGCTACATGAGCATTGCCCATGTCCTTCACTCAGCAAACCGTTTTTGACCACTGTCTACTGTTGTGGTCCCTACTTTCATCTCCCACAGACACAACCAGTTCACACTCACATGAAGGCCCTAGGGCATTGTCCTCTGCTGTGCTGCGTGTGCTTTCTTCAGATTCAGCCCAAAACCATCAGAGGCTGAGTAATGCCAAGTGCCCTCAGCTTACCAGGGGATTTGCTGGTTTTCCACTGCATGCTCAGCATCATTTCCACCAGAAATTAAATACTTACAAGAACTAAAGAACTAAATCAGCAAACACTGTAGTCTGCATGAGCTGTTTGCTGGTGATGTAGCTCAACACCTCCAGTGTTACCAGCCCCAGTGTGAATAGCTGGCAAGGCAGGGGTGGAGGTTGACTGCGTATCTGCTGCCAGCTTCACTGCCAAAACAATTGCATGCCATGATTTACAGATCGTACTGCAGCTCGGCCCATCACCTGTGATTGTGAATTACAGAGAGGTTAAGTGAAATAGATGGAAATTATGTCCCAATACAGCCAAAGCTAAATATACATAGCAATGTCTATATACACTGAAGTTACACCCTGTATACCTGTTATGGTCCAGAAATTAATTTTGACTGAGCTTTTACAAACCTCATGTTATTTCAGCCCAGCTGTGTTACTTTCTCAGCTTGAAGAGCTGAAGGTAAACTGAGCCACTGAGCCACTTACATACTTAATATGAAACCCCCAGAGTACAAGTCAGTATTTCCAGGAAGAGTTTACAGTTTCCAAAGATGTAATTATAGCAGCAGTTACCATGTGTAACGACCAGAACAGGCTCAAAAGTTTCTTTCCCAATTCATTTATGGGAGGAACTGTCAGGATTTGCAATGAACAAGATATACTGAAAGCTGCATTTTGTCCTCATAATCAAATGTGCTCGTCAATGGGGCTCTAATGCTATTTCTGTGCCTGGGGCATCTGCAATTCAGAATGGGTTGAATGGACTTGAGTTTATCAGAAAGGTTTAAGAGCAGCAACAGAGTTAGTACTATGCAACTGCTAGCTGAGTTCAGTGACAACTTTGTGATCACTGAAAGATATATATATTTCCATGGGGAGACTGACCCAGACTAGATGGTACAGTTTCCTATGACGTTCAGGATCTTAAGTTACTCTTGAATTAATGTTTAGTCATTAATTCTTGACTTATACTTCATTCTCCACAATTTTGAAAGTCACTGTCAAGTTGTTTTGTCACTTATGACAGCAGTAGTTTCTCTTCTACAATCAAAGAGCCTTGTCCTCATCTCAACATTTTCTACCATTAAATTTCAGGGAAGGTAAATTTAACTTTACTTTCCATGAATGTGCTCAAATACTCACTTGAAAAACATTTTTGAAGGTTCAGTTGTAGTTTCTACATGAACAGCCCAGCAAAAACAGCAGCAGTACTTGCAGAATCAGATGCTGCTCAATGGACCACATCTTGCATCCCTCAAAGTCAAGGGTGCAACAATTCCCTATTGTAACTATGACTTCAGCTTCCTGAGGAGGTGGGGGAAAAGAGGACACTTGCTAACCTGTGACCCGGGCTGTCTTCTGCCTGTCACAGCTGCACGGTGATGGCTTCTCAGGTCAGAAACCCCCTTGCACCAGTCAACCTTCAGCTGCAGCTGGGGTAGGTCATTGTCCTGGTTCCACAGTTTTAGGGTGACCAGAAAGCCCTGGGACAGGCAGGCAAGCAACTGGGACAAGCCACTGGGGGAGGGAGCAGGTGCTTGAAGCTGTGGGAAGGTGCTCAATACCAGCGCTGTGTGTAGGTCACAGCAGCATCTGACCAGGTCTGAGAGCAACTAGTAACCCTATCTTGGCAAGGTCGGGTGTTATCATAAATAGGGCCCATCTGTGCAAGGCTTCAGGCAACATTTATTTGAGCTGCAAGGGAATAAATATGTAATTTTCCTCTTGTGAATAATGGATAATGATCGTCAGTGTTTCGCGGGTAGTGTTCTGCCAGTGACACTTGTGGGAGGAAGAGTTACATATTTGCTTGCCTAATCAGCAGCGCATTTGGTGTCTGCCATGGATTTGAATTGGGAAGATGCTTTTTGAATTGAAAGGAAGAGCTTTAACCTTTGAAGTGCTGTTTTTTTCTCCTAATGGCAGCCGAATTCATGCCAACATATCAAAAAGGCTTTGCATTTGTACTGGTTTCTGTTTCTTTTGGCAAGTATTATTGAGAGAAGGGTCTCTCCCATGCCTGGGGAAACACGGGAGAGCTGTTAACACTGCCTACCATGTGCTAGTCTGGCAATGCTGCACCATAAGCTTTAGTGCAGGCAGGTATTATTTAGGTTGCTAGTCACCTTGTTTGCATGCTCAGCTCAGTGACTGTGCATGCAAATGTATTGCTTCTAGCACTGAGATTTTCCTCTGCCTTTAGTTATACAGACACCAAGATAATGAGTAGGGAAATTATTCAAAGACTTTCACAAAGAAAGATCACTCCTGTGATTTAGAAATATACCGACAAGGGAGAAATTGTAATAGCTTTAATGCAAATTGCAGCTGTAGTCACAAATGAAAACAGGATGTGAAGGAACATTTCTAGGACAGGTGATCCAAAAAAAGGAGATTGTGTTACTACCAAGAAAGATTTTGGTCTGTGTCCTCCAGGAAATATTTTGCCAGTCCCATCCAAATACAGAAAGGTCTAGGCAGCTGTCTGAAACAGTGCAGCAAGGACCAGCAACATTTCAAAAATCTTGAGAGTGTCCTAGCGAGGAAGTGCTCAGTGGGTTGTGAGCTTGCATTGAATGAGTACCAGGGCGCAGGACGGGATGAACTCAGAAGCTTTTTGTCTTTGTAGAGTACTGAAGTATTTTTTTTTTTTTTAATATGCATATATACACACATCTACATCCCTTTGCATCAGAGCTCACGTTTAAGCAGCAGCAGATCGAAAGCTGCTGTATGACTTCTCTGCCCTCCTTCTAAATGTGTCTAGCTGCATCACAGAGGGTGATGGCTATCACAGGAGTGCACACAAAGCTGTGAGCATCCAGACAGAAGGGCTTTTGACTGCCTGGGACCCAGTTTCACTCCTAGGTGTTGGTACAAGTGTTCTTCAAACTTTTTTTTAAGAGTAATCCAGCAAGCAGCTGAAAAACAGGTTGTATGCGCAACATGATTTATGCAAGGCGGCAAACAGTCAAGTCTTTTCCTGAAGTGGGATGGAGAAAAGCAGGTAAGTCAAGCTGAGTTAGTTGATACTCTCTTGATTTTTCATGCTGCTGCATTTGTGGTGAACAGCTACCATCCCTGTCTCCCTTAGGAAGCTGAGCACATGCCTGAACAGCGTTGGTCTGTGAATTACCCCATCTCACAATTTGTCTGTCTTACTGTTGACCTTGCTCAAAGCTAGCAGGTAGGAAAGAGCACCAAGGAGGAGAGTACCTTCCTCCTTTCCCTCCAGCTTCAGTTGCTAATTCATGTTTCCAACCTCCTCTTGAGACTGAGCTGTGTCCAGGGGCCTCAAACCTCAGGGTGCCTGAGTGTTTGGTACCCTGGGCTGCTGGCTGTCCACAGAGCCAGGGGCACTTTGCTGTCTGAGATGGGGGTGTGGGGCAAAGAGACACGGCCAGCCTCCCTGGAGAAGGGGAAGAAATAAATGTGAGACGATATCCAGCAGGGGATCAAGGGTGAAGTCAAAGGGGAAGCCGTGATAAGGACTGCTGCAGAATTCAAGAAGGTGCAGGTAGGCTTGTGGGAAATGTGATGATTTGAGAAAACATCGGGTTGGCAGAAGCTGGTTGCTATTGAGTGAGAGAGTGGTAAGACCTGGGGTGGGGAGAAGCAAGATGGAGGCTACTGGACCATAGAGAAATACTCAGCTAGGGCATGAGAGAGAGGGAAGAAGGGCCGTGGCGTGCAGGTGGCCCAGCCGGTGAAGTGTCAGAAGTGGTTTCTCACTCAGGATGATACTGAGGGGACAGATAAATGAGGGCTTGGCAAAACTTTTGGCTCCTTAAGCCACAAATGGTCTGGACCCTCTGCTGCAGGTCTTGGGTTTAGTGTCCTTTACTTGGCCCCAGGAATCTGCTTTGCTGCCTGCAAAGCATTTGGCAGGGAAACCCCACTCTCCCAAGGGCAGAGGGGGATATGGGAGGAGATTCAGGAGAAGGCAGAGAAAGGTTGTAGGCTTTGGAGTGGACTAAAAGCATTCAAACCCACAGAGCCTGAAGTAAAACAAGGAGGCAACCTGTAATATTCATTAACAGGCTACTCAGAGCTTAGAGGATTTTCTTCTCCTATTGCTGTAATATTTAAGTCTAAATAAATGGAAAGGGGGGTTAGTTGTGGGGGAAGGGAAGCGTGCTCTGTGAGAGAGTGGCACGCATGGCAGCTGGCAGCTTGCTGGAGCTCAGTTAGCATTAGCCTGGTGCATCTACCGAGGAGGGTGAGGGAGGGTGGAGGTGGGGCCAGAGACAGGCTCCTTGTGCTGCCAAGAAACAGATGCTAACAAGAAACAAGAAATGTGGCAGTGCCCGCTGTGGCCTAGCCAAACAGTGTCTCATAAGGAACACGATCAGCAGCTGCAGTGGCTAGAGGCCATGTGTCAGCAAGGAAGGTCTTAAAACTGTGGTGGTGTAGAGAAGATCCCAGAAGGGAGAGGTGGTGTCTGTAGAGACAAGCTGAGAAAGGAATCAGGATGCAGGAGTGATTGTAAACCTTTGGAGATACAGCCCATATTCTGACACTGAAGAACTGAAGTATGTGGTCAGGGAAGGGATGTTTCATTCTCCTGTGGCAGGACTAGGAGTGACGACCTCTTTAAAGCCACCAGTTTTAAGGAAATTGTCCTTAAGAGCATGTTTGGCCTCCTACTCTCCCTTAAGGCTCCCTAACTTCTAGTAATCAGAAAGCAGTTAGACCAAGAAAGAGGAAAAAGACTTCGGGAGACTTGAGAAAAGTTGCCCAAGAAAGTCCACTGGTGATTTAGTTAGTCAAGCCACAAAATCATCCACTTAACCCGGAGACAGCACTCTCCTACTGCAGTACGGGAGAAACCATGGTACTTGCTGAAAAGATGAGGTGAAGCACCTTACTGTCAAGTTCTTGGATGTGAAAGAGCCATCAGGCTCTGAGTGCATCTGCTGGAAATAAGAGAGGTATTTGGTGCATGCTTTCCTACACTTCAAACAAGTTCACTTTGCAGATTCGCAGCGTGTTCTCACTGGATTTACCGTGAGTTTGTGATGTGAGTTTTACCACTGTAAGACTAGACAGGTGCATGATAAAACTGGAAATGCTTATCAGACCCTGTGGTGAAGCACAGTGAGACAACACGTGTTGCCATAACAAGCAGCAATACAGCAGGGCTGTTGCTAGGTGTCCTGGGTTCAGCTGGGATAGAGTTAATTTTTACAGGAACCTGGGAGGTGGGGGGGCATAGCCGGGGCAGCTGACCTGAACTAGCCAAGGAGCTATTCCATACCATGTGACA
The DNA here is from genome assembly GCF_900496995.4 of Aquila chrysaetos chrysaetos. Taxonomy (NCBI): domain Eukaryota; kingdom Metazoa; phylum Chordata; class Aves; order Accipitriformes; family Accipitridae; genus Aquila; species Aquila chrysaetos. The sequence continues at coordinate 59,014,764 of NC_044030.1, forward strand.
TCATGCCCAGTATATACATGGGGAGTGGGCCGGGGGGAGGGCTCTCCTGCTCTCGACTTTCGGTGGGGGAAGTGGCGGAGCGTCGGGTCCCGGGTGGTGAGCAGTTGCACTGTGAATCACTCTTTTCTGTATACTCTTTCATTAGTACCGTCGTTGTTGTTGTAACTTTTTTTGCGTTGTCCCAGTAAACTGCCCTTATCCCAACCCTCGAGGTTCCAGGTTTTTTTTTCTTTTCTCTCCTCCGTCTCCCCCGTATCCCACCGGAGGGGGGCGGGAGGAGTGAGCGAGCGGCTGCGTGGTCCTTTGTTACCGGCTGGGCTGAAACCACGACAGTCCTTTTTGGCGCCCAACGTGGGGGCACGAAGGGTTGAGATAACGACAGATCTGGCTAGAGCGTGTTGAAACAAATTTGTCATACGCATTCCTTATATTAGATAAATAGATGTTAGTCACAATGTTGATTAATTTGTTTACATGGTGGCGTTTTCTAAGTCCTTATATGCTCTATGTATTGCCTGTAGTTACGTTTCTCACCTCTGGGAGAGTGATTGGGATTATCATTTTGCTGTACTGGGCAATGTCGACTTGTGAAATGATTACATCACTGGTCATGAGGTTAAGCTGGTATCTGTATGAGGCAGTGATATCATTTCCATACTTTGGGCACCTTCTATCGGATTTTATTGGTAATTACAGCCAATCCATGGGGGAGTTAGGGGGGGGATACTTCCCCCTGTCCGTTCGCCTCCCTTTTCTCCTTCCGACTAATTACAACAGCTTTTGAGAACTTTGAATATCCTTGGGATGCACAAGCCAGTGTGCTGTTAGTGCTATGCCTCCTGAATATGTTTCAGGTCTTGTTTAGGGCTACAAAAAGGCTCTTTAAGAGTACCACCCAGAGATCTGCCCCAAAGCTGGATATTCATGGGTGGCACGGCATGTGGGAGGATATGGGCAGGTATCTAGAGAACTTCTCACCCCCAGTGGCTTGGAAGTTCACTCCTGAAGAACTACAGAACCCTCATGAAGTGGTAGAATATTTGAAAGAAAAATGCTGTGGCTATTCCAAAGACGTACAACTCGCTGCACTGTGCTGGGCCCTGGCCAGTATCTACCAAACACTGCTTGATATTAGGCAGCACCCTCAGGGAGAAAAGGGGGAAAAGATGGAAAACAGGACAGCAGGCACCGTGGCTACCCCTACCCCTACAGCAGGCAGCGCGGCTACCCCTACCCCGGCAACAGGCACCGTGGCTACCCCTACCCCGGTGACAGGCAGCGCGGCTACCCCAACCCCAGTGACAGATACTGCAGCTAAACCAGAGAACCAACCTGTGCCAGTATCAGTCGCCCCTGTACAGAAAAAGAAACACACAAAGAAATCAGTTCGCTCAGTGAGAGATGAAGATGAACCAGGGTCATCACGAGAACAGGAGGAAGAGGCAGAACCTGAAATAATCACCCGATCTCTATCCCTGAGTGAGTTGCGTGACATGCGAAAAGATTTTAGCCGCCACCCAGGTGAGCACATTGTTACCTGGCTGCTCCGATGCTGGGATAATGGGGCTAGTAGTGTGGAATTAGAGGGTAAGGAAGCCAAGCAGTTGGGATCTCTGTCTAGGGAAGGGGGCATCGACAAGGCGATTGGGAGAAAAACACAAGTCCTCAGCCTCTGGAGGCGACTTCTGTTAGGTGTAAAGGAAAGATACCCCTTCAAGGATGAAGTTACATGTCACCAAGGCAAGTGGACCACCATGGAGAGAGGTATCCAGTACCTGAGGGAATTAGCCGTGCTGGAGGTGATTTATAATGATCCAGAAAAATGCGCAGTCACCCGTAGACCCAGATGAAGTCCAATGCACACAACCCATGTGGCGGAAGTTTCTACGAAGTGCACCACCAACCTATGCCAACTCATTGGCAGTAATGTCCTGGAAAGAAGGCCATGGACAAACGGTGGATGAATTGGCTGTCCAACTCCGGCAATACGAAGGAAGTCTCTCTTCCTCCCTACGGGCCTGTGTCTCGGCTGTAGAGGAATTGTCCCGAGAGTTCCAGCAATTCAAAGTGGATATGTCCTCCTCCCCGCCTGTACAGGCCCGCATCGCAGCTATTGGGAGTAAGCATTCCTCTGCCCAAGAGAGAGGAGAGAGAAAGTACACACGACGGGCTAACCTGTGGTTTTACCTGCGTGACCATGGAGAGGACATGAGGAAGTGGGATGGAAAACCTACCTCAGTCCTGGATGCATGGGTACGGGAGTTGTGAGAAAAAGCAACCAGGAAAGAGGATTCTTCTTGGAAAACTGCTGCTCCAGTTTCCTGTGAGGAGTCCCCCAGATGCAGTAGATGGGCTGATCACATTTCTGATCCTCTTGAAGGGACTTCTGATTCACGTGTGCGAAAAGTGAGTAACGAATATTCTAACCATGATTAGAGGGGCCCTGCCTCCAGCCAGGTGGAGGAGAGGGACAACCGAGTCTACTGGACAGTGTGGATTCGATGGCCTGGCACATCAGACCCACAGGAATATAAGGCTCTAGTAGACACTGGTGCACAATGCACCCTAATGCCATCAAGTTATAAAGGGGCAGAACCCATCTGTATCTCTGGTGTGACAGGGGGATCCCAAGAGCTAACCGTATTAGAAGCTGAAATGAGTCTAACCGGGAATGACTGGCATAAACACCCCATTGCAACTGGCCCAGAGGCCCCGTGCATCCTTGGTATAGATTATCTCAGGAGGGGATAGTTCAAGGACCCAAAAGGGTACCGTTGGGCTTTTGGTATAGCTGCATTGGAGACGGAGGAGATTGAACAGCTGTCTACCCTGCCTGGTCTCTCTCAAGACCCTTCGGTTGTGGGGTTGCTGAAGGTTGAAGAACAACAGGTGCCAATTGCTACCACGACGGTGCACCGGCGGCAATATCGCACCAACCGAGATTCCCTGATCCCCATCCATAAGCTGATTTGCCAATTGGAGAGTCAAGGAGTGATCAGCAAGACTCACTCACCCTTTAATAGTCCCATATGGCCCGTGCGGAAATCTAATGGGGAATGGAGACTAACAGTAGACTATCGTGGGCTGAATGAAGTCACGCCACCGCTGAGCGCTGCTGTGCCAGATATGTTAGAGCTTCAATATGAACTGGAATCAAAGGCAGCTAAGTGGTATGCCACAATTGACATTGCTAATGCATTTTTTTCCATCCCTTTGGCAGCGGAGTGCAGGCCACAGTTTGCCTTTACTTGGAGGGGTGTTCAGTACACCTGGAATCGACTGCCCCAGGGGTGGAAACACAGCCCCACTATTTGCCATGGACTGATCCAGGCTGCACTGGAAAAAGGTGAAGCTCCAGAGCACCTGCAATACATTGATGACATCATCGTATGGGGCAACACAGCAGAAGAAGTTTTTGAGAAAGGGAAGAAAATAATCCAAATCCTTTTGAAGGCTGGTTTTGCCATAAAAGAAAGTAAGGTCAAGGGACCTGCACAGGAGATCCAGTTCTTAGGAGTAAAATGGCAAGACAGGCGTCGTCAGATCCCTATGGATGTGATCAACAAAATAGCAGCTATGTCCCCACCAACTAATAAAAAGGAAACACAAGCTTTCTTAGGTGTTGTGGGCTTTTGGAGAATGCATATTCCAAATTACAGTCAAATTGTAAGTCCTCTCTACCAAGTTACCCGGAAGAAGAATGATTTTAAATGGGGGCCTGAGCAACGACAAGCTTTTGAACAAATTAAGCGGGAGATTGTTCATGCAGTACCTCTTGGGCCAGTCCGGGCAGGACAAGATGTTATAAATGTGCTCTACACTGCAGCTGGGGAGAATGGCCCTACCTGGAGCCTCTGGCAGAAAGCACCTGGGGAGACCCGAGGTCGACCCCTGGGGTTTTGGAGTCGGGGATACAGAGGATCCGAGGCTCACTATACTCCAACTGAAAAAGAGATATTGGCAGCATATGAAGGAGTTCGAGCCGCCTCAGAAGTGGTTGGTACTGAAACACAGCTCCTCTTAGCACCCCTACTGCCAGTGCTGGGCTGGATGTTCAAAGGGAGGGTCTCCTCTACACATCATGCGACTGATGCCACGTGGAGTAAGTGGGCCGCACTGATCACACAATGGGCTCGCATAGGAAACCCCAGTCGCCCAGGAATTGTGGAAGTGATCATGGACTGGCCAGAAGGCAAAAATTTTGGAATGTCGCCAGAGGAGGAGGTGACACGGGCTGAAGAGGCCCCGCTGTATAATAAACTGCCAGAAAATGAGAGGCAATATGCTCTGTTCACTGATGGGTCCTGTCGCATTGTGGGAAAACATCGGAGGTGGAAGGCTGCTGTATGGAGTCCTACACGACTAGTCGCAGAAACTGCTGAAGGAGAAGGTGAATCGAGTCAGTTTGCAGAGGTGAAAGCCATCCAGCTAGCGTTAGACATTGCTGAAAGAGAAAAGTGGCCAGTGCTCTATCTCTATACCGACTCATGGATGGTGGCAAATGCCCTATGGGGGTGGCTACAGCAATGGAAGAAGAGCAATTGGCAGCGCAGAGGTAAACTCATCTGGGCTGCCGCACTGTGGCAAGATATTGCTGTTCGGATAGAGAAGCTAGTGGTAAAAGTACGCCACGTAGATGCTCATGTACCCAAGAGTCGGGCCACTGAAGAACATCAAAACAACCAGCAGGCAGATCAGGCCGCCAAGATTGAAGTGTCTCAGGTGGACCTGGACTGGCAACGTAGGGGTGAGCTATTTATGGCTCAGTGGGCCCATGATACCTCGGGCCATCAGGGAAGAGATGCAACATATAGATGGGCTCGCGATCGAGGGGTGGACTTAACCATGGACACTATCGCACAGGTTATCCATGAATGTGAAACATGTGCTGCAATTAAGCAAGCCAAGCGACTGAAACCCCTGTCGTATGGAGGGCGATGGCTGAAATATAAACAGTGGGAGGCCTGGCAGATTGACTATATCACACTCCCACGAACCCGCCAAGGCAAGTGCCATGTGCTTACAATGGTGGAAGCAACCACTGGATGGCTGGAAACATATCCTGTGTCCCACGCCACTGCCCAGAACACTATCCTGGGCCTTGAAGAGAAAGTCTTATGGCAACACGGTACCCCAGAAAGAATCGAGTCAGACAACGGGACTCACTTCCGAAACAACCTCATAGACACCTGGGCCAAAGAACATGGCATTGAGTGGGTATATCACATCCCTTATCACGCACCAGCCTCCGGAAAAATCGAACGATACAATGGACTGCTGAAAACTACATTGAGAGCAATGGGGGGTGGAACTTTCAAACATTGGGATACACATTTAACAAAAGCCACCTGGTTAGTTAATACTAGAGGATCCACCAATCGGGCGGGCCCCGCCCAACCAAGACTTCCACATACTGTAGAAGGGGATAAAGTCCCTGTAGTGCACATGAGGAGTATGTTAGGAAAGACAGTCTGGGTTAGTCCTCCCTCACGCAGAGACAAACCCATCCAAGGGGTGGTTTTTGCTCAGGGACCTGGGTACACCTGGTGGGTGATGCAGAAGGATGGGGAAGTTCGATGTGTACCTCAGGGAGATTTGATTTTGGGAGAGAATAGCCAGTGAACTAGGCTGTATGATATTTAACTGCTAAATAACCTGCCAATGTATGTCATTGTATCTATAGTGTCTATATGCCATATCAAGGGTATTACTGTAAGAATTACCCAAATGACTGAAGAATGGACTTTGAAACTGAGCCAAGAACAACAGTGATAGAACTTGAACTGGCGCCCAGCAATTTCCTCAAGATCAACATCTTCGACCTGCAGACCAAGGGTGTGGGTTGCATCAAATGTACCAGCCAGAAGTTCCAGAGACAGCATACAACAACCCAACACCTCACACCATCTCTCTTATCCTGAAGAAGTGTTACAACAGATGGAGCCTCAAAGTCATGGACTAAATAAAATTGATGGACACATTGGAGGGATAACCCATTGACTAAGGGAATACTATTTGTATGTGTGTGTGTGTGTGGGGGGGGGGGGGTCCATATACATATATATCTATATATAAGACAAGGAAAGTGGTAGCGGTTGATTGGAAAATGTAAGATCTGGGCATGATGTAAATGGTATAGAATAAGGGGTGGATAATGTCCTGGGTTCAGCTGGGATAGAGTTAATTTTTACAGGAACCTGGGAGGTGGGGGGGCATAGCCGGGGCAGCTGACCTGAACTAGCCAAGGAGCTATTCCATACCATGTGACATCATGCTCAGTATATACATGGGGAGTGGGCCGGGGGGAGGGCTCTCCTGCTCTCGACTTTCGGTGGGGGAAGTGGCGGAGCGTCGGGTCCCGGGTGGTGAGCAGTTGCACTGTGAATCACTCTTTTCTGTATACTCTTTCATTAGTACCGTCGTTGTTGTTGTAACTTTTTTTGCGTTGTCCCAGTAAACTGCCCTTATCCCAACCCTCGAGGTTCCAGGTTTTTTTTTCTTTTTTCTCCTCCGTCTCCCCCCTATCCCACCGGAGGGGGCGGGAGGAGTGAGCGAGCGGCTGCGTGGTCCTTTGTTACCGGCTGGGCTGAAACCACGACACTAGGGTGTTCCTGTTTTCAAGGAACTTGCCCTGCCATGAGCTGCATAAAGTTGCTGGCTGCAGCTGATGAGATTCAGCAATGACAGGGAATGTAAGCAGGGATGGATGCTGATGCATTCCACAAGCAATGCACTAAGATCCTTTCCTCCCTTGCTGTTTCCTTGTGCTGTGTGTCAATAGCCACATTGTTTTACCAATCTGAAGAATGGGGCATGCGACCGAGTACACAGCTGAGACAAGAAGAGAATTAGGTCAAAACCCCATGAAACAGCACCCAGAATATAAAAGGAAACTGCACTGCAGTTGAGGCTCCTGGGTGTGTGCCGAGGTGATTGTGCGTGTTTCTCTACTGACCTTAAAAATGGAGCAGAGCAGCACTAGTGAAGTCAGAAATTTCTAACTTCCTTACAGGGAAGGCACATCTGACTGCCTGTACAAGTGCTAACTCACTAGGCTGAAATTCTTTAAAAGTAGTTTTAAAAACAGTCTAAAGTTAGGCTCCCAACTCCATATATAGTAGCCTGAATTTTCCAGATGGGTTGGGAAAGAAAAAAGCAATCAATATACATTAATCCTCTTAGTGTCTGAAGTTCAGAGTAACCAAGGCATTCTTTTCTGTGACAAACCCCTACTGAAACAACTTGTGCTTGAAATTCTTCCCTCTTCTTTTGTTCCTTCCACCCTCTACACCTTTCATCACAGGCAAGCTTCTTCTTATGCCTTTGTTTCTTTGTGTTGTCTCCATCCCACCCCCCGCCTGGCTCATGGCAGGAGGAAAATACATCATATACAGGGTGAAGACTTCTAAACCACACATGCTTTACTTCAGCAAACAGGCAAAATGGGAAAAGTTTAATTTGCATATAGCAGTCACATATAGTCACGCTTGCAGCAGGATTAAAGTGAAATATTAATAATGGTGAGCATTTCAGTTCAACGACAGAGGAATGCGTACCACTACAGTAGTCTTTGAGTTCCAGTGCTAAGCAGATGCTTCAGCTAGCTTCCTAGCTTCCATTTCCTGCTTAGCCTTTTCTCTCAATTCCCTTTCTCTCTCAATGAGAAGTGCTTGTTCTTGTTCCCACTCCTTTAGCTTCTGCTCATGTTTTGCAATGTCTTCCACTTCACATGCTGGCAGCTTTTCCTTGACAAATTGGGTGGTCAGGGTTAACAGGCTTTCAGATTCAACCTTGTCAAGTGAATGCAGCTTAGAGCACAGCTCCTGTCATAAAAAGGGATTCGGTGGGGAGTGAGAATGAGAGAGCCAGTCAGTCACAAAATAGTCAGCCACAAAATACGTCACTATTAACAACCAATACATTGCTGTTTGAATCTAACTATTAGGCAGGCCATACAGGCAAAGTGTTTCAACTGTAGTAGCTGGTACCATTTTTTGAAATTCTAACCTCTAGAATAATTTTTTTGAGCAATAAATCTAAACCAATGAAGTTTCATTTTTATTAACCATTGAAATTATATTTATTTTTCCAAGTTCAGTTATCTGGTATTAACAAAGATCAGTTGACCAGTCAACTATAACAAATATAATCTAAACACCTTACCTCAAAACCAATTGAACAATTTGCTCCACACTGCCTGCATTAGTATCCCTCTCAACAGATGCACATCACTTTAAATGCTCTCTTGCTAATGGCATACTCCCATGATTTTTCTTCCCAACAGTTACTGTGATCTGACGCTTGACTATGCTTACACAGACTGTACAATAGCACTAAAGCAAGGGATATTTTTTCAGGGATATTCTACACTGAAACTAAAAGCAGAGCTTCAGTAAGAAACTCTGCAGTATTTCTTTCTTGAGCTTTACTTATCTAGATTTCATGCAGCATAAAAATGTTAATTCACTTAAGATGATGAATCATCCAGTGATACTATTTCTGGCTTTCTGGAATATTTAGCCTGATGGCTCACTAACAATCTGATTAATTGCCTTAAAAGTGCAGATACACAACCAAGGAGGAGTCTCCTAGAGGAGAAAGATGACATGGCACTGGCAGATTCTTTACCCCTCACTCATTAGATAGCAACACATTTTCCTGACTCTTCTTTTAAATAAAACATTTTACTGAGCCCAACACTTGCAGAAATGTTTAAAGTAAGTACGTGTCCTAACGAAAGGTAAGGTACATCCATGCTGCTTTCCCAGGCCCTTTGAATAAAGCCTATTGTTTTGCATTGCAGGATGATGGAAAGAAGATATGGGGATCACTCACCTCCAAACAAAATGGCAATTCTGGGGCCCTGCAGATATCCAGACTTCTACTTCCAGTTATGACTGGAAGGTTATGCACTGTGCTGCGGGCGCACAGTGTTCCTCTGACCCCAGCCCACACTGGCAATAACGTGCAAAGGCACTGCCCCTCAGCTCCTGTCTTGAGGCTCTGCCTTGTTCTTACGCAGTAAACTCTGATATCCCCTCTGAGGCCTCTCTACTTCTCTCTGCCTTAGCCAACACAACTACCGGCTTTGTTGTGTTTTGCCAGACCCTTGAAGGTTTGAACTGGACAGACAGCAGACAGACTCTTTGAAATGCTACGCATATAGGTCTGAGGGGCTTGGGTATTTGGCTGTTTGTCTTCTCATTTTATGATAAAAAATGAAAACAAACCAAATGGCTTTGAAGCTAATGGACTAAAGCAATACTCAGTAATATTTAGAAGTATTCGTCTGTTTCGTTTGAGATGTCAGTATGTATACAATGCATCAGTGAGAAACATGAAAAGACCATACAGCTTGGGTCTGGGGAAGGAACCTGACTATGCATGTTTACAGATGAGATATTCAGTTTAAACGTAACTGGTTTAGATCCTTCAGACTCTCCCTACTAAGCACTACCATGGATGTACTGAAAAAGGGGTTTATGGACTGAACCTAAGCAGTATGAATTGAAATACAGAAAGGCACAAACTGGAAACTAGCAGGAATCCTCTCCTAAGCCACTGCTGGTACCACTGAACTGCTGGAATCTTCCCTGCTCTGCTGAGACACATTAGTGAAACTAGTTTAGAAAAGCAGCGGCTCTATGTCCTGCAGGTACCAAAAGGGCACATTCTTAAGTGGCTAAATCATTGATTTTTATAAGCAGTCTCCAGGGCTCTGCATGCAGACAGTTGGAGAAGGAGCACTGCTTTTAGAGAGGGTGTTCCCAGCATTTATGTGACTAATGCTTGCCCACTGATCATTGACACAGACGGAAGGAATTGCCTGAGGAACACTGTGAGCCTCAGCATACGAGACCTGAAAACAGGTAATTACAACACGAATGACAGTGTCAGACAGAGAGTCTAAGTTACAGCTCTAAAGGCTTTACCTGGAAAGAGCTAAATGCCCTCAAGTCCTGTTTGTTTTAGTGGAAGTGAAGGATGTGCTGCCTCTCACACACAGTATCTGTTAGGCTGACGTGGCTTTTTCAGGTACTTTCACAAATCGCTGTTCTCTATGAGACATGAAGTCCAAGTACGTGTATAAAAGCCATGCAGAACAAGCTACAGTTCTAGACACGAACTGTATGTCTGCAGCAAATCCACATGCTTTTCCTCACATAGCCAGATGTATGATTTGTGAAAGAACTGAGCAAGCAGGAGACATAAGCAATTGGTTTTGAGCTCAAGGTGAAAGACTGGGACATGCTGGCTAATGCAGGACTGGATAAAGCACAAAGTGTTTTCAGCAGCAGAAGTGCAAATCCTGTGTTGGGTTTACATCACATGAGGGGCAGATGATCTGTGCTGGGACAGCAGCTGTGAATGCCAACATCACCAGGCTGCTTCAGAGCTGCCACCCTCCCTCAAGCTTGTATGGATTTCTAGTGAACTTCTCTGCTCTGTGAACTATGCCCACAAGCGTCCAGGGGTTCAGCTGGGAAGACTGGCTGGTGCTGGCCTAATGGATTTGAGAGAAGAGTCTGAGAGCTCTTTCAGGCTCAGCTGAAATGGCATTCTGACTTGAGAGTTCATTTTCTCATCCAGACAACCAGAAATTGTGGCTTATTTACATATAAATTACTGTTGGATGCCTAGACTTCAGGAGGGCTATGTCTTTCTTATAGTCAGACTCTTCTGGCGAGAGCTTAGAGCTAAGCATTGGGACTGCAGTTTGTTGGCTCAAAGTCAGGGCACTCACTGCCACACCAGGGAATGCCTGAACTGGGGTTAATTATGGAACTTGTGGAAAGGTTGAGGTGAGAAGAAAACTAATCCTCTTGGCACTAAACTGTCCCCAATTTGACATTTAGGCCTTGTTTTGAGCAAACTGCATAATTTTCTTCAAGGCTAGACAACAGCTAGACAATGACAGACTCATAAAAATGTCTCACTCCCTCCTTCAAAGGGCACTTGTGTTTACCTAATTCACTGTAATTCATCCAGGCATTAATTATCACATGCTGAGCACCCACTGATTCCCAAACACTTTAATTAAAAAGTTCTAAGTGCCTACAAAGCAATTTTAGTATCTAAAGATTAGTGGCAAATAATTTATGTAAATAAAAATTAAAGAAAGCAAAGGTGTGTGTATGTGAGGTGAAACCATTGGATACTAGTCTTTTAACTTCTGAAATTTCTTTAGAACAACAATGGTCTGTATCCAGAGTAACTGTCCAAGGTCATGACAGCAACAATGAAAAGTGATGGGCTATGGAAAGAGTACGGCTCCTGGAACTATAAGCCAGATTAGTTTCAACCTGGGGTATTTGATTTTTACCACAGCACAAATCAGAGATGATAAAATAAAATGAACTCATTACATAGCTATGAGATCAAATAAAATGCACTCATTATATAGCTGTGCCCTAATGAACAACTGTTTGTGTTTCATATTGTTATCATCAGCATGACGACCTAAAGATAAAAAGGAGGCAATACAGGCCTTACTTAATTCCCCAGACTGAAAGTATAGGATGCAATGTTCCTACTTAATCAACACAAATGGACAATAAATTCAGGATGGTCTCATGCCTATTACAATATATTTTAATGAGCAAGAGCCCACACAAGGTCAGATAATGGATCTCTAATGACATACCACTTTCGCAAACAGGATTGGATTTATCATTTTGATGTATGAAAAGTGAAGATAAAATCCCAGCAGACAAAAGACAAGTGGCCTTGAGCATTTATGTCTTTGTAAGCTGCTGCTTCCTGTTTGAAGAATTGAAAATACAAGGTGACATCAGTTTCAAAAATGCCAGGTAGGACCCCTGATGCCCTGAAGGGGTGTCAGTCTACTAGCCATAATAAGTCAGAATATATATTTTCTAGTATATATTATGGAGATCTACTACAGCTTAGAATATTTAGATAAATGAAACTCTCTTACCTTGAATCGGCTGTAGTACTCAGGTGCTTTAGACTGCTCTGTTTCTTCTGATTCTGCACACCGTGACTTCTGCTCTAATTCCTTGACTTCAGCTGATTCTGGACCAGGTTTTGCTTCAAGGACAGACTGCAAAATGGTCTCCAGAGCATCAATCTGAACAAACACATTTGTCTTTGTTAGCATAAACAGTTTAGAAATACAATCTGAGTAACGCTGCTGTCACGTTTACAAACAACTTCATCAGTTACAATGTATTTTGAGATGACTTCTGTGTATAATAAAAAGAAAACCAAATTCTTAAAGGAAATGGGACTTACTCTTGGAAGAATTTTATACTGTACTTTTGGACCTTTGAGGTTAGACATTAAATCTCTGCAACAGAACAACTCCATCAATCCCTGCCAACAGTAAAACTCCCCACAACTCAGATGCTGACCGGTATTTGCAGACCTGTCAGGCTTTAGGCTAATGTCTCCTCTTGGCCTGATATCTGGCCATGAATACTAACGCTAAATGGTAGTCACAGTGATAACAGCACTAGCATGATACACAATCACAGATACATCTAAATAAGGTATTACTATGGAACGTTTGACCAATATAATCTCTAATAGATCATCTCAATACCTCTTTGGTGAAAAGAAGCAGGGAAATCACCTGTTCATCAACAAGAACATTCATTCCTATCATTAGTTTGATAATTTAACAGGAAAAATGGTAATGTAGGCATATAATATATTGGTATAGGTGCATTTTTAATCTGTGACACCTCTGTTCTCTTCATGCTTTTGTCTTTTGAGGTAGTAAGAGAACCATCCTCTGCTAATCTAATTGCAGTTGTATCAAATGAACACATTAGGTTTACTAAGGGACTTGGTAAGTCATTTCTGTATGTATTATTGATACAAAACATGGAACTGCTATATGGATGCTGCTGCTGTTTTGGGAATAACATAATCTCCATAACTGGAATTATTGGATGCAGGTTGCCTGCATTTTAAAGTTCAGCTTTCACAAATGCAAACAACTGTTATCCTTTCATGAATCCTAATTCTGAATGTTTAGCAGTAGGATGAAATAACTCTGTGTAACCTTTGAATCTGTGATGCTTTCTCCAAGCAAAAGGGATTTTGATACTTACGGTTTCATCTTCCTAGCATACAATGCTAAAGGAATATAACTTGCTAAAGGAATATATGGTTGCTAAAGACCAAGTGTATAATGCTAAAGGAATAAAAGTTAGTCTTATTCAAAATAACATTCTTGACACTGAAATGTAATCTTTAAACTAGCAGTACGAAGTAAGCAGTAAAATAATAACTGTGCTTCAAAATACACTCATTAAGAGACCTTCTCAGACAACTGAAAAAACCAAAACTTGTCTTGCTTGTTCAGTTAACAACATAGCGCAATACTAAAACAGTATTTCTATTATGTTAAGATAGTCATGGCAGAGAGAAAATCAGACACCCTTCTAGTCAGAAATGAATGAAGCTTAAAGCCTGAAAGAAAAGTTGGTGACTGATAATGATTGGGCAAATCACTTGAAAATGTTTACACCAAAACTCCACAGTTAAAAAAGTTAATTTGAAAACTTCCCTTTTGGATAATGAAATTTATTCAGCCAGAAAATACTACATTTTGGAAAAGAACCAAGTTCACAAAACCAGGGCTATGTCTTTATCAAGTAACTCTGACTGTGCAGGCATGCAAGGACAATGATTTATAACACGGCCTGTACTTCTCAGTGCTGTGATATGAATTTATAAGAAATGCATAATTGTCCTGCCCAAGAGAGGCCCAGGATACTACAGAAAAAAAGGATTTATGGCACTTAAGATGCATCATATCTGCTGCTGAATTCAGTGGAAGCTGACTGACCCCAATATTGACCTGGTCAGTGCTCTTAGTCCTTCACCCTTAGGAATACTGCATTTTAGTTGGAAATAGTAATTAAAAATATCTTGTATGGATTTTAATAGGAAAATCTTAATGAGAATTTAGGTAGAAAAGGCCAGATGATACAAATCAATACACTGTAATTACTTCACACCACATAAGGATATTGACCAACATATTTTCCTTGTTTTCCCTTCTGCATTGGGGTCACAAAAATGCATTAGAGAAAAATTATTTTGATAACAACAAACCATCCAGGCCTGATCTTGGTCCTCAGCTTGGTGAAACTTATGTGACTTGCACTATTGTTTATACACTGCTACCTAAAATCCAAATGAGGCCAAGTATCCCTTCAGGGGAGTTTCTGTGTGGCTCCAACAGTCATTGCTTTTTGGGCTCTACTACTGGGTTTGTACAGAGACACTTGCAACATTAGTGAGTAACCAGTAATAACCTTGTAAGTTCTTAGTTGTTCACTGAACAAACTAAAAAGTGTCTCTGCAAAGAAAGCATTGCTAGGTATTACTAGCGTTTAGTATTTTTTACAGTATCCGTACACAGAAGGAGCGGATCTTCTATGGACCTGTTGTACCACAGACAGATGCAGCCTTGTTTCAACACTAGGATGTTCATCTACGACCCAGAGCAAGCTGAGGACTTCCTTAATTTGTCTAGGGTTTGTAAGCAGAAAGAATCACAAGTGTATTAGGGTGAGTTCTTCAGACTTGGAGTAAGGAACAAATCCCCAAAACCACACACCTGAAGAGGTAACTCAAAATGGTGGAAGTTGCAGATGTGACACTTCCTTCCTTGCACTGTCCAGTATTACACAGAGCTGCTTCCGAGCATGAAGCAATACATAGGGGAACCTGCTGAGCAGTGCCCTGGCCTTTGTTTGTCAAAGGAAATGCAGAAACTACAAGCCTAGTAGTGGTGCTAGCAAAAGGGAGATTCCCATCACCAGAGACACCTTCCAGAAAGAGTACCAAGAAGAGGAGCTGAGACCTCAGTGCTGTTTCTATGCTCCAGCCCATGTGGTGGTGGTTTCCTAAGTTACTTCTCCTAAGCTGTCTGATTCCAGGATCAGCCTGATGCCCCACAGCACTCCTAAGCCCCAAGTCCCTTAGTCAGTGCTGACCTCACAAATGGACCAAATCTATCCATCTCCCCAACTGAGGGCACTACAATCCTTCTAGAAATCACTCTGTACCGCTTTTGGACCAGTATCACTCAGGACATCATCTCAGAGGGCACAGAATACATGCAATTAGCCAGGAGAGGAACAAGATTTGATATTTCATCCTCACAGCTACGAAGTCATGTCTCTGAGTTCAAAAGCTTGGGAAACAAAGGTGTCTTCCCATCCCCACAGACATGTGCTTCCTGTGACAGAGACCCAGATGTCTTTATAGGGAGGGAAAGGCTTAGGAAACATACTTAAATGATTGTGGCAATAACAGACACTCATTCCTAAGGACATGCCAGTAGATAGGATCACTGGCTTATCAACTGAAGCAGTGGTTCTGTTCTAAACATTACTACTTCTCCTGTCTTCTAAGGACCTGTGAAATATTGCTGAGCCTCTTCTCATTAGCAAGGCACAGAATTCACTGGTTTTACTGGAGTTTGGCTTGTATGAAATTCCCTCTGTTCAACAGGTTATAGCCTTCATACTTACAGCTTCCTTGCAGATTTTGCTGTCCCCTGACAATGAAGCCACATTCTCCATTACTTCCAAGGCTCTATTCAAGTATCCAGGTGTCCACATCAGTGGCATTAGATTGTATACAGCTCTTAGCCCTTTATTCAGCTCCACTTTCCCTGTGATAAAAAAATACTTTAGTGTTAGTACTTCAACACTTGAGTCTTAACGGAATCCTTATGGATTGGCTCTGTTTTTTAGAAGTGACAGCAAGTGTCTGGCTTTTGTAGTAAAAACAACACACTCTTCTACAAAGCTACTCTGACAGAACTGCTATTACCTTATTTTATTGAGGTGCCTTCTTTTTGCCCAACTTCACAGCTATTACATGTAGCCTCTCCCCTCACCTAGAAATTTTGTCCAGACTGAAAAGAGGAAAAGTGGTCCGGTTTTCTCGCTGTCTGGCAGTTGTAACAGCAGCTCTGAGGAGGACGTCTAGAGATCTCAGACAAATGTCTCCTTAGCCTTCAGGGACTGACTGTGCAGCATGCGTGCACTAAATCTGAGGCTCTGGACTCACCTCTGTGGCCTTTATGGTCTACTCACACAAGTGTCATAGCCAGACTGTACAGTATTTACAGTACACTCTCTGGCTAACCATACAGCCTAGTACCCCTATTTCTGCTGGAGCTTCCTGAGAGGAAATATGGGAGACCTGCCAAAATGAAAATTTTCTTCTTGATTTAGGACATTCTGTGCAACAAGCTCTTCACTGAATTTAGCAGGACCTTTGATGCACAGCATCACTGAACATGAAACTCCAGCGTAACAGAGGAAATGTACATCACGTTGCAGTTTCTGAGTACTAATTTACTGTGATTGTCACTCTAAGGTTTTGATTTTGTCATTGTCAATGTAACAAATAATACCACTTCATTGTAGCTTACGAGAGTTGTATCCAAGCTCTCAATCTAATTTGCATTCTGGCTATAATGACACAAAACTTTGAAACACACCTTACTCTTCTTTACATGGAAGAGAACAGTTTAGGAAAGGCAAGGTAATAAGTGCACAGACAAAGCTCATGGACCATGGCTAAATTAAAATAGCTGAGGTGCTTGAGGCCACTCTGTGCCGGTAGACATCTTTCACTCTCTCAGAGGTCGGTTCTATCAGTGTTGGCAAGACTGTGGAATACGTGACATAACAGTAAATAGCTTTTGATCTACTGAATGTCAATGTCATGGAACAAGTACTACTGCTCACAGACAACAGCGAAGTGCATTTTTGAAATACAGCCACTATTCAACCAATCTATACAACATAAAAAACACTCCAAACTGAATGCCAGCGGGACGGCAAAGTCCCTATTTGTATCAGTAACTCCACTGAACAGCAAACCATAGCTCTATGGAGAATCCTGCTTTCAATTTAATTTTCACATTTACCCCCCTTTTGACTGAAAATTAGTTTTTTGTCTTACAGTCATGATAAATCCAAATCAGCATCCTAACTCTGCCACTACACATTGTATTTTGAGGCCACATTTTAAGAACAAGTCCACTTTTTATTACCCTCAATAAATTCTAGAATAAAAATACAATGCAGTAATGGAACAACTGCATAATCATAAATTTTACATTAAATAATTACTTTCAAGTAAATAATCGTACTGTAGAGAAGGACAAAACCTATTTGCACTATATTCCTCTAAAGGTTAGAGGAAATTCAAGAATTACTTACCTAATTCCCTCTTCCCCTTCCCTCCAATTCTGGATATACTCTGATCTAACTGCTCTTTAATAATGTAGCGTATCATTAGCAGTGAAGACTCCTTAACAGATACAGGATAAAGGCACTGCTATCTGCTGTTCACAACAGAGACATTACCTTTACAGTGAGTAGTAAATGTTCTAAACATAGTGTTTTTCAGGCTGTGTTCTCCAAACTTCTTGAGGTTTAAGGATTATTTTAAGAAGCTCACTAAGTAGAAAAAGAGTTTATTGTCCACAACCTTAAATATGTCTGAAGGAACTCTGTATTTTATTTTTTTTACATTTGTTGGTCCACAAACAAACCAACTCTACTGTTCTTTAAGAACATCTTCTTTCTTTCAGTTGCCAATCCAAACCTGCAGGGAGCCCTAAAAGAGGTTCTGAAGCTGTCTGATAAAGGGCATACCATTCAAATCAGTACTACCCTCCAGGCTTACAAAACAGGTTCGGTCTTAACTCTGAAATTGTTCCTTCTGCTATTTTTGCCTTTTTTTTTTTCCTTAGCCTTCTCCTTGATTACATTTTAATAAAGCAAAGATGCCAATTTAATTCAGCCACTGAAGACAAGAGAGAAAAGATGACTGAGAGGGAGGTAAAACTTACCAAGGAATGCATAGCCATACAGCTGGGAGCTAAAACCCACAGTGTTTGTTTGCTTTAGACCTGTAAGCACTAGTGATGCTCCAAGATTTCTCTCCTCTTCCCACTGCAAATAATATAAACTAAGTAAGCGTTCCTTGACAAACACAAACATAAAATGGCAGCAGTCAAAGACAGCACACGTGGCTTTCATCAGATGTCTTGGCAATAAAGTAAAGAATCATTGAACATGTCTAGTGTTCAGAGTTACAGTATGTATATCCTGAGGAATAGTACACATTATACTGAGGATCACCCCTCTTTCCAGAAGACTGTAAAATGTGAGTGGTTGAGATTTTCCATGGAAGTCAATAGTGCACCTCCTGCAGGACAGAGGGTTGCACTGATTTACACTGGCTCTGTCTCTGCCCTGTATGTCCCACCACATGCTTCAGGCTAACATTGCTGAAGAAAAAAATTACATGGCATCTGTGCTAGAGCAGCCTTCTTTTAAGTATGTGCTAAGATACATGCTCCACTATCCCTCACTGGAATAGGAAAATGCTGAGAGAAGAATATGCTGCTAATGCGTTGCTCTGAGTCCAAAAATCTGCACTGTGAAAAGAACATATGCAACTCACCAAGACCACTGTATGCCCCAGGATTAAAAGTACAGCTGTCTCTCCAGCTACAGAGAAGTACCAGATGTCTGAGCCAGACCACCAGTGATGGCTAAAGAAGGGCACCCAATCAGTAAGTACATTAAAACCACAAGAGTACTGTGAATTTTGTTTTGCTACGGGATAGTACAGTACATTTTTCAAGACCAGAGAAGCACAAACATCAATGATAAATGTCTCTTTACTGCAAGTGAAAGGAGGTGAACAACTCCCATTGCTAAGAAAATGAGGAAAAGGAAGGTATAAAAGGCAATAGATTGGAGGAATTCTGACTGTAACACATGGGGTTTGTGGCACGGTACTTCAGTGTCTTGTTTATTACCTTATGACCTGAAAAAAAAAAACCTGGAGAAAGGAAGAAGCCTTCTGAAAAATTCCCTGAGGTACAGTGAGTCTTAAAAAGCACAAAGGTTCTACCTTCTGGTTTAATGCATTATTTAGAGATGTCTTTTGAAGGTATGGCATTTTTTTGTGTCTCCATTCAGGTGCTACAAGAATTTGCATGTTATTGTCCGACACAAAATACTGTCACCTGACAGCCAGGCAAGGTATTTGCCTGACCCAGAAATGGGATACAAGGAGACAGGGCTGTTTCGTGCTGAATTCAGCACTCCAGCTGAATGTTACAGGAAAATCAAATGTAACCGGAAAAAACAGGGCTTTTAGTGGTCTAGGTTCTTTGGGAGCTAGCCCATTTGGCTCCAAGAGCTGGAGGAACTGCAAGAACTTAAAGTTAACACCTTTGCAGTGGAAGGTATCAATTATATTGATTGTCTGCAGCAGTCAAGGAGGAGACTTTCTGGGGAGAGCCAAGACCACTTAGGCTTTCAGTGGTGTTTACAACAGCAGAAAAATGGAAGCTCTCTATCACCAATGCTACACACACTAAGGACTAACACAGTTAGATTGCCCAAGATTCAGCTCTCAAAGATAAAAAACATTTCACCAGGCTGCTGGACCCTAAGCTATGGTCAAGGGCCTGTCTGCAACAGGACACTGGCTGACCTGTCTCACACCTTGGGAAAAGGGAATGGGATTTTTAGGAGCAGCTGAGCAGATCTCATAACTCTGTCTATCCCCACTTCTTAAATCAAACACAGAAAATTGGTACTGAGCATTATGAGGTGTTCAGTGGTACTCTGTATGGTGTATACATATACAAATATGGCTTATTGCTGTCTTTGGATGGGGTTACTTCAAAATGCATAGTAAATAAGTCACAGCTATATAAATACACTTGCCCTTAAGTGTGTCATACGACCATACCACCCTTGCTTGCATATTCAGCTTTCATGAAAATGCTACACGTACTGACAAGTGCTTGTCTTTGCACTGAGGATACACAAACATGGACAAACACAAAGGGAGAATCAGATTTTGGTCCCTCTGCTTTTCGTATACAAGTGATCAAGCATACTTTACTCCTGGGGAATGAAGAAGAATACAGAACAGGGCAAATGCACATCTGTTTTCTACAGTGAAAACTGAAATTACAATCCAGTTGAGTAAAACCTTAAGGCACCTGTAATATGCATTTTGGAAGATGCTTCATGTAAGACAAATGGAGGCTTCAAGCATTTTCCTTATGGATAACATGCTATTGAACGCTTGTGCCAAACTACATGAAAAGTAGCTGCCTGAAGTGACGGACATGGCAGGGCCCTTTGCTGATACCTAACTGAGACCCTTCTGCAAAGGTAGAATAATGCCTGTTCCAAGAGCCTGAACTGTCCTGTTGGCCTTAAGCAAGCAAGACGTGAATAAGAAACCCCTAATCCTTGGAGACAGAAGAGATGTAACAAATTTAGTTTTAAAACAAATACATACTAGAAACAATACACCCAAAGCCAAATGGGATAGTAAAAATCCTAGTGAAAATGCTTTATAATTCTGCAACATCCCCATTACCAAGCTCTAATGGTGAGGAATACTCACCTTAACAGGGTCCTATACAATAGGTGACACAGGTTTTCTGTGTTAACTCATAGAGGCCTCTCTGAACTGAACTGTCATTTCATAACCTTACAATGGGCATACACTACATCTGAAAATCCCAACACACCTTCCCTTTCAGACAAAGGAGCAAAAGAGGTGATAAGTTATTTGATGGCTTTCCTATTTTGTTGTTTCTTTTTTCTTTCTTCTGCAGTTGTAATAATAATGAAAAAAAAAAAGGAGTATTTATTTTTTCCAGGTAAACTTAGGGGAAATAAAATATATTCAAGACTGAATGCCCAACTGACTGCACCATGACACTTAGAAATGGAGGCTTTGTGTATCATTTTGAGTGTGGTCAGCTTACCGTATATTCAGATTTGATTGCCAAGTATTGGTATGAAACATAGAGAGAAAGAAGCTGTGTTGAGAATTCATCAAAACTTTCTTGCAGCATGATCTCTGTTACTACTGACATAGCATCTAAGGAGGAAAACAATACGTAATTAGCAAGTGCAGATTTCAACAGCTCCCTTTCGCACCCACTCACGTTCACTGATGCTTTATTGCTGTACTGTGTTTTGAAGTAGCTAGCGGGAAAGTTAAAGATTTCTTATGACTAGTAGTATAGAATTTGTCTTACTCACTTGGGTTATTCAAACAAACTGCAAGAGGGAAGAATGGGTTGAATAGCATGAGACCACAGCAAAGGAGCTTTCCAAACTCAGCTCTACACTCTTCAATTGGCTCTTCTTTGCTCAGCCCTTCAATCATTAACATTTTTTAAAAAAATCTCTAAAAATGACGACTCTGTTCTTGTGTTTAGATTACAAACAAGAGAAGACTGACTTAAATTCACTGCCGTTAAGGTGACAGGACAGTACAACGGAGCAGAAATGTTGTCACAGATCACCCACCGCACTCCCTGTATTCAGTAAACAGTGCTCTGGAGGAGCTCCACAGGGAGTTCCAGTGACACTCTCTGTCAGGAAGGACATTTTATTAAACAAAAGGCCTTGAGCCTGTCACAGAAAAGAGATATGAATGGAATAAGGGGGAATTCACAGATAAGGGGGCTATCAAAATAAAATAAATATTATGTATTAATTTGCCATTTTGCAAAACCTTCGTGATAAAAGCTATAGACAAGTCCTGCAATTGTACTGTCCCTTTCAGTTATTTGTTTTACAAGGGGTCGATCCAAAGAAAAGCTCACAAAAAAAGCAAGTCTACAGTACCAGAAAACCTGCAGTGAAATGAAAATCTTAAATATTTGTAATCAAACATGACATGATTATTAATCTCAACACTTAAACAATCAATTGTGAAAGACAGGCACCTCAACATGGCAATTCAGCATGCTGGCTCTCTCCAGTGACAGAAAGTCTAGACAAACAGTTTAGACATGTAGCTTTTTGAATAGCTAAATGTAGGTAAGATGAACTCTACCAACATGCATTTCAATTCTTATAATACTCTAATTGTCACTAATAACTCCTACGATGTCGTCAGCATGTAAGTCAGACTTGTAAAAACTGGACAAGTTGGTTTACATTTGGAATGGGATTAATCACTGTAGAAGCTGTGAATTGCACGTTTCAAAATTATATAATGAATAAAAACCCAACAGAAATGAGATATAAACATGCAAAGAAGTAGTTTAAAGGAAGGACAAGGCATGTTTTTAAGGTGACGTCAGAGAAAATATGGCTCAAAGTTTTTAGTTCAAAGAAAGGCTCTGCAGATATAAGAACATGCAACGAAGGATAAATAATTGGTACATATTTTCTTACCTTCATATTTCTTCTGCTTTATAAAACAATCCAACAAAATATTGAATGTAAAATTATCTGGGAAAATTCCATACTGAACCTGAAGAGAAGAAGGAAAAAAATAAACCATCAGCATGAAAATCTGCTGTTCAAATCTTCCCAAGCACAGCACTGCAGGTATCAGAAAGATCAGAACCATAGCACCGCACACTGCTGCAATGTGACAGTTAGTCAAGCAACACAAGGAGATTAGCATGGCTCCTGTGATGTAGGCTTTCTAGCTTTCCATGTACTGGATTTGTGTTGGTGTTTCATCTGAGCCTTCGGGACCAGGAGGGGCATTGCCTATCAGGTTTTTATGCCTCTCCTGCATCTAGCATGTTTCGGACACGAACACTGTTGAAAAACAAAAAGGTTCCTGGGAAAGAAGAGGAAATTAAAGCTGTAAAGAGCTTTACCTAAAATTCAAGTGCAACATTAATTTTTGTTTTGACAAAGAAATATCTGAACTTTAAACCACAGTCTACAGGACCTGGCTGCAATAGGAATTCCAGGTAAGCCACACTTACCTCAAAAAGCTGACCAAATATATTCATGGCTTTTCATTGTAAAAACTTACCTTGTTTTTTAACGTGTATAAGGCTTTGTCTTGTGCACCATATTTTAAGCACTGTCTGATCCAGCTGTGGATGGTCCAGTCTCTCAAGTACCAGCAATTTGGACTATGCCGAAACCTAAAGGATAATAAACGGTCCAAGTGACAATATGACTCTTGGTTATCACAGAAACAAATTCTGTGATCAACAAACTATGAGTTTCAGAACCCTCGTCTTCCATGATCTTAAATATAAATCTGTCTGTATTTGACTTTGCAGTAAACCATTGCCCTTCAAAGAGCTCCAGCTAGCCCTTTCAAGTAAGAGAAACAAATTTTGATACACTTTAACAGTGTGTACGAAGGGGGAATCTGACCTTTTCACAAATGCACAATATTTTAAACATCTCACTTTCCAGAAAGCCTACTGGTTTTCCCCTGAAAAGATGAACACCATAAAATAATAGCTTGGTATATTTATGCAGGCCAACTGAGATTGCTATAAACACTATAGTACTTTTTAACCTTGTCCTTCTGATCTAGTCAAAGAGCAACACCAGTCCATGACCGATGAAATCAGCAATTATCAGAGTTACACCAAAATACAACTGGGTCTGAACCTTTGGAGCTTGTGTTATCTGGTGTCTTCCACCCTCTCTAATTCATGTCTAACTTCAACTACTTAAGAACTCACTGTGCCTCAGCACAGGCCATCCCTGGGCTGCTGCAGGCTTCATTTGCTTTAGAAATGCTTTATCAGTGAGGCATGCCTCATGCAAGGGGAAACTGCTGGACAGCCCTCCTGTGCCCCCTTGCACCAGCTGCCTTGTTCCAAACAGATGTTTCTCTAACCTGTTCTGAGACACCTCATGCCATGGCTTCAGCAGTCTTCCCAGGCAACCTACTCCAGTGCTCTATCAATTCGTAAAATTAAATACTTTTAAGTTCAGGCTCTTTTATTTCATCATTATTCAGATATTTACACTTTGCTCTGTATTTGGAGAAGTGGTGACAGAAAGTATAGGGGACTTTCCCTTTGGCAAAGACTCAAAACCCATTGAATCCAGTGGTAGCAGCTGCTGCCTTAGTCCTGGGCTGAATTTCACAGCCCAGTGTGAAGAGATGCACGCAACCTTTCCCAATTCAAATTGTATGTATGAAAAATGGGCTCAGTCCCCAGCACAGGAGTGACTGCCACTTCCTGTAGAAAATGCCAATGACTGAGCTGGGCTCATGTGCAGATGCTTGCAGCCTCAAGCCAAGCTGCAGCACCATTTAGAGGCAGGGCTGGCTCTTCCATCTGAGTGAGCATGCTTTCCAGAACATTTATCAGATTAATGTGGCCACCAAGTCTCTTTCCTCCTCACTGAATCTCTGCGTATTGCATCCCACAGATGAGGGCTACACAGATGACCAAACCTGGAAAAGTACTGCAGCCTAGAGAGCCTTCAGAACGCAGAAGACATCCATGCCAAAAGCAGAACTAAACAACTACACAAAGTCTAAATATACAGTTTTGTAAGTGGCACACGAAATCTCCCCATTAAATTAGAATTTAACAGAAAAAGAAATGCATGCTTTGAATATTAAATTACAAACATCCATTTTGTTGCTCCAATTGCTTTCCATTTTCTTCCCTCTGGAGTTCAAATATTGGGAACAGCAAGAACGTGTATTTGCTTTCATTAAAGTCCTGTTTCAATAAAGCTTACAGAAAGCATCAATTACAGGCATTTCGATTTAATCATATTTTGATGAAACAATTATCTAATTGCTACAGATTGTTTCACCAGCCATTAAAGACGGGTCAGAGTGCAACAGCAGCACCCAGCAATAAAACTGCCAGCATCTTTTGAAGTTGCTTCATTAAATGGTTAATATTGTTTCACAAGTGGAAAACAACTGACTTGTCTTATAAGATGACACTGATGCTCTCAAAGACTTAGGCCTTTCTTTTGATACAATCTTTGGCATCCTTCCTACTAATTAGTTACACAGGAGGGAAGCAAACATAAAAAAAAAAAAAAACCCAAACAAACCAAAGGTTTAAATGGGTTTGAATATTCACCTTTTTGCAGAGCTGTATTTATTCTCTTGAGTACACCACAGAGGGAGCACTCCAATAACTCCTGCACCTCGGGAATGCTACAGCCTACTGTAATAATGAAATGCTTCTAGGTTTCAGAGTCAAATTGCACTTGGACAGTAAAAGGCCTAACAGGGATGCAATAAGGTCTAGAAACAGGATGAAACTGATCCTCAATCAACAGAAGTTTTTTGAATTGATATGCACAAATTCAGAGGCATGTTACAAAAAGTCTTTCAAAAAAAGTCTTTGCATGAGCTTTGTAAGACAGGCACTGATGTGAGTGTGTGTGTGTGTATGGACAACCACAGGACCTATGAGATATAATCACTGCATGTTACTATTAAGATCTTTATGTTTGGACCAGGTCTCCACTGTGCTAGGTACTATGCAAATAAAAAGCAAACAGCTTCACAGCCAAAGAATTTTCTAGTTAATCCTAATAATTAATTACAAAACAGTTGCCTGGGAGTGAGTGAGGGGACTGGTGCCAAAATTTTTCTGTCTCCATGTCAACAAGAATGCAATACATATGTGTGTACATGATCCCTCAACACTACACACTTCCATTAACACATGATGTGGTAGAAGGAGAATTGGAAGTGAAAGGGAAGGAGGTACGCTGCAATCTTTAATTGTTTCTGATCCATATAATGTTGGGATAAGCTCTGTCTCTATTCTACTAGCTGAGAAGGGAAGCCAACAGAGTATCTGTTTTTACAGCTAACCTAGACAAACGAACCAAAAGTTGTGGCAGACATTTTTATTTGAAAGGGAATCAGGGAAAAGAGGAGATTGCTGGTCATTTTGACAAGCATCAACATCTTCCTCCTTTCTCCTCCACGAAACACAAACCAGGATATAATTAAGCAAGGCAATATGTTCAGGGACAGATGAAAAGACAGAAGGAATCTAAAACTACAGAAAGCAGAGGATTCAGAGTGAATTAAATAAAGGAAGCCTCTAGCAACTGCTGTGTGTTTAATGGAAAGACCAGGATGTTATCTTGCAGATGTCTGCTGCTGAAACTCATTTTTCTGAGAACTAATAAAAACCTGAGAAGCACAAGATTCTTATAATGCATTCAGAAAAGTCAAGGGGAAGCATCCATACAGTATTGAGGGAGCTCCCTGTTGGTACACTTCAATATTAATTACTGAAGAATCAATATGGTCATCCTTCTAGTCATTGAACTGAGAACATCTGTCCCCACAAGGACAAGAGAAGTATCTGTAAGACAAGGAGGTCCTGAAATTCAAGGTCATTCAAGGTCATTGTAAATCTAACAGCATACAGTGCAATGGTACTAGAATTCCCCTTATTTTGGAAAATTGAATGATGCAGTCCAGAAACTTGATTTTCATTAAACCATTGCTTTGTACTTGCAAAACTATTATAACTTGGAAGAGATACACTGAGTGTACAGCCTCAGCACAAGGCAACCAGAACATTTTTAGCCAAGCAAGCGCACACTCTCTCTTGCTCACAAACTGGTCAGCACATTGGGCTAAGAATACATTTTTAGTTTACCAATTTCCTGCACAAGACCCTGTTGTTCATTATTTACAACAGTGCTGAAGTACTCACGCTGTGTTAAAGAAACTGAACAATGGAAAAGTTTATTAGATACTGAGTGTGCTTTATGGAGTATCCTACTAATACAGCAAGCATGACTTACTTCTATTGGTGCCCTGCCACAGTGCAGAAAAGCCGAGTTGCTTCCGTTTATTTATTTTAAATGGTCTTTCATACTTGTTTGGTGCCATCAAGTGGTGATGCACTCTAGTGCTGCTTTCACATAGCTTGTATTCTCAAGGGAAGTAATACAGCAACCCTGAGAGAAAACAGAAGCACCAAGATGCTGGACTGTATTCTTTCACCCAGATCTGGTAGAGGGGAGTTCATTGCTTTGGGGGCAGTCACAAATGAAGAAGGTGATGAAGGAAAATTTGCTGATTACAGAAGAGCAAGTGCTACAGAAGTAATATACTACCAGGAACAGCTCTGCTGTATGGAGGGAAAGCCAGCTCAGCAGATCTGTTCTAATTCTTTGCTAAGCTGATCAGAAGCTCCCATTTTATACCCTGGGACTTTCTCAAGGGTCCTCGTACTGCCAGAGGCTATCCTTGTATAATACCCTATTTTTTCTTTTTTCCCTATCTGGGAAACAGGAAGAAGAGTCCCCTTCCTTTCTCCATCTTCATCTCACCTAATGAGAAAGTATTTTGTAATGATCTTGTCGTGGTTTAACCCCAGCCAGCAGCTAAGCACCACGCAGCCGCTCACTCACTCCCCCCCCACCCAGTGGGATGGGGGAGAAAATCGGGAAAAGAAGCAAATCCACGGGTTGAGATAAGAACAGTTTAATAGAACAGAAAAGAAGAAACGAATAATGATAATGATAACACTAATAAAATGACAACAGCAATAATGAAAGGATTGGAATGTACAAATGATACACAGTGTAATTGCTCACCACCCGCCGACCGGCACCCAGCTAGTCCCCGAGCGGCGATTCCCCGCCCCCACTTCCCAGTTCCTATACTGGATGGGACGTCACATGGTATGGAATACCCTGTTGGCCAGTTTGGGTCAGGTGCCCTGGCTGTGTCCTGTGCCAACTTCTTGTGCCCCTCCAGCTTTCTCGCTGGCTGGGCATGAGAAGCTGAAAAATCCTTGACATTAGTCTAAACACTACTAGCAGCAACTGAAAACATCGGTGTTATCAACATTCTTCACATACTGAACTCAAAACATAGCACCGTACCAGCTACTAGGAAGACAGTTAACTCTATTCCAGCTGAAACTAGGACAGATCTACACACCCAGTGCACACAACTGTATGATCTCTTAGGCCTCCAGATTCCTTCAAGACTTTCTAAATTTCACCTGCATTTTGCTTTGCTAATTGTGCATTACCATACATAAAAGAAATCCTTAAATAAAACCTCTTGTACTACAATGTTCATCTCTGATGATGCTGTATATAGAGATGCTGTATGCTTTAGAGATTCCTGTAGCATCTTCTGCCACATTGCAAGGATGTGGAGGTAGTAACAACAGAAGGACACTGAGCAATCTCCTTTCTTTCATTATTTCTAATGTACATCATTTAGATGTGTTATTGTGCTTTCCTCAGAGTTAAAACCAAAAAGATTTCTTATGTTGCTAGTCCCGTTGTAGGATCTAGTCCAGGAAGGAAGGAACCTACCTAGTGACAGTCACTGTAATAAATTTCTTCCACCTATACTTCAGATCTCTCTTACTTCTTTTAGAACTAGACAGAAATAAGGGTTTGTATGTTCATTTGCTTTAATCAGGAGGGGACAGTGCCAGATTTCTTCTCATCCACTTAAAATTCTAAAAAGTCCTGAAGCAAAATGCAGGAGACTTAAAATGAATAAGTATCGTAAGAAATGTCTCTGCGAGCCAGGAATAAGTTTTCTCAATGGAATGAATCCAAAGCCACTCTACATTTTACACAAGTCATACAGGGCTGTGAAGCTCCTTGGCAATGCCATGTTTTTTCTTCCTAGGCACATTTTTTAAGCTGCAGTGCATAATGACCAAATGGATTCCAGGCAGGCTTAGCTTAGAAACTGGAAGGCTGAGGAAACGTCACCCAAAACTCTCCCTTTGTTTGTCATTTCAAGCCACAGGCCTTGGGAAAAATTGTCTGCATTTTAAATGGACCCAGAGGCATTGCTCATGTGTCAGTGTCAAAGGCAACAGCCCTGAAAAAAATCTTTGTTGATTGAAATTTCCTTTTAAACATGGACAAAACTTTATTTTTCCATCTCTTCTTTGCCGGCATCATAGCCTTCACCCTTCTTTGTATGCATCCTTTTAAAAATTCACGTATAAACGTATCAGTCCTATAGGAAATACCTCATGCATTAACTGCCTGCACTCAAGTAAAACAGAGGGAACACTTCCCTTTTGTGTTGAAATAAAACACTGAACTAGCATACGTAGTATAAGAAATCAATTACCAAGAGCAGTAACAGGACAGATTTAAAAAAATAGACGAGTCAACTATAACAGAGGATAGTCTAATGCTGAGGCAGAATTGTACCTACACAAGAAGAGAAGCAGTTTGCGGACTCGCTGAAGAAAGCTCACATTCAGCCCTTATTCTGTTTTGATTTTTTATTGACTTTCCCTGATCTTTGATTTTAAACTAATTTAGCTCTTGATTGCTTTGAACATAAAATTAATTCTTCTAAATTAGGCTCGCTCCACCTCCACATGAATGCATTATTTCTTGCACAGCATCTTTTGTTCAGGAGTTGCACAGAGCTCTACCACCACTGATGAATGCGGCCTCAAAACAGGCCTAAATGATCAAGTTTTAGATATGGACAAACTATGGTACAGAAGCATAGTCAAACATCAAGGCTGAACAGGAGACTTGAAAGAATATTTTTAGTATCAAGTCTTGCTTTCCAGTTATATCACATTCAGCTTTCATTTCTGTCTATCCCAATGTCACAGGTTTACCTGTTTCTTAACCCTTAAGCTTGGTAAAAGGACCAGATCTGGGAGAGGAGATATTTTGGGTAGAAGTACATACTATGCAGTCATTTAGGAAGTCTCAGAATATCAACCTGGTAACCACCTTATCCTAACAACTGCAGGGACAGAATTCACCATTCAGCAGTCTCAGAGTAGCTATTGCCTTGCTCAAAACCACAATCCTGCACAGAAAGCTCATCTTTGCAAAGTCTCTTTCTAACAATGACTATCACATACAGCAATCAACCATACAGTGGCTAGGATCTTGTTTACCCTTTACTGACCTAGCTAGTTTGACAGCCAGTTATTAGAGTTGATTAACAAATGACAAGCTGAATTTCTGATACAACAAGCATTTCTGCCCATTGTTGTCAACCTCTTATATCACTAAATGCTCTTCTTCCTTTTGATGGAGTTAAGGCACCTTTGTGAGTAAAACAGAAGGAACAGCCTTAAGTTAAAAAGAAAAAATAGTATCATCAAATAGTTGCAAAATCCTAGATAAATGTTATAAATTTCAAAACAACATATTACAGCAGCACAAAAGAAATGCTTTGCTTATACATAAATAGACGTAAGAACCACCACAAAAGAAACAGTAACAGCAACAGATCCAGAGCCTACAGCAAAGTCTGACAGAATTTATTGGGATTCCTGGCTCTGAAAAGTAACTTATTTATTTATCTGTCCCTTATCAACATGCAGTGAACATAACAGAACTGCAGCGGAGCAGGTCTTCCAACCTTCTGCCACTAGGTTACACCAGGCAGCCTTGAGCCCCTCTAGAATCATTTGCAAAGCACAGAGAGGAGGAATGCTTCAGACAACTCGATCAGCTTAAGTATCCCACATGCTCACCTTGAATGCCTTCAACCTTTATACTGATTAGTTCATAACCAGACTGAAAAAGCAAAGCCCAGGCTCAAACAACATACTGCTTCTCAGTACACTCTTTGTCCCTGGGAAAACTCTTCCAGGCTGTTAAACGTGTTTCCTAAAAAGCTCCTGTAGCCATGTAGATTCAAAGTACTCCAGAACTATGCACTCCCCGGCAGGACACCAATGGAACTTCACTTCCCCAAAGAACATCAGTTAAGATTTCTTCTGTATCAGCTTGGTTGAAGGTGCTCTGTATGACTCACCCTGACATAATAGGACATCGGTCACAGGCCTTGTCTAGCTAGAAACTAAAGGACTTAACATTTAAATATCCAGTATCAACATGGTTCCTTCTTCTAAATATAGTATTTAAAGAAGACAGGTTAAAGGGAAGGTCGTCAGCTAGCTCACTAAAGCTAAAACTGGCCATTTGGGTATCCCCAGCGTGACCGGTAGAGAAAACAACATTGTGATGGTACAAATACTGCTACCGAGAAAAGGTAGTGGTGCCCAGTTCAGTTTCATGCAGAAAATAAAACCGGGCCATTTAATCAACACTCAGAAGTTTTATTTCAAATGCAAACTATGAAACGAGCAACCCCCCTTTTTGGCTTTACTCCTTTACGGTCAAGACGGAATGATGAGGTGAACAGCACGGGAGATTTGCTTCACTTTGTGCTGCTTAGAGATATATCCCCAATGACAGAAACCAAATATACAGACACTTCCATATAGTACTTCTATTTTTCTCCTTCACCTGGGATAACAGAGTGTCTTGTTACCCAACTTCCTTCACCTCTCCCACCCCTTTTGGAAAAGACAGGCAGGAAAATCAGATTTTTCTTCTCATCACACATAAAGAATCTGTACCACTTTCACCATAAAGCTGAAATTCACTCAAAGGGCAAGAGTTAACAAGAAAAAGTCTTGTCATAATAATAACAAGAATAAAAAGCCCAACATTTCCCCAAACTATTGACTGTAAAGGACACAGCTCCTAGAATTTCTCTCTGTTAAAAATACTTCTGGTCTTACAGCTGCAATGACTGGTTTTGAATATAAATGCCATTAATAATCTAGTGACTGAATAGAGTATCATAGGCTGAGGAAAACACGGGAATGATGGGGTGAGCTGTTGCTATAGTGATCCTGATAAGACATTCTCTAGTGCCTTTCCTTGTCCCCATGCAACCACATAAAGTCTAATTTAAACCAACTCTTTCATTAATTATATCTTTTCCTGGTATCCTGGCATACAAAAACAGAGAAAGAGAAATTAAGAACTGTACAACACACTACATTTCTTGCTTTGAGGAGATTGTTGAATCTCAGAAATTTTGAAGTGTGTCAGGCTAAAACTTACTGTATTAAAGCTCAACAAAGGGTCAGTTCTGCTGGAATCTTTACTTATATCTCTGAAAACTGATTAACACAAAGGCCGTAAAAAATGGCATATATAAGTAAAGTACTGATTTGATTGTTACCTTTTTACTAGCCCAGCTATGCCTGTCATTACTTCAATTAATTCTCCACCTGTCTGAAAGCTGGTACACAAGTTATCAACTAGATTAATTTTTCAAAATGAAAAAGAAATGTTAGTGAAAGCCTGCTTGTAATTTGTAATTGCTGAAATCACCTTTGTAGCTGGCTCACTTTGCAGAGTGAGAGAGATCCCCTGCTAAAGACTGCCAGAAAGTCAGTTTCTAGCAGAAAGCTAGTTCCCACTAGCTGCTTATCAGAGTAAGTTTAAAACCTTCTGGGTACCAAATAGTATCTACATCATGGACTTTCTTCAACCAGGACTATCTGTAAGATTATGTGATTTTAGGGAATAAATTGCTTCAAAGCTAGTTAGAAGTTTAATTTTAAAAAATAAATAAATTACTGCAGATGCTTTAGAAAACCTCCATCTTTTAGCCATCAACTATTGCAGGGACGCCACAGCAAAGCCTGCATTCCAGTAACCATTAACCAACCTAGATAGAGATGTAGCACCAAAGGCTTTTCAAGCTGCTTAGACAGCGATTCCAACTTTTGTAATTGTTCATTCAGTGTCAGAGGGAACTGAATCAGAGTTAGGACCAGAGTTCAGGAGTTTCTGCCTTCTAGTGCTAAGCTTCAAACTATGACAGTACACCCCTTTCACGTTATATTAAAAAGGAACACTTTATGGGTATGCCTAAAAACCACTGTCAACAAAAGCCAATAGTGACTTCTTATTATAAAAGCAGGCAAAAACTTCAGACTGTAGGTAGACATTGCTATTACAGTATTTGCAAACAGCAACTTTTTAACAGTGCCTAATAAGCAGCCTAAATTTAACCTGAGACAAAATTAACATAATTTTTACAGAGACCTAATTCGCTGAGAGCTGGAGTCCACATTGTAACTATGATGCATTTTCCATTTATTCTACTCAAATTTTTTATGCTTCACAAAAAAATCTCCCAGAAATATATCACACACTATCTTCAAACTACTGTTAACATTACACTGACTGACACAACCCTCGACACTTTTCAGTTTGATCACAGTTGAACTTGCACAGATTACAAGCGATGTATACCTCTGGCTTGAGTATCAAAGCCGGCAATACAGAAGCATATGAGCCAAACCGTTTATTCTGCAAAGTTGCTCAGTTTCACACCACATGCAACCTAAGCAAAAAGGAGGCACTGGCAAGAGAGTGCTGCAGGAATACAAATACTGAATGGATCTTGGTAGCCAACTTAAGCAAGGAAGGAGCCAAACCTTACATTTGCTGCCAAAGACTTCAAAAACTGGATTTGCACAGACCAGGTTTTACCTTTTCAGATTTGCTGCCATAGTCCCACAGTTCAAGTTAACCTAATTTTGACCTACTACCTACGCGCTCTTCATTCTTCACCGCTAGAGCCTGATTTCCTTGTGCATTGCTGTCCTTCTACACCCCACGAGCAAAAGGGAGGCAGAGCTACATGGTAAGCTTTCAGGGTAAACAAGTAAGGTTTTCATATGAAGCATAAACACCTGCAACAAAGGGGACAGAACACCTGATGCTCACCTCTAGTTTCAACCACAGTGCTGTCAAAAAGGCAACCATTTCCAAAAAGTAAACCATAGGTGCATAGGCAGGTCTTGGCTACTGGGCAGTCCACCATAAATCCATCTACATTTCATGTCACGTCTTAATGAGCAACAGCTTACTGATTTTTTTTTTGTTCTTTCATCCACGCACTTTCCTCAGAAAAATATTTTTTGCAATGAAAAACAAAAATCGAGTCCTTCATGATATATTTTTAACCGTTCCCTAACCACAGTAAGTTAGCCAATCATAGTACTTCAGAGGCTACCTTCTATTTAGCATATGTCTTAGTGTATCTAACTTCTTCCAAGCCTAATGGCACAGAAATGTCCTTTATTCCATTGTGTATGATGTCAAGCACATGGACCAATAAGCAAATCAAGGATAAACATAGCAAAACCAACTCAAGCATTTGCCAGGCAGTTTGAAATTTGTGGACTCTTACCAGCTTTGGGAATGTTTTACTCTTATTCTTTTCAGAAAAATACCATACTGTCAAATCAGTTATTTAAAGAGAGAGACAGTAGGTACCTCACTTTAAGTACTGCATGTACTGTAGGACAAATGTTCCCTTGCTTAGGTAGGTACAAGCTGTGCAGTAAAATGAGGTTGTGCTACTCAAAACAGGCAGAGAATTTCAAAATGCAAAGGGGTATTTTGTAGTTCCTCCCCTTTTGAGACAGGAATACAGCCAAGACTGTTAGTTATAAATATAACCCACTACTGGCTTTGCTTCTGCTGATGAGCATCAGTGCATGGTGCAAGGCCAGGACGACCTGCCAGTTTGCCTTGTAGCAGTGCCCCACTCAGATCTTGTATTCAGGGTCCAAACTGACATTTACAAGCATCCAGTTCTCCAGGGCACTCACAGTATAGCAGGCTTATATGTGTCATGTTACCCACTGCACAGGAGAACAGAGAAGACAGAAGAGGGGGAAAACACTATAACTATATGCAATTACGTACCAGATGTGTTTCAGTCTGGCTATTTTTATTTAATTCCTCCAAAGAATGATGACTTTCAAAACAACACAATAGTATCTTACATAAAATGAACTTGCTGCTTTATGATTTAACCTGGACAAGGGAAACTCGGCGAAAAGGTGCAATCACTGCAGGACACTAACTTCCATGGAAGACAAAAAAAGAAACCCCTTTGCAGAGAAAGCAGAGTGTACCACCCCTGCTGCGAATGCTCCTCTGTCATGGTGTCACAGTAGCTGCTATACCTTGCCCAACCCCAGTTACAAGCACCAGCAGCCAGTCTGGTTTGTCAGAGCTTTGGCACAGGCAGTGTAGGCAAGGGAGGGAGTTGGGTTGTCCATTTTATTCCCAGCTGTCTGCTGCCATAGGCCATCTATTTTGCTTGTGGCTGGATTTAGCCCTGCTCTGCTCACTCCCTAAAGGAACTAAGTAGAAAGTGGCTGATCAGACTGAAGAAAGGAGTATTTTTCCCCTTTGTTAAATGAAAACAGTAGTGAAAGAGGAGAGATCAGAATTAAATAAATTACAATTTAAAGAGGATGATCATAAAGTTGACTCTAGAGATTAAAGCCAGCTTTATATCCACACCAATTCTTAGAAAAAGATATTACTCATAAAGGTGCAAATCTGCTTGCAAAGCCAGCTGCCTAAATCCATGTGCTTTCAGCTTGACAAGCTCTACAGTGGAGGAGGGGATCAAAATCCCCATTCATTTTTCAGCAAGAGAAAGAAGGAATGTTTATTGTGTCTATACTTACAGCTGAGAAAACAGGAGTTTCCACCAGCTGCTCTCTTGTATACCCCTTTCCAATTTTAACAACAAACCCAATAAATTATTCTTTGTTGGCTGTTTAAATGCGTCCTGAACTAGATCCTCAGTCAAATCCTCACCTGGTCCAAGGAGAAAACGCATGGTTCCCCCAGTTACCAGGAATCTGCCTCAGTCCGCTGAGGACCTGGCATACCACACATGCGCATGGATCATTAATTAGACTAAAGCTGGGAGGCAAGGACAACTCCAGCACCTTTCAAGGATGTGCAGCCCAGTGTCCCACAAAATCTGTCACGCTGGTGAAGATGGAAACCAACTGCTGAGAGCTGCCACAGCATTATTCCTGAAATGACCAACTCCACATTTAACAGAGCCCCTCAGGCTTTCAAACTGATGTAGCAAAGGGGAGACAGGGAGGCTGCTGAAAAGCCTGGGGACATTCTCCTTCAGGGACAGGGGACAGCCAGGATCTTAGGAAATAGGTAAGGGGATACCATCAGCTGATAGGAGGGACTTGGGCTTCTATCCAAGCTTCTCAAGCCTCATCCTGTCCTACTCCCCCCCCCACCCCCCCCCCCCCAAAAAAAAAAAAGAGTAAGGAAGGGATTATTCTGCCTAGGAACCAAAGATTTACCAAGTAAAGGACAGAAATAGAAAAAGAGGTAACAGGCACTCTGCCAGAAGAACAGTCACAGGTAGCTGAGCAGAGTGACTGGAGTGCTTGGCACAGAGAAGTACTGAAAATGCAACTGGCCTCATTCCAGCAGACAGTATAGATACGTTATCTGGAGCATGCAGCTTTAAAAATAGCTATTAAACCAGCATTAAAACAACCCCTCCTCAAAAAAACCCCACCCAAAGTAGGCACCCCGAATAACAGGTTTTTTCACTTTGCTACTGGGCATCTTACATTCACAAATTTGCACCTTAATTTCCCATTTCTGGAAAACACAGAGAGAAATAACCTCAGATATCACCCCAGGAAAATTTTAAACTATGACCTTTTCTTATCAGTACCTCTATTCAATTACAGCAAAGCATTGTTTTGTGGGTCTGTTTGTAATAAAAGCTTCTTCTTTCCTTAGGGAGTAGAACACTTTTTCACAGGCATGAATGTATATGCAGAAATAAGCAGCCATACAAGTTGAATAAATGCACCTGCTTATTTTCATTTTTGTTCTGCACTCTAATGTTTTTGGACATTTCTAAAGATGGAAGTACATATTTAGAAAAAATGAACCATTGAAATCACGCAACGTAAGCTAGCTTTTCAAGTTTCTTTGTTACTGGAGCCAAAAAGAAACCTACAGCTTGATGGATATAATCAGGTAATTTCCTAAACGTCTCAATAACTAATGGCTGACCAAACATTTTGAGTCCTACAAAAGCATAAACATCTATTTCTGTAAATAAAAACAGCCAGCTATTTGAAAATTAACATTCCCAATCATTTATAAGCTAAAGAAAGATGTATGCTAAAGTAGGTCTCTCTCCTCCCTGTCACAGTAATTTTGATTTTGTTGTAACCATTTTGTCTATAATGGTGTATAATAAAACAAAAGAAGATCAGACCTGTACCTATGGTGCATTATTTCATCCCTTATCATGGTCATTTTAATGTTCTTTCCATTTCCAAAGGCTTTTACCTTCTGGAAACACATCACATCTGCTAGCTGTTACTACATACTCTGCAGCAACATGCATCAAAACCACAGATATTCTCAGAGCACAACACAACAGATACTCTACTGGATCATATTACTAAGTTGAATGTCTTCACTGTTACCAACAAAGCACAGAACACTTTTCTTGACTACTAGGAAGTCCAAGAAGATGGTGTAGGCCTTTTTCACATGCTTGATCAGACTGCGTTCATCTTACATGCCCCGTGGAACACAGCAAGCTTATATACCATGATTTGTTTAAAATTAAGAACATATGGATTTTTCCTTGTATACAGTAAAACGAAGGGAAGTTCTCACTGAAAATGCACGAGCCTTATATTTCCTATGTTGGCTGAGGTAACACAGGAAAAAATACTTCAGTGCCT
The DNA here is from genome assembly GCF_900496995.4 of Aquila chrysaetos chrysaetos. NCBI lineage: Eukaryota > Metazoa > Chordata > Aves > Accipitriformes > Accipitridae > Aquila > Aquila chrysaetos. Next base: position 59,051,929 of record NC_044030.1, read on the forward strand.
TTGTCCTTCTCTCCATTAGTCTGCACTATAAAACCAGCACATGACTTGTCATCATTCAACCATTCTGACAATCTTCTCAGTAAAGGTGGTGCAGAATGGGAATTCTCATGCAGTGGAATGTCAGAGAGGTGCTTTGTTTCCAGCTCTGCTTCCATGCACCCTGCAAGTGCTGATACTGTTTCCACAGTAGAAAAACAACAGTGTCATGAAACTGCCCGTTTAGGTATTACTAGCATTCATATTAGTCTCCTGGAGAAACTTTTCTTCAAACATTGTAAAGAAAAAAAAACAATAGAAAGACAGATAAACACAAATCCCTTTCCATCCACTGCTAAGCTACAGTGTAATATGGCATAGAATGTTTCAAATCATTTCACATTCTTAGCCGATCTCCAGTCCTACTTTCTTGTAAGCATTACTTTTAGTTACAAACAAGAAAAACAAAACAGAAAATCCTGAGTAAACCTAGGTAAGTGGATCAGCTTTATAACATGTACGTTCAGCCCAAGATGTATTTGCAATTTAACAACTGTGGCAGGCTATACAACTCCTATATCCAATATCAGGACACTAGAGAGTCAACACTACTTTCTGCGTATCTTTCCTCTCCAGCTCCTACATTAAATTTTTCCAGAATAAAACTGACAAAGTCAAAACAATGTCCAAGCTCTAAATACTCAACCTGTTCTTAAAAATCCATTTTCAATAAAATACTTGTCTTCATCTTACCAGAAGCTCATCCACAGTTGCTTGCACAGTCCATCTAAGCCATGAACACCCTAATTCACCCCACAGAAAACCATCACTAATGGCAATAAATCAGCACCATAACTTACCTCATAAATAGCCTTTACTCTCTCTTTTACTACTGATTACATTAAAATAATCACAACCACTGACATTCCTAAGAAATTTTCTGCCTGATCTGGAAGCCTTTTGACTTTGTACTTATTCCTCTGTCTTGTGACATTAAAACTGTTCAGCATTTTGAGTACATGCTGGTTGCAATAGGACAAAAACCTGTATTTCCCAAAGTATAGGATAAATACCTTCCCATTTTTAGCCTATTTTGTTATTTTATACATAATGTGTGAAGATGGATGAAGTTAAAATGGCCTAACATTTTCATTTGAATGGCTACCCCTGGTTTTGCTCAGACCACAATTCAGTGCTACTTAGCACTGTGACTCAGTCAGCTAAAGCTAACAAAAAATTAACAGAATTTCTATTTGAAACAAGCTGCTTACAAAAAAACCCACCTGAATTCAACAAGTTGAACTAAGTATCTTTTTTCCCTCAAGAAACATATTTTACAACATATTTATCCAGCAGGATACCACAGACTGGAGAAAGTTACTAGCTAAGCAACTGAAACCAGGATTTTTAATGACTGTTGCCCCTTCTACAGCTGCAATCATAATATATTCCTTATTCTCCTGTGTTATGTTTAGTTCAGCTCAATGAATAACTTGTGACTGAAAACAGCAGGAATGCATGCTTACCCCTTCTAAATAAGAGAGAAATAAGAACTGGCACCTACAAATACTAAAATCCCGACATCTTGAGAATCTGTTAATTTCACCAAATGAAAACAAGATTTCCTGGAGTTGCTAAGTTTTAAAACATGTTCTGATAAATGCTTTCCATATTCTATCTAATATAATTAATGTTTACATAATCATTAAAATCTGTACATTTGCAGAAAAGTAATACTTTCATTCAAGTTTCCTTCTCAAGAGAGTTGTCCACATCAATGAAAAACAGCACTCTGGTAAACACTTCTCTCTTTTTTTAAAGATAATCAAATACGTAAATTAAACGTGCAAATAAATACCTGTCAACCTTGTAAGTACCTACACGAGACTGCCTCCTCGCTCAGTAAAAAAATAGTTCCAAATTTAGTACAGTCATTCCAAAGAAAATAAAATGGTTTAAAGGGTTACCAGAAAACAACCATAAGGCTTTCTTTAGAAAGATAAATAAAATTATAAACATGAAACATGATTAAAGTCTTTTACTTAAACTAAGGTTTCTTGCTTGCTGATTTAAACTGAGATCAAATTCAACAATTCAAATAATTCTAACTGTAATCAACCTATCTGTAATAAGACAGCTCAGGTCTACAGCATGTCAAGATTATTCCTTAACAATGTAGTTTTTCATTATTTTTTCTGCTGTATTTATTTTGAGTCAAAAAGGAATAAATGCTGCACCATAAAGGAATGATTTAGGCTGATGGATACAATAACAACAAAGTTAGCAGTTCCCAAAGAAGGGATCATGGCAGCTCTAGGTATGGTTGTAAGCCTAATAAAAATTCAGGTTTTTATCCTAGTAGTTGTCATCTTCAACATTACTTAAAGGGAAAAGATTGCTGTACTGTTTAACACTACTTAAGAATGCTGTAAGAGAGGGAACTCAACAGGAACAGTAACTTTATATGCTTTTTTCTTCTGTTTACACGGGTTTGGACCTGCTGCCTGGCTCTGGCTGCCATTACTGCTCAGGGGCTGTAATGGAACCTTAAGTTCCTTTCAGGGGAAGCCAGATGGGGTTAATTCTCAAGTGTATCTTTACAATTATTAGTCATCAAAGCTGGCAAAGGAATAAATCTCTGCATGTGTCTGTGTTTTAAATTCTGAAGCTTATAAAAGGCTTTACTCTATCCCGGTCATTTGTATTCATATGAACAGCTCACTCTTTACATTTTTGGCTGCAATTTAACCTCTGTCTAGACTTTCAGTATTTCTAAAATATAATGCAAGATCTGCCTCCAGACAGGCTTTTTGCTGGTGCAGGAATTTACAAAACAACCTTTAGAATGCCACTGGATATGGCACCCTGAACTTCAAGGTGAGTAGGAGTCAAATTCTGAGACAAAATTGCCTTTTCTCCTTCAACATGTAATGAATACAATATTTGAGATCTAAATACTTACTGTTCACATTATACTTCAGTCTATTTACAATACTATCTACTAGATAGAATGCTTTGAGCTGATGGCAAGAAAGACGCTGGTTGAAAGATACGAAAATTCTGCTAATAATCTTTTCTTGCAAGAATAGCATTGAAAGCCTTTCTCCCAATACTAAACATAAAATGTATCTACATGGGGTGTGGACTGATTCAGTTCTTTCCATTTCTGAATCTGACTGGCTTTATCTTCCTATCTACTCCAGAAATATTGGGGGGCTGCCCCTAAGGTTGATATATACATTCTGTCTGTAGGAGAATCCTTCTTTTTCCCTTGTTTTAAATAGGAAGGTTTTTAAAATCCAAATGCTTATCCCTCTAGTGTTGGCAACATAAAAAAAAGAAAAGATTAGTGTTGAAGGAAAGTCTTCCAACTTTTTCTGCTTTTATATGCAGTGCCTAGAAAATTCTTGTCCAGTTTCTGCCAAGCTTAAAGGAAAGCATATACAAAAAGATGAACTATGAAAAGCAGATGACTGAAAAAGCCTGTGTTACAGGAAGAGATCTTTCTGAATGCTTTTCAGTGTTATATCTTTATTGATGGTTCTCCCCCACTTTACAGCACAGTTATGCTGACTGAGCACACCCACTTGAATGAGATGTGGTTACAGGATTAGGCTTGCTGAAATTTGGCTCTGGGTTCTGAAATGTAGTTGCTAGTTACTTTCTCCAAAGGTTCCTATAGCTCAGACTCTGACAACAAAGAAACAGGGAGAGTAAGCACATGTGCCCCTCTGTGCAGAGATGAGTTGAATGCTGAAGCCTGAAGAGCAGTGGGGTCTCTAAGACCAGAACATTTACATCTGACAGCACCAGCTTGGATAGCAACCAATAGTTCTTCCCATGAAGCAGCATCACATGCTAATGCAATAGCATTAAACACAGGTATTTCTATCACTCAAGTGCAAATAAGGTAAATCTCTCTGGTGCTCTTCCTTCTGCCTCCCTACCTGTCAAACAGCAGCCCAGATCTTCTGCAAATGAAGTTATTTTGGATTGCTCAACTGAGGCAGGTGTCCAAACTGGTAAAACATACCATTCTGGCTACGAAGTGTATTTTTCTCACCAATTCTCAATATCATTTGAAAACAGAACTGCTGCATAACTTGAATAATAGGCAGATATTTCTGACTCATTTATTTTTCTCTTTCTTTTTTTTTTACCCACATATTTCTCTGGAGGCAGCGAAAGCCAAGACCTCATGAACTGATGAAGTCTTTATCAGCTACAGCCTTAGGACAATGAAAACATCTCAAAGGAAGAATTAAATATGTTGTAGGATTGTGTCTACATCTCTTTTCCTATTTGTGCTGGAACAGGTTAATGGTATTCATTACATCCTGTAGATTTATATAGAGAAACAAAGTATCATATTAGTGGGAATGAATGCCACCCAAAGTATATTTTAGGAGTAAAGAAAAATTTTTTTTTGGTCCATTGTGATCATTTAGTAAAAGCAATATTTTACAGTAACTGAACATTTTCAGACGCTATACAACTTGATCAGCATGGAAATATCAAAACCTGCAACTTCTGCACCCACAGAACAGAGAGGCAGATATAGACAGTACAGGTGAAACTTACTTTGCATATGATGTTGGACTAACTACTGATGGACTGGCATTATAAGGAATAAGCACAAATGGAGACCACTGTAGTCCCAAAATTATTTAATGACTGAAATCAGGCCTCAAAACTGTAACTTGCTACTATGAAAGATTTAACAGCGTATCTAAGAATAACTTCTAATAGTTTGCTATTATCCCATTTTGTGATTATAATCAAGTACTGACCCCAGGTAATAAATCCTGAAATCTGCAGATATAACTTCATTTCCAAAAAAGCAATTACCAACCGAGGAAAGGCAATGAAAAAATCTAGGCAGATTGTGCAAGAATTTGCAAAGTACATGCACACACAAACATTTACATTCTACAGACAGTGTGCATGCTTTTTTCTGTGGGTCATGCGTTTAATGCAATTAAAAATCCTCCTGAGTAATCTCAACATAAAACTTCCCCAATTGCTTTCAAACACATTGCAAATCTTTGTTGGCATAAAACCTACATAGAGAATCAGCAGAGTTACCTCACCACAAAACCTCTCTCCATTATGCTAATGTTTCTATCGTATGAAAAACACCCTGACGTGAGAAATAGTGACATCTCAGCGAGACAGGACAAAGTAAGGAGAACTGCAGGTCTTTGATCTGGCTGAAAGTGCTCTGCATTCTGATTAGAATTTCTGCTGGGATCCTAGGAGATGAAAGGATTTTTTTAAGTCTGACAGTTAACAGAGCGGGGGGAAGGTATTCAGAAAAGAACAAAAAGAGGAGCACTGAAAGCAGATGACGTCATGCCTCAAAATGGCCTTTACCATCTTACTGACATGTTCCACAATGTAGTGAGGCAGCTTCTACACAGCTATTCTTGAGAGCTCAAGATCCTCCATGGAGACAGTATGGCTGGAGATCCACTGCTTTAAAAGGATGTAAAGTTGGAACAGGTCTAAATATAATATGTATATTGTATTTCAGGACCCTAAATGCATTACAGTAATGCTCCAGAATACTACTTTTTGAAACTGTGTTCTGCCTCACACACTGCAAGGGAAGTCTCCAGTCTACAAAGCTTGCAAGTTCTGGCACTCCCATCTTCAGGGAAAGCCCACACAGCAAGCATGGAAATGCTGTTTACTTTGCCCTTTTGTACCAGGAACATCTTCCAACCTTGTAAGGGCCTTGGAACTGACTGCCCTTCACCTCAGATTGCCAGAGGCACCCAACATTGGGGAGAGACATCAAAATCTCTCCCTTATACTCTACAAGCAGTTAAGGGGAAAAACACAGGACTCTGGGAGCATTCTGCTTATTTATGTTCACGCAAATGCCCATACAGCCAACTTAGCAGGCCGGGTACATGCCATTTGCTCACAATGGATTTGTATACCTTAGAAAATAGAAAAAAGCTTTTTGCTGACACTGCCTTTTTCTTTTTTAGAAGCTTACTCTCCTTACATAAAGTACAAAAATTGTGCATTGAACTGTTTCTCATTAAGCCAGAAAAAGAGATTTCTTGTCAAAGCTTCTCTGCTTCTTAACTCTCTCTCTCCCCCACTTCCTTTATGTCTCATGGTGTGGCCACTTTTGCAGGACTTTCTCTGTGTCAAACATCCTCCCAGCCGCAAAGAGATCTTGATAAACATGTCCTTCATTTGAACTCCAGCCTAAGTGCAAAATGTGAAGAACAATAAAACGGGCCTTGTGGATACCAACCACATCTCCTATTTCCTGAAGCTAGCACACTTATTTTCATTTGAAAGGGAAGCTGATGTTGTAATTGGGATTTTTACATTTTCACATGAATTACAGACCTCTCTACACTGTTTCACTACCTGCATGTAAATGCATTTTGAGAATAGTTTCACGGATCATGCTGGAATGAAGTCTCCTGGAAAACTGATGCTAACATCACCAAAAGACCAAGCATTTTGCAACACCAAAACAAAGCAGCATTACAGGGAGACACACAAGAAAAATTCCAACCAAAGCACATCCGATAAGCTATGTGACACGTCAGTACCTCTCTATTCTCTCCACACAGACTACTAAAATCTGTATCAATTACAAATGATCCTATTTGATGTGCACATAACTACACTCTGACGAGCCGCAGGAGAATTATTTCTTAGAGAAAGAGTAATTAACTGTAATTATTTTTGAACCGCAAATCTCTCCTTTAGAATGTGTTTTTAAGGATAAAACCCCTGAATTTTAAACTGATGTATTAACCAGGCACAGATAGAGTGGGGAGGATATTTACATGTTAGAGATTCCCATTCTATTCTCTCCCTCTTACTATGGAATGTTTTCTATGCTTCTAATTTTTTGTCGCTCTCTCTGAACATCTTGTTTTTAAGAACAAACCTGTAAGATACATTATGAACATCTCACTCTGACTATCTGGATTTTATCCATAGCATTTTGAGGCTCAGCAATTAAACTACCACACTTTCCTCTTGATGTCAGTGCATTCAAAGGTCTCTTGGCATCACTTACCCTACAGGGCCTGTCGCCAGAGAACTTAAGTCCATGTGGCACTACGTACTCTACAATCTTCAAGAATGTTAGCAAAAGGTACTAAGAGCACATCTGTAAAACAAAAATGAGGGCTTGCCTTAAACTAGCTTTTCTTTCTCCTGTTTCCATCTCACCTGTTGCAGGATGGAAAACTGATTTTTGACCACATATTCTGACAGGACTAATGAAATCTTGATCAGATGGAATGAAAGCTCCACTAGCCTCCTCTCTGTGAGGGATTCTTCTTCCTCCTTTTATTTTTTCATTACAGGATATTGCTAGTATTAGCAAACTGGGTTCTCTTGTTTCCATCTTGAAGCTCTGAGGTTCAGATACTGCCCCAGTACTACCAAAGAATCACAGAGATCTGAAGTCTAATGCAGTCATGCACTTAAAACTATGCATATACTTAAAACAGCCATCCGGTAAACTTTTTCATTAAAATAACAATCTTTATTATTTACAAATAACAACCTGACATTATTTGTAAAGATGCTCTCTCATGCACTTTGACAGAGTGAGTTACTTTCTCTGTCAGGAAACCTAGCTCTCAAAATGTGTGTGCAACCATCCATAAAAGAACTAATTTATTTTAGTGATCAGCAAGAATTCTGCCCTCTTAAAGTCAATATTGAGATGTACTAACCTGAAATAAGCAAGCATTCAACCTGACAATATACCCAATATGCTTCACTCAACACAAAAATAGCTGCAGAAAACCTTAAAAACCCATGCATTAGGTGAACAACACAGCTTATCTGGGGAACGCAAAGTACTAAGGGGATAAAAACCAAAACTATACTTCATTTAGCCTTGGTGACTTGATCATTACCACAGCATGCCCACTCTCATTTCTGTTCATTCTAAGGAAACAAGATTCCTTGAGTCCTACAGTTACCCATGCAAATATGCATATAGCCAATTTAGTTAAATTATGACTTAGAGAACAAAAAAGTATCAGAAGGAAAAACTGTAAACAAACATAATTCCTTATAATTTCAGCACCTCTAATGTAAATCATAGCTGAAGGTTGTATTAGCTGTTCAGTGACTCAGACTAACATGCTTAACAGGAGTCAATGCCAAAGGTCCAGAAAAAGGGTAGCCATAACAAAGGAGAAGTTACCAAGAAGGCCCTTAGCTGTGAGTTGTAAGACAAGTAGATGCACATATTTTGCAAAACAGAAATCAAAGCCAGTTAGCTGGAAAGTGTAAGAGTCTTAAAAGGGCAAGACTTCATGGTATTTACTTGTATGTCTCAAAGTTCATGTTGGGGGGAAAAGATGCTTACTTGTAAAGGTAGTATTCGGCTTGATCCACTTCCTCTCGTGAAGTAATGTTGTCAACAAACTGATTAAAAAAATAAGAAATAAAAGCCTCAGAGGGAGCACTCACAAAGCCTGTTAGAAGAAAATGCCACTTCAATAAACAAAATACATTTGTTTGGCATATTTAGGTGTCTGACAGTACTGCAGGTCTTCAAGTCTTTGTTTGCTCCTACTGCTAAAAGTCAAATCTTTTTTAAAAAACTGGGAGAACTCCCCTCCTCACCTCTAAGAAACATTATGCACCTTGAAAACATGGAGACCACCTGAGAATTATGTCCATATAGCTCAGTACCCCGTATTTTTGCTGCTCCTCTCTGAATTTTTTGCTCTTTAATTTAAGAATACATTCAGATCCTTACTTTTTCTTCCCCAATTTTGAGTGGGTCTTGATATGCCCTACTTCTCTTTCTAAAAAATATTCTTTTCCCTAAAGTTTGCCTGTTGTGCCTATTCATACTATAAATCCTGAAGGACAGCAGCAACAGCATTTTGTATTTCACCACACATAAAAAATGGTAAGACAAAATCATCCCCTGTGCTGTAAAGCACAATTTTCCTCTCCTTTAAAACCTTGTCTACTCCAGGCAATCTTCCAAAATTCCTAGTGCTATCAACTATTTAAATAAAAGCCAAGTTTTCAACCAGACTTTGTCTTATGGTAACAGTGAATCCTGTTTTCCTGTAGGTTTTACTAACATAAGCATAGAGATGCTGGAACATTCCAGACTCTTCCCAACACAATACTTTTAGCTCAGACTATATAAACAACATCTTTTCAAGGGCAGTACTTCTCTTCATTCTAAGCATAAGCTAAAAATAATAGTTTCAGCTGACTGGTACTTGGTCTCCAGTTTCTTAACTCTCCTTGCACACTGTGTACACGTAGGTCTCATCTTTTGAGTGTGGCAATAGCAAGCCCATGTGCTTTATTTACATCTTATAAAATAAGAATCTGATGTGAGCTCCAGGTATTGGAAAGGGGAGCTGTTTCACCATCTGGAAATGCCACTTCTCCAGGGAAGAGGACAGCCCAAAGCAAGAACACAAAAGAAAGGAATAGAGCTGATTAAGTAATAAAAGGGAGAAGAACACCCACTTCCCGCTGTCTGAACGCTTGATCTGTATAAATGCTTGATCTTGTAACTGTAAAAAGATGTACAACATCTTGTCACTGTTCTGTGACTCCTCCATTAGCGGTGCCAATGATCCTAATTAGTGATGTCAGTGAGGTACCAGGATGGTGCCTTGGCTTTTTTGGATAATTTTGAAGATAGAAACCAGTTTGGTTTGTGGTTTTTTTTAAACAAGTGACATATTTATTCTCCTTCTGCATGCAATACAAACACCCACACAGGGAACTTAAAAGCACATCTCACATCTCTGCCTTCCATCCCCCTCCCCAGATTAAACCATCCAGAGGATGGAAGTAGTTACTAATTCCAGTAAAACCAATGGCTTTTCTTATCCCACGCCAGCATTTGTCCTGCCTCAGTCTGCTGAGGCAAGGAAACAAAACCACAGAGGCAAAATGTATTCACCTCTGCCTCACTCTGAAAGAAGCCTGAAAGTGGAGGAAGATACACGCAGACAGGCAGTGTGCTAATTCACTGCATTCCCTTAGCAGCCTGGGTTCTTATAAAGTGCCTGAGGGGTCATTAAAACTCTGGCTAAGACAGAAACCACAGGAAGGCAGGGAACATATATCAGGGAAACACATAGCCAGTAACAGCGAGGCCCAATTTTACTGAGAAAAAAAACCTATTTCTGTTTTGAAGACCCTACAGTCCAGGTACTACCTAATGAGTACAAAATAACAATAAAACAGCTTTACACAGCAATTGAACAGTGTAACAAGACATTTACGGTCCCAGAACTCGCAGCAGAGGTGATATCATTTATCCCCTCTCAGCTCACTTGATTTCATAAGCATTCCATCACTTTATGATTGGGATTTATTTCCTTACCCGGCCTATTGTCAAAGAGCTGACAGGCAGCTTTCTTTCATAGGTTCTGTCCATTAAGTGGGCTAAGTCAGCTGGAGAAAACAGAAAAAGAGTACGTTTAATCAACTGGCATTACAGGAAAATCTGCAGAGCCATCATATAACCTAGAATAGAACCTCTGTTCATGAAATCAAATTCTGGTTCCTTGTTAACATCTCATTTTGAAGTTGTATGAAAACAATACTTTCAATTATTGTTAAGTACTTTAACAGAAAATAATAGATGGAAAGGTTCTCAACATGATTATTTTAACTTACTAGAAAGAAGGGGTAAACAAGCAAACTACCCTACAATGTCTTGGATGAAATTAGCATAATTAATGTAACTCATCTAAAAAAACTGAGCAGATGTCCTTAAAACTCACACTTGCTTTCAAGCTTAGCGTATGCTGGACAGTGCTTTTGACGTGGGTTTCTCCTTTATTTTACAGTAAAACAATGAGACACAGAAACAAGCAGTACCATACTGATAAAGCCTAGTCAAAAACAGCAATCCAAAGAAATCCTGTTAATCAAACTGGGCACTGTGCCAGTACCTTATTAACGTTATAGCATTCTGCTCCAGCAGTTGTGTAACAATATTAATTTGACCATACAGGAACTTTAAGCTTCTGACTGCTGAACAGGTAGCCAACCATTCCATTTAGTGAATTTACAGAATTTAATTGGAAGTTAAATTAATTTAATTTAGAGTTTTAGTTTTGTACTGTTCCTGGAAAATAACGACGACTCAGGAAGAGCAAACTGTTTATTGTATGCTTAGTGTCAGCTGTTTGATTCTTAGCTGAGACGTGAACTGATGTATTTAATCTATAAAATTTGGAGACTTCAATCGTACTCTTTCTTTCTATTCTCCTGCACCTTCCCAGGACCACGAATCCAACATATTCTCTCTGCACCACTAGCAGTACCTTGCTTCATCCTTTGCACCCCAAGACTACAACTGTTACTAAACGAGCCTCTCCTTTGACACCTCTCAATTAGTCCAATTGGCCATACTTCAAGAGCTGACAGGTTGGCTCGTTTTACAATTCATTTTCCAAAAAGGTCATCTGACCTCCACACCTGTCAATCAAATGTGAGGTGGGCACAACTTGCAGCACCACATCAGAATTGACTAAGCTTTCTACTCTGGCAAAGTTGTCAGGGGCAGGATGCAGCACTGCACCAGTAACATGCTGTGTCTCAGAGGGATGAAGTCCGTGTTATGTTCTGTCCGCACAACAAGTGGTATCACTATTCAGTTTAAAAACACACCTGTACTGCCAGTGAATACTGAGGGGTATGTAGCTCTAACACTACGAATGGCATTCAATGCTACTCTGACCTTATAGGTATTCTCTAAAATTACAACACATGTGCAAAGATCTTTGCTGCAGTAAAATGATAGAGCCTTGATTTGGAATAAAATGATTGACTCTTAGTCTGTACAATGCTGCTGTCTGCCACATAGCAGTATTTTGTATTTACATAACACCTTCCTTCCTGAGGTACTTTAAGGTGTTCTTCAAAACACAAAAAGAGCATTTATCTCTGGCTGAGGGAAGGCAAGCATTTCATGACCATGAAAGCAAACGGAAATCTGGGGCAAAGTTACTGAGGCAAGTACCAGCTCCTACAAAATACAACACAGGATGCTGAGCTGATGTGGGCCACCAAGGCCATGCCATACCAGATAACTACTAAAACAGCAGATCAACTTTTTTTAATGGTAAAGAATTTTCTGTGGGAATATCCTTACAAGAATGGTCTGTATTGACTCTATACTACCCGTGTCTCCAGCGCCCTCAAAGGTCAGCAAGGAGCATGCAGATAAAGACTTTGGGAGCATTCCCAGTAGCGCTGTAAGTTACAGAGAATGGATGCTATGGCCAGGTCATCTTGTCAGGAAGTAAGAACTGGCTAGACCCTTGCCTAAACATACTAAGCTTACTGCCATCCAACACTCTTCATCTGCATTTCAAGGTAACTGGAAAAAAGTATTAACTCCAAAATCTGCCGTGTTTGATGACAAAGCAACATGGACCTGAGACAGACAGCTGCACAGGTTGGGAGTTCGTTTATCTATTCCAGAACTGTTTTTGTTACGCATCACCCTCTGAAAACTGTAAGGTGATACCTAAGACCACGTTGGGCCATACTCAACCCCTGACCATGGCACTTCTTTGGTCTACATGCTCATGAAGATGAAGAGCCCATTTCAGGAAACACTGAGTACTTAAGTAGAATATAAACCAAATGAATACAATGCTATGAGTGCAAGATCCCAAGACTGTTAGCCGTTACACACAGGCCTCCTCTGGGAGACTTCACACACAGAATTTTAATGACTGACCTTTTATGCTGTCTACAAAGCTAGAACTCTCCATCAGAACTTTAGCATGGAAAGCAACATGAAACACTCATCTATCAGCTCCAGTATAGGAGTGACAATAAAATTAAAGCTGATTAAACCTTAAAGATTAGAAGACAACTCAAGTTAATGGGAAATTTAGCTTTGTTTCCAGACAAATTGCTGTTTCTGCTGTAGTTTCTAGATATGAATAATTTGTAGTGAGTGATTCTTTCCTGGTTTGTTTTCTCTGAAGAGCATCTAAAACCAGATTTTTTTCTCATATTCATGATTTGAAATAATTGATCTACCTTTTGTAAACCAAGTTTGCTCCATAAGTTGCTATTCAATAATCAAGATTAAACTTCTTAGTTAAAAACATCTGACAGAAGTACTAGAATGCAAGAATGTGAATGCTTAAGTCTCCTATCACTGCTGGTAGTAAAAATTGAGCGCGCTAACACTGGTGTATAAACCAAACAAATGTTTTAATGGCCAAAGCAAAATTTTATGTACGTTCCAACAGCTATGTGTTGCAAGCACTTTTATCTGATAGTCATAGTACATATGATCTCTCATACACATCGCCTAAAAATACATTTCTACAAGATAAACTTTTACAAAACTTTAATTTCTCTAAGAACATATTTCTGGATGTTGCAGAACCTTATGGATTTAAACAAACTAACAAAACAAACCGTACGTCTGAGCTGAGGCCATTTAACTTCTGGACATGACTTCACAGTTGTCTCTAAAATATAGGTATCTGAGATTTCGTATTCACTTTTATTTTCATTTGTTCATAGAAACTCAATGTCTTGCGGCCTGCAACAGGGTGATTCAGAACAATGACCAGGAAAGCATTGACCCTCACCTTCCAAGTCAGTGGTTATGACATCTAATACCAGTTTGCTGGCCTAGGAAATCAACTCGGTTTCAGTTTGATTCTCAGTGTGAACCTATCCACAGCATGTAGCCACCATGTAAGGACTGAAATCCAGTGATGGGGCAGCAACGGGAAAGCAGATACAACCATGATGCAAAGTCTACCTGTCCTGGGAGTGATAGGCAGAGCTAATACCTTAGCACACAGGCTAACATTTCATTTTCTATACAAAGAAAGCCTTGAATTATTTTAAAGACCCAATCAAAATATAAAGGAAGGCCAAAGCAAGTACTTTGCCTTACAAATTTATATGTTTCACATTTCTCAGTACTTCCACATCCCTAGCAGCTTCTGGAAAGAACCACAGCTTTGTACCAAAGAAGGCTTTGAATGGAAATTATTCAGGTTTGTAAAGGCAGCACTGCCACCTGGTGTTGCAGATGAGCCATTCTGGGTTTCTAACAAAAAAAGGCATTTCATCTCACTTGGATTCTGCTGTCCCCTTGGTTTCTGGTAACTGCTATTCTTCTCATCAAGATGCTTATTGTCACTTAATTTTACCGTTGTTAATGATGAACAAGCTGAAACATTGGAGAATCTATGTCCAGCCATGCCTCCTGTTTCCTTGATATCTCATTTTTAATAAGTGGAGTCCAAATTACTTCTAGACAGATGTCTTCCTACCAGCAAGCAGCTTGTAAATTCCAAATTAACACATTTTCAATTCTTATGTTTTGAACAAATGTGCTTCTGTACATAAAATACAGTCTTGTTCTTTCCCATACTTTTTTCAATACTGAAGTTTGCTAAACTCATTTATGCTTGGGAGTGCTACACTGAGACTATGGAGAAGAGAATAAAGCATATCTTCTATGGACACAGTAAATGACTTTGAGTCTGGGATGGCACCACATCACTGCAGCAGAGAAATGGAACTGACTTTAAATCAAAAATACTTCTTTTTCCTTTAAATGTATTCTCACAACACAGTTTTGCAGAATAACAGTTCTGAAACAGTGTCTGAAATACACAAATAAAAGAGCATCTCCTCAACACAAGGAATTCACTCTAGCTACAATCACCAGTTACCTCACACAAGATTACATGTGCAACCCATACAGCTGACAGCTACAGAGCAGACGTCTGCAGGGCTGTCTCCTCTTTGAAAATGCTAATACAGCTGACACCGTGTTAACTTGTTTTGTCTTTTCTGTGAACACAAAATGAAAATGCAAAGCAGTTCTTTGAAAAGCATAGAACAGACATCTGCTTTGCGTCAAGATTGTCGGCAGAGCAACAGCAAGAACTGTGCTTGCCAAGCAGTCACAAAAGGTCTTGCCAGGCCTGGGGAAAGCCAAACATGGGCTGTACCAGCACTTGCACAATAATGTTTTCTTCTACAGTGGATTTCTATCGCCTATGACATTTATCAAAGTAAGAACTCTTTCTCATCTGGAAGCAACTGGTTCAAATGCATCCCAGGGCACTAGTCTGTGGCTCCAGCCAAAAAACACTGCATGAGCAGTCCTATTGACAGTAAAGGCTTACAAGGTATTAACAGTCTCTGCAGGATCCAAGCTACAGCCATGAGCACCCACCGGCTGTTTCTGGCCCACGTACAGTAAAACACGTTGACAATACCAACCTAGCTGTTTATAGGCAAATAACAGCAACAAATTAGTGCATAAAAATCATCACTCTGATCACTTTGTCTGTCTTCCTGTCTGAGACAAATGCCCTTGAATTTTACCTGCTGATTCTTCTGTCAGCCTCATAATCTGTGTTACAATTAACAAGCACAGTTCAGGGGCCCAGGAATGAAAAATGGAAGACAAAGATTATGCATTAAGGCATCTCCACAATACTTGTGGTAAAAAATAATGCATATATATCTTTAGCATGGAAAAATGTTTTGCATGATGCTTTCTATTTAACATAGTCACCAAAAAGATGGTGGAATGTCATTTCAAATGTAATCTAATCAAAAAATTTAGCTATGAAATTCGCACAAAAGATCTCAGCACCATATGCAGATACAGTTTAATGTACAACTTCTCGGAAAAAAAATGTTTAGTTTTGTTTTTCCCCAAACAAAAAATTTACATTTCTTGTTGAAATTTTAGCTTTGCCTCCTGCAAAACTCTGAGGAAAATGTTCTTTTAAGAAAATGTTTTTAAACAGGAATGCCCTGTAATACTTATAGAATAGGTCTTCTTTCACACTGCATTACAATTAAAACAATGTCAATGAAGAGGACACTTGGAGACAGTCTAAACTGTCAGACAAAAAACTATGACATTCATAAAAGCTTGGAATTTTGTGAAAGAAAAAAAATCAGCTTTTAGAAACCAAACACTAATTAAATGGGCAAATTCTAACTTATTTCTGCATTATAGCTTTGAATATATATGACAGATTTTTAACAAGTTGAGCAGATTTTGACATAGAACCTCAGAAGCGTTTTGCCCCATGTATTTTTTTATTTTGAAGTATATATAGGTGATGAGCTAGTCTAAAATGAGTTCAGGTTCCAATTAATTAGTCAAAGCAGAAAAATAGAAACAAACTTTTCTCACCCAGGCTATGCTCCTCTTTTTGCCTCTTTTCCCATTTTGAGCTGTCCACATAGGCCGCAGAAAGAAGAGATCTTCTACCTAATGAAGAAAGAAATGACTACATAAGCCAGGTTGCTTAGACATTTCTAAACAAACTAACACTTTATTAGGTATCACCTTCTCCTGTCACATTTACTGAGTTGGATGCATTAAACTGTCTATAGGACACAGCTGGCTGCAGCAGCTACCATAACAGTTCAGATTCCTTGTAAGTGGAATTACCTCATCCTTCTCACAACAGAAAAGCTTTCCCCTTTTTTTTTCAGCATGAAACAAATCTTCCCAAACCTGAACTCTGTATTTTAAGAAAATGATAATTTTGTAAAGGTAGAAAAAACCCCAAACAACAATAAAGGATAGCTTCTTTGTGCACACAGATGTTTTTCATCAAATGCTAACAATTAGCTAAACATAGGCATAAAAGTATAAGCAAAAAAAGATGAATATGCACAAAAAGGCTTTTCTGTTGTTGTTGGATCATTATTTTTTCCACCTGTAGAGATTTGTCTCACTGGAAATGAAAGGTAGATGCTCATCTGGATATACTCTCATTTTTGACCATCTCCTTTTTTTGCGTCTCCTGTGAACTGCAGAGTTCACTCAAATGTTTTTGAAAATTTTTTCCAAATACTCTTTGTACCACCTTTGAAATGTCCTCAAGATGCTGTTCTAGCTTTTGAAACAAAAGGGGAAAAAAAGGGAAAATGCCTCATTTCAAAGTAAAAAATAATGTTTGTGCATCACTCGCAAACGATGAGGCCTTGAAGATGCATGGGGAACATCTGGATAAAATTTGTTGAAGGAAAATATAGAAATACATGCAGAAGATTGCAGAAATTAATGTGAAGAAACATTAAATATTTTAAAAATAGACATTACTATGCTACACAGAATTCTTAGCAACTACCTTAAAGCCTTTATGTGAAAATCTATCTGCTACCACTAAAAGTTTGTTATTCTTGGGTGTGAAACAATTTTTCTCTTCATCATCCTTCTGGCTTGTAAGTATACATACACATGCAGCTCTGAACACCTTTGCAAATTTTTGTCAAAAAAACCAAAATTCCACAGTCAGAATATGAGAATACGTACAACACTTTACCAAACAGTTAGCAAATAAGAAAAAGAGGTATTTTTGTTTAGTTGGTGGGGTTTCTTTTAAAGCTATTTTTCTTTATGTTGATATAACAGGCACACAAAAGATCTGGGGTTCCGTTGATTTTTTTTTTTTAGGATAAACTTCTGTATGCTCATTCACAGCTAAGGATGCCACTAGCAGGCATGAGGGTTTAAAGAACTGTTTTCTATAGCACAAGCAACTGTCTGCATGACAGGGCTTTGCTCAGGTCAGCTGGAGGTCTGGTTTGAGCTCTTCACGCCGGTTCACTGCTGGGCAGAGCCAGAGGAACCGGCGGCCTTTTTGAGACATGGGTGTCCAGCTACCAGGAAGCAGCACAGACAAATTTCTGCTCGGGGAGGTGAAAGGGCACAACAAAGTTACCCATCCTCACCACACTTCATGTACACATTACTGACTTCAGTTCTTCCAAAGGCCAGGATTTTTTGGAAAGGTGGCTTTTCAAAAACATCAGTCTTGGTTGTGCTTCTGCCACCTGAGTTACTAGTAGGTCTTGTTGAACACTCACTGCCGCGGGTTTGGCGGCCTCCATACAAGTCCATGCGGCTTCCCGTGACCCAAAAAGGCAGGTCCTAACATATTAAGCTATGAAATCGGCAACGTGGAACATCTATGAAAAACAAAATAAGAACACCCTCCCGCACCGCATGTTAGCGCTACGCCCTCCTACAGCTGTCCCCAATTTTATATATGGATGTATGAAGGGGAAGTCCCCGCGCAGCACTCCGTCCCTGCTCACGCTCCCCACGGCGGCGGCCACCGCAGCCAGCGGCTACCACGGCGACTCGAGGGCCCGGCCCGGCCCGCGCCGTCTCTCAGCGCGCCCCCCCACCCCCGCCCTTGCCCCGCTGCCGCCTGCCCACGGACCACCGACCTGCCGCAGCGCCAAGGGCCCTCCCGCTCCAGAGCACGCCTCTGCCGAGCACGGAGGCGGCCATGGCGCCGAGGGAGGAAGCGAGCGGCGGCGAGGGGCAAGGCCTGCGAGCGCCCCGCCCCCGGTCGCGGCGGCAGGCCCGGGCGCAAGATGGCGGCGGTGCTCGCCGGCGGCTCCCAGCGGGTGGTGCGGGAGGCGGTTCGCCGCTCGGCGGTTCGCCCGCCCGCCTCGGGCTGCTGGGGCTGCGCGCCTGGAGGTACCGCGGGCTGCGCGGCGGGGGCGGGCGGCGGGATGCCCGGCCGGGGCCTTGGGGTGCCCGCCGGCTGGGGGGCCGACCCTCCGGCGGCCGCCGCTGGCCTTGTGCCTGACGGGAGTTGTAGTTCCTGCGGGGACGGCGGTCTCGGTAGCGGGGAGGGCCGAGGGGCTCCCGCTGGGTTCCGGAGCGGGCCCCGTTGAGCCGCGGTGGGTGGGCAGAGCTGGTGCGGCAGGGTTACCCGGCGGGGAGGGTTGGCAGCAGCGTTACTCAGTTTATCCCGTGCTTGCTGCTGGCTGGATACGAAGCACTGAAAAAAAAAAAACCCAACCCCATGCAGTTTCATAAATATATATTCCGAGAGGACAAAAACGTTAGCCAGGCCCTGTGCTGCGCCTGCTGGTTGTCACCACCACCGCACCCGGGCTTCAGAGGCCCTTCAAAGGTGCTCCCCCGCCCAGAGAACAAAACGGGGACACGTGGGGGAAAGGAGGTGTATGGCGGAGGGCTCCCCAGCGTAGGCCTCGCCTGGGCTCCCGGCTGGCTGTGCCAGTGTCAGTGGAGGTTTTGCTCAGTTTACAGCTCTGTTAGACCCCTCAGAGACATCCTGCGTGGTGGTCTGCCCGCCACTCTTCACTGGCCTTCCTTTTCGAAGGTTGCGGCACAGCTGAGGTAAAGCAAGTTGGTTGGTTAACTTCTCTGCCACGGCCTGCACTGCCTGCGTGCACCAGCCATCGTATTAATCTCCCTTCTTTTTCCTCGGAGGCCCTCTTAATTTGATTTTGCAGTGGTTTGTTTCTATAGCATTGTAAGGTATGAATTTAAGGAAACGGTCGAATTCAGCAAATTGAATTCAAGAAGGGTAAAATTCTGCAGCCCCAAGCAAGCTCTCTGCTGACACCGCCTCTGGCCACTGACTGTCTATGAGGTGTGATGTGCCTGTCCTGCCCCAGGCACCAGCATGATTCCTGCATCAGCTCTGGAGAGGCCCAGGACAAGGATGGTCTTTTGGTGTTAGACGGGCTGAGAAGGTCTGTGGGAAGTAAATGGCAGGGTAATACAGGCCAATTTCATGCTGGGTAAAGTGTATTTGTTTACCCATTAGAACTGTTTCCATTAAATTTAATGGCTAAAGGTGCCATTTAATGGAATTTTTTTCTTCTGATTTTATGAAATGTATCATTAGCATGCTTCGCTTGCATAGAAAACAAGTGTTTTTATTTGCATGGCCTGTTACATTTTGCTAGGGAAATGCAGAAGGAGAATATATAACCTAACTTGGGTCAATACTTGCTCTTGTCCCTTCATGATTAGAATCATTCTTTAAGAAGCCAGAAACTTAAAAGATCAGACCGTGGCAACGTAAACTGTTACAATGACTCTCTGTTACAAAATCACTGGTTGCAAATAAAAATCTACTGGAGAGCTGGTTTTGTGGCAGCAAAAACTTCACCAACAGCATTTGCATAACGCTTTCGTTAAACAAGCATACAACACAGTACAGTTGAGGTTGACACTCAAAGTTAATGTTGAGATTCTAGACTCAATGACTTGTCTTATCTCTGATAGTCTGTACTGCACCAGAACTTCACTAGGTCTCCTGAGTGTTACTACAATCCAAATAATAAGCTTTTGGTTTTTTTCCCTTTTGTCTTCCTACTGCATTTGGAACTTCCAGAGCAGTGCATTCTACAATAGCGGGGACAGCACATGTGAGGAAAAGAAGCTATGCCACTAATCAATTGTGGTGAACGAAGAGAGTACAAGAAAAATCATTATGAAAGCATGAAAGGGGGGAAAGATCTTATTCTTGTGCAGAGTCCTCTTGTACCCTGGCTAGGTGGAGAGAAACGGTGTCTCTAGTTTTTCTTTTGCACATCAAATAAAAATATACTTCTTCATCCTTGTACACATTAACTCTGGAAAGCTGTGACATAGTGCGGGGGTTCTTTTGTCAGTGACATGAGCAACTGCAATGTTTGCAGTCTTTTTTTTTTTAGTGTCATGCTGCCAGTGGTCTGGCATCACACAATAAATAACAGCAGTAATTCATAACTGCAAAGTTCAGTAGTATTAAAACAGACTGTGTGAAGTAAAACTCAACCTTCCTCTTTTTTTCTTGTTGTAGGGAAGCGGTATCTGCTAACAGAAGATGATATAAAGTTACAAGAATTTCAGCAAATGAAAGTGGCAATTAGAAATGAAGTTCATGGCAATAAAGGTATTGGTATTTATTTCATAGTCATCATTCTCAGTTTTAGCATGAGTCCTTGGAAACAAGACAGTCAAAGTCAGTGTGACACCAATTGACCCCATTTAAAGCAACAACTCACAACTTCCTCTTGCAAATTTTTCTTAGCTAAAATTATTGGAAGATCTGAGGCTTTGTAGAATAAAACAATATTAGTCATGCTGTGTTGGAAAATGTGGAGAAGCTTTCAAGTATGCAAGGTGTTTACATAAGACCTGAAATGCTTGTGTCCTTGCTTTTCTGACTTTGTCAGATAGTCAAATAGAAAATACTGTTTCAGTCTACAAATCTTGCTTCAAATACACCATCAGCAGAGAAGGTTAATTCAAAGCCTAATAGCTACTGAACTATACAGAGAAGGCCTATGCCAGTAATTCTCTTTTAATCTGCTCTGTAAATCTAGTTAGCTTATTCTTTTAGGTTTTTTTCCTTTTACCTAATGTAAGTTCTCAGTTGTACACCCAATTCCAGTTGACATATGCATACTCAGAATATGAAAAACAAATTCAGGTTTTCCAAACTAACAAAGGAGCAAGATCAGTGGATTTTTTTCTGATGGAATTTGGTCATGCTGTTTAAAGTGTATACAAATTCCTTTCCTTAATGAACATAAAAGCCCTTAATATTTAAGAAAGGTTATGTAAAACTCCATATCCTGCACCTGTTTAATCATGTGCAGGTGTTCTAGTGATACAAATTGACAATTGTTCCAAAGGATATAGTTAATTTTAATTTATTTTGTGTGGCAAGGAAGAGACAAATAATTAAATTTAGTTTTATATAAACCAGTCTTCTGGGACAGAGAGGGAGGTAAAGTCAAGATGACAGGTTTTCTATATTAATTAAAAGTAGAATTTAAATTGGGCAGTGGCAAGTCATAATGTTACTGTATTTTGCTGTGATGACATACTCATGTTGGGGATTATTCATCCTGTACTTGAGATACATTGAATTTATTGCTATGGGCCAATCACTTTTGCTAAAACAGGTTTGTAGAAGCCAAATATTTGGCTTTACAGGTCACAGTTGACCTTTTTGTTTTGTACAGATAGTAGCCTCTGAAGACTGATGAAAACAACGTGCCAAGCACCTACTTGTGTCTATGTGTGTATGGTTTCTATACCCAGTGTTTAGTCTAATACTTGAAAGATGAAAAGAAGTAATTAGGGCTAGTAGTAAACTTGATTTAGAAATGAAAAAAAGCAGTAATAACTGTTCTGTTACACAGAATATGTAATAGGTATTATTTATTACAGTTATAATGCAACTATTAACTGTAATAGTTATACTATTACTTACAGCAGTTAAACAATTACCTACAGTAGTTATAATAACTATTATGTGTTCTTTACAAACACATCTCAGCTTCCAGGTGTTTCTGTGCACCTTTGAACACATCACAACCATTATATACGCATACTTACATATATGCATTCTTCTGACTTCACAGGACTCAGCTCTGCATCTCAGTCCTGAGTAAGGACTTGTATTTGCATGTAGCAACAGATATACATCCAGTAGCTAATATGTTGTTCTCTGGGGTGCTTACTTTGCACCTCTTGTGTAGGTTACTCACTTGTAAACAGCAATGACCCAGCAACCTCTACAAAAAAGTTCACTTCCCCACCCAAGACCAGGGGCAGCACCATTAGAGGAATGGGGCTGCCAGGTGGTACGTGTGATTTTAGTCTTGTGTATGTGTGAATCAGAACCTTGAGATTACCAACGGGAGGATTACCCCCTCTTTGCGGGAGGCGGCGGGGAAGCAACTCGTAAGTTTATGGCTAGGTATAGAAATACATAGATTATGTATAAGACTCTGTGTTTGCATCAATCATGAGGGAATTTAAATCTTCTGATCAAACAGTGTTGAGTAGAAGTTCTTATGCTCGTTTGAATGCTGAGTGGGATTAGTTTTGTTTGCTTGCTTGTCAAAAAAAGAACATAAGGCAGAAAATGTCACTTACTAAATTTCCATCCTCTTTAAATTTTTTGTATTACCTGATATATTCCATAACATACACAATGAAATTAAGTTCACAGTAAGCGTCTTCTTGGTTTTGCAAGTCTGACATGACTTCATGGGGACACCTAAGCATGCTTGTCTGTGAGAAGCTTTATACCTTTTTCATGGTGAAGAAAGCAAGCGTTCTGCTTCACTGAATCTCCATGTTTCAGGTACTGAGTACGCAGCACAGGTAATGAAATTGTCTATAGACTGCTGCTATAATGTGTTTTATTTTCAGATCCGTATTTTAAAAGTATTAAAGAAAAATTAAAGAAAAATGGAATGATTCTCAAAAATGAATTAAAAAATCTACTGCATTTATGTCAGACTTCATCTGATGTGGAACTAGCCAGAAAAGTTATTTACAGGTATTTTTAACAATCCAGGTAACGCTTTTTTCTGTCTTTATTTTTTTGCTTCTATTAGATCATCTAGGGTTATGTCTGCAGTTGAGGGCTTGCCCTAATTCAGTGGCTATATGCATACTTAATCCCTTAAACTAAGGCTGTATTTCCATTTACTTTGGATCTTCCAACCTTTCAGAGACTCTCAGATCAAAGGAGAGTCAAGCTGTGGGAGCAAAGTGATGTCCCACTGTATGCAGAATGAATAGCGAGCTACACAGAATGTCATCTCTCAGCTGAGAGGTAGTGGTGTGTTCAGTGGCAGTTTCCAGCCAAGACACACCTGGTTATAAACTAGTCTGGATGGACCCAGCAGTGGCAGGTCAGGAGGTTTGTGAGTGAAAGCCTTCCAAGCAATTACAGTGTAGGAGCTAATAAAGAAAAAAGTAAAACACTTTAGCTTTTTATTTACTTATTAGCGTAGGAGAGAAAAAGTTGAGGTATTTTAGCAGGGACTCCTGCAACTTCCTGTGCTATTGCCCTGTAAATAGAAGGTAAAGTAGCTGGGGATTTTCATGGCAGAGGCCCATTCTATTACTAATCCAATGCAGGTTACTTTCATGGAAATAGAAGAGATTACATATTACTTTTTAATTTATTAGTTTGATCAAAACAATATTTTTTCCATAAAATTAATCTCCTGTTATCTAAATGTCATTGGCTGGTGCAGATAGAGAAGTGTGCCTCTGTCATTGCACATACAGATCTTGCTGTCTATTTAAAGCTGTTTTCCCTTGACAAATTCCATGCCCTGCGTGATTAACTTTTTTTTAACTTTTCCAATAGGTACCATGAACAGAATGGAATCGCAGCCTTACGTAATTTTAAATTTGGGCCCCTCTTTATGAGGCTATGTTATGAGCTGGACCTTGAAAGACCTGCAGTAGAACTTATCAAAGATCAGGTAATTCTCCTATATATTTTGAAAATATTGTTATTAGTAGTAGTAGTAGTAGTAGTCCAATGTGAGCAATGGGTATGCTACGCATGAGCCTTGCTTGAGCTCATAGACTTGAAGTATATGTGTTGCAGTAGCAAGGATGTCTATGACATTTATGTAAGGATGCAGATTACATGGTTTTTATTTTAAACACAGCAAAACAGTAATTAAAAGAAAATTAAATGCCAGTTTGACTGATAACTTTATTATTGCACTTCTGTATAATTGCATCATTTGAATAAAAAGTATTGATTAAAAAATAATTCCTCAGATGAACACAGCTGATGCATGTTTTCCTACATCCTCCGTTGCATTAGGTCATTCTTGGAATTAGGTCATTCATTTCAGTAGTCCTCTGAAATCGCTTGGATTATTTGCACCAACAGATTTGTCATGTTACTCTGTACTTCAAACTCCCTCTGAACCCTGTAGAGGTGGTATGATATTTGTCAGCTCAGGAACTTGGCCGTTTTAGTGCTGAAGAAACTTAAAGGCCTTGGTTTTGAACATCTGTAAAATGCAATGTGTGCTATTATGACAAGAGATTAATCATGCCCAGTGCATAATAAATTAAAAAGATTCAGTGCAATAATGTCGTTTCTTCAAAGATCTCTGGCAGCCAGTGGAAAGTCATCGCTATGATGTTAATTCATTAAGGCATGGGATATGCCTAGTCAGAAATGGGAGAAGTCTTGCTTGGGCTACTATTCTTGAATTAGACACGTGTAAGACTATGTGTGGGTTTTGTTTTGTTTTGTTTTTAATTGAGACCTATGTCATTAAGACAGGTCCTGCAGTACTTGCAGGACTTGGTGACTGATGGGTAGTAAGGTACAGTACCACATCTTCAGACTCTGCTGCAAAAATTTAGACTTAATACCTCTGGCATTTTATTTGGCTATTCCCAACACACAGTGTGATTGAAGTGTGATGTAAAATACACTTGCTCTTTCTTGTGCTACTCTGCTTGTCATTACTCAAGCCCTTGTGCTGATCGGTTCATCAGTTGATACAGTGATTAGCAAAAAATTCTTTCAGTTTCATGGTGGTGGTACTTTACGCCAAAGATATTGTTAATCAGCTGCAGGCTATATTTCTGCTGAGATTTTGGAGTTGTCATTAGTCAATGACTTCTGCTTACATTAACTTAGAGGTCACAATCTGTCATTTAAAAAAAACAACAGTGGGAATCTCTGAGAAATTTCTGTTTAATTTTAGTGAGCTTTTGACCATACTGCGTCACTGGTATTTTAGAGATTACTTGACAGAGGGACAGTCAGGGAATCCAGAGAGTTAAATGTTGAACTTGTGAAGGTGGGGCTTATTCCAGTAGGAAGACCTGTTAAATGCTGTGCTGTTCGTAGTAAGAGTGCTCACTGTTCTAACTTCCTTTACACTTGCTCTGTTTGTTTCTTCTCCAGAATTTGCGTGGTTTTTTCTCAGAGAGTACATCATTCCATATTTTGATGACTATGTTGTTTAAAAAGGGCCATTTTGAAAGTAAGTACTGTGTTTACTAAGCCAAATGCATTTTGAGGAGGATGCTTCTCACTGTAAGTGTGTGTGTATATATAAATATATATATTTTTAATGAGTGTTGCTGATTGGTTTATGGTTTTAGAAGGCCAAACATCATATAAATCAGTGTAGATGTGAATGAGCTGCACTGTAGCGTGTAAT
This sequence comes from Aquila chrysaetos chrysaetos, assembly GCF_900496995.4. Classification (NCBI taxonomy): domain Eukaryota; kingdom Metazoa; phylum Chordata; class Aves; order Accipitriformes; family Accipitridae; genus Aquila; species Aquila chrysaetos. The sequence goes on from NC_044030.1 coordinate 59,077,690, forward strand.
AAAAATGGAAGGCTGTATTTGTTTCATACTTCCAGTGGTATTCTTACCATTCTCAGTTGCACAGAATTGTGATTATCCAGGTGGCCTGTTTCCTAAACTCTCTTCTCTGAAGGCTTAACTTCTCTTTGCCATGTTATTTCCCATAGCTTTTTGTTTTCTCTCTTGAAAGTTTGTTTTACATGGTTTTTGGAACAGTAAATTTTTCAACAATTTTTTTGGCAGTTCTGGATTTCTGTCAGAGCAGGAAGGAGTACCCTTTTTCCTTTGATAACAAAACCAGACCATAGTCTTCTCTTGGTTTGTCTTACTAGTGTGCCCACACAAGGTGGCTACTGCAATATTTAAGTCAAATGCTTCAAATTAGTTTGGCTCTTTGTAAGGGTTAGGGGGAATCATCTGACCTGACTGAAAAGTCTTTCCATGAGAAAATCTTAAATTGAGTATGGAGTAAGCTTTTCAAGCAAATCCCTTTATTTGAAATTTGTTGAACATGCAGTGCTTTGTATCTTGATGTTTGACAAATCTAAGTCCAGTAGTTGTCCTAAAAGTTGAGACAGAGCCACTGTAAAAATAACTAGATCAGAGCCTGAATGCAGTGTTGTGGTGTAGTAAAACGTGTGTGTGTGTGTTTGCCTAAAATGGTGGAAGCTTTGATCATGTATTTAAAAGGCTTGATTTCTGGGCAGTTAGGAAGAATGAGAGTGGCTTTGTCAAGTATCTACAATTTAGTTTTAGATTTTTATGAAAATAATAGAACAGTAAGGCCAGATGCTAGTGTAGAGTGAAAACCTCCTTGCTGGGAAGAAATATTTACATCCAACTGACTCTAAATGAAACTTTTTGAAATGTATTAATTAAAAAAACCCCAGATTTCAGTTTATGTTCTTATGTTGAAATAGACTTACTGAGCTCATACCACATTGAATTTTTTTTTTTTTCCCAGTTACTAAATGTACAGCCTTACATTTGTGAAGTGAGTAATACTAATGTATTTTTGATAGGTGCTTTGGAAGTTCTGGTAGAAATGAAAAAACAAGGTATACCTTTCAACAGAGAAACATACCTACTTGCATTTGCAATATGCTACAAACTGGTAAGTACTTTGAATGTGATCACTTTTTATGTGATGAAAAAATATTTGAAATGGCATCTCTGTGTCTTCCTTTTTGATTTTAAAATTTCCATATGTTCCCAGTCATGATTTCTTATCTAGTGCAAATATTTTAGATATATTTAAGTCCTAAATTGCTTTATTGTGCATGACATGGTGCACATATATAGCTTCCCATGCAAACTAATGTCACAAAGCAAATCTCTAAAAAATTACATGGACGTAAGCACTAAGGAACAAATTTGATACAGCCTTTGATTAGCTGATAGTATTCTTTCTCTGGGATCTCTGCATCTCTTCAGACTATACTCTGTGCTTGAGCCTCAATATTGGTTTTATAGTCTGGCTTCCTTAAGAGACAAGACATATATATGATATGTTCTGTTTGTCAGGCATCTCCCATTCATTTCTCCCCCTCCAAGTAACCTTGAACCGTTTCTGTAATTGCACCCAAATTTGACAAGGATTAGAGTTTTCGAAGGTAACCTGTTCCTACATGCCTGATGAAAATGGGCAGCTGAGTGGAGAAAAGAAACCTAAATGAATGCCTTCAGTGAGAGACAGGCTGCCCTTTGAGCTTAACTGTATTTTTATCTCAGAGAAAAAGAGCATGAACACAGTATGAAACTAGGCTACGGAGGTTCTACGACTGTTTCCTTAGAACTGTTTCCCTTTTGTAGCATAGTGAGATCCCCAGACTTTTTTATTTTGATCTTCCTCTCCAGATTTGAATTAGTTCTGCAATTTGAAATATTAACATAGGCCCTTCCCAAACTCAGTAGGAAACTATTCTTAAATTTCCCCATGTTTTTAGGAAGAAAAACACTAGTGGAGGAAAAATTACACCACTAGACTAAACTTCCTCAGGTTTCTCAGTTAACCATGCAGTGAAACTGAGTGCACATGTGATAAAAAGGAGTTGGCCTAAAATGGTAGCTCAGTAGTAATTTATGTGGTGCTTCCAAAATTCTCAGTTCTAATGAATCAGGGCTGCCTTTAGGTCAGGGGAAATAGAAATAGCCACATGGCTTTGGTGTTTGGTGAGTGGGGCAGTAGACAGAGTGGAGAAAGAGCTGTGGAAGTTGTCTGCTGTTAAAAACAGCTAGAGATTGATGATTGCAGTCAGTTTAGGGATGTTACCAGTTCTACGTAGAAGGCACCTTTTTTAGAAAGTTTTCAATGTGGAAAGACTCTGACACTGTGCTACAAGCCAAGTTTATAAGCTAGTGTTTGCTACTAGCATCCACTGAGGCAATATTTACCACTTGAAGGTTGCTCCTTGGTCTGTACTCTGCCTGTTTAGGTAAAGGCTTTCATAGAAACCCACTGTGTTTCTCTGAGGTATCCTTTACTCCCTCTGCTGTAGCTTCTTCCATAAAATCTTTACACAGTTCTTTCCACGGCCTGCTGTCACAAGGCTTGGATCCATGGCATGTGCAACAGGAAGATGTTCCTGAGACTTCTGTTTTCTACTACCTCTGGCCCTACCTGTGTTTTCAGTAGAGAATCTGGCCCATCGTTACTTGTTTAGTGAATTGGTAAAAATAAAGGGGAAATTATTCTAAACTGTCACCCAGCTGTTTTAACAGCCATAATAAATTTGTGGGTTTTTTTTCATTAAGATAAAATACTATCAATAAGGGAATAAGCTGTCGTAACCCTTTATGCACTAAAGAGGATTAGGTGGAGCTCTTTCAAAAGCTTAATCTGTTGATTCAGCTATTAGTGGTAGGAGGAGAAATCATGAAGCTCAAAAGTGATTTTGGTCGTGATGCAATGTAATAAATTTCAGAAAAAAACCTGAAGGGAAAGATCTTCAAGATGCACTACCTGAGTACTAGAAATAATGGTGCTGGTATCATTAAGAGCAGTGCTGGATTTTTACCAGGTTAATTCTTGGTTTCTTTTGAATAACCAGGCCAGAGACCAGTACAGAAAAATGTACAAGGCTTAAATTTCAGATTATTGCTAGTGGATAAACAAAGGAATTAATGTTTAATCTTTGTACAAAAGTAGTTTAGAGGTCAAGTCTAAAACACTACTGAGATGTTTTAAATCATTGTAAGGCACTGCTGTCCTCTAAGGTAAAAGATGGTCCTTCTTTTAGTGCGGGAAAGGCTATAGGCCTTTTGATGACAGCAAAATATTTATGTAATAATCAATCTCCTGTCAGAATGTTTCTAAATTTTCAAAGAACGTGGTTTAAACCACAGGTTTCTCATGTGGTTCAAAAGGTATTTTCACAAGCTGTGCAGACCATTCAGGAGTGGCATGGAAAAGCATCCCCTAAGCACCCAAAGGATGACCATAATCTCTTAAATCATGACCAGTATTTTGCAGGAATGACTCTTTGAACAGTAGAAACAGAAATCAACACCAAATACTAGGAACGAATATGAAGGCTCTTACCCATATTTATGGTACCAGTTGTTACAAAACCTTCCCACTGCCAGCTTTTAAGTTTGGCAGGTATTATTTTGTTTGGGGTACAGTCAGCTCTATTCATGATTTCCAGTGTGAGTAGCATTGTTTTTGAGAGTTGGTGGTCTGTGAGACAACACACGGGTAAACTCATTGCCTTTTACTATAGACTCCTATTGAAAATAGTCTTAGCAATAATGGAAGCTTTCTGTGTTGGAAAACAGGCAGATGTCTAAGCTATTGTATTAGAATATATACTTGGGAAACGTCTTGCAAGATTTAATCCGTAAGAGAGGCTAAAAATTGCTGAATGTCCAAATTTGCATTTCCACGGATTTCTTTAGTGTAATGGTGCTGAGTAGTTCAATGCTTAGAAAACACTGCTTTTCATTAACTATCTAATGTAGCTTTTAGAATAAAGTTAAGGGCAAAAAATCAGCATTTTTCCTGATTTGGGAATGACTGGAAAGTGGAAAGGAAAGTGTCAGTTGGTTTTAGCATAGTACCGGGGTTGTTTTATCTCTTGTAGAAGCCAAAACAGTTAGGGCAAGGTGTAGTTGTTAAAATAATGGAAGTTATTTTTACCCTCTTCTGAACTGTAGCTTTGAATATCATATTTTGATGTTGTGTTTCTCAAGAAGTGGTGCACAGAATCTGCTTGGTTGGGTTCAGATATGGATTGCCGTAGTAATCTTACAGTATGTTGACTCTGAATGCCTTCTGAATGTGATTGCAATTGCCTACAGTCCTTTCAGATCACAAGAATAACAAGTGCAACTTCGGTTTGAAATTTCTATGCAGGACAATCTGGAGTCTTGCAAAATCTCTGCAAAACTGCTCGAAGAAGCACAGCTAAAAGGTGATGCGTTACCACTGCGAGCATTCTACTTTGCTGTGGCAACTGCTTTGAAGCAGGTACAGTAACTTTTGTTTTGATCTGTGCCTGAATCTCTATAGTTTTATTGTAGTAAAATATACTGTAGTAAGTAAAATATATTGTAGTAAGATAGTCAGTGAAAGGAAGCTAACATAGAGGAAGCATAACTGATCTATCTAATAACTTCAATTTCTAGGACTTTTAAGCCCCCGAAAGAGTAGGATTATAGACAACTCCCACACAAAGTGAATGTGGAAATTCTGAAATCTAAACATCTCATGTCTATTGCACAGGTATTTTGTGCTAATGACAATGTCATGTAGAATATTTTTAGAAAATGAAAGAGATTTAGGTCAGCAGGTTAGATCTAACCATGGACTAAGTCCTGCAGATACTGCTGCTTAGTGATAGTTTCCTTTAAATAGAATTAAAATGATAATTTAAAATATTTGCATAATCACCTCTTTAAAATGTTTGTCTTGGGAGGCAAACGCAAAGGTTATGATGTGTATTGCCCTACTGCGTGGGAGATGGCCTGTCTTTTTCCACAAGTTTCTTTAGGAGGAGGTTTTCATATACCTCATGTGCCTAAGCACTGATATGAAGAGGCTCTGAGGCAGTACAGGGTGAAAGACTGAGCAGGAGAATAACAGTTAGGAAATTCTAAAGTCTAGTATTTCCTCTGCCATTAATTTGTGTATACAGCTTGAGGAAATTCTGAACTTTCTCTGTTTCATGTCTAAACAGAGGTTAGAGGCACTGTAACAGCTAGCGATTTGATGTTGTCCGTGGATTTGAATGAATGAAGTAGAATTGTTGAAATTTTCTAATGCACTCGGTGGTCTTTTTTGCACTGTCTCAGTGAACAGAGACACTGAACAATAGCATCATTGAAATTAATTTATTCATGTGCATGATGGTGTTACAGGGCATGTCACTGGCATTGAGGTTAAAAAACAAAATCTCTGTCTCTGAAACAACATGAAGTATCCTTGATGCTGTTCCTTCATGTAAAAATCAGTTAAAATTCTTGTTTTGCAAACAGAATAATGCTTCACCTTACATTTAACTATTCCTTAAGCTGCATTATCTTTGACAGTACATCTTGCTGTGAGTAAGATCCCAAGTAACAGTGGTTGGTCTAGTAAATGTCAGTGTAACATTTAATGTCTATACAAATCAGTTGATGACATAGATACAGTGCTGTAAATGTGTATGTCCAAAAGGTTAAAAGTGCTGGGCAGGATAAATACCCACATTAACATATGCTGCCCTTCATTTAAGTACTCTGACATGTGCCAAACGGAGCGTATGTGTAGATCATTTATCTTTTAGGTGCTCTTATGCTCAGTGTTAGTTACATGCTTCCTCTCTCTGCTGATCTGAGGCAGGGAGTACTGTCTAATGTGCTGAAGAGCCAGATGACATGGGAACTCCAGTGTGGGATGTTCCTTTCACAGGCTGAATGCTGTTTGGAGTCTATGGGTCTTGGTGAAGGGGTTCTAAATGCTGGTTTGTGATTCATTGAAAAGTTGTGAAAGGCTATTGTTCTTGAACTTTATTGTGAAAGTATGTCACACATGTTTAACCGTATTTTTTTATTATTTACAATTCCTTCCTAGAATGATGTAGCACAAGCCAAATTTTATTGTTCCCAGATAATAAAAACAGAGAACAAACTATACAATAATCTTAAAGTAAGTATGCTTGTTTTGTATTAGAATCTTGCAGAGAAGTATGCTATACTGGACAAAAAACTCCCATGTGCAGAGTAACAGAAGGCCAGCTTCTGATACAGGCGTGTATCACTACTGTTGCTGAGCTTGTTTTTGAGCCAACAGACAATTTCTGTCAGTTGGATGAGCTACTTTCTGAATTGTTAACATCCTCACCCCGTTTTTTAAAATCGCTTCCTGCCGCAGATGGAAATGGAAACTAGAGCAGTCCTACATCTGGGAGTATAGACCCATGAGCAATTTCTAATTATGACATTGTGACTTTGTGCTTTCTTGCTACAAGAGATTTAAAAAAACACATCTCCAAGTAAATGCCTTCTTTAGCTGTGCTCTGCCCACTTCAGGCCTCGTTCAGCCCTATGAACCTTAACCACATATGTACATACAACAATTTTTTTCTCTAATTGCATGGTCTACAACCTTAGAGAATGTCTGGTGCATGTGCCCTGTAAGTGACCTCTCTAAGCTATGGAAAAAAAACACTTTATTCAAGAACAGCTAATGCAGCTCTATCAGAGGCAGTCTGCCTCCAGGCTCACCTTTCCTTTCCAGGTCCCAGCTGCAAAAAAACCCCAAACCTCTGTGGAAATTGATAATTCCCTCTGCTTCCTTCATGATTTATGGATTTTTGTCAGCACAGCATCTAGAAATGTATTTTGTCCTGCTTTGCTTCATGTCTTCCTCAAACAATTTTTTTAAAATTTGCGTTCTTATGATAAGTACTATTTGTGTGGTGTGGTTTTATTTTATTTTTAAGGTTCTTGTCCAGCTCAGATCTGGTTTGCTAGAAGAAGTAATAAAGACATTAGAGGCAGCAGTGGAAGTAGATACTCCTCCTTTTGTGAAAAAAATCGAGTTTTCTGAGCAGGTGGTAAGTATACAGTAATGAGACAAGGTCCATGGTGCTCAGCTGAGCTACGATGACAGTGGTTCAGCTACAGAACTTCAGGTACCTGAGTTCACCCTACTAAAGTTGTTTGGGTTCTCATGCATTCAGATGCCAAAGCAGCTGGCTGGCTTTCTGTACTGTTGGACAAAGCACTTAGCTGTCCACTTCCCTTTTTTGTTACGGATCTTGCTCTTAGAAGCTCAAATTTCATCTGAATGTAGATTAAGTGTTCCCTAGTAGCATGAAATAATTTAGTCCCTTGCCTTCTATGCTATTTCCTTTTGATGTAAAGATGAGAATAAAGTTCTAATCACAGTGATACTGTTAGGCTGGTAATATTTGGAAAGACCTGTGATGCTATTCAGGGAAGTGTGACATGGGAAATAACAGCTTTTGCTATTTTACTATAAAAAATAGCTTTTACAGTTATTGATCACCAAGAAGGCTTCCTTCAGAGCACATATGTACCCCTATTAGCTTGGCAGCATGGCTGCTGCTTTTCCTGAAGCTTACTAGTGTATTAATTTTGAACGTGTCTATGGAACAAGATATTTTAAGACTGTGTTAATAATTAAATACTTAGCCTTTCACCACTGCCTATTAAACAAAATGAATAACTGATATGTAAAATAACACATACTAGGTAGAAGGGGGGCATACCTTTCAAAAAATAGCCCATGTATATTAACTGCTATGTTAAAAATTTTTTTAAGCAACATTTCATTTTATAAATTCAATGCAATAAATGTTGCATGTCTCAATGTTGTATTTTGATTTTGTGTTGCAAATTTGTAACAGTCCCTAAGAAGACTAAGCATTAGTCCTAACCCATTCCTTCCACAAAAGGTTATTGATCAATAACAATTTTTAAGAGATTTACTTATACCTCAGCTCATACTCTGTGTATGGCATACAGAACTTCTCAGTGTTCTATAGTCTGACTTCTATTGATTTGTACTCTAGTGTACATTTAGTGTGATACATAGTAATAATTAGAATTGTGCTGATCTGGAAAGTAGATTCCAGGAAGCAATTATGTTTCCTGGTTTTAAAAAGAAAATAATTGTGTTAGTCTATACTAGGACTGCAAATAGGACTGTACAACTTTGAAGAAATTTTAACTCTAATAAACTCTCTCTAATAGGTATCCAGTTCTTTTCCACCATTGTCTGGTGATACACAATGTGTTCTGTGTAAAATCCTTATGAGTCATTGCGTTAGCCACATACCTTACGTTCTGTACTTTTTTTTTTCTTTGAGTGATTGCTTGTCTTCAATATGATGGTTGAATGAGATCTTCACTTGCTGAACTGTAACAGTCTGTCATTTTCTCCTCCTTAGCTGGCTACAGTCAGGGAAAAGATGGAAGAAAACCCCAACCTTTCTGCCAAATTAGGAGATATTTATACGAAACTACAAGCTTCAGGACGGATAACCATTTGCACACTGGAAGACATGCTTTTCCAGATTCCTAGTTCAAAGAAGACCCCTGCAAAGCTTTTAAATCAGAAACAATTGGTCTATCAGGCTGCTAAACCACGTCGGTCAGATCTGTTGTTGGAATAGTTCAATATTTGATGGCAAACTGAACTGCTGTTAGCATCTCTTAGAAGCCAGGTTCAAATAAAATGTCTTCCCCCCTCCTCCACAATGAGCAATTAAGTTGTTTGTGTGAAACTGCATTTTCAATACAGATCATGTAGCTTCCATGTTTCAGTTTTGATGCTAAAAACAAGCTGTGATGGTGGGTATTTGTGTTTTTTTCAGAAATGGGGTGATAGAATGATTTGAAGTTTTTCCTCAGGCACTTAAGTCAGGATTTTCCTATGGTAAATGTCCTGATGGAAGTCAACAAAATAGTATGCAGATCTGACCTGACTTCTGTGGTTCGTGAGAAGAAAATTCAGTCTTCATCAGATGTAATGTTCTGACTGAAATGATAGATGCAGTCCAGAGTCTAGATAAAAGAGTATGGAAGTGCTTTAACTGTTTATTCAAATTCTGTACATCTCAAGAGAATCAGAGGAAAGCAAGCATCTTTTGTTCCTTTTAATATCTTTTTCTTCAGAAGCAATGTATTAATATGTTTCTTCATATCAAATCGGATCATGGAAATGCTGTGGGGGTTGCAGGGTAACCAACCGGTTGTTTTCTCACTTGAAGGAGATTCCCGAACGAAAGTCAGAGTCTCAGTGTGAGTGGCCCCACATAGTGCTTCCTTCAAATTTTCTGATGTTAAGCCTCCCAAGATAAGCAGATCTTGATAAAAATTTGCAACCAAGTCCTAAGAAGTTTCTTAGAGCAAGTATGATTACTTTTTTAGACTAGAATTACATATCATCTGCATAATTCACTCATACGTACAGCAAGTGATCACAGAAACAGTACAAAGAAGCTTCACGTTGACCAGCTTTAATGACTCCAGGTCAAATGTGCTTGGTTCTAGTAATAAAAAGCTGTTTGTAACTATGAGTCCTGTATACCCAAAAATCTTTTCTCATTCACCATCAGGAATAGAAGGAATTTGAAACAGGTATACCTTGGCTGACCCTCACGTACTTTTGCTTTACTTCTGCATATGAAGTGTATGTACAGAGCTTAGCAGTCCTGTGAGCACAAGAGTAGGTGGAGCCCAGCTTGGATCCAAGTTGGGCCACCTTATTTCTCCTTTGGCTTCTGTTCTTTCTATTTTTGTTTTGTGTCTCCCCGTCTCAAGCAAATGCCAGAACTCAAAGGATTCCTTCTGTGAGTGAATCTGTGCATGCTATATGAAACTTTGTTGAAGCCAGTTAGTCATTGAGAAGAAACAAGAACCCATCCATGCAGAAACACATCTTTGGCCATCAGAGCAAATGTGGCTACAGCAGGTCAGAGGTTTCCGTCTGAGGCTCCAACACTGTAACTCACTTCTGTCACCAGTATGTCTTGTTAATACTAAAATACACAAAACTATTATGCAGTGGATGGAATTTCATGCAAGTGTACGTGAAGAATAATTTGAAGGTTGTGATTTTTGCAAAATAGGTGCACACTTTATGAGTGGTTGCAGTGGTTAAAGTACTACATACATTAGTCTAAGAACACAGCTAATTACTTGTTCTGTAATATTGTGTAGCACCTAATTTCACACATAATTCAGGAGTACAGGTTTTTAGCCAGTTTCTTTTCCCTCAGTTGGAAATTCTTTCAACATTTCCAGTACAATATGGACCCTTAAGTAGCTCCCAATCTTTTCTCCACAAATAAATTTGATACAGGATTTGTAAAGGCTGCTTGCAGTGTGGCAAAGATTAGTTTCAAAAAAATAAAGGAGTGAACTACTCTTCAATTTTGGTTGGTACTAGCAGCACAACTGTTTGATGTAAAGCCACATTTTTATAGGCAACAGAAGATAGTTTGACCCATTTAGCCTGTTGGGTAGCAAATATATACGGTTAGTTCTGTTTAATTTCCTTATTTGCCATTTTCAAACTTGCATTAATTGCAAGAAGTTGGTTCATCCTAGGACTGACGTGCGCATGGTTGATTGCTTGTTTTAATCTGAATTGGTTAGATTCATGACTGAAGCTGTGTCTTACCTGCAACTGAAGTAATGGTAACTTCTATTACAATTGTCAATATAGCTGATGTTTTCCATGCTTTGTTCTCTTGATTACTTGTTTTGTTGAGGCTGATTTACTTAAGCTAACTATTAAGGCAATGATTTGTTTTAAAGAAACACCATTTCTTTGTCTTGAGAGAGAAGGGGATGCCCTTAAATAACTAACAATACTTCATTAGAAAAAGAAAGCAGGGACCCAAGAAGGATTAAAGGGTAGGTTCAAAGAAACACACACAAAATTCAGACAATTAAACACTCGAATATTGAAGGGTGCTCTAGAAGTGTTGTAGAAGACTGGTAATATCCTCCCTTAGGAAAAAAGGTAGGAGAAAAGAACAACTTTCAAGATTTATGCAGCTGATTTCAAGCAAAGTCTAATTTGTTTTATTAAAGTTGCACAGAGTCTTGTTAATTGGGAAAGCTTGGATCTGAATGTGTATTTATAAATACACCTTTTGATGCATCAAGGTCCTGAACACACTGGCTGTTGTGCGGAAGAGTCTTCAGCCATGTGCTTAGTTTAGTGTATTTAGATGTGGTTGGCTTCTGGTTTCCCAGTGCCCAAGAGCAGGAAACCAAACTTTTCTAAAGTTAAGCAAATACTTAGGGGATTTGCTGTGTCAGAGTGGTGGGAATGTCAAGGGCTGAGTTACTAGAAAGCGTTTCTTGGAGACAGCCTCAGAGAATAGGATGTATGCTGTATTATTGCAGTCAGTGGAATAATTATCTTTGCTTATATGGAGTTTTAATCAAGGATGAACCTTGAAATTAAAGAGAAGCCAACATTGTGAAATTCAATTAATAGATTTTTTTTTTTAATTTGGTGAACAATCTGGAAAAAAACAAGGCATTTGTGTTTCAAAGTGAATCGCTGCATTTTTTTTCTAGGTTTCACTGCAAAAGACTTCTGTAGGAAATGCTGCTTAAAGCTTTATGTAGTAAGTAGCCCAGATGAGGATCTGATGGCTGTTTTGGGTACTGTTACATGGCAAGGGATTGCTATTTATCGTATTCAAATATTCTTCTTGCAGTAAAACAAAACATGAGCTTTGTGCACGTCCTTGCACTCCAGCAGCTGTTTGGAACAGTAATCCAGGCGACAGCAGGTGGCGTTTCTTGATCATCCTTTCCTACCGACGCGATTTCCAGGGATAACTTTTACCTGCAGTGTCAGTTATGTAAAGGCAGGGCAGAATGAACGGTTTGCCTTATGTTTAACGCATTGCCATCTTAAAATGGAAAATCGAGGCATTAGTCAGCAGCCTGGAATGGTTGGTGATGGGCATATACTGCAAACCTATAGATTCACAGCATTTAATTTGAAACTTACAGCATTTAATTTGAAACTTGCTGCATTTATTGAAACAACTCATTTTTTCCCATGATCAATGCAGTTTTTACGGTATTCTGTGGAAATACTAGCCAATGACCTAGGACACAGGCTGCTGATGTTAGTTCTAGTACACCAGTGACAATTATAAAGGCTTACTTTGCTATACCTTTAAGAGAAAGTTGGACACCTTTTCCAACTTGAATTTTAAGAGCATTCATTTTTACATCCACAGTGCGCAGTCTTCAAAGGACTGTTATCCCCCTGCTATAGATGCTTCTGCTTTTCTCCGTGGGTTAATACCTCTTTCTTTTTCATATTCTTTTCCACAAGCATCTTGAGTCTTAGTAAGGAAGGATCACTTTCTCTGTGCTTGTCCCAAGTTAATTTTCTGCTTCAAAACAATAAAAATGAAGGTGAAAGGCTTAGTCATTGCAGGGGAGCTCAGGAATGCTTCCAGGCCTCAAGAAGAGTTTTTCTGTATTTAATGAACCTTCTACACAAGTTTAAATAACTTTTGAAACAAAGACTTGTTAGAACTTTGCAGCACTATAGAGAGTAGGGAGACCTATAGTGTATAGGCCTAGAGCTATTCAACTTTGGGTTTGCTCTTTTTTTTTTTTATCAGGGTTGTTTTAGATTGCATCATTCTAAAAAATTTTAATTGCAAAATAAGCAGAGACTTGTTTGTTTTAAAGCTACATCTGTTGTGGCTGCTTACATGCCCTTGTGCTACCACATAGTCCTTAGCAAGTTTATTAGAAGTAGATGTTGCTCATACACCCCCTTCCTCCTCTGTTTTTCTCCTGCTGCTTATGAGCAGTGTTTTGAACTCAGTTAAATGCCTGATTGTCTGCTCCCCTTCCAGATTACTTTTTAAGTCACCTTATTTTCATCTGATTGATAAATTTAAGCAGTGAGATGGACTAGGAAGTCTTAAAACTACTACATGTACTGGCCCCATGTTTTGTAATGTGAAATACAGTGCTATTTCCGTATTTATCTTTCGTTGTGCTGTTGAAGATAGTTGGCTGAAGACCTTCAGGAGCTTTTGCTATGTCTTTGCTCTGTGCAGTTGTCTGGATCTCCTAATAATTCCAGCAGCACATGCAGTGAAAACCTAGATGATAGTCTGACTTCACCACCCCAAGCATAGACACTGCTTTTTGGAAGTACTGATAACTCTAACTAACCACAAACCCTTTTGTATACTGTCAGGTAAGGTCAGCTCCCAAGTCGCTATGCCAAGCAGCAACTCAAAATAAATGCAGGAGCACCGATATCAGAGGGAAGTTGAGTTAGGGACCATCTGCGCAAATCAAACACATGGGATCAGAGCCAGCTGACCCTGAACCTGGTGTCTGCATGAAGGCTAAAAGCAGTGTGATAGTTACAGGAGACTCCCTCCTGTGGAGATGAAAGCAGCAATCTGACAAACAGTCTGGAAGCTGTGGAGGTGCTGCCCAGGCTTGTTCATCCTTTGGACTCTTAGCCCTTGCTTATCTTCCATGTGGGCACCAGTGATGCTGCTGGGAGTAACCTGGAGTGCTTTAATGGTGGCTACAGAGCACTGGGAGTGAGGGTGAAGGGCCAGGGGGCCAGCTGGTGTGTCCTCAATCCTGTCAGTGAGAGAGAAAGACCTAAGCAGAAGTGAACTCATCCAGGGTGTCACGGCTTGGCTGCATGGCTGGTGTCACAGGCAGGGCTTTGGCTCCTGTGACCACAGTCACAGCAAGGGCTATTGAGCTGGGATGGGTTATGCTTGACAAAGTGTGGCAAGGGTGTTTTTGTAAACAGGCTTCCTAACATGATGAGGAGGGCTTTACATGAGGTATGCTGGGGAGGGTTACCATAACCTGGAGAGATCTGAGGGCACAGGAGGCAGAGCAGATGCGTCTGGGAGTCAGCATGAGAGGGGAGGCTCTCACACATCCCCTGTAAAAGCAGCACAACTTGCGACCATCTCAAAAGCCTGTACACAAATCCATGTAGCATGAGGAACAAGCAGGAGGACAGTCTATGCACAGCTGCAGAGCTAAGACCTCATTAGGATCATGGTGATGTGATGGGATAGCTCGTGACTGGAGGGATGCAGGAAAGACAGGAGTGGGCAGGGATGGGACAGAGGTTGAGCTCTGTATAAAGGAGTTGTATGCATAGAGCTTTGCCCTGGGACAGGTGATGAGCCAGTAGTGAGCTTGTGGGTAAGGATCAGAGGACAGACCAGCACAGGTGGTGCTGCAGTGGGTATCTGCTACACCCCATCTGATAAAGAAGAGGGGGCAGGTGAAGCATTCTTTAGGCATCTGGAGAAAGTCTCAGTCACAGGCCCTAGCACTCATCAGTGACTTTAATCACCCTGCTGGAAGGGCAACGTGGCTGGGCATAACCAATCCAGGAGATTTCTGGAATGTACTGAAGATAATTTCTTAATGCACATGACTGATGAACTGGTGAGGGAAGGTGCTCCGTTGGACCTGCAACTCACAAGTGGGCAACAACTGGTGGATAACGTAAAGGGCAAGGGCAACCTTCGCTGCAGCAACAACTGAGACTTCAATGAGTTCAAGATCCTGAAAGGAGTAAGCTAGATCCAGGACTTCAGAAGAGTAGGTTTTGGCTCGTTCAGGGAAGGAACTGTAGGAAACTTTCATGGAAGGAAAGGTCTGGGACACGCAGCTGATCTTCAAGGACAGCCTCCTCAGAGCACAGGAATGATCCATCTCAATGTGCAGGAAGTCAAGCAAGCTGGAAAAAGGCCAGCACGGATGAACACAGAGCTCCTGGCTGAGCTCAAACATAAAAAAGATGCACACAGAAGGTGGAAGCAGTGGTAGGCAACCCAGGAGGAATGCAAAGAAGTTGCCCACACATGTAGAAATGGAGTCAGGAAAGCTAAAGCTTAGCTGGAGTTGAAACTAGCAAGGCAGAAGCAGCATGTCAAGAAAAGTTTTTCTAAGTAAGTACGTTGGCAGCAAATGAAAGGTTAAGGAGAATGTGGGCCTACTGGTCAGTGAGGCAGGGGAACAAGTGACAAGTGACAGAGGAAAGACTGAGGTGCTGTCCCTTTTTGCCACCAAGTTGGTCAGGGGAAGAGAGGCTGAGAGAAATGGGTTTGCTCAGCCTTAAAAAGAGAAGACTCAATGAAAACCTTATTCCTGCCTACAGCAACCTGATCAGAGGACAAAGAGAAGATGGAGCCATACTGTTCTGAGATGCATGATGATAGGACAGGGGGCAATGGACACAAGTTGAAACATGGGACATTCTGATCAGATATAAGGGTAAAAAAAAGTTATAATGAGGGTGATCAAACCCTGGAACATGTTGCCCAGAGAGGATGTATAATCTCTGTTCTTGGAGTTCTTCAAGACTCAACTGGGTATGGCCCTAAACAACCTGACCTGATTAGACCTGCTCTGAGCTTGGGTTTGGACTAGATGACCTTTGGACGTTCATTCCAAACTGAATTGTTCTGTTAAACACCCATGTGAGCTACTGACTATCCTGGCTTGTGTTCCCCCACTGTCCTGTGAGAAACAAAAGCATATGAAGATTTCAAACTGCCAGCATTCCACCATGTAGCTGGCTTAGTAGTTGGCTTCTGCACATTTGTATAGACAAGTCTCTCTTTTTAGTCTCTTCCATACTGAGGATGGTGATCACCCAGCTGGGGGGTTGCCTGGTCCCCATGCTCACTTGGGGTGTCAGTGTTATGAGTTAAAATGAAGGTTCTGGACTCAGACCTGGCCCCCCTGCTGTCCCTTTGTTATCCAGAGCATAGCAGTGCAGAATTCCAAATCATGTGCTGTACAAACAAGCAAGATGACAGCTAGTCTGGCTAATTCCTTCTGACTGGAAATAACCAAATTTAGCTAGACATGAGATAATAAGAACAAAGTGGCCTTGGGAATCCAATAGTCAGCAATGACCTAGTAGATATCCTGAACAGGCATGAATAGTCTTTTCTCAAGTTCTTTTATAGAACCCATGTTATGTGGTCAAACATTACTCTTTTTTGGTCGTAAACATCTCTAACATCAAATGTCCAAAACTCTTGGGGAGTGGTGGTGGGGGAATTTGAAATTAGTTCAAGAACACTGTCAGATACTTTCATCTACAGTAGAACTATAGAACATTTTATTCCTTTTCCACAGCTTGTCTGATTCATATTGTAAAATCCAAGATAGAAGGGGGTAAGATCAACATTGTGTTGCTACCTGGACTCTTCTAGACAGAACTGGTGTCCTCAGCCTCTGATTCAAATATTCAGTTGCTAGACTCTCCATTTAGACCCAGAATTATCGCTACTTCTCTGGTTTGTTTGAATATGACATACCTCGCGGTATTTTGGCTTGAGATGCTGGTACAAAGTTTTCACAGACAGATCATGTATATAGTCATTTAATTTCACATACTATCAGCCTTTATTTGTCTTCTGAAACTTTACAATTTGCCAGGATAAAAGAAAATGCACATCTCAAATGAGCTTTGGTTTACCATATCAGTAAGAACAGGCCACTAGAGCAACAGTCTTAATGTTTCTTGCTATCTTTGGAGTAATTTAAGGGGGCATCTCATTTTCACGTACAGTATCAAAGCAGATAATGATGTGGACTAACATCACATTACCAGCAGTCTGCTCTAATTTTCTTACCAAAGAGTCACAGCTCTATGTGCAAGTCATACCCACTG
The DNA here is from genome assembly GCF_900496995.4 of Aquila chrysaetos chrysaetos. Taxonomy (NCBI): domain Eukaryota; kingdom Metazoa; phylum Chordata; class Aves; order Accipitriformes; family Accipitridae; genus Aquila; species Aquila chrysaetos. Next base: position 59,094,350 of record NC_044030.1, read on the forward strand.
CCTGCTTCAGGAATGAGGCAGAAGAAAAAAGTGCAGTCACTTCTGTCAAACACAAAGCTTTGACTTAGCTGCTTGGGCTGATGGTATCCTTGCACAGATGACGTGACTGTTGTTTATATGAAGTAGCTGGGGCTCTTTGTTCCTGGAGTCCCAAGGGGATGGGTACTTGCAGTGACCTGCCCTTGCATCCACTCCAGTACCTACTCCAAAAAAGAAATTGTCCTCCTAGTTCACATTAAAGGTGTTTTTTTCAAGGCTTTGTACTCAAGGTAAATTGTAAGATGTGCTTTTCATGACCAGTTTCCTAAGTCTTGAGCTGGTCCTTGCTTTCAGTTTCTATGCAGTTAAGGGAACTTTGTCGGGTCTCAGTCCCATTGACCTTGTGAGATGTTTGGAGAAATTAGGACTTTGGCCATATCCAACAGAAACTGCAACATCAAAATAAAATAGAAAAGCACCCACCAGTGTTCTTGCCTGTGCTAGGTAATTCAGGCTAACTACCATGCCAGAAATTACATTTACTTTAGGAACAGGAAACGTCTTGTAGCAGGAGACTTGGCAGCACCAATCTTGATGGAAAATTTTAGAAAAGAATAATGGAAAAGGTAACTTAATATTAACATTTGAAACAGCTGAGACAGTGCAGTGTGAATTCCCAGGTAACAACTCCCTGGTAATTATTCCGTTTACAAGTACTTACACGTGCTGTACTACTTCTTTCAGCTTTACGGCAGTAAATGGACCTTGCTCTGGATGGCAGGATTTTAACGATGTTTTTTTTTTTTGTTGCTGGCTTAAACCATTAGAAAGAGTGGTCCTGCACTCCTTTCAGGCACCATGTGCTGCAGAACCGGAGCTAGAGAGTCCAGCATAACTTGCTAGAACAGGAAAGGGAATAATTTCACAGATTCATTTTACCTAATTAAAAAAATCCTACGTGAATGGTTAAATATTAGCAAAATAGTTTGAGAAACTTCTCATCCTCCTTCTCTATAATACTGTCACTTGGGGAGGGGTAAAGGGAAGGGAGGAAAAAAAAGGAGAAATAAAAGGCAGAGGCATTGTTGAGAACTTCTTCTTTATGTTTGAAGCTTTATCAGTTCTCACATCAGAATGACAGAAAAAGAGAACTGTGATGGAGAAAGGATGATACATGTACAAAATTGCTCTAGTGGTTAAGTACTTTCAGGGGAAATTCAGACCACAGAATCTGCCCTGCTGCACTTTTACTACCCTTTGGAAGGGTTTAAGATTTGTAAGCATTGGCAAATTAAAGCTTTGAAAAATGCCTCACAAAATGCTAAAAAAAGCATATGCTTGATTTTAGAAAAGAACCTGTGGTGGCTGTTGCCCTAATGCAGCTCCCTATGGCCAGCCACAGAGATGGAAACATCAACATGACAAATTTCAGATCTGACAGTTTACACAGTATACACCTTTGCATGGGCAGAACTGGATGGGCTGCAAGGCCTGTCTCCCTCAAATTGCCACGTATCTTTCTCTGCTGTGGGTATCCAAAGTAGTTTGCTGCCTTGAAGAATGTGATGGAAAAAGCGTGGTGCCTTGTCATACTTGCGTTACTAAAGCCAGTTTTAGGTTTTTTGTTTGTTTTCCATATATTTGTAACCATTTTAGTGACACCTATGTCTTGGGTTGATGTTTTTTTCTTGCAAACTAATCACAGAACTATAGAGTAACTTACATTGCAGGAGATTGCTGGAGGTCATCTTGTTCCACATCCCATTACATATTAGCGGCGAATAGCACTGAAATGTTAAGTCAGAGAAAGGAAATTTGAATCCTTGCCTGTGCAATTGCAGCCATATGGGTGTAGCTCCCTTTTCTTCCAATGAAACCATGCTTGTTCTTTCACTTTTTATTCATTTTAAGAGCCATATATTTTCAGTTAATTGTCTTGCTTCATACCTGGTCATATTTAGCTCTTGTTCCTGCCTCCTAAAACGACTGTGCTCCAGACTCAGTAGAGTGTTTTAAGTATGGGCTGAGAACCTCTCTGAATGAGGGCCTGTACAAGTAACTAGCTTTTATTGTTTTCTTCCTAAGCAGGGGTGCCTAAAAATATCCTCTGACCTCCCGAGAGTGGAGCAAAAAGTGTTCTTCCATCGACAGATGATTTTAAATATCTCACTGCTGTAGCACAGTTTTATTCTGCCCACAGTCTATTTCTTTCTTACAAGCTAAATATTATCAGTCAGTCTCTACTACAGGTGAACCTTTCCTACCAACTAGTATACAATTTGGAGTTCCATTTATTTTATTAACATTCTTTTTATAATTACACTGTTCTTTTAAATGCATTTTTCTTAGGGTCAGAGTGGATGTACAACTTCCTGAACCAAGTCAGGACTTCCCATGTTAGTTATTTAATGGAATACCTATATAATTAGCCACTTTTATCTCCTATAAGTCCTAGGGATGGGGATGGTAGTGATGTTTTTCCTAAGGATATTTGTCTAAAGACCTCTTGCCAAATCCTGATGACATACACAGAAATGTCCAGATCATGGAAAGCGTTTGCATACTGCCAAAATAGCAGCAATAAGAAGCAATATCCCAGTGTGTTTCTGATTATTCCTGTGTGAGATGTATGTTGTGTATAAGGCTTATAAGCAATATACAACTTTCTGTTCTGTCTCTTCTCACTCGCTGAGATTTGGATGTCCAAAGACCAAGCTGTTTTCTTCCCAAAGTGAGCTTCAGCAGTCAGACATTTTCTGTGGTCCCACAATGACATGGCACTGTATGTTTCTTCTCCCTTGTACTTACATATAAATCCAGGTGTGATTTTTTTTTCCCCATTGTGTTCTGCTTGGTCCTGTTCCTTCCCTATCATTTAGCGAGAGGTGTAACACTGTGCTCAATTAGCCAATGGGCATATCATGCATGTTATTATAACATTTTGCTTGCATAAATGGTTAGTCTTCCTGTTAGCTGCAGGGTATAATTTACACATGTGCGTTTTGTCTTATAAATATTCAAGGTCAGTCATAAATAGTAAGTCAGGCCATTATTGTGTGTTGTGAGCAAGACTGCTTATTTAATTAGTCTGGTCATTTATGCAGACAGCCTGGAAGCTGCAAGTTAGAGTTGTACTGTGCTGGTCTTCTGTTTGATTTCTTAATATCTCTTTCCTTAAAGTTGCACATCCAGAAAGGAGACCCATTAAAACAGAGTGGTGGGGAAGAGGAAGTGAGAACTGCTTCTCCGTATCAGAAGAAAACTACAATTGTGAGCGTTTACTTCATCAGAGCTGTTTTCCTACCCTGGATGCAGTCACAACTCCTGAATTGAACTAGGGAAAAATCAGAGAAATGAGGAAGGGTAGTAACAAATCAGCTGGTTCATCGGTATGCGGAGAATGTTTCCCAGCTGTTTCAACACCCATGATATCCTATTAAATAGCCCAATATGCTTCCAATTAATATATTCTTGAAAAAGAAAACACCTAGAAAATTACTGTAATGCTGAAAAATTGAGTCAGTTCCACTATGCAATGCAATAACTCAGAAATTTTCCTGTGAATGCATGAGGAACTGGCATCTCTCTCTGATTCTGACTAAAAGTAGAGGTATATCCTCTGTATGCTGCAGTAGCCATAATCAATAACTCATGTGAGAACTGAAATCTGTTCCTTAGGACTGCCTGAGATAATTTAGCTAACCTGATTCCTGAGTTGCTAGCCAGAAAGACTGAGGGGCTAAGAATTAACATTTATGTGATGGGTTTATTTCATGTAGTTTATAGACAAATATGTATTTATAGCCAAACTTTTGATATTTTCCCCAGTTTTGGAGACACTGTCGCTGGAAGTTTAGGGACTGATTTTCATATGCTGTTTCACGTGGATTTTCTGTGCTGTCTGGCAGCTTAGAAAATCAGGTACAAGGTAGAGTGTCCCAGATATGAGGCACCCCAGACTGGATGCCTTTTGTAAAAGTGGTGTTGACAGTTTTGGCTGGTAGCTATACGGTATCTCGGTGACTTCCAGCTGTGAAATGAATTAATAGCTCCTGGCAGCCAAGTCACATGCCCACTGTAAGTGTTCTTAACCAAGCTGTTTTACTTCCAAAGCCCTTCCTTGTACCAGAAATAGACGTGCAGGAGTATGATGGGAAGCGATGTGATCTTGTAATTTACCTACACACCTTACAATTCCAAAGATCCTGAAATCTTGACAGTTTTTAAATTCCAGCACAATTAACCCGAAAACTTCATAAAACCCAACGTGTTTGAATGTTTCCATAAAACATACCATATCTTGAAATAGAACTACTTTGGTATTATAGCATCCCAATAGGCTTCATTCAGTTACGTGAATCTCCTGGGCTTCTGTAGAAACTCAAGAAAATATAGAAGCCAGACCTCCACTGGTATAAATTGTTGTGTGACACTTTTTGCTTCAGCTCAGCTCTGATTAATTCTGCTGTTAAGAGGATTTTCCATTGGGTTCTAACACCAAGCACCCAGTCTGTAGGCTTTGTAAAAAATGTGGTTAAAAGGGCAGCTCAGAGAATGCTGGTGTTTAAACAATGAGCAGAAACATAATGAGTGAGAATGCTTCCTGTTTCCCTAAATGACCTTAAGGGAAAAAATGAAGGTATAAATCTGAGAATACCAGACATTTTTTAAAAGAGCCTTTTTGAGTCATAGAGATAAATTCAGTTCAGAAGTGTAGAAAAACCCACGAGAGATTTGCAATTTGTTGCGCAAAACTAATTTTGGCCTTGTCTAATTTAACTTAGTTTCTTCTTTGTATAAGAGAATAAACCCCACATTTTTTGTAAGATTTATGCCTCATCATTGGCAAGGTTATTTCAGTATGCCCTGACCTGTGAGGAAGCCATTCTCCTTGTATAGATCTTTATCTATGCACATGGTTTTCTTTCTCTGGTGGGGCAGCATTACCACTGAGCATGTACCTCATGCTCTGCCAGGTAAGACAGGAGGCAGGGACCTTTACCTTTGTTATAGACGGATCTTTCTTTCTTTGTGCATCTCACAACTCCTTCTGCTGCCTGTATCTGCAGCCATTCTTTATTGTTTCTTGTTCCTTTACATTTATGGAATAAACTGAGACTCTGAATTCACCATTTCTACAGCAAAACGGTGGTGAAGATGTCTTGCTAAATCTGGGCCCACCTATGTCATGTTTGTGAAGCTAGAGTGAGACTGCAATTATTTTTACTGATGGATTCAAATGTCTGAAAACTAGCAAGGCCAAAGGGCTTTCTGAGAAAAGAAAATGTTCTGCTTACGTACTCCATTGAAAGCCAGCTGTTGCTTTGTGCACTTCCTCTCGCTAATGATAAATGTAATACTGCTCTTCTGGCATAGAACAACTTTTTGTGTGTGTAAACTATATATTGTAGCTGTAGGCTGTAAATTTCAGCAGCATGGACAGAAGCTGGGCAAATAACACACAGAACGGTATTTCGCTGTTTCATGGGACCAGATAGTTGCACGTGCACTCTGAAGCATGGTAAATGAAATAATGTGAGATCACCTCACAGTATTACAAAGAATTTACATCTGGAATCAGACCTGTTAATACAGATATCATCATGCTGAATCAGCTGAAACAGCAGAAGGCAAATGAAGGCAAGATAAAGCAAGAACTGTTCAAGCATTGCAAAAAGAGCTGTATCTCAAAATCCCATATGTCAAACTTAGAGCAACAAGTTCAAGCAAATTCTCTGTACATAGGAGAAACCTTCTGCAGCTGGGGATCTAGATAGTGAGTGCTAGTTATGCTGGTTATTCTACAAAACCAAATATATTAGTATACAACAGAAAAAAATAATTTTTTACTAGGAGACAATGTTTCACCTAGGCAATAGTTTCTTAAAGTTTACTGAATCCATTGTGTGTGACAAATACATAAAATAAATTCCTTACATACTGTGGATGTAATGAAGTATATAGTTAATGTTTCTGATGTATGAGGAGGACAACTGCAAGTTTGTCATTGACCCCATATGCACTGTTTACCTAAGTAAGTCAACTACTTGCCATATTTTATGTACTTTCAACATAGTTCTGTTCTGTGTTCAACATCTGTAAGACAAAATTTCTCTTATGTATTCTTTGCAAGTAAATATGGCTTTTGATTCATATTACATACCTGCTGAATTCTGTACTTGCACTTGCTGGTATTCTTACATAGAACAGGCATCTACTGGCTACGCTGAACTTGCATGTACTTAAAAGATGCTCTGCTTCAACTCCACCACTGGTTTTGCAACTTCATTTGACTACGACCTTAGTTTCAGCTATCAGAAGAGATAACATTGAGGAAACACCTTGTTGTGTACAAGGTTTTGTTCACAGAATTAAAATCTGTCTAACTGTGACACTGATAGAGTAAAAATATGCCCTCTATCGTTTTCAGCATGAGATGCTAACTCTCAAGAACTTCACAAACTATAATTCTATCAAAGTGATTGCATCTTTGGAAAGGTTTCAAAGAGTAATGGAAATACAGAATAATGTATACAGTTATTTATGTATGGTTTTAAAGAAGCCCCGGAGGTCACAGTGACCTTCATCTGTCCACCTCTACACATAAAAGAACAACTAGAAGAATTTTGTGGTTAAAGATATTTTCTACTCTTGACTCACAGTACACAAATAACCAAATTGCTAAATAAAACCCAAATATCCCATCACACTTACTAAACATGACGGACTTTTCTCTTCTGAATATGTGTTATACTGTTTTGCATTGGTACCCCAAGTTTGGTATCCATGGCTCTCAGTAGTCAGAAGCCTAGTATTGCCTGAACAACACTATATTTAGGAAAACTCCTGAAATGCCTGAAAAATGCCCATGTGCTGCACCAACACATTACAGTAAGCACAACTGAATCTTAACTTCACTAAATGCAAAATCAGAAAGTCAGAGTTACCTGTTCTTGCACCTTGTCTCTGCAGCAGGACTGAAAATAGACCTCCACATGTCACTGTAGTTACGAAATTTTCATCACTGAAGGAATGCTCCTTATGCTTTCTCTGAGATCTTACATCATGGTATGAAAGCATTATTTTTCCAATATATTTTAGATGCTCAACCATGAAGAGTGGTGTTGTGTGGAATCCGCAGTTTATCTAGTACTGGTGTACTCCCATGTGTTTTCTACAGTGGCGACTAGAGATGCTTTAGACTCCACAACAAAAAGCTTAACCATTCCAACCACTTTCTACCAATACTTTGAAAATAAAGTTTTTGAAACTTGCCCTCTTAAAATTATTCCTCTGGAGTATATGATTGGAGGGAAGCAGCTATGCAAAATAAATAGTCATCCTTTTCCAATTAAGAGGCAAATAGACACCAAGACACGTTGACTGACTATTTCTGCTTGCCTCCACAACAGCAAATCTTGAAATTTGTCACTATACTGTGAAAAAACCTTTAAACATTTTTGACTGCACCCAAATTTTGCCTTTTCTCATTTTTTCTAGCTTTCAGGCATGCTGTTATCTGCTTATCTATTACAACATTTAGTAAAGATCATTGTGAGTTCTTTTTGTAGCTAGTCAATAACATACTTTTGTTACATTTCCTCCAGATCTGGGTTTATTGTTGGCATTAGAGTAGACAGATTTCCGATCAATTTAGTTCACAGAAGCTTAGAAATGTGGGCTGGAAGGGCCACTGGTGGTCATTCAATCCAATTTCCTACTTGAAGTAAGACTATATCCCAGGCTAAGTCACATCAGCCACAGCTTTTTCCAGCCAAGTCTTGAAAATGTCCATGGACTGAGACATACATCTGGGCAAGCTGTTCCAGTGCTGAACTAGTTTTTGCTAGCAAAACCATGCTTTCTAATGCCCCTAATGTACAACCTGAACCTCCCAAGCCACAATTTCTAGCCACCATCTCTGTTACATCATCTAGCACTACCAAAAACTGGTCTGTCATCTTTGTAACTGCCATCCAAGTAGTGACAGGTAGCTGCTAGATCACCCCTTAGCATTCTTTTCCCTAGGTTAAGTAAATCCTTCAGACTTTCTTCTCAACATATATGCTGTAGACCCCTGGTCCTGTTGGTAACCCTCCACTGGACCCTTTGCATTTTGTCCACATCCTTCTTGAAGGGAAATGAATAAAACTGGAGGCAATATTCCAAAGCCAGCCTCACCAGCACAGAATATAGTGTGTCATAACAAATTTCCTTGGCCTGCTGGTTATAGTCCTCCTAAAGTAGCCCAGCACATGAGCCAGGTTTGCCTGATGTGCAACAAGAGTGCTCTTAGTGAGTCCATTCCCAGCCATACAAGTGCATGAGCTTCTTCCACTTCGCTTTATTGAGTCTTGTGAGCTACTTGTTGGCCCAGCCCTTAGAGTTATCAAGATCTCTCTGTGCTGATACTCTGCAATTCATTGTGTCAGCCACTTAACCTTGGTTAGTGCCACATTTCAATTATGTTGCTCAAAATGTTTCTCCGCATCTAAAGAGCCTCTCCTTTGAATCCCCCCTGGCTCCACCCCTATCAATTTAAACCTCCTCTCATCCATGTGGTATATAATCCCTCATGGTTAATGACATACATGGGGACTTTGAATAAACAGAATGTATAAATCATTTGCCTTCTTGTTTTTCAAAGATTTTGTCAGTGCTGGAGAAAGAAAACAAGCCCATTCCCACTGGGTGAATAGAGATTGGATATAGACTACATGCAAAGAATAGACACCTGTAATTTATGGAAAAATGCCTTTGATAATGAGGGTTGGATTTTTTCTACAGCAAATCTGGGAACTTGCTAACTCATTTATTATTAATGTGCTTCTTCAATATACATTAATGTAATTTCCTTTACAAGTTGCACACTCTGGATCTTCTTACTTTTCCTATATGGGAGAACAATAGCAGGAAGGAGAAATATGTGTGTATTATTTAAACTGAGGAAGGGACAGGTGCAAAATTAAGTGACTGCTAGTTCAATAGCACAAAATGTTTACACAAATTCAAATGGGAACCACTTAGATATGTGCTAAGAAGATATTTGCAAGAACTGATGTCATGAAGGATAATGATACATAAGCTACTATTCTAATATTTTTACTGCAAGGTACAAGGAAGTTACTAAAATATCCTGAGAAAGAATGCAATGGAGATTTGTTAGAGCACATCAGGGATTTTTGTGGTCAAATGGATGTTGGAGGCAGGGCAAACAGCTCTGATGTCTGATGAATCAGAAATTTGGGGCAATTATTTTACTTGGTCCCCCTAACATCACACAACTATTGTTAACATTTGTAAATCTGTGTGTCTCTCCTTTATTATAAGAATGTTGTAAGGAAAAAAATGGACTAGCGACACTGTTCTACGTGTTTTGTAATAGTAATAATTTATGTTGGCTATTCAAACATATACTTGAAATGTTCATTTGAATAATTTCAACAAAAGTTTTAGTAGCAGCTTGGAAGCAGGCATTTTATTATTAGAGTAACTTGGAGCATTTTACAAAGTGTACATAAATGTTATTAGTTCTATCTTTACTTTTAAATGACAGGACTTAATTTTCAGCTCAGTTCCAGTGACTCACCACACCTAGCCTTAGCTGACAGATTGGAAATATTCTCTAGCTAAATCGCTCTTCAGCAGAAAACTAAATTTTTGATGAAATTTTTGTCCAAAGATTTTCTGTCTTCCATGAAGAAGAATAAACTTTTTTTTGGCCAAGTCATGGAATTCCTTGAAATCAGTAAAGGTTTTCTTTGTGGCTGAAGTTTATTATATTTCAGCTGAAATTAAAGACTTGTTTTCTGAATGATGTCTTTGCAAAATGTTGTCTATCAGCAATGAATAAACTACATCTTCTATCATGTCTTAGCTCTGCAAGCACTATATATAATTCTCTTTCTTTTCAGAGGAGGACAGCACATAGTGCCTTCCCAGAGGCTTCAGCCAGCTAGGAAACCTGGCCAGTAGAGAAAAATAGCATTCTGACTGAAAAATCTATTTCAAATGCAACTGTGTTGTACCACCTAGCAGGAGCCATAAGACAGTGCAGGTCTCCTTTCAGGGGCTCCTGTTCCTCCTTTCACTCATTTGACAGGATCTTTGAGTTTTCAAACAGTACCAGGTCAACTGGACAACAGAAAAGAGAAACTTTAACTGAGTATGAATAGCAGGGTCAAAACTACTGGCTGAAAAGAAACAGGCAAAACTCAATAAATCAGTATGAATTTTTAGCAGCTCAAAGGTCACTGCCACTAAACTGACTGACTCTTATGATGAGATGACTGCACCACACTTCGCAAGGCTTTCGACATGGTCTCTCATAGTATCCTAGTCCCCATATTGGTGAACCAGGGATTGGATACGCAGATGGTTGAGTAGGTGGAAAATTGGCAGGATTGCTGGACTCAGGGGGTTGTACGACCATGAGTGTCAAGTCCAGCTGTTGGCTGGTTACTCACTGTGTCCCTCAGGGACAGATACTGAGACCCATACTGTTTAACATCTCTGTTAATGACCTGGATGATAGGAAGTTCACCCTCAGCAAGCCTGCCAATAATACCAAGCCAGGGTATGGTAGATATGCTGGAGGGCATGCTGAGAGGAACCTGAAATTCTCAACAGGCTGCAGAAATGGGGTGCCAGGAGCCTCAGAAAGTTTAACAAGGACAAGTCCAAAGTCCTGGTAAAGAACAACCTGCAACACTACAGAGAATGGGATGAGTGATTGGAAATTAACTTTGCAGAGAGTATTTAAGTGCTATCTACAACTGCCTCATGGGAAGATACAGAGAAGACAGAGTCAGACTCTTCCTGGAAGTGCACAGTGACGGGTCTGGAAGCAACAGGCACAAATGAGAACATGGGAATAAGAAAAAATTTTCATTGGAAGATTTCCATTGCACTGGAACAGGTTTCCCTGAGAGTCTGTGGAGTCTCCATCCTTGGCAGATACTCAATACACAACTGGTCGATATCTTGAACCATCTGATCTAGTTGGACCCATTTTGAACAAGAAGTTGGACTAGATGGCCTCCAGAGGTCCCTTCCAACTTCAGTTATCCTGTGATTCTCCCGCTCTATAAATACTGTGTCCTCTTCAGCTGCTGAAATTATTAATACAACAAATCTGTTTTCCTTTGTCAGTCAGACAAGTTGTAATTTCCATGGTAACAAGGGGAATTCCTCTTTCTCAATTTTTCCTACTTGTTAGATTAATCACCGTATTTTAAGAAGACCTAACTGAGGGTGGAGGAATTCCTGATTACTACAGGATTATCTTGTTTTTCACCATGATGTACTACTATTCAGTTACTCTATCAGATGGGGATTTTGGAAGACAATGTTCAGCAAATTGTCTGCATAGTGTCTTTTGGTGCCAGTAAAAAATGTGGAGAGACATTTCAACTTCTGCCTATTGCTTATTGCACAAAGATAGCTAGAGAAAAGGAAACTACTCTCATCTGCTTTACCAGAGTCTGATTAGCAACCTCCCACATGTGAACAACCTGACTTCAAATGAGTTATTCCTGGTTTACACCGTAAGAAGGCAATCAAGTTCACCATAAGAAGACAATCAAGTTATATTCCTGGGCTTAAAACCACTACTTAAAACCACTAATAAGAACCAACAAATAGTTAAACATTTAACATGTCTTGCTGTGGAGAGGAGCAATTGGGCTTTAGATATCTACTGAAATCTCTTATGCCATTGTTCTGACTTTGTGTTGCTTTTTAACTGATTTAGAAAGATACTCAATTTCAGCAGTGTCTGCTGTGCTGTAAAATGAAGGCTTCACTAACTGCTATTTACCTTAATAGTTTTCAGATTGCATCCCACATAGCTACAAAAAGGGAAACATCAGCTATATTTACAATGTCAAGAAAGACAACATTTTTTTCCTTAAGCTTTCATCTTGTTTGCTCCCTTAAAAACACTAAAAATGAATAGAAAAGAATTTCCTGGGGAAAACTCTGAAACACTTAGATATAATAGAAGGAAATGACAGTGAAAGAGAGTGACAGACCTGTGTGTCATGGATGGGGGTGGGAGACTTCAAATTATGAAGCAGAGGGTAAGAAGCAAAGTGTTTCTTCGTAGTCGGTGGCTAAAAAGTCATGACATTATTAATCATTTGTATAGGACAAGAAATGTGCATGGCTCTGTACTGTGAAAGATAAACAAATAGATGGATCTGTCATGGGTTTACATTTTAAAGGAAGGGGAAAAGTCAAGGGAACACAGTACTGCACATGTAACCATCACAGCTTTCAAGTTTTAGAGAGCAGTTGAAGTTTTTATAAGGTCAGGAGTGGCTACAGTTGAGAAACACTTTCTGAGTAACTTCTGTCAGAAAAAGCTGTTTCAAATCAATCTATTTCTCTCCTGCAAAGCTGTACTGATTTCAGTGAAAAATTCTGCGGTCAGAAAGGGGTTGACTGCAGAAAAGATTCAGATTGCATTTTTTAATCTATTCTGAAAAAAAAAATTGTTATTTGATGTCATTAAATGATATTATGTAAGTAACGTAAGCTGTGCGTGTAAATGTTTCAAGGCACCTGCTATAAATTTCTTGCCATCACTAGCTCTTCATTTGCCTAGTGTAACATGTGACTTAGATTTGATTTATACTGAAATATTCTGGAGAGAAGAAGTTGGTATATATGCTACTTTTATCCAGGCAAATGGGCTGCTCACTAGGAAGCCAGTCTCCTTGCATAGCTAGCAGAGAAAGAGATATGTCTTTGTTTTCTGTGATGGTGATTCACAAGAACAGGGAGAGCAGATTTGGAGGCTGAGACAATTACTGCCCTCCATTTGCTACAAGGGGATCCTACAAAAGTGTAAGCTCAGAAAGCATTTTTCTAAGGCAACACGTCAAATTATTTTTCAGTACGAACAATAAAACAAACATCAAACTGCCATTCTCATTAAAGTGGATTTCAGCCAGCTTTAGGACCAACCAAGCAGCTTCGTTGGTGAATTAAGTCAACTCTCCTATTTGATTCCTAAACTGGACTAACTAGGTATACGCAACGCATTTACTAAATCACAGTGTTTGTGATTCACATCTAACAACCGCTGCTGCTAAGAGCAAATTTGGCAGAGGGACCACATTGTTATACCCTTTTGTTTTGTATATCATCAGCTGGAGTTATTTTTCAGAACAATGCTGAATGCCTATTACATACTGCTTCAAGCATGCTAGTATATATTAATATTACACTGACCAGCCATATTTCATTTTCATGGATGTCATGAAAGGAGTCAGGGAGGTAATAATTATGGTTTAGCATACAAGGTGACCCTCAGGAATGTGAAACCAAATTAGTTTTAAAGTAGATTAGGTAAACTGCATGTAATTCCTTTTTGTATAGTGTTTTTAAGAATTAAATTTTTATGTGGCTTAATTCAAATTCAAAGGAAATTTAATCAAATCAAATTCACACCACCTTAGCACCTAACAATCTAAAGCTGAAGAATGCTCCACTTTAAATGCATACCTTTATATAATTCAGATTCATCTTCTCAATCCTGATCATGTTGTCAACCTGCCAGATTAATTCCTTCATATTCTAATCTGTTTTCTTTTAATAATTACAACACCTCTAGGATGGAAGATGCTGGTAGCTGTCACGGTTCATAATTTTGATGTATTGGTGAATCTCAAATCTCGGTATAGCTGTCTAGTAGACTCTCATATAACCTCACTGAAAAAATAATTAAATACTCTTTTGCTTGGCAACAAATGAAACAGTAGAAACTGCTACCCAAGTCACAGACCAGCAAGGTGCTAAGGAAAGCCTAGACTGTACCAGTCAAAAAGCTTTCTCTGGGACATTTTGCAAACACAGGTGATGGGTTCAGACTAGATCATAAAGGTACATATGTGTGAGTGTGAAATGAACCTAACAAAAATGCAGTCAAAAAAGAGCCAGGGCCAGCCAAGGAAGTACCAGCAGCATGGCCCTGGAAGAAATCCAAAGAGGGAGAGAAAGTTCTAATTTTGGACAGAATGCTGGCTTAAAACATTTGATTTTCTGAACAAAGAAACTGCCTCCTGTTGTTTGTCCCTACTGTATTCAAAGAGACAGAATTCTGTGTACTTTCTTTGTAAATAGAGAGTAACACACCCCCCAAATCTCAAACTCTCCAGCTTTAACATGTTTTGCATCAGGAGTCCTGGCTGAAAGCAGAATTATGTGCCTGGGGTACTTGGTATTTGGTTCATAGCTACTGTTTTTCTAAAATCCACTGCCTTTGTTACCTCTATTCCTCAGTTTCTTTTGCACAGCTACAAGTGGCTATTGATCTTTGGCAGAAAAAATAGTCTATTCAAGAATCTAAACACTACTTGTTTTTTCTCCTTGCGTATTTTGCATTGATGTAAATAGCAGAACAAGTCATCGTATCTTTTTCTCCCTGCACTGCTCCCTGGTGATGCGGAGCACCCCTGCAGAAAGGCATAGAATCATTAAGGTTGGAGAAGACCTTTGAGATCATCAAGTCCAACCGCTAACCTAGCACTGCCAAGTCCACCACATCCCTAAGCACCACATCTACACGTCTTTTAAATACCTCCAGGGATGGTGACACAACCACTTCCCTGAGCAGCCTGTTCCAACGCTTGACAACCCTTTCTGTGGAGAAATTTTCCTAATACCTAAACTAAACCTCCCCTGGTTCAACTTCAGGCCATTTCCTCTTGTCCTATCACTTGTTACTTGGGAGAAGAGACCAACACCCACCTCGCTACAGCCTCCTTTCAGGTAGCTGTAGAGAGCGATAAGGTGTCCCCTCAGCCTCCTTTTCTCCAGGTTAAACAACCACGGTTGCCTCAGCCACTCCTCATAAGACTTGTGCTCCAGGCCCCTCACCAGCTCTGTTGCCCTTCTCTGGACACGCTCCAGCACCTCAGTGTCTTTCCTGTAGTGAGGGGCCCAAAACTGGACACAGTACTCGAGGTGCGGCCTCACCAGTGCCCAGTACAGGGGAACAGTCACCTCCCTGCTCCTGCTGGCCACACTATTTCTGATACAAGCCAGGATGCTGTTGACCTTCTCGGCCACCTGGGCACACTGCTGGCTCCTATTCAGCCGGCTGTCGACCAACATCCCCAGGTCCTTTTCCACCAGGCAGCTTTCCAGCCACTCTTCCCCAAGCCTGTAGCGTTACACGGGGTTGCGATGACCCAAGTGCAGGACCCGGCACTTGGCCTTGTTGAACCTCATACAATTGGCCTCGGACCATTGATCAGCCTGTCCAGATCCCTCTGTAGAGTCTCCCTACCCTCAAGCAGATCAACCCTGCCTCCCAACTTGGTGTCGTCTGCGAACTTGCTGAGGGGATGTTTAGCACAAGGTCCTCATTCCTGGGGGAAGCTCCCTGGGTGCTGGCCTGGCTGTTTTCAGCCAATGTGAGAATGTGAACCCACATTCTCCTCTGTGACACAGCAGCTTTGTGAGAATGCCCGTTGCCTGAATTCACCTCTCAGCCTTTTGGGAAACTAGTGGAAATGATCAACAAGAGGTGAAAGCTGCTCATGGGGCCATGACTCAAAACCACCATGGTCATAATAATGAAGCAGCTTGGAGGGGAAGGTTTTCTGCCTGAAGCGTGATATTCTTCTATGAATACTCTTTATTCCTGCTGTGGATTTCTTATCTGTCTGGCTTAGACAAATACACTGTACACCATAGAGCCTGCAAATGGGTATTAATGAACTTCCAATGATTTTAATTTCCCTAAATGCTTTCTTATCACTGACTTTATTTCCAGTTACTCAGCTGAACAGTATGCTAGATCTCCAGTGTCTACCACCTTGGTTTCAGGGTTGGAGTGTAAACCAGTCCCACACTATACCCATGATACAATAGTGTAACAAACAGTGAGAATGAGTAAAAATTATGAGACTGTGAGGGTATGAATGGTAACAGAACATCTTTGTTTCAGTTGGAAACTAAAACATAGGCTCCCCATTTCTTTCCTCCTGCTATTCCAAGCCTTTCCTTCCCCTTCGGATGAGGAGCTAAGGAGATCCTTATACAAACACATGGCTTGTATTGGTGCCTTGGTGTTCTTAGATGGGACAGATAGCTTTTCTAAATTGCTGTTCACCGGGAAGAATATTGTGCATCAGCTCAAGTGACCAGACTAACAAAACCCAATGCAGGCTGATGTAGCCTTTTTTTTAAAATAGGATTAAGAGTTTCTGTGAGGATGGAAAAGGAGAGGAAGAAAGTGATCTGATATAACCAGTTTAACCCACAGATGATGTCCTTTCTAATAGGTTAGCATTCTTGACAGCAAGATGAATGTAATCAAACTCTGCAGTGGCACCTTGAATTCCAATTTAGATTACCACCTCCCATGTCCCATTTTATTTACCAGGGACTTCCAGATCACACATTTGCATCCGAATATGGGGTAACTGCTGCTATAGAAACTGTAACAGCAGTTCTCTATTGCAAGAACTCCTTTCTGTCTTTCCAGGATTTGCCACGGGTAATGATGTTTTTTGCTGCTGGCTAGCACAATGAAGCTGAAGTACAGCCTTGGGTCAAGACCCATATCTTTACAGGGTCAAATTGTTCTTTATCTAGCTCAGCATCTTTGACTGCCTGCACTGCTGCTTAGGCAGAAGAAGAAGGAAGTTTGCATGTCAGGAAGATTGCTTCCTATTGCAGCATGAATAACCCAACTGGTAGCAAGCTGGCTGTGTGCCATTCAAAATTGAACAGCCAAGTCAAACTGGGTCAGGTTTGCACTTTACCAGGGTAAAGCTGTCTAGTCAGACACCGACACAGGAGCATTTTCAGATCAGTCTGCTCAGCTATCGGAGGAGGAAGAGAGAGCAAAGGAAGCTTGGCTGTCAGAAACCTTGTTTTATCTTCTCTTGTAAATAGCCAACTGGCAGCTGGTCAGGCATTCAAAGTTGAAAGGTCTAGTGGCACCTGTTTTAGGTACATCCCTTCCTCAGTTAATGTGCTGAAAGTGTAAGCATCAGGCAGCAGCCTCAACTGACTGTTTTCCATTTCAGCTGTGTGGTGGACTACATTGATCTGTAAGTTCTGCGTGTATGCCCTGCCTATGGGCACACAGCTCAGGTTGATATTGTCATCGCCAGTGGATGAGGCAACCTCTGTTCTAGCTGTCACACCCAATCTGCTGCCTGTTAAAGACAAGAAACAGACCTGGGGTGCTGTTCATGAGTGCTGAACTGGCTCCATGAAGTCCTCTTTATTCTTGTACGTGTTACAATCAGTTTGCGGTAAAGTGAAAGTAAGTTCTGAAAGTCAATTCAACTTTCCTGTGGATCATGGTTTTAAAATTTACCCTTTTAAAAAACCATTCCTTGAGATGGCTAAAGACAAGAGAATTAAAACTTTCAGGTAAAGGCAGAGAGTGCAATTGCATCTGCCATAAATACAAAGCTACTATTACTTTCTTGCACAGTGAACCTTAACACGTGCTTCAGCTGCACAGTTAGGGCAGCATGCAGTTTTGCTCTATATTTTCATCTGGACTAACATAACCACTTACTGCTTCCCAGCTGAAGACAGGATGTGCCAGTTGCATCTGCCTAGAGGAAAAAATAAAAAACAAGCAAAAGAAAGAAAGAGCAGAAGGGAAAAAAAGTGTTGCTAGAAAAAACATGGAGCACAGCCTGATGGCACTTGAGGCCAGTGATGATATTCCTCCTTTCACAAAGAAGAGCTCCATAATGACAAAATGTATACTCGAACAGAACTTTATTCAGGTTATAAAGTCAAACACCCAAAGGTTAGCAGAAGACAAAGTAAAGAAGGTGTGAGGAGAAGGGTTCTGACCAGGAGAGGAATGGGTTTGAGCACCTCCATCAGTGTGGAAACCAAGTGAACTCACCCACTCAGTGAGGGAGATTCATCAGTGTGAGCAGCGAGGTGGAGAGAGGCAGTCAGGGGGTCTGGAAGGAAGAACTCCTGTTTCTCCAGTGCTCAGAGGAAAAACTGAGGTTTTGGTAAGTAACTTTGCTTTAAAGGTGTTGGAAACCTGTGATGAAAATGAGAAGAGATGCGTAAGGACTGGCTATCCTTGTCAGATGGTTACTGGAGGTGTTACGAGAAGGGCTTGTACCCTGCAGTGGTGAAGGACCACTGGGCAACCTTGCAGCTGTGGTGCAGCTGCTTCAGCCCTGGGAGCTGTTGGGTCCATTTGAAGCTTGTCACCCTCTAACATGGTGGTGAAAAGCCTTACGTCTCTCCTGTAAAACCGATTGTGATGGCTTGCACCCCACAAGACCAAGCTGGAAAGCTTTTCCTCAGTAACCAGTTTGTCAAATGCAATGGTCAGGAGGTACCAGCCAAGGAGACCTCTTGGCTGGAGAGGACAGGGCTGCAAGGCAAGGGAGGTGTGGTTGCTCTGATGGCCTTGCCTCCGGGCATGCTCCTGTGTAACTGATTCAGAAAGCAGCAGGAGGGCCAGTAATGTGGAAGTACAATATAACAAAAAAACCTGCAGAGTAGGGCTTGAAAACCTACATATTTAATTAAATGGGTTTGGAGGGTTTTCAGGTTTAACAGTGTAGGATAGCTTTCTACTTGCTGGGCAACTAGGCCTCGTCTCCATGTTAACATCATGAAGAAGCTCTAAAACAAAAGAAATTTTAGGCATATTTAATATACAGGTTGGAAGGTGTTTAATATTAGTAAGATTACCTATTTTTTTAATCAGTCTAGATCTCCAAAACGATTATGTTGTCTTTCTCTGCTCCCCTAACTTTTTTTTGCATGACTCATGGCAATTCGGGCTGAGATTTTAAGGTCAAAAGGTGAAGACAGTTGAAAACAAAAAAATAAAACGGGGAAAATATTCTAATGTACAAACAAATGCCCCCCTCCTTTTGACAACACTGTAATTGACACGCTTGAGCTGCAGAAAAGAGAAAGTGGCAGATTATTTTTGACAAAGGTATCTTTAACTGTGCACTTACAAACCCGCATTTGCACAAGAGCAAGTCTAGGTTTGCTGACCGCTGCTTTATGAAGCTGTTGTTCTGGAATGATATGAACAGGATGAGACCACCCTTCATATCCTGACTGGCAGGATTTTATGGTTGCTGTCAATCCAAAGGGATTTTTTTCAGGTGCCTTTGAAAGAACTCACATATGGAAATAGCTGCATTATAAATATACTCTGGCTGACTAGACTGCTAATTCATGGGATATAAAGATAAAAGGGTGATTGGTAATCTTTGTCTACTATTAGTGAATCTGTATGTTCCCATTGCCTTCTATTACTCATATTCCATTCATAGTCCGAAAAGTGCAAACCCCAAAATACTGAAACAATTTTTAAAAATTAATCCAAAGATGTTTAAATCTGCATCTTGCTTAGAAGAAAGGACTAATGTGCCATACTCATGGTGCTGGCTCTTGGAAATTATAATAAGTGCACCTGAGTCTGTGATTCTGTCTGCTTGTCTATCACACTGGGATATTCTTTTTTCTTTCAAGCATTTCATAAGAAAAGGACGGAAATGGCTCTGTAGCAGTGGTCTTGGAGTAGATCACCCTGAACACTTATGGTCCCCTGTAGGAAGCGGATGAGTGGTCTATGCACTAGGGTCCTGAAGAGTTAATCAGAAAAAAATTTAACTGGAAAAAGAGGAAACATTTTTAAAAAATACAAAATAAAAAAAGCTGAAGCATAAGAATATTTAATTTGCTACTTTGCCAACATCTGTCAAAAATGCATGCAAGTAATCACTTGCACTTACTCTCCTTAGTATGCATGATAAGATCTACACAAAAATTGGTTTTATGTGGAAGCCTAAAAATGAAGAACTAAAGCCCTGGAAAAATGAACCTGGAAGTATGTGATTGTAAGAAACTGAGGAAATGGGTCAAACTATCTGCAAGGTTATTAGACTCACATGGTGAGACCACTGGGGCAATGGACATGAAAAAGCACTACATTATCCAACAGAGTATGTGTAGTTGGATGGTTTCATGCTGCACAGGGGTTGGATCTGCTAATACAATTCAGGTAGAAGCACCACTGACCTCACTGCTGAAATCAGACATGTTAGTGGATGTTCATTAGTAAAATGGATGCAGCTATTTAAAACTTATTTGTCCCACAGCTGCATGTTACAGAAGAGTGACTGGAACAGGCTGCATGAGCATGCCTCATACCCTTCAGAATGAAATTATGGAGGTTTGCTTAACCTGGAGATAATATAATAAAAATGGACTAACTGCACTAGAGTGGGTGACACTTGCACAATCCTCTCTCATGATCCATTTTGCTGGTTGGCTGTGGAGTGGTTGCCTCCTGCAGAGTGATGGTAACAAGCATGTATGAGCTACTGTTATCCTAAGCAACCCTAAACATTTTTGTAGGAAATATTTCAGAGTAGCATTAGTTTTGCTGGTGTGTAGTCTCAACTGATAGCTCATGTGAAATCTGCCTCATAGAATCCTTTTAGAACTTGCAGTGTAGTTAACCCCAGTTTAATAAAAACTCTCATTAGGGGACAACTTTTAATTTTTTTCCCATAAGTAAGATCACATTTCTTTCTAAGCTCCCAGGCAGTGTTTGCATGTGCATTTATCAGACCTATACCATCTTGGACCTGTTTGGTCTTGGTGCTGCTTTCATAGACTTCCAAGATAGATTGTACTAAGCATAATCCTGTTTCAATTTTAGTGTAACTTTCTTCACAGCAAGACTTCACCATTGTTGTCAGTTTTCGTTATATTTATGTGGCTGGCTGGAGAGTTGATTCTTTCTCTTGTACAAATGCTTCATATACCGATTTTAAAAAATCATCTTGGCCCATGAAACAAATAAAAAAGATCAAGAGTTAGTGTTTCTAGAAAAGTCCTATAGCTTGTAGTAGAAAATGGCAAGGTCTGTAAAGAATTAAGGAGCTTGCAGAATTCCCTGGCAAGATATCACTCTATATTGATAGATATTTTTCTGGGTTTATATCTGCCACTTATCTTGCTAAACTGTAATTCTTTTAGAGACATTTCTGTGACATCTTGTCTGTCATCTTTATACTGTTCCCATCTCCGTTAATTTTATAATAGCTCTCGATAGGGTAGAAATAAATTTCTTGTTTTCACACAACTCCATCATTCTCATTTTACTGCACCCCATCTTTTAGTCGGCTAATTAGTGTCTTAGTCATAATTTATTCTTTAACCGTTTTCCATTCAGAACTGTAAGGGTACTTAGGTACTGAAAAATGTACAGTACAAACAGATAATCCCAGCTCCAAAAACATAAACCAAGATTCTCCACTGACATAAATTGACAGAGATCTGTTGAACAAAAATGCTCACACTGCAAGGGATTTTTCAATCCAGGAAGTAATTCACTGAAAGGGAATGGTGTCTGGCTCCATCCAAATTAAATCATTTATACGAGTGGACTGGATATACAGTATTTTTTCAGACAGGGTAAACAGAATGACAGGACACCAGAAGGCTTATTCACAAAGTAGCTGTTCTCTGTTCAGCTGTATTTTCACTACAGGCTGATCACTAGGGAAATTTATGCTGTATGATCTAACACACCATCATATCATATCTGGGAAAAGCATTAGTAGTGAGCCCTCTTTAGTGTTTCATCATTTACAAGTGCTGAAGTAACTGACACCCTGCATGTGTTTTTAGATCAGATTTTTGCATCATGAACCAGTGGGCAAACACAGTTAGCTGTATCACACTACACAAGCCATAGAGTGTACTACTGGGACAAATTTGGCAAGAGGTTGTGTATTCCGCCTTGTTACTTAAAGTAAGATTTTAATTTGTTGAAAGTCTAACACACTGCAACTTGAGAGTAACTTGCTTTTCTCAGAGATATCCCATATCATTTGTATCTAACTAGGGTTGGTTTTCCTTTTAATGATTCACCACTTTTTGTTATATCATCGATATTAATTTGGCTCTCTCCATGAAAATACTTTAGATACACTGGGCCTTTCACCATTTCACTACAGGCACAGAAAAGGTCCCCCAGAACATCTGAGAGGCCCTCTTTCTCTTCTACTTCATTTCTGCTTGTTTGAAGACATTAGTGAGCATAGCTCAGTTTTCAACAAAAATGAAAAGGAAATTTGTGAAAGGACTAAACATGTTTTTCGAAATTATATTTTTGTGACTGGCAAAGGGGAAACTTTGAGATTCACTGATACTGAATCACATGGGAATAAACTAAAAGTCACTGCCCAACATATCCTCCTCCTCCTCCTGTAGAAGTAGCTTGTAATCTTCATAGTGGTTGTTACCTGCAATCAAAACAGAAGGGAAAAAAAAGACAATAAGAAAACAGGAAAGCAAAAAAGGCTTAGTTCTGTTTCATTTAGCCTCTTACATGTATTTCTAGTGTTTGTATAAGCCTTCTTGCACTTTTTAAGGTATACACCTCTGAGAATTAGAAACTGAATCTCTATTTTCTTTATTACCTGAGTTATTTTATAGCTAGCATTCCAGTTGCTTTCTCTCTGTGCTCAAAAACAGCTTAAAATGTTCTCTGTGAAGTCTGATGATACCAATTCCATCAGGATCTCATTAAAACAAACAAATCCAAGAGTTTACTCATGACTTAAAAGTGATGCTTTTCATTAGAAAAAGAAACTCTGAGCCTCTGAGTTCAGAGTCTTCTGCTTATTCCTTAAGTTATAAAGGTATTCCTACTTTCTTAATTTCAATCTTATAACATGTCTGGTTGGGTTTTCCTCTCTTTTTACATGATGCAGATCTTTTAAACATCTTTAAGATAAGGATTACATCTTTCTTTTTTAGCTTGTCTGAGGCCAAGTTAACAAATACCATAATCATTCCAGGGCATTCTTTATGTCCTCCCTGCAGTCTGTAATAATAAAGTGATCTCTCTACCTCAGAGGACCTGGAAACTCTTCTGCCCTTGTCTTCTAACTAGTCCTTCATCACTGATTTAGACCTCCCTTTACAAGGACCACTCTTCAGTGCTGCTGAGTGAAGTATGACCTTGTCAGACCAGCCCCATGCATTTACTATATAAAATAGCTAGCATGCCAAGAACTCCAGATCCATTTCAATACAAAGTACAGCAGCTTCTGCAGTACATATTTATTTGCTTAAATTAATACAATATATCATACACGTTTTTACTATTGAGATAGAAAGCCAGAAATTAAAAATTCACAGATAGTTGGTCCATTTTTTGAGTTGGGGCTTTAAATAGGAACCCAGTGTTCTATGTGCAATAAATATACACCACATTATTTGCACAATCTGTTAGGAGTACAAAATGTTAGCTCTGTTACACCTTGTTCAGCTAAGCAGACATGACTTGTTTTCAAAACTGTTAATAATTATTAAAAACTTCTTGGAAAAGTATAGTACTTATATTATTTAACTGCACACTCATAACAGCAGAGTCCAGCAGCAGCATATGAAGAGAGAAATCAGAGAATAGCCAGTAGACCAACACAGAGTTGTGAAAAGGTAGGTGCAGTAGCATTACTTGGTCTTTCTGCTAACTTGTTTTATAGGACACAGCACAGGATAAACTCCTATTATAATATTATCATACAGTGTTTTACCCTTTGATCTACTGAACACAGAGCACTTGTCTTTGCCTTCACAGACTGGAGGCTGCCCAGCAGCCAGGAGAACTCAGGTTCACAAGGAGATGGCTGAGTCCCGGTGCCCAGAGTCAAAACAGCTTGTTCCAGGGTTACGTACACCTTCACTTTCTCAGTAAATGTGTTGTATTTCTTTACCCTCAAATTTTACTAACCCGACGTTTGGCTTTTCATCCACCCACTCTGTTCTGTACAGTCTTGCAGAATTCTCCCTGCTGCCCTTAATAGCAGAAAAGCCTCTAATTTAACAAATCACATGCCTTTACTTGCCCAGGCTCATAATATTGTGGCCAATTTACCTTTCCTCAGCATGGCTTCTTGAAGCATCTCAGTTTGTAAGAATTTGGAAAGCGTGTCAGTTATATGAGTTTGTGGCCACTCTTATTGCTCTGATGCTCTCCAAGAGGATGAAGTTTGGCTTCATATAATAATGCAGGGAAATGGTATGGATGTAATTTAATATAGAGGTGGTGGAGACTGGGCTTTAATTTCATGTGTTACCACAAGCTGAAAACCCAAATAGCAGAGAAGAGTCAGATAAATACTTTTTTTCCCACAACACAGCAAGAAGAAGGTAAATAGACTCAGATTAGGAAGGAGGAAAAAAAGAAAATGTGTCCACCAAGGTCCAGGACACAGGCAATGTCTCTACAGGACTTCTGAACCTCTATTCAAAGCAAAACAAGGAAGCTAATCCCTCGAAAATTAGAAATGGGAAATAACTTCATTATGAGACCAAATTTCTATAAAGCATTTTCAAAGCTATTAAAAAGCAAAGGCAGTTACTGTCTGTTCCCAAAACGGTGCCAATGTAAATAGCATGAAAATAACTTATGTTTGGAAAGCAAGGTGCTTCACAATGAAGGCTGTTATTTCACTTTTTATTTGTCCCTTGGGGCCTCTTTGTAACAAGTGTCTCAGACCCAGCTGCATTATGTTCTGCAGCAGGGAGGACTATCATCTCCTAATCTCTCTGCTTGGGTCACTTGGCACTGTCTCCTTATCTCAGTAATAGTTCTGTTTGCAATTCCTCTGACTGGTGACTTACAGCTTTAGATGAGTTCTTTACTATTCTAACATGAATTAGCCTTGGGTGTTTGTGAATTAGCTTGGTGTCACTATGTGACTGGGCACCGTCTCAAGGCCTCATTGTAATGGAATATTCTCCGCTTTCTAGGAAGAATGCAAGAAAGGGGATTCACATTATGAATTATTCCCAAATAGCATTGCCATTCTGGGGACTTCTACTCCCTTCCACCTGGCTGTATGTGGTTGGCAGTTGCCTTTGCTCCAATGAGAAGTGGGACTGTAGAAGTGGATAAATTGCAGTGACAGCGTGGTTGAAAGTGTTTGGGTTAACAATTCAGACAATCCAGAACTGTTTGCAGAGATTTCCTTTCCCAAGGACATGTCTGTCACTTTCCCTTATACGGCCTGTAAGGGAACTCTGGACTGCATTCTTCCAGTAGACATCTTTTTTGTGGTTATGATGTTATCTACTGGGAGATGAGCTCTGCTGAAAATGTCTCCTTTGCTCCATTTGCCTGGAGTGCTGTTGATATGTAATCATTTGTCTCTTTCTTGATAAGTATTGTCTAGCTGTCCCACAACACTCTCCAATACATAGACAACAGGGCTTTGCAATGGAAGGGCTGCATGCCTTTCTGATTTACCCACCACAGAAGTGAAGGGACTTGCTAAGTTCAACTCATCTGCATGATCACCATTTTAGGAATTGCAACCAGGTTCCTGATTTGTTGCTCATTCCTCTTATCATAGGAACTAATATGGCTGCAAAGGTGGAGTGGACAGATCATGAGTCATGCACAGCTGGAAACTATACCACCTTGAGGGAGACATTTCTAAGAGTCAGTAGCTCCCAGCTCTTGGCTGTATATGTTCTCAAATAGGAACTTTTGTCTGGCAGAGACAAGATATTGCCAAGAAGGTAACCGAAGGACTTGTTCCCATTTCTAAGAGACTATATCCTAGCCCATGCTGAATTTCTACCTGATCATTTATTTCCCCTCTCATCTAAGAAAGAATGCAGTTACACACATTACTCTGAAAATTTTCTGATTCTTCTTCTTGACCACAATGTCTTCCTTGAAAGAAAGATGGCTCCTTTTTCAACAGGATTTATCTTGCAGTAGAAGCAAGGAAGTTGATTATATGATAAAACAGTTCACCACTGAAAAAACGTGGCTATGTACCTCTGAAATATACCTCATTTTGAAAGACATCATTAATTCTAGGCCTAAAATGACCTACATTCCACTTCAATTTGGTATACTCTTTTTATTTGAAAAATTATGTATATCAGCTATAGAGTTAATTACATTTAGAAGAGTCACCCGTATGTTACAGCTTCTTTTACCAACAGCTATTTTTGATCTTCATTAAGAATCTTTATTATGCTGTGTTTGAGCCCTGAAAAATGAAACCGCCTTCTGCAACCTTGGACTACACAAACCCAGTTTTATATGATGAATAAGGGCTGCTGCCCTGTGAATGCTGATTAACTGGTAAGTGTGAGAATCATTAGTTCTGTAAGGTGAGTGGTTTCTTATTACGGTAGAGAGCTGAAGCTGCATGACTCTAGCCTTAGCAAGCCACAAGTATATGACTATATTCAATTATAACTTGCTATATATTGAGCATGATAGCAAGGTATTTCAAATCAAGAACTTGGCAGGTAAGTGAAGAAGGTAGTAATATTTGGAAAAGATGTACCCTATATATGGATTTTAAACTTTTGAGCTGGGATGTCAGAATGACATAGGACTAATTAAATGACTTATTAAATCTTTATTTCCTTATGAGCAATAGGATGGTGTGGGGCTGTTTGTCATCTATCTATCTTGAAGATGCAGGAATCAAGCACTGGTCAAAATATTCATGCAATTAATGGAATGTGCTTAATGGAATGTGCTTTTAGCATCTTTGTTATGAGCATACAATTGTATGGGAATCAGAGGATGAAATGTTGGGAATGACTCACTAAAAACAGTGTGAGTGGAATTGTTCTGAAAGGCCTGGAGCTTACTGTTCAAGTCACGTTGATAAGGGAAAATTTCTGATTCCGATAAGAGGAAATCCAAAACCAGTTTTCCTCTGTGAGCTACTGCTCACTCTGTAAGGGCTCTTTTTTGGTATACCTTCTAAAATAAAATCTGACGAGAGCTGTGCATTTCAAAATCATCCTAGCTAGATAAACTGAAGAGATAAACAGCAAAATTGCATCATTTTCTCAATTAAATTACTCATATTGCTTCATGTGTAATTACAGCAAGACTTGCAAATACTACACGATGTTGCTGCTTATTAGATGTATTGGTCTGAGCAGACAGTAGAACAAAATGTCAACATAGTCCATGCTATTTCACTTGAAGAATTGCCAAATACTCCCATACTGACTGAAACATAGCAAAGCATGAACATCCCTTATGCCAGAGGAAAAGCTTCTGTGACTGTAATAAATTCCAGTCCTTCCAAAGCCTTACAGAGCTGCCCTTCACTATCTCACAAGACATTAGTATTTCTTCTTAATTTGTTTCCTATTTCTCATTGTAAGTGGTTGAACTAACAGTCACATCAGTAAATGAAAGTATTTGGACTGTGTTAGTTCTGAGAGTGACAACACTTTCATGCACACCATGTCTAATAGCACTCTTGCTTATACTCTGAAATACTTAGTATTTTCAGATTTTTTTATGAGATGTTTAATTAGAAGTGTTCATATATATTTATTCAGATAATAAATCAAACACTAAAGTATGTTGCTTTCTGATAACTAGAAAATTGCATATAAGACTCTACCACCCCAGATAAAGGAAAATAAACTTCTGTACCCACCCCATTGCCTGCTTATACATCAAATGAATAAGTATAAAATTGTTATTGTTCAATATCTATTGCATTTCTTGGTGACCTTCGACTGCTTTATTCTTTCAATGTACATGTTTTACCTTAAATTATTTTTATTAATTTGGCTTGTTTATTTCTAAAGGCTACTACAAACTTCCAGGCTTTAGTAAATTACAGTTCATGTTAAAAACTATCTGGTTCCCATTTTTCAGCTGTTTTTAAATGTCCATTTTAAATGCCTATAAGCATTGTTTGTTTTTCCATTTTTCTTTCCAGCAATTCTTTCAAACTCTTGTTCCTGTGCTTGAAATAGAGGTAATCAGAGAGAGAGTGGCCAAGTCTGGCTTTTTCAAAAGATCTAAAGCCAAGGTGTTCTTTGTTGTTTGCAAGGTCTCTCTCTCCTTGGCTCTCCTGTTTGTCTGAATTTCCTATTCTCTTCTCCAGTCCTGCCTCACTTAGCACTTCTTCCTTCTCATTGCAGTAGGACTCTCTGAAGTCCTTCATCATGCACTCAGGTTTGCCAGACAGATCTTGAGCCACGTACAGCTTGTTGTCATCATAGCGGTATATGGCAGGGCTGTACCGCTCTGCCTCATAGCAGTTGTCTTCCTCTTCTTCCTGGCATGAGCTTCCCTTGGCACTCTCACCATCCGAATGAAATGAGATTCCCTTCCCTTGGCTTTTCTGGGAAAGATCAAAGGGCTCTTCCTGTTCCAAG
Source organism: Aquila chrysaetos chrysaetos (assembly GCF_900496995.4). Taxonomy (NCBI): domain Eukaryota; kingdom Metazoa; phylum Chordata; class Aves; order Accipitriformes; family Accipitridae; genus Aquila; species Aquila chrysaetos. The sequence goes on from NC_044030.1 coordinate 59,122,541, forward strand.
CTTCTCAAGACATTTGTTTGGGACAGAGCAATTCTTCCTCTTCCAAAACCTTGTAGTGGTTTGAGGGGAGGAGAAAAGAACAATTTATATATAGGAAATTTTACTACATGATACATGGTTTAAAAACAAAATATGAGGCGGCCTTCTATTTCACACTTTACCTTTGTCTTCTACCCAGCTATCTCCAAGTACTTTACTGTTTACATCACATGGCATCTCCTTTGAGATGCTGTTAAAAGAAGTACTATTGTATACACTTCACAGCCAGGTCAGGACACACAAAACATTGTGATGTTTTGGTGAGGGAGCTAGGAATAAAAGTGAAGTGGCCTGGCGTCTTGTAAACTATTTTTGCTAGTGAATCTACCCACTTCCTCCTTCCTATTTTTTTTTTTTTTTTAGTGAAAACTTTGATCTAAACTGTCACAGGCCATAATCAAAGTCCCAGGTTTTGTACTTTTTTTTCCAGAGGAGTGGAAGAGATTAAAAACATGTTAATGTGTTTGTTCTATGGACACTCTGGTTCAAAGTTACTACTTTAAAAACGAAAAGACAATCAAGTCTCAGTGGTCTACAACCTCCACTCTCCTTAATTTTTCCGCTTTCACCCACTGAGAAGTCACTCATGCCACTGTAAAGTTCTATACACTAGATAGTGCTTCAGCTTGACGAAATCATTATAAACAAATTATGGTTTTGAGTGATGCAGTATAAGTCTGAGTTTAGTCCTGGATCTGGTTTGTCTTAACATATGTCAGAGTGTCTCCTCTGTTGCTGGAAATCCAGACGTTACCCAGGAGGCATCTGTGGACTCAAATACACTCTAAGCGTTTGTATGCACAGAAGAAGATTCAGACACTGCAGGCATAGTCCATCTTAAATAAAAAAATAGTGACAGTACTGCAGTGAGGATTTCACCCAATAGCAAATATCTACAAAAGCCACTATTTTACTTGCTTTGTTTTGTTTTTTTCCCCCTCAGTAATTGAATCCAGTTTCTACAGGATCTAGGCTGCCTCACTAGATACAGCTGCTACTTTGCAACAGGTTATATTTGTTAAAATGGTTCATGACCAGGTGGCAGCCGTTATGAATTGTCTTGTGACTGATAAGCCTCAAGGGCTGAAGAATCTCTGTACACTGTAAAGCTCTTAGGCTGTCTTCAATTACAAGTAATTGTGTAACTAGCATGGAGATTTACAGGAAAAAAGAGTCATTTATTTCATTACCTTTCAGGATATTTGTAAATTTTATGCTAAATGTCATTAGCGCATGTGTTTTACATATGTGCTAGGCCGTCCTAAAGCTTGAATTTGAGGAACACTAAGAAATCTTACCCATGAAAGAATTATTTATCCAGAAAGCCTTAATAAACAAAATATCTTGGATACCCAAACTCTCAAAACAATCCTCCCTAATTTCCCCCCTTCTTTAGACAGCATTGGCATGTGTGCACACGAGTCTGACTTTAGGAAGTGTATGTGCTAGGTGGGTGATAGGAAATGCTTTGCAGGATACCCTGGGTAGTAAAAAATCCATATACTTTGAGGTGGAGGAGGAGTGTCTTCTCCTTTTCACATGCTTCTTTGTAAACTGGGTCCTGAGCCTATGGCCTTCACCTAACATGAGCTATGTCAATGTGGTACAGAATAACCAAGGCTCCTGGACATGGAGCCATTCAGGCTTCCATTCCTATTCCAGATATGAATCCAGTAAGTAGTGAGCAAGACCCATGACATCCTCTAGATTTTTTGCTTCTGTCAGCTTTGAATGAATTTATGATTCATGATGTACCTCAAACATGAGAGAAAAACTATGAACTCCTAACCAAATGTGTCTGGGGAAAAATGCCTGCTTGTCCATGGCTGCTAGGCTGTGGTTTGTCAGCCTCTGCAAATCAAGCCCCTTGAAACTGTAACATTTATTCAAAAATAATGGAACTACACCTTCAGTTGGGGAGATCATGTCATGCAATCATTCCCCTGGCCAGCTACATGTGCCACAGCTTCACTACAGCTTAGCCTCCACCAGCTCACTCCCATCTGTGTCTTGTGGTACCCACTTGCTGGGAGAAGATCTGTGGTGCTGTGGATATTACATCTTCTTACAATGATGGATGGGGAGCCCTGGGCTTAAGTACAAGAATGTTTGGTACAGCTTGATAAATCCTCTGCTCTCACACTACTGCCCATATTCTCCCTAACACTTGATGACAGCAACTTTGTGTGCTAAAATTATTTCCTTTGTGCTCACAAATACTGTCTCACTTTGTCTCTATCTACTCCTCCATCTCAGTCTGTACCTCTGTGTCATCAGATACTAATCTGACAGGTCTCTGAGACAAGGGTGACTACCTTGGGGATCTCTCATCTGTAGCACTGGAGTAATACAGATGATAGTTAAAAACAACCTCCCAGGCTTATGGGATTCAATCTCTTCCAATAGTATTGGATCTATGGTACAAGATCATGGATCTGTGGTACAAAGCACGTTTGGGTTTACCAATATGCATCTTCAAATCTCTCAGAGAATAACCTTGCTGAAAAATATTACCTTGAGAATGAAATCCTCTTTCCATGACCCCATGTTTGACTTTCATGTGCCTGGTTAGGTTCCCCTTCAAGGTGAATTTGCTGGGACAGTAAAGGCACTTGAAAGGCTTACTGTCCGAGTGCAAGTGCATGTGTCCCATTAAATTGTGCATTCTGTTAAATTCCTTTCCACACAGCTGTAAAAACAGTAAAAATGAAGATTATTAGTTCAAAGGGGTACTTCCAAGGAGAACATCTTAAAAGGAAATACAATCTACTCTTCTCAACTTGAGCCCTGGTCGCTTCTGGCTGCAATTTGTTTTTCAAATATACAGGCAAAACTCCTACAGACAAGAATACGTGGTTGAGTCTGATCTCTCTAGAGCCTTCTGCACTGCTGCCATTTTTTAAATTTGGTGACTAGGACGCACAGTCAAGGACTCCCCAAAAGCAGGGAATGTTGTTATAAGGAGGGGAGAGGCTTAAGCGCGTAACCTGGAAGGCTCTTAACTTGAATGAAATTCGAAGTATAACTTTCTGCCCTAGTGAACCATTTCATTTGTAGTTTATAAATCTAGCCTTTAATCAAGAACAACACCAGGCAGAGATGGAGATACAAAATAAAACCATTGAAGGGTTTCCGTGAAACAGTCAAGCAGAATATCACTTCTCCTTAAGTGGAAATGAAATGGCTGCACATTTTGCTTAAAGCTAGAAAAAGCAATTCCTTTATTTCTTTGTTTCTTCCTCCCCCATTTTTCTCTGATCCTCTTATCTTCTGTTTACCAACTTCTGTGTTTCGGTGTCTCTGGTGAGTAAGCTGGAATTTAAACAGTCATGGGGCTGTAAGAATGACTCAGCTTTCCCTGAAGCCTGTTCCTGCCGGCTGAAGCCATTGATCGTGCAAGTTTCCCTTTGATGAAACAATAAGGGTTTTTTTTCGTTGTTGTTTATCTAGATGGGTCCTTTTGTAGTCTGGTCGCTTATAAATCAAATGTATTCTCAACACATGAGAGTTCGACATCACTATTACAAGCTTCTTGTCTTACTTGTCTTCTGATCTTTCATTATCACATTTATAATTTTATTCACATTCAAGTGGCTGTTTCCATCCTCTGCAAACTTCTGTGTTTGCTTTCTACTTCAGCTCATTTTTTTAACGGTTTTAGACAAATATTTTTTTATGATCTTTATTACTATATGAGCTAGAATCACCATTACTGAGTAACTGAGAATTCCATCAAGCAGTGTACTGATCTGGGAGAAAATTACTAAAAAGCAATTACTGAGATTTCACCAAATTTTTGGTCTAATGTGACTTCTGATTTAATTTATCTTTTTTACAGAAGGTCTGCTACAGTACTTTTTGATTCAAATTCACAAAGCCATGACCTGGAATATCTGGATGAAATGTAGATAATGGAATGATCCTTGGTGAAATTGTACTGTATCCTTTGCATTTTAAACCATCTCTTGAGGGAAAATGGAAGCAGTTCATTAACATAAAAATTTGCAGGGATATTGTTTTTAAACAAAAACTAGAGCTGAGTCAATGCTGCAAAAAGAAAGAGTCTGGAAATATTCACTCACTTTTAAAAAATTACTTGCTTCAGCTGCGTAAGTTCTATTCTGTCATTTGCTCTCTGTGGTTTTGCTAAAATGAACATTCTAGCAAATACATTTATCAGCAAAGCGTTCACCAAGACAGTGGGGGGGAGGGGGCAGGGGGGAAGCAACTGAAAATGAGCTATTAATTTGTAAGGGTAAGATATCTGATTCCAAGGGTCATCCATCCACTTAAGGACTGTCTTTTCTTTGCATTCAAAGAAAGCTAATATGCCGGATGACTTATATTCAGGGAAATGAATGCACCAGAAAACCACTCTGAAAGTGTTGAGAAGAAACGAGGAGGAGAAGAAGCACTGAAGAGCACAGAAAATTCGCAAGGAAGAACAGCAGCTGATTTTATCTTGACAGCTGCTGGAAAGACCTATGACATGTCAATATTTCTCTGGCTACAAGAATGCCAATAATAATACCTCTCTAATACCTCTTAGCAGAAGGCTTCTGGTTATCTGCTTGTATTGTGACTGACCTGTGTTCTCACCAGCTTTTGCTTTCTGATAACTAGGTCTTTAATTCCCTATCTAACCTGGTAATCAAGGAAAATCAGGTTGAACAGGTGAATGGCTAGAGTACTTCATGCAAATCTATATCTTTATAGGGTCTTGAGTATTAAAATGGGTATAGCAGGAGCATTTATTTTGTTTCTGTCAAGGCAATATTTATTTCTCTTTCTTCATAATGAAAAGACAGGGGACTTCATAAAGAATAGTTCCTTACAGCATAAGAGTTTTGTGTCTCTGAATAAAGGGGGTAGGTTTTCCATTTCCCAAAGTCATGCACAGTCTTAAAGATGTGTAATGTGTTCCTCTCCTGAAATCTCCTCTGGGGACATGAGGAAATGGTACTAGAGTAGAGAGGTGTGGCAGGAAAATGAAAGAAATTCAGATATGAAAATTGTTTTTCGGAGTGATGGCATTGTTTGGCACGGTCTCTGGGTAACCTATCCTTTTCAAAAGGCACAAGACAACTTTCAGATGAATGTCCATGGTCCAGAGGGTGAAAGGAGGAGGTTTGGGGCTCAAGTGCTGGAAGACAACAACTCAGAGCTAGCTGGAGTTCTAGCTACTGCTTAAAGAACAGCTTGAGTCTGCAGACCAAGCCAGGAAGGTGTACAAGATTTTCTTTCTCTGTGACAGGGCAAGTGTGTAAGCACTGATGAACAGAGTGTGAAAGATGACCCGGAGCCAGTTGCTTGGGATGGAGCTCCATCAGAACTCACCACAGAGGACCTTAGCATATGGGGCGATGTAAAGCTCATGCAAGAGATCTTGGGATAGCAGAAACAACATGGTTTATTTGTGGACCTTTTGTTAGGTTCAAGCCCTGAAGAAAAAACCTCAGCTGCAAGTCTGCTGAACACACTTTGTTGCACTGGCTGGTGAAATGGACTTCAGTGCAGTTTGCTAGAAAAGTTGAATTAGTTCAACACTAGATTTTGTCTTCCTAAGCCACCACAAGAAGTATCACCTTTCTAGATTGTCAAGTCTGTTTTGTTTCTTCCCAAAGTACTTACCTCTCACATTTTCTTTGGGTTTGACTCCTGATCTAAACCCATGATTTTAGATGGGAAAAAAGTGGAGTTCAGAACGTCTGCTGCAAAGTGTATTTGGCTGGGCTGGAGAAAACTTCATTGCATTCTTTATTGGAGGTCTGAAACATTGCTGACTTCAGCACTAAAAGCAACTGTAAGTTTCATAGAAGCTTCCTCTACAAATCAGAATTAGCACTATTGCACTAGTTGGTGCAACTACTTCAGAATTCTTCAGTGGTGTTTTTTTTTTTAAACAGAAATAAACAAGGCAGCACGTGCTCAGGCCTTTAAACACTACAGAGAAGTTCACTCTTCAGAGAAAAATCAAACACAGATCCAGACTGCAGCTGGATGAGGAAGCAGAAGGGACAACTATTTGCTACTCAGTCACTTCAGATAGTCTATGCTTAGCTGTGATTAGACATATAGGAAAGCCTCATGTTTTCTTTTGCTGTGAGAAAAAGGTAAAGAAAACCATTGCATGTGGTGAAGTAGAAAGGCTACTGCTGTGCTCTCTTTCCCTTGCATTCTTCTTCTTCTTTTTTTTTTTCCTTCATAAGAAGGGTGTTCCTTTCCTCAAAGAGAGAGGGAGAGGGAGAAAGACTGTAAACTGTCCAAAAGGACCGTGAGAAAACAGGAAGCTTTGAAAAGTACAAGAGAAAGCAAGATGAAATCTATTTGCAGGCGGTTCCCCGGGGACATGTGAGCCATTGTTAAGCAGGCTGTTCATACAGCTATATCCTTCCTTCTGCTGAGGAGGAGCTTGGTGCCAAAAGGCTGCTATCTGGTCATTGCCTTAACCCTCTGAATACCAGCCAGAAATACTTGCTCGAGTCTTTCAAGGGCTCTGCCAGAGAGGCAAGGGATGTTCCTAACACCAAAGAGCAATTCCTGATTCTCCCTTTGCATATTGTTACAATCTCCACTCCTTTTAGGGGCACTGATGTTGATTCATGCCCCTTCAGACACAGGAGAAACTGGTTCACTGTGCTTACTTGTTTCTCTCCTCCTAGGAACATTGGGTGGGGACAGAGAAGTAAAAAAAATAAGAAAAACAGGTGTTCCTGTAGGGCTTTTGTTACTGGCTGGAAAATGTACTGGTGGTACTCCAGTTCCCAGTTCAAACTATTGCTACCTCCAAGTTTTAATAGTCTGTCATCATCAAACCCTAACCTGAACACAAACTTCCAGCTAATCTGCACATACCTAAAAAATATTGTGGGTCCAGATACTGCATCCAGAACAGCTGATTAAACAATTGAGTTTCTTTTCTGAAATTTGAGCAGTCAGGGGAGGACTTTGGCCAAATGGGAACAAAAAGACCTGTTCACAGATGTTCTCAAAGAATTAAAGTCTCCAGCAGACTTGACATGGAACTACCCAAGCATTTCAGTCACAGAAATTATTTTATCAATATAGAATAACATAAATCCTAGTATACAAAATAACATTTTAATAGGACATAAATTAAAATGAAACAAAAAACTACAGAAAGACTTTGCTGTTGTTTTTTCAAAGTGAAATGCTTCAAAGTTATCAAAGCAAAATGAGGATGTAAAAAAGATTCATTTTGACATTTTCAAATTAAAATTATCACTGAATGCCATATTTTCCTATGACATTTTGAAGTTCTACATTTTTCAAGAGAAAATAATTCCATTTAAAATTTTTCATCTAGTTCTGCTTCTCAGTGAAATATTCCTTTTAAGAAAATATTTAATTCCATAAAGATGTTACATGAAAGAGCTCTAGAAATTGCTTCCAGATCAATCTGCAGTTACTTAGGCATAAACTGGGTAATATGCTCCACTCTGTATTTATAGCCCTCTTAGAGCAGATCAAAGTGGGAATAAAACCTACAGCCTTTGACTTCACAAGGTATGACTACAGTAATGAACCAGATAGGCAGCAAAAGAAACAGATGTAGTGTCCAATACTGAGTAAGAACATAAACATGAATAATTCATAAGGAAGATATGAGATGAGCATGGTCAAGAAAGCCAAAGCCTCAAAGGTTTACAGGGAGGGAGGAGAAGAGGGGGTGGGAAGGGAATGTCATCCTCCAACGTGCTGGATGGAGGCAGCAAACTGGAATTCGCACAGGATGCTAAAAAGGCCAGATGGTCTCAGAGGCTGTTTTGTTAGGATACTGATGTCCTGCCCTGAATTTCAGTCTGGTAGTTGTACTTGGCCTATTCAAATCCCTTCTGCAGTTGTATTTTGCTGTGACTTTCTTTGAGTCTTTCCCTGAACTGTCACATAGCATCACTGTGTGAAGTCATGGCTGCTGCTTTTCCATGGTCCGTGTGGTGTGCACGACTTGATCTATGGTTTTAGTCAGTGTTTTAAGCTATTAAGCACTTAGACTTCTGTTTGGATGGCTGTACTAAGCGATTGTCAGGTATGTTTATTGTCCTCAAGCTGCCATGGCACTTAAATGCTCATGAAGAAGAAAAAAATATTTGAGGATGAAAGTTACTGATATTGAAGGGGAAGGGAGTAAACCACAGATATTTACCTCCATTATTTTGTGCTATGTAAGCAGAACCTGGATAAAGAAAGAAAACCAGGCTGGTTTATGCTAATTTAAATGCAACTGCAGTACGTGTTAACAAATCTTCTTTTCCTAATTCTACCATATCACAAGATGATGATATCACAGAAATATCCAGCAGGTTAATGCCTCTGTCACCAGATGCACTTACCTTGCATTTAAAGGGTTTGACATCAGAGTGAACAATCATGTGGGCCTTGAGAGTCTGCTTTTGCACAAAGCTCTTGAAGCACAAATGGCATTGATAGGCTCTGATGTTGGTGTGGATCAGGACATGTCGCTTCATGTTAGCCAGCAGAGTAAATTCCCTGCCACAAATTCCACATTTGTGCTCTTTCACACCCTGTAAGAAAAGAAAAAAAATCAGAAAATTCTGTAGATGGAAAATTTTCTAGATCATTTCATCTTCAGTACAGCAATATATGAATTATTCATTCTTCATTAGCAAAGCAGGTAATAAATTATTTCACTTTTAACATCATTTGCTCAAGTAATACATACTTATGTATTTTTTTCCTGACAAATTCTTACAAGAATCTGAGAAGCAGGGAAGGAAAACAAAATAAAAGCTTAATGAAATAATGAGTTTTGTTTCCAGCAGTAAGTTTACAAATCAATGAGACGTAGTCAGCAGCAGAGCTTCTCTGTCCTACTCTGCTGTTTAAGTAAAGTATTGGTCAAATGTGTACACTTTTCAAACCAAGAATAAAAGCTAACCAGGTAAGACAGTAAAGGAGTGCTTGCTTTTGATAATTGAATTTCATTGGTTTCTAAAAAAGGCATAGCCCTGTTTTGGAGAAAGCTATAGAAAATAATCTAAAGTAACTGAGAACTAGTCAAGCAATGTCACCAAATAAGGATATACATGTTACACTCAATGTAGAGAAAAAACTGTTCACTCTTAGTGGGACTTGCACTAAGCCTAATGGATTGGTCTCATTTTATCTGGTGTTTACAGAGCATTTCTAGCACCTTTTATGCCATCCAGTGAATTTACTAATGCATAATTCAATATTCTTGCTCACACCCATGTGGTCTATCTGCCAGCTCCTCAAAAAGTCATTTAGATGCTGTGAACATCAATGAATTTACCACTAAACACTTTAAGAGTTAGAGAATAACTTGCTGAAGGTAATGAGGATTTACTAGTGAAGTGCTGAGAGGAATTACTCCTCCTGCGGGCCCCCATTACAAAGAAGACTTGAAACAATCTCTACTTTCGTGCCAGCCAGTGGTATTCACAGTTAATTGCAAAGCTAAAACTGTGAACACCAGCAGTGGCTTTAAGTGTCTGCCTATCTGATGTGAGATTGCATTTGGTCACCTAACTACTGTTAATTATGTTCACAGCTGAATCCACCTGCAGCTGCAGACAAAGAAGCAGAAGCTCTTTAAAGGCTCAGGGGCATTGCGTTTCCGGTGACAAAAACCTTTCAAGCCTTAAATTAGTAGAATTTTGCATGGTAAATCCAAAGACCAGGGAATCTCCAAAAAGAGCAGAAATTACAAACATGTAGTAGGGAAGAAAAAGCAAATGTGGAAGTAGAGGTTGTTGGTTTTTAAAAGACAATGTGTCTATAAGACTGAAAGGCTGCAGCTGTCCGCATTTTTAATGTTTTTCATATAAAAGCCAAAATTCAAGTTTTAGAGGAAAAATATGCAAAGCTGGAAGCAAATTTTTATAAAATCTGTGGGGTTTTGACTTGTCTTAACAACATTTTTGTAAAGGTGGATAAGCCAATTTCAGACATTCTTGAAAGGAACAGTTACATTTTTCCTATTTTTGAAAGCGATCTTTCTGGATGTGTTCCAAAGCCCGCACCTAGCCTAAACTGACTCTGCTGTCATTGCTGTCAGCAGTGGCAAGACTGCCACTTCATAAAAATTGGCTGGGATTATGGTCCTGCTTGTCCACTTTTATTAGCTGGCATTCTGGATAACTAAAACGCAAAGGGGAATTTTTCTTACGTTGTTTTTTTCCCTAAATGTCTCATTATAATGACTCTTCAAAATCTGATGAGTAATAATACACTTTCTTTTGCTGCATACATAGTCTACTGCAAATCCACCTACTTCCCAGTTAAGGGAGCAAAGCAATAGAACTGGTTTTCAGTAGCAAATTTCTATTAAAATTTCAGGGAGGTTATACAGCTCTACAAAATTGTTATGTTACAGAAGGTCATTCTGAAGATAAAACACAGAAACGGAGAGATGTGAATACAGTTTTGGGAAGTAATAGCGGTGGCTTAATTGAACTCCTGTTTATAGTGAAGTGGGTTTTGTGTGTACTTTCTTAAGACTAACAGACATGTCTAGCTTCTACTATTGCCAGTGCTGCTGGGGCTTCTGCTCTGCATAGAACTCTCCAGCTGGCAAAGGACCAGTGTGACACACTACAGACCGATTACCTTCTCTCTGAGGAGGTGCATACGTGTATCTTTAGTAGCCTGTAATTCCTGTGCTACCTTCCGATGCAAGGTGAAAGCGCAACCCGTGCTGGCTTACCTTGTGAGTTAGGGAGTGTTGTTTGAGATGGTGGGGCTGCACAAACTCCATGCCGCATTCAGTGCAGATGTATGGGCGGATGTCTTTGTGCTTCATCATGTGGTTTTGCAGCTGACTCGGGTACTGGAAGGTCTTATCACATTCAGTGCAATTGTACTGTATAGGGCCACGGTGGGTTGTTAAGTGTCTCTTCAGCTGGGCCAAGGTTGGGAAGTCCAGACCACACTCCACACAAATGTTCTCTCGGCCACTCTCGTGCTTTGACTCGTGTGCTTTCAGCTCGCTGGGGTAGGCAAAGCCTCTGCCACAGATCCTGCAGTTGTAAGGCTTGATGTCACTGTGTTGCATCATGTGTCTTTTAAGGTGACTAGTTTGAGTGAAAGCCTTGTGGCACACCTGGCACTTATGTGGCCGAGTGCCCTGGTGTGTCAACATATGTGTGTGCAAGTGGCTCAGCTGCTTGAAAAGCTTGCCACATCGGGTGCAAGCATGTGGCTTAATGCCACTGTGCCCCAAGATATGGGTGACCAAATTGTACTTGGATGTATAGGACTTCTCACACATGGGACATTGCCAGCGTTTCTGTTCACCCCCCACGTCAACATAGTAACTGTCATCTATCTGAAGGTTGACATCTACTCTTTCCACTTTCTGTTTATTTTCACCACTTTCTCTTACTTCAGCCCTCCTGAAGGGTGGCTCTGGAGGTCTTTTCATTTGAAAGGCGTTCCTGAAATGAAAGTTGGGTGGCACAATAAAAGGAAACATTAAGCCAGAGTGGACTTTAGGATAATAAGGGTAAGGAGCCTGCATGAATGCTGGGCTACTGGGCCATGCCATGTTAGGCTTTGCTGGTTCTTGCTTAATGGGCTTGGCTCCAAAGTGCTCCAGAGTTCTGTAGAACTGAAAACCAAAGTTGCAGAGGTCAATCATCTGGGAACTGTACTTGGTCTGTGCTGGCTGTTGGAACACCAAGGGGAGACTGGAAGAGCCTATGTCATTGTGATCTTCAGGTCTGCCTGGTGGTGATGAGGAGCCCTCTAGGGTGACAGAAGGAGGCATTTTTGTTGGCATGCTCTTGCGTTTCCGAGACCCTCCTTCCAAGGACCCCTGGAATGTTTCCATGTCTCCCAGGGAAGGAGGGCCATAGCGGAAATGTGAGAGGTGAGGTCTGAATTCTTCACCAAATGGAGTAGTTCTGTGTGGCTTTGTAACAGGGCTCAGTGGCTGCAGGCAGCGGGAGAAGGGAGAGGCTTGGGTACTGTCCGCATTAAAACTCGTTTCTTCGTTCTTCATCATATTTGATTTTTTCTGTGTTGCCCAAATTCCTTAAAACAAACAAAAATTCAAATCTCTTTATTTCTTCCTGTTCTCCTGGGTTTAACAGTTTATTGCCTATGTTATTGTTTTGGAGGTTGTTGGGTTTTTTAAATAAATGCAACTAAGGATGTCTTAGGCCCACATAAGACAAAAGCCTTTTAAAGCAGAATTAAATTGGTTAGTGAAGAACAAAGAAGCTTTGGTCTTCCTGTGGTAGAATTGATGGTTTAAATCAAGTTTGACCCATACAACATCTTTGCAACATAAACATGCTGTACCATGACACACTGCTTTGCAGCTGAATCTGTATAGCAATGTTTCTGCTTAATGTAATTCAGCCGGGCTATTTGTGGGCAAAATCCTGTCCTTGGCTGTGCATGCACAGGCTCTAGAAATTGGCGGTGCATCTAAAGGATATGGCAATACAAACAATAATGTGCACATTTATTATGGTTGTGACATGAAAAGCCAAAGCCAAAAAATGTTAAACTTCTTTGTATCATTAACATGTGCTGCTGTGAGAGAAAACAATGGCCAAGTGATCTAAGGACACTGTGTACCATCAGGTTTTGTGCCGTGTTTCCTGGCTTCTCTCACTTTGTATTGTAATAAGAAGGCGGAGATTAATTTATTTTCTTTGTTTTAATCCCAGAGATATTTACCTGGCAGATTTGGGGGAAGAAAGACCTTTGACAATTCTCCAAACTACATTCAGTTTTATAGACTTAATCTAGGGGGGGTTTCTTTCTAAATAGGAGGGCAAAATCTCCACTATAAAACTAAATATAGAATTAATGTCAGCAAACCCCCAGGTCTCCAGAGTAATTGACACCTAAGAATGCTCTGAGCATTTCCAGTGGTACAGTGTGACAAGGCAGATTAATAATTTTCTTCTGGCAAAATTTTATGTTCCACTATCATACAGGGAGCTTCCTCTGAATTTGGGGTTCAAGTAAAGTATTGATTATGAATTTTGGTTCATCTTAAATAAGGCTGCTACCTTTTGCCTTGGCTCTGTAAAATCATAGAATATTAGAATCATAGAACCATTTAGGTTGGAAAAGACCTTTAAGATCCTCAAGTCCAACCGCTAACCTAGCACTGCCAAGTCCACCGCTAAACCATGTCCCTAAGCTCCACATCTACATGTCTTTTAAATACCTCCAGGGATGGTGGCACAACCACTTCCCTGAGCAGCCTGTTCCAACGCTTGACAATCCGTTCCATGGAGAAATTTTTCCTAATACCCAAACTAAGCCTCCCCTGGTGCAACTTCAGGCCATTTCGTCTTGTCCTATCACTTGTTACTTGGGAGAAGAGACCAACACCCACCTTGTTACAACCTCCTTTCAGGTAGCTGTAGAGAGCGATAAGGTGTCCCCTCAGCCTCCTTTTCTCCAGGCTAAACAGCCCCAGTTCCCTCAGCCACTCCTCATAGGACTTGTTCTCTAAACCCTTCACCAGCTTTGTTGCCCTTCTCTGGACACGCTCCAGCACCTCAGTGTCTTTCCTGTAGTGAGAGGCCCAAAACTGAACACAGTATTTGAGGTGCGGCCTCACCAGCGCTGAGTACAGGGGAACGATCACTTCCCTAGTCCTGCGTGCTGGCCACACTATTTCTGATACAGGCCAGGATGCTGTTGACCTTGTTGGCCACCTGGACACACTGCTGGCTCCTATTCAGCTGGCTGTAAACCAACACCCCCAGGTCCTTTTCCACTGGGCAGCTTTCCAGCCACTCTTCCCCAAGCTTTGCACAGGGTTGCTGTGACCCAAGTGCAGGACCTGGCACTTAGCCTTGTTGAACCTCATACAGTTGGCCTTGGCCCATCAATCCAGCCTGTCCAGATCCCTCTGTAGAGTCTTTCTACCCTCAAGCAGATCAACTGCTCCTGCCCAACTTGTTGTTGTCTGCAAACTTACTGAGGGTGCACTTGATTCCCTCGTCCAGATCACTGATAAAGATATTAAACAGAACTGGCCCCAGTACCGAGCCCTGGGGAACGCCACTTGTAACCGGCTGCCAGCTGGATCCATCCAGTTTTTTACTCAGCAAGGAGTACACCCATCCAAGCCATAAGCAGCCATTTTCTCCAGGAGAATGGTGTGGGAAACTGTGTCAAAGGCTTTACTATAGTCTAGATAGACAAAATCCACAGCTTTTCCCTCATCTTCTAAACTGGTCAGCTTGTCATAGAAGGAGATCAGGTTAGTCAAACAGGAGTTGCTGTTTAGAAACCCATGCTGACTGGTCCTGATCACCTGTTGTCTTGTACGTGCTGTGTGATGATCTGCTCCATAAACTTCCCCAGCACTGAGGTCAGACTGATAGGTCTCTAGTTCCCCAAATCCTCCTTCCAGCTCTTATTCTAGATGGGTGTCACATTTGCTGACCTTCAGTCAACTGGGACCACCCCTGCTAGTGAGGACTGCTCATGAATGATGGAGAGTGGCTTGGTGAGCACTTCCACCAGCTGCCTCAGTACCCTTGGGTGGATTCCATCCAGCCCCATAGACTTGTGTAGGTCTAAGTGGTGTAGCAGGTCACTAACTATTTCCTTCTGGATTATGGGGGCTTCATTCTGCTCCCTGTCCCTGTCTTCCAGGGGTCTGAGTATTCAGAGAACAACTAGTCTTACGATTAAAGGCAGAGGGAAAGAAGGCATTAGGTACCTCAGCCTTTTCATCATCCTTTGTCACTATGTTTCCCCCCACATCCAATAAGGGATAGAGATTCTCCTTAGCTCTCTTTTTATTGCTAAAATATTTATAGAAACATTTTTTATTGTCTTTTATGGCAGTAGCCAGATTAAGTTCTAGCTGGGGTTTGGCCCTTCTGATTTTCTCCCTGCATAACCTCACAACATCCTTGTAGTCCTCCTGAGGGATGCACTTATCTGAATGTGTGTGTGTGTTTGTGTACATGCATCTATCCAACCAGGCAGAGGATAGGTTGGAACACGAAACATATTTTCCCTCTGTCACCTGTGACATGTTGATGCTATTTATAACACCGTTCTTGGAAATGCTGGGTGGAGAGCATGAAAATGGTTGAAGTACTAAAAACACTCCTGTTTCTTTTTCAGGAACCTCTGTGCTGGATAAACCTACTTCTAAAGATAGATAAAAGCACATCTCTGTGACCTAGTTAGGCTTGGACAAGAGAAGACATCTTAAAAACCTGATTGCAAACAGATTACTTCCTTCTAACAAGGTAGACTGTGGAATTATCTTTGAGATACTCTGTGAAGCGAAAGGATCAGTGACAAAAATTTAAGATGGAAAATCTAGACAAAGGGATCAATCAATGTGCAAAGGACGAGGAGTAATTGAAGCAAAAATTGTAGGATCTCTAAACTGATGATTCAAAAACCACCTGTGATAGTGGAAAAGGCTAAAAAAAAATTTGCTTACAACTGGGACAAGTATCTAATAATTATACCAGGATGTGACTTTCAGTCCCTAGCTCACTCACTGGAAATGGTGTCTATATATATACACTATACATATATGCTCTATTTGTGTGTGTGTGTAT
The DNA here is from genome assembly GCF_900496995.4 of Aquila chrysaetos chrysaetos. Lineage (NCBI taxonomy): Eukaryota > Metazoa > Chordata > Aves > Accipitriformes > Accipitridae > Aquila > Aquila chrysaetos. The sequence continues at coordinate 59,138,143 of NC_044030.1, forward strand.
GTACATATATGTAGTATGTATAAGTGTGTATGTTCCATCACAGAGTACTGTTAGGGAGTATGCGTTCTGCTATGTTTCCTTGTCACCCTAACTCCCTGGACGAAATAAGGAAGTTAGACCTTGAAGACTCTTTGGGTACAAAGGCTTGACTTATTAAAAGGGAAAAGGGGAAGGGAATCCTGTGAATACCAAAAAAGACTCTACTTCTTTCCAAGAGGGAAAAAGTTTATTTTTTTCAAAATTCAGTTTAAACAAAGTTAACTCACACAATTTGAACATAAAATATACCTGTAGACCAAAATCTTCCCTTCAAAGTACGGGCCTGTCCCTCAAATATCTTTCATCTTGTGTATCTGATTCTTTCCCAGCAATATGGGTATAAAATGCTTCAGAAAGCCCATTGCAACTGAGAACTCATCTATGTTATTTACTGGTTTTGTTAGATTATTGAAATGCTGCCAAAAATACACAGAAGTGACAGTGAGTTGTGTCTAATTGCTCTCTTGTCTGTTGGCTGCCGGTTACTCCCTTCTTCCACAGCCCGTTTTATGCAAAATTCCAAACGTTCTGGAACATAGAGTTATGGCAGAGGCTGTATAACTGCTTGAAATTACTAGAAAGAATTTCTTTGCACTACTAACCTTTGGCTGCTTTCACTGAGTGTATGGGTTTATTCCACTGTCCGCAGCTACACACATCATGGGACCAAGCCTACGAGGGAAAGTGTTTAAACAGTCAGTGACCAGCACAATCGGAGAGGTGCTACATAATCCAAAAAAGAGCACCTAAAAGGGGAGGGAAAGTAGATTTACAGTCTAAATATGGATCACTTTGCTGCTTTTTTTTTTCCCTTCAACCTGCCAAGCCCCATGATGTAAGAATTAATTGAGGAAAGATTAAATGTAGCCCCTCTTCTCATCTCCTTTCATGTTGGTAGCAAACCCCTGTTAATTTGAATGGAGGCATGATCTTCACCTTGACCAGAACTTAATTCCATAAAAGTGTGAGTCCTGAGGAAACTGTAGAAGAGACTACAGATGTGACCACCATGCAAGAAATAGTTAAGGAGCAGTCCCTTCTTCTTTAAATAACTTCAGTAGAGAACTTTAAAGCTTTTAATAACACAGTTGCCCAATAATTTTGTTCTGTCTGATCCTGGAGTAGCTGATGTCATTTTAATACTCAACAATAAATAAAGGGGTATGAATTGAAAAATTTCTGTTTTAAATATCTCCTAGGGACCTTTTGTGTTTCCTATATAAGCACTTTAAAACTTATTTCTTTCTTTCTTCAGCACTTAATATTTAAAATATAATGATATGTAGCACAGTGGTGTGTGATGCTAAACATTGAGGTTCTTTTAAACCTGGAGAGACATTAAAAATTCTAACTTTTATCACTAGTATTTTAGCTCCTCAGTTTTGAAAAATTGGTCTGGAAAGCTCACTGAGACAGAGGTTTCCATGCTGTATTGGCACTTAAACATAAAAAACCCCCTAAACCTAGCACTCCAGAGCTTATTAAAAAGTTAATTTCTTTAGAACAAACAAGCATCCTCACAGTTTCTTTCTTTATGTAAATAAGTATATTTGGAAATACACTGTTTTGAAAAATAGAACTCTCCCTGCCCTTTCAAAAAAAGAAAAGAAAGGCTACAGTGAGCTCAGATAGTTGTTGAGGTATTTCCAAAATAGCATATCTATGCAGCAGCTAATAACGTTAACTTCCACGAAGGAGGAAGAGAGTTTAATACAGAATATGAATCACCATTTACTTTCTAATTTCCACTCATCATATTTCTATAAAGGATTAAAAAAGTATGTAAATCATGCAATTCACTCTACAGGCGTACACATTGTTACAGTCCCTAGTTAATATTCTGTACTGAAGTCAACAGCAAATTTTCTTTAGAATTCAGTAGAACCAAGATTCTGCTTCCTGTAAGTGCCTTCTGTCTGTAGACTAGTAATAAGCCCAACCATAAAAAAGTGAGGTTATGAGGTTTCTCACACTTAAACACTGACTACTACTGTTCTGATTTTGCTCTTGGGCAACACAACGGTAAAAAAGAAATGAGACCAAGATGAGTTGAAGTGATATGTACCCTCTGACAAAGGGAAACGGGCTACTTTATTAGGATGTTTGCACTTGCACTTGCTATTTCGAAGAAGATGAAACAGAGGGAAGTGTAAGAAGTCTAAAGGTGGCTGAACAGGCTGAACAGCTTCTCTTAGCTGGAAGAGAAATTCCACATTTAATTGAACATGTATGACTGTAGAAACTGTGCCCTGTAAGACTGCACTTCTGCTTTTGTCTCAGGGCCAAAAATATTGTCATCTATAAGGAAAGAATGAACCCAAACAGCTGTTTCTATGTTCAGTGTGGTGAGGATCAGTGACAAATGACACACTATTACATTTCTTGAGCTAAAGTTGAGCAGCTGAACAGCTTCAGCCTTATTGAACAACCAGCAGGGTTTTTTTCAATCACTGACTTTTGTAAATTTATTATAGAGTTGGTTATGGTTATCTTAATAGGCTTAATGGGATCTCCTTCCTTCAGTTAACACTTCCAAATAGGTTTTGGTTTTAAATGTATTCAGTTGTACAGCTGTTGAACTAAGCATCAAATTCTTTACTTAGTTTTCACTCATTTGCTATTTATGCAAAACTTGCGTCTGTCTCAGGATCTGATGAAAGGGGCTTTAATATGGTGAATTCATCTCATTTCAGCAGTGAAGCAGTGTTCCCTACTGAATCTACACTGCTTTGAGTTATTTGTCAGACTTTGAAAATGCCAGGAATACCTGTACAAACTTGAAGGTATCCATTACTGGTAACCAAGTATTTTCAGTTAGCACACATCTGATCCCTCCTTACAATTTTCCCTGCTAGTTTCCTTCAAGGGCAGCATGAACCCTCCATAAGCCCCTTTTTTCTTTCTCTTCCACTTCTTTTCTGCTGCCTCCAGTGTGTGAGTGAAGTCATGCAATAATGTTGCCATTCCTCATTTCCTTTTTCATTGCAAATTTCATAATTTCATAGAGTTGGAAAACAACAATGTGGATGTTTTTAACCTGTAATTTTCAAGTGTAACTTGTCTGTTTTGAATAAGAAGTTGGACTAGATGATAATAACATTCTGTATCTGTAAAATCCATGCACCTGCCAGTCATTTATACAGTCAAATTTTTGTCTGTAGGTGCTGCCTTGGTGAATGATGCAGAAATTCTAAATATGCTCAAAAGATTTAGAGTTATTTCAATACTAGGTTCACTAGATATTGGCTCAAATTACCACTGTTATTCAATAATGGATTTTTTTTTTTTTTTTTCAAATTAAGGTATTCTATTTACTCTAGGCTTGAGTGACTATAGTCATTAGAGGAGGGAAGAAGGTAAAAACCCGTACCAGAACTTCTCTAAAATCACTGTCAACCCTACCCTCTTATTCTCTAGAGAAGTCCATGCGAGTTGTGTTTTCCATCCATGTTCTCCAGGCATAAATATCCACATTTCAAGCACATAAATTTGAAAAATGGACTCCATTAACATACACTCAGTATATGTTAATATACTCAAGCTGAGTATATAAACTGAGTACATGTTATATATAAACTGAGTATATATTAATAGACCCAAATCAGCCTTAAAGTCCTTTTGCTACATTATTCGAAGCTAACCTAAAAGGTGATTTACATTTTAAATGAAGAGAGCACTTTTTCTGTCACAGTGTGGAGCTGGGAGAAGACAGAAAATTGGACTACCTTGCAAAAATAAACATGGATTTAGGGAAAGTATCCAAAATCAATCAATGCAGATACTGATTAGGGAGACACAAATGTTGGGAAGCCTTAAAAAACCAGCCCTGAGCTGGGAATAATAGCCATTATGGAGTTTAGTCAAATACTACTTCTACAAACACTTGTTTTCTCTCTCTCTCTCTCATATGCATGTAGACCTGTCCATGATTTAACCATCAGCTTAATTGTCTTCTGAGATAAGCCTTCTTGTTCCATGTCTTTAATGAGACAGATATGTCTGCTTAAATGGAGAACGCTATCAAGATAAAGATATTGTCATAAATATTTCTCTTCCCCTTTTGGATTACCATCATTAGTATAATTGGAATTGGAAACAAGTAAACAATTGTTCATCAAAATGATCTGGAATGACTGAAAATGAGAAGTGGACCAGATCAGGTTTTTTCTTCCTACATTAATATGATAGTACTGAGAGCTCAGTGTCTTTTCACTTCTCCCTCGGAAACTACCTTCTTCTGCTGGTATCAGCCTTCAGGATAAAACTTCTTCTTTCCATCAACAAATGTGGGGTTTTTTCTCAGCAAATGCCTGGTAAAGGAAAACTGTTAACCTTGGTAGCTCTTCTTAGAGCATAATCAGAACTCACTAAGGCTTATGGAAAGACTTCCAATGAACTCTGAAACTAATCCTTCACAATTTTCCTTGTTATTTATTATGGGTTCTGTTGTCCAATGAGATATGAATCCATCTATGCCATGAGCAAAATTTGATACTTTTGACAAATCTATTATATACATATGGAAAAAAATAACTTTTATATCCTGAGACAATATATTAACAGATAGTAATCTTTGCAGGCAGACTTAATGGAAATCATACAATCACACACCTAAGAAACTTAATTGATTAAAAAATCTGACACATTTAAACAGCTTAACGTGACACAGTAAACAGATGCAACAAGCAATGAACTTTCAAAGATATCTTATATATTAAATAATATTTTTTTTCCTTCATTGACTCTGTTTTGGCATGTCTTCCTTGCTTCATGTGTGAAGTTTGATCATTTTAGACATTCCTTCTGCTCTAAGGGCTTTTTATGCAGTGTAGCTACATTAATATTGTCTGGAGATGACACCATTACAAAGAAACGGGTCTTCTCTCAGAAAAATGTGCAACAGAAATACCCTCCCTGCATTGTCTTTATTATTCCCAAATTTTAACATTTTAACTTAAAACATTTTTGGTTTATTTTGGCTGGGAAATACAGAAGTTTAGGAAACATACCCATTTGCCTGCACTGCCTATACAGTGGCTTTTAGAATCATCTTAGATATATCTGTAACATGGTTTTGTACTCAATTTTCAGGGACAAAGACACTATGAGCACTTTTACAGGAGTATAGTTACTTTAGTATTTCTTGTAATAGAAAAAATGCTTAAAATAGTATAAAAATGAATGCATATTCACTTTTCCATAACTTATAGATAATTTTTGTTTTCATAATTATTGAAAGTGTTAAACTATATTCTGAGATTTCCTCTGCTGAAAGTCTGGATCAGTCCCACCACCCATCCTGCAAAAGCTGGGGCACTGTTTGTGGCATCAGATGTGCTTATAGAGTGGTTTATGACATAATTTTCTTTCAATGGTGGCATTGATTAGATAAAAATTGCCTGGTGCTGTAGTGAGGTGGCTGTAGATATTTTTCTTCTCTCCAGTATGAGTGCTGTGTTCTCAGTTTAGCAAAATGGTTTGCTATCCTTCTTGTTGCTTTTATGTGTGCTCTGTCGTTAGTTTAGCAAAACGTTTCTATCATTCTCACTACTGTTCTGTTGCCTAACAAGATGGTGGGTGGAGGTCACAGAGCAGTATGGCTGGGTTAACCACTGAACATCTGCAATAAGGCCTTACTGGTAATGTCCCTAGCAGTACTTAAGACTCATGGATTGTCTCTAGGCATTTCAATGTACATATGAAGTGTCCTTTGAGTACAGTTTAGGCTTGCTGCTATTTTGGCTCTTTATTTCTCTTTTTCTTATCCTCCTTTCTCCTTTTTTTTCTTTTTTTCTTCCTCTTTGTGAGTTTTCTTAGTTCTTCTCTTACGTTTCCTTCCCTCTTCACTTCTCTATTCCATCTGTGGTTCAATCCCTCTCTGCTTCTCTATTCTGTCTGCTAAAATGGTCAGCAACACATAGATAACCTGGATAACGAAGTAGATGTTAAGTCCACTGGCTCTGAAGTGTTAGCTGTTTACACAAAGCCACCCCAAACCACAGCTACACATGGTGGGAGCCTGCAAGGCACAGCAAATTATCCAGTCTGAAAGTGTGTAAGGGGACAAAGATTATATGTCCTCAGCTGAGCACCTCCACCTGCCTGATTCTTTGGTACCAACAGGGAATTCAAGGCTACTTTGTGGTGGGAAGGAAGGGGAGAGGGAACAATCATTTGCTGGCAGATCTCTACCTCTGGGTCCAGCCGTATCAGCTCAGGCTAGTAGTGTAGCTAACCCAAGACACTGGTCTTCTGAAGAATATAGGAAACAGGAGAGAGTATCATGACAACTTTCCAGCATTGTCTTCAGGGCTCCAGTTGTTTGTAGCTCAGATCTTTCCTGACCCAAAGATGTTGCATTCTGATTTTTTTTCTTATTCCATGAAGAATGGATGTGGATAAAAATTATTTAATATAAAAATCCAGAGACAACTGTTTCTTGTGGGCTGAGGGGCATACAGACATAGGTACAGTGTCCTGGGGAAGTGAGGTATCTCTGAGTGCTTTGATGGAAGGTCTTGTACCTCTGGAGATTTAGAAAGGAGCCAGGGCAGTGAGACCTGCATGGTGTGGGAGGATAGATGCCCACCTCCACTATTCTCAGTCTACCTCTCCCTGAAACACCTCTATTTCTTCTCCTTAGTCCCCTGAAACCCACGAGTACTGTAGGTTATTTCACTCATGCCCCACTTTCAATCTCCCCACCATCTCCCTGAAGAGCTGACCTTGTTCTGTTTCAATTTCTTCCGACTTCTCCCTGCTACCTGCTCCTTGGCTCTTGCATCTTTGTCTGTGTAATGGCCCTGCTCCAGCCAAAGGACACCCTCACAGGCTCTAGTTAGGGCACTCACTTAAGAGGCTAGAGATGTGGGTCCAAGCTCCTCAGAGGGGAGGAGGGAAATAAATCAAAGTTTCCCACCTTGTGGCTGTTATATTTTGCACTGAATTTGATGTTGTTGGTGTATATTCTATTTCATATAAATATTCTTACAGTACTGGGTCCCCAAGAGCATTTGGGCATAGGTATACTGAGTTTCCAGACCCTGCCCAGAGTTCAGGGCTGACAAGACCAGATTGGCCATGATGGTGACATAGAGAGCACACACAGTAGCAGAGATTCAAATGTGCAAAGCTTAACTGGTGCCAGCTGACTGGGTGGAAATGCAATTTGATCCTGCCCTCACTAGTTATTGGAATTAATGATGGGTTAGCCAGCTCAGTTAATTACTCAATTAAACAATGGCAGTAATTCATCCTAAGTAACTGTCCTATTTCCCTCCCTGGCATCATCCATGTTGTACTGAAATCATTACGGAAAATCTGGGGTGTAGCTGAGAGCAAGATTTGGGATTTGGCTGTTATGAGGTGATGCCAATAAGACAAATGTCTTCCTCTTCTTAAGTGGATAAGGAGCTCTCATGTCAAAGGCTGGAACCATGGATCTGCCCCTGCCTTTAGAAAGTATGTGGAGTCACTTTAATCACTGTTTATAGAAGTCCTATCACTCCATCCCTGTTTCCTGTCTACTTCCATATCTGCCACTGCAAATAAAAATAGTACATTTTTGGCAGCATAGGAATCCTATGTATTGAATAGGTTTTCCTCTGGAAAATTATCCAATAACAGTAATGCAATTTTAGGATTTTTTTTCTCACCATACAGATATTATAACAGACAAGGTGAACGAAGAACAAATAAATAATATAAATAAAAGGAAGGATCTGGTAGTAAAATAGTAATACTGAATAGTGTGGAGTCCTTGAAAGAACACTTTGGACATAATCTTTCCACCTACAAAGCACAATGATTAAACTCTATAGAGTGAAGTGGAGATAGAGGGGATTTGAGCTGTACAGTAGTATTATTTTAAAACAAGTAACAGAGCTATGCAGAACACCCAAAATTAGAATGATCAAAAAAGCATGCCCTTCCATAACCCTCATGCTGTCCTGCTTGGGCTGTTGTTTTGAAAGTAAACCTTCCACTGGCTTTCATGACCTTTAAAGAGGAAATAGATTGGGCTTTCCTTCCTACTGTAGTCCCAGTGTCGTTATCACCTCTATGGAGGCCAGAGAGATGGTCTGGTCTCCTCCCACCTCTTTGTTATCTCAAAGGGTAGCTAGGGGCCACCCTCAGCCTTGGTTCTTCAAGTCAGCCCACTGGCACCCTCCTACATTAGCAGTTAATTGCACCTTCGGGCCGTTGCATGTGTAAAGCAACAGGTACCTCAAAAAAGAAAGCACCAGGTAAAATGTGTGCCTAAGCTTGGAGAAGGGCCAAAGGAGAAGAGGATTGTATGGGAGAGTTTTCATATAAAGTCTCCAAAACAGGTTAGTTTTTTAATGAAAGGTTAGTTTTACTTAAACATGGGGGAGTATTATTAGACTTCAGCAGGACCATTGCTTTTTGTATTTATTTTGCATTCAATTCTTTGTTTCACACAATTCAAAATTCACAGTGAAACTTAAGGTGGCTAAAGTGGTAGGTATCATGTGTTCCAGTAAGACATGCTATATCCTACAAGAACTGAAAGAAGAGGATTTCATCCAGAAACTGACAGAATTAGGAAAAATGTACCTGCTACTGAACACTTCTCTTGGTGTCCAGTTCATTAAAAGTAATTACCAGATTATGCTTTCCTAATCATTTAGGAAAGAGGAATAAATTTAATTTCAGCTGAAGTTTGAGCAGACTTCTTGCTGGAAAAGCTGCTTGACTGAAAAGACTGATTAATCCCTGTTAACCTCTATTACTAACTTGCAATTAAGCTGGCTCAGTAGTGACTTAGACATTTCCCCCCAAATATAAGTTCAGTAGGAAACACTGCAAAGGAATTAGAGATGTCACTGCCACTCCTAGGACACCACTGTGTTTATTCTGTTGATACCCAAATAGAAAAAAATAAGAATTATGAGCAATGAGACAGAGTTAAAAATGGCTCTTAAGGCAAATTACTGGGACATTGGAGGAAATTACTTTTGATGTATCTGCACTGTGATTAGGGAGCTCTGCTTTCCAAACTAGCAGAGCATAAAATCTGTGTTAAAGCATTGAAACTGTGCTGAATATGTATTTATTGTTCAGAAAAATTATCACCTTCGCATACATCTCACAATAGCATTCAAATGAGGGTTCATTTTTTTATAATCAGTTTATTTTGTTTTAAGAGAAATGTTTTTAGTTCTTTATTTCCAGCATAAAATGGTATTTTTGCCTGATCATATGAAGTGCTTGCAGGGAAGTAATTTAAGATAACTTCCTCTCTGGCTTTGCCCTTCACCTGTGATGCCAAACTTGAATCTTCTCCTTGACTGAACAGCAAAAAGCATATGCTTTCCCTCTCTGTTCCCCAAAATGCATCCTGCATACTGCTCTTAACTATTTTGTTAACTTCTAGAAAGTTTTGAAAATAAAGATCAGTTTGTTGCCCCAACTAAAGAACATCTGTAATTTAAAACAATTCTTATATTGCTTCTGTGATTTTGATCAATTAGAAAACAAATCTCTATGTAAATCAACTAACAGGGAAAAATTATTGAGGTTAATTATTTTAAACTGAAACAGTGTGCCTGTTTTGGCTGGGATAACATTAATTTTCTTCATAATAGCTAGTATGGGCCTATGTTTTGGATTTGTGCTGAAAATAGTGTTGATAATTCAGGAATGCTTTAGCTACTGCTGAGCAGTGCTTACCCAGCGTCAAGGCCTTTTCTGCTTCTCACCCCACCCCACCAGCGAGCAGGCTGGGGGGGCACAAGAAGTTGGGAGGGGACACAGTCGGGACAGCTGACCCCAACTGACCACAGGGATATCCCAGACCATATGACGTCATGCTCAGCATATACAGCTGGGCTGGAAGAAGAAGGAAGGGAAGGATGTTTGGAGTGATGGTGTTTGTCTTCCCAAGTAACCGTTATGCGTGATGGAGCCCTGCTTTCCTGGGGATGGCCGAACACCTGCCTGCCGATGGGGAGTGGTGGATTAATTCCTTGTTTTGCTTTGCTTGCGTGTGCAGCTTTTGATTTACCTATTAAACTCTCTTTATCTCAGCCCATGAGTTCTCTCACTTTTACCCTTCCAATTCGCTCCCCCTTCCCTCCAGGGGGGAGTGAGTGAGTGGCTGTGTGGTACTCAGTTGCCAGCTGGGGTTAAACCACAACAGTCCTTTTTGGCGTACAAATCCAAAATATAGCCCCATACTAGCTACTATGAAGAAAATGAACTCTATCCCAGCCAAAATCAGCACAAACAGATTTAAAATGACAGTTTTACTGTATTCAGGAAACTAGCATACGGAGTGGGAATGGCAGCTCAGACTTAGCCAAATGTCATCCACAGATACTGGAACAGAGACTAGAGCTACAAACAAATAAATTACCTTTTGCCAAAGAAAAAAAAAATCCTGAACATTTCCCAAACCACTTTAGTACTAATCCTTCACCGTTAGTGATGCCAAAGGCTTGTTCTGCATACTAACTCAGTTCGGATTTTCATCACAAGAAAAAGGAGACCAAAATAACCATCAAACCACTGTGACTCTACTCCATGACTAAGACTGGACAACTGGCAATATAAAATGAAGTTTTGTAAGAAACCACCTTATATATTAACACAACTGTTTCTCTCAGTCATCCCCCCCGCCTCGCCCCTTCCCCAATCATTCTAGTCAGGGCTTTTTCCCTGGAAAAATGCCAAGTGCCTCATACAAAAACCTGGAAGATTTGGTAGAAATTATTACTGTGTTTTGGGAAGAATAGCAGGCAAGGCTGTGGTATGGGCAGGGGGACATTACCCAGAGGATAAATAGTTCTGTGAATTCTGTTCTGACTTACTACATTCAGTGCCTTCCACTGGATACCTCTTCAGGCATTTTTTTCTGTCTAGTAGTGAACGAGCTAGTGAAAATCCTCACTGCAGTCATTAGAAGGGATCCCGAGTCCTGATCATTTGCCTACAGAATCCAGTGACGTCTGTTCAATTACATTTCTTTACCTGTGGCTTAAGCTTTGGGGGGGTTCCCTTTTTGTGCGACATGAAAAAAGAAATTAATATATTTGGGATCAAAAGGCTTTAGTTAGTATTTTGATTTTTCTGCAGAGGCCAGAGGAGATATGGAGGAGGAGTTGGTCAGCACCATTTCTCTGATGCATATGCCTGCGTCTGTAGCAACCTGACAAAATCCTACCTACAGACATAAAAAATTATTCTGGAAACCTCGGTGACTTCATATTGTGGGTACAGCATTATGCAGAAAAACCGTTTGATATAACATTCCTGCTGGTGTGATTCCTTGCTGCAGTGCTGCAGAAAAAATGTTCTTTTCCTGCACCTTTATAAATGGATGGATTTTGTTTCTGGTAAACCTATGAGCACATTGTTGTCAGCTTGTTCTTCTAGGAGGTCCTTTACTGTTTTCTGGAATTGCTATCGCAGACAATAGTTTTGGACAAATACAGGACATTTCATAGCTTCAGAAACCTGCACTAGGGAACCAACCCAGTGGGGGCTGGTGCCTACAAGATGGTTCAAACAAGTTCTGCTGTTCCTTAGAAGCTGACAGGTGCTCTAAAAACAGGTCATCCCTTTCCTTTTTACCCGTTGATATTGTTTTCATTATACATGTATTCTAAATACTTTTAAGAAAAAGTAGACAGGTAGAAAAATACCATGCTACCTGGCAGTACTGCATGAAAGACACTCCCTTTTCAAATAAAGTTTTCAAATAATTCTTATCTGGAGCTGAAACACCTAGCTGCAACACTACTTGCTTTAGAAAGCACCTCAGAGAGAGGACTAAACCTGAAATAGTTAACTATATTCTAACATGTTCTTCCTGGATATCTTTAGAGTAGGTATATTTAAGTTTTGTTTAAATCTAGTGTATTCGGTGTTGGTAAGAGCACATACCCTTTCCAATTTACTAAATCTTCAGTAGCAGGTCCAGCACAGAGCCCTCCACAAAACAAAAGGTCTTTCATCACTGCAAAAAGAGCCTAACAGTTACATTGCAGCCCTAAGCAGAGAAGACTGAAGCATAAGTGGCTTTTGCACAGTCAGGAGCAGCAACAAACCAGTGAAGAGGGAGACTGGAAGTATCTTGTCCCTTCCAGCCAACACACTTGTGGCTTATCAGAGGGCCTGCTGTCAGAATAAGCTGCTCCCTGAGGAGGGGCAAAGCCATGTGCTCCCATCCCAGAGCCACCACACCTGCTCCTCTGCCCTGGGAACACCACCCTGCAAAATTCTTTCCATACAGAGAAATTAGGTGGTTTCTATTCTTCATCAGGCCTCCAGACAGAGGGCTGGGTGGATGATTCCTGCTTGCTGTGCATTAGTATTCCTTGTAGTACAGCATTGTCTAAGAACAACAAATAAAAACGTATGACCCTTCTCATAGCCTTGCTTTCAATTTCAAATCAAATTTCCCTAATTCATTAGTGAAAAGTGATGTTAGCAATGTATAAGACTCAGTTTACCCTATAGCATTTTGTAATTAAATGAACCTTCAGATTCAATGAACTTTTGTATTTTTCAGTGTTGTCTGAATTCTAGTGCCTCTAATGAATATAAGCAGCTGGAAAGTTGAATGTTTCAGGTTTACTTTTTATGAATATTGGCAAGGGGAAAATAGGTTTTCAAGAAACACACTTCTTATCCTAAGTTTTTTCTTTTAAATCGCATGAATTCATGCACACCCACAAAGTAGAATGAAAATGTGTCAGTGTTTTAGCATTCATAGTAAAAGAGGGAGGGGGGAGAAAGTAAGAATAACTTTTTTTTTTCATCCCTCATTTAAATAATTAATAGTGTGTCTTTCTAACATACAAAGCAGGAAATAAGGAGTGAAAGTTAAAAAAAAAAAAAAAGGCAAATATTCACATAATTTCTTCCTGTAACCTTCAGAGCATGAAAATATTTTCTTTTAATATATGATTATTTAGCTTAATTACTTCCAATGACATTAAGAGCCTTTACAATGCATTGAACATTGTTGGTTTAGAAGGAAAATGCTGTGTTTTGCTTTTCAAGATCAGGGTAACACCAGTATAAAACCAGTTGCTTTAAAAAAGCAAGTTACAAAGGTATTAAGTTTGGAAGGAACTAAAACAAAGATTAAATAATATTTTTAATTGGATCATTAGTATTTTAGAAGCCAGGCAAGAAGGACTGGTCTCTGCCAGATAGATATAAAGAAAAATCAGACAACCACCATGAAGTTCAATATGTGTTCTAAATAACCAGTATGTATTAAATTAGGCCTCTTCATTGGATGAAAATCTGAATATCATCCATAAAATTCCACTGCATTTTAACAGCAATGGAGAGCTGTGGTCTCAGTTTCAGAATATCAGCTTTTCAGCAGAAAGAGGATAATCCCAAATCATCTTTTTTCCAGATTCACTTCTTTCTTTTTAAAGGCTTCATATTATTTGTCTCTCTGTAATTCTTTTTTCTCCAAGCTGACATTCCTTCCTTTTCAGTGGTCTTCTGGGACAGTAAACTAAAATGGGGAAAACTGCTGCATTTAAGAAGAAAATGCTCATTTGATTTTAACAGGTAGTCTATTTTTAAAAATCAGTTCGGTTATAAAATTAATCTATCAAACAAATGAATAATTTTACAACTATCTGTAGCAGTCTACACAGCACTCATAAGGTCTGTTTGAAGGAGCAGTTTGTTTCATTGAATCAATTACTACTGGGGAACATGCATTAGTGCTCAAAAGCTATGGATCATTTCTTATCAACTAATAAGAAGCTACTTTTCCTTATATACCTTTGCCTGACTGGTGTCCCTAAACCATGGCCACAGAAAAACCCTATTACCTTATGCAGCCTTTACTTTTTTTGTTTCTCATGGTGGTATTCCATTGACATGTCTGGCTGAGTGGAATGGTCCATTCAGATAGACGTCTTTCTGCATCGTTGAGGCTTTGCAGTATCAAAGATTGGAAACAATATAAGTGCTATCTGGGGTAATCCATACTCTTCTGCCTCTGTATATGAGGCTTGTCTTGGGTTGCTACCATGATTCATCACCCTGTGCTTCTCCCATTCTAAATCCAGCATATCTATCTGGTCCTACTAGAAATGACACCTAAAAGACAAGCCAATAAGTTCATTTGAGATGCACACCGTGCCTCTCGGTCCACCAGTATCTGCTCTACATCCAGACAGTCCTAGGGCAAGGCTTTTATCAATGTTCTTGTTTGAAAGAATGCAAAAACAATAAAAAACTTAAAATTCAAAGATTCAAATTATCTCCTGGTCTAAAATCTGTATTAGAAATGCCAAAATGTTACTAGGAATGTAACTCAGTGCTACTATTCTGCATCCAAAACTCACATTCTCAACAGTTTTCAACATTAAAGAAGCTGGTCCTAAATATAAAAAGGCAATGACATTTACAAAAAGCTTCTATCGGTTTCTATGCTTTTTGAATCAGACTTGTGAACTTGGGATTTCCATGGGTGACAACTTGTTTTCTGTAACATCTTTGCCATCACTGGTGTAGTTTTGTTTTTATTTTTCAGAACAAATGGAAATAATAGCTTTAAATAATTCTCTGGGAAAATACATACACTGACTGACCATTTACTTATATATGCTATATACATAAATATGGCTCTAACAGCCTCTTTTTATTCTTGGTTTATTGCTTCAATTTTTTTTTTTATAACTTTGAGGTAAATAACTGAAAATTCATTTCACAAACATTTAATTTGTGCCATAAGCTAGTACTAGATCTGTACTCAATCCAGCCTCAGACCATAACCTTCTCTGCTTGTAAATATCTCAGAGATGTGGGATAAGGATAACACATCAGCCAAAAATCTCCATTTCCTGACACCTCGAGAAAGATATTAGTTGTGTTACAATTACCATTATGCCAGATCATGCTACAGTTATCCCAGCAATAAATTATACAATATAAAAAAAATAAACTCCAAATGATTGCAAAGATGTATTATTTGAAGGAAAAGTAAACCCGATAGGTGAAATCTAAGAATGAAGTTCAAAATTCAAAGTCTATCTTTTACTGTCAAATTATTAAGCATTCATTTAAAAATGGTCTTTCTGTGTGCTCATTATTGGGGAGTGGGTTTAAAAATAGCATGTATTGCTTTTGGCCACCTGCTATGAATATGAACGCACGTATTCTTATTTATGTATTTCAGACAATCTCTCAGAGAAAGAATTTATCATATACATGGTCCAAATCAAGAATACATTTATGTTTAGTATCATCAGAAACAAAATCTATACCTAAAGGCTGCAACTGGCTCTTACTTACACGGTAAACTGAACTTCTGAACTAACCGGATAAAAACCTGCAGGTGATTGCAATCCAGACTAACACTCTGCATTTTGAGCAAATACCACTACAAATACAGAGCTTGTGTATTTTTTTTAATGTTTCAGAGACTCCTCTGCTTCTCACTTGAAGTAAAAAGTGGTTTTGCAGATGTTTGATATGTACCTGTCAAAATAGCTGTCCAAATCATCTATTTAATTTGAATCAGTATTTAGTCACACAAAACATAAACCCAGGTATCCCGAGCGAAAGATGTGGCAAGTGGTTTTCATGGCAACATCTGGCATTTACTTGCAATTAGCAGAGGATTCTTTGCGGGTTAAGCATAACCAAATAAACCTAATAATTGGTACCGGACTAGACCGAGCTGCAACATTAAGCTACGGATTTCAAGAAACAAGTTATTTCCACCTACTTTGGCAGAATCCATGTGCTGCTCCTAAAGCAAAGGGTATCCACAACTTACCCAGAAATCGTGCTGAATTTGGAGCTGATCACTCCTTCCTAAGGAAAAACTTGCAGAAAGACACCAGATAGAGGGGGAAGAAAATCCTTTCCTCTAGTTGGTTCAGCGAGGAGTGGGAGCAGAGGGCTGTCCCAGGGTGGAAGCACAGCCCAGGTGCCCCAGCGGGAGCGGGAGTGGGAGTGAGAGCAGGATCAGGGCAGCTCAAGCTGCCTACTGGCCTTCCGTGATGCTTGCCCGCCATTTGGAGCCAGTCTGTCCAGGCTCCGGGCATCCTGCAGAGGACCCTGCACTTCAGAGAGCTGTGGCTTGAAGAAATACTGGATCAGAAGATGACCAAGCTCTCCTTCTGCAGAGAAATTGACACCTGTCCTAACTCTTCCCCCCACCTCTGTATTCTGCTTTTATAAAGGCGTGCAGGGCGATTTTTCTCTTCCAATATTTGAAACGTACTCTTGCATTCAATTACTCATTTTACATGCCACTTCTGTGCGTTCTGACACATTTGTGCCCAACATGAAAAATATTATTGGTATCTCCAGCAATGCAAACAACAAATCAACATTTGAGTCCATCTTATTACTGATGCTGGTGATCAGCCCTGGTGTTGTTATATACTACACAACATGAACTTTTGCTTTTTTTCTAGTGGCAACCTGGAACTGTCTTACCATGTCTTAAATGCCACTGTTCCTAGACTAATCATATTCATAGATGAGTAGGGATAAACATGTGTAATCATAAACACAATACAGTTTGAAGAAAAAAAAAAAGCCCTAGTAATTCTTCTCCCACTATAGCACAGGTTGGTGGGTTGGAGCAGACTTCAGTAGTGGCAGATGATACATGAAATACATCAATTTGCATATGACAGAGCTTCTCTCTTTATTTCAGCAATGGCCCACTGAATCTTGCTGAAATATTCAGGATAAAGTTAGTGAAGCCTGTAACAAGATTCGTGTAGCAGAAGCCATATATGCAAAATTCACAGTAGATTATGTTATGAATATTATCAGCCTCACTGGAAAACACTTTCTTGTCTGCATTGGTTAACCTGTATGCTATTATCACCAGTATTTAAAAACCAGACTATAGGTATCTATAGCGTAAATATACTGCCTGTCAACGCATATGGTTATTATCTTTTTTAACAGTTAAATGTGTATCTGATTAATGCCTTTTCATAATACAAAATCATATATATTGCACTTCTAAAGAGTTAACCATAAAAGCATTTTTACTTAACTTACCAGTTGCTGAAGCTGGAAGGAGTCTTGCCCTAAACTCTCTACCTGCTCTCATGTTGGTAATCTCTGTCTCTCTCTCCCTCTCTCTCCCTCCCCCTGTGCAGAGATTGCAGTAAACTTAGAAAACTAGCAGGGACAGTGTTTCAAATGACTTAAGAAAGAGAACAGGAACAATCACTTCGTTCTCTTTTTTTCAGATGAGTACAGTACCTTCAGAAAGAAGGAAGGAAGGGAGGGGAGAGGAAGTCAACAACCCTTTGCTTTCCTGCAAAAAAATAAGGAAACAGCAGATAGCAATCTCATTTTCTCTCAAACAAAATCTTTGGAAAAATAAATATATCCAAACCAAAAGGAATTCCTCAAGTATTATATCTGCATTATTGGCTTCATAAAACCTACTTTACAGTTTGCTATGTGCAACTACATGAAATGAATTTCCGAAGTAGTGGGTAGTAATAAGAAACCTATATTTTATGCAGAACAATTAACTACGACTTGCACAGATAATGCAGGCTTTTACTCTAGAGAAGGAGCAATCATAGATGTTTACACATATCTAGTTGCCACAGTGATATAGGTACAAAAATTCCTAAACCCCCTCTTTACTGTGATCACAAGAAAATAACATGTTGGATATTTATAGAATGCTGTGAAGTAAAAAGGGGGACAAAAGGGCTCACCATAATGGTGAGGATCATAGCTTGATATTCGAGTTGCAGTAACAAGTAATTTATCTCAAAGTATTGCATTGTAGAATCCATCCTGATTTATCCAAACAAAACCAATGTGCTATGTTCTAGAACAGATTTTATACTTTATTTAGTTTCTTTCTTTCCCCATAAAACATATTTTGACAACCAGATACTGGCCAGTTGGCTGGAGTTATACTTGGGATAAGTTTAGTCCATTGTGCTCCACTGTGTTTTTGTTTGCTTGTATGTTTTCCTCTAACTTTATCCGTTATCTGAAGTCCACTTATAGTGATTATATGCTCCCTTTTTTTTCACACAAATTTTTTTCATTCTAATATTCCTGCCAGTAAACACATTCACACTGTCACTGGGGTTGTGTTTTCAGCTAGCTTTGTAATGTGGTCCCGAAGACGGGGCTGCTCATTGACAAGCAATTCAGGGTTGAGTTCTGTGAAAGACATAAAACACAAAGCCATTTCAAATGGCCCCCTCCTATAAACTGTGCATCCAGACTTTGCTCTGGGAACAATAGCTACATGAATGCTGTTGAAGTAAATTGAGTTGTTCTGGTAAATCCAGTGTTAATGTGAGCATAAGTTGGTACGCTATCCCATAAAGATTATTATTTCTTTTGTTGTACAAGAATGAGAATTGATAAGCTGCAAACCAACATAGGAAGTAGCTCTTTGGCACCTGTGTTCCTTCATACAGTTCCTGGTGCTATTTCCAGAAGACCTCTAGCAATGATTTGGCTGGAGAGTCTTTTATTTTAATATTCAGAAACTGAAAGCTTTGATAATGGACATAAGAAGTTGACAGAGCAGTGCAGGTGCTGCAAGTGATCTCTGGCCTTACGACAGCACCAGTGTTTCCTGGAGGGGGCAAAAGCTAACAGGAGGGTGAATTTTAAAAGCAAAAGAATGCAATGCACTTAGGGTATATACTGCAGATGAAGTCCTTGATACTCCCTTGGGAATGGAGGCCCTAATCAAACAGATCTCTAGTACATACCAAGCACAAGAAAAGTAAAGAGGCATGGGAAGCCATTGTCCTGTGGGGTCAGTCTAATAGCGAAAAAAATTGGTTTTGTTTTGAAATTGTTTTTCAAGATCTTAAAGATGGTAGCAGCTTCCAGGCTTTTTAAGTTTGTTTTAGTTATTTATTTGCCACACTTGCGAGGTTAATGAGACCCTGAAGACTGCCATTACCTATCATTTTGTTTCTCTCAATTGGGAACACATTGCAGAAGTTTAGTTGAAAACCTATACTGACCAAGTTAGGATCATTCTTAACTAAGCTGCTGATGAAATGTGATAGTCTGTGTACTCCTCCTCTGTGAAGGACTTGACTTAACTGTCACAGATGTCCTGTACTTCTTCAAATACCAGGTTTCCTTTTCTTGAGGGTTGCAAAGCTAAGAAGCTGGTCACAAACATCCATGTGACATCTTCAACAGGTTGTAAGACTTTGCTATTCTTATTGAAGGAGACTGCGAGACATTGCCCCCCACACCCCCCTTCAGCAAGGAGAGCAAGAGTTTTAAGGGTTTTGTTCATCCTACCTCACGTCCTATTGTCAGCAGCCTTTCTGCCACCCAAGTGCTCAGGACTTACTTAGCTGCCCCATCCAACACCAGGTAAAGTAATCTTACTTCCCAGCATGCAGCCACTGTAGTACTTGACTTGCTCTTACTTCTGCCAATTTCTCCCAACTGCTGCCAGAAAATCACAACCAGAGGAGGAAGAAGCACTGAAACTCTGATTTTCATGCCAGAAAAATACCTCGTGAGGTCATTGCCTGTGCAATTACTGACTGTGGAGAAATAAAAACATGGCCATAATCATTGGTATCTACTACAGTCATGAAAACCAAGTCACAGTAGCTGACACCATTTATGATATTTACCCAAGTTTTAAGGGTTCATCTGTTTTTCAGAACATATTTCTGGAAGAAATGTTAGCCGCCTTTTTTTTTTACCTTTTCTCACTGTGTTGTTGTCAAAGTGAAGCCACTAATACAAATTCAGAAAGGTACAGTGCCAGCCTCAAGGCAGATAAGTGAACAACTTCAGGTCTAAGTGTTTCCTGGGTCCAGTGTAAGGAGTGGCCAGGAAAAAAATATTCTTGTGGTCATGGTCAGGGTAAGTACTATGATCAGGAAGATTCCTCTAGTACCCATCTGTATGATCAGACTAGATCTTCAACCAGACTGACATCTATGATGTTAAGGCCTTGATTTCTATTTTTTTCTTCTTCTTCTTCTTTTTTTAACTCCAGTAGGGAATAAATTGTGTTTCACAGGCTCTTTCCAATGACAGCAAGGATGCTTTCCTATATGTTCAAAATAAGAATGAAATAAACAAGTTCAGCATGCTAAAAATAATTTGAGCCTTTATCCGGCATAAATAGGAGAGAACACAGAGATAACTACAGCAGCAATAGTATTCCACTTCATCCTCAGAAAATGAGGCCAGAGGCAAAAACCAGAGACATTTACTGGCTTGTTTGATTGCTTTAGGACAATAACCATATATATCTGAACTGGCTGTGAAAAAATAAGATTAATATCTTCCTTCCAGTCTATAGAATACCTGTGGCATTTTAACTGAGTAAAAATAATACACTTCTCACTCAGAGACAAAAAAAAAGAAGGACACCTAATTGTTTTCCATAAGTCACTCTGCTGTGCTTTCCTGATTTCTTTTCTGCATTGCATGTTTACTGAAGACTGTTCATGAACGAGCTTGCAGAATGCTAATGGGACTGGAGACAAGTGGAACTGAGTCTAAAGGACTCCCCTTCTGTGCTGCAGAATGTGGAGAACATGGCTTGGGTTACCAATATTCTGTTATATACTGCAATTTGTTGTATTTCTACGCATCAAGCCTGCGTACATTGTTACAAAGTAATATGTCTCCATTTTTTTCTTTTAATTATTGCAGTCATACTATATGTATTTCATTTAGTTTCTCACATTAGAAAATATTAGAATGTTAGAAAATATTCTGAAGGTTTTACACTACTACCTGTCTTTCATGATCGTAGTATGTTCAGAGTAGTCTCAGTATATGCTTGTACAGCTACATTTATTACTCTGTCATCGACATGTTTTTTACTTTTGAATCAAGTAATATCTAATCACCACATTAATGAACTATTAGCATTTGCAGACTATAACCTTTGGACCAACCACATTTGTCAGTTGTTTTGGGGAGAGAAAAGTGGGAATTTGTATTAAAGAGAGGAGTCTCCTGGCAATAAACACCTTATTATAATTTAAAGTGGCCTTTATAACTCATCCTGGGATAAACTCATTTCTGGTAAATGACATTGGCTGCAGTGATTTAAAGACAGGCTTTTCCTGTACCCTGTACGTAATCATCACAACTACCTTTATTAAAACAATACCATCAAAAGCTATTTTAAAATAAGATGGTATGATTAAGAGGATGTGTTTTCGTCTTTTAACATACATAAAGTTATGTGAACAGGATTGTGAGCCCTATTCAGGTCAGAGGTGGACAAGAACTAGGCTTTGGTCACTATGTTTGAATTTGGTGTCACGTTTGAAGATCTGTAACATGTGGAAAGTTGCCAAAGTATCCACCAAGTTTTTTGGTGGTTTCTCAAAGCTGACCATTTGACAGCAGTAAAGCCTGCAGTTTTACCTCTACTTAGACTGGGAAATTAATCCAGCATTTGTTCTGGTCTTTCTTGGTGATCTTACTTTATCAAGTATCAAGAGTGTCCATGTACTCTGATGTCCACTATATGTACTGTAACAGCTGAAATTACTTAACATGTTTACAGGCTTAGGCTAGGTATCTAATGTTGTAAAATGTATCACTCTTCAGAAAATACCGGGAAAAGGCATGTTTGCATATTCTTCCCTGTGCAGTGGTGTTTCTTACCTTGCTAGCTCTGATAATATGACAGTGTTTCTTCTGGAAGCCTGACAATGTATTTCAACATGAATTTGAAATAAATACAAATTAATCTAATTTTTGTAATCAGTCTGCAATTGCAGTAATTTTCATTTTAATTATTTTAGTCACTTAGTTGATGTAGTCTCTGTCTTATATGAAGTAAATAACAGTAACAATTTTTGAGATATGCCTTTGTCCTTTAGTTTGTGATATTTTTCCAAAGTATTCAGTGATAGTGCTACAGTTGAAGTGCTGTGGGCACTGAAAAAAGTCCCTTTCTGGGACCAAAGTAAAGATACTGAAAACCCACCACGACTGCTACCAAGTAGTGCACCTCTGATTTATAGCTGCTAGGCTGTTGAGCCAAGAAAACTCTTGGGAAATCAGTACTCCACACCTGTGTGAATGATAAATTGTGTCTCTAAGGCTTTTTTTAACTCTCTGTGCTTTAGGGAAAGAAAGAAAGAAAGAAAGAAAGAAAGAAAGGGGGAAAGAAAAAGAAGAGAAAGAAAAGAAAGAAAGAAAGAAAGAAAGAAAGAAAGAAAGAAAGAAAGAAAGAAAGAAAGAAAGGAAGAAAGGAAGAAAAAGAAAGAAAGAAAGAAAGAGAAAGGATTCTTCTATTTGTGTTAGGTTAGGATTTGGGGGTATTTTTTTCTTTATTTTGGGTTTGGGTTTGGATTTGCTTGTATTTTGGCGTTTGTTTTGTACCTTGACACTTGGGAAACACAAGGCAGAGCAAACGCTGTACTCCTGCAGTCCTCATTCATTTGATGCCCCTACTGACCGCTGTAAGACTTCCCCATAACTGGAGATACTGTGTGAGGTCCCACTCACATTAAAGGCAACAGCCAGTAATCACACAACGTAAATTCACTGACTGCATGTGACAGAGCATATGGATTGACACATGAGCTCACAGGAGTTCAAAGCAGTTATCAATAAATAAAAAGTAGGTGTTAAGACATCTAGCCAAGAGTAATTAGGGGAAAAGAAAAGCAGAGGTCTTAGGTCTGTTAGATCTCCTCTGTTCTTCAAAAAGTTTAGATGGGTTTTGGTTTTGGTCCTTGGTTTTTTTTTATTTTAACAAAACACTTTTGCTGAGACTCTATTGTTTTGTAGAAAAGCATTTGGTTATAACTTAAAGCACAGGAAAATACCCCATTTACAGGAAAAACCTCAGACTACACTAGAAGTCTTGCCATTGGGATTTCTTCAGCTGTACATTTCCCTTTTGCTCATCAAGGCTGCTCACTTTGGTTCATACACCAAAAGCATAGCCTGACATGACACTGCTGGTGGTCATTCTGTATATGCATAATGACAGAATATCCCTTCTAAGAAGTTATTACTCAGTAAACAGTGTTGCATGGTTCCTGAATATTTCTGGAGAAGCTCTGTGTGTGTAGTGACTGACAACAGTGCTATTTTGTAAGGCAGTTTTAATTATTTTTTTAAGTCAAGTCCTTTGAGGTTTTTGACTGGCAACACTTGGTCCTAGGCAACGGTCATTAAAAAGGAGGATGGAAGAACCACATGGAGCAGAACTGAAGACTGCAGTTACAGAACACGTATTATCTCATGGGCTTGCATGATTGAGTGTTGAATTTTCTGCAGATTTTTTGTCTCCTGCCAACCACAGACTCGAAATTTTGGACATTTTCTCTTGCTGCTTGAGGTAAAGCATTGGAAATGGACTGCAGCTAGAAGGACTGTTGTGATGGATGCACTTGACCCTCTAACCAAACTAGTGGTAGTTTGGTACAGGCTCCAAAGGAGGTAAAGCCCAAAGCTGTTAACAGGCCAAGAACTCCTCTGGTTTCAATCTCTTCTCTGAAAACCCACAGAGGAGCAGAGTGACACAGTGAGCATTGATGCATATGAACTTGGAACACCAATCATGCGATTAACACATGAATAGCAGGTGGCTTTTCCAAGACTCATTTATCAAGGAACAAAGAAAGTTGTGGGTACAAGGAGTCTCATGCATACCTTTCCCATCGCATATTATTTGACTATGAGCCAACCACTTTATTCCATAAATATGACAGCCTAAGTGAGCCTTCTTTGAGCTCTCCCCACTAGGCAGCATGACTGCATGGTGGTGATCCCCTCTTGAGCTAGGACACCTCTCAAGGTTGCTCCTCGAGGCAGAGAGACCTTTTACCAACAACAGATCTTTGGTAAGCAACCGATATCGCGCATAACCTTGTAGTATGGTAACATTGATTTGTGCCTTGGTAACTTTGATTTGTTTCTTGGTAGTGTTGAATCATTGTTCAAATGATTGTGCCATATAGTAACAGAGTGAACCTTGCCATCAAACTTTGTTAAGTTGCACTTTCACAACATCATATTAAAACCACTTTTGCTAATACCTTTGGCAGTGATTCTTTAAGCAATCTAAATCACCCATTCATGACAATGGTTCACAGTGACCATATGCATACTGTTTGCTGCCTTCTTCCAAGAAGAAATCCTTCATAAAAGTTGCTGTTAGATCCAATTACTTTGTGCTGTTCCAAGTCTCCTAACTTCATTGGACTGGTTCTTCCTTTCTCACTAATGTATATCACAACTGGTCCCTTTTCCCAAGGTTAGATTAGACCACTAAAGCATCATTAGCGCTCCTGTATGGTTTCCTCCTCACTAGACTGTCCCTTTGAGAGACTTTCTCAGTCTAAAACACTATCAGACCTAGACAACAACGTCTGATCATAATTCCCTTTCTCGTGGTTGGTGGGTTTTTTTCAGTAAGACTGAAGTCTCAGGACAAGAGAAAATCAAATTCTTTGGGTGCAGATGTTCTCTCGCCTCCACCCTCAGCTGTACAGGCTGTTCCCCAGGCCCTGGCACACTCTGCCTGTAATGCTTTTCTGCTTAGGAGTGAGACCCAACACAGCAATAAAGTGAAGCCAGACGCATGCCCTGGACAGAAACTGCAGCAAGCTCCAGTAGGTGCCAGCTTGGGGAAAGCTACCTAGAAGCTGAACAATCAGTCTACATACAGTGCTGTCCTTTTCAGTTTATCATAAGGCGTCTGACAGTGTGTGGGTTAATAAGCTGGGGAAAGAGAAAAGAAACCCAAATCAGGTCCTGAATCATCCCTCAGCGTGAGGACGCCATCAGACAAGCCTGTTGTTCCTTTCTCAGACATGCTGTTTGCCTTTCTTCTATTTGTCTGAAACCACCTACGTTGCAAAGGTTTTTAGCTTGCGTAATGTGGCAACCTACATTCACCAGGCAGGGAGCATGAAAAGAGGAGAAGGAGAGATTTTATGTTCTCTGCTTGGCAGCAGTCCCATCCACAGGGCTTATATCTGAACAGTATGTGCCCAAGTGGCTCCAAATCAGATGGTTAACAAATAGCAATAACATAAGGAGTGAGTTTCTTCTCTGTTCTTTTTCTTTATAACTTTAACGCCACAGTTCAGACTGTGGGAGTGAATCAGCACTCTCAAGACAATCCTGTAAATAGCTGTCAACAGGGTGCAAGTGGTAGTGACATAATTGCTCAGCTGCAATATTGTGTTTGCTAATTTTCCACATGTAAGGTTACGATGTGGATTAAGATTTTTATAATACATGGCAAGATTGGTTCCAGTCTGCCCTACATAACTGTGAAGATCTTAATCTCTTACATCGGCATGAATCCTGTGAAGTCCACCAAAGTATTTTGGATTTACTGAGTATTTTTGGATTTACTGTGCTGCTAGAGCATTGCAAAAACAACCACCAATTGTTTTTCTTGTAATCATTGTTTTTCTCCACATTTTAAGAACATAAAATTATGGATATTAGAAACCTATTCTATACTGCAGAAAAAAACATAACAATAAATGCAGGTTTTCTTTGGCTTCTGAATTCATTGCTTTCTAATGGAAAATTGTTAGATCACTTAAGAAATTGTTCCTGATCATTATTTTTATCTTTAAGTCTAAGATGAACACAAGTTTAAACTTAAACTGCCAAAACATATAGTTCTAAAATTTCAGAGTTGTTATATAGGCTTCATCTCCTATATCATGTATATTTCCAACCAACAGCCTGAGTTTTGATTTTGTGTGCAGGAGGAATGTATATGCAGGCTTATGACACATCTCTGCTTGACCAATCTAGATGTCTGCTTTTCATGGTGATTGAGCTCACTGAAAAGCTCTGTGTTACTCTGAGTATCTTCCAGTTTGTATTAGGAACTACTCAGAGCAATACACCTGGCTTTTCCAACTGCTAGCCTAGGCAGAGAGTATGTTGAAAAAGCTAGCTGGCTTTACCGAAGTGGCTGATTTTCATGCAAAGTCTGCTTTCAGGATGAAACCAAATCAGAAACTGAATGCCTGATTTTGGTTGTCTTGATTTTATTCTCTCTAAGTAAATAGTACAATGCTGGAGTCATGCTGGAAAAAACCTGGAGCCTTAAATGTCCCACATGGGGGAGAGGGAAGGTCCCAGGATGGGAATGGGACATTTCTGCTAGGAACAGATATAAAAGGTAAAATTGTTTAGAGTGGGTCTGATTCTGGTTCAGAACCTAGGAAACAGATTCTCCATGAGTGAAAATTGTCCCATAGCAACTTAGCACAGCACGGAATATACCCTAAATCTGAGTGAAGGAGAACAAGATCAAAATTCAGTTTCCACAATGCCATCTGAATATCTGCAGGATCAATGTAGCTAAAAAAAAATATCAGAGTTGGATCTTTAAATCAGATACAAATCAAGACATTTTGCAAGGGTCGGGGGGAGCAAAGATAAGGCAAGTTTTTCAGGGGAAAGAGAGCCTGTCCTTGTAAGAACACATGATCTGAATCTCTTTCCACAGGATGGCATTTTCAGGAATGTACACTGAATGTGATTCAGCACAGGATTAAGAAAAAAGCACTCAAAGAAGGTGATTATTTTTTCCAGTGGCTAGAATCACTGACGAGCTCTGTGCCATGCTGAACAGGGTAGGTGGGGGATGAAGCGTCATAGTGTCTGACAGACAGCTGCCCACACCACACTAGTTCCTTGCATCCACATTGTACAATGGCTGCACCATTCCCTTAGCATGCGTGGCCAGGGTGGAAAGTAGCACGTGCTCTGCTCCCTAGCAAGGGGCAGTCAGACATTTTCACAGCAAGTTCAGTTAACCATTTTTGCATTGGCAAATCTAGAATTTGATTCTTGAATTTCAGTAATATTTTTTCAAGTCTGTATATTTTTCATTATTTTTCATGTTTGCTCAGTGTTTGCCTTCATTCAGTTCAGAAAAATAAGATTAATCAGATATACCATTCTTATAAATCAGGTTTGGTATCACTTATTGGTGTTTTACAAAATCCAAAAAACATGGTAACACAATCATCTGAAAGATGAATCTTTAGGTTTTGTAAACCTTTATTTTATCAGTTTTGGGAGCGGTAAAATTTGGACTTGAACTACCTATTGGTTACTTTTAACGTTTTATTGCGACTAGCAAATACCACACTCCTAAAAGTTCTTTAATGCACTAATAAAAAGCCAACTCACAGACTATGAAGACATTTTTCTTTTCTTTTCATTCCCCCATGGCTGCCTATAACATAGATTCCCTTTTCATCTTCTTTGCCAACAGTTGTCACTAAACCAGATACATGGAGAGATCATCCACACAAAGATCCTCTTTGTGTTAGCACTAATAATGTGCTCCTGTAATCCACTAAGCAAACAATCCTCAGTCTCTGGTGTGTCTCATCATTTTCACAGGCTTCATAAAACATAATGTCAGTAAAGGATAAGATTTGAAGAACTTTGCAGTTGCAAGACAGATCACATCCTGTTAGAGAACAAAGTGGGAGCTAAGCACTTCATAAAAATATCACCCATTCTTGGAAAAGACTAAAAACGCTGGTTTCCTAGGCTTTTTATTGTGTTCTGTGTGCCTTCGTTATAACAGTCCTAGTCTCATTAGTCCCTGTGCCATTCCCCTGGAAGATAGAGGAAGCTCAAGCATGGCTGTTCATGGGGAAGGGGTTTGTCCAGGTGAGCACCATGGAGGACATGTGGGTGCAGTGCTCGCTGATGGGGAGACCTCCTCACCCTCAGTCCCTCCCTGTGCACAGCAGGGACTGGTCCATCAGGAGAAGAAATGCTGGGGGCATTCTTCTTCATGCACCAGCTGACAGCTCCTGGTGCTTGAGCTCAGGAAAGAGGAGCTTTGGCTTGTGCAGGTGTGTGGTCTCAATATTTTGGGTCACTTTGGGCTTGTAGAGTGGGAAACAATGCAGAAGAGAGGAGCCTGGATGCCTGAGCTCCTAAAAGAGTTAAGGGAGAGAGAGACACAGCTGTTCAGAAGACTAGTCAGAGCACATACATTAGACATCTGAAATTAGTGTGAATACATCTCTTGGGGGTTAATGTTGCCTCAGATAACCTCTAATTGTCTTATGAAGCATCCCAGGGGTTGATCACAGTTCAAAGGAGAAGCTGGGCACACAAAGCCCCCCACTTTTCTCAAGGCTGTCTCACTTCTTTCTTCATCTGGCCCTAAAATGCCTCCATGCCCTGGGACCCCTTGGAATATGAGGAAGAGCATGAGAGAACCTGCTGTACACACACATGTGACCTTCCTAGCAGGCTCCCCAGTGCTGGCAGTCATTCTTCCAGCTGGGCTGCAGAGGGGCGGGAACAAGCTACTGGTGGCAGAGGGAATGAAAAACCAGGACAGAGCTGCAGCGCTTAGGGCAGGGAGGGTCCCATAGCCAGTGCTGAGGTGTAGAGACCCTGTGAGTAAACAGTCCCATCTGGCACAATGATCCATCCATCCCAAAGTAAAGGAATAGTGTCTGTTTGCCAGGTCACTTAGAAACCGCGGCATTGCCATGCGGGATGCATGCAGGGTGGGGCAAACAGGGGCAGCAGCACCTTGAACAGGTTCTGTCACCAGAATGTCATGCACGCACAGACTCGTGCAGCAAGCACCTTCTGAAAGGTGGGTGAAGAAGCAAGGGGAAAGGTGACATTTTAGCTCCTCATCCAAAGGCCACCTTGCTGTCCTGCAGAGCTCTTGCATCGACAGCTCCTCTGCATCTTCAGTGAAGAGAGCTCCCAGGACAGCTAGAGACCCCCACCCTCTTCCTCCCTTAGGCAAGGCTAGAGTGAACTGGTCTTTGTTTACCCCTGTCCTGAGATTTCTTCCTAGTTTGCTGCTATGTGTCTTGGCACAGCCCATAGAAATGTAGGGACTTCCCCTCTCTTCCTGCTCATATTTTCAAACCTCATTTTTTCAGGGTCTTCATTTTCAGATGCTGAAAATAAAGAAAGGTTTCTTTATCTATTATATATATATTTATATATATATTATGTATTCCTTATTTTGGATTCCTACTACTTTAATGGGCTTTCTTGCAAGCCAAACCAGATTTAAATTCCACACCATATTTTGTATGATGTGTATTTAAGAAAAGGGGGGAGGAAATAAATGGATATTCACCTTTCGCCTGTAGTTTTGTCTAAACAAAGACTAAACAAGATACCTAGAAATGATAAAAGAAAACAACCTGAGGATGGTGGGGTTCAGCCTTTGCAACATCTCTCTCACAGTTTTAGGAAAGCTAAGTATTATTTCAAGAAGTTATATGGCATTCTGAGAGGGTAGATTTCAGGGAAAGTATTCTAAAACCAGTGTCCACTACATGGCACGACCATTGCCTGAACCATATGACAGGAACAGCATAGTCTGGCAACTGTGCTTTGAATAGTCCTGATTTCATCTCACCAAAGTTAGAGTTCTCCACTCAATCCATTTTGACAACTCATTTCTTTTACAATAGTCATAAAATTGGAAATTAACAACAATAACTCAAATTAGTTATTTTAGTATCTTCATTCCTTTCTGTCATGTATGTTCTTTGTTATGTTGGCTCAAAGATATTAAAATATGATTTCATTTGCTATTGCAGAGCAGCAAGCACTCTGTCAACATTAAACAAGTAGTTATGATGCCTATATTTTGAAAAGCATGGTATTAAGTGAATACAGTCATATTCACATATTACAGTCTTTGCCTTTTATATCCTTGTTTGCTAAAGCAAAACAATTAAATTTTGTCAAGATGTACTTGTGGGGCATTGTGCATTGTGGTGCATTCCCTAATGAATCAGTAGCTTTTGTTAATGTGTTTTGGATAAAACCCCAGATAAGTAGGTTGCAGAAAGTAGACCTAGTACTTAAAACATCAAAAATTTGGCTTGTAGGATGTTTAAATAATTGTCCAACTACAATTTACCAAAGGAATGTTTTCTCAACTTTACAGGAAATTACAGCAAAACATGACACTGTATTTCCCTAAACATTACCAGGTTCTTGCAAGGTGCTGAATTCCCCAATCCTCATTGGAAAGAAAAAGTAAGGATATTCAGCCACATGCTTGGTAGGGCCTCTGCTACTCCGAAGAAGGGAAACTGCTACTTGAAGAGTCAATTCCTGAAGTTAGTACCCCAAAGATGAGCCACTGTCTTTATCTCCACAGCAAATGCCCATGCTTGAGTGTTTTGCATAACCTGTGGTTCCCAAGCTAATTCCTTCTCACCAGCTTTTGAAAGGTGTCCAGTTTGCAATTTGAAATGCAACATTCAACATTTAAGCACACAGATGATGTTTATATGATTACCTATTGCAACACAAAAATTTATGTGCTTACCTATTGGAATACAAAAACCTATTAAGCAGAAGTGATCTGTATAAGACTCCTGTGCTAATTCTTCCAGCCTCTGACCTGCCTCTAATGAGTTGCCTCATCTGCTTTACTTTAATACATCAGGTGCTTCTTTTGTCTGAAAGTTACATATTTGATAAAGGTAGTCTTCTATGGCTATTGCATAGAAACTCTGTAACTTTATATTTACCCTTCTTTTATAGTCTGTCTGATTTTATGAACAGATTATGCTAAAATAAACATAATTACACACTGAAAATCATTTTCTATATAGCATGAGAGAGGGGGTAAAAAATCCTCCTGTAAAAATTCTGGTTCTGAGGCTGGAAAGTAACAAAACATAGAACTTCTGACAGTCTGTAAAACTTTCCCCATTTCAGGATGACATTTTACAGAATTAACAGGGCACCCCTTATGATTTGAAATGGGTCATAATGATAGACTGTAACAACTTCTTTAAAACCTACCAGCACGAAAACACTACCGGTAAAGCTTTGTGAAGACTCACATCAAAAGCCAGTTTGTTCCAGCTACTAGCCTCTGCCTTTACACACTTCCCTTGTTGCGTTGCACCCAAGGAAGAAAAAAATATTGCTATTACTATACCTGTTTTGTACCCAAACTGTCTATAGGACCTCAAAGAAACCAGATTTTTTTTAATTTCTGTTGCCCTGCCTGCTTTGCTTTTCTCCAGACTAGGCCCTTTCCAAAACACAGGCAGAGCAGGGAGCAGGCTTTCCACCCACAATCCACAGAAGTTCCCCAACCCATCCCCAGGAACCATGAGCTGGACCTGTGCTCTACTCGCCCACCCTGAAATCAGGGTCAGCGTCATGTTACTGCCTGTCCCCAGATCAAATCCTGTTGAGACAAGCTGGGAAAGGTAGATTCCCAACACTCCACGGCATGCCCGAGTGCTAGAAACAAACCCAAAAATGCAGCCATGCACAGAGTAGGAAAAGCCATGTTTGCTTGGGCTCTCAGTTGTGTGGTGCTTCCCTGTCCCGAGCAAGAAAAAGCATGAAGGTAACATAGTTTTTTGGTATCCTGGTCAACAGACCTAAGTCTCAATCGTTGGTATTTGGTGTGCTTTGGTGTGCTTTTTTAAAGCTAAGCCATTTCTTAAGACAAGCTGATCTCTTCCCAGGGATCTTAAAGAAAACAAGAATATTTTAAATGTAGGTTGTTTTATTTGAATTGGAGCATTTTTTAAAATTCCTTTTTATTTCTGTAGGGTTTTGACTGCTAAAAGTTGGTTTAATCCTTTTGGGTCTCCGCTGATACTGTTCTGACTTTTCTAACATGAAACCAGAGATAAACTTGATATATGCAAGGAAAAACATGGGTTTCTGAAGAGCAAACTTTGTGAACAGCTATGCATTTTAACAAAAAATGTCTATACTGCTAAATTTCTATATGGATAGAACTTTTTGTTTTCCTGCAGAATATTTAGGGGTTGAAGTATCTCACCAGTTATTCCACTCGGTGTGAGGCTCAGTGCCTGAGATAGGTGTAACCAAAGGAGCTGCTGTGTACTAGCAATGTTGTGCAACCATTTTTGAGAAGGGAAATTAAGAACAGCACACTCAGTTTGAAACTACAGGAGAACTAAATGTCAGCACAGGAGAGGTAAATCAAAATTAAGCCAGGACAGCATGGACTTAATCTCTTATTATTGCCCAAAGTGCTGACGAGTTTTAGTCAAACCTGTGAATCCAGGGTTTCTTACCACCATGCGTGATCATGAATCCCTGCATTGAGTGATAACCTGCTACTACTAAGTTACAAGCAGTAAGGCTTTGGAGTAACTTGTTAACCACTTAAGAAAGAGTTGTTGTAGTGGTCAGGGAGTTTCACACGAAGGTCCACAAAACACTGGGGATGTTTAAGTTTGGCAGTACATTTTCAAAGAAAGATTGAAAGAAATAGATGTGACACCATATCTTTAGTATGAAATAGTTGTAAATGTTCTTAAAAAAGCTTTAGGTCAGTAAAAAACCACTACATCTTTTATTTGTCTTGCACTGCTTATTTATTTTCAGTTCTGATTCACATTTTCTACAGCTTCTGAGTTCAAACTAACTGTATATATTAATATGTTCATCACTTCAAATTTGAAAGAATATTTTTTAGAGAGTCGCTTGGTGCTGGTTCTGCATTTACCTCACAGGGCAGGGGTAAATTCAGGTTCCTTTTTCCTTCTTCAGCTTGCATGTACATGAAAGAAGAGCCGCGATCTGGCTCTAGTTGTGGGAAGGAATTCTTTACATGGGTGTTTAATTAGGAATAATGAGATGAAATTAAGAGAAGGAAATTTTAGGATGAATGTCAGGAAAACCTCCCTGACAGCAAGACATTTCAAATTGTGAAATGGTCTCCTAAAGGAAGTAGTGGAAACTCCAGTACTTAGGACTTTTAAAGGTGACTGGACAACACAGTGGAAACTATAACGTAGGAAACAAGCAAACTATGTGGACAGAAAGGCATTAGGCACGAGCTAATGCTTATTTTCTATGTCTGCATTTAATCATATGGAACTGCAGCAGCACAATGCTGCAAGTTGACATCAACCCAGAATTATGACAATCCATAACAGCATAAGCACATGAGCCCTCCACAGCCACCAGGGACCCATGGCACAGCTGGGGATAGTGGGAATGCAAAGACATCTGCCAGGCCACTTCTAGCATTTCTGGTTCGGCGTGAGGGAACATGTCTGTCTCTCAGCACCGGTAGAGCTGCATTTCCACAAAAGCATGTATCTCCTTGCAGTCTCTTTCTACTACTGTAAGAATGGTGGAAAAATAATGTTATGCTATGGCTGTTCCTCACAAGGGCATTATCTCAACTTCCAGGAATCTATGTAATGTCAAGGTACTTTGCTTAGAGCCAGTTGTCTTCTGCGTGGGGATTACAGGTGGTGAAAGTTAACTTCAAGAAGTGCGTAAGTATGCAAAACTTAGTAAAACTGATGAACAACTGGTGGTGTCGCCTCTGAATCTGGGTCCTAAATGAATTTTCTGGGTTTCCCAAAAGCACTTTGGCTCAGCAACAAAAACATTGTGCCTCACTTTTCCTGAACTGGAATTGTTGTGGCACTGAAAATACAAAAGGGAGAGAGCACAGACCCTCAGACATCTGTGCAGACGCATTCCCCTTTAGGGGAAAAGATAGAGCTCATCTGATGCTATGAGCATGTTGTGAGCCTTCCCACTTTGTTTCCAAACTCCTGCTGAAAGCACAGAAATACAGGAGTCAGCCCACCACTTCACAGGAAACCAGCATTTGCGCTGTATACTATGAAAATCACTGTTGTTCCTCTGCAAATTGATAAACATTCATGGGTCATTTTTTTGAGCGTGTGGCTACTTTTTCTCCTCCATGTGCTCTGCAGTATGTCAGTGGTTATCTAAATATGACCCCTAGTGTTCAACTTGGACGGCAATAATTTAAGAAAATTAAAGCCCGTACTAGGCTTCCCTCAAGAAGAGGGCCATCTTTTCTGGTTATCCCAATATCCTACCCCCCAAAAACTAATACTAAATTATCCCTGCTTGCACAGTGAAAATTGTTGAAGACATACTGTTTTCAAAGCATAAACCACCAAAGAATCACATGAGGATTTTATTGACAATTGTTACAGGCAGGGAATAGTCTATATTGAAAAATTTCTGCTGAAAAAGAAAATGTTAAGGAATGAAGCTGCTAATGGTAGAGCATCAGTGGAAACAGTCATACACTGCTGTGCATTGCATTACAAGGACAGTGATGAAGACTGTATGGTACAATGGCTAGTACGAGAAATGGTGAGATAGGACTTTTTTCTTTTTGTTTCATACTTGATGCTGCCACTAATTTTCTGGTATGCTTTTCAATAGATCATTTAACGTCTCTGTTCTTTTGTTTCCACCTTGACAAAATGCACAGACACATTTTTTTGTTTGAGGTTTGTGAGGTTTAACAATTGTCTGTAAAGCTGCATGAAATTTTGGATAAAAAGCAAAATAAAATTGACTTGCCACCTACTATTTTTTAACTATGGGACAAGATAGAGAGAATATCTACATATATTTTATTTGGTTTAAACAATCAGAGGCATGATGAGGGACCATAGGCTGCAGAAGTGTGCAAGGCCATTAGGTAACACTGCCAAATTGCATGTTGTTAAGGGAAGAAGGGGAAAGGTGCAGTGCTTTAGCATCCAGGCTGCAGATGTCTAACACCAGCTCTGCTTTGAAAAAGGATGGACACAGTTAAACTACTGCTTTAGCCATGTTCCTTTCTTCCTGCTTTGATATTTGCTATACTGCCACATGTTTTTTAAAAGGACAAACAGTAACGATACAGAGAAAACAGTGGTCACTGAGAGCTTAGACAATTAGCAGTGACAAGCTGGTTTGCAATGCAGTCCTTTGCTGATTGTTTTAAAGTATGTCAGGCTGTGGATACAAACAAATGATTTATCACATCATGTGGTAAAGCAATATGTATGACATGTATTGTGAAAACACATAATACAGGGCCTCCTGCTTCCTGATTGTGTTTGTTAGCTCTGTGCACACAAGCATCTTGCAATCTCTACTACTTTGCATCTTGTGCAGATATGGAATAGCTCCAAGAGACTCATTTCTGCTCTCATCTGAATGCCTTAAGCATTAATGTGTATCTCTGATGTGCTCTCAAAGCCCGTGGTTTATTCACTTGGGTATTGCTATCACCAGAAAAATCGCTGCCACTTCAGTTCTGGCCTACAGAATGCTTTTACAGTATGCTGCTTCTTACAGTCCTGTTATGTAAATGTTTCTTTGTGCCTGTTCAAATTTGATCTCCCTGGTAGGAAAGCAGGCATCTCCTGGAGGAAGAAATCAGATATTCTTTTTAATTTCAGTGCTATACTCCTCTTAATGCTTTTGAGCTTAGACATGAAGTGCTACCACTTTCCATTGCTCCCATGTTACTTGCCCATGGCAGTGAGACAGGGACCAGGTCCAGACTGTTACTTTGAAAAGTAGATGGTGCATGTTGTAAAGGCTCTCTTCTCTTTACTCACCTTTACAGCTTTTTCCTGGATCCCTCCTGCCACAAGCGGGGAGGAACCACAGGAGTGTGCACACACCTTCTGTATGAGTGTGAACCAGTTTGTGCTTACAGCCAGAGTAAGCACAGTCTTCAAGGCTGGAGTTTATTTTTCCAGTTAATATAACCAGTGTCCTTTCTGTCTGAAGATAAAACTCAGTCTGGGTGTATGTGATGTGTGTGGGCACCCTTTGCCTCCTTAGGGCATGCAGCTCAAGGGTCACATCTCTCAAACTGTGCCTGCTGGAACCACTGCCTGTGGCACCAGAACCAGAGCAGGGACCTGTCACCGAGGACACCATTTGTGGTGGCTTCCCCTGCAAGGCAACACTCTGCTGCAGGACCAGAACTGAGGGGACTGCAAGGAAGATAATCCATCTTGGTGAAGTCTCCTGACCTGGCAAGGCGCTAATAGGGCCAGTGCTGGTGCCCTAGTGTGAGCTGAAGTGAGAAAGTGAAAAACAAGAAGGGCCAAGGTACGGCTTTAGGGGAACGCACAGCCCCACAGACCAAGGGGAGGGCATTGCCACTAATAGGACACCCCGGGTTCTCTATGGAGAGCAACACTTAAGTGAAGGAGCATCATCTGCACTGGGTACTAGCTCAGGGCCAAAATCTGTACTTATGGAGCCATGGGATTCTGGCTGGGAACCATGGCTCACATCAAACGCTTTTAGGGAAATGCAGTCAGCTGCAGAAACACAAAATTATTTAGTCAGGTACACCTGGCACTTTGCCATTGAAGGGAAACCTGCCGTGGGACTTCAAAGGGAGCAGGAAAAAGCCCCTCCTGTCTATCTTTTGCTTTGGACAGGGGTGATGAAAAACACTCAAAGCAGCAGCAAAATTAACACATTTGGACGATATCAGCAGAATCTGCAGTTCTGTGCACTGGCTCCCGGGCAGGCCGGCAGGCAGCCAGCAGGGGTTTTCTGCATGCCAAACATTCCCAAACATTGTGGAAAATCTTCCCATCCTTTCTTTCCCAAAGCTGCTTGTTTACCAAACAGTGTTTGAGTGTTGGCAATGAAGTTCTGACTGCTTGAGTGTGGGCAGCCCCATTTGTGCTGCTGCTCTGCAAGGTGAAAGGAAAGTTATTTTAATTCCAGAAGATAAAAATGGCAGAGCTTCAGCTTTCACCTTCTCTTAGTCCAGAACTTCTATTGCTGATGAGTGTCAAACAGACTGTAAGTGTATCTGCAGCTATTGCTCTGTCTTTCCAAAAGGTCCTAGATATGATTTTTTTTCCTGTAAAATTGCTGGGGTTTTTATCTTTTCCAATTTGCTGTAAAGTGTACAGTTTGGGAAACTTTGGAACACTCTGTGCTGCTCTCTTCTCATGGGCTGCTACTCTCTTACTTGTCTGTGCCTTTGCGCAGGCACTGAGCTGTTCTGAGGTTCTTGTCTCATCATGTCACGGGCATTACAGTCACAGCATCCGCATTGCACTTACCCTTGCCAATGCCTTATAACGACAATAGTTGTGACTCTACATGATTTTAAGGCAGGGTGAAAAATGTTACAGCAAGGACAGATCATGTAACATCCTATGGTGGCACTGCGAAGCCACGTTCTCTCTTGTCCAATGACTGAAAGTGCCGTTAGCATTTACCAAAATTTTGGTTCCCCCACCACGTGTCTGGTGCAAATCTGATCACATAACATATCCATCATTGGAGGGGACATGACGCTGTCTGTGGGCTGTCTGAACAATTTGTCTGCCCACAGCAACCTCCCTGACTGTCCCTGAAGATCCCCGGCACAGAGGGCAGTGGGGGGCAGGTTACAGAGTAGAGAAGGTGTTTTGGCAGCTAGCCCCAGTCAGTGCCCCCTTCTTGAGATGTACGTCTCATACATGCCTTTTTTTAGAGACTCATGCTAGGCCCATAAGAAATAGCATGGAGGCAGAGTAGCCATTTTACGGTGACATTCTGCCCTTATTGAAAAGCAAAGGTGATTGCTCCAGACAGTCTGCTGCAGGTAATTGAACTACCTCAGGTATTTGTGCAAGAATAATATAATAAAATCAGAAAGCCTATTTTACTGGTGAAAGAGCCAAGGTATGACTCTGCTTTGGACCCAGTATAATATCCACTTTCACAAGAAAAAAACAGTGACTTTAAACACCAACAAATGGAAAGGCTCAGTTTATGCACTGATTTTTGAGGACTGGAGGTAAAACTTCTGCTATAGACTGACCGGTTTAATGTTTAGAGGCAGACAGAACACAATAATATGTATTTAAGATGTATGTGAACTTCTTCTAAAAAGGATAGATTTGCTTTGATTTGTTTGTTTGTTTGCTTTACTGCTGTAGTGCTTTCACACTCCTAGAGGTTGTAACACAACTTCTGAAATCTGCACTTTGTCTCTGGAATAAGAAAAAAGGAAAGATCATTTGGATGGATGAATTTGTTATTTCAAGTTTGATCGAAAGGCTCTGCTGATGTAAATTAAGCTGTGCTGACTTATACCAGAAGAATATTTGGCCCAACAACTTAGTGTAACATCACAGATGGCATATTATCTGTGATTTGACAGTAGCTTGCAATTCCATTACGGTGCGAACCACAGTTCGTTAAATAAGAGATAAAACCTACATTTTTCTCAAGTTCCAGAAAAATGAACAGATGAATTCAGAAAATAATGAATACAAAGCTGAAGTGGTTATGTTCGGCATTAATAATAATAAAAAAAGATTTGTGCAGTCCCCTAAACAGAGCTTCTGTATGTCTTTCTGCTAGAGATTGATGGTGCAGATAAAACCTAATGTCACAGACAGCAGGATTTCCTTGAGCAATAGAAATGAGAAAGACATGTTATTAGAGCAGCATTGCATTCAGTCAGAAGGTCAAGTTCAGTGTAATGTTTTCCATTAAACAAGATCAGAAGTTGTATTGTCCCAAGCCTGTACATTTCACAAACAATGTCAAACTTCATTGGCATGCATTACCCTGTGTCTCCTTATAATGTACAGCCTGGCAATAGGCCAAATGCAGATCTTAGGAGTCTGAAGACTTTGTGGTAAATCTTCTGAGATGGTGTCAAACCAGGCTCTGAGCCCAGTGGGTAGCTGGGTAGGTAAAAGTACCAGAGACTAACATAACATAACTCCATGGAGGGACTCCTAAAGGCAAGGAAAAGAATTGGGAAAATGAAGGAAAGGAGCTCAAGCAGTTGGTGAAACTCCAAGGCAACCACATCTCCCAGCAGGTCACAACGTGAGACAAGCAGTAGTGTCAGAAACACAGCCTCTTCCCCTGGAGGAATAAGAGGCCACTGTAGTGTTTGGCTACTGCTGTCACTGTCCCAGGTCCCAGCAGTGGTTATACTAACCATAATTATTATCACGCAGTTCCACCACAAAGTTCCCCTTCCTCACCTGGATGTTAAAGAACACTTTCATCAATGAACCTCTGCACAGAAATCCAGACATAATCTAAAAATGTTGTAGAGGAGGATGAATGCTTTCCATCTCAGATCAAAATGAGATGCAGAAAAACATATGTTAGAAATCAAGGCTAGGTGATTTTTTTCCTTTCCAAAGAAAAAACATCAGTGATCAGAATAAAAAAAACCCAAGTTATTTTGCTCAGAGCACCTCAGGTAACACATCCTTCTGTTAACTGGAGCATGTTCAGCATAAGTCTGTTTAAGTCAACGCTTTTTCTGTATTTACTGCTCTAAAACTGGGAGAGCAGAATTTTTCCATGTTCTTTTTCTTTTTGTGTTTTCCTCTTCTTTTCTTTACTTCCCTATATGGTCTTCTCTTCAGTGTTGCCTGGCTTTACTTGAATAACTTTGAGCCTTTTCAGGCCTGTATTAAGACAGAGTCCTCCAAGCGTAAAGGCTGAGACCTCTTTTCAAGTCTGTAAGCATCAGTGCTTGCCGAGTGAAGCATCCCCTCATCTTTCAGCTCAGATCTCCTGTAATCACAAAATGTGACAGGTCTGAAACCATCCACCAAAAAACCTAAGTGTGAACATTACAAAATTAGCAACATGAGGCAATATGCAGCTGTACCTGGGTATGTGTGTGCACATTTTACATCAATGGTGAATTACCAGATTTGAAGCTGATCATTTTGCTGTTGATTAGAGAACCAGTTTCATTGTTTCTTATTGCTCTGAGCAAAGCACTGTATCACAAGCTAAAGTCATAGAGGTAACTAATTTACTCTCAAAGCCATTTTTATATGCTACAGGTACACTGTCATTTTGTTATTTCATTCTCCCATTTTCTCCTTTTCAGTATTATTACTTTTTATAAGAATATCAAGAAATGTCTAAGGGAAACACTTCACTTTTTTTCTTGATTATCAAACATTGCCATCATCTTCCAGTGCTTATGCGTAGCCATAGGCTTTGCGGGTAAGGGAAAGGATTGTATTGATTGCAATGAATGCTGCACTGGGCCAAGTCTGAAAGTCAGTCCTTTGGTAGATGGACTCTTTTCAAAGTTCAGTTTTAAGGCAAGCCTGAGTTTAAAAAAAAAAAAAGACCTGCTGGATTATTTTTCATTACTTTTCAATCATCTTGAGAGTGAGGTGAGGAGAACACTGGTGACACCTATGAGGAGCACAGTGGGTGGATGAGTGCAGAGCTTCCCTTCCTCCCCTCCCCTTACAAACAAGTCTCTGACTTTTGCATGGAATTTGCTTTAAAACTATCTTCAGAGCAGACAGGTGGGAAACCACAGGGGGAATCTTGCAACATTTTCTTGCGAATAGCTGCTCCTGGTTTTCTTTTTACTTGCTTGGGAATGCCATCTAGAAAGAACTTCAGGAGGCAACCTCCTGAAGCACTATCACAATCCAAATGTTCTCTGAGTCACGATTCATTATTTTCCTCTGTAGTATTTTCATGAGGGTTTTGTTTTGATTTTGCTAATACAAAACATTTCTAGTGATCAAGTGCAGAAAATGTGCTTATTGACTAGAAGTGAAAAGCAAGAGCCAGGACGTCTAGGTTCTGCTTCCCAATCAGCCACTGACTCAACTTGGGTAATTCATGTCACTCCCCACACTTCATTTTCTTCCTTATAGCACAATATTACTTACTTCCAGACTGTTGTAATGCTTAATTTATTCATATCCATGAATCCCTTAAAGATCATAAAATGAAGGGCATTATGCAAGTGCGACACATTATTGATATTCTTCTTAATTACCATTCATCATAACTGAGAATGGAAGGAAAGCCAATAAGTTTCCCAAACACTACAATGCTAGGATTAAACTGTGTTGCTAAAAATAGCCAAGAAACATCTTTCCAAAACCATAATTCCAAGGTTAGCTATCTTCCTTTAATATGAAGCAAATATTTGATTTAAAAAACTAGGGTCTGACTCAGTCAGCCCTCCTACATGTAGGTAAATTCACCGTGACTGCGCGGTTAACTAAATGAGAATGGGGTTGTAGAAACAGACCCTTAATGTTTTCACTTGTAATTGCCTGCAGTAGGATTGGTATTTCAATCAGTTACATTAATTTAAATATCCTGGTGTATATTGTCTCTTTGAACCATACATACAATTAATGTTAATGAGACTTAAAAGCTCACACCACAAAGTTACTACAGGCTTTTAGCTTTGCTTCTGATGTTTCATTTCAGTATAATTTCCACCTAAAGAGCAGTATGATGTATGTTTAATCTAAGTAGGCTGTTTGTACAAGAACATCTTATTGATTTTCATATATATCACTGATTGCCAAACATTCCTGTTTGGGGAATTTGATGAGGAGGTGCTGTTAAAGTCATGCATGCTTGATGTTAAATAATATGATAGAGATGTTGAGAAAGGAAATTGTCCTGTTTAGATTAAATAATATCTTTGCTTTGAAAAAGTATCTGGTTTTGACAGAAGTAGAATAAGAATTTCACTAAAACTATTATTCTTTGGAGGAAGGGATGAAAGGATTTCTAGTGCCTACTATATGCGTTTTCAGGCTGATCTGATGCCTCTTAAACTATAAGTTTAGTGATTTCAATTAGAAAAAACAAGCCCTTTTCTGCTTGTCATGGTTTATCCCCAGCTGGCAACTAAGCACTGCAGAGCCACTCACTCACTCCCCCCTGGAGGGAAGGGGGAGCGAATTGGAAGGGTAAAAGTGAGAGAACTCGTGGGCTGAGATAAAGAGAGTTTAATAGGTAAAGCAAAAGCTGCACACGCAAGCAAAGCAAAACAAGGAATTAATCCACCACTCCCCATCGGCAGGCAGGTGTTCGGCCATCCCCAGGAAAGCAGGGCTCCATCACGCATAACGGTTACTTGAGAAGACAAACGCCATCACTCCAAACATCCTTCCCTTCCTTCTTCTTCCAGCCCAGCTGTATACGCTGAGCATGACGTCATATGGTCTGGGATATCCCTGTGGTCAGCTGGGGTCAGCTGTCCTGGCTGTGTCCCCTCCCAACTTCTTGTGCCCCCCCCAGCCTGCTCGCTGGTGGGGTGGGGTGAGAAGCAGAAAAGGCCTTGATGCTGGGTAAGCACTGCTCAGCAATAACTGAAACATCCCTGAATTATCAACACTGTTTTCAGCACAAATCCAAACCTAGCCCCATACTAGCTACTATGAAGAAAATTAACTCTATCCCAGCCAAAACCAGGACACTGCTTTACGTTTCGTTGCTCTCTACATCTCAGGGGCTCCCCTGCTCTGCCTCAGATTAGCCTCATCACCCACCGCCTTGACTGTGCTACCTACAAAAACCTCTGTCTTTCTTAGAGCTAAGTTGGTAAGTTGGCTCATCAGGCTGGTTCTTCTCCTTTGTAGTTTGCTGTCTGACTGTATTCATCTGCTTTTTTTGTCTTACACTAAGTGTCGATTTTTTGATAATGATCATAAGTTTGGTTTGGGCTCCCTAAAGAGCAACATTAGGCACAGGAACATTACCTACAGGCAAGAGAACTGGAGAAGAGCACCAAGGCCAAACAGTTATCACTGCTATTATTTACTGAAGGAACAACACATGGCGAGTCTTCACAAAAATCAGTACATAGTTACACTGTGAAATGCAAAGGAGAAAGGAACATGGGAATGGAGGAAAGAGGGAGAAAAAGGAGGAATAGGACAGAAGATGACTAAGGAAGTGTAAAAGAGGAATGAAGAAAGGTAACAGAGACAAGAGGGAAAGAGGGGAGCTGAAAATGAAGTAAGAGCAACAGGAAGCCTGGGGAGAGGAAAAACTCCAGTCTCTATGATCTCTGAAAGCTCATTTCACAGATGTACCTGAATGCTGACCACTGTATTATGAAGTTGAGCTGATGGATAAGTTAGACCTCTTGCCACCTTTTTTCACTTCTGTGTAGAGACTCAGAAAGCTATTTCCACCTACCCATGACTGTTGCTCATACCAGCCCAGCCTGGATCTCAGAGGTGCCAGTATCCTTGTCCTGGGAGACTGCTGGTGCTCAAAGCCAGATCCTCCCATGTACCCCTGTGTGTCCATCCACACCCTCCATCTACCTCTTGGTACAGCACAATCAATTTTTAAGACTTTTTGGTTCAGAAGTTCCCATTCTTTCTTCCCCCAATTTTTCTGTACAAACAACAGATTGCATTGCATCTGAC
Organism: Aquila chrysaetos chrysaetos; assembly: GCF_900496995.4. NCBI lineage: Eukaryota > Metazoa > Chordata > Aves > Accipitriformes > Accipitridae > Aquila > Aquila chrysaetos. Next base: position 59,181,147 of record NC_044030.1, read on the forward strand.
ATGTCGGTTTGATCTACAAAGGGAAAAACAAACCAATAATGCTTTTTTTCTGTTCCTTCTGTCAGGCCTTCTATGCCTCTCTCTTTTGCCAGATGTTTTTTCTTGGACTTCCTCCTAAAAATTTCTGTTTCATTTTCTGTACAATTATTTAGCTTGGTTTTCTATTGACTGTCTGTGTTTTATCACTTCTACAGTCCTTTACAAACAGCCTGCTAGTTCTTCCATTCTCTTTTGAAGCAGAGAGATTTTATTCCCATTTTACATATGGGGAGGTTGTGAAGTTCATAGAAAGGATTCTGCCTGCACGCAGGCCACAAAACCACAGTATGATCTCTTATTATTGCTATAACCAGCATTCTGTGTCAGCCTCTTGTTCCCAAATTTCCCCTTCTGAGCGTCACTGACACAAAGACTTCAGTGCCTATATACTGTGGTCATGAACAACTTCCTTTGAGCCTGGAGTGCAGTGACCTTCATAGGTCAGGAGGCACTCTGTGAACCTCCTATTGCCTGGCAATACAACTACAAAATCAACTTCAAGTACTGCGCCCTGGGGAATTGAATAAACTCTATTGCTTCTCTCTGCCTTTTTGCTAGAGCAGTGCAGTCTTGGAGGCATGAAAGGGTCGGGTTTTTTCTTCTATTTTTGCATTCTTTGACAAAATGGAAGCAGAGAGAATTTTCAACAAGTAACATGGGAGAGCAAAAGCTACTACTTCAGCTTAAAATACTTGAATATAGAGCTAATTTCTGTAGACGATTAATTGAAACACTAATAAATATAGCAATACATGTTTGCTGATAAAATAATGTATCTTTTTTTTTTTTTGCCAAACTGTGTTGCAAAATGCTGTTGTGGCTATTACAAAATTAGCTTGTTCCCGTTCCTCTAAACCAAAACCCAAACAAAAGTCTCCTGTTAAAAAAAAAAAAAAAATTCTATTATAAGTCGATTTCAATTCAAACCTAAAACCTACCAGTTTTTACACGTCTAGGGATTTCTCTTTATATAAGCTATTGCCTTTATACTTTATATGTGAAAATGTTTTTTTGCATGCTTAACCTAAAACTGAATTTTATAATTGGTATCAGAAATGCTCTCACATCTGGGAACAGAACCAATGTTACTGCTATAACTTCACTGATTCATAACAACTGAGTAAAATGGCTAAGATTTAACTTACTTCTATGTAATCCCTGAAGTAAATGGCACAAACTGAAATTGGCTAAATAAGTTTGAGAAAAATCAGTTCTTGGACATTTCAGAAAAAGGAACTAAATTCTCTGATTAAATTGCTTGGTCTTTTTGGTCCTTTAGTAATAATGTATTCTGGACAGTCTTCAAATTTGTGGAAAAGTACACAATTCTTATTCCACTCACAGTCATGTACATTCCATTCTTCTCTTTAAATTATGCATAGAAGAAAATACTTGCCCAACTGAAGTGTCTTTTTTTAAGAGGAGGGGGTTTTTTTAAACCTTCTCTGTCCTGCAGAGTGGTAGAAAAGGCTACTTTGTCTCAAGAAATATTACAAACACTTTGGATGGCAGATGATTTGGTCAGATGATCAGTAATGAAGTGATATGTTATTAGCAAGCTTTTTTTTTTTTCATCAGTTGCTCATTCCACTTTAATCTTCAGTATCTATTTTTGCATTATTAGAAGAGAACAAGTCAGATTTATCATACTCCTGACATTACATGATTCAATCAGTTCTGTAGTAAAATCACCATCATTACTGGTAGTCACTAAAAATTCTTTCTCAATAATAAAGAATGCGTTTCATTCATCATTGTACATCTAAGTACACACTGTTGCTGATTCATCCAGTCTTTAATAACATTCATATCCCCAAAACACAGAACTTCTTTCCCTGTGCCATCAAAGTTGAATCTATAAAATACACATGCATAAAAGTGGTGTCAGATTAGACAACCTGAAACAAGGCCCACATCTCTAACACAGCTCTACAATGCATTGATGGACAGAGGAGCTCTATGTGAGAGCTGAAATTACTGGTTTTGGCAGTAGAAGAGTACTGACATGAAATCTCTGTGGCTTTTGAGGTTTCCTCAGATTAGATAAATTGAAATAAGAAATTAATATATTTTCTAAATCAACCTGTCATTTCAAAGATTCAACTAGCAGAAGGACCTGAAATCCCACAGTAGTCCTTGTCTTCTCAGCTGCAAATGCATCTAGTTTTCTGTCTGTCTCAAAGCTATTACTGTACCCATTGTTCCAGGGCTCCTTCTAGGTAACATATTTCATGTTAATATATTCTGTGGGAATAAGTTTCAATTACATTTGGCCCTCAGGATTTCCCCTGTATATAATTCTTAGCATAGTGTTCGTCTGTGCTGAAAAATTGATACTGTGATTGTCACCTTCCAATAATTTCTGCAGCAAGAGGGGTCTTGTGAAATCCCACCAATAATTTGACTGTATAGCAATCTTTATACATTAACCTAATGAGTATTCAAACGAGTTCAGTCCTGTAAAGTCATTGCTCTGGGATCTGCTTGTATTTATCACACTACTGAAGCTCCTATTTAGCCATATGCTCAGGATGCTCAAAGACAGAGTGATGCTTGCCTAGACTGCTACTGTTTTGAAATTGGTACTACCAATGGCAGAGACAAAGCCTGTTTGGCTAGGTTATTCATCAAATGCTTATGTTATGGCACAATAATCTAAACATTCATTTCCTCATAAAGATTATGAACTTCCACATTCTATTTTATTTAAATTTAGAGTAAAAATTCTCCCAATTACTTGTAAATCTGATTGTACTTACTTCTTAAGGGCTGCACTACTTAGCTGTTCGGTATTGATGAGTCAAAGCAAATTTTTGGCTGTTTGATTGGGCTGTGTAAGGTGGCTTTGTGTGTGGGTCAGCTGCCTCCAACTGGGAAGGTACTGGGATGGTCATGGTGCCTGGATAGGTGATGACTTCAGCAATATCACCTGACGGTGAGACACATTGTCCAGAAGATGGTAGTAAAGGTGCCTATCTTCCCGTACCCTTCACAGTAAACCCTCTCCCGAGCACATCTGCAAAGTAACCATAAAAGTTCTTCCCATACTTTATTTCCTTCAGTGTATTTCCCCACAACCTGATGAACACATTGGGAGCTGCAGTAGGACCACCCATTGATGAATAACTCACTGCCTGGGGCACGTGTACTGAAGTATCTCCAGAGACCTAAATACACACTGGCCAAAGCTTTTAATTAAAGACCAACATACCTGATAAATACCTGAGATATTTTTTATTTCTGACTCCCTGGAAGGTAGCTGGAGTGAGGTTATTCTGTATTTGTACAAAGTCCCTCTCTCTCACAATCAGTCTTCCTCTTCCCTCAGGCTTCTAGTTGTGATTTTATTTATTATTTATAAAGCAGCTAAAGTATCTGAAGCATCTTTCAAACAAACAGAGACATAGTTCCTCACATCAGGAATTCACAATCTAAATAATGAAGCCTTGGGGTCAAATCCATTGCTGACACAGGCAGGCAGAGCTCCACTGCATTCAGCTGAGTTGCACTTGCATATTCTAGCAGCAAAAGCTTTATCTTATGTTTGCAAAATCAGATGTTGCTACTGAAATGGTTTTGATGTAGTGAATTTGATTAAGTGATTTTACAGCAAGAGGAAACAATTGCTTTGCTGTGTAAGTGTCCTTGACTATTTAAATGGAATTTGATAATTAACATATCAAACAACAATTTTAAAAGCCAAACAGCTAGATACTAGCTTCATCAGGGGCATATAACTTAAAAAGCAAATTATTTACATTGTATTCTTTAAGTTGAAAAGCAAGGGCTACAGATGTAAAAGACAAAAGAAAGTGAAGTTAAAACAACATAGTCTATGGCTCCAAGTGCATCTGTGAACCAGAGCATACTGTGTGATGAGCTGAACCTTTCGTTTCTCTTGAATGGCTCCAACCATCTTGACCTGTCTTTCAGCATATCCTTCTGCCATTAAACTGATAGAAGCAAAAAGGCTTTCTGTTCCATATATTCCATCTATTATTGTTACACACTTAGTATTGCAAGTATAAGCACTAAACTTTGAAATGTGTTGACAGTTGTAGGGATGAATCTCTTCTCGGTATGCGTACCACAGACAAGTAATAGATTTTAGATATTTCTTACTTGCAGTGAAAATACATAACCATAACTTTTAGGACTGCTGTCTCCATGAGGGAAATGATAGAATGAAGACAATATATTTTTCAGATCAAATCTTCACTCTCTGACAGTTTTAGACAGTTATGGTCCTTGGTTTGTTTAGCGAGTATTGTCTTTTTCTTGACAACAGAATTCATTTTCTTTGTTTCTCTTTATCAGATTTTGTACTGAATTTGTAAGCAGTGGTGTAAAAGGACATTTAAGCCAAACTCTGTGAAACTATGAAGTGTTAAAGGAAAGCTATCAACATCTACCTCATTTTAGTGCCATGGCTTTGGCTGTCTGAAGAGGTATTTGGGAAATCAGGCACAGTGAGGGGATCCAGGGTCAGAGGCGGGGGGGTGAGGATGGGCTGAGGCTGGCACAGGGAGGGCAGCAGGGATGGAGCAACCCCTGGAGCCAGGGGCTGGCCCCTGCCCTGAGCCCCACAGCCAAATCTGCTGCTGGAGGGATGCGGTCAGGGCCCTGACAGCGAGAACAGTGTTCATCTGTGTTCAGTACTATGAAGTGCCTCAAGGTGAAGTAGTTTAGGAGATCCTGGAAGACACTACAGATGATATTTCACAGAGCAATTTCCCCATCTTTTCCCTTTCTTCTCTGCAGAGGGTAAGAAGGCTCTAACACACGGCCCACCCTGCAGAAGCCCCTGCTGAGGATATGGCTGTGTTGACAGGAGACACTGCCACAGTGAGGCATTTGCATGGGGAGCAGCTAGCTGTTGCTCTGAACAAAGGAAAGGAGACTTACTTAAATCTCACTTTTTCATTTTCAGCACACTTAGAATAACTCTCATAGAATAACGGTGGAAATCAAAACCACATAGCTTCTGGCCTGGTAATCTGTGTCCAAATGATGGGGACTTTTACCTCTGAGACCTGAACTACAGAGACAAATTAAATGCTTGTGTATACTGTGTAAATTCTCAGCCAGTCAGTAATCTCAGCATATCGATATTGGGTCTTTTCTTCAACAGCTAACTTGACTCAAGCCAACTGAAGAGTGACAAGCATAATCCCCAAGTTATTTCAGATTCTTCTACCATTCCCACTTCCACTATTTTTATTAAGTTCTTTACTGAGCATGCAGTAGGGCATTAATTATGTAATGCTGCAAAGCACACTAAATGAAATTAAAAACACCATTAACAAAGATTTTTAAGAATATTTTTTAATTACATAGAGTGTACATTTATTGTCCTGAGATCTACCATGCATATTTACATTCTGTCAGCTGTTTTTATTGGAAGCTTAAGTAGACCACATAACTTCTGGGCCTCTCTCCCAGGCTGTGCTGTGCTGCAAGGTGTGCGTTCCCCCAGTCCCGAGCACTGGAAAGGTACTCTATCTGTAGGGCTGGTTCCAGCATGGCTATCCTACTCTATCCATCAAGCATAGTGAGATGCCAGTGTCCTAAACGGCTGTTACTCAGCAAGAGTGAGATCAGAAAAACCTGGCTCTGAATGAACGTAGCCTTGTTAACTGGAGTGTACTCACCAAGGACCTTTCTGCATCTCTGGGGAGAAAGTCCCCCTTGGTGCAACTCCATCCATTTAAATCAGTTCTGCACTCCCTCACTCCAAGTCTGAACTTGGCCCATGGTCAGGTTAGTACTTTGTCATAAAGCCATGAACAGATTTCTGCATCTGCAACTGTGTGCAGACTCTGTCTCATGGGTTGGTGAAATCATCACATTCCAGACAAGTTTTTAGGTCATTTCTCTTCAAGGGTTTAACATACTTGACATCTCAGCTATGATTTTTTTTTTATTATTAATGATGAATTTAGAGATTAATCACTGCCACCATTTGGCCAGCATGATGTCATTTAGACCAGAATCTGATCTATTGCACCACAAAGTCTCTGGGGTAATTCTAAATGAGCTCAAAGAGACTTGGAATTGAGCAAAAGCATGTGTATGTAAGCATATTTATATATATTCTGATCAACAAGTGTTTAAATCGTATTCAAATTCAGTTCTCCTGCTAGTATTTTTAATGTGACTGGTAGATAGATTATGTTATTAGAATTTCATTTTGGGTTTTGCTTTGATCTATACATTCCTTTTCCTGCAAATTAAATCAAAGCCTACAGGAGCAGAAACAAATCTGAAAAAAATAGAAAAAGTGGACCATTTTTCTTAAGATTTTTTCTATTATTATTTCTACAGTCAATTTATTTGAAGAGGTAGGGAGAGGTGGTATACATACACAAACAAGGTATAGGTCCAAATCATTCATAAATAATTGTGGGTAGGAGCTGGCTCATGAAGCTCAGGAAAGCAACAACACGTAAGACCTCCTCTTATTTTATGGGTAACATGTTGTACTTTCTGTTAACTCCAAAAGAAAACAAATACCGTTTTCCTGTAGAAATCTTGATGAACTGGAAAAACAATGGAGGGATGAACAGAAATGAAAACAAATTCCACCAAGTGGATGTTGATTTTACCTCTCTCTGAACTGTGTCCAGGAATTAAATAACTGAACCATGATGTTATAGCAAGTAGCTGGAAATTCTTAGCCCTAGATATAATCAAGTTTGTTTCCATGCGTTTTCTAACCTACAGACACAAATTAAAATGAATGAGTAGATGTAATCTTTTCAGAATGGGTTTGTTATTGTTTTCTAGACACAATTTCAACCCATGGTCTGTAGACCCTGGGGACCTGTGGGCTATTTCTACAGTTTCTGAGAAAAGGACTTAAGGATAGCAGCTCTGCAGTCAATAGGTTTATATTCTCTCAATATCCCCCAGGAAATTTTTAGGGATCCTGAAACTGCACTCAGTGGAACCATAATTCTCCATTTTATGCTACTTCAAAATGAAGGTATCTCAGAAGAGCCACAAGAAATAAACAGTGAAATCTTTCAAAGGTTGAGCCTTGGAGCACTGGAGATCCCTTTCTTAAGGGACAACACTCAGATCAACGTGTTCAGCCCCAGGGCAGGTTTGCACAGCAGCACAAAACCCCGAAATCCCCATGTAACCACTGTGTGCTCCCCCCCTGTTTGCAGGCAGCAAGATGCATGGTCCCCCCGCACGTACTGCTGGGTCCTCTGCCAGCAGCCAGGGTGCAGCTCGGGGGGCTTTTGCAGGTCCCCAGTTCCTTTCTCAGGGCTCCATGTCCCCTTCAAAGCCAGCTCTGCTGGGACTCCCTCCCCAGCCGCGCTTCCTCTGACATCCCGTGTCCTTCCCTCGCCAGCAGAACACTGGAGAGTAGGAGGTTTCAGCCTGTTGGCTGTTGAACTGGGAGTTAATGAGCTAAGATGAAGATAGGTTAATTGGGATTCAGTTCTCTGTCTGTTTATACGTGCAGTGCAGGGACGCCAGCTGTGGAGGAGAAGCCCTCTCATGCTGAGCGTGTCTCCAGCATATGATTTTTGTATTTCACTTCAGCTTGGAGCTGCGTGGCCTGACCAAATGTCAGAGCAGAGAGTGTGTAAACAAATGTACAGATTTTTTTTTCTTTTGCACAGCAGAGCTATAACAGCTGTGTTCATGTTTTCTCAGCGTGTGTATAACTGTGTTGCAGTGACTAGAAAGTTTGGGGGGTTGGTTCTTTTTTTGTTTTTCTTCCCTTAGTTTTTTGGGGTTTTTTTAATAAAGAGGAAATAATGGCTTTAACTTCCCCTAGGAACACAAGAACCCTTCTACACTCCTGTTGACCATCCATCACTGCTAGATTTTTTTAAGCTTCTTGAAGCACATAATCAGATTTCTAATAATAGAACATTATCAGATCTTACACACTTTCCCAAAAGGGGCTTTCCCAGTGTCAAGGGATGGGATCAGTTGCTAGAAAATGTGATGCTTTTACAGTCATCATTTTTTATATGGAAATAGAACATCCTGTTGTGCACAGAAGGATCTATGTAATGCTTATAGACTGGTGCTATAACTTCATGGGTACTATTTTTTTATTATTTACATGTTATATTCTATTATCATTTTTTGTCTTGAAAGGGAAAGAGAAATCCACACTACTCACATTCTGACACAGAGAAATATTAAGCTATATGCTCCTTCCCAAAACCCTCATTTTTTATGTTGCTCACTTTCAGTATATTGGTACTGATACACTAAAGAGAGGCTGAGAAATCATGCATTACCCAAGAAAACTAATAGAACTGCCAGTTACATTAGCCCTTTCATGGTAAACTTCAGTTTCTGCAAAGGACAGTGCTATGGAACACAACACTTTAGCTCAGACCTCTGAGTTGTGTGGAAAGCCATCCTTATGAAAGCAAGGCAAAATTGAATTGAATCAAGGGTGCATCCCCTCCCATCTCACCTGCATCTTCTCTAGAGAGGAACAAGGTTTTCATGTGCTGAGCTCTTTCATGGGAACAGTGCAGCCAGCACTAATCTTCTCTCTGAATCTGTTTTTTGCCCAGTGCCCATAGAGTAAAGATTGTAGAGTGCACACATTTTTGTTTTTAAAATTATGACCTAGACTGAACTCCAGCTGTCTTATTTTACTGAAGCATTCTCATTAACGATATTTTTTCAGCCTGTGTTTACTCAGTTGCTAATAACATTAATTTGAATGCATGTTCAGATCAGATATTTGATCCTAGCTAAGACTTAAGTTCATGAAGAGCTAGGCAGGCAAGTATAATTAGTATGTGTTCCCGGAGTGCTTCTTTGAAATAGAAGTTCTGTTGTTCCAGTAATTTTAATGTATTTTTAAAAATTATAGTCCCTGTGAATCTCTAATTATGTGTTTGGAGCATTTGTTCAAGGTATTTTTATTCAAAGCAGTTTAAAAAAATTCATTATGAAATATTATTTGAAAGCAAATTTTGTCAGCATTTAAAATAGTATCACATTATGCATATAATTGGCTACATGATAAGTGAATGACATAGAAACAGTACCATCGGCTTCTTGTTTTCATTCCAGTGCCTGGAAGCACTGATTGGTTTTGTCCTCCGCATTTTACGTAGCGTGAGTACCTCTGAAAAATGAATGTTCACAATCTAATCTAATCAAATGGAAGGGAGCTTAATCATATACATCTTTTAAGAAATATTGAATTCACACAAATATATGTGAGACCAATAACTATTTCATTTTGTACCATGCACACAGGAATATTTCTGACATTATATAAGATCCATTAGATCACATTATAGAGCTTGCTTTAACTTCTATTATTAAAACATGGTAAATTTATTATTCTATGGACAAAAAAACCACTGAAAATTTGAGTTTTCTTTAAAGACTGAAAGCCAAAAATTGTTTCAACTAGAGGAGGGAAAATTCAATTTTCTGTTTATAAGTGCAGTGAAAAAATTGCAGTGTTTTGAAGGAAGCTGATCATCTCATGAAAATAATGGTTGCAAAACCAAAACTTTTTACTAGAACTTAGTCATGAATTTCTTTAAAGGATAGTTACACTAATTAAGTTTAGAAAGTAGTTTACAAGGGGAAAGTAATTGTCAATATGTCGTGATATTCCAGAAAATCTGGCTAACAGAATGATCTTTAATAGACTATTGCACAGCACATTTTAGGGCAGTTTTGAGTTCTAGCAACTATTTTTGTGATTATTTTTTTTTTCCGAAGTTTAGGCTTATATATTATGAAGAGGCTTATATTGAATTTTTGTGCAAGTGATTTGTGTTGCTAGCGAGACTCTACTGAAAAGCACTTCCAATGCTAAATTTCCAACAAATCATTTTATTTATGAATTTTCTATTAGACTATGAAGTCAGTTAACAAAAAGTACAGAGTCTGGCTAACCTGCTAAATGCTAATCTGCAGGGGAAATGCTTCCTCCAGTTACCCACATTTTTTATCTGGTAAAGTTAGTTAGGGTCTCCAGACTCTCCACCTTCTGTGCTTCATACAGAGAGTTTGTCCAGAAGACTTACTAGTCTTGAGAAGTCACTGTGCTTTTCTAGTCCCCTTTGGCAGAGTAAGTTAAACCACACAAAGGCACCCTTGATGCAGCATGAATGTGACCACAAGAGGAGCCAGAGCACAGAAACTCTTTCCACTACACCCATTCTGGACTATTTTCCTTAGCAAGGTGCCAGACTGAGCCTTAAAGTTGCACAAGCCAAGGCAGGAGCTGTGCTGCACCTTTGCATGGTGAGGGTGACCAAGAGGAGATGAGCAGGGTTCCGCACGGTGGGGATTTACTGAGCTGGAAGCATTCCCAGTGGATGAGAGGAGTTATGTGATCTGCGAGGTGAGGCAAGGGACATAAAATCCCAGCCACCTGTGGGCACGCTTGAAAGAGTTGTGGCCTTAAAGCTGGTGGCTCAGTTACATTCCAGTCTGCCTGTTTTTGTGATGCACACGGCTATGGCCTTGTGTCATTCCTATTAGGATCTGTTGTCTAACATGTTGTGCCGATAAGGCCCCAAGAAGGGGTTCTGCTTCTGTGCCAAATCTGTGTAAACCTACAGCCCAAGCTGAACTTAACAGAGTCACCATTGGGGTATTGGTGAACAGCAATGGCAGAACTTCCACTGGCCTTCACATTTCACCCATTTACATTGTCTAAATACTGGAAACATGGGACCGTCATGGGGATTAACAAGACAGGAGAATGGAGCTGTTGGAGGAGCCAGTGATAATAGGAACACGAAGACAACTCAGTAGCAGCTTTGTCAGGCCTGCTTCAGCAGTTCATATTGCTGCTTCTGCTCTTCAGCTGGGGAAGAGCTTTCACAATTAAAGCACTTCATTTTGCCCTGCTAGTGTAGTCAGCCTGGCAGAGATGCTTTCATAACACTCAAATGATTTACAGCAGCAGCAGCGGCCTTGACTATAACTGGACTAAATCCAGAAAACAACCCTTAAACCACTTCGTGTAACAGCAGCCAAATTCCACGTACCAGTTAGAAAATTCACACAACATAGTGATCATCCAAGTGGTTGAGTGTTCCGATACTGACAAATATATTCAGTTATTCCATTTTAATTTGCTGCAAAGTCTTGGCAGAGCTCAAAATATATTCACTTCCAGACTCAGACTCACTACAGCCTGGGGTAGGCAGCAGGTAAGGTTCCCTTCACAGGATACCTTTCAACACCATCTGTATTTTTCTTCAGGTTGTTGAGATCTAACTTGACTATAGTCTGAGGATAGCCTGTTGTCTTTAAGTTTTAATGGGCTGCTTATTATGTTAGGAGTAGGACAGATTCTCTGCTCTTATTTCACTGTTTTCATAACTTAAAAAAATTTTCTACTCTTACAAAGATACCTTCATCAGAATTCCACTTTGCACAAAACCTCAACTTTTAATTCATTGATTTCCTGATCAATTTCCTTAGACTAGAAGCCCAAGAGGTGTCTTGTAAAATGCTCATGTCTTGGAATTACAGAGAACTCTGAGGCGATGATATGCACCAGTTGTTCTGCAGGAGTACCCACAGTAGCTGTTCAAGACCTGAGCGCTCACTTTTCATTACTAAAAAGGCCTTTTTTATTATTTCTGTGTCTTATTGTCCATGCAGTACAATCTCTGATTCAATGTGTGAAGTGCTATTCATTTCAAACCAGCTCTGCACACTAGGCTATTTTTAAAAAGAAAAGGAAATCGTTTTAGTCAAACCATTATAATGTAACAGCTTTTGTATCCCAGCCGAAGCAAAGGCCCTATTACATCGTTGTATTTGTTAAGATGGGAGGAGACGACTCTGTTATGGAGTAGTGTACTTGGGAACCAATGTGTTTAAATATTAACTCAGATGTAACCATTTAACTAAGCCGTCAACACAAACACAACATAAGCATCTCATTGTTCTTTTTTACTATACAGCTAATGGAGACTGTCCACTTAGGTAGATTTACAAGTCTCATTTAAGAAGAACCCTGTGTAGTACAGTGCCACAGGAGTCACGTATTAAGGGCCATGTCAGATGTGACACAATGGTAGGATGCGATTGCAGGGCCTATTACGTTACAACAAATGTGGGCAATGTTATTTATAGTTACATAAATATTTACATAGTGCTTTTTATATATGTAATCACAGTTGCAAAGAAAAATGCCATCTTCTTAAGTTCTTGATAAGAAACATAGGGCCATTAAAATTAAGACAGGCCGTTGACAGGGAAGGGATTTGTGAAAATATCAAGCAGCTTCCTGATCTAGTTTCCTAAATGGCAACAATTGTACGCTGAGCTATTTTGAAAATTGGGGCCCATTACATAAGATCTACGCTTGTAGGCTGTAGGAGTCTTTGCAGGTTTACTCAGCGCCGTGAGTGGCAACCAAGATGCTGGCATTTATTTCCCAAGTCATGCAATTCCCTTCAGAGCTGTGAAAGCCAACGCACCTCTGCTGAGTCACAAAATGGTTGAGTTTGGAAGGGGCCTACGGCTCAAAACAGGGTCACTGAGAGCAGGCTGCTCGGGGCCATGCAGAGTTGGGTTTTGAGTATCTCCAAAGATGGAGACTCCACAACCTCCCTGGGCAAACTGTTCACTGACCTGTGTATCCCCTACAGACTTCACTCAGAGTAGAGGTTTCACTGAAGTCACTAGTATATTTACTTCTAGTCCCCACTGACCTGAGACGGGAAAAATGTGCTGACAGCAAGTCATCTGAGATAGTGAACTGCTAGCTAGAAAAATGGCATAGTCCCCAGGCATATATATTACTAACAAAACACAGGAACCAATTGGCAATATTAAATCCTTAATATTAGAAACGAGTTTTTTAAGAGACTGGGTGGGAAGGAGTTATAATGTATAAATGCAAAGTATATTATTACTATCATCTCATTTGACTGACAGTTGCATTACAGTTGAGATATAGCACCGGTTTTAACCCTTTAACTTCTGATGTTCTGTATCTTTTCAGAGCTGTTTCATCCCCAGTCCAGCTGGTTTTTGGCTAGAGATCTACAAGGCAAAACTGTGAACCGTTTTCTACTAAGAAGTATGTAACATGATGTCTAAACACTCAGTCTGTTTCTAAATCTTCAGCTGCTTCAGCTTTCACGGTTATCAAAGCAACCTTCTGGACAGTACAAGTGGGAGTGTTGTTAAACACTGTGCTTAAAAGCTTTTCAAAACCAATTTTCTCTATTATCATCGTCCTCGAATTTGATAGTGTTTTGCAACAACAGCAACAAAACTCAACCCATATCTCAGCACTAGGAAAGAAAGCTTTGTAGTCTGTCGCTACAGCTCCAGACAACGGCAGCTTAGTAGAAAATACCAGCTTTCACTCTAGATATGTAGTGCTTATTTATTTAAAAGCTAGTGATTTTTAAGTGTCATTAAGACTGACATTCTGGGTTTTGTTTGAGCTTTTTATGTCCATGTCTTATGTCATTACTAGTTATAGCCAGTTCCAGGAAAAAAAACTATTGGTAAAGCTATTTTTAAATGAAATTAAACGAAAACAAAACATTACACATGATGGATGACCAGAATGAAATCCCTTTGCAGTAAAATGTATTTTTTTCTTGTGAATCAGAAAAAAAGGCATTTTTTCTCATTAAAAAGTATATGTGAAAGATTGCTGAAATTTTGTGATGAAAACAATCTTGATGTAAAATTCTCAGATGGCTAAGCTGGTTAAAATTTCCTGCTAATGTTTTCTAAATCTGAAAAAAGAATGACAGCATAAGAGATAGCAGCTTTCCTTTTTGTTCACACGATGTAACAATGGTATCTAAATCCATTTCAGCTGGAGATGTACCCGATTATATATACCTGTATCTGGATCACTGCTCACAGTACAAATGTCTCTCTACAATAAGCAAACAACTTCTACATGAAACATTTTCAATTGTATTAAAAACAGGATCAATACTCTATCTGTCTTCTGCTGCAGACTATAACAGCCCCCTGTGAAATGGCTGTGCATCTCTGCAGAGCAGAGCTCTCAGAAAGAGAAAGCAGCAGCATACCAAAAGCAGAAGCAATCATAGTGGCATAAGTCACACTCACTAGATCCAAATAGCAGGAGTTTCAGTGCAGTTGTATTTCAGTCCAAATTTCCAGCCCTCACGGGAGAAATTCAAAGTTTTGGAGCATGTGTTTATGTGGGCATTATATTCAAACTCAGCTTTTACACCTGAAGTTTCAGTGCTCATGTCCAGTGTAATCATTTACAGCCATTTGCTATTGCTTCAAAAAGCCTTACAGGTCTTTTTTTTGTCAGCTTCAGAATATAGTGAGGCGTCAAACCTAATTTTTCTCACAGCTCCTACATGCCAGTAGTTTGCCATTAGAAGAGCTATCAGACTGAATTGTTATGCTATTTCCATCATCAAAATGAAAAAAAATGCTGTAGGGGATCCTCTTCTTCAAACAGATGGCAAATGTTTCTGAGAAATGCAAAACGGAGTGGTTGAGCAGCACAGGGTACTACAGAGTTTCATGGTCATTGCTATGTTTTGTGCTGGCAATTGTACTTTATGGTAATTGCTTACAAAATTTATCAAAAGTTAAAGTCCTGTTGGAATGAAACAGAAGCTTGATTTGCACATGATCTCAAGTTTCCAATTACATGTAAACTTCTATAAGCAATTTTGGCAGGTGTTGGCTACTTTATTGTTAGTGATTTCATCCAAACACTGGTACTTCAAAGCTGCAGTTGGTGGAGAGCCAAGCAACAGTAAGAATTCATGAAAAAAATGCTCTGTGTGTGTATGTGCACACAAGAACGTGCACGTGTGTGTGCAAGCAATCAGAGCTCCCTATAGCATGAGTATGCTGAGAGGTGGTTTGGCTTCTACTCCCATACGTTTTGGCAGAGACCTGAGCCACCTCTGTCACAGCCTGGTAAATGTTGTCATCGACAGCAGTTGAAGCTGGCACACCTGGCAGTGAACTGCACAAACCTGCATCCCCACTGCTGGCACTGTGGATGGCAAGCCTCTGGCACAGGGACAGGTTTAGACAGCTGCGGGCAGAAACACCTGAGATTTTTCTGGAGCTTATTGCGGTGAACCACATGTGCCAGAATCCTGCTTGCAAATATCCCTTTGGAAAAGTAAAAAAGCTGTCAAAGTTTTACAGAGCAGAATAACACCTCTAAAAACGCAGGCCCTTGGTCTCACCTCAGGGACGTGCTACTAGGAAAAATACCTTTAAAAACAGTTCTTGGGAATATAGGGGTTGTATTAGTCATTGGAAGTTAAGTAAATACTTAAGAAAACATTATATTGAATGGTAAAATGCACATCCTCCATAGCCAAGAGAGTGTGCACTTTCAGCTCATTAGTATCTGTGTGGGCCCTTCAAAACTGGTACATACAAATTCACCTTTGCGCAAGCTCAGGGGAAGGGTGAGGGGTAGTGAGAGAAGTTGAGATGAGAGAGAGCAGCTGGGAGGGGATCAAGAATGTTGTTAGCCTTTTGTAGTCGTGTTTTAGGTGCCTTCAGTATATCAATGAACAATGTTTAATTTGGCTCCAACACTATAAATTGATCTGCATTTAAAAAAAAAAGGTTGAAAATAGTTTACCTGTCATCACATACCAAACAGATCTCCAGTGATGGCTTCAACAGCCAGAATTGAGGATTTCATAAGTTCTTGAATCAGGACAGACATGAAGGGAAAAGTTTCTATCCTGCTTGTCCCAATTATAATTTTTAAAACACTAGGCATTGTTCCCCTAAGGCAAATAATAACATACATAAAGTGTCAATATTTTTTATAATTACACCAATTATGTATTGCATTTTAAGTATTACAGAAATTATGTATTGATATCTCATGATCAGATTTTTAAGCTATGTATTGTCCAAACATGCAAACAGATACCTAAATTCTTTACTATTTTTAAAAGTACTAAGACAGTAATTTACGTATTCACATGCCTATATATCTTGGCAAGGGCAGTGATACAACATCTGTGTGTGTAAATAATTGCAATACAGTGGTTTGAGCCTGTGTAACACTGTTGAAAAACGTATAGACTGAGGTAAGACAAAGGTCATGTGTCTGTGGGGTGGCATCAAGCTTGCTCTTGATGTGCTACTGTTTCGAGTGTTTTTTTCTTTAGTGTTTTGCAGACAACACAAAGACAAGTGAAGTTACTGGAGCAGAAAATAAACAAGAAATAGAAAGGATAAAAATGTACCACAATTTATCCTGAAAGGACATAGTCGATATATTTCTGTTTCATATGAAAGACAAAGCTCATGGGCAAAGAATCTCATTTACCCAAGTAAACTTTTAAAAGTTTGTATGGAAATATGTAGGTATGCACCTGTATACCTACACATACATCCATCCACAGACACATGCATATAATTTACATGAAGAAGCTGTTTCATGTGACAAGATATTAAATTCATCTGCTTACCTTGTTAAGATAATATGGCATGGTAGATGGGCTCATAGAACAGAATTTGGAAGAACTGGCTTCTCAATCCTGGCCCTGCTACAGGGGATTTTGAATGTTGTT
Organism: Aquila chrysaetos chrysaetos; assembly: GCF_900496995.4. Lineage (NCBI taxonomy): Eukaryota > Metazoa > Chordata > Aves > Accipitriformes > Accipitridae > Aquila > Aquila chrysaetos. The sequence continues at coordinate 59,197,730 of NC_044030.1, forward strand.
GTGTTTTCCTTTTACTCTTTGTTTTCTATTTAGATAATAATGTAAACCCAAAGCTCTTCACAGAGCTTTCTGCATATCTGCAGAATGCTTTACTGTGTGGGATCCCAAACTAGTTGAAATCTCTTGGCTTTGACATAATAACAATAACAGATAAACCCATCATATCATTTTCATAAGTGCAAGTACAGCTTCAAGAATGGAACAACACGCTTTCCTGGATGCTTTGCAGATAAGCAGTGGTATACCACCCGAATTTAACCTTATATCAAATTATGGATCCTTGCAAGACTGCTCCAATACGCAAGACTGCTCTAGAAGCATGAAAGGTTGGACCAGATGAACTTCTGAGGTCCCTTCCAACCTGGGCTGTTCTATGATTCCATGATTTATCAAAGGAAATCTGGACCACTATACGGCAAGTGACTGCAAGGATTGAACCAGCTGGCCAAGCTCATCCCTCAGGAGATGGATTTCAGTGGAGTTGTAGAACAACTTATTTAGTCCAATATCTTTGGATCTAACTTTTGCTATCTTGTTTTAAAAAATGTTCAGTGGAACCAATGAGAGGATTTTACAGAGTAATGTATCACTTAGAGCAACAATGGGAAGCAGAATGGATGCCATCATACTAGGTGAAGTATTTAACAAAACACAACTTCTATATCAATGGTAGTGTTGTCCCACAAGCAGGGTTCGATACCCAGTGTGCAATAAGCCAATCTTACACACAGAGCCAAGATATTTGTTTGTTTCATGTCTGCGCAAAGATGGGTGCTAGGAGGTAATTCCACAAAGCTAACACACCACACCAAAGAAATATGTGTTTATTCTGTTACATGATTAGTAAAAACCCGCCTAAACTTACATTCGTTGGTTAGTAGTCACCATCTCATCTACTATTGGTCAGTTATATTTAAATTAGCCTTGCTTGCTATGTAAATTAGCAAGCATGCTCCTTGCAGATGTGGGGGGGGCAAGTTCTTCCAGTCTTGAATTGAGTCGGAGGTTGCAATCTCCCCCTGCCACCTTTACCTTTCCCTCAGTTCATGCTGCTTTGGCAATCATCTGGCTTTCGGCACTTTCTGGGGCAGGATGTTCCTTTTTTATCAGTCTTTAGTTCCTTCTTCAAGTACATAGTGGTTAGTAAGATATGATACAAAGTAATCAGGCCTGCATAGCGAAACTATGGAATAAGGGTCCTCCTTAAAGGACAATGCATTACGTGTAACCCTAAATTAAGCAGTACCACCACAACCTAGGCACTGACTCAAACATATGGGTACAGTATTTCTCCCACCGAGCTTAGTAGGTATAGTGATAAAGGTAAAATTGAGACCCTGAACAAATCTGTGTGACTTGGGCATTCCATTCTCTGAATTAATAATGAAAAGGAATTGTCTTTTAAAGTTCTAATTGCCCCTTAACAAGAGGCTTGAAGGGCTAAACAAGGCAATGTGATTAAATTGAACACTCAATAAAAAGAAACCAAATAAAGTTAACTGATAGAATGAGGGAAAAATAAGACAATAAGAAAAATTCTTCTGTGCCTGGATCTCACACTCTGAGCCTGAATTGAGATAAAGTTGGTAAATCCTTAATTGCTCTCGCATAGCATCCTCAAAGTCTTGAGTAGTTGGTGAAAAGCACTGTAAAGGAGACTTTCAAAACCAGCCTGTTTAGAAACAAAATCCAGATGTGTAACTTAGTAACTCAGCAAACTAATTGTCTTGTTTTTCAGATGCACTGAAAAATTACCATAACCTTTCACAAGAGTTAGCAGCCATGATAGTTTGAAAAATATTCTTAAGCTTAAGTGAAGGTATCTTCATCAGTGAAGTCATTATATTAATCAGGTTATTTGCAAATCAGACAGGATGTAAGAGTTTGTGTTTGCATCATCTCTTTGCATGGGTTTTCCCTGTGAGAAAAAAACATACTTCACAAAATGTTTAAGACAGCTTCAGTTTATGATTTTGTGATTTGGGTGAGTGCTTGGAAAGCTAAGGAAGCCAGACTTCCTCAGAAAGAAATGCATTTTCACAGACAACAGTGATGACTACATTTTCAGAAGAAAGAAGAAGGAGTATTGGAGGAAATTGTCCCACATGCTGTCTCTAATATGAGACCTCTCTCATATCACCTTTCTACTGTTATTAGGCAAAATCAAAGGTTATCATCACTGCACCTAACAGCTTGACACACTACTCCATCTTTGCCACTAATACGCTACCTGGCTACAGACATCAAGAGAGAAAGATCTTACTTGCCATACATGATCCATTGCACATACTGCCTCTATGTTATTTAGTAAGGTATATTTGTTTCATTCACAATTTGAAACAATGCAGGACACAAGTCTGCTTGCAAAGATCAGAGCAGGGTTGAGAGCTGCCTCTGTCTGCAGAGCCCCTGGGTCAGTGTAAGCTGGGATCTAGCCAGGAATCTGGCCTTCAACCAGGACACTGAGCATGTGCCATTGCCCAAGTGGGAGAGATTTTTCTATACTTCTACACTTTTGCGTGTTGCTGTGGAGCACTTGATTTGCAAGGGTTATCCTCCAGGACCACTGTGCTGCATGGTGTGCCTTACCTGGTGGATGTGAGCACTCAGAGCTCAAGCACAAGAAAGGTATTCTTTACACATGGCTGGTTTATGGCGTGCTTTCTTTTAGAGGCTCACCTGCGTTATCCATTGAATTACATGAGATGGAGGTGCCCTAAGCAGATGTCATCTTCTGCCCCATAAAGCTCAGGCCAAGAGTTAGTCTAAGAGATACATAAATCTCCAGGTCTGAGCCATGCAGTAAATTTTCTGCTGGCCTCAGAAGTTCAGAGATCCTGAGTAAGTGTACAACTAGGCATCAGGAAACACCAGGCACAGGGAATTAAATTTAGACCAGGTGAGCAAGGAATTAAGGCAAATTTAGACAGGGCAAGAATGGCCAAAGTTCCCTGTACTTACAAAAAGTGAACATGACTGTTGTCTGTACAAGTGATGGAATTAAACTGAGACAGTTTGTTGTTTTGAGTAATTTGCTGCTAGTTGTAACAATGCTAGCATCACTGCCACTGCAGTACCAGATAATAGACTCATCATTTAGGCTATGAGCAACTGGCTTTTTGAGCTGTTCATTCAAGTGGGCAGAAAGCCTGCTTCTTTGACAGGCATGCTGTAGTCTCTGACTTCTAGATCAGCATACCGCTCTATGAGCCTATAGCTGGGCTACGGCAAGCACAATCTGCTTTAAATTAGCCCCGATTACAGATTACTTTCCATTAAATTTTAATATGGCACTCCAAGAAGATTGCTTCTCTATGGCATCTTGTTTGGTACAGGAGTCTTTCAGTAGGCACAGACTATGTATTGAGGCAAAGATTAAAATGAAGAATTGGGCTCAGCTGTACATTTTGCCTCTGATGAAACCTTTCCAACCTCAGAGCCCTACTGGGTTGTCTGTTCTCTTGATTTGCTACTGTTGACAAGGCTTGGTGTTCGCAGCAGCGTAGGCCACTGTAAATGCCAAGGCTGCAAGCTGATTATGGCGTCGGAACTGTTGAACGGTTGCCAAAAAAACTATATCTCTACAGCTATTGCACTACTGTACACCTGTTATAAGGTTTGGGATTGACTAGACAAACTGTTCATTCCTTTTAGTCACATGTTACTCAGACTAAGTAGCAGTTTATTCTGCAAGTGCTCCTAACATTTTCAAGGGGCTATTCAAGGAGTAACTACTACTCAGGATGAGTAACAGCACTACTGTTTGGTTTTCTGTGTTCAGTGGTATTTTGCAGCTTTAGGAATTTCTTCTATTAAAATTATGCAGACAGTTCATAGACAGTTTTACCATGACTTGACTTTGTGGGTATTAAAAAATTCAAAATTAATGTGACAATATTGAAAATTCTCCGCTAACACCTTAACTGTCAACGAACTCTGCTCATCTCAAAACTAGAATTTTTTATAAGAAAATTCCCAGAGGATGTTTGAAAGTTTCATCTTTAGAGAATCTTCATGTATGTTTTGTGAGTTACTTTATTCAGCTGCTTCTTGTACCAGTTTTGACAGACATATGATGAAATTTGTGTTTCTGCCCAGAATGCAAAATAAGTCCCAGTTCTCAGACTGGCTTTCTCTCACTCCTTTAAGTTTTTTCTCTTCATAATTGTTAGGATAGTACCATACCGTAACTTTCATGTGTAGCTACGATGTATCATAAGGAAGTTTTCAAACCAATTATAATTAAATTATTTTTCTGCTTTAGCAGAAATTGAACATGTGTTCTACTATTAGAGGGTGTTTCATGTTTTCCTCTACTCTCAAAAATTGTCTCATTGATTCTTACTGTTATGTTCCTGGACAGTTCTCTATAGCTCCACATAAAATGCTACCACTGTAGATTTTATGGTATTTAAGAGCTGCCACAAAAGGGAAATATGTGAGCTGTGACAGGGAGGGCAGTTGCTTTGTTGTTGAACTATAAGCAGAGCCACAGAACTTGCTTACCCCTTCCAAATAGCCCTTTAGCGGATGATTTATTTCACCAAACTTAAATTCTTCATGTAAAATAAACCCATGTTACATATTTTTAGACTAATTAATTTCACCCAAAAGAAGCTATAAACTGACCTGCTGTTGACTTAACTGCAGGAAATCAGATTTTAAAAGCAACTAAAATAACAGTTAATAAGCAAAACAGAAGCTAGAAGACTGCAGCACTTTTACTCACACTGACAGACTCAAATTCGTTTCTAGTTTTAACAGGGAGGCTTGAGGTGCAAAAGTGCAAAATTTCTGATGAGGATTGGTATGAAGGCATACTGTTCCATTCTTGTATAACTCTTTCTTTTTTGCTGAAGACATGTACAATAGTAAAACATTCTGGCCCATTGAAAATACCAAGGCCATACATTGGTTCTTCTATACATTATTGGCAAAGAATACGTTATATATCGAGGTTTTTACATTTCTATTTTGATCCTTGTAGGTAATGCCTTGAAATAATTCATAGTGAAGTGAATTCAGCTGGGGAAATTCTGTAAAACAATGGGGTTGAGGCACATAGTCCAGTGCATGGTGCATGGAGAAACATGATTTCTATGCCCAGCCTATCGCTGACTTGCTGGGTATGAGCAGAGACTATTTGGTTGAGCTGCTAAGTAAGTATTGCAGCAATACAAATAGACAAGACTAGCAGCTGGCACTATCTGTTCTCTCTATGTGTTTCAGGAATAAACATGATGTTCAGGAAGCTTTTATGTGCTAGCCAGATACCTTACTGTGTATAGAGTCAGGATGAAAATCGTGTTTATCAGTAACTCAGAGAAAATAATCAAATTGTGGCAACAGAGGGTCAGTTTTACTTTACTGCTTGATGAAGTGAGAAACAACAAGGAAGGAATTTCCCTGGTATGTTCTCAATCTCATCTGACACTTGAGTTTCAAAAAACATAAATTATAGTCAGAACTTCTAGGGTATTTTCCTTTTGAAAAGTCTCATTTACATTCTCGTAAAATTTTTGATAAATCTTCAGCCTAGGCAATGAGCCAAGAAATTATCACCAGGCAATGCTGCAGTCCAGTCCAAGACCCCAAACACAATTCCAGTAGGTGACTAGACCATGCTGGTACAGATGCGCTAAGACGGCTGGGTGTGCAGACACGGTACAACCCAGGGCACTGAGCAGATGGCTGGGAAACAGGAGTCGCTGCCCCAGAGGAGGAAGGGACACAGTACCTTTGCGAATGTGTATGCAAAATTCACAGGACATGAATGAACCATAACCCAGGAGGCAGATTTCCTGGGGGCATTAATAACTTCTGGTGTTTTCTGCACAGGCATACTTCTCATTATACTCCTGAGGGAAGATTGTTTTAAATAACTGAATTATTTCTGTTTTGTATATGCCACGTATATGTCACATGCATGTTATACCATCCCAAAGATAAACCTTAGCTTTGAATTAACTTTCTAATGCATTGAAGCTTTTTTCAAACCACATTTCAACATTCAATCTTCTATCCAGCCCATCTCAGATCACATTTGATCTTCCCCGCATTCAACATGGAGCTGTCAAAGATGTCGGTGTAGCTGACTTTCATTTTCTTCTCCAGTTTTCTGTCTCTTTGTCTCTGTTCATGCTGCCTTCTTGCCTTCTTTCTATTTAGATCTTTTCCAGAGACCCAGTTTATTTGTGATCTCACAGACACGTTAATCAGCTGTCTTCACCACCCACGTGTTTAAGATGAAGAAAGTGAAAAGAAAAATGGTGATATTTTCTATGGGAGTGTCAGAACATCCTACCTTGTCTGCATTTATTTCCTAAATAGTTCAGACAGAGACACTTGGGTGTGGTTTTTTTCTATACAGCAGTAACTTAACGAACATAAGTAATAATAATTGAATTACTACATGGTTCAGAAGAGTCTAAAAATGTGTCAGTTGTATGCAGCATGCATGTTGCATCCATATACATTGCATAAATACATATTCTTTTATATCCTGTGAATATATAAAGGAATAATTGCCATGAAAGTCCCTGCCTTAGATTGTGAGGCTTGTGGACATTTTTTTCCTGTTATTTCTTTATCAATATGCAGAAAAATCATGGCTTTAACACCAACCTAACAAGGTTTTTCTGGGAAATAGGATATGCTGAGCTGGGTGAGGCAGTGAGGACTTCCTCACCTAAGCCCTTGAAGAGTGTGAGAACCTCTGGGCATTCATAGCCTGCAAATCAGAGTAACTCTCTTCAGTAAAAGGGGGCATAACTTGACTCTTTCTAGAGAACATTATCACAGTTGCTAAGGTCCTGCTGGGAAGATTACTATCAGTAAGTAAACCAAGCACTGGTACTGAGCATATATTTGCGGGACATTCTGCACCTCCCTGCAGCTTTACTTCTTTGCTTCATCAGGATCAAGCATCACCCTGTTTTCCTACCTACTGGGGATGGCAAGAGCTTTCTGGAGCCAGGTGTTTCTGCTGACAGTAAGAAGGACAATTCGCTTGTAACACCTCCTGCTGCAGCAACTTGAGTCATGACTGCAAAGGCAAGGCACCCAAAACAGCTGCACATCAAAACCTTAAAACACAAAGTTGGTAATACTGTAATTTACTCAGAAAGTTCTTTCTCCTATGGCAAGAACACAATGTTCTATTCTGGGAGATGGCTGTTTCCCCAAAGTGTTCTTGTTTGCCTAATGCATTTGCTGAAGGATAGGACATTATCTGCCTACGCATAAAATGCAGGAGCAGTGTTAATTCTCCAATTTGCATTATTTATCCAGAGTGAGAAAGCCTTTCTTGTCAAGAGGAAGCTTGTTGGGCTGACTTGCTCTGCCTATTATTAATAAATAACTGAAACATCATTTTAGTCATCTAAACATAGAACAATGCATTTTATTCATTTAAAAGCCAGAGCCAAGTGAATAACCAAAAGTTAATTTTGGTAAAAAAGAATACAGTAAATTCTACAGACGGGCAAGTTTGTTACAACAGGTTTTTACCTGCAGAAAGGCATGGGGAAAAAAAGAAGAAATGGAGGAGGAAAAGAATGTGCTGACAGTTTAGGGTACTGTACCACTACTTTTGGAAAATGCCCTTTGTGAAAACAGCAGGGCATGAAAGGCAGACAGGAGAAGGCCAGGATCAATCTAGGACAGGAACAGAGCCAGGCAATGGACTGCAGAATGGACTCTCAATAGTTCATTGTTACGTCCCCTCATGTTGGACTCTAGCAGCAGCTGGATCCCCAGCAGTTCAATACGTCTTATAGGACTGACATTTGGCACTGATGGGCTTAACATGCAAAGTACTATTTCCACGTTTTGCAGAAACATAAATTTGATATCCCTCAGCCTGCCACAGAAACTAACTGCGTAGAAGTTAAATGCTTTTCTTCTTGGCATGCTGTATTTTAACAGCATTTTACTATTCTGCTTTACCTAATTAATTCAGAGTTAGAGCTTGAAGGCCTGGGAAGAAACCTTCAAAAACACAAAATGCAACTCTTCTCCAACCTTATTTAACTGTGGCTTTGCTGGCAGTCAAGAGAGACTAGCAGAGCTTTTGTGCCCTTACTTGTACCCATTCATGTAATGGTGCAACCTCCCCAGCACAGGTGCAGCAGTCACATCCATAGCACAAACTTATTGAAGTACAGGAAGAACAGGACTATTTCTATCTGTGGTGGCACTGATTTGTGCCACTTTGGAGAGCTGACCCCAATCTCTCTGCCAGATTCCCTTCATTAGTGCTGAAAAAAATCTTTGTAAAAGTGTTTGATATTTAAAGGGGTAAGAGACTTATACAAAGTATTTATCATTATTATTTGATACATAAGCATGTGAGTTTAGGATAAACTGTATTGCCCAAGAATTTTGTTCCTAACATGTCTGCCTTCTGTATTTCCTAAAATCTGGTGTACATATGCGGTTTTAGAATTATGGTTGTAGTGATATGTTGCAGTGACATTACGCCTGTTAACAAGTTGTTGTGCCAGTTTTGCATGACACGCATGACAGCAAGTGATTGGATAGAAGAACAGTCTGCCCAAGCCTACTTGCACCAGCTTTCCAGTGGGAAGTCCCTTCTGTTTGGTATTAATGTCACAGTGACGTACCGTGGCTTTGACGGTAGCTGTGAATATTCATGTTCTATTATGTATTTGTACTTTGCAAGGTGCTGAACTCATGGACTATGAGGATTACAGATGACTACACTTTATTTCTTTGGAAAAATCTGGGAAATCTTCTGTTAGAGAAATAGCAAAATATGTGGTGAATTCATAGAAATTCTGCAGAGTATGGCCAATTTAAGCAATGGCTTAAAAAAACAAAACTCAGCTCAAATGCATAAATCCAGGAGTTATGTACTCACCCTAAAAACTAAATATGGACATTTCCCTCAAGTTGGCATTTGATATTTAATACTTTTTAATGAGATGCTAAATAAATATCATAGAATAGAATCACAGAATGGCTTGGGTTGGAAGGGACCTTAAAGATCGTCTCGTTCCAAACCTTCTGCCATGGGCATGGACACCATCCACTAGACCAGGTTGCTCAAAGCCCCATCAACCTGGCTTTGAACGCTTCCAGGGATGGGGCATCCACAACTTTTCCGGGCACCCTGTTCCAGTGCCTCACCACCCTCACAGTGAAGAACTTCTTTCTGACATCTAATCTAAGTCTACCCTCTTTCAGTTTAAAGCCATTACCCCTTGTCCTATCACTACATGTTGTTGTAAAAAGTCCCTCTCAGTCTTTCTTGTAGGCCCCCTTTAGGTACTGGAAGGCTGCTATAAGGTCTCCCTGGAGCCTTCTCTCCTCTAGGCTAAACAACCTCAACTGTCTCAGCCTGTCCTCATAAGGGAGGTGCTCCAGCTCCCTGATCATCTTCATGGCCCTTCTCTGTACCTGCTTGAGCAAGACCATGTCTTTCATATGTTGGAGGCCCCAGAGCTGAACAGAGTACTCTAGGCGGGGTCTCATGAGAGCAGAGTAGAGGGGGAGAATCACCTCCCTCAACCTGCTGGCCACACTTCTTTTGATGCAGCCCAGGATGTGGTTGGATTTCTGGGCTGCAAGTGTGCATTGCTGGCTCACACTTAGTTTTTCGTCCAGTAATACCCCCAAGTCCTTCTCCACAGGGCTGCTCTTAATCCACTCATCACCCAGCCTGTATGTGTGCTTGGGATTGCCCCAACCTATGTGCAGGACCTTGCACTTGGCCTTGTTGAACTTCATGAGGTTTGCATGGGCCCACCTCTCAAGCCTGTCAAGGTCCCTCTGGAAAGCATGCCTTCCCTCCAGTGTGTCAACCATAGCACACAGCTTGATGTTGTTGGCAAACTTGCTGAGGGTGCACTCAATCCCACCGTCCCTGTTGCCAACAAAGATGTTGAACAGCTCCAGTCCCAATACCAACCCCTGAGGAATGCCACTTGTCACTGCTTTTCACTCAGACATCGAATCATTGACAGCAACTTTTTGAGTACAACCATCCAGCCAATTCCTTATCCACCAAACGGTCCATCCATCAAATCCATGTCTCTCCAATTTAGAGACAAGGATGTCATGTGGGATAGTGTCAAATGCTTTGCACAAATCCAGGTAGATGATGTCTGTTGCTCTTCCCTTATCTACCAATGCTGTAACCACATTGTAAAAGGCCACCAAATTTGTCAGGCACCATTTGCACTTAGTGAAGCCATGTTGGCTGTCACAGGTCACCTCCTTATTTACCGTGTGCCCCAGCATAATTTCCAGGAGGATCCACTCTGTGATGTCACCAGGCACAGATGTGAGACTGACTGGCCTGCAGCTCCCCAGGTCTTCCTTTTTTTCTCTTAAAAAATGGGGGTTATGTTTCCCCTTTTCCAGTCAGTGGGAACTTCCCCAGACTGCCACAACTTCTCAAATATGATGGATAGTGGCTTAGCCACTTCATCCATCAGTTCCTTCAGGACCCATGGATGTATCTCATCAGTCCCATGGACCTGTGCACCTTCAGATTCCTTAGATGGTCTTGCAACTGATCTTCTCCTACAGTGGGCAGTTCTTCATTCTCCCAGTCCCTGCCTTTGCCTTCTGTGACTTGGGCGGTGTGGCTGGAGCACTTGCCAGTGAAGACTGAGGGAAAAAAGTCACTGAGTACCTCAGCCTTCTCCATATCCCAGGTAACCAGGTCTCCTGTTTTCTTTGGAAGAGGGCCCACATTTTCCCTAGTTTTCCTTTTATCACTGATGTACCTATAGAAGTTTTTCCTGTTGCTCTTGACATCCTCTGGCCAGATTTAATTCTATCAGGGCTTTAGCTTTCCTAACATGATCCCTGGCTGCTTGGACAATTTCTCTGTATTCCTCCCAGGCTACCTGTCCTTGCTTCCACCCTCTGTAGGCTTCCTTTTTGTGTTTGAGTTTGTCCAGGAGCTCCTTGTTCATCCATGCAGGCCTCCTGGCGTTTTTGCCTGACTTCCTCTTTGTTGGGATGCATTGCTCCTGAGCTTGGAGGAGGTGATCCTTGAATATTAACCAGCTTTCCTGGGCCCCTCTTCCCTCCAGGGCTTTATCCCACAGTACTCTACGAAGCAGATCCCTGAAGAGGCCAAAGTCTGCTCTCCTGAAGTCCAGGGTAGCGAGCTTGCTGTGCGCCCTTCTCACTGCCCTAAGGATCTTGAACTCCACCATTTCATGGTCATTGCAGCCAAGGCTGCCCTTGAGCTTCACATTCCCCACCAGCCCCTCCTTGTTGGCAGAACAAGGTCCAGCATAGCACCTCTCCTCGTTGGCTCCTCCATCACTTGGAGGTTTTCATCAACACATTCCAGGAACTTCCTGGATTGCTGATGCCCTGCTGTGTTGTCCCTCCAATGGATATTGGGGTGGTTGAGGTCTCCCATAAGGACCAGACCTTGTTAATGTGAGGCTGCTCCTATGTGTCTATAGAGAGCTTCATCCCCTTGGTCTTCCTGGTCAGGTGGCCTGTAGCAGACCCCCACTATAATGTCACTTGTCCCTGCCCTCCCTTTAATCCTGACCCATAAGGTCTCGGTCAGCTCCTCATCCATCCCCAGGCAGATCTCCACATACTCCAGCTGGTCATTGACATAAAGGGTGACACCCCATCCTCGTCTCCCCTGCCTGTCGTTCCTAAAGACCCTGTATCCTTCTATTCCAACACTCCACTCATAGGAGCCATCCCACCACATCTCCATGATGCAAGCATGTGCATGCCTCTAACTCCGCTTGTTTGTTCCCCATGCTACATGTGTTTGCATAGAGGCGTTTAAGTTGGGCCCCCAATGAAGCTGACTCACTGGCTGAAATTTCTTTGTGCCACTCTTCAGGTGCTCTCCTGCTGACCTGTGATCCTTCTCCAGGTTCCTGGCATCTATTGCTTGCACTGGCATCAAACTGGTAGGAGCAGGATGGATTGAGGTTCCCTTCCCCGCAGAACTTTAGTTTAAACCTCTCTTCACCAGCTTGGCAAGCCTATGACCGAAGCCGCTCTTCCCCTTCTCTGACAGATATGCCCCATCAGCCCCCAGTGGACCAGGTTTCTCAAAGCAAGTCCCATAGTCTAAGTAGCCAAACCCCTGGCTGTGGCACCAGTCCCACAACAATTTGTTGATTCGCCAGATTCGACTGGCCATTTCAAACCCCTTCCCTTTGACTGGGAGGACTGATGAAAAAACTACCTGTGCTCCAGAGTCCCTTACTGCTAATCCCAGGGCTCTGTAATCCTTCTTCATACTCCTCAGACTGCTCCTGGCTGCATCACTGGTGCCCACATGAAACAATAGTTGCAGATAATAGCCGGTGGATTGTACGAGGCTTGGTAGTTTCTCAGTGACATCCCTGATACAAGCCCCCAGTAAGCAGCACACCTCTCTAGAGAGTGCGTCAGGTTGGCAAATGGGTGCCTCCGTACCTCTCAGAAGAGAGTTGCCCACTAGTATCACCTGTCACCTCTTCTCAGTTGCACTTGTTGTTGTATGGGGAGCAGATTGGGTTGCCTTACTCAGCTCCAGTGCCTCTCCTGATGTGACAGGTAAAAAAATAGTATTTTTTGTATTATTCCTGCAGCACAAACGTTTTTGAATGCATTGAGTGGAAATAAGTAAATTTTTATTTTAAGAAAACAACAGCAAAGTGTACAGTGCAAACATGTTATGGACTGTATGTTCCAACACACATAGTGGCTGATGACTGTAGTGGCAGGTCTAACTCTAAGATGCACATAGGCTATTACTTCTTAGCAAAAAATGGGTAAAATAAACACAGGTATGTCAGAAGTCATTCTCACAGCAAAATACAGGTAAGCTTTTCCATCTCAGCAGAGGAAACACCTGTGTGGGATCAGTTGCTCTGGCATCCTCACGGAGTTGCCCACCTTCCAGCTGGTAATTTCAGGGGACCAGAGCACAGTTACTCCAGGGAAGCCTCTCTGCTCACCACAGGCAAGCCACCACAGACTCTTTCTAACCTGTTTCTTTTATAACACAGGGAAGATTTCTTAGTGTCCCCATCCCAAAAATTCATCCATACTGTTCATGCTTTAGACAGAGATTCACTTTTCTATATGAATCCTGAATGAGTATATTTCCTCATTGCCACCAACCCCACAGCTACACTTTCCATGTCTGTAGAAAAATGCCAACTTTAATTAGAAAAAAAATGCATTTGTCAGTTTCCAACTACCATTTCAAAGTTGTCTTAGGATGCACCAGTCCTGCATACTGATTTTTTTAATTAACTGCATATTAATACATCTGCCTGGGTAACTGGAAGCCTAGCTACAACTACAATCTATGGTGAATAAGACCTAAAAACCCAGACCTGGCTGAATAGAAACAAAATGCTGGCTGTGAGCCAAATGCTGTTCTCCCCCATCACTGTGTGTCATTTGGGTACTGCTGATCTTTTGCTTCCTTTTTCTATTTAATCAGCCTTGGTGCCTCCCTCTGTCTGCCTGACTTCACTGCTGTCTTGCCCTTCTGTCCTGGTTTCAGCTGGGATAGAGTAAATTGTCTTCCTAGTAGCTGGTACAGTGCTATGTTTTGAGTTCAGTATGAGAAGAATGTTGATAACGCTGATGTTTTCAGTTGTTGCTAAGTACTGTTTGGTCTAAAGTCAAGGATTTTCCAGCTTCTCATGCCCAGCCAGTGTGGCAGAAAGCTGGCACAGGAAGTTGGCACAGGACAGAGCCAGGGCAGCTGACCCAAACTGGCCAATAGGGTATTCCATACCATGGGACGTCACATCTAGTATAGGAACTGGGGGGAGTGGGGGCGGAGGATCGCGCTCGGGGACTAACTGGGTGTTGATTGGCAGGTGGTGAGCAATTGCACTGCGCATCATTTGTACATTCCAATCCTTTTATTATTGCTGTTGTCATTTTATTAGTGCTGTCATTATTAGTTTCTTCTTTTCTGTTCTATTAAACCATTCTTATCTCAACCCACAAGTTTTACTTCTTTTCCCAATTTTCTCCCCCATCCCACTGGGTGGGGGGAGGAGTGAGTGAGCGGCTGCGTGGTGCTTAGTTGCTGGCTGGGGTTAAACCACAACACCTTCATTCCAGAGCCTGTTTTGCACATGAGCTTTGTAGCTGCTTGACCTTCAGTCTTGCATCTGACCACAGCTCCTGCACAAGTTCTTGGAAAAGTGCAAGTTTCTCCACTTCCTTACCATGACTCACCCTGATTTATCTAGTGGCTTCTGGAGATTGTCTTGTCCTAGCATGCCTCTTGTCATTGGCCACATCTGCCCATACCTAAATAAATATTGTCCTGCAACAGGAAGCAGCTAATGGTGTTACATCTCCCATGCTGAAAATTAAATTTTGAAAATGCTGTAGTGAGTGTTTTCACTTGTTCCTTTTTCTTACATAAACTTTCAGCTCAACATAGCTAAAGGAGTCAGCTTCTGGAGCACCAGATACAATGTGGAGTGAAATGTGAGTATAGACAGGCAAGGGAATTGTCTGAACAAACAGGTTTTTTAACACACCTCCATAGTCTTCAAGGCAAAGTGGGAGTTGAGATGCCTTTCCTCACCATGAAAGTCCTAAAACAGTAGTAGAAACAGACCCCTTGTCACTGCACCAGCTTTATTACCCTTCACTGGCTCTTCTACTCTTTCAGACATTTTTGGTTGGAAAGAGACTAACAGAGAAAGAAAAGAAATGAACAGAGGATGGTAGTTCTGGCACCAACTGAGCAAGCAGGCTTTCACTGTGCTATGAGCACAGACATCTTTTGCAGGGTCTCTAGAATGGAATTAGCTTCTGAGAATTTTCTGAAGGTATCCTTGTATCTCACATAATCGATCCTCTCATTTTACCTCCCTCCTGCTCTCCCTCACTCAGTTGCACAGATCCCTGTCCATTAAGCAGTGGATTCTTGAAGCAGAGGGCTGGCTGGTGTGATCAAGTACAGTAAAGATACCTGTTGCAGCTTTTCATTACACTGAGTGTAACAGACCGGAGCCTGATGAATTTGGTCTTCACTGAGTACACAAATCTCTCTTCAAAAGAGCACAGCAAGTCCATGCCAGAACAATTTCTGGGATCAGAATTACATTTACCCACCATGAACCAGATTTGCTTGACTAATGAGATAAACAGCTAGAGCAAGGGTTAGGCTGAATTCTTCTTTCTTCTTTGGAATAGATAAGAGTTAGCTGTCTTGTAACTGCTCCAGGCACTCTGGCAGATCGAAGGCTCATAAACCCAAAGAAGTCCTATGATTTATTAGCAGAGTCTAAATAAGACAATTTAGTGATGAGAATAGAGTGAATGCTGCGAAGTAAAAGTCTTCCTTTTCTGCTCATCTTGTGTAATGTGAGTGTATGTATGTGAAGAGGAAGAAAAAATTCACACTGTCTGGCTAACCGATGTGTCATTGTTGATATCCCCAGAGAAAGAATTTTGCTAGCCTGGGTGTGTCAGCAGTAAGGAAATAAAATATGGATTTGGTATTGTGGTTACTACAAAGACAGTTCTTTATTATCAGAAGCCAGCCTCCCAAATATCCACCATTTGAACTGGTACCTCCTCCTTTTTCACAAACCAGACCTCCTTCTGTTCTTCAGCACTCTGGTTTGTGATTTCTTTGGACATCACAGGGTATATATATTTTGGGAACTGTTTTGGAGGATGATTTCCCCAGCATTTTGCAGCATATGGGCTGGCTCAGAATTGGCATCTTGAAGTTCCAAAAGATAGGCAGAAGATAGGGTATACGTGGAGGAGGTAGAAAGGGAGTAGATGGGCATGGGACAAAAGAAAAGAAACTGAAAGAATTTTTTAAGTAATTAACTATACCTGTAGCCTCAGTCAGCCCTTGGTGGCTCACTCTCCTAGTAAGGCAAATATATCTTTTCATTCTATTGAGTCTAGGTAATTATGTACTTCTGCTTCACTGTCTGTCTTAATTTATTCCCAACCATTTCTTTTGAGATGGAACTTTCCACAGTTGAATGGCTTATAATTTAAAATTTTCACTCTGGTTCCATTCAAAACCTCATCAGCTCATCTTTGATTGCCCCAAAGACTCAATTCATCCTTTAGCACAGGGCCAATGCAAACTTTTTAAGCAAAGTAACTGAAAAAAAAATTTAAATTAATTTGTCTAAAACTGCTTTTTCATTCTTATGCTCCAGAGAAACTTCTGCAGATGATGCTACATTATCATGTGTTATCATGTCTCTAAATACTGTCTAAAAAGTTAGTTTTAAAAAGTAAATGTCAGCCATTCTATTCTTAGAAGCTAAAAGGTACCCAAACAATTGGGCCAATGTGTTTGTATGTGTTAGTCTAAAATGGGTTAATCTTTAAAAAATGAAGCTATTTCTTATCCTATGGCCACACATTCTCTTCACCCACTCAAAACCAAAAAGAACCAGTAAGCAGGAAAAAACAGGCATTCTTCAACTGATGAAATGGGACAAGGGGCCGCATTATAAATAAAAGGCATCAATACAGTTGTGTTGCTGTCATCTGGCCTTCCTCATGGGCTACTTTCAGCCTTTATTTCGGTAATTTATTATCAGTATAAATCTCTTTTCTTACAATTGGGATGGGGAGCTGTGCCCTTTTATTTATAGTAAAGACTGTTTTCTTAATCATGGTGTTAAAAATAGCTTCATGAATGGACAGGAGTACAGAATATAACACAGTGCAGTCTGGGTTAGGGTCATCAACAGATTATCTCTAGATTATCTGGATTATGTGATTACCCCTGTGAAATGTAGGTGTGTTACAAATTAAAAACTAATCAGATTTTACAAAAACTATTATTGAGTCAAGATAACAACTGTTGGCCTACATGTATTTAAGTCATAATGCATTTTAGTGTGGATTTCATCATTAATACAGTGAAGTGCAAAAAGATGAGTAAAATCAAATTCTTAAACTAATTTTAAAAGATCTTGCACTGACTGTACCAAATAGTCTTGGTGTAGGGGTTTTGCTGTTGTTACCCTGTCCACTCCCAAATGAATTTCAAATATGTCTTTATCTTGACCATTTTCCCCTC
Organism: Aquila chrysaetos chrysaetos; assembly: GCF_900496995.4. Classification (NCBI taxonomy): domain Eukaryota; kingdom Metazoa; phylum Chordata; class Aves; order Accipitriformes; family Accipitridae; genus Aquila; species Aquila chrysaetos. Next base: position 59,214,774 of record NC_044030.1, read on the forward strand.
CTCCAACATTCTTCCAACAGCTTTAACAAAGCCAACTTCATTTTCACTTGGCACGTTGGAGCCTTGATTCTTCCTGGAATATAGTGCAGAGAAAGGCCCATGCATTTCCCTAGCTATACGAAATTCAGTGCAATGAGTCAAAACTGTAGCAAAGGGAAAGAACTCCTCTGGATTTCCTCTCACGAACAAAAATGCCCCTTCCACAAGATCTCATGCTCTGACCGGAGGAAACAAGACCATTCCAAGGGATTCTCTGAGTAAGCCTGACACATAAAATAGCCCTACTCACCAGCAGCCAACTGCAAAATGCTCTGATCCCTCTACATTTCTTGCGAAGAAATAACTTTATGAACATGTGTTGAAGACACAGTCCTGCACTGTGCACATATCTTAAAATCTATACACAAAGACATTGAATTCCCTCCTGCTGCTATCATATAACAGAAGTTACCCTTTGACTGGGAGACTGGAAAATAAATCAAAACACACATTCAAAATTAAGTCTGAAATTTGCTTGCACTCTTCACCAGGAACACGGTCCAAATTATGATGGCATTGCTAATATCACTTCTTTGAAAAGGATATGCACGGGAAAATGTAAACACAGAGATGGCTACTGCTGCTCTGAATGCACACTGTGGGACCCTGGCCCACTAAAGGAACTAAATTAAAGTGCTGATTTAGAAATGAAGGGTCAAATTTAGTTCAGTCAAATTCACAGTACAACAAGTATGAAATCAATCACTCAGAAAAGAAAGTTGAATGAGATGCAAAGTATATGAAAATAATATCTTTCTGTTCTTAATCATTAAATACTCCATGTGAAAGGAACTGTATTTCTCCTGCCCAAATAATGGCTGCCCATAATCTGTAGGTTAGCAAGGTTAGTACAGAAACACACTAATGGATCCTGATAGAGACAATTTGAAAGCTCTTCCATGCACGCCTAATAACTCCTGGCTATTTGTAACTTACCTGTGTGTGATTTAGGATTTAATTATTTGTAATGCAATCTAATTACCATTTACATATCTGCCATTCACTATTCTCTCTATCATTTGTTTTAATTAGCATGCTACCTATATTTTTGGCAAAATAACTTTCACATCCTCAGATGTAATGATTAGGAAGTACTCTGTCAAAGATGACAGCTGTCAAAGCAACCTCAGAAGTCCTGGGAGAGACCAAGAGGGCCACAGATGGTTCAGGATGGATTTGTTCCTGTAACAGCCTGGTAACAGTGGTCATGAAATTCTGAATTATTTGTCCATTATTATGTCCAGTCCTGAAAACCTCAATATTTTTTGACTCATGGCTTTGCAAAAAGCAGGGTGCAATTTCCTATTTATTTAAGCTTGGAAGTCTTCTGTAGACTTTAACGAGTTAGGAGCCTTCGATGTGCAGTGTCATAAGCTACCTTGAGATGTTCTAGTATATACAACCAGCTGTTAGGCACTCCTATGGAATTTAAGAATGCCAGCACATTAGTGGATATATACAGAATCTTTCATGCTTGCCTCTTTGCACATAAAGTCTAAGGGCCTGGCCTTTATTGGCATATTTTTTATGTTTCAGCTTTTACAGGGAGAAAGGCAGTCATATATTTCACCGTTATGAAATATTAATAACTGGAAATACAACATCATTGTCATATAAAAATTTCTATAAACTCTTTGTTGCTTTCATGATTAGTTTTTTTATTAAAAGGAAAAATATTGGTAGGCTTCCTCTGTGATACTTTAATTGCAACTGTGGATAGGATTACTGATACCATTTCATGGCACAAGCATATATGTCTACAGGATTTATTACTCAGTTCATGTCTGCTCTTTTATGGATTTCATCCAAGAGATGCTTGAACACCGAGCTCTTGAAATGTCTCCCTTGTGGTAGTTCAACTGGACTGAGCTGCATCAGCAAATAGCATTGATACTCACGAAGGCAGCAACTGTTACATTCCAGCATAGTTTGATCGAGTGCAGAAATTTCATAGACGTATTCTGCTGTAACCCTTTTCTATCCATTACTTGATGCAAGACAGGTCTAAAACTCATTTTAATGGGGTTTAAAAGACTCTGGTATTCCTCTGAATTTTTATCTTGCAAATACGATAAATACCAGCAGAGCTATGGTCCATCACGTGAAGAAAAATCTACACACATAGTGGTTTGGTTGTTTTTTTAAGTCATGCTTAACCACTTACAGAAAAATAGTTAAAGAAATTAATCTTAATTATCGAAATATTTTTAAAGATACTTCAAAATACGTAAAATCAAAGATCATTTCTAGAAGGTGAGGCATAGGATCTCTAGACAGCTAGCATCTATGCCTGCATATTCAGTTTCAATGATAAACTGTGGAAATCAAGTAACATTCAGTAAGCCTGCTGCATCCATAAAGGTACTTGTGAGTAAAAATTTGGCTGTGGAATCATGGAAACATCATTAAATACTTGGCTCTGAGCTTTACATTGGTATGTCAATATGCAGTGAATAAAAAGCAGGTTAAAGGAAGAGGCCAGTATAGTGCTGGTTCACTAATCAGCCATTGGCCTCTTACCAGAAACAGCACTCAAATCTTATTAAACTGCTCTTTATCTAAGTGGGGGAAGAATGTACATCACCTGCCTTCATTGAAGGACAAATGGCATACAAGTGTTAAGGCTCTTACTGCTCTCAGTGATGAAGGGGAAGAACAAAAAGGTAAACACAAATAGCATCTGCCAGGTGTTATATTGTGGTTGTTAAATAATGGACAACACTGGAACAAGAAAAGACAATGGCTGAAACCTGGTGACAGATAAGAATGAAGAGTCCTCAATTTTGTGGTTATAAAGCACAGGTCTCAGAACTGATAGATTAAAGTGAGGTTGGCAGCTGTCCCAAAGACTTCCTGGATGATGCTGTCAAGTCACCTAGGCATCCATTTTCAAAATTCTTAATTTAGATAAGCTTGAAAGAAATGGGAGATAGAAATTATCAGCAGGTCAGAATATCTTGTTCTAATTCTCTCAAATAAGGCCCCCAATACAGGTAGACTCTAATTCATTAAAGGTTAATGGACATCAAGTAAAATCTCTATTGCTTGAGGTTCCCCACCTGCAAAATGGATGCAGATTCAGGTTAACAAACACAAGTCAAAAAATATTACTGGGACTGTCTTCACTGTCTCTTACTGCAGCATCATTGTACTCGATGTGTATAATTTCAATTTATATTGCCTGCCTTCCTTAGAAATATTTATCGAAACCCCAAACAGTTTTTGGTGGTCATCCTTCCCTTGTAACCTCTCCTCCCTCACTGTGGAAACTAATGGATGAAATGCACAGAGAACTGATGCTCCTTTTGGTCCACTATGACTCTGTAACCTCTTCACTTTCTGTGCCAGCTTGTCCTAATTGGGGACAGGCAGTCCTAACTGATAGAATTGCAACTAAAAGAACAACTTGCATTTGTAAAACTCACCCAGAGGAGTGAGAATATGCAAGACTGTGCCCTTAAAAGTCCACTACCCATATGAACATCCAAGAGGATGTTACTCCACTTCTGTTTTCTTCAACACCCTTCCATGATCAATGTAACATGTTCTACCATGGCACAAATTTCCAAAGGACTGTATGAACATCAAGGCATCATTACAATGTGCATGTCAATAATAATTCATTCATGGATTCTGTTCTGGGAAATTATTGGTTGTGCTAAACTACAAAACTGGTGCACTAGAGGTGGGCTATTATTTGGAAATTATCTCAAATTATGTATTTCAGGTTAAATAATGAAGTAGATCCTGTTATGGTTGATTTTAGAAAAATCACTGCCATAACATTGCTGCTGAGAAAAGCACAGCAATAGCAAAAGGTATGTTTTAAATGTTGAAAGACAGTTAATTTTCTACAAACAAGTCCCTAAGAAAAACAATGCAAGAAAACAATTTATTATGTAGAGCCCTTGCTGCAAAGAAGGCTAATCATATCCTGGGCTGCATTAGAAGGAGTATTGCCAGCAGGCCAAGGGAGGTGATCCTTCTCCTCTCCTCAGGACTGGTGAGGCCACACCTGGAGTGCTGTATACAGTTCTGGGCTATGTCCAGTGCAAGAGGGACATGAACATACTGGAAAGAGACCAGTGAAGGGCCACAAAGATGATGAAGGGACTGGAGCACCTCTCACATGAGAAAAGGCTGAGAGAGCTGGGACTGTTCAGCCTGGAGAAGACATTGCTCGGGGGGGATCTCATCAATGTATATAAATACCTGAAGGGAGGCTACATAGGAGACAGAGACAGGCTCTTTCCAGTGGTGTCCAGTGACAGGACCAGAGGCAGAAACACAGGAGGTTCCTCCTGAATGTAAGGAAACACTTCTTTTACCACTAGTGTGACTGAGCACTGGCACAGGTTGCCTAGAGAGGTGGTGGAGTCTCCGTCCTTGGAGATATTCAAAAGCTGTCTGGATGAGCAGGAGGGTTGGACCAGATGACCTCCAGAGGTCCCTGCCAACCTCAGCCATTCTGCGTACGCTATACATTATGGTTTGAAAAATATCTCCAAAAGAAAATAAAGCCATTTCTGAAGTTTATATGGAATATAATATTTTGTTATGTATTCAGAAATGAGATTTTTCTCACCTAGAACTGCCGTATGTTTCTTTCCTTGACAGCAAAAGATCTGTCCATGAGTTCTAAAATTCAGCATACCAAAGGAATGAACAAAACAAATATTAAATTGACTTATTGTACCTAAACACATTTTCTGGTTCATAATAAATTATATTTCTAATTTATATGTTGGGGTTTTTTATTTTTCAGAAGGGATATAGCACTGTGACAAACATGGTAAATCAGTCTTGAAGAATTTAATCTATAAAGAAATCATTAGCATAGCTTTTAAAGAAACACTTCTCCAACTGGGCAGTAATATAAATCTTTTGTGGGAAGAGACTGCAGTAATTATTTCTTTTTTAATTGCTAGGGAAGTGAAGATATTTGATGAATATAAATGTTATTAAAGATAACAGGCAGAAAGAATGCTCATCTCCCTGTGCAGAGCTGGGAAACAAATAGGTTCACTTGTACACAATATTTCTTACGTAATAGGTATGCTGGCTGTTAGGCTGTTACTAGCTGCTGTCTAGGGAAATGATTTCCAGACCAAAACTACTGATGATCCATGTGGTCATGATAATTGGTCATAGACATATAGGGAGCAATATAAACCAGCAAAACCCAAAATGTGGTATTTAAAAATTTAATGTTAAACTGTGCAAAGAAAGGCTGCAAGAAAATGTGATGGTTGGCAGAAATCCATCAGTTCAAGCCTGTGGGAAAGAGTTTGCAGTATTGCCAGGAAATTGGTACAGAATCTAAGGTCTGCAAAATTATTACAAGCTCCAACTTAATCTGATGTTCCTTTATGACAAAAGGAGCTATATGTAAACTAAATACATAATCTGAATATGACACAGCATGGGGCACTTAAAGAATTTCTCCATGCAGAAACTCTTGGGACTGGACACTACCTGTTAAGAACTTAAAGAAGAGAAATAGGTTTTCACAGCCTTGAAAGAATTCAAACTAGAAATTTTGGTGTCTAAGTTTTTCATGCTTATACTAATTTTTTAACAGAAAAAATCCAGAACTATAAAATTTTGCCCACTGTGACTGTTTTTCCTTTTAACAACTAACACTAGAAAATACCACTGGATGAAGATCATGGGAGCCTTTTATTGTAGGCCAATGAAAGAGAGCCACAGACTCTGTATAAAAATAGATTAAGCATATAGACTTCCTCTTTGTAAATGAAAACATTATCTAATAACACAGTGCTGCTAAGACTGAAAGATATAAACAGCTGACGTTCAACCCTTATGGGGCACATTCCTTTTCTCAGCTCCCACATCTTCAAGGGAAGCGTGCCTGGTGCGGTACGAAGTACCTCTCTGAGAGCCTCTGTGCACCCTCCTGGAAGTATCCTTTCCAATGCACAGGCTTGCAGAGGCAGAAGGGAGAGGACCACAGCTACCATATCCTCCCCACTCCTCCACTTCTGAGATGGAGGTGAGAACTAACAATATTCCATGCCCAAAGATATACAAAAGGAATAAAACGACATTGTGTAGTCTCCACACCTCCTTTTATATCTTCAAGAAGATCAGACACAATTGGTCACAAATGGTGAAATTACTATTGCTTTCAAACTGCAACACTGAGTGTAAGAAAGGTTGTGCAATAAACGCATTCAGTAATCTCCAGGATGATTCTGGCCAGCAGTCAGAATACCTCCACGGATCATGAAAAGATACATGCCAAAGCAAGAACTCTGCTGCCATTCAACCAAATTTAATGCCCCGAATACTGTAAATCAACTTAGCTCAGTTAATGACTGTTTAGAACTGTGAGATTTTTTCAGGCTTATCTCTGATATTTTATAGGGGGATATTTTTCCCAGGAAAGGTCAGTTAATGTCCTTCTAAACATGTTTCCTTAGCAAAAATGTTTACAACTTGTGCTGGAACACCTTCCAGTGATGTTTGTCCTTTGATAAATTTCCAATATCTAAGTAAACACAAGTCCAATTACTTATTCTTTCTTTTGGGGGGTTAGGGAGAGAGAGTAATGTCTTCTCTTATGCCTAACATGTTCATCATTCTATCTTTTTTTTTTTTTAAATAGGTTTTGAATTAATTGTTTCAACAGACATTTTTATTGGGGAGAAAAAAGAGTGATGCTTTTTAAATTATGGTGATGATGCCTTGCTCAAGAGATGTTATTAGACTTTTAAAAGGTCATTGTCACAGCAGTACTGTAATCACATAGAGTTCCTTTCGAATCATTTTTCTAAGTTAAACATAAGCATTTTACTAAATATTTGATCTCATTATTATATCCAAGTGGATATTCCCATATTTAAAAAGTTGGTGCCCCTGAGAAATCCAGCTCCTTGGCCTATTGGTCTCCATTGGGCAGTGCATGAAATCCTAGCACCACATAAAATGTGGGAATGTTGCCAATGCTTTTGATGAAGCCAGAGTCAGTTAGGGACAATGTCATAATTTTATATTTACTATGAAACTTTCCTGGCTATCTAGACCTGGATATAACTTGGATATTGTAATATATTTTAAGCTGTAATTGTGAAACACATATGATTTCTTCTTTATATCTGTAAGCGTAACAAAAAAAATTTAAAACAGAAGAGAAAAGGAACCTAACCTTGTTTGTAATACTGAGATGTTTCATAATACAGTTCTTATACTTCATGCAATTTATACTTGTGTCATCATTTTGGCTTTTACTATTAAGTTATTTACAAATATGACTTGCTGGAATGCAAGCAATCAATTTCTCTATTTATATGTCATCATGGCTGAGCACTTTGGGACCATGTACCTTAATGGATCAGTAATAGTATTTCTTCTTAAGCATACAGTATAAGAGGGCACACAGAAATCATAGCTGTGTCAAAGCTAGCAGAAATCTAGCTGACCTGATTACAGATGGAATTTGATGTTTTTTCATTCACTAGATAAGGATTCATTGCCATCTCTTTGAGCAGAGTTGTGAGAAAGAAATAAAATTATTAGTTGGGCAAAATACTGCAATATGTATTTTTATCAGAACATTTTGGGGGCACATACAGGTGTGTCCTTGGGTCTCTCTTGTATCCAGACCCTTGAAACTACTCCTGATCCCTTTTTAAAGGATTTGGTAATCACTCTAGACCCCACAGACAGTGCATTCTTTGTGGGGGGGACTTCCAGCTATCACACAAACCAATAAGAACCTCTGCAATTTCTAGGCCAGCCATTCCCAAAGTCTGTTTAGCCAGACACTCTTTGAAGAATTCCACATTCTTCCAGAATTCCAGTATTCCACAGAGTGTTTGTTCAGCCTCCTATATCTGTCACCACCTCTCCATTGCCCTGCCAGCTGTAGTGCTGATGCTGGCAGGAGTCTCACGCAACCAGGCTCACGAGGCAGGCAGGACCCTGCAACACCATTGCAGCCAGGACCCTGCAACACCATTGCAGCCAGCTCTGCCTTGGTTCCCCAGCACACCGGTCCCAGGGGTGCCATGCAACACCCAGGCTGCCTCTTCAAGGCCAAGGCAGCTTCATCAGGTACACTCCACACCTCACCATTTGGAAAGTGGTGCTTTAGGATATAACAATTTATAAAAACTTAAATCAAGGAGCAACACAGTAAGTTACATAACACTTTATTCTAAGAAAGAACTAGGTAAATTACAGGGAGGAGGAGAAAGGTGGCAATCCTCCTTCTCTTCCCTTTATCTGAGTCCTTTTTATTCCCAACTCCACTGCTCACGTATCTTGGATATCTACCTGACATCCTCACTATCTTTTCCTCTCTTTCATAACCCTTCTCTTTCTTTTAGTACCTTGTCTTTCTCTAGTTCTTCCCACAATGTTTTTTTCATCTTTTTCAGGTTAGCCAATCTCTAAGCTCTCATAGTATTTCTTTTCTTTCAATCATCTGCTCTAGCACCACTGCCTGGGAGAAAACCCACATACAGACCTTCACAGTTGGTTAATGTAGCCACTGTCACTTTTCCACTCACAGGAAAGGACAGATGACATTCTCAGTGCAGCTCATTCAACTCCTTCAGATGATCTCCCAAGATATCTTCTGTCTATGAATTCCTGCTGTTTCCAGATGGACAATCAGTAGCTTTATGAAACAGGAATCAAACAGGATCCAGTGTTCTATTGAAAAAACCTGGTTGGCCAACCAAGAACAACAAAGAGATGACAGAAAAAGTTCATGAAGAATTTTCTGTTAAAAATAGTACCTGGACAGATGATGAATCTGTTTATTATGTCTGCAACTGTCCCCAGCCTTGGTTTACATGTTGATGGCCTGCTTCATATATTTTCCCTATTAATTTATTTAAAGTACCAGCTTTTAACTTTCTGACCTTCAGCCTGCCCTGTGAAACTATATCCTTAAAGCATATATTTCATTTGTTTTAGTTTAAACATAGTATAATCAATACACTTTTACCTTTACTACAGAACATTTATATTTTAAATTCCACTTAAAATGTACTTGGCATCCTGTGACTAATCTCAGAGAAATGGCTGGTGTAGATTGCTTCAGGCAATAACAGCTTTAGTTGCTACTGCTAAATTTATCTTCAGTTGTGAATCAAAACCTTTAGGAAGGCAGCTTATTCCTTTGTAGTGATACGAAATAGAAACTAACTTGAGATAGATCACAACAGCTAACACTAAACACCATCTTGCCTGTATGTAGTTGAAAAAATATTTTTAGCTTAGAAAAACGTGGATCAAATTCTCACAAGCAGTGACCCAACTATAAAAAGTTCATATGTCATTTCTGTTAACAGTGAGTTCTTTCAGTCCCCAGCTTAATAGAAATAGTTCATGAACTTCACTAAAAAGAAATACTCTTTGGATAGGCAAAATAGCAGTGATATTTTCATATTCTTCTGGACCAGGAACTAGTTAAGTTAGTAATTTTGCACATACTGAAGGTCAATGGAAAATTTTGACTAGGAAATTAATTAATCTTGTCTATGAAATTAATTAATTAATCTGTGATATTTCTGTCTGAGCAGCACAACCAGTTAATCATGTATTTCTCACAGTTAGTGACCGGGTCTTTGCCAAGTTACTCATCTTACTTCGTTCTCACATATAATGCTTCCAAAAGATGTAAACTGCATATTGTTGAACAAATCCTCCTGTATTTTACTAGAGTAATTAACTGTACACAACTATATATTTCAGTAACTACTTAAATCTTCCTTCCTTACTTCTGTCCATCAATCCATCCACCTATTTTATTCTTCTTATTGCCTTAAAAACAGTGTATTAATGCAAGCATTCACATTTGCACCTTGTTCTCCCTTTTTAGGACAGCAATCTTCTGTCAGATTTCTCATTTTTTTGCTAGGTTTCTTCATTTCAGTTATTTCTTGTCTAGGGAACACAATAACTGCTAGTACTCTGACAAATCCACCAACGTTAATCAAGAATAAACATCCCAGCTACTACATGATGGAGAATCACAATTTTGGTATTCCTCTGACTTTGATGGTCAATAAAACAGTAATATGAATATTTAAATGTGGTCCATGACCATCTAAGTTGACATCTCACTAATACAAATTGGACAGTAACAGCTCTTCCACCTGTTGTTCTGAAATTTGTAAACTCAGGCAAATATCACAACACCTTTACATTAATTTCAAGGTTTTATGCAATCATAACTTTACACTTACTTACAAATAGAAGACAAAAAATTGGAGCAATCACAGGACACGTTATCACCATCCATAGAATACCTCAGGTTGTTTCTTATTTCTCTGTTCAACAAACCAAAAATTCAGTTAAGTGATTCTTTCGTAAGCTAGAGAACAAATTTGCATGGGAACTGCACAGCTTTCCTTATGACTAAGAAAACTGCTCTTGCATCCAGATGACTTATCTCCGCTTCTTGATCCTGCCAAGGAAAATCAGATGCTTAAAAGGCAATTGATTAGGATAACAAATGATAGTGAAAATAATTAAATCTGCTCCTAAAAAAACAAAGATCTGCAATCACACAGGCAGAATTGTAGCCTCCAATCAAAAGAAAAATTCCACGTCTGTCTGTATAACGCACCATGTACTGCAAAGTAGAGATGATTAAGCTGGTTCCAAATAAACGTAGGAATTGTCTGCCACAGAGCTTTCTCAGGCAAACATTCTACTGAGAAAACAGGTAAATTAGCTCATGGTTTGCTATGTGCTGTCATGGCTAGGCTGTGTTTAGTACCCAGGTAACTCACCATCACAACAGAGTGCAGTGCCTGTATATGAACATGGAGACAAAGTTCATTTTTCAGTAACCCATTTCCTTCATGTGTTCTTGATAGAATATCAGCACCACCTGAAATGGACCACCAGGGAAGAACCTTCTTCTGTACAGAAGATGTCTTTGATGGACCTTTTCAGTTGATGTTGAGCATGTGTGGAAAGCAGAAACTATTTAATCATTGCGGTGGGTTAACCCTGGCTGGACGCCAGATGCCCACCAAAGCCGTTCTATCACTCCCTCCTCCACAGCTGGACAGGGGAGAGAAAATATAACAAAGGGCTCGTGGGTAGAGATAAGGACAGGGAGAGATCGCTCAACTAATTACTGTCACAGGCAAAACAGACTCAACTTGGGGAAAATTAACTTAATTTATTGCCAATCAACCAGAGTAGGGTAATGAGAAATAAAACAAAATCTCAAAACACCTTCCCTCCACCCCTCCCTTCTTTCCTTTCTTCCCAGGCACAGCTTCACTCCCGGATTCTCTACTTAACCCCCCCACAGCAACGCAGGGGGATGGGGATGGGGGTTACAAACAGTTCATCATACCTTGTCTCTGCCGCTTCATTCTCTTCAGGGGCAGGACTCATCACACTCTTCCCCTGCTCCAGCATGGGGTCCTTCCCACGGGAGACAGTCCTCCACGAACTTCTCCAACGTGGGTCCTTCCCACAGGCTGCAGTTCTTCACAAACTTCTCTGGCATGGGACCCTTCCACAGGCTGCAGTCCTTCAGGAGCACACTGCTCCAGTGTGGGTCCCCCACGGGGTCACAGGTCCTGTCAGAAAACCTGCTCTGTGGGCTCCTCTCTCCACAGATTCACAGGTCCTGCCAGGAGCCTGCTCCAGCGCGGGGTTCCCATGGGGTCGCAGCCTCCTTCAAGCACCCACCTGCTCTGGTGTGGGGTCCTCCACGGGCTGCAGGTGGATATCTGCTCCACCGTGGACCTCCCTGGGCTTCAGGGGGACAGCCTGCCTCACCGTGGTCTTCACCACGGGCTGCAGGGGAATCTCTGCTCCGGTGCCTCGATCACCTCCTCTCCCTCCTTATTCACTGACCTGGGTGTCTGCAGGGTTGTTTCTCTTACATGTTCTCACTCCTCTCTCTGGCTGCTGTTTCTGTGCCCGCTGCAACTTTTTTTCCCTTCTTAAATATGTTATCCCAGAGGCACTAACACTATCGCTGATGGGCTCGGCCTTGGCTGGCAGCAGGTCCGTCTTGGAGCCGGCTGGTATTGGCTCTGTCAGACACAGGGGAAGCTTCCAGCAGCTTCACAGAGAAGCCACCCCTGTAATGCCCCCACTACCAAAACCTTGCCACACAAACCCAATACAAATGTATTGTGCTACTGTCTTATCATTAGAGCAGAAAGGAAATATAACATGTAGTTTTATTGGCCTTGTTTATGTACAAACAGCCTGGTGCATCAAGTCTTAAGTTGTATTTCAATGGAGCCTAGCTAACTGAAAATGCATGGCTTGCTTATAATATTTCATTTTATTAAAACACAGAAATCTTAAGAAAGTTGTCATGAAGTTAATACACTGTACTTACCTTAAATCTGGTTAAAGTCAGGCAAAGGTAACTCTCGTCTTTCATTCTTCCATCCCTTGGTCTCTAGCCAGTGAAAGGACACACTGGACCTAGATTGTTTTAATTATGACAGCCACCAAAAAGGCTGTTCTGCAATTGGAGATTGTGAAGTACAACGGCAACATGGCCACACTGGCTTCTCTGTCACTTTTAGCAGGAATACTTGAGTAGTTAATTATGCCGCTTTTGTATCTTTCTTCTACTATGAACTGGTTTAAAATACCTACAGTAGCAACCAGGACATGCACAATAACTTGAGTATTTCTAGTTCTTCCCCATACCCAATAAACCCTCTGTGTTACCACAGGCTCCTTCCCACGTCTCTGGACCAACAGCAGGGCCAGAAACAGTATTATGAGTCTCATTTTAAATTATGTGTGTGGGACGGACTAGCCAGTATGTTGGTACTGATAAAGTGGCAGGATATCGAACAGGCAGAAACTACCCCTTTCTTCTACCCCTTCCAACATCTCCTCTTTAGTACAGTACCTCTCATCTACCTGGCTTCCTGCTGTTTGTCACAAGATTTGAACTTTGTTATCTTTTGGAGACTTCCACCTTTCAGTCAGATTTGACTGCAGCTGACCAACAGGTTGAAACTGTTAGGAAAAGAATAGCAGAGGGCTATGCATCCACACAGACATCAGAATCACACAGTATCGTGTCAGGAGGAAAGCAGGCCAGGATTCGACTGATACCATAAGAAATGCTGATAGGTATCTTTTGTGAATGAACTACAGAACCATGAAAGCTATGGTTCTCTGGATTCAAAGAAGCTGCTGTATTTTCAGTGTCTATTTAGATCTTCTATCTTTTTTTTTTGTGTGTGTGTGTGCATTAAATGTAAAGTTGAGAAAGTTAAATGCGCCCATTTTGTTTAGATAAATGTACATCTTGTAAATGTTTGCCACATATGACCATATAAAGCATACAGCTTATATGGTGCAAATATATTGTAAATGTATTTTTATTACTGTACTGTTTGACCTCTTTTTGACTGGAATATTTATTCTGTTTCTTTCTACATAAGGAAGTATTATTAAACAATTTTAACAATTTCTACCAGCAGCTTTTACTCTGACCTGTCAAGTTTCATGTTTTCAATATGAAGCTTAAGAATTTGGCTCATGTCCTTCTCCCCAGCCACAGCAACTGCAGCTAACACATTTGCAACCTAGCACTACAGCATCTTGCCTGCTGTAGCTGGGGCTGGCAAGTAGATCCCCAAAGCTGGAGGTAAGCTATAGGACTTATGTCTCTGTACTCATGAAGTCTGAACTGGAAGACATAGACCCATGTACCTACTTTAATGTTAGCTGAGAGGCTGGGTTTTACTGTGAGATTGTGGATATACAGTGACTGTTGCAACTATAAGCATTAAGCTATAAATCAGTGAAGTGTAACTAAATACAGCCTATAACTACAACAGAATCTGCTCTGAACATTATGCAGAAAATAATACTTGAGAAAAATAGCAGGTATTTAACTGGACTGTGTGGGTAGGGCTTCTCATAAGGGAAGCAACCTTTTGAATGTGCACATACAAATCTTTCAGCACAAGGAAATCTAGACATAGTACTGAAGTGTTAGTACTTGCAAGATCACAAGACAAGGTCCCATGAAAATCATCAAATTGGCATAAGCATTGGAATAATAGATGATGGACTTGTTATGGGTATAAACTTCTGGTGTTCAGGCCAGTTGCATTTTCAAGTTTTCCTCTGCAACAATGAGGATTAGAAAATGACCTTTAAAAGATATTATGTTTTTAAAAAGTGGAAGTAGTCTGGCACAATGCTAGAGCTGATGTAACGCAGCAACATTACTGTGCTGACTTAGACACGTGGCTGGGAAAGCAGCTCTCTATGGAAGACACTGTCAAGGGATTTTGGTTGTTGTGAAGTCATGGGGGGGGGGGGGGGGCAGAAGTATGTGCGTGCCTAAGAGGCAGACAGAGAGGGTCATCTGGATGAGGAAAGTGCCTGAGAGATGACCATGTGTCCCCATGAGCAGGAGATGCATATGGGGACCATAAACAAAATTACCAACTCTGAGTTTGTCTCGAGACTGTGCTTTTCTAAATGCTCTGTAATCTTTAGAAATTGGGTGAAAATGTTTAACTTTCATTGTTTAATAAAAAAGTACCTAGTGCTTGCAGTCAAGGTGATAGGATTGCAACACAAGTAGAGATTGCCACTGTAATTTGTTGGGGTACCCACAGCTGTAAATGAATGTGCAGTCTTGCCATGACAGCTGGCCACACAAGTCATAGAATCACAGAACCACAGAATGGTTTGGGTTGGAAGGGATCTTTAAACATCAGCTAGCCTACTGCCCCTGCCATGGGCAGGGATATCTTACACTAGATCTGGTTGCTCAAAGCTCTGTCCAACCTGACCTTGAACACTTGCAGTGATGGGTCACCCACAAATTCCCTGGGCAACGTGTTCCACCCTCACTGTAAAAAATTTCTTCCTTACATCCAATCTAAACCTATCTTCTTTCAGCCTAAAACCATTGCCCCTTGTTCTGTCACTACAGGCCCAGATAAAAGTCTGTCCCCATCTTTCTTATAAGCCTCTTTAAGTATTGAAAGGCCAAAATAAGGTCTACATGGAGCCTTCTGTTCTCCAGGCTGAACAACCCCAACTGTCTCAGCCTCCCTCCGTAGGAGAGGTGTTCCATCCTTCTGGTAATTTTTGTGGCCCTCCTCTGGACCCGGCCCAACAGGTCCATGTCTTTCCTGTGCTGAGGACCCCAGAGCTGGACACAGTACTCCAGGTGGGGTCTCACCAGAGCGGAGCAGAGGGGCAGAATCACCTCCATTGACCTGCCGACCACGCTTCTTTTGATGCAGCACCATATACAATTTGCTTTCTGGGATTCAAGCGCATGTTGCCAGCCCATGTCCAATTTTTCATCCACCAGTACTGCCAAGTCCTTCTCCCCAGTGCTGCTCTCAATCCATTCACTCCCCGAGAAGTCCAGGAAGACCTTGGCTATGCGCTTGTGTTGCCTACTTAGGATGAAATCCAGGGTACTGTACCTTTGCTACCTAACCCTTAGCCTCATTTTTATGATTTTTGACATGGATGTCAGCCACCTCCTGTGGACCCCCTTCAGCTCTCTGCTGCTGCTGGCGTGGAGGGCAATGGGGGGTGTGGGGAGAGGAGCTGGGCCTGGGGAGCGTGGCCTGGGGGGCCTGGCTGGATCCAGAGGGAAGGTTGCCTGTGAGGAGCCTGTTCGTGCCTGTGGGTCAGAGGGACAGGTACTGCTGAGGAGGGAAGAGAGCTCCCTAGGGGGGGGGCGGCTGCTGCCTGAGGGTCTGGTGGCCCTTCGCACTTGTGCCTCTTTGAGGGAGGTGGTGGTGGCGGGTCGGGAGAAAGGGTGCATCTGAGGAGGGCAAATGTATCCCCCCCCATCCCCAGGGCGATCACTGCTGGAGGCTGGGCCCGGGCACGAAGCCCGCCTGCGTGCCTCTGCAATGGGGAGCCGCGGGGGAGCACGGAGCCGGCGGGGAGAAGCGACCCTCTGCCTGCAAGCCCGGGACAGGCGGAGGGCGGGGACCGGGACTGAGAGGCAGGGTGGGGCCGGGCGGCCATTTCACTGCTGCCTCCATCACACCCGCGGCCACGGGCCCCAGGCCGTTGCCAGGGTGACCGGCCATTGGCGCCCCCGCCCTCCCCCCTTCGCCGAGCCCCGCCCCCCGGCCGCCCCTCGGCCAATCGGAGGGGCGGTGGCGGCGGAGCCAGGTTCCCTTTGTTCAGCCATTTCAGGGGCCGGAGCGGGCTCGGGCGCGGAGCTGCGGAGGGAGAGGACGGGCCGCTCCCTCGCCACTCCCCTGCCGCCGGGCTCTGGGATGGTGTGGGTAGGTGTCCGGGCTGCGAGGGGAGGGCTGGGACGTCCCATCCCCGGCAGCCGCGGCCCGCCCGCGAGCCGGGGGCCGGGCCGGGGAGGCAGCCGGCGCCGCGGGCCCGGCCGGTGTCAGGGGCCTCCGCGCCGCCGCTGGGAGGGGAAGCTGTGGGGGCCCCGCCGTGGGCTTCGTCTTCCCTTCCCGCCGTCGCCGCGGGCTCTGCTGCCTCGTGCCGGTGGATGGATGGATGGATGGATGGATGGATGGATGGATGGATGGATGGAGGGCGGGACGGGGGGCGGTGGCAGCCTGAGGGGCGGCCGGGGCCTGAGGGCCCGCGGCCTGAGGGTCGGGCACACACACCCCCTCCACGCCCCCCGGCTTCTCCCGGTGCTACGGCTGGTGCCGTCTCCGCAGCCGGGCCGCAAACTCTGTCATTGCAGCGACCCGGAAAGTGGAAGTCGCCTCGGGATATAGGAACGTGGCCATTTTCCTGCCTTGTTTTCTGGCGTGCATGGGGTCCCTGCTGTACAGATTTGGCTAGGTGGGATTTGAAATTTTTTTTTTCCCGACGAGATATTGAAGAGGAGAGAAATCTCGTGTCTGTCTTCTACGTTTGTTTGCTTAGGGAGGTTGTTAATTTAGGCGCTCAGTGGAAGTACCCAGTGGAACTTGTAAAGCTTTTGTGGACTGACTGTACAAAGGGCAGGGCCGCTTTTTGGTTTGGTATAAATGGCTTGATAAGTCTGCGAGATATTTATCTCCTTGCTGTGAAGGTAGTAATTCCTCTCACTTGAATTTCTGCTCAGGACATGAGAGATCCTCCTACTGTGAGGATTGTTCTGCGATGTGTTTTGGCCACCACAGCTTTGTAACTTGTTTGCTTGGCCTTCTTGCATGTTTAAGTAGTCCTTAATGTGGTATTTGAATACTTCACAGATGTTGTTCAATCCTTACAACACTCATTGAACAAAAAGTTGACTTGTGTCCCTTCTGTACATGAGTAATTGAACAGAAAAAATAATCACATGCCCAAGATGAAAAGGAGCCTTTGGTAGAATTGGAGACTGAGCCCATATTACTAATACAGAGCCTCAGCTATGTTTAAAAATGACAGTACATGGTCTGTTTCTAAAAGTCCTTATGCTGCATCTGCTGTGTGAACTGTAGTTATTTTTGAGTTATGTGTGGGAGGATGGAGGAAAGGTGCCTACAATTGGGAAGAATAGTTTCTATAAAATCAGAATTCCTTTAGAATGCATTTCTTCAAAATCTAGCTAGCTTGTACTCAAAGCAGTGTAATACAAAAGGATAATTATGATCCTGCAAAAACAGGGTTGAAAAAGCAGTTTATTGTCTGTCTCTAAAGGAGTAAAGCTCTGGTTAGAATTAATATTGACTAAGGACCATGTTTACCATTGGATACAGGCAGTGACACACATTTCAGTGACTTCAGAAATTGATACAGATGTAAGCACAGCTGCTAAATTGAGCTAAGCATGCCTTGTGACAGGGAAGTGAAAACAACATTAATGATGTGTTTATGGATGTAGGCTTTAATTGGATTATCTCATGTACTTTTCTATTATATTTATTTAGAACCCAGTTTAGGAGCTCTTGTATGTGGATATTCAAAAGAATGCAGATATGTGTGCTTAAAATTAAGTTCATGGTGGCAACCCCGGGGATGGAACTACCTTAGAATCAGGTGATAGGTTTGCACAGAGCTGTCCAGCAGACTGGCAGGGCTGGAGTAGAGTATAATTCAGTTAAGTTTCCTTCCTGTTCCTGCTTCAGGCACACCAAGATGCTTTGGCTACAAAGGAGGGTGGCAGAAGGCCAAGTATAATAATCCTCCTTCATCAAAGCTGATATTCGGAATCTGTACAGTTTGAAGATTGGGGCTGAAATCAAGACTGAGATTTTATCTTTGAAATTTCTCATTGGTAAAGATCTCCTTCTGTAGACCCAGTGGTGTTGTCACTGTCATAAAAAAATTTGTACCACAGGTTTGTGAAATTGGTACGCACTGATCAATGCATTATTGTCAATGAAGTTGTGCCAGTGACATGCAACAGGGAGAGGATTTTTGCTTTGCTTTGCTTTTGAAAGGGTAGGACTGGTTTTCCATTATTTTCATGCCTTAATTATGTTGCAACTTTGATTAGTTTTGACTACAGAAGTTAATTTTACCAGTTAATTCAGTTCCAGATTCTATGAACGTTTAAATACATGTAACAGTAGTATGTTTTGATCACCAGTTCCATTTCTTTTCACTGTTTTACAGTATTGATTTGGATAGTTTGGGTAGGTTTTCTACATATATTGATAGATTTCAGATATATATAATAAAATATTTATTATATGTATTATGCATATATTAATATATTATTATATATTTATATACGTTATGTATGAAAAGATATTCTCATAGGTATAGTATGCAATTCTGAAATTTTATTTTTTTAAATCTCTCATTGTTCAATATATACTTGTGTAGACCCAGTGTTCTTGGGTTTATGTATGTGATCTATCATACATATGATAAAAGTGTACTTAGTAACCTGTTCATGTACGTACACATGGATGCTATGGAATATGGCATCTTTTAAGGATATATTATGAAATAAAGTTCCAAAAGTCGCTTTTAGCCTCTAGAAGGTTTTCCTTTCCAAACCAGACTCCAGAGTGAAATTTAAACAATTTAAAAAATTCTGTTAATTTCTTGTGTACTGAATGCTTTCAAAATTTTGAGCTTGTGTATATATATGTGTGTATGTATATGTGATTCAGATCTGAAATAAGGCATAAAATAAATAAAATAAAATTCATGTTTAAAGAAAACTTTTGGTTTTTAAACATTGAGTATAGAATAGAAAGTTACTCTTAAATTATTCTCCTATTAAGTAATTTAATTTTGTAGACCATTTTCTACAAGCCATTGTCGGTTACCCTGAAATGTTCAAAATGTGCTGCTTATGACGAGCCTGCCATTAAGTGCATTAATTTAAATAATAGATCAATGCTAAATATAAAAGCAGAGGGAAATGCAAGACAGAATGTTTTTGGCAGAGAATAGAAAATAGATAGTAGGTACAAGGATGCAAGAAAACTATTGCTGTATTAGAACCCAAAAAGGACACACTTGCAGAAATGATGGTGAGGTAGCACAGACCAGGGGTTTCCAAACCTAGTTAGCGGGAATATGATCATCATCAGTAACTTCTGGCATCCATGGTCACATGCTTTTCTAACCATGCAAAACTGGAGCCTCATCTATGGCTCTTCTCCCAGCTTTCCTACTGCATGTTCCTGTCTTCCAAGCTAGGATTGCAGTCCAGTGCTCACACTTAACCTTCCCTATCCATTCATGCACCCACAGAAGTTTACTCTAATTTCAGACTTCAGCCACATCCATTCTGCTGCACACACCCAAATCATGGACCTTCACTTCCAGCAAAGACAAAGCGGAACCTTGGCTTCCCCGTGTGCATGCTATCTCCCTAATCCTGTTCTTGCTACTTCACCATGTCTTGGTCTTCTTCCTGTGTCATGAACCAGAAGCGCAGGTCTGCCTTGGGGCAGCAGCACTGTTCATTATTGTTGAATGCAGGTGGTGGCTGCAGTAGTTCCTAACTGTGTTTACACAGGTTTTACAGGACCGAGGAGGCAATTACTCTGCTGCCTGTGTAAGAGCAGCAAGACCCAGAAGCTGTGGCTCAGTTCAGTATTGAATGTATCGTGGAAGCAGGCATGAGTGGCATACGCACTACAGTTTGGCCACCTCTTTTATAGAGAGAAAAGGAATGTCAGTAGCACACAAGTGTAGGGAAGGCAAGAGTCTAATTCTCCTCAGAGACTAAAAAGCACAGCTCTGCTTTTTATACTAAATAAGCTAAATCAATGCAAAAGTCCAAATAGATACCTGTATTTCAGTCTGTTTTACATCAGTTCAGCTTGAGTCAGTTCCTGGGGGGGGGGGGGGGGGGAGGGGGAGCATAAGCCAACCTTAAATTAAAATAAATTGTTTTGCACAGGATTTTCCAAATTGACGTATAGGCAAGTTTAAGCTAAATTAGTCTAACTTGCTTGTGCAGGCAAGCCCTGAGCTACGTGGCTGGAAATCAGGAGTGACTTCACTGCACTCCATTAGGTGTAAAGTAAGTGGTGTTGGCATGAGAGGTGAAAGCTTCAGTTGTCGAATCTGGCTTGTAAGAAGTAGTTAAAAACAAGGTGAGGTTCAGATGGAGCTTTTGAATAAATTGGAACCAATTGCATTAACAAGAACACAAGAGTCATGTAATTACATTCTTTGCTTGTGTGTGAGAAACCAGTCAGCACTGGGTTGAGAACACTAGAGTCTAAAGCAGAGGTGTTTTTGGAGCCCTTTGGGAAAGGAATTAAAGTAGGCCAACTGATGAGAGGAAATGGTTGGTTTAAAAAATTTTTTTTTAAATGTGTGGTTGTTTCATGATTCTCTCTAACACAGAAGCGTATACGCTAGTGCAAGTATGTGTGTGTGTGTGTTATCACATCTTCGGATATCTGCTTATCTTAAAATCTTCTAACCTATCATATGTAAAAATCCAGTTGGTCATTTGCTCACATTCCAAATTACTTCAGACACCTTCCCGTCCAAAATCATCCTCCTCTCTGCAGAAGACTTTCTGTAGTCTTCCTCTGTTTCTCCACTAAAAACTGGGTGACACACTATAATTACACACACTTCTTTGCTGCTGGAGAATACCCCATTCTCCCAGGAGAGAACCCTATTTGTTCTCCAAGCCAATGAGTACTTGTAATATATGTTACAATTTATGATGATAATATGTCTTTCAGTTTAGCAAGGAAGCATATTTTAGGTTAGGCACTGTCCATTCTAGTGATTCTCTTAATTTCTCTGTGATTGCACAGAATCAAAATAGCAAGCGAAAATTAAATAAAGCAGAATTGGCAGTATTCACACCTTCCCTCATTTGGAGCATACATTTCAAGCTATTCTTTGTTATATTTGCTACTTCCATTTGTAGTCTTTTAAACTGGATTAAAAAGGATGATACTGGTAAGGGATTTCTATGAGAAAGAGGTTAATCTTGCATGTAACCACCACAGAGTTCAGTCTTTTTTTTTTTATTAACTGTTGTACAATGTGTTTGAAACATGAGATAGGTTTCTTTTAGATAAGAAAGAAATGAACAGAATATATGAAGCTGCATGCTTTAATATATTCCCTTTTTAGAATATGGATTTTTAGATCAGCACATGAGATTGAGAATCAGCAGACGTTGAGATTAGCGTCCTTGCTTTGTTTCTTTTACGCTAGGTAACAGGGCTAATGGATCATACTGAGGCTTTGATAACCTCAGCTCCACTGGGGTGGGACTTTCCCTTTTTGAAAAAAGAGAGAGATAAAATAAGATGGCAGAGGCTGCCTTTTGAGGATCTCCTTGTAGGTCTTGCTTTGGATAAATGTATTTCAGGTTGTCTAAATTCAGAAGTTATGCAGATTTAATTGGACATAAGGATGATTTAAAACTTCTTTACCACACTTATTTCTTGAAGTTTTGGAGAAAGAGTGTACCCTTGAAAACAAATAACTATCCCAAATTATCTGAGGTCATACAAGTTGGGCTTATCCTATGATAGAAATTTTACCAATAACTCACAGGCCAACTTTTTATCAGTTGCTGTTTTCAGAAGTAAAACATGATACTTAGAAATATTTGGTTCTAATGTAAAATTCTACAGGTAGGGACAACAATAATAGAAAATAACATATTCTTCATCCAGTTTTCTTGATGTTCTTGTTTTAACAGAGGTAATAGCAGAAATCATAAGAAAGTGTTAGAATTGAGAGATCTGGTGATAAAGTGATAAGGAGGAGAGGTATTAATTTCAAAAGTTATCCAATATAGGAGAATTTGATATCTGTGATAAAACATTACATCTGTCAGAAGGAATTCTGGAAAAGGTGCCATTACTATGTGCTTTTGAGGTCTGCAACACGTTGTGGTTTAACCCCAGCTGGCAACTAAGCACCACACAGCTGCTTACTCACTCCCCGGTGGGATGGGGGAGACAATCAGAAGAGTAAAAGTGAGAAAACTCGTGGGTTGAAGATAAAGAGAGTTTAGTGGGTAAAGCAAAAGTTGCGCATGCAAGCAAAGCAAAACAAGGAATTCATTTACCACTTCCCATTGGCAGGCAGGTGTTCAGCCATCTCCAGGAAAGCAGGGCTCCATCACCCATAATGGTTACTTGGGAAGACAAGTGTCATCACTCCAAATGTCTCTCTCTTCCTCCTTCTTCCCCCAGCTGTATATGCTGAGCGTGATGCCATGTGGTATGGAATGTCCCGTCTGTGTCCCCTCCCAACTTCTTGTCCCCCCCCCAGCCTGCTCACTGGTGGGGTGGTGTGAGAAGCAGAAAAGGCCTTGACTCTGTGTAAGCACTGCTCAGCAGTAAGTAAAACACATTATCAACACTGTTCCCAGCACAAATCCACAACATAGCCCCGTACTAGCTAGTATGAAGAAAGTTAACTCCATCCCAGCCAAAACCAGCACAAAGATGCCTTATAGCATCTTCTGTGGAGCTTACAAGAGATGCCTCAAGTTTAGAGGAAATACAACAAAGTTGTCACGTATAGTGTAATGTTTTCATTGCAATTTAATCCTTGGGTCCTCCAGAAGATGATGTCAATTTAAGATAATAAAATTCATGACATTGTTGTGACAGTATTGTATAGGTGAATTACTTCAGCCTTGCATCTAGGAAGATCTGAATGAAGGCAAGCAAATGTATCTTTTTACTTGAGTGAAGTTTAGCTGTCCTATCTACACTTTTCGGTAAGTGTGTATTAGAGAAAACTGCTTTCCTCAGTTAGACTTAAGTTCAATTTTGAAATCCTGAAAAAATGTTTAAATTCAGTATTGGTCTTATCCATGCTGAGTGGCTTTAACGCTATTGGTATTGGTATGTTGTGATGGTAGGACCGAGTTTACAAATGTATTTTTTTAGTTGTATGTGAGACACCATTTTAAAGCTACTACGTTGTCAAATACTCAGTTTTGTTATTGAAAATAATTTGAAAGAAATTAAAAAAAAAAAAACAAAAAATGAAAAGAAAAAATTGGCTGCCATGTTATGCAGAAAATAGCCCAAATCTTTTTGCAATTGAATATAATACAGTTAATATTTGCAATCCACATGTGAATTAAGGCTCTAACACATTAGGCAAGTGTAACAAAATAACAGTCTCTTCTGCATACAGCTTACAACTGAATTACAAAACAAAAGGTAAATGTTCTACAGTAAGCAGATACAGGGAGAACGAGAACTATGAGAGAGACTTAAGACATCTGTGAACACTGCACCAAAGGAGAATTTCCACATGAAATGTGAGAAAGGGCAGAAAGTATCTTTTAATGTCTTTTGCATTATTTTTTTTTGAGGGCAGCATATGAGAAAGCATGCTGTAGGTCAGTAAATTGACCCTCAAGGTGAAGACCATAAAATCACTAGCAGGAAAAAAAGCCCGGATTCTGCATCATGATAATGTATCAGAACTGATATATAGGACTGAGACATTAATTTATTCTCTTGTCTATAGACAGTTTAACCTGTGACTGTGTTTTCAAGTCTTCATAGCTTTACGTTTCATGTAGTGGTTACATTATTATTTTAAGACAAAGATGATATGTAGAATGCCAGCAAATTTATTTAGTGGATTTGGTGAAGATATTTGCAACATGTTTTTATTAATAATGTATTAAAATGGCCTTACAGTCATTAACTGACCTGTGCCTTTAAGGTAAATTGAATTATTTTAAATTTCTCCACTAAATAAATTTCCTTTACCTTTGGGCAAGGGAAAAAGAAAAACAAACCTTTAAAAACCTTGAAATATTTGGTTTGTATTGGTTGTGTTACTAGTAGCGTTTTAAGGGAATTACTTTACATGTGTAGCTATTTAGACTAACACGTAAACACAGCAGTTAATCTCTGATTCAAATACCATTCTGATACTCTTCACAAACCAACACTGAAGTATTTAAATGCCTAAATCAAGTAAGAATGACAATGAAATTCCTCATCAAATTACATTTTTACATGTTCAGATTCCTTAAGTCTATCTGTTTTTTCTAACCTGAATATATAATGTACTTTTAATTTAATTTTTGGTTTCTAATATTTCTTCTTTGGGCATGAAATGCTGCATTTGAACTAGAAAGAGGTAAAATAAATTGCTAAGGGGACTGGTAGCACTTTTAATGTCTTATCATTTTTGGCTAAGGCTGCATTAGCTCCCAAAGGAATTTTACCTGATCATTCATCTACCCTGATCATTCATCTACACAACAACAGTCTTTATCTGTGTAGAAAGAGTAACGTAGCCACTTCAGCACACAAGCTTTAGGTTAGGTGCATTGCTTGCATTCAGACTCGCTTGCAACTTCCTTTACAGTGGTTCAATAGTGCTTCAAAGCTGGTCTTACAGATACAGTTATGAGAATGCTTTTTGAAAAAACGAGGGTAGAAATGAAAGAATACAGTAAGAATTATATCATTATACATTACTTTTTTAATTACTTCCTGTATTTGTGCCTTTCTTCAACCAGACAGTGTAAATCCACCTGTCTACCTGGAATTATTCAGTGATCTCTGAACACACATTGCTAGAAAGGGCCATGAAGATCTGTGTAGAAGAACTGTATAGGCTTTCTTCTGAATGTGATGTCTGTTGGCTTCAAGCTGCAGCTACTTGAATATCTTTTTAATTCAAAGTCCAAGATTTCTCTTAAATCTCATCTTCAGATGTCCTATCCAAGAGCATTTAGAATATGACTGAACATGCTTAAACTGAAAAAGTTGAAGCATTCTTCCATTGAAACAGCCATTTGTGTTACATATTCAGTGTGCATCTATTAATTGAAATAGTCTTCACTGCTAAGATTATGATGTTTTCCTTACCAGATTATCTAGTGAATTTTATTGTTCTGGTCAAATGAAAACTGGAAATTTCTAAAGGAGTTTTTAATACTGTTTTAATTTCTAAAGATATTTCTCTATTCTTTTGTCTGTCTCACATAATTCCTGCTGGGTTAAGGCTGAAGCGCTTGGATCATACTGTTCTTTATATTAAGCAATAATAAATTCAACTCATATTATTATTTGCCATCTAAAAAATACTGATGTTCAGAAGAGGCAAAAACATTGTTTTAAATGTGTCTGCGAATTCCACTGTGTATATATATGTAGGAACAATTTGGAGGTGGCAGGGGGGTGTCCGTACTTCCACCTTTACTCTTCATTCTTTTTTACGCTCTTCTTCATCTGAGGCTTGAAAGACAAGGAATGTCTGCAGTCATTCCTTAGCAGTCTCAGTAAGATCAAGTAAGTCCCATTTGCTTATTTACCTTAAGAGTTTTGCTGCTTTGATTAAGGTGGTCAGAGCACCATTCCTTCTGTTTATGTGTATGATTGGAGCAGTTAATTCCCCCCATTGATGATCACATGCACAGCTTTGTCTCTTTTGGAGGGAGCTCCATTCCAGATCAGTAATTACTTGCTCACTCTTTTCCAGGAGGATGCAATATCAGAATATTTATCTGACATTAGAGATTAGAGAAGGCCAAACAACTGTGCTTACAGGGTAAAAGATTGAATTCCAGTTTCTGTCTGAAGTTAATTTTAAGTCTTCTTCCATTCGTGTCCCTACCAATTAATATATGACTCCCATTAGTCCCTATGCAGGACAGATGCCAGCTCACTGGAGTCTCGCAGGGACTGATATAAACCCAAATACTGTCACTTCCTTGCGGCAACAGCATCTTCAAGACCTTAGATAAGCCACTTACTGCAGTAAGGAAATTCATCAGCCATCCAGGGAACAATACAGTAGCCTTCTGTTATGATGACCAGTGATGATGGTTTAGCCTACAGTATTACTGTCAATACTGCAAGTATCACCAAAGTACTGGTGTTGCCACCAATGACAGATCTGGCAGTGGTAGTGTCACTGACAGTTGCGTGTCTTAATGCATTTTCTGTGTGAATGTTTTAATACACATTTGAGTATTCAGAAAAAATGGGGGAGGAAAGCAGGTGAGTGTGCGTTTCTAAATTCTGTGCATCCTGGGTGCAAGATATTTTGCCAAGAAGTAAAAATAAAACCGAATCCTGACTAATCAGTTCTTGGTGCTCCCAGTATCATTTTTGCCTTGACCACTATACTGAATTCCTAATACTGCCTGATGAGTTTTGACTGGAGGAGACTCCTCAGTTTTTTGAGACATCCTTTTTACTCATTTCTTTACAGTTGGTGCTGGTGCATCCTGTGAAAAGACAGTGGTCTGATCTAAACAGTGTAAAATAACTGATTTTAATAATTTAAATCAGAAGGCCAAAAGGTTTAATTTTGCGTATTTGGTTTTAATTTTGCTTTACTTTTGTAGCTTTTCTTTTCCTCGATAGATCATTCTCATCTCATTTATGCATCAAAACATACTTGCAAATAAATACACCATTTGTCCTGTATTTGTTACTTCTTTCTACTAGCAAAAGGGCCTCAGTACCTTTACATGCTCTGTTTCTTATTTAATGAGATTCCTAATTTTTACATTTTAATGTAAAATATACCAAGATGTTTCTACTGCATAATTATTATTTATGATTGTTAAGATGGTGTTGTACAAAAAAGCATTTGAACAGTTTTATGGGGGATATATAAGTGATTTATACATATTTTGCATTAAAACTGGTTGGTTTATTAAAGTATGTATTGACTACAGTTAGAGAACTGATGGTGTATTGTGGTTCATCATGGTGCAGATTTTTCAAAGTTAGCTTAAAAACAGATGGCCATTACTTAGATTAAGGTTTTTTTAATAATTGTGAATTACTTAATTTTAAAGAAGTGATGCACTCTTTTCAGGGCCAAGAACTTCCCCAAATTTGGCACTACCCCATGATGAGGTATACTCTCCTCCGCATTTGTTGTGTGTACTTTTTCCTTATTGTCAGAGCAGGAGATGGCTTCCTTTCTGAACGTTTTTGAAAAAGAGAGAGAGATGTTTACCATGTGCTGACACACCAGGCCTCCCACAAAGGCCTGTCTGTCACTGCTGAGCCATTGTTAGAAGAACAGGCACTGTGGAGTCTCTCATTCTATGACTTTCATTCCAAGTTTTGCAGAGGCTAGGACCACTTTCTCAAACATGCAGTAAGATGAGATAGGAGTCTCTCATCTGTTAGTTTCTTTGTTTTTACTGGTCTCTTTCAGTTGACAAGCATGAGTGTATAACTGAACGAAAGTAAATGCTAGAATTTCAGGGACCGCATCTTTTTTCTCACAGTCTTGTATCATTCTCATCTATGAATGTGGCTTTTTTTCAGCCATAACTTCATTTTTAAATTATATCTGCTACTTTTCTCAGATATTTTCAAAAATCTCAGTTCTGATCTATTAATGAGGATCAGGTTCAAAAGTTATGTACCATTTTGGTTTTATCTCTGTCTTGGGGCAGCCTGAATCATCAGTTACAGAAACTTAAGTTCAACCAAAATCCTACAGCAAACACCAGCTGCTTTGCCTCCTACAGCTAAGAGAAAGAAACCTTACTGTATACTTAAACAGGGAGTTGAATAGGGTTCATATGCACCTGACATTAATCTTGCCTGAAAGATTTTTAAGCTGGCAAAACCACATGCTGAATTACAGACATGAAATTTGACAATAGAGATTTAAACAGACTCTGGGCCCTCAGGAATGACTCCTGCCTTTGAATACCCACTTAGCCCCTGAGAATAGATTTAGCCCGTTATAGTAGTGAGAAGGGCTTGTTACCCAGGGCAGAGCATTCCACTTTCACCTTCCAGTCCCTAGTTGATATTTATTTCCCGTGCCTTCAAAAATCTCTCTCATGTTAGGCAATTACCGAGGTTCATATGCTTCATGTAGGAGAGCCAAGTAAAGTAGTCTTAAAATATGGAGAAAGACGCTTGTGTCCTGGAGGAGAAAAAAAAAAAAAGGAGGAGAGAGGGGGAAGGTTTTACTATTTTAAACTTCAGCTGATAGATCTGATATCTTCTGTCACAAATTCAGGAGGTGATGATTTTCTCAAACAGCCTTTCATTCAGTTTCAGATTGTTTTATGACTGCCAGCATTAAGAACGTGTACTGCGATTTTAGTGTCTAGCATGTGTGTTTACAGTGGGACAAATCATTAGTGGCACAGTATCTTTCCACTTG
This sequence comes from Aquila chrysaetos chrysaetos, assembly GCF_900496995.4. NCBI lineage: Eukaryota > Metazoa > Chordata > Aves > Accipitriformes > Accipitridae > Aquila > Aquila chrysaetos. The sequence continues at coordinate 59,243,310 of NC_044030.1, forward strand.
GTATCTCTAGCTGTGGAATTGAAATAACAGCAAATTTGAAGACATGATATATCCAAATGTATTGTTGTCCAGAAGATTAGTTGACCAAGGGCATTTTAAATCCCAAGATCTTTGCACAGTGTCTGGCACTTGTTCAGTCAGCTGGACTTTTAATGAATTGTAAGAACAATGTTTCATCCTATCAAAGTAGAATTCAAACCACTCCTGATGATTTCCAAATTGGTGAAAGCTTAACAGGTTTTTGTCTCTGCAGCTGACAATGTAATGTATCTAATCGAACCCAACAACAGCAATAGACTTGGTTTTCAGTTCTGATTTGTACATATAAGCCTGTGCTATGTGTTGATGTTTGTAAACCTAATTTGCATTAAGTCTTAATTAATTGTTCTACAAAACATCAAATGTTAGTGCATGCTGTGGCCTGGCATCCATTTTAACTGCAATGGTGTGGTGGTTTTGCACCTTCATATATACGGAAATTATATTGCTGTACTCTTTCCTCTATGCTCATTGGATGCATGAGGAGCAGGTGTATTCATTAAATAAAAAAGGAACATACTTCTGTCAGAAGGGTGGAATTACAGGCTGTCAGGTTATCATGCGTACTATTTCATCTGCTCAATGGGGTTCCACAGTGCAGGATTTTACAGATATTATCTACAAAAAGAAGTACTGCTTTTCACCTTTAGGAAAAGAAACCTTGAAATTGTGGATGGTGATGCTACAACGATGATGAGGCAGAAGAGCTCTCCCTTTCTCAGAGGCAACAGTGTAGCAGATTTCCTGAGCAGGTACATTATCATAACTGTAGGTACTCTCAGAAAAAGTCCATCATCAAGCTGATATTCCATGGAGAGCAAATCGCATTACAGATTTATTTGCCTTCAATATTGGAATGTCCAGTGTTCCAGCAAATTTGAGTTCAGCTTCATTATGAGGTGCTGTACTATGGGATCAATTGTACACATACACGTTTTCTAATATGCTACGCAACGTAAGACAAAACCAATTATAGGTAGAATTGTCTCAAGAGGGTAGGAAGCTAACATAATTTATCATAGTTTCTTCAGCTTCTCATTCTAATCCTAGACCTACCAGCCACAGGGAATGAATGACAGCAGGAAATGAAGGTCAATTAACTGTACCCAAATCTGAAATTATATTATCTGAAAGCCCATTCTTTTGCTGCTTTGAATGTTGCTATCAAATTGCTCCTTACAGGTAGAAATTCTATCCGTAGATAGAAGAACAAAAGTCCTGTTTTAAGATAATGTTAACCCTACCAATGAAGCAAATTCTTAGTTTGGTACATTCCACAGAAGTTTTTACTTTAGTCCAAGGCTTACCATTGTACATTGGATCATGTTGGATTTGCCTTACCTTCTCTTAGGTGGATTTCCTGTTGGTCTTAGTTAGCCTTTCGTCATCCTCAGACGTCAAAGAACTCTTAAAAAATGTTTTTGTGTCCTTAGTTACCGGAAAGAGATTCCACTCCTCCATATGGGAACTTAATACTATTTGTGCAAATCTTACCATGAAGTCCTGTGTTCAACAGAATTGCAATTGCAACAGTCAAATTAGTTACTGTTGCATGAGCCAGAAAGTAGTAAGCTTACAGCCTCTTCTGGTTGATGCTTTTATATGACTCTCCACAAATATAAAGTAACATTGAGATCCCATCTTAAAAATACTTTTCTAACTTTTCCTCAGATGTCTGTTTAAAACAATCCTTCTATCATAATAACCAATCAGCTGTGGAAAAGTACAGAATTAATTTCATAGACATTTCAGCCATGGAGAAAATCCTTTCAGACTGTCTTTCCATCTGTTTCCTCAGTAACCTCTCTGGTGCTTCACAGGGTCAAACTATCTTCTTCTAAAACCTATTCAAATGATTCTGTAATAAATATACATCTTGTATCATATGCCTGAACTCAGGAAGACTGCACTAAATGTTTTAGAATGGATTCTCCTTTGATATGCTGGATGTGAGGACTACCAGTATTTTTTTAAGTGAAATCTTAGGGCACGTCTCTAGGCACAAGGCATCGCAAAATAATATAGCAGTAGCTATTCTGCATGAGGTCCTTCGCAGAGACACATTTATTCTGTGTTATGAGAGCTTTTTTTCTGCTTAGCTTAATCCACAGATCTCTCTTAGCCTGAAATTAGAGGGTTTACACGGGAAGCTATTATGGAATATCAGTTATTTCCTCTGTGCATACAAAACCTTCTATACACAGAGGTACAGAGAGACAATATAGGCAGTCTGCATGGAAAATTGGAAGCCTGGATTTTAGCAATGGATTGAATGATTGATTCCCATTATTAAATACCATTTTCACAGGTAGCAGTGCCTGAATTTTGTGACAAGAAGGTAGCTCCTTAGAATTCTCTCTAAAAGAAAAAAATCAAACCCTAATATTACCAATGTAGTAAAACTAAAGACTGGGAAAAATTTTTAAATGGTAAAGTGGCTGAAACTGTCTAACAATTCTGAAATTAGAACAAATTTGAGAATTAATTTTTATTAGAGAATAGTTATTAGAAACTAGTTTCAAAACCACTAGCAGTAAGAAGTTGTACTTCCCAAAGGTACAGCTTGGAGGCTATGGCATTTGAGGGATGGGACCAGTAGTGCAAATCTCTTTTCTGGCTGGTTGTGGGGAGAAATTTGCACCAGTCTATTTCTCTTTTCAGTGCACTGAAACTACTGGAGGGGTGGGCAGTGTGTTCTCTTATGAATCTCCTATTTGTGTTGTCTACATTTGTCTCTTAGGTATTAACTGTCAATTATTATACAGGTTGCTGATGAGAAAGCAGTTCCTAATCCAAGTTCCTGTTAATATCTTTTTATAACATAATGGAAAGGAACGGGAGAGATTAAAAGACCTAGCACCAAGTACATTCAAACGTGGTGGTAAGGACACTTTCCAGAAAAAAGATTGGGTTCATCATCCTAGGAAGAAGCAAGAATTGAAGCCTGCCTCATGCATTCAGAGCTACTGGTCTTACTACTGGATTTTGAATGAGTTAGCCATACTACATAGTGTAGCCATTCCTTTTGTTTCCTTGTATGACAAATCCCAGATATGTGTCATTTCAGCCTCATCTAATGGGACATTCTGAGAGAGAAAGGGAAGATAGTATTGACAACAAAACCAAAGATAAAAAAATTTGCTTCTGGGCTTTTTGTGGATACTGGAGTAGAACACAGCAAGCTTTGTGGAAAGAGAAATTAAAGATAAAGTGTTGGGGGGGGTGTGATTATTTTTTTTTTAATATTACACATTTTTGTGATACTAGTGGATTGTGGTAGTGCATGACGTCTGAAGCTTAGATAATAGAGAAATCAAAGGTTAGCCTCAGCATTTGTGCAAGGTTCCTGCCTTCAGTGAACTTTTGTCTCCCTAACATATATAGGTGAAGTGTTTCAAATTTATTTTTGGTGCATTATACTGATTGAGTGGGATGAACCAGGCCATCTTATGTTTTGAATGGTAGGTTTCATGCCTCTGCCTGGTACTTCACCTAACATTGATTCTGCATTCCTTTCTACATGAGATTTTTGCTTGAGAGAAATAGGTAGTAGAAAACAAAGAGGCAAAGGATACAGAAAGAAACAATTTTCTCATTTTTTCTATAATGTTCTTTGCTTTCAATTGGAAGTTTTTTTCTTGGCTTAGTTAAAGTATTTTCCCCTCTCCTGCTTCCTTATGGAACTTAAAGGATTAGAGATAGGTAAGAAAAACTTAAAGGTAATGATCAAGAAGAGAAGGTATCCAGCAAGATGAGATACTTGCTTTGATTTCTATATATGCTGACTACTTCCCAGTGGCAAAGGATCCTGTGTGGAACGTAAGGAGGAACCTATCTTGGAGGGTGATTATCTAAAGCATTTAGATTTCCCCACTAATTGTAGTGACTCCCATTCATACTCTGATTTGTAGGCCTTTTTCTCTCCTTTCCACTGCAGAAAGTTCTTACCAGGATTTAATTCTGGTCATGTTCATGGAAAGGAAACCTCTGTTTTTCTTAGTTATAGATCCATGGCCTGCTTCTCTTCCTGCTTTTTCCTGTTCTGTCTCTCAACCTTCCCTTCTGGTCTCTTCCCTTGTTTCCCATATTTAATGTTATTTTTGTCTAGCGCACTTGGTTTCCTGGCAAAATTAGACAAATGTAATCCTTGTGTCATAATTTCTGAATAGTAACTTCTGAAGCTCTAATTAATTTCAAACAAACTTGATGGTGGGCCAGAAGTCTCAAAGATAATCAGGTTTCTACAACCTTCCTGCTAAGGCAGTGGTTAGGGGAATGAGGCCCAAATTAGTGCTTCCTTGATTTGTTGGACCTCAGCTGTGCAAGCATCACCGTGGAGAGCTCTCCTGCCCATACAGCACGAGCCATGAAGATCAGTTTTAATGGCCTGGGTCCACATCCTTTGTTTTGAGACTTTCCTGTACTAGAGGGGAACTACTGGAGATCCACCTTGGTCACAGAAATCTCGTGCCCATCCTTTCCTAGTAACTGGTGGCATGCCTTTACGCACCCACCTTATGGACTCCATCTTGTAGACATTTCAGTGCGATAAGCTCTCAAGAGGTGCACTGCTTTAGTAGCCTGTCTCCCAAACAACCCTATGATAACTACAGCAATTGCTTAAATGGAAGAGCTTAAGAAACATGTCCCATTTATTGTTGGTTTTTTTTTTTTATAAGCTGTTTCTGTTCTCTCCATTGGTTTTGTTCTCTTGCGTGCTGTGCTGCATACTTCTCTGCTATTCAGCTGTGTCCTGCTTCTTATTCCAGTGTGCGTGCTTTCCTGATTCGCCAAGTACCCTCTTTCACTGTCCTCATTATCCAGATACGTAGATACTATAAGTGCACTGCCTGTCTTACTTGTTGCCTGTTATGGCTCCTTTTGCTGTTTTGCTGGAGACTAATTTTGTCTCCTTCAAGAATGGTGGCTCATAGTAATAGAAGGAGATTTGGCTCAGGACACTTTTTGGCACCTGAGACTGGACAGCTGCCTGTTAAAGTGTTGGGGATGTGAGGTGAAGAGCCACACAGTAAATTACCTGGGATGCACCGTTAGGAATCACTAATGTTCCCTGTCCTCAGTGCCTCTGAGCAGTTGTTAAGGCTGTGGTGTGCAGCACTCACACTGAGTTCTGTGCTGCAGCAGAAGCAGCAGAAAGTGAAACTAGTTTTCATATAGTCAACTGAGATGCTTACAAACACAGTGGCTGAAAGCAAGATCATAAAAAGCCAAGGAATTGGTGTTTTTCATTTTCATATTTTAGAAGTTTTAAGCAGCATGTGTTCTTATTTTGCCCATTAGCACATCTGTAATATATAAAAAATAGTTTTTTATATATATATAAAAATTTATGTAATGCATATGTATTTTATATATATATACACACACACACACATATGTATGTATGTATGTATCTAAATTGCTAATTTTGACCCAGGACGTCCCCTGATGTGTTTTGAGGCTGAGGCTAAGGTACAGTAGGTGTTCAAAGCGGTTCCTTTTGAGTTTCGGCCCCCCCGCCCCTCCTTGCGTAGTCGGTCCTATTCCCTCTGGAGAACTCCCAAGACCCTCTCAGCACTCCACCAAACCACGGAAAAGCACAGCAGGTGGCAGCGCAGGTACCCTGTTCCCGACTCCTGGCACCTCCACTTCTCCTCCCTGGGCGGCAGCCTCGCCGCCCGCTGCCAGGCGCTGCGGGTGCGCGGCCGCAGCTGGGCCAGGAGGCCCGGCCCGGGCCGGGGCCGGGGCGCCGCTTCGCCCCTCGCGGCTGCTGGAGGTTTCTTCCCCCTGCTCGGGTGGGTGGCGGAGGGGGAAGCGCCCCGTTTCCCGCCCGGCCGGGACTGAGGAGCCCGCCTTTTGTCGCCCCCAGGCTTCTGGCGCTGTGGGACGCACCGGGCAAAAGCTGACGGCGGCGGCGGTGGGCCCGAGGCGGCCCGGGCGGGCGGGGGCGTGGCCGGCGCTAGAACCCAAGAAGACGCGAGGCGGCTCTTCGGGCCAGATCACGAATTCGCCGTGACTCAGTCTGCTCGAAGCACAGCGGGCGGCGGCGGCGGGAGCAGGTCGGTGTCGTCCGTTCCTCCGTCCGGCGGGGCCGGGCCGTTGGGTGGCGGGGTGCGCGCTGCGGGGGCGAGAGCCAGAGCGGGGCGGGCGGCCCCTCCTTCCCTCCCTCCCTTCGGCCTTCCTTCCTTCCTTTCCGCCCTCCCGCCTCCCCTGCCCTGGGCCCCGCCGCGCCGCTAACCGCGGCCGCCTGTTGTCTGGTGTTTTCCAGCAGGCCAAGATGGAGTATGAGTGGAAGCCTGACGAGCAGGGGCTCCAGCAGATCCTGCAGCTGCTCAAGGAGTCCCAGTCCCCGGACACGACCACGCAGAGAGCCGTGCAACAAGTATCCTTGGCCGAGGCTTGCGCCGCGCGGGCGGAGCGGGGCCGCGGCGGCCCGGGCGGGAGCTGGGGAGGCCGGGGGCGGCGGGCGGGGGGGGGAAGCGCGGCCTGCGCGGCTGCAGGCCGGCGCTGCGGCAGGCGGCGGCCGGGCCTGCCCGGGGAGCCGCCACGGCACGGAGATCCGAGTCCCCGCTGCGGCGGGCGGCCGTGGCGCGGCGTTTGAACCGCCGAGGCGGCCTGTGGGCCGCGGCGCCGCCTTCCCCCGGCGGGGGCCCGGGCACCTGTTGCGAGCCTGGAGCCAAGGGCCGGGTTGAGAGGGGGGGGGGGGTGGGGGGGTCCTTTCTTTTTAAAGCCCGGGCTCTGGCGCGGCCCCGGCGGTATCTGCCGCTTTCCCGGGTTCCCCCACGCTGGGCCTTCGCCAGCGCCTAGCGCCCAGCCCCCAGCCGCGGCGGGGCGGGAGCGCGGCCCTCGCCCTGGCGGATCCCGCCGAGGGGGCCGGGGGTGCCCCGCGGCCCGCCGGGCCGAGCAGGCGGCGCGGCGCGGGGTACCCGTCGCCCTTGCGGCAAAGCGGAGGCGAGCAGGGGCCTCCTGAGGTAATCCGGCGCTGGGATTCGAGGCGAAAGCCGTGGCTGGTGGGGGGAGTGCCCCCGGCGGAGCCGCTGCCCGCACGCCGTCGTTGGCCTGCTGGCTCTGACACTGCGCATTTTTACTACGTTGCGAGGACGTTTCTGCTTGCCTAGAAGCCTGAGCCTGAAATACTGTTCGTTACTCTCGTTAACATTCACGGGAAGGGGGAAGCCTACTGTTTGTAGCTTTTCGTGCTGCTTTGCAGTGGATTTGGCGTTAGGGTCGTGGGCTGTTGAGTTTTTTTACCCCCCTAAGTCTCTCTTGATTGTAGAAGTGATAAAATAGCAAGGGTTTAAGGAAAAGAGATCGAGAGAGTAAAACTTTAAATTAAGACTGATAGAAGCATAGGTCTTGAAAAATGAAGCCCTTGTCTACTGTCCTGCTCCTTGACCTAGCCTGTTAAGTGCTTTAAAATATCTAGAAGTCCTGAAATTCTACGAAGGGTATAAGTTTATCATCTTGATCCCTTTTTATTTAAGGCATTTGCTTGAAGGTCTTCACAGAATGCAACAGAATTTATTTAAGTAGATAAAAACATATATGTGTGTATGTATTTATATATTTACATTATTTTAAGAGTTTAGCTTGAAGCCAAATTTGCTCCACTTCTAGGCTTTCATAACAGATGTGGTCAAGCTTAGGAAAGCTTCTGCTCTTGTCTGAAAGGTGAAGGCAGTTTTCATCTTGATCTTCTTGTTCTTGCAGCTATGTTTCAAACTTTTAAGATGTTATTGCTTCCTTTCAAAAATCCTAAACAGAAGTGTCTAAGTAAAGTGTTCTAATAACGCCCCAAACTTAAACTGGTGCTCTTTAGTATTTAAAATACAGAAGTGTTTATAGCAACAGTGCTTGTAGTGTAGCTTTAATACAAAATTACATTTTAAAGCTCTGCTTCAAATAATTTAATAGCATCTGGTTTGTTTATTGAAATATAGCAGCATACATGTGGGATGTGCAACATAGGTGATGCTGTCTGTCTTAAAGACAAGTAGAAATTGACTGAACAGAAGTGCTGTTAATTGATGTTTGAAATTATTTTTAAACGGTAGTGGTGACTCCCTGTTGTGCTGGGATACCTGTGCTTTCAAAGGAGGTCCTCATATATTGGCCTGTAAAGGTTAGAGAAGTGGCACATTTCTACCACTGTATTATACATCAGTTTGGGAAAATGTTCTAATACAACTTCACAGGTCCTATCCTGTGATTAAAAAAAAAAAATATATATATATAGATAGATGTCCTTTGAGAGTGTTTCCACAAAAGATTTGTGATGGCTGTTGTATTGTAGAATGCTACTTAGTAGCGTGTTCAAGCAGGGTGGTGATTAATGGTTTCAAATTTAAAGTATTCTCAGTCCATAATTTTTTTTAAGATTATCAGTGTGTTGGTTCTGTCATGCCCTTTCTTTATGACACTGTTTTGGCACATTTGGGTGCTTGAAACTCAAAATATAACAAGGTAGGGATTACAGGTTAGCCAAAACCCTTTGTTAACAAAGTTATGAATTAGTAAGGCTTCAGATATTTTTTCAAATAAAGATATTGGATGTTTCCTGGAGTAAAAAAGAAACAGTTAAAGTGGTTGAAGTTGTTCAGAAAATATGGCCTATAAGCTCTTCTTTGATTCCTAGACCAATTAAGTGTTTTCTCACTAAGTTTCTATTAAATACTGCTCTTTCAGTTCTTTTTGCTCACTTCTGCTGCTGCTTCCTACTTGATCCTTTGGAATTCACAGTGGTTAGTAATGTTCAACTGACTGTTTTGGTGATTATGTTTCTGAAGCTTGGGGAAAAAGAAAAAAATTTTGAAAAGTGCTACCCTACTTCTTGGCTGTTCCTGAAAGAGCTCTTTGGCTTGGCACCTTTGACAACAATCTTTGGATGTGTGATTTTTCATTTCTAGGGGCCATGTAGAGTGTTCTACATTATTTTCACTTGCCCTGACCATCCTCCTCTTTACATTTCATCTTCTGTGTGTTTCACAACAAAGGAGCTTGTGGCTGTGATAAGTATGCTTTACTCTCTAGTAAGAGAAATAAAGTGGAAAGAGGGCAGGCTTCTCTAGCAAAGTTACTACTTGATGCAAACAGCCTAAATATCTAAAAATGAAGTTTCTTAAGTTTGTGACTGAATCATAGAATGGTTTGGGTTGGAAGGTACCTTAAAGATCATCTAGTTCTAACCCCCCTGCCATGGGCAGGGACACCTTCCACTAGATTGAGACACTGGCTGTCAGTCTTTGGAAGGAAATGGATCCTTTAGAACTGGAAGGGATTTACTGGGCCATCAAGTCCTAACACACATGTGTTTGGCTAAGGTTTAGCTAATTTGAATGTTTAGAGATTCAGCTAAAGAGCAAGTAAAGTAAATACCTATGGAGCAAATAATCTCACTTCTTCTAAAAATCATTTTCTTGTTAAATGTGTTTGCCATACTGATGATATCTAGTAGATTTAGTAACTTAGAGGTGACATTGCACTGACTTAAAATTTTGTTGTTGAGCAGAATACCTATTAGCATCAGGGTGTGAGAACAGGATAGAAGGAGAATGCCAGATCCCTGCTCTAGCCAAGCAGTGGCAGAATACTGGGAAATTTGAGGCAGAAGTAATGACAAATTTTAGGAAAAACAACTGCATACCTTCACAGCTGTTCAGAAGCATAATCATTCTTCCTGCAGTTAAGGAGCATTTTGTCATTTGGGGGTTTGGGTTTTTTTTTTTTAATGAGGCTGTGAATAAGCATGAACTTCTTGGCACAACTATCTGCGTACGCATTTACAATTAAACAGGTTCTCATTGCTGAAAGCTCAGGCTGTGGCTAGTTAACATCATAAAGAAGTATATGTCTAATATTAAAATGAGTAGCTTATCAAGCTCATAGCTGTTGTATTTTAATGCTGAAATGCTTTTATTTATTGTGGAGGGGGAAAAAAAGATGTATTATGGGATTGTGTCTCAGTAGATTCCTTAGGTTTGTCGGGCTTCTAAGTGCAAATATTGAAATCCAAAACTGTACAGAGGAAGCTTTTTTTTTAGTGGCTTTACAAAAAGTTTTAAGGATCTATTAATTTCTGTGTCTGTCCCTGGATTATTTTTGTCAGATTTCCCCATAACTAAAAGCTATTGCTTCAGTAAGAAAATACAGAAACTGTTTTTAGATTATTCATACTCTGTATATTGGGAGCTTATAGTCACAGCTGGTTGAAGTGATGCAGCAGTACATAACTCATTTAATAATCTTTGTATCCAGAAAGCTGTAAGTGCTGTGTGTGAAGATTCAATTTTCCTTAACAGTTTCTCTCTTCAGAAACTAGAACAACTCAATCAGTATCCAGATTTTAACAACTACCTGATTTTTGTTCTTACGAAGTTGAAATCTGAGGGTAAGTTCTTGAGATATTGACTGTTTTATTCTACTTCTTTTTTTCTGCCTTTTTTTAAAAATTTGTTTTATTTAGCTTGAAAGAAATAGGAAGCTGATGCCTGTAGTCAGTTTGCTGGTTGGTTGAGCTCCACAGTCATGTAGAACTCATTTATCCTCTCAGGAGTCCTTGTGGAAAATTTATTGGTGCTTGTAGTTTCAGCCTTGGCATAGATTCTATTCTAAATGTCCTATGAAATCTTCCTAGAGATGTTGGAGTATCGTACCTCTATCAGGCTGAAGTGAAGTTGTGGAATAACTTTGAGTCATGACTATATGCATTATAAAATTGAGTTAATTGCTAAATTAAGTTATGGTAATGATCTCCCTAGTAGTGAGACTGTTAAATATTTTGAAGGTCACAGACTAGAGTTGTCCGAAGATGATGTCTGTCAGAATCTTCATTCTGAAGTCTTGTTCTAGCAAAATGCAGTTAGAAATCAACTGACTACTTACTGTTGTGTTATGGACATTAGTACAAACTGTATATGGCATACTGTGTAGCTTCTACCAGTTAGTAAATTCAGACAATTCCTTAGTAATGATCAGGGTGTGCAAAAGACTGTGTTTCCAGTGTACTACAGCTACTGATTTGTGAGGTCTTTTACAGTGAAAGAAATTTGTTTCAAGATCTCTTTTAGCACATCTCGGTTCTTTACATTTGTTTGTAATTGATGTGTTCAATTGTTTGGGTTATTTTCTGGGGTTTTTTTTTGTTTTTTTTTTTTTTTTGTTTGTTTTCCTTAGTGTCCTGCTACCAGTGCTTTTTCTGCCTTCAAGCATTTTACCTCTGGGTTTCTGGATGCTTGCTTTTTTCCATTTGAATTAGATTTTACTTACATGTGGCTGTGTAACATTCAAAGAATCAGCAAGAATGTTTAACTAGTGTTTTGATTGTGCTGTCAGCTTACTTTGGGAGGAAGGAAACAGGAGGAGTGAAGTATATTTTCATATTTGAAGGCTGGAGTATATCCCAATGGTTTTGTGTGCTCTATGTAGAGTATCTCCCGATGATCTGTAAGGCCTTGGGGGAACACTTCAAGTTCAAGAGACAGGGTGAGCTTTCAAGACCTGAATCAGCCAGGATATTAAATTTTTGAGCAAAGTGCCAGTATAGATACCATGTGCTTTATACATTAACAGAAAAATGAAAAGCGGAGTGAGTCCAGTAGGGATCTGGAGTCTGTATGAAGGATGTGATGAGAAGAATGTTCCATGTTTTGGTTTTTCTTCTCTAAAATTTGTTTTCTAACACTGCCTTACTTGCTAATTTTAATTTCCCTTTCTTCATTCTGTTCAGCACTTGAGCTTGAGGTTCTAGATACTGATGTGTGTTTAGCAATGTGTCAGAATCTCTCTTCCCGACATATCTCCTTAGATTATCCAGTAGTCTTTTTCTACCCTTCTTAATGTATAGATACACCAATCTGTTTGGAATTGGATGAAGAGGAGATGCTAACTATTGCAAAATGGTTGTATAAAGCTGTTTTATCTGAGGAAAAGAAAAAAAAATAGCATCTGGCAGGTTGAGGAGGCAAGCAAGTTGGGGTGAAGTAGCAAGCTGACTTCTTAAATGAGGTGTTTGGGATCAGACTGCACTGATAGCTCTCACAGATACATTAGGTCTCTTGTGAGACTGCTCAGAAGCTGTTGCTTCGGAGATGCTTTGTCCTGCATCAGTGACATTTTTAGTCATAATATTTCATCCAAAGCAACTGTTTTTAAACTTTGTATTTCTAGTTCAGGGAAACTTGGAGAATATTGAGGGTGCCATAACTGAGTCCAATGTTGGTGCTTTTCATAGTATTTGCCAAGTTACAAATATCCTGTTACCTTGCTTGCGTAGGACTAATGAGGGACGATGGAAGACTGTTGGTTGGATTTGACTTGAATCCAACCAACAGCTGTCCATCGTCCCTCATTAGTCCTGTCCAAGCAAGGTAAAGAGACTATTAGAACTGCTATTCAGTAGCTACAACACTCTTGCCTACTCTTTTGGACCAGTAGTGGAAAATTTCATGGACTCAACAGGTAGATAACTGTCTTCAGAACAACTGGGAAAGTATTCTTTCCTTTCCCCACCTGAAGAGGGTTCTGTTGGTGGTCTGTCCTACAGCCTTGCCAAGTTTGTTGGCTAGGGGAAAGAGCTAGTGTGCTTTACACCACAGACCAAAGCATAGATAGTCATACTGTTGGAAGTTCATGCTTTTGTTACGGCCATACTGTCCCAGCAGAAGGAGCCATGAAAATAAGCTTCCAACATCACTGACAGCACATTCAATAAAAATTAAGGTGTTTTCATAGTGCATGGGAAAAAGCTTGGTTTGGTGGCAGATGGGACTAGGCTTTGATTCAGTTTTTGCCACTTCTGAGAAAACTGTGCTTAAGGATACATTTAGGTGACAGCTCCTGAATGTGGGAATTCTGTAGTGGTTGATTGAAATGTGTGTTAAATAGCCTCATTTTACTGCAGTGGAGGTTGTACCAAATTATCTTTGGCCTGAGTCTTACACCTCTGCCGGCAAATAACTTTGCAACCAAACTTATTTGCAAGCAAGTAACTCTGCTTGCAAAGCTGGCTGTTCTACTGAGGCCTGCCTCTAAGATACTTAAGTAAACGTTATGTGTAGGGAATTTGGTTTGTTTTAGCACCAGAGCTATTACATTTCAGTTGCAGAAAGTATAACTTCTTTTTCCCTCCAGTGTTAGCTTCATCAGGTTTCTGTGTCTGAATGCTTGTGACTTGCTGGTTTTAGGTTTATTGTGGTACTCCTGCATGTATGTGGTGGTTTTTTTGGTTTTGTTTTTAAATTTTGTGGGCCTTGTTAAGCTGCCAAAGCTTGTTAAGCTTGGGTCATCCTGGGAACAGTTGTTGCCTTGCTGCCATTTCATTAGTGAAAATATATGGCCTGGCTTGCAGCTATGGCATATACGTGCCCTAACTTTAAGCACTTCCTTTCTTTTTTGTTCTTTCTTTTAACTAATGTGCATTTCTAAAGATCGCATCGTGAATCCGGACAAACCCTGATGTTACAAATATCACAGAATATAAAAAATGTCAAGGAAACAGCATTCAGTCCTGGAAGTCAGACAGTAGGCAGGCTGATGGAATAAAATACGATCCCAAGCCATTAAAGATTGAGGTATAGGTCTCTAGAATGTACTTCCCAGGAGGTGTGGTGCTCAGAGGTCTTCCTTAGCTGGGTGAGATGGAGTCAAGATTAACTGAAAAATATCTGAATGAAAGAAGCTTGGTTTTACTAATTTATCTGTAAATGAAAATAAACCTCAGCTGCTCTGTTAGTATAGCTGTTCCTTCTTGGTTTGGCAGGTGTAAAACCTCGACCTCGCAGATAATGTAGTGGCACCGCCCTGCCTTTGTGTTGGTTTTGTGTTGGGTTTTGGTCTTTTTTTTTTTTTTTTTTTTTTTTTTTTCTGGTGTCCGCTGAGCTGAGCTCAGAATCCCGTAGGCTTCTCTATTCTGTTAATGAGTTGTTTTGTGGAATCTGTGCGTGTTGCTGTTGCTTCTCTGGTCACTTTCTGTATTTTATGTGTAGTTGACTGAAACACTCCAGTGCTGCAAGGGAATATCAGCTTTGTCTCTGTTGTTGCTTTCTTTGCTTACCTGCAGCTACCCTTCTTTGTTCCAAGCCATGCATCTAAATCCTCCTTCACTTGTTTGCATCTTTTATTTTATAGTCCAAGTCTGTTCCCTTAAAGGAAAATATGAGAAAGTATTGTCCTAATTTCAGCCTCCTTGCTGTCTTGCCAAGGCCGGTTCTAGCCTCTAGTTAAGGTACATTGAGGCAGTTGTCCAAGACGTCTGAAGTATGAGGCAGTCCAGAGGAAGGACCTCTAGGTGTCATAATACAATTCATACTGTAAGCAGAAGTGCTGAGTTTGTTTCAGACCTAGTTGACCATAATGATGAAATTCCCAAAGTTGTCTGTATCAAAACCTTGCTTTGTTTATACTTTCTGTAAATTAATGTTTATACGATCCCTGTTTTCCCCCCATCTAAAATAGACTGACAAAAATAGCATCCTTCTTAATTGATCTGCCTTGTCCTTTTGTAGGACAACTTTGTCAATTCGCTGGTGTTTCCTTATTATTGTTTTTAACCTGGAATTACACCATGCTTTACCTTGCACAGCATCCTGAATTTTGTGAATGAGGTGGATCTGGCTTGTGCTAAATTATCAAAAGATGATGTCCATTGTCATTCACCAAGAATACTCTCTAATCCTCATAAATTCAATTTTTCAGTTAGGGAGCAATGGGTGTGATGCCTCTGTCATAATCCTGCCACAATATTTCGTTGATGCAAGGTTGTATCAGTATACAGTGAGATGGACATAGCCTACTTGCATCAGTGAAGACTACCGTGTTGCCTTCTGGTAACACTTCTGTGTTCAACTCTAAGGAGAAACTAAATTGAGACTTTGTAATCTATGCAGACTATTCCTTCTATGTTTCTGCATGTATCCATTCTTTGGCTGATCTTCACACCTCTGAGGGGATGTCCTGGTTTCAGCTGGGATAGAGTTAATTGTCTTCCTAGTAGCTGGTACAGTGCTGTGCTTTGAGTTCAGTATGAGAAGAATGTTGATTACACACTGATGTTTTCAGTTGTTGCTAAGTAATGTTTAGTCTAAAGTCAAGTTTTTTTCAGCTTCTGATGCCCAGCCAGTGAGAAAGCTGGAGGGGCACAAGAAGTTGGGAGGGGACACATCCGGGGCAGCTGACCCAAACAGGCCAAAGGAATAATCCATATCATGCCTGGTATATAAACTGCGGGGAGTTGGCCAGGGCAGGGCAGATTGCTGCTCGGGAGCTAACTGGGCATCGGTCAGCAAGTGGTGAGCAATTGCATTGTGCATCACTTGTATATTTTAATCCTTTTAATTATTACTATTGTCATTTTATTAGTATTACCATTATTAGTTTCTTCTTTTCTGTTCTATTAAACTGTTCTTATCTCAACCGACGAATTTTACTTCTTATCCCAATTTTCTCCCCCATCCCACTGCAGGGGGGGGAAGTCAGTGAGTAGCTGCATGGTGCTTGGTCGCTGACTGGAGTTAAACCACGACAGCGAAAAAAGGGAAGCTGTCTTTCTATGGGGTCAGAATTAACATGGCATTCTGCTTGGCCTAATATGGCCTTCATGATGTTGGATTTTTTATATAAAAATTGCAAGAACAGAAGTGGTGTCAAAGCTTTCCACTTAGGTAGGATTTGACATACTTAATGCCCCTTTATGTCGTGAAAAAAGAAGAGAACTACTGATATGGTATCTAGTCTAATCAAGATTCAGGCTGTCCATCCTTACTCCCAAAACACACATGTTCTTTCTCAGATCTACCTTTTACCCTTCTTAGACAAGAGACAGAGGACATGGTTGGTTTGTGCACAGTTTCTGTAAAGTTCTGTGTTTGTCTCCCTGTCTCCTCTCCACTGCACTCTTGGCAGGACCTAGGCTAATGGGAAAATACTGAGACAAATGCATGATGGTCCTGGTAGCTTTCTGCTGGCCTGTATAGCCATAGTTATCCATCCTGTTGCAGCTATATAAAGCCTTTGTGATTCTGATCTTGGATTGTGCTGTAGTGACTGATCTTCATCCCATCCTAATGTAAGAACTCTAGTGTTCAGTCTCAACAGAGTGTTATCTCAGTGGATTGATCATGGCCTGGTATAAGGCTATTGCAGTCAAGGATCAGAGTCCTTGAGATGAACTTTTAGTCTGAAGGTAAATGAGCTGGGATTGGGAACACTGCTTTAGTGCTACTTTTGTCATAGGCTTTAAGGATGGTCTTTTATTTCCAAAATGCTTTGAATTTTTATAAACCAGTTGAAGATAGAGCAGTGTCTCTGCAACTCTTGATCTTGTTCATGTGAATCTTTCCCCAAGATACACAATGGTCTTTGAGCAGTTACCTTAGAAGAGCCTGGGGCTGCTACCTGGAAATTCACTTGTGTCCAGAAGAAACAAAAATATTCCTGAAGATGCTTACAAGAGGTTCCAAGGAGCTAACAGGAATGGAACTGCCTCTGACATCGACAAAACTCCTTGGGTAGCTACCTTGGAGGAGTCTAGGGCTGCTATCTGCAAATTCACCTGTCTCCAGAGGAGACCAACACACTTCTGGAGAGACCTGTTTTCAGACTCCTGCAAGGAAGATGCTCAAGGAGTCCTGTGTATGTTGGAGGCAGGTCCATGTTCTATACCTTCCTGGGAGTCCTCCCAGGCAGCTTTGGAGTGTTTTGGCCTGTTGACTAGCCTAGTGTCTTCATGTACTTAATCGCATTGGCTTAGGTTCTTCAAAAGTGCTGTTCACTGTAAGCATTTGGAGGGCAAGTCTTGGAATATATTTTCTCTCAAATAGCTTGTGGAGAGAAAAGACAGAAGTTTTCAGGCTTTCCCTTGATTCTTAAGATCATCAAACTTTTGGGTTTTTTGCTGTGCTTTTTTCTGAAGTTCAGGTAGTCTTGGGTAAGGTCAATTTTGGCTTCACAATAAATGTGACATTTTGGTGGTAAGTTGGAGGTATTTAGCCAGCTATTTGAAGACTTTCCTTAGTGCATCTTAGGAGCTGAATGTAGTCTGCCACAAGGGGTATTTCTTTGTATGCTTTTTTTAAGTCAAACTGTCCTACTTAGTGATGTTTGGTTGTTTCTCATGTCAAATCTAAGTGTACTTAAAATGCCAATATCAAGCATCTCTGTGTGGTGTTTTCCTACAGACAGGGAAAGTGTTGCTGGTGTGAATTCTAAAGGCACTTCAGTCCACCAAGCAGGACTTCATTTCAGTGCAGTTCTGAGGTGCCTCCTACCTGAAAAAATGGTGCCTCCTACTCATGAGGCTATGTGCTGGTGTCTGACTTAGGCTGTGATAGCTCCTAGGAAGTAATATCACCACCTCTTCCTAGGTTTTCAGAAACAAGACTTTCTGTGAGGCATTAGGATGATGTAACAGCTTCAGTGTGTTTGTTACTTTGCAGTGCTGGAGCAGGTGCAATTGGTTAGCCAACCACTTTCATTAAGCCAAATCTAGCCTTATAAATGAATGCCCATTAGCACTTCTCATGTGCAAGTAAAACCTTTCCTTTAGTGCCAAAAGGGAGTGGAACCCAGAAAAAAACGAAATATTTTTCAGTACCACCAGTAATAGTACCCACAGTATTTTTGGCCAGCTCCAGAATTGAGTATCTTTACTGAAAGGAATCTAAAGAGCCATATAAAAGCACATTTTGATCCCACAGTTCTATGCTAATATCAATAACTGGCTAAGCATTACTACTGCTTTTGCAAAGCATTTTAAATTCCTTTCTTCCCCTTCTATAATGACATAATTCTCACTCTTCAGAACCACGTGAAGGTTTTACTTAGCTATACCTTCTGCTTTCAAAAGGTATTCAGGAGCAACGGTGCCATGATAGTCATAAGCACCAATGACTTCAGTCTGCATTCAGCTCAGTATAGGCAGCTTGTAACAGCTTAGCTCTGCAGCACTGGACTGGGCAACACCATTACTTCCTAGTGAGGTTGTCTGCTTTATCTGAAGTGTCACACACTGGCTGTTCAAGCATGTACAGATTCAATAGTCCAAATTTTTATTTTGGTATTTCCAAGGAAAAAGCATTTACGTAACTTCGAGAGATTTATGTTCTTCTCTGAATCGGTAGATATACTGCTGATCAGAGGTAATTCTGACTGGCAGGCTGTAAGTCTTAGGAGCATTAAGCATTCCAAAATGGCAAGCACTCACAGCTTTCCCTTATTTTCCTCCCTCCCCAAAAAAAGGAGGCTGATGAAGTCATAGGTAGAAAGTGAAAACTAAAGAGACTGAAGAGGGATTTCAAATGGCTCAGAAGAGGAAGAGCAGTATGGTCACACATCAACGCTGCTTAGATGTAGTCTCATTTTCTAAGTAACCAACAAGCTAGTTGTTGGTCAGCAGTTCAACGCCCTTCCCATATTGTCCACAGCTCAGATTTATTTACGTCATCATCTTCAGAAGCATAGCTGTTGCTACTTATTATTCAATAAATATGCAACACTCAGCATCAGCGGAACATTTCCAGCTTTGTTTTGGTGTCTTACAGATGTTCCTAAGCTTAGGCAGTTGTGTCAAATTATTTTCCATGACTTGCATGAGTCAATTGAGCACTGATTAATTTCAGACTAGACACTACATTTCAAGGTCATTTATGTATTCAGTTACACTGCATGTTTTGAAACATTGTCAATCCGTCTTCCAACATGATAGTAAACCATACCAGTTTAAGCCAAAAGTGTTATACTTAAGGTTATGTAAAAGTCCAGCATGAAAAAAAAAGGGGGGGGGGGGGGCAGATCTTTTTCTGCTAGGAAGCTCATGAAGGTGTCCCTGTACTGTGTTCTTGTACATTAGGATGGAAGAAATTATTCATTTTCTGCTTCCCATATGACACTGCTCTGGTGAGATCCTTATTTTTTTGCTTTTAGCTCTTTTAAGAGACTGACAATCTGTCATTAATGCATCAGAAATCTTCATGTGCAACAGTGATGCTTAGTCATGATTTTTATCACATTTTGTATTTGTACATGTTAAATCCATATCACTAATTAAAACACACAGAATGACAGCTTATTTCTGAAAAAGGCTTAATAGCTTTAAGATTGAAATTGACAGAGGAGTTTTGCTTTAGAGAAGTCTCACCCTAACATTTAAAGTTGCCAATATCACAAGAGTAACAGGGCAAAATATAGCCATGTTCATAATCATTATATTGCAGTCTGTGAATGGATAAAGGCTACCCTCATCCCAGCTGCTCAGTTCATTTAGCAATCTAAGAAGTTACATTCTAAGGAAGAGAGGATGAAAAGACATGGTGAAAAAAATGCTGACCTGGACTTGCAGGTGAGCTACAAAAACTTTGTTGCTTTCACATATGATCCTATGTCATACAAACCCTCATTAGAGGAAATATGACTATTTGAGGACACAGTCTGGTTCTTAAAAGCACTGCAGTAGCCCTAAAATAATTGATATCTGTGTAATGTGGGTATATGTCCGTTTGCTCTGTCTTTAAACCATTAAAATCTGGAACTAGTATTACAGTCTTGCAGCAGAATTGAAAATATACTGAGAACCAAATTATGATTATGTGATATGGTTTTATTATAAAGTGAGGCAATGTGAGAGGGGAATCATCCACTGATTAACTGATTTGGCACCAAAGATATCAAATGTCAGAGATCTGCTTCATTTTGCTGCTTTTTCTTGTACTATATGTTCTTGTCAACTCTCTATACTTCCAGGTTGACTGAGATAGGAGGCAAGACTGTGATCTTTTTTGATGGCTGAAGCATATGGCTGACAGAACTTATCACAGAATCTATGAACACTAAAGAGTGTCTTACTCAGCTCTTAGGCCACCTGCCTGGAGTCTTGGTGTTACAGCAAGAACTCCATCCAGATCTGTATTACTGTCTTCTGACAGTGTGGCTGTTAAGTTGTTGAACATCCTGGATTCTGTAAATATCCTTGTGCAGTCACATCAGAAAATTTTTCTCAAATCAAGGTTTTGACTATGGTGTGGTATGGGTTTTGGTTGTGGTTTGTTTTGGTTTTTTTTTAATGCCTGAGTATCAGATTATGTGGTGCTTCTCTAGATCAAGTGGTTGGTGTTTGTTTGGCACTAAGTCATCTTTGTGATTTCTGCTTGTCGCCTCTCAGTATGGTGACAATTGATTTTGCTTTTTGTTTTTTAATTTTTCTTCTTTTTGTTGCTTCATGAGTTCTTTTTCACTTGTTAGAGATGCAATTTTCACTGTTGTTATGGTTTAAGCCCAGCTGGCAACAAAGTACCACAAAGCTGCTCGCTCACTCCTACCCCTGGTGGGATGAGGAGGAGAAAATAGAAAGAAAAGCTCATAGGTCAAGACAAGGACAGGGAGGGATCACTTACCAGTTATGATCACAGGCAAAACAGACTCAACTTGGGGAAAAAACAAAACCAATTTAATTTGTTACCATTCAAATCAGAACAGGATAATGAGAAGTAAAACCAAATCTTAAAACACGTTCCCCCAGGCTCAACTCCACTCCCGATTTTCTCTACTGCCTCCCCCGCGGTGGCGGAGGGAGATGGGGAATGGGGGTTGTGGTCAGTTCATCACATGTTGTCTCTGCCGCTCCTTCCTCTTCAGGGTGAGGACTCCTCACTCTTCCCCTGCTCTGGCGTGGGGTCCCTCCCACAGGAGACAGTGCTCTGTGAACTTCTCTAGCATGGGTCCTTTCTGCAGGCTGCAGTTCTTCACGAACTTCTCTGGCACGGGTCCTTTCCATGGGCTGCAGTCCTTCAGGCACAGACTGCTCCAGCGTGGGCTTTCCCATGAAGTCACGACCATCTTTGGGGACATCCCCCTGCTCTGGTGTGGGGTCCTCTATGGGCTGCAGGTGGACATCTGCTCCCCCGCTCCCCTCCACAGGCTGGCGGGGGACAGCCTGCCATCTCACCACGGGCTGCAGGGGCATCCCCTCCTCCGGCGCGCCTCCTCTCCCTCCTTCCTCACTGACCTCGCTGTCTGCAGAGGGGTTTCTCTCACATCCCACTCCCCTCCCCCACTACAGGTTCCCCTTCTTAAATATGTTATCCCAGAGGCACTACCACCATTGCTGATGGGTTTGACCTTGGCCAGAGGAGGGTGCATCTTGGAGCTGGCTGGCATTGGCTCTATCGGATATGGGGGAAGCTTCTAGCAGCTTCTCACAGAAGCCACCCTTGTAGCCCCTCCCCTGCTACCAAAACCTTGCCACACAAACACAATACAGCTATGAATCCCATGGAATCTTTGCAGGTCTGTGTGATAAACACTTACTATGAAGAGCAGTCATTCTCTTATCTTGGCTAAAGGAATGGATTTAATATTTCATGCTGCTGCATACCATAGGATAGCTAATGAAGAAAACAATGGTGCTGAAGTTTCACCTGAACGTGACCTTGCTTTTTATCTAAACCAACTGGCTAATCTGCCTGTTTCTGACACAGAGAACTTAATAGTATCTGTATCTTTGCTGTTGCAAATTGTCTCAAATTTGTTTAATATCTTCATGTTGGAGTTTATACAAATAGTGGCTAATGTACCGTATTCTGATCAGACTTTAGTTGGCACTCTGAGTTCTGTCACCCCAAGAAGGTACTGCTGGCTGATACAGAATGAGTAACTATTGTATTCTGTGGCTGCTGGCGATGATGGTTTATTGTGGCTTGAGAGGGTTTTAAATTGTGTGGAAATTAAAGGAAGACTCCTTTGGCTTCCTTCTTCACCAGGCACAACTTTAAATCTTAATAATCATGGAGGACTGGATTTCTTGAATTTGTGTGTATCTATCAATGGATTAGTTATGTAAAGCAGTCAGAGTTTGACATACTACATTGGCATAAGATTTGATGCGGAGATTTTACTTTTAATTCAGAGAGTATTTCAGGCAAACCTGAGACTGATCAAGAGTTCAAGTGAGAGCTTCTTTTTTAGGTCATTCTGCACCTGATCTGTATTAATAATATCTTCAAAACTTTAAACAAAATTACAAAGTTACTTGATTTGAGTTGCCAAGTAATAATAGTAGTAATAAATGACACATCACACAACCAAGTTCTGCGGTTGAGAAAAGTTTGTCCTCTGATCCAGTCTTTAATATTTTTATTTAAAATAGTAAATCCTTTCTTCCCTCTTAACTCCATTCTCCCAGAAAAGTTGTTGGCGCTTGAAATGCAGTGCTGTGCAAGTGAACTGACTGACTTTTATTTTTATATCGTTTAGAAGATGGTGGGTATTTAAAAACTATAGTGTAGGTGATGTTATAGAATTGTTTCAAATATGTATGCATAGGGTGGCTTCCTGGTTTATAAAGTTCCTGAATTATATGTAAAGGACATATTTGTTTGTAAATCAATACATTTATAGTTATGGAGCATGAAAAATAATGCTTCTTTAGGAGAACTGAAATATGAACATAAAAACAAGGTCAAAAAGTATATGATGGCAATCTGGTTTTGACACTTAAATAAAATCAGTTGATTAAAATTAATTTTAATTTCTGATTAGCCAAACAAAACCCCCTCTTCTGAAAAGTGCTGTTTCTGTTCTAACTAGCACAGATCACACTAGAAAGCGTCTTTAATGTCTGTCAGTCAGACATCATGGGTGTACTGAGAGTCTTGATGTTGTGATGCAGTAACTTTAGTTTGAAAACACTTTATATTTGAAAGTTGTATCTCTTATTTTGCTTATCCTTATTTCTGTTGGGATGTTAATAGTTTCAAAGGCCTGGAATAGATCCATGTATAAACTAATTCTTGGCAGAAAGGAACTTTGAACATCCTTATTTCTTGCCCAGATCAGGGCTTCATCCAAAAAACTCGAACAGGTGGCTAAAATGCTAATTAAAACTAGCTTCCTGTGCTGATTAGGGTTGCTGTAAACTGTAAATTTAAATTTCTTATACAATAAACTAATCCTTTCTAGGTAGAACATCCAGCTCTCACTTGCAGCATGTTTGAGAAATAATACCAAGTTACTCATGGTCTTGGTTGAAGAACTAACTAAACATGAGTCTTCTCCAATATAAGTGAAAAATCTAGGCTGTTCTTTTTCTGTTTCTCCTCTTGTCCCAGTAATCTACAGAAATTTGCAGGCAAAAAGAGCTCAGTGAAGAGAACTCAAACTGTTGCCTAAACTTAAATTCTTAATCAGTTCTGGTCAATTCTGGTCACTTTTCTCTTATGGTTCACACCATATGACACCTGTTAACATTGCTTAAACACTTCTTTTTTTCTTCTCCCTCTAATTATTAATTTAATAGATCAATAGAACAGCTGGTATCTGAAGGGGTTACAATAAGTTATTTCATAGAAAAATTGAACACTGTATTTCTGTGGAAGTAGGGGGTGGAGAATTTACTGCATAGTCCCTACATCATTTCTATATCTTACTATGGTGAAAGCAGGTCTGTCATCAATTTCTTACAGTATCAGTGTTGCAGCAAGCCAGTTAGTATAATCATAATGTCTGAATGTCTCTGGCTGATCAATTTCTTTTATGAGTCTCCTATATCCTGTGACTTCAGATCTATTCCTTGCCTATATTTTTCTACAAAAATTTATCTTAGAATGTACGATTTGTAATGCTGATATTCTAATTTTGAATAAATAGAAATAGTGAACTCGGAACCTGAAAAGCTTTGCTATGTGAATTGATGGGTGTAGTTGGAAAGAGAGATAGGGAAATGAAGATTACTATCTCTATATAAAGTTTTGATCTTGTTGCATTTTTCTGGAAACCTGCCTTATTCTTATGAGCTGATTGAACGTTGACTGTAAGTATTTTCTTTTGCAGATGAACCGACACGTTCCTTGAGTGGTCTCATCTTGAAGAATAATGTAAAAGCACATTTTCACAACTTTCCCAATGGGGTAACTGACTTCATTAAAAGTGAATGTCTGAATAACATTGGTGATTCCTCCCCCTTAATTAGAGCTACTGTAGGTAAGTTTGCTCTTATTGCTGTCTTCTGCATACTTAAAATGTTACTGATATGAGTGAGAGCTGCACTAGGGACGTAAAGAATTATTAAACTCCTAAAACTGTTTGCTTCTGTTAATTGTCACAACTTCACCCTATTTTAATGCTGATACTTATCGTTAGTGTGAATATACAAAAGTCATGCTTACTTTTGCTTCCTATTCTCTTAGAACTGATTTAGCAATTCGGTTCATATCTCCTGAAATTGCTGCCAATTTCTATACCTACAAACAGGAACAAGGTAAAGGTCTGACTTCAGAACTATTTCAGTATTCCACTTGCATCAATGAAACACTTCTGTTGGCTGATTTCCTGCTCCCTGCCCCCGATATGGACACATACGCACATCCCTTCAGGGAATCATCATACCATGCATAACACATTCACATAATGAGTTTCTGTTTTTAAACAGCTTCTGTCAAAAAACAGTAGATAAAGTGTGGTGTTGTCGTGGTTTCAGCCCAGCCGGTAACAAAGGACCACGCAGCCGCTCGCTCACTCCTCCCGCCCCCTCCGGTGGGATAGGGGGGAGACGGAGGAGAGAAAAGAAAAAAAACCTGGAACCTCGAGGGTTGGGATAAGGGCAGTTTACTGGGACAACGCAAAAAAAATTACAACAACGACGGTACTAATGAAAGAGTATACAGAAAAGAGTGATGCACAGTGCAACTGCTCACCACCCGGGACCCGACGCTCCGCCACTTCCCCAACCGAAAGTCGAGAGCAGGAGCACCCTCCCCCCGGCCCACTCCCCATGTATATACTGAGCATGATGTCACATGGTATGGAATAGCTCCTTGGCTAGTTCAGGTCAGCTGCCCCGGCTATGCCCCCCCACCTCCCAGGTTCCTGTAAAAATTAACTCTATCCCAGCTGAACCCAGGACATTATCCACCCCTTATTCTATACCATTTACATCATGCCCAGATCTTACATTTTCCAATCAACCACTACCACTTTCCTTGTCTTATATATAGATATATATGTATATGGACCCCCCCCACACACACACACACACACATACAAATAGTATTCCCTTAGTCAATGGGTTATCCCTCCAATGTGTCCATCAATTTTATTTAGTCCATGACTTTGAGGCTCCATCTGTTGTAACACTTCTTCAGGATAAGAGAGATGGTGTGAGGTGTTGGGTTGTTGTATGCTGTCTCTGGAACTTCTGGCTGGTACATTTGATGCAACCCACACCCTTGGTCTGCAGGTCGAAGATGTTGATCTTGAGGAAATTGCTGGGCGCCAGTTCAAGTTCTATCACTGTTGTTCTTGGCTCAGTTTCAAAGTCCATTCTTCAGTCATTTGGGTAATTCTTACAGTAATACCCTTGATATGGCATATAGACACTATAGATACAATGACATACATTGGCAGGTTATTTAGCAGTTAAATATCATACAGCCTAGTTCACTGGCTATTCTCTCCCAAAATCAAATCTCCCTGAGGTACACATCGAACTTCCCCATCCTTCTGCATCACCCACCAGGTGTACCCAGGTCCCTGAGCAAAAACCACCCCTTGGATGGGTTTGTCTCTGCGTGAGGGAGGACTAACCCAGACTGTCTTTCCTAACATACTCCTCATGTGCACTACAGGGACTTTATCCCCTTCTACAGTATGTGGAAGTCTTGGTTGGGCGGGGCCCGCCCGATTGGTGGATCCTCTAGTATTAACTAACCAGGTGGCTTTTGTTAAATGTGTATCCCAATGTTTGAAAGTTCCACCCCCCATTGCTCTCAATGTAGTTTTCAGCAGTCCATTGTATCGTTCGATTTTTCCAGAGGCTGGTGCGTGATAAGGGATGTGATATACCCACTCAATGCCATGTTCTTTGGCCCAGGTGTCTATGAGGTTGTTTCGGAAGTGAGTCCCGTTGTCTGACTCGATTCTTTCTGGGGTACCGTGTTGCCATAAGACTTTCTCTTCAAGGCCCAGGATAGTGTTCTGGGCAGTGGCGTGGGACACAGGATATGTTTCCAGCCATCCAGTGGTTGCTTCCACCATTGTAAGCACATGGCACTTGCCTTGGTGGGTTCGTGGGAGTGTGATATAGTCAATCTGCCAGGCCTCCCACTGTTTATATTTCAGCCATCGCCCTCCATACGACAGGGGTTTCAGTCGCTTGGCTTGCTTAATTGCAGCACATGTTTCACATTCATGGATAACCTGTGCGATAGTGTCCATGGTTAAGTACACCCCTCGATCGCGAGCCCACCTATATGTTGCATCTCTTCCCTGATGGCCCGAGGTATCATGGGCCCACTGAGCCATAAATAGCTCACCCCTACGTTGCCAGTCCAGGTCCACCTGAGACACTTCAATCTTGGCGGCCTGATCTGCCTGCTGGTTGTTTTGATGTTCTTCAGTGGCCCGACTCTTGGGTACATGAGCATCTACGTGGCGTACTTTTACCACTAGCTTCTCTATCCGAACAGCAATATCTTGCCACAGTGCGGCAGCCCAGATGAGTTTACCTCTGCGCTGCCAATTGCTCTTCTTCCATTGCTGTAGCCACCCCCATAGGGCATTTGCCACCATCCATGAGTCGGTATAGAGATAGAGCACTGGCCATTTCTCTCTTTCAGCAATGTCTAACGCTAGCTGGATGGCTTTCACCTCTGCAAACTGACTCGATTCACC
Organism: Aquila chrysaetos chrysaetos; assembly: GCF_900496995.4. NCBI lineage: Eukaryota > Metazoa > Chordata > Aves > Accipitriformes > Accipitridae > Aquila > Aquila chrysaetos. The sequence goes on from NC_044030.1 coordinate 59,270,001, forward strand.
TTCTCCTTCAGCAGTTTCTGCGACTAGTCGTGTAGGACTCCATACAGCAGCCTTCCACCTCCGATGTTTTCCCACAATGCGACAGGACCCATCAGTGAACAGAGCACATTGCCTCTCATTTTCTGGCAGTTTATTATACAGCGGGGCCTCTTCAGCCCATGTCACCTCCTCCTCTGGCGACATTCCAAAATTTTTGCCTTCTGGCCAGTCCATGATCACTTCCACAATTCCTGGGCGACTGGGGTTTCCTATGCGAGCCCGTTGTGTGATCAGTGCGGCCCACTTACTCCACGTGGCATCAGTTGCATGATGTGTAGAGACCTTCCCTTTGAACATCCAGCCCAGCACTGGCAGTAGGGGTGCTAAGAGGAGCTGTGTTTCAGTACCAACCACTTCTGAGGCGGCTCGAACTCCTTCATATGCTGCCAATATCTCTTTTTCAGTTGGAGTATAGCGAGCCTCGGATCCTCTGTATCCCCGACTCCAAAACCCCAGGGGTCGACCTCGGGTCTCCCCAGGTGCTTTCTGCCAGAGGCTCCAGGTAGGGCCATTCTCCCCAGCTGCAGTGTAGAGCACATTTATAATATCTTGTCCTGCCCGGACTGGCCCAAGAGGTACTGCATGAACAATCTCCCGCTTAATTTGTTCAAAAGCTTGTCGTTGCTCAGGCCCCCATTTAAAATCATTCTTCTTCCGGGTAACTTGGTAGAGAGGACTTACAATTTGACTGTAATTTGGAATATGCATTCTCCAAAAGCCCACAACACCTAAGAAAGCTTGTGTTTCCTTTTTATTAGTTGGTGGGGACATAGCTGCTATTTTGTTGATCACATCCATAGGGATCTGACGACACCCGTCTTGCCATTTTACTCCTAAGAACTGGATCTCCTGTGCAGGTCCCTTGACCTTACTTTCTTTTATGGCAAAACCAGCCTTCAAAAGGATTTGGATTATTTTCTTCCCTTTCTCAAAAACTTCTTCTGCCGTGTTGCCCCATACGATGATGTCATCAATGTATTGCAGGTGCTCTGGAGCTTCACCTTTTTCCAGTGCAGCCTGGATCAGTCCATGGCAAATAGTGGGGCTGTGTTTCCACCCCTGGGGCAGTCGATTCCAGGTGTACTGGACACCCCTCCAAGTAAAGGCAAACTGTGGCCTGCACTCCGCTGCCAAAGGGATGGAAAAAAATGCATTAGCAATGTCAATTGTGGCATACCACTTAGCTGCCTTTGATTCCAGTTCATATTGAAGCTCTAACGTATCTGGCACAGCAGCGCTCAGCGGTGGCGTGACTTCATTCAGCCCACGATAATCTACTGTTAGTCTCCATTCCCCATTAGATTTCCGCACGGGCCATATGGGACTATTAAAGGGTGAGTGAGTCTTGCTGATCACTCCTTGACTCTCCAATTGGCAAATCAGCTTATGGATGGGGATCAGGGAATCTCGGCTGGTGCGATATTGCCGCCGGTGCACCGTCGTGGTAGCAATTGGCACCTGTTGTTCTTCAACCTTCAGCAACCCCACAACCGAAGGGTCTTGAGAGAGACCAGGCAGGGTAGACAGCTGTTCAATCTCCTCCGTCTCCAATGCAGCTATATCAAAAGCCCAACGGTACCCTTTTGGGTCCTTGAACTATCCCCTCCTGAGATAATCTATACCAAGGATGCACGGGGCCTCTGGGCCAGTTGCAATGGGGTGTTTATGCCAGTCATTCCCGGTTAGACTCATTTCAGCTTCTAATACGGTTAGCTCTTGGGATCCCCCTGTCACACCAGAGATACAGATGGGTTCTGCCCCTTTATAACTTGATGGCATTAGGGCGCATTGTGCACCAGTGTCTACTAGAGCCTTATATTCCTGTGGGTCTGATGTGCCAGGCCATCGAATGCACACTGTCCAGTAGACTCGGTTGTCCCTCTCCTCCACCTGGCTGGAGGCAGGGCCCCTCTAATCCTGGTTAGAATATTCGTTACTCACTTTTCGCACACGTGAATCAGAAGTCCCTTCAAGAGGATCAGAAATGTGATCAGCCCATCTACTGCATCTGGGGGACTCCTCACAGGAAACTGGAGCAGCAGTTTTCCAAGAAGAATCCTCTTTTCTGGTTGCTTTTTCTCACAACTCCCGTACCCGTGCATCCAGGACTGAGGTAGGTTTTCCATCCCACTTCCTCATGTCCTCTCCATGGTCACGCAGGTAAAACCATAGGTTAGCCCGTTGTGTGTACTTTCTCTCTCCTCTCTCTTGGGCAGAGGAATGCTTACTCCCAATAGCTGCGATGCGGGCCTGTACAGGTGGGGAGGAGGACATATCCACTTTGAATTGCTGGAACTCTCGGGACAATTCCTCTACAGCCGAGACACAGGCCCGTAGGGAGGAAGAGAGACTTCCTTCGTATTGCCGGAGTTGGACAGCCAATTCATCCACCGTTTGTCCATGGCCTTCTTTCCAGGACATTACTGCCAATGAGTTGGCATAGGTTGGTGGTGCACTTCGTAGAAACTTCCGCCACATGGGTTGTGTGCATTGGACTTCATCTGGGTCTACGGGTGACTGCGCATTTTCTGGATCATTATAAATCACCTCCAGCACGGCTAATTCCCTCAGGTACTGGATACCTCTCTCCATGGTGGTCCACTTGCCTTGGTGACATGTAACTTCATCCTTGAAGGGGTATCTTTCCTTTACACCTAACAGAAGTCGCCTCCAGAGGCTGAGGACTTGTGTTTTTCTCCCAATCGCCTTGTCGATGCCCCCTTCCCTAGACAGAGATCCCAACTGCTTGGCTTCCTTACCCTCTAATTCCACACTACTAGCCCCATTATCCCAGCATCGGAGCAGCCAGGTAACAATGTGCTCACCTGGGTGGCGGCTAAAATCTTTTCGCATGTCACGCAACTCACTCAGGGATAGAGATCGGGTGATTATTTCAGGTTCTGCCTCTTCCTCCTGTTCTCGTGATGACCCTGGTTCATCTTCATCTCTCACTGAGCGAACTGATTTCTTTGTGTGTTTCTTTTTCTGTACAGGGGCGACTGATACTGGCACAGGTTGGTTCTCTGGTTTAGCTGCAGTATCTGTCACTGGGGTTGGGGTAGCCGCGCTGCCTGTTGCCGGGGTAGGGGTAGCCACGGTGCCTGTTGCCGGGGTTGGGGTAGCCGCGCTGCCTGTTGCCGGGGTAGGGGTAGCCACGGTGCCTGTTGCCGGGGTAGGGGTAGCCACGGTGCCTGCTGTCCTGTTTTCCATCTTTTCCCCCTTTTCTCCCTGAGGGTGCTGCCTAATATCAAGCAGTGTTTGGTAGATACTGGCCAGGGCCCAGCACAGTGCAGCGAGTTGTACGTCTTTGGAATAGCCACAGCATTTTTCTTTCAAATATTCTACCACTTCATGAGGGTTCTGTAGTTGTTCAGGAGTGAACTTCCAAGCCACTGGGGGTGAGAAGTTCTCTAGATACCTGCCCATATCCTCCCACATGCCATGCCACCCATGAATATCCAGCTTTGGGGCAGATCTCTGGGTGGTACTCTTAAAGAGCCTTTTTGTAGCCCTAAACAAGACCTGAAACATATTCAGGAGGCATAGCACTAACAGCACACTGGCTTGTGCATCCCAAGGATATTCAAAGTTCTCAAAAGCTGTTGTAATTAGTCGGAAGGAGAAAAGGGAGGCGAACGGACGGGGGGAATTATCGCCCCCTAACTCCCCCATGGATTGGCTGTAACTACCAATAAAATCCGATAGAAGGTGCCCAAAGTATGGAAATGATATCACTGCCTCATACAGATACCAGCTTAATCTCATGACCAGTGATGTAATCATTTCACAAGTCGACATTGCCCAGTACAGCAAAATGATAATCCCAATCACTCTCCCAGAGGTGAGAAACGTAACTACAGGCAATACATAGAGCATATAAGGACTTACAAAACGCCACCATGTAAACAAATTAATCAACATTGTGACTAACATCTATTTATCTAATATAAGGAATGCGTATGACAAATTTGTTTCAACACGCTCTGGCCAGATCTGTCGTTATCTCAACCCTTCGTGCCCCACGTTGGGCGCCAAAAAGGACTGTCGTGGTTTCAGCCCAGCCGGTAACAAAGGACCACGCAGCCGCTCGCTCACTCCTCCCGCCCCCTCCGGTGGGATAGGGGGGAGACGGAGGAGAGAAAAGAAAAAAAACCTGGAACCTCGAGGGTTGGGATAAGGGCAGTTTACTGGGACAACGCAAAAAAAATTACAACAACGACGGTACTAATGAAAGAGTATACAGAAAAGAGTGATGCACAGTGCAACTGCTCACCACCCGGGACCCGACGCTCCGCCACTTCCCCAACCGAAAGTCGAGAGCAGGAGCACCCTCCCCCCGGCCCACTCCCCATGTATATACTGAGCATGATGTCACATGGTATGGAATAGCTCCTTGGCTAGTTCAGGTCAGCTGCCCCGGCTATGCCCCCCCACCTCCCAGGTTCCTGTAAAAATTAACTCTATCCCAGCTGAACCCAGGACAGGTGTACGGAACATCATAGAATCATAGAATGTTTTGAGTTGGAAGGGACATTTAAAGATCATCTAGTTGCAACGAGAAGATTTTTTTGGTGACATAGTTTTCTGATTTCGTAGATACTTTGTTTTAGTACACCTCTTCCATAAAATATGCATATTTGCATTATTTTTACTTATTTCTAGGTGAAGTTGCTTTTCTGTCTGCTCTTTGAGAATATGATTTCCTCCAATTACTACAATCATTGTAGTAATTTTCCTTGTCCGCTCAAAAAAACAGAAAAAAAAATAAAATAAATATATATTTGAGTACAGTAGAGAAAATGGGGCTGGGTGACATGTAGAAAGAAAGTCAGCTTGTATCAGCTGACTCCTCTTATAAAAATCTACCAGTTACTGCTCCTTTAGAATCGTTTGCTTTTTCTATAGGATTCCATCTCCAGACATCTGGGTTATGGGCTATGGACTAGAGAAAAATGCTCATCTCTTAGCTTTTTCCTGTTGTCTTGTCACTTGTGAAGCTGCTCTACTATGAATTTTGCTAATGTCCCATTTTCTTAATGACAGTAGAAACAAGTCTTTGAGTGGCAGGTACTTTTGCAATTTTGGGTTGTAAGAGTTACGCTTGCTTGTTTGTTCATAGGAGTTGTCAGTGGAGTATAGTGGAGCTGACTAAAGAATATATTCCAGCTCCATTTGGATTGCTGTCTTAGGGTAGTTTGGTGGTGATGGTTTGTGGGGTGTTTTTTTGGGGGGGATGGGGGAGTTGTTTGTTTTCAAGCAGTTATTCTTTGACTTCTCCTTCTACGAAATGTTTGTGGATTAGTAGCTCAGTTATTCTTCAGCTTTAAGTGATCCTTGCAGGGATTATTCAAGCATGTATGAATTCTGAAGATGAGTAGCAACTGATGAATTGTGTGCTTGCAAAAGAGTTGCTATTTTGTGCATGCTTTGCACCCTGCTGTTTGAAGTAATTAAATGTTAGATCCTTGTAGCCTTCTGTCTTAATAGTGAGGTTGGTCTGGTACCCACTGGTCTCTTGGTACTAGCTAGGTGTAAATATATTACTACCTACCTAGGCTGCCTTGTTAGCATATGAGTGGGCACATGCTAGTTAGAGCTGCTCTTTGAGATGCATACAGGTTTTTGCAGTTCAAGCATTATCAAGTGAGCCAAATGCAAATAAGATCTCAGGAATTCTGAGAGGAAGATGAGCAAGTACATCAAAACAGCATCAGAGATTTGATGCAGCGGTCACTCTCCTTTGTGGTCTCTAGCATCTAGTGCTAACCAGACAAATGCTGATACCTTTTGGCCAAGATGGAGGCAAGCTGATTAATCCCATCCTCAGAAGTCACCTCACTGAGGAGAATAAGCATGGCAATAGAGTTGATTTTAGAACTGTGACTTGAGACCAAATGGTAACTACACATCATTGTATCCTTACTTAGCTTTTCCCTATTTTAATCCCAAATGAGTAACAGTGGTACTTCTCTGTGCTGTGTAGTATTGGTTTTAAAACCCCATATGCTAATGTTGAAATAAGGATTGAAGCTCAAAAAAGACAGCTGCATGTGTTGAGGACCCACAAACTTACCAGGAATAAATGGATCTATTTAGGAAGTGTCTGTAACTGTTCTTAAAACTTTCTGGGGACTCTAGTCTAGGTAGGACCTTAGTGCAGCTCCTGCTTAAAAGCAAGCAGGGAAATAGTTTGAGTGTTTAAGAGTAGTGGTGGGACTGGAGAGCTTCCCTGCAGAAGGAAAGTGAAAGCTAGTGATTGCCCTATGAAGGGGAATTTTGTTACAAAATTCAGCTTTTTAGAATTAAGGAGTTCAGAAATCAGCTTGAGGAGCAACAGAGGCAAAACACCACCAACTTTCCCCTTGTCCTGTTAGTGGCATGAAAGTACTGAAGCATAGCTGCTGCTTCTTTATCTTCAATTTTTTTATTGTAGAATTGATGCTGTAAACTGGGGTTGCATGTAATTGAAACAGTGATATAAAAGATGCTGTCATGACAGTTACGCTTATGTTTTTAACAATTTCTGCCATCCCTCTAGAGTTTGTTCTCTCATGTTTACTGTTCAATTAGCCCAGCTGCTATATTCATTAGATTTCACATTTGTCAAGTGAAATATCAACAGATTCTGTAATACTGTTTTGAAGTTCATTACAAATAGAAGACCGTCTTTATAAAGACTTCCAGTTTCAGATTTCTAACCTTGCAGCTTACTATGTTAATCAGAAGGGCTTGTTTTAACTGTCAGCTCTAGCCCAAACCTGTCAAAATGCTGAAAGCTACTAAATTGATTATTTATTTACTTTGATTATTCTTCTGATGTCCGTGTTTCTATGTCTGAAGTGTTGCAGAGAAAGCCACAAAGGCTAATCTCTGGTGTCTTCTGTTTCGTGCTGGCCAAATAAAGCAGCAGGTGGGTGGTAAAAATTTCACATTTGAAAGAAGATGAAGCTCATTATAAGCCCATGAAGATTCCTTTTAACGTGAACATAAGTGCCTAAATCTTAATTTTGTGTGGCTCTTTCCTCATTGTTATTAAAACCTTTTGCAAAGCTTCAAATGCTATAGCTGTTGCCTCTCTTGATACTCTTGATAGTCTAATACTACTCTTTTTTATGTTTGTTTTTTTTTCCTCCCCACCAAAGTGTCTCTTTATCATTTCAAAAACACTAGCACAGTGTTAAATGGCTTCTCCGCAGACCTGTACGCAAAGTTCATAATGAAGTGTATGGTCTGAACTGCATACATCTCTGTTGCAAGGGGCAGTGGCCTCAGGTCACTTCTTGCCTATGCATCTGGAAGTATTTCCTAGGTTAACCTGTTGCTGTCTGGGATAAGCCTTTTGGAAGAACACTTAAAGTAGTTTTCAAATAGTCTTTCCTTCAGCTGTGAAAGCTTGCACATATTACAAGTATAGTCAGACCATTTCTCATCCTCTGAAACCACTTCTAGGACCTTGAAAAGATCTTCAACCAACTCTTTTCCAAAACTACCTACCCGTTTGAGGCTTATAATATAACTTCTGTCACATGTGAGTGCAGAGGAGTTCCAGGAATTTCATTCTTATGTTTGTTTCTGAACCTGTGTTAAGTCTATAAATAAACCCATGCCAGATCTAAGTTAGGGAGACAATTTTGCAGTTTAAGTACTTTGACTAGGAGACAAGAAAATTAATTTATTTTGTTCTTTTTGTGAAATTCAGTTTAATTTAAAAAAAAAAAAAGGTGGATCATTAAGATTCAGCAACAGTAAAACAAGTATTTTCTATTAATGTATCTGATATTCTTTGCAGGACCATAATATTCAGGAGAAATGCAGTCTTTAAGACTCCATAGATCTCCGTAGGCTTTTGGGAATCTTTTCTATTCAGTTGCAGTTATGAAGAGAACTGGATACAAACTACTTCTGGAGCTGTAAAATTGTGTTTTATCTCTGTCTTCATTTTTGCCCTTTGTCTTTGTGGGTTCTCCAGCCTATTGCATCAAAAGAAACATGATGCAAAATATCTTTTAGTTACTGTGTGTCTTGTCCAGAATGTCCTTTGCTCTGTAATGTTGTCCTGTATTCTTGTATATTTAACAAGAATTTCAACATTTTATTCCAAAGAAAAATAATATATTGTGATTAGCTCAATGAAAAAGCTTAGGAAAGCTTTTTTCATCACTCGGAGATTACTAGTTGTAGTAGTTATCAAGTTCTTCTGTGTTCATACTCATTAGAAGTAACTGTCAGTAGCATAATGGGTTATGCTACCTGTTTCATTTTGTCTTGAGGCAAAATGGACTCATACAAAGTCAGTCCTAGTTTATAAGCAGCCTTCCCTGTTCCTGTCACCTAATTAGTTTTTCCTGGGATTTCTGTATGTGCTGGAAACAGAATTAGTGACTCTTTGGGCTGACCTATCTGTTTGCTGCATCTCAATCAGCCAACCCCTACAGCTGATCACTGGATGACCTGCCATAGTGTGTAAGCTCTTAGTAGGTATCTCAGTCTTAGAATGTGTCCTTAATGTTTTGTGTAAACACAGTAAAGTTGTGAACACGTAACCACTTCGTTTATTGAATGACAGATTCCCACATCTATGCTTTTGTATCATAATAAAGAAGAGATGACTTGAGATGGAGACTCTGTGTTTACTGGAGGTCAAGATTTGTATAGTGTTTAGTAAACTTAGAGCCAAAGTTGTCCTGCAATGTTTGGGCATGATTATTTCATTAACTGGAATTACTTTGTGCTTGATTTCTCACATCTGAGCCCTTCATGGTAGCAGGAAGGAACAACCCACCTTTGCATTTCAAAGCCCTTCAAATACCATTTGTAATTAAATGTACTTCCTCTTTTTATGCTTGTCAGTTCTTAACAAAACAAGAAGTTTCTTAACTCGTTAGATCTTTGAGAGGAGAAAAATGACAAAAATCGGTATGCAACATGTACAGGTATGTGAGATCTCATTTCCTTCATCCTTCTGATTCCTTTAGGCATTCTGATAACAACCATTGCCTCAAAAGGGGAATTACAGAATTGGCCTGAACTCTTACCAAAGCTTTGCAGCCTGTTGGATTCTGAAGATTACAATACTTGTGAGGTAGGGAGACTTGTAGAAGATAGAAGATTATTCTCTGAATCTGATTATTTTTTCTCTCTTCATAGATGCTATATAGTGTATGTATACATGCACATATATTCTCCTCAGAGAACAGTGGCTCAAATTTGATACTTCTGCCTGCATTCCATGTTCTTACGGTTCATTCAAACAAATTTGTTTTCTTTGCATAAAAGTAGAATAAGAGTGCAGATGGGTAGTTGTAGCATCTCAGCTGAGAAGTGTCCAGAAGTTACCACTCTGTGATGCCTAATCTTTTAGGCATCATCGAGTTGACCCTGAATTTTCTCTTAAAAGTATTGGTCATTCTTATGGTGACTTAATCTAGAAAAGCAATCTGTCATTGGTATTTCAGGGTGAAACAAACTGTTTTGTTCAGTGTGTATGAAAGAAAATAAATACCAACTTAACTGTTTTGATCTATGAGGACAAAAAAAGCCTTGTCTGATTTGAGAAAATAAAAATCTGTGATTAGACAATTTTAATTACTTGATACTGTCTTCATGAAATTGTGTGAAGCATTTTGTATAAAATAATCCTCAGAGCAAGTATAATGGTCCAAGATGCCATGCTGTTATGTACTGGTTTAGTGCCTCTTTCTCAAGAAAAAGAAAACACTTGAAAATGAAACTCAAATTGACCATCATATCCAGAGTTCTGTTTTGGCCCATAACAAACCTTGAAAGGAAACGCAATTAGGTATGTAATTAAATTGGATACTTCTGCACCTGGACTTTTATTTCTCAAGTAAGAACTAGCTTTTAAGCATTTTTAAAAATATGATTGCATAGATGAGCATTGAATGCTAAAATTAAAATTACCACTTATCCATTACTGACTCCCAGCTTGAGAGCTTACAGATGCTGGTGTAAAGTGCTTAAATAAAAAGTCTTTAAGGATGTTTCAATTTAACTCCATATTTAGTTAGCTGTGTTAACTGTGTTAACTAGCTACATTTACTATGTTGTGCTGAAATTACCTGTTCTGTACAAAACCTGAAATTTTGCTTTCTTCAGAATGTGGAAGAAGAGGGGTTTTTTTGGTTTTGTTTTGTGTTTTTTTTTTAAACAGGGTGCTTTTGGTGCTCTACAGAAGATATGTGAAGATTCTGCTGAAATTTTAGATAGTGATGTATTGGACCGACCACTCAATATCATGATACCTAAGTTCTTGCAGTTCTTCAAGCACAGCAGTCCAAAAATAAGGTAGGTTTAGGTGTTGTACTACATTTACCTGTTAAAATTTTATTTACATGAGCAGCAAAGTTGCTATTTTGTAGATCTGTTTAAAACATGCCTAGTTTTTTTTATTAAACAATCCTGCAGGCATCCACAGAGACTCCATGCATCAGTAATTTACATGTTTATCTGCTTAGTTAATACAACAATCTCACCTCTTTTTACATCTTCCAAACGTACAATCAGCCTATGATGTTGAAAATCAAACTGTTTAATTTTTTGCATATTACTGTGAAAAACTCGATGCTGTAGTTAGAACTTAATATTCTGATTAGAAAGAATAATTTTGCATTCATTTTGTAATGACTTGAGGAATGGAAGACTCAAAATTCTTTTGCTGACAATAGTTTCTGAGTTCTTGTGGAATTTTTTTTTTCTGCTTTAACAGCACCAAAACTTAGAAAGCTCTTTATCCTTCAGCTGAATCAATTTAAATGGGTTCATCATCTTTTCACTGTAAAACTGAATTGCTATCTCCAAAGTAACAGAAGTATAGGATAGAAGAAAAATTCCAGAATTAAATTGTTATTGCTAATATTCATTACAAAGAAGAGTAGCTTTTACCCGGAAATGAGCCAACAGTGTGCCCCAGCCACAAAGAAGGCTAATGGTATGCTGGGCTGGTGTGTTGCCAGCTGGTTAAGGGAGGTGATCCTTCCCCTCCTCTTCCAGGTGAGCCCACACCTGGAGTACAGTGTCCAGTTCTGGGCTGTCCAGTGCAAAAGAGACACGTACATACTGGAGAGAGTCCAGCAAATGGTCATGAAGATGATGAAGGGACTGGAGCATCCCTCCTACAAGGAAAGGCTGAGAGAGCTGGGACTGGGGGAGCTCATCAACGTATGTAAATACCTGAAGAGAGGGAGCAAAAAAGACATGGCCAGGCTCTTTCCAGTGGTCCCCAGTGACAGGACCAGAGGCAATGGGCACAAACAGAAACACAGAAGGTTCCCTCTGAACATCAGGAAACACTTTTTTACTGTGAGGGTGACCAAGCACCGGCACAGGTTGCCCACAGAGATGGTGGAGTCTCCATCCTTGGAGATATTCAAAAGCCATCTGGATATGGTGCTAGGCAATTTGCTGCAGGTGGCCCTGCTTGGCAGAGGGGTTGGACCAGATGACCGCCAGAAGTGCCTTCCATCTTCAAGAATTTTGTGATTCTCTGTGATTCTGTGAAATGCGTTCTTTAACTCCTGTTTGAAAATTGTATTGAAAGATACTACAACTTGGTGGTGGCAATTCTTTATTGCCAGCAACAGTAGATGGTGAAGACCAAGAGGAAGAGTATAACTTTGTATATATCATGATAGGATTCAAGTATTTCAAGGATTCCAGTAAGATTTAGAAACTCACCTGAAATAGATGCACACTAAGAAAAATATGTAACAAAACGTGAACTTGCTCTTGTGGAAAGATAAACAATACTTCTCTGGAGCTGGGAGAGGTGGAGAAAAACATGCTTTTTCCTTGCCACATTTACAGTCTTTCACTTTTTTCCTATGTTGTAATGTTTATGGCTTTGAGACTGTTAAACCAGTTTCAAGTTTAAAGCAGGCCACTTGCTGACCCACAGCCTGGTTTCAGTACATAGTGCTGAAGTATGAAAACTCTTAGTAGTGTCAGTAAAATACTTCATGTTTAAATCTGTCAAGGGACAACTTTTGAACAACGTTTTATGAGAGAGTCTTCCCAGAAACGTCTGAACTGAATAGAAGTTTGGAGTTACGTTAGTAAAAATACTTTAATGGATCTTCAGAGGCTTTTACAGGTAGTTTTGCCCTGTGCCTTTAATTATGGAATTTGACTTTTGTATCTCTGAGACTGAAAAAGCCCTGTAAGTAATGGCTTTGCATGAAATGGAATAGAAGAACCAATGCTTAATTTTTTAGTATGTTTCTACCGCAAGTGTTTCGGTATGTATCCTACTACAAGTGTGTGTTTATTCTAAGCTGCAGCTATATTGTTGACACATAGTGGTCTCACTAAATACTAAAAATATTGCTAAGGCAGTTGGATACATAAAAATTAATCAGGGCATGCTAAAATTTATTCATGTTGACATGTTTGCAATTGTTTAGTATCTGAGAAGATCAATAATTGTAATATACTGAAAAAGAACATCCTTACATACTGTTCAGAACAAATATGCTAGATGTAGTCATCCTTCTTTGGTTTTTATTTACTGAATACTTTATTTTTAAATATTTGTTAGATATATCAGAGTATAAGGTGGTAGTTAAATGTGGGTTAGTAGTTTTGCTTGGTAGTACTATAGATGTGCAGATTTGTTCCCTCTTGCCTCTACATCATGTTTGGATAATGTAAATTGCTTCCTAATGTTTTTGATGCCTATGTACAGTTTAGAAAATGTTTTCAACTCATGAAAAATGTATATTTTAACTGTTCCATTTGTAGGTCTCATGCTGTTGCATGTGTCAATCAATTTATCATCAGCAGAACTCAAGCTCTTATGTTGCACATAGATTCTTTCATTGAGGTGGGTGTGCATTCTTGGTTGGGCGGTTGAGTAAAATTACATATCTGATTTATCAATAGTTTTGAATTATGTTTTACAAGCAGCTGTACCCCCAAACTCCCCATTTCTGATTGCCTGTTCTTAGCTTCAGTCCCCATGGATTGAAGTTCATTCTGTATGCTTGTGCTTACAGTTTATTAGTCTAAGCACTCTCCAAGCCCAAGAAATAGTATTTTGAAAGATGCTTCCACTTCAGAAGTAGAGGAAACTCTTGTTGCGTAAAGGTGTAAAAGTAATGGCAGTAGCCTGTCACTTGTGATGGAAAATGCAGTACAAGGATCATCACGTCACTGAGTCTGTCTGGGTCTCTCCGAATACTGCTACTGAACATGGATTAGAAGGGTGGTATTGATTTGCTGCTGTTATGTACTGATGGAGTTTTCTGGCTTCAAAACTTCATTCATGTTTAGGAGAAAAAAAAATCCAAGAAATACTGTTCTTGTGCAATATTACGCAACATTTTGGTTATGTGTACAACACACATTGAGAGTCTGAAGAGTTAATTTGCTAAACCGTATGTCTTTAAGAAATAAAATGGTATTTGGATGTGTGGGGTGGGAGAGTATAGAAGTACATATTTGCATACTTTAGTTTGCCAGTAATGTCAATTTAAGTGCAAGTTGAACTAGATGAACTGAGGCCTTTCAACTGGTACTACCTTCCAACAGAACCTTTTTGCACTGGCTGGTGATGAAGAGCCTGAAGTACGCAAAAATGTTTGCCGTGCTCTGGTAATGTTGCTGGAAGTTCGAATGGATCGCCTGCTTCCTCATATGATTAGTATAGTTGAGGTGAGTCTCATTTCCCAGATTGCATGGTGAAAAACCTGTTTGGGCTTGCAGAAATAATAACAAATATAAAGGATTTATCAGAAGATGTATGTTATTCTTGCACTTGCCTACTCTTCATTTTTCTTCAAGACTGAGATTGAAAAACTTCCTTCTTGGCTAATTGCCAACTTGACATTGTGTTTGACAGGCAATGCAAATGGCAGTTGTTTATTCCTCATTAAGTTAATTGATCCTGAAATGGCCAGAATCAGCTATACTATGGAGCAGCAAGGCATTGCTTGACCCCAAGTGAGAAGATCATGTTAAAAATCTAGTGCTAGTGCTGATACTGCTACAGTTCACACATTGAAGCTGTCACTTTTTTCTGATGAGTTGACCACAACAAGGATAAGGCATGTTATTTTATGTAGCTGAGGTGCTCTTTGAGCTACTAACAACATTGTCTCCCATTGCATTGAGTTGTAGAGGTTAATGTCATTTGATAGTTCCTTTAGCATTCTAAGTTAGTGCAGACTTATCTACCAGAGGACCAATCTGCTCTGGTTTTTTTGTCTGCTCAACTGAGCTGTAATTTCAACATTTCTGGGAAGTACAGGCAGTTTCTAGGTAGTGTTTACATATGCTACTTGCCAGACTGGAAAGACAGCTAAGATCATAATCTTTCTTATGCAGATTTCATGTGGACAGGTGGGTCATAACCCGGTGTCAAGTTCCGTAAGAACAGTACCCAGACAGCACAAAGAAAGTGTTAAGGTTTTTTTGCTCCTAATACACAGGCATTAGAGATGCATAAAACTGAGGTGACCCTTGACAGCCTTGGGCTGCTGTCTAGTCTTCCTATGTTGTCTGGAATTCCATGACATCAGTCTTGGCAGACATGTTCTCATATGATGTAAGACAAGCAAGGATTGTTGGTACTTAGTGGTGGGTTTCTGGTTGGTTGGTTGAGAGATACTTCTTTTTGAGGCAGAATAAAGCTTTTGAGATCATATTGCCAAGGAGTGATAACTTCTCTGGCTCTTCACCCTCCTAAGATCAGTATGGAACTTCTGGACTTTGTAGGTAGAAATGATGTCACCAACCAGAAAAAGATCCAAGATAGTATTCTTATTGTATCTGGTATTTTGTTGTTGGGAAAACTATTACTAGGCTTCCTCTCTACAAAAGACAGTAGTAGTGATTTTGTGTTCTGTAACAAAGTTTACACTTCACCCCTCCCCCCCCAGTTTTGGGACTACTGTGTACTGTTACTGATTTCCCAGTTCTGTATACATCCTGGTATCTGCAAATGTAATATTGCAGAACTGACTGTTGTTCGGCATTCAAATGAGTCGGGTTTTGCACCTTTGAGGCTTTAATGCCTCCAGGCTTAATGCCACTGCTGGTGGTTGCTCTTAAGTGAAGAAAGTCTTAAGAGAGAGAAACTTGTATTTATGTGATGTTCTTTATGTTTATGGAGAATCACTGTTAAAGTGGTTAAGAATATTAATGATCCAGTAGTGATTCTAAGAAGGTCTTGCCAGGCATCATGCCTTTGAAGCAGACAGGTTTAAACTTTCTTGCCAAATCCCTGGAGCATACAGGAATGGCTGAGTTTGGATTTCATTGGGTTTTTTGAGCATGCACTTCCAGGTGAGCAGAAGCAGATGTTTTTCTTTTTTCCGTTTGTTTTGTTTTGGTTTGGTTTTTTTGTCTGAGAACTTGATAACAGGATATGCCAGGAGTAGACCAACCTAATATTTCAATTACTAGATTGCACCCGTAAGCTTACAGAGCTTATTTATCCAAACATGTGGCTTCTAAGATCTTTCTTGGTAGGAATCTTGACTTGTACATCCTGTTGCTTTCTTCAGATAGACATGTCTGTTACTGCTCAAAGGATGTGTTCTTCTTAATACTTTGTGTATCCCACTATTCTTTTCTTGATAGTTTGACTTAACAAGACTAACACAACATTGTTTATGCTACAGAGTACACCAAACTGTACTGAATAATCTTCTTGTGCTATTTTGTAATTCATTGTGACAAAGCAACTACCTGCATTGCCTAAAGTCAGTAGAACTGTACAGCTTACCATTAAAAGTACATATTAAGTTTGGCATGATAATATTAAAAAAAAAAAAAAAAGCCTTCAAATACCTTTCTCCCATTTTGCTTTATTACTAGGGTCAGTGTGTATGGCAATTTTACATGCCTTTTCAATCTACTGCTATCTAACTTCATGGAACATATAGTATAATACTTATGATAGATACTTAAAGAGGAAACAGCAGTTTGAGGGGCATCTTCAAACGGATTGCTTTTTGTCATTCTGTTTTTGTCTTCCTGACAAATAACAAATCCACAACAAAATAGTGGATTTTCAAGCCCTGTGGGGAAAATGCCAAATGTCTTAAGTTAAGGTGCATTAAGGAAGCCTTGCTTGCATGAGTAGGACATTTTTCAACTTTTCTGAGCTTCAATCTGTTGACAACTTGGAACAGAGCAGTATTTCTGTTTGCAACTTAGTGCAGTTCTGTAGAAAGGGGTTTTGTTCATGGCAAGTCTTGCATCCCTGAAATGTATAAGGGTAATAAAGGTCTCCCCATTCTATTTAATTTTGAAAATTAAATGGTATTCTGAAGCAACTGAAAAGGGATTTCTTTTACTCTAAATCCATGTATGAGGAAAGGTAGCTGCATGGACTTCCATGAGACTTTCTAAAATGAATGGGAGAACCAACTGTTTCAGAAATAAGGGCTGGCATGGAAGAATGCAGAAATTACTATTTTGGAAATTGCAAGAGTCTTCCCTAAATTGTTTTGGCAGTTGTGTATAAGAAACTGATGTAGTAGTAGTCTACATAGGCTTTTTGTTTATGCAGGTTATTTGATTATTTTTGGTTGAATAAAGATTAAATTTTAATAGCAAGCTTAAAAAGATTTGATACTGAATGTCTGAATTACCATTCATGCTAGAAAAATGTGAGGACCACCCCCCCCCCCCCCGTTATGGGTTCTACATAATTACATCCTGTCAGGTAATCAAGATTTGGAAGGAAAACATTTTTATAGTACTGGAAATAAAAAGTATTTCCATCTTATTAAGGGTATATTTGTATCTTTTTATTCAAAAGTGCAAAGGGGGAGTAAAAAATAAAAAAATCTATTCATGGGAAACTGCTGTTTATTTTGAGTCTCCACAGTTTCTTGGTAATAATGTTCTCACTTAAACAATGAAGAAATTTATAATCCAAATCATCTAGCATTAAGAAAGAAGTATCTTAGCTTATTCTCATGATAGCTTTAAGTATTCTCTTATGTTTGTTTCTTCCCCTCGCCCCAAAGAGACAAAATTGCTATGGTAGCATAGTCTGTTTTACGAACAGATATTGCAACGTTGGTAGCTTCTTCTGGACACTTAACTTCTATCTTATACAAGTGATTTATTTTTATATTGTGTAGTACATGCTTCAAAGGACCCAGGACCAAGATGAAAATGTGGCTTTGGAGGCTTGTGAGTTCTGGCTGACTTTGGCTGAACAGCCAATTTGTAAAGATGTATTATGTCGGCATCTTACTAAGTAAGTATTAAGAATTACAAGTCCTATTTATTTTGAAATAGTCATCTTTAAAGTTCAGTTGACTTGTTCCTGGTTACTCTTATAGAGACTGTATCTAGCTTGCAGTTTACTTAGAAGAATTTTCCTGTAGCTAGTTCTTGTGTATAATAAAAATGGGTGTAGCACAGAGTTCTTTGAAAAGACTTCTGAGGATTTCAGACCCAGTGATCTCCAGAAGCAACCTAAACCGTGTCACTGTGGTGCTTTACCTTAAACTTAATAGGCTGTTAAGCTTCACATGGATGCAAAGATGTGCTAACATCCACTTAAGCTCAAACATCTCCACATGACATTACCTGTAATATCTGGTGTACCATCAGCATGTTGTCTTGACTACTGCTGATGTAAGCATCTGTGTGTGATGCTTCTGTGTGCAAAGTCACACAAAGGGTTCCCCGTTTTATAAAGAACATAACAAAACAGCATGACATCACTTGGATTTAGGAATCAATTTTATATTGATTGTTATTGCAATTTAAACTTGAAAAAAGCATGTACAATGTGTTCCTTCATACTTGTGCAGCCTGCTAGTACTTTAAGTTTCAAAAACTATTTGTTGTAAGTTTCCAGAAGTTACCCTATGCCTCGAAGTGTAGATCTTTAATTGAATGGGAATGATTATCCATGTTTGAGACGTAAACATCTGCATGTCTGTAACAGTGCTTGTAACTTTTTTCCAGACTAATTGGAAGTCTTTTGCAATAGGGAATGAATTCTGCAGTGTTCCCAGTAAATGGATACTCTTTGTTTTTATATATGCATGGAGGGTTTCTGAAATTACTAGGGCAGTTCTCTCAAGACCTTGGGTGGAAGAATAGAACCACAGATGGAAGAGACGCATTGCTCTCAGCAAAAATAAGCATTATAGATGTGAGGCAATCAAAAAAAATCAGTAAAATTTTAGTTTTCATAAGCAATTAAAAAGTAGAGAATTGAGATTAAAGCACCTACTGCAGTAGTGGAGGAATAGGAGTTGAAAACAAGAGAACCAATGCTATGAGAAAAAAATTTTAAGTTTTAAAAATGGTTTTACTTAATTCCTACTCTTGTAGCTCAAAAGACAGAAGACTGATAGCACAACTCTTGAGTCTACCCACCCCCTTCCCAACACACATCTTGTTTATACTGACAATCACAGTAGTTGTTAACTAGTAGTTAACTACTAGCACTAAACCTCTTGGCCTACCTGGACATTGACACTACAACAGTGTCATACTCAATTTTTTAAATATTTTTTAAAGAAAAACTTTTAAATGTTTAGAAAAACAAATAAGAGTAACATAACATTTCTCTAATGATCTTTCAATGTCATGTTTGTTGAAAGCAGCTTCTTTATTGGTGAGTCCTGTTTGACTAGGGAGCTATAGAAATTTGTCAATACATGATAATCTTACAATTTTTTATATTAAATTAAAAGTGCGACAAGGTCTTCTAAAAACCTGTTCATGTGGTAACTAACAGCTTGTTCCATTTTGCTACTGTAGGCTTTCTTATAAAATACATAGCTCCTGCATACTTCATGAAGTACGCTGCAGAAGTGCCAATAAATTGGTGATAATATGTATATTTACTATTCCTTCATTCAAAGTTCAGAAGTTAATGTGCCATTGCAATGCGTGAATATTATTGTATGCCTGGTACCTTCAAAAACAATACTCAGCTGCAGAATATAGAGAGGCTGAGACTGTCATTGGTGCTGGGTCAGTCTATGGTCTTCACTAGCTTGATTTGGCTTGTAATACATATCCTGTGGATATTTTTTTTCTGTGGAGAATGTTTTTATGTGAAGTATTTGACTTCTTTCCTTTAGTACATTTTTTTAGCTGTACATCTGTACAGTTGGAGTCCCATAGCCGTAACCAGTTTAATAATGAAGTAATTCCTAATACAGATTAGGCAAGATCTCTGCAATGTTGGGGACTTGTCTTACTGAAGCAATCACAAGAGGATAGGAGGACTTAATATAGTTAGACTTCCATCTTTAAGAGTAGTGAGGTAGAGTCTTCAGCCAGAAGTAAATAAAGTGACAAGAATTATTGGTGAGAGCCAACTTGTTGATCATGTATATTATGGGGGTTTGAATGCTTAACTGAAAAGCTTTAGAATTAATTTCTGAAAGGTGTTTCAGAATAATTCATCATATGGAAGAATATCAGGGTTTTTAAAGTTTAAAACTCAGTTGTGCCATCTGGCTACCTCTAGCTAAAAGTTTGCAATTTGAAATTAACACTTTTTCAGATTACAAAGTATTGATGAACCTTATGACATGGGGCTTGGTTTAGATACTAGCTTTTGTTATCAGGCTAAGGTTTGGGGGTTTTTTGGGGGGTGGAGTGGTGAGGGTTACAATGAAAATTATGGTCCAGGTAACTGAAAACTGGCTTGCTTTTTTATGTGTTATTTTGACATGTATCAATATTTCTTTGTAGGCTGATACCTGTGCTGGTAAATGGTATGAAATATTCAGAGATCGATATTATTCTGTTGAAGGTGAGCATCAATTTCTTTTACTCTGTAAGAATATCTGGTTAGCTTCTGACCTATAAATCAGAATGATTCAGACCAGAATGGGCAGACCTGGCCTACCATCTGTTCAGTGGAGAATTAGCTTTCCAGGGCAAGGTGTGCTGTTACAAATGCTAAATGAGACTGCTGCCATGTTTGTTGGAAAATAATCTGCAGGCTTTCCCGTTTTTCCCCTGTCCCCCCCTACCCAACTTAGGCAGAGCTCACGTACTATTACTTATGAACTACTGCAACAATGCAGCCCCAGAAAAATGTTCATAATTAGTTCTAACACCTTCTAGATCGAATACACGGCTTTTTCCATCACTACATTTTAGAATATGTCTGTGTACTGGAATTTCTCTATTATTTCTTCTTTCTATTTCTTTCCCATCAAGGGTAATTTCTTAACAAGAAGGATACTTTGTGCATGCACTTACCTCTTCTGCTTCTAACTTCCTGTCGTTTTTCTGGTAAATGCAGCAGCACAATGCAGGAACAATGGTGTTTTTACTTAGCTGGGCAGCACAAGTGGGATGTGAATCTTTTAAATGCTTATAAAATCTTGAACTAAAACTACATTTTTAACTTCCTTGAGCAATATAGTTGGACTAGTTTATCTGATAAAACATTTTGATGGCAGGGGGATGTTGAAGAAGATGAAGCTATTCCAGATAGTGAACAGGACATAAGACCTCGTTTTCATCGTTCACGGACGGTGGCTCAGCAACATGACGAAGATGGTATTGAAGATGATGACGATGATGACGATGAACTTGATGATGATGATACTATTTCCGACTGGAATTTAAGTATGTCAAAGTAATGTGTAAAATGTTTTAAAATAGAGCTACTTGCATAATACAAGAACCACAGCAAAAAGAGGACTTTGTGTATAGGAATAATGAGGCTTTGCTTTTGAATACAAAAAGAACTATCTGCTTACATAATTGGTGGATGGGGTGAAGGGGGAGTCTTTCAGGTGACACTGTGACTATGTAACTGTATTGGCAAAAGCTAGCCATCTGTAAGCTTATTTCTTGTTTGTAGCTTGATCTGTCATATTCAAAATATTTACTGGATGCAATTCAACAACACTTTTGGACTTAGAATTTTAATTCTACAACATAAAAATTGTAATGTATCACCTGTTTAACGTCAGTTTAAAAAAAAAAGCTCTTATACATTGAGAGCTGGAGGAAGCTTAATAATGCTTTCTTCTACTTCAGTCTTGCCTCTAGAATTGGTTTGTGTTTTTCATTTTGTTCTTTTTTTTTTTTTTTTTTTTTTCCCTTCATGTGATCATGCTACTACTGACGGCCATTACTGGTAGTTCTTTTTATGTGAGGAATTTGCTTCTGACCAGAATACAGTACCTTAGTTGTGAAAAGAAGAGTTAGCTGTGAGGAAACCACAGTTCTGATGGCCTGTGTATGGGTGATAGGACTTTGTCGTGGTTTAACCCCAGCCAGCAACTAAGCACCACATAGCTGCTCATTCACTTCCCCCCCACCCAGTGGGATGGGGGAGAAAATCAGGAAAAGAAGTAAAACTTGTAGGTTGAGATAAGAACAGTTTAATAGAAGAGAAAAGAAGAAACTAATAATGATAATGGTAACACTAATAAAATTACAATAGTAATAATAAAAGGATTGGAATATGCAAGTGATGCACAATGCAATTGCTTACCACCTGCTGATTGATGCCCAGTTAGTCCCTGAGCGGTGATCCCCCCCACTCCCTCCAGTTTATATACTGGACATGACATCACATGGTATGGAATACCTCTCTGGCCAGTTTGGGTCAGCTGCCCTGGCTGTGTCCCCTCCCAACTTCTTGTGCCCCTCCAGCTTTCTTGCTGGCTGGGCATGAGAAGCTGAAAAATCCTTGACTTTAGACTAAACATCACTTAGCAACAACTGAAAACATCAGTGTGTTATCAACATTCTTCTCATACCAAACTCAAAAACATAGCACTGTACCAGCTACTAGGAAGACAATTAACTCTATCCCAGCTGAAACCAGGACAATGACAACACCACAGCAGAAAAACAGAGTAAGGATTTCTGAAACACGTTTTGAAGTTATTCCTGATTTTTCTTTTATGAGCTTTTGTTTGCTAAAAACATGGGATTAAAACTTTCAAACAAATTTTGAGGTCTTGATATTGTTGCATCACAGAATAGAAGTAAGGTATAAAAGCTCAGAGCAGAGGCCAGCAAAGTCCTTTCAGTCTCTAGAGTTGGATGATTTTGCCTTTTTTTACTTTGAGACATGGATCATGTTTGAGCATTTTCTTTTGAATCAAATGCTAGTATTTTTAGGCCACTTCTCCTTCATTTCTCCAATATGTTACATTCATGTCACAGCCATTCCCTCTTCCTTAGTGTTACGCCATCCTGAAATCACGTCATGTGTATAATGTTGCAATATAATGGTGTGGCTCCTGTCAGTGAGTGTTTTGATATCCCCAGTGCGTAAGTCCTTTTGGTGGCTATTTAAGTGCTGCAAAACTGGCTTTCTAACAGCTGTGGCTTTGCACCAGAGCACAGTGGACCACTATGTATTGTAATGAAATGGAAGTATCTTTCCTCCAAATGCCCTGAGACTCCACTGGCAGCTCAAAGTTAAGATGAGGATTACATTGCCTAACTACTACTTGTATAATAAGCAGAGATTAACGCTGTTGATTCCCCTCAGGGAAATGTTCTGCTGCTGCTCTAGATGTCCTAGCCAATGTATTTCGCGATGAACTTCTGCCACACATCTTGCCCCTATTGAAGGAATTGCTCTTTCATCCCGAATGGGTAGTTAAAGAATCTGGTATCCTTGTTCTTGGAGCAATTGCTGAAGGTAAGGCAACAGTGCGTATAAGGTTGTTGAATTTTTTGATTGGTTCTAAAGCAGGTCTGTGATTCCTTCCAGATTAATTTACATATGCAAACAAGTGTATGTCCTTAGCTGGTTCGGTTTCGGTGATTATCTCTACAACTACCAATTGGTGACTGCAGTTATTTAATTTTTCATTTTCAAATCTGTGCATGCTTGGGAGGCTAAATAGCTTAGATAATTTCTTTTATTTCTCCCTTTCTTAACTCTGCAGCATATATTTATTGCTCTCTCATGAAATACTGCCTTAATTTCACAGAAGAATAATATTTAGTAAATGTGAGCCTTATGTTTCATTCAAGTGTTTTCAGAAATGAAGACCACTCCTGTGACTTCAGTGCCCTGAGCTGCTTTTCGTGGATGGTTCTCTAATTCAAATATGATAACTTCCGTTCCTTTGTACTTACTCACAGTCTTGCTTAGCTTTTTGCCTGCATTTCCAGCATCTCTGTCCCTTTTGCAAGCTGAAGGAATACATTTGGGTCCATGCCTGGATTTTCTTTTCCCACCCAGTGCCTAGTGAACATACTTTTTTCTTTGTTACTAGAAGACTTCTTTGTTGGTTTTGATTTTCAGTCAAGCAAGGTAAAAGTTAGTACTTCTGGCAGATCTCGGTGTATTACTGCCCTTGCTGACTTGAAACGTGTAGCCTTAATTGCTGGTCAGTATTTGTATGATATTAGGAGAAAACAAGAAGAGATTTAAATTTCTTAAGGAATTCTTTTTAATGATTTGATGATTTGTTGTCAAGACTGACTCTTTCTCTACTTCTTGTCTTGATTACTCCCGAGTAGGCTGACATAGGACCTCAAAGCTTTAAAAACTCATTTTATTTGGATATACTTGCCATACTCCATTTAATAAAGCAGTATGTCTGGAGATTGGGAAAGCACTGAAGTAGAAATGTAGTTGAAATGAAGCCAATTTTAATTGGGGATTTTAATTATTGTTTATGTAAGGTTTCTTTTTAGGACTTAATATAAATTAGGTAGGCTTACTTTGTATATTGTTAAAATTTATTCCTATGTGATAAACAATGAAAATATGTCTGTTCTAGGAAACAGAAAACAATAGAACTTTTTGTTAATTTTGGTACTGCAATAGCTGTATTTTTCCTTCTAGGCTGCATGCAGGGTATGATTCCATATCTTCCTGAGCTGATCCCTCACCTTATTCAGTGCCTCTCTGACAAAAAGGCTCTTGTGCGCTCCATTACATGCTGGACTCTTAGTCGCTATGCACACTGGGTAGTTAGTCAACCCCCAGACACATACTTGAAGCCATTAATGACTGAGTTGTTAAAGCGTATCCTGGATAGCAACAAGAGAGTACAAGAAGCTGCCTGCAGGTAAGCCAAAGCTTAAGCAAAAAGCACTATCAATGACACTGCTTTTTCTTCAGAAACTATTTTAATGCCTTTATCAATGAATACATGACTCTATTTCTAGCTATTAATATATTTCCTTCGCTTCTAAATTGGAGTATAGGGAGCTTCTTCTGGAGTAGTCACAAATTACTCTGAGTTGTAATAACATGAAAAAGGTTCATTTGTATTTCTCATGTCCAGGTTTGTTTTCAGTGTATATGAATCAGCAAACTAAATAATTTATTGTAGTAAAAGAAATTATCTGTTTGTGACACTTGTTTATTTTCAATATATGCTGTTTCATTGACCAGAAATCTGGCTTTTTTTAATATGCCTGTGAACAAGGTCAGTACCAATTGCAATGGAAGACTATCCTATCTTTGGATTACTGAGGTTGTTTATATTTAGCTCAAGATTACCAAAACTCTTGGGTTATGATTATTCCAAGGGATATTATCTTTCTCTTGAAGGGAGGTCCTGGGAGATAAGATTCCCTTATCCCCCTTGTCGGCTGATATTTTAAAAAACAATAATTAATGGCTCCATTAGTGGAGACACCATTAATAGAATGGGCATGGGTGTACCTCTTGTTCAGGAAGCTCATAAAATAAAGCTTTTACATGTCAGTTTGTGTGGGACAGGAGTGTACACTGCAGACTGCCGAGAAGGTTTCTTTGTAAAGCAAAGTTAGATCTGCATCTGGCTGTATTCTTAACACTTAAAACATGCAAATTTTTTATTATTATTGTTATTGTTACACATGACCCCCAAATACCAGTTGTGCCTAAGGACAAGACTGAGGTCAAAGTTCTTGTGCTAAGCTTTGCACAAAAGGAGTAGATGTATCCTTGCCTGAGAATGGATACAACCAATTTAATGAAATATACTTAGTAAGATTTGAGTATTAAACAGTTTCCTTTTTGTCTAAACCTTTTCAGACATTGGGCTAGCAAATTGCGGGGGCTTTAACACCTGCTCTGTTCTGTCTTTTCATAGTGATAGTCTTTCTGAATAAGCAGGAAAATGGTAATATAAGACTACTTGCTTCATGCATTTTCAGATCCAAGGAATCAGATTATGTACAGATTCTATTAAAAAAAACACAACAAAACCAAACAAAAAACCTACACAAAAAAAAACCAACAACAAACAAAACCCCACACTTCTGTTCATACTTTCCTTATCCAAAACATGGTTGAAATGTGCATGTAGTTGAACACAGCTGTGTTGCAGTTGTTAAATAACCTCATGTAGGGTTTATGAAGGAAGTGCAATGGGCAGTGGAAACTGTTAAAGTAATAAGAAAGAGATAAAATGGAAATATTAAAAATAACAATACACCTGATTTATTTTTTTTATTATTTATTTAAAGTTCAATATCAGATTTATAGCCTGTTTTGAAATGTTTTCTTTAGAGCAGAGATACATTAAAATTACAGTTGCAGCTAAAAAACTGTTTGGGAAACTCCAAGGAAAATGTAGAGCTGTTACAAGTCAAAACATACTTACTAGCTTTCTAAATTGCAATGAAACACAATGATCCTTCTTAGAGAGGAGCAAAAAGCTGCATCCCTGCTGTGAACAGTTGCACAGAATGTCTACCAAATTGAAAATTTTTAATAGGATACTGTATGTTTTCATCACTAATTTCTATCATAGCAGTTGTCTAATGTTCATTTCTGTACTGTTGAGAAACTGCTCCTTTAGTTGGTGATACCCAAAAAGGTATTTTACTGAAACATGTTTTCCTGCTCACATCGTATGCCTTTCTGAAAGAACACTTCATAATAATATAATAAAATAATAAATAAATAAGAATGCTAGCCACTTAGTGTTCACAGTTGCATTGTGTTAAGAAAAAGGCATTTCTGTATTTGGTGGCACACTGGTAGGTGATTGTTGACCTCATACAGTGATGCATGCATTTTTAGTGCAGGGACAGGCTAATAATAATCCTGTTGACATAAGCTAGGCCACTAAATCTTCAGTAGCTCATATTTTTTCCTTTCCTTAATGTTTCTCTGAAGCAGCATGTCTGGCGGGGGGGGGGGGGGGGGGGGGGGGGAGGAGGTTTGTTTGTTTTGGGTGGTTTTTTTTTAATGCTGTTGTTCAAACACTTTACAGACAACCTGAAAAGTTTCCATGATGCCATGATGTGTGCTTTGACCAAGGCTGGCTAAGAGCGTTCATGCCCTGTCTTTGCTTTTGATTTTCCATGTCTTTCTGTATCTGTTTTTCTGTGTGGTGAACTGCTGAGACTATGGGCCGATGTTGGCATTGTACCGGCACAACAGCACTAGGGCTTCTAGGTGCAGTTACAGCATACATTAAAGATTAACATAAACAGCTTTTGTTATGGTTCCTACTATTTCAGTTAGTATGTTGTAACTTGTGTACAGTAATGCTTTTCTTGGTGGGGGCTTCCTGTCTATACAGAATGAGTTTTACAGCAATATTTTAAAATTTTGTTCATTACAATGTAGGAGCTGAATCCTTACGTGTTCAATCAAAACAGATCAAGGTTATCTCAGTAATACCATTTTGAAAAAATAATTTGGGTGAATTTGAGGACTAAATACAGTTTTATGTTTAAACAGAAATGGGAAGTGAGGTATTTGGGGGTTGTCTTATTTTGTTTTTTTCCAAGATACCAACTGACCTGTTTTTTTTGTCCCTCAGTGCCTTTGCTACTCTAGAAGAGGAGGCTTGTACAGAGCTTGTTCCTTATCTTGCGTATATACTTGATACTTTGGTCTTTGCATTTAGTAAATACCAGCATAAAAACCTGCTCATTCTTTATGATGCTATAGGAACTCTAGCAGATTCTGTAGGACATCATCTAAATAAACCAGTGAGTATACCTTATTTTCTGTAGAAGCGCACATCATAACTTAAAAACTGGTTCAATGCTTTCTGTAGTGTGCTTTATATGTTTTAAAACAGAAATGCTGATATTTCTGTGTAGGTTTTGATAATGCTAAATACAGGTAAGGTACATAGACTGCATATAATTTTCCCACTACACAAATATTTGCCATTTTTTAATAAACAATTATGTGTGTAGTGGCTTGTGAAATGTGCTTCTTATTGTGATTTTTTTTCTCATGCTCGGAGGAGATGCATATATCAATATAGCTATGAAATGGGACTTCAGAGAAATTGGTGGAACATGTGTTTTAATTTCTAATGACCACACTTTTTTTTGTAACCACTTTGAGTATAGCTAAGCTGCTCTCTGTTTCTCTTTCCGATGTATTGGAGCACACGATCACTAGAAATTGCTTTATCAGAGAGTGAGACAGGTATTCGTTTTATGTATAAAAACACAGAATCCTTTGGACAAAGCACAGATAACACATAGGCAAATATGGTGGGGGCGGTGTACATATATTAATTAATAGAACATGCATATGTGTCATGTGTGCATCTTCTTATGATGGTTACTGAAACTTGGTTTATTTCTCTATAGTGCTTCACGTGACATAGACACGCTAGAATAAAACAATTTGAGTTGTTTCCATGGCATTTTACTTGTCATCCGAGACCCCGCACCATCAAAGGACCTCTCTTTCAGTCTCTCTCTGGTCCTGGCCACCTTGACATTTGACAGTACCAGGCGGAAGCTAAATGGGAGCTCCTGGTGATGGTGGGACTTTCTTCAGTCACTTAGAATTTTGTATCTTTGGACATAGCATTAGCTGGCAACATCTGTTGGCTCTTTAGATACCTTCTGGGAGAAACAGCACTATAGGGGTGCCTTGCTCAATGTCCTGTGGCTGTGCAGTGAGAGGGAATATGCAACAGCTTTATACAGAAGGGGGAAGTGCGTCCTGGAGGGATAGGGAATTACTTCTTCATGGATGGTTAGTTGCTTGAGGAAGAAGTTTCAGGAGTTTGGCGGGGGATAGGGTTGTAGCATTAGGGCAATGGGAAATCGTTGAGAAAAGCAGGTGGCAGATGCACAGCCAGATTGCATTGCTAGTAAAAATATTTTCCATAGACCCTGAGGCAGTTGTACAGATTTGTAACAACCCAGGTAGCTAGACTGAAACCAAATCTGGAGGAAAAGATTCACTTGGCAAAGATGCTTATGTGCTTCAGCAAA
This sequence comes from Aquila chrysaetos chrysaetos, assembly GCF_900496995.4. Lineage (NCBI taxonomy): Eukaryota > Metazoa > Chordata > Aves > Accipitriformes > Accipitridae > Aquila > Aquila chrysaetos. Next base: position 59,298,174 of record NC_044030.1, read on the forward strand.
AAATCTTAAGACACAAATTGTAAATTCTAACATCAAACTACTTCTATGTATTGCAACATAGATAGAATTTCAGTACATCGGGGGGGTTGCTGAAAAAGTATAATATATATCAATTCTTAATACATTGATTTTCTAGCTTTGAAATAAAATAGTATGCAGTGAAGTGTTTCAGCAGCTGATGCATTTTCATCCTAAACAGGAATATATTCAGATGCTAATGCCTCCATTAATCCAGAAGTGGAACATGTTGAAGGATGAAGATAAAGATCTCTTCCCTTTATTAGAGGTAAATGTTAAAATCTGAATATTTTTTATCAGCTTATTTTAGGACTTACACTTTCTACTAAAGATGCTCCTACTAAGAAGTATGACTATTAAAGCTGACAGTGTTAGGCATTTCCCATTGTGGAGAAAATATTCTGACTGTAGTAAGAAAACTTTGTGACTGAGGAAATGTCATTAGGTTTAGCAGAAATCTTTTAGATATTTTTCTGCCATTCTGGAGTGTTTTCTTTGATAGGATTAAAAAAAAAAAAAAAGGAATGTTCCGTCTTCCTTTTATTCTTGTCTTCTCTCTCCTTGCTCTCCCTTCATCCTTCCATTAAAACTATTGTCAGACAAGCTGAAATGTAGTCTATTCTCTGTACTTTCTGCCTGTGAAGCAAGAAAGCGCCTCTAGAAAAATTAGTTTCATAACTCTTAGGTAATGTTAGGGCTTGTGCATGGTCAAGATACTAAAGCTTAGTGTAAGTGCTGGCTGAATATCATTAACTGTTTTTGTATGTGCTTCCTTGGCTACCTCTGAGAAGCTGTTGCTGCTGAGGAATTTTCTCAAGGGGCATGTGTAGGAGATAGTAACAACTTGAGAATAGTTGCCTTGGCTCAGATAATCAGTACTGCCTTTCAAGGTTGTGTTTACTTAATCAGTTACACATGGGTATACTTAAAATGCTAATATCTTTTAATTTACCTGTCCCAAGTAAAAGGCACTTCAGGGAAGTGAGGAAAAGTAATGACTGTTTTCTCTGTCTTTGTTTTGTTTTGTTTGGTTTTTTTGTTTGTTTGGTTGGTTTTTTTTTTATTCCAGTGCCTGTCATCAGTTGCTACTGCCTTGCAATCTGGCTTTCTTCCATACTGTGAACCTGTGTACCAGCGCTGTGTAAATCTGGTGCAGAAGACCCTTGCACAAGCCATGGTATTTTTCTATTGCTATTCCAATATTTTCAGAATATTTCCTTAAACCAATGTATTAACTATATAAAGTTATGTGTTTGCAGGGAGATTTGTAGTGTAACCATTGATTATCTAAATGAAGCTGCAGTTCTGAAACTTTTTTTATGCATACCCCTGAGAAAATCGTAATACTAATTTTGAAAATGCTTACTTACTTGTTGCAGTTGCATAATGCTCAGCCAGACCAATATGAGGCTCCAGATAAAGATTTCATGATTGTGGCTCTTGATTTACTCAGTGGTTTAGCTGAAGGACTTGGAGGCAACATTGAACAGCTAGTGGCTCGCAGCAATATCCTGACACTAATGTACCAATGCATGCAGGTGAGATGAGTAACCTGTTTCTTCCAAGGATTTCCATTCTTAAGAGAATCAGAAACACTTCTAGAATTGTCATTTTCTTCTTCCTCTCTTTAGGATAAAATGCCTGAGGTACGGCAGAGTTCTTTTGCATTGTTAGGGGATCTGACAAAAGCGTGTTTCCAGCATGTTAAGCCTTGCATCGGTATGTTTCTTTTACATATTAAACAATTAACTTGCTTTACAAACTGATAAGAGACTGGTTTAGCCATTGTTAAGCTCCCTATTCTGTGGGTTGCCTTTTCATGGTGTTGTAAGTTTTCATTTTCCTTTATCAGCAAGGGTCTGTAGTCTTTTTCTCCTTCAAATTATGTGTTTAAAAGACATGTTCTTATTTTTGTGGACAGTGCAAAAGTTAATTTTTGTCCTTTATGTTTTTTAATGTAACAAGCTACCTGTTATGCTGGCATACAGCAAAAAAGATATACTTAGACTTCAGTTAGAATAGTTGCTTGCTTTGATAAATTCTTGAATTTATAGCTTTTTTGTTCTACTAGAATCTATTGTTACATAAAATTATATATATCTATTGAAATTAGAAAACTTGGCTAGAGGGTACGTTTTGGTTTGGTTTTTTGCTTTGTTTTTAATTTCAGTAGGGAAGTAGCATCAGTTATACACCCATGATATTTGCTGTCTCTTCCTGCGGATACTTTTGAAATACACTTAACTTGTCAAATGAATGCTTGGATAGGCTTGGAATTTAAAATTTGGCAGATGTTATGATCTTTGTGACTAATTTTTTCTTAAAATTTAATCAAAGATGTGATTGCCTTCTAGGCTTCATTGTTTTTTTTTCAAGCATAGCTGAATGCATAGCTATCCAGGTGATTTGAGGGTTGTTCAACTATATTATAAAACTACAAGTACTTGTAGCTGTGGGGTTTTTTTCTCCCCTCTTACCTTCTCTCCCCCTGCCCCAGCAAGGGAAGGGGAGAAAAAAGGTTTCTAGAATTACATAATGATAAAGCCTATTAGAAACATTTTAAAATCACAATTTGAAAATATTTGCATTGATCTGCTTAGGTTCTAAAATCAAGGTTAATCTGTTATATAGCAGAAATATAGCTCTTGTTAATCATTAAATAAGCTTACCTGATTATTTTTTTTTAAACTTTTTTTTCCCCCATGATCTTACAGTAATGGGACAAGATGGTTGTATTGTGTGATGAGATTTTAAAATGTTGTTCTTTCTAGCTGATTTCATGCCAATTTTGGGAACCAACCTAAACCCTGAATTCATTTCTGTGTGTAACAATGCCACCTGGGCAATTGGAGAAATCTCCATCCAGATGGGTAAGCTTTATTTTTTTTCCTTTGAATCTCTACACATTTAGCATGGTTTGTCTAGGTGTTTTGGGGTGTTTTTTAATGATACTTTCATGTTAAAACTTAGATTAAATTTGAGATTCTTATCCTTGTTATTAAGTTCAATGTATCCGATCTATTTAGATGATGTATATTAATGAAAGATTCAGAAGAAAATGACGTTTTTTTTTTTTTTTTTTTTTTTTTTTGGCTGTTCCAGGTATAGAGATGCAGCCTTATATTCCAATGGTGTTGCACCAGCTTGTAGAAATAATTAACAGACCCAACACACCAAAGACGTTGTTAGAGAACACAGGTACCCAAAAACTGAACCATACGTGGTGAAGGGAATTAGATTTTTTCATAATGATTTAAAAAATTGCATAGGGGAACCACACCAGAACTGATTTTATTGCTATGTATTTGGCTTTTATAAGCAAAAGCAACTCTGTTTTGCAGAAGTTCTTACAAGTCTCAGTCTTGCAGCAAACCATGTATCATATATCTAGATTCTTAAAGTTACTGCTTTCTCACTTTTATAACATTTATTATATTTATATATCATCTGTTTAATTAAGTATTCTCCCAGTTTTATTTATGTATTGAATATGACAAATATATGCAGTAACACTATAAGACATAGTTCACACTGATTTTAATCTATGCATGTCCTTACATGTGTACTGTATATATATGTCTAGTGTTTGAAACAAATGTAATTGGCATATATAAAACAAATAATGAACTCTTTGAATTTACAAAAAATACACTTTTTTTTTTTAAGATAAACTTGTAATACCATGCACAAAAATCTAGATCTGTGATGGCAGTTTTACCACAACATAACTGAAATTATGTATAACTTCTGTTACCTGGTCACTTAATAACAAATTTCTGAAAAGAATTCTAATAACGGCATGCATGTTTTATGTTCTGGCCCACAGCTTTGCCTTCCAAATTGGGAGCAATCCCCAAATGCCTTACTGAATCGGAATTTCTGAGGCTTGTTTCTTTTGCATTTATAGAGGGCACGTTCTGGTATGAAGAGCACCTTCCATACTTCAGCAAAACTGTATTAATAATTTGACAGGTTTCTGGTTTACTATTTTAGTAATTGAGAATCTTTTTTTTTTTTTTTTTTTTTTCTGTTTGGAAACTAACTGTCTTGTAAGAAAATGACAGTTTAGTCATTATACCTGACATGATTGAAAATGATGCAAATTCAGTGGTACAGTTATATTTTTTGAGCTAAGCAAGAGATAAATTGGAGAGAGATTTTCAATGCATATTTTTCCTCTGGTATTCTTTAAACTTAAAAGCAGCACTTTCTCTGCCCCCCTCCCCTTACCCCCATTTAGTATGGAAGGTGAACTTGAAGGAAAACTTACCTAGTTGGCTGGCATATTATAGGTACTATTTTTTGAAAAGATAATTTTGGAGCAAATACCTACTTGTTGTGAAATATACCATGGGGTAGTATAGCAATATAAATTTTCTTTCCCCCTGACCCTGCCCTGACCCCCTTCCTCTGCACTGATGGATGTGTAATACCTGTAACTGAGAGGCATCCAGTACTTAAATGTTTGCTTCCATCATTGTTAGAGAATTTTTGGAAGCATCCAAACACTGACTTTTGTTTTTTTTATTCTCTTAATAGTTACTTTAAATGTGGATGCATAACTGCAAATAAATGTTGAGTGTGGTGTACTTATAATAAGTTTGTTGTGGGATATTGTGCTGCATGCCACTAGCATGTGCCAGAATATTACTGTTTTCTGCTTTAGCTTGCTATGTAATGAGCTATGAAAACACTTCTATGGAAACATGAGGCCACCTTAAGTAAAAGTAATCGCATAAAAAATAACCAGTACATGCCAAAAAGTTGAGCTCTGACAGAGATTACTCTTCTTGTACAGACTGTAGCTGTGAGAATTTACAGATGAAAGTGTATTTGCACTTGAAAGTAGCACTTCAAATGCAGTTTTATAAGTTATATCTACCGAAAATTTTAGACGCTGCATATGGAAATTGATTAACATCAGGGCAAAACAGTAGATTACCAGTAAGCTGCAGCTTTCATGGAATGAGTAGATTTAAAACCGCTAGTATATCCTACACCAAACTTTTATTGGAGAAAGCATCATCTGCTTTATTGCATGTTTCATGAAACTGTTCACAAATGCCTGTTAATTAGAGTGTTGCATAGTATGTCCCTTGAACATAGGTTTCCTTTCTCTGCTTCATATAAATCTGCTGGATTTTAGTATTATTCATGTATTTTGCTTCAAGTAATCCTGATACATTATTCCCCACCCTCTCCTTTTTCTAAAGATTAATCTTTCGTGAGTTGAGCAAACACCATTAAAACACATTTGCATTATGATATTTTCTTCAGTCTGTCCCTCAGAACAAAGGACCAAACTACCTAATCATGTGATGAAGCAATTTTGCTTTTCTTGTGTCCTTATGACTTGGTATTGGAAGTCAGATTCTTACATGACTTCTATGAGGATGCCTTTTGTGAACAGGACAAATATTGGGATTAAAGAATTAATTTTCTGCAGTCAGTTGCTGTGAGTTAGCAACCACTTCAAATTAAATTCTCGATGAGATTATTAAGACAACAAATATTTGGTGCTCTTTGAGAAGTGTTTCATCTATTAAGCGTTTTCAGATAGACCACAATATTTTCCATGTAGAAGTATTTATAAATGTATTTTTACTGGTAGAGTACATCTATTAAAATCTTGAATTCTAAATATCGAAAAAATAAAATGTTTAGAATACTTGATACCTAAAACTGAAAATGGTTAATTCCTTTTTATCGAGAGTATCCATAATAGTACATTTGAATAAAAACTTCAAAATGTGTTGTAGGTAAATTACTGAAAGAGATTACTCTGAAGAGGGCAGAATGACTGCTTACATCAGAAAGCCTTTGGATTTTAAATTGTGTTTTTGGTGTTCTCTCATTTACTTCTTTAATTTTTCTTTTACCCTGGAGAGTATACCATATATGTTGCTGCCTCTTATTTAGGGGGTGGTAATAAACAGCACTGGTGAAATCTTATGTTTATTATCATACACAGATTCTGTTGGTTTCTGTTTCTGAGTTATTTGTTGTTTTTTCTTTATTTTTTCTCCTCCCCCCTCATTTGCTCATGTCTTGGTTGGCGTTTGGTGGTGTATAACCGTGATTGCGTTACCTTAGCAATAACAATTGGTCGTCTTGGTTACGTTTGTCCTCAAGAGGTGGCCCCCATGCTACAGCAGTTTATAAGACCCTGGTGTGTATTATTCAATCTTTTTTTTTAATTCATTTTTCTTCACTCTCTTTCTTTCTTTCTTCTCTCTATCTCACTTTTAGATATATTTTCAGTTGGTTACAAAATCTCAATCCTTAATCATTGCCAACCATGTGACTAATCTTGTCCTATCAGGTTTGTGAGTTTTTAGTAGCACCGTCATGTATTCTTTATGTTGTGGCTAACGACTAATTTATGCATGGGATAAGATTGTCACATGCTTGCTGTGTTAAAGCTTGACTATGAAAGAGCATTTTAAAATCCACCAGAATGATAATACAATGCATGCAAATACTGTAAAATTTAAACCGTGCATTACTTTACTTAAAATTCAGTCTGAGGCTTGAATTGCTGTAAGGAATATATGTTTATAGATTTGTTACATATAAAATAGCTTGCTTGCTGCTGTAAAAGTTAAATAACTGTTCTGTAAGTGGTATCTGACATAATTCATACTGTGATAGTAGTATATGTTCCGCTTCTAATAATGATAGTTTCTATAAATAATTCAGATACATGTTTCTTTTGTATTTAATGGAATACAGGTCACACTTTGTAACTGTATATAGTGCAACAGGAGAACAAGATTCTGGAGATGATGCCTAATGGGAATATGCTAGTAAAGACTGTGTGCAACAAGTGTTTTTCTAAGTGTTCAAAATAGTATTTCAGATTGTCTTATCAGTGTGACTTATTCCATCAAATACTGTCATCTAGTTCTGACTTGATTGAATAAAAAGTAATAGAGTTAGCTAAGTTTTGCTCTCCAACTTGCTAGGTGCACCTCTCTGCGAAACATAAGAGACAATGAGGAAAAGGATTCAGCTTTCCGTGGGATATGTACCATGATCTCCGTCAACCCCAGTGGAGTAGTCCAAGTAAGATCCATGAATAGATCTTAACTTCTTTTCTTTACTCATGTGAAATTTAGTGAAAGCTGTATATGGAGTATGAAAAAGTTTAGCTTCATGTGATTCCCTGCAATACGTGATGTAGTTTTATTCTGCGGTCAAGGAGGCCAAAATGTTTGTATTTCAAATGTTACGTATCGTGATGCTGCAGTAATTATCATGTAGCAAAGGAAAGGAGAAGAGTATTGTTAAATTCAGGTTTTGTCTTTTACTTAAAAGAATATGTAAATAATGCACTTTGATTAAAATAACTCTGTTTTGATACTTCTGTTAGGTTGTGGTCAGTATCTGTATGAAAATATAAGGCAAAAGTTGACATACTTAAACCTATTTTCTAGATATAACCTAGGCTTTTAAAACAAGAAACAGAACAAAAACAGTAACCACCCCTTCATTGTTAAAACTTGGGTAGGGAAGATTCTGTTTCAACTTTGGATATATTGCTTAAATAGTCAATTTGACAAGGAACCTGTATCTCTTTAAAATAAATGGTACATCTAAGGAATAGAATATGACTTGCTCTTTAGTCTCCACACCTCCAAAGTAAAGCTGTACCATATTTTCTAAGGGGAAAATGAAGGTGATTTTCCCTCTCCTCTGCCTGGAATTCTTCCTGAAACACAAGAATTGAGCCTCTACCTTGTTTTAAATTTTCAGTTCATTTCACTTATGTCTTATTCTGTATTTAGCATTTCCTTCTTCTGCTGTCCATTTGCCCTTTCACATAGCTTAAGGGGAGGGGATAATTAAGAACTCTTTTCATTATCCAATCTCTCTTTCTCTGTAGTTGTTATCCTCAGTTCCTACCCAAAAACATGCATATCATCAACTTAATGATTAAAGACTGGTGTTTTAATGGTGTAGTAGGAGGTATGCATGACAGCAAATGAACTGAGTATAGGGATTTTGGGGTGGCTTTAGTTTTGAACCTGTATGATAAACATTCTGTGTGTCCCAGAAAAAACTTCTGGCTCTGCTTGAAGAAATACAACAGCTTTTTTCCCTAACTGGAAATGCGTGAGAGAGAGAGTGTTGCAACTGTGGTCTTCAGTTTGTTGCTTGTTATTAAGGTGATTAGTTCTTGAACTTGGTATGTGTAGTGAAAGAATTAATGTTAGACAAGTGTGGTGTGGGAGAGGAGAGCTGTTTTTTTTTTTCTACACTGTGGTTTTACTTAATCAAAAACCTGGTTAAATAAAGCTATTCCTACACTCAGCTATTTCTGAACGCTTAGTTGTACAATAACTTACCACTATTGTCTGAACTAACTGGAAAATAAATACGTTAAAAAAAAAGCAGTTGTGAATTAAGATCAAAGACCCTGCATAGTTCATAGAACGAACATCAAGCGTTGTTTTCAGACTTATACATTGACATTTCTAACCTATGTGATTGTTTAATCTTATAGGACTTTATTTTTTTTTGTGATGCTGTTGCATCGTGGATTAGCCCAAAAGATGATCTCCGAGACATGTTCTGTAAGGTGAGGTTTCTAATATAACAGCATATCCTAATGGTGGTTGTTTTGGATCCTCTGGGTTTTTTTCTTGCTTTCTATTTCCACTGTTAGCACTTAATGTATTTGTGGTTATGGAGGGTTCTTTGCCAGGTCATAAATTTTTAGACAAAGCAACATGAAAATCCTGACTTTTTTTTTAACCTGTATTTTCTTATATACATTTGGGTTATTCCAAAACTTTTTTTAACAGTATTGAAAAGTTCACTTGAGATCTTACTTGAAGGGATAATTATCCTCAAAGAGCTTTTCATAATGTACAGCCTACTATGTTTTGCCTGCATTTGGAAGAACAGGGGGATTTATACCACATTTAAGACTTTTTCTAGAAAAAGAGATTTGTATGGTTCAAGACTTTTTTGCCACAAAGATGCCTACTTTTTTGGAGAAATATCTAGAAAATTGCAAATGAAAAATATTCCAGTGATATCCCAGTGTGTTTCTCTTACTCTGCTGAAAATGAGGGTTGGGGATTACTTAATCCTCCTTGGAATCCCTCTTGGATGAGCAAGTTTCAAGAAACTAATGTGCAGTTATACCCAAGACTACATCCCTAGACAAAGTGTCAATAGAATTTAAGCAAAAGTGCTGTTTGCGTTGTGTGAAAAAGGCAAAAAAAAACCCCACCCAGAATGCGATATATTGTGTTTTGGCACTAGTGTCATAGATTTAAAAAAAAAAAAAAAAAAAAAAGTGAAGAAACTTATTTCAGTTTCAGGAACAGATGCTGTTAGTGTTCAGCAGTGTGGCTCCCCTCATAAGTTGTAAAGTGAAATCTCTGGCTTTAGGAAGGATGTATGTCAAAAATTCATGATACTCCTCTTAAAGCAAAAATGGAGCATATTCCTAAGTACTTACTAGGATCATGGGTCAGTATTGGCACTTTTGCTTGAAGTAATGCTATGTGTGACCATCAAAACAGAAGCTAGAGTTTTTGTATCCCATCTTTAAGAGCAAAGACAGAAATCCCACTGTGCTAGTTAACCTCTCAGATCACTGGTCTCCTTCAAAGGAACATCAGGTCCAGGATATGCACAGCTCTGAGTACTCTAACATCAGCAGAAGGAAACAGCAAATATGTACAAGCTTAAAAGAAAGTCCAGGATGCTGTCTGTGATGAATGTTCAAAGCAGCCTTCAGTGCATGTTTCTGCACTGGTCCTTCAGCATTGAATACTTGCTTCAGTAAGTTAGGCTCCTCTTTTCCAGGTTCTTTCCAAGCTATCCATGTGGGATCTAATGCATTCGAACTAGACACAATGTTTCTTGGTCACTTGGCATAAGGACATCCTTGCTTTGTAAAGCGTATTCTTTTGTGCTTTTTGCCATGCAAGAAAGGAGACAAAGCTTTCTTCAAGTGATGGTATACACGGTTTTTAGATTACTTCCTCATGAATATATGACTGCTGTAGTCCAGTTAGATGTTTTTCCAACAATAATTATGCCTATCAGGAACAATGGAAAAAAATGGATTTTCCAGTGTTTCTTGTATTGTATTGGTTTTTAGCACTAGAGCTGAGAGGGCAAATACCACTTCCAAGAGCATGAGTAGATGAGCTGCCAGTGTTGAAATCTGACACATATCCTCAGAATTTTATCACTTACTATAAAAGCAGGGTATCTGAAGACTGTAGCTGAAGCTCACTTGCTAAAACTCTACTGGAAGATGATTTAAAAACTGTTCCTTTTGTCATACTTGATTCTTAGATTTTCTGTAGTTTCTTGGCAGCTGGCTAATCTGACTCTTTGGGTTAGGAAAGAGAGGTGAACCTGCTCGTGGAAGGTCTCTTTTCAGGGAGAAAAGCAGTAAGTTAACTGGTGACACTGTAATGTCATTATCGGTACATCCTGTTTAAGAACAGCTCTGCCTGACTCTGTTGTGTTGAGGGTGAACTCAGTACCATGAGCTTTAACTTTACTGTTCCACAATTCAGTATAACTGAATTTAAAAAAGAATAACAAAACTTCAGACTCTCTTGGTATAATCTTGTGTGAGGAGGAGCTATTTCATCTGCTTTTGTCTTTTCTAATGTTTGCCTTTTAACCTGCTGTTTTCAGACCTAACAGTCTAAGACTTTTTTGATAGTATCATTTAATTTTCACAGTTTTGAGTTAATTTATTATGTTGGAATGTCTAGACTCAAATGTGTAGATTTTTTTTTTTCCTCTTTTGCTGTCTTTTGCCACCGACTGTGGATCCCTATTCTTTCAAAACACAAAAGATTTTAACAGCTTCCTTTTTAGTGACAGTTGTCTTACAGGTTCCATGGAAAAAAACAGAGCTCTCATAGGATGCTTTTGTATTTGTGCTAGAAATTGGCAGGTATTCATTCTGTCAAATGCTGGCTGCAGTTTTGGCTCAGCTTTCTTCCCACAACATATTACACATTTAAAAAAGAAGTATGTCACCCTTAAAAGAAAAAAACATTTCAGCTAAGACAGACATTACTAGACTTCCTTTGTTTCTTAGTAGCATTTTGATATTAAATTGGAGAATTCAAATTGACAGATGTACAATCCAGTAGTTTCTGGCTTACTGCATATGTTGCTAGTAAATAATGGATCCTCAGTTTAGTGATTATCTCAACTTCCCCCCTCTCATTTGTAGATTCTTCATGGATTTAAAAATCAACTTGGGGATGAGAATTGGAGGCGTTTCTCTGACCAGTTTCCTCTTCCCTTAAAAGAGCGCCTTGCAGCTTACTATGGAGTTTAACCTCATGCACTGTAGCTGCAGTCCCATAATTAGAGGTAAGCACACAAATCTTCCTTGCTAAACAGAGCTGTATAGCATACTTCTTCCCTGTTTATATTATATGAAACATAATTCATCAGACTAGAATTTTTCAGATACACTGGATGAGATATCTTTCCTTACAGTAAGAAGGGAAAAAAAACAGTTGACAGTATACCTAAGGATGGTAGCTGTAGCAAAAGCAGTTGTCTGACTGTTATTTTATTTTTACAGAGAGAGAAAGAAAAAGAAAGAAAAAGTGAGTGTATGATACACACGGTAGTTTGTCAAGATAAGGTTGATAGTGTAGGTATAACAAAGTGCTGGTTCAAGTTTAATAAGCCAAGTGATGAATATGATTCTCAAGCCATCATAGTGGCTCCCTTATGTCTTATGAATTAGTAGATGGCAGATGTGGTCTAAGCAGGAATGTTCCTCTAGGGTAGGAAAGCAAGTTTGTTATCACACTTTAGCCATGAGAAGTCCGATATACTCCTAACCAGATACTGGATGATCTTTGCACTGAATAAAGGATGTTACGCTAATCTGTAACTCTACAGTAACCATAGAGCTTGACGTTCTGGGGAGGCTGATGTGTTTATTATTGCTATGTTCCATTTTGTGCACCAATTCAGAATAGTTACAGTTCTGTGCAGAGAATGATTCAACTTTAGCAAAGAACACTGATAGTAAATTCCAGAATAGTTACATTATTATACCACCTTGCTTGGTATGCCATCTGTGCACACTGTATAAAGCAAATTTCCCATGTGTGAAGTAGTGTGATACTGTGAAGAGATTATACTACCCAGAAAAGAGGAGGAATTAAGTTTATTCATTCAATCTTTGTATAAATTTGAAACTTGCTGTAGAATTTTTGTAATGAAATTAGGGGAGTGGATCATGCAATTCTGTTTTATTGTTGAATGGACAACTATTTAAAAGTCAGCCTAAGATTTTTTTCAAAGGCAGTGACATAAGAAATCCTGTTTTAATTACATGTTTCATCTGAACAACAGATTAAAAATTAATCAATTTCAAACATCTACATATTTATCAATGAGGGCATTTTAGGTCTGACATAAGGGTGTTCTCTCCCAATGAAGAGGAATCCAAAGTGATAAAATTTTGCTATTATTCTCAGTTTGAACTGAGGACACACTATGGTTATTTTGCTTAATCTGCGTAAAAGTGAAGTTGTTAGGTCAGTAGCAGGTATGTTTAATATTTTTTCTCAATGTCATAACTACCTCATAATTTTGTGCTAAAAATGGAAAAGCTTGTTAGAATATATAGGACTACTTTTATCTTAAATCTAAGCTTAGCCACAACAGTGGAACTGTCAATGTAGCTTTAAAACATACCTTGTCATGAATAATAATTTAACTGATATAAATGGGATCTTTTCTTAACAGACTTAAAAGGGAGAATCTAGGCATAAATTTGTTTTTAAGTTAAAGGTTGGCACCTACTGCTTAAAAAAGGCAAATAAGCTCTTCGTTTATGCACAGATCTGTCAGTTAAGGTTCAAGGTGAGATTTAATTATACCTTTATCTTTTGCTTTTACAGGTCCTTCAGTCTGGGAGACTATGAGGGAGCCTCTGCACCCAGGGAAAATGTTACCCTTTACTGGGGGGAAGGGTAAACCAGTAGGGAATACAGTACAATCCCAACCCTACTGGGAGGGGTGGGAGGGAGGTGTTGCCGTCACTGTATTAAGTCGATGTTGGGAAATGTTTTAACATCTGGAGCCTTTGTGGGTGGAAATCTGTCTCCTATTACAACTCTGCACTGGATGTGAAGAAGAAAAAAAAAAAAAAAAAAGGAAAAAAAAAAAAGAATCTAGTCACAAAACAGCACATTCTGGAATATTGTGGGGAATTGTACCAAAATAAGAACCATATAATTGAACCATAGGGATACGTAAAGAGGAAAACTATTTTGCGCACAATAGAGGAAACCTAAGAATGGGGGTCACAAACAGTAAAAGGCTTTCTTTTTTCTTTTATGTTTTTTTTAAGTAAGGGTTTTCTACATTATTTCATCCTGCTTGATGGGATTCCTAGGTATTTGCATGTTAATGAAGAACTACACAAATGAAGTTAGTACAGTTAAAATGCAGCTTGTGTCTGTATTAGGAGCAGGCACTTGCAGTGTACAATATAGAAACCCCATCGTAAATTAATAAAGGTTGGCTTGGACAAAAGGAAGCAACCTGCAAGCTGCCAAATGAGTCGCTCCTTTTGTTTTTGGGGTAAGGGGAGGGACACTTCAAAGGAAAGATTGACATTTAATTTTTACATTAAAAAAAGAATTAAAGTAGTGGATATGATTTGATTATTGTACTTCATTAGATTTAATTTCTAGAGTAAGGTATTATTCTTAACCTGCAGTTTAAGGTTCAGGCATGTGTTCTGGCTCATAGTGATCAGAAGTCATTTAAATTAGTGGGAAAGTAGCATGCTTGCATCACATAGAGTGAAATTGGTATACATTTACCTATGTTGCGCCAGTTTTGTGTTGCAGTTTACCAATTCAATATAGCCCTGCATTTAAAATTCCTTTTTCAGATTCTGTGGATTTTATTTTTATTAAGACTATAGATATAAAGTACTGTAGTTAACAATTAGGCCTTGAAATACCTTTTTAGGATCTGTTAAGAATAAGATTGATATTGTATTGTGTGTAACCTGCACAATGTGGAAAGCTGATATAGCTGTGCAAAATATTTGCCTCTGTGCTGTCAGTGTGATGTGCTTTCTGCATGGTTATATACTAGTGATTTTATCAGAATCTCTAAAAATGAGTTACATGATAAGACCCGTTAAAGGCTGCATAAATGTTAGTTGGCACGTAAAGACAATTGTAGAAGTTGATGACATGATTGCTATATTTGTGTTTATTCCCATTCAACATATTACCTTCTATGCTTTCTTTTTTGTTCAAAGCATGATCTTAAAGAGATGTTTAAGTTAATGGATGTAATGCAGGGTATCTACACTGTATCGGCGCATGTTGGTGGCCCTTTGTGATGTAGTTAAATGCACAAGGGTGCAAGTTTAAAGCTACAGAGTGAAAGTTGGTTTGGATCCTCTTCATTTCATTTGTTTAGCTTTTCTGTTGTGTTTTTTTTCTCTACTTACATGTATTCCTGTGAATAAATCCTTGTTAAGTTAACCCTTTACTTTTCCTTCCATGTGTATTTTCTTATGTACTGTGAATGTGAAATCCTAACTGGTACACTTGATCTTGTGTCCATCTGAAAGTGGCAAGTCTTTAATAATTTAGTTTGCCTAAAGAGTATCCCATGATGATAAAGGAAAATGGAGAGATTTTTAACTCTGCTGGTCAGAGGTGAAGCCACACCTTTCCATTTTTCAAGTGCTGCATAATTAATCTGCAAAACAAAATTAAGCCATAACAGCCTTTTTGTAGATTTAGTTTCTCACCTTTGCGTTGCAGAATGGATACTGGATAACAGTTTGGGGGTTTTTTTGTTTGGGTTTTTTTTTTTTTTTTAAGAACTTGCTCTTCTTTGCATGGTTCTGTTCTTTGACTGTTGAATGATTTAGCCATTGCACTGAAGTTTGAGCTGTGTGAGTGTGAACTTAAAAATGCTGTTCAAAGAGTTTTGATATTTTTTTTAATGCATGATAACATGCATGTTTTACATGCCCCCCACCCCTGTTTTTTTTGGCTTTGCAAATTTTAATGGATTATGCCTGAAGAATAGTTTGGACAGGTACTGTATGAAGTACATTCAGTAATGCTAGTACATAGTGTTTATTCAATTTGGTCAAAATTGCGTGTGATAACTTGCTTTCAAATTACATTGCTTTAGTAGCAAATACAAAATTCCTTCTTAGCTAATAACTCTGAAGTAAATTAGTAATAGTCACTAAAACCACTTTAAAACCAAATTCTGGAAGGAAAAAACCCTCTAATTTAGCAAGGTGGGGGGTTATTTTAGACCTAAACTTGCTTTGATTTTGAGTGTGTCTGAACATTAGGGAAGAGTTTCAGAGAAATGACATTGAAAAAATTGTAGAATAGAAAACCTACCCAAAAAATACTGTAGCATAACTGCTAGAATCTGAATTTAACTAAACTTCTTAAATTTCAGAAAGCCCCTTTAACCAAATAAAACCACTCCACCTCACCTTGGATTAGCTTAGAATGCCACTTTTGTACATACATATTTTAATAGGTATTTGTACAGATGTGAACTGATCTGGTATAACAGCAAAGAAAATAATTAAAATAAGGCAGAAGTAAACACTACTGACAAAATAGTCTTTTGTATCAGTAAGTTCTCTCATGGTATATTTTCAAGCAAATAAACCATATTCCTAACACATAATATAGCACAGAGATTTGCAGAAGCCATTTGGGGTATAATGTGAGGTAAGAAAAGTTCTGAATCAGTATTAACATAATTCAATTATTGCATCATGGGATATATAAAAAGCATCTTAATTCTTGTGGTGTAGTCTTGACAGTTCTTGAATGTTGACTGAATGTTTATACTGGTAGAATTGTGAGTTTGTCTTTGTTACATTCCAGTGTTTCTGCCTCTTGGCATGCTAAAAGCACGGCTGGCTTCATTTGCTCCTTACACACTGAATAAAGTGCTGTTAGTGTGCTAAACTACAGAAATAGCCGCTGCTAAGTAATGGTGTAGACTTTCTACTTGAATATTTTTGTTGTAGGAACCTCAGGAGGTCAGTGTTTACTGTTTTTATATATGCCTTTTTCCTGTTTTGAGTTTCCCTTTTTGAAGGATTCTGAGAGTGAACAAAAGCTGCTGATCAACCTAAGTTGGTAACAGAAAGTGTATTTAAAAACCTTATAAATGCATCTTTTTGGCAGTTCTAAATTGCTATTAAATTAGTCTTAAGTGAAATTCAATACTAAATTTTTTTTCATTACACATTCAGGAAACAGCTCGTTTCATTTAGGGAAAAAGATTAGAATAGTTTATTATTTTAACCAGTGCAAGCAAAAATAATCAATTTTGTAAATCTTTCCAAAGCTTGATTATTTTCTAAATCAGTGAATATGTATATATTTAAATTGTAATAAGCTAATTCTTATGCTTTAGTTTATTGATCCTTAAAGCTTGTACTTAAAAGGTCACTTTTAGAAGAATGGGTTTAAAATTTATAATCATTATAATTTTTAAAAGTTATGAAGTAGCATAAATTTTGTAACTAACAATATTGATACACACTGTGATTTTTTTTTTGTTTGTTAGGACTTTTATGTTAGCATCAATCTTAATTACTTAAACTGCATATATTGTATAATAGTGAAATGTATATTTTAAAACTTCAAATGGCTCTCCTCAAGCGAAACTCATTGCTACTTAGAAATATTCAAATACTAGCTTTATCTCAGGTGAATACTCTTGTACCCTTTTTGTTCAGAACACTTGGTAATAAAAATGTGTCTTAATTATATTAGTTTATGTATTTCATTTAGGCAGCTCCTCTGTCTTAAACTTACTCTAAATTAACCTTCTACTGTGGGACAATAATGACTTTTGCTTCACCTATTTTATTCATATTGAATGTATTAACAGATAAGGTGCAAAAACATTCTTCCCTTGGGGAGAATCCATCCATATTCAAACAACTGAAATATTTCTTGAAAAATGCTTTAAATGCAACATTATATTGGAAATTGTTTGTTTCAGATTTTTTTCAAGGAAAGAAGTTGCAACTTAACACTAATTGCTTCAATACTATCTCTTTCATGAGGATGATAGAGGCATAAAGCTTCTAAATAGGGTCTAAAGAGTAACTTTTTATCTTAGATAAAGGTTAAGCTCTACAGTGAAACGGCAAAACATCCTGCAGTTATCTCAGATGCTGATGTAGTTTGCATACATATTTGTTATATATTACATAAGTATATCCAGTAACCTCATCTTGAATAAATAAAGCTTGATCAGTAGCTGTGTATTTCACTCACCTATGCATTCTCCAGAATGACTTGCATCCATCAGTCTTCTAGGTATTCTTCTCCAATAGAAACTGGTTTTTGTCTGCCACTGATGCTTGCTTTTTGCACTTAATGGTTGGAGCAAGCCAGTTTTAGATTATTATTTTAAATGGGAAACTGAGGCGAGTACTCGTGTTGCTTGCCTTGTAAAGTATATTCTGCTAAAGTAATAAGGATACTTACTCACTTGAATGTACTTATATGAGGGAAGTTTGAAATGGCTCTATGATTCCCTGTATGGTGTTACAGTATACTTTAAGTAAGCCAAATCCACATCTTGAAGAATTCAGCGCTTACAGTAGAGCATCATTTTTCTATGAGCTGGTTCTGTTGTGCTACTTTTTCGCCTTCGGTATCTATTTCCTTACTTTGGGTGAGCAACAAAATTGAGAAGGCCTGGGTGGTTTTTGTGAGGACAGTGATTAGAAAAAAAGATTGGTATAAGCAGGTTCATTTGGCTGTTGAAATCTCTAGTGTAATATCTTTTTTCATGGGAAGAGATAGGTAGTTATGTTGTACATTGTCTGACTTACTAATACTAGACACTTCTAAAATTTTATATTGGATGCCATATACAAAATAGTTTAACATGAAAGATGACTGGATCTTTCTGCTGACAACTTAGGTTGTATGAGTTTTGCTTGAAAGCTTTAAATCTGATGTTTCTGTATCTGCCACAATGTTGGAATGTTTCCTTCAAACATATCCTCCTGCAACCTCTCAAACTGTACTAAATTGAGTGATATTTCTTGAAGTCTGCCTATGTGCTAACAGAACTTCATTTTAAATAGAATATGGTTTTAATTTTTGATAAGCTGCTGAATTTTAAAGAGTTTTTGGGGCCACCAAATATTTTGGATCATGCAGAGAATATATATTGTACTGTAGTAATTTTGTATTTACATTTGTATGATGTGACATAATAGATGTGAATGTTAATCACTGCTTGACTATGTTAATAAAGTTGTTTAAATATAGATGTTGCATTCCAATTTTTAATGAAAGATTAAAATTTCATGTTCAACTTACGTTTTGCCTGACCCAGTAGTGCACTCTTCTGGTTCACACATGTAAGTTCTGGAGTCTCTTGAATAAGGATTTTCATTTTACGCAAAAGAAAATGATCTTTGGATAGGTTAAGGTCAGTTCAGTTTAGGTGCTTCGTGCTGCTTGAGGACAGATCAAAGTAGAAATAGGACGTTTATGTGAACTGAAATTAATGCCTGTTGGGTGATAACTGGTAACTGCTTTACTACTGAGAAATGGTACTTTGCATTTTTGTTTGAAACAGCTGATGCTTGCTAAGTCTGACCAAATGGGAAAAGAGGGGGGAAAAAAAAAAAAAAAAATCATTCTCATTGCTTGTGCTATCAGTAATGTGAATAAAAAAAAAGAAAAAAAAAGGAGTAAACTAGAAATAAATTAGAATTATTCAAGACCTTGAATGAAAACTTGCAGTGGTCTTAGTCTAATTTTATCTAGCTTTTATGGGATTGTGATAATACAAACTATTTAAAGATCTGTCTTTCCATTTATATAACTTCCTGATACAGGAGTGTCTAAAATGAAAGTATGAAACTAACAGTAGTAACTGTCTGGACAAAATCCACCCATGTTGATTTGAACATTTTATGTTCACTTCCAATATTTAACAGTTGGTCAATAGCATGTAGACAATTTAGACAATTACATATGTCTAGCACAGATAGCTTCTGTAGTGTAATGATTAAATTCAGTAAAATGCATTATGATATAACTACTTACTTCAATAAAATTTATAGTAGAAATTAATTGCTGCATACTCAGCTGAAAGTCTGCTTAACGAAGGACTTAGATTTCTGCCTCCAGAAAGAGGAGAAGGCCATGGAATAGCTGTTAACAGCAGTGTAGGTGCGTAGAGACCAAGTCGATTAGCAGAGAGGTCAGTTCCTGTAGGCTGAGTGCACCAGTGGCCGTGTGGGAGAGGATGGGTGGAAAGTTTTGTTTTCTTTCAGATAGGCCTCCCCACTCCCCTGATGTTGTGGGGTACCTATGAGAGAACATGCTGCTGTCAGTCACATGTTTTGTTCAAGTCTGCTACTATCAGCTTAGAGCCTGATCTTAAGCTGTGGCCTCTAATTTTGAGTCTGAGGTTAGTTACTACCTGTATATACAAACAAGATGAGTAGACTTAAGTACTAGCATTTTGAATAAATGAAATGAATGTTATGACTAAGTTTGTGGTCAGATTGCAATAGTGCAAAGGATCGTACTTTCAATGTACGTCATGCTGTTTCTTTTTAAAAAAATAAATTGCATCTAATTTAAAGATGTACTTGAATGAAAAAGCATTTCAGTAGGAATATTGTGTGTGTAAAAAATTTGTGTATGTTAAGTGCTCATAGAGTAGATGTTGGTAGCTTTTGTTGTCCCAGAATGACTCACAATGAAACATGCTGCTTGTATAAATTGATAATATGTAAAGTACATTTCTTTCAGAGGCATTTACTTTCGTTTTGCATAAAGTGAGCAGTATATACCATCAAAACTTCCCAAAAGACACCCAAATGTTAATCCAAATAATGGCAGAATTAAAGTGAGGTTATTTCCAATAATCAGTTTTTAAGGAAAACAGATGCAATTATGCTGCACATGTATTAATGCATATACGTGTAAGTGATGGCATGTAAGGAATTAATTATTTTTTAATTGTATTTTTTCAGGGTTTTTTGTGACACCAGTTCTTTTTTGCCAGACTTCCATTTGAATCATAAAATTGAAAATTGAGGTATTTATTTTGTAGCTTCAGGTATAAATAATTTTTGTCAAATCTTAATTAACGTTTAAAATATGGAAATAAAACATGTCAAACTGTTTTATTTTCTTTACTAATTTTTCCTTATTGCCCCTTGGCAAAATTGATAGTCATAAATTTCCTCTATTAAATGTACAGGGGAACTTAAAGTCTTCCCCTGTGTTTACAGCATACAGGTTAATTTAGATGTGTAACTACTGCAGTATTACTATAACTGGTATCAATATTCTTTAATTTCCCTTTATTTCTCTCTGCACCCCCACTGTTTAATGCAAATGCCAAGTGGAATTTTGTTTCTCTGATAAAGGACTTTACACAATGAGAACCAATGTTAATTTGCCAGTCCTTTTACCTTGAAATGATTGTCCAGGAATGTCATTACGTGTAGGGCATATTTAATTTGCAGTTTTCTCAAGCTATCTTTCAGCTTACATTCATGTTGAGGGGATTCTGTGGCTTGCAGATACAGAAACTGAAGGGTTCTGTAGTTTGAAAACTGAAACACAGTGAATGAAACCATTAAAAAAAAAAAAAAAAAAAGAGGGATTTGCTTTAACACTAACAACAACCAAAAAAAAATGTAAACTGTTTTACAACTAAATTCTGAGGTGGTCTTTTTCTTCCCAGAACTGGATCTTGACACAAGGCATCTTTCAGTGTCTTTAACTTAATCATTATCTCAAAAGGAAATTGAGTCATCTTACATGGTGCGGCTTTTTTCTCCTTAACATGTTGATGGTCATTGCCTTGCATATACATTTTTCATTCTGAAATGTACATGCTCAAATAAACATTTGGAACCATGTCCAAAATAATCCCAGGCGTGTGAATATGTGCACCTTTTAGTTTTGGAAATACTTTGGAAGAACAAGCAAATCGCATGACAAAGAATTCAAGTATTCATTTTCTTTAATTCTTTGCATACCTTAGTATAAGGGAGTGAGATATTTGCATCACTTCTTCCTATGGCAGAATATTGGAGAATGTAGCTAATTTTAGTTTTGCTTATCCTCATCCTCCTTATTGAAGGCCTTGCATACCGAAACTGTTGTCATCTTTGGGCCAAAACCAGATGGAAGCTGGCTGGAACCTTAGACCACAGCTCTCATTTGTTGCAAGCACTGACTCATCTGTGTAACTGTTTTTCAGCCTATAAAATGGCAGTGTTTAACAGGGGGTTGTTGGGCAAATAATTGCCCAATGTAACAACTCAAGAGTTTAGTTTGTCTAACTAAGAATGGTAGGCATGTTTGCTACTTTTATTTCTTTTAAGAAAAACCAAACCTCAGTATCTAAATTTCAAATTTGGCAGAAATAGCAGGATGTTTCTTGATGTGTGTGGAGATACAAGGCCCTCTAAATCACTACTAATAAAAGTCTGCATGTCTTCATAAGCAGTTAGGCTTTAAGAGTTTTATCAAGGTGATAAGGACACTACAAAGTTCACATCTTTTTTCCAGCTGCTCAAGCTGCTGGCTGCCATTAGTAAGCACTAGTATGTATATCTATGGATGTTGTGAAGAATCAAAGGTAAGAATTACTGTCACATAATAGCATGACTTCTGCCCAAATGCAAACCATTCACTGCCCATCCTGTTCATACAGCCATTCTGATTTTTAATGTACAATCCTAATTAAGCACCTATATAACCAAATTGGTTTAACTCTTTCACGATATTTCAAATAGCTGCTTCTTGCCTAGACAGCTAAAAAATCTGTCCCAACTAATACCCTTCTTTTTCATTTTTTCATATACTATCTTCCATAAACTCATTCCCAAGACTTTACACTTTCTCTTTGTTGTTATAGTAATAATTATAAGCTATATTTGGTTTAATTAAGAACACATTTAATTAAGAAGCACCATTTATTCCACTATGCTATGCTAAGAATACTTTCCTGAGATACCATGTAATCTCACTAACTTAGCTTCAGACCCTTCCACCACCAGTTACCTTTTCTGTTTCTGTTGTATATTATAACCAGAGTGGAGAAGACCTGTGATCTGGACACCACATCTTGCTTGTGTGGTAGGTACTATGGAGCACTTTGGTACTAAGTGAAGTTACACAATTGGAGCTTGCTCTTCTAAACACTTCAGGTTTGTGTGCTTTTCATTGAATTCAAATGCTTAAATACTTAAGTGTTTTTTTAATTTAGGTTATTTTTACTAGTTGACTGCAAATAAGCTGCTTCTGCTTCCTTGATTGACATATTTGCACCTAAGTGCCTAAAACACATATGCAATGTCAAATATATAGATACATCAGCAGTATAAATTGAGCTAACCATTGAATGTATTGACAGTATTACAGTGTAATAATTTATCATGTTATTTCCCCATTTTACATAGAATATAGATGACAACTCAGTATGGTGTGTCTGTAGTAATGCACCCCCTGAATATATTGGAAATCTCCCAGATTTTTTCATGCAGGGCTGAAGTATGACTAGAAGAAGTCAAAATGGAATCTACAATCATTAAACTATTCCAGTTTGTTGTTGTTAATGTTCATTAATGCTTTCTAATCCTTCCATTTGATTGAGGGTTGATTTGATGAAACATGCTTTTGGCAGCAACAGAGCAGAGGAGTAATAAAGGTGGAGTATTGGCACCAAGTGACTCACTGTGAAACAATGCTGTTGGGTTCATAATTTAAGTAATTGAAGTAACAAATGGGATGCAATCAAGCTTGGTGACTAAATCAATAGAACTGTGTGTTTAAGTATACAGTGAGTCAGATGATGCAGCCTAATGGAATACATCATTCCAGGGATGTTGAAACCTGTCATTAAAACTTGCTGTAAATCTTCAAAAGAACACAGAAATCATTACTAGCTTTGAAAGAACTTCAATGAGGTACTGCACCAAGTTGAAAAAACTTCAGTTTATCTCTTACTGCAATAAATGTGGCTATCTATAACTCTGTGCACAAGTATTTTTGTTTATCTTAAACTCAGAAAAGATGTTAGAAACATCCATCCTACCCAGAAGTATAACGTAGGCCATAATCTCACCAGTGATCCCTCATCCGACCACAGTTTGGTTTTGTGCGTATATTTCAGAAAAGGGCTTAGCCTGCCTTAAGATTATGTTGGAGAATTCACAATACCCTTTGAATAAATTATTTCAAGTTAGCTGTATTTGCTGCTAACTTTATAATCTCTTTCTCCTAGCCAGATTTCTTTTCCTAAGCTTTTCTAACTTTAACTTCTGTCTGTGAGATTTCATTACACTTTTTGTACAAAAAGCCTGCAATAAATGCCTAGTCATGAACATAATGTGTAGGTCATAAGCAAGTGAATTATTAAACTTCTGGGTAATGTCTGTAGTTATTCAGGTACAATTGCTTGGTTAGAACATAATCCTGGTGGTTTTTAAATCCTACAAGGTAACCTGACAGTACGTACCAAAGTTAAATGACTCTTGAGAGGGACTTAGCTAACAGTTCACTCTGTCTTCTTTTTCCCCATCTTTTGTTCTCCACCACAGTGGTAAAAAACTCTGGTTTTTTGTATCTCCTGTTGGTGCTCATAATATTCAGAACATACCTTAATTGGCAGTATAAGTACCTGTTTACCTATCAAGATTCTTTGTGTAGTTCTTTTAACAAGGACAGTAAAGAAAGAAAATGCATTTTTCAAGGCATATCCTCAGTCTGGTCTATGAAATATATATCTGGTATATAAAATGGCTCCACCTCCATCTGCTTCTTCAGGTTCTCTTTAAAAATGAAGTGTAATGTTAGATTATGTATTTTACCTGAATCAGTTTCGTACTCATTTTTAATTTACAAAGAGCTCAAAATATCAACTGCTCCTTGGCAGTTCATTATGCCATTATGTAATAATCTGAATTCTTTTTGGCAATTATTTGGATTCTTTACTCTTTTTTTCATCTTAAAATATCAAGTGCATTCAGTTGTAGGTTCATGTATCAAGGGTTTGACTAATAACTGAATGCAGTTCCTTTAGCTAGAGTTCATAATTCATTTTCAAGTGGCTTAGACATAAGGCAAATTAACTTAGTTACTATAGGTAAAAATACAATATACAATCTTTATTTTTCAATTATATTGATGTCTGTAGTCTAGATGCACTGTATCTTTAGTATCATATTTGACAAGTTTTTTTCAAGTAACAACTTGGTGTATATAATGCCATATGTCAGGTGATCTGCACCCTTTAAAAGAACTGATTGTTGAAAATAAGTTAATATTAACACTTTTAAAAGCAGAAGCTGGAAATATGGGAGTATGGGTAAATTGAGATGCAGAGAGCAAACTGCGGAATCAGGGATGCTTTTCTGAGAGGGGAACTCTGAACTAAATACCTCCTTTCACATGTATGCAACCCACATTAATGCCAAATGGTATCATTTTTCAAAAATTAGGGTTATATTCATAAAATATAACTGTTAACTAGTATAGCCATGAAGTCTCTTTAGTTCTTCATACCTTCCCTGTGAGGTTTGTTGTTGTGGGTCTGAAACCTTACACTTGCGTAGATGGCAAAAATGGGAGAGGAATTGCTTTTTTTAACTGCCTACTAAAAAATTAGTAATCCAGAAAACTATTTGGATCTTCCATGAAAGCTGCTGAAAATATACAATGGGAATGTATGTTTTATTATACAGGACTCACTGTGTAGTTATGGCTATCAAAATAATATTCCTTTCTGTCCACCCCCATTACACCAGGAGAACAAAAGAACAATTGTACTGGGACAAAGAGAGAGTCTACCTAACCCTATATCATGTCCTTGGCAACCAATACCTAGGGAAGGGGGTAAGATTAAAGTACTATAAATGATACTATTGCAAAGTATTCTCCACAGGCTTCACTAATTTGCAGATCAGAGACTTCCTGAATAAGTGATATTGACTTTGTATTTGGTAATCCATTATGGATTTCTCTATCTAGAGAAACCTAGAAACTTTGTCCAGTTTTCCCTTCTAGCTTGACTGGATTCTCTGCTTGTGCTTTCATTAAGACATATTTTTCATTGTTAAGTCATCTCCTCTATTCTTAATTATGAGTTCTCTGTATCATATTCTTTCTCAGTCATCTCTTTTCCAGCCTGAAGAATTCTAGTTTACTTGGTGGATGTTAGTTGCCATATCTTGGATTCTTTTTTGTGGCTTTTATCTCAGTCTTCTGAGGGTTTTTTTGTTCGGGTTTTGGGTGGGTTTTTTTTTTTTTGGGGGGGGGGGGGGTTAAGATAAGGGATACCAGTACTGTGCACAGCATTCATGGTGCACGTGCCCACACACATGGGTATACACACTGGATGAGGTTCTCTGTTCCTTTCCTAATATGTCTAACACTTTGTTTTCAATATGACTGAGCATCAATCTCTGCCTTTAAATACTGTCTTTAGCTGGTTTCATGACCTCAAGATCTCATGTGAGTGTAGCTGAGTCTGCCACCTTCTAGAATGACCTTAATAAACTGGCTGGATATTGACCCAGCCCATAAGATAGCCAACCCAGTACATAAAATCGCCTCCCCATCACACCTCCATATGCTTCTTTACACTGAATTTTAAATTCAAATGCAAGATACCGAGCGTTGATATCTGCTCATACCTGCTGCTGAGTATTATGCAAGAAGCGTGACTGAAAAACTCTATAAACACTGACTTGGATATTGTTATGGCACTGGCACAGTACATGGACTGATTCTTCAGTCATGCTCACTACATAATATTCAGAAGCACATAAAGCAAGCTAATCAGTAATCTAGGATTTTCTCATCCAGGCCAGTCTCCAAAGAAGCAGCATGCATAGGACTGTCCTTAGTAAGATTTTTTTGGCATGTGCCACATTTAAAAGGTAAGTGACAAGATTGGCATGCAGCATGTAGGATGGTAAAGTTTAAGAACAGCCCTTTGTTGCTGGTAGAGCTCATTTTATGATAGAATATGGAGTTCAGGAGAAAGTTCACTTCTAAGAAATTAATTTTATTGTGGGGAATTCCACTGTGCCTTAGGAACGTAACTATTGATCCTGATCATCACTCCTATCAAAGTGGTTTTCTACATAACTGCCGATGCTGCAGGATGCCTGAAATTTCAGGTCTGAGATTTTGCATTTCACTCAAATTTTTGTGGAAAGCTGTTATTGAAAACCTGAGCGTGGGTTTGATATCTGTGTGATGGTAGACTGGTGCAACACTGCAGCAGTTGCTTCGCGTCTAGATGTAGCATTAGATAAGGGAATACTATATAGCTTTGAAAATGTGGAAGATGGGAACTTTTCTATCAAATGCAGAAGTGAACCCAACTCTCTTTCCATCATAGCATAGTATCTCTCCCTGTGAAAGGTATTTTTCTACCTTCAGCTCTGATCATGCAGCTTTTATCTTACTGTTTGCCCTGGTGTACATCCTTACAGATAGCAACACACACTGCAAGAAGTACTATGTTCATATCCTTCTTCAGGAACTCTTTGGGGTCCCAGAAGGAGCCCAGTGGTCTTGACTGTGCCGTGAAGACTGTATTAAGATATTCTCATTGAAAAGCAGCACTCTAGACAGGCCACAGACAGCACTTGAGTGGCTCTGTGTTCTGGTCCAGGAGTCAGCATCACCCACACTGGCTAATAATCCACATGAAGTGAAGGGTCTGGAAACTGGACTGTCATGGAAGAAGATGAAGGTTTGAAGTGAACAGTTTCTCCAGCTTCTTTGGCTTCAGATGAAAAGCATCGGTTTTTCTCCAGCCTCTTTGGCTTCAGATGAAAAGCATCGGGTTTAGGAGCATGCCACTGGAACCGTACAATCCTGTGAGAGGAGGCTGTTGGGAGGGTAAGCTATGTTTTATCAGCACAGTTCGCAGCAGGACTCGTCATCGCCTGCTCTGAGGGATCTTACCCTACTTGGCCGGAACGACGCTTGCTTGTGGAGCCACTTCGAACAGCACGAATCTCTTCTCCACGCATCGCAGCACTCGCTGCAGCCATTCCCCAGCGGTTACTGAGCAGGTTTGAGGGGGTTTTGCT
The DNA here is from genome assembly GCF_900496995.4 of Aquila chrysaetos chrysaetos. Lineage (NCBI taxonomy): Eukaryota > Metazoa > Chordata > Aves > Accipitriformes > Accipitridae > Aquila > Aquila chrysaetos. Next base: position 59,325,337 of record NC_044030.1, read on the forward strand.
CAAGGTTTCCGAGCCTGCCCTCCGCAACGATGTTCGTATTTCTCTGCAGGTGAGGGTTTCTTCGCTCACGAGATGGCACCCCGCCACTCGCCGTCGGTGGGAGTCGCCGGACCGAGGGCGTGCTGCGATAGAAGCGCGGCGCCCTGCCCGGCCCGGCCCGGCCCTGCCCGCCTGCGGCGGCTGAGTGGCTCTCCGCCCGGCGGGCTGCGAGGAGGGGGCAGCCGGGCCCAGCCGCCCCAAGGCCCGCCGCTCCGCCCATGCCCCTCCAAGCCGGGGGCGGGTAAGACGGCGGAGGACGACAGGCTATGCGCCTGCGCAGGAGCCGCGGCGGCGGCGGCGGCCGGGCGCATGCGCGGGGCCGGGGGCGGTGGAGCTGTGTGGAAGGAGGCGGTTGCACCGTGACGGGAAGGGCGGCGCGCTGCGGCGGCGCCCGTTTCCTCCGTCGCGTCGCGTCTCGTCTCGGCGGCAGAGGCGGCCGGGGCCGGGCTCGGGCTCGGGCTCGGGCTCGCCGGTGGCCGCGGCGATGATGGCGTACTTCGTGGAGAGCTTCTGGGTAGGGAAGCGCCGCGGGCCGGCTCCGCCGCGCCGCGGGTGGAACGGGCAGCGCACGGCACGGTGCCGCCGGGGTCCCCTCATGCGGGCGCAGCCTCGGCTCTTACGCCACCCCCGGGACTGGGCCGGGGCCTTGGCGCGGGGGGCGCGGCGGGGGGGTATGGTGGCCGCCGCCCCCCGCGCCCGCCGCGGCTCGCTTCGGCCGGGCCGGGCCGGGCCGTGGGGGAAGAGGGGTGCCGGGCCGGGCCGCCGGCTGGCCTCGGCCGGGCAGCCCGCGGCGGGGCGAGGGGACGGGGGCGGACCGACGCCCCCTGCCCGGCCCTCCACCTCGCGCGGCGCTCGGGGGTCCGTCCGTCGCGGAGAGACGGCCGGGGGAGAGGGACGGCCGGTCGCCGCGGGGGCGCTGGGCCGAGGGACGCGCGGACACGGGCGGGAGAGCCTGCGCTGGGGGGGGGTCTCGCTCTCGCGGGCACCGCGGTGCGTGGAGGTGGCCTGGGCTGCGGTCCGATCTCTCTTCGGCAAGCCTCCCCGACAATGCAGTCGTTGGGGGGAACAGCACCGGCTCTAACAGCTTAACGAGTTGTACCGCGCAAACGCGCAGCGGCGCCTCGGAGCTCCATGCTGTTGTACCGATAACTCGTCTCTGTCTGCATGTCAGAAGGTACGCAGCCTGAACAGCGGCCAGCTGGGGAAACAACAGACCCTCCGGTCTGTTTTAGAAACGCAACTTACCGGTCGTCTCTGCGCAGATATACCTGTTTAGTATAGGGAGTAGCTATTTATGGAGGAAAAATTAAAACGTGGGTTTGGGGTTATTATTGAGCCTCGCATGAGATGAAACTTGTTGCTGGTCTGAAACGTTGAAAGGAAGCGTTCTTCTAGTCATCCGGCTGTTTACAATGTTGCTACTTCTTTGCACGTTTTATTTTTCATGTGTATCTCTACTAACTGATGGGGAAAACATAAAAATGGTTATTTGTTGAGACTGAAACAAAAAAAAAAAAAGGAAAAATATCTTTTAGATGTCTGCTTTTTCTGCATAAGCAACAGTTATGCTTAATGTTCAGGGAAAACTAATTTCACGAATACAATATACTATTCTTGAACATAAAGCATAGTTCAAGCCAGGTTTCATGTTTTGTTTGCAGCATTGTGTTTAATTTTTACTCTTTAAGTTTTGTTTTCAACAGAATATTAAAATTTAATGAAGCAAGGTATTAGATTTGCTCTCTTGGCATACAAATCTGCTTAATTTGAAGCCTCAGTGTGGGAGATCAGTATTAAACTAATGTGAAGGGTTTTTTACCTTTCTTAAAAGTAAGTTTTAAATTAATATAAGAAGTCACCTTTTCATTGGAGAAATTACTATCTCCTAAGGTTGAAGTAAAATAGAAGTTTTTTATTCAGCCATCTTAACTGAAATCAAACACTTTTCTATTTACGTTAAGTACTATGGTATGTGCATTTAACTGTTTGTCTGATCAGTGGTATTTTGTTAATAAGTCAATAATTTTGTTAAATCACTGAAGGCAGTGGACTATTCCCGTACATTCTGTTTCCCTGTCTGTGTCTTCATAAATGCTACCAGCAAATATGAGGTAGTAGACATCTACCCAAACTTCCCATTCTCTCTTTCTGCTCTACAAGGTCTCTGCCTTATATCTCTGTTGGCAAAACTCCTAGTGCGGGTCAGCAATGAGTGCCAGGAGAAGGAGGTTTTCTTCTGGTTTTCTCCTACCTCCAAAAATGACACAAAGTAGGACAGCAAGTGTATTCTTGTTTGTCTTGCAGTGACAACAAAGACATTAGGCAGGGTCTTAAAATTGTAAAACTTGGCCGAAAAACCTTTGTAATACCATGGACAGGGTTTTATTTTCTGAAGAAGTAAAATAAAAAGGAATATGGACTGTTCCTTCTTTGCTGTTGTGGGTGGATATCCTTCAGGATTAACTGTAGTGTCTAAATATTTGATGGATTTTTAAACTCAGAAAGTATTGAGTTTCTATATATCCTTAGAACCAAGGATGAATTATAGGTTTGTGCATTTTGAATCATTAGGCTTCTCCATTTCTACTAACTTTTCAGAATAGGTTATTGTTCAGGTTGTTACTGCAGTGGTTTGGGAGACTTGGGATACAACCTGTATGTGCTTTGAAATGTGGTGAGAAACTTAAGATGGAAACTAGAAAATTACTGTTAAAATGCACTGAATGCATAATGACTGAAAATAATGACGAGAAATCCGAAAGGAGAAAGAAAGGTGGTTTTGTGTAAAAACTTCAGAAGAATTGTCTTCGATCTCTTGCTTTTGCCTTGGCCTTCTAGGGCAAGATGATTTTGTCACCTATGGAATGGGATAATTACACTTGCTAAAGCACTGATGTGAAAATGAATCCAAAACATAATTAATATTTAATTATTTGATGTACGTGCTGTCATCAATTTGGAGCTGAAATTGTGCATTGGAAATGGAAGTCTGGATCTTGAGCTGTAGGATGTTCTCTCTTGATTTGCTAATTTGCTGTAACTGATAGGAGAAGACATCAGAAACTTGAGGGACTTAACTGATTTCTTCAGAAAAGGGAGTGACACATATGTGAATGTGTATTAATTCCTTACACACTATTTAGGCTGCTGTCTTTTAAGAACTTCCTAAAAGTGCTCATGTAAACAAATCAAATCTTAGCTTCTTTGTTGTAGTAGTCTTGAAGCTTATCATGAGACTTTCATCTTGTACTGCTTTTAAGTGTTTGAATAGTTGCATATTTTTGTTTGTTTTTTTGTTAGAGAATGTAAGAAAAATGGATGTTTTATGGGCCTGCCATCTGTTGACTGCCTCTAAGAGGTCACTGAGAGAAAAACAAGACTATTTACAGGATGTGTAAAGTTGAAGTACAGAGACCCGTACTGTCACTTGAAAAATTTTACTATCACTTGAAGAATTGTCGTGGTTTAACCCCAGCCAGCAGCAAAGCACCACAGAGCCACTCAATCACTCCCCTCCCCCTCCCCAGTGGCATGAGGAACGGAATTGGAAAAAAAACTAAAACTTGTGGGTTGAGATAAGAACAGTTTAATAGAACAGAAAAGAAGAAACTAATAATGATAATAACATGACAATAATAATAATAGAATTGGAATACACAAAACAAGTGATGCACAATACAATTGCTCACCACCTGCCAACCAACACCCAGTTAGTCCCCGAGCGGTGATGCCTCCCAGCCCCACTCCCCCCAGTTTATATACTGGACATGACATCACATGGTATGGAATACCCCTCTGGCCAGTTTGGGTCAGCTGCCCTGGCTGTATCCGCTCCCAACTTCTTGTGCCCCTCCAGCTTTCTCACTGGCTGGGCATCAGAAGCTGAAAAATCCTTGACTTTAGACTAAACATTACGTAGCAACAACTGAAAACATCAGTGTGTTATCAACATTCTTCTCATACTGAACCCAAAACACAGCACTGTACCAGCTACTAGGAAGAAAGTTAACTCTATCCTAGCCGAAACCAGGACAAGAATGTAGGGGTCTGCTAATAGAGCGCAGCACTCTAGAGCAGCAGTTTTGAAAGTCAGTAGGATACAGTTACTTTTTTCTGGTATCAAAAATTACAAACCAGTTGTACAGGCTATAAATGGCTTTGATTCTTATGACTGAGTTTTAGGCATTCAAGTCACATGGCCAAACATTCCCAACTCCTAATTAGGATGTTGTCATAAAACATTGTGTGCTTGCTGCTATGTATGTGCTACCTCAAAACAAATGATATAATTTAAAGGGAACACTTTCATAAGTTATTTCCATTATACATAAGCTATGTTTTGTTGCTTTGAGTACACTCATACTGGTACAGTAGAATAAAAAACGTTCGTTATCGTTGACTTACTGTTTTCTTAACACTACTTAGGAAGTGTTGCATAAACTTTGACATTGTATTTAAACTGACTGGTGCAGGTGATGGTTTTGTTAATTGTAAGTCTATTAAACTGTATCAAGTCAACAAAAATAAGCCACTTCTAAGCCAGTCAGTGTTTGTTTATTGTTTTAAATTAATTTGATTAAACTGTTGGAAGTTCCATGTATAGCTGAAACAGGTCTCTGTGTAATGCTGTGCTTGATAACTCTGGAAGTTCTGGCATATAAAAATGTGTGTTTGAATTGGCTTTCACTAATCCCTTTTATTTTATCTTTTTAATTGCTTGCGTTACCTGTAGCTTTTGAGAATGGCTGTGAGGAGGATTCCTTTCTTTTCAAGAGCTTTTGTAACATGTAAAGGCTGGCAGCATCCGGGGTTAATAATCTTAGCTTTCTGAAGAGGCTTGCTCTAGTAAGTGTAAGACATATTGTCTTACACACTTATGCGGTATGAGCGACACTGAGACTTGTCATGCTTCCATCTGGAGTTCCATTCATATGTTTATGCAGTGCTACTCTTCTGCTTGGCATACAGTTAGATGCTCAGTTTCAGGAGAGCTGTTGTGCAGTATTTGGTTAGTCTCCTCCCTCTGCATGTGTGCATCTAGCATGAGTTGGCAACTTTCCATCTTTTTGTTAAAAAGTATTTTTAATTGTCTAGATATAGAGGAAAATATCTGTTCTTCCTCATATGCATAGAGCTTCTCTGGAGCTGATCTTTATTTAATTTATTGAAGCTGGAAGAAGGAAATTGAAATTGCCAGCTTGCTTTTGTGTTCAGACTTCAAGAAGTGAAGAAGATATGTTGCCTGTATGAACATCAGGTGACTGCTTTCTTCCATGTTTCAATGCCCTCAATTTTCTGTAGCTCTTTCAGACACTCAGAAATTGAAATTTACTGATAGCTAGCTTTCAAAAATATGACACCATAATATTAATCACAAGAGTGTTTTCATGCATACAGGGTCCATTAAATCAAATAATTGCCTAGGTGGAAAGGATGAAACAGATGTTACTTATTTGAAACTGCAACAAAGAGTAACAGTTTAAAGAAAATGACAACAATGTTTTCCAGAGCATCTAAAATGAGTTTACATAACCGTGGAGTTAGGAGAATTTCTATTGCTTTATTTCTTTAAAGAGTTCCTCCTTTATGAGTGAATGAAAAGAAGTCAATAGTACAAATGGAGAAACCATAATGAATAGTATGTGTCTTTCTAAGTTTGTAGGTAAAGAAAAGATTGGGTTTGGTAAATATTTGGAACTTTCATTTTAGAATTGCAGGAATGAATACCCAGTCTCTATTGTTCTGTTGCATTAAAGTTTGTGCATTAATGTTGAAATAGGATATCTTTTAAGCTGCATAAACCAAATCTTGTCATTGCTAAACACTTGTACCTAGTTTCAGGAAATACTGAATTTCACCTATACAAGGAAGTTTTGCTCTCCTGCCTCCCATTAATGGATTGTCTACAGTTATTACTTGGCATATTGGCGCAACTCCAGAATTTTCTTAATACAAATTTTTTTTTGCCAAAAAGACTTTGATGCCATTATGACTGATCTGTTTTAGGATTATTGCACGCATAATCTGTTCATCAGGGGTGTGTTTTTTCCGGGTGTGGTTTTTCCATACCCATATCTGACAGAGGAGCATGAGCAGTAACACAAGTGTAAAACTAGCTGTAGGACAGCCTCTCTGTACCTGACCAAAACTAGAGGCAAAGGATACAAATTTATCTATTCTCACCCCGAAAACTGTAGCAATTCTATTTCCCATATTCATTCTTTTCTAGGCTTTTCCTATTTAGCATTTATCTAAGAAGGTGGGGAGATGTTGGTCATATTTCATTGATATTTCATGTTTGCCAATGGCAGTTGTAAGGTTTAACTAGGATTTGGAAACTTAATTTGGAGATTGTTCAGTTTTCATTTTATGACAATTTGAAGTAAATTAGGGACCTAAACTTTTTTATGGTTAAAAAGAAATCTTGTAATTAAGTTGGAGTACCACTTCCGAATGTTGCAGTTTGAATACGTCCACCTGTTTCCTGGAGAATAAGTTGTGGGTTTGGTAGGCTATTTTAAAAAGAGGATTAGGCAGGTTATGACTTAAATAGTTTATAATCAAAAGTACAGTTTTCTGTTCCATTTCTTCTTTGTAATGTGGTGATGTGGTAATGTTTAAAGGGTTGAAGGAATGATTGTGAATGCTTAACCACTGCTAATGCATGTTCTAAAAGCATAGTTTGAAATTATAGTAATTCACTTGTCAAATGTTTCTTTACTTGCTGAACTTAGTTAGTTAGAAGAAGTCAAACTTTGTCTGAAATTCTCTCATCAAGCTTCTGAAGTTTGACCAAAATCTAAATGTGTTTAAGAACTGCATGTGCCTTTTATTGTCTCATATGCTTATTTTTGCTGTGAAAACAGGATTTGCAGCTGTCCTTTTCTTGCTTCTCACACTAGCTAAACAAGTAGTACGTATCGGACCAGTAATGGGAACTTTAGAATCACCTTAATAATTGAGAAACATTTGTTTATAGTGGGTAAAAAGACAGTGCTATAATAGAGAGTATTCACTTTTTACACTAATAGACATAATGTTGAACAGTTTTAGTCTGAAATAGACAGTGCTTGCACTCATACAATTTGATTAGAAACGTAGGGAATAAATACTGCTGCAGATTGCCCAGGAATTTCTGGCTACTTTACCAAATGTAGGTTTTAAATTCAGAATCATCTTTATGTGCCACAAACAAACCTATTCTTACAAATTTTCAAAGTCTATTAAGTAGTTCAGTAAAACAGAGTTCCTGTAATCTGTTTCCTGTTATGCACAAGTCATGGAAATGCTGAATTCTGACTTCACATTTGCTGACAGGGTTACTTTCATTTCCATGTGAAAATCACTGCAGTTAGTTCTTGTTGAAGGGAAATGGAAGGACTGTCTGCCCTCCTTTCCCTGACTTACTTTGTATGCAAAGTTGGTCAGTAATGCCTCATTGTAGGCTTATTTAAGTGAAGTGTTTACTTGTGTTTGAAGTCTTGTTTCCTCTTATGGCTTGCTGTCAGGGGACATCTATACTGTGTACACAAAAGAGCTCTCTTACAGCAGTGTAAAATGGGAAACCTCAACAAGAACACCAGCTTCTGAAGAGGGAGTTTTGTTAGCTCTAGGGAAGAAGGAGAAAATCGCTAATGAACTTCAAAGTCATTAAATGGAGCCTATATGGAGAGGGGACCACTTATGTTTTGCATTCTCGTACACAGTTTTACAGTTGTTTTCTGTTGAGGGATGACAGGATCAGATGGTGTTTTACCTGCAAAATGACATTCAGAATGGTCTTTCAAATTGATCTGGAAGTCTGTTGCATAGAACCTAATGTTGTATGTGACAAGAGAGGTAGCTCTTTCTCCAGGATGCAACTTCTAGAAGAACCTCCATCTGACTTCACTGTCTGTCTGTCATAGCAGTGGTTGGTAATTGCTTCTGAATGGGAGTGGAAGGTCTCATCAGTTCCCTCTGCTATGTGCTGCATTTATTTATTTTTAAGTAGGCCAGTACTGGTCTTTTAGTGATCCCAGCTACTACTGTTGACACCAGGAAGGAGCAAGTAAAAACACTTAATGAAGAAAAATTGGCTAGACACACAATTTCCATATACAGAATTTTATGCAATGTGTGTGAGAAGGGGCAGTGTTGAGGAAAACCAAAACACAAACGAACAGTCTTGACGGCATATGTGCATGTAAGAGAATACATACTTGGTTTTTGTAAATTGAACTTTTCCTCTTAGCCACAGCATACATCTTTGTCTTTATCCTAAATACAGAGCCTTAACTCTGAATTATTTGTGCTACTCTTCATGAACGTAACCACTGAATGAAGGAGTTGTGGATAGGCTATGTAGCTTTTCCTAAGCAGAAAAATATCTGCTCTCTGCACCGAGATACCATACTCATTTTGACATAGGTACACATATGTCTCCAAACACGAGTAGAAGATAACATAATTTCTAGAACTGTCATCAGGTTAATCATCAGAACTCTTGATCATGTGAATTATTGAACAATTTTGAAGTCTAGATGTTTGTGCTTGTAGGTAGAGCCTGATAGTGGTAAGATAGGCTACATTTGACATTATATTCACCAGTGAAAACATCTTAGTTGTGCCAAGCTTAAACCACATAGGCCCTTGAATCTTGGAGCCTGCTTTGGACTTGCTGCTTTGTTTAAACCTTAATATATTTTTCACATAGCCTCTTAGCCTCTGATAACTATTGATAATGTATAAAAGATATGGCTTTCAGGGGACTTTTTTTAATCAAGGAAGGTATCTGTTCTGTTTCTCTGTGCTTTCCGTTATTCAGTATGAAGTCAGGAACAAGAGTAGGACTGGTGAGAAAACTTCATTTAAGTGGAAAAATGAGTTTCTTTGCAGTAACCTTCAGTTACAGTTAGGGAACAAGATGATGTTGGGAATTGGTTGTTCTGGCTCATTCCATTCTCTAAAGGTTTGCAAAGTTACGTTTCTGATAGATTATTAGCCATCAGGAAGGCTGCAGCCACAGGCTGGGTCATGGCTATGCTACCCTTCCTGTATTTCTAAAATGGCAGGAAATTTATGGAGTTCCAGTATAGAAAAGTCCCCATTAAAGCTCCCATTATGAAAAGTTCAGAAGCAGTCTGTGTTCAGCAGATTTTGATCAATGTGTTGGTTTAGCTAAAAGAAACACCTTAAGGCAAAGAACATTTCATAAAGGAGAATTTTATTAGTTTTTCTGGAAGAAATGCCTAACACTTATTTGTAAAAGTTTATCTCCAAATTTGGGTACAGTAACAACTTTGGAGTAGCTAAATAAGAATTTTATTTTGTATTCTAATTGAAAATATCAGTGAGGCCTCAATTATAGAGTTATTCTTGTGTTTTTGTAAGGCAGTGGCATTCAGCATTTATATTGAGTAAATACAGAAAGTTAATAAGCTACCTATTCGTGCACCAGTAGTCAAAATTATTGTGGGCTTCAAACTACAAGGAAAAATTCTTAGATAGGTGTCATGGTTCAAGCCTAGCCGGTAACAAAGCACCATGAAGCCGCTCACTCACTCCTCCCCGACGGCCTTGGTGGGATGAGGAGCAAATAGAAAGAAAAACTCGTGGGTCAAGACAAGGACGGGGAGGGGTCACCCTCCAGTTATGGTCACAGGCAAAAGACAGGCTCAACTTGGGGGAAAAAAACAAAATCAATTTAATTTACTACCAATCAAATCAAAACAAGGATAATGAGAAGTAAAACCTAGCCTTAGAACACTTTCCCCCACTCCTCCCTCCTTCCTGGCTCAACTCCACTCCTGATTTTCTCTACCTCCTCCCCCCGACGGTGCAGGGGGACAGGGAATGGGGGTTGCGGTCAGTTCATCACATGTTGTCTCTGCTGCTCCTTCCTTCTCAGGGTGAGGACTCCTCACTCTTCCCCTGCTCCAGCGTGGGGTCCGTCCCACAGGAGACAGTTCTCCACGAACTTCTCCAGTGTGAGTCCTTCCCACAGGCTGCAGTTCTTCACAAACTGCTCCAGCGTGGGTCCTTTCCACGGGCTGCAGTCCTTCAGGCACAGACTGCTCCAGCGCAGGCTTTCCCATGGAGTCACAGCCATCTTAGTCTGTGACAACCCAGACTGGACAGACCAGGGAGTCGTGTTTAATTCAAAATTCCCTCCGGCTAAATTAAGGTGAAACGACACCAAACAATCAGTTAAAGATTTTATTCATGACAGAAGCAAACTGAACTGGGGAGGTGTGGTAGTAGGTGGCAGGGTTTCTCACAACAGGAATTGGCATAAGACTACTTCTGTAAACCATGTAACCCAGGGTAACCATATACATCAATTCAGGGAATAAGGAGATCCCTCCCATTGAGGTTCAGAGCAGACCCCCTTGCTTTCCAGACTCCTCCTCAGAGAAGGGTCTAGGTGCGGCTGGATCTACTCTTAGTCTCAGACTTGGTCAACGGTTTATGTCTTGAAATGGATGAGGTGTAGGGATTGTGGAAAAGGAAAGAGAGAAGAAGACAGAGAGAGAAAAAGGAAGAGAGAAAGATTTCACCAGTCCTGGGTCCAGCATTGGTTCAGTCAGCCGAGGGGTCCAGTTCCCGGTGCGCTTGCACGCCCAGGGCTTCAGTTTGTGTCCTTTTATCATCCTTGCCCCTCCTTTGGGCAGGCATCCGAACTCGTCAGGCTAATGAGCAGTTTGTGAGCCTTTTGGCTTAGGGGTCATTTGTGGAGTAACTTCTTCTTCCCTGCAGATGTGGCCATTGCTTGATCTTTGTATCAGAACAGCTTATCAGAACAGGGAGCTGCGCACCCTCCAGCACGCCCTCCCCCTCCTGTTGCTGATGTCTGAGCTGATGGGCTTTTCACCTTGGTTCCTTGCTGTGCAGGGTTTGTCTTTAAGCAGAACTTGCCCCACCACAATGTTTGAGACATTAACTCTTTCAGTCTCTCACAGGGACATCCCCCTGCTCCGGCGTGGGGTCCTCCCCGGGCTGCAGGTGGACATCTGCTCCCCCGCTCCCCTCCACGGGCTGGGGGGGGGGAACAGCCTGCCGTCTCACCACGGGCTGCAGGGGCATCCCCTCCTCCCCTGCTCCTCCTCCCCTCCTTCCTCACTGACCTCGCTGTCTGCAGAGGGGTTTCTCTCACATCCCACTCCCCTCCTCCGCTGCAGGTTCCCCTTCTTAAATCTGTTCTCCCAGAGGCGCTAGCACCGTCGCTGATGGCCTTGGCCTTGGCCAGAGGTGGGTTCGACTTGAAGCCATGGAAGCTTCTAGCAGCTTCTCACAGGAGCCACCCCTGTAGCTCCTCTCCTGTTACCAAAACCCCGCCACACAAACCCAAAACAATAGGAGTGAAAGGGGGGTGAAACTGTTTAGACTGGTACTTGAAAGAGTAAGACAACATTTTAAAAAAACAGATTACATTTCCTACTAATTGGTGTTCTTATTCTTTTATTTTTCAAACTTATAAAAGCCTTGCTCTGTAGATAGTCCTTTTAGAGTTTGCTTGTATTTTCAGGTACTCAATTTAGTTCTGCTTGTACTTTTTACAGACCTTTCTGTAATTGCACTTACGCTAAACTGATAGGCAATTTGATGAAATCTTTCAGGTTACAACTTACTGCAACCTTAGGAACTGTGAGTTTATAGGTGTTCTTTCTTTTTGTTTGGTTTTATTCTCCCCAATGCTTGGAAGAAGTAAAGCAAATAATCCTGGTTAGTAATCTGAATCAAATTGGCTTTAATCGTCTGTTATTTGTAAATTTATGTGTCTGTGTGTGGTGGCCTTTAAGGCAACTTGCTATATTATTGACTGATGTATTATCTAGTGCAGTTAACACTTCACAGAGGTGGGCCTACTACTGTAGCTGCTGCAGAGTTCTTCCATCCACCTGTGGCTCCTTCCACTTACTTAAGCTGGTAGATCCCTGCCTGCCTTCTCCACCTTGCTCTCACCTCTTCTGCTGAGCAATGCAGCTGTTTGTGTCCTCATAGTGATCTGGATCACTGATCTTTATTTTTCAGCTGTATCATTTCCCTGATCAGGTGTGCCTCATGGCTGCACAAACAAATTTTTCCAGGACAGAAAGGACAGAAATATTTGGAGGGGTGTATGACCAAATCCTCAGGCTCCTCTCACTGGAGATGTAGGACTGCTGTTGCAGAAAGTCCAGGATTTTAAGAAGGATGTTAAGGTCCTTGAATGCATCCGGGGCAGGGCAACAAAGCTGGTGAAGGGGCTGGAAGGCATGTCCTGTGAGGATCAGCTAAGGACTCTGGGTTTGTCTAGTTTGGAGAAAAGGAGGCTGAGGGGCGATCTCATTGCTCTCTACAGCTTCCTGAGGAGGGGAATGGGAGAGGGGGGTGCTGACCTCTTCTCCCTGGGATCCTGTGATGGGACATGTGGGAATGGTTCAAAGCTGCACGAGGGGAGGTTCAGACTGGACATTAGGAAGCATTTCTTTACCAAGAGGGTGGTCAAACACTGGAACAGGCTTCCTGGAGCGGTGGTCGATGCCCCAGGCCTGTCAGTGTTTAAGAGGTATTTGGGCAATGCCCTTAATAACATGCTTTAACTTCTGGTCAGCCCTGAAGTGGTCAGGAGTTGGACTAGATGATCATTGTAGGTCCCTTCCAACTGAAATATTCCATTCCATTCCATCCCATTCTTCTTTCTCTTCCACTCTGAACATGCATGCAGTTTTCCTGAGGGCATGTTTCTTCATCTTTTGTAGCAGCATCATTATGGATCTGAAGCTTTTGGAAGGGAGGAGGGGAATGGATAGTTTGACAGGAAAACTTCTATAGTAGCAGTGCTATTATGCCATGCCTTGCCTTCCTTTCGTTTCTATTGTTGCTTTCTCCTGTCCGGAAGAAGTTCACCATAGTGCCAGAGTTGATAAGCTGGCTGAGTTTATTAATCAGTGTTTAGGGCAGTGTCTCAGTTTTAATGGTGAGGTATGCCTTACTGACTGGAAAATGTTCTAAGTTTTAAAACTAAATTTAAGCATAGACAAAGGGAAGCTACCTGTGAAAAGGAAGAGATCAGTGATTTATTTTTTTTTTAACCAATTTTACAGAAAAACAGAGGAAGATACATGAAGTGTGAAGAATTGGGGAAGCGGGATATCCAGTGATCCCAAAATGTGAATTTTAGTTCATGGAAAATAATGAAAGATATGAGAATGGAGAGTACAGTATTAAGTATGTGTTCAGTAAGATGGGAAGTGAAAGAATACAAGACCTGTGGAAATCTAGAAAAGAAGTGGCTTTGAATATAGCCTAGAAATATGTAATAGAAGAGTTGTCATTAGAAGGGTAGTAGTAGCTGCTGAGGTAATTTTGGTTTGGTTTACATATAGGGGATTGAAGGGAACTAACAGCAATTGGTAAAAAAACAAGCATTAGAAATCACATTAGATCATTCACTTTGTGGAACTTGATCATTTATTAAAACGTATAGGTTCTATACTTTGGTCTGTATGTGCTTTAGTGTGTTTGTTTCATAATTCTACTTTATTTTTATTAATCTTTAGGGGGAAAGGAACAATGGCTTTGATGTCCTCTATCACAACATGAAACATGGACATTTGTCAACAAAAGACTTAGCAGACTTTATAAGAGAAAGGTAAGTATTCATCCTTGGTAATCGTCGCTCTTTAATGTACTGTTTGTGGTTTTTATTTAAGTTTATCATTATGTTTAATAGTAACATGCAAAATATGTAGAAATCAATGAGCATTTAAAAATATCTCTTTTATCCTACAAGAATATCTATGTTTATTCCATTCACTTAGAACTGAAAAGTGACTCTTAAGCTTCAATTAATAAAAAGTTTCTAATTTGTCACATTTCAATTAAAAAACAAGAGTAAAAAGCTAGAGGTGTCACATTAGGTGTCCAGCAGTTTATTTAAATTAATCCCAATTTTTCATCATGTTTGGAAGAAAAGCAATAATTTAAAGTAGCAAAAATTATCAGTCTTACAAAGCTTTTGACCACAGATGTAGAATTAGGGTATTAGCAAATGCTAGTATGATCTTAAAAAAACTATACTTTCATGTTAAGATGTTGAGAAACTAGGTTTGTTAAAGAAAAGGGAGTGATATGTAGGGACAAGAAAATAATATGCGGAAAATAACACAGGTTCTTCTCTATGGGATGGAAGGGACAGAACTGAAATCTGCAGATATGACAACTTCCAAAACAGATGACCTAGTGCTATTTGTATTTATTCTTTGTGAAAGAAGACTGCTGCTGCTACACTAAACATAAGAATTTCCATTTTGGATAAAATTAATTGTATGTCTGCTTCAGAATTTTGTCTTAATTCAGTTGCTGGCACCAGATGACGCATGGAAAAAACTTGCAAGAGACTGATTGAGGACCTGTTTCAGTGAAGGTTTCTTGCAGTAAAAGCTATCCAAAAAAACGGCTTTTCTTTTCTGGAATTTTTCATCAAAATTTCAGTTTTGGCCTTAAATAGATCTCAACAGAGAATTTCTTTTCAATTTCCACAAAATGTAACCGCCACAAATGTAGCAGGTATTCAGTTGCGCTGACATTCGCATAGTTTCAAAGTAAATTGGAGAAAATGACAAAAATCTTTCCACTAAGTAGAAATGGGTGAGTTACAGAGTCCACATGTGATGGGCAGTCTCCTGTTGGAAGGACTACACAACCCAAGGAATCTTGTGTTTCAAGAATCACTGATTCCAGAGAACACATTATGAAGCCAGACAGGGTTCCAGTGAAATCCTGCATTGGATTGAGTGGAAGAATATCATGCTGTTCATGTTTAGTATGAAATGCTTAAGGCTTTACAGGCTTGTATTTTTAATATTGACTGTTATAAATGTTTGCCTTGTGTTATCTTTGTGAGTGCCTGGATCTTTCCTTTGAAATCTGCTTTAATTTTTGGAATCACTTAGTTTTTATAGCAGTAAGTCATAGACCTAAGCTGTACATCACCTGGACATATTTAATTTTAGTAGTTTTACATCTGTTGCATTTTGATTAACCTCCGTATTTAGAAGGTGAGAAGCTCTCTCACTCACTCTGCTTCTTATCTCCTTTATGTTGTATTCTTTGGACATGCTCCATTTTATTCATACTGGTCCTAAGGTGAAAGGGCTTATGTAAATAGGTAAAAATAACTTGATGCTGTATCTTGCTTGCATTCTTTGCTTTGTTATATTGTCTTAAATAAAACTTGACAGTTCATTTTACACAAAATTCCTAGTAAAAAACCTGTGGTGTTCTAGGTTTTTTTCACCCTATAAGCTCCCCCAAATTAAATTTTAAATGAGATGTTCCTTTGCAATCAATAAATAAAATACTTGGACCTTTCTCCACATATTAAAAATGTTTCAGCTGAAGTTTCTGCTGATTAATTCTAGTGATTTCTCAAGAAGGAGACAATTTTCTGTTCCCAGTTAAACAAGTCTAAGTAACATGTAAGAGTAAATGTAGGAATACATGAGGATCCATGTGGGCACATTATCCTCAATGAGAGATCAAGAAATGTCTTTTCTGTTCTGTTGCGTGGATCAGGATGTGCCAAAGAGATATGCAGCCATTTTACAGCATTTTTGGTTAAACATGAAAAAATTAAGTTCTCATTAACACACTAAGATCCGCTAGAATCTTAGTGCTACATTTTAATTTATTTGGCAAGGCTTCAATATAGTTCCTTAAGAGCAACTTGCCCTGGTATTGGAAAACACCTATCAGTGATGCAGACTAGCAGCAGTAAGTTCAGTCCTTTCCAGTGACCTTCTCCCATCAGGATATTAAACCTTGTATCCTATCTGTTCCATTGCGTTTTCTTCAGCCCTGCTTTACTGATGCATCTCAGTATGCCAGGCTGCCATTAAAAAAAGCAGTTGAATGCCAAATAGGTATTTCTTTTCAAGTGAGGGCGCATCACTGATCAATCTCAGTCTAAGCTAACAGTAATTTGTGGCATATAGTTTGTAGTTTCAAAGCAATAGATGGACTTTAAATATTTGGTGTCCTCTCTTTAGTAAAATGTTTATGAGTGTCTATGTCTAGGCAGTGAAGCCCTTCACTACCATTGTGAAATTACTGTGGGATGTCAGTCAATTTCCCAGGAAGTAAATATGGTTCAGTAGCACACGTCTATTCACATGGGTCAAACTCTTGATCTCTAAAGAAATTGGATTGGGCAGTACTTCAACAGTATTTTACAACAGTCCAGTTGTCTTGACCATGGTCTGTTTTGCATCTTTGTTTATTGCAAAGAAATGAAGAGATGCTGCACACAATCATCTGTTCCCCTCCTTCCTCCAGAGTATAGTCTGAATATTATTTTGCAGCACTGTTTTCTGCTAGAAATATGTAAGCGGATGAACAACATTTATTAGGTGTTGCACTTTCTCCGCTGCGACAATCTAGGGAAAACAACACGTCGCCAGGGACTCGCCCTGGGGAGAAAACAGACCAACACAGATACTGTGGATCAAATGATTTCTCCGTTTATTAACTGCGCAACACTCAGTTATATATGTTTCTAGTATCTACTCACGCATAAGCCATTTTTGATTGGTTAACATGTGCCGTTCATGCACTTAACAATAGTCTAATTGGATAAAGTCCTCTAATCACGCGAATAGTTTCCTCCACCTGCATGCTGTCTTGCACTCTGTCTTCAGTCACATCGCCCTCCTGTTATCAGTCACGTACGCCCGACCTTGTTTTACTTTTTGTGCATTCTTCAGCAAGCTCATAATAATTGTGCCTTTGTGCAGTTAGTAAACTTACAACAACAGTTGTGCCTTGTGCAGTTTCCTTCATCCTCCCACAATTTCTCCCACAAATTCTCCCACAATTAGGAGCCTCCTAGATCTAGTGTTTTATGCCCTGACTTTTATGTACCTGATTTTTTCCTGTGAAAACTAAACTTACATACATTTGAACTTTCTTCACATCTGTCCTTTCATTCCTTTTGAACATATTGGCCTTTTTTTTTCAGAAGTGGAAACACAGAAGAGCAAAAACTGAAAACTGCTGGATAGGTAGAGGAAACAGATCTGAGTTGGTGATAATACTTTCAACAAGTTAGAGTACTTAACCTTCCTATGTACTGTTTGACAGTAGTCACCTGGTCAGTCTGGATTGCTGGAGACTCCAGAGTAGCCAGATAATTTGCTTTTTTTATGGAGTGATCTCAAAGAGAAAGGAAAGATGGTTGAGTGTATTTGGATGTACAGACTGCTTAGGGCACAAAGGACATGTCTGTATGAAGCCAGCCTCTGTTACTTGGGCTGTTCAGAATAGTGTTTTGGTTGTGTGCAGCCTAACTGGGAAGAGTCTGTTGTTCCCTTTTCTCCAGCCTTAGAAATAGTAGTAAGGAAAGAAAAATTGTATAGGATGTGGGAAAGTGTTTTTTTAATTATAGTCAGCTTAAGGATTTTTTGAAGATTTTTCTTTCAAAACTTCTGTAAGAACCTTCTGAAATTGCAAAGTTGTTTCCTCTGAAAAAAACCAAAAATGTTTGAAATGTGTTCATTTGTAATAGTGTAATATTTCTATACTGTATCTGCTGTTCCAGCTGGATATTCCTAGAAGGAGCAGAAGGTTTCCTCCTTGGCTGTGTTCAGTTAGTCAATACCAACTAAATTTTCAACAGTGTTGTTTCACTTTTTCATTTTTGTTTTTTGAGTATTTGTTAATGGTCAAGTACTAAAAGAACTGAGAGACAGTTGGATCTGTGGTTCAGAAATACATAATCTAAAAGAATGAATTTTGTGGCAGACAATCTGCTCAATGTTGGTAAATCTTGGGTGGGGCAGAGCTATCTGTCTGCTGAAAGATAGGTATCTTTGTTCTGTTCTTGACAAAGCATGTAGAAATTTTGTTTTTAAAGAAGTGAAAATATAAGAAGGTTCAGCTGCCCCACAGGGTTTTTTTCTTTGAATACTCGGAAGGTTTTGTGGATGAACTGTCTTTGTGTTTGGGTGTATTTAACACCTAAACTGTTTACATGTAAGAAACCACTGTGCTCAGATAGGAACTGAATAGGTATTGTGTTGGCTTTTCTCCAGAAGTCTTTGAAATGTTTTTCTGCACCACTTGCCTGTAAGTGTCATGAAAAGAATCTCCTTGATAAGAAGAAACTGGCAATGCATATATTCCCATTTAACTTTTAAATGTTTAACAGATCCCAAGCAAAGACAGATTTTCAAATGGGTGAAAATTAATTTACTGAGGCGTTCATAGTGTGTTACCTGTACATCAGAGTGCCCTGGAAAGTCAGTTGATAGGATAAATGTAGATATGCCCAACTGGTCAGCAACAGCATCTTTCAGTTGTTAGTGTTTGTAACTGTTGTATGTTGACATTGTGTGGTAAATTGTAGAACTCCACGTTTGTGGAGATTGCTCAGGTAAGAAAAGAGGTGTGGATTTTGGTCAGAAATCTTGTGTTAAAAAAAAAAAAAAGATAAAAAAAGGCACTGAGCTCTCAAAGCTAGAAAACTTAGATAGAAGCTATTGCTAATCAAAATATATTGTTCATCATGGTAATTAAAAAACATTAGTGTCTCTTCTGGGTGTCTGTGCATATATGCTTGTTGCTGTGCAGTGAGCAAGAATTCCAAACCTTGGAAACTTTAACTTTTTCTTATCATCAAATATATGTACATATGTGGAAGGAGGATAAAATGAATAGACTTTTTTTATGGTGAATAACTTCACAGTTGTTTGTACATGAGATTTAAAATGGAATTGAGTTACTGTATTTTACAGTTTAATCCCCTTCTCCAAATTGATTGTCCAACTGACTGGAAGTTCAGTAGGTTTAAAGACATGCCTCTGTTTCAGGTGACTACTGCTACTTTGTTTCATATTTTCATAATAAAATTATTTTTGCTTGGAAAGCGTTGCTGTAAAGGAGAAATAAAAACCTCAGCCTCAGCAATAAGTGGTTATAGTCATGGTATAACTTGAGAGAGGGGTGAATTCTTCATGTCCCTTTTTTCTCTCTTTTGCCCCTGACTAAAGGAATTAAACAACGGGAAAGAAATTGCTTCAAGCTTTTGCATTTTCAAGAAAAGGCAATTACAGTATTTACTCAAATCTAGGATGCTTCTAAATCTAAGGTGACACTACATATTGCATATTGATCTAGAGTGGAAGATTAAAATAGCATGTACCTTTACCTTAGTAATAGGAGGGTGAGGAAGATTGATGGGGGAAGGACTTGCAGGGAGCCACTGCTGTGATATGTTGTGTGTGACTGCTATGCCGTTGCAATTGCCCCAACAGAGGCTCTAAGGAGGCAATCTGTGCTGACCCTTGGATTTTGAATCTCCAAAAGACTAGTAAAATTGTGGGTTTGAGTGCAGGAAAATATAATGAAACTTGATGTGAGGAAGAGGTTTTCCAAAATAAATCAGAATGTATTGAGACAACCTTCTTTAAAAATGAGTATAAACAGTAGAACACAATACTTTTCATTGCTGTTATTTTATTATTTTCCAAACTCAAATATTACTATGCAAAGAACTTAAACAAAAAACCAACACCCCCCCCCCACAAAAAAGTTAGACAAGGCCCCGTTTTATTCAATGTGATTGCTCAGTAAGTATTCAGTTTGTTTATTTTAATGTTTTCGTTACAAATATATTTGATTTTGTTGCTCTGTAAATCTCTGGTGTTTAGACAGTGTTAGGTGGATGATTTTTACATCACTTTGTTCTGACTGTTACTAAAGAATGTTAAAGTCAGAGGGGAACAGCAGAGAGTATAGGAAGAAAGGAATCATCTTTTTAAAGTCTTGAGTCCCTAGGTTTTATTTGTTTCTGTTCCCTGCAACACTGTCAGAGGGTTCTCAGATTTATTTTTTTTTTAAATATACTTCTGTGACTTTGCATATAGTTTTTGAGGGGTCATTAAAATGGAGTCATTTCCAGCTGAAGTACAAAGTCCTCTGTTTTGCACCTTTAGAATGCATATTCATCTGTCTTCAAATATCTTTAAAATTTCGATTATGCTTTTGATGGCTTTCTTTGACAGGGCAACAATAGAGGAGGCATATTCAAGGTCAATGACAAAACTAGCCAAATCAGCGAGCAATTACACACAACTTGGGTAAGTAAGTGTACATAAGCGAGAAATAAATAACTGCATACATGTTAAGAATCAAGTTTGATTCTGAATATTTTATTGATGATGTTGAAGGTAGCATAACTTTGCCACCTTTAAAGATGATTGTTAGTTCTTCAGTAACCATGCAAAATATCATGCAGCTAGGAGAAAAACAAAGACACTACAGTTCTTTATTCACAGTTTAAAAAAAAAAAAAAAAATCAAAGCCCAAACACGGAGGAACTGTCTGTTGCTCTGTGTTTAAGGTTGGGTTCTTTTCAGACATAATAAAGAACATGACTTTTTGTTCTCTGCTCCCAAGCCTATGGTAATTATTCTGAAGAAAGAACATATGGTCCGCAAATGTGGCAGTAAATTTATTTATTTCTATTATTTCTGCTTTCTGGAGTATTATTTCTGTCCTCAGAGATGTTAAGAATGAGACTTTTCAATAGATTTATTCCATAGTTTAATGAAAGTTTTATACAAGGGGTATGTTTTTAAAAACTGGAATGATTAATGGATGTTTTTTTCATTAGAAAGATTATGCCAATGAGAACTCAGACTTCTTAGATGAAGCTAGATTTTTTTTATTTGTACTAATCACAGCTAGAAATATGGGGAGCTTTTGTCAGTGGATAATTTGATACCAGTTGTTGCTGCTCTTCAAAGGTTCTGTATGTGCATGTTAGTTTAAACATCAGTGCTTTAAAGGCTATGTATAGTATTGGTTTTTCAGCAGCATTAACCAGGAAACTGAGGTAGGACTGTATCTTTAGAATAGCTGGAGAAGTCCATTCAGTACAGAAATCTCAATCTGAGGAATGACCCATCCCCCACCTTCCTTTGCCATACAGTTAATCTCTTAATCAGTAAATCCCTTTAAGTGGCAGACCATCTTTGCCAATATTTTTATCCTGCATCTTGTGGCTGTAATGATGCGAGACAACTACAAACTTAACTAACCAAGTAATTTCTGATTTGTTTGCACTATTCAAGTATACATGTAAAAATACTTTAACATGTTAAATTATTTTGAGCTGCTCTCGCATCGTCTTTAGGAATACCACTTGGCATTATTGTGTGCTGATGACAGAGAAGATTAAGTGAACTTTGCTGTGTTTTACTCATTAGACTTAATACAGGTAAAACATGGAAAAATTAGTAGATAGCATTCCAAGTACATTTGAAACATATTTTAAGAATTTGTAGCAGTTGTTGGGGTTTTTGTTTGTTTCAGTTTTAGGAACAGAAATTAACTTCTGTAAACTTATCAAATATACTTTAGCAGTATTAAAAAA
Organism: Aquila chrysaetos chrysaetos; assembly: GCF_900496995.4. NCBI lineage: Eukaryota > Metazoa > Chordata > Aves > Accipitriformes > Accipitridae > Aquila > Aquila chrysaetos. The sequence goes on from NC_044030.1 coordinate 59,346,773, forward strand.
AAAAACCAAAACCATAGCCAACTAAAAGGAGAACATCCAGATGGACAGTAAATATTATTTTCCTCAATCTAGGACATTTGCACCAGTTTGGGATGTTTTCAAAACCTCAACAGAAAAACTAGCAAGCTGTCACTTGGATCTTGTGCGGAGATTACAAGAGCTAATAAAAGAAGTTCACAAGTATGGAGATGAACAAATCAAAGCTTATAAAAAGGTTATCAATTTTTTTCTTATGCATGTCCAATGACTTGTTAACATTAAAATTAAGATTGTGGTTTTTTGACAACCTTGTGATGTTTGGCAGACTAAAGAAGACGTTTCAGGAACATTGGAAGCAGTGCAAAATATTCAAAGTATCACTCAGGCCTTACAGAAATCAAAGGAAAACTACAATGCAAAGTGTGTTGAACAAGAACGTTTGAAAAAGGAAGGAGCAACACAGAGAGAAGTTGATAAGGTAGTTCTGTGACATCTTTCTTTAATTCATTGTGTTGTCAATCAGTAACACGTTCACCTTGTATTAGTAAGGGAAATGCTCAGAAAGGGCTAAAAGCAGTTAAAAGTAGTAGTTGTGGCTATTTCATAATGTGCATATTTTGAATGCCTAGTTATGTTTTGTTTACACTTACTTCCTTATGTGTTCTAACTGCACTGCAGTTCTAATTCTTTATTTTGTAAATACCTGCATCATATGATAATTTTGTTTAGTGACTTTTACAGAAATTGTGTATAATTGTTTCAGCATCTATTATGTTTTTGGATAAATTTCCTTAGGTAAATATGCAAACACTCAATGTCCTTGTTATTGAATTAAGGAGTAGGAGGTTTTGTGTTGTTCCTTCAGTGAGACAAAGTAGCTAATTACACCAGTATTTGAAGTCTGTTCCATTGAGAAGAAAAACAAGTTAACCTTGCTTTCAGTGCTAATTTAAAAGGTTCCAATTTCATGGACCAAAACCCCAAGGGATGAGTATCTTGATGTTGTATTTAGTACTGTCCTTGTCTTATGGGGGAGTTTGATCCATTCACAGTATCACAAAATGGTTAGAGGTTGGAAGGGACCTCTGGAGGTCATCCTGTCCAACCTAGCTGCTCAAGCAGGGCCACCTAGAGCCAGCTGCCCAGGACCACATCGAGACAGCTTTTGAATATCTCCAAGGATGGAGATTCCACAACCCCTCTGGGCAACCTGTTCCACTGCTCGGTCACCCTCACAGGAAGAGTGTTTCCTGTTGTTCAGAGGGAACGTCCTGTGTTTCTGTTTGTTCCCATTGCCTCTGGTCCTGTCACTGGGCACCACTGGAAAAAGCGTGGCTCTGTCTCCTATGTACCCTCCCTTCAGGTATTTATATACATTGATGAGATCCCCCATAAGCAATCTCTTCTCCAGGCTGAACAGTCCCAGCTCTCTCAGCCTTTCCTCATGGGAGAGACACTCCAGTCCCTTCATAGTCTTTGTGGCCCTTGGCTGGACTCTCTCCAGTATGTCCATGTCTCTCTTGCAATAGACAACCAGAACTGGACACAGCACTCCAGGTGTGGCCTTACCAGTGCTCAGTAGAGGGCAAGGATCACCTCCCTCGACCTGCTGGCATCACTGTAACTTTTTCCTGTTTTCAGGAAACTAAGTAGTAGAGGAAAGAGGTCATATTTCCCTGTCTCTAACCGTGTCTTCTCTTTTTAAGTCTTGATACCTCTGCCTCTTTCCATTTCAATTACCTGACCTGTGAAGGACTCTGTTCTTGTTAGAATGATCTTAGTGCCTTTTATACTGCTATCTTGATGGAGCAGATAGTGTTGGTTATTGTCTTTCACTCATGACAAAAGTGATCCTGTTGACCATGTTCTGATTGTTTTATCTTTGATATAAATCTAGCTTTGTTTCCTACCTTCTGTCTCAAATGACAATGTTGGATTCTAGACATGAATCAGAAATAGGTGGGTTGGCAGATGTTTTCCTGCCTGTCTGTTCAAAGTATAGTTTTTCTGAATTCTTGTAAATAGATTGAAACTTCTCAGTAGGAAAAGTTGACTTGATGGAAAGGCTTGTTTTTAAGATGTAACATTATCCATGTTCAGCTGGAAACAAAAAAATGTTCAGTCTAACTGATGCCTACATGAGAAGGGAGAAAGAAGAAGCACTATAGGATGAAGGCCATTTTTTTACTGTTTTATGCATCTTCCCTAGATACTTCTGTTTGAACAATTAGGCCATAGTCGAATGCTCTGCAAGTACTTAAAAAATGTTTCCAGTGGGAGCAAGTAAAAGTGATCGTTACATCTCTTCAGTCATGTCTTTATTCAAGTTTATACTTGTAATTTCAGAAACATGGTGGCAAAGATTGTATTAATTTATTTTTCCTTTGGCAGAGAATAGGTTTATTACTTTTAGCACAACATAAAAAATGTTTTCTATCAAAACTGCAGAATAACTACTTTATCAGAAAGCAGGGGATCTGCACCAATATGGTAAGAGCTTATCACAAAGCCAGACATTTGGAGAAAAACCTTATTGAAGAATCTGAGAAGGTGTTTGAGACCTTGCAATTTTCATTGCAGCTGGAAGTTAGTGTTAACTTGTGTAATAATTTCCTGTTGTTCTTTGACATGTGAACTTCTCTATTTATAGTGACTTGACAAAAAATTCTTGACTGATTCTTATTCTTTCACTTACTGTAAATCTACTAGAGTTCTAGCAATTGCTGCACATGAGAATAGACACATCTTGTTTTCAGAAGAGATCACTAGTTAATCATACAATGTTCATGTGTTTTATCATTTTGTCTGTCCTGCTGAGTAGTTGTTTTTTGTAGATGCTCTTCAGCACATAACACTCAGATTCTGCTCATCATTAAACATGATTACAAGAGACAGAGAATGTTTTGGTTTTGTCAAAATCCCATGCATATGGGGTTCAATTACATAATGCTTTACAAAAAACCTTATTTTTTAAATCTTTTAATTTGGCATTTCCTTCCTTTTCAACAGTTAAGTTTGAAATCATCTTATAGCAAAGCAGTCTTAATTATTTTTAAAAGCAAGTGTTCATAGAGCACCTTGTACTTTCAGCATAGTAAATGGCATTTGGGAAACAAGACTATTTTCTTCTTGGTAATTCACCTGTGTGAATATGCAAGAGTGAGAATCATGAAGTAAAATTCAGGACAAGTAACTGATTGGTCTGATCCAACCTGTCACGTTCTCCTTTTAATGCCTGAAGGATTCATATTCTTCATACAGTGAAGTATTTTCGAGTTCTGTTATACTGGGTTTAGAAGACTACGTAACAAAGATCAACTTAAGCTTTCTTTGTAACTGGAAAAATGGAACTGTAGCTTTGATTCCTCTTCCTTTGAAGTCATGGTTGATGTTTCCGCAGGTGAACAAGTGCTAATGCTATACTGTTACTCATGATTTTTAATTATTTTTCTCTTCAAAATTGCAGAATATAACTCTCTCTTTCCAGAGGGCTTCTTTGTGTTAATTAATATGAAAGTTATATATAATGGTCAGCTTCACAATTCATTGCATGTGGGACAGATGAAATTAATTTAAAAGAGGGGAAGAAAGCTATTCACAACTAGAACAAATAGTAAACACACAGCTGTCTTTAGTGATGTCATTAACAATTCAGGAATACTTTTGAGTTACAGCTGATGGGAAATTTCAATGAGAGAAAGTAGGCATGTTGAACAAAGAAGCTAGAAAAAAACTTTTGAATTTCTTCATTTCTAACAGAGAACTGCACCTTCTTGTTTTTTTTACTGTTGACTCTTTCAAAATTGCACAAATAACAGCTTGCTCTGTGTTCCAACCCTTCCTTCCTGTTTTTCTGTTCCAGATCTAAATATTTGACAAGAGCTAATTAGTTAACTTTAGCAATACAAATTTTATTTCAAAATAAGTATATTATAAATTTGTAATTGCTAATAAGGGGAAGAGATTTAAATGAGGTAATTGCTTTGTTACCTTTTTATGTAGTTTATGTATAGCTTTAGACAGAAATCTCTAATGGCTTGAAACTGAGTTATTTGGTGGTGAAATTTTGTAATGATACTTCAGTGTTTTTATATGCCCCTGAATATTTTTTATAGGTCATCCTAGGCTTTCTTTTAATAGTGACTTGAAAAACCTTGGATCAGATTGTATGTGTGACATTTGACACTTCTTTCTACTGATCTACAGGCAGCAGTTAAATCAAAAAAAGCTACAGATACCTATAAACTATATGTGGAGAAATATGCTGCATTTAAATCTGATTTTGAACAGAAAATGACAGAAACTGCACAGGTAAGTGTTATATTAAATGAGTTACCTTTAAAATAGATTATTATATGCTATTTCATCTCTGAAGACATCTGAAATCAAAGGTTTTGAAAAACTGGTTCAATAGAATGATCTACTTTGGAAATTGATATGAACAATAATGTCAGAAGTAATATGTTTGAAGGGCAAACATTGACCATGTATGTTGTGGTGGCACTGTCCTTGAATGACACAGTTTAGCATTAGCACTCCAGAAAGACTTTTTGAAGAAATTTTTAGGAAGAAAACAAAATGAACTTCCAGAGGTCTTGTAGATGAATTTTGATCATGTGGGAAGTCCCCAGGATTGCTGTACACCCAGAACTCATTCATAGGAGTTTTAATGTTGGATCCATCATGGTTTTTTCATTATAATTCCAGCAAAACAATTTAGTTACAGGTTGTTAAAGAGTCTTTCTGGGGTTTACCTGAGGTTGTGAAAAGCCTTTAAATCTGTTCAAGTTTCTGGGTTTTTTTAAAGACTTTTAATCTGTACTCCAGAGGATATCAAGTTCTCTGTATAATTGCATATGCTGCTTCTTATTACATTTTAAAGTGTCTTTTTCAAATCTGTTGATAGCAGACTTTTTTCCATGGCCCCAGATTTCAAAAAGCAAACTTCATAATTTCTGCTTTTAGTAGTAATAGTTAGTTGAGGACTGGTTGGCATATTTGTATATGTTTCTCAGCTTAGTAAAGCTTTTACAAGATAGCAATTTTTTTCTGGTTGAATATTCTTTGCTTTTTTCATTAGTTTCAAAGATTAATTTTTAGGCATAAATGGAATTATTAGGGATGTTCAGTGATACTTATATTTTTAACATACAAGTCTTAGGGTTTTCCTTAACTCCTTGGAAGCTAAGATTTCACAGCATGAGGATTGTGTAGGCTGACTTGTAAAAAGCTTCACTGTCCTAGACTGTGAACTGCTTTCCTACTTTGAGAACGTCATTAGAATTTGATCTACTTCATCTCTAAACAGATACTGAACACAGCTGTAAGAGAAAGGATACCACATACATCACATACCAGAACTCTTCCCTCCCACCCCACAGTCCAGGCATTTGCAACAAAGAAGTGCTCAGGCATGCTACTGCAAAATTCTGCTTTTAACACGACTGTTACATTAGGAGTCTTGACAACCTTCCCTTGAAGAGTTTGCAGAAGGCATTTTTTTGTGTAGTATCTTGAGTCAGTTCTGGCTGAAGGAGCTCTACTCCCTATGCTTTTCTTTTCAGTTTGAGTTAAATTTCGTTATGTACATTATTCTCCTCTCCTTTTAAAAAAATCTGTGACTTTTAAATGCTTTTTTTATTATTATTGTGGAGTATAAAACAGTGATGATTGCAGTTACTCAGTGGTATAAAAAGGCTTTATTAAAAGTTTAACAAGAAAATTCATGGGTACCATGGTCTAGGCCATATCACCTCTGATCTGTGGAGCTGTGTTTTCACTACATGTTTTAAGTTAGCATTGCTGTCAAAAGTAGCAGTTGTCCTATTTCCATGCTTCTTCCTTTGTCAAGTGTTTGTGTGAGGAGCTACCTTGTAGAATTAATCCAGCTAAAACTAATATGTGAAGGAAGGTTGGCTTAACCCAGAAGAGACCTGTAGTCTGATTTATTAAGAGATCACACAAGCATTTCTGCTGGCACAAAGGCAGAGGCAGTGTGGTACCAAGGGTAGAGAATTGCATCTTTAAGCTGGTTTAACATGTGACACTGGCCTGGACTCACTTGCATATGTGTCCACCTTACACATTTACATCTGTTGCCTTAGTATTGTGTGTCTGTCACTGTAACTTAAAATATTTGCATATCAGTTGTCCCTAGGCAATTTGACTGGCAATAGAATTGGAATTGGCATGTGTGATTACAAGCACTTGAGAATTTGGAGACTTGGCAGCCTTTTTAAACTTAACTAATATGTATCTTGAAACAATTCTTGGAAACAAGTAAAATATAATAGCAACAAAAGAATCATTGAAGTGTAACATTCCTCCTGGAGAGTTTCCAGAAATAAAAGTAGGTGGAATCAAACTGACATGTGAACACATACTGCTACTACCCAAAATGGTAACTTTTTTGTAGTGTTCCTGTTACTGTAATTGTTGTATTTGCTCAGTAAGCGTTCCAGTAACTCCATCATTGTGTGGTTTGTATAAATTGTAGTGCAGCCTGACTTTTGCTGTAGGCCACACCTTTTGCTAGAAAGAAATCAAATAATACCAGAAAAAATACTGAACTGTTTCATTTATTTGTCTCAAGTCATATACAAGTGTGGCTTTTCTGGATCAAGAAGTTCCTGCCCTGTTTGTTATTTAGCTTGCTCTGGAAGTTACTGAACCCCACTGAAACAGATCCTGTGAATGCTTCTGATCCACTGCAGAGCAAGTCCAATCAGGTTGCTTTAAATCTTTATTTAGTCCCACAAAAGCTGTCTGCTGTCTATTCCTTACCATACAAGAAAGAGGCTGTGTTTATACAGTTGACTTACTGCTTTCTGAAACAACAAGAAAAAATTTAACAAATATGACTTCAATAAGCTGGCCTTGCTAAATTGCACTGTAAACTTGTCCCCAGTGAGCAAGAAAGCTGTGACTAATGAACAGGAGTTTTTTTAGAACTGACAGAAGATAAACATGAAGAGTATTTGAAATGGATTTCATTGTCAGTGAATTAGTGAAAATGTAGGGGCTTTCAGCAAGCAAACTAGCTGGGCTTTTCATCATGTACTAAAAAAAAAAATAATCCATTTAAACAATCTGCTACAACAAAAGCATGAGAAAAATAAAAGCTTATTTTGTATACAGAGACAGAATATGAAGGTGCTCTTTGTTCAGCTTTCGTATTTGTGTTATTAGGTAGCTATTACCTATTTAAACCAGGCTGTGACATAGAGAGGGGGAAAAAAGTCTTTTTACTATATCAGATGTTACAGCTGGGAAAACCTCACCATGTTTTTGGGCTGTTTTGATTTGGCAAGGGCAGGGGGGCGGAGCAGAGGATGACAGGACAGGCGCAGTTAGGATCTTTTGGGGTTGGGTTGGGCTTTTTCTCAATAAAAAATGGTACAAAGTCACCTCACACTACGAACCACACTTGTCTAAATGTCCTTAGTTCCTTAACTGCAACAACCGTTTTACATAAAATTGAAATTTTCACGTAATGTGATAATGGACACCTGGAAGCTTTCCACAGCTGTCCACATTGGAAATGAAAATTGCCATTCTGCCAGTGTAAGTCTTATCTGTGGAATTTGTTTTAAGTATAATAGCATAGTTGCATCTACAGTTTGATTGCAGGAGGGCTAATTTAAAGATGATGCGATAGGAAAAACAGCAACACCCATGAATATGTGGAAGCCCACTTGTATATGAAGAACACCCTAGATCATCTTAATTTAGAGTATATTTCAAGTGAAATATACTAGTTCTGAAAGCGAAATCAATGAGGAGTGTGAGCATTCTCAGCTGTTTCAGTGCAAAATCAGTTGGCTTAGCTTAAATCTGTTTTATACTGTTCACATACTGTTTTTCTGAGGACAAACATCTTGAATTGCTGTGGCGTTATTCTAGGTAATCATGTAGTAATGTCCTCACTTAGCTGTCCTCTTTTCTTAGTTAAACTCCACCAATCTTGTTGCATAAATATTATGTATTTTTCCTCTTGTCATTTACTCTCTTACCCACAGTTATCAAAGTGAAATGACTTGTGATACATGATTTTGAGAGGTTGAATTTTGAAACATACGATCTTCCTAATCTTGAATTGCAAATTATGGTTTTTGTTGTGATAAACATGGAAGGTTTTATTGTGATCAAAGAAGCAGGAAAATATAGTTCACTGTTGTTTAGAAATTGGATATGACAGAAATTCCTCATGTTGAAAGATTTTTCTGAGTGAAGCTATAGCTGTATTATGCAATTGCTATGCAGTTGCTAAGAAAACATGATGTCTTATTTGCTGGATTTTCCACCTTGCTAGAAGCTTCTTTTAAAATCACATAGCACAGTCAATCATTGGAAAGGATCTAATAGCTGAAAGTGCTACATTATTCTTTAAAAGTCCTTCTGTCTTATCTAGAACTGAGTAGAGTTGACTTTGGATGATTTTGCTGTTGAGCAGTCTTCATACAAATAAAGTTCAAGAATGAGTAATAATTCATTTTTAAAAAACATTGTAAAACTTACAAGAAAACACAAGTTTACAAAAAGGAGCAATGCTTACTTAAACTGTGTATACTAAGTTGGACAGCTAAAGATCCTGTCGACAATTTTTCATTTGTACTGTAGCTTAAAACACTAAGTAGTGGCTTGCATTTGTTGGGTCATTAACATTACAGGTTCATTTCAGTGCATCTTTTTAAGATGGACTAATCTTTCAAAAGTGAAAGTAAACAATTCAGTTAATGATTATACCTGTGATATGAGTGATGTGGTTGTATTATAGGGCTGTCGTGGTTTAACCACAGCCAGCAACTAAGCACCACACAGCCACTTGCTCACTCCTGCCCCAATGAGATGGGGGAAAGAATCAGAAGGGTAAAAGGGAGAAAACTGGTGGGTTGAGATAAAGACAGTTTGATAGGTAAAGCAAAAGCTGCACACGCAAGCAAAGCAAAACAAGGAATTCATTTACCACTTCCCATTGGCAGGCAGGTGTTCAGCCATCTCCAGGAAAGCAGGGCTCCATCACCTGTAACAGTTACTTGGGAAGACAAACACCATCACTCCAAACGTTCCCCTCTTCCTTCTTCTTCCCCCAGCTGTATATGCTGAGCATGACGTCCTATGGTCTGGGATATCCCTGTGGTCAGTTGGGGTCAGCTGTCCCGGCTGTGTCTCCTCCCGACTTCTTGTGCCCCCCCAGCCTGCTCACTGGTGGGGTGGGGTGAGAAGCAGAAAAGGCCTTGACTGTGTAAGCACTGCTCAGCAATAACTGAAACAACCCTGAATTATCAACACTGTTTTCAGCAAAAATCCGAAACCTAGCCCCCTACTAGCTATTATGAAGAAAATTAACTCTATCCCAGCCAAAACCAGCACAAGTACCTAGCTTTATTCTTTGATCAGATCCTCTTTGTATTATGTACTGTACAAGGCCAAGATGGCTCTACTTCAAAGACTTTAAATCTTAAGTATAAAACAATAAACAAGAAATAAGGAAACAACTGGGGGACGGGAATGCTTTCAACTGACATAAGAGGCAAAAAAAAATCTCTGAATTGTCCACTTTTTTGATATGCGTTATAGAGAATAGTTTAAAGGAGACTGGTACCTCTGTTTTGCAGAGTTTTATGGGGAGCTCAAACCAAACATGAAGGAGGCATCATTGGCATAACCTCAAAAGTTGGCTGTGTGTTTAGGTTAAAATTAGGTAGTGGAAACAGGCACACATTGGAAGGATGCATTGTGAACATGTGTTGATAACCTGATAGTGACTGAGAGCAGATACTATAGAGATGGACCATAGATAGTTTTGAAAGGCTACAGAGGATGACCATATCCTCTGTAATTAAGAGGAAGGCTGTTGGAGAAGAAAAAAAGTATTCTGCTTGATTGATGGCTAGAGAGATATGTAAGTATGGCAAAAGAAAGACTGAGAGGTTAGAAGTCAGAGATATTTGACTTGTTACTATGGAGTTCTGTTTGTGAATCAGAGTAGCAGGAGGTGTGAAATGTGGAGAGATGGTCTTCGGAGAACCCTGTACAAATTGGAGAGAGGATTAAGTGGTGCTCCAAAGTTGGATGCACATGAAAGGGCAGTCACAGAAATAGGAAGAGAACTAAGAAAGAGCAGAAGTAAACAAAGATTTCAAGACAATTATGGTTGACTGTTGCAGAGAATGGGGACGTTTTTAGTTCTGATCTTTGGCTAGGAATGCGTAATTGAAAACATTGGAAGTGATTTTAAAATGGCTGTCAGCTGGAAGTCTGGGTAAAATGGAACAAACTGCAAAGATTATATACAGTAGTTTAAAGATCAAACAAATGAATCATATTTAAAGAAGAAAAGGATATAGATTTAACTAGAAAAAGAGAAAGCATGTGTATATTGTGAGCAGGAGGAGAGGGTGCTAAGAAGGAAATGTAAAATGGATCCAGAAATAAGATTTCTGGGTTTAGATGAAAAAAAGACTCTTTAAGTAGTGGAGAAAAGACTTTTTTTAAAACACTCTCTAACCCCATTTTCTTTTGGTAGAAATAGGTCAGATTTTTTTGAAAAGTCAAGATAGATGAAAGTTTAAGGAATAAGTAAAAAACCTGGGTAATGGTTCTTAAAGGATATATTCTATTTTAAAGTACATTATTTCATAACTGTGAATTCCGTACCTTCCTTTCTTAAACATTGTAATTACCATGATCAAGATCTGAAAAAACCAAAACAAAATGGGGGTGGAAGGTGGGGGTGTGGGGGGTATCCACTTAGTGTACTTAATTATTAAAATTTAAGGTTTAGTATTTCAAGAAATGCTTTCATTATGATTAATTGCTTGTATTCATTTACAGAAATTTCAAGACATTGAAGAAACACACCTTCTTCGTATGAAAGAGATTATAGAATCATTGTCAAATACCATAAAAGAAATTCATTTACAAATAGGAGAGGTAATTTTTATATTATCATTTGTTTGATTGGATTATGCTATGTATTTTTCTTAACTATTAAATGGAACATTTCTTACTGTGTTTGTGGCAATTACAAGATTACATCTTTCAAATTATGGTAAATTCAACATAAGCTCAAATTTTTATGGCTTCCTGTTGCATTTATAAGTTCAGTATCGCAAAATTTACAGAAAAAATCTGAAGAAATTTTGTCGTAACAAAACAAAACATTTTGTCAATTTGAAGACTTTTTAGTGTATTTCAAAGTTCTGTTCCCTAGATATGAAATTAACACTCATTTCACACATAATTGGGATACTTGTGCTTTTCTTTGACTAAAACTTGAAATTATATCACTCTGAAAAGTTTCTAAATTTTTTATACACTTCAGGTTTTATGAGCAAAAGATCTTCAGTAACAGAAGCTATTATAGTATCTTTTCTTTAGGTGTAAGTTGGTTTAATTAATAATCCTTACAAGTAGTCCTTAATTTTTAGATGGTTTGAAGTGTAGTTTTATTTGTGTACACTTAGAGTCACTATTTTCCTCAGTTTTGAGGTTTTCTGCTAATGAATGATGGTCACAAGGGTCATGCTCTTTATTTCTAAAGCATATACATACTGCCTTGTTGGAAAAAATTCTTATTAACAACATGTGGTTGTTCCTTTTTCAGACCAAAAGCATTACAACAGTAATGCTTTCACTCAAGCAGGTGGGAGCTGTGATAATACAATAATAACAGGTCACACCCTTAACTGGTGCTGGCTTAAGAGACTGCTTGTCTTCCTGATATTGTAGTGGGACATGTTGCTGACAAATTCAGAAAATGATATATACACAAGTTATTTAGATGGAAGAAATGGAAGTAAATCCTAGACCCGTCATCAAGCTGTATTCTTTCATTCCTAATTTCTATCTGTATTGTACACATACTTGCTAATACTAAAGCAAAGAAAGGATTTCCTGGATAAAATGCCTGTTGATTTCTGGAAGCCCTGTAATATATTTTAGAGGGAAGGATTTTGAACCGTAACTACAGAAAACCACTTTTTAAAGTTCATTACATTCTTTCAATTACTAGTTTTTAAATTTCTTTTGTGTGGTGTGGTTTTTTTTGAAGGTGCACGAAGAGTTTATTAATAACATGACAAATACTACAGTTGAGAGTTTAATACAGAAATTTGCTGAGTCAAAAGGAACTGGCAAGGAAAGACCTGGTAAGATATTAAAAATAACAGAGTAGGAAATGCTAATTTTAAAACTGCAGATTTCCACTCATAATAAAAGGTCAACCCCCTATTTGTTAATGTGTTATATTTTTAATGTACAATTACCATTTCAAATTCTCAGAATTCATTAGCTTTGATATTAAATTTTTCATAGGAATTGATACACAATTTATTATGTATGTGTAGTATTTGTGTTCATAAAGCATGGCAATTAGTCCCTCTATGTAGACCTTCAAGGAAGCTTTTTAACTATACTGTTGCTTGGTACGTCAGTGAAATTTGTCAAGAATCTGAAGTTCTTTGCACAATGTGTTGTCTGCTATGTGTTTCTGCATAAATTATATTTCAGAACTTTATTTAATATGAATTTATGGGTATATTCCAAACAGTCTATAAAACTGCTTATTGAACTATTGGCACAGTTGCATCAGTTTATTTGGTTAGCTTGCAAAATTATCCATTTTAATAGATTGTATGTAGATTGTTTCTTTACTAAGCAGCAAATTGAGTAGTACTTTCTGAAAGTACTGCTTTGTTGGGTATGATATATAAGACTTCGCTGGACTGGCATAAAAAGACAATCTCACAGTACTGTGTATCTAGCATTATAGGAAAAATAAAGACTTCACTTTAATGTTTGGGCATGAATACACAGTCACTAGGTGTGTGAATACAGGAATTCAGTAGTACTGTTTTCTATTTTCTTCAGCACTGGGAGTCCTGACTAGCATCTTTGTCTTCTAGTTCAGAAGCACAAAGGTTTTTTTCAGAGCAAGGATGTATATAACAGAGAAGATCTTGAGAATGTATATTAAATTGTTAAATATGATTACTAGGTATCTTACAATGCCTCTCTGAGGTGTCTTTAACATAACATTGTTTCATATTCTTTCTGTGATCCACTAAAGCTGATATCCAAGTGGGCTGAGTGAGATTGTATATGGAAAAATTTTCCTTTGTATTTTGCAATTTTTCAGTAAAAATTAAGACAGAAAAAGTATGAACTTCAGGGGTTCAAGTTCAGTTGGTCTGAAATCAGGACAAAGACATGTGAAAATTCAGTGTTCAGACCTCTTTGACTAGCTATCGCCGAGGTGTCGTGGCTAGGGATCTCCGTCTTGCATTTAGGATTCTGTCTCACTGGGTTGTAAAGACTCTTGCTAATGTATCCTAGAGCACTCTGCACTTCAAGTCATCCATGTTATTAGTATGGGTTTTTGCTAGACAACATAGTAATTGTAAGAAAAGTAACACTTCACTTTTTAATTTAGTGGGAAAAGTTATACACACTGTCTACTTACTTGCTGCTTTATGGCATTCTTCAAATCCAATTTGTATTCTTTGGGGCCAAATAAAAGCTTTTGCCATAGCAAATTTCATTTCTTCAACTCTTAATAGCAAAGTATTCTAAGGAAAGAGAGCGTGTTTAGTGTGGAAATGTATGCACCTTGACTTTTCTTTTACAGTGTTAAATTATTGTATTGCTATAAGCTTTGTAAAGCAGTCATGGTGCAGAGGGAGAGCACAGGCAAATTCAGCAGTAAAAGAATACAAATTCACAAGAAGTTGTGAAGTGTCAAAAACTAGAAACACAGACCGCTAGTGATGTTAGTTATGATTACTTCTTCTATTACATTCGTTTTATTAACTTAGAATCATACAGCATTGACAATTACAAAGATTTGGAAGGCAAAGTGAGTTATCAGCCTTCTAAGAATGAAATGGGAACATCCAGTGTGGTAAGGACTGCTTTTTCTTGATTAAAAAAGTACTTTTCTGCATTTGAGAACTGTTCTTAATAGAAAGGTATTTTAACTCTTGGAGCAAATGTTGGAAGTCTTTCCCTGTGTGATGTATTTATTAGTTAGGCTGGAGAAGGAGATGGCTCCTCAGATAAATCTATAAAAATGATACTGACTTGGTGTACAAAGCAAATGTAGAAAAAAAATGTCTTATGGATGTCACTGTTGCTTAACATTCCAATCCTAAATCAGTTTGAAGGAAATACTTTAAAATTCCCCATGAGTATGCAGGCCTTCTCCTTTCCATATTATTTGTGGGCTAGTATACTAAGTTAGATGGTGGGCCGCTTTCTGAAATACTGAATTTGGGGAACAAAATAAACTAAAAAGGTAATACATAACAAGGTATTTTACTTTATTTCAGTATATTCTAGCTATAGTTATAGCTCTTCATAGCAGAGTTCACTTGCTTTTATTTGTATCTGTAAAAATAAGAATGAATCTGAAATGAAGTACTGAAGAGGGATGTTGCATTGAGTAGACTATTAGCAATTTACAGTAGAGTTTTCTAGATGTAGGCAATTATTTTCTTAAACTCATCTGCCTGTCTGAAATTTCTCTTTGTACAGTGATGTCCTCTGTACCAGATTATATGGGCTCCCTCTGGTGGCTAATTTCTGTCACCTGAAGTCATTATATACAGGGACTTCTAGGGATTAACACTGTTTTTCTAGTACAAATACCATTTCTTTCAAGCAACTACCTCTTTGCGAGTTTTTTTAACTTCACTTGTGGATTTCTTTACAATAGCTCTTTTCTAACTGCTACCTAAATAACTTATTTAGTCAACTTTATCACCTACTTCTTACCAAATTTACTTTAAATATTTTTTTTAAATTTAATTTAGTTTTTAGTTTACAATTTTTAGTAATACAGTATTTGAAGAAGTTGTATTCAGCATTTGTTTTCTCACGTCTATTCAATGTAAAGAAAATAGCCATATACATCCAGTTGCAAATCTTTATTTTAAAATGAAAAAAACATCACTTATTGTAAAACATTGAAAAACAGAAGGAGAGCTGTCAGTACCTGTAATAAACAGTAAGGCTTCAGATCAGAATTTAATGTGCTCTCTGAACAGTTTCTAACATTCAGAGGGACCTGTGCAAGCTCAAGAAATGGGCCCATGTGAACCTCATGAGGTTCAACAAGGCCAAGTGCAAGGTCCTGGACCTGGGGAGGACCATTGCATCCCTGAGTTATCAGTACAGGCTGGGGGATGAAGGGATTGAGAGCAGCTGTGCGGAGAAGGACTTGGGGTACTGGTGGATGAAAAGCTGGACGTGAGCCAGCAGTGTGCGTTCACAGCCCAGAAAGCCAACTGTACCCTGGGCTGCATCCAAAGAAGCGTGGCCGGCAGGTCGATGGAGGTGATTCTGCCCCTCTACTCCACTCTGGTGAGACCCCACCTGGAGTACTGCGTCCAGCTCTGGAGTCCTCAGTACAGGAAAGACATTGACCTGTTGGAGCGGGTCCAGAGGAGGGCCACAAAAATGATCAGAGGGATGGAACACTTCTCCTGTGAGGAAAGGCTGAGAGAGTTGGGGTTGTTTAGCCTAGAGAAGAGGAGCTGCACCTTACTGCAGCTGTTCAATACTAAAAGAGGGCTTATAAGAAAGATGGAGACAAGAAAGTAGGGCCTGTAGTGATAGGACAAGAGGTAAAGGTTTTAAACTAAAAGAGGGTAGATTCAGACTAGATATAAGGAAGAAATTTCTTATGATGAGGGTGGTGGAACACTGGAACAGGTTGCCCAGAATGGTTGTAGATGCCCCGTCTCTGGAAACACTCAAGGTCAGGTTGAATGGACTCTGAGCAGCCTGATCTAGTTGAAGATGTCCCTGCTCATTGCAGGGGGGTTGGACTAGATGACCTTTAGAGGTCCCTTCCAACCCAAACTATTCTATGATTCTGTATGTTCCTGCTGTTAGGTCTAATAGCAGTTATGATACTGTCGTTTGGAAGATGCTTTTGTCACTCACATGGTCCTGCAGTGTTCATCAAAACTTCTTGGCCACTTCTCATGAATCAATTTTCTGTTTGTGATAGGCTGTTGCTCCATGTGCCTTAGAAAATTCATTTATTGCATGGCAGAAGATGTCTGTTTTTCTTCCACCCAAAGTATGCGTTAAATAAATACTGGAGATGATGTCTGTCCCAGATTAATGACATATTGATGAGTTCTATCTTTATTTACCTAATCTTCTAATAATTGATTAAAAAATTGGTTTGTTCCAGTATGAAAAGGTGATGCTGTGTGAAATAGAAACTGCTCGAAAGTACAAGCTCATTTTCTTCCTAGATCTTATGTCTGAAATTGGCAAGATAGTACCTAATGTGTTTGAAGAGGTTAGTGAATGCCTATATAGCTGTAGTTAGTCATAAATTATTTTTAATTTTTAGCTACTGGATTTCTATGCCCTCTTCTCATATGTGGGGAACTAACTGTGTGTTCATCCCTGTGTTAGTTTTTGCCCACTACACAGTTTACCCAGAAGGTACCTTGAAGGCCAAATGCGAAGACTCAGCTGTGCTGCATTGTCCAAAAAATCAGGAACAAAAGCCAAATCTAGATGATTTTTGCATTTTTTCTTAAAAATTGAATAAAGAGGTGATCAAAATTTTTATTGTAATACAGACAAAAGCTGGAAAGCCATAATCTTTGCTGACTCCTTAGCCCTATAATAAAACAGTGATCTGCAGATGGCAATTATTACATATGCTGTGCCATTATTCAGTGTAAGAGAGGTGCTGGGTCATCTTTTAACTATAATTTTAAAAAAAATCATTGGTTTTGTGCTAGTTTGATCCATCTTTCACAATCTGAATAAGCTAGAACGTGACTTGCAACTGCAACATACAAGTAGGCAGAGAAGATCTGGCAAAGAGGAATAGTCACATGCAGGTTGTCTTCTAAGTGTACCAGTAAAAGCATTAGAATTTGGGCTATGGAAAACACAAGCCCATAAAAATACTTCTTGTCTCCTTTCATTATCCATACAATAAATTTGAACTTTATGGAGGGGCTAGAAGAAGCTTGCATTTTTTAAAACACTGTAAAATTAGCCCCTGCAATCCATCGGCTCTTTGGATTAAATGATAGCAAAAGGACTTTCCAATGTTGATTATGCACATTGCTGTTGATCAGCCATAATTGGCTCTTGCATATACAGTAAAGCATTTGACTTTTGTCCCCCTTGTCCTTTTAGGTGTTAGGAATAATAACGTAAGTCCTTTTAATCAAATGGTGCTTCCACAGATAACAAGATTCAGAAAAGGACAGATGTAAAATTCCTACTCCATTTCTTCCCTCCACCAAAGCCAGAAATTGGCAATTTGGCCAGTAATTAATCAGTAATGCTGGTTAAAAAAATGTTTGGTCTGTTGCTTTTTGGAGCTGCTGAAACCTAGTTTGCTTTATTTGCCTATGCAGAAAAAAAATGTCCCAAGGCTTCTGGTAACTCCAGTCATGGGAAAGTTTAAGGTCATGGATGTCAAATGGAGACATTAATTCAGGATTTTTTTTTAATAATTTTGAAATTCTTTCTGGGACAGCTATCAAGTAGTCTAGAGTTGAGAAATTTATCAGTGACTTAGGACAGCTATAACGTCAAGATCTCCACTGCCTCACAAGGTAGCACATATCAGAAAAAACCATCCTGGTATTCTTGTCAATGTGCTGGTGATCCTGGTCTATTCTGAGGGAACATATTTGGAAGCTCTGTTTCTGGAGAACTAACACATTTTGTATTTTGAACTCTTAAAAAATAATGGTTTATTTAGGTACAGCATTCCTGCTGAAAGCAATGTGGACTTTTCATAGGCTGCAAAGCTGTTGATGAACAATGTTTACTATTTGGATGGCAAGCAAAGCAGTTTAATCTGGATTCCTTACCAGTTCATTAATGCTGTAAGCATTGCCTGTTAGCAGAATCATAAAGCATTAAAGCTCCAATTTATGAAGCATTTAAAAAACAAATTTTACCTAGGCTTCAATTCAACTGATTTCTGATTCAGTGAACTCAACTGAATTACTGATTATTTGATTAGAATAATGTTTTCTGTGGCTGTCTGGGGGGGGGGGGGGGAGAAGTGAAAAGTTTGGTATGAATTTATGACATGCTATCAGGACTTTTCTAATTGCTTATTTGGGCATTTTAGTCCTAAATGCCTATGGAGTGTACTGCTTATGTGTTTTTTCCAAAATGAGTGCAAGCAAGAGCATTAAAGTGAGCTGCACCGCAAGTGGGAAGCTAGTGCAAATAGCTAGTGCAAATACTGTAAATGCACAGTTGTGCTCACTTGATGTTAATATTCCTATTTAGTTAGTGCATTGTGTTAAACTATGTGTTTTCTATCTAATGAAATGTACAAGATGAACAGGATAAACTAGGAAAAATGGTTAATAATAACTGTATTACTGCTAAGAAATTTTAGAAACCAGTTAGTCCTTTCCCAGAGATTGAGAGGAAAAACAAGGGCCATGGAGTGTTGAAGCTTGCTTTGATTAAAGCTACTAGCTTTTTGTGTGCTTGAATAATAAACTGTGCTTTGAGAGAAAGACTTGAAACAGTGCTGGGTGTGGCATTTATTTTTTCCCTGGGTTGGTTTGATAACATAATATTTTATAGCATTTATAAGAATGCTTTTTCTAGGACACTAAACAGCAACAAAGTAGTTGGAAATAAACACTGACAATGGTTAATACTAATTTTTTAACAGCTCTACATGACATCTTTGAGCTTCTTTTCCACAAGGAAGTGTAACAAAGCAAGTATTTATTTTATGTTCTCATAAATAATTTTCTGTAAATATTGTGAATATTTTAATGCTGCTGACACTTGTGATTAGGTGCATAAATAGCCTGAAGTGTCACAGTTTCTCAAAGTCTGTGCCCACACGTAATTCTACACAGAAGGCTGACTGAGGAATGAGTTTAGTTTATCAACACTTACAGTATCCAAAGGATTCAGAAAAGTATTCTTTGTAAAGGAAGGGAGACCATTGCTATATTTCAGAAGTTAGTGGAAGAAATTAAGTGGATATCTTTGAAGATTTTTATGAGAAGCTGAGCTTGAGGCAGGTAAAAAAGTGTTTAAGGGTCCTGTGCTATAGAGCTCTGTTTCTGATGA
Source organism: Aquila chrysaetos chrysaetos (assembly GCF_900496995.4). NCBI lineage: Eukaryota > Metazoa > Chordata > Aves > Accipitriformes > Accipitridae > Aquila > Aquila chrysaetos. Next base: position 59,365,850 of record NC_044030.1, read on the forward strand.
GGAGCTGCAAGCTCAAGAGCTATACCAACAAATGTGTCCTAATTCCTGTCTTAGATATCTATTTTATTTTGCCTGCAAAAATTGGATCCCTTCATAAACAACAAACTTGCCAAAGCTGATGTGGACTTTAGGAAGTCTCATCTGCCAGCACAGATTTTTAATAATTACGTATACCTAAGTTGCAAACTTGGTTTAGATTGTGATTTATTTATTTTTAATGGTCTGGAGAGTTATAACTGTACAAGTTTTGTTCAAAGAGTCTCTTAATGCAAGTGGAAGACTAGCAGCATTGATGAAAATACCTTAGACAATATCTGTAGATACAACAAGCAAAAGCTGGGTTTTGAATGATCTTGGACACTCAGTAAGATGAAGTACGGTTGGGTCCTCTTGAATTTTCTTGCTACAAACAAACAAAAGCAGTTGCAGCCTGAGGCAAATAATTTTTTAGAGCTGTGGGAGCAAAGCAATGTCTATTTCAGAAGCTTAAGTAGCAAGAAGATATTAATTAGGTGATTGTCATGAGAAAATGCAGTAGTGTTTAGGATAGGTGAAGAGCTTTTAAACACCTGAGAATAGAAATAACACACGAGATTTGTTTTATGCTATTAACATAAATAAGATTATACTTTAGTTACCTAAAGTAGCATAAACTTATATGGAATTAATATTGCGGAAAAGGTTTGGGGTTTTTAATTTATTTATTAGAGGCATATTTTTCTTTTAAGATAGGAAATGTTCTTTGGACACAATTAACTAGGCCTTTAACATTTAACTAAATGGCCTTTTCAAACATGAAATTTTCACAGGAAGTGTACTTAGCAAAATTAGAAGGAAGAAGTGTATTCTTTTCTCTGTTGTTTTTTTCTTTTCTATCAGAAAATAAAGCTTACAAGAAACGAAACTTTCTGAAATCTGGAAAGATTTGGAAACCTAAACATCTGAACACGTAGTTCTTTCTTAGTAGACTGCAGTGTTAGAGAAGAGCAATGACTTGAGTCTTGCAACACAAGCTTTTTGAGGAAAAATGTGGTTTTAAACTAGGGAAGCAAACACAGGAAGCTAAAGTTGGACTTAAAAAACAAACTCAAAACCACTTGTCTTAATAGTCTACCTTTCTAATAAAATTGAAATAAATCCTAAACTATGCATATAATAATCTATCTAGTATTAGTGGTTACTAACTTGTGTTGCACAGGGTCCTGATTCTAATTAACTCATAATTCCATTGGCAATAATACTGCAATGTGATAGTACATTATACCAGGACAAACTACCATTGGACAACTTCTGCATTGAATTGATTGTCAGTCAAGTAGGTCTGTATGTCATACTCTTTCTTGAACACAAATATTTATTCTGGCATTTAAAAATGAATTCTCACTTGACTTGTATTGAACCTTGTATAGCCATGGTGGTTCTCAGGAAGTGCAGGATCTTTTCTGCTTTTCTTCATTATCTTTTTAGTGTTGGCTTAATTGTTATAGATCACCTGGGTGGCCCTCTGTGTCAGTAATTCCATTTTAAATGATGGATATTGATTTGTCTGCATTTTGGCATTGTAAGGTACAGTGGTGTACCCCTTGACCTATTGCCTGAATAGTATGAGGGTAGGAAAAAGGAAGATGTCTAAGCGGTAGCTAATCGAACTAGCTGCACAGAGCTAAGCCCAGGTTTAACCACGACAATAAAATTTCAAATTCCTATCTTTTATTAATAGTGTTTGTAATTCAAATTCTTTATTTAATGTTGAAATGAATTTGTTTTGAAGAGTTTTCTCTATTGGTTGCTCTTTTCAGGGGAAAGGGGATGTCTAGAAAAACAGTATAAGAAATGCTGTTACTATCATTAAACTTCTTCCTAAGCCTTGGGAGTTTAGTTTCAGAGAGTGCCTCTCTGTTCTACTGTCATAGCTGATGCAATCCTTCAGAGGACTGTGTAGATCTGTATCATTTTTGGTAGCCTGGGTCAGGAAGAACAGACAGGAGTGGAAAATTTGTGTCTTGTAACATGCATTTGTCTTCTTTGCGATCACTGACTTGGATACTATTATGGATACTATTGGATAATAGTACGCATATTTTGTGTCTTTAAATGCTGAGATATATTTCAAGGTCAAACCTTTACTGTCTTGGGCTCCAGGAAGCTCTTTGGACATAAATGTGTGGAAGGGAGATTTTGTGGTAATCCTTAATACCATGTCTCTCCATGTTATTCCTGTGGTTTCAACCTTCTCCCCAGACAAGAAGTGTCTCATACTCTCCATAAGCTACAGAAAAAGCGCACCAGAAAGAATTTCACATTGATTTTCTTTGCTTATCAATGACGCATGTGTGGAAACTGTCATACTCTAATTAATACTTCCCGTTTTACAGTTAGGGTGGAGAGGTGGTTAAGCATATCTACTTTTCTTCCTTTCCCCACAAAATGAGTCTTCTGTATAAGTAAGTAGGAGAACAATTGCAAAGCACTACAAAGCAGGAAAACGTTCCCATGGAGAGGATTTTGTTGAATTGAAAAAAGATTTTTCTCTCTGAAAAATTCTGGATACTTTAAAATATATTATCCTCTTTTTTCTCTTTAGGAAACATCTTAACCTCTGATGATTTCATGGGTTTAAGTTCAGAACTTCAGTAAGAAACCATACCCCTTTTGGTTTACAGGGACAATGCGTGACTGTTACAAAGACATGATTCTTGGAAGCAGTCTTCAAAGATGAGGGCTATAATTTAACATATTTACAATGTCTAGTGTTCCAAAACCTTAGCTGACTTCTTTAAGAGGAAAACTACTTGAACATGTCTGTGCATTTCTTTCATCACTGCATACTTGCATGGTCCGCCTTCAGCAAGTGAATCATGGACCATGCAGTCAGGGAGAGCCATTTGTTACCGATACTTATATTTATAGACTAGGCTTATACAGTTCTGCTACTTCTTAGTATTTTTCTCCACACACCCATATAGCTTTCACAAGACTCTGCTACTTTGAACCCAATTTGGTGGAAAAGTAGAGGTTTCAAAGACTTTATGAAAATGAGGAGTCGGGTAGAGAAGGACCCAAACTCATCATGCCATGTAAGGAAAAGGCAGTTCTAATGATTAAGTTACTCATTTGGAGTCAGCAGACAGCTGAGAGTGTGTTTGTATGTATGTGTGCATGTTGGCCAGCCACTTAGCATGTGGATGGTTCAAAACCAGCCACATCTCACATCCTGTTGTTTCTGCAGCCAGAAAGGAAATATGGGGTAAAGTTAAGTATAAAGCATGAGAAGAGTAGAAAAGAATGAGAAAAGTGGCAGGGAGTGGTGTGGAGGACAGGAATTGGAGAACATAGCATTCTGCAGTTTGATGTCTTAGCTGACACTGATTTTGCTGCTCACAGACCTTATGGTTTCATAAATTGTGGCTGAAACTTCCAGTGTTTGCTGTCATATTCAGGTGTCACAGGTTAGTTGGATCTCTAACTTGAAACGTTGCCTTAGGTATGTTTTTAATGTCTCTTGCTGAAAATTCTTATGTTATCTGAGCAATAAAAAATATTTTCTTTGTAACTGAAGACGTTTGCCACCTTTTTAGTTTAGAGAAAAAAAATGTATCTCCTTGCTGCTGATAAACATCTTAATTGATAATAATTATTCTAAAGCTCCTCAGATTATGATTCTTTTCCGCTTTGTTTTTGCTCTGTAAGCCACATGGAAAGACTGCCCCTTGAGAGTAGTGTGTTTGCTGTATTCACAGAGCTTGTACCCACAGTACCAGAAAAGCCTGAGATGAATAATGTTTCCTTTGATCCGGTGAACTGAGTGCAGGGCTGGAAGCCTAGTAACAGAATCAGGGTTAGAATTGATTGCTTGTTTAGTAGATGCTGTCCTTGTGTGTTAATTTCTTCATCTAAAAAAAGACTTTCCTTGGAAGTGCTACATACGTTGCTACTGATAATTGTAGTTATTTGTGCTGCCACTATCATCTCTATCTTTTCTTTGTCAAAAGGAGTACTATCACCATGCTATAGTTTTCTTTTTACAACGTGAATTTTTAAAAAAATGAGGATTCAGTCAAGTCTTAAGCGTCTCTAGAGGCTATATATAGGCTAGGCTGATCTAACAAAGAGTAATCAGAAATTCAGTAATTACTGTGGTGGAACTGTGTATTTGTAGAATTAGATCAAAGGATACAGTTTTACCAGTATTATTTCAATATTTTTCCTCAGATTGGCCTGTTAACACGCCAGTTGTATTTTCTGTCCCTTATCCTCTTTTTGGCAAAGTAGAGCTGACCGACTCCACAAACTAATGTTTGCTTGCGGCAGTCTGGTACTAGCATGATAAATATATCACAAATACATTATTTACTTCAAAGATGGTAACAGCTATTCATCTTTAGTCTGCATTCCTACAAATAAGCTATGCTTGAATTTGGTTTTGCTTCTTCTTTTTTTAAATCTAGAATAAGAAGTCCTTTTCTGGGGAAAAATAAAATTCTCCTTATCTTTTTATAAAATCACTTCTCTTTTTTGGACAGGCAATAAAAATGAGAAGTTAGTGTTAGAAACAGTAACGTTATAAAAATATATTTTGGTTTCCTGGCTTCTAAATTTGAAAGTTTGAAATTTTTGTATAAACATGTCACAGGACCAGATGATAGCAAGAAAAAGATTGCTTATATGTTTGTGTACATACAAAATTGACCTTTGTGATGCAGCTTGACATCTAAACACTAAAAGCAGTCATTTGTTTTGACAGCAGAATTAATTGAGGCTAAAACAGTCGAAATTCCACTTGTATCAAGCTGTTCATTAGGAATTGCTGTCTGGCTTTAGTGCTGTCAGAAAAATAACCTGTTCTGCTATGATTAAATAGCAGAATGATGGTCGGTCCACTGAATTTGAGAGAGAGGTTGAATAAACTTTCTACCGCGGAAACAATTCAGAAGTGACACGCTGCAAGGGGGGTCAGAATGTGCATTGATATCCAGCTGAGCTGTCAACTGGCTCTGAGCCAGGCACGCAAAGCTTTGCCATTTGAAGCAGCATGTGAAGCATATGCAGTTTAAAAAAAATTGTCCTCCTTTCATGCATGATTTACACTCAAAGAGACAAACTTTTGTTTTTATCGAAAACAAGAATATGGTTTGTTATCGTATTTGTAACTACAAGTACAGATTTACAGAGGTTTTTTAAAAGCTTTTGCCTGAAACAGATATGTTAATGTTTATATGTGTGCATGCGTGTGTGTAAACTGATTCCTCAGGATGGGGGGAAGGGGGGGGGGTGTCTGAGTGTCTGAGTGTTTCCAGTTATTGAAAATTAAATGTAGTTAATAAAATATATGCTTGGGTGGGATAATGTTTCTTTCTGTCATGCATACCCCCGTTAAACTAGAAAGGAGACAGTTTCCAAAAGCAGATGCAAATGTAAAGCAGTTTTTAGTTGATTTGTTGACTTCTTGATTTGTTTACCTTTTTAGCTCTGCAGGATTTTCCAGTTCATTGATACACTTACTGAGGGCTCTTTTTCAGGGTATGACATAATATTACATTTTCCTTCCTAGTAATAGTAGTTGGCTTTTGTGTTTGCCTTGTTTGTTTAAGAATCCAAACAGTAAAACTATTTTTCCCCTTCTGTTGAGGAAAGTGCAAATTATTTTATTGTTTTGACCTTAGCAAAACATTCTCGCAATGTGTTCCTCACAAGGTTTTATGTAAGAGATATACAGATAGGTTAGAAAACCTATCTCTAGGGTTTTCTGGAGATAGGTTTTTTAACTATTTTCAAGGCAGTTGACAGCAAACTTGACTGTCTTCAAGGTAGTTGGTGTCATTTTGTAGATAAATTAAGTAGCAGGTGTAAGGTTGTTATTTATGAACTCTATTCTGTAGTTGCCTTGTGTACACTCTGAAAATACTATTCCCATAGACATGGGCTAAATATGTAGTAGATACTGTAATATAATTTACAGTGCAATTATGTTTTCTTCATTCATCTTTGAATAAGATCAGTATCTCCTTATTGCTAGCCATCCACTTTGCCTCTTAGTGTCATGAAACCCCACATACTCACATATTACTTGTAACAAGAAAAACAGTACATGTGTTTTCTGAACAGTCTAGGAGATGCATCCTGAGCTGTAGACTCAGCGGTGCTTAATTTATGCCAGTGTCACTTATTTTAAGTTATTACATTGATTAAAATAAAAAATTTCCACAAATTACCTTTTGCCTTTTCTGTTCTAGCAAACTAAAGCTTCCTCATTTTCAAAAGCCTAAGAACTGACCCACTCCTGATTTATTTGCTTCAGTCTCTTGTCAAATAGCAGCTGTCTGCTTCCATGTGTCTATAAAACCATCATCCATTTGCCTTTTCTTCATGTCCATATCTGTCCTGGCTGGTAGAATGCTGTGAGCTGCAGCAGCTTGCCTTGGAAAATGCTTTAGGATGATGCTTGGTGGGAATTTTTACATACAATTAGAGGAGCTTACTGATTTTTGACGCCTGCTCCCTTTGTAAAATACTAAATTCTCATTAGCATCCTGATAGCTATGTATCCTTAAGTGCCTGAAATCCCACTAAATATTAATATCTCCTTCTGTTATAAAGGCTAAACTTCATTTATGCACTGCATTATTTTTTTCTGTTCTGTGTGTGTACAGTAACAAATACTTTCAAAGTCTATGTACACGTATTTGAGATGCTTAAGCCATAGTTACTATTCTATGGATCAGTGTAACAACAGGCAGACCAGACTGTCAAAAAGTTATGTTGAACCTGAAACTATCCATGCTTAACCCAACAGAACATTAATTCAGAGACTTTTGCAAGGGTTGGACTAGAGGTCAGCTATAACTTCTTACTTACTCCGATAAGTGTCTTAAAATGTATTTTTTGTTTTTACAGTGCTGCTTTAGTTCTAGTATTTGCTTTTATTTTGTGCTCATGTGAATGCTTGAGAATAGGCTTCCTTCTCAATTCACATTGTTGTCTTGTTATGAGAAAAAGAACAAAGGAAATCTCAATGCTTTGACTGTAGTACTGCAGAATATCATTATTATCATCATTGCAGTATGGCAACATCTAGACAGTCCTTTTCGGTGCTTTGGGCTACCATGTGGCAGGGACTCTAGAGGATGCTTCAGGGAATGGCTTCAGTCCCCAACATCAGTAATACTTCTTAAATGTGAAACAACTGCTTTTCTTTCTTTGGATGTTGCAACGTTCAGTGAATCTGTGTACTTGCTTCAGAAATTTTGGCCATTATAATCTTCCAGATTTGAGCTGAAATCCTTGTTGGTGTTAAGCCTTTGTCTATACTTCAATCATTGGGGACAAGTCTGTTAAGAAAACTTTTCTGCCTCATAGAGAAGAGGTAGTGCATCCACCTTCAAATCTTCATGTAGCTTTTACAAAAATTATTGTGCTACCAGCATGTGAGTTTGCATGCTTTGACTTGCATCTATGTATTATACCTGTCTGGCAATCTCCATTAACGCTAACCCACTGGGAGTTTTTTACTATACCTTCTAATGATTAAGGAATCAGGAATCAGAAAGATAGATGTTATGATGGTTCAGAGAAGAAAGCTTTCTTAGGGTTTTTTGCAGTGATAGTACAGATGCTTTTGTTTCCATATACAAAAGTACAGTGGACAATGCAGGGGAACTTCTTAAGAAAGCATTCCAATTCCTTATTGGTGCTATGCTCCCGTAGCAATATGTGTGCCTAAGGCCTTTTCACTGGCTAGGAGACTGCAGCTGTTTCTAGCAGGAGACGATGTGGTCACAGTACACACTTCTGGCTGGGCTACAGTATTATTACCTCTTTGGGCACAAAGACATCTGCCCACAGGAGACTCCAGCTGTTATGTGGATTACCAAAAGCTCATCACAGCTATCCCATTTTCTAAATTGGTTCACCATAGAGTGCCACAGAAGATGTCTATTTATGTAATGTTATTTTGGTTTAAAAATACTACTCCCCAGGCAAAACAGGGTGCTCTTTACAGCAGGCATATAGGAAGCAGAACTGTTGGGAGATCTGAAGTTACAGAACAAAACTCTAAGAAAATTAAAAACTTCTACAAATTTCACTCTGCTGTGCTCAAAAGGGCAAAATGTATGAATCTGCATTTGCTGCAAGCAAATAATGTGACATGTTATATTGGTGTGGATTAAATACAAATTTTACAAAACCAGCAAACATCTTAGGGCATTGGAGGAAAATGCTGAACTTAATGTTCTAATGTTTGTGGATTCATTAGGGACAGCCACTGGTGTCTTGAACTTCTGAGATTCCAAAGGATGAAGGGCCCTATAGAAATCTGAGTTAAGTAGGAAAAGTAAGTTAGGATCAAAAGATGCTTTCGAATTGTAACCAATTCACACAATTTGTTGTAAGAAAATGCTGGTTTCATCATTGTTATTTATCTTTCTGCAGTAAAGCAGCTAGTAGATGCAGGGGAAGGAAAGAGCACGTGTGTGGGGAGAAGGGACTACTATGATCATTCTGCCCATTTTGGTGAAACATAAAATAAGCTAATAGACATAATTAAGAAGAAACTGTATTCAAAATTTCCAAGTTAACTTCCTAGACCTTAGTGAAAAGTGGGACCTGCTTACTGAAATCTTGTGTGCAGCTTCCATCTCATTACTATCTCAGGCAATTCTTCAGTAACTGAGATTTTTTCAGATTGCATTTTATAGTCTTCCCTATGAGAAAAGAATACATTGTTGCAAGAGTGAAGTGAATTTGGGGTGGGGGGTAAATCAGCTTTTGTTAAATCTAATTGAAAATGCTAATCTGATCTTCGTATCTGTGCGTTTCTGTACTAAGCACAAATGTTTGTCTCTTCAAAGAAAAAGTTTATCAAGCTGTAAAAAATCCCACCTTCAAAGAGAAGTGTTAGGCAAGTGTAACGGGCAAAGTACAGGAACTTGGATGTGTTGTTAAAGAAAATCTTTGCTTTCTGCTTATGTTAAAAGTGAAAGTTAAAGATACTGATCTGAAATAAGGATGAGTTTTACTTCAGCCCTGAATATTTATTTTAATCATTAGTGTAAAAGTCTGGGTCTGGGGATCAGTCCTAGTAGCTGGAAAGGGTAAAGAAAAAGATGGTATTCTGAAAAAGCTTGAGTATTGTTTTTCTCTAAAAATATGTTTAAGTCTCTGTTGTTTACAGTTTTTTCCATCTGTTTTTGTTTTGGGGATGAGTGTTTGTGGTTGGTTTGGGTTCTGGGGTTTTTTTTCCTGGCCAAATGGGAATATGTATAGAAGAAAGAAACAGAAGTAGTTGAATGCTTAGTAAAGTGATGAAAAATGTGTTGTCTGAAGTGTAGTGCTGAAGAAGTAATGGATTTGTTCTTCAGCTTCTATGTTTTATGGTATTTTTCTGAATTTCTTGCTCAATATATTTTGAACAATAGAGTTTAAATTCCTAAAATAAAATGTTGATGAAATCAGTGTGGGGATGTAGACATCTACAGTTCTCTAAATCTGTTTTTCTGGATATTTTTTTTTGCTGGTTTTTGTTTGTGAGACACCCGGATTTGCTGATTTGTGGAGCATGCTGACTTTGGTTTACTGTGAATTTAGTGGAGAGCAAAGGAGAAGGGATTGGAAGACCAGCTTAAAATGCCCGTGTATTTACAATATTTAGTAGAATGAGAGAGCTGTTAGGAATTTGTATTTCATCTTGTTATATTGAAAGTTAGATTTGTGTTTGAAATTATCTAATAATTGAAGTTTAAAGGGCAGTAAAGCCTGCCATTTGAGATTTGGTCTTTTGATACTCTGCTCTCAAGAGAATGATTTGGAGGCCAATTACATTATGATAAAGGAGATATTGATGGATGCTAGTCTCAGATTCTCATCCTGCAGATAGTTTTACAAGCAATCAGATCTTTTTTTACTGGCAGGGAAAATTTTGCAGACTCAGTCTTAATTACAGTAAATACAAGTCATTACTTTGAGCACACCTTTTTAAAAAAAAAAAAAAATCATTAGAAGTCTGCAAAATTTCAAAGAAAATATCTGGTAGATTTTATCTAATATGTCTAAAATAATTCAATTTGCATAACATTGGTGAGTATTGAGTTACATTGTCAGCTTCTCAATTGTCTTTCTATTTGTTTGACATAAGCATAAATTTTTTCATTTGCCGTTTTGAGAAATACTATCAAAATGTAGCATTTATAGTGAGTTGAACACAATTTTGCACTGCAAGAGTTAAATATACATACTGGGGGTTACATTACAAATAGAACCATTTGAGGTACTTAACTGCATGAATCAAATACAAATTAATCCCAGTTGCATGATTTACAATGCTAATTCATAGCTAAATTATTTTTTAGTTTCATTGTGGCATCTCTAATTGCAGCACAATGATTTTCTATGGTGTAGTATTCAAAACCAAGCTGAGGCTTGTAGTATCCATGTTTCTTGTATCTGAGTTCTGTTTATATCAGCCATTTTTTTTAAGACTAAGAGTATGACATATTTATTTTGAAAAGAGTACATGTGAAAATCCTGGAAAATGCTTTCAAGTACACCTTTTATTTTATGTGAAAACACCCTAAAAATTGCACAGCTCTTGGTTTTATGGTGGATGCTCGTGAATAATCATAACTTCATCATAAAGATAAATAAATCAGAGCACTTGGGGCAGGAGTGGAAGTAGTTTCTGTATTTGAGGTTTCCACAATTGCTTTACTTCCAGTTGGTTTTAATTGAAATTTTTGAGATGTTAAACTCTCACTTGAAGTAGTTGCACGAGTGTGACGGGCGTGGGGGGGCATGGGGGCACAGGGTGTGATTTTGGCTGCCTTCAAGTATAGAATTGGGAATGGTCCCCGTCCCCCCCATCTTATCTGTAATGCATCTGTGTATAAACTGGTGTGCTCTCCCACAAAATGATTACAGAAAGGTGAGTAGTAATCCCTGTGCTACAGTGCTAGCATGCTAAACTTTGTTTTGTCTTCTGTGGATACAGTTGCAAGCTACCATTTTTCAAACCAGCGAAAGTTATGGTGCCTCCCTGCACGTGCTGTTTTCTTTGCACTTGCACAAGTGCTGGTGTGATTCTGCCATTCCCTGAAAAAGGTCCTACGTATATTCAGTGGGTTTTTGCATGTTTGCTCCCTAAAATGGCTCATAGTGGGGTTAAATAAATTCTAGACCTGGCCAGATTGAAGGAATGAGGGTTAGGGACAATTGACTGTTACCTTGTGTCAACTGTAATGAAAAGCCATTATAATGAATTTATTTAGATGCAGCACATAACTAGTGTTCTCTGCTTTTTTTGTCCTGTTTAGTCTTAATGATTTTTTTAAAGTTTTTTATCTTCTTTATTGCTATGTTTAAGATTCTGCATGCCACTTTTAACTGTCTAGGTAATTGGCTATGAAGAGGAAACAGAAGAACTAACAATACAGAGTTAGCAAAAGTGTGAATCTCAAAATTAGGGCTATAGCTGTGCTTTCTTCCCTTTTGATTTTTCTTTATGTAGCTCTTGTTCATTAAAAGAAGATAAGTTGAAAAGCTTACACTGATACTATATTAAAGATGCAATTTTGAATGAGAAGAGGACACCAGTTAGAGATGTTTCATGTGGTTGTAATAACATAGGCAATTGAATTGTATTTAGACAGTGTGCACCAGTATTTTAATTTTTCAGTATGAAAGAGTGAAAATACTTAATGATTTGCTGTATGATTTTGCAATCTGACCATTGGCAGGGTAATTGTGCTTTTCCATTACCACCTAAATTTGTAATTAGATTATCTAGTATTTTCAGGAAATATTAATAGTTGTTAAAATATCTTAGATTAAATTTGACCTAATGTTTATCATCATTGTCTTTTCTTTAAGGCCCTATTGAATTTGAAGAATGTAACACATCCACTGCAGTTGAAGGTGAGTTGTTGTAGCATAGTTATTTATGTTAAGAATGCTGTAGATAAGGACCTGAAACTGTGGAGTGAAGGGTATTCAGTGTGTGAATCTGTATAACTTTAAAGTACTCCAGTAGACTAAAAAGCAGTTTTCCTTTTGGGAAATGAATTTCAATAATAAGACCTATGATACTTTATAAGCCTAATGCACAAAGGTCAGAGAATTTTAATATTTTTTATAGTTACACTTTGGCTAAGACCCTGTCTTTGCAGAGCTTTGGATTTGGTTCACTTATGGCTGTGTTGTAACTTAATTTACAGGGTCTTTCCATTGTTACCATGTTAGTTACACCAAGTCTAACGCAGTGTTATGGTCGCAAAGCCTTTCTTTGTTGGCATAGCTTATTTTGCTTAGGGGATTTTTTTTTAAGTGGTTAAGAGCTTCTTTATGTGCATAAGCTATGTATTTACTTTTGGGACAGAGGAGTTGACAGTATAGCTATACCAGCCGACAACTTATAAGTTGCCAAGATTGCAGCTGAGATTTAAAATCTTTTTGACTGAAGCAGAGAGGATCCATGTTCAGAAACTACTCTCATACTCCATTTGTCCACATAAGGCACAGAAAGAAAATAAAGTCCAGACTAGCATTTAAAAATAATTTTGGAGCAAACTCTGTCTCTGTTAAAATATAAGATATGGCTGAGTTTACAGCTACTTAGTTTGAGAAGTTTTGAGTTATTTAACCCTGAAAATTTCTAAGAGTGGAGGGATTCCTTATGTGCTGTATAATGTATTTCTGTGAAGTGGAATATAATGACTTTTTAAATTATGTGCTTGAAGTGTCAGTTGTTAAATTTTGGAAACCAAATTATTTCCACTGTTTTGGTCAAAAGCATGCTGTCAGTAGTATACATCAAAACAAATTTGTAGGGTAGTTGGATCAGATGCTTGCACTCAGTCATTTTGTTTGGCAGTCTGCTTCAGCAAAAATTGGGGAGAGAGGCAGACGTGACAGCAGGTCTGATGGAATATTTAAATGTATTTTAATTTTAGTACATTAAACGGGTACGAAAGCAAGCTTTTTTTCCTGTACTATAGCTACATGTATCCAAGTGCTAAAAACGGGGAAGAAACGACACAGGGGAGGCATGGTTCCAGACTCGGTGAGAGCCAGCCTTCGAGCTGGCTACAGCACTGGAAAATCATGAACTCAGCATCAGCTGGAAAGCCAAGAGATGTTCTCTTTTTTTACAGGACCAAGATCCTACTACTTAGGAGAGACAGGGGCTTGCAGCTAATGGGAACATGCAGGAAAATAACAGGGTGTTGAACTGCAGTAGCTGGGAGAGGCAGGGTTCAGTTTCTGATCCAAGTGTATTGGCTATTCAGGATCAGCAGGAACAATAGCACCTGTTGAGTTTGTGAGCAGAGTCCCTTTCCTCAAAACTGGCAGTACACCCATTTTCTATTAAAAAAAGTGACAGTCTGCATACCCAACTTGGAGAGTTGGATGTACACTGCAAATCAGTTTTATAAGGACTTATGTTATTAATGTTTTCAACCATATTTTGATTTCATTTTTTGATTGGTATGTGTCCTGGATGGTATCTTACTTAACAAATTGGAATAATGTTCCCTTAGTTTGGGTCCATACCTATCTCATCTGTTAGATTTTTGTATCACCTGTGGCAGTATTAAAAATGTATTGGTATTGGTATGCACACGCGTTTGACATGGCTAAATATGTACTTATCTCTTTGATCTTTAAATGAAAAGTGTTTGTTCCGTAGGGATAAAACCACGGAAGAGGAAGCCTTTTGGTTTATCAGGAATAATGAAAAAAGAAAAAGATACTGAATCTGTGTAAGTATATTTCCATCTTGAAGCCTTGTCTTGTATGAGAACTAGTAAAAGTATGGGGATAAATGTTAGCTAATGTTTAACAAAAAAATGGGTTTATAACAGAAGTGTAGAGAAATGCTATGAATATGACAACATAACAGCTATTTAAGATTTTTAGAAGTAAGGGTTTTAAGGAAATAATGTAAATGTATTCATAGTAGTCTACTCATGTTTCATTCTTTCCTGTGCATAGGTAAGTAGTTCTCCCTTGTACTGCATTTGAACATTGTAGATAATGCGATTCTCATGTGTACTCCTAATGAAATAATAGCTCTGTACATGGAAAAATTACTGGACGCCTGTGTTTGCAGAATTGAAGCTTCAGTTATTCTTTTACTAGAAAAACATTTGTATCCAGTATCGAAGGACAGAAAAATTTGAGTGTTTTTTCAGTACATCATGTGCACACTCATTTCTGAAAGACCATCATTCTAACTCATGACTGATGTCCCAGCTATACCGTTTGCCATATTCATTGCACGTGCTCTGTCTCCCAGGAGTTAAAACTCTCCAGAAAGTGAGTTTGAATAAAAGTTCTTTAGATGTATTGGTCACAGCCTATGTATTAGTAGTTATGGTCACTATATTCCAAAGTATTTTTTTCATAATTTCTGTATGTGTTTTCTCAATAGATATATTCAGTTCAACAGAAAATATCTTACAATTTGGCAAACAATGTAGAAGTATTCTCAGAGGCAACATGTGCATACATACTTTTTAAAATTACTTTTAAAAATTTTTATCGGCCTTAGTTTTTAATATAACACTGAAAAATTAATGACCTAAGAACTGCAGGTGCTAATTATTTGCGTATACAGCATACCTCATAGCTATTTTTCTTTCGGTGTTTAATTTTAACAATGATACACTTCTAAACCATGCTTTTTCTTCTCTCTATCATGATGCCTTTAGGGCTCCAAGGTGTTGGTTTTTTAAGTCTTTCCTCTGTATTTCTGTTCTTTCTGTGATTTAGTCTTTCCTCCACCCTCTCTTCTGTACTTTATCAAGCTGGAGTAAATGGTGACAGAAGTGTGATTTTGGTCAGCAGTAATCTGAGAATACTATTTTGTTACAAAGAAATATTTTTAGTTTAAAATAACTAAATTAAAATTTTATAATTACTTCATGATATTTGTGGATGCAAAACAGTTGCAGTATCAAATAGCAGCAAAAAAACTATGTTCAATCATTTGCCGTGTCTTTCATTTACATAATTGCAAAGAAGAGATTTCGATAATATTTAGTAGTGTCAGCTTTTCTTGTCCAACAAAATAATTATTTAGCCACCATGTGGGTTATTACTCAAGTGAATCTCATGTCATGTATGTTATAAGCCTCCTTGCAAACCAGCATCTCCTTCCATCCATTTTTTGGCAGAATGTAATCTGGCCCCAGCAAAGATTTAGGACTTTTAACAGTAGTTTTCTGAAGCCAGTAAAGACCTGGAAACTCCAAATTAACTCAGGTGTATGACTCAATGTATCCTTACTCAGAGATCATGTTTTTCTTTGACCTGTGACAGAAAGAAAGTTTTCTTAGGCACTGAGGGCTGAAAACTGGCTTCTGCCCTATTTGAAACACTTTCTACCTTTGTATGCTTATCCATTGTAGTATCTGAATACTTTTCTAAAAGCTGCTTTTTCCCAAAGACATTTTATTTAATGTTGAAAGATAATATCAGTGTCTCTTTCTAGAAAAAATTTTGTTTTTCATGGCACAATGATGTCATCAGAAAATATAAATCAGCTCAGCTACTCTGAAATGGGAAGAGAATTTGCCTTGCTTTCAGCAAGTTGGACTGAAATTTGATTTGTATTATTTTATTTTTTTTCTATATTTACACACAATACAAAAATGAATAGATTCTGAGGTCAGAAAGAAAGTATGACAGTATGATATTGACCTCCTATGTAACACATATGATAGGCTTTTACAGAGATTCTTGCATTAATCCATAACTTCTAAATGAACTAGAATATCTCAAGTAACAGAGGGTTCGTTATGTGCTTAAGTAAAATACTCTAATAGTTATTTATGATCTCTTTAAAAAATTTTGTTGCTAGTCTAAATTTTGTCTTTCATCTTCAGCTGATGATCCTGTTATAGATGGTAAAACTCTGTATCATCAGAAACTTCTCTGCACATAGAGGTCAAGTCCTTTCTTAATCTCTTGTTAAATTAGGCTGTAAGCTTGTTTAATTTGTGTAGGGCGGGCTTTCCACATCCTGAAAAACTCTCATGGTTTGTAGGCTTTTCAGTTTATCATGTTGACACCTAAACTGGATGTAGTGTCTAGTAATGGTTTTACACAGGGAAATACCATACACAATATATTCTATTACATGTTGCTATACAGGTTAGTCAAGCATTTCACTTCTTTTCCTAACCACTGCTTTGCATGATTTGGTTGTTTTAGTTTTTATCTACAATCCTTAAATCCTAAATTCTCTTACAGAATCCCCATTTCCTGAAATGTTACCTTATACTAGAAGCATGACCTAGTTCTTTAATCTTAAAAGAAAGATCATGCATCTAGTGATGTAAAAGCACATCTGTCTAAAACCTGATGTCCTCATATTCCACTTCACCAGCATTTGGAAACTATTGAGTTTTCCTTTTTGTCTTGTGAATGGATCCTGGGAGGTGCTGTTGGTGCTCCTCGGAATGATACTAGATCTGCTGTTAGTTTTTGAGATCTATTAGCTCACTAATTTTTAAAATCTTCGTTATGGGCTAAATTACTTTCATTGTCCTTTGCCTCACATCTTTCACATTTCTTAACTTCTTAAATTCAGGTTGTCTTGTTTGAGTATAGACACTTTTTAAAACCACATGTCAGAAAATCTGTTACATCTTTTGAGAGAAGTCTAATACTTTGTCTCTTCGAGCCGTAAAACAGCTTTTAAAATAGCTCTTTCTATTGTTATGAATTCAGTTTAGCCAGCAGAGGGAGATAAGACGTAAGTCAATTAGAAACTTGGTCACATGTTTTCTTTTGTGTGAGGCCTTTCAGAGGAGACAGGATCCTTCATCTCACTGTCAATTCCTTAACAGGCTGTACTGAATTTCATATTAATGCTTCCATGTTAGCAAGTTTTCATACCTGTTTTTAAAGACGCTGTAATTTTTACATTTGACCCATTTAGCTTTTCAGAGAAAATGATTTAGATTGCAATAATTTGATGGGTTTTTTCCTCTTTTTTCTGTAAGTACATGTTTAGGATGTTCAGTTTGATTATATAAAACCACTCTTGTTCAGTTACACTGGCACTTAGAGCTTTATTTGTCAGAATGCAAATTAGAGAGGACTTGTATGCTACTCAAGTATTCCCATGTTCTGTAAATGTAATTGCTTCTGCTTTTTGCAGACATCAGAGAGAATCAGTGTCAGGTTTTTTTTTTAAATACTACTGCTTAAATCCAAGTTACAGTGGAAAAATATAAAATTTGTGAATAATGTACTTGAAATCACTGCCTGTCTGCTGATGACTTTTTTTTTTTTTTTAAAGTGCTTATTTTTTCCGGCATATTCTAGTGCTTGACTGCAACTGTGCTTGACAAACGTGAACTAAGAATGAAATTCCAAAAGAGGGAAGCTCTGAATTCCTCTAAGAATAGTCTTAATTTCTTTGCTAACTGGTTATTGTCCAAAATGTTTTGCAACTGCATGTGGGCTATTTCATTAGGATTGGTGACTTCTACTTATTGTGCACATCAAACACAGAGAGCCGGCTTTTAAAGTATGTTACACACACACACTTTGATATCTTTGATATGAGTTTGCTTCTTCAGCATTTCTTTTGAGTTTTTCCTTCTGCGGTGTTTTGAGCATAAAATTCCAGCTTTTATTTAAATCTGATTCAGTTGAATGTGGATTATTTATAATGAAAATTTTAGCAGTCTGAGAGGCAAAAGGGTCAAATGCAATGTTTCAAAATAATTGAAAATACTAAAGGAAGTTCCAGAACTGTATGAATAAAATAAATTGTGCATTTTATAATTGTATATTTTCTTTTTTTTTAATAGGGAGTGTCCAGACGCAGACTCAGTTGTAAGTAGACTGATTTCCAAAACAAATGCATATGCTAATATTGTCAAGCACTACAGTTTGATGAAACTTAACTTATATCAAGTCCCTGCAATGCATTATTTATCTGAAGAGGATTTAGTATTTTGTTAACATAGTTGAAGTGTTAATTTTGCTCAGTACATAATCTTCAGAAATATATAAAATATGTGTCAGGAATACGTTTATATTTCCTAACAACTGTAAGTTTTAAACAAGGTGTTTTTACTGCAAGTATTTGCTACTTTATTTTTCAAGTTAATAGTTTAAATTGCTTGGCTAATAGATACTAATTAAGAAAAAAGTTCAGTTTATTGTGGACCCAACTTTGCATCATCATATTCCTCTGCTTACTACTGTTTCCTTTGAGAAATCCATCTAATATCAATGGGGTTCTGCTTTATCACTGTCAATAGAGTGTAGGAATATACTTTTTAAAATATGGCTTTAAATGCAGTATCTCTAGCTTAACTTTATTAATGGCCTGTTTTTCATTGCTGTCAGTTTGATCCGTGATATGTCTTACAATTTTATTAAATTCAAATAAGTGACAGTTGCAAATTAAATTGGTATGTTAATGCTTTTTTATTTCCTTAATTGAGCCTTTTCTTTTTATTTAAACATGTATGCTATCTTGAATTGTATGTAACAGAGATTGCAGCTCCCTATGACTATAGCAGGGAGTAATATACAGAATAATTTAAGTGGTTTTCTGTAGGGTGATTTGTATTTCAGTTCATTTCTTTAGGTGCCAATTATATTAAACAATTTAAGTTTCCAAGTTCACCTCTTTTGTGGATTTTCTTCTTTGTGTTTAATATCTGGGAGTTCTAGCACCTAATATTAAAATTTCTTTTGAGAAACTTGGTTTAAAAAAGCTAGTAGAACCATTCTTCTAAACAAGGAAAAGTAAGTTTTGCCACATAATAGAAGTATATGTGTAAGAATAGCCTCATAAGCATCATTGAGACAGTGATGTTATCCTGTGCAAAGTCATCTTGATTTAGAGAAAATTTCTTTTCTTGGATACATTTAAAGTAAAGTAACTTTAGAATTATCCCTATAATTATCAGGCTTTTCATGGAAATAATATCTTTTGACAGTTCAGGTTGAGTCACTGGCGTGAACCTCAACTGAGTTTGACTTGCAATGTTTATTTTCTTCATTGCTTATTTTGGTCTTTACTTTTTTAAAAAATAATTAGTTAAAAAAATTCAACTGTAAATGTGTCTGACATTCTTTCTGGTTGCATGAGGCACACCATATGATCATCTAAGTTAATTGTTCTGTTTAGATCTAATTTCTGTTTGGTTAAAAAAAAGGCCTAACTTTCATAGTGTCTAACAACAAAACTGATATTTTCATTGCATTCTCTTTTTTTTTTTTTTTTTTTTTTTTTTAAATGCTCAGTATTTTATGACTGCATTTGGAATTTAAAATTTGATCTATCATTTTTTCTTGCTTTTTACAAGAAACAGTACTATTCTGAATGGTAGAATGCTTTAATAGCAGAAGCCATTACTGTCATTGTTGTGAAAAATGATGCAGCATATCATAGGTGAAATTCATTTCACCCCTTACAAACAAGCACCCCAGAGTGCTTTTACATTTTAAGGTTGGTGTCCTCTTCTGGAAGGTCCCATTTCAAATGTGTTTCATTTTTCTTGTCTTTTACTCTAAGATTTCCTTTCTGTTTAATTTTTCAAACTTGATCTAAATAGTTATAACCATCTATATTGTTATCTCTATGAGGATTTGTTTTTTATGGATCTTTGCAATAAATTACACATTTCAAACAATTGAACTTGGAAAAGTATTATTGCAAAAGTAAAAAAAATTGAAAGCAATTATCATTTGTGTTTAATTGCTAGAAAATATTGAGGACCAGCCGTCAGAAAATTCAACTTACATAAGGTGTCCCAGTTATGATTTTGGTCACTCACAGAAAGTCTCTGTCTGGCTTTTGTATTATTAACATGATCTTTTTTTAAAAGGTAGCTTTTGTTTATTTGTCAAGAATTCTAATTGTGTGAAAGGAACGTAAGAAGTAACGACTCTACAATTATTTGTAACTATAAGCACTGAAGTAATTGCACTGAAATTTTAGAAGTTATGGATCCAGTAAGAACTGACTTCAATACTTTAGCTGCCAGTTCTATGTGATATTGTGGATCTTTGAACATGCAGTGTGTAGTCAATACCATTAGGGCCTTCTCACTAGTCCAAAATGTATAATGCAGTGTGTTTGAACTTGTATTCTCTGTTTCCAGAAAGCAAAACAGTGGCATGGTCCTAAAAAATGTCTTTTGTACTAACATGGAAGTTCTCAAGTTTATCTGTGGCAAGCCATCTGCTTATGCTCGTACTTTTTGTAGCTGCCAGATTTTTTTTTGCCAGATTATATATATCGGAAAATGTGATGCATTTGAATAAATTGTTAATTCCTATCAATAATGTTTTGTAACTGCTGCAAGAGGTTTTTATATGCTCATGAGCAGGAAGGCAGCTGTGAACTGAGGACTGGTATTTGTTAAAAAGGTTGACCACTTCAATAAGCAGACTCTGTTTAAATATAGGTGACAGTATGTTGTGAGATTTAAAATTCCTGTGTTATATGTCAATCTACACATGTAACTTCCATTAAGCTAAGCCTCGACAATTAGGAAAGTAGAAAGTTAACTGTGTGTACAGTAGAAAGAGATAACAACTGAAGTCTGGCTCTATGTGTGTGTTTCTTACCTAGAAAGTTTTTCTAAAGGCAGAACTAATTAATTGTCTTGTTTCCCATGGGTTTGCCATGTCTCTAGGGATAGTCTATAGGAAGATATGAGGTCTAGTAGAAGCTTTTTTTTTTTTGAGGAAGCATTTACAAGGTTCCACTTGTGTCTAGTAAGATCTAAATTTGGATTGCAACCCTTCCCTTGGTTGGGATACTTGCAGATCTCCTTCTTCTACTTGACTGCCTATTTTCATGAAGACTGTAGTAATGTAATTATCTTTGAGTCCTCTGTTCTGTCTGTCAAATCCATTTGAAATTGTCCAGTAAGTTCAAAAGTAATTAAGAAGGGAGCCACAGATGCACAGAACATAATGCTGAAACTTTTTTTCATAGGAAACTGGAATGCGAACAAATATATTGAGGCATCCAAAACTTTTCATTAACCTCTTTACATATGAGTGTAGCGTAATTACGGTTCTATAGAGTTATACACCATTTTTATTGCTGGGGACTGATTGAATTTGGAACCATCAAACTCTTAATTAGTGGAACACAAGTGTAACATTATATTTAGTGAAAATCAAATGTTTTTCTTTATTTGCATTTTGTAGTGTTTAGTTCTGGCATGTTTTGAATAGCTGCCATTGATACAGGGTATGAGGCTTTGTAGTCACAGCACAAGACAGGAGCACTTTGAATATTTGTTTTTCTTTCTGCATCTCTGGCAATGGAAGAAATGGGCTGGCTATTCTCTTCTTCCATGTCTTTTGAGTTAATAGGCACCCTAAGGAGAGGAGGCTGATAATATGTAATACCTCTGTCTTCACCTAAGGATATATCTGAGTCAAATTTACGACTCGAATATATCAAAAGTGGAGAGGCTCTTTTTTCTCTTGTTCCAGGCTATGAGCTTCCACTGCTTACTTTGAGTTCACGTCGGTCCTCATCTGGATTACAGGAAGTGAGTCAGTCCAGTTCAGTAAAATGGTAGAAAGTTCATCCAGCAGAAAAAGAAACAGTGAGCTGTTCAGCTGCGCTGTATCCTGAAGCATACCCTGTGGAAAACTTGATAAGGAGCTCTCATAACCACTGTAGATATATAACAGGAGAAAATAGACAGAAATCAAGCTGAAGTGTAGTGAAGATTCTTTGCTTCTTGACTGATGACTAACCTGTAAGCAGTGCAAATGTTGCTGAGGAAGGGCCAAATGAAGTAGCTAGACTGCAATATGCTCCAAATATTCCTCTCTTGTCCTTCATATGTAGCCCAGAGGAACTGATGACATTGTAATGGTGTGGCTTCTTCCATTGCTTTTGGACGACAGATGGGACAGAGCAAGGAAACTGAGACAAAGTATTCGCCAAAACTCAAAAAATAAGTTTTGGCAATAGAATGCTTAGTCCTCATGCTTTTTGTATAGGCAGTGTCACTTTGTTATTCATTATGTCCTTATGTTCTGTTTCTTTAAAAAATTATTCACCTTAGAAAGTTTGCAGAAGATACTAACACAAAGACAGCTATAAGTCCTAAATTTTTAATGTATATTTAAAACTGTATAATAGCTTAATTAGTAATGTTTTGTATATCTGCAAACACAGGGAAAACACAGTGGTTTTCATAGCTGTATGCTTAACAGAACCTCTGAGAATGTGAAACCTTCTTCCAAGGAAGTCTGGCTTTCCAGTTACTTCCACAGAGTTCAATTCACATCCATATTAAGCTGCTTTTTTACTGAAAAGACTACAAATAACATGTTTAGGTAGGGGGCTAGACCAGACCTTCATCCCCATCATATTAATAACTACTTCTTAAACCAACAGATGTATACATGAAGGTTTTGGTTTTTTCCTCTGATCAGCATGGTAGGCAAATCAGGTCTTGTCTGTACTGTATGCCTGATATTAGAAGACGCACTGTTATCCATGACATAACATATAGTTCTGTAACTGTAGGAGTGTGGAGAAGGGAGTAAGAATTAGTCAAGTAAATGTAAATTACTTCATTAACATCAGATTTGTGAATATGTATCTCTCAAAATGCTGTGTCCTCTACCACTGTTACAAAATGTAAATTAGTAAATAAAATTCTGATGTTTCAGAAAGCAGAACTGTTCACCTGTTCAAAATATTGAGAACAATATTTTGAAATTACTACTTAACTTGTAAGATTTTGAGGTACTCTTTTGATTGTATGTGACACTATTTGTCTTTGTCAATACAAAGGTACACTAAGTATCTCTTCCACCCTTTCGTTCTATTGGTTTACACAAAAATATGAATTCGGTATCTCATTAATGAAAGCAGAAGGTGTTTTAAGAATGATCATAAATTGGTACAAGATCATTGTAAATCAATGACAAAGCTGGAAATACAAAGCAGATTATTTCTGACTCTGTATATACTGTGTAATGTCAGATGTTTGAAATTGCATATATTTAAATTTTAGAAATAGAAAAAAAAAGAAATACAATTTAAGTTTTCTGCACAGTGTTAGAAAAAAGTGGTAAGGTAGGCCTGCTGAAAAAGAAGCAAGGAATTTTTCAGTTCCTGTGTTCAGAACTTAAGCTGTAAAGCATCCATCTCTGTTATGAATGTATTAACTTTGACATTTTGTCTGAAGTTATGAATACAGGCTACATGGTAAAGTGCCATTGCTGAGGAATAGATGGTTCAGATATCTTTGCAAGATCAGAAATAATTAACATGAAAATAGAAAGAAATTTAATACTTTAAGAACTTGGAGATTTTAGTGCTTTCTAAGGATTTACTTTATCCTAGAGATTATTCAGTAAATTAAAAACAGTGCAATGAAAATAACTTCTGCAAACTAAGTATTCTTTCACAATTTTATATCAAAATAGTACGATTTGCCAGGTATGTTGTGCATGCTGTGTGTGCCCAGTAATAATATACTTTACATATATGGCCCAGCTGGAAGAAAAACTAAATGTTGTATATTTAAAGATTTTTGTTGGTTTTCAATTCATCTTAACCATGAATGATCCTGATCTATTGAAAATTGCCTAGTATGACAACTAAAATAATTTCAGAATTCAGAAGTTGTAGTATTGTAGGAAAATGTACCTACCCTCTAGCTATATGTTTTTGTTCTGTTTACTTTGATGTCAAGTTTCATTAGTGGTTTTTGGTATATAAACAAGGTCGGCCTGAGGTCAAGCGTAGCTAAGAACCCTGATTTGAGCAAGTAGAGCTAAGGTACTGGACCGTGTGATCCTACTCTTATTACTTTTTTTTGTTCAGGTTTTTTTGTTTGTTTGGTTGGTTGGTTGGGTTTTTTTTAATCAAATACCAGTGAAGTCTGGATCTTAGAAGTATTTCAAGAAATTGCATCTATATGTTCCATTTTTTGAGGTTTGAGCTTAATAATTGAAATAATTAAGATTATTTTTTGGCCTTAGTTTGATGTGCTATTTAATTGGGTACAGTATTACATCTCCTATACAAGATTGTATTTCTTACTCTTTTTAGCAGAAAGTTTGATCTATGTTTAAATTCCTTCCATTTAATTCAGAAGTGCTAGATTTAGAGAGCTGTACAGAGGAGAATGTTTCTTAGTAAAATATCGGACATCCCATTTGTGGTATCTGTAAAAGGAATAGAGGGACAACTACATTTTAATGTTTATCTTGCTCTGTAATTCAAAAGCTATTCAAAGTGAGTATCTCAAGTGGTTCCTTGCTAGTCCACTTAAGTCTCCAGTGTAAGGCATTTTGTTACATCTCATGACTTATAACAGCAAGGTATATTTTAGCCATACTGTGTAAATCTCTATTAGTCAAACTGCTCCAGTGCCGTCAGAGCCTCCAGTGACTTAGCTGAGAGAATTAGAAGTAGAAATTGGGAAAATATTTGAGGCCAAGAGAATTGTAGCTTATTTAACACTCAATGGTAAAGCCTGTTGGTTTCTGACCCTTTTGATAGAGTACCAGTAAAAGCAGATGCATTCAAACTTGCCAGTTTTCATAGGAAATTTGGAGGTTGTTTTGTTGTATTCTGTTCCTAAGGTATCTTGTCATGCTACTTCTGAACTACAGATCATAACTTGAGATAACTGTAATAATTAACGGTGAATAACAATGACTTGTGTGAGCTGTTGCAATCAAATTTTAATTTGTCAGTGATATAAAATTCAGTCAGATGCAAGAACATGGGGTTTTAGTTATTTGTCAATATCATAATTTTTGTTGTTGTTTTTAGAACTTTCCTGATGTAGATGATGAAGGATACAGCATTAAACCAGAAGCAATACAGGATATCCTTTTCACTATTACTGTGCCAAGTTATTTGATGTTACTACAATTCTTTGGAGAGAGGAAGTACTGATTTGAGTGTTAAGTAAAGGAAGATGAATGACATTCATGTTTGTGTTGCAACCTTGTATTCTTATGTTCATAGCTTCTGCAAAATGTACAGAACTTTGTCTATCTTAGATTTTGTGGGTGTGCAAATGTTAAAGATTAGATCAAATGTCTTGGGAACTTTAAGAGGATGTGTTTTGTCTGAAAGTGAAAAAAAACAAAATAAAACAAAAAAAAAGCCTGAATAAAAGCTTTAAGGTGACCATGCAGATTTTTTTCCTTGAAAAGCTCTCAGAGAGTTTGTGAAGTTTGTAAATCTTTCTTAAGCATATGGAGTGGTTATCTGTTCTATACCTGCACCCTCCCACATTTTTATAACACCATTAAAAAGACTGGGAGCCAGAGCAGTCTAGAAATAGGATTTTTGTTACCAATGTCCACATCCTGTTTCTAATTGGTGCTTCTAGCTTTTATTGTCTTTTTAATAATAGCGTTGATATGCAGAATAGATTTTCGTTATGAGTCATTTTTTGTGGAGGCTCATGATTTTTCTCTGGTCTTCCTTTGAAGGAAAAAATTCTTGTCCTCTTTTTTCTTCCCATCAGAAACAGAGGGAAGCTCTATTTAAGAGCTGGGAATAATTGCTGTAGATCTAAGCAAGCCTAATATGTAAGCAAGATAGCTCATTTTTGGAAATGTTTTCACTGAATTCTCTGGCTACTGCAGATAAATGGTAAACTTACACTTTGCAGTTACCTTACATTGTGAAAACTTTTGAGCAGTTAGCAGCACATTGAAGTGGGCCAGTCCGTCATCATAGCTTCTCTGTTTTCATCAACTTTGCAGAACATGCCTCTATTGCCACCAGTGAAGATTCCTATACTGATAAAAGCAGTTCGTGTTATCTCCTATTTACAAAACTGATAGAAAAGTGAAAGACTTTTATCCAGTTCTGAGAGGGTCATTATTTCATGCTTTGCATGAATTTATGGCAGGGAGAGAGGACTGAACAACATTCATGCTTTGTAAATGATTCATCTGGGCATCCTTTTCTACATCATCCTTTTTGTTGTGAAACAATAGAAAAGGCCATACATTCAGTGAAAAAGCTCAATGATTTGCAGTCCCTATCAGCTAGGTAGTACTTCAGCTTGTGAAGATTTTTATCAGATCCAGGAATTCATCAGCTCCCTTCCTCTTTTCCTTCCTTAGCCTCCAAGAGTAGATATTTATTCTGTTGGTGGGAACTCTTGAGATGATTTGTTAGAGGACATTATTTTACCATAATGGCAGTCAGTCTTAAGTCCACTCTTAAGTGTTTAAAAAGCACTTTACAAGAGCTGCCTGATTCGTGGGAAGTGAATTGTGAAACTTGGTGATAACTTTCAAGACAAGAGATCTTTTGATGAAATGAAAAATGACTTGTCTTTGAAGCTTTCTTTTCTAGATATGATCCATTTGGGGGGACAGATGGGCTGTAAGATGAAGACATTTGACTTTTTCCTCACCATGACTCAGGGATTCTTTCAGTTGAAATGGATTTGGAATGTCTTTAGGGTTCAGCTTCTAATCTTTATCAAGGAATAGTTTGCAGAGATTTAATTCAAATGGCTAGCATATTTCCAAGTGAAAATAACAAGCAAGGTATAGAATATGGATGCTCCCCCTAGGTGGTATGGAACTTTTATGTTTAAATAGAGAAAAAAATTCAAATTTTTTCTTGTCAAAACCAATGCATCTTTTAAGACTTAGCATAGGCCTTTTAGAGCTTTTGTTCAGTGCAGCTCCTGTGCATATAAAGAACCAAGGCTAAATTCATCTGTGTATTTTGCTTATTTTGAGGACTGAGTTGTTGTTGTGATTCCTTTTTTGCCAAGGATGACAGTGCTTTAAGCAGCTGACATTGATCAGTTTACTGTGCAATCTTCTGTGTAACTGGCATTCTTTCTTGCAAAATTTTCAGTGCCACTCTGCAAAAGGGGCAAGTAATAGTGGCTGCTGCTTCTGCTTCCTCTACTGTTAATGCTTGGTACAGGTACCTTTGGCATTTCACTGCTAATTAAAAAGGCTAGGGCTTTCCTTCACTTGGTTTAAAAAGATTTCTACATTTTTCATACGTGTGTTAGAATCCCTTGTTGAGTCTTACAAATCATAAATTTAACATGCAGAAGTGTTGCTACTGAAGAATCTTTAATTTATCCTGATGCCTTCAAATATGCAGTTGTTCAGTTATATGACATAGTGCCTTTCAGAACAGAATACCATTATGAAGATGAATGGACTATAAAAACTAAATTTTAACTCTGAGTTGTGAATTTTGGACAGTGGATATATCTGAAATGTCTGTATAAGCACACAAAGAGGTTAGGCAACATTGTTTATCTGTGGTGTTCACTTAATATCAGCGTTTTGTAGAGTGTAATTATGAAATGGATTAAGCAGATGGATTTGAAGTATTTCCACCTTAACTGACAAAAACATACCAAAGAGAACCATTTCTATTCATCCAGTGATTCTGACTCTGAAGATGATGAACCCAGGAGGTTCCATGTAGAAATAAAACCTGTCCAGGCACATAATAGCTCTCAATATACCATGCCTTCCTTGGATGAATTAAAAGTATCTATAGGGAACATCACTCTTTCTCCAGCAATATCTGTAAGTTATTTTGTTCTTTGTATTTTTAATGCATAGAAGAGAAAAGCGGTAAAGAATCTTTAGTGTAAACATATATTTTAATGTTCAGAATTTATTCTAGGTTCAAGTTCAATGATTCTTTTTTTCTTGTGCACAAGGGTCATCTTTGGTACACTTTATTGCAGTGTAACATTAAGTAATTCTCCCTTCTCAGATTTTAACTTTCCTTTGAGTCTTGGGAATGCTCAGTCCTTGTCTTTGTGCTGTTGCCACCACAAGACATTTGAATACATCATGCAGTTAGCTGACCATGGCTTTTAACATAGTTTACTAATAAGTATTGAATAATATACAAACCTTTAAAACAGATCATATAATGTGGATACATGTAACATTTACAGTGCAGCTTTTATTGATGTTTTATGCCGATCCACAGAATGATCCTTTATGCCATGAGGTGATACTATAAATAAATAGTATTAAAGTATGTTAGTACAATATTCAGATCAGAATAAGAACGGCTCTGATTTTAAGGAAAATATTGTGCACAACATATTAAAATAATAATGATGATTTTTCTCTTTATTTTCCCCCATGTTTTGAAAGCAGAGACACAGTCCTGTAAGTACAGAATGGCTTATTAATTCACATTTTTAGATTAAAAACAAGTCACTGTAGTATGTGAGGGGAGTTATTGGGAAAACGTTAGGAATGTTTCTTTTCATATATACCATGTGATATATAAGCTGTTTAATTTTACTGCCCCAGCCTGTAAAGGGGTTTAGTAATACTGCTCCCTTTGTCAGTTCTACAGTGTTTGTTCCTGCCTTTTCTTACTGGTGTGGTGGGTGTGCACTGGTTGCTCTGACCTGGCTCATGTTCTGGCCTTCTGCAAGCTCAGAATGTTTTGCCTGGCATTGAAGGCAAAGTATCTCATAGGAATTTGAATTGAAATAGGAACCCTGGGACTGTTAAGCGTTTTATTTAACAGTTGGTAGAAGAATTTATTCCTTTCTTACTTTTTTTTTTTCTCATTTTAGGCACAAATGAATCAAAATTCATCCAGTAAGTGTGAATCTTTAACTTTTAGTCTATTTATGTTAGTTTTTTAACAGAGCATGAAAATAGATTGTTTTTTAATTGTTGAAGAAAGAAACTTATTAAGTATCTGTATTTCAAATAGGAAAAAATATTCCTCTTGTCATTTCTAGATACCTCTTCTTTTTCTATACACTCAGCTGTTCCCTATTCTGGGAAACAGATGAGGCTGGCTGTGACAGTAATGAGGAACACATCCAAGAGCCAAAGTGGGGACCCCATGGAAAAGACTCCTGTGCAAGTTCTTAAAACGCTTCTACCCACTCAAGTTTAGTATGATCCACAAACCAGCAAAGCACAGTCTCTCTGTTTTATAGTCAAACACAAACATGGTCATGGAGATAGAGGACAGAGCATTAGTCTCTATCCTGTAGGGTTTTTTTCAGTGGGAAACCAAGCCACATTTACTGAAGAATAATATTTATGTCAACTGTAATTTAAGGAAGACATTTCAAGTGAACAGCACTTCCCCCCAGAATCCATTGCTCTTTGTAGTCCTCTCCTAGTAGAAGGTTTTTCAGGAGTATCTGAATATATATTATCAGAACTACTGTATTTTGTCTTTTCCATTTTAATATTTCATAATTAGTTTTGAACTGCAACCGTTAGTATTTACTATCTTTTTTATAATGAAGCTGGAATTTTTATTTTAGTGTGTCACAGCTTTGGTGATGATACTGTGTCTTTTGCTTAGGTGAAGAGTTAACAAAATCAAAGCTTTCTGCTCCAACTAATGAGTAAGTTAAATTTAAAGTTCTACCAAATACAGTTTTGCAGAAATTTGGTCTTATTTTGATCTAATACTTGGAAACTCATTGGAAATATCAGCTGACTGCTATTTTAAGTTGGGCATGTATTGTATCTTAAGAGTTAAGGAGTAATTATGTAACAGTGGAGATTTCTATTTGTTTTCCTCTTCTAATACATTTGCTTCATTGTGATCTGTCTCGATATTTATAATTACATGATTATAAAATACTGGGGTTTTATTAAAAACTCAAATTATAATTAAGACAGTTATAGTGTTCCCCGGTAAAGTGTTTCAGATTACAAGCCCTAAATTTGGACAGGTCTGTATACCTTGCTTATGTATGCATATACTGAAAGAAATGGATTTTAAGAGGTATGTCTCCTTGAAAATGACAGTCATTTAACTGACATTATGAAGTATGTCCACACACAAACTTGCACCACAGTGTCAGTTCAGATAGTCTCTTTATGTGTAAATCAGTTCCTTGACCTGCAATTTGTAAGTACTTTTTATTTCCAGATGCAAAGACTAACTAATAAAGAAGAATTTATCAAATTTATTTATCATATTATTATATTTATTGTATTATCAAACTACAACTGAAATTGTCATTTGATTTTTATGAGTATATACATGTTTCATTTATATTCCAATTGTAACTCATAATATAGAAAGGGGAACAGCGACCTCCTGGCATGGGATCCACTCTTCAGCAGTTCTCTTGAGTCTTCCTCTTCAGCTTCCTTGGCATCCTCATCCTCCTCAGGTACAATATTTGGTAGTAGAAAATGTTTTCTCTATATACTTCAGGATGTTCTGTTGTTGCTTTTTTAGTTATTCCAAGGGGACGTGCTTTGACTATTGAAGTGAAAGAATTTTGTAAAGTGGTATACTATCTTACGCAACTGAGAGTGCAGTGTATCAGGCTTTCAAGCTAGGGAGCAAGGGGGAAGAGGGAACACTAGAAACCTTAAGAAAATTATATCTTGCTTCTGCCTTTTTTTATCACCTTCTCTCACTTTCCAAAAAAATGATCACCATCTAGCCGTATAATCCTATTTTTTTCAGCTGGTTGGGTTCGGAGATTAAGTGGAGGTTGTCGCAGCAACTGTGAGACAAGCTGAGCTTGCACTGTGAATAGGGATGGGTTTCTTCTTTCCAGGAAAGTACACAGGCACCGTGGAGCTTTGCTGTTTGGAACTTGTTTCCTGTAGGAAACCATGATTCTGTTAGGAGGTGTGCGGGCATAATCCAAGGGGAGCCAGATAAAAATGGCAGGGCTGAGACTAGAATTAAGGGGGAGTTCCTGGCACCACCTGAGGGCAGGGGTATTGGGAGGAAAAGGGTGGGCTGAGGAGTATGGGAGGCAGAGGGGGAGGGAGTGTGGGAATTTTGTGGTGCAGGATTCTGAGGGATATTAGTGTGGGCAAGACGCTGGCAGGCTTTCCTGAAACCTGTTCTTTGGGGGAGGAGAAAAAAAAATAAAATACAAAATTAGTCAATATGCATTGTTACATCCAAAAGGCAGTGAAGGAGAGGGAGGCAAAATGGCATATGAGTGGTTACGTGTGTTGAAGAGGCTGAGAGCAGGAGATGTTGAGAAACTAGTTCAGAAAAAGGAAGGAGAGACCAAAACAAAAACAGGTATTATGGCTATGTTAGGACCTGCTTACTAAAAGTATTTATTTAAATTATTTATTATGTTGATTATCTTTGGGGGTTTAAAGCAGAATCTACTATTTTCTAACACTAGCAGATACACTGTTTCCATAGTTCCTTTCAGTCTACCTACTGCCTATCTATTTTCCACCCCTGCTGTCTTAATGTAGAGACTTTTCTCCTTCCACTTACCTGAGAAAAGAAGCGTTCACTGTTTCTTTTAGCTAGGTATTCATATTCCAAAAGTTATAACAGACCTCACTTCTTTGCTCACAATCATGGCTTTCTGGCCATTTTCCTCTGTGCTTAATCATACAGACTGAAGAACAGTAAGGAAGAGTACATGTATCAATAGGGGAATTCTGCACAACTAGTGTTAATTCTTCTTGGCCTTAGTAATGTCCTTTTAGCAGCAACCAGCATTGCTACGTAACCTTTTGGGTTTTAAATGGAACTTATTCTTTCAGTACAAATTTGTGTTCCTTAAAAGTTACGGTTTTTAACAAATCTAGTTTACGGAAATTATTAGATTGTTTCTTCCTCACTTAGGTAACCAGTCAGGATTATTGACTAGTGGATCCAAATTTGTGACATATTTAAGGATAAATTATATAGAGATATCTATTACTGCAATATGCTGAAAGGAAGTGGTGCTTTCTCAAAATAATCTGGTTTTGCTTGTCTGGTGTTGGGAGTTGGTAGAGGAAGACAGAGGATACTTAATTTGTTGTGCTGATGGTTGTTACTGTATCCAGTTGTTTATTGCTATGCCTGGATGGGAAGTCAAAGCAGGGTAGGAAACGTTCATACAGTCCCTCCTGGCAGCAGAACTGTGGAGCAAGTAGTCTCTGGCTGATGAGTAGTGACAGGTAATTTGGATCTGTAACATCCTCTGTAGCCATATCTGGGGGAGAGTCATCTACACGAGCCCTCATACCCGAAAGAGGCTTATGCACAGAACCCTTCATTTCAT
Organism: Aquila chrysaetos chrysaetos; assembly: GCF_900496995.4. Taxonomy (NCBI): domain Eukaryota; kingdom Metazoa; phylum Chordata; class Aves; order Accipitriformes; family Accipitridae; genus Aquila; species Aquila chrysaetos. Next base: position 59,397,862 of record NC_044030.1, read on the forward strand.
TGAAATTGGTGGAATATAGTGTCCTGTGGGCATAAGTCAATTTTAGCTATAAGACATCTGTGCCTTGGCAAACTTTACCTGCTAAATAATTATTTAAGGGATTGTTGTTCTAGGAGTTAACTAAGAATTTAACTAAGAATTTACACTTGTGAAGTGATCCATGGAGTTAAGTAGAAAGTGAGTGTTCTAAAGTATAACAAATTACTAATACATTTGGGAAAAAAAATACTGGATTGATGTAGGTCATACTGTTGTTTAAATCAAGTTCTGCTGCTCACTAAACTGCAGCTTAGTTCTAAAGACTTTAAAAAATACACAACTTTGATCTGATTGTATTTTCCTTGAAATCTGTGTTTTATCTTCAACTTGAAGGTTAATATAGGTAAGCTGATGCTTAAAGCTTTTGAGAATCTCAATCCAAAACTTAAATTACATAGATTAGTTATTTTGTATACAGCAAATCTGCATATCATGATGTAGCATGTCCCACAGATCACTTTTTTCTTTTTACTGTTAAAGCATTTCTTTAGATATTGTTTCGTAACTCTGTGTTAATCATTGAACACTTAAACTACCATGGTATTTGAGGAGACAGTGGTTTATGCAGCACAGAAGTAAACTTTGGTCAGCCATGAATAATCCTGCTTTATTAGAAGTTTAAGCTAACTTTGTTATCTTGAACAAACACAACAGACATTTTTTAGCCAGCTATTAATATTGTAAAAATGCTTCTTTTTATTTATCTTCCTCATTTTCCTCCATATGTATTTTTAAAAGTTTTGAACATTTCCACATTGCTTTTTGAACAGGATTCACAGTAGTATTTTAAAGCCTTTGAATGATATTTAAAATATCTGTTAGAAAGGGAAAGCTATGTTAAACCTCTGTTTATGTGGGCTTAGAGAATGTACTTGTTCATGGCAAAAGGACCACTGTAGAGAGGACACCTACACTTTTGATCTGAACTTTTAAATGTGTTGCTCTCTTTTTTGATTCTGTATGTCGCTCTGCTGTTGCTCCTAGCTTTGCCAATCTGCAAGATGTTGAGAATTGACTAACCTTGCGTTTTCTGCTTCTGTTGTCATCTACTGCAACAGGCAACAGCCAAGTGCAGGGAATAATTGTGGAAAACTCCTGTTTTCCAGCAGCCTGAAGATTCTAGGATGAGAGAGGAAATAAACTGGGGTGGATGATGCCTTATACATATAGGTACTCACTAGATACAGGTTGATGCAGACAGAAGAATATCAAACAAGATCTCAGGATTGCATTGTCTTCATTCATTCACTGGACAGCCGTTTATGTTGGGCCTTCCCATTACAAATGTTAAGGGTGAGAGGCTAAAAATGTTTGGAAGGAACAGAATAGGATAGGTTTGATTAAATAACTTGGAAAGAAATGAAAGCAGAAAGCTATGGAGAGGAAACAAAAATGGAGTAGGACACCAGAAGGAAAAGACAAAGATGAGAGGAAGTTAAACCAAGACAGGGAGGAAGTTAGAGGAATAAGGAAAGTCATGAGAAGTAGGGCCTTAAGTGGAGAGAAATACAATAAATTACGTTTTGGTTTACTTAAAAACTGGAAAGTGACATGATTGGCAGTGTGAATGAAGTACATGTGATATGTGGCTGGGGTTTTTTTCTTTTATTTGTAAGTGGTGGGATTTTTAGCCTACCAGAGCCATTATTTTTCATGCTGGCTAGTAATCCTCATGCAATGGATATTGAATACTTTTTTGAATATTGAAATTTTTATCTTTTCAGTGTTGGTCCTAGTTTCAATTCTTCCCTTTTTCTTCAGCTACACTGAAAGAGCACAATAGGAGCTCCTTCTCATCTACCACTGATTTGCCTGGGTGTAGAGTATCTCAGTCTTTGCTTGGACACCAGACAGATTCTGGGTCTATAAGCCCATCCTCACCAGACTTTACCATCAGCACTTTGTGCAAATCTGGTGTTACAGCAGCACCATCAGGGAGTACCAGTACTTTATCCTGTGTTTCACGGTCTCAGAGTCAGTGGATTTCATTTGCTGATGAACTTCTTACAATTACACACACAAGCACAGACAAGAAGGAGCCCCAAAGATTGCATTTTAAAACTGAAAATGCCTGCCTTGCCTCTTCTGCTTTGCTTGGGAATTCTTCCAACAGCTGTGCTTCTGAGGATCAAAGTGACCTTTTCAATAATACTATATGCCATGAACAATTATTCATTGAAGAAACTGGCACTGCTGCTGAAATTTCTTCCGCATCATCTTCAGCACTACTGGACTATAGTTTAGTGTCTTCTTGTGCTCATACAAATAAGGGTATGGCAAGCATGCATTGTGTTACTGCTCTTTGCTAATAACTGACTCCAAAAAGCAAACTTCGGACTCATTTTTCTTTTGTTATTATCACTCACCTGATGTTAAAATTAACTCATCTTTTTACTTAGAACGTACTAAACTGCTTGTAAGCACCAAATTCCTTGGAAGTTATGACAATGAAGTAAATATTCAGCTTGAAATAAGAAGAAAAATTCAAGTTATTCAATTAAAAGCATTGTTTTCTCTTAACTATGCAGTGCTTTGCTTCTCTAGAAATAAGAATGTGTTTTTCTGGGATGTCAGCAGTGAGATCTCAAAAATTTAAGTGACTGAATTTGCAAAACCAATTCTATTCCTAAATGGCTTTGTATAGATATTTTCAGATTAAATAAATTTAAATAAATTGGATTTAAAACTGTTCTTTTTTAACACCCAGTATTTTGAAGCGTTGATGATATCACAGTAAAGCGCATTTGGGCAAGCGTGCCATGATTCACTGAATACCTGTGGTACTGCAGCAGACTACTTGGTGTTTAGCATGCACTGTCAGCTTGGGACATAATAAGAATTTTACAGGAATGACTGATGTTTTAGAAGTTAATTTATCTGGGGACATTAGAGTTTGCAACTCTTAAGGTGGATGTGGTCGGTATTAGCCTAATTTTTTTCTTCCCAAGTCTGATGAAACTCCCATACTTAAACCACAGCAGAGTTATGCTGAATGCCCGAGAAAACTTAATACTTAAAAGTTGCATTTTAAATAACATTAACTGATTTAATTAAAAAAGAACCATCCAGAATAATTTGAGGGAGATAATAGGATGTACTGTAACAGCAGTCATATATTAGGATTTCAGTCTATTTTGAGGTTAATTTTAGATCTGGTGTACTCATTGGATGGCATCTAACATTTATTTTAAAATAGAGTTCTATTCATTCTATTCAGAAAAGTGACTTTGTAAAAGTGGCATCTTTGTACTGCTGCTACCATCTGTTAGTTGTTTCTATTAGGTTTAGAAGGACATGGGGGCACTATTTTTTTAACTGCTTTTTACTTCTGATAGCTTGGCTAAGAGATAATAAGGACTTAGTGTGTTCTTACAATCAACAGAGTAATTTACCTGTTACGCTGGTGTATATTTATTGAAGTCAATGGGATTTCAGTGGGCAAAATTTGGTGTAAAAAAAAAAAAAAAGAGAAAGCCCATGATGCCATTTTTAGAGTCACTTTTCAGGGTATCACATGGCCCTATTTTAAAAGCATTTATGATTAGTGGTAAATCTTACAAAATGGATTTTCTAAAATAGGAACTTCTAATAGAAACATAACTTGCAGTTATTCTATTCAAGTGAGTACGTATTTATGTTCAGTGTGACCTTTCTAATATTTATTTCCTTAAATTTGCTTTCTTTCAGCAAGGCCCACAACTCCTCTTTCTGTAAGCACCATTGTACCCCCTCCAAGGCCTGCTTCAAGACCAAAACTGTCTACTGGGAAACTTAGTGGGATTAATGAAATAGTATGTATTGACTGTTTTTTTTTTAATTCTCCATTGTAACTTGACTTCAGATACACCATTCATTTATATTGTTACAGTGGAGTTACTTTCCAGCTGATGTTCAAAAAATCACATAAGCAAATTTTTACCATTGCCAGATAGGCATGGAAGTTGTTCATAACTATATTACTATATTACTAAAATAATTCTTAATAGAACTACTGAGGTCCAAAACATAATTTTTTGCATCGGCTGAATGTTTTTAATTGAACAAATCAATAATTTGATAATGAAAGGATAGCATGTGTATGAGATTGAAGTTTTCAAAATGTGAAATATTAGTGAAGTTATTAACAAAGCTCCATTGATTCAGGGATATCACCAAAGCTTTGGGGAATGAATGGTATTAAGCAGATCTTTATCAGTCATGTGTTGACACAAGTAGTCCTGCTGTGACTTCTCTCTGCCCTTGGCGCTGGTTGGCGGAGAAGGGAGGTGGCAGATTGCAGCAGCTGCCCATCAGGATAGTGAGAGGTTGCACACTGCCTGCATCTCTGCTCACTGTCTGCAGTAGGTCCACCTGCCGATAAGGAATGTGGCAAAGAATGCAAATACCCAGACAGCATATCAGACCAAGCCATGCTTAATCTCCTCTGTGAATATTAGGATTCTTTGGGTTTCATTTGACTTACTGACTTGGAAAAATGTTACCGTGGTAAGATCCTCTTGCTCTCTTTCAAAGTAGCAAGATATTTTCACCATATTCTTGTTATGGACAAAATTCTGGTCTTATGCTTTGACAAAACTGAAATATTTTTAAACTGTTTTGCATTTCTGTAAGGTCAGAATAAGGTCAGAATAGGGTTCATTTTGAGATTCTTTTCTTATTCCAATATAAAATTGTAGTAATTGCTCTTAGACCAAGGAATCTGTTCTTCATGTCATCATAATTAAAAAGAAGAATTCAGCTGGTACTGTTCTGCTATAAAGTATGATTCTGCACAAAGCTACATTCATTTTATACTGTTGTTTTAGAAATTGGCTATTATCTGGATACAACTGGAAGATGGACAGTTATCTTCATTATATATCAACTCCTTTTACAATTCCCATAGTCTGTATAAAAACCACATACACAGCAACAAGCATGATCGAACCGAAATTAAAAAAAAACAAAAAAAATTAAAAAATCCCAAAACCAACCAACCAAACAAAAAAACCAAAACAAAAAAACAGTTACCCAGCCAAAATAGATGCCTCAGGTGTTCCAGTACCTCTTAGATAGGTTAATCCCAAAATGATTATTACTTAACCTTAACAGTTAAGTGAATCATCAAACCATCCAGAGATTTAGGATGGAAGGGATTTTTTAAGATCTCTAGGCCAACCTCCTGCTCAAAGAAGGGCCAACTTCAAAATTGCATCAGGTTGCTCAGGGACATGCTGAGTTTTGAAAATGTCCAGAAAGGGAGATCTTCAATCTCTTTTGGCAATCTGTTCCAGTGTTTAACCACAAGTTACAAGAAGGAATTTTTTCCCTAATTTCAGCTGAAATTTTCTTTGCTGTAGCTCTTGCACCTTTGAGAAGAGCCTGACTCTGCCTTCTTTTTACCCCCTTTTAGCTAGTAAAAGACTGCTCCTTAGGCTTCTGTTCTCCAGGCTGAACAAACGCAGGTCCTCCAGCCTGTACCTCTTTTGTACTCCAGACCCAACTATTTTAGTTGCCCTGTGCTGGACTCACTTCCACTTTGTTAGTAGCTCTCCTTTAACTCTGTAAATCCACATTTGCTGCACACATACACAAGGCTGTATGCTTATGTTCTGCTACTGTGTTTTAGCACAATTATTGACAGGCTGCTACATAATCAAATATATTAGACTTAACTACCCAGGCAAAAAATTAATAATGATAATCTATGAAATAATGGAATTGATTCCAATGGAAAATGTGGGTTCTCTGTTTTACACTAAAAACTAGGGTAGAAAAAGCGTTAAAGGAACTATGTTGAGAAACACTATGAAATTGATTGGGGCATGAAATGAAGAACTCTTCTACTTACAGTCTTTTTTTCATCTCTTTAAAACCACTTTGTGTAATACTCATGTAATCTCTTTTGTTCAGCCTAGGCCATTCAGCCCTCCGTTGACCTCCAACTCAAGTCCACCTCCTGCAGCTCCCTTGGCACGTGCAGAGAGCATTTCCTCAATATCCTCTTCTGCTTCCCTCAGTGCAGCAAACACACCTACAGTTGGTAAGTTAAATTAACCATTTAACTTATTTTAGAAATAGCATTATTCTGCCACTAGGTTCTACCTGTTAGGAAAACCATTCATTGGAGTTAGTTGTTCCATATGTGAGTCCAGTCTAGGTACTTCAAGCATCCTTTGCAATACCTGCTTCTAAATGACACTGAGAGACAGGCCAGTGGATTTAATTAGATTAGACCATAGATCCAATTATGGCATGTTCTTCAGGGAAATATTTTTCAAAATTAATATTCTATGAATTCTTATTTGGTATGCTTGTATATCCAGTCATCAAGCACAACATGTTATCATCTATTTGTTCAGATGATGTTATTGTATAGGTGCAGAAATATTTGTGGATACTGATAAATTTGAATGAATATAAATGTTCACAAAATTGAGTTCTTCTATGTTCTTTTTATTTTGTTTGTTATCCTCTAATTGCAATTTTCAAAAAAATGAAACTAATGCACCTTTTTCTTCAAGTTTGTGAAGTATATAAGCTAAACAGAGGTGTTTAGTATAAGCAAAACAAACAAACAAACAAAAAAGATGAAGATGAAAAGCAAATTAGTCTTCATGTGTTGCCACTAATTTCAGAAGGTTTTCTTATGTTTTTAAAGGGAAGTCCTTCAGTTTTGATATTTGGTTATAAAAAATGGAAAGGAAACTTATTAGGGGTTTTTTTGTTTGTTTGCGTTTTTTTAAGACACTTTAACTTGTTTCTTTAGCACAATTGAAGTATTTCATTCCTGAACACTGTTAGCACTTTAGTCCCAAGTTAAATCAGATTCCTGAGTTAACACTCAGTTATCTGTGAATGTTACTGATGCCAAGGATTCCTCACCCAGGCTCAGCAGCTCAGGAGAGCATCTGCACAGGTTCTAGGGGGAGACCTGCACTGAAAGCAGTGCAGCTGTTTCCACCCTGTGCAGGATCAAAGCTAGTAAGGTCTGCCCAGCCTTAGCTGCTACAGTTCAGCGTCCACCAGTTTTCCAAATGCTGAGAAGCATTACAGAAAGATAACTGATATTTTGGTTGCCAAAGTCCATCCAGGCTCACATCCTTAGGCCTCAGCACTGGTGCCAAGGAACCAAAAGTTGGTGGCAGCAGCACCAATAGCCCCAGCTCTGAGTGTGTGTGTTGTTGGAGACAGTGACAGAGTGAGATCATGAGGTGAGGGAAGAGGTAAGGAGGTGTGTGCTGACACCGAGGTTTGACATGGTCATTAACCTGGCCTAGCAAAAATAAACAAGGCCCGTTCCATATGCACTGACTGTATGAATTAAATAGTCCTGGAAGGCTGGGAAGGACAGTGCAGATGGCTGAATGACTTTGAGGCATGAGGATATACTCTGCACTGCTGTCTGTATTCTTTTGACTTTTGCACAATCCAGTGTTTCCCTTACTCTATTTGTTCTGAATAATGGAGAGTTGACTCTAATTATCTTTTTCCAAGTGAACTTTAAAGCATGCGTAATTCAATGTTTCTTTTATGCTTTAGCCTTATTTTAATTTGCAAAGTATTTTTACATACCTTAATTTTTTAACATCTGGTTTTGCTTGAAATATTTTGTTTTCTTGCAATGTTTCGTTTCATTTAAATGTAATAGAGGATGATCTTTTGATTGGAAATCTTCCTACAATTGAAAAGCTTTGTGAGACACCACCAGGTATTGTACTCAAAGCAGATTTACGTGTCAGCTAATCATCCTAATACACCACACCTCATAAAATTGTATTTCTTTTGAAACAAGTTTCTCCAGCTATTTCTGGTACCTGGCAGATACAAGTAGCTTGGAAGCTCAACTACTTAACAAGTTATATGTTGCTGAAATCACCAGAACTTGATATAACCACTTTTATGTAACATAATCTTCTGTCTCTACCTTTCTCACCCCAACCAACCTGAAACTTGGTCTTGCTTCTTCGGTTTGTCTTTGCTATTTTCTTTCAAGTGAAGTGAATACATTTTTACTTTGACAATCCTTATTCTCGTAAGACAAGTAGGTAAAAATGTCTCTCTCTATAATACAAATCTTTGAAGATACACATAATAAAGGTAATCTTTCTTTAAAATAAATTTTATTTTCATGACAGCTGTTTAGCCAATATTAAAATTGTCTGAATCTTTGTTCCTAAACAGAACTAAAACCATTTGATCAGGTTTATTTATTTGCCCTTTTTATGACCAATGATGCAGTCTTTTATTCTGCAGTTTGGCAACCTCCTTGAGTGTGTCAGTGTACCTGTTTGCATGGTTGTGTCACTAGCTCTTGTGTCAGCACAGCTCAGGGGCTGTTAATGGTGGTCGGGGCTGAGGCACGTGGCAGGGCTTTGAAGCCAGCTTTGCTGTTACTGCCGAAGGTGCTAGAACTGGAGCCTTGAGCTGGGCTGCAGCCTGCAATGCAGCTAGACCACCTTGGCGCAGCTCTGTGATGCCCCATCCCTCTGAGAGCTTGCAGCAGGCGTGGAAGACCCTGAAGCTGGATATCACTGCATTGCATTGTATTTTCAGCAGCAAGGCAACAAAACAATGACTTCCAGACTTAGGTTAAGCAGTTACACTTGTTTCAATTTATTGGTTTTTAGGAGAACGCATAGATTTTTATGAATCAAAAGGTGATGAACAGTGGGGGCAGAGCAAATAAGAGAGAAACTATCTCATTTGTAGTCCCGTAAATACATGTCAGAAATTTATATAGATATATATATATATATTTGCTATAATGTTCCCCCAAAAAAGTAAAAATAGTGTTGTTATTCCTGATAAATTTCACTCTTCAGACAAAAATTCAGTATTTGTCTTTTACTGATAGGAATATCACTTATATATTTTCATTACTCTGTATAATTTTCAAATATCAATATAAAAATATACAGAAGGCCATTATAAGTAAAAGCATTAAAAATAATGTATACATCTGTAAACAATCTGGCATAATTAATGCAGGGTAGTCACCTCCTATCTGCTTTGCAATTGTTTCTTGTTCCTTAGTAAATTGGGGAAAAAGACAGTAAAACACCCCAGCAAACATAGTGCCACATCCCTTGAGTGCATATTTTGGCTTTAGTGGAGAATACTTCTGGAGTTCAGTATTTCACCAAACAGAATTCTGGCTGTTGTTAACTTGTTCTTTTACTGCACATTTGCTTCTTGAAGTCATGATTTCTGGATTCCTGAGACTATTGAGAATCACAGCTTTTACTGGTAGTTTTCAGTGAGAGAAAAAAAATTTTAGAAACATGGCCCATGTGTTGTCTGAAAGAATAAATAAAACAAACCTAATGTTTATATTGAAAAAAGTAAATAACTTAGTGTTTTGCAGCCAGTGTCATAATATTTCGTTCATCTAAGAATTTTTGAACACTGCTGACTAGAGTATAATTTTTGATCTAAGGAAGCCTAAATGTTGCACTAAGATTTTTTTCATGGTGCTGAGAAGTATTCTGAACATTTTACTACCTTAGGCAAGAAATCATGACGGAGAGTGAGGTGTGAGGAAGTAGAATTAGACAAACACCTGTCTTTTACTCTATTGTTGTTACTACTTCTTTCACTTACCTCTGAATTTAAGGTCTAGTATCTCATGTTAGACCTTCTGTGAAGAACAAGGTCGCAACTTCCTTTTTTATTCTGAAAAACCTCAGAAGGCACAGCCACTGTTTTAGAGCAAATAGGATGTTTGCCATGAGCAATATTATATGGAAGTATTTTGTTTCTACTTTATGATATGCAAGAAAAATTTCTTACTTGCTCATGAAACGAGAAAGATTGTGTTTCCTTTGTGATGGATAATATGTGATACAGGCCATTTCAGCAGTGGCACAAAAAATTAGTAAGATGCTCTCCACTACACTGCTGCACTAATAAAAACACAGACCTTCCAGTATTATCTTTTATATTCAGTACACATATAGAAAATTGGTGAAAAGTAAAATCCTGTGACAACCGCTTTTGTCAATTGTACACACACATTTCAAAAAGCCTTAGCATGAAGTCTGAGTTGATTTTTATAGCTATGCATTGGAACTCTGTTGTGTTGGCAAAGTCACCTGTGAAGGATTCTCCAAAAATTTCTGCTTGGGAATTGTAATCTTTGTTGGCTGAAATAGGTGAAAGAATGTTCAACTGTTCGCTTATGTGTGGTAATATTAATGTATTTGCATTTAAGTTCATGCATACTGTAAATTAATTCTTTGCATTTCCATGACCATTTTATCATACCTTTTCTATACAATAAGCATACAGTAGGGATTTTATTTTTTTTTAAGTATTGTAGTCAATGTCTAATTTCCTTTGGATCTGTTGACTTCACTTGCATCAGTAGCCATTTTAATGCAGTGTTCCTCTGTCTCACATGTATTTCCTTGTGTCTGTCCATTTACATAATGTCAAACTGTAGTCCTGTTTTCTTAGGCTGCTAAGCAGTGTTTCAATGGTACAATTGTGCTGTACTATGTTTATATTTTTCTACACACTTTTCAAGTAACACTTCAGACGCTACTGATGGTAGTAACCTCTTGTGAAAATTACAGATGTAGTCAACCATTCTGAAATCTGTTGCTAAGCTTTTTGAAAATTAAACCTATACACTGTATGTATTCTAGGTGTTTCACGTGGTCCCAGCCCTGTCAGCCTTGGAAACCAGGACACCTTGCCTGTTGCAGTAGCCCTTACTGAATCTGTTAACGCCTACTTTAAAGGAGCAGATCCCACAAAGTTAGTTAAATAGTGAATTGTTTTGAATGTAATAAGTTACAATAAGAAAACACACTGGTTTTAATATTTTGGGGGAAAATGTATATATATTAGAATGGGGATTCAAAGGAGGTTTTTTTCCCTGGTATAAGTGGCAACAGTGGTTTATTGCTCTGTATTGGCCTGCATCCTGCTAGGAGCTCATATATCCCTGCTTTATAAAAAAGTGTTCAGTGAGAGCACTGAAAATATGAGAAGGATTTTTATTATAGTCAGGTAGGTGCTACATGTAAATTTGGGCAAGTAAAAGCACCTCATTCCCTCTGTGACATCCCTTGCTATGCTACTTAGGCCTTGGCCTAAGCATAGTTGTGCCATGTTTTCAAAGCCTAAAAAATATCCACCAAGACTACTGTATGCTTAACCAGCTAAACTTTTTTTCTTTACTTATTTCATCTGACTTCCAAGTTGAAAGTGGCAGTACATTGTCACATTACCCTCATTTGAAATTGATTTTCTGTTTTTAATTCTGTTCATCAGATTGTGGAAGTGATTGCTTTAAAATTAGTATTAGTATTAGTACTAAAACTAGGCAGTTAATGAGTTGCATGGAAACTGATGTTTTCATTCTCTTCTAGATGTATTGTGAAGATTACTGGTGATATGACAGTATCATTCCCAAGTGGGATTATTAAAGTCTTCACCAGCAACCCATCTCCAGCTGTGCTCTGCTTCAGAGTGAAAAACACAAGCAAACTAGAGCAGATTCTTCCAAATGCACAACTTGTATACAGGTTTTGTGTTTTTTTTAATATAGTAGTAAATTACGTGATTTGTAAAGTGTGAGTTGTTGTATATGTACATCAGAATTCTCTACAGTCTTGTTGATTTGCTTATACATAATCTAATTTCCTGAATTAATCTTGTTGAGCTTAGTTCTCCGCTGCCACCATTAAAAATCTCAGTGATTATTGGACTTGAAACTTGGGCTGAGTATAACAGGAGCCATAAAAAATAGTTTGTAAATGTAGCTGTGTTTTTATGTGCGTTTTATAAATTATTTCTTTATACAGTAGTAACAATGGTAAGATTAAATGATGAAACAGTAGCCTTACATGGAAAACAAGTAGTAGGAGCTACACCTAATCTCATTTGTCACTTACCAGCGTATTTTTAAGCTGTATCATTTCTACAGTAGATCAGATCCATTACATAACTGTATCTCTCAGGTGTGTAGCAGCATGCTTGGGACAATTCTTAGAAGAAAAGCCTGCTGATTGTAGGATAATCACAGCACTTGGAGATCTTTTAAAAAAAAAATTATAAAAGCTGTAATTATTTAGCAGAGATCTGTTTCAGCTGAGCAGTTTCTATTTCATTTATTGGAGAAATAATTTGAAAACAAGTTAAATGCTTTTAGATGCTACATTTTTTAAATTACTGAAATAAAGAATCAAATATATGCATCCATTCTTTCGTATTTAATTTCATTTTGATCATTCATACTTAATGTAATGAATGATTCATACAAAATTAATCGCTTTTTGACATGACAGTTTATAACTGAAATGTTAGCAGAACTTTATCTGACCAAATGAATTACACTGAAAAAGTATGTTTTGCAAAAAAGTGAAAATGTATTCTTGGAGTATTCTTGTCGGAGTGCTGTAACACTTCACCTCTAATTGGAAAGGATGCATGTAACGGATATTTACAAATTTAAATCCACATAGTAATAACCTGACTTTTCATCATATACTACAAAGGGTATCAGTTGCTTGGTATTTTACTGAGACTGAAGTTTTTATTGAGAGTGATATTTGTGGTGGTGTCAGAATTTCTGATTTGAATTGCACTTGGTTGTGGAGCAGCAGGAAGATTTTACTACTGGTTTCATTTATTTAAATTGTGGAAGATCTCTGTAGTGATAAGTAAGTGTTTATCTACATATTTTACTGAAAATGGAAATTTCATCACATCAGTATTGAGAACAAAATTCTAAGTAAATTGGACAGACTACTGGTATGTAAGTCACTGTTCTAGGACATTCAACCCATTGCAGTCATTTTACTGTGTTCCAGGTGCTCATTGTCAGCTTTCACTCTGCCCACACACTCTGCACTCCTCCTTAGGGATGGATGCAGTTCTACACTGCATCCACAGATATTCAGAGGAGGTCTTTGATTCTGAAGTGATTTGAATTTTGGTTTTGAGTCAGTTTTCTTAAAAGCTTCTTCCTTATTCAAAATAAACCTGATGCAACCAGAGCTGAAAATATTCTTGATCAGCAGAACACCATGCTCCAGTAGCTCCCAAACAGGATTTTGCTTCTGCAGTCATGCGCGCTCTTGCCTACATATTGAAGTGATATAATAAATTGTTACTAAGATTAAATGCAACTATAAGTATCTCAGAAACAATTGTTTATAATAATTTGAAAATCACTTTTAACTGAAAAAATTTTGAAATCTTACACTCTCTACAAATATATGAAAGTATGGTAACACATACAGCACAAATCTTAATTCAGTGCATTAGCGAAGCTATGTCATAACCCGAGCTAATTATCATTTTAGGTTTTATACCAAATTGGATAATGTTCATTTTGAAATACCACTTTCATCCCCACCTCCCACACATCCTCACAGCATCTAATTGTATTAAAATTGTGGTTTATTAAATGTAAAATCCAAATTCAGCATTAACTCCATCTTGTGATGGAGATCATCAGTGGAGAAAACTCTCTGCTCCACAACCTGGAAGGAGACTTTTTACCAGATGCAACATGGAGTTCATTTGTCTTAATTGTGTGTTATAAAGCATTAGAACAAATTCTTGCTTGAAATAGTGGAGAACTGGAAAGATCTAATCTTAATTTTTAGACATCCAAAATAATAAAATTCAGTGTTGCCTTCTGACTCCTACTTTTCTTTTTGTTTGTAGTGATCAGTCACAAAGTGACTCCAGTACTAGGGATTTTTGGATGAACATGCAAGCTATAACTGTCTACCTCAAGAAATTATCAGAGCAGAATCCATCTGCATCCTATTACAATGTAGATGTTTTAAAGTATCAGGTAAACACTTCTTTCCCTTTGGAATTTTTTAAGGAACTCTGGCAGACTTGATATCTACACAGAAATTAAAAGAATTATTCTTTGTCTGCTAGCATGCAGACAAACTGTCATCCCTCATCTAGACCAGTTCTGGGTATGTCGCTGTTTACAATGCGTAAGCTTAGTGCATTCCTGCTATGCTTCATGTCATTCCCTTGGATTCATGACCAGTTTCAGCTTGCTCACACGTCACTCCAATTCATGTGTACAAACTTCAAACACTGCTTCTTTAGGTATTTGTGAGCAAAATCAAATTTTCCTTGAATTTAGGGGATTTGGTGGGGGGTTGTTTGAGTTTGTAGTTGTACTGGTTTTGATTTTATAATTGCATCAGTTTTGGGTGCTGTAGTTGATGAATTGTAACATATGAGAACATATGACATTCAGACCTCTCACAATATAAAGGAACTTGTCATCCTGGAAGCCATTTACAGGCACACATCAGGAGTAGCCAGCATGGATTTACCAAGGGAAAGTCATGCTTGACCAACTTGATAAACTTCTATGATGAAATGACTGCCCTGGTGGATGAGGGTAGAGCAGTGGAATTGTCTACTTATATTTCAGGAAGGCTTTTGACACTGTCTCCCACAGCATCCTCGTATAGAAGCTGGTGAATTATAGGCTGGATGAGCAGACACTGAGGTGGATTGAAAACTGGCTGAACGGTCAATCTAGTTGGAGGCCAGTAACTAGCAGTATACCCCAGGGATCAATACTAAGTTTGCAGTCCTGTTTAACAGGTTCATTAATGATCTGGATAGTGGAGCAGAGTGTACCCTCAGCAAGTTTGCTGATGACACTGAACTGGGAGGACCCTCTGGATACACCAGAGGGTCATTGTGCCCTCCAGACCGATCTCAACTGGCTGGAGAAATGGGGTGACAGGAACCCCATGAAGTTCAATAAGAAGAAGTGCACCTGGAGAGGAACAACCCCATGCACTGATATAATAATGCTGGAGGCCACCCAGCTGGAAATCAGCTTGGCAGGAAAGGACCTGGGGGTCCTGGGGGACACCCGTGTTGAACATGAGCCAACAATGTGCCCTTGCTGCAAAGGCAGCAAATGGTCTCCTGGGCTGCATTAGGCAAAGTATTGCTAGTAGGTAAGGGAGGTGATCCTTGCCCTCTACTGAGCACTGGTAAGGCCACACCTGGAGTGCTGTGTCCAGTTCTGGTTGTCTATTGCAAGAGAGACATGGACATACTGGAGAGAGTCCAGCCAAGGGCCACAAAGACGATGAAGGGACTGGAGTGTCTCTCCCATGAGGAAAGGCTGAGAGAGCTGGGACTGTTCAGCCTGGAGAAGAGATTGCTTATGGGGGATCTCATCAATGTATATAAATACCTGAAGGGAGGGTACATAGGAGACAGAGCCACGCTTTTTCCAGTGGTGCCCAGTGACAGGACCAGAGGCAATGGGAACAAACAGAAACACAGGACGTTCCCTCTGAACAACAGGAAACACTCTTCCTGTGAGGGTGACCGAGCAGTGGAACAGGTTGCCCAGAGGGGTTGTGGAATCTCCATCCTTGGAGATATTCAAAAGCTGTCTCGATGTGGTCCTGGGCAGCTGGCTCTAGGTGGCCCTGCTTGAGCAGGGAGGTTTGACCAGAAAACCTCCGGAGGTCCCTTGCAACCTCAACTATTCTGTGAATCTGTGAGAAGATGTTCTGGCTGTCAATAAAAAATCTTCATGAAAATTCAAGACGGACAGACTCACATCAAAGGGAGAACAGATATTTGCTAGGCCTGCATTGAAGCGGTTGAACGTCTGAGACAACTGTCTACATCAAAAAACAAAATAGCCTGTCAGTCCAGCTAGTAATACCATTGTAGTTTCTACATCCTACCAATATAGTTTAAAATCTTGGCGTACTGAATCTATAAAAAGCATGTTAGGCACACAGAATTGCTGAGAAAGATGGAACAAAACATTTCTTTGGATTGCAGAATGAGTACTGTGGAAGAATCTATTAAGAACCTATTTAAGATCTTTACTGTTGGGGAAAATTGAGGCATTGGCATGTGGAGGGCCTGGCTGATAGAAAAGGTTCTGGGCTGCCAAGGAAAGGCGAGAGGGCACACCAGGACATAGAAGATTCCTCAGATAGACTAGGAAGGTGATAGAGATCCAGCAGGGCAGTAGCACAAGCTCAGCTACAGAAGCAGCATCCAAATCTCCTGCAGCATGAAAATAATGCTTTGAGTAGGCAAGAACTGTTTTGCTGGCTGCCTGTCCCATAATGACAGGTATTGCCCTCTGCTGCTGGCTGCTGGGGCAGCTGAATTGGTATGGCACACAACTGCTAAGGATGAAGTCATTTTGCCGCAAGCATGCTTCTGGTGCAAGGCAGAACACAAGAGTAAAACAAAACTATTTTGACTTATCAAAGCCAGAACAGGAAGGAACCTCATGGGCCAGAGGGATTTAAAACTTCTTTAATTATTTAAATTTAAAATTAAACAAACAGGAATTACTTTAGGCTGCAACAGTCTTCAGAATTCTGCAATTAAGGACTCAGAGGTCAATTGTTCTCTTGATCTTTTGTCAGGATTTAGAGTTGTATTTGTTACCATCATTCCCTAATTCTGCCCAAAAGGGGAGTATTTGAATTAAGCTGCTTTCCGTTGTTTATTCTTTTATAGGTATCTTCAAATGGCATCCAGTCCACTCCCTTGAATCTTGCAACTTACTGGAAATGTAATGCTAGCACTACTGATGTGAGAGTGGATTACAAGTACAATCCAGAGTCTATGAATGTGCCTAGTATGCTGTCTAATGTCCAGGTTGTGGTACCAGTAGATGGAGGAGTAACAAACATGCAATCACTTCCACCTGCAAAATGGTAATATTAATAATTTTCTTTTTATTATTTCAGATTAATTTCAGTGTATTCATTAGTGTCACAGACAGCCTGAAAATTTTCACTGGAAGAAACAGCTAATTTTTTTTGTCTTCATAAACTGTGTAGTATCAGATGTTTAGGATATTTTCTGGTCCGAAACAGATCATGTGCAGCCAATTCACATGAACTAAAATGAGACAATATGCACACATTCCAACCATGTAATAATACAAGCCTTTATGAGATTTCCAATGTTTGCTTTCTTTTGGCCAACAGACAGGATAGACATTTTTAATACAGTAATTTGAAACCAAAATCTCTTAATAGTTAAAAACCATTTTGTGTGTGTGTATAAATATATCTGTATCTGTGGATTATATAGAGAGAGTAGAAGAAATGCAGTTCTTAAAAAGATTTCTTGATTGTTCTAGCTCAAACATTATCTTCTAATTGAAATGGTTTTAAAACAAACCTCAGTAACTGAGGAGCTCTTCAGAAGCCATGTAGCATTGTCTTACAATTCAAGCATCATGCAGATTATTATCTGACTAGCAGCTACCTGCCACCACTTTCTAAGCCTCCATTTACTGTAGCACTTGAAAGTGAGACACAGGTCTCAGGTAGTTATA
The DNA here is from genome assembly GCF_900496995.4 of Aquila chrysaetos chrysaetos. Taxonomy (NCBI): domain Eukaryota; kingdom Metazoa; phylum Chordata; class Aves; order Accipitriformes; family Accipitridae; genus Aquila; species Aquila chrysaetos. Next base: position 59,415,215 of record NC_044030.1, read on the forward strand.
TTTCTACAAGTTTGTGAAAACAAGCAGAAGGTAGTGGGACTAGGCAGAGCAGTATATCGCTGGAGCAAAAGGTGAGCAGAATTCAACCACTGCGCCTACGGTTTGGCAGCACTAGGTACTTGCCGAGCTGTAACATTAATTCCTGGACTGTTTATTTCCAAGAGGGTCTTTTTAATGCAAAGAGGGCAAACAATCCCAAGTTGTTAACCTTGTTACTTATAGATCAGTTTACCTTCTAAAGCAAGGGTCAGAAGAAAAATAAACCTGATCCATTTATCAGACAGGTTCTGATGTTTCCAGAGGCAATACATTTAAATGTGTTAATTGGACAAAGTAGTAATACAGTATCATTTTAAGTGGAAAAAATCCCAGCAAGGCTGAGTTTTTCTTGACTTGGTATTTCAGGGAAGCAATACTTTTCACCAAATCACCTTAAGCTTATTCTGAGCAAGGACAGGTTCACTACCCTGCCTGAACAACATGACAAACCTCTGGTGAAGCCAGTCTCCCTGCCCAGGCTTCTTCCATAAACCCCTCTGTAATGAAGCCTGAGTGAGAGCAGGAATGCCCACCCAGAACACCTAGTGTTAGCTAGGAAGACTCAAATCTTAGTGACCGTTTCATTACAGGTTCATCAGATTAAGGGACTTGAGCCCAGATTCTCCCTCTTTCACGTAGGCAACTACCCAAGACCAGAATTTTGAGCCTGGAAAGCTGACCAAAACAAACAACAACAAAAAAAAGGTCATCTCCCAGGCAGCTCTAGTATTTGTGTTGTGCTACCTGTTTGGTCTAGTGGATTGGGTGGTGGGGTCTTGTTTTTTTAAACAGAAATGTTTTATAACGTGACCTCCTGCAAGTAACCGCTACTATCTGTGCTACTTGTGTGAGCATTTCACTCCTGCTACACCAATGCCAAAAGCAATTTCAAATCTATCAGCACTTCATGCTGCTCACAGCTTTAAGTTGACTTTCCTTTGATAGAACTGCTGCAAAGTGCTCCAGGAGATAAAATGCCCTGTCAGCTTAGAGGGTTTGGTGCTTGGTGCCCTTTTCTGCCCCTTTAAAGTGTCAGAAGTTAGCTTAAACCCTATGCCACTTACGCCAACTAGTTTTACTAGAACAGAAATGGAATAAAATCCATGCTGCCACGAGTCTTACATAGGGGAGAGCAAACAACATTGCTCTCCCTCATACCATCATCATCATGCATAAAGACATAGCTTTCAAACTGCTCCAGGGGTGTTTGGCCTGTCTGTACCCTTTGAGACTACAGAGGGGTTTGAGTTGTGGAGCTGTAGTCACGGCATAGGACAGCGTTAACTGTATAAAAAAGTGGTGTGTGCTTCTGAGCTCTGCTGCTCTTGGGGCAATGCAGACACACCCTTCTCTTTTCCTGTTTGCTTTGTATGGTTTTCCACAAACTTACCTTAAAATGATCAAGTATTTTTATAAACCTCTGTTTAGAGATGTCTGTAACATACCAGTGTAAAGCTAGGGAAATAATATGCTAAAACGGGTGCTTATAACTAACCTACCATTCCCTTACAGGAATGCAGACCAGATGAAAGCATATTGGAAAATATCTAGCATTTCAGAGAAGTCTGAGAATGGAGGCAAGTTGAACTCTTTTGTTTTTGTCTTCTTGTACAGAAAAATTGTAACAGTAAAAAGGTAATCATTTTAGCCTCTATGCCCTCATGCCTGCTTACACGGCTTCTCATGCTGTATCCTGTTGACCAGTTCACCTTCTTCTCAATTAATTTCCTCCTGAGAGATTCCATTAACAGTGAGATGTCAAAATATAAATTTATTAATTACCTATAAAAGGAAAAATAGTGAAGCCCCTGAAAGCAGTTAGTAGCTCTAAAATAGAGTTTAGACTGGGTAAGAAATTATTACATCAATGCTATTTGGAAATGAGCAGTTATTCAAAGGAAAATATGTTTAACATCTGTGTCTTTCCACACACTGACAACTGAAATAAAGTAGAAAGAGGTTAAGTGGAAGAACTTGGGGGAAGAAAAAAAAAACATCCAAAAGTCCTGTGCTGAGATAGACTCAACAATAGATGATTCTTGAACAACATTTTGAGGGTCTTTGTTTTGACCATATACAACTCCAGGAAGAAAATGGATCTATGCACATCTGCTCAGAGTGGTAATTTATATAGCATTTTGTAAGGTACCAATAGTTGTGCTCTGCCCAGCTGCCTTTCCATGAGGTGTAGTTGATGGCACAGCCCTTGCAGCCTCTGCAGGTGCAGTGTTTTTCTGAAGCAGAAAAACAGGAGCCAAAGGGAAGCATCTCATCCTCAAAGCCTCTGTGGAGAAATGAACTCGCGGTATAAAGGAAAGGCTTTTAGCCCTGTTAAGAATTTCATGAAGGGCATTATGAAAGCACAGATTTGCTTGTAAGTATGGCTTGTAAGTATAACCACAAACTGGGAAAGGGAAGACTTCTATTCCTGCAAAGGCTGCAAAGTTGTGGTCATCATTCAAACAAAATCAGAGAGAATTTCATCTGACTGAGGTTGTTGCTGTAGTCTGGTGTACTTTGTCCTTCACTGATCTCACAGTTCTTTGCCATCTGTCTTCCATTACAATTACGTAGGGATAGACCTCTTTTTTTTCCCTTTTCCAAACTGTGGAGCTTCTTTAAAATCAAAAATCATACTAAAACACAAATGCAGCCAGAAGGAGAGTTACTGTATACCTGCAGAGCAGCATAAAATGGGCTGGCAGTGATGCAGATTGCATCTTGTGTGTGTTCAGTAGACTTGCACATATCCTACTGTTTCTGCTATATTCCCGTCTCTTCACACCATCTTTCTTCCCCTTTTCTTTGAGTATAAGCACATAGTACTCACAATTCAGTATGTAAGAGGAAGTAATACTATGCTGGTCTTTCTTACACTTACAGAAACAATGGGACAAGTTGCACAAACACTGTTAATATTAGGAGAAATGTCTTCAAGTCGTCTTTATTCTGTTGTACAGGGTGGTAAAAAGGTTTTCAGTTTTGTTGTTTTTATAGGTTCTGGATCCCTCAGGGCAAAATTTGAACTTTCAGAAGGACCCAGTAAACCAGCAACACTTGCAGTGCAATTCATTAGTGAAGGAAGCACCCTTTCAGGAGTAGATGTAGAGCTTGTAGGCACTGGCTATCGGCTTTCCCTCCTTAAGAAGAGATTTGCCACTGGTAAGACACTGACATGCTTATATATACAAATTAAGATTATATATTCAAATTAATATTATATATTCTACAGTGTTAAATTATAAAATATGAAACTGTTAAATAAGTGATGCATAAATAGTTACTTTTCATTAAAATATGACTGAAAACTGTTTCACAGGTTTTTTGGTTTTCCGTAGTTACTCAAACTGCTCCCAGGAAAATACTGACAAAATCTGTTTTATCTACTGACTGCAAAAAACCTACCTTTATTTTGCAGGACGGTATATGGCAGACTGCTGACGTACTTGTGAAAAGTCATTGGATCAAAGGAGTGCAAGCAGCTCACTCTGCCCTCTCTACCTTTCAAACACTATTTTAACATGCATTAATTTTTTCAAAATGTTGACCTACTTTGAGGCTGAACTACAGAACAGAAAATGCACTTTTAAAAGTCATTTTTCAAACTTTATTACTTTATAATAGCACTGAAGTTAACTTCAACACTGTCTGTAAATGATCAATGGCAATATTTGGGAAAATTTGTTGAAATTTTAGTAAATTTATATAGATGAAATCAAAACAGTAATCCATAGTTGTAATGAAAGTATGAAATTGTATGTTATACTGTAAACATTAAACCTAAAAATGTAGGAGAGCAAGTAAGAAATATTTGAGCTTTCCATAAGTAATATTATTTTTTCAGATTCTTTAATTGCCAGTTTTTAAAGAAAGCAGAGGCAAAGTCTCATGCAGTTCTTCTATCCACTCATGCCACAAAACCAGCCCAGTTAGAGATGTATAAAAGAAATGTAACTTGATGCCCATGTATCATATATTATTAACATGTAAGTTGGTTTATATAGGGGTTTTTTCCTAAGTGCAATGTGTTACAAAATTGCAAAAGACAGCAGAGATTTACTTCTGCAGTTGGTAAACTTTATGGCCGTTGTGATTGTTTGAATTAATGCTGTAGATTTAATTTATTTTTATATGAATTGCATAACATTTGTGCCTTTTTAAAAAGCCTGTGCCTATCCAATTTGTTATTCATGTGCCTCACTTCCTTTTTCAAAGTTTGGCTCTTCATCAAGAAAGCACAGTGTTTGTATAATACACACAACTTTCTAAAAATTCCTTTGACTGGGATTTATGTAGAAGGCAGATTTGCAAAAACTGGAGGTTGTTTTAAAAGAAGTTTAAAATACTGGATTACTTCCTCATGGGGTAATTGCAATAAATGCAGTTGTAGTAAAGGGAGATGCATCATGCAGGACGTGGAAACTTTGAGATAGTAACTTTAACGTCACCAAAGATGAGAATCCTGAAAAATCACCGAAGATGGTAAAAGCAAACTTTTAGAAGCAAACAGCATTTCCCTTCACTTTCACTGCAAGTCTTTGGACTTTGAGTGCTTTTAGGGTTGTGTGATGTGAATGTAAACATAGTACTTTGGGAGGAATAGCATTTTAGAAGGGTATTTTATGGCAGCAGGATGACAAGTACTGCTATTTCTATGAGTTTAAATTTTTTCTATAACCACCAATTTTACTATTTTTATTGTCATCTAATCTGCTTGCCACAGCCTAAGCACAGGGAAGTGACATACTAGTAATGTTTTTTAAAGCAAGTCACTAATTTAGGAAATCTTTTATGTATTTGTATTATCAAGTGTTTTTTCAATGCTGAAATCAAGTATTGGAGCAAAATAATTCAATAAACTGCACACGGGAATTTCATATGACCATTTTGAATACCAGTATCTATTTCAAATTCTCCATTAAAACAATAAAATGTGCTTGAACTAATTTATACAAAACCAGTAATGAATTGGACTGCTGAAGCTTTACAAGAAATTAAGCTTTGTAGAGGCTACATAAACTCTAATGTATACTACAAACTTTTGCAGATAGGAGTTCCATTTTTAGCACTAAGCACATACCATACTGTAGATTTGATTGGAAAAGTATATTTGGCTCTTAGTTTGCTAATCTTATAAATGGTAAATTTCTAACTCATAATATGGTACAGTCTTTTTACTGGAATCTTAATTGTAATCTGCTTTGCAATCAAACTGTGTTTAACATGACAATATTTTATTAATGAAAACCCCAAACTGTATTGCTATTTTTAATCAAGTATTAACTTTCATTTTGAAGGTAAATGAAGTAGTTATGTTTCAGCACTTTTAAACTAGCCTTCATTCAGGTGATTATACATACATTTGCATTGGGTGCAGGTTACAATTTTGAAGCCATACAAGTTTATATAGACTTTTTGTAAAGAAATTCAAAAACAATGTAAAAAGTACATGTAGCTATCTGATAAAAAACCCATATGTAGCAAGCTGGTTCTTGCTTGTGTATACAGCAATATCCGTTGTAGCTGCCTCCTAAGAAAATTAATTTGTAAACACAACTCTAAAGGATCTGAATTTTTATGAATTGTTACTACGTCAGACTGTAAATTAGAGCATACAAGTTTATCTTACAAAAATTGTAAATACTTCTGATTTTTCATAAAATGTAAATTTTAAAGAAATTTGCACCCATAATAAACATGTAATATATAATTTCAATACTGATTTATATTGCCTATAATTTTGCAGTTAGTCCCACAGACCTTCTAAACAATAAGACAGTAGAACAAAACTATGCCTGTATTGAACATTTTAAAAATGTTAATTGATTTTTAAGTGATAAGGGGTAGAGATAATATACGAACTCTTTTATATATTTAAAAAACACCACAGAGAAGGTGGGTGAAAAGATGACTTCTGCAAAGAGTTGCATCTTTACTAAACTGGAATGCCAGAGATGTCTACAATGGCTTATGCCTTTGCTAAATTGATATGCTTAATTAATAACTTAGATTAAGCAAAACTGCAGATATGTTTATCAGAAAAAATCTCGACTTCGTAGACATGAGCTGCTGTCTCATAGATAGTGCTATCCAATGCTGTACATTCCCTAACTTCCTTAATAAGCCTATACTTTGTTGAGTGCACAGGAGAAAAATCAGTGGCAAGACTGAAGTAATTCTGATTCCTTATGTTCCACCAGTCCAACAAAGTAGGCAATTTAAGTGCTACTTCAGCAGTCTGAGAATAGTCCTTCTAAGCTGTGAGCATAGAAACAAAAGTTGAAACTCAACAAATGCGTTTGAATTTGTTTCCTTCCTGCTAATCCCACAGCCTGTATAAGTTTTGTAAGTAATGACTTATTAAATTGACTTTCTCAGCTGGATGGATATCACTGCAGTAAGTACCATTCTTGTCATGCTGGAAAGCAATAGTCCAAGGGCTTGATTCTTATCTTCTGCTGGAAGGCAGGAGTGAAGAATGCAAGTGCCTGACGGTCAGACTGAATGGTCCATCTAGCCCAGTATTCTGTCTTCAACAATGGCCAAAGAACAGACATGTGAGCATGGAGAGTTCACAAGCCAATTCCCTTCTACTCCACCAGCATCCTCAGTTACTGGTTAGGGATGTAAAAGGGTACAACACTGCTCAGTTCATCTAATATTCATTGAACTTAAAGTGGCAGAGATCACTGCTCTGGCACTTCTGTTAACATTTGACTTTTGTTATTGTAAGCCAGTGCCCACATACTACTCGCAACTACTATAAACTGGATTTATACCGCTCAAGCAGGTTTGTGATTATCTAAGTACATGATCAGGTAGTTTTTCAGGGATAACTGACTACCTCTACCACTGCCAAATAATATTTATTTAGGGTATTTGAAGGAGCTAAGATATTTGATTATCAACTGGAACAGCATGGGAGTTACAAGTGTGGTGGGTTTTGCTATCCAACTAGAAAGGAAGGTCTTGCATCATGCCAAAAAGGATTACATTTCAAGTCTTACGTGTTTGAGAAGCTTAAGATAGGCATCTTAATATATGTGTACCTTTTGTTTTCTTGGAATTGCTAGATAATTGGTTTCCATTTCAGTTGTCATGAAAGGGCAATTTTACTTCAGAGCATGCAAGAAAAAACTCAAGAATTCCTCCAAGGATAGAGTAAGCTAAAAACAGTTCAAGGTACTAAAGCAGCAAAACATATTTACTGTGTGGTGCCCTTGATTGGACTGATTACCAGGCCTCTTAATTGAAAACTTAATGTTTATCTTCAACTCTGCATATTATTACACTACCATGTTTACTGGCATGTTGATTTTTAAGTTCTCCCTTAGTTCATTCAATAATCAATAGAAAGCATATGGTCTTTAAAGAATAATCTTAAAAACATAAGAGGCCTCTTCTGGATTACTTATTAAACATTTAATACTCAAATTCTGCATTTTCTGTAGCTGCTTTCACTTCCTTTGGAATCCATTGTTTCTGTTATTAAATGTGGGATGGTTATTTTAATTATTATAACCTAAAGTATGATTTTGTTCGCCACTGTCCCAGCTGTACTTCTTTTAAAAAGCCTTGTTCTGTAACTGAGCTTTTTTTTTCCATTATTAAAACTCAGCTGTTTGTTTATTTTTTAAAAAATAGGTTAATAATCACAAACCATAAATCATGCCAACTTCACCACTCTGATTATGATTCAGCTTTTCCTCTTAGCATCACCCAATCTGTCTTCCTGAAGTTCTCATTTCCTAAGTCATGTTTTCTGCTCCAGAAAGTTAGCAATGGTAATGTGTTCAGCAATGACTTACTTCTTTCTTCATTGGGGTTAAATGAAGCAGTCCATTTTTACAACAATTGCTGATTCTCCCCTCCAGATGTCCCCTCCTGCTTTGTAATTAGATAAACTCCTTATGTAATATCCACAGCCTTCCCTTCCACTTCCCACTACTGTCATTGGTAAGTTATATGAATAGCCATCACTAATACAGAAATATTAAAGCTGTCCCAGTGTTAGTACTGATAAGACATTGCATCCAGGCAAAATGCACCAATACAACTTGGGAAGGAAGGGGAAAATCAAAACAAAACAAAACAAAACACAACAACCCAAGCTCAAAACCTGTTTTACTTTCCACTTGTGTTGCACTCTATTCCTCTGGAGCCTTACAGGACCGTGGATTTTGACAGAGGACCAAAGTCCAAACAGACACAACTTTTCAGCCCCTGGCTAAGTACCTGACCTCATTCTTGAATGCAAGTTTCTCCTCCACCCGCCAGAATCCCTCAGCCTCTGTGTACAAGTCCCTCCTTGCTTCTGAGCAGTTCCTAGATTTACAACACACACTAAGTACTCGAGTATGTGAGGACAGGAGGAGTGTCGCAGTCTGTGATCTACTATCTCTGCAGCTGACATCTCTCCGAATTCTCACCAGTCTATTCCCATGTACAGGCCAAACGCTGCTGCAGCTTTTCTCCTGCTGAAATCCCATTTCCATGTTCTGAGTCACTTGATAACAAACAGTAGGCTGGATGTGCACTTCTAGTGAGAAGACAGAATAAATTTAGTTTTATTTAAGGTCTAAAATGCAGAAGATGATTGCTCGATTTAAGAATTGGATCTTCTACATCTAGGACAAGAAACTCAGCCTCAGACGAACACACTGTTAATTTGGCATAACTTCTCTAGGTAATATAGAGCAAACACTACATTCACAGGAGACAGAATAAGGAAATTACATGAAAAAACAAATCTAGGCTCCAGTGTGTTCCCTTTAGATTAAGGGGGAGAAGACATATTTGACACAACTTTCCCATAAAGTTGAAAATAAAAAAAAAAAATAGTCAAGGTGATGGGCCATTACAGCTATTCTCTTAGTGTTTTGCAAGATATTTGAGGAGACCCTCAAACTTCTTAAAACTGTTGTATCTTTATTACTGTGGGAGATCATGCAGGATATATTCCCTTGCAAGAAATGCTCCACCGTCTATGTAGCTATGAGCTAGAACTTGGCATTACTGCACTCAGTGCTGACTGAGCGTGGGGAGCACAGTTCACCCAAGCAATCTGCCTTTGCTTCCAGGCAACAACAAGTTTCCTAGAGGGAAAGGTGGGGAACCTCTACCCCCATTTCCCTGAGCTATGACCTCTCCATATTGCTCAAGGTGGCAGCACTTTTGCCAGCTGATCCCCAAGAGACAACACAAAAACACACATTAGAATTCAGAGGTTTTTAGCAAACAACATCTTCTAGCCTTTCCTCCAAGGAATCATCCAGCTTAAAACAGTCCTACAATAACCTGGTTTTGGTCAAAAAGAGTAAAACCATAATTTGTGTTTCAGGAAGCAGTTCATCTCCTGTGTAGGCAGCAACAGCGCAGTCTCCTGCTTTTCATGCTACCCGTGGTTAGGAAAAACCAACAGTTGTCACAAGTTGCAAAGAAGCTTTCAAAAATGTTGCATCTAATAGTGGTAACTGTTACCTTGACACCAGTTTATAAGCAAAAATTGAGCTTTACCCTTAAAGAGTCATTCCCAGCCCAGGGGAACATTGACTCAGCTATGCCTCCTATCCAGGTGATTGGTAAAGGTAAGTGTGTGCTTGTACCAACACACAGCAGGAGCAGTAGTATCCAGAAGGCATGTTCACTATTTCAACTACTCGCAGCAGTCTACAAGCCATTATTTTAGCATCTGGAGCAAATCTTAAGACCTTGTTCCTATGTCCAGCAGCACCAGTAGCCTGCTATGTCCTCTTCACAGAAGCTGTAAAGCATTCACAGCACACTGTGCCATATACAACACAGTCTGAACACAAGACAGATTTCTACATCAACCCTGCAAAAGTTAACTGGTAACATTTGGAGTTTCCGACTACTACATTCGAACCCCCGTGATCTCTTCTATTGTTTATTTCTGGAATTAAGAAAACAGTAGAATATTTTTAAGAACTTGGTTAGTGTTCGTAGTGAACAACAATATCTGCCATCACCCATCTGTCCGGTCCAAAGATGGATTATCCAACTGCATTAAAATTCTTGTTAAGTCTCTTCTAGACACTCTCCTTTAGTTAAAAGATCTTCTATTCTCTTAGACTTTTTAAGGCATTCTGTACTTGCCTCTGTATATCTACCATGAATGTTTAGCAAAGCCTTCTTCACCTCTCTCCCAGCAAGGTAGGTTTTTTATTGTTATCACTGCCATTAGCTGTAGTTAAAGACACACATGAATTCTATGTTTACAATACATAAACAACCAGATCTAACCAGACATTTGCAAATAATGATTCAAATGAATGTTAGATCAATCAGGTACATCTTTCAGTGTTCTCCCCAGGCTTTACTGGCTCTACAGAGAATACTCTCAGCATCTTGTACGCACTCCACTGTCATCTCTCTAATCCAGCTATGGTAATTGTAGCAATTGGGTCAAGGTGAGGAATATGTTAAAAATAACGTGGGAGTATTTCTGTGGTGAATAAACTGGTGCCATCCTACCAGAATAAAGCACACTACACCGAGATTCAAGAGACCTCCTTGCTGTGGTCAAGATGTACTTTTAAATGAGAAACACACATGGCTGCAGGTAAGGACCATCTTGGAACTACGTACAGTTTGCTTACACCTTGACTTAGAGAGATATTGTTAGCATTGGAGTGATCTGCTGTCGGCCATATCTAATCTTGGAGACTCCCTTTGGCCTGCTGCTTTCCTGAGTTAAGAAATTCTGTGCTCTAATAATTTTGTACAGCAGCTGCTTTCCTCTAGAAGGGTCCTAAACTCTGCAGAAGCTGCCACACTTGCTGGCTGTGAGCAGATCATGGACAATTCACTTGTAGTGCTCCGAAGCGAGCTCAAAATTGGAGGTTGAAGCATAGAGGTTGTGGAAAGAAAGAAACATAAATGAAACACTCTCTGATGCAGTTGCCAAACAAAGAATCATAAATTATACCTCATCTTAAACTGCCTGGCTGGACTGCACAACAAAATATTGATGACAACCAAGTTACCATTACTTGACTGCATTTGTTGTTAATAATAATGTTCAAATAGTATGGGCAGGTGGTACTTCAAAAGGTCAACTTTTAGATTTTCTAGATGCTCATAAAGCAATAATCCTATGATTGAGATGCCTACACTAATTAAAACCAACCAGACTGGCTTAGGCTACAGCTTCACGATGAGCCAGTTGAACAGTTCAGTATTGCCAAAAAACATAGGCCATGCTCTCCATCTTCACCCACCACACCTTGTACCAGCTCTGGCATGCATCATATCTGTTTATGAGTCACCTTAACTCACCAACCAGACATATATCCAACCCAGAAAAAAAAAATAAAATATTTATGCTGAATTAAGCCAACTGAACCAGCTTGCAACAGGGTCTGGCAAACTCCAGGCACAGGAATTCCCAACCTAAGAGCAGAAAAATGAGACCTCCCCTTTTTGGCAGCAACACATCATCAACCCAGCTCAGCTGTTCACTAAACCACAGCCAGAGAGGGGAACTAAAAGGAGCTGGCTCCCATGACATAATGGAAGACTTCTCTTAATAGTGGCTATAAACCCTGAAGTCATAAACTGTAAGAGATTGATAAGAAAAGCTAATAAACACAGGGGGTAGGAAAGGCCATGTAGTTTAACTAAGGGTGACAGAAAGGAGTTTCTTCCGAAAAACAACAACAAAAATGTTTAACTTCCACCTTGTTACTGGACCCACACTGGCTAGAAATGCCACAATCAGTAAGAACACGAAACAGGGAGAAAGAAAAACGTTTGATAAATATTTTGCCACATTTCTTAAAGGATATCTAGATTATGTAGTCACATGATGAAAATACTTTGCAGTCCAACAGTATCTAAAGAGAGATGTTAACACATCATCTACTAAAGCTAAATATTTTTAAACCAGCAGATCAGATAAATGACACCCAAGAATTTAGGAAGTTGAATAAGCCATACTAAGGACCATTAATTTTTATTTCAGTGAATCTTAAAATGCTGGAAAGTATTGGAAGATTAGAAGAAAGCTAACACTGCACCATTACAAAAAAAAAAAAAAGGTGACAATCCAAATAACTGTAATATAGAACTTGGCAAGAAAATTAAAATAGGATTAAGATAATTAGTATCAGTCATGGATGTACTGATTAGAAGTCTTAAAACTAATTTAGGATTAGGTTGAAAATCTGGATCATAAGAGTAATACGGTCAAATGAAAAAAAGATTTATGTAAGATACCTGATTTAGCACTACACAACATTTTGGTTTATAGCTGCACCAATGCAAGAACATGATAGACTAAAACATGAGTCTTAAGACTTAACTAAACAGGGAATCAACTTTAAGCACATTTCTGGTTGATTCCTGCAGACTTCCTAATATTTAATATTTTTCCAGTTACCTGATGTTAAAAAAAACTGAAGTTTTGCAAATGACAAAAGACTGGAGGAGAAAAAAAAAAAAAGCTAGATCTCATGTATAAACAGTTTTTACCACTTAATCATCACACAAAATGGCAAGAAGAGGCTTTAAGGTCAAATAAATAAGGACAAAATAATATATCACTTGGGGATAACTAAGGCCTTTTCTGAACTGTTCTTAAAAGACATCCAGGGCTCGAACTGACAACAAATATGCAGATCTTCATAGGATCGCAGAAGAGCTGAGGCTAGAAGGGAACTCTGGAGATCACCTAGCCACTTGCCCTGCTCAAAGCAGGGACAAGACCTCAAGTCTTATCAAACTAATGAACTTTTCAGATATTAAAGTGTTCAAACTGAACAAAATGTTCAAAAAAGAGTGATTTCTGTGGAACCAATCATTCCCCCATTTACCAGTACAACCTTCCCCAGGCTATATTGGCTTTCTGGACCTTCCATTAGTTCAGGGAACATCTATTTCACTGTCACTCTTACCTTATTCTTTTCTTCCTTTTATTCACACCCACTTGATTGAAGCTCCATTCTCAGCATCTTCCTTTGAGTTTTTCTCCTAACGAAGAAACAAGTTCCACGCAGAAAGCTTGATTTTACTTTCTTGACCTCTATGGAATCTTAATATTATTCCATTTAACTTAATTACTTTAAAGCCAATATGGAGAGTATTTAAAAAAAAAAACCAGCCATGGGACTTGCAAAAATGAGTGGAACAGGACATCAGTGATTTGAGTCTATTTTATACTATCAAAGTCTAAGGAGTGACTTCAACACAGCTGATACGAACATAGGTAGAAAAATAGCACTCCATGTGTGGCAACAGCACTGTAAGGGAAAGGTGAACTGAACTTGGGTATGACTAACAGGGCTTATGCTAGATTCTTTAGCTACTTGATTTTAAAATAAAGACGGTGTAACTTTTTAAGACATGTGCTCTAATTGAAAGAGGAGGTGATACAGAAATGTTCCGTGGCCTGCACTTTACAAGCTGTACTAGAAAACTGCAGTGCTTTATAAGCTGTGAGTTTGAACAACAGTTCTTGGGAACCACCTTAAATGCAATTCCAATAAACAGTCCTTGCAGGTCTATAACTTCTTTCTTGAAGGACCAGAAAAGTAATACCTGTAGGTTTTTTTCTTTCTTTTTTTTTTTTTTTTTAACTTGTGGATCCATCAGAATGCAGTTCATCCTTATTCTGAAACTGAAGATGCATATCCTTTAAATATTACCCCAAAAAGAGAATTTGTAAGCTGACATAAACAGTATTAGAAAGCATCATCCTAAGTTTGGATCAATCACCTACACAACAGAAACACCTTATGCTCTATGCACACGAGTCTGCTTTAGATAAAATTAAGCAACAAAAAATGAAGAGAAGGAAATAGTATGTCAAAATTGCATTACTAAGGGAGACTAAAAAGTACTTTACTTACAGAATTCTTACTTTTCCTTCAGCTCTCTCTATATCTAATTAAAGGCATAATTAAACCTTCTCAGGGATATGCTCTACATGAAAGCGTGCCCAGTGTCATGAAGCCTTCATTTGATGTGTGGCCTGATGGTATCAGCAAGCAAACTGAACTTTAAATAAAGTGAGCTATATAGCCACAAAAATCAGCTAATCTTGCTCAATGAAACATAGTGAAATCTGAATTTCAGATTCAGATTTCAGGACTACAAAAGTCCCCCTCTCCATATACTAAGTAGGCTTGTTAAAAAGAAATTTCTGTTGTTTGAGAGCAAGCCACCTACATATATCATTTACTTCCTTAACTGCTTGGTTGGTTCATGAAGCACTGAATTCCATTCAAAAAGTGCTCTCACAAACTTCATAAATACGAACAGCTGGAAGCAAGAAGACCTCTGCAATCATAACCTGTACTGACATGCCTCCAACGTATTCTGTATGTTCTACTTAAAACTGTCTCTGAATACTCAGGATTAGACTAAAAAAGGAGTAGTCTGTTAAAGAACTGGAGAAAAACTTGTTCATAAGTCAAAAGACAGCATCTCCTTCAAGTCCCACTTGCACGCTATACATTTGGAGCATCTAAATCTTTTCTTTTAATTACTTGGCTATTGTGATCGCTAGGCACCTAAATGGCACCCACTTCAGCTACAAGGAGAGGGCATGGGGACACAATTTCAACAGCAACAACAACCTGATTACCTTGCCCAACCACAGTTCACTGTGGTTTATATTTTAAAATATATCCAGGTCCCAGTCTTCGAGACAAGTGAAACCAACTTCAAAGAGGATCTCCTCCTGTATGAGTGAAACTATCAAAACAAAGCTGAGTATCACCTAGAATGCTCAGAACATAGAAGTTGCCTAGAAAGTGAAAGAACTGATTAGACACTGAAATACTGAGAATCTAGACAGAAATGTACAGGCAACTATGGTAAAAGTAGTTAAAGCTGATGATCTAACAGCCTGTTAAATTCCGCCTAAAAAGAAATGAGATTTCACTACAAGTATTAAGAAAAAAACAAGACTGCTGAACTAATCACAATTCATTAAGACTTTTTTATTGCCCTCCCCCACGAAAAAATTTTCACACTCCGGGCAGTTTGTCCTTCCTCAAGTTGCAGTATCACAACATCAAATTAAATGCTTTAATTTTTTGTGTCCCATAGATGATTTAGTCTTACCTAAGAAATGCGTCAGATGGGCAGAAAGCCTCCAAAACATTATAAACAGTAAGTCCTGCATTTTTCATACAACACCACAAAATTTTACCTTTGCAAATGGTTTTCCAGCCAAAAAGCTGTACAGGTATATGTTACAGAGATAAATTTATCTAATCAAAAGGTTAATAATAATTTCAATGCTCTACTGACAGCAGAAGACACAAAGTACAGTATGACCAGCTATGCACCACCACTTGAACATTTGAATGCAAAAAGTACTTTCCAAAACTGTACTCAGAAGGTAATTTTGGTTAATAATAACCAAGGAAGATTAATTAAAGGAGTGCTCAAAATATTTATCAAGCCAGTAACATTTGGCACACGATCTGGTAAGGTTTTGCTCTATAACCTTAAAAGAGATACTATTTCCCATTCAACACACATCAACCCAAAAGGGCTAAGTATAGCATCCTTAGCTCTGGTATCACACACTAATGATACAGTGTGACCATCTCTCTCATGTAAATATTGATCCTTTTACTAAAATAGATGTAAAACGGCACATTTTGACCACTCAACTCAAGCACTTCTGGTAGTGCAAACCTCAAAATGGCAGATCTCGTTGTATACTTCCAAACAGATCCTGACCTGCAAATAACCTCCCAGCTGGGATGTGCCATCAGTCTGAGAAGTTAAAGGTTTCTCTTCTACTCAAACTCTGCTGTAACTTGGGCAAGCGCAAAAAGAGCACCTACAGCTCTGGAAAACTTCATGGGATGGGAGGACAAAAACACTGGATGCAGACCTCTGGCAAACGAAAATGCAAGACTCCCAGGTCACAAAAAGTAAGCAGTCTGACCTTGTAGCCTAGAAATGAACACTCAACCCTTGGAGTCATAGAATTGTTTAGGTTGGAAAAGACCTTTAAGATCCTCAAGTCCAACCATTAACCTAGCACTGCCAAGTCCACCGCTAAACCATGTCCCTAAGCACCACATCTACATGTCTTTTAAATACCTCCAGGGATGGTGACTCAACCAATTCCCCGGGCAGCCTGTTCCAATGCTTGACAACCCTTTCGGTGAAGAAATTTTTCCTAACACCCAAACTAAACCTCCCCTGGTGCAACTTCAGGCCATTTCCTCTTATCCTATCACTAGTTACTTGATAGAAGGGACCAACACCCACCTTGCTACAGCCTTGTGTCAAGTAGTTGTAGACAGTGATAAGGTCTCCCCTCAGCCTCCTTTTATCGAGGCTAAACAACCCCAGTTCCCTCAGCCACTCCTCATAAGACTTGTGCTCTAGACCCTTCACCAGCTTCATTGCCCTTCTTTGGGCACACTCCATCACCTCAGTGTCTTTCTTGTAGTGAGGGGTTGTAGTGACGGGTTTCTCCTGGAAAGGACTCACTGCAGTGAGTCCTTTTTCCTGGACTGGGGCCACTTACTCATTTACATTTAAAAGTTAATTGAACTTAATCAATGACACACCATCAACATGCATTTTCTCCTGGTTAAGTGTATACCCAAGCTACTGGCCCCGTGTTCCTTTTAAATAAGGGCACTGATAATTAAGTGTTAAACAGAAAATTACAGGTCTTTTAAGACTGCTTTAGAAATGTGCAGCTTACAGGGGTAAAGGTTTCCTCAAGTCAAGACTGAGTCTCTGTGTGCACTGGATGAGAAGAAATGGAAGAGCTTTACATCCCTCTTTGCTTCCTTCCTCAGCATGACCAAGCTGCCCTTCTTTGGGCTTCAACTCCTGACCATGAGCGCAGCCTTAAACCAGGGAAGGGGTGTCTGCTGCACACCCCTATACTGACAGGTGCACTGTAGGAGCACTCACAGGGCTTACCTTCATTTCCTGATCCCAGTGCCATCTCAGTGCAATGCAACAGGTTAAGGGTTACCAGCGCCACCAGCTGAAGTATCTGTCGTGCCTTTCCCTTAAAAATGAAATGCAAGTGTGATAAGCAAATCCAACAAATTAAGATGCAGATGTGAGATATGGCTCTACCTCTCCTGGCCAAAACAATGCTATTTGATTTTTATTAGGGTTAATGCATAACCTCTTTGAATTTTATTAATTTTTAATCACTTCTCTCTAAACATCTTAATTTCCTTTCAATACTTAAAGGGGTCTTATAAGAAAGATGGGGACTTTCTAGCAGGTCCAGTTGTGACAGGACAAAGGGTAATGGTTTTAAACTAAAAGAGGGTAGATTTAGACTAGATATAAGGAAGAAATTTTTTACAGTGAGGATGGTGAGACACTGAAACAAATTGCCCAGAAAGGTGGTAGAAGCTCCATCCCTGGAAACATTCAAGGTCAGGTTGGACGGGGCTCTGAGCAACCTGATATAGTTGAACATGTCCCTGCTCGTTGCATGGGGGTTGGACTAGATGACCATTAAAGGTCCCTTCCAACCCAAACCATTCTATGATTCTATGATTTACTAACAGAAATACTGACCAAGACTGTTGCATTCACACACTTTTTTAGAGGTACAGGGGGGAAGGGTGGGAAAGAAGACTTATGAAGAGGAGGCAGTGACTGCCAGCCAAGTCATGAACACTCCTGGCATGCCCAGGCCCTGAAGAGAGCAGTCATCTTGGTTTTGTAATTGGGTCTTTCTCAGTTCCTCCTGGAGGAGGGATCTTCACAGGTCACTAGGGTATGCTGCATGAGCACAATGCCACAGACCCAGGCAGCTGCTGTTCTGGGGTGAGGGTGTCAATGCCTAGTTCACCCTCCCTTCCAGTATAGCCAGCATGATACTCTTTTCTGTGGTTCTTTTGTAGCTATCTGGCAAACTGCAAAGAACTATTTCAGGGTTAATTAAGTTTCGTTCAAAAGCTTACTGAATGTTGGCAGCAATGCTTTTGTCATTTCTGAGCCTATGAATTGACAATTCTAATAAACAGTTTTATATCCTCATATTTCTAAGTATAGCTCTTTTGAGTCTACCAGAACTTAAATAAACCAAAACACACAGTTCTTAGCTATTCAGCTGAGCTTTGTGGTTTCTATGCACACCAAGTGCTTGCTATGAACTGGCTGTACAGAACTTAACGGGAGTTGGAGAACTGGGTCACTCTTGACTTCTGCCCCATCATCTCATTTGGTCCACACCATCACAGCAAGCAAGTTGGAATTCATAAAGTAAAATTTACTACATGTTACCTCCATGTGTTCCTCAGCAGCTCTTGCTTCAAAGTATACTAATAAAATGTCGGCTCTCACTGAAACAAAGCAAGTAGCACCAGCCTTGACTCAAGGATCTTGTACAATTGCAGAAAAACAGAACCAAAAAGCTTCCAAGTGCACTATGAATTATAAACACGAGATATCTCTCTAGTGGTTCCATTCTCATCAGGACAGTTTAGGACAGTCTGGATTCTCTCACTGTGTTTTCAAACATCTGAACAGTTCTGCAAATCATATTCAGTGTTTTGAACTGAAGCACAATCTCAGCACATCCAGTATTTCGCACATCTAATCTCAAAAGAGAAAAATTACTCTGACAGATAAGATTTTATTGACCAGTCTCATATTGCTCATAACAGATTACCATCTCTTCTGCACAGTGGAATTTTATTCTAGGAGTGACCAGCATTTAGTCTTACTTACTGCATTTGTGCTCTCGTTTCTAGAGACCATCGTCATTAGGCAAACAATCCAAACCACATGAATGGCTTTGACATTTATAAGCATGTTTGCTAATTAAAAAAAATAAAAAGAGGAATGCAAAGTTAGTAATTTTCATTTATATTTCATCAGATTATTGCTATAAGTAGTGGCTTCCATCAAAACAGCCTTGACTAATTCCCAACCAATAAATTATCAACAACTAGATTTCTCTGCTCATCATCCCAAATGGTAATCT
Organism: Aquila chrysaetos chrysaetos; assembly: GCF_900496995.4. Taxonomy (NCBI): domain Eukaryota; kingdom Metazoa; phylum Chordata; class Aves; order Accipitriformes; family Accipitridae; genus Aquila; species Aquila chrysaetos. The sequence goes on from NC_044030.1 coordinate 59,434,209, forward strand.
TCTTGTCACTGTCTTCATAAGTGTTACTGACTGTGACCCCAGAAATAATTTCAAAAGCAACGACTTTCTGGTAGTTCTGGGTTCCCTGTCATACTCCAGGTGTGAATGCACTGTAGCTTTCCATAGCTCTAAGATTGCTTTCCATGCCAGTCCAAAATACTTTATTTTCTCTATTAGCATCAACATCCAAAAAACAGTCATACAACTATGTCCAAAATACTTTATTTTCTCTATTAGCATCAACATCCAAAAAACACTGTCATACAACTATGTCCAGACTTAACAGAAACAACTTCTCTCAATACTTTCCCATATGGAGAAAAACACTTTGGTTCCATTTTTGCCAAATATTACCACCTAGGTTCTGGAATTAAAATATGCATTACTCATAGTTAAACAGTCACTATCTTAAAAGTTTAAAAAAAAAAGTTAAAAAATAATTATTATCTTAAATCACAGGATATGGCTCAAGATTACAGTTTTATGACTGTAGTCATATGACAGGAATCAACATCCACTTAATCCACTGAAAACTCACACCAGGCTGAGTCAGAATCTCACGAACTGAAGAATGATATTCCTGAAATCCCTTCTTTCATCATTGGTGTCAAACCCTGAAGCCCAACACTACAAGAAACCTAAGTGATGGATGAAGGGGAAAAGCTGATGACAAACTTTGGAGAGAGGAATCATTCGCATGTAGATGTGGGCCAAAAAGCTTGTTAACTTTTGTCAAGACTGACCTTTTTTTTTAAAAAAAGACTAAAATTCTTAAGACATGTTAGGTTTGGTACAAGAAATATTTACATAATGGGAAAAAAAAATTTACATAACAGGAAAAGATAGAGAACATATATCACAGCAGTAGTCCAATCATTTAATGGTATCAGACAACTGAAGAAAGTTTAGCCTGACAAAATACTTCATACAGAAATGAGCACCACAGAAATGTTTCTCTTTTTTTAAATTATTAAAGCTCTATGTTAGAAGAACAACAGAACCAGAATCAGGTATTAGAAAACTGCCATATAAACATAGTTAAATCTCTTTGTGTCACTGTTGTCACACATCATAAAATAGTCTGATTATCTTTTGATGCTCTTTCACTCTTTGCAAGACTTCAGTTTCAGCTTGTGTTCATAACAAACAGTGCTGCTTTTGTTCTATTCAGTTTTTTTAATTCCCTGTTTTTTTCCTTCACTGAAATACTTCACTCTTCACAAAATACAGGAATCGTTACTTCCCAGTCTCTCCTTACTATGAGACTCTTCACAGCAGTACCCGAGTGTTTCACAACTGAAGCCCACCTTCCCGTCAGTGGTAGCTGAGTTGGGAAATAAAACAGTTGAGACAGCAAAGGGTCACTACCATCCAGGAATCTGTAACTCTGGAAAGCTTGAAGCCTTCTACCTCATCACAAGCTCCCTTCCTACACCCCACATGTATTTTCATACACTCTTTGGTTCTTCGTTCAATTCCAAGTTTTCCCTAGTTCTCTACCCAAATCCAGATCCCCTCCAAAAACATACATATCCCATTTTCCCCCAATCTCATTGTCAAATCAAACTATCTCCCTGTCAAGCAAGACTTTAATCCACTCCCTTTTCCTCCTGTCATCTATTGCCTGGGCATCACTCCACCTTTCACACCTGTTCTGGCTCCTCTCATTTTGACTCACATAAACCCAAATTGTTTCCCTCACACCTCACCAGATACCACGCTGCACCTAACCAGTGGGGCAGCTTTAGCCCTGTTGTCATTCAGGTCCTACCACTGCTGCACCCACTTTACAAGTGGCAGGCACATCCCGACCTTCCTCCCCCGGCTCCTTGTCTTCTTGCACTTCACGGCTCTCTCATCTCTGCTACCAAAGCCAGATTCTTCCTCCACACTGCCTGCACCCACCATGCAAGAGAGAAAGTACCTTCTCCCATTTCCAGTGGTTGAACCACCTCACCACTGAAGGAAATCAGTCACATCTAGGCTTGGCCAGTCTTCAATGCCTAGTAAGTTCCCAAGTGTGCCGAAGTAAGGCTAACCTTGGTAAGGCTAAAGTGACTACCACAAGAACAAGGGCTCCTGAAACGGGACATGCAGCGCAACCTCCCTGAGAGGGCTGCTCACCTGCCTCACCTCAAAGCCACCAGTATTTCAGGGGCACACTAGACCTCGGCCACGTACGCGCGCCTCCAGAGACGCCTGCAACGGCCCTGCCAAGCCAACTGCGCCCGCTCGCCAGCCCATCAGCTTGGAGATCTCCCAGCCGGGCGGCAAACACACCCGCACCGCCGCGGAGCCGGCTCACAACCAGCCGGGAGGATCTCCTCAGCCTGGCCTCCAGCGCCAGGGGCGGCCGGTTACCTCAGCGCCTCGAGGCGGGGTGACTAACAATGGCGTCGCCTCGCACCTCCTCCTCCTCCTCCTCACCCGCCAGGGCAGCTGGCAGGGCCCCCCCGCGGAGCCGACCGCCGGCAGAGCCCCCCGAAGCGTTCCGGGTCCGTGGGCAAGGGGGGACGGAGCCGCCCCCGCGGCGGCCGCCCCCTACCTGACGGCCGCGGTAGGGCGGGAAGCGCCCTGGCCGCAGCGGGGCGGGGCGGGGCGGGGCGGCTGAGGGGCGACGCCGGCCGGCCGGCCAAGGCGGCCGCCGCCGGGCGGGGCGCTCGGTACCGGGGGAGGCGGTGCCGCAGCAGCCGCCGCCGCCGCGCCCACGGGGCCCCGGGGCGGCTCGGCTCGGCTCGGCTCGGCTCAGCCCTGCCCCGCGCCGCCACCGCCCAGGTGCGCGCCGCCTGGCGCAGGTGCTTAAATAGCGGCGCCGGCTGCACTGCCGCAGTCCTTCGCACTGCGGCCAGGTAAGGGGCGGGTGCTAAGCGCCCTTCGCCGCCGACCCTTTCCCGCACCGGCTCCGCTCTGTCCGCCCCTGGGGGCGGCCGCCGGGCCCCGAGGCCGTGCCGTGGCGCGCGGAGGACGCCCCGCTGCGTGCCGCCATGGCGGGGCGCTTCCCCGGGCCCCCGGTGGCCGGCACAGCTCCCGCCGCGGGTTGAAGAAAGCGACCGGGCGGGCGCGAAAGTAGCGGGCGGTGCCCGGCCGCTCCCCCGGGGGTCGGGGCGGGGGGAAGCCGGGGAACGCCGGTGTGAGGAGAGGGGGACGCCTCCGGCGGGCAGGCTCTCTGTCGGGAGGCGGGCGCTGCTGGAGGGCGGCTCGTCCTCCGGCTGCCCGCAGTGAGGGGGCCGCGGAGGGCGGGTGGGTTTGTGCCGTGTCTTGCAGCGGCAGCCGGCGGCTCGGCCGCTGTCGTTGCCGTGTTTTTTACTCCCCTCAAGGGTAGAGGCTGGGGCTGTGCCCCTGCGTGTCGCTTACCGAGGGCGTGAATGTCCTGGGGTAAGAAGAGCCTCTTTATCTCCTCCCTGTGGAGCCCACCGCTCCCCACACTGCTTCCCTGCAGTGACCTTTACGCCATCCCTGTGAGAGGACGGGATGTCTCTGAAGGGGCCTCTGCAAGTTATTCTGCTGACATGCAATGCTCCGGTTGCTGCTGGTGGCACACGGCTGGGAAGGCACTGGCGAGGAGGCTCTCACTAGGGTGATGGGCTGGCCCTGTGCGAGCCAGGTGCTGCTCCTTCGCAGGGAGGTGATGGACAGGCTGCCCTGCCCCAGTCCTCGCTCCAGCATGATGCATGTTCAGGGCATGGTCCATTTCTGTTGAAAACTGGGCTGGTGCATGAGGAGGAGTATGCCATGGGATGCAGCTTTTCCCAGATGGAGTAGAGCTTAATTGCTTGTCCATGAGTTGGCTGTGGTTTAATGCCCCAGGCCAACATCAAGAAACTGGGGCAGGAAGGCTTTGGGCAGCTTTTGGAGTCCTACATCTTCCTGGTGGTCACTGTCGTATCCTCTCCTCTCAAAGATCTGTATGTCTCTGCATGTGTCTTTTGCTGCTTTGGGGTACTCAGCCCCATGGGGCAGACCTTCCCAGAATTTGCCAGAAATTGCTTTGTCTTGTGTTATTTGTCTGAACAAAGTCAGCTCTGGCTTTAACTGTGTCCATCTACCTTCCCCCCAGTCTCCTTGCAGGTACTCCAGAAAATAGGAGTTGCTTTGTCCCGGCTCTTGCGTGCCACCAGTGCGTCATGTAAAAAGCATCCCACCCACATACATGGGACCCTTCAGAGCCCGTTGTTTAATCTAGGTGCTGTCCTAGTTGCCTGCATGGCATCCAACCAATAGGTTACCAAACTTTGCTTTGCAAGCTCCTCTCTGTGTCTAGACGTCCTTTTGGGGTCCTTGCATCCAACCATGGCATTGGGACTCTTCCCTGCCAAAGTAAGGGGGGAACGTTTGTGGACCAGCTTTTACTCCAGCTGGTTTTCTCCTGTAGCCCACAGGGATAGTAGTTGACAGCTTCTTCACGGAGCGCAGTTCTGTCTGGTACAGGTCAGAATCCCTGACTCTGCCAGTTTGTGGTGAGAAGGATCCCTGGCACACGTGTCTGGAGGCTGGCAGGATTCATGCCATTTTCTGGAAATTCGTACTGCAGCTGCTTTCCAGCACTTCTCCAGACATTGACTTCTGCCCCACGTGCAATGGTCATAAATAACAACATAGCGTTACCCCTCTTACACTGTGAGATGAGCACCATCAGGGACTAATTAGAGACTGCATACATGAGATCAAATTGGATATATTTGACATCTCAAAACTTGTAATCTTAATGTTGCTTGAAAGTGGAAAACTGAATGTACATCCTGTGGGGCCTTTCCCCCAAGGTCTTCATATAAGTGATTAAAAACACCATGAGGAGGGAAGAGCGTGGGGATGAAGATGGCAAACTCCAATTTACTTTAACCAGCTGTGCTCATGTATGGGTGTTTCTGCTGAATGTCAAGAGTGTAATCCAGTGGTGAAACTGTGATATGATAAAGAACAGAAAATGGCACAGGTACAGAGGCAGATGTGAATGGAGGAGGAAATTAGATACAGAGAGTGAGAGGAAGTGGAAAGCCATTCATATTTTGACATGGAAGTTAAACTGAATGAAGTTGAGAGGACTTTTCCTTCCAGGTAGCTTGTCCTATCAGGAGTCATGGTTTAATTTGAAACTAGGGAAGAAAAAAAAATAATTAAAAATTAAAAAAAAAAAAATTAAAAATCACACAATGGCAGTGGCAACTTCCCAGTAGCAGTTAAAAAACTGGAAGTATGGGTGAAAACACTTAAATGGAAAACTCTTGAAAAGGATGGCTTGTGACTTCTAATTGGGTTTCCATTGTGGACTACAACTGACAGGGTATCGTAGTTCTTGAAATAACAATACAGACTAGACCTGATCCTTCTGCATGAAATGATTGGGTGCTTTTGCAAGTGAAAGAGCAGGAACAGGGCCTACTCTGGGAAACATAAAACAGAGGGACAGCAGTGTTTTAATTCTTCCAATGCTTCTCTCTTTTAATCCTCAGTTCCTGTATTCATATGACTGCATGGGGCTATCAAATTTCATATGAGTAAGGGGGAGTAAAATTATAGCCCTGGTGTTTGCAGTGGAAATCTTGGACAATATGGACTCTGAAGGTTCAAACAGAAAGCAAGAAGTCCCAGTTTCATCATTAAAACTTGTATTTTAAAATCTTTGGAGTTGTCCATAATGTGAAAGTTGCAAAAGAAGCGTTACACAGAAAAATTACAAGAAACTGTGATGTTACTTCCTGTTCTATATACATGGCATGAGCCAGACTTATAAAAGGGTAAAGCACTATATCAAGTTAAGCTTATAACCAGACTTCCTTTACAAGCTATGTTTCCAGCTCCCTCTTCCCTCACGCTTAACTGCCTCCACACTACCGGATTTTGTTCTAGCAGTTTCTGACCTGGTATTTCCATGTCTGCTCTCAGACTTGGGTTCAATATGAAGGGAAAATTCCTTTATGTCAAGATGCCTGTGGAGATATCAGATGGAAATATTTCACTCACATAGCCAATATAAGGCTTGCTTCTTTCTTAAAATAGTTTTTCTTGAAATACAAGAAATAAAGCTTAATCTTGCACTGGGTTTTCTATTAAAATTTGGTGGTAGCGTAAATGAAAATTAGTCCTCCCTTGGATTTTGCAGCATAAAATCTGTGGCTTTCATCTTCAAAGCCACAACAGACTGTTCTGAATGTTCTTTCTTTTGTGGCCTGAAGGAATTAAGAAAATATGCACATGCTTCATTTCTAATGTGTGTTTTAACTTAATCTCATAACAAGAAGAATGGTGGAAAAGAAGCAGGCGCTGTGTTGGAGTAATGAGAACAAATCTCTAGATTTTTCTTTTTAAGGGCTAAGTGTTTGAATTTTTTTTCCCTTGCATTATTTCCTTTTGTCCTAATTTACTTGTACTTATTTCCATGTTTTCTTCCCTAGAAGGAACTGCGAAGAAAGGATTCAGAGTTCTCTCTAATTATAGTGTATTGCTGTTACAATGGTTAATGTGCCTCAGCAGAAAAATATCTCAAGACAGTTGTGTCTGAAACGGGGCTTTTCTGGTTGGTTGGGGTTTTTTTCTATTTCAGAGGCCCTTTTCTCAGTTTTGTGCATTTATTGGTAGGTCAGTAAATCTGAGTCACCTCAGATCAATTATGAAAATGGGAAACATTTCTAAACATGAAGGAGCGTATGCAGTTACGAGAAACAATTTTATTAACTTAGGAAAGACCAGCGAAATCAAGGAAGGAGTGATCAACCTAATCCATTTTCTCTGCTCAGAAGCAGAGCCCCAAAACTGACTCCCGCTCATGCAGGATTAAAAGTGTGCCTGGCTAAAGGTCTTCAGTTTGAAATCTATCAGAATTTCTTTAACTTCTTTTTCGTGACATACTGTCCTATCTTTAGTGCTCTCTATAACCATTTTTTCTTTTTTTCCAGAGTGAAGCTGTGACTCTTCTGCCAAGGGACCCTCAGTTAGCAGTTTTTCAAAGCAGTCTTAGTTGAGGGATAGACTGAATTCAGAACAGTGAAGAAACACTTAGCAGACATAGTTTACAAATTAACTGACCACAGTAATGGGATGCATTAAGGAGGGTCCCCCTCAGTTTTGCTATTCAAGATAGCGAGCTGGGAGACTTTGTTGCTTCCTGCAGTGGCTTTCTTGCTGTGTGGTGCAGCCTGTTTCCTTGCCCATCAAGTCTCACGCTTATTGGGCCTTCTACCTGCATGCTGCTCTCTGCCTTCTTCTGTGCTGCTGGGGGTCTGGTTTGATGTTCAGCAGTAAAGCATTTAATAACTTCATCATTCGTGTATCTGCTCAGCTGATTCTTTAATCGGGTCCTAGTCTTACAAGTGGCTAAGTGATGTGACTTGATAGATTGCCTTGCATCGCAGACAGATAACTATGTATTTGAGTGACTAGTGGGTTTTATGGTTGTGTTTTGTTTTCATCCCAGTGGGGCACTGCAGTTACTGGGGAGTGACGTGAAGCTTGTTGTGGCTGACACATGTTCAACAGTTTGCTTCCAGAAATCACATAATACTTTGTTTTTCTTGTGGAATAAGTTTTTAAGGCATATGTAAGGAGGTGTCAATCTAACTTGACTTTTAGCTCCCAGTCATCTGAATTAGTAGCAGGGCAGTGGAAACTGGTAGAGGAAAGGCTGAAGGTTAACTAACAAACAGTAGTAACAAGCCCATTCCCTGCTTCCATCTGTGACAAACTCCTCTAGTCCCTATATATCCTTCCTGATAAATCCAAGCTGTAGAAGAAGTTGTCTGTCATGGGAGACTGCTGGTGAGGGGAAGAGAGCAGTGTTAAAACACTGCAATATGAGCATGCTGAAGTACTTCCTACACTTGGTGGGGGACAGCTTTCTCATGATCAGTCTAGACTTACTATTTTCCATAGTCTGAAATTCCCCTGGGTTTCAGGTTGGCTTTTGATGGATAGTAGCCACTTGGACTGAAATCTCTGTGGTTGCTAGTCACCGTGGTATGGAGTACAGGTGTCAATCTGAGCCCTGTAGGCCAGAGTGTCAGAGCAGCACAAACTTCCTTGTGGGTAATGGTAGAATTTTTTTTTTTTTTCCTAGAGCTCACTGAGTGGTACTCCCCACCCCAGTTTGTCCACATCCAGCAGATTTGTCATCCATACTACCATATGGACTGTTATTGGCCTCAGCACTACCTTCTGTTTTACTTCTGAATCTAGACTCCTGTGGGCTCAGAAGCCTTCTGGGAGACATGTTTTATATTTCTTTTTAAAGCTTTCTTGGAGCACAGACAAAGGATTCAGGAGTAGGGGAGGCTGAAAGGAAGTGTGGGAGCAGTCTGCTTACCAACTCTAACTATGGAATCAGTGAGATTTGAAGTACACAGTCTTTAGTATGGCTTTTTTCTTTTTTTTTTTTTTTTTTTTTTTCTTTTCAGAACGGAACGAAAAATCTTCTGTGTACTTGCTCTTGCAGCAGTATAGGACAGGAAGCTGATTTAAGGAGAGAAACAGAAAAGTCTTTATTGCTTGTGGAAGGAGAAGCAAGATTTATATACTTCGAAAAGGTATGTATTAGAAGATTTACTTTGTAAAAAGTCCAATAGTTATCAATACTCATTTGCATTAAGATTCTTTCTCTCAAGAGCTGTCACTTCCTGTCATTCACTACAGAAATTTCCCCTAGCTTTCTGTTTTCAGGGGGAAGGCTAGCCTGTCCTTGTTCCCAAGATTCAGCCTTTGAAAATAATATCCCCTTGATCATAAGACTGTGCATCTAAAGAAACAATGCATTTAGCTGTGCAACAGCAATTACAGGTGTTTTCAGTCTAACTGTAAAGCAAGTTCTGTCTTTTCATCGGCATTCAACAGCAGCAAACTTGATTAGGCCCTTTCATCCATAATGGAGGTACTACAAAACAGAAAATACACCAGGAGTGTACAATATAGGCTGAGTAGCAAATGCAGAAGTAAATGTTATAAAGTAGCTAGTCGCACTGGGGGTTTTTTTCCTCTTTTGATTTGTGTATTTTCATGTTCACAGATCTACTGTAGTTTTCTGCCACTTAATGCTAACAGGAAAAAAAAAAAAAAACAACCAAAAAAACAACTCATCTGCTTGAGGAGATTCTGTTGTAATGTATCCAGTGGCTGTTCCTGCACCAGGAGGTGAAGGAAATAATGGACAACATGGGAAACTTATTTTTTTCCTTTTTGTTTTTGGAGCTGTGTTGCTCTGCGCTGGATTCCTGCTTTCAGTCTTTATTCTCCAGTCGTGCCCATCTGGAACCTTCAGTGACTGTAATGAGGTCCTCAAGGCTGCGGGGCCCATACTTGCTGTAACTGGACTGGTTTGTGTTTTACTGGCACGATCAAGGGCTAGGCTGTATATAAGACAAAGACAATTGCAAAATGAGCAGGTGTACAGCCTTATTTTTTGTCGCGGTAGCTGTCAGTTTGCCCAGTTTCTTATATTTGGATTCCTGTTTTTAACTAGTGGAATGCTAATTAGCATCCTGGGCATTTGGGTTCCTGGCTGCAGCCCCAGCTGGCACAGCATACAGCTCAACCACACCGGCAGTTCTGATGTGGACCTCCAGGGCTGTGGATTCCTGTCACTTCAAATCATGGGACCTTTGATTGTGCTCACTGGGTTGTGTTTCTTCGTGATAGCTCATGTTAAAAAGAAACAAAACTTAAATCTCAACCAAGAATCTTGCGAAAGTGAAGAACATCCTGAGACCCCTGACTCTTTTCAGGTTACAGTAGGTGGGTAAATAATGTGTGAACTTTACATTTGAGAGTTTGTAGGGATTTTTTTTCCCCTCATGATTTACCTCTGAATATTACTCACTTGAGCTCTAAGCATGTCGGTTCTGGCATGGCATGTCAAACCAGCCAAAACAGAATAATGTTGCTTTGCCTTGTATGTTTACTTCATGGTCAGTTCAGTTACCTTTCTCTCAAAGGTAACACCTCTCCTTTGGCATAAAAAGAAAGGTCTGACTGTCTGTGCAAAAGAAGCCATGTCATCTGACACAAATGAGTCCAAACCCACTTCCTTTCACCAAGGGTGTAGCTGACACTGCAAATCACAGGTCTAATGACTTCTGTGACTATATTTAAGATTTATTTTAGCCTTGAGCTCTGACCCCTTAAACAAAGAATCTGATTCCTAAGCAGTGTGTTGTATTTTTTTTTTTTGTCATGGCCACATCTTCCATCAGTCAGAGATGTAATTGCAAGATGCTTCTGTTAATTGCACAGTATTTGAGTAAATGTGGTATGTTAGCAGGGAATGCTCCCCTGCATATAGCACTGCTTTTAATACCCCATGAATACATTCTGTGCATAGATTATGCGGGTAACTTTCTAGCTCTCAGAAAGGATTAATGAGTCAATTGTAGTATTGGTTGACTGTCATCTGACTGACTGGACTTGAAATCCATTATGCAAAACTTTTTTTCCTTCTGCCTGTCAAGCCAGTGTACAGACCTGTAACCTGGTGGCCCTCAGAAAACGTGAGGGTTTAAAGTCAGTTTTCCAGCCACCAGGATAAATCCAAGGGTCATAAAAAGGAATGCAGATAGTCTTTAAAGGCAAGAAAGCAAAATTAGTGGATTCCTCTTCCATCAAGAAAAGTAAAACTGAAAGGCTGAAGGCTGAGGTCTGGTTGGCATAGTGACATTCTGGAACACTGGTGACTCAGCTAAAAAACACCCCCCACCTCACTCAACATTTTTGATGCTCCCTGACCTGTCTCTGCACACAAACTTCGAAGGAAGAAAGGTGCCAGGCAGCTGTGAATGTTTATATAAATTATGCAAGCTTGGTGACTGATACAAACTTTCTGTTTTTTAAAAAAAAAAAAAAAAAATTGAAACTCCTCAATTGCAAAGTTGAAATTGGCAGATACGCTGCACTTAGTACTGAATACACTTAATAATGAATTATGTATCAATAGTGTCGTGGTACTAATGTTAGTAGTGCACCTTCAGGTACAAGTAATTTAGTAGGCAAACTGTCAAGGCACACAAAACCAATCACCAGAACCATTAATGACTTGAATACTTTTGTTGTAACACTGCAGTAGATGTGGAGAAACTTAAACTGCCCTATTTTAGATATGTGAGGAAAACTGAATACTTGCCGACCCTTAAAGTAAGCCAACAGTAACTGTGTACAGTTTCGGAAGACAGCCAACAGTAAAGAGGTTTGTGTCTTAGCTAGATGGAACATGTTCCCTGCACAGCTGTATTTTCTAAATGAAATCTTCCATTTATGAATATGCTGCATCTTTATTTTGGGATAATTTGGGTTTTGAACTTAACTCCAATGTACTTTAACAGCCCAGAATATAACAGTTCTGTATGTGGGATCATTGCATTTTATCTTAAAAGGTAGACAAGTACAAATACTGTAATTCCAAGGACAGGAAATATTCTAGGATACAGTTAGAATAAACAGTAGTGCTCAATTTTTCAGATGTAGTAATTGGTGTGTTTTTTTCCTAGGTGATGCTGTAATGGTATTCCCACCTCCACCACCTCCTTATTTTGCAGACGCTGTGTCACCAACTGTGACACATTGTCTTATGTCAAGTGTTTTGCCTACAAGTGAAAACCCTCCACCATACCACTCTATCTTCAGTGATGGGTAAGACCGTTTTCTTCTTTGGCTTTGGAAATCTGAGCTGTTTCTCAAGGTATCCAAGACAATGTTCTTAAATAATCACTGTGAATTAACTCTCTACTAGGCACTACAAAGTTTTCTAGTGTATCACTTGACTAACTTTGGATACCTTACTTGAAATGGCATTAAAATACCCTAGTGTAAAAGGGGTATCACAAACCACAGAGTGTCCTTCATGAAGCTTGAATTCTTACCAGTTTATTATGACTGAAAAGAACTTCTGAAGTGAAAACAAAGCCTTAAATCCGTGGCCTTATTAAATATACTTAGATTAGATTTCTTCCACAGATTGTCCAAGAGAAAGTGCCCCTGACAGCAGTGCCCCAGTAGCATGATATCTACACTGCCAGATTTTAGGAAGCCTCTATAGAATCAATGCAGCGAGCCCTTCATGACAGCTATCCCCAGGCCCTGTGACCCTGGGAACGCCATGTTAGTGTATTCTGTTCTCCCTGTGACCCTTATCTCACTGCTTTGAGGAAGTGAGACCTGCCGTGCTGGTCTGCCTTGTTGCTGCAGTGGCAGTGTGTTGAGATAAGAGGATACCTTGATACTGCAGGAGTAGAGCAGGAGGCTCCAGGGAGCTTAAAAGGGAGGTTGCAGTGCCAACTTCATCTCAAGATGTTGTACCTTACCCATGCAGCCACCCTTCTATACACTGAGTACAGCTGATTTGCTAGATGCTGCCACCACCAAGCGCAGGGAGCAAGAGCTGGCAACTGACTGAAGAGTTGTCTGCACCACAAGAACTTGCAGGGTCATTTATTCCCTGTGTGTTACTGCCAGTGGGCTGCTAACTTGAGGGTGAAGAAGGTCACTGCAAGGGCCACATACTAGGAGCCAGAACTAGATCTGGCCAGGAGAGCTAGATGCCACATGCCTAGAGCTCCCAACTTACTTTCAGGCCCTTAATGATCCAGAATTGACTTGGCTTTACCTTTTGGAAGGTCCTATGCCAGCTTGGTTTTGATCTGTGAGTCAGTAGGTGGTGTGGGACTTTTTCATTGAACTACTTTAGTTTACAAGACTGTACCTACAGCATTCTAAGCACCGTCACTGCAGCAAGACCCCCAGCCTGCCTGGTTGCATCCAGTTGTAGTAGTTGTTGGGCCACTGCTTTAATAGCTTTCCACTATACTCTAGACTTCTCTGCTCACATGAGGCAGTGCATTCCATGACCAGCTGTACCAGCTGTGTGCCTGATGTCGGTACTTCTTCAAAACTCTAGTGCTAATCTTCCTTTTGAAGCAAGCAAGCACGAACCCTCTTCCTGCCCAAAGACCTAAATGCTGCAGGAGGAAGATACTTGTGTTGGCAATGGTGCTTATTCTTGTTACCATGCTGTGTGCAGCCATGTCTGTGGTTTTTTAGTCATCTTTTGAAGTATACCTGGTGAATTCTTGAGGCTCAGCCCCACTGTGCGACACACTGTTCTCTAGTCAATCACCATCAACTCCTCATACTGTCTTCCATTTCCTAGTGCCCTCCTCTAAACATTTTCTCCCCATCTTTGTTGGAGACAGCAGATGCCTTTTTCTGTTGCTATTACCACAAGCCAGACTGTCCTTCTGCCTTTTCTCAAAATATTTTTTTTTTTAACATGGAATAAACACCTCTCTATTGAAAACCCTACTCACTCTTTCTTGCTACTAGTGCAACACTCTCTAGTGCACAGTGGGACTGGCCCCCAAACAAAAAAATTATTGTGTACATACCACATGGGAAGGGAGATGCTCAGTGTTTGGTTCCCACTGACTGAGGTCCAGCTTGAGGTTGATGACTTGTGCTGAAGGATGCAATGCCTAATAAACCCTAGCTACACACATCATTCATTTAGTCTGCTGTTTTTCCACTTAAATTTTTTCAGAGAGAGTACTTTCTGTACAAAGCTGATGAGAATCTGTTGATTACTCAGTGCCCTAAACACCTGCCAGTTCAGGATGACAAGGGTAGATGTGGGGATGAGAAGGATGTCAGGGTTGATCAAGCAAAAGTGCCTTCCAGAGAGCAGTGGCTCTCATGACCAGGCACAAAGTGTTGTGTGAAGAAACATTTTATTAAGTATAAAAGTCTTTGCCTGTTCTCAGATTGCAAGTGAAATATATCAGCTCTCAGAACTATACTACTGCAGTCAAAGGGCACCCAGAGCAAGCAGGAGAGAAAATAAACTCCTGCTGCTGAAAGAAGGAATTTACATGAAGTGTCTGTGTTCTTGTTGGGCTGGGTGAAGGCGTCCACAGCTGGAAGGTGTTTCATACCAGCTGCTGTTAGTCCTGCAGTTAGGCACCACACTGAGCCTGTCTGTGCTACAGTTCCTGCATGCGCTGTAACTCCCTTCTGGCATGTACATCCCAGATGTACATACAAAGCAAATGGATGTGTGGAGAAATGACTTGCCCTGAGTGTGAACCTGGACCTCTGGTAACCCTCAGGCAGCCAATTCAAGTATGGTCTAAGGGCACCCTTAAAAAACATTTCAGTTTAAATACATATAGAAGACCAGACTGGAGTGGATAACTGAGAGAAATATAAGAACATACATGTTCTGCTGTAGCCTTACAAGCAGCTGAGAGACAGAGTGACACTTGTACCACCTATCTGTAAAAGTACAATGTACAAAACTGAGGGCCACAAGTCCTCTCTACCCTGTAATTTCAGGCCCTGAGTGGGCTGCCTGCCCATGTGCTTGGTAAAATGTGTGGATTATCCAAAGGTGTGAAAGAATGCAAGCAGTACATCCTGCAATGTACTGAAAAAGGAAACCGAAAAAGGAAAAACAAAGGACAGTGGGGGAATGGCAAAAAAGCTAGTTCCTCAGACTTCTTCTGGGCTCTCCCTGCTGGTGCACATACCAGGTGACCCCTCTTTCCTTCACCCATTCTCCTACAAAATCCCCTACAGCTGGATCAACGGCCTCAACCCACGAATGTCCAGTTCTGGTGCTCTGAACTTTGTGTGTGATCCCATCAGCTTAATCGTCATCAGTTGCCTGTCTTGACTTCTCTGTCTTGTGAATGTATGTACGCAAAGAGGCAGTTTGTAGCCCAGATTGTTGGGGCAGTTTCTAGTGGAGTGGACGAAACATCACAGCCTTGGATGCAGAAAGGCTGACATCCTGCTTTGGTGTTCTGCGGCTGGTGGTGCTCTAGCTGTTGCCCCTCCGTGCTCCCTAAGGTCCTCACAGAGACCCTGTGAGTTGATACCACCTCTGGGTATTTCACTCAATCATGTTTTCCCATGTCTCAGCACTTGGTAGCAGCCATGGCATCCTGACTAGTGCAAATTGGTTCCCAAGCCCTTTCATGGAGGAGAAGCAGTGGCCTTGTTCCTCCTAACATAGTGCGATGGTTGAAGATCCCAAAGGTGGAAGGGAATACCCATTTCATACATGGGTGGTTACTAGGCAAATGTGATTTGCCTCTTCAGTCCATTGCTGCATGTTTTGTCAGCAGGTGCTGTGGTGGAGGCTGTGCTGGATGAGAGAGCTTGTAGGAAGCTGAGCCACGGTGATCCCAGAAGCGGTTGTTTTTTTCCTGCAGTCTGTTACATAGCACTTCAGCATTTGTCTTGTAGTATGTTCTCTTCTCTCTCCTTTAAACACACACCCTCACATGCCAGTAACAGCACTGAAGATGAGGTGACTATGCTCTGTATTCCTGCTCCTCATGCGGTATTGGTGCGGGTACAGATGTATGCAAAAAGGCAAGAGTCAGCTCTGGGAGTGAGTCATGAGGAACGAGTTCTTCCCTTTCCTTGGGAAGCAGCTGAAGCAATATGTTGAGGGCGAACTCCAGGGGGAGATGAGCAGGGTACCAGAACCATGTGGGTGCAACCGATTGGGATCCAGTTATGATGGTCAGAGGAGGGCAATGAATACTTGGCTGCCCTCCTTGACTGTCACTGGGAACTTAGCAGTCTGGTCATGTTCAGTTGCTTCTGTTTCTCCAGCTCTGAGCTGGAATGCTGCTCCTTATGTCTGTCATGGGTTGCTGGAAAGCTTAATAAAAGTTTCAAGTTGCCTTTCATGTAAGATCTCAAATGGCTAAGGACTGTGATTTTTGTGATGCAATTCTAAGTCTAGGTACTGTCTTTCTTAAGGGAAGGGAACAGTGTGTATGTGATAGACTACAAAAGGGAAGATACATTAGGAAGCGAAGATCATAAGAAGATTTAGTAAGATTGTGAGATAGCCCTGCCAGAAGCAGCTAATACCCATAAGCCAGGCTGTGGCTGGTGATGTGAAAGGTTAGAAGGGAGGTTGTTTGCCCATCCCCTCTGAAGTAATAGAATTTTCATATGAGTCATAATGTAGCCCACAGAATGAAATCCTAATGCTTATGCAAGTTCTTTGCTTCAGGGATTTTTAGGGAGCGTGTGCATACATGTGTGTTTATGTAAGTCAAGTGGAATTTCACTCACAGTAGAGAAATGAATTATGCTAATATGCTGGTTTGTGTTTTATAGAGCACAGCTTGCAGATGATGGAAGAACAGTTGCTGTTAGAGACTATGAAACCATATATACAATTTCTGGAAGCAGCTCACCGTCAGATATTTTACCGATGCTATACCTCTCCTCTGAATCGCCTCCACAATATGAAGAAAAAGCATCAATAACAAACAATGAATATTCTCCATCTTCTTCATCTTCTTCATCTATTTCCTTAGCCACATCTGATACCAGCTCATAGAGGACTGTCAGTTAGACTTCATTTTTAAATTAAGTTGTACACCTAGATTTACAATTTTTGAATTTATTTACATTTTGTAATAAAAGCAATAACGTTGGCTGTGTCTAATTTTTCATCAAAAAGCGTAAATGATTAATTTGGGCTTCAAGAAATATTAGATAATGCTGGGCTTCTGAGCAAGTAGTCTGAAGGGATTCAGTTCACTGCAAGAATGTTAAATGCTCATTTTGTTCCATTACAGCTTCAGTTTCTATTTTTAGTTGTTCTTTATATAATGGAGGCGCTAAGTAGAGACCAACTTTTTTTGTTTATTTTAATTAAATCTGGTTGGAGCTTCAAAAAAGAAATAATTAGGAAGTGTTTTTATTTCTATTTCTGTATGACTTTTGTGGAAAATACTTGTTTGCAGAGTTATTGACTTAATATGTACTCTGAGAGCATCAGAAATAGGGGTGTTTAAGATTGGGACCAAATAAGTTATGGAGAACTTAAATGGTTACTTTTTGGTCTGCCTGGTAACAAACAGTCCATATCTTTATTTAGACCCTCTTTGGTCCTTGTGTAAGTATAATCCCTGTGAAAATCAGTTTTAGCCAGCAGTTAAGAGCTCTAAGGCAACACTGAGGGTAGTTAATAGGCTAACAGTTTAACTGTGGTAATGACTGATTTCGGGAGGATTATACTACTGTTATATATCATCATTCATGGTTTATACAAGGAGTGCTTATTTTGTGAGAGTGAGCACCACTCAGCAGTAGTATTTTCCAAGTGCAGACATTACTTACCAGCAAATGCAAGAGAGGCAGTTTCATGGAAAGTCATGCAACAGATGTTTTTAACTGACACAGCACTTGACAGACCCTTCAGGAATACAGGCCTCCTAGCTCCTCTGTCCCGGTGCAGCCCATAAGTTAGTGGTACCTGCCTGCCTTCAGGATGGAGTGACAAGAGATTCTTGTTCTATTTTGCAATTGTCTGCACCCATTCCCAAACTGAAGGATTTGCTTGTAGCAGGTAAGGATAATTAGCAGGAACTTAGTTGCTGCTGACTTTTGACGCTTTACGACTTGCTCTGAGCCCTGAGTTTGAGTAAACCAGACCTGATTCTGTGCCCAGAAACAGAAGGTGGCAAAGCTACTGTTTGGGCTTGGTTCTGCATGGTGAACTTACCAGCATTAGAACATCTTGCAAGAGCGATCTCTTTCTTGTGCAGCTGAGTCTCTGAACACCTGCATGCTCTGGGACCTCAGCTACACCTCAGCTACACCTCAGCTTGTGTTCTGCCATGTTGAATTTCAGGGAACGTGGCTGTAACAGAATGCCAAGCTTTGGATTAAGCACTGAAGTTCCCTCCTGTGCCTAGGGAAAGGTAACTGCCTCATGTCATCTTTCTGTGAATATGCCTCTCACCTGCAGAGTTCTTTAGAGAGGTGTTCAGGAGCTCCTGCATTTGGCCATTTATTTCCACCTATGTGTTGTTCTCTCAGTTGTGCTAGGGCAGCTCTTTGTGCAGCCACACAAAAACAAACCAGCCAGTGAGGGAGGTATATTTAGCCAGCAATAGAGCTGAGGGGCTTATGCATGCAGAGTAATGAGCAAACACAGCACAGAGAGGGATTTAGTGTGTGGGAGCTGATTAAACTGGCATGACTCAGCCATGGGAAATGTCTATATGAAGAAAGGGGATCCACAAAAGCCAGCAACCATTTTGTCCTCTTTTCTCTCAAGTGTTTTTTACCTTCTAAGTTTTTCAGTTATGCTGTTCCTTGAGTGCCTTCTATAATCAAAGCTATGGTTTACCATCTTTTTGACTTTTTTTTTTTTTAAAGCTTTTGTTTCTAACCTGATTTTTAACAGTGGTGTCCACTGCCCTGAATGATTTGTGCATACAAAGCCTTGCACATGTCAAAGGAGCTTGGCTCTCTCTCTGGATTTGTCATGCTATTATATAGCAAGTGCAGAAGCTGGGGTATTTTACCTAAAAGATCCCATACAAACAAAAACCCATGTTGGCTTTGTTCTGTTGTTTGAATTGCAAATGAACACTCATTTGCTGAAGAGGTTAAACATCAAAAAGTGTTTAAACAAATAAATCTGGAAATATGTCACCATCTTTAAAAAAAAAACCTAACAAAAATACAGTCAGGTCTGATTGCTAACTGTGAAGGTATTAACCTTTTGGGCTGCCTGCAATTTGCTCAATCAGTTGTTCCCAAGATGTACCCAAGAGACCGACAAATCAACTAGATTATGTTGACTCTGAGCTGAGTCCTCTGGAATTGAAACATGATCTTCTTGGTTTTTTTCAAGGTTATTGTGTTTTGATCTTCTACTGCAGTCTCCAGTGTGGATCACTTTATTTCTAAAGAAGCAGTCTTCACAGAAAGCATGCTTTAGAAAGCCGCTGACCTGACTCTTCAGAGTCAGCACCTGAATTTTCTGGGAAGTGTAGGTGTTACTTACCTCTGAAAATGAGGATTGAAAACAGAATTTCTCTCTGTATCATATTGAGAAGATGCTTGGGAAATAGTTTGATGTACATCTGTGTTGACATCTTCTATTTTTGACTTGGAGAATCATTCCTTGAAAATTCAGTGGATGTCCTCGGTGCATCTCCATAACCTGCTCAGCACTGACAGCTGACATAGCCAGGACAACAGTATTTGCTTACTGTGTTGTCGAAATCTGTTTCAGCAAGGTCAGAAAATCTGAGTAAGAGGCTGGCAGATCTGCCTCCACCACTGAAGGCTACCACTGGGTGAACTGCATTAGTGGGAGGAATTTTTGATGTGAGGAGTAGGGTGAAATGTCTGTATTAGAAAGGAAGCAACACCTTGTAAAACTATAAAAGTAGCTTAAAATAATACAGAATAGCATTTTTATTGAGGAAGTGAGATACTTTACTGTCACACTAATGGTGCTATAACCCCCTTTCTGCCCTAAGGTTAGCTTAAGTGCTTGACATACAAATGCTAGGGAGCAAATCAAGTTGGTTACTGATTCACACTTACTTAAACAGGCAAAGTGGGAGGTAAGGATTGCTTATCTTCTGTAAGTAAAGTTAAGGTCTCTCTTCCTTGCTGCCTGCACTGGCATTGCTCTGCTTCTAAATGCAACACTGCAGTTCTTTGGATATGAGAAGTATTCACAAAAATATAGATGCTTGCCTCTTCTCTAGGAGAAGTCTTTCTTCCTGCATCACCAGCAGCTAAAAAAATGGAAAGCTAACTCATCTGAAAAACTGAGATTGCACAGATCTCTGCAATGATGCTGTGTTTTTCAGATAGCAGCACTTGCTGGATTGCACCCACCCCATCCTTGCCCTTTGTGATTGGTAGCACTGTATCCAGCTTTCCCTTTTCCATCCTGCCTCTTCAGAGTCATGGCTCGTGTGGCACTTCTGTGTCCAGGCAGACATTTTTACCAATACCTCCATGTTTCTGCAGCAACCATGGCAGCCTTCACTTAGATCTGTGCTCCTCCCTCTATCACACAAGCATGTATCTGCATAATCAGGTATGGAAATACCTTCAGTGGCTGCTGACAAGACAACATTCCCTGGGAGCATATAAAACCACCTTGCAGGTAGATTCAGTTGTGGGCAGCTGGCTGAACCTGCTCCTTGCAGCTTATTTACGCTTTGAGGCTGGCAGTGCAGTAGTACAGGGCCCCAAGGCACAAGGCCCACTCATGGTGGTTCTTTAGGTACTGCTGTTACACAGGTAATTTGTGTTTTCCACTAAAGGTGCCACATACAGTCGCCTTTCTCTGGGAAAAAGTCTCTCTCAGTCAAATCATTGGCTCCTTAATCTCCCTACAGTGGAATGTTTCGTTATGGAGTGATACTTTGTACCTACTCTTTTTAAAGCCAATCAGTGTGCAAAACTATAGTATAATTTTCTTTTATATGACATCTTTTGCATGTTCTATGACTAAGTGCCTGACTATATTACAGGCATGTAAGAAAATAAAACCTCACTACAACAGGCTGATAATGTGAACAAGTATGTAAAAATAAATAAGCAGAAGGAGAGGAGAAAATGATTAAGTGAAGGCCTGTCAGTGTTTACTAGGATGACTCTTGAAACAGGTTAGAGAACTGAGGAGGTGCAGAGCATTACAAAAACCTGCTTCCAGCAGCAAGCGCTGCAGGGGAAGTCTGCATTGGTGATAGAAAATTATGTAGAGGAACAGAAAGCAAAGCAGTGCTTGTGCTCAGGAGTAAGGTCCCTGAAGCAGATGGGAACAAAACTGTAGTGAGATCTGAAAACAGCACCCATTACAAAAACCTTACTCTGAAAAATTCCTTAGGTTTCACAAAACTGTTTTCATTTGTTTGGGAATTATTCCAGGTAAAAGGGGATGCATTTAGTAAATCAGCATCTTAAAGTAAATTCCCAGAACATACACTTACTTGGCAAAAGAAGCTACTGGCCTTAAAAAAATCAATCTGATCCAGTAATCTCTTAAGACCTCAACAGCTGCCTGAATGCAGCATTGCCACTGTCTGGGGAAATAATGGGAGAAATGTGGGGATGCTTTGAGGAAAGGTGTAATTTTAATTTAGATCCTACTGCACCAGACAGAAATTGTTTTCCATCCCATTTTCAAAGTTCCAGTGACAAATAGCCTTGGAAGAAACCGCCTGTATTCTCCAGCTCTGCTGTGCACTTGCTCAACGACCATGAAGTCATGTCCTAGGCCGGAGGCAAAGGCCAGATGATGCAACACCCTACTTGGAAAACTCTGACTCCTGCCAGCATCTAAGGACCATTGCGTAGGACCAAGGAAGTGCTCCAGCATAAGCCTGTTGCAAATAGCAGTTGCAAAGTTCTTGAATGAATGAGAGGAGGAAGGTGACACTACATCTGTATGTACATCTGTATATACCATTAGTTAGACAGCTATTATGATACAATGCTGCTTTTAAAAGGATGTTGGAAAGCCTGGAAGATTCAGCAAACAGTGACAAGAATGATTCATAGTATGGAAAAACTGGACTTGCAGAGAGCAGTAACAGAAGTTAATTCCATTAAGTTTACCAAATATAAGGTTAAAGGTGACTTAGGTTTTGGCTATAATTACCAATACAAGGACAGCTTATCTAGTATTTCAGCCCTTTCTAATTTAGTTGTCATACAAAACCACTGCACTGCAAACCCTAACACTTTGCTCAAGTGGTGCAGAGAGTCCTGACTAGACTTGCTGCTATGGGAAAGGCTGATCTTGAGTGTATTTGGCACCCTTGGTAATAGAAGAGACATAATACTGGCTTTGGAAACTTCCCAGATGCTTTTTGAAGGACTCCAGCACTAATATTCATCAAGGTCTATCTGCTAACAAATGAGAAAGGCATACCTGCAATTGCATTCAGCATCAATTGTGAAGGTGCCAAATTTGGTGAGCAGCCCCTTTCAGAAGAGAGCTGTTGTCACACTGTGTGATACGAATGCACAGTAGACTAAAGGCACCTTTACTGATTTTGAAGAAGTAGTCTGAAAGGTGAGTTTTCTAGTTCTAGGGCTATTTTTATCTTATAAATCTCAGGATAAGCTTGCTTCCCCAGAGCTGCTGGTAGCAGGAAAGAGCATTATACATTCTACCACCTGAGTAGTAATCTCTGTCCTGTGTGTACTCCCCTGCCATGTTAGTCAAAACAGATCGAGTAGTTGGAGATTTTTTCCTCCTTAAGGAATTATACAAAGCTGTTCTACCAGAACCCTCTGACAGCAATTACTTTAGTCTGAAACTGTTAGGAAACAGAAAATCTCAACATTCAATTAATCTGTCTGTTTAATATATGGGACATATGTTCAACAGAACAATTCATTGTGATGTAAAAAAAATATTCTCAGTACTTCTGAGTACAGGATAAGATCCCTCACTTTACCAGGTTTAACATTACAGGAGATGCTTTCTCATTCCTGCAGTGGTGCACTATTCAGGGTATGTGGCCTTTATTCAGTATAAACTTTGAGGAAGGGGTGGAGATCCCACAACAAAAATATCCACAATTAAGGGGAAATTACAGAGCAATTATGCTACCTTCAACAGCTGGAAAGCTTTGGCTGGCTTGAAATAACTTTTCTCCCACAACCAGCAGCTCTCCCAGGCCCTTCAGCACTCACCACCCCGTTGCCACTTACCCCCCCACCCACCCACTGCTCCCCCTTGGCAAAATACCAGAAAGCCTACTTCGGTATTTTTTAAACCACAGAAGCTCTGGACTGCAGAACAAGCTGCAACAGAGGTCCAGATGTGGCAATAAATGTCACGCTTCAGAGCACCACAAAGCACTCCCAGCAATGGCCATGCATTTTCCTGCAGATCTGGGTTGCTGGAGTGGTGGCCCAAGGAGAGCAAGAGTCGCCACACTGCTGTTGACTGAATGTATGCTGTGCATATGTTGGATGCATCAGCTGGCAGGGGGCCTAGGAAAAGCTGCGGTGACTGCAGCTTCCTTTCTCTCCCATCTGGCATGGGCACAGTGAGGAAGCATCAGTGGGTGCCAAATTAAAGAAGAGGATAAACAAAGAGATAAGCAGCCATGCAAGGGTGAAGCCATTTCGGAAGCGATGGTGGTAATTCAAGAAGTCTTTAGTGATTGCTTCAGGCTTCACTTCCCAGACCTTTATTCTTCTAAGCAAAGTCTATTCTTTCACATGATGGACTCTGTTAACCATACACACACAAAGTTCTTGTATAACTAACCTGAACCTTTGACTTTAAATGCTCTGCGGAGTCCCTTACAAGCCTGCTTTCTCTTGAGGTGGAAGATACATTATACTCAGTAATGGAGCAGAACAACAACAATGTAGAAGATTTCTCCTTGAATGTCTTTTCTGTCACTCCTTATCAGCCAAACAGATCCGATGCTCTGGTGTCAGATGGGGATAAAGCCGGTGCCACTTTGCTCTTTTCGGGTGTGTTTTTGGGACTCGTGGGGATCACTTTCACCGTGATGGGATGGATAAAATACGATGGCATTACTCACCTGGAGTGGACTCAGTTACTAGGGCCTATTCTGCTGTCTGTCGGGGTGACTTTTATTCTGATTGCTGTTTGTAAATTTAACATGCTTACGTGCAAGCCCTGTAAAGAAAGAGAGGAAAATACGTCAGACCTCGATCAGACTGCAAGTGGACAGTCCTTTGTCTTCACCGGCATTAACCAGCCTATAACTTTTCATGGTGCCACAGTGGTACAGTACATCCCTCCGCCGTACCCGGCCCAGGAAGGCATTGCTGTCAGTCCTGGCTACCTGCACCCAGTGCTCAGCTGCTGCGGTGCTGTTTCCTCCAGCGCCTCACCAATTCCCACCCCAGGATCTGCTCACTTCTGCCCTGCGTACCCCCTGGACAATCCAGCTTTTACCGGAGATGAGAACTACGCTACTTATCCTGCAGAGAATACCAGGAATCAGAGGTACATATTCTGAAATGCCTTAGTGTGTTTGGACACAGTCTTCTAAGTATTTTAAGTGCTATATAGGATTTCAAAGGAAACAAAAGCTGGTCCAGGGTGTTATCCTTCTTCAGACATTTTTTTTTTCTTTCTTAGGAGCATTTCTTGAGTAAAGTCTATGGACACATACTTTTTCTGGAAAACATTTTTATCCAAATGAAATTCCCTTATGAATCCATTTCAATTTTCAGTCTACTAAATCTCTTGTTATTTTTGAAGATATTAGTATATATGCTGCTGCTCATGGGATTTTTTTATGCTTATCTTACTACCTTTAGTCTGTTGACCAGAAGGTTATTATATGTACAGCCAGAGGCTTCCACTCAAACACAATCACAACACACGAGTCAGCGCACAAACAGCATTTTTATGACAATGTGAGAATCAGTTTGGTACCAGATGCTCTCTCTCCTGATTACGCCTGGTCACAACACGCTCCTCTCCCACTGTAGCAACCTTCTAGCCCTTATTCTTTTCCTAGTTTGGGGTCATAAACAAGATCACCGATATTACAGAGCAGTACAAAACTACTTTAATCAGACACAAAATAATCTTATATAGTTCCTTCCTCTAAGGAAAAATATTCTGATTATAGGAATTACTCAGAATTATATCCTTCCTAGAACACAAGTCACTTTTAGTTCATTTATCAAAGTCTGTTTGAAAAACTGATGACTGGCCCATCGTCCTCAGGAACATGTTTGACAGGCATAGGCAGCATGAAAACAAATGTCACGTCCTGACACCGTTATACTTCACAAAAAGAACATAGCAAATGGGTGAATCACAGTAAAACTTCATCTAATAGCATCTGCTCAAGAAGTCAGGAAGTGCTTTGCCCAGATAAGGCTGACAGGATGCAGCACTGAGGTTACTTGCATGATTTGTGTTTGCTGAATTCTTTTTGCACCTCTTCCTCTTCCTATTTTCAGGTCAGAGGATGGTTCTGATGACCCAGAAGAACTGCTGGAAGACTACACCTGTGACCACTTGTCACCTCCACGTTATGAGGAAATATACCCACTGTCTTCATAAAATAACCATGGACGACAGACGACAATTCTAAGAGATGCCAGCATTTTAATCCCCAAGAATCTTTTCTTTAAACACTTGCATGATAAGGAAGTGTGAGCAAGATCTTGGCACTGAAACACAGTTCAGTATCACTGAAGATATTTAACCAATCCCTTCTTTTTCTCCCTCAAAATTCATTAGCTCTTTGCTATGCAGTTTAGTAGCAGAGCTATTAGTTATTTAATAGCAAAACTATTAACAGCAAAGCCATTAAACTCAAGGATCTAAATCCATATTACGGTTCCCCAACAAGAAGCCTGATTTTCAGACTTGCTGAAACCAGTGTGAACTGTGAATGTACAAGATGTTTGTGGAAGGTCATGATTGCTCCCGGACAATCAGCAACATTAGAAAACACTTCATATATTCTTGATATATTTTCCATCTTGATTGTCTGGGAAACTTCAAAAGTCCTCAAGTGGCGATCCATGAAAGTGCCTATAATGTCTTAATTCTGCCTGATTCTTTAGATTAGCTCATGCATTAATAAGTCCAGTCTACAGATTAGACTTCCTCTGCTTGGTTCACCTGTACAACCCAGTCCTGTAGTCAGTTTTTGAGCACCCTGGTTGAACCAGAGCATCCCAGAGCAGAGAAAATATGAATAGTGACCTCTGTCCATTTTTACACAGACCTCTAAGACATTCTGCATGCATCACATTCAGTTCCCTTCCCCACCTGATGGGATGAAAGAGGAATCCTAACAACTACTAGGTAAATGTCCCTAAAGAAAACGGCAACTTTCTGAAGCCTTGACAGAGGTGTGTGGTCCTACCAGTTTTAAAGGCTTTAACAATCACAGCTTGTCCCTGCTGCACCCTCACTCTATGGGAGAGCTGTGGTGGAACCCCTCCTGAGGTCCCTTCTTGTTTGAATTTGGGTCCTAGGCACACAACTCAGGCTGTAGGTTCCTCCAGAGCATCCAGACAACTATGGGCTACAGTGAACTTTATTGTTCAACTTTCAAGATCAACATGGTTCCAGGCACTGGTAACCACAAATGGATTTTCAGCCGTATCTAACAGAGGATGAAGTGCATAAGCTGCAAAATCTTGCAATCCAGAATGAAGGTCCAAAAGGTTTACTCTAAGCACCAGAGCAATGAGAATGCCATGAGTCCTTTCATTTTTATTTTGTATTTCCACATATGCTTCAAGTTTTGCTTTTGAGTGTGCCTAGAAGTGCCCTGACACAGCTGGACAAGTCACTACCTCCCCATGCAGGATCCTATCAGTTTTGCCTACCTCCCTCAAAGGGCTCAAGCCAAAAGTTGTTCTCAGCCCACACCTGCTGGAGCAAGCACCACGCAAAACAATCTAGAGGGCAATGGTCACCATCCAAAGTAACCAAGAGGTGTGCTGCTGGTGTACCTGTGGGTGAGTCTCCTGGCCTGGAATAGCACAGCTAAAAGCAGGTGTCCATTATGGAATGCATGAACTTTCTCTGACTTGCCAACACAGCTGTCTCAGCTCCTGCCAGTTGTCATCGATCTGTGATTGACCTCACTGATCTCATTCCTGAAGCCTGGAGAAGCCTGGTGTTGAGCATGGGCAGGCGGTATGGGATGTACCTGGCAGCTGGAAGTCAATGAGTGTCCATCCAGCCTTGCTAGGAATCAGGAGACATAGCTCTGGATGGAGAGATGCATTCAGAAGTTTGTCCAGTTGCATGGAGCTGCAGATGTGCACCGACCTCCCTGTCCTGCATACTTAGAGGGTGCCAAGAAATAAAGCATTTTTGAGAGGCACAAGACAACCACTGTCCTCCATAGGGGTGGACATGACATTCACAGAGGTCATATTTGGGATGCAACATTTAAACGGACTCGAAACTGGATTAGCAACTGCAGCAGCAGCTACTGGACAGTGACTACAAACTATGTGCACGGTATTTCTCAATAGAGAAATACGGAGCACACTGATTTTCAGCAGTGATGGCCTGGTGTTAGCAGGTAGGCATGTATAGTTGCAGAAAAGCAGGCACTCTGTGTTCAGCATGATCTCTATGGGATTGAGTAAGACAACAGAAGGTCTAAAAATAAATGCAAGTTTCTCTTATGGAAATCTCTTGCTCCTCTTCCAGAATTTACACAGAGATGAACTCATCCTCCCTCCACAGCAGGAAACTGGAAGGTCGCAAATCCCCAGTTAGTTCCACATGGACAGATCCCTGCACTTAGCACGTAGTTCTGCTGACTCCAGCAAGCACTGCAGGAGCACAGAGGTCAGGCTTGATGGATCCAATTGCAGGACCAGGGTCAAAATTTCTACCCGATCACCCTCCCCCACAACAAGAAAATTCCTTCAGTCACAAACCACAGACTTCTGCTGCTGCTCTCCCCCCCCCCCCCAAATATTTGGCATAAGCATGTTTCATGGGGTAATTATAGCTTTATTTTTATGATATCAAATCGTACTGTCAGAGTAAATATGAGAAATCTAGAAGATTACACTGTGGACTCCATATTGGTTTTAAAGTGTACTTCTGTAGACACTAAGTTCATTGAAATAGACCTAGATTTCTTTTCAGTGAGAAGGCTGAATAAATAATTTTAAATAAGTACATATTAAAATTATCTTGACCCATCAGATGAAATCTGCCTGAATTCTGTAGGAGTCTTTTCATGCTGCACAGATATACGGGAAGCTCCAGTCTGACAACATTTCCTTGCTGCATTGATTGCTAATTATTGTTTTTAAGAATAGAGCAATATTCTATGAAGGCTTTTCTTCCTCCTCTTCCTTCCACCTTCTACTTTCATCCTTTTTTCTATTTTAACAATTTTTTTATCTTTAGGGCTTTTTTGCTTTTGTTAGTGTATGATCAGTGATATAACCATCACATGAATTCACCTCTCAGCATTATGATCTTTCTGCCCTATGACGAGTGAAAGAACAAACCTATTTGGCCAGACCTTCAATCAAGGCGAGCTGACACAGCTCTGCTAGATTATGCTGATTTAAATCCTCAGAGCAGCTGGAAGATTGTATTTGAGATATTGCTCAATCCACTTTTCATTTAAATTCGTGCTCTTTAAGCAAAATTACCTTCTCCCACATTGCCTGCAATGCTACTGCAGACATGCAGAATGATGCTTTATTATAGTTAGAGGCCTCTTGAATTCTAGCCATAGCGACAAAATGTTGTAGGTGAGTATTCAACTCTGTAACACTGTCTGGGTTATTGGGATTTTTTCCTAATATGACTCCACTTATAAGGTTTTGACTATAAGTTTGTTAACATATGAAATCAGTAGACATGTCTATTGATACGAAGCTGAACATGGGCTGTTCATTGCAGTAAAAATTCTGCACAGAGCTGCTCTGAGATCAAGGAGCTATTTCAAAACACTGAATGCCACATGCCAAATGCAGCTGCAGAGTGCAAATTTCTTCTCAGATAAAATCTAAATCTGAAGTCTGTTTTTTAACATCAGTGCTGCCATATCTGTGAGGAAGTACAGGAATATATGAGTCAAGATTTGCTTTGCTTTGGTCTTGCAGCACTTTCTCACAAAAGCCTAATTTCACCAGAGGTGCCTGTTTTCTGCCACTGATGCTCCTGTGCAAGTGCCTGCATACACACATCCAAGCAGAAAGCTCGTGCAAGCGGGTGTTCAAAGGTAGTAGTGCTGAAATCCCTCAAAGAGATATTTTTAAACTGAATCGGGATTTAGGAAATTGGGGTCTCGGGAAAAAAATAAACCTGTAAGTAGGGCTCGTTCCTTTCCAGAGAGCCCTAGTTACGTGCACGGCCGGCCTTCGGCGCGGGGTCCCCGCGGGATGCCCGGGGATGCTGTTCCGCGCCCCCAATTCCGCGCGGAGCCCGAGCCCCGCCTCCTACGGGGCCGCGTCGCTCTCCCCTGCCGCAGCTGGGCCACGGCCGAGCAGCTTCACCCCGAAAGCGGCCGGAGCGGTTTGCCCGGACGCCTCCCCGACCTCCGGCCGGCGCCCGCCGCCCTGCCGGCGCACCCCCGCCACGACCCGCCGCCGCCAGGGGGCGCCGCAGTGTCCCGGAGCGGCTGGCGGGCCCGGGGCCGGGACCAGGACCGGGCCGGGGGCCGCGGCCGGGGCCTCCCGGGTGCAGTCCCGGTCCGCGGAACTGCTGTGCCGGCGGCTGCCTCCGCCTGCCTGGCAGGCGCCGCCGGGACCCCCTTTTGCTTACCCGCCCAAGTTGAAATTGGACGGTGTGAACGCGATCGTGCGTCCCCGCTGACTCGGCAGGTGGCAAGGGTGCAGAGCCGGTACATTTTAAGCTGCTGCCTTGTTGTATAGCACCTGGCTTTTGAGCCAGGAGGGCTGAAGATTTTCTCCCTTACTACGAATACTAAAGATGCCATTAAAAAGTAGCCTGGGCTCCCACACAGCTGACAGTTGGCTTGTTTGAGGAAAAAAATACCTGTGGTGAAAGACCTAGTGAAATCACCAAAGAACTGGGTATCCCTGCTCTCACAGGAGTGGATGTCTGAAAGGACTTCAGCTTGGGGAGAGATGCTGCACAGTGCACTCACATGCACCTTCCTCCTCCTCCTCCTCACTCCTGTCATCTAATGGGACCAACCTCTCTCTGCATGAAGGGGTAGGGGGTAGTCCAAGAGTCATTTGCAAAGAACTAGGGCATGCTGTTTGTATACAGCATATAAAATAATCTGTGCCTGCTGCAAGTATCATTATTGGCTCCACTTATCATTATTGACTCAGCTGTCAGAGTGAATAGACATCAGCAGGACTTGCTGAACATCACTATTGCCGCTCCACCCCCAAGGGTACACCGGTGTGTCTGGCAGAGAAGCCTACAGCACAGCCAGGTGGGATCTCACGGGCTGTGCCTGCATTAGCTGAGCAGCGCTGCTCAGCAGGAGTGGGTCTGCAAAGTGAAACAGCAGGTGCAGAGAGCCTGGTGTCCACATTCACTGCATGTTGGAGGGGTTTATATCAGACCTAGTCCTGTGGACTGAATGCTGATTAGCAATTGAAATACACAAGTTGTTCTTCTAGGGTGTATTTTCTGGTTCGGCTTCATCCAATAGACATTGTTCAGCTCACACCTGTGATGTGATGCAAAGCCTCGCAGGACAAGTGGGGACTGTAGGGAGGGTCTCTTCAAAAGTACCTGACTTAGAAACACTCATTGCCCTACAGGCATGGGGTGACTTGCAGCAACTGCAGGAGTTTCATGTGGTGGAGCAGAGACCGATGTGGATCTACATGAGAGGCTTGCCTCAGCTTCCTGACACCAGCAAGCTCACGGGAGACCCTCTCCCAGTACTGATGGAGGTTACTTTGAGAGGTCTCAGGGCACAATGTCAACATCTCCAAAGTTACATGGAGTCCAATTTTGAGATGTAGCAGGCTTGTGTCTTCCTAAACAACATTTGCAAAGCAATGGAGAAGTTTTTCCATAGGGAACAGGCAAAAATTACTCCCTAGCTCATGTAATCAGTCAGAAAATGCCCTCCTGAACCTCACCCCATATGTGATAACAGCACAGGGTCAAGGGAAAATCAGTAATGCCACATTTGCTTGTATCTGTGCTATGTGTGGCAACTCTAATGAGCAATTGATTGCAGCTACACACACTATTTAGCAAACACCATTTTGTAGCAGAGTAGCCGCTGTACATCTTTTATAAAATCCTAGGATGAGATTATTGCTCTCCTGTTTGGGTTATATTGTGTCAGATTTTTAAAAGAGAAGAGAGTGGATGCTTTGTGTTTATTTCTGCAGGTGAATCATCAGTCTATATGTAAGATGCTGTGCTTGCTGCTTAGGGAACAGGGCATGCTATTTAACAGTCCTGGGTAGATGGCCTGATATTTTCATGTTTTGCATAGCTGCAGCTTCCTTTTTACTTACAGTTCAGTGGGTACTATAGCTTTAAGGTAAAGCTTCAGGCTTTGTCAGTCTGAAGACATACCTAAGGAAGTATTGAACAGTAATGCAGTCTGAGTAGGTGACTACCAGAAAAGAAATAGGTGTGCATTTTAAACTTCTAACCATGAAACTAGTGGTAGCTTCCATGCTAACGGACACCTCTTGGGGTGCCCTTCTTGTTTTTCTGCTGCTCTGCAGCCCAAACCCAGCCAGCAACAGGCCATGCTGGCATTCAAGGCAGTGTTGTCTTGTCACAGCCTCGTGTCCCCAGGCACCTGCCACACATCACTGAAGTTAGCTCACACAGCGTTGCCTCACACAGAGGCCTGGCAAAAGCTGGCAGCTTCAGAAGGCTGCAGTTTGCACCTCTTTGCTGGTTTTGTTTGTCATAAATTTTTTTTCACCATTTAACATGCCACCTTCTGCATTTATGTAAAGCAGGACAGAAGTTACCACAGCACATGCATCATGACAACTGTTTCATTATCTTTTTCAAAAAACACATTCTTTAGATAATCAGTTGGCCTCACTCTGCTTATGCCATTTTAAGGGAAGGAGGAAAATAAACTAATAAGACTTTGGCAGAAATTAATTTCTTCAGAATTGTAGAGATGCAATAGGACTTTTGCTACAAAACAACAGTTCTCTGCAAAATCTTCCATAGAAAGGGATGGAAGAAGACAAACAATTTATTGTAAATAGTGAAGTCACATAGATTCAAATGTGTACATATGTAATCTGTCAAGACTGTGGTTTTACTAATCCTGATAAAACTTTAAGGGAAAATAAATATTATTTTTACCATATTTGCTCAAATAAGGCTTATATATTCCACTTCCCAGATTTTGCCTTCAAAATCAGAAGTACTTGAGTGCTTTGTGATGTGCCAAGACTCTGCATTATTATAGAGTCTTCTATGTCTTTTTGGTCTTTTGCAGACACACAGGCACTTGCTCCTCCTGCCCTCCAAGCTGGCTGGACAGGCACTGATCAGGACACCCATAGACAGCACTGTGCTGCCACAGGGGCACAGAGCACCTTTGCATCAGGGTTGGTTTTTGGCAAGATGCCTTTATTCACAGACAGAATAAGCACAGTTGTGTCTGTAAAAGCTGTACAAATATACACATGCTTCATCTTTACAAATCAATCACATCAGATATGGACTTTATTCTTGTATTTTAAGATCCTTAAATGTGGCCTTTATTTGTATCTAACAAATCTTGAGAGGCACAGAATGCTTGGTAGGATAAGAAAAGGCGGTAGTATGAAATGTAAGGAAAGGCAGTAGTATGAAATGTCTAATGCCTCTTGTGTGTTTGTGGGTTTTTTCAGCCTGTTAAAACCTGGATATGCTGGGAAAAAACAGGAAGGAACATAGAGAATAAGCTGTGGTACAATCACATCTGCAAATCCTTCCCTCAACTGTAGTGACATCAAATCCCACACAGCTTCAAGAAAGCCACAGGGCAAAGGCATAAGTGTCCAGAAAAGTGGGAAGATAGAAAAATGGGGAATTGCTGGAATGCCCGTGGAGGATGGCTTCTATTCTTATGCTTCTATAAGGAGGAGGAAAGGCAGGGGAAAAAGAGCAAGCATAACAAATCTGTGATGGGGAGGGAAAAAAACAGGGAGCTCTTCACCCCACCAAATGACACAAGTGAACACTTCCCTAAACAATGTTTTGGTTAAAAGTAATTTCTTAACTCTTCCAAGTAAGCACATTTGAGATTTCCTCCTAGAACCACATTTCTGAATAAATTCCATTATGTTTTAAAAAGCTGCTAGATAAATGTGTGAAGCACAAGAATACGCAAACATAAATACACATGAACCCCAGCATGCACACTCAAAGAGTAGAATAACTTGCTTAAAATCACCTACTGTAGGGCCGTGTCAGTGGGAACTGGACTAATGCGGCAATTGATGAGAGACTGCAGCACTGGGAGCATCAAAGTGGAAAAGATTTGCACGGCTCCTGCTGTGGTAGGCAACTGCACAAGCCCTTTCATAAATTGTTCAAGCTCCATGTTAAAATTAGTTAGGATTTGGCCTTGCTTTTAATGGAAGGTAGGAAAAAGTCAAGAAGAGGGAGTAAGACCCAACATGGCAGAAAAGGGAGAACCAGGTAACAGCCTGGGGGGGGGGGAAAATTAACTCCTTTTACACATTATGCTACCTGTTTCAAATGCCTCTACCTTCTCAGCCCATGCTCTGTGTGTTGCACTTAATATTGATGGTTAATCAAAATAAAGCAACAAATGTGTTAATCTTTAATGTTTACTTAGCCATACAGACCAGGAGGTAGTGACCCACTGGGTAGCTTTGCTAAGATGTTTTAGTTTTACATTACATGTTCAAGTATTTTATGTTACCTTTCTGTTATTTTCACAAAAAACAAGCTCTCCTCCATCTGTTTAATACAAAAAAAAAAAAAAAAATCCAAAACTATGCCCTGTTTCCAAACAAATAATGAAACCTTAACGTGAATAAACATGCCTTCATAATCAAAGCCAGGCTTGTGATCTAACTGGATAATAATTCACTTGTAATATCATCAGCTCAGACTAAGTATCAGCCTGAGTATTGTTGGTGCAGGTGTAACTTAATGAATTCAGGGTCATTTTATCTGGCACTTAGTTGCTTATATTAGTGTTGGGAGCATTAAGTCCTTCAATTTTTTGTAACAAGCAACACCATTAAACTGCCACGGAGCAATACAAATAAGAGATTTTTCTTAGACCCCATAAAACAACTAACAAAACTGTTATGTTTGCCAGATTCGTCATGTGCTTTTATACGTCCAGCAAACAGAACTGATTATAACCATTTTTTGTTTGGTCATTATTTTTTGCTATTGTTTCAACAGTGTATGAAAATAAATGTGGAAATATAAGAGAAATAGTCTGAAGAACTCGCTGTCAAAGGTGTAGAGATGCTAACTGGATTCTGAACATAGAACAGGATCTCTGCTGGTATGCTTCTCTGCTGCACTGGAACACATATTTTAGTCAAGTGCAAGCAATGAGGACAGAAGACAGTGTGTGATTTCAGAGTCAAGTCACATGTCCATTTAGAGCATCTTGGTGTGCATGAGTGTATGTAGTGGATATGCACATGCAGTTATGCCTAAATTACATACATCTTCATTTACCCTATTAACTCACATCTGTATTAAGTTGCTGAAGACTGAAGAACAAAAATATTAGGAAAAAACTATCCATTGGTATTTTTCAGAAGTTGATGTTATTGTTCATTGTTTATCAAAGCATAAATTAGTTTCGTTGTTCAGTTTAATAGGAGTTACAATATATTGTGTAATAATAAAAATATTTCAGAATTTGTATCTTGCAGATAAATTTTCCATCTTCCATTTACTAAAGAGCCATCTAATCCTAATCTCATGCCCCTCTACAGAAGACTTTTATGTTACCCAGCTCTCTTGCCTCTCACCAGCGTGACTAACTTTGCCTGACCTGCCACAGAGAACTGAGAGAAATCAATCTGTTTCAAAAGTGGAAAATTACACACTGCCTTTCATGCTTCATACATGAATATGTTTTTCAGCCCTCTGTGAAAACTTCTAGGATGTTTATTACCTGCAATATTGGAATAAATTCACCCATGGTTCCCTAGGCTCAACCATTTAAAATAATGTCACTTGACACCAGTTATGCCAGATTGGCCTAATACATCTGAAAAATAATTATCTTCATATTAGGTGTTTGATGCCATTTACCAAGCAGATATATGAGCCGAAGAATATGATGAACTCTTCAAACCAGTTTTAATTAAATAGCTGCCAGAAAATTCCCAAAACAGAAATCTTTGCTGCTTTTATAAACAATTTGTAATTAACATATGAATAAGCTGCATATTTGAATTTTCACCAACAGCACAACTGTTTTCCCCAGGAAATCACAGTTAAAAGCTGAAGCGAATGTTCCTTTAGAAAGTGCACTTTGTGTATAGAAATAGTCTTAGCAACTTAAACTTAGTCTTAATGTCTGGCAAAGCTTCAAACTCAGAACTACATTTCATTGGTAATTTTAACTTTATCATCTTAAATAGATCCAGTTTAGATGTATGAATACAAGCTAAGTAGGACAGCCCTTAAAGAACTGCCTTTAAGCAGGCTTTATTCTATCCCATGAAGCTTTGTAATTCCTTCTGTTATTATTAATAGCTGTTAAGTGCTGACAGCATGCTTGGCACTGAATGAAACGCAGGAGCAGACATGGTTCTTGTTAAGGGTGGCCCTCGGGAGGCCATTTACTGTGTGTAACAACAACAACAACTTTATTGGAGTAGTAACCCACTAACACAGCTGCAGCTGGGGTGTCAGGAGATGTCGCTGTTTAGACAAAATAGTGATGTGCACATGCATGCAGATATGACCCTTTTACACATTAATTTTCTCACAGCTAACAAGGCTATCAGCTGAGCAGACAAGAATTTCTAAGGTAGCTAAACAAAAGCTGTGGCCCAGAGTGCCATTTCTGCAGGGTTTTCTCCCTCAGGAGTGAAAATACAGACCATTGGGACAGGCCAAGCACTTAGGAGCATCACAGGTGCTAGACACACTGGGATGGAAGGAGGACCTCAAAGGGCAAACCTCTGTTGCTAGAGGTTATGGCAGGTTCAGCCACAGGATTAAAGGAAATGGCAGAGAAGGACAGGCAAGAATTTCAGGCAGAGGAGCCTTGAAGCAGTGGTGGCTGCTTCCTTTTAGTGGATGGCTTCCTTTTGAGCCAGGAGCTATGAAAGTGTTGAAAAAAAGATTTGAAGGGACTGAGGGGATGTGTGGGAAGCAGCTGCACACCCCGAACCCAAGACACCTGGAGGGAGCTGAGCTTATGCTCCAGAGTGAAAGACAAGGTCTCTGCTCTTCTGCTGCAAGGAAAGCTGGCATGCCCACCCTCTGTCTATAGTCATGGGTGGCATACAGAGATGATGCCCAATTCCTGACCTTCAAGGTCCTATCAGGTGTCATTGGCCACCTTTAGCCTAGCCAAGATCAGACCCCTGCTGCATCATCACCTGTGGAGGGTAGAAGAGAGAGAGGAGGGGCAGTGGCACCAAAATGCTGCCAGCAAGTTCACACTTGAACATATATGTGAGTCAGGAGCTTTGCAGGGGACATTTACCCCCCAGCTCCTGATCAGGTGGCTGTGCAGTGCCTGAAGCAGAGGAGAAGGTGGCTGGCTACCCCACGCAATGAGACTGGTGCTCACACCCACCAGTGGGTCTGACCCACATAAATGCCACAAGAGGGGTGGCCATCCTCTGCTGTCTTCTCTGTTGGATCTGCCCTAAGGCTTCGTCCCTGTGTCCAAGTACAGCTTTTGATATTGCAGGTGTAGTCATGTTTGCTTCTGCTTCTCCAGGGCTCTGCTCTGCTACTCCAGCCACGGCCACAACCAACCTTATGTTAAGCAAGTCTTGCTGGGGGCTTCTGACTTGTAAGCACAAGGGCTAAAGCTCCATAGGACTGCATGCTGCACCATGTGGGAGGTAAGTTACCCCTGGGCGTAGAGATGCTGGTCAGTGATAATAGTGGGAGAAAGTAGGTCAAAACAGGTCAAATAGTTCTCTTGAAACTGTTTATCTTAGTTTCTTTGTAATTGCCTGGCTGGCTTGTTTCCTGCTGCACAAAACCTTCCCTCCCCCTTCAACGTCACCTACTCTCAAATATATTCTAACAAGCCTCCTCCCCTCTTTGCTGTCTGCCTCCAACACTAGTTTCAGATGCATCTGCTTTTTGAGTACCCTTGTCTAAAAGCAACCAGATTGTCAGAAAATGCTTAATAACACCCTGAAAAATCACATAGCTTTAAGGTGTTACAGCTGGGTACTCCAAAAACTATTAATTCAGAAGTCATTAGTCATCTGTGGCCATTTAGGCTATAAAATATATGAATGAAATGGATTTTTTTAACTTCCTAGGGAATAGCCTTGCTTTCCATACTCCTATACACAGTGTTCCCAACGTTGTTCATCTCCGCTTTTCTGTAAACCCATTGATTCTGTCTGGTGTATTAACACTTGAGTTCGCAAAGACTGTTCTCTGCACAGTGTCTAGAAGAGTCACACCCATTTGATCATGATGTATTTTTAAAAGGAGTATTGGAGGGGATGGCATGGGGGGGAGGTCTGCAGGACCGGCATAGTGACTGTGCAGAATGATCTAATTTCCGTACCGTTCCTCTGCTGGGAACATGCTCTCATACCTCACGCAAGGGCAAAGCTGTGATGGCGTTATTTGCAGACAGGCACCATGGGGTAGATGTTTTCCAATGCACTGAAGGGATCTGAGATCATACTCACCCTGCCCAAATTGCTGGGATCTACTGCACTGCTGTAGCTACAATACGAGAGACAGAAGTGCCAGCGAGCCTAGGGCTAGTTGCCTCAGGTACTGGTGATCATGTAGCAGAGGCAGCATGGAGGGCTGAACAAACTGTTTGAAAAGCTGAGTAAATATTCAAACAGTTCACCCATGATGCTACAGCTGGACTACTAAGAGTGTCAAAGCTGATTTTCAGCTGTGCTGCGTCACATTGCAGTGGCTGTGAAGCAGACCTCCTCCCCCCTCCTTGCACCACTGTGGTGCTGATACAATCTTAGTCTGAGGAAAGATGAAAGATACAACATGCAGGCCAATCCAGAAGTGGCTCATTTTCTAGAAGATTTTGATTGTGACAGAAGAAATCATATATCTGTTACAAGATAGTGAATAGGAAGCACTTCACTGAAATGACTGTTGTCTACATTAAAATAGTATTTATATATCCTTGGTTTCTCCTTTCTTTCAAAGAAAAATCTAAATTAAAAGACTTGGCGATAGAGAAGATGTCTCCCTCACACTCACTATTTACGACTGCTTGCTGCATTTCATATCATCATTGTTCTTTAAGTCCAAGGCCGTTTCCAGTATCCCTCCTCAACAACGCATCCACTCGATGTGTCTCCTATCACTGCTCCTTGTTTCCTTCTGCACTTCAGCACAGAGTATGCTTGATTTGTTTTTTAAACAGTAACCCCTCTGTCATCACACCAAGAGCAACCTTGTGCCTCTACCATAGAAGTAGCCTTTTTATTTTTCTGTTGTGTTAGTAAATTAACCAGCATTTCACTTCTCCAGTATCATTGCAGATAAGATGGTCATAAAGGCATTTCCAAGCAGGCTTTGAGAAGTATTAAATGTAGAGTTGCAATGCATCGTAATTAAGGCACAAAATAGGCCTAGCAATCCTCATGGTACATAATATGTCATCTTCTTCCTATCTCTTAAACCCAATAATCTGCAAACCACCACTATATTGGAGCATTATATCTGCTATAACTTATGTCAACTTGGATCACACACCCCCCTTTTTCTTAAACAATGTTTGGCAGCTAACTGAGTGTGGAAACTAGACTGTTTTACATTAGTCAGCAGTGCATTTAAATCATTCTTACCAAATGATTTACTGTGGATTACAAATTCTCATATGGCATTTTAAATTAATGATTAGGCAAAGTAATATATCACTGAAATCATTGGGTGCATATGTATTTTGCTTCCATGATTCTAAATTTCTCTTTGGTTTGGAAGACTTCGCTACACTTATTTTCCCCAGCTGAAGAAAAATAAATATTTTTAAGAGAAAAGGGTAGAAGACCCCAACATTTCTGCCTGTCTTCTCCAACAATTCCTTAAGTTAAGAGGATTTTCCTCCCTGCAGGAGAGTCAGGTTATGAGGAGACACTAGTAAGTTGGTTAGTGCTCTCCAGACAGATATTGGCAGGTGTCAGTGTTGCACAGCATTTCTACACCTTACTGTGTCCCAAAGACGAGAGGAAAAGCTGGAGGGAAAAGGATTAAGACTTTATATCAAATAAAATACTGAGTGAACTATCTGGAAAGACAAAATATTATGGCAGAATATGTAAAGTAGAGTATCTCACAGGGAAAAAAACCCCTATATTCATTCTTCATGCAAACACATTTCTGCAAACTTCTGAGAACTGTAGAAGTCCTATGACAGTGGATAAAAGGGATTTGCTGACTCTGTCTAGCAAGTGGACTTTGAAACCCAAGTGAAAAAAAGGTAGAGCACGCTAATAAAACATGGGCTGTTGCACCAGATGCTCACAGGTGACTGGAATCCTTAAAAAGAAACAGTGACATAAAATAAATCATTTGTTTATTTTATTGCTGTGGGTCAGGATCCTGCAAGTGCTGAAAGATAACAAGCAACTTGCATTTACAACAGAAATGAAATAAGGAAGACAATTATCTCTGCTTCAGAGGCAATAAAGGAAACCATCCATCAGTGCAAAGTTACCTGTGTGTAACTGCATGCAAATTAGGACTTGTGGCCCTAACCCTGTAGCCTGTTGCATGCAAACAGCTGCACAGTTGGTTTCACTGGGGCTGTGCGTGGCTGCAGTGATCCGTTCATGTGAGCCTCATGCTTGGCATAGCAAAAATATGCAAGATATGCATTGCATACTCATTTTGTCACCAATCATGTCTGTCATCTGCAGTTTCAGATGGTTGACAAAAACCAGACAGGATTACTGCAACATTTATTTCATTTATTAATGCCCTTAGATCTTACTCAAAGCATATAGTGAATAAAAAAAAAAGGTTCCAGAAATGAAGGAGGGATCTGATATTTATTATTAACTTCTACTTGGACTTCCCTATCCCCTCCACAGGTTTCTAACACATTCTGTAACAGATCAGACTTTGCACACTCCTCATAGAAGTCTACCCCAGATCATACCACAGGGGGTACACAATTTCCACCATTATAACTCTTCACTAAAATTTTTTAAAGAAAGGCACATATCTCTCCCTGCACCAAAACCAGAGATGTTACGTATTCTTACTCAGCCAATGCCAATGCTCAAGAGATGACATGAGGAGAGAGGCATTTACTGGGACAAGATTTCAGATCATCAGAAAAGGCCAATGCTTTGTGTTGGCCCTAGGACAAAACAGAGAACGACTGCCAGTCATAAATCATAGGCACAATGTTGTCTGATGGAAAAGTAGATTGAAATAGATGATATTCAGAAGTATCCAAAAAGAGGGCTCAAGAGAAATCTAATCCTGAGGTGAACAAGGCAGGGATAACTACAGCAGTGTGAGCCTACTTGGAAAAAAAAATCCCACAGATTCTCACATCGTAAAATCGTGAGACTGCAATACAATAAGGAAGGAAAGCTGTCATGAACTAGGTGTGACACCAGTCAGTCTGGACTGGAATTCAGAATTCAGCCTAAAGTGCCTGGGTTTCCTATGCAGTGCATACACACCTAAGAAGAGGGCCCAAGCAGTTATAAGATGGAGCACGGAGCTGTACAGAATGGGCTAATGAAGAATGCTAGGGACAGGGGAGCACGTGAAAATCCTATCTGACCTGCAGTTTAAGCACATGATGAATATCTCTGTAAGAAGCTGTCTTCACCTACATGAGTTATATGGGCCAATACCCACCTTGGATACTATGGTCCACGCAGAGCATGGGGATTATCTCAGGTGAAGGAAACATTACCATTGGCTATATAGTTTGGTTTGGGTTGTTTGTTTTTTTTTAAAAAGTGGACTACAGCATTTTCTTTGAAAGTGGGAAGGATGGCTTTATTTCCTGTCTTAGCCCGGTGGCTGGTGGCTCACACTTGCAACTGTCCTATCCATAAAAGCATAGACGTTCCTCATTCCTCTTGTAGCTTTATGGAGAGAAGGATTTAGGCTAACACAGTGAAGAAGCATGGCTCT
This sequence comes from Aquila chrysaetos chrysaetos, assembly GCF_900496995.4. Lineage (NCBI taxonomy): Eukaryota > Metazoa > Chordata > Aves > Accipitriformes > Accipitridae > Aquila > Aquila chrysaetos. Next base: position 59,474,722 of record NC_044030.1, read on the forward strand.
AGCCTCATAACCAGCATCACTTGGAACGCATGGGAGTTCTAGGGCTTTGAGTCCTCTTCTGAGGAATTAAAAATAAAAGCATTAGATTAAAAGTATTAGCAGACCAGAAAGCAGGTACCAGAAGCATAACTGAATGCCTGACAACCAAGGATCCAGAGCTGTGCTCCATCACACTGAGTTTTGGATTAATTTCTGCAGTGCAGCTCATCTTAAGAAGGATGTTGGCTTAGACACTCTCATGACAAATGGGGAATATAGATTTCACCTAAGAATTTTCAGCCTCTGAGGCTGAGGAGGGCACTGAACCCAGGTCTCTCACTTCTGTCTCAGTATTATATATAAAATGGGCTCCATCATTCAGTCCTGTCTTTTAAGCTGGCATCTGCCAGCATATTTCATCCAAAATAAATTAGGTCAAAAGTCAGATCTTCCTGGTGTCTCCTAGATAGTCTTAAAAGTCACCTGCTCAGACAGGTCACATAGAGAAGGGCTGGTTAGGGAGAAAACTGGCAAAAATTTAAATTAATATTTCAAGCTGAAACTGGACAATTGGGATCCACATTGCACTCATCAACCCTTGGGGAGAGAAGGTGTAAAGAGAAAGACTGGGTAGTAACCTTTAGCAAAATTGTACAATGGTGCCCATAAAGACTGCAAGGGCTCCTACGTGGCCAGCAAAGCCCAGTATTGACTGACACACCCAGGTTTCTGAATTTTGTACAGACCTAAATAAGAGTGATGGTCTTAGGGTTCAGAGTAAAATGATTCAGGGTAGGGATTGTAAATGTAAACATCTGAAGAGTTACGCAGCAGCCTAGCTAGGATTTTGTGGGACCCAATGGGCATCCGATTCTTCCTCAGGCCTCTCTAAACACCTATGTGTTTCATTGTATCCTACCCCAAGAGACTGCATAAATTGTCCAGTGTTACACAACAGGATAGTGATGACAAGACAGCTCTAAGCATTAGGCTGCATTGCTTCTGCTTTCAAAAAGGTGAAGTCTAGTACATAATAGTTTTGCATGTACTACTCTGTGAGCTAGAAGACAGACAATCTTTTCTAAACAGTCTCCTTATAGAGGCCCAAGACACAATCCTCATGGAATTTATTTTTTCTTCCAGCTAAGACAGCAGGATTGAGCCTTAAAGTATCTTTGTTAAACTGGTTAATAGATTATTGTCCAAAGTAAACATATTTCAGTAAGTGCAAGACTGTTTTCTTCCTCCCTCTTTCCGTCTTTTGTTCAACTTCAACTCAGCTATTTATGATTCATTTCATGAGACACTAGGTTTTCTCTGAAGGCACTAAAAAGGGCCAGAGCTATCAAACAGTTTTAGTGACTAGTGCCAACAAGGAACTGTTTTCCTCCATGCTATAAAACAGGCACTGTCAATAGACTACAACCGGCAATAAACTATTAAAAAAGGAATTTATGATGGCTACTTATTATCCTCCTGAAATAATGTTGTTACAAGGCTGCCCTTTCCAGTCCTCCACATAGATCTCATGGCAGATGTCTAACAAAGGGAAAGGCCCAGATCCGCAGGGACCGGCTGCAAACAGCCCAGGAATTGCCTCATGTTAACGTGGGCACACACCACACCAGGGTTTCAAAGCAGCAAAGCAATTGTCCCACATTGGACTTAGGCTTGTTATAGATGAGTGCTTGATTTAAGGTGGGATCTTAATTAAATTTTGTATAGAACATGTTGAATCGTTTTAATAGCTAAATATCAAATTATGTAGGAATGTTTATTATTGTTTAGCAAGGAATTGGTGAACCACAAGGATAAAATAAGAAATGGCACAACCCTCAAATGGAATCAGATCTGCCTCCTTTTTTACATTTCAAAAGAAGTCCCAGTTCTAGTTCTTGTCCCTTCCTGTCCAACCCCATAACAGGCTTTCTTCCTTGCTGAAGTGTCTGCCTCTGTTAGGTTGACATTTGACTGTGATACGGATCTATAATTGCTATAAATTGTGGTATACCACTGGCATCAATAGAGCTATCCTATCTTACTCCAATTAATGAACTGTTGCCTTCAATAAGTATTTTAGAAAGAAGGGGAAAAAGACACAGCTCAAACTTCAGCGTCGTTTGGATTGTCTCCTTTTGATCTGGACCTTCAACCACTGTGCCTCTTGAATTCCCAGTATGTCAGACTGGAGACACACAGGCTGCGGTCAAGACTGAATGCACTGCCGGGGGGGATGGATGTCTCCTAATAACGAGTGTCTTTCAGGAATGACGGAGAAGGTCTTAAAGGTGTGTAGGGAAAAGAGGGGGGTGGTTTGAAGAGCTTAAGGAAAAGGAACTTTTGCGTCTAGAGAAGGGAATGCTAGGCTGGGCTGAGAAAAAGAGCGAAAAATGAGTTGTGGAGAAATGGGACGGAAGGGGATAGTCACTGAGAGTCGGATTAAAAACAAAACACAGTTGTAGCGTCAAGATTTCTGAATGTCCTGACCACTCACCGTAGTGTTATCAAGGGGGATTCTCCTCTCCCCATGTTGCTGCAAAGAGTAGTTGCCTGATATCCTGTTCCCCAGACAGCTCAGCTGGGAGAAAGAAGAACGGTATTTTTTAATAGCAGATATTAGCCCGAGAACACAACGCTTATTCTCAGCAAGGGACTATTCCGGAGTTTTTAAATCCAGTTTTGTTAATTTTGTGAACTCCAGACAAAGAATGTACACCACAGAAAATCGGGAAATGGCATGCATAGAGACCTCAAACGAAAACGAACCATTTTACTATGGAGAAATTTTTATGAATAGCATTTCTATGCTAAGAGCACTGGTGAGCATAAGTTAAACTGCTGCTGAGATTATAACGATGGGTTTACAATGTGTTCGGTTATTATTTCTCAGCGAAGGAGACAGCCCTGCCTGTGATTGTCTCTTGCTGGCTTCTTGACTTAACAACTCATCTGTGTCGAGACCGCATCTCCACAGCGAGAGGATCAACAATTAAAATACCAAGACCATATGAGAAGCCATATATCCCGCAAAACCACTGAAACTAGAAGTTGCTCACTCACATCTCCGAGTGCCTGTTTACATGATTGCTCCTCCGTAAATTGTAATAATAATAATAACAACAACAATAATAGTAATAATGATGATGCCACCCTTTATTTCCACAGCACCTTCTGCCCCTGCGACAGACCTACGGACTGCGAGCACCCACCCAGCGGGCCGGGGCGTCGGAGGGGACCCCAGCCTGTGGCCAGCCGCCCAGCAAAACTTCCCCTTCCCTGGGACCCCCTGGAGCGAAATACGCTCGTTAATCATTATTTGACTGTTCTTGCCAGCGTATGAATGGTCTAAAGTGAAACCATCACTTTTCATTTAGCCCAAAGACAGCAGTAAAAAAAAAAAAAAATTAAATCTTTAAAACCTTTGGTATGGCAGTATTTTTTAAGCAAGGGGCTTTGGAGGCAAGTAAAAAAGAAAAGTGTTTAAATGTGCATGAACAGAGAGAACCATTTAATGAAAAGCATGAAAGAGGACGAAAGACCACATTCGTTCCTGCTTTTCGGTAACATATGCCCATCCTATAATTGCCTGTACATAGCCACTGCAAAAGCAACTCTGATTACTGGCTTTCTGGATGAGGGATGGAAACTGTGACGACTTTAGCTGTCGAAAGCTTACAAGAACTTGTGCCGTACCAGAGAAGGGGGGGGGGGGGGGGGGGTAAAGGGAAAGAAGAAAAGAAAACCAAACCTATAGAAACGCTGGCTTGCAGGGATATTTTTCCAATTATCACCTTGGCAAGATAGTTCCGTACTTCCAAAGCCAAGCTCTCCCTCTCCAGCACGGGTTTTGCACTCTCCCAAGTGTCCTGTACTTCCCTCCCTCCCTCCTTCCCTCCCTCTCCCGAGCTTTCCACGGGTTTGTACAAATCACCCACAAAAATGCCCCTGGGTGTCGCTTCGCGATGCTCGGAGCCGGCTGGCGAGCGGGGCTCTGCCAGAGGCTCCCGCTCCCACCGCACGGCCGCAGCCCCTCCGGGGTACAGGCAGCGAAAGCCGCTCTCCTGGGCCACCCCATGTCCTCCACACAGGCTCGAAAACCCCTTTTTTTCCCCTGGTGACAGGTAGTACCTCTGCCAATCGCCTCGGTAAGACGCCGCACGTTTTAAGACAGGGCTGCAGAGCGGTCCGTGGGGAGAAAGGAGAGGGCTGGAGGAGGACAGAAAGCAGGGGTGTGCCCATGGGGAGAGCTGCGGGCCCCCTCGCAAGCCCGCTGCCCCCAGAGTGGGCACAGCCGAAGCCCCGCAGCGGTGAGGTCCCCTGAAGCATCCCCCGCCCCAGAGCCGAGGGTCGAGCCGGGGGAAAGCCGGGATCCTCGCTGGGGGGCGAGGGGGGGCGCCGGGCTGGGGGGTCCCTTCCCCGGCAGCCGCCGGCACCGGTGCCCCCGCAGGGGCTGGTGGAGCCGCCGGTAACGGCGGGGTTGAGGGTGCGAGCGGCTCCGCGGGGGGAACGACCCCAAACAGAGCTCCGTGCGCCCCTCGGGAGGGTGGGGGGCTGCGGAGGTAACCCTATGGGGCGGCGTCTTGATTTCTCAGCCGTTTTGTTAATACTGCTTTGGTTGCAGCACGCTCGTCCTTTGCGGTATCATTGCGCCGGGCTATGATTTTATGAGGGGATCGAGCCGGGAGACGGGGATTTACACCCAGTAGTGCATATTGTCCACCTTGTTGCATTAAAACAAACCAGGTTCCGTGGTTCCACCGGCAGCGTCTTTCAGGCACAAATATTAGCACGCCAAGCTGGCACAAATTCCACCCCCTTCCCGGACCTGCATCCGTGCGATTGCACCAGGGCAACCACGGATGCTCGGGAAAAGGTTTGCTCCTGAAAAATTCAGCGCCCGCCCTTTCCCCTCGGCCGCCGCCGGCCGCTTGTGCGCACCCGAGAGCGGGGAGTGCTCCCCGCCCGCACTGCTGCTGCTGCTGCTGCTGCTCCCGCTCCCGCTCCCGTCCGCACCGCCGGCGGCAGCCCCCGGGGCCGGGAAGCCGGGTCCTCGGAGGGGGCTCCCGCCGCCCCTTGACAGCCACCGCCGGGGCACTTTTGCTGTACGTGCGGCAGCGGGCAGGTCTGGGAGCGGAGGAGGACGCAGACCTCCTCTGCGCCGTCGGACAGCGAAAATCTGGTTTTGAGTACGTGTGTGTTTTCGCAAGACAGCGAATTTTCCATTACCTGTTGACTGGGATCACGTATACGGGGGAAGCTTTCGATATAATGCTGTTTTCGCTCACTGTAAATCCCACATGTTGCAGTCAAATTCTTACCAGCTGGGAGGGCCGGAGCAGTAAACCCCAGCAATTCTGTTTCATCATAAATCAAGTTTATGAACTGTAGTACAAGGTATATAACTCTGGAAGCTGCGCTCTTTAGTGGTAAATGGCTGTTGAAACGTTCGACTGCGGCATTGTCAAATTCCCTTTTCCACCTAAAACTTGACACAAGCTAATTCTTACAGCGATCGGCGCCTCTTAATTAATTTGGGATAAAACCACCTGGCATAAATCGTATTAGACAAACAGAAACGTAAACCTCGAAGTGTAACATTTAGAACAAAACCCCCAGGGGCTGGTGCCGTATCCAGCCCACGGTTCTGATTCGCATATTTGTAATCAGATGTGTGCAGGCGCCTGGCCGCGGCAGGCTGTCACGCAATTGTAGTAAAAGAATAAGTGACCTCATTTTAAAAGGAAATGTAAAAGTACCCGCTCAAATTTCGTTTTAAAGGGCACTTCACCCCCCCCCCCCCCCCCCGCCCTATACTTGCAATGTGTACAAGATCGGAAGAGAATTACGCCCGCACAAGACAAATCCCATCCCGGCGTACGTGGTATTTCCTCCTCGCTTTTAATTTCTTACTAATTTATTCAGGAGCTTTTTAGGAAAAGAGGAGCTGAAGGAACAAACCTGCGGTGTCCTCTCATTCGTGCTCGGAGGCACAGTCTTGCAGCAGACTGAGATGACTCCTGCGCCTCTCATTCAAACTTCGGATTACCATCTACACCGAAGTTCATCGTTTCTTGTTTGGTGTTTGATCCTGCGCTAGGTAGGAAGGTACTCCAGGCGTATCTGGAGAAAGGTAGTTTAGTGCATTATTTGCTCTTAGTTTTTTCATAACTGTACTTATGATTTCTAGGAAGTTTTCAGAGCGAACTACGGTGTATTAGCAAGTCACTGACGATTATTACCATTATAATCACAACCACGGATATTGCGACGACTACCAATAAAATATATTGATCCAACAGCAGAGAACACCGCAGTACGGTGACATAATAAAAGATTTGGGTAGACTTCTCCGAGTCCCGAGAGGCAGGGTAGGGTCTCTATCAGGGCTCTGCAGCTTGTCAAAACTTGTCTAATCAAAGGAAGTGAAAGCAGGGAGGAAAAGGATTGGGATTTCGCTGTGTAACTTTGGAGATGGGAGACGGGTTAGTGATCGAGTCGAATTGGGTTTGCTCATGCCAGAGTGCTGGTGAGGCTGCAGCGGGCATTTGGGCTAGGAAATACCGCCGATACGTTGTCAATTTTTCTCCATAAAAATCACCCGAAAGACTGTCATGCGAAACAGCTGTCAAGATTTTACCCTTGGGGGAAAGAAAAAAAGAAACCACACGCCACACACCCACATACATCGCATTTAAATGACAACCTGTTATATGCGGGGGACCCCCGGGACTCTCAAAGAGGTGTCTCTTGGCGTTTGAACCAATTTAGAGATACTTTAAAACTGATTATTCCTCGGTTTAATAATTGTTCCATTCTCCCGTCCAGTAGCAGGAGATTTAGTCATAGAAAAGCTCCATAGATAACCGCAACCGCCTCGAGAAAGTACAGAGACGTGCTCCATCTCTTCCCGTGAGACCGGGCTTGTATTTTGTGTGGTAAATGTACTTATTTTAATGTTTCTCCATCCAAACTTCCGCTGATTATTTTTCGTGCAGTTGAGAAAAGGAGCAACCACAAAAAATAACCCCGAGGAGGCTCTCGCTGGCATTGCCCCTGTGTGGCACACTGTGTTTCCTTGCAGAGTTTGCTGCCTGCAACCTTGATTTTTGCATGGGCTTGCGGCGTTGCCGGCAAAGGCAGGGGCAGGGGCAGGAGCAGCCTGCCCAGGCTGGTGCTGCCCCTGCCTCGGCTCTGGGGAAGCGGGAACACGGAGGTGGGCAGCTTATTTGCTCTGTGTTTCGGAGCTAAGGAAACAGACTGTAAAAATTTTTTTATAGCCTTAACACTTCTATGTATGTTTAAGAATTTTTTTCCCTATGTATAGACACCCTGGCTATGCAGACATTTAGATTAGCTGCTAAGAATGCTTAAAGTCCAGGATAAATGGGAAGAAAACTGCTGCCGGTTGTAAGGTCGCCATACTACTGTAAAATAAGATGGGGAGATTTAAACCCTCCCATCCGTTTCACTCCTCGGTGTATTCCGGAGACAACCAGCTTCTGGGTGCTTGGGATTTTACACAGATGTAAAAAAATTTACTTTTGAATTTATTTTTTTTAACGGAAGTGAGCTCTAGCAGTGGAGGCTGCTCTACTGGAATTAGATATGTTACCGTTTTCAGCGCCTCGTTTTACCCGCCACCCTTCAGACCAGTTTTGTGTGATAATCCGTATTACAGTTTAGCCTGCATTAGTACCGCACCACCTAACCAACAATGATTCCAAAAATGCGTCTTGATTTATGTTCGCGAGCGCGGCTGCCACAGCAGTGATGTTGCTGCTGCGACAGATCTCGTTCACGAAACGCGCTCGCCGTGCCTCGTTCTGCCGGAGGAACACAGACAGCTCCATTCTCATCTCCGCCTGCAGAGATCATAACCCTGCTTTAGCTCCCAAATGGAAAAGCAAAGCGTCTGCCTGCTCCCCGTCTTTTCGTGTCCACCGCCTTAACGCTATCATATCGGCCATTAACATGCAAATATAATCTCGTGTTAAAAAGTTTAGCTCGTCCGATTAGGCAGCGGAGCGCCGGCTGAGCCGACCCTCATGCGAGGCAGAAGAAGAAGGAGGAGACGGGACCGGGCGAGACACAGGCGGCGACCGGGAAGAGCTTTATTAGATAAATGTATTAATCTGGATCCCAGCTGTATTTGCAGTGTTTTCCAAGATTCCTTTCAAAAATCTTTCTTGTCGGATGTGGGTTTCCCTAATTGATCACTCATGGCGTTGTATACATTACAGCTCGAGAGTGTAATTTTAGTCAGTAGTTTTGAAGCGCGTTACTCTTCCCATCTGATTTGCATTTGTCGATTAAGCGCACGGGGAACCCAGCACTTGCAGATAGGAGTCCCGATACCCGGCTCCCCGCGGCACCGAGCACCCGGCACCCCCCGGCCCCCGGCCGCGGGCGCCGCTTCAACCCGCCTCTTCGCCCCCAGCCTGCCTCCTTGGCCGGGCCGCCACCCCCGCCGCGGGGACCGCGCGTCCCCCGGGGACCGTCCGGCTGCCGGGGTGCCGGCGCCGCCGAGCCCCGCGGCCGTTACGGCCGTTGGGGGCAAGGGCAGCGCCGCCGGGCGGAGCCGGCCCGAGGGCGCGGCCACCATCGCGAGGCGGGGTGGGGCGGGGAGGGGCGGGGCGGGGCGGGGCGGGGCGGCGCGGCGCGGCGCGGCGCGGCCATCTCGGGGCGGCGCGGCCATCTCGGGGCGGTGCGGCGGCTCCGCCCGCGGAGGGGCGGGCCCGAGGCGCGGCCGCCCCCGCCGCTGCCGGCCTCGGACCGCCCGGGCCCGCCCCGCCGCGCCGCGCCGCGCCGCGCCGCGGATGCCCGGGGACGTCTGGCTTCATCTGTCACCAGCTCTGCTCGCCTGCCCAGCTGTCAAAACAGGGGGTGTCTTTTTCATTCCAGCTCACAAAGTACCAAAGGGGAAAGGGGCTTTAAGGCCTGTGTTTGGACACAAGCAATTATCCCTAATTATTGTTTTTCTTTTGAGCCTGCCCGTCCTGCTGGAGAGCCAGCAGATGAGCATGCCCTAATCCTCCTTAGTCGGTTGATCTCAGTGGGTTTTGCGGGACAAACCGGGCGAGAAGGCTTCGTAGCTTTCATCTCGATGTGAGTTTTGAACTGATTGAAACTCGTTGCGATGGGAGAATTAACCTCGGAGCCCAGGCTTTCAATGGCCCCTGATAAGAGATTATACGTGTTGATGGCAAGCTTTTCTTGGCAAAATGTTTTCAAAGGACTCAGAGCTGTTAAATCAAAGCCCTATTGAATTGGTGGTAGGCCCCTTTAGAGCTCTCCCTCCTTCTTCATTCCCTGGTACTGTGTTGGTAATTACTGGCAGGGGTGGGAGAAGGAAAACACAAAATCCTCTCAGAGGTACACACCCGTGTGCACGAGGGTGATGAGCACCATCAGCCAGAGAACTATGGAGAAGCCAGAGGAAAATTTTCTTAATCCCACAGAGGATAGCTCCACAAACACTCAGGCCAGTGCAAAATAAATCCTGTTCTGCTGCAGCCTCCTGTCATATGTCCGCTTCTTGCTTTTGTGGAGCTGCAACAGCAATCCCAATCCAAGGACTCATTCTCAATGTTATTTCCCCGATAATTCACCCTCTTACATAGGTAAAAAATAATTAAGAGATGGGAAATTCACAGAAAAGCTAGAGGCTATGTGGATCTTTCAGCCACGAGTATGTGCGCCTGTAAGAAAAGGTAGGTAATATTTAAGAATGGTAGAAACCTTGACGAGATCTCTTTAAACAGGATTCACTTATTCTTTAAGTTTGCTTCTCCTCCACCTGTCCAAAGTGTGTGTCCTGGACTCCATAATTACACAAAATTATGAAATTTGAGTCACATCTAGTTGAGTATTTTCTCTTCCACTGTCTCAGAATGGGGACTTTGAAAAAACCTGCGTGCAAAAGTGAAAGTTGTCTGCTCCCATCGCTCTTACAACTTAGGGAACCTCTGTGCGTTGATCCACCTTAGATTTTATAAACGAATGTGCGTTTGTTCACAGACAGTTCTGGGACAATGGATGTGGCTCTGATTTTAATTGTGGAAGGCTAAAGCCTAACAGAAGAAAATCTTCCAGGAAGTAGGAGAGGAGATAAGCGTTTTCCATCAGACAGACAATCCACTTCAAGAGAAGTGCTGACAAGAGTGTGGCACCCACTGCAGAAAGCTGTTGAGCTGGAAAAAGAAAAACACTTAGCTCTGCATCAGTATCTGCTGGCAGGCAAGGAGACATGTTTGGATGGGCCAAACCTTATTTATATGGGTATTACATAGGACTTTGAGACCTTCTTATTAAGATGACATGCCAGCTGGATGCTGAAAGAAATAAAACATTGAAATCCAAGTCCAGAAACACATGAGTAAAAGAATTTTATGAAAGCTGCCGACAGTAAAAGATGACCCTCTCCAACATGGCAGCCTGCAGTGGTAGTGAAGAGGCAGTGGAAGTACGAGTACTATGGTGATAGGCAAGCAGCTTGATGGTGAAACGATGGAAACTGCCTTAGACAGAAGACATCAGTGTGGCCAGGAGCTGGATTGCCGTAAACCTAGACAATGACCTACAGAGGCATTACAGCTAGCTGCTTCGGCTGATGCTCCAGCTGTAAGGTGAGGACTGGGTTGGGGGCTATTGGCAATATGTGCTGTATGCTGGTCGTCACAATAACTAGACTGTCAATTTTTTAAATTGATATTTTATTACATTTGCCTTTTCTCTCCAATAATGTTCGTGTATTTGAAGTCCTTTGTTTAAAATCTTTGTGTATGAGGGAACATTGCTGGGTTTAGAGTGCTCTGCTGATTACTGGTATGCCTTGGGTTCCCAGCTCTTGATCCAAGCTCGAGCCAATGTAACTTACTGAAACCTCCACGACCTTGAACTCAGCCCTTTTTAATGCCTGTAAGTGTTTGTCTGAACACAAACATGTAATCTTTTTTTTTTTTTCCATTTAGAAGCTTGAGCTATAATTATTAAAATATTATGATTAAACTGCAATTGCCTGTGCAACTGCACAGGCAGTACCAGTGCCAGAACAGTAACATTTACTTTTTAAGTGACATTAAATTGCCACAAAAATCCAAGTTGTTTGGTATCTATTCAGCTTGTATTGTACCATGGAAGTTTCTTGCCAGCAGATCATTTAGTGGGAGCTTGATAGTAATTGGAAAATATGTTTTTGAGTTGAAAATTGGTAGGAGTTTTTTGCTTGCTTTTGTCAAACAGTATCTCAACAACAACTGGAATTACAAAATGCACATTTTGCTTTATTCAGTTCTTACGGTTGACTGGGCCTGGGAGTATTGTGGAGATTCTGGGAAGAATAATAATAGCTTTACTTCTTCTGACTGTTTTGATTGTTGGAATGTTCTGCAAAGGATCCTAGAGAGTTCACAGGCTGTGCAGGGTCTCAGTAGAATTTATGCATTGCACAGGATCTCTTCTTCTTTGGTGAAGTGCCTGAATCATCACTAAACTGTTGCAAAGCTTGTCAGGAAGAATTTATTTGCAGAGTTTATACTCTCCACAGAAGCAAACAGCTGCAGTGGGGATTTTATAGCTTACATAGGATGAAAGAAACCTGTAACAGAGTAGATAGAATAGAGTGGCTTTATATATATTTGGCAGCTCTGAAGAGACATCTGGGGCCAAGGCTGTTTCATTGCTACTTTAGAAATGCCTGCAAGTCCCGATCAGTTAGAAAGTTTGCCGCATAAAATAGCGTGCATCCAATTTGTAAAATTAAAGGGCTGGTTTCAGCCCCAAAGACCTTAAAATTTATATACTCCATGAGACGCAGCACTTGGATCCAACAAGCAGATGGTGGAAATGTGGTATAACAGCAACACCTTTATCCGTACCAGCAGCAGCAGCAGCACTCCATCTCTCAGCCATGGTCACAGACTAACATTGCAGGCAGATGTAGTCTCTCTCATCAAAGAAGAGAGACCCACAGTATCTAATACAATGACAGAGCTTCTGAGGTTTTGGGGATCAGGAAGGTATTTTGGCTCAGTAGCTTCCATGGTCTTGACACGTAGAAGAGTTTTGACTCTAGCAGCCAAATTCGTTACATAAAAATAAATAACTTTCCCATTTATACATCTCCATCCCATTCATACCAGGACTTCCAGTGACTTAGCTCTCACTCTCCAGCCTCAGCAAAGAGTCCCCGTATTAATATGTCCTGTTCAGATATTTCCTAGATAAACTCCACACATCACAGGATCACTGTTGGTCACATAGACCGACTAACCAACCCAGAAAGAGTTCTAACATGATTCTGTCCAGCCCTTAAGTAGCAGAAACCAGCATTGCTATAACTGTTTTCTCTCCTCAAACAGATTTGCCATCTAATCACATACAAATAGCTATATAGTCCAGTCCCCTCACTGCATTATTTTTTGCCATATATCAACAAATGCTTCATTCTTCAAAGCAATAACCAGACCATATAGAATTAGACTTCAGTTCCTGCTCAGCAGGAGCAAAGGGGAGCTCTTATGTGAAAGTACTGTATGGGCCAAATCCCACAGTCCTTATTTTTATACACACTACTTACTTGTGAATATTTCTATTGCTCCCTGTAATTGTTTTCAACTTTTATTACCATCAAAGGATGAAAAATAGTGGGAATAGTTACCATACATGCTGTGTAAAGTACTTAATATATGGTGTTGCAGAGAGAGAGCAATGTTTGTATCCGGAACCTAGTTGCCAAGCATTAAATCTTTTTTAGCCATAAGTGAATTCTGGTTTATGACTCACATTTTTTTTAAAAACAAGGTTATTTTTTTAAGTAAAAGATAAATATTTAGAGTGTTATTACTTGTTTAAAGAAAGTTTTCCTAGATAAGAGAATTATAATTCTGTATATCTTGATATAATATAGCAGGATTTGAAAAAAATCAGCTCAAGGAAATCTGCAAACCGTTAAGAGAGGATTTTTATAGCAGATCATTTTTTATGCCTTATGAGAGCCAAACTCAAAAATGTTCCAGTCTATAGCAGGTGCCACAAGCTGCAGAGAAGAAATCACAAAGAGTAGTTGCAGGCAAATACCAGAAGGGAAAGAAATGCTAGCCAGTAGAGTTAAAAAAAAGGCAAAGGCAAGTGAAGATGCACAACAATGGGCTCAGACGTCACTCAGTGGCTAAAAGACCTTTTGCTGACATGGTGTTGGGTACTTAGGTCATTCTGGCACACTGTCATGGGTTATCTTTCTAAGATGCGTACAAAATGTAACATGTACGAAATCAGGTATTCTTCACAGAGGCAGAAGCTTGGATTAGCTCACTTTAATTACTCTGCTTTCTATAGCCATATCAGAATGGAATCTTTGTACAGAGCCTTTTGCTTAATGTCCCTTACATATAGCTCAGTTAAATCCATTATATTCTTTATATTATTATTTTTACCAATTATTTCACTTATTATTCCACTGTTGCTCTGAGTGAAATAGTACTTGTTTTTAAATACCTCTAAATACATAGTTCTTAAAAATCAAATCTCTTCCCCTTGAACTCTCTAAAGAATATGCTTATTTCCCAGCACAAAGCTACAGATCTTATCCAAAGCCTGCCTTTTACCCTAAATGCAATACCAGCTTGCCTATGCAGATCCCCTTGACACTCCTGTACATTCAACTGCAGAACTTGTATCAACTCTCAGCCTTCCTTTCAGCTGCAAACATACTGTCTCTACTGACCATACACAAATGGACATAGATGCAAACAGGAACACAGGTTTAAAGGATTTATTTAAAGGCATCTTACCCTTTGGCTGATGTTTTGAATAGTCTGTCACCATGAGGGCCTTAGCTTTCTTAGACATCCCTTCTAACCTGTTCGGTGATTAACATGGCTAAGCAGTCTTTTGCTTTTTAAAAGTTGGGAGGATGACAAGCACTTTCAGTTTAAAATCACCAGGACCATAGGAGACAATTTCATCTGTTTCTTTGTTTTTCTGGGGTTTTTGTTGTTTTGTTCTGGGTTGGGTTTGTTTTTTTTTTTAATGGGTGTAATATTTATTGAACTGTTTGTCTGAATTCTAACGTTTTATTTCTGTCTTTACTTTTTGTTTTGATAGTAGGCCTTGCTCTCCTCTCACACCACATCCTCAAAACACACCTGTGCAGATTTCCCTGGGCATGTGTGAGAGCAGAATGGGATGCAAGGGGCATCCAAGCATCAAGGACTTGAGAAAGGAGCTGCGGCAAGTGCTGAGTGAGTGATTGGCTGAATGACAGCAAGTGGAGCTGGACTTTGCAAGCTTATGCAGCTAGCTGCATTAGGCAAAGAAATGTATTTGTGCATGCAATTTGAAATCAAGATTTCAAGCTTTGAAATCAAGATGGTGTCTGCACCAGGGCTTCCATACCCACAGAAGTGAGAACTTAGAAACACAGGAGGACGTCATAGACATCAAACTCTCTCTCTGATTATAACATCACCTGAAAAACCACTGAGTGAGACCTGGAAACAGATGACTTTTCTAGCAGAGTGACCAATCTGTGACTCACAAACTGTGTAGTTTGTAAGCAGCAAGTACAGCTCCTGTGCCTCATGGTCTGTGGCTGACTGTGGCCAAATACCCCATGAACTGCATGACAATATGTGCTGAAGAGCCTAAAAAACATCAGGTCACCTTGCAATGTAGCTTCATCTGTAGCCTAGCCACATCTCCCAGTGGAGCAGTGGGACCTCAGCTAGCCTTTGCCATATCTCAGGTGCTCTGTGTTTCCCTCTTTTCAGAAGCAGGTGATGTATGTCTTCCATGTCTCAGTTCCTGGAGATCCCAGCATACAGCTTGTCATACGAGACGGTGATCACTCCTGGACTAAAATTTGGGAGGCTTTGACTTTCCTATGTATACATGGCAACCTGTATTCCCTGCAGGAAAGCAAGGGATAGAGTCTTACTATGCCTGACAAATTAACCTGATAGTTTCCTCTGGTTCTGAAATGGTGGCATATAATCAAAATCTGACAGCAAGCAGCAAAAAGGAAAAGCATTCTCTGTGCTACTTGAGAGCACCAGCCCAGACTTTACTCCAGCCTCCACCTGTGACCAGTCTTAGAGACAAGTGACAACCTTCCCAGATAGAATACATATGCTGTATAAGGTGCTAGGGGAAAAAATACCTTATTTTCCCTTTGCAGGCTCCTAGCTGAAGCCATAAGACAACATGCTTTTCTTCAGTTGAGTTTGGGCAAATCTTTTCAATGCATTGTACATTTGAGATACTGTCACTTAAACCACTGAAGATATAACTCAAGAACAAGGCCATAGTTAAAAAGAAAAATAAATACTTGTATGCTTGGATTTTAACTAAGATGCATATCTGTCATTTATGTGTGTCATTGTATTGGGTTCATGTGGCAAGGTTTTGGTAGCGGCGGTGCTACGGGGATGGCTTCTGTGAGAAGCTGCTAGAAGCTTCCCCTATGTCCGACAGAGCCAATGCCAGCCAGCTCCAAGATGGACCCGCTGCTGGTGAAGGCTGAGCCCATCAGCAATGGTGGTAGTGCCTCTGGGATCACATATTTAAGAAGGGAAAAAACTGCTGCACAGCAGCAGCTGGGAGAGAGGACCGAGAATATGTGAGAGAAGCAGCCCCACAGACACCCAGGTCAGTGAAGAAGGAGGGGGAGGAGGTGCTCCAGGCGCCGGAGCAGAGATTCCCCTGCAGCCCGTGGGGAAGACCATGGTGAGGCAGGCTGTGCCCCTGCAGCCCATGGAGGTCCACGGTGGAGCAGATATCCACCTGCAGCCCGTGGAGGACCCCACGCTGGAGCAGGTGGGTGCCCAAAGGAGGCTGTGACCCCATGGAGAGCCCACGCTGGAGCAGGCTCCTGGCAGGACCTGTGGACCCGTGGAGAGAGGAGCCCATGCTGGAGCAGGTTTTCTGGCAGGACTTGTGACCCTGCGGGGGACCCACACTGGAGCAGTCTGTGCCTGAAGGACTGCACCCCATGGAAAGGACCCACACTGGAGCAGTTCGTGAAGAACTGCAGCCTGTGGGAAGGACTTACGTTGGAGAAGTTCGTGGAGGACTGTCTCCCGTGGGAGGGACCCCATACTGGAGCAGGGGAAGAGTGAGGAGTCCTCCCCCTGAGGAGGAAGGAGCAGCAGAGACAGTGTATGATGAGCTGACCGCAACCCCCATTCCCCATCTCCCCTGGGCTGCTGGGCGAGAGGAGGTAAAGAAAATCGGGAGTGGAGTTGAGCCTGGGAAGAGGGGAGGGACGGGGAGAAGATGTTTTTTAATATTTGGTTTTACTTCTCATTACCCTACTCTGGTTGATTGGTAATAAATTAAATTAATTTACCAGAGTCAAGTCTGTTTTGCCTGTGACAGTAATTGCTGAATGATCCCCTCCCTGTCCTTATCTTGACCCACGAGCCCTTTGTTATATTTTCTCTCCCCTGTCCAGCTGAGGAGGGGAGTGATAGAGTGGCTTTGGTGGGCACCTGGTGACCAGCCAGGGTCAACCCACCACAGCTGAGTTTCATTTACCTCAAGATGAGGGACCACTTTCCCTGTTTCTATAGTCCGTGGTTCAGAAAAAAATGCCCAAGTGCATGGATGACAACAGTTTTAAGACTGCAAAACCAGTGCCAAATGACCTACAGGTCCAGAAAGTAAAAATGCTCCTGGTAGACAGTAGGAAGTGATTCACACAATTGCATTACTTCTATTAAAATTTTTTTTGGTCTTTGACTTCAGTCTCCAACAAATGTACAAGCATGACAAAGGAACCCTGATATATAGCTAACTGCATGAATAATCTCAAAAAATAATTCATGTGATGAATTTTGCCCTTTTATCTCAATCCTATTGGATTTACTTCAGCAGATGTCAGCATTTTAAATCCAGTTGGAGCATGTCTTCTGAAATAATTGTTGAACTTTAAGTCATTTATGATCAGCTGCAGTGATGATGTGGTGTAGATTAGAACCTAGAAAGAAGAATATTACAGGCATGCTCAGTTTACAGATGTTGCTATGTTAGTTTTTGGTGTCCTAGAGAACAGTACTCAAAGATATTGAAACCAGCTGTTTCTCCTGTTAGTGTACCGGATGCTTATCTTCTTGCGCTATATATCAAAATATCAGTGTCAAAATTTACAATTACTGCATGAACTGGAGACACTTTGATCTAAAGATAAGATAACATGATTCAGTCAGTATTATGTAGCAGCTGGCCTTAGTACATTCAAAAACAAAATTTAAAAGAATATTTTGATTATTAATCTGTAAAAAAGTGACAAGCATGAAGTAAAGGAAAATAAAGCAAGTGATAGGATAGTAACAAAATAATTCTGAATCAACAAATTATTTTGAAATTAAATAGCAAATGCATTTTTATAAACAATTTCAGTAAGTATTTTTACATTTCTGATTCTCAGGGAATTCAAAATATCTATTTTTTTTCTAATTCTGTGGAAACAAAACTAAAAGTCTCACTAATCTCCATAAAGTGAAACTTCTGAGTGCCAGCTGGCTTTAAATGTTGCTTGGACCCTATGAAGCCTTTAAGTACTAAAAAGTAAGATGTAAGATACAGAAAATGTAAGGAACTTTCAAAATGCATCTCTGAATTGACAAAGGATCCTCTAAAAAATGGTAGTATAACTGGAACAAAGGGAGGAGGGGAAACAGCACAGAGAATAGAGAGGGAGAAGGTGACAGCTAAACGTCTATACACAGGAGATGGTGTACATCTATTTGAGAACTAAAGGAAGATTTTGTACACCTGCATGTCTTTGGCAGAACATGAGAGGTGGCTTACAACAATTAGTGATTTTTGTGATTCTTTTCTGGGAATGATCACACAAGCGCTGCTCACAAATGTGCTTGTTTGACAAACTGCATAAACCCACTTATCAGGGACTCATCTCCCAGATGCCCTGAATACTGCATCCAGTCAGCAAAAGCAATTGCCAACCTCCCTTGGGTCAAAAAAAGGCCCATTAGAAGCATTGCTCTCCTACCCATCTGCTGAAACTGTTATCTGAGGCAGCTAATTATATGTTTCAGTCTTTCATTCCCAGAATCAAATGTATCTCTCAGTCCCTGTATCATTGATTATGTTAACTGGTAACTTTTGCAGGAACTACTGACAGTGAACTTTACTTCACCCTGAGGATAGGGATAATAGTCTTACCACCTTTTCTTTTTTACCTTGTAAAACTGTGTAGAACAGGCATAGCAAACAGGGATAGCAAATCTGCTCCGGATAGAAGTCTCTCTAAGTCTACCTTACAATAAATCTCACCCTCTTGGTAAAATTGCACTTATCTTTCATTTTTATACCTTGCCACTGATATGGTGTCTGAATATATCAAGTGCAGTGTGAGCAGTTTTTGATCTTCTAGTATATATTGCCACATTTCTTCAGATAGCACAGAAAGATGCTGATCACACTGTGTATTGAAACAGGCAAATACTTCTCTGGAGGGTGGTCTTGTTAGTCTCCATTTTAAATGGATTTAGTGTGGAGCAGTGCCTGGCTGGGAAGAAATTGCAGTGAAGAGTTACTGGGTTACACTAAGCTGATAATGAAAGATTCAGCAAGCAGCACTCCTCTCTACATATTAAAAGTAAACCAGTACTCCAGAACTGTTCTGGGAGGGCATCTGGTATAAAGGTACTTGGATACGCATGTCCCACCAAAAGTGAGTTGCCTAAAAGTCTTGCTGAAGATGAAAGATGACATCTCAGGCTAAAGCACAGCAATAAGACTGTGACCATTCACGCACATCATCTATTCTGCTTCTCTGGTCTCCTTCTCTTCTTTCAGCTGGTTACAGTGCACATATCCTTTCTGCCCCAAACTTTTCTAAACTGCTATGACTGATTTTGTTTCACCCAATATGATATTGGGTGTTGAACTAAATAATTTCATATAGTGATTGTCCTATTATTCATTCTTGAAAGATGATTCAAAAAAGACAAGCTATTTTTGCATATATTGCATTGATCATCATGGTCAGAAAGTCTGACTTTGGCTTAAATTCAGGAATATCTAGGACTTCTCAGGACACTGTCCTAACCCCTCCGATGTCCTGCATAATCATAAAATCAGTTATCTGTCATATTTCTTGCATGACAGATGGTTATGAATGTTGCTTATGCGCTGGTTATTGAAATATATTCTATCAGATCATCAACATAGGCCTATTTCATTTTTTCTTCCTGTTCAGCACTGTATTCCTGCAACAGATAGCAGCAGCAGGGAGCTCACTGCTCTACGTGAGGAAAGTGTTACAGAAATGCAGTGGCCTAGAGTGGGCCACCAGTAGTAACTTGGTGATAGGAAGTGTGTGCTGGGCAAGCACTGTTAGAAAATTATAGTGGCCACAGGTGAGCAGACAAGTGTAGTGGTAAAGCTGTACCACTGACAATGAGCTGTTGGATGCAACTTAAACTGCTAACAAGCACTTATACTGTTATTGTACATATTAACCTTCATGACCAAAACAGGCTTTATGAGCAAGAAACTACTTGGCTGGCATAGCTGACTCTACATTAGGAATAATTAGCCTTAGTTACCAGAACATTGCTTGCGTATTTTCCAAAATGCAATGTTAAAAAGACAATAAATCCTAAACACAGTTTCATCCAGCAGAAATTGGTGCTAACATAGTATGTTTTCCTCAGTGGAAGCTGCCCAGAGTCCAGTTTTTATATTCAGAGAATGACATCATTTGTGAGAAGTACATTTGTCAGCTCTTTTCATATCATTTACCACTATCCTTGGCTAACGGAATGTAAGTGGTGGGATGTAGCATGGATTTTCTGATCTTTTTTTCTTTGTCATTGTCATTGGAAAAAGGCTTAAACCAGAATAGTATGTTCAGATAAACCTCCTCCCTTTCTCTGCAAGATGTTCTTAGACTGGATTCATAAAGCTGCTTATTGTCTTTTCATTGTCACTTCCACAGTTTTACTGATAGTTTTGTTTTACATTATCTGATGGAGATTTATGCAAATTAACAGAACAGAATGAAAGACTGAACATCATTTTCTTTAGGAAGAAAATCTTATATAACTTTATGTGAAATCTACTATTTAAAGTTAAATTAAAAGTTAAAATTAAAATTAAATATTATATGTGATATTCTCAAAATTCTTCAAGAGAAAACTTGAGAAGATCCTAGGGAATGTTCATAAGTGCTGCTTCTGCATTGTGTCAGAAGTGGCTGAAGCAATTTAGTTGTCATATATAAGCATAAGGACCTTTATGGTGTTGGAAAGTTGCTTCTTGTGAGCTGGGTGGCCAAAACTTTGCTTATGATGGCCCCACTTCACTTAGGGATGACTCCAGATTAAGAACATAGGAGAACAATGTTTTGTTTGAAATGCTTGTATAGTCTCCCACTGGATTTTCAGGCATCACTTTTGACATCCTGCAATCTGAAATGCCCAGTTGCATACAAGACCTATTCACAACAAGCTAATAGAAATTTGTTGAATCCAATGGGAACAATATTGCTAAGTAGCTGTAAAGTTAAGAGAAGGGAAAAGTGCAACTCATGCACTGCGCATTGCATCAGAGATTTAGCTAATCACACAAGCATATTTTCTTTGCTTATCTGCTGGTAGATGTGTGTGTTATCAGCCGTGAAATTGGTTACAGTGCTGGAAACAATCCCTTTCAGAACAGACTTTGTATTCTTGTTCTTTCCATGGGAATTTTGAAAATACCACTTACCTGACTGCTGGGAGTGTATTTGTTAGACTTTGCTGACACACCAGTAAAAATATATATAAAAACTGCTTCAGACTTTTAGGTCAAATTTTGCTCTTCGCTATGCTAATGTTAATACGGAGAAAAGCTACTGCATTTCCACTTGTGTAACCAAAAGCAGAGTTTTGCCTTAAGGAACATGAGTGCAAATGGCAAGGTATTAAAAACACAGATGTAGAGAGAGAGGTCCATGTGTGGAAATGGTTTATATTAAGAGGCAGTTGCTGAAGCAAATGAGAGTTTTGCCCATGCGAGGCCCATTTGACCCAATATTTTTCTTTGTGAGTGGTAGTTTTAGAGAAATCTTTAATGAAGATAATTTGTTCTGCCTAGCCATGACTGCTTCAGATCACTTCCCCTCTCTTTGCACCCTTTCGGTATTTTTCTGGACTGATGCTGAACCAAGCCTCAAATCCTAGCTGTCCGTATACTCAACCAGGGTTGACAGTGCAGCCCTGATTTTTTGATGTCATTAGAGAATTATTTCCAGTCAGTCAGAAATGTTGTCAGCTGTGATAAATGGCTGCATAAAATACATAAAGCTTTCAGTTTCCCTGTGCTTTAAAGGCCTGCTAAATTCTCTGCACAAAATGTCAGTGTGTCATTGTAACATTTTAAGAAATTTCTGAGGAGAAAGATTCAGCAAAAAACAAATTCAGGTCTCCTCGTGTTGAATGGAGATGATAGAAAATACTAAGCAAACTGATTTCAGTTTTCCATTGCCTCCTGAACAACCTTGGCATCTGGCTTCAGTATTTCTAGTAATAGGCTAATAATAGGTGAGCAATACTGCAATAATAGAGCAACACTCTAATAATAGGTGAATAATATTCTTATTTTTTTATTATCTTTCTGAGATGTAGACCTTGGACACTGTCATCAGAGCTTCTGCTCCCTTCATCAAAATATTCCTCAGGATCAGGTTTGACTGTGGAAAAAGGTGTCAGTCATGGAGGTAATGGCTGGATGTAACAAGCAATCATAATAATTCTAAATTTGGTGATTTTTGACTGTTTTATTTTTCGGGCTGAAGTTCTTTTCACATAATTCAAACACCAAGAAAAGAATACAATTACTTTTAAGATATCTTGTGCTGTTTTGCCAGTCACAGCACTCTGTTATTTCCAATGACTCAACCACACTTAAATTTCTGAATAGGTAGAAGTCACTGCATGATTTGTGTGTCTGGAAACTGAATCACTGCTAATGAGTTTTGCATTTGTCCTGGTTTCAGCTGGGATAGAGTTAATTTTCTTCTTAGTAGTTGGTACAGTGTGGTTTGGATTTAGTGTGAGAACAATGTTGATAACAAACTGGTGGTTTAGTTTTTACTAGGTAGTGTGTATCCTAAGTTGCGGATTTTTCGGTTTTCCATGCTCTGCCAAGGAGAAAGTGCACAAGAAGCTGGGAGGGACCATGGCCAGGACAGCTGACGTGAACTAGCCAAAGGGATATTCCATGCCATAGAACGTCATGCTCAGTATATAAACTGGGGGGAGTTGGCTGGGAGGGGTGGATCGCTGGTCTGGCATCGCTCAGCAGGTGGTGAGAAATTGCATTGTGCATCACCTGGCTTTCCTTGTTCATTTGGGCTTTTTCTTTGTTTTTGTGGGGAGGGGTTTATATTCTTTTTCATTAAAATTATTATGTATTATTATTATTATTCTATATTATTGTTGTTAGTATTATATTTTATTTTACTTTAGTTATTAAATCGTTCTTATCTCAACCCATGAGTTTTACTTTTTTTTTTTCTCCCAGTTGTCTCCCCCATCAGAGTGGATGTGTGGTGCCTAGTTGCTGGCTGGACTTAAACCATGACAGCACTGAAAGATGCAATTGTGCCTGTGGAGTAAGTGGATGTCGTGTTATTGTTTACCACCAGACTGAGTTTGGGTGGCCTCTAGGGTGCATGTGTGTGTGTGTTTGTGTGTGTGTGAGTGGACACGTGAAATTGGCAGAGCTCTGGGGACACGCCAGGGACCTCCTTCTTGGCTTGCTGCTAATACTCTCTACTCTAGGAAACGATGATACGTTTGTTTGAAAATTGTGCATACAGTAGGGAATATTATTTTATTCATAGTAATACCACATAAATCCAGGGGATTTCTGTTGGTGAAGATGGAGAGGTGGCAGGTCCAGAAAGCAAAGGTAATGCTTCTCTTCTTATTTAGCTTTGGGTCTTGTTGCCTATGCCTGATTTTATCTGAGCCTGGAAAAGGCATGAAGCATTCTCAACTCCTGCTCTGTGTCTTCGCAATGTCCTGGTGGACAGCATAAGCACAGTCTAAGAGCAGGCTCCTACCAAACACTGTGGCCCAAGTGGCAAGTGACTTTCTGCTCCCCCAGGTCATGGCAATGTCACAACAACAGGTGGGACTGGCCAGGCAGACACTTCTGAGGCTTATCCGCAGTGCAGAAGAGCGTGTCCTAGAGTATGTGCACACGTGGGGTTTTCCCTGAGCAAACTAGTTGAACAGCCCCAAACAGAACCAAAATCTGCAGCAGGTAAGCAGTGTAGATGATTGGTGAACTTAGCTTCAAAGTCACTTGGCATTACAGGGTAGATGTTATCACCTCAAGATTAATATTTGCTTAAAAATGGCACTGGTTTGAGCAAATGAAAACTCCTGCAGTAATCTACTGCCCTCAGAGGAAGTTATTTTTCTTGCCAGTTTGCACTGTTTTTCTGTTTCACCTCTATCTTTTTTAATAATCTGAGCAAGCAGCCAGAAACCTCTCTCTCATAAGCAAGGAAGAAACAGTAGTCTTGTGAGTTCCATATATCTGCATTGGTGTAGGCTTTGTGTGTGCACAATTATTTATTATCATAAATGGCAATGTCTACTAGTGTATGCAGAACTGCTCATAACTTAGTAGATTCAATAAAGCTGCTGTTATTTCTTGCAAATGTATTTTTGAGTGCATCTCTTAGTGTGGCGCCAGAAGTGAAATAAATTTCACTGCTTAACTTCTTTGCTGTGGCTGACTGAATGACTTCAGGCATGGCTGTGAGCAATACTTCATTCCCTGGTGCAATCTGTATATATTGGTTATTTATGAAAAATGGACTTTTTCCAGGGAAGCATGGAAAACTATGTGAAATAGATAAAGGAAGGACAGCTATCAGGATGCCACACTGAATATAGAACATATGGCAAAGTATGCTTTGTCTTTAGAGCCAAACCAAAGAAAGATCCAACAAAATCTTGAATGGTTTGGAAAAGTAATAGGTACCTAAGAGAATTGTAATGTTTCTTATTACATCCACTGGCAATAAAACTGAAATCAGAACAAAGAATGATGTTTCTGTGGAAGTTTGGCAGATTTACAGATTAACTTCTCATATACTGGAAAGTGCTAAGAATCAATAACAATACAGCTACCAAGCTTGTATTGTCATGGCACTGGAACTGGACTTAGTTGGATCATTGGTATTGATCAGCAAACAAACAGGCAAAAAAGCCCAGGACAAAACCAGCTGAAATAACAGATGAATCACACAAGGTCAAGTAAAGACATAAACACAGACTGAAACAAACTAAGGTAGGTTTTGTGCACAGAAGGATAAGCAATGTAGATGTTGTGGGAAAGCATTGGACAGTCACTTTTTTCATAATCTTGCCTCCAGGAAAGAAATCACCGCAAAAACATACATGCAAGAACGATTCCCCTCTAAGTGGATGGTGAGAGTAACATATCCTTTGGTGGGCTTGCCTTCATAAACACCAGCTAAGAGAGATTAAATTTGCAAATGCAAAGAGAAGATTGAATATTACATACAAGTACAATTTCAGCCATGACCAAGGCAAGTAGTTCAGACTGTAGTGCAGCAAGCTTTAAGAGTAACAGCAGGATGGATTTGTGAAAGAAATCCTTCTTGTGACCCGGCAAGGTGCTCTGGGCAAAAATTACTTGATGGTACTTGAGGGCAGGTGTTTTGGGGTGATATTCACTGACAAATCTAGCCAAAAGTAGGTCCCACAGAGAATATCTTCAGAGCACAGCTGGGAAGCACAGAGAGCCCCTTCCCTGCTTTTTGAAGGCAGGGAATGGAGTGAATAGAGTAAAAAGCTGTGGACAGTGTAACATAATGATAATGTCATGCCATGCACAATTCCAGCTTAGTGCACCCCATGTAAGAAGAGATACTTCATTTATACAGGGATGCTTTTAGAGGCAGTTCATACCTGCTTGAAGAACAGCACTTGGAAATCGGCTCTGAGTTGAAACCAATACAATTGCCACCAATGAGTGGCAATTTTCTTCAAGAGGAAACTTAAAAAAACAAATTGAGAACCATGTGGAGATGGGGAATGTTAAATAAAGTTATACAACTAACAGAATGGATGAGCAATGTGGTAGCTATTAAAAACCAGACAAACCATACATGTGTATTGTTCAAATCTAAAATAAAATCGCATGATGTTGAAGAGAGAGAATTGCCCTGTAATTGCACTGATAATCGAATGTGTTCAGCTTCGTATAGGAAAAGATATGTATACTAGTTCTATAAATCAAATACACATACTCCTGCATTTGTGTAGTTCATTTTCATGTTAACTATTTATTGGCACAAAAATTGTGTGGCAATGTTTATAAATTTATAGGTTAAGCAAAGTTGCAAACTGTTTCCTGAACACATCTGCTGCGCAGCTTATGTTATACAGCTCCAAAGCAAAAAGTATGTATTGTGCATTTCTACTGCTTGTACAATTTTTGAAGGGGAAAAAAAAGTGTAGAAGAAGGAGAGAAAGTTGCCATAACATCCCTTTCTATGTGAGTGATGGAGGGAGTGCGCATCGCCGTGTGGGATGCTAAGCACCGAGCATCAGGACCAGAGACACAGAACTGCCTTGTGCCTGTTTGCATGGCATGGATGAAGAGAAATCACCAAAGGCAAGGCAAGGCGGTTGTTTCATGGCTGCTGAAAGTGAAGCCTGTTGCCCCAGCAGGGTGAATCAGAGTCCCACAATGAAAGCCCAGGCTCAGTGACTGGAAAGAGTGAGGCATAGCAGGAAGCTGAGCCACAATGACACACACACTGAGGAGGTCCTTACGGAGAGATCACCAGCATCAATTGTGGAGCAAAGCTGTGCCTAAGCTGCTGTTCCTTGCTGTAGCACAGCACTTTTATTACTTGGGATTCAGAGTCTTTGGCTGCCAAACTGAGCCAGGCTCCTTCTCTTTAAAACACAGCCACCAAAGCTACTGCCTGCTGTCTTTTGGTAGCCTTCAAGTTTGTTCCTTGGAGCAGAGAATGAGATACTTATGTGCAGCCTGTGAAGACAAAGGCCCATCTCTTAAACTCTGGTGCAATGAAGTGTCAGAAAGGAACTTTAACATCTGCTGCAGCAGCATACAGCCTGTGTAGCCACTGTAGAGCCAGAACTGTGAGATTCTGTGCACACTGGCAACTGGACATGGACATTTTAGGGTGAATAAGTTGGTATTCAATTACTCAAAGATCAGACAAGCTTTGCAGCTACCAGAGTGTGGGTTTTCTGGATTATTTTCTTGGATTTGAGTACTTGCTAAGTGTCATTTTGCATGTCAGATTAGCCTTTCTACTCCTTCCCATTAGCACCTCCAGCTACATGTGCACTGTCTCGTGGAGGTCAGACCAGGCAACAGCTCAAAGCCCAGTGTGTTTTCTGACCCACATCCTGCACCCATATTGCCACTGGTAAGACTCAAGCATTTCCCCTGCTTCTCACCCTGCAATACCTCTACATTTGGATAACATTACTGTACAGGGGGCTTTACTGCCAAAACGTTCTCCCTAGAGTGCTTCCCTAGGAAGCTTCACTGTGCAGAGGAACTCCTGCCCCATCTGCTGTGAGATGACAATGACATTCTAATACTGCGTTTAAAAAAGACACGATGCAGGCTACAGAGTCATGTAACTTTATTACTTGTTTAACTTGAAAACAACCTAGAAAAAAATTTAATTCTACTCACTTGTGGCTTCCCCATCTGAAGGGCATTGAGCAAGTCTCACTGAGAGAGCTGCCACAAGCATATTGGGTGGATAAGATCCCTGTTAATGTCAGTGGGATGTGCACACTATCAGTTATTGATTCTACTGGCGTTTTTAGTACAAGCACCAAGGAGGGACTATGTCCTTCCATTAACTGACATTGCCATATAAATTAGGATCTCCCAGTGTTTGGAATTTATAAACTGATTAAAACCAAAACCAAATCACATACTGTTCAGCTATATGGTCTTTTTGCAGGCTGACAATGTTTTATAGTTCTAGGTGTCAGCCCTAGAAAAAGTGGCAGCTATTGTGATGTGTATTTTAAGCACAGTTAAAAAACCCCAAAGACTGAAGTAAGGGAGCACAGAGGAAGGAGCAATTTTAGATGGCTAATGGAGATAGCACTGCAAGGAGAGTGTGTGCCACTTAGCGAGGCCTGGGGCTCTCATGGCCCCAGAGGAGGCTCTGTGGCTGCTTAGTGCTGAGCGTCAGGGCACTCCCATTGCTGCATGACTGGCTGTATCATGGTGCAAGATGCATCATGGAAAACTGACTGGGGCTCCTTTCAGCTGACTTTGGATACCTCCCAGATGTAGATCTGCATCCAAACTGAACCTCTAGGCTCCTTTATAGTTAACTAAAACTTCTGGAGAAGAAATTCTCTCACTGCTTTTTTATTATTGAGATGAATTGCATTCAGAAAATGTCCTTGATCTTTTTTTTTCCACTACTGTAAAGGAAATCTAGATTATTTGATTGATGTACAACCTATTTTTATACAACAAAGAAGTCTCACCCTTGATACATGAGTTTTCATGGTAGGAGAGCAGTTGTACCAAGGGGAGGAGAATTTGGAGGTTACCAGAATTACCTGTGTGCATGCCCTCCACCCAACACCCAAATAGTTAGCACTAACTTGCAAAGTACCAGGCCATTCTCAAAACTTCCCTTGCCCTGATTTGGAGTGGAGATTGAACTCAGGTCTCCCACATCCCAGGAGAGTAGATCCACTGCCAATCTGTTGGATAATTGCACGCCTCTCTCCCATAGAAGCAGTTCTGTTTTCTATGAATAATTAACTAGTCATTGCAGCAGTGGTTTGGACCTGACTTGCCCACATCCCAGATGAACATGCTAACTAGCAGGCTGGAGAATCACTCCCTTACATTTCCCATTCCCCTGTCTGGCCCATTGAACGCTTAATTATTTATTACAAAGGGATTTATATAGCTTAAAGAGAAGCAAGGCTCATTTGGGGGTAGCCTGGGGAATGGGAGACCTGAATCCAAGTCCTTGCTCTGAATCAAGCCAAAAGAAATTTGAAAGCTGGTCTCTCTGTCTTCACATAAGCTCTTGCTCTTGGGACCATTCGGTTGAGTCTTGTTGTGCATGCAACAGGGCATAGGGAAAGACCTTCCTTGTTGAAATACTGTAGCAAGGAGGTCTAGCTGCCTGCTTCCAAAAGAGGGGCTGTAGCTGAGAACCCCAGCTGGATGTAGCCAGGAATCATGCACCTGCATACCTTAGACATTGCTGTCCCCAGCATCTCACACCAGGAAAGCGTCTCTCTTAGACAGCAAATCCTTCCTACAGTACATGGAGGAAGTGGGAATTGCTGCTTTGGGAACAAGGATCCCAAAGGGACCATAAGCCTCAGTGTTACATCTTTGCCATCTCTCCCCTTGTTCCCCTGATTCCATAAATTGACCACAGGGTCTCCAGAAAATTATAATTGAGTCTTTAGACTCTTCCATTAGGTTTAATACCTGATGTGAACTTGAATTCTTCAGCTGAATCAGTGTACTTTGGCTGCATCTGTACTGCCCAGGCTTTTGTGTTTCTTTCAGGTTGTGGCATTAAGATCTGCCCTGCATGTAGGGGTGGGATGCCCGTGTACACCAGGTACTTCTACCACCTTGGTGCCTTTTTCCAAAGGAGGCAGGGACCATAGGCAAAAGAAGTGCCTCTCTGCACACTGACATGTGGGTGCATGTGGGCAGTTAGGAGACTGTGCTCTAGTGCAAAATCAGGCTTTACAGCAATGTGGCAGGCAGGGACACCAGTTTGTCACGTGGTCACGCTATTTGCAGATACACTGATGTGACATTTTAAGAAACAAATGTCCTCCAGAGTCTTCACTGTGCTTTGTGAGTATTCAAGGAAAAAAAATGTTTCTGATGATATTCTGACACGTTCTAAAGAAATCTGTAGTCCAGAAAAAGGGGATATTCCACCCAAAACCACATTATGAACTGAATGAGGACCAATCAGTGATTTAAAAAAAAAATGTTGTAACTCCACCCCATTAGCACTGTCTGTGCCAGCAAAGATATGAGGGGAGAATAGTATCTGATTCTACCAGATAAGTGCGTGGCCCTCAAGATACCACACAACACAGTGCCTTTACCTGTCTGACCCAGAAAAGTTGCTTCAGCATGTGATTGTGCACCGGAGTGAGGGAGGCAATGGTCTGCCTGGGCATGCAGATTCACCTGATGCAGAAAATCCAGCTTTCTGTGTTAATGGCTCCTGCAAGAGGTAAGATGCATTGCAATAGGCTTCAACTCACAACAATTTGCTTAAGTGAACAGATTCCTTCGCCAGGGTTAGAGAAAAGCAGGGAGGGGAGTTGTATTTGTTTGTGGGTTTTTTTTTTTAAAAAAAAGGAAGAAGAACAACCTTGAAGTACAGATGTTACAGAAGGTGCTGAAATAAAGTAAGTGGCTTGGAAAGACGGTCTGAATCTTCATCGATTATTTTTTATAGCATTGGCTTGACCTGCCATTGTTCTCCAAAGGAGTACTTCTTTTTCAGAGATGTGACCCTACACTTACCTGGCTTGAGGTCTTAAGACTGCAACTTCTGTTTTCACTAGTAGAAAGTGTTAAGATTAGCCCAGAAAAAGATTTGGAAATGAACACAGGAATATCTGTTAAATTGAGCCATTTGTGAAGAGCAAATATCTACCTGCTGTCCACTTCAGCATGAAGGCTGAGCCTGCTGTTTATGCACTACAAAATTTGAAATACCACCTAGCTGGGTGGGAGAGTGCCACTCTTTCTTTGTTCTTTTCTGAGACCGAGGATCTCCCATGTGGTTATTTTTGTTAATTGGAGGGGTTTTTTCCTCTTTCCCTGTCTGCCCGCACCTCTGAAAGCTGCTCCCTCTTGTGGCCTAGTGAGATTTATGGCGTAGGATATGAATTATCCTATGCTTGACCCTTTGCATAAAAGGGAAAGGAAGCCAGAGGCTTATGAACTGTAAAGGGGACCAGTTCATAAGTTTGCTTTGTGTCTGACTGCCTTCATAGCTGTAAGGTACCCATATTCACCTTCCTTAGAGACAAGTGATAAATTAAAATTACTAACTAAACATTTGCAAGTTCTTAGGAAAAAAAAAAAAGGGATCATCCTCCTGAGTAACGATTCTCCTCTCTAGCAAAAAGAGGCAGTGAAGCAGTGCTCCGTTTCTCATCAGTATTATAATAATACATGGCACTTACATATCTGCTTTTCTCTGTAGGAAATAACCTCACAGTAGTTTACTAAGGAAGTCATTACTATAAGGCCTTAGGGGTGCAGAAGTGAAGGAGCTGCTCAACATCATAGTGGTTTCTTTCTATTGCTAATGCTACATGCTCCTTCACTGTATACGTTTAAAGGTCTCAAAATTATGTCAGTAAGCTGAGGGTGAGTTTCTATTCTGGCTGTCATCAGCATTGATATTCTCAGGTAGTGGTGTTTTTGATGGACTATGGTAGAACATCTTTCTGAACTTTTAATTTTTATCATATGTCTTTGTTCAACAGCAGGTAACTTAAAATCAAAGAAGACCTGCAGTTAGTGTGGCTATCATCCCAAATACTCACAGTTGTATCTTTCTGGATGCTAATATGAAAATGTTTCCAGCTTCACCCACAGCGACATGTTTTGCCTCTGCTGATACCTTTCATCAATGCATTTCATCAATGCAACAGAGCAATATAGGAAATAGAATCCCCTCTGTCTATCTCCCTCAGCCTTATTCCTGGAGGTCTCTGGCTGCTGGGCTGTAGGTATTCCAAAAAACAAGAAGCAGTTCTCTCTTCCCTTTCATCTGCCAGCCCCTAAAGGACAGGTCATATTTAGGGTGTCTGCCTGAAAATCAAGCCTGAGTGGTGAGAAGTGTCCAGCTGTCCATTTTGCCCTTCCTCTCTCATTGACCCGCTTAGAGGATCTCTTACTAAGTTCCTTCTCTTCTGTGAATCTCACTTCTCTATTTGATTACCTTCATCCCTTGAGCAGCCTGTGTGCCCACCTGGGGCTGCGGCTTGCTTCAGGTGGCAGGTAGCCACCATCCTCTTGCTGACTGCAACCTTCATTTCAGATCACACTGCCAACAGACTTGAGGGCCACACTGGGCTCTTTCAGCTCTTTTTCCTTTCATTCTGTGGCCTGTTCCTGGCCCTTCCCTCACTTCGTATTTTGGCTTTGGCCTGGTGCCTACTGGTGTCAGCAGAGAAGTGGGTGCACAGGAGGCTGGACCTCTCCTCTCTCGTGTAGCCTCAGGCAGCTGCACTGGCCTAGGTGTCCTCCCTTTCCATATGTCCTCCGGGATGTGCTGATCTTTTTCTGTACTCATTATTATTTTTATTCCCCCAGCCCCAAATTCTTATTACTTAATTCCTTAACTTTGACAACCTACAGTTACCAGGCCTCTTGCTTTATCGCCCTCCAGTCTTTCCAGCTGAATCACTCGGAACCATGTGCTCCGTCACAGGCGGTCCCTTTTCGTCTCCTGTCAGTACCTTTCTTTTCGCTTTTCACATCAAATTCTAGTTTCATGTCTCATCTGTGGCCTGCACTGCATTGGCCTCTGCCTGCTTTTCTCCTTCTTGTATTTCATGTCCCTGTGCCAGTCAGTCTCCCCACTCTGGTCACCCCACCATCCCCCTTCCTGTCTCTCTCCTGGTCAGGTTCCCCATCCGTCCGTATCTTCCATCTACTCTTGCCCTCCAGAGCTTCCTCTAAGCCTCCCTGTAAACATGCAATTCATCAACCAAACCAATAAACAATTCTCTGCTCTCCTGTTCAGCCACAGAAACGTTAAAAAAAATAATAATAAGGAGGAAGGTCTCAAAGATTGTGATGGTCTAACAAAACAAACAAATGATTTTTTTATTTATTATCATTTCACATCCAAGTATCTCCTAGGATCTATATAGAGCGCCTGATATATGACTTAAATGAATTAAGCACTTCATCTGGAAATAATTGTTTGCAGGGCCTTCCCAACCCTCCCCAGGACTGTCAGGTCTCCAAGATAGGGCCGTTGTCTTTGATTCGCCTATAAAATAAAACGTACAGTTATGATGCACATCAAATGTGATGCATTATAATGTCTTGGTAATAGTGACGTCAGTGTGATGATGATTAATAACATTATCTCAAGCAAATGGTGTCTATTTTAATAAAGGAATGCCTTCCCATGAATTGGGACTAATAGCTGATCTTTTGCTTTCCATTTTTTACATATTTTAGCTTTAAATTGTGAAAAACCATTCTAATCTTCTCTGTACCAGATTTTTATGCTGCCTCAAACAGGCTACCTGTTTCTTTTCATTGTGTTCGAGAGACATTTATGAGCTGGAGGGTAAGAAACAGGGAAGGAAGGGTTCATACAAGGATATGAGTTGTTCTGAGTCATCTTTGGAACCTACCATTTTTCCACTCACTTTAAAAACACACAAACAAACAAACAACAAAACCTGGTTTCTTTGTGCTTTTTGTGCAGTGTGATGAGGGCGTCTTGTGTCACTTTATGTAGTATCACATGCTGAGATGTTTGCTATCCTCAGATAACCTGAAGCAACACGATGCTCTTAAAAACAGAATTGCAGATGGTATTTCATATCTAATGCATCAGGAGTCCTCTAATAGCCACAAAAAGGCTTGAAACATTTTTGTTCTGGTTACTGAGTAGATTTTAAATGGACAAATTCAGCAGAAGCGTGATGTACTCTTTTAAAATGCTTTTTGCCTATCTTTCGTGTCCCCCATGACTTTGCCATAAAAATTCACAACTGTAGAAGTCTGTTGACATGTTGACAACATGAAATGAAGGGCATTCAGAGGCATTTTGGAGGTACTCCTTTTTACAGTAACGTGAAAGAACCTCACTCAGCCTTCACCTCCACCACTACATATAACATACATGTGTCTTTTTCAATTGACACAGACACATTTCACATATCTGTGCTGTCACAGCTATTCTGAGGGTAAGGCTGTACTGCTCAGGGTGCCATGAGTCTGTTTTAGTGCCCTCTCAGTGACCTCTGATGTTGCCTGGGTCACTAGATTAGATGCACTAATGCATCTAGCCTGTAGTTTTCTAGGCCCATCACTCCCCTGCTCAATCAAAGCATCCTTGATTACAACAGCAACTTGCTGCTGGTATAATGGTATGGCTCCAGATTACAGCAATGTTCATGTTTGCATGCAGAAAGGGGGAAGGGAAGGATCCATAAACTTCTCATTAAAACAAACTGCAGTCACGAGAGGAGCCTTTTTTTGGAT
The DNA here is from genome assembly GCF_900496995.4 of Aquila chrysaetos chrysaetos. Classification (NCBI taxonomy): domain Eukaryota; kingdom Metazoa; phylum Chordata; class Aves; order Accipitriformes; family Accipitridae; genus Aquila; species Aquila chrysaetos. Next base: position 59,508,007 of record NC_044030.1, read on the forward strand.
GAGAGAGACAGGAAACTTGCACTTGATCTGCCCTGCTCTTGCCAGTGGGTTTCACTGCAGTCACTTGGAATTACTAGAGAGAGCTAATTCAGCTAGTTAAGGCTGTCAGAAGATATATTTGAATTAATTAAACCAAAAGTTTTTTAGGTAATTTTACCTTGGCACCATGTTATAAATAAGCAATAGCAACAGTTGGAAAGATGAGTTCTGGAAATGTTTAGAAAGTATACATTATGCTATTTGGAGTAATAAATGTTAGTTAGTTTTCAAAAATACAGAAAATAACATCAAACATACAAGTAATCTTTCCTTTGAAGCCATTACAACCAATACAGGAATTCACATGATTTTCCAAAATTGCCTGAGTATACTTTTATACGATAGCTCATTAAGAAACTATTATAATTTATTGGGTTTTACAAATATTTGAAACAATTGTTATGTATATATAAAAATTTCAAATCCCAAGTAGTGTTCATTAGTAGCATAATTATTACAGAAATATTATTTTCATAGCTATTTTATGTGCCATGTGTGTTCATATGTATTCATGTAAGTAAATGTTAGCTTTTCCTCTTCTTTGATATGCACATTTCAAGATGTGCCCAGGCCTTTCCTTTCACACAGGAGTGGAACAGTCTGCAGCTGCATCGGTACAACCAAACTCAGTATTTTCAACTGGTTTTTGTCTAACCTTATTACACCTCCCTAGTCAGAAACCTCCCTGGTTAGACAGTGCAGCACCTTCCACTTGCAAAAGACCACACTGAAGGGCCCACCCCTAATTTGTTGTCTTATTTAGCCTGAAGGGAAAGTCCTCACAACTGGAGAGCAGAAGCAATGCTGTTTCTCTTCAGAGAAACAACTCAACTGTGCTGTGGCATATACTGTACACTTAATCTGAGACATATTTTGCTAAAAACCTCAAGTTATATTCAACATATGGCAGAGGATCATTATTTTAAGTCTTTAAGTCAAACCAGATATCCAGTTGGAGGTGGATCTGTCATGATCTGGCAACATTTTCTTTGAGTGCTCAATTTTAACAAGTGTAAAAAGGAATTAAAACTTATACTAAAGCTACAGTGGTGTGTTGCAATGGTCTCATGAGGGCTTCTTGGTTGCCTTTTCTTAATGTTCTGCTACTAAAATGACTGGAGATTAGGATTGTTTCTAATGGCATTCGCCTTCTCTCATTACTCTGCTAAGCCAACCTAGTCAGAAATGACATATGGACTCATAAAAATACTTCTGTAAAACAAATTTTTCCCCCCAAAAAACAAACCAACCCTCTTTGGTACAAGATGGTTTATCCCAAATGTCAGGCATTAAAAACATTTGGAATCAAAGATCTGCAAGGTCTTTACAGTCATTTTTATGTTATACAGGCTGAACAACATTTGTTTTGGGCTTCAGATTCCCTTTGAAACTGTGTGCACTGGTTTTGGCTGTGGTAGAGTTAATTTTCCTCATACTAGCTAGTGTGGGGTTAGGTTTTGGATTTGTGCTGGAAACAGTGTTGATAATATAGGAATGCTTTAGTTACTGCTAGGCAGTGCTTACCCAGCGTCAAGGCCTTTTCTGCTTCTCACCCCACCCCACCAGCGAGCAGGCTGGGGGGGCACAAGAAGTTGGGAGGGGACACAGCCAGGACAGCTGACCCCAACTGACCACAGGGATATCCCAGACCATAGGACGTCATGCTCAGCTTATACAGCTGGGGGAAGGAGAAGGAATGGGGGGGACATTGGGAGTGATGGTGTTTGTCATCCCAAGTAACTGTTACGGGTGATGGAGCCCTGCTTTCCTGGAGATGGCTGAACACCTGCCTGCCAATGGGGAGTGGTGATTGAATTCCTTGTTTTGCTTTGCTTGCACGCATGGCTTTTGCTTTACCGACTAAACTGTCTTTATCTCAAGCCACCAGTTTTCTCACTTTTACTCTTCTGATTCTCTCCCCCATCCCATCGGGGCAGGGTTGAGTGAGTGGCTGTGCGGTGCTTAGCTGCCAACTGGGGTTAAACCACAACACTGTGTTACCATCCATGATCTGTCCTTAAGATGAGCTTCTTTGTCCTGTGCTTCTGCCTGTCTCCCACACTCATTTCTGACTGCTGTATAGTAGTTGGTTGGACGGGGAAGATAAAACAGGTAACTCAGATCCTCGCTTGTTCCTTCTGCAGCACTCACGCCAGGCTCGCAGACACCCATTGTAACAAAAGATAAAACATTTGTGAGACAGCCTGCTCACATTTTGAAACCACAAAACTGATTACGATAGCTAACCTTCCATAAAGTGGCTTGCATAAAAAGAGATACAAACTAAAAGGATAATTGTTAAAAAGAAACAGCAAATAAACAAGCAGACCCAAGTAGGTCAGGACAGGTGTATTTGCCTGAGATCTTAACTGTGCTGTAATTAAGTGACAGCATAATCAACCCTGATTTTGCAACCACGTGACAGTGGTCAGACATGGAAAACAATTTATGAGATACACATTACAGATGTGGAAAAATGGTTTGGGAATATGGTACGAGTGTGGGATTACCATACCTTAAAATTAAAGGTATCCATCAGGTCCACAATATGGCAATAGATGTTACTAGAAAGCCTGGGGTATGCTAATCTGTGTTTGAATTTAGGCAGGACTGGATTATAAGAATTAAATCTGCATCTGTTGTGGATTTTAACTTCGTGAAAATCCAGGTGATCTGGACTCAATCTAACTCAACTTTCTTAAAATGCAAAATTTACTTACTTTCAGCAAATCGTAAGTAATATAAACTGCAAAACAGACTGACTTCATGAATAACTAAGAAGTCTAACTTGCAAAGTCCTCTTCCCAAGAAGGAACAATTTTCTTTCTCCTTCCATTTTTAACAGTTACTCGTTAAACAATGTTTTGAAAAAAGTAAGCTGCAAGTGTTTTCAATGCTTATATTACAGTATTTATTTTTTTATTAGCAGTGGTGATTTTACGCTCCCAAATATTTCTTTGTAAATGTTGGCTTAGTATTTGAGGTTAGCATACTTAAGTAAATATTTAATGAAATAAAGGAAAAATATTACATGTTCATAGTCATTGCCTGATATCAGGCAGCCAGATTCAAAGCCTTCACTGAACTCAGTGTTATTTGTTTCTCCCAAGTATCACAAATTCCATTCAGCACCTTGAGGAGCAATGCACACAAAAAGACTTTTTTTTTTTTTTAAACTTTTGGGGTAGAAATTCTGTTGTTTGATGTAAGGGCTTTTGCTATTCAGTTTGCTTCCAAATTTGAAAAAAAAAGGAGTGGAAAAAGATGAATGACGCCTCTTTTGGGGAGTAATGTATCCATCCCGTTATATGTTTTTTTTCCTGCATAAGATCATGATTATTATTCCATCTTTCTTCTTAAGACATGTCTAAAATCCTAGTTATGTAACTTGCTGAGAGGTTATTAGCAGTATGTATAGATTGTGTGTTGTGTAGCAGGTGTCTATGTTTATTATGAAAAACTGAAGTTTAAAAACTGCAATCAGTACTTAGTCTGTCTCAGCTTTCAGCTCGGCACCCTCTACCCCAATATGAGATCTCAGCCAGGGGCCAGGCACTGCTTTCATTTTCTACAGTGCAATTTTGCTATGCCAGTGGAGTTACTGGAAGTCTAGGATACATGAGAGTGTATTTTGGCACTAAAAGTCTCTATGCAGGAAAAAGAGGATGGTATGTTTTTACTGATCAGCAAAACTGCATTGATGCTGCTGAGAAGGGGAGCTGTAACAGGGAGCGGGCACTGAGCTACCTGATGGGCTCCAGCTGTGCCACAGATTATCCTTTGGTTAACATCAGTGCAACTGTGGGTGAAAGAGGATTTTTCCAGTTTTCCCTTAGGGACGCAAAGGGCAGCCTGTAGGGAATGACAAAATGTTTTGGTGCATGTGTCTCTCAGACAGAAATTCTTTGCAGCTAACTTTTATTTCAAGCCTTGGATGAAAGAGTAAGTGGGTCAGAGACACAGAGAGGCAGCTCAGGCAGGATAGGACACTCAGCTAAGTGACCACCTCTGTTGTGTGTGACCACCAGCTGGCAGAAAATCCTTAAAATAATGTTTTTCTTTGCAGAAATACTAGCTTAATTGTATACTGCCTATATTTGATGTTAACTGACCCTTTTCCTTATAAGTATCGGTGATGTTACCAGGATTTCTGCTTGTATGAATGACTTGAAATAAATTTGGATTTAGAAAAGATTTGCATTTTATTTTCCTCTGTCTTTGCAAAAGTAGAAATACTGCCTGCCCTCCATTTCATTATGCAGTACAGAGGGAGAATAAGCCAGCTGCAGGCATGTCATAGCAAGACAAAACCAGGACCAGGAAATCTCATACCTCTGGATTCAAATTAATGTGGAATAGCTGGGGTATTTCCAAACTATGAAAGTTTTTATTTGAAGGCAATTTAAAAATATGTATTTTAAAAATGGCCCAATCCTGTTTTGTTTCTTTATGATGCATCAAAAAACCTTGAGAAGACTCTTTGAAATATTATTTCTGAGCATTCATTACCTTTTCAATATCAATAGTATCAAGTTTGATCCTCCCCTATGTTCATTATGTAACTTCTTGGTGATTTATTCTGAGTTTGTTGTTCTGCATGAATGTTTAACAAGATAGCCTTTCTTCAAAATGAATGCCAAAATCTTGCTTGCATTGGTGGGTTTTTTTCAGTTGTCTTGCAGATTACAAAAATACAAAATACTTCAATTTGCATGTTTTTGCAGGAGTCTGTCTTGTTGAAAATATTTGTAGTCCCTAAATAAGACTGGACAGGTAGAAATACCTGATTATGTATTATAGATTATGGTTTAGTGGCCTGATGTTCTTAATTATCATGAAACCAAATATTTTATTAGTTTTCTTCCTTTTCTTTCTTTGTTTTGTACAGTTACATTGACTGACCTCCCACTAAACACTTGCATATAATAGGAAAAACTCCAATAAGGTACTTAAAAATTGTGAAAATGAAGTACAGGATCCCTCCCTTAACCTCCCCAGGAGCACTAGGAAGAAACGGTGAAACGCAACTGGTCTGGCCATGTTCAGCAGGTACCTTCCACAACTTTCAGTAGGGAATCCAACTCTGAGAAGTGTTAAGCACGAATGCAAAAATATCGGGTTCAAGCAAACACAAATCTTTGTTTGACATAAATGTAACAGACGCATGGAGCACTGACACAGACAGCAGAAGTTGCCAGCATTCCCTGTTACCGATGTGCTCATCAATCAACATTACATTGTGCTCAGTGTTGTACAGTGCCAGAAGAGCGCTTGACTGAAGAGCTTGTAATAGAACCTGGAGGCTAGACAAAGTAAGCAGAAAGTAAGATATATTTAAACGAAACAAGGGAAGAGTGGCTAATTACATCTGAGCTGCATCCCTATTTGCCAGAATTCTAAGGAGGAGGAGGAGGACACAGGGGGATTCTTGTAGTTTCCTGCAGTTTTATGATTTTGGGTCTAACTTTGTGTCCACAGCAGTGATTCCCACACTGAAATTTATGGATCACCAGGGAACTGTGAGGACATGGTAGACTGTCTATGGAAATACAGTATTCTGCAATGTTTTGGAGTAACAAATATTCAAGTAAAAGTTTGATGACAAGCAAGCAGAGTGTTCCCTTGTCATTGAAGAGTTACAAAGATCTGTTGGCCTAAAAAGTTTGGAAACCTTTATGGATTTGCATTGTTTGGTGGTTTTTCAGCCCACTAATACTGAAAATTAATACAGCCACCTTTAGGAACATTTTGGTTTTCATTTTTGAAAGGTTTTCATAAAAAATTATTTCTTACTCTACTAATTTGTGGACTCCGCCTAATTTTGGCAATTCACTCCATAGTTCTTAAGCAATGTATATCATATGTAAGCTGTTCTTAAGCAATGTACATCATATGTAGGCTGAAGCACTAATAATAAAATTGGAGCTTAGTAACACGTAACAGATCTCTGAAGGAAAAAAAAAAGGGATCTCGACTTGATAATCTTGGCTATGCAGTAACTACAGCACTAACATGCTGGCTATAGAAAAAATTGCATGCTGAGTCTTCTGTCCTGGCAGTGCTGGTGGAAAGCTGAAGCTCTGGACTTTTCTATATAGACATGTAATAATTCAAATTTGGGACTTCTTTAAACAAAGAATATTTTCCTCCTTCACCATTGTAGGTGTGTATTTAGGCCTGTGTATTTTAAGTTTTTAAGATTCTTTAGCCCTGTAACCAGTACAAGCCAAGTCTGAGATCCCAGGGCTAAGAAAAGAAAACTTTAAGACCTCTGGGACTGAACCGAAAGCCAGCTAGACCAAGGGGAAAAGACCTGTAAAGAAGGTATTGGGGCTGTTGCCTGTGGAATATATGTTTTTCAGGCAAGGTCTCAAGAAGGAAAAGAAATAGAATCAGTGTTTCCTTGGCCCCAAATAAAAAAGCTCCTCTTGCGAATCTGGAATATGAGGCAGTCCTTCATGAAAGAGCAAATAGTTTTGGAGTTCAGCAATAGAGGGGTCTTGAAAGGCTTTTCAGACACGTTGACCCAAGGTTCAAAGGGGCAATGATTTCATGCCAAGGAGCAGAAAAAGCTGAAATGCAACATATGACCATCACCCCACAGCTGAACATGGAAGAAAACATTTTGCAGAAAATGAAAAGGGAAAAGAAAGCTTATGCCAAACAAGGAACAATGCCACTGCTGTGGCAGCTGGAATAGGAATGGAAAATGTGCATTGATTTGCAAACCCTCCACTGAAATATGCCAGCAAAGGAAAGGCATGGGTTACAGAGTTCAGGGTCTCAGATGAGTTGTTCTGAAAAGCACAGAAAAAAGGAGGCAGCTACAAATGCAGAATGAAGATGGTTACAAAAATACTTAGGAATGACACTCAGAGATGCAAGTGAAGTTAACAACCGAACTTCTGCAATGGAAAGATGCCAATGAGGCACTGTACTTAAAGATTCAAGATGAGACCGTGCATACCTGGCAAGTAACAAGTACCAGCCCTACAAAAATACGAACCAGGGACAATCGCCAGCTGGAACCAGAGTTTATGGGAACATGCCAGCTCTCACTGCAGTCAGACAGAGCAACCACGCTGGTGGCCACCAGGCCACCAGTCATCTGGCACGCTGGCAGGAGTGGGATTGCTTTGGGACAGACTCACCGGTGAGGCAGTGGGAGGACACAGCATCTGTCAGACAACCCACTGTGTTGGCTCATCTTTTGAGGGGAAAACAGACCAGTGGAAGAACTATAAAACGTGACAGCAGATGGCATTATTTGTAGAATCAAAGAGCCAGCAGTCTGAGCCGAGGCCCTAAAAACTGTAGGGAAGAAAGGGGGCAGACTCAGACTCTGCATTGACCCCAAGGATCTGAGCAAGAACATTAAAAGGAAACGTTTCCACTTGCTTGCAAATAACAACATGTGTGCTGGGAGAGTGGGAGCCAAATTCCTAAGCAAATTTGTTGCCTTGGCAGGTCTTTGGCAGAGTCTCCTGGACACAGAAAGCCAAAAGTATTGCGTTCTCAGTAAACTGCTTGGCAGATGCTGCTATGTAAGGTCGCCTCTGGGCACGTGTCTAGGACCAGAAATGGTTCTGCTGGCACTGCTACAACTAAACTGCTACTAAACTACTGAAGGTTTGTGGTTGCCATATTGAAGTAACTGTTTCACCGGGACTCCTAATGTCACTGGAAGAGGCCTTTCCCCGAGAAATGAGGGGCAAGAAGGGACTCAGAAGACTCATCCCACCCCATGTTTCCTGTGTGATCTTGCATGTCGTGTCTGTTAAAGGAGTCTTTTGCAAGTGAGTTGTGGGGATCAAAATGTGCCAGACAGTGAGGAACTCAAGTACTGTGCTGAGGGAAGCTGGAGAAAACATTGCTATTCTCCTCCCTCCCTCAACTGTCATGCCACAACTATGAAAAATAGAAACATGGATGGCATTTTTCCTGACTACTGCGAGAGTCGCCAATATTGAGAGGAAAATTGCCAGCTGGTGAAAACGGGCCCAAAGCAGCTCTGCTGACTCACACCCACTGAAGACTTGGCCATACCAATATTTTAAATGAGGCATTAATTGGATAATAGCAATTTGGTCAGAAAACTAAGAGAGCTGAATTTGGCATGGGTGACCACCCCTGGCTCTGCTCTCCGTTCCTCCCCAGGGGCTGTGGAGCTCTGCATGGCAACAGCTTGTAAATCTTTGTGCCTGCTCTTCTTCAGTATGGGCTGCCCAGGACAGCCCTGTCTCCTGCCTTTGCAAAGCCTTGCACCCAAGCCTTCCCCAAAGCAAATGATGCATCATGCTGGCTGGTTTGGATGCTGGCAGGTCCTGCTGGCTTGCAGCTGGCTTGTTTTTACCTGCCATTCGTGTCACCTGGGCTATCGTATCTTCTGCCTCACGCTAACACAGCTGTCTTTTCTGTTGTGTAAGAAAGTAAGCATCCTGCCCCAAATTGCTTGCCCTTAGTAAAAAATTGAGTAGCAAATGCCAACCATTCTGCAAAATCTGCGTTCTTCAAACATCACATTGGTTCAGCTCACACTCATTGTACTGCAGGGTGAAGGTAACCTCCAGACAGCCTGGGTAGCGGCACTGCCTCTAGCCACAGAGCAAGGCACAAGCTAGGCGAGCAGCTTCACGGCAGCCCAGGGGAGAGGACCACCAGGGAGAGGGCTGCTGCCACTTCTGTGCCCAGGCCATCCCCAGCCGCTGCTGGGGCTGCTGACGAGGGTGCCAATTAGTGCCAGTCGTGCAAGTGGTTCCCGTGGTGTGGACACCTGTCTGGGAGGGAGAGCACTGAAATCACCCACGCATCTCACAGAGGTCACCGAGCAGCCATTCGATGCTAATAACTTTTGGTCACTACCAACTTGGGCCGCAATCGAACCATTGACCTAGAGGTGAAAGGCTGTATATCCCATTACCAATCTGCTAAACCAGCCAGTCTCCCTATTACTGCAATTTTAATTAACTGAGCCAATGACATGAAAGCTGAAGGGAGGCGGAGCAGGCAAGGAAGCGAGAACACATTGGCTTTTACACAAGATTTGTTTCTTTTGAGTGGATTCTGCTTTTTGTTGAACAGTCTTGTCCTAACCTGCACTGCCAATGAGACAATCCCCAACCTGCTGCCCAGCACAGGACCAGACCGTGCAGTGTCTGTTAATAGACAAATGGGTGAAACACTGCTGCTGCCCCCCCTTTATAATGCAGCCCCTGGTAAGGCAGTTCCTGACATCAAGAAGATCTGAATTTTACTCTCATCAGGAACATTCCTTAGAGTAAAACACAGAAAAAATGAAAGGAAGTCCCAACATGATAAATTCTGATACAATCTGTTTCTGGAAAAAAACAAACAAACAAAAACCTGTTTGGTCTCAAGTTCCTGGATGCTAGCGTCCAGAGAAAGCCTGCCTTAATGTTGTCTGTAACAGGGATGTGCTCAATAAGCAGAAAAGTGGATGTCTGTGATGAGCAAGTGATTTGACCAGCCCTAAGCTCAGCTGATACAAGTCACTGGGAATGGCTCCACACTTTTTGAAAGAGGAACAAAACACTATCATTCTCTGGTGAGAAATCATGTCATTGCTAGATGCAGAAGAAAAAGAGAAAATTGCAATTTTTTTCGGACTTTGGCAACAGCACACATCATTTCCTCACCTGCTCCTTTCCATGAACTTTAGTCAGCATCTCTGCTGCTGGTTGGGAGCACTGGAGGAAGGATGGCAAGCCCTACAGGAACTCTGAGGTTGCCATTCTCTGTTTCAGTCATGCATTTATCACCAACAGGTTTTCATGCAGCAAGAACGCCTGTAGCTTTCCTGTGGTATCTATCACCATCACTTGAATGATGTGTGCAGCCTCTGGATTCAGAAACAGGGGAAGCGTCAAACTCTTGAGCAGTTCTGCTGCCTTGTCCCCTGCCTGCATGTGGATCTTGCAATGGAATTAGAGAGCAGTTGGAATTGCTCCTTTGTGCTCGTGTGCTTCCTTACCCAAGCACCTACATTTCAAACAGTATCCACTCCGCTGCCGAGCCTGGAGTGCTTCATGCTTGTTCTTGCATGTGTGTTTGATAAGTCACAGCGTGACTATTTTTTTATGTGTGATGATTATCCACCACGGTCTAATCCCACAACATAAATGACAGACAGAGAGTCCCTAAAACACAGCAGCTCGTAGGGGTCTAGCATCCTGTGAAAACCCTGCTCCTCACAGGCTGTTCCTGTCTCCAGCAGTGCAAGCACAGGGGGAGGCCAATCACAGCTTGATTCCAGTCCCCAGCTGTCTGCAAAAGCCTCCCTTTGCTTGGGGCCTCACACACAGTACAGGCCAATCCTTAGTGCAGGGCTTCCCGGCGGCAGGGAACGGCCCAGCTGAAAGCCTGTGCAAGCCCTCGTATGCATGAGCCTCTTTGATGCTCTCTTGCCTTGTTATTTCAAATTCTTTGCATGTGTAACAGGTCTAGAAAAAGAAAATGAGCAAAAGGATGCCAGGGCTAAACTGTGCTTTTAATTATACCTGTGGTTGGGATGGAAAGTAAAGTATTAAGTAAACCCAAGCTATGTGTGCCCTACTGGCTCTTCTCCTTTCCCTCCACCACTCTCCTGTACCCTGTGGACTCTCCTCAAGATGCACTAGCTTGTTCTTTGATAGTCTCCATTTTCCTCTTGGCACCCCTCCAGAGCGCAGCCTCTCTCTGTGCCCCGCTGCTCTGCTATGCTTTGCTGACCCCTCTCTCCCTGTTGCCAAAAGAGGCGTTAAAATTGTCACTGCACAGACCCAGGAGTTTGTGGCACTGTGAGGAGACAGATCAGAAATGCCAAGGCAGCTTCACAGCTCAAAATGGGGGGAGTGACAAGGGGTGAATTGTATTAGGAACATAAGTAGCAGCATCCCTGCCAATGAGCTACTATTCAATTCCTATACCAGTCTCCATCTGACGATCAAAGTGCTGGAGGTCTGAATATAGGAACTGCACTGCAGCATCAAAAATGTTGTCAGGGGAGACATGACAGCTGCTTGGGAGAGAGTCAGTGCAGTATTTCTAGAGAAACCTCCACGTTACAGGTTGGAGTCAGGTCCCTGTCCTGGCATTCCTGCTCTCCTGCTGCTGTGCTCAGGTTTGTTAGGTGTGCTCTTAGGCAGCGACCAAGAGGCAGTGAGGAAAAGCATCTCCATTTGCATCTTCGCTGGCCCTGAAGGTGTGAGCATTCGTCCTCTGTCCCAGTGTAACGCCAAAGAGGGCCACCTTAGCCACGAGTGCTTCTTGCCACCCCTCAGCAGCTGGCTGCCGGAGTTTCTGTACAGCTCACCACCCAGCCTGCCTAGCTGAGGCAACACAACTTCTTGGAGTAAAGTGGGCTCTTTGCTGGTGGTCTGGTCTCAGAAGGCATCTGCCTGTGCTCAGCGGACGCTGGAATGGTAAACAGTGCATTAACTGACTGGATGGCCCACAAATTAAGGCAAAAGCTCAGATACAGAGACAGGCCTAACACCATGACTGCTCTCTGAGCAATGAAAAGCATGGTTTCAGACTGTGTTCACTACAGCCTCCTGCTAACGTGAGCAGGGAGTAAGCCATTAATAGCACTGGCTTTTATGCTATTAGACTGAAAGCTTCAAATTTAACAACCTCTTGAGATGAATGAGACACTTCACCCACTTCAGAGCTCTTCTCAGACTGCTGGCAAACTCAGCATGACAAAGATTTACACTTGGTTCCTGTTTTCAATAATTTGTTGTCATATCCATCATGGCTAAAAATGTGTGTTATACATAGAAACGAAACTCTAGATCCTGGAGCACATTTCTTGCACAAGAGCTGGATGCCACAGCAAATTCCACAAGCACAGAAGCACAACCCTGGGTTATGCTTATAACACATCCATATCTCAGACAGGCACAGAGCGGATGTTTTGTATGCTGATCTACAAAAGCCTGCCACAGAGGATTTATCTCCTCCTTAGTGACAATGCACTCCACTTTACCTCTGCAGGGCTAGTTATTGGGAAACACTACAGCCCAGGTCCGCAAAGCAGACCTCTCCAATGATACCCTCCCTCCAAGAGTGTAAGATGATGTAGCCTGGAGTGCTATCTGACACATCACAATAAATTGTGCAGAAGAGGTCCTGGCATGCTCTGCAGCTGGCAGATGCTCTGCTTAGCAGAGCAGTGTGGAGGGCAGAGCCTGGTTCAGTGGCTGTGGTGGTTTTGGCTGGGATAGAGTTAATTTTTCTTCATAGTAGCTAGTATGGGGCTATGTTTTGGGTGGTGGCACAGTGCTGCAGACTCTCCCTGGCAGGAACTGCACTGCGAGGTACAGCTGGATGGTCACAGTTGGATGAGCACAGCTGGATGGCAGCCACAGCTGGTGTGGGAGACAGAGAGAGAGACAGCAGGACTGCACCACACTAATGTGTGAAAGACAGTCTTAGCTGTGGGAGAGCACGAGGAGAATGGGAGTCTTAACACTAGAGATTTGACAGGACTCAGAGGTCTTGTGGAGGTCTTGCTCACGCTTGCTTCAGTGAGTTTTGCCCATCAGTGTTTCTCAGAATATTTTGAATGGGAAATACTTTGGCAGAATTGCTGAGTTTTCTGTGTTCTCACTGCTCCTCCACCTTCCCCCAGTGGCCTGTGGGTCTCTACACCAGATGCTTTCACTCCTGGCCTACTGCAGTACTTGGAAATCGTGGTTCCTGGATGCCCCCACAAACCTCTGCACCTTGCTATGAAGTGGGTTAAGCTCATGTACTTTTCCCTTTAGTTTGATGCTCACCAGGTTTGGACTTCTCTTTACCTGCTGCGAAGGTCTTCACTTGACCTCCAGTCACATCAACACCCAGCCACTAAAGACAGCATCAGACTAACACCCCTGGGGACCAGGCTCACGCCACACACAAGTGAGCCACAAGAAAGACCATGCCCTTGGCCATCGTGGTCCCAGGCACTGCCACTGCAATGTCCAGAAGAGGCGCAAGAGCCTCCTTGGACCACCACCCCATGCTGGCAGCCATCCTTGGAGGCTGCAGGCAAGGGCCACCCGTAATGTCGTCCCCCTGCAGATGCCTCACCACAGACATGGCAGAGGCCAGGAACAGCACCAGACTAAAACTAAGCATCTGAAGTGGAGCTGCAGCAGACAACAAGAGACGGTCCTGAGGCACCAGAGTGACAGAAACCTTCCAGGAGCTTGACTTCATTTCAAACAGTATGTGAATGCTAACCATACAACTTGGACCCTCTGGGGCATTTTGGCTTTCCAAGTACTGGAGATTTGAAAATCATTGGCTACTTTTAAGCAAGAAGAGGAGGGCTCAGGGCACTCCAGCAATGAAGGCCACTAGAAGGTGCAGGAGAGGAGATCCTGCAATCCTGACCCAGTCTCTACCCCAGGTGTCTTTCAGCCCACTTGCTGCTTCCAGTTTAGGCTTTGGTTGGTTGGTTCTGGACATGGCATGAGTTCCTGGGCACTTTACCACACTCCAAAACCCAGCCTAGACCTGAGGTGGAGAAATGCCCCAGCTCTACCACTGCCATACCCCTGGCATGATGTTCCCTTCCATCCCCCCATGCCTGGCTCCCTGAGCTTGCCACTCTCAGGCCACATAGTAGATGTTTCATTTCCCAGGGGGAATGCCATCAGTGCAGCAAGGGCTTGTGTCCCTGCCCTGCATGTAATCACCAGTCGTGAGTTAAGCTTCAGCTAATGCATCAAGGGTTAGTTACCAAACTGAATTTTAGCTCAGGAGAGCAGAGCAGCATCCCCCAATTCCCAGGACAGCAAGTTCATTCCCCAGGATAGCAGGTTCTCCACTGATCCTGCACAGATCACTGCTCCTGTCCTGGGGTTAGGGACTTGTGTAAACATACCTCACTGGTTTCCCCTGGGCTTGGATGAAGACAACACTTTTGTTGGTCTGGAGTGGCATGACTCACTGTCAAGTCATCCAGTGTGACTGTTACCTGCTCACCATCAGAGTGGTCCCCAGCAGGATGGACCATCCATCACTCAGCTCCATCTTCTCCCTGGACGTGGGTTCTTCTCCCATTGACCTGCACTTAATTCCCCTCTCCCCTCACTTAAATGCCTGATGTCCCCAGGAACACACAGACATGGCATGCCATCACCAGTACACAGACTCCCCTCCTGCAGCTTTATCCACTGCTCCTGAAATATTGCTGGCCTGTACTTTCCAGGCATGGTTACCCAGACCAGACCAGCATCATGGAGAAAGGCTCAGCTGCTGGAGCAGACAGACTGGACCACCAGCCCCAGATTGTTTAAAGCAGGGAAAATGTGCTGGTGCTGCTATACTCTAAGTAAGGGGAGGGAAAGATACTTTATCTGCCTTCCTGCAGCTCCCATTTTCTTGTTCAAGGAGTTTTGGTTTCCCTGGGTGAAGCTGGACCACCCAAGGATGCAGCCATGCTCTGGAGCACAGAGGAAGGTGAACATCTGCTGACAAATACAGAAGGGTGGGAAAGAGGGGCAGCAACAGCAGGGGAGAGACAGTAAATGCTCACAGTCATAGGATGCAGAGAGCAAGCAAGCTCAACGAATGTCCACGATCCTGATGAAATCTTGAATCTAGGGGGAGAGAACTGTACCTGTAGTCAGTTCTGCATGCCCACATCCTTGAAATTTGTGCATCTAGTCACACTAACAATTTTTTAAAAGAAATACACATGCTCTCTTCACCTGTCTTACAAAAGAGCTCTCTGTGCATCCCTTAGACCCTTGAAAATTCCCTCTGACATGTCAGTGGTGGAGTGCAACTGTCCTCTGACATGTCAGTGGTGGAGTGCAACTGTCCTCTGACATGCCAGTGGTGGAGTGCATGAAGTGCTTTATGGCATGGCATAGAGGTCCTGCTGTGATTCACAGTGATCTCAGCCTCTAACCCCAAGTTTCTTCATTTTAAACATCTGCATGTTTGCACACATCTGTTAATAGGTTTACATATGGGTTCTCTGTAAACAAGAGGCGTTTTGTTTTGGGTGGTTTATTTTCACTTTTACATTTTTGGCAAATGCATTTTTCCTTCATTCAGCTGATTAGTTTTCATTAGCATCTCTAGGAGAGTGAAGGCCTGAGGGTATTGGCTGCAGGGGACAGTGGCCAGCACTGCTAAGACTATGGGCTGAGGGTGTGAGCAAGCTGTAGAAGGCAACATTTGAAATCAAGAGATGCCAACAACTATGTTTTATTGCATGCAGAGCAAAACACACAATGGGGCAACACCACAAGCACTGAGGATTTCCGCACAGTTTGCCAATGCACCCTTTCTGGTTTTGCTCTCTCAACAAAATGAAAAAGCTCCACAACACTCAGCATCCCATGCTGTGTGCCTTCCCATCCCCAAGCATCCTGTCCTCCTTGGCCCTGGCCCTCAGCAGCACTATACTGAGGGCAGCTGGCATGCAAGCATCTGGTAGGGAACAGCCCTGGGTCTAACGGCAAGGGACTGCTGCCTTGCATTCAAGCAGCCAAAAGACATTTATTTTGCTTGTCTTATCAGTGTTCTCCCTAACCTGCTCTAGTTGTCCAACATCAATCTTGAAACATGAGCATTACCCCATGTATAACATTATTTTTTATCAGTATTATGGGGTCTCAAAACACAGCAGTGACTCAAAACATCTGTGACATCTGTCACAAGAGAGAAGGAAAAAAATTTTCTTGTTTCAAATCCACCTCTAACAATACATTTCAGAAAGTCCTTTCAGATTGGGAGACACCCCCCAGAGCAGGTTTTTCCACCAAAGTTGATAAAGAAGGGGGGTTTTTTTGGAGCACAGGGCCACCTGTGGCTTCTGATGGAATCTTCACCTGCCCTTTCTTCTCCTGCCCAAACACTTGTGCTTTACTGTGTCAGGGATAAAATTCCCCCAGATATGATTGGGTATATCTTTATGTGCCCACAGAGGCTGGCTGGTTACCTGTGAGCTCCACTACATATCCAGGATTTCCACCAAATACAGACTCTGGAAGGGGGTTGTGCTTGTGGAAATCCTTGCATTTTTTGTAGATCCCCCTCCCCCATTGCCATATAGGCCTATCTTTACAAATTATAAATATAAGCTATTGCTAAATGACACTGTTTTGCAGATTTAACAGATTACAGTTTCATACATGGATGCCTTCCTAGCTCCTTCTAGCTAATGCTTCCTCACAGATTCCCCTAGGGAAAATTACTTCATCCTTACTGATACAGATGACAACATGAAGACCTTCCAGCATTTGATCACAGTTCTCAAAAATAAAGCCACTACACCATAGAGCATTCACTTTTACAGCAGTATCCCAATGACAGACATAAAAAAGCAGGTTGAGACCCTTCTCCCTGTAGTGCCTTGTGCTGCTTCTCTGATCACATCTAGTGATATCATCTAATAGAAATAGCTTTAGAAATAGTGTTTTCAGTGGCAGAAAGAGAACTGGCTTTGTTAGCTGAACTGATTTGCAGAAGACTTGTACAGTAGTTTGCAATAGAAAAGGTACATTTCATAAACAGAAAGGAGGCTCAGTGCTGTTACTTCTAGTAAGTAGTTTATCCAAAGCAGCATTTGGAAACTGAAGAAGAACAAGAGAGGATGTTTAGATAGTGTAATAACTCTGAGTTCATTTTGTAACTCAATTAAAAGGTTGTGTGATGCTATTTGTGAGTCTTCTCTGACAGACTATTACAGCATGGTGCCTTATGCAGCTTTTCTAACCTTAGAGCCACCACACTATTTTATCATTTACATGTGTTCAGCTTGGAAAATTAACAGCCAGAAAAAGTGACTGGTCTCAAAAACAGAGAATTGTCTCTGTGTGGAGACAGTGGTATAGCTGTGTTTCCCTGTGCTCTCGGTGCAGCTTGTATTGCTTTCTCTTAAATGTTTGGATTAATTTCCTGCTCAGAGTACACCAATCCCTCACCAAAGTAAAACTCATGTCAGCTTTAGCACGAATGTTTTCAGAGTCTCTACCTGTGAAGACTACGTCTCTGAGTGGGAAAATAAACACATTGACCTTCAGTTGGTTCACTGACTATTGTCTCTGCTGACAACACTAATTGTTCTGTCAGTTGGAATGATGCTGGTTTTCAGCACCAGTTCCTGAAAGAAAGAGAGGATAATGTTGTCCTTTGTTAGTATCTGGGCTCAGAAAATATGGTGGTACCTAATTTCCCCTGTTTTCATAAAGTTAACTTAGAAACCAGGGTTAGCTGGATAGCGCCTCCCAAATTATCATGAGCTGACACAGACAAAGACAACTTTCACTGTGTCTTTCCTTATGTTTCAGATTTAACAGATTAGGAGGAATATTTCACATATGCTCACAAGTTTTTGAACTGCACTGTATTCTCAATTATGTCATTACACTGGGAAGTGACTGCATTTCACATAGGCATAACAGAGCAAAACTAGGCCTGTTGTTCACATTGCTCTGCGCAATACTGACATGCAGGAAAGTTATTTTGAAAATCATAAGATTTTTTTTTTTCTTCTAAATTAAGACCTTTTTGATAAAGGAAGACTTTTGCAGAACTCTAGTAGTACCAATAGGAAAACACCAGTGAGATATACCACAAAATGCTGGTTCAAATCAGCACCTATTTTGTAAAATTGCTAGTATAAAGCAGATCAAAACCTGTAACCAGTAGTTGAAATTACTTAGCCAAACTTCTGGACCACCTAGATCCACATCTATACTGACAGTGCTTTTCTGAAAGTTCAGGGATTTTTTTTTTTTAAGTGATCAGAGTACCAGTGCTGTAGTACAGGAGCAGAGAGCCCTCTCTGATTACGTATAAGACAGTGAATATACCACTCGCATGCACAAAAAAAATGAAAACAAAAAATGTGTCCAGAGTATTTCTTATACAGTAATTTCTCATACAATATGTCTACAACATAAGAAAATGGAATATTCTCTCACAGATAGCACTAACACCTCCAAACATGGTGCCATCATCGTCTTTCTCACAAGCCACTCATTTCCCACCCAGTTAATGGAACATATGCAGCAACAACTGTTTATCTTTTAATTCTACTTCCCCAAAACATCTCTCAGTGTTATAACCCAGAGAAGTTTGGGGAAACTACAGCAGTACACACTTCCCTGTAGATGGCAACACACTTTATCTATTTGTGTTTACACAAATAGATAAAGCCTCCATCTGACAAAATACTCTACAAGAAACCACAATGTCAATGTGCATATGCATTTTGCATAAAGATCGTAACACTGATGTCATATATATGGAATATAGTGTTCAAGTCACACACATACCCTCACAGTAGACAGTATTTGCAGCTGTCTAGTGAACTACCTCTGCTCCTGCATCCATTAAGCCAGCTGCAGAAGTTGTGCATTGTTTCCTCTTGTGTTGCACCACTTAAACAGGTCATTATGACTTTCACACACAAAAAACTAAGGATTTACTGTGAGGGAAAATAAAGAAATACCCATGGTGGAAGGCAGCATTGAGTTGCTACCTGCTCTTGGGGAGATCTGTTCACCTCTCTGTGCCCTGGTGTCCCATCTTACTCACCATCTGCCTTCTCTATTTAAATTGAAGAGATATTATCTCTTACTCCTCAAGTGCCCACAACAATGGAAACCTCTAAACAAGATCAAGACCATTAGCACATAAAGTATAATAAGTAGTAATGATGATGTGGCATACATGTGAAATGACTGCCTTGTTCTGAAATAGCCACCACGTGAGTCACCATACACAGCTCATCTGACAGTCAACCCCATCTACCTTTTATAACACATTCACACCACCATTGCTACCATATTCTCTATATATTTCATTTTTTTCAGACCAAAAAGCTACTTAACAAATATTTAAGCATTAATATTACAGATATTCAGCACTCTCAAACATTCACTAAAAAAAAAAATGCACTGATGAAGCTCTGTACAGCTCCATGTGCTTAGTTAGTCTAGGCCTGAATTCTAGTCTCCAAAACCAGAATTTTTCTGTAGGGAAAGACTCACAGAGTTAAAGTCTGATATCTTACTCTATTCGGTGTCTGAGAATAAGTGCTCTGTCATTTTGGATATACATAGCGCCTGCCTATCGCCCCTCCACATGCACATCTAACACATACAGAAATAAGACTGTAGGTGTGGGAACTATTTTTATTTTGTGGGCTATATATTGCTTCTTCAAATTACTGGATGATGATGTGATTTATTATTATTGTGTGTGGGTTTTGTTCTGCTGCGGGCTGGTTCTTCTTATTAGGATTTTTATTTTAAATACTGATTACAGTGCCAAGGGATGTGAATGGCTATCCTTGAAATCAAAATAAATAATTAATGCACAATATCATGAAGACACATCTTCAGTCCTACATATAATAAGTGCTATGCTCTTTTTTGTTTCATTCTTGTTCTATAGCTGTTAAGGGTGGTTTCAAACATGGCTAGCAGGGAGGTCAGTCAACTAATAACTGGTTCAGGCTCTGTTCCTTTGTTAATTAATGTTGGCTGCAACTGGAGTTAACACATTGAACAGAGTCAGAGCTGAAATACATGGGTTTGGGACTCTTCAAAGCAGGGAGGTGGGGCTGAGAGTTTTGCAGTATCATATCCTTAACAAGGACATCAAAATCTAAAGATCTAAAGATTCTGAAGGCATCAAATCTGAGGTGGAGATTTAGTAATGTTTTTCTCAACTCCATGTCCAACAGGGAATAAAATAGTGATGGAAGAGTTTATCAAGCTGTGCACCTACTGCAGAAAACTTTCATCTTTGGTATCTTGTCATGTCTTTTTTCCCCTGTTTCATCTTCTAACCTGTTCCTCTCCTGATTCTTTCCCTTTTCAACTGTATGTCAATGTTTCTCTAGCTCGTTTGCTCTTCTCACTCGTTACAGCTGCCACACTTCACCAGAATTCAGACTGAGATACTATCAGTCATTTATGTTATTCAGATTTTGCTTTTTGGTGTGCAAGGGAAAACATGGAACATCACACACCAAAGTAATAGTTTGTGTCTTCTTATTACTTAATGAAATAAAAGGCTGTTGCTGGAAATTCTGAATGAGCTCTAGAAAATCTGGGTTTAATACAGTCATCCTAATTTTTTGGCATAATAATACTGCAAGATCACTTATGGTAGGGAGAAATAATAGCAATACTTAACAGAGTAAACATTTATTAGCTCTTTATTGTAGAGTTATCTTATTTCTTCACTATTAGCTAAGTTTCAAGCTTTTATTTCTTCTGAAAACCAATCCTGACTCCAACACAGACTTTCTGCACTGCCCTTTTATGTTCAAGAGACCACACAAAATCTTGCAAGATGCAATCGCAAGTAAGTAAAACAAAAATATAAAACAATATTTGAAGGTAAAACTTGCTCTTTCACCCTTACATGCTAGCATCAGAAAAAACATATCAATGTCACGTTAATGGGATGGGACAGGACACGCTTTAGGGAGTTACATATTTACATTTTATTATCAGGATAGCAGTGGACAATCTCACTACTGTGTATTGGCAATAAGCTGCCCTATCACAAATGGCTACTTCATTTTCACACTGAATTAATCCCATTGACAGACATGACATACTTTTGCTGTTGGGTTATTGTTGGTCATTGCTGATAGACTGATTTATAATTGAAAGAGATTGCAAGAGTGCTGCATTTTCATTCTAAGTTCTTGTTGAGAACTGCCTAAAGCAAGTGAAGGCACATCTCTCTGCTAGATGCACATATAAATCTGTCTTGGGGTTCACACCCCTGTAATATCTACGCACGAGATTTGGAAAGTTATCATTGGAGTAGTTAGTGGGAATTAACACCACACTTTGGTGCTTTTTGCTAAAATTTTAGACTGTGTCTCTGACAACTGTCCACAGACCCGTTGGGTCTCTCACAGGCCTGTAACCTGGCTGTAGATCTGACTGAGCTTTTCTGTAAGTTTTTCACTCCCTGGTTATGTCTATGCAGGTTTTACATAGAGGTCTTCTCATTCATTTGCATAGGCATAGCTCTCATTGAGGCTTGTGCTGTTTCACATTTTGAAAGCTGCAATGTATTTTTCTATGGTGGTGACAAATGCAGCTTTTGCCCCTATCTATTCCTTCAGAGGGGCCCTGCAAAGATCCTTCTCGCTTTGACCATCTCCGCTTCCCTCTTTACGTCTCTCTGTTGGCTCTTGTTTCTCTAAGTCACCACATGTCTCCAGCCTGGTCTTCGTCTCTCATTGCTGTTCTAGCTTCTCCAAACCCTGCTACTCTTCCTCTCTCTTTCTTGAGGTTTGAGATGATCCACCTCTGCAGATCATCACTGGAAATGGAAGCTGTCAGCACTGAAGGACTTATCGCTCCCTGCACAGGGGAGGCCCAGGAGATATTACTAGCATTTAAATACTAAAAGTAGACCGCTCAAGCACTGAGTCATCTCCAGCCCAAGTACTCCACAATGGACCCACCTGTAGAGCAGCCCATGATGTGCCCAGTGCAGCAGTGGGACAACTACTTGCTGGGAGAGATGTGAGACCTAATGAAGGGCCATGGCCATGGGAGGGTTCCTGTAGGGACTGGTGACTGGTATCCACAGCAGTACATCGGAGTAGTCCCCTGGTTTCTTTCTGACAGCACATTGCACTAAGCAGTTGGCCAGCTTGCTGCCACCCTGCTTTTGCTCAGGGGAGCAATGCCGCAGTGGTCCTACCACCCAGGCAAGTGGAACCTTGCAGGGGGGATTTCGGTTTCTTTCTGCAGCTGAGATTCTGCTTCCTGACACCCATCACTGCCTACAGCTCGCTCTCTCTCCAAGGGCTCATATGTCTCAGGTTATCGTTTTTCTTTCTGTCCCAGCCAGGCAGCAGGGCGCTTATACTAAAGAACAACAACAACAAAAAAAAAAAAAAACAAAAAAGCACCCAAAAAAAACATGCCAGCACCAACAGGAGGCTGCCGGAGCGTCTGCCAGGATGTGGGGTGGGGAAGGTTGCCCGGGCGGTACATGCGGCCGGGTTCAGCCCCGGTGCCCAGCCCCTGGACCCTGCGCGGTGCTGCAGTGGGGCCGCGCCGATTCCCCGCGGGCGCGGAGTGGCGCGGTGCCCCCGCGGGCTCCCTCCGAGGCCAGGAGAGCTACCTGCCCCCCTGCCGCCCCCGCGGCCAGGCCATCCCTAAACCTCTGTCCGAGGCATGGGGCAGCAAGCAGAGGGAAAGGGGCTTTTTTTGGTTTGGGGGTGTCCCCCCCCTTTTGTTTTTTCCTTGTGAGGGGGCTTAAAACCAGCTCTGCTGTCGTCACCGGGCACCGGGCGAGGACGTGGCAGTCTTCGGCAAAGCAGAGGCGCTGTACATTTGGTATTTCTATTAAAACGTTAGTAAAGTTAAAGCAGCCTCGATGGCATCTGAAATACTAAATAAGAGACCGGTTTCAATCTCATTCCTCACTGGAGGGGATACACTAGTATGTTTCTTATTTTTATTTTCCTTATAGCCTGTTAAATTGACTAATAAAGTCAACACAGAGTTCTCTGTGTGGCTTCAAAAAACTCAGTAATTTTGTTAGAAAACGTTGAAATCCAACCCCAAAGTATTCAGCCCAAATATTTAGTTAAAGTAACCCTGTGGGTTAATAAACTAAACAAAGGCAAACCATGCAAAACTGCAGCAATGAAAACCAGGCTTAAATAAACGAAAGAAAGTTTATAAGAACCCTTTAGCTGGAAAAAAACAGCGAAGGAAAACTGCATGGAAGTTTAATATGAAGCATGTGATACGCAGGGGCTCGTTTTACAGGTACGCGGCTTCGCTTCGGATGGTCGTTGTCCCCAGCAAAATTTCGAAAATTATTCTTCTGCTAAGCTGCATTTCCTTCAAAACCTCATGGCAGCGGTTTCTGCTGAAGAAACCCTTCGGCGGGTTTTGGCAGGTTAAGAGGAGCGCTTCTTTTCCGTGCTGCGGCTCTCTCTCACTGCCTGCCCTTCAGCACGTTGCTAATTTCGGTGTCTGACTTGTTTAGTTATTTCAAGTCCAGTAACGTGGTTGCAAAACATTTACCTTTCACACAAGAATCTGGATTATTTTGATTAGAGACTGATGCGCTCTTCAAAATGTTTGCTTATGTCCAAGAGTTCTTCAAAGAGGGGCACAACAAAAGACCTCTCTTTTCAACCGCCGCTTTTAAACTAGTTACCAATAGCTAAAACCCGGTTTGCTATAGGGATCGAGTAAGTCCTTCTAATAAAAAGATAGGGAGATTTAAAACTAGCTGTTTAAATATCTATGCTAAATTATCTCAAACTGCCTTTAGCACGTTGGCAGTTTGGTAATAATTATAACCATTGCTGGTCTGCAGTTTAGATCATCACGAAAGAAACTTTCACGACAATTGTTTTTTGATCAAATAAAGGGCATGGGATTGGTGACATGTTTTTCTCTATGGAATAATGGGTTTCCAAAATTATTTTCTTTCGCATTATATCCCCAAAGAAGCAGCCGGGGAGGAGAGCGCTGGAAAAACAAGCCCAAAAATAACAAGAGATTGTTTAAACTTCTCTTAGTTGCTTTTCATTTTCAAGAAAAGCTGAATAAACAGCGTCGGCCCCGCCTGACAGCGCAGAAAGCAGGTTTGCAATGAAAGAGGCATGCAGAGGAAAAGAGGAGGGGTTTTTTTTCTTCCCTTTTCGAGTACTTAACTTTCCCCTTTTCAAAAAGGAGCTCCGTGCAGCCCAGGGAGCACTTTATTTACCGTGTGCAGAAGAAACAAGTCAAATTTAAAATTAACCTTGAGTCGTGCTGGGAATAGGTCGGACCAAATGTTGGGGGAATTCTTTTATTCGCCCCTTCTGATATTTTTGTCTAATTCCGCTGCTTAACCGTCACCCCGTGTACTGCCAAGGAAAGGAACGGTTCCTTTCGGTGACAAGCCCCGATGAAATGATTTTCTTTAAAAAGAAAAAGGAGAAGAGAATGATGGACTAAGGAACTTGGGGCAACAAAGCTTTACAAGGAGAGAAGAAAGACTCGGGTAAAATACGACACATTTATCTATCAATTGCTAGACAAGACAAAGAAGGCTTAACAACAGTTTGAAAAGAGTGGCCTGTGAATGGTTACTATTCAATTTGTATTTTATTCCCCGCTGGTCATGGAATTGAGATCAGAAGAAAAAGTGAAAACACATGGCTGAGGTCAGTAGGATCAGAGAACCACCACATACAGCAAAGGGAAGGAAAAGCAATGGGAACTTGTGTGAAGAAATGGATTATATAAACAGAGCTTACCATCGCCTGCACCCCATTATCCTATAATTTACACTGCATGGGAGCATAGAAATATATTAAACTAGTGATAGGTTTCACCGTTGCTTTATGCCAATCAATTCCATTATATACTTTCAGACATGTTTAGAATTCTTGGACTAATGTGTTTATTTTAAATATCACAGGGAAATTATGACATCACCGGCAAATAATGCTGGGGAAGGTTGCTTTCCTTTTGAAGTACGCTGCAGTGAAACATGATTTTAATTACATAATCACTTTGAAACCGTAATTATATAATAAACGAGGGGGATTAAGCGGGAAGTATATAGTACATTAAAAATTGCTTAGGTCCTGGAAAAACAAACCGAACACACAGTGAGAAACGCTCGGTCACGGGGACCGCTTGATAAATTCAGGCTATCGCATTTATTTGCGTTTCGTTCGGGGCGACCAAAAGATGTCCCCTCCGACGGCCGGCGACGTTTGCTTCCCGGCCCCGGTGGAAATAAACCCAGCGCTGGTTTCACAAGCTTAGCCTCGCCGCCGGCTTCGCCGAGCGGGAGCGGGAGCGGGAACGGGAGCGGGAGCGCGGCGGCTCCGCGCCGCTCCGCGCCCGCGCTGCCGAGCGAGCCGTCACCTGGGAGGCGGCCGCCGCGGCCCCATCCGTCTTCCGCCGCACAAAAGGGCCAGGCAGGGACAAATCTGTTTCTAAAACCGGGCTTAGTCACCCTCCCCTCCGCCCGCCGGGCTCCTCCGCCCCCCTCACCGCCCCGCCGGCCGGCAGCGACTCTCGGGGCTGTCCGCCGAGCCCACGCGAGCTGTCCACGGGCATTTAATTTTGCATCCGCGGGCTGTGCACTGAGTCCCCGTGCGCCGGCCTAGCCCCAGCCCCCCCGGGCCTGGGGAGGGACCTGTAACCTCCCCCCCCCCCCCCCACCCCCCTCGCCGGGAGCAGCGCAGGGCGGCCGCGGCCCCAGCGCCGACCCGCCGCGGGCTGCGGTGCCCCGCTCTGCTTTCCTCAGGAGAGACGGGGGAGAGGAAGTTTTGTTTCACTTTTTAGTTTGGGGGGGGGGGGGGTTTGGGGGTTTTGGGGGGGGGGGGTTTGAGTTGCTGGTTTGGTGGGGTTTTTTGTTTCTTTGGGTTGGGTTTTGGGGGTGGGGTTTTTTTAAAGCGCTAGACCGGAGCGGGGCACGGTCCTCGGGACCCTCCCTGTCCCCGTCCCCTCCGCCTCCCCCCTCCGCCCCCGGGGGCTGCCATCGCCTTTGCACTCCGACCGGCGGCGGGTTGCCCCCTGCCCCCCAGCTCTGGTGGCCTCCATCTGCCCGCCCCGGACCGAGACAGGCAACGGCGCTGCCGGGGTGGGGGGGCTGGCCGCGGGGACCCCACCGAGAGCTCAAGAAGACCCGAGGGGACGAAGGGACCATGCCTGCACAGCGGGTCCCCGCGCACTGCCAGGAGAGCAAAGCCCTGGGGGCAGTGGAATGATCCCCGGACCAGCATGAAATTCAGATCCAGCTAACCCAGCACAAGAGTCTCGGCTTGCACAGACACGTCTGAGCTGCCTCAGGGGGTGGCGCTTCCCCCCTCGTTTCCAGTGGTTTGTTGGGGGTCAGCCTGAATCTCTGGACGGATCAGGCTTGGCCCTTGCCGCGCTGCCAGTGAGCTGCTCTTGACACTTATTCGATGGGTTGCTCCCATTGCAGACATGCCCAGTCTTTGAGTCTGCGCTGTGTATTTCCTCCCCATCAGGACACCTCATTTTCTGGGAGGTGGAGGGGAAACATAGCAGCACAGGTGCCCTGCGCCGCAGGAAGGGCTTGGACCACCCCTCATGGCTTTGTGCTGGCTAGGAGAGGTGTAGGTGTGCCTCTTCCCCTCCCTGAGACCTGGAGATGGTCTCCATTTGGGTGTGCTTCCAGCAAATCCACTGCTCAGAGGAGACCCCTGCAAGTGTGGGCAGGTCCTGTGAAGAGCTGGCTTGTGGAGGGGCAAGCACAGGCACTCTGCTTGGTGCAGCTTGACCTGGCCCCTGCCTGCACCCATGGGCCAGGGAGCTACATGCTTCAGTCCACACAGTCTCAGGCCTCCCCAGCCCATCTAGCAGGCTTTTATTTTGTCCCTGAAGTCCAGGGTCACTCTTTCTGGGAGCTGCAACTGCAACACATTGCTGCATGGCTGACCTGGAAAGCGCAAAGGCAGCAGACTGCTTGCTGATGGCACAGAAAGCCAAACCGTGTATGGGAGCTTCATCAGGTGGCTCTGGACCTGGGCAGACTAGCTGGCTCCCCACAGTTCCCCGCAGACCAATCCAAAAAGCCCATTTCTTTTTCAGCAAGGCAGCTTACATGCACATGCAGATGCTAACCACATACTCAAGAGACTGTCCCAGAGAGAGTAATGTCCCCAGATGCTAGCTGTGTGGTCATGGATTCTCAGGAATATAATTTTTTCATATGAAAATATTTTTCCTCCAGATGTCATGGTAATTAACACGGAAGGATGCGCTCTGTTAAATGTGTGAGGGAGATCATGGTACCTCACAAGTCTACAGGAGTCCCTGGAGGACCAAGTACCAGATGGCAGAGATGAGGCTCTGACGAGTGCACCTGGGTGTACAAACAGGCCTCATCAAAAGTCTTACCAGAAACTTGTAACCCAACGTAAGAGAGAAGCTGGTAACAAAGAGAGGGAGAGAAGACCTGGGGGCAGGTTTGTGGGGGAGGGAGGTGGCTCCAAAGTTGTATAGTCGGTGTCCTGCACTCACCAAAGGGCAAGTGCAACACGGGTGTTTTGGTCAGAAATTAATCTGCTTTCTGTGCTCCTCATGGTATAATACCAGCTGTGGTATTGCCAGAAGTTCTGTTCTCCTCAGCTCATGCGTGAGAGCTAAAGAAGAACAGAGTGACGTATGGAGCATCTGCCTGAAAGAGAAGAGAACAGTCTTCAGTCTAAAGAGTCTGTCACTGGCACCTGTAAGCCACAGGCAGCAAGGTGAGGGAAATAGGGAAAGGTTCAGGACCTAAAGGGCAACAAAGTGACAAGAGGGCTTGAAGCACCCACAAGAAGTCTGTTTTCCACTGTGCAGACGTGGAACTCCTCACCGCAGGAAGCCTTGGAGCCCAGAAATGTAAATGAGTTAAATACCAAAGAGGTAAATTCATCCTTAATTCACAACAGGACAAGGGTTTGTCCCTGCAGGCAATTCCTAAAGCACAGGTTGTTGGAGGCTAGGAGATTGCAGGGCAGTATCACTCTCAGCTCACTTGGCCCTCATGCTTTTTTTCCTCCCATTCTGGCACATCTTACTCTCTGTATAAACCAGATTGTTTTGGAACATCTTGATAACAATCATAATATAACAATTCATACTTAAACAGCTTATTTCATCCAAGCACCTCAGAGCCCTGCTCAGACATTGGTTAGGCTGCAAAACAGTCTTGGATTGATGCTGCAGTTTGTTTGCTTCATGTTTAGTAAAAACCATGTACACTTGGACCAACAGATGGAAAGACAAAATTATTTAGATAGACTTTCCGCCAGTAGAAGTTCTTCCCTAAATACAGTATATTGCAAAAATCTCACTGGCATTTCGAAAAGCAAAAGAAACTGAGATGAGAACTACACTGGGAAAATATAAGGGTATGGTATAATTAAATACAACTTACCGGGCTGGGTATTCTTGGTTTGATTTAGTGTAGGTTTATAGCAAGTTCATTTAAATTTAATAGGAATTGTTTAGCTTCCAGCAAAATAAGTTACTTCAAGATGACATGTCCTTCCACAGTTTTTGATTTGACTTGGAAAAAAAAATTATGCTGTTCCTTCAGCAAGCATCTAGCAAAAACCTGATAGAAACGTCTGGTGTATCTGCCTTCTCTAAAGGCTCCTCTTAGCTGCCAAGGCTCGCTCTTTTTTATCTGGACTGAGTGTCAGCCACAGTGTGCCCAAGGCTCACTCTCTCTGACAGGTGTAAGATGTCCACGTCTGAGAGAAGACACGTCTCCCACACACTGATGGTAATGTGGCCCTGCCTTGCATCCACAATACACAGGCAGTGGAACAGAAGCTCAGTAAGGTCCTACATGTCCATGATCATCCTCTGGCAACCAAGAGGAGGGTTCCAGTCACTGTTGGTGCAAGGTTTTTTTCATACAAAACCTTAGCAGAGTCACGGAGAAGAGGCTCTGGGCAGAAATCTCAGGTGTCCCTGCTTGTGAAACCAAAATTTTGGGAAGCATGGTGCACCTCTTGCAATTGATGGAACTACCTGAGCCCATTCATGGATGCTGGGACCTACCAACAAACTTGCAAAGTCACGGAAATGAAGGAGAGATAGCAGTTTAAGCTGTGATAGTGGAGCACTGCCATATCACTGATTTTCTCTTGTGCAGTCTAGCTACAAAGAGATTGCAAGGTGCTGAGCTAGAAGAAAGAGCATAAAAAGTAAATGCAATAACTATTCCTCCTACTGTTCGTATTCAAGTTAACAAAATCTCCTGTTTCAAGGCTGTTGACTGATGTAAAATAATCAACCAGACCAAAAAAATGGAAGGTAAAAGGGAACTGGGAAACGTTTTTTCCTTCTCAAAAGACAGCACATTTAAAAACATCCTCTTGATAGTCACAGATAGCCATTAATTCATGAAAAACATCTTGCCAGGTTTTACAAAGCAAAGGAAAGCAGGTCTGTAACTTCATCAATGTGTCCAGAATGTCTAAAAATAAAACCTTCCAGAGAAGACAGTTTGTTCCTTTTCATTACCAATCTTCTACGAGAGAGAAGTCAATCCATTCTGAAGCTCTTTGGTATAAAAGAAAATAGGCAACTCCTGAGAGTGAGCACTGTGCTAAAAGGAAATTATCCAGATAGAAGCTAGGGCTGGGAATACTGGGATACCGGTATTAGGTCTTATGTAGATCTTTGTATTCTCATATGCTTACTTTAACCTTATAGTATGTAGGAAACTGAGAAAAAGTGAAAGAGCCATTTTACTCTGGTGTGAGGACATGCACGTGGAGAGTTTTCTGAAGTTTTTGTTTCAGTAGTGCCACTGGAAGCAGTGAGCATGCTTTGCAGATGAGCCTTAGACACTGTTCATCTCTGTTTTGGGAGCAGGCAATTTTCTGCCTGGGATTTTGTAAATACGAAATGGAGAAAGGAAACTGATTGTCCTTTGATTGAAGCCATATCTTCCTTGAAGTCCAGACACATGCTTACTTATTTCTTTGCCTTCAGACACGATTAAGTGACAATGAAAGCAACCTTGAATATTTCACTGTAGTAGAGAAACCTAATTTTCTCTGAGCTTAAGATATTTAAATAAGAATTGTTCCACTATTCATAGGACTGGAACAGGATGAAACTCTGCCCAAACATGGTCAAAGTAACTATCCACCAGAGAAACAAATTTTGTGAGACCTAGAGGTCTTTTAGGAGAGAGTTGAAAATTATATCTAGGCATCAGCTTTTTTCCTTCAAAATGTCTCAGTGGATCTAGAGTTCTGTATGGCTCAAAGTCTAGATCTATGAAGTATGATCATTTCCAACAACACTGAACAAATTTAAAATAGCATGCATGCTAGGAAGTTTTAAATACATGGAGGCACAGGTTTGTTGCCCAGAGAGCACGGAGCACCTTGCTGAAATATTCCTCTTGCTCTGGTCACCACAATATCCTCAGAAGGACATGCACAAAAGCCATTGAATAGTTTTTACCTTCCACATACTCTTACAGCTTTTGACCATTTTCAGTCTGTGGTGCCAAAAAACAAATTTCCACAGGAGCTGCCTATAACTAAACCCTACATGTAGCCTTGCATCCCACACAACTGCTTTGTTTAGTCACCATTCACAGATGCTTTAAAACAGTCCAGAAACCTACAGATCTGTAGACCACAAGCTTATCAAGAATATGAATTGGTGAGTTCAAGCCTGTTACTAAAATTCTGGATGAGAGCACCAAGCACACTTAACTGAGCAATAGAGATCATGATAGACCACCCCTTTTAGGTCTATAGGAGCATTTGGTTCTAGAGGAATAAATCTTCTGTTTAAGAGTGGGTCTTCTGCCTTTGAAACCTTCTCAGAGGTATTGTCTTTTCTTATCTGAGGCACTGCATAAGCTGAAGACAAGTTTCCCACTATTTCCCAGCTACACCTCCTTCAGACTGTTTCTATATCCTCCTCCCTGCTGCTGGATGGCCTGGGCTCCCAGCTGCAGTTAGCCCACTGCCAATGCCATCTTTTATGTATTATTTAATTCTGTGCATTATTTAATTCTGATTATCTCTGTAATGGTTCTTTGACGTGACATGGTTAAAATCAGTCCAATCAAGACAGAAATCATGAATCTTTGCTGTATGTTAACAGCATCACTACTTCCCCACATTGGCAGCCCCAGACCTGTTGACCTAGATACACAGCTTGCAGAGAGCACTTGAGCAGAGACATGCCAGTAGGATCTAGTCCAATGAACCTGGTCAGTGCTGGTTCTGACAACATAATGAAGACGTCCTCAGGCTGCTGTCCTGAATCAGTATGATCACTAGTTCTGTCTTGGATTTCCAAGACCCCTCAGAAGGTCAGACAAGGTTATGTTGAAGTATCACCTCCATCTCTCAGAGGGAGACAAGCCAACACATTGCACTTGAAGCAGATCATGTTGTTGGTATCTTACAGATAAATAGCACTTATTGCACCAATATCACACAGCGGGGAAAAATCATAATAGAGGACACACAGTGAAAACAAATGTATTTAAACATAACCACATGTTCTGTGGTTCCACAGGACTAAGTCTTCAAAGTAATAATATTATTTGTAAAACACCTCCCTCAGCAAATTACGCTGGGCCGTGCGAATACTGCAATAAAAATGTCATTTAGAATGTTATGTAAAATCATTCAAGTAAAACTCCAAATGAGAAGAGCAAATAAAGGAGCCTGGGATGGAGAAAATGTGGCTGGATACCCGTGAAAGATATGGGATCAAGAGGGATCCACCTAGAAAACATCTGGGGAAGGAAAAGGTGTGTAGCTGCCTGAAGATTGGTGGGGAAGGCAGAGGAGAACCGGGGAAGTGATTAGTTTCACTAGCAGTTTCAAACAGGAAGACAGGCTGTTAAATAATATCCTATTGCTGTAAGAGAGGCAGTCTGTATCAAGAAATAAACAGAAAAAAATGGTAGTGACCAAGGCCCACATCCTCAAGAGTAATAGCCTGGAGGATCTGTGCCAAGCCAGTGCTCTGCCAGGTCTGTGTTTGAGTCTGTCTCTCTTCCTCCCTTGAGCACCCACTCGTCTGAGCAGCTGGGACCACATACGGTGCAGGGGTCCTCCCACCCCATGGGCAGGGCAGAGTACAAACTTTGGCAAAACTGTTCCTGGCCACGGGTGACCCATGGAGAACTTGCTGGTGAGCTGTAGGACCTACCAGTTGAACGGTGCTGACTGTAGCTTCCCTGCTAGCAGCCAATCGTATGGAAAAAGCCAGCTATATTAAATATTCCACTAATTGCTATACTTACTGATAAGGCAAACTGTTTATTTTTTGTGGAGAGCTTACAAGAGCATAAGTGCCATAGAGGTGTTCATTTAGGGCAGCTCTGCCTATTGACATACGCCCCAGTGCTGGCCTCTCGCCTGGTGCCGGACACTGATTTCAGCAGTGTAGCAGTGCTACATATCAAGGTGCCGCGATTAGATCACTGGTCGGCCTGGACCAGGGAAGAGACAGATAATACACATGGTGTGAGTGCCAACTCCGTCCTTTATTGCGCAGTTAATTCCTTTTATACTAACAACGGTAGGTGGGATTACTGATATGTCATAGGGAGGCGACGACTAGCCTTCTACCTTTCCGTGACTTCGCGAGATCTTCCGAACGGTGTTCCCTACACAGCAGTGACTCTGGCTTGCTCAACATCGCAATTGATTTAAAAAATAGGTCCTTCCACCGAATCCAGTCAGATTTTTACTGCAGGAGACTGCAACCATGAGGTCAGAGAAGGCACCTAGCTGTGTCTGGGAAATTGTAAAGGGGACAGACCCCTTGCAGCAGCTCTGTCCCTTTTCCCCCACACCTTCAGAAGACAGTGTAGTGGCTGAGCAGCTTTCTCCTGACATGACCTAGCTGCCAGGATTTTCTCTGGCACGAGTAATTGTAAACTTTTTTTTATTTCCAAGGAAGTCTTTTTTTAGCTGCTCAGCTACCTAGCAATGTGGCATTTTAGTGACCTAGCAATGATACTGATTGTGGAAACAGAGCACTTTCCAACCTCCTGACTCATCTTCCCTGCTCCTGCCATCCAGTAAAAAGGCTTTGTGATTCTTGCCTCATAAAATGATAAATCAATTGCCATTGGTCCTAAAATCATGCATCCACCTCTTAAAATTTTGAAGGCTATTTGTGAGGCAACAAGTGAAACAAAAAATTTCTGGGTAGACATGTATTGATTTTTGTGCCATACAGATGCTGATATAGGTTATTATATGCTTGCAGGTTTCTTAAAGTTTCTTTTCATTCTCTGCCACTTGGAAGACATCCACAACAGCAACAGGTCAGCTGAGGTGTTCAGGCTAATGATGCCTAGATGTAAAAAGAGATGGCTTTATGGTTGGTCTTCCTCAGTGTAAAGCTGCCTTTTTTTTTTTTTTTTTTAAATTTACTGCTGATTTAAAAGTATCAGAATTGTTGAAAGTTAGGTCATTATGTGACAGGGCTCACTTGTAAAGCAGACTAAGTCATTCCACTCATGTAAAGGAAAAGGAAGAGGGTAGTGGGAAAACTAGTGTGTGATGGTTTGGAAAAATGAATAAATTAGAAAAGGACGGAGAGGCTCAGATGAGTTATAAGCACTGGAAAAAAACTATCCTTGAGAACCTGCAATTGAGTCACGAAATCCCAAACACCCGTTTTCTCCCACACACACCAGAACGGCAATGAAGGCCTTGGAAAATGTGCATGTCAGTTCTTGCAATAGCACAGCCCATATGAAAGGATGACAGCCTGATGTTACGCTTGCTGTGTTAGGTTTGTGATCAAGATTCTGTGCTGAGGGTTTTAAATGTCTGGCCCCATTGATCTTTCAAACTGGAAGGAGTCATCTTAATTTCAAAGACAAAGTGAATTACATTTTTGATAAAATGTAAAAATTATTGAGCCAAGCACTCAAAATCTAGGGAAGAAAGAAGCTTGTGCAACTTAATTCACCCACCTCATGTTGGCATGATAAGGTAGTCCAATCGCATGTTTACGTGCTGGTTTTTTTCACCACAGGAATATTGCATCAGTCAGAGCATGGGATGTGATACTTGGGGGATAAAAGGGGCTTGTTTACTGAAGAAACCTGCTGTTTGGAGGTTCCTTCCCTCATTTATCACAGAAGTTGTAAAGCATGCAAGGAATAAGGCGGGAGAGTTATAAAGAGATGGTCTCAAGGTTAAGGTAGTTGAAAAAGCTTGTAACACTGTCGTTCATCTCTGTCCCACAAAATTCTTCTGTGATACTAGGCAAGTCACTTAAATGAAGTGATGTGAGCTGGTGGTTTGTACAGGAAGCCAGGAACAGAGAACTAGCTCACAGAAATGAGAGCAGGATCCAAGGCGAAGAACAGGACTGAAGGCAGCCTGTGCATCCAGAGGGAGCATCTCACACAGGCATCGTTTTGGCATCAGGCAGCTGGCTCTATGGCTCCGTTTGAGTTGGGGTCTGTTTCCTGTCAGCACAGCAGCCAGTGCCTGCTGCCTGCGGGCTGAGGCACCCCAGCCAGGCAATCACTTGTTCCCGTGGCAGCGTTAGGTCCCCCTACCCAGGCAAGTATGCGAACCTGGGTACCACCCCGTGGCAGGTGAGGTCAGCCTGGCTCACTCTACTGCTGTGGTAACTGGGATATTGCCTGGACCAGGGAAAGAGAAAAAAGAACTATGTGTTAAGAGCAGAAGAGGACAAAAAGTCCAAAGAAGTGGCAAAGTCAGAACTAAGCAAACAAGCAATCATTTACAGGCCACAAAATCAGTGCTAAGCTGCCAAACCAAAGAGGCCCTTCAGAGTTGCCTAACAGGAAAACCAGCAAGGAAAACAATCTATATTACTCCCACAAAATGCCTTACAGCTAGAAAAAAAGAAGTCAGAAAGCTCTCAGTGATTAAAAAGCCACAGAAACACCAAGAAAAAATAGCTGGAACACTTTTCAAACAGCCAAAAGTGAGAAAAGATGTAATTAAATAGAGACGTGCCTATGGTGCTGTATGACAAGACTTAAGCCACTCTAAAGCACTTTCTTTTTTGCCTGTTTTGCCACATTTTGCCATACGTTCAAGCAATTGATTGATTTTAAGGAAAGGAATGCTATTTCACAGCTTTACTTCTGCTTCTTCATTCACCTGTCTCTCTCTTCTATGCTTTTAGCTTCCTGGGTGTTGAACCCCACAGTTCATCTAACATTTAGTCTTTTCTTTCCATGAAAATAAAGAGAAAATAAGAGCAAAAGTGTCCTAACCAATGGCTCAGCTGTAGAGTACAAACAATCCAGGGGAACACAAGAGAGGGGAGCAAGGAATACAGACAAGGTGCACCTGGTGAAGAAGAATTCACAATATGCTTTCAAATACCAAGAGATGTCTTTTCCCTGTGATGTTTGAAATTGTAGCAATCCTGGATTTATGTAAGTCAAGAAGCTTGAGCAGATCTGTTAGTTCAGCAGCTTATTGCCATGAAGGACTTCTAGTGATGGGTTACATATACATCAGTAAATCTAAGTGTTCAACCTTAGTTAAGGATTTCTAGGTTTCTCTAGGAACTAGACAACCCTGACCTTTTGCAAATCACAACTTTCCTTTCTCGTTACAGTCTTTTCAAGCCTTGATTCAGTGACCCATTCATCCCTCTGTTTTGTCCCTCAGCACTACCACAACACCAACCATAGCAGTAATAAATTTAGTAAATCACGCCATGGACTTAATGGCGTATTTGATCATTTAAGTCATAAAGTGCTTTGCGTTAATTTTCACAATGAACAAAAATGGACTACTGTAGGTGTGTTGTGCCCCAGGGGCAATGCAGAGAGATGTGTTGGGGTCACAGAGGAACAGGGCAAAGCACTCCTGCTGCACATAAGGACACCCTGAGCATCACTCACAAGTGGGGCACAAGCTCCAACTGCCAGGTTCCCTCTACCGTACATCGAGTTTGAATCATGCCATGATACCTGTAATCAACACAGTGCCCAGGTCCTATAATCACCCTGGGTTTAATGTCAAGGTCGAGTTGACAGGGGAACTAAGGTGACACCAGCTGAGATCTGCAAGAAATAAGAACCTTTTGGTGGTGTCAGGGCAGTAGCTCCTTAAGATTTCAGTCCTCTGTAGCCTGGAAATAGGAGCAGTGAATACTCTATCACACAGATACTGTCTGGAACACAGAAACACTTTCTTGACATCTATATTTTCAAATACAATAAATTTTTAGCTTGTCTGTTCTTCAAGCCATTGAAATGATAGGACAGAGGATGCACTTTGTCTGTGCTGTTTGTAAGAGTTCAACAATGACAGGAGAAGGCACTACAGATCCTTCACAGGAGTCTGTTCTTGTATGGAATTGCAATCTAAAAGTGAAAAATTTTATTTACCGGAGTTTAATCCACAGGCAACTAGACAGGCATCCTTGATGGAATAAGCCATTGATTCTTATGCAGTTGGCCAGTAGATGCTTTGAAGGTCTGTTTTCAAATGCGGTGACAGCCTGCTTTCTCTTCTGCACAGCCATCTATGAGCATGTACTTCCTAACTAAAAGCACCTGTGTGGATGGTTGCTTCTCTCTCCAGCAAGTGCCATTGTTTATATCAAGGTGTTTGTTAACAGCTTATGTGTATGCACTGCTGAAGGGCAGTTTCTGAAAACAGTGGTATCTTTTTTTTTCCAGAAATGCTCTTAATACTATGCTGTGCAATGATTGCTAGGATACAGATCCTTTTATTATATTATGAACTCCGGTTAAATCAGAGGATAGCCTATGAAATCAAGAGTGATGCAGCATAGATGACAGTATGAGAGCTCATCTCCCACCACACTAAGGCACTGAAGAGAATTCAAGTTTCTTTCTTACTTTAACTACATTAATGCACTAAAAAGAAATATTTTCTTAGGAATTGTACAAGGCTGAATGATGATTTTCCCTTCGGTTTAGAATAGAGCTTTTTTTTTTTTTTTTTTTTTTATGTCTAGTATATTATGATCATTCCTAGAGCAGGGAAACTGCTTCTGAAATCTTATATTATTATTATATGTGTGCTAAAAAATCAGGCTAACTGACAATACAAACCCGAATGAAAAACACCTTGTAAAACAAAGTTGTTTTCATGTACCTAATAGAAAATGTTACACAATCTACAAATAGTATAACATTTGGATTGCTATTTGAGAACGTATTAATGACTGCCATACACACTACCATAGACTTGTTCCAGTTGACTCACTTTGAAATTGTACTTTGAAATTTTTTATCGTATTCTATTTACTCTTCTAATTTTTCATGAGTATGACAGAGTATGACAGTATCAGTTTAGGAATGTAAGCCAGAGATCCCTATGTCTGAATTTTGCTCTAACACTACCTTGGGGACCTTGAAGAGAATGATTAGACCAAGATGGTCTCAAACATGGATGTCAAAAGTTGGGCAGCTACACTTCTATCAAAGTGCTTGGCTAACGAGAGGCTTAGTTTTCCTGCCTTGTCTGCCTGTCCATTTAATATGGAGCTGGCTTTTGATGTGAATCCCATCCCTTTTGTTATATAGATACCTTGCTGCAAAGACATTACAGACTTACAAGTCCATCAGGTTTGCAAACCTCATCTTTGTATGTGTGGATGGAATACTGCTGGATGCAGCATTGCTGTCCATATGTTTTTAGGCTGCTGAACTAATTTCTGACACCTTCAAACCTCTGTCATTTTCACAAGCCCAATCTGCAACCTTCACAGAGAAGTCACAGAAAAGCAAGGAACATAGACTCAGCAAAGGAATCTCTTGACCAGAGTGATTTTGCTCTGTGGAGCAGCTAAAAGTTACAATTCTTTGGGGGAGTACCAAAAAACAGCAAATGTGAGACATAATTTTTCCAAGGCTGTAAATCTTCAAGTGCTTTCTTGATGGTTTCCCAGCAACAGTAGTCAGACAACATGCTGGATACTTTTCTCAGTCAGAGTTACTTTCTGAAGAGCAATTCATTGGGCTTTGATTGGGAAGGTCTAGCACTAACGCACTCAATACAATTCATGACATGTTATAAGATTCAAATCATAATTCAAAAATAGACATTCTGACTTCATCAGAAAAAATTACAATCTAGCTAAGCTGCCATGAACTTAACATAGTTTTCATATCTGCTCAGCTGGAGGTATGTTTATTCTATCAGTCACAGATATTGTGGCCTAGCAAGACTCAGGCTGTGATGACACTGACAGTAGGACATCATTTTGCAGATTGATGTTCACCATTCATTGGAAAAGGGAATCTTCTGTTCCTCAGCAGTGGGTGCCAGATCCTCGGAGCAAGCCTGGCGGTGGAATGAGAACCACAATGGCTCTGTGACTCCCTTGTTCTCAGGCCATCAGGCATCTCTCTAATTTCAGGGTGGTGCAAAGCAAATTTAGCAAGTCAGGCAACCTAGTCCAGCTAAATATAGTCCACATTACTGTTGGAAATACTCTCTGTGCTCTAATTATCTTCAGTCTTTTTAACAGATTTCTGAGTCCTTCAGCATTTGCTTCGGCATAAAACTCTGTAAATAATTAAATGTGTTGATTACAGTAAAAAAAATTTGGATTCTGCTGTAAGTACTTATCCTTCTGTGGTTTTACTGAGAAAGTCATGCTATTCTTAGGTAGGACTGTGCAATCAACATGTGCAGAAATGTGTCACACATATAAATGACATTTTACAGCTTTTCAACCACTAGCACTGGTTTGTTCATTCCTATATTACAGATGGAACTTATGTATCAGTTTCATGTTATGTAAAGTTAAAGACAACAAGCCAAATCCCAGTGCCCTGAGCAAAAATCTCACCAATTGCGTGCCTGTAACAGAAATTAGGAACTGCCAGATTTTTCAGTTGAAGAGCTTACTCTCCTGGTTGCTATTTCAATGTGCTTATCAGTTAGTCCATGTGCCGAACCGGATGATATTTAAAGCAGTATCTGATGGGCAACCTTCTTCCTTGCAAGGAGATGAGTGTCTTCTCCTAGCATAGGGCATGTCTTGTTAAAGAAACACAGAGGGGAGATTTGAGGACCTTTTTTTGCCTTTCTCCCTTTCAGCATGCCATAAAAGGTTTCAGGAAAAGCAGGGGTGGGCAGAAAAGCAAGATTTCTGGTTCGTGGACGTGAAGTGATCTAGGAGCAGAGAAGCAAGTCCCACCATGGAAATCACCACAGAGGCTACATTTGCAAAGCAAAAGTCATCTAGCTTTTAAGGAAAATTTCTAAGCTGCAAAGGCTCCATCAATACACCAGGACTTGTAAGCTCTCACATTAAAAACTGGTAACTCTATTTTTATGCGGTATATACCTACAGATAGAAAAACTCAAGATATTTGAAACACTTCTGTCTGAAACAACTTTCATTTGAGCTGGGAAATAGCAAAGGCTTATTCAAAATTTTGCTATTTCTGAATGATCCAAACTGTGTGCACATGTGTGTGTGTTTGGGATGATGATGGTGATAATGATGGTGGCATTCCTCAGCTGCTCCTCAGATCTGCTTCAGTTTCACACAGCATTAAGGACATACAGCACATTCTGCCAGCCAGGTTAGCTTTCTTGGGTATGTCACCTCATCTGCCTATCACTCAGCCTTGCTTTGTAGGATTTGTTTTTCCAACATGGTAACAACCTAAGTAAAAGGCTGATTTTGCCATGTGAAGTCATACATATCATAACTTAAATTACTGTCTGATAAAGGAATTGTGCACCCAAAATGTGAACTTCTCTGATAAAAATACTATATTTTCCTATGAATTCGGGGAGAGAAGGGGATGTGGATGTTCAGCAAATTTGCCATTGTGCAATTCAGTGATATTCTGCCTCACTGAGATTCATCAGTTCATAGAGCTTCAGAGGTCATCTGAATGATTTGGACAAACACAGTCAGCTACCAACACTGTGAGAAACAAGCTAGAAAGAGACGGTAAAAATCACCTACAGCTGACAGTAACCTCAAGCTGCTGTTTGTCTGTCAGTGTGTCCAGGCAATTGTACAAAAGGCTTCTTGCCTGGATGTTACCTGAGACAACCAGAAGCTCAGTGATGTTCAGAGTTGCTTCTTTCTTACCAAGCTCAGCATGTCCAGCCCAGGCTGGGAGCCGGAGCATATGCCTGGGAGATTCGGCAGCTGGTGCCTTCCTTCTGCTATGCTCTGAATTTCTCAACACCAGACAGACAGACATTGTTGAATGTCTCTTCAAGTCAGTTTGCCTCCCCAGCGTTTGCTGATCTGAGTGCCCAATTAGTAGTGTTCAGCAAGCTCTGATTTTAATTTGCATCTGCAGAGGAAGAAGTACGTAGCTCATGTTACAAAACATTTCATATTAAGAGACCAGAATCTGGGTGCTGCTGCACTGGTTTTGTGCAAAGCATGAAGATAGCCCACAGTCTACTTCAGAAAGAACTTACAGTAATTTTTCACTCTAGCTGTGCCATCATTTAAACTTTTTTTCCACCTCCTTTTTCCAGTTTTATTTCATGTATCAAGTGTTTTTCCACATTTTAAAAGTTAAATACAATCACATTGTTTGGGTATCTTCTTTTAATTATCTGGTTTTCTGTTTGCAATTATTGTACAGATCATAACTAATTAATTATAAGTAGTAATATGTTTTGTTGAATATTACATAGCCAGTATTGAATTTTGCAACCTCCCCACTTCCATCCATCCTGCTCTGCTACATTGCACAATGTGACCATATTGAGAAAAATAAATGGCAGCCCACAACTACTTTTCACTTCAAAGTGCTCCTGTGATCCTTGGATAAAAGCTTGAATCCACTGAAGCCCCCAGTTAACTTTGCATTTCAATTTTCAGTGGCAGTTAGTGTAAGTAATATCATTAGTAGAATGAGAAAAGGCAATTAAAATACTCACAAATGGCTTTGTGAAGATGAGCTTTTTTTCTTTTGTATTATAAAAATATATGCACTCATTATAAAATCATGTTAGAATGATAGTACCTGTGGAACAACTCTGTTCTTACATCTGATGAATTAGTCCAAGTCTCACTACCGTGGCTCCACCTTCATCAGAGTTACTACATGCTTACACATATGTAACAGAGCATCACCATATGGCTCTGTGTTACCACCAGTTACTGAAAACTGCAAATACATTGCATGAAATATTTTTAAAACCTATTAATATTAGAGGATAGTGTCTGCAGTCTTAGTCTATATGTAGTATAGTCTATACTCCTTAGTCTATGCATAGTAAATCCCAACAGAATCTAGAAATATTGAAGAAAATCAAATTACACTGAATCTGTCACTCTTAAAAGTGCACATGTAAATAAAAAACAGAGCCTACCCCAAACCCCTGATCCAGATTTGAACTTGGCCCAGTTGCTGTGGCTAGACACATGTTTGCTCAACAGCAGAGATGCTAAATTAAGAACCAGTTGAATAATGATTCATTCAGTTGAAAACAAAACAACAAACGCGTAACATTTTACAAGCTGAAGAAAAGAATCCGGATCACATACATCTGAGATTTAATATTGCCACGCCTTTTGGAGAGAAGCTCCCCATTTGGTACGCTGCAGAACCCATTTCCAAAACTGTGTTGACTGCTTCTCTACAGCTGGGTTGTACACCTATGTGGGTACACTGACACAGTGTATGTGAGATCCGCTTCTCACCAAGCATTCCCAGAGAGATGCCTCTGCAGAGACAGCAGGTGTGTGTGGACATTTCAGGGACCCTTTGACCACTGGGAAATCCAGTTAATGAAGAAAAAATCCCCTCAAACTTCAGTTTAGCCATCTCAGCACACATTTTTCTCTGCTGACCACCATACAGGGCTCACCAGCCAGTTCCAAGTCTGTTTATCATTAGTTTGTTGCTTTCATAATCAAACTGTTCTGCACAAACAGCAGATCCTTTATCTCCTGTAAGAACATTTGCTTTGGAAACCGAAGGCCATATCAGTCACTTGTTAATAACAAGGTCAGACCACTTTCATCCCCATGGTCTGCTGCAGCAGCTCAGCCTGGTGGCTGCAAGGAAACAGAGCCACAGGAGTCACCGTTCTTACCCTGGCAGACAGAGAGGATTTTAGGGTCCTCCTCACACCCCTTAATCACAACAGACATTTCTATCTCTCCTCCTGAGAGCCACATACTTCACATTTTCCCTGTACAAATAACTGCTTAGGCCCTTCTTTCAAAGAGCCTTTATTAAACCACCAGCTATTTGCTGTCAAGACATTTAGGATGAAATCATCGTGTTAAACAAATAAACGCAGCTTCATACAGATCTCTGCTCTGGGAGCAGAGTAAGAAAATAATTTCTGTCTGCTCTCCACAAAAGCGGCTGGAAAGGCCAAAAGAAAAATATTATTTTTACTTCATTGTGTGAAATATCGTTTTGGAGGATCTGACGCGTTGAGCGTTTGAAGAGTTTTTGCTGGCAGGTTTCAAGGGTCCCCTGGGTTGACCCCCTGGGATTGTTTTCTTCATTAATAAACTTAGCATGATGTGTGTTAAAAGGAACATTCTGTTTGCTTTGTAAATAAGGGATGTCAAACAAGAAGCAGAAGCCTCGCAGACACTAGGTGAGGTGCTTTTCAAGGGTGGGGGAATGCTTGCGTGGAAAAATAAAAGCCTTGGAAAACTCAAGCATAATGTGACTGCCTTATCCCAGCTGAGGCATTGCTGGGGGAACGATCCTGCCTGAGAACGCAGATGAGATCCCAGTGGCATAGCTGTGCACTCTGCCCTAAAGCATCAGGGCAGGAGCTTGGGAAGGAAAGCACAGAAGCGTCTGCCCACAGCCTGGCAGGACATGCAGGATGGTGCAGAGCAGGTACTGCCATCACTGTTTGGAAGGTGTGTTTTGACAGCTCTGCAAGCAGCCCCCCAGAGGACTGGAGAGGGTTTCTGCACCAGCATTTGACAAACCTGATGCTGCTGTGGAAATTACTATAGTAAAGCTTCTGACCAGATTTAAGGGAGTAATTTGCAAGAAAGTAATCACCCTTCTGCTGGTCCTTGTGTTTTCTCTCCCATCACAAAGCAGAAGAAAAAATAGCCTGCTGTTTAGTGGTGTTTATTTTCCACCGCCTGCCTCCCTGCCCATATCGCCACTCATCTCTCCCTGTGCTTCTGAACCCATTAATTTCCCATCTGTTGCCTGCCCCCTTGAAGAACTCTAATAAGCCTTATAAGATGGCTTAGCTCCTGTCATTCATAGCGAGAGTATCTGAGATGCATCAGTAACGCCATAGCCAGGGAAGAAAAATGTCCCCAGTGTCACTTTGGGTCCTGTTTGCAGGCAGGGGTGGAAGCAGGCGGGCAGGGTATGCCACCACTGCTAGGTGTTGGATGGACAAAGCCCCTCAGCTGGCTTTGCCCAACCTGCACATATTCCTGCAGTGTGCCATCGTTGCTCTGGCTGTCCTCACAGGGGAAAAAAATTCCCAGGCCGCTTAAAACCTGTTTACTTTAGGAAGAGAACAGTCAAACATACAGTTTAAAAGACAAGGCAGGATCAATTCTGTAACTTAAATGATCCAGGAGAGGAAACATTTCAGTGTACAATAGTCCTTGGGTGTAATTACATCTGACGGGATCCTAGCTGCATTTACCATTTCATGCAAAGCTGTGCGATGCTGCAAGAAGAGATGTGGCTTCCACAGCTAAGCCTCAGGTGGGCTTTAGAAGCAATTCTAAAACAAACATAAATTAGCAATATTACCTTTTTCTTAAGCTGTATTGCATCTCTATTACTGAAATATTTATCATATGTAGGTCACATACCATGCAGTCAGTAAGCTTTCCAATTCCATTGGAAAGCTATTGACCTCACTAAGCTGATTTTGGAGTTATGTTAATAACTGCGAGAACAAATGTTTAATTTGTCTAAAATTAATATATCATTTCAGACATTTTTGTCACAAAAATGGTGAAAGGCAAATAATTGTTTGAAGAAATGAATCAGCTGCAGGATCGTAAGAGCCACCATAACAGGTCATGGTGACAAACAGGAAGATTTTCAGCTAATTTGATCAACCAATAAATATACACAATGGGGAGATGTCTACCAAAAATGGTAAAAGAAAAACTGTTGGTGAAGTGATTTACAGTGGATTTAGAATGGTGAAAATAAGATAAAAAAACTGTTTTGACATTAGAAATTCAGCTACGTGTATCTCATTCCACAAGCGGTCTCTGCCTGGAGCCCTAAGTTGTGTTGTGCTGACTTAGAGTTACTGTCACACTTAACGATTGTGTTTTGCGCAATGAATGAGATTCATTAAGGTTTGTTCTGTGTACTGCTTATGTCATATATAGTCTTCCTATGTACAAATGTTGCTATTTTGATTCTGCATCCAAATTTGCCTTTATTCTTCCCTTATTACCAAGAAACCTAAATTTTATTCACAAAATTTGCTTGACCTGTAAAAGGAAACAAGCTTATTACCTGGTCTAGCTGTAGCCAGCTATTTATACAACTTGTGAGTTTACATAAGGGTAGGACACATTCAGGAGATCAGATGGACTAGAAAGCTGTCACAAATTTTTCCAGGTTTGGGTGGTTAGTTGGAATACAGGTCAAGTCATTCATGATCGAGTGTTAACATCTACAGACCTCAGTGATTATGTGAAATTACTGATCTTCATCTTACTGTTTTCTAGACAGGAGATATCCATTGTATTCGTGACCCTAATAGCAACCACATTAGAGAAGCCAAAAAGGGCATGAATATGAAGATGGAAGTGATCCATTTGAAAGACAAAGACCCAATCAGATAGCAGGGTATATTAAAAAAAACCTTATTGTTGACACAAAATAGCATTGGAGGAAGCAGGGCCTTGTTCAAGTTGTGTCAAGCCAGACATATTTAAAAGCACCAAATGTGGAAGCATCCTTAAATGATGTCCAAGTATTTTGGAAAGAAATGAGAGTATACGCTGGAATTCCCAAGAAGCAAAGCCACAATGTAGTGACAAGTAAAGGATCCTGAAGCATTGCCACACAAGGTTTTAATGGTAGAATACCATGTTATGTGACCTTTGGAGTTTTCACCTGCTTCAAACAGCAGAACATTTATCATGGCTACTACATGGATCTTTGGTGATAAAGCTCCAAGGGTTGTATGATGACAATGCTAGGGCAGCCCTGCTTCCCATGTGAAAGGTGTTCAGCACGCACTGTCTGAACAGATTAGAAGATTAGCATGCAAATTACTTCTAGAAAGATTGAACTGAATATTTGGAAAGGATGTCAGGACTCCATATAGCTGAAATGAAGCAGGCAGGCTCAAGTACCTAAAGACCATACCTGATAGGTGTTTGGATAACCCCTTTTAAAAATGAAGATTCTTCCGTGAAGCTTTCTAGGTAGCCTGTTCACTAGCCTTAGAGTTAAGAATTGTCTAATCTATCTTCTTTGCTCAAGTTAGTGCACTTTTTCACA
The DNA here is from genome assembly GCF_900496995.4 of Aquila chrysaetos chrysaetos. NCBI lineage: Eukaryota > Metazoa > Chordata > Aves > Accipitriformes > Accipitridae > Aquila > Aquila chrysaetos. The sequence continues at coordinate 59,552,965 of NC_044030.1, forward strand.
TTCTGTCCCCAGTGGACATGGAAAACGATTGATCACTGTCCTCTTCATAACAACTCTTTACATATTGGGAAATTGTTATCCCTTCCTCCCTCTCCCCTTGAGCCTCATGCTTAGTCTTCTCTTTTCTAGACTAAACAAACCCAGTTCTTTCAACCTTTTCTTGTAGGTCATGTTTTCTAAACCTCTGATCATTCTTGCTGCTCTCCTTTGCACTCTCTTCAATTTGTCTACATCTTTCTTGAAGTGTGGTTCCCAAAGCTGGACATAGTACACCAGCTGAGGCCTTGCCCATGTAGCCTAAAGCAGAACACTTACTACTTTTTTCACTAGTGAAATTCCACATGAAGCACCAAAGAGTAAGATTTACTTTTATCCTCATATTGCATCAGTGAATTATGCTCTTGTGATTGGCTATGACCTCCAGATCACTTTCTACAATACTGCTGCAGAGTCATAATCTTTCTTAGCTTGTTTCTGTGTATTTAGATTCTTCTGAGCAAGTCTAACACATTTCTCTGGCCTTTATTGCATTTCATCTTGAAGACTTCAGACCACTTCTCCAACTTACCAAGATTATTTTGTATTCTGATCATATCCTCCAAAGGGTGCCTGTATGTTACCAACTGCCATAGTTCCAAGAGGTAAGGACCGGGGTGTCATATGCTGTGATCCGTGACTTGTTACAGTCCCAGGGCTGTATGGCCACATCATGTCTTTAGGAGCAATGACATTTGTGCCAGTCACCAGTCCTAGGAGCAAATCATACATGCAGAGAGGGAAGTTCTGCCCACCTCACATGCACATTGCAAGGGATGTGCTGCTGACAGCACCCTAGTGAGCAACTTCAGCTTTGGTTCCTCTAGCCAGGAAACCACTCTGAGCACACAGCTGTTCTGCTCAAGTGCATCCCATATGACACCAAGTATGAATCAAATGCACCCTATGTATATATTTTCTCTGAATTAGCATAGTCTGCTTTTAAGATGACTTCATGAGCCTGGACTGCTTTGCCTCATACTTTATCTTCTCCTGAAACATGATGCACCAGTTCTCTCATTTTAATCATCTACTTTTTTTGAAATTTAGTATCATTATTCTGCCACTCTTCTTACTTCTTTCCATCTGTTCAACCTTCCTTTTCATCCTATGGTCAACTTTGCTCTACCTTCAGATTCTCAATCACTTTTTTCCTAGAACCAGTGGCTTTCCTCCTGTAACTGTCGCTTCCCTTGAAGCATTTTCTGAAGATGACTTGCCGTTTGCAGCACATTCTGGGAACACGGTGGACCATTTTTCACTTTTGCAACAGATAAGCAAACCAGTGGTAGGAACTATCCTTTAGATATTTCTATACTGGAGGGTTTTGGGTTTATATAATTCACAACTTCCTCCTCACCATCCTGCTGGATGGTTTGTAGTCCAACTCGGCTACATCTTCCCTTTAATTTTTTTATCATTTCTAGCCCCAGACACAGTCAACAGCAGTGCCTCATGCATCTCTCTGAATTTCAAAATAATTACATATCCAGTATTTAAATTCTTATATCAATACTTGATTGGACTAAGGCTTGCATTCTTAAAATAAATCTACAAAATAAAGTAAATAAATCTACAAATTTAAAATAAAAATAGAGATTAAACATAAAATAAATCTATAAAATACTTCTCCATTTTTCAGCACCCACTCTCTCTGTCCTTCCTTAGCCATGCAAACTCCTCTGCGCTTGTTCTGCCATGTCCTGCTACATCTCTGTATACCCAGCTGTCGTGAACCTGGTGGTGTATTAAGGCTGAAACCTGCTTTAGTGTGCTCCTCAAAATCCTGGCATTTGCCTGGAGATGCATCAGCAAAGTGTTTTGCTGTCTTCCTTCATTTCTCTCCTCTTATATTCAGTTTCCCCCATTCACTACCTACCTCCAAGCTTTTTCCTTGATCTCTATTTCTATTTTTTTGCTTGTTTGAGGATCCTGTCAACAGTTTCCCTCAAAGCCAATGTAAGCCCTGGCCCCGCAGAAAGCTTTTCACCAGAGGGATCCCATTTCTGCCTAGCAATTCTCCTTTGTAACGTACTGTCTGGTGGCTAAGGAAGCCAAAACCCTTCTGTCAACACCCTCTGTTCAGTGAAGCATTCTGCTTCAGACTGGGCCATTATAATCTCCAGAATCACGTTCAGAGACTCTTTCTTAACTCCCCCAGCTGCCGGTCATGTGGATCCGGTAAATCCACCAAAGGTCTTCCCTCCCCCATCCTCCAGCTTCCCTCAGTCTGGTTCTGGCTTATTTCAAGCCACCTTTCTTCCCTGCTCCGCTGCTGCCCACTCTCACCACTCCTCTGCTGTGCACGTGTCAGGGGGTCTCCTGAAGTCTTCTTGGCAGCATATGCTGCCCCTGCACATCCCTTGCCTGGCCAAGGGTCCTCATGGCTCAGCTGTCAAGCCTGTCTCTCCCATGTCACCTTGCCACCTTCTGCTTCCCCCATGCAAGGCTGCCACAGCCTGTCCACTTGTGTGTCTTCTGCCTGAAGACCTCAAAAGGTATTGCAGGGTTTTTCCAGTGATGGGTGATACCAGGGGACAAAGCAGTGATGTAGTTAATGCCATGTGACCTGGTGAATTAAGAGCCAGATTAGAAATAAAACCAGTGACCTTATTCTAGTCAGCAGCCTCCAGTCATGTCTGAGTCATGGAACATCTGCAGAGGTCCATTGGGTCTCCTAACTCTCTTGCAGATCAGGAAATATTATTAAGCCTGTTTTATACTCCTGGCATGGATAGTCCAAGTGATTTGTCCTGGGTCACTAGCAGAAAATTTCCATTGCTCCTAAGGATTATCAGACCAGACTCTGCTGCTTTCCAGGTTTAAACTTGGTAAGTTACCTCTCTTACGGTTTTTTCATTGCTTGATTCGTATGAGATGAGATATTTTAAAACATAGTTGTTGTCCCATTTCTTTGAGGTAATAGACCTTACAATTATCAACTTTGTTTATCAGCTAGTTCAGTGCCCTTGGAGGAAGCCTGTCCATTCCTTTGTATGACTTCAGTCATATAAAAAAGATGTATTTATTGCAGAATAGAATTCAAGTTTTGGAACTTTTACTTCAAAGCCATCTACAAATGACATTTTCCTTTTTTTTTTTATTTTTAATAATGAACTCTTTCCATCGATGAGTTTTTGGCACAGCCCGTTTTGAAACCTTGCTATTTGAAACAGCTTGCTGATGTTTTCTTAAATTACATCCTCTTGCGGGTCCATAAAATCCCGAAGTTATTACAAATAAATAAACGGAGTTTCTCTTCATGATGTAAACCAGCTTTGAATGAAGTCATTGAGTGGAAGTTTGACTTGGATTGCTTCTGAAAAGCTGCTCAGACCCAGGGCAAAGTTCTGCTTTTCCTCTCTGTGCTGCAGAAATTGGTGAGCAGCTGTTCTAAGTCAACTGAGTGGAGCAAACCCCCATTGCTTAATGTCTTGTTTTAATTTCCAGTGGGAAACCAAGTATCAGAAAGTCCATACTCTCCACTCCCTTTTCTTTCTCTCACTTTTTCCGAGTAGTATCCTCCCGAGTGAGTTGCACAGTCAAGTGTTAGTGAAAGAGATGAGATCTGAGAGTTTTCCCTTCTCTCTTGTGCTAGGCATCCTATCCCACCCAGCAACGCAGGGGGCCTCAAGCTTTCCCCAGATCAGTGGAGTTCACACTGCTGTTTAATGACCTGTGCTTCTCTGAGCGGGACCGCAAAGGCCATGGCACCAGCATGAAGAGCTGACAGCACAGTGCAGACTCTGCCGTGGGCCATGGGGCACAAACAGGCAGTGCTATGAAATTACACCAGCTCTTCAGCTGGTTCCCTCTCCATTCCTTCCCACTGTGGTCCTCTGTACTTCTCTGGATCTTCATGATTATCCTGGGTAGCCTTTATGTTACTGAGAGAAAAACTAGACCTTCTCTGTCCCCCTGCAGTGGTCCAAATCCAAGTCTGTATCACCTCAGTGAAGGTTTGGTCCAGTGTGTTACAAGGAGATGCCAAAAAGTTTTGTTGAATGCTTATGGATTCAGGAAATCTTGTTAGTCTTAGCACAAAGTCATACATTTCTTTCACTAGCCTCTGGACCATTGATCATTTATATTGATCGTTTTGACTTTCCAGATTTAGTGCAGTTTTCACAAATACCCACCGACAGCCCAAACACTCAAACAGGTAGGAATCATTTCATGTGTCAAGCAAGCAAACAAAATGCTCACAACTTGTTTTTTTTAATTATTTCATTAGCTGTACTTATAACTAAGCAATGCAACCAATCAACTCAGCAGTCTATCTCATAATACTGACTGTAATGGCCAGGACAACCTGTTCTCACTTCTCCTGACAGAGGGCCAGACTCTGAAACTGGAGTTGTATATCACCTTTTAAATTATGTTGCTATGCAAAAAGCTCTGTGGAAACACTGGGACTGTTTGTGGAGTGAGGTCGTACCTAGACTCTTGACCAAAATTAACAAGTATCTGCCCATAATCTTCACAGGAATCAACTCACGGATGAAAAAAAGACAGACAAGATGGCAGGACACCTGGAATATAAAATGCAAGCTATATTACAAGTTATAGCTTGAATTAAAAAGAACAGTTTGTTAACAGGTGAAAATCAATACAAGTATGCCATTTAGCACTATGATTGAGACCTATGTTCTATTTGCTCCTTCTCAGCTGAGATATTTCAGTCTCTCGTTTACGAGCTGGCTGCCAGAGGGTTGTCACTCTGGACCCCCAAGGGCTGAATGCTTGCACCACCACATGCCCCTGCACTTTGAGAGGTTGGCACCTGTCAGAGGACGACGTTGTATTCCCTCCCCTCTCTCCCTCTACCCTGAAAACTCTGAGCTGAAAACCAAAATATTGCCAGATATTTCTTTGTACCTGGAAATACTGTTGCTGCAGCCAGTGGCAGAGCGTGGGGTGTCCAAGCCCACCTCTCCCACTCTTCCCAGTGAGGTGGGGTGGAGGGGGCAGTGGGTTAGGTCAGTCGGGCAGCAGCACATTTTGGCAGATTAAGTGTAACCAGAGATCCTGGCTGAGAGAGGAGAGCTGGTGTGTACGGCTTCCAACTACAGCTCCCATGAAACTCTGTGGCAGCATTTCAGTGTGGAAATATTTCAGTTTTCAGACATTAGGGGGTAGGGTAGGGTATGGAAAAAGCTTGTTGAAAAGCTGAAACTATTCACAGAAAGCTGATACTTAAATAATTCATTTAGCTGCACAATAATTTTCTGTCAATAAACAGTTTCAAAAAATTTCTGATCATCCCTAGTCAAGTCTGCAACCCATACTGAGCTTTTTTATTACTCCGAGTACCTCTGAACCAGTTAATCCTGCTGTTTTCTCTTCCTCCACATAAGGTAGAGATTTGTTCATCTCGTGGGATGCTCAGTCAGCCCTTGGCTCCCCACACTGACAGCCAAGTTACAGTTTCAGCTCCACAAAACAGTGTTTATATAAGAGCTAGAGAGAAAAGACACCTATGAACAAAGAAAAATAATTATATTTGTTTGTGTTATAGAAGCCCTCGGCAGCCCCACTCACGCTTGGGCCCCAGTACGTACCACAGGGTAAGATCATAGTTGCAGTACAAAGCTGCTTGCAATCTAATTAAGACAAGATGTAATCTGCTGGTGCAATGAAGAGTTGAGAAGGCGGTCGAGGATGGGGGAAGTGGTCTTGTCTTAAAAGGAGGAGAAAAAAAGGATAGATTTTTGCAAATTGCCTGATTCCAGCATCTGGGTCTTGAAAAATCTAACCGAATGTCACAAAACCAACAAATAATCAGGAGTCTGTAATTAACCTTGAGAGCAGGTAAAGGTTTGACATATTACTTGACATTTTCTTTTCTTTTTTTTTTTCTTTACATGGGTGCTTCATGTTTGTGTCTTTAACTGAAAGGTGAGTTAGTGTTAATTATATTAGCCTGTGTTTTGGAAAGCCATATATACTGCGATAGTCTACCCACGGCGCTAGCTGTGGAGGTAGTCTCCAGAAGGCAAGGTTTTGTTAAGGAGTCATAATTGTTAAGAAAGCCTTAAAAACTGGTGTGCTGTGTACAGTCTTGACAGATCAGATCCCTGAACCTGTAAATACAGTGCTGAAGGAACAGGTCAGAGGTATGGATCGGCCTCCTTCATCTGAATGAGTAGCTGAATCTTAAAATTATCCATAACCGTTCATATTTCAGTATTAATTACTTCCCCATGGATTGTCTTTTTGTAGGTACTCGGGAAATGTGCTTATCTCAAAGCCCTAGCAACTCCCTGTATCCTCACATGTCCCAGCTCCCATTGGTTTCTAACTGCTTGCCCAAATTTCTGGATTCTGGAAGGAGCAACTGCACATTTTCGTATTTAATTCACCAGAACAACTTTCCTTTAACAACTGTAGGGAACAGGCAGTAGGAATATGAGTGTGCAGGAAGTTGTCTATCAGTCAGAATTACGGTTATGTCTTATAGTGTCACACGGAAACATGGTTAAGGTGATGATATGCTCCCCTAGTCACGTTTTAGGATGTCTTGGTTTAACACTGACACACTGGCATGCTCAGTAGGAATAGTTTCAGTTACTGTTTGAAAACCACCTGTGACAGAAAAAAGGCCTAGCAGAAGCAGAACATAAGAGCAAATCAGTTTGCAACAGTCCTCTCTCTGGATCTGTCTTCAATACAAAACTAAATTATGGCACTGAGACAGTCACAGTTTTGTTTGAAAGAGTTGAACCAAAATAACCTTTTTATTTTTTGAAAAGTTACAGAGTGATAACTGGGGAAAAGGCAAAACAAATAAAGTAAAAGATTCTTCAGCCTGACACAGTCAGTGATTATGGGTGGAAGAAGTTGGAAGGAGAAAACCAAAAAAAGTCAATTTTTCAGCAAGCTCTTGACTGAAAATTTCCACCTTGGAAGGAGCATACTGAAATCCTAACACTTTTGCATAACATAGTCTTGAAAACGGGTAAATATATTAATTTTTATAAGTGTTCACAAAACTTTACAGCTGCTACAGGCAAGTGCTCTTGTATTTAGATCTGTTACAACCAGACATAGTTAGACTATCAATCAGTCATTTGTAAAGTACTGCAGTCACTAAATTACAGCTCATTCAGCCTAGGCTGAGAGCGCCAGTCTCCATCTCTAATGATTTCAGCATCATTCTTAGAATTGCTTAGTTCTAAATAACCCTCAAAACTTTACTCCAACCTGGTCTAATTCTTCAGAAAATATAATCCTTCAGAAACAGTACTGAGTTAATACTTCGATAGGATAAAAAGGGATATTAATGATGCTGATTAGGATGGACTGTCAGTCTGACAAGCCATGAACATGAAATGCAAACTGCTTGTGATCATTTAACTCCTTGGAACACAGTGTCCCAAAACTAGGCTGTTAACTCAATTTCCCTGTTAAACAAATTACAACTCGCCCATGTAAAATTTTTCAAAAATTTATACATAAATGTGATATATTTCTTCATTTCATGCCCTGAGCTTATGTAGCATTGCTGCATTTTGTTAAAAAAAGCTGCCACATTCCACCTCACCCTTGGCTGTATTTCAGAAGTAATTGAAGTAGTTGTTGATGTATGCAAGGAGTACCCACACTGCAAAACCTGTTTGCACAGTTATTTCAAGATATATCACTGTTCTAGTGGAAAAGAATGCTTGTATAAGGACTATTCACATTTGTCTACACAATATCTTTGCTCTTTAGAATAATAGCATCATTCCCCTTCAGCAGGAATGTAAGACGGTAAAATGTGACCACAGGGGCTGCCCATTACTGACCTGTGAAGCTGCCATTCTCCATACCTATTTCGATCTCTGCTTCCTAGTCAAATCCCAGTGACATGTCTCTCATGTGGCTCAGTAGGGCTCCCAAGCTTGCAAAGCTAGCGTGAAAGGAATGCAGGTCCTCCCATATGCTGCTGCTAGAAACTATGTCCAGAAAATGTGAGTTAATAATCTAAAATCTTTTGCAAATTTGCAGTCAAGGAGAAAACATTAGGCTGCAACACTAACATTTATTTTCATAAAATAATGTCTCTTTTTCTGATATGCAGTTTATTAGAATAATAGGGTGTCTGAACAGTAAAGAAAGGGTAAGTACTGAGCCATTTTGGCTGCGATCTGATAATCCTGAAGGAAATTTTTGGGAAGAGATTTTTTTTAAATAATTTTTTAGATATTAAGCCTCCCCCTTCATGCTGTCAATAGATTTAGACCTTTCCCTTAGCCTGATAAAGGACTTTGTGTGCTTTTATGAAGACACTTTTGTTCCCAGGTCTTTACTGAAACTTATTTGTGGCTTGGAGGAGAGGAAAGAAGAGATGGGCAGCCCTCCTCTAACCAGGCAGCAAGTTTTCCATAAGGTTTCTCCAGATGAAACCACTGCCGTTAGGACCTGCCCATAGGCTGACTACAGCCTGCAGCGAAGCGCTAACGAGGGAGTGCCTGGGGAATATGAGGAAATACCTTTGTTGTACCATGAATAGTTTGTCTGCTTTACAAATACAAGTAATGTAAACAGGAGCCTTTCTACATGTGTCATGGCAAGGGGACCAAGACTATCATGGAAGGTGCTAGTTTAACGGCTCTGGCACACAGCCAACAAAAAGGCTACAAGGTCATGCCATTTCCAAAGGTGCAGAGTGCGAGCGGGTGCTGGAGGAGAGGTAGCCATTATATCTGCTGCTGTAAAACAGACCCTCCCAGCAGCTGCTCTGATTTATAGGAGCTGTAACTGTGCAAGCCAGCCTCAAAACCAAGGGAACACAAAACAAGCTTTATGCCCCTCGTGTCCCTATCTTTGCAGTCATGCATTCTACTAACTTCCCTTTTGGAGCCTCTAGCTTTTTATCTAAGTATTAAAGGCTCCTCCAGGTCCCTGAACTAGCTCAGACTTCTTTATTTAGATATAGCTGTCTGCTTTCTTAGCCACGGACTGGTTATCAGTCAGCTTTGCACATTTTATTTATTGATGCCCCAAAGACAATCAAGGAGATGAGTGTCTCTTTTATACAGCTAGCAATACCTCGGATAAAATGTTATTGCAATATATTAATCTGTACGCATTAGTCTCAAATGTTGGGGTCTATAGGTTTGAGCTACCTACTGATCAGCTGGCATTCAATAGTAGATGTACATGTGCAATTTTCTACCGTAATCCAAGAAAATATATACAGATACCCCTGTACAGCAAGGAAAGAAAAACTTGCACATCATTCCTCATAAAAGTGTAATTTTTCCTTGTGATATAGATATCAGCAGTATAAACAGAAGTACTTAGAGTTGTAGACAAGGGCTTATAGCCTTCTAACAAAAAAAAGAGCCATGCTGCACCCAGCTCAGAGAAACCCTTATTATACATCTGTTCAGATGCCACTGGTTGCACATCGGGATGTCCTTCAGCCTGAAGGCTGGCAGTCTCCTGAGGGGGGGGGTGACGGGCAGAACCACTCTGGGCTTCCCACATCGAAAGGTTTGAAGCAGGGGGAGCCAGGCTCCAAGCCTGGCAGTCACGCTCCCTTTTCAGAGAAGATAAAAGCAGCAGAGGAGAGTTACAGCACAACCGCAGCATCTCAGTTGTTAAACAGTACTTGAACACAATGTGTTTCTGGTTAGTTTAAGGAAGGATAAACAAGATTTAATATCTGGCAATGAACACAAGTTTTTTTTCTTGCCCTATAAATGATAGTTGGATTCATTCAGATTCATGTAGCTTCCACTCACGTAAGACTCCATTCCATTTCCTAATTTTCCATCTTCCTTATTTCCTAAAACATGAGTTGTTGAGCTAATGAATTAAAACACTCTGAGGTTTGGTTTTGGCTCTGTGTGCATCTGTGCTCTTTTACTACCGTAATTCAATGTGACAAGTTTATTGTCCTAACAAACACTAGCACCTATTGTAGAACTATAATAAAAAAAGAAAGATTGCTTTAAGCAGCACATTTTCTGCAGAGGAGACCAAATGCTACCTATTGACATTTTGTTTTCCTCAAATCATGTTCCTCTTTTCATTCCGTAGTCGTCACTAAACATGCAAGTCTGTAGGCAAAATGGGCTAGATTAGAGTTTAAGGATCAGCTTCTCCAATGAGCTGGATCAGATGGAATTCATTCTTCTTATTAGCTTTCAGCTGATACTTATGAGCCTGAGCTCAGGACTCAGTTTGTGCAAGGCACATTAAACACTGTGAATGCAACCCCTGCCCCAAGGAGCTTGCAGCTCGAAAAGACAAGTATGCAAAGATAAGCCAGATAAAAAGAAAAGCCTAGGACTTTGCAGAAAACAAAGCCAAGACCTGCCTTTGCTAAATCAATGTGCAAAAAGCCAACACAAATGAGAGGTCGATTTCTGCATAAGAACCGACTTAAATGTTTCTATACAAATCAGTCACGTTCACCACAAGGCTGGCCCTCCAGATGAATGCCTGTCCAAAAAAAAAAACCAACCCCCCAGATCTACAGCTAAGTAAATAAACTACAATGACCCCAAAATAAAATGTGAAACACTCTGTTTCTCAAGGCTCACAAAACAAGATTTTAATGACGCATATGGTCTTTATTTGACCCATAATGGTTCTTTGATATATAGTGGTAAGACTTTAACTTACTGATGGAATAACATTTTCATGTAACCCTTCCTATTGCTAATGAAATAATCAAGCCTTCTCCTTCTCTCCAATCAAGCCTGTTTGAAAGGCTATATTCAATAGCAGGTCTTGGAATATTTTACCAGGAGAGGAATGACAGAAGAGTGGCACACAGATAGAAACTAAACAGGAGTCACCCTGTCCAACTCGTTCCATGAAGAAAAATTGATACTTCTGCAGAGAAATGCTGATTCGTCATGGGCCTGGCTCGGCACAGGTATCAAGGCAGTTGCCCACTGCAGAAGACTCTGGGAAGGAAGGTGTCCTCTGCTAAGCTGTTTACACTACTGATGCAAAAGCCCTGGAAAGGTGGGCTTCCTGCTGCAGTTGTTGCAGCACAATGTTTGGCATGGGCCGGGGGTAGTGGTAAGCTCCTTGCAAAAGCACCTTTCCCTGCTCCCTTCCTTCCTCTCCTCCCTCAAACGCAGCAAAAGCAGTGACACAAGGTCTCCAGGGCTTGCTTCTCTTGCCCCTCTCCTCAGCCTTGCTGTGGCAGAAGCAACCCATCCCCAGGCAGGTCCAATTCTTCATCCATGGGCAGCAATTCAATCCTGCCTACGCTACCAAGAAGTCTTGGGCTGCCTTTCATGGGCAAACTGGGGAAAAATCTAGATGGGGAGGTAACATTGGTTTCCTCTCTTTCAGGCCAGTTATTTCCACACAGCTGAGTGTTTAGAAATCTGGCTGAGAGTAATTAGTGCATTTCACCATATTAAGGACTCTCTCAAATCCCTGTTACTTTCTACCTCTGTGAAGCAGCTCTCTGTCATTAAGTGGCAGAAGTATGGTCTCTTCTTACAATATTAGATCCTATTTATTACGTTTATCAGTGCCAGGTTTGTGATATTCTACAGCCTTCAGCATCCTAGCAGACTGCATTAAGCACTGGAGGGATCAATCTGATATTAATTTGAGTTTTTATGATATTTTGTTTAAATGATTATACAAATACAGCAGGCATCTGTTTGGAGCGTCTTTGGCACAGTTCAGAGAAACTATATTTCACTCAGCTTTCATCCCTGATTTAAAATAATTACTCCTCAGGGAAGGGGAAGGAACAGACACAGGTATATACAATGAGTGCGTTACATATGCCTTTTTTTCCCTGATGGGAAGGGGCGGGGGGGAAGCAATTTTAAAAGCTTCCCACTTAGCCTGCTTTTTCTGCCCCAGTCTAACTAAAGAGGCTGCACAGCCACAGCTGTTTGATACAGTAAGATACCATGTGTAATCCTTGGAGGAGGAGGCAAGCCTCCTCTCACATCCCCAGCAAATCCATACTCATCCCATGTTCCACTCCATCAGACAGACTGAGATGTTCCACCCTCAGCCCTCCAGGACCCGGTAGGGGCACAGACCCACACCTCTGGCACACAAGTGAGGGGAACCCAGGAGCTGCAGGGGAACAGTCAGTGGCTAATCACATTTTTTCAGAAGGGATACAATTCGGCATATCTGCATATAATGCTGAAATCCCTGACTAAATGTTGGAGAGCAAGGGAAGTCAAATCCTGATGTTCTCTGCATTGGTGGGGACCAGCACGGTATGCAGCCTGGAGAACAGAATTTAGCTCACTGTATGTGAAAGCAAAAAAAAGGGAAATTATTTATATTTTATTTTGTAACTAGTCTTAGAAAAGGAAAGTCAGGTATGAAACATGAGGCGTTCATTGTATTTGTCAATTACTAAGAGAGAGAATAACATATCTTTTGTTAATAAAATGTTTTATGTGCAGGGTACGTTGCATCTGAGTAGATCTATGTATATCCCTTTATTTCTAGACATAGAGAGGACAGACAGGAATTGTCTTGCACTTTTTTTGCATGCAGCAATTTCCCAGGTGGAAGTTTACTATTGAGACTTACTGCTAACACGTTACAGCTAACAATGAAATGTATTAAGAGGGTTTAAGGCTTCCATTTATCTTCATTAAAACCAGTTTGAGTTTGAAAGCTTACTTGAGGGTAATTTTTCATATCAGGAGTGAGAAGACAAAAGTTTCACCCCAGCTCTTCAGCTGACTTAGGCAGTGATTTCACATAAATCCCATCAGTTTAGGATATGAAAATTTAGGTTAATAGCACATATCTCTCAACAAAGTAGTCTGACATCTCTTCAGAAAAAACTCTGTGAAGGAATAAGATAGCATTTTAAGTGAATTGAGTTAAATTCTCTTGTCTAGTGATTCAGATTCTGAGCAGATGGACCTACGTACACCTAATCCGTGCTGCAAGTTTTGTAAACTGGGAGACAGTGTGTAGCTCTTACAAAACCATGGAGCATTTTGTAAAAAAAAAAAAATACTGCGTTTTATATTAAAGTAAATACTTTTCAAAAGCATATGTAAGTACAATAATGCAAACATTCATGTCAGCCGCTGCTTGGGAAATCACATTTTTCCTGCATTTTAAACAAAAACTTAAATATCATCACGGTCTTGTGCAAATAAGCAGAACAGTGCAGTGTTATCCCGCTGGATGAAGGTGAAGAGGAGGAGTGATGTCCTTTGCGACTTCACCTTTCCCCCTTCACCCTCTGCTCAAAGTAGCACTATGTCCCTGAGGCCACCTGGAGCACCCAAGGTTGCGTGGGAAAGGAACCAGGAGAAAAACATAGTCCTGAACCCTTCACATCGCTGCCAATCTGAAGGGGAAAGCAGCAGGATTAATGCTGCTGAAAGCAGCAGCAGAGAGCACAAGTGCCCATGGCAGCCTCTGTCCAGCCAGAGTGCAGTCCAGGGCACAGCAAAATCAGCCCCATAGCCTGCGGTCTTGCTGAGCTGCCAGGGGTGGTGGCAAGGACTCGGGGGATGGTACGGGGGAAAGGTGTAGCTGAGTGGGAAGCTGCCTGTGTGCCCAGCGCCCACCGCTGCAGTTCTCTGTTTGGTCCTTAGCAAAATGGAAAGACTGTGAAGTTCTTTTTTCAGCTTACAAATAGTCTGAGTAGATGCATCTGGGAACAGGCACCCAGCAGAGATAATAAATAAACACTTTGTCCCAAAACTCTGGATTTTTGATCTTTTTTTGAAAGAGGGCAACAGGATATTGCTTTTTTGTTCTTCAACTCCTCTGCCTGAGAGCACCACAGTGCCTGACATGAACACCGCACAGTTCTGCCATCTTTTGTGTGTTGTAGATGACACCCCAGCTACAGACTTCACTGTTCCAACACCCCTGTTGGTGGTCAGCAAATAACATACTTATTACATCTTACGGGAACCTCGAGTGAAGCAAGACTGGAGTAAAGGTGTCTTGAAATGGCCTGAAGTTAAAGGGATGTCAATTCCCTGTCTCCTGTTGTAAGGGAGCTCTTGGACAATACATCTCATAGTATCTTTGAAACTTTCTGACTCCATTTTCTCTCCTTAAAATGGGTGTACAGACATCCCTTACCAAATGCTGTGAGATCTACATAAGAAAATGCTATATGGGAATTAGGTGGGTTTGCTGTTGTTATTACTGTTGCTGTTTGTGCATTTGCACTGAAAGTAAAGTGCCTGTGCAAGGCTATCAACCAAAAAATCTTACTAGAAAAACAAGAATGTGTGATTAATCCCCAAAATGTAAATTCACATGCTCCAAGTTAAGCAAAATATCTTGCAGAATTAGGTCAGACTCTGCAGACAACACTTGCAAAATTCAGCCCCCAATTTTTTATTGATTCACCCTTTAAATAAAACTCAGCTTTGATTTCAACTGCTTTTCAGTGATGCTGTGAAAGAAGCCAAAACACCTTCTCAGGGATTATGCCAAGCAGTAGTTTTGAACAGGTTTGGGGCAATATTCAATGAACTGTAACTAATCATTTTCATCTTATCGCCTACAGAGTCATTGCATTGGAATGATGTTTGGCTAATTTTCCAAAGGACACATTTACTATGGATTGTTCTACATAGCTGTCAGGAGCAACAGTGAGCCAAAACATACTCTGTCAAGGGAAGTGTTTGGTTGATGAAATTATAAATAAGTCATCAACCAAAAGTCTGTTAAAATGAATCATCATTAAATGTTTCTTTAAATACAGTGTTTAATCTCAAACTCCAAAATAGGAACTGCAAGACCATCTTTCCCTACCTCATTCACAGATCTCCTCTTTGAACACATCATGAGAATATTAAGTTAGTTAATTTAAGCTATATGTGCATGCGAGCACATGCAGAGAAGCAAAGACTGTGATATGTTTTACATAAAGCAGGCCATTGTGCACTGATTATAATGTGTAAAGAGGAAATATGTTTATACCACAATCTATTCTAAACTCAAATAGGCAGCAGTACTCTGTGTTTATAAATATAAATGCAAAACCTATGTTAAAATAATGTTAAGGGTCTGGATTCTAACCACAAAAGCCAGGAAATTCAGAGCAAACCTTGGAAGTTTGGGCCTGATTCTGATTTCATGCTCTTGTCATGTAACTCCAGTGTCTTCAATAACAGTTTGCACTGGAGAAAACACAATCTTTTGTCTGAAGCTCTCTAGGTATGGCAGAGCTTGTGCAAAGTATTATCATATTTAGGTCTGAAGGCTAGATACAAGAAAAGGATGTAGGCAGCTGTGACAGCATCCCCCAGGGCTTCTCTTAATCTAATGAAGTGTGTATATGCATATGCGGGTATGTGCAGGAGGGGAAGGATGGAAACATGCAGCCTTGGCAAGCACGTCCTCAAAACTCTCTTTTGTCCCCCAGGACACATGTAGACTTTATGGAAAACTTGGAGCAATCTGAATATTATCAGCCTTTAGAAGGTGCTTATATAATTAATATTTCTCATGATGCATAATGTACAACATTATACCACTACTTTCTTAGGAGACTACAACAAAGGTGTATAGCTGGGCATGTCCCCATTGAGATTTACAACTGAAATATTAATCAAGACACTTCAGTGAGGAAGGGGGAGGAAATGACCTAACCCTGTGCAGTCCTGTGTGGAGTTCTAGTGCATAGTCATGACAGGAAAAGAAATTCTGATAAAGGCAAGAACAAGGCTGGGTCATTCCGCCTAGACCAGGAAGGGACATGGCAATGAAGAATGGTTGGTCTGGTAGCCACCTCTAACAACAGGAGCACACGTTGGCTCTGGTCTATTGGCAGAAGTGAACTAGCCATCCACATGGTGTTGCTGAGACACTGGAGCAGCTGAGAAGGATCCCTACTGTTATAGTGCATTTCATGTTTTACATTTCTGCAGATTTGTTCCTCAAAATTCCAGATACACATCCCTTAGTAAAACTGGTTTTGAAAATCTAATTTTCCCTAGAGTCCTGGTTTCAGCTGGGATAGAGTTAATTTTCTTCTTAGTAGCTGGTACAGTGCGGTTTGGATTTAGTGTGAGAACAATGTTGATAACACACTGATGTTTTAGTTGTTGCTAAGTAGCGCTTATCCTAAATTAAGGATTTTTTCAGTTTTCCATGCTCTGCCAGCAAGCAGGTGTACAAGAAGCTGGGAGGGAGCATGGCCAGGACAGCTGACGTGAACTAGCCAAAGGCATATTCCATACCATAGAATGTCATGATCAGTATATAAACTGGGGGGAGTTGGCCAGGAGGAGAGGATTGCTGCTCTGGCACCGCTCAGCGCATGGTGAGAAATTGCATTGTGCATCACTTGTCTTTTCTTGGGTTTTTTTGTTCTTCTTTGGGTTTTTTTTTTTATATTCCTTTTCGTTACAGTTATTACTATTATATTTTATTAGTAGTATTGTTAGTATTATATTTTATTTTACTTTAGTTATTAAATCATTCTTATTTCAACCCACGAGTTTTACTTTTTTTTTCCAATTCTCCTCCCCATCCCACTGGGAGCAGGGAGGAGTGAATGAGCAGCTGCATGGTGCTTAGTTACTGGCTGGGGTTAAACCATAACACCTAGCAATAAGGCTCGTGCTCTGCTGAATATATTCAAACCTTGAGGGATTATCTTCTATGAGTGTCCTTTAGACAATGTATTGTGGAGTTCACGGGTATTTGTAGAGCAATCCAGTATTTATCTGGAAGGAACAGGTAGGTGGTTAAAACAAGTCACCAAGTTACAGTGGGATATCTCTCAGTAAACACTTTCCCAAGACTAGGGGTCAAACTTGGAGGTCACAATGAGCTTCCTGGAAGAGCCCTGAAAGGGTAGTTTAGACAGAATTGAGGCACTAAAGAGAAAGTGAGCTAACCACAAAAGCACATCTAGCTGCTTTGCTTTTAAGGAGCTATAGATGCCTAAGTATCCAGCAGCCATGTACCACAGTTCCTGTAAGCTCTGCTCTTGTGACTAAGGACCTCCACCTTGACTGGCCTGAATCTGCCTAAAAGGAAGAGTTGACACCCACCTTTCCTATGATACCCGATGGTTGGTGAACCTCTTGAGAAAGAAGAGAGATGGGCTGCACACCCTTCTCAGCCTGGGGCACTCTGCACTCATGTCCTGCCACGCATCCAATGCTTTCCTAGACTTCACCATATGTACTCAGCCATTCATTGCTTTGGAGCTTTCTTCTGGGCTGGAAGGCAAACAGCACAGCCAGAGAGAAAGGAGACAGTGTCCACATCTGTGCCTTAATAACAACAGCACTCTGCTGGCAAGACTGACTCCCAGGTCAGGTAGAGGAAGGGCCTGGTTTCACGATCCCCCAAACCTTCACTGACAAACCCAGAGAGCAGAACTGACGGGCTTCAAAAACAGGCTGTCCATCTCACTTTGTCCAAAAGAAAAGGCAGTCCAGTGCATAAATTGTGTGAAAGAGAGCAAAAGAATCATGGTGAAATAATGGTGGATGCTGGTAGAGTCCCAAAACACACCAAGAAGAGTTGAATATACCTAGAGGAAATATTTCAATAATGGGTATGTTTGCTTAGATGTATATCATTTTCAAAGGAATTATGAAAATGAATCATGTTAATACTTTGGTTCACAGTTAATGAAAATGATGCTTCTGATGTTTCTCCTGCTTTTCTGTACTAACCATCAAATAATATTTAATGAGACACAGCTTCAGCTGCAAATACACTGATCATCTTTCCATGAATAGCGTTGACACACTTTATGCAGTCAAGGATCATTGTTTTACTAGCCAGTCCTAAAGTTCATTACTGTAGAAAACCTGAAAAAATGGGCCTGTGTCATTTGCTATTAATTCTCAGTTTATTTAAACCAGTACTTTCTTTCAGATTAGCTTATTCATGAACTCAGTGTCCTTACTAAGTAAAACAGTCAAATGCTTAAAAAAAATAAAAAATCTAAAAATCATCATAACTGTGTATGGGAATGAAAGGATTGGGACTGTAGACCCAGTTGACATACTCTAGTAAAACCCAGGTATCAACTCAACTGAAGTAGCCTTCCATGGGCAAAAAACTGATGGGATGAAACTCACGATCAGTCCATTGTTCCTACCCCAAGGACAGCAAAGAAAATGCCAGGAAACTTGTTCTTTATTAAAAAGCCATAACAAGACACACTGTACAAATAAGTGTGCCAGATGAGAGCATTGCTATATAAGGCTGGGTATAGAAGCCAAATACAGAGTTAGAAACCCTGCCTCCAGCCAAATACACCAACACAGATCATCACAAAAGCAAAGGGAAGGTCTTAAGTAAATCATGTTGTCCAGCATCAGCCAGTTTGACACACTGATACAAGTTGAACCCCAGCAAGACAGAAATAATCCCAAAGGAGTAATATTCTTGTCTTCCTGTGAGGAGAGCACGTTTGCATGTACCGCGACTATTGTTAATGTGTCCTGGGAGATCTATACACAATTTCTATTGCATCTAGATGTAGTTGTCACCTTAATCATGTACTGAAGTGTTGAATTTTTGTAATACACCCTTTCTACAAAGAACTCAGAATCAAAACAAAATACTTCTCCATCTAGACTTACAAAAGGTTTTGATGTTCATTACAAATTTATATTTCTCTTATCAGTTTTATATGACAAAGAATAAATATAGATAGTTAGGCTGCCAGATCAGTAGATATGCTCAAGCCAGAGATCAGCAAGTCTGATAGTTTGCCTGGAAACCCTGTAAACTTCATCACAATGCTCATCACCCTGTGCTGAAAGGAGGCCTCAAGACCACAGTCCACAAGTTAGGGAGATAGCTGCCTGACATCATGTTGCATATGGTTTTCAAGCTTTACTCCATTTGTCATTGTGTTGATACAAACCTGGAATAACTCCATTAGGGACTGCTATGTTACTGGATCAGCCTAGATTTGCATTGTTGGAAAGTAATCTAGACTCCTGCTGTATGGGGCCTTACTTGGTAGAATAGAGAGTGAGAGAGCATGTTCAGACTCCTCATTTATTTACTGTCTGCTCCTGATAAAGTAGTTACTAGCCAACTACCTGTAGAGAAAATCAGATTATTTAAAACTAGTAATAAAATTAGTTGCATAAGAACTAGTTACACCTAAAAATCAGACTCTAAACTTCTGAGAAGAAAAATATTTATCAAGAGCTTGGAGTTTTGACAGGTTATTATTAGTATAACTGCCACATAAGAAAACACCTAGATCCTTATCAACTCTACATTTTTTCTTTTGCTTCATAATAACTTTTTAAAGAATTTTCCACAAACTATTGGTAGATAATTGAATTTTTTATATCAACACTTTGATGGTAAAACTGCTTTGCAATTTCTGTGCCATATCCTGGATTGCTTTTCTGTGGAGAAATATCATGGGTTTTGTTCATTGATAATCCACTTGGTGATCTATCACCAAGTGACAATATAGGTCATAATACATTTTTTTGAACTTGCAAGTGTCAGACATTTTCGAGTGCATGAGTGCCATCAGACAGTTCCTCCACCAAAAGAAGTAGAGGTGCCACCGTGTTAAATTTCTAGTTTAGGTTGGAGGTAACCTCATGCTGCTCAAAGGCTCAGATGGAGAAGAAATCAATAATTAACAAATTAATCTCACTGAAATCACTGAGACAGAGGAAGATTACACAGAGTCCTCACTCCAACATGGAACGTGAGGGAAGGTCAGAAGTATCTTAGAGACAAGGAGGGGTGCAGTGCCCTATCTGTCTCTTCTTGGAGTCAAAAATAATCCCAAAAAATCAGGAGCCCTGATCTGAATCAGGGAGCTAGATCAAGGGAAGGAAAGCCAGAAGGGGCAAAACTCTCATTAGCTTCAGGGTAAATCTGAACAGGATTATTCAGAAAGAAAGAAAGAAAGAAAGAAAGAAAGAAGGAAGGAAGGAAAGAAAGAAAGAAGGAAAGAAGGAACGAAAGAGAAACAAAAAAAGGTGTCCATAGGACTTCAAATGTCTGGGAGAGTGAGAATGAAGAGGGTGAGAAAGATTTTTCACCCAGGGGACAAGATAACTTTAAAAGGAGTGTCTTGCACAAGGGGACAGACAGCATGCCTTAGACTTTGGCCAGCGTTTGCTCAACCCTTCAGCCATCTCCCATGAAGTCTTGCAGAGGTATCTAAGGTCTGAGAGCTCTGTTTGCTCTCTGTGCTCATCTAAACTTTGAACTTTGCCCAGGCTGATCAACAGGGTCCCACTTGCAGGTTTTGCTGGATAGACACTGTTCCATGAGCAGCTGGTGTGTGACCATGAAATCTTTGCCCAGAAACACCAAAATTCTGTTACATAGAGTGGCACAAGGTCTGGGGGTTCAGTATGTCACCCTTATTTAGTGAACTGACACAAATTTCAAGCAGCTCTCAAGATATTGAGGTGCTTAAACTAATTGTAGATACAAGACAGGCTGCCATATTTCATGCTTTGAATTACACTTTTGTACAGAAAGTGCTCACACCAAGCCATACATTATTCATCACTTGGAACATTTTTTACAAATTTGTGTGGTTCCTTTTTTTTTTTTGTCCTTCAAAGAAAGTCTGAAAGGCTTATTTTTATATCTGAAAATGCATCCAAAGCTTGTGGAGGAAGTCCCTGTCTTCAGGCAACATGGTGCTGTCTTCATTCCCATTTTCCACAGTGGTTTCACTCTTTTCTGTCTTTGATGTGGTCTCTGGCACCTTGAAAGCAAGTAAGCCTATCTCAGCTCTTGTGTGCCAGCAGTTCAACATCCCCAGCCACCATGCCAGTACCTACAGCTGAAAGCTGGGGTTGGGGAGTAGGTGGGGTGGGGGGTGGGGAGTGAGCGACATCCTGAATTACATCCCTGCACAGCCTAACTTCCAATTCTGAAACCAACAGCACAGCAGTTAGCCAGAAAGCTTTACCACCAGAGTCAAATAACATCCAAAAAATTGGGATTTACGCACATGTCAGAGACTGATTGCAGCTTGTCAGACACTCTAGGCTAAGTGATTTTAGAGCAATTTCTCCAATTACCAGTCTTTTTGTTTGTGTGGACCACCATGAGCAGACACCCAGAAATCTCACCACTCCATTAAGGACTTGGCATAATATACAGTTGCACACATACATAAGCGTGTGCGCGTACACACACACAGAAGAGAAAAAATACTGTAATGCCTGCAATTTCCTACTTCATTGACTGGATTACTTTTTTGAGACTGGTAAAACAGACGTTGTGCTGGGTGGTTAGTGATTATCATTTTTCTGCAGTGCTAGAGTACTTGACATTTTCATTCCTCAGTGACTTCAGTTAAAAACAAATAGATCTACCTGCAGTCCACATCTGATTGCCAGATGGTCTCTGTGCCTATGAAGCTCCCATCTCTAAGTGAATTCAAATGACCTCACACATACATCTTCAAACATTGCTATCTGACCACAAAAATGTATGGAAAACGCAACATCTGTATATGTCTGCATCTTAAATCCCTGTTGTTTTACAAAATATATTGCTTGTCACCCTAAAGTCTTAAGTCTCTTAATGATCTGCAGGGGGAGATGCAAATGGTAGCCTATGAGTTTAGCAGGGTTTTGTTGCATTAAACAATTTCATTTCAACCAAAGGTCAAAAGATACAAAACTATTCATTTGAATCCACTGAAGCCAACAAATAGATCCTGTTAAATACTCCAAATGGTCCCCAAAGCACAACTGTATGTGACTGCATGTCACTATGTTGTGTGGATTATTCATGCAGGTGATGCGTCCAAGCAGTTAAAATAAACTTGAGATCTTATGAAACCATCACTAAAACTTAGGAGCTGTTTTTGCCTATGTAACAAAGCATTATTAAGAGTCACACAGCCTGTAAAATCTAGCGTTGTTTCAAGGTAATACCTTGTCATATCAATGTCATTGTACACGTAAACCCAACAAGACAGTAAACACAGGCCCACTTGAATGGCTGGATGAAAAAACAGATGGGATATCACAAACATTTTGCAAACTACAACAGACTTCTAGGCCAATTAAACATGGTTAGCTTTGAATGGGAGAGGAAATAGTTTTCTTTGCTGTTAAATGTCAAAAAAAAAAAAGAATTCCTTGGGGCATAAAAGCCCAGTTAATTTTTGGAAACTTGCTAAGATTAATCAACCCTGCATGAACTTTTAACCAAAACAAAACAACAAAAAAAGTAGAAATATATAGGGGAATATCACTGGAAACACAGAAGCGGAAAAAAAGAGATTTTGAGTTATACAGTACTTAAATGAGTAAGAGCTTTTTCTCAAGATGACTTAACAAATCAGCATGGAAAACATTTTCTTGTTAATCTTAGCAGAATATGAAGTTGACAAAAAAAAGGGTTGTTTTGTTATTACTACACTTTTTAAAGTTTAAATGTTATAATGAGAAGCCAGGTTCAGATATTTTTTCACAGCAAAGTCTGCAATATTTTAAATTTCAAACTGTTTTCTTTTTTTTTTTTTCTTACAAAGCAAACTTAAATTTCAACACCTGAGAACTGTGATTTGCCTTCTGTGAAATTCATTAAGATGACTGCTTACCAAGGAGGAAATGCCAGTCTAAATTATTTGTCCCTTCTGCTTTTGTGTGACTTCATTTTGAAAGGGAAGAAATCACATTTGAAAGCCCTCAGAATAGCAAGCTACCCCCGAGTTCAGGCATGCCAAGTTTCCTGCACTGATGCATGTTTAGCTCCTTCGAAAGCCTTCGTCACATAGCAAAGTCAATAGTGGCCATCAGGAAGTAAAGAAAACATTGGAGAAATTCGGTTAATCTATCCTAGTAGACGAGGTCATGACAGGACCACGTGCATAAATAGCAGAGGTATTATTTTCAGATGTAGATGTCCCAAGCAGGAATGGACCAGCTGGGCAACGGCTTCCTTCCAAGTCCCCTGAATAAATGGCAGCTTCTAGCTAGGGAGAGCGTGGGCTGGGATGTCATGCTTTTCTATCAGGGTCAGCTCAAGGGAAAGTGGCAGCAAACCATCACACCAAAGACAAAAAGAAAATCTTTTCCACTACACCTGAGGGGCAGTGGTGCAGAGGAATGGGAGAAAGGAAGGGGAGAAGCTGCTTTTTTACTTGCATTTGCTTTCATTCTCATTGTCTTCTTTTGTCTGAAGAAGAGACATGTATGAATACTCAGCCTGCAGTTTGCTGTGTGGCTTTTTCATACTGAACTCAGATGGGCTCCTTCAGCCTGCGCACATGAGATCTGCCCGATTCCATGCACTTTAATTCCTTGACAGTGTAGGGATTAACCACCTAGTCTCTAAACCAAACAAATGCAGTCAGACCAATGTCCTGAAAGTTTTTCAGTGATTCTGTGGTATCTGACATTTTAAAGCATTTGGGCTTAGATTCCCTTCATACTCTGGACTTGCAGCAGCAACCTGCAACCAAAGCATTTCTGTTCCCTCGAAGCTGCTATTGCAAACACTTTTTGCACCACTTGTCAGATGTGAAGAGAGGATGATATAATTGAGCCTGCTTAAAAAAAAAAATCAAACTGACATAATATTGCTAGTAACTTGACAGCTTTATGTAAAGCCTTCCCCAGAAAACCCAAGCTGATCACACTGCTGAAGACAAGCAGAGGTTAGGGACAAGGTTTAGGCTCTAGGACTCCTAGACTCAGCCTTTCAGAGGTTCAGCCATATTTAGCTTGCCCTTTGACATGACCCAGCCTTAAACAATAGCTTTGTGGGTATGCTAAATGGCCACGTCTTGCCAGTTGCTGCCAAATTAATGAGCCCATGTCATTTTTAGTTTACAGTTCAGTCATAAAGCAGCCAAGTGGAAAATGAGGCAGGGACCGTTAAGGAGTGTCACGCAAATTTTCAAAGAGTATAGTCCCTAATTCCTCACTGCCCCTTTCAGAAGTCTCTAATCATCGTTCTCTTTCCTCCCCTTGCTTTCTTCAGATCCTCTAAAGAACCCCTTCTCTGTGTAAAAAAGGTTGGCCAGAGAAACTAGGTGCTGGTGGCTTAATGCAAGAGAGTCGAGGAAGAGTAAAATGCAACCTGCACTCATGATTTGCACAAAAACTAAAGCAATCTGAGTGGTCACCTGAGCTCGCCAGCTCACGGCAGGGGGATATGGGCACAGCAAAAGTGTTTCATAACTGGAGGGGACAGAAGCAAGGGAAGCTTTCATGTAAAAAAGGATTGTGTTAAAGGGAATCCTATCCAGAAAAATGCTCAGAGACAGCACAGTGTAATTTTCCACTCCCTTACATCATTTACAGGCAGGAGAAACTTCCTCAATGAAACATAGCTTCCCACCCCCACTCTCAAAACTGTTTTCTTGGTCTGTGGTTTGATCAAAAACCCAAAACTCAATTCAGAGTTGAAAAGCTTTCTCCTTCAACCCTTCAATGATACATGTCCTGTGCAAGTGGTTTTACATCCTTTCAATCTGAAACCACACAAAGCTTGCAAGTTTTCCAGTTTGACTTTGAAATTTTGAGCAGTGTTGCTTTTCCCCATCTCACTCAGCTCCCACCTGTGGTTTACCTCCTCCCGACTGCTGTACTGGCATATTTCCTCATTCTTAATCCTTCTTCTTCCATATCTTCTGTCACTGTTTCTCAGCGGCTGTAGACCTCATCCTTCCGCTCCTCAGCCTGGTCTTCTACCTTGGAAATGTCTCTGCTCCTCTATGTTCGGCTGTTGAATTTTCTTGTGTGTGGGCTCACCCAGATGCACAGGACTCTCTCCTTTGCAATTGTCAGGGATCAACGTTCACGTTATCCTCAGGCAGCCTCCCTGGTTCCCTATTCAACTCAAATTTGTCCTTGTTGTTTTTAAAGCCCGCCTCAGACATGCCTCAGGCTCTCTCATGCAGTTTGTCTCTTTCTGTTCCTCGTCTTGCTCTTCCTGATTGTCTAGCACTCTGTTTCCTGTGTCCCTCCAGGAGCTAAGTGTATTCCTTGAAAATTTTTCTAGGACTATTCATTTGAAAAAAAAATGTTTTTACTTCATGCTGCATTCACACCCCTTTGGCTCGAGAGTTGAGAATGAATTTGCTAGCAGGAATATTTGCAGAAGCAAGAAATTCGAAGAATATATGTCAGAATATTCTCAGAATATGAATGCTGGGGCCCTAAATATGAGTATTTGCAAAGAAACACAATTCTAGGAGGTGCGTTCTTCCAATAGGGAAGCAGGGTGGTTGTCACATGACCTCTGTGCCCATCCAAAATTTGAAACACATTTCACATTTTAAACACAGAATTTTCTCACGGAACCTCTTGCAAACCATTTGCAGGCCCTGGGTTAGATTGTGGTGCTCTACCACATGCCCTAAATAGAGAGCAATTCAAGGCCACACAGGAAGAACCAAAGAGATTGAGCCTGCCTAAGAAATATTCTTCACCAGGGCTGCTCCCTATGTGTGGAGGTGAACAGTTGGCATCAGCTGGTAGGAACAAGAGTATTTAGGAGTACAGAAAAATCCTCAGACTATGCTGTCTGTCTTGGGGTGTGCCTCAGGTCATCCTTCTCTTGATCTGAGCAAGCTTCCCCCAAAAGCAGGTATGGTCCTGTCCTCTCCTCCTGCTCCAGCCAGGAGCCCATCACAGCACCACACCCGTCTGAACCTGAGGAAACCTTTTCCAGTTCCCAGCCTAACCTTTTTCCTAGATGTTTCAGACTCTTGTGTCTTTCTGATAAGAATACCATTAAGCTGTCATTAAGCTATTTTTAATTTCTTATATGCCAGCCCTTGTGGTTGCTTGAGCAGCAAACAGATCATCTCTCAGCCTTTGTTTTCCCGGGCTAAGCAAGCTGAGCGGTTCTAGTTTTCTCTTGCAAGATCAGTTCTCTGTTCCCCTAAGTGTACTCCCAGTCAGCCTTACTTGGCTTCTGTTCCTGTTTGACTTCTTCTTCCTGAAAGACAGGTGCCCAGAAAAGCACATTTTATTTCAGGGACCTCACTGGTACCCAAGAGAGTAGCAGTGGTCCCTTTTTTTTTAGGGGAAATGCCTCTTTTGACATAGACTATAACCACACTTGACTTACTTATTACTATATCATGCCCATATCTATTTTCTATTCCTGTTATTTTCAACTGACAAGCTTAAATTTTATCACAAAATCCCTGTTACTTAGCAGTAAATACATGATCCTGCAATTTGCACTAATGACTTACCCTATTTCTATTACTTCAAACCCAAAGTAATTCTGCTTTTCTTGTCATATATTCTGGCTCACTACTATACCCCCTTCTTCTGTGTTGATAACAAATGTCATTACCACATTCCCATGCTTGCTACCAAGTCATTATTGCTGTCATTAATTAAATGCTTAAAAAAGTTTAGCTCAAGATTAATCCTTGAAGAGCTCTCTCAGTAACCTTCAGCCAGCCAGATGCTTCCCCTTTCCATATAACTCCTTTGGTTGTCTTGTTGATCTTCCACTAGTTCCCATACCTTCTCCACATAAACTGGTAATTTCTTATATAATACCATGTGACATGCTTTACTGAAGTTGAGATAAAATAGATCACTCATTTCCCTTGTTTAGTAATGTAGTTATCAAGGAAAGTAATTATTTTAGTTTGGCATGTTTCACCTTTTTCTAACTCAAATCCTATTTTTCACTAATTTCCATCTGTGTAACTATTCTTGTCTTAGAAATTTTTTGCAAAACTGGCATGCTGCTGAGATCAGATTAAAAGGACTAGTTTTCCAGATTACCACTTTCCTTTTTCCTAAAAAAATACGTACTACATTTGCTATCCTCTAGGCAGATGCTACCAGATTTGATTTAACACATTTATTCAGGATGCCATCACCTGGAAGTGCAGTCTTACCTATCAGTTCCTTGGTGACTCAGGAAAAAGCTATCCCTTCCCAAAGCACCTTGTGCTCTCTGAATCTTGTTCCTCCTCGGAGATGGCAAATTTTCATGCTCATACCCTTATTCTTAATTGGCTGCGCTGCCCCTACAAAAACAACCTTATGGAAAAGGAGGGAAAACTATTAACTTTTCAGAGCACATTCAGACTATGTGAAGTCTCAATACCCCTTTCTCTTCAGCAATACCTGGTCTTATTTTTTGTTCCTCCTTGCCTGCTTTCCTCCCCTTCTATTTCCTTTGGCATAGACTCAGCTTTGATCTCAGCAGTTTTCACTCCACCCCTGCACTGGTGGTGCTGGTACGTGCCTCCTTGCTGCTTCCCTTGGTCTTGCAGAGGACCTCAGCCCAATGTGCTAACCCCACTCAACAAAATGTGCCCTGACACCTGTACCCAGGCCATGTCTCCTCATCTCGCTGTTTTTTCAACCCTTTCAAACACCCTGGCGAAGTAGAGCATAACTCCTGTAAGCAGGTGCTCTACAAGAAAGGAGGAGGTATCTGCTGGTTTAACCCCATCGTACAGCTGTGGAGATGATCACAATCTTCCTTCAAGGGCTGCTTTCAAAGATACCATGAAAGACCTTGTGAGCAACGGGCAAACTTGAGAGAAATTGGGGTGCACGCATGAGCTATACCCCAAGAGAAGAAGGGAGACCAATAATTGGCATGAATAAAACAATAGTCATGTTACTCACTCTAGTCTGTACAAGGTCTTTCTCTCTCTTTCTCTTCCCCTTCCCCTTTCTCTCTCTCTCTCTTTTTTCTTTCAGCTCCTTATTTCTCCATCACTATTACTATTCACTGGATTTCCCTAGAGCTGTTAGAAAGCAGCTCAGAATGGCATACCTGATGCTGCACTCTGAAGTCATGGAGGTGTAAGGGAGGGCAGAGATGGACTGCTCAGAAAAGAGATAAAATTGGCCTCAGAGAGGTGTCCAGAACTGACCATGGAGATACTGAGATACTGCAATAGTATGCACACAAAATAACTTTGATATTATTTGGCATCAGAGAAATTTAGACCACTGCTGTGGTACCAGCTTTCTGCATGCTGCCGCTGCTGCTCTGTGACCTACAGGGAAAAGTTCTTTCATCAGTGGTGTAGCTGGGCTTTGTAGGGGACCTGCCAAGGGGTGGGCACATGCTCTGTTTTGTTGGGTCTTCCAGAGGGGCAATAACCTCCAGCACCAGAGCCAAGTGAGCAGCTGGGAGTTGTAACTCCTTAAACAGAGAGCAAGAGTTGCCAGAGGAGAAAGAAAAAAAAAAATACAAACCCCAAAACCACAGCCAGGTCTATGTTGTAAAATGCCTAGTGGAAGACTGACTTTCTTCATTTGAAGCCAAAGACCTTGCTCCCACTGATGATGTCATTCACAAGACAGGCCTGTTGCCCTGACCAAACACATCTTTCTGTGCAGTTGAATTTTAGACTAGTCACATATTCAGTAGGATGCAAATCTTGACTTAGAAAGCTACAGGTGGAGCTTTTAAAAGGCAAATACATTTCTAATGGCAAAAGCTTATACTCAAAGTCACTGAAGAACTGTCTATTATATCATATTTTCTCACTTAGTGGGTATTTTATCCCTTACCTTGTGCCCTTGACAGCTCTGCATAGCAGCTCAGAAGCTACCCCAATTAGTTTCTTAGGACCTAGACTGGTGTGGTCGACTGGCTTGGCATCTACAGTTATTCAGCCATAACCTGAGCAGCTAGATTTGCTTTAATCCCATAAAAAGTAGGCAGGAATACAAATGTGCCAGATTATCAGCTGAGGCAAACTAGCTCTGCATCACTGGGTTCAGTGATGCTGTGTTGATTGAATCCATAGAAGTGTTTGGCCTCAATATATCCTACAGAAACAGTCTTTCAGAAAAATAATCAATGCAAAACAATGTTGTCTTTGGACGCCTGGAACTGCTGCAAGTTAGAATTATTGGAGTTCTTTGGTGTGATATTTAAGCAGCAGTGCTTGAATGCCAGGGAACTAGAGGCCAAAGAAACTATTCCAAGTT
This sequence comes from Aquila chrysaetos chrysaetos, assembly GCF_900496995.4. Lineage (NCBI taxonomy): Eukaryota > Metazoa > Chordata > Aves > Accipitriformes > Accipitridae > Aquila > Aquila chrysaetos. The sequence goes on from NC_044030.1 coordinate 59,581,842, forward strand.
GGATTTGGTAAGCACGAGGTTTTGCTTTAAAGCACATTAGTCAGACAAGTTCAGTCAAAAGTCATATGTAGGATTATTAGCTCTTGTGCAGGGGTTTTCTCATTTGTGTTGGCTCTTCAGATGCTGTGCAAGCCTTACTGAGCAAAACACTGAACAGCTGAAGATGGTTGTGCTGGAGGCGGGGTTTTTCCATGCCTTCCTCACTGTGCATCCGCTTGCTATTGGAATCCCACAAGAAACAAATTCCATTCTTACAATCATAGTTTTGGAAAAGCAGTTTAGAAAAAGGAAGGGAAAAACATTACGATGAAGCCTCCTTTTTCCAGCTTTCTTAGTATTAGAGACAATGGACCCCGTGGTGTCTCATACAGTAAATAAGAGAAAGGACCCAGCAGTAATGAATAGAATAGTCATGCTAAAAGAATGTTTCTAACCCTAGGAGTCCAAACTGTGAAATGGTCACACAACCTTAACTCTGCTCCTCGAATATATTGTGAGAAAGCCCCTAATTAGCTGATTACTTATTAACCCTGTCATTGAAACACATTCATTAAATTAGTTAAAACATGATTGAAGCCAGAAAGAGCAGTGTTTGAAGGCCAACAGGTGGCCCTTATAAAACTAGGAGCTTGGGCTCATGTAAATGTGAGCAACCTGCAGGGGCCAGACAGTTCAGGACCAGCAGAGGCTCCTCAATGTCAAGCTGATGCTCCCAGTGATGCATGGACCCACAGTACTGGAGTAAGGAAATGTCTAGAGCAACTACAAAACTTGAGGCTAATTGAACACTTTGAACACAGGGCAAGCTGTGATCAATGTAGCCTGGCAGATGAGCTACCGAGCTGAGTGCCTCGCAGATCTGTCTGGCCCACATTAGGTCCTCCGCAGATTACCCAGTGGCAGGAGCTTTGCATGGGAGTATTGCCTTGTTCTCCTGTCCTTCCCTTAGTATCTGTTGTAAGATATGAAACTATATGGACTTTGGTCTGCCTGGGTAAACCTTGTATTTTGTGTTCTCATTACTTTATCCCAAGTGCACCAGACAGGTTGGGTTGGGGCCTAACTCACTTCAAGTGTAGCAGATACGCTAGGAAAGGCAAGCTACGGCAGATCCCTCCTCCTGGGCAGTGAAAGCAAGAACAGCTAAATGCATCTTCCTGCCTCTAACACCACAGCTTTTCTGCTCTTTTCATTTTATTTTCATACCTCATATCCCAAGTAATTTCTGAAATCAAGTTCATGTTCACATCTGACTAAGTTATCTTTTAATTAACTTTTTTCTGGATTGGCCCAAGGCTGAGCTGCCATTCATAAACAACGCTGTCAGCACTCCTGTAGAAGGAAAGAGGGAACAAGTACCTCTCAGCTCAGACTCCCTCTCCCTCCCTCTCCTGCATAGGCAGTCTCAGCTTTCAGCTGCACTGGCCTCCTAAATGGCCTGTGGGTGTCTTTGGGAAGAAAGCCCAAGCAAACATTCTGAACATGGCTTAGGCACAGCAGCCCATATGAATCTCTTCTGTACCATTCTCTGCTTCTGTATTCAGTTACAAGCATTATTTGGCACTGAAGCTAAAGGGCTTGGAAGTTACCTCCATTGCATTAATTTTATTTCAAATCATGTGGCTCTAGAACTAGATTTATGCCTCCCACACATCAGTGTCTCTCAAGGCATACCTGAAGACAAAGCTACACTTCAAAGCCAAGTTAAAGGTGTGTGTGAATACATAAGCATATGTGTTTTCCCTTTTTCCCCAACCTCCCCAGCTAACTGTGGTGACAAGGCCAGCACCCTGGTGACAGGTCGACATGCTGTCATGCAGTGGTTCGGAGCAGATCCTCTCACCAGATGGGAGACGGGGAGTGGGGCCGCACTGTTCAGTTACACCACCTGAAGCAAATCCTTCTGCCATAAGGAGGAGGGGAATCCAGCTTCCTTCACTCCCCTTGGTCTGAGGCTTAGACCTCTGGCTTACTTGGCTTTTTTTTAACCCACTCCCTAGCCAACTGATGATAGATATCAGAAAATTCTGAGCGAGCTGCCTTATGATTTCACAACCTGCTGGCCAGTCTAATGCAGAAATGGAGGCTGGAAGTGAAGCTGTTGGAGTAAGCGTCGATAAGAAATACAAAGTGAGAGAGAGAAAAGGTCTTCTTTCTCTGGTTTACAAAGGGCTTTTCTCTTCCATTTTTTTAAAACGAAGTCACGAAAGAGAACAAGTGAAGGGAGTTGTTAGAAATGTCTATTTCATAAACATGAAAAAAAATCCCCTTCTTCTCTGCTCACCTTCTCTGTACTCACTAACCAGTAACCATACCTGGTTACAGACCTGAAATTACTGATTAGCATCTGGGACTTACACAAATACACAATGCACAAACAAGACTGTCAGTGTATTCTGAGCAGAGACACATTAATGATTATCATGTTTATAGCTTGAGTTAAAATGAGAAAGCCATAAAGACAAACCTCGGATAAGGCAATGCCCACATCCCAGTGAACTGTGAGTTTTCTACTGGGCACCTCCAATCTCGTTACTGAGTCACATAGACAAGCTGCTTACAGGAGTGGGTATATGACAAGGTAGTTTAACTTAGCAGTGGTCAGTGGCTGCAGCAGCACTAGCATAACTGCTTGCTTTGGTCAGCTGGTGATGTACTAGACCTCCCTCTTAGGTGTAATTCTAAAGAGGTGGGGGTTTTCCTTTCTGTTTACTCTAAAAATCCAACAGAGCCTACCTAACAAGAACCGGACATCTCTAAATTACAGTATGCAGCTTGTATGCATGTTGGTGCAAACCATGTGTTTGCTGCTGAAGTCATGCTGAATAGACAGGTCTTTCATCAACTGCATGAGAAACGGAAGAACCTGCCAAAGTCAGAAAGGGACCTTTGTCTTCAGATCCCAGACCTTTAGTGGTAACATGTGCCATTGCCTCTAATACTGCAACTGGGGTACCCATCTGCTCTGTAGCGTGTTGCCACAGGTGTAGTTTGTTGTTGTTTCTGACGTTTTACATATGCTCATCTAAACAACTAGACAAGTGTCTTTTTGTTTCACAAATGTTGTGAAGTCTGTTATTTTCCCTGCAGCTAGTGCTTTGTATAGCAAGAACCTCATGCAAATCATTACTGAAGTACAAACAAAGATCCCCAAAACTTAGCTTGATCTCTCTTGCAGTGGCTGAAATTGGACTTGGAACTCAAGCCTTGGAACACAGAAGAGGTTGGAGAGTGTGAGATCCATTTCACCTGCTAGAAAAGAAAGCAATAGCCAGCGGGATGGTATCACTGCTGTTGCCCTAAAAATTATAGCTAACTGATTAGGATGAATGGTTACAGACAGCAAAAGAAAAGAGTGAAGAATAACTACAAACTTCTGATAAAAGCTGTAATTGTGTCACACTTTAGATAGAAATTAAGCCCTGTAGTATTTCTGCACACATTGACCTGTGTCTAGCAAAAGGATGAAAGTTCTAAACCCCAGTTTAGAAGTTTAAGAGGTCTTAGGACACTGCAGAAAGCCAACAACTGCTCCTGGAATATTCAGTCCTTTTCTGTGTGTCAAATCTTGAAAGGAAAAAAATACAAATAACATGGAGGTCAAATGGAATAAGCAAGCATAACTCTTCATTCAGTAAAGCTCTGCAAGATGAAAGGGCTGCCTTGCAAAAGCATGGATAATGAGATAGACGGAGTTATGATATTTTACAAGATGAGAAAACAATTATAGAAAATATTTTCTACTGCTGCTTATACCATCATAACTCTGAGAAACAGTAATTGACTGCATGCAAGCTATATGGGTCTGTGTATCACGTTTATGCTTTGCTAGTCAACACATTGCAGTGAATGGTTGGGTTTGATTAATTTTCTCATGTGTTTTTGCCATCAAACTACAAGTAAGGAATGCATTTTAAAATTACTGATATCTCTTAAACCTATAAAATATGTGCCACATGAAAACTGAGAAGAACTATATTTGTAATTCTCTCAATGGCATTGTATTATTTTGCTTTTGGCACAGCTGGGAACCGAAAATGTCTTCATTGGCAGAAGCATCTTAAGTCTCAAATGTGAAAGTGTTTTATTACCAATTAGTATTTTTCAGTTCCTAATTAACTAATGACTCTCCAAAAATAATCAGAGCAAGACAAATGCTGTCCCCATGTTACAAAATCAGCAGAGGTAGAAGAACAAGGATTGTACTTTACATACTTGTCCTTTTTTCTTGTGGTCTGATGACTAGACCATGACATCAAGTAACAGTCCAACAACTTCCAAGCGTGTGACTCCCAGCCACTTGCTTAGGAGCTCGTGTGGGGTTAGTGGAACATGCAGTTCTTGCTGTCTTTTGTGTTTTTGGCTGTCATCATTGCAGAGATAAATTTGGAGCTCTACAGAATTCACAGTCTCTTGGTGATTGTTAATAAGCAGGAGTGGAGCTAGCTTTGGGGAGTGGAGCCACCAGTGAATGCAAGGTGGCTAAATACCACGAAGTAAGGCCTGCCATAGAGAGAATGGGAAAATCAGCAAAGCAGGCATGAGAGATATACAGAGGAACCAAATTAGCCGATACGAAAGCAGTAAATTAAGAAACAAAGAAAAATAATTGCAAGAGAACATACAGAGAAATATCAAACGTGCTACATTAGAAACAGCTACAAATACATACTCTTCTAAACCAACTTTGCTTTGCAAATTAACGCTCTAATTACCACAGAAATGTTACACATCTATGATAGGGAGGGCGAACGTCCAGAACTTTATTGTTTAGATACATGAACATGAGCAGTGCGATACTGCATGAGCCCACAGGTTTTTATGGCTGAGAGAGGAGTCTCTCTCTGCTTCTGGCTGGGGGAAAATATCAAGGAAAGGAGTATGAAAAGCCAGGCAAGGATAAAGTGATCCTCCCTTGGCATCCTTTATCTTCTGGTAGCCAGCATCCTGGGGATTTCCTGAGCCAAAAGTTGCATCTAAGTCATCATGAACAATCCTCTCTAGAACCATCACCACCTTGCTGGGTCTTTGGAGCCACTTACTGGGACTTTGTTCCTGCCACACATTTGCCACTGAATTATGCCTTCTGTGGAAGAGTCCTCAGTCTAGCTGGTACCTGAGTGCCATTATATTTTGCTCTGGATACTTAAAAAAATCCCTGTGATCAGATGATCTGTACATAATCTGGGTGAAAGCCCAGCTGCTTTATTTAAAGAATTACTCAAGTAAAGGAAGTCTCACAGAAGGTTTTAACTTTCTCTGAAACATCAGATTCTTGGTTCTCCGAAGAAAAAGGTATGATTATGTCACTCTTCAGCAGATCCTGTGTTAATGGGTGTAAGTGTAGATTCCTGAAGATGGGGTGAAGCATTTCAGGAGATTTTAAGCCCAAAGTGATTATATTTCTTCCAGTTACAGGAGACTAAAACAAAACAAAACAAAAAACAACCCATGCTTTAATTAGGCTTCTTTTTATATCTGTGTAGCAAATCTGGACTGGGCAGACTTTTTTTTTTCATTATAACCTCCTAAGGAATGATTATTTCATGTTGTAGATTAGTCAAGTATAAAGTACTTATAGACGTATTATCCAGTTCAACGTGAATTTTTGCTCATGCACTAAGAGAACTAAAGACATTTTAGTAAACAAATTTATGGAGAGTTGGAGGTGGTTTAATGTGCAATAGATGTGATTTATAGAGTTTGGATGTGGAAATCATGTAAATCATGTTCTGTGCACAGGTAAAGCAAGTACTATATTCAGTGAGTTCACACAGTAAAACATTTTAATGTGTCTGTCAGCAAACTTAACTTTAACATTAAGCTGCAGAAATGGTATGGAATTATCAACATAAAGTATGCTTAAGGAAATTAATCATCTAGGGTAAAGGTTAGAAAGGAAAAAAATGTAACAGTTGAAGACAAATCCCCTACTGCTTTGTACTGTGGATGACTTTTGTAACTTCACTACATCTTCCCTCTTGCACCTAGAATATCAGAATATTTCTGAACCCATTTTATTCACTTAATGCATAGGAATTGTATTTTTTTTTGCTAGTGATGCCATGCAAAGAGATGAAAGGAATTTCAGTACAAACCATCCCTTCTGTTCTCTCGGTTTGCTTAGAATTCCAGCAAAATGCTTTCTTCAGCCCGTAGCTGCATACATCTGGCTAAAGTCTGAATGATTTGTGTGCATGTGTGTGTACATGTGTGTACATAAAAGTGCCCATGTGCACAAAAGCTAGTAGGAAGAACACCTCTGTAAAATAATAAACAGTATAATACCATCAGGTAAAGTTAATATTCATTTCTGAATATAGATAGCTGAAAACCAACACTTTGTGGCAAAAGCTGAAAGACCCTTTATGTTTAATACGGCCCTAACTAAATATATATTAGAAATTAAATATGAAATACCTTGTGTAGATGACTAAATCTGGATATAGGTGTCCCACATTGATTAGGTAGCCTAATCAATGGAAACACTGCTATTAGCAACCTGTTCTGGTGCCCAGCTTATCTTGCCTTCTGTAGCTGACTTCTGGACTCCACCTTTGCAAAGCCTCTGCAACCAAAATGGGTGCAGATGCTTATTAATGCTGACTAGACTCTTCTGTGGGGATAAGAGCAATCTATACATTATAGATTATATACCCTTTATTAAACCCTCACAAAATCAGGTTATTGTTACTAACAAGAGATACTGTATTGTGAAAACTATTTACATCTCTGTTTCACAGTTAACAGAAGAAAATACAAGGTGTGTGCTGTAATTATAATGCATATTGTCAGTTGTTTTTTGATGCTGGCATGGCAGAGTAGTGGAAAGATTATAATCAAGCAATCAGGATCCTTCACTGAGATCTGTGTGGCTATTGCCATCTGCCCTGTGGGGAAGCAGAAAGGGTGAGATTTCAAAATTGAGTCAATTTTGAGTCAACAAACAAAATGGTAGAAGTGACTTCCTGGGGAGTCCCTCTTACGACCACTTAAACAAGGCAAGCCTGAAACAGAAAAGTCCCCCTGACTAGGAAGATCATTCAGACACCAGGATGCCTCAGGATGACCTTCAGCAAAATGGGAACATGGGGCAGAAAAAGGACAGCAGAAAAAGCACCCAGGAGAAGGCTAGGGTATTACCGCGGCAAGGGATGCTCTTGGGACTCAGGACCCTGAGATCCCCTTTGGTGACCCAGTTTCCATCACCTCCTCTCTCCAGATATTTTCCAAATTGTGACATATTTCTGTTGCTCTACAACTCAAAATGGAAGATAGCTAACTCACTGGCAGTGACTCCAGAGAAAATAAATTCTAGCACTAACGGCACTAATGCTGTTTAGACTTCTGATCTCATCAAATTGGGCTCCTTTTGATATCTCCTGTTGTCTGGAAGATGGCCCAACACAATTCCAAATTTATAAATGTTATTGCCAAGCAATTCTAGTAAATATATATTCACACACACTCTCTTTTTTTTTATACATATATATATATACATATGCTTAGAAAACACTTAAAGTTGGTGTAAACATATACAGAGTATACCCAAATGACAATATACTCAGTAACAATCGACCACAGGTATTTATAAACACCTGTGGTCTCTGAATCAGTCTCCCTGTCTGTATCGGTCTATCACTCTAACTGTGGAGCTAGAGCCTCTCTGAAGGAATTATGAAAGACGCCCTGCAAGACAAATAATTATCAAAGCAATCTGACTGAGCAAAACTCTTTAACTGATGGCAAGCTGCTTCACACTGGGCTACATTATGTTTTACCAATCAAATGCCTCAGTGGTTAAAATGAATTCATTGAGCTCCACATGGATTAAACAGGCTAGAGTGCACTCATCCTCTCCTTACGCAAAAGGAGAAGATTTGGTTCAAATGTTGATTTGCAACATGTCAGGAAATGTTTTCTTCAATTAAGTAATCTCATTTTAAAGTGAGTTCTGTGCCAGAAAAACAAACAGTACAACTTTTCCACACAGGCGCAGTACTTACATGCAGGGTACAATCTTATGATTTCTGGGAGGCTGCTCTTGAAAGCCAAGTAATTTATATTTATAACAGGATCAAAGCTACAGAAGTATTAGGCAAATTCTGCCTTCCATTGCATCTGTGTACATCTATCATAGCCAATGCATTTCCAGCAGATGTACAGATTTACTGATCATAACAGAGACTGTAATGCAAACCCATGTATTTCACATTGGAGCTCTTTAGTGAAGATGAATCAGTCCATAGACTTTTCTTCACACAACCTTCATTATTTATAATCCTTATATGCAGCTTAATTCCTCACAGAAGGTTTTTTCCCTCAGATCAGAAACTAATTGACTGGAATAAAAATAATCAGGTAATGATTACTAAAAATAATAACAAACGTGTCTTCCCTAGTCTTTACTAAGGAGATCAGAGATACAAGATACTCACACTCCTAAAATGGATCAGAGCAAAACAAGAACACCACCACTGTCCAACAAAAGAAAGCTACAGAAAAATAAGTGTGCTATCTGGTTTTCTCTCAGCTTCAAGCCCAATCACTGGGGGTTGACCACATGCATCCCAAAGTCAATGTAGTTACAGCAAAGATGATTTTTGGCCTTGTGACAGGGAGTTTGGCTGAAACTAGGACATAGGTAAACTGGACCTAATGAAAATATTTTCACAGACCTTTGTGATGGCATAGCTGACCAAGAATTATGAATGATTACTGCCGTTATCCCATCTGAGAGCCCAAGCAGTGCACTGTTATGCTGCATGCCAGATCTCCTGTGAACTTGAGGGTAGGGCAGCCTTGCTTCTCTCTGCAGCTTTGCTCACCCAGCTGCAGTAGCTGGCATGCAGGGGAAGGACGCTGGGCTCATCACTCTGCTGTGACACACACAGCAGTGGAACAACACCCTGGGAGTGTGACCCTGAAGGTGGGGGGAACCCTGGGAGTGAGGGAGCCTGCACAAACATATTTTCAAGGTCATCATTTGGCCCCTTGATCAAATTTTCAGAACGCACAAGCTAAGGCTTCATGGTTGGGGTTTTTTTGGAGGGGGTTAACACATATGAAGTAGCAAGTGAATCAGCACTTTGTTTCATATTTTCTCCAAATAAAGTCATCAGTTATTTTCTGTTACTTATAATGAAAAGAACAAAATAAACAATTAAAAAAAAAATGCAGCCAGCCTAAGTATCTACTGTATCTATTGATTTACCCTTGCTGTCACTCAGGGGGAAAAAATGCCAGAGAAACTGATAATCTACCAGGTGCTAGATACCCCACCAAGCAAATCAAATAAACTCTGTTGGAAGCTTTAGAAGCTGGTGGTCTGATCCATCCCCTACCGCTCTGAGCAGGAACTCAAACATGCTGCAGAGTTAATGCCGAGGAAGGCTTGTGATACACCATAATTCCCCACTGCTGGTCTTACACCATCATCCTTGGTTTGATTCCACTGAGGCCAAATATCCTGGCAGCACATTATGCATCAGCTGATGCTCTGATTCAAGGGCTTCATCCATACCCATTCTGTAAACCCAGCCCAGGAAACAGGCTCAGACATGGTCCCTGACCCATACATGTGTTGATACCAGCCTCACAATGTGTTGTGGCACACAGTCAATGTCCTCTAGGAAAAAGCCTGAAGGTGTTGCCCATATGGATGAAGATATATGGTTGCCAGCACTGACAGGCTGTGGAAGTTCAGGATTTCCTCCCATCTTTTCCAGTCCTGGAATTTGCACAGGTGCTTAAATGTGAGCAGGTATTGAAACAGTTCAGACATGAAGCAAATTTGAATTCAAGTGCAGCAAAAGGTTTGCATTCATATGACAAGCTAGATATAGTGAAGTAGCCAAGGATCCTGCAAGAATGAACACAAGTATTAATAAGAGCATCTAATCAATCAAGTTATGACATAATACACAATTACTTAATCACAAAATTACAATGGATTTTTAAATGAAGGTTAAAAAATAGTTTTGAAAAGAGTTTTAGATTTTCCAGACACTGTGGGATCTTTGAATTTTAAAGAGAGCTTCTTCATGGGAAAAGGAACCAGCCCCTGCTGGCTACTGCATTCAAGTTGGTACCACTGCCCTGCACAGGTAATCTGTCTGAAGTAACACCTGTCCTTGACTCTGCTTTGCCTCCTATCAGAGGAGGCTGGGCAAAGTCAGTACATTTTCTTCTTGCCTGTGACTGGCTGTTTGGCTGGGGGTAAAGCCTCATTTTCCCCTCTGTGCATAGGGCTTAATTTGCTCTAACCTTTTCAACAGAGGTGTTGCAAAGACTAAGTGCTGTTTCGTGCACCATCACACAAGACCTGGGTAGGATCCATTAAGCAACTGATGGTGAATAGCACAGGTAGTAGTGCAGATAAGGCAAGGCTGGCTGCCCCCTAGCAACCTCTTTCCCTGTCAAACTCTGATGTTTTGTTCCAGACAAGCTGTTGGGTGCAGAATGTACAGTCCTGTAAAGTTCAGCACATACACACACATACACTTTCCGTTTCATTTGCAATGCTGACACCCTGTTCCTACAGTTTGCAGAGACTGGGATTTGTTTCAGTGGTTTTAACTGGGCCACTGCTTGTTCTCAGTATCCTGTTGCTTCGATCATGGGTTTCCAGCTCTCCTCGAGTAAATTGTATCCTCCAAGGTGGATTTTCCCCTTTCCTGTGCCGGGCCAAAGCATCCAACTGACCTTTGATTTTTTTCTTCTTCTCTCTCCTTTTTTTCCCTTTGGCCTTTTTTTTTGTTTTGTTTTGTTTCTGACTCACCATATGTGAGATAATTGTGCCCACAGGAATTCCTTTCAGAGTGCCTAAGCACAAAAGAAAAACACCCGGCCAGCTCTTTTTCTAGAGCAGTACAAACATTTCCTTAAACCTAAGTGTCTCAGGAGGCGCATTGACAGAAGGCTCCTTTCACCCAGAAAACCCGCTCTGCACTGAGCTGCCGGTGAACCCTCAGCCGCCTCCTGCATTTTGACGTCACTGATGGAGCGAAAGTTTTGCCAATAAAAGCAGTCAGGTTCTTTGATTCCAGCTTTATGACAATGGAAAGGAGGCCACAGCCAATCGTGTTGTGGTGGGATTTATTAATGGAAAAGGGCAGTAGGAGCCAGTAACTTTGGCAACTCTGCTCCTTTGACTGCTGTACCCCTGCATTGCGCTTGGTGGATGGAGAGCTGCAGGCTCTCCTCTGCAGTGACAGACTTCCCATGCTAATAAGCTCCCCAGTAAGAAGCCCTGGACTAACATTAGGAATTTGCATAGCTTGGGGAGGGCAAAGCAGATCTTAAAATCACCCATGTGATTTGATGGCCATGAGGAACCATGCTAAGAAAATATCCCTGTTCTCTGAACTCATCTTATTAAGGGAATAAATCTGATTTCTTCTTTGAGCTCTCCTCCCCTGGGGACTGAACTGCTAACCTCTTGGTTTTAATTGATGAGTTACGTCCCTGGACAATGAAACACAAATTTTAGTCCTATCTTCAGCAGTTTCCAAGAAAATGAATTGTACCCTCTCCCCAGCACAGCTGCACTTCAGGATGTTTCTGTCCATCACTGCACTAACAAGAGATGGGGTTACCAGGTAGCTTATCAGTAGGTCATTTTTCCCAGGTTCAGCACAGTTGTGTGGTGATGAAAAGGGCTTTTGAGTATGAATCCCACTCCGTGGAAAAGGCAGCTAGGTGTTGCCCTTCCTCTGCTTTGTCACTATCACTGCTTGCAAACGCCTGGAGACAAATCAAAGTAAAGAGCAAGACAGGCCAGAGCTTGGCTGGCAGGAAAGAAAGAAGGGCGAAATACCAATTTGTTGGGAAACAAGCTGGTAGAGGGGCTAAGTGGCTCCTTCTTGCTTCAGCAAGCAAGTCTCAGAACAGGCTACAGCGCAGAAGCCCAGGGAGTTCCTTTCCTCTCCACTTTGGGATGCAAAGCTCAGCACCGGCCACTCTCAGTGCAGTCAGCAGTTACCCAAGTTGGCCAGTTGTTCACAGGGCTTTGGTGGACACCAGCAAGGAGGCAAGCACATAAACTACATCCTGAGCAGTACACTCCCAAAAGCACCATCTAAGGAGGCTGTAGCCATAGAGGATGTGAAGTTCCTGCACAGAAGACTTTTGCAGCACAGTCTAAGATAATGTCAATAAAAAACTGCAAGAGCACAGCTCTGTAGGAGCCCATGCTTTAGGGCACACTTTGGGTGTGATGGTTTTATTGCTGTTTTTATAAAAAAGGAAAGATTTAATTTGAGCTAAGCATCTCCAGCATTTGCAGTTGTAGAAAACAGATTTCAGAAGAATTCTTGCAAAGAGACTGTACAGGTAGGAAAACAACAATTTATTCCTCTCTTTGTCTGAGAAGGAATAAAACATTTCTCTCCCTGAAAGTGTAGCACTTTAGGTAACTAAATCTTTTTAGAAGTGCATAGAAAACCAACCGCTTTGAAATATGATTTATTAATTGGCATTTTTGGGGAGCAAGGGTGCTAAATGTCCAGGGATTTGGAATTTTTATGACATGGAGCCAGATTCATACAGGTAAGTTTGATATATGTCGTTTTTATTGGGGGGGGGGGGGGGGCGGGGGTTGGGTGGGGTATAAATGCTAATGTTCCCAATATGCCATTCTAGTTATTTATTGCAACTCGAGACCGGAATTTATAGAGTGCTATTAAAATGTCTTGGTTGTGTTGGATCTTGATTGCAGCTGGATTAGCCTTTATTTTTATATTATTTTTTATAGGATGAGGAAGAATGTGGCTGTGCATCCCAGCACGTGAGCGAGTTTATCAAATACGAGGCAGCAGCCGGAACAACAGGAAATCTCATGAGAGCCCAACTCCTGGTTGGCAGAAGCACGTTAACCTCTCATTCATGTCACTTGGTTTAATATTCCAACTTTGCAGTAAAAGCGTCTTCCCCGAGCCCGGGTTCATAAAAGTGTTAGTGGTCTTTGATGTTCCCAGCAGAGGATAGTAAGGAAAACACAGCCCTGAATAGCTCACATTGATTGCAGCAAATACAGAGCAGGAGGGTCAGCGCCATTTCCCAGCCCAGAGCCAGTGTTGTAGAACTGAGCAGCTATTCATAGCCACTGGACCCTCTCCAAGCCGTGAGTGTAAATTTACTTGTATCATCTCTGCAGAGAGGAATTGTGGTCCCCAGTGCCTCCCGCTTGATGCGGATAGACTGTTTATTTGTTTAGTCCTGTAATGATATTATCCACAGGGCTAGAGCCACACAGGGAGGATTAGGAATTCCTGGAGGTGAAGCCGTGTGTTTATTACCATGACAGCCCCGTGTGACACAAGCCAACAGTTACTTCTATTTGTTCTTACCCTCCCTGAAAACCTGGAGCTTGCAGCCGAGGGTGTAGGATCGATCTCTCAAAGGCACAAGGCGAAGAGGCTCTTACAGGGAAAGTGGTGGGGTTAGCATGCTGGAAACTCCTTCCCCAGCTAACTGCGAACAGCTCTATCTCAGCGTGCTTTCAAATGTAAATGAGGGGAGGGGGTACATCAGCGACTGAAGTATTTCCAACACTCCCAAACCTGTGCGCTTAACCTGCCCTTCGAGAACATTTAATAAGCCATGCAACTGAGATTTTAGCCTTTTCTAAAAGAAGCCCCGCGTTTCTAAAATAACAAACAAAAAAGTACCGGCACAAAAAGCTCTTGCAGGTACGTGCACAAGCCCAGCGAAAGCGGAAGAGGGGCCAAGGGGGAAGAAGCAGCTTTTTTCCTCCCCCCGCCTTTTTTTCCTTTTATTTCCTATTTTAATAAATATTTAATCATGGAAAGGGAGGGAAAGGCCAAAAGTAACAAAAAACTGTAGGTTGTTTAGATTGCTTGGGAACTCCCTCTTTGCAGCTGACCATTTACATGTAGGTTAATTTCCACATGGAGCTGGAGAAACTCTATCCCCGGTTTGTGAAGTATGGGTCAGCCGAAGCATGTTAATCTGTTTAGCATGTGTGCTTCGTGGAGGTGCCAGACCACCACCGTGCAAGAGCAGAAGCAGCAGCAGCCATGGTCCTTGGGGGTAGCTAATAAAGACTTTAAGGGAAATAAGTTTACAAAGGTTTCAGTTCGTGCACCGTGCCAGCTTTGGACATTTCAAGCTTCCAGCCCTGCGGACCAGAAAGCTGAGTAGTCTCTGGACTGTTTTTAGCAGCCCTAGAAGGGAGAGCGCCGGTGCCGCAGCCTGCGCGGCCGGGGGCATAGGGGGGGCAGCCCTGGTGCTTCTTCTCCCCGGGGACAGGGGGTAGCGGCACCAGCTGAGCCCCTCCCCCCAACACTGCGGGGGGACCCCGAATCACCCGTGGCCCCGCACACGCCGCATCTTCACCGCTTTGGGCAGCCTGAGATGTTGTCGGGACCTCGGTTTTAATCTGCGCCCTTCCCGGTGCAAGAGGCTGGGAGCCTCGTGCGAGCCGCTAAATGAGAAAATAGCAAATAAAACTTTATGACTCTATTCCTATAGCCCCACACAATGCAGACTAATCAACGTCTCGTCTCTGGCTCGGGGATGAGCTGCGAGGCATGTGGCGCTCGGGCTGACTCTCCGCTTCTCTCTCATCATTTTTTTATTTTCTTTTGAAATGCTAGACACTTGTTAGAGCATTTTTAAATAATCAAAATATTTGCTGATGAGTATTTATTTTGACAAGGGTTTCGATTTGGCTTTCGACTTCCCGTTCAACTATATAGACTGCAGTATTAATTTACTATAAAACCAAATGTGGTTGAGATTATTCTGCCTCAGCTCTGGATTTCAGTCATTTGGGAGAAGTTTCTCTGGTAGATGAAATGAACAGTCACAAGCACATCTCTTTCCATTTTCCGTCGTGCTTCGCCATGTGTTCCTCAGAGCCAAAGGAAGCTGAGCATCGGTCGAGAGGAAAAAATGCCCCGCGAACAGATACATCCCCTGATCGTATCCAGAAAACGAGGACATCCAGGCAGTCCCGTGGTGTCCCCAGCCTGGCCGTGTTTAAGGAACAACGGCCAAGCGGGCGCTGCGCTTCGAGGATCAGAAAAAGCCACGAATTGGGGGGGGGGGGCGGCAGGCACCGGGAACGACCCCCACCCTTATCCCCCGGTTTGGGCAATCTTCACCCAGCAAGGCTTTTTTTTTCCTCCAGGCCTGGGCGCTCGTTTCTGTTCTTTAAAGCGTTGTCGGCGATAAGATCGCGACGAAGGGGCCGGGGCCGGGGCCGGGAGAAGCCGTGATAAAACTGCAGCTGCCTGAGGAAACGTCCCCCCAGGAATAAGCACATGCACGATTTCCCTTGTTCCTCCTTCGCTAGCAGGAGAGAGCGGCAGCTGCGGCTGCGGTCACCCTCACGCCTCCGCTGGCACCGCCTCTGCGCCGGGCTGGGGTCGGGCTCCTCTCGGCCGCGCCAGCTCCCTCCGAGCGAACGAGCTCAGCACCAAAAGAGCCCCTTTTTCGGCTTCCTGCCCTTTCGTGACATCTGACTGGGTTACTTTCCCCGGCAAAGTTTTTTTTTTACATTTTGGCCTTTTGGTTGGTTGGTCGGTCAGTCTGGGGTTTGTTGGTTTGGTTTGTTTGTTTGTCTGTCTGTCTGTTTGTTTTACAACCTTGCACGTATTTTTTTCAGCTCGCTTTTTTGTTAATGATGAAGGAATTGGAGGGGACCTAAACCATATGCTGGCACTCCTTGCCGCTCACTCTTACCTGTACTGATGGAAGATATTTTCCATCATCTTGAGCAGGGAGGTGGCTCATGACTTAAGGTCACTGCTGAAAGCAGCCTAACATGCCAGTAAAACACACTGACACTGAGCATCGCCGTGTCCTTAGGCCGAGGTGTGCGGGCCGAAGGTCTCAACTATTTCAGAACAGGATTTCCCTCCCAGTTTACTCTTGCGGGGCCAACATACGCACACACATAGATGTTTAAAACTTTTACTGGAAAAAGTAACGTGTGTACGAAGCAAAAAGTTTCCAGTGCCGAACTGCGCCCTGCTCTAGTTTCTCCCTTGAAACCCTTCGCGAAGTGTTATTTCCATGGGGAGCGTCGGGAGGTGGGGGGAGGGGAGCGGTATCCCGGGATTAGCACCGTCCCTTAGCGTGAGAAGTCTGTTTCCACCTAGGGCGTTCAATGCTCTGAGGGACTCTCTGAAAGCAGTCCTGTCCTCCTCGAGGGGAAAAGGAGATTTCCCTTCACCCATGCCGTTGCTCCTGCCCCCAGCAGGCCCCCTCTGTCCCCATCAGCCGGGCACGGCGCACCGGCGAGGGTGGGGGGGGGGGTGGAGGCGACACCCTGTCAGTTCAAGCTATCAGAACCCTCTTTTTTTGCTTTAATGACCTACAGCCTATTTTCTTTCCCTGAAGGATCCAGTCAGAGCTATTCCATTTGAAGCACTGGCTGTACAGCCTGACGGCAGGCCAAGTGAGAGTCCAGCGAGAGGAAGTTTAACAATGAGTTTCGGGGAATTGTGTGTATCCTTTGCTTGAAATGTGCTCCTGGTCAGAAATCCGGGCATAGCCCACCTGGCAGCTCTGCTCCCCAGCATCTCTGCTTCTTTTGGAGCAAAGCACTATCACTTTCACTTCCGTCAGCAATGCCAAATCAGGAAAATGAGGTGGTGCCTCCACTGGCTCATGCGTAATCGCGATAGTTTAATGACGTCTGACTAGCAGACCCGTTATTTCCGACAGCGTGGTCTTTTCGGAGACCAGAAGCGTGGCAGGGTTGCGCGAAGATACCAGGCTGGCTTTCCAGCAATTAGGGAAGCTCAGCCGCCTTCACGCAGCCTGAGCCCCCACCTGCGCCGGCCCTGCCGCTGCGGCGGCTGGGGGGGGGGGGGGGGCTGGGCTGCGTGGACGGGGAAGGTCCCCGTCACGCCAACCCGCACGGAGGGGCAAACACCCGGCGACGAGGGCTTCTTCGTGCCGCTGCACAGCGGGTGCTGGGTCGGGGGGAGTCGCAGGGGAGACCAGCTCTCCCCTCACGCGAAGGGCGAGGGCGCCGTGGGCACCGCCGCCCACGCGGGAAAGGCGAGGGGAAAGGGGGGCGAAGCCGCTTAGCGTTTAGAACGATAATCCCGCGGAGGTATGGGGAGGCTCCCTGCAAAGTTCGCGGGGAGCACTGGTGTGTTTCAGAGGGGAGCTGGGGGGCCAGCGCTGGGCTGTCCCCCGCCGCCAGTGCAGAGGGGGGAGGAGGGGAGAGCGGCTCCGGCGGAGAGGCGGTGGCGGCGGGGATGCCCACACCCCTGGGCTTTCGGTGTAGCCCGGCAGTTCCGAAAATTCCAGTGGGAGCACCCGCGCGGTAACCGTCCCGCCGGGACGCCCCGCTTCCAGGCGAGCAAGGCTGTCTGGAAACCTGTGCGGAGGGAGAAGAAAAAAAAAAAAAAGACCAAAACCAAACCACACCACACCAAACCAAAACCCACCCGCAAGATCAGGACGCGAAATTAGGGTTTCGCAGGAGGCAGGGCGGGCGGGCATCACTGCCTGCCTGCCGCGCATACAGGCTCCGTCCGGGCGCTGCGGGCCGGTCCCACCGTCCTCGGCTTTGCCCGCCGCGGGCAGAGGGCTTCGGTGGCGGAGCGCCGCGGGGCCCCCTCCCTCGGCCGCCGTGCGGCACGCATGGACACGCGTGGGAGCGGGGGGGGGGGGGGCTCCCGCCGCGCTGCCAGCACCAGGCCCCGGAGCACTTGCTGCGGGTCCTGCGTGTCTCGTAGGGCAAGCGACATTAGGAAATAAAACACCCCGGGCCGATAAATTCCCCCAGCGCGACGCGGAGCAGGCTTCCCGCTTTAGACACTCTCCCAGTGTAAAGCGGTATTGGGGTTGTCTCCGAAATAATAAATCCCAACAGCAGACAATAAAATTTACTATCACAGGAGTAACAGAAGCCTAAAATATTCCGAACATGTTCCTTGAACAAATAACATAATCCCTGGCACACTGGAACACATGGTTTGCTTCAAACATGTTTCATTTTGTCATCGCATTGAGTGTACAGTATTTCTCTTTGGGTGCAAGAGTGATTGATATCTTTGGAAGAATTGTTTGCAAGAACATGAAAGTTGCCAAAGCAAACACGTTGGAGGGAAGTGTGCAGAAGGGGGAGCAGAAGTATTTGGAGTAGATCTGGGTTTGGGGAGTTCACACAGAGGTGAGACAGCTAGAAGTAGAACAAATAAAAACATTCTGCACACTTCATCTAAATAAATTATATACAAAATTTGCCCTTTTGTAGCCGGCAACAGTACAGTTACCACGCTTCCCTCATGCCCCTATAGAATGTGGGCTGGAAGCCAACTTTCTTCAGCTAATGATTTGTAACTTTTGCTCCACTTGAATGAATCTATTAATATTTAGATCTCTCCAATTCCGCTCCATACGAGCTGTCACCATTGTTAAACAAAATAATCTATTTACCTTCTGTTGTACGTGTCCAGCAGTGGCTTGCGTGGCTCGATGATGTACATTAATAGGTTTTTCTTACGCTCCACTGCACCGGCCAAAGGCAAAACTTCACATATTTTGATCTTTCTTTCAAAAAAAATAATGTTTGACAAAACTCATTAGATCGCGCAAACTTTGGGGTGTTAATTTAATAACTTCCATTCCTGAAGGACAAATATTTATTTTAATTCCCCTTTTATCTATTTCTGCCATCAACATCTGGGGAAAGCCGTTGCTCTGGCTGGTTGAGATGGCCAGATCAGAGGGGACTTTGGCGGGAGATGGCGAGGAGTCCGTGGTTTCAGACACGTATTTCCGAGGCAAAACCCCTCACTTGGGCAGATCTCCGTCCCTCCGAAAAAACTCCCCTTAGTAAAGCCCCTGACCCTCCGCTCCCCACTTTCATGGCGGCAGCGGCCCCCGGGGCTCTGGGAAGGCCCCTCTCCCAGTAGGGTGGAGGGTGGGGTGGGTGGGCCTCCTGCATCAACCCACTGACCAGCCAGTTTCTGGAAAGAAAAAAAAAGCCCACAGCTCCGTACATCCCCGAGAGTTCCCTCTTCCCCGGGGATGAAATTCCACGGCCGGGGCAGGGGTCGGCTCTGACCCTGCGTTCTCCCTGCCCGGGATTTTCGCCGAGGACTGGATTTCAGAGAGTCTTAACCCATCTTCTCTTCCTGCCCTCACTCTCCCCCGCCCCCAAAATATACAATACCCCGTCTCTTGCCTTACTTCCAAGCCCGGGGTGATGGGCACAACTGCACAAAGGGACCCCCTGGGCAAGGGTACGGCCAGGACTCGCAGGAGTAGAGGAGCGGATGGGTGCCGGGGCACAGGTTTCAGCTAAACCTCTCAACCCGGAGCTCTGACCCTATGTTCATTCATGCTACTTGCAGAAATTCCCTATTTGGATTTAAAAAAAAAAAACAAAACTCCCAGTGCTAACAAGGGAACTTGCAGTATAACTTCTACCAGGAAAACAATGTGAAACATGTAAAATGTAGACAAACAGCTCAGCAACCTGCTGATTGCAACAGACTACCAGGCACACAGCTGCAGCTGCCCCTGTGTCTTCACAAGGAGCATCCTCAGCCCTCGTCTGCTTGTTTTCCAAAAGAGAGAGGTCACCAGCATCAGGGCTTCCCCTGGGGCTCCAGAAGTGCAGATACTGGCCCTGGGAAGATCCTGCACTCTCTAAAATTAAGAAAACTAAAAATGAGTACAACTCAGCAAACTCTCAGCTACCCCTCACGCTGTCCTTTGATCCTTGCAGGCCGGGCACCCTCTCCTGACTGTCTCTTGGGCACCTCCGGAGCTGCGTTTCGTGGTGAAGGGCCCCAGAAGCTGTCCGTGGTGGAGGGGAGCAGGCAGGGGCACAGCCCATGAGCAGGGACAAGGGACAAGCCCGCCTTTTGGGAGGGGGTGGCGTCCCTCCTGACATCCTCAGCGGCCCGGCCGGCAGCTCCTGCTCGTCCCCCGGGGCCAAACCCCCTCCCTGGCAATGGGGGCTCCCCTGTTCGCTCCCCGAGGTGGGGCCTGAGGGTGCCCTTCGACCCAATGGACCCCGGCGGAGCAGGGGTGAGATCCTCCGAGAGCATTTAACAGAGAGATGCTCTCTCTGGCAGCCGAGCAGATCTATCCTCTGAGCTGGGCTCGCTTTTGAAGAGGGAAAGGAAAAAAAAGAAAAAAAAAAGGGAAAAAAAAAAGAAAGAAAGTGGATTCTATGACCCTAAGGGAAATATTTGATCGGTTTTGTCCTTCGGATTCGTTCTGTTGAGTTCACTGGGATTAGACGAGATACAGCGTGAGCAGCTCCCCGCCTGGCCGAGGGCAGAGGACAGCGCGCCTGGAAGAGCGCGGCAGACCTGGGGCACGGCGGGGGCCGCCCCCCTTCCCACCTGCCTGCTCGCCCGGGGCTCAGAGCCAGTTCTTCCCCCGCCGGCAACGCCGCCTGATTGCTGGGGCCAAGAGGAGCACGCTGAGCAGGCCCTCCCAACTCTCTCCCGTTCCCCTCCCCAGCAGAGAGAGAGTCTCTGGAGAAAGTGACTCTGGAGGCTTGGAAGAAAAGGGAAGATGCCACTTGGTTGACCGTGCTTGCCGCTCCCGTAGGTCTTTCTCCCAAGAGATCCCACCCGCCAGGGGCTCAAAGGGGCTTCTCCTGGGGAAAGGCGGGGAGAACGGGACGCAAATACTTTCCCCTGTCAGGTACGACTGTTTCTCCAGAAGGGCCCATGGAATCGTTCTAAAAAAAAAAAAGAATTTAAAAAAAATCCTATCCCAGCTTTACCCCACTCTGTTGGCACGTGGTGCGCTGCAGTCACCAAAGACTCCGGGGTGAAATCCGCACCGCCAGTCCCCCGACCCGCCCCCCCCGATGGCACCGACGGGGCCGCAGGGCGCCCCTCCCTTCTTTGCCGGCACAAGGGGGGTGCGACCCCCCGGGTGAGCGCCGTCTTCGGCACCGGCTTTCGGGAGCTCGTCGCCTGCCAAGTCTTGAGTGCGAGATCTTTTCAGTCACTTCTGGTCATATCTAGCCCGTAAATTAAAGCATCTGGGTATAGCAGGCTGGTGTTAATGAAGAGAACATTTTCCTCCTCCCTTCCCCCGTCAGCACCAATCTTTTATTCGCGTTTATGAGGACGAAAACCCCTCTATCGTACGGGGAAGAAGCCACGCCGCAGATTCGGGAGGTGCTCAGACACCGCAGTGCTCCGCCGGGGCTGGCCCCCCCGGGGAGCGGGGCACCCCGAGGGCCCCCCGCGACCCCGCCCGCGGCCCGGGGGCCGTGCGGCAGGAAACCCGGGTCCGAGCTGCTCCGGGGGCTGCAAACGCGTGCGTGCGTGTTTGGGTGCTCAGGGGTGTTCCCAGCTCCGAGCTGGAGGCACAGGGCACCCCGGGGGGAGATTTCCCGGCCGCTTTTCCCTCACCCCGCCCGCCGGCCCGTTGGAAATTGCCGCTCCCCCTGGGCTTCCCGCAGGCAGCGTTTTGGGGGGCAGGAGCAGGACCCCCCCCCGGGGTGACCTTTCCCCACCCACCCTCGGCCCCTTTTGTACCCCGCTGGTGCTTTCCGACGCAGGCCGGCGCGGCACAGCGGGGACGACAGCGAGGCAAGGCGGCGAGCAGGGCTCCGCACCTGCGCACCCACCGCGGCCGCGGGGCCGCTGGGCGAGGGGAGGAGGGCGACGGCCTTTTGTCCTTCCCCGATCTCCCTCCTCGCTGGCAGCAGGCAGAGGAGCAGGAGCTGGGGAGCCCAATCCAGACCCCCTCCCCTATCGCTCCGCCGGGGTCGCGAGCATCCCGGCCGCTGAGAGACCTCGAGGGTGGAGAGCCTGGGCCTGCGAGCAGGAAAGCCAGGGACGAACAAAACTTAACGCCTGGGGAGAAAGACTTGGGCCTAGGGCCATTTTTCTGCCCTCCGTTTTTATAGCTGCATTATCTCTTTCTCTCCCCCCCCCCCTTTTTTTTTTTCTCCGCTCTTTCTCTTTTCGAGGTGGGGGCGGGGTGGTGGTGGAGGGAAGTAATTCTGCTGAACAGAAAAGCCGGGCCCGGGAAGGAGTTTCTTTTGACTGCTCAGGGTGATCTATCTAGGCCCTCTAATTAGAGAGGGATCCAGGGTGGCATTAGTTTCCAAACATTTTAATCGAGCTTTAAGCAGAGCTCTTTTCAATGGCAGGAGATAAATGTAGCAACTGTTACCGTCCCCCTGAATGGCCACCTCCCATGGCGGGCATTCAGCCTTCCTTTCACAAGCCCTAAGCAGTTTAGTCTATGGACCCGGCAACACTCCACATATCTTCTAATTAGTCTAATTAGAAAGGTGGATTGATAGATGCAAGGAAGACAGAGTTAAGTTAGGAAGATGCTCAATGCTGCCAATCTGCGCCGGGGAGCGGCTTATTCTCTGTGGGAGGAAAAAGAAATAAGGGAAAATAAAAAAAAGAAAAAGGAGGAAAGAAGAAAGAGAGAAAGAAGGAGAATCCCAGAGCCCAACACGAAGGACAAGCCCGAGGAATCCGAGGGCCGGGAGCTGCTGCCTCTTAATGGAGGGGGACACAAAACTGAGGTGCCTTTCCTGGCCGGGTTTTCCCCCAGTGGGTTTGGCTGTTTGCCGTCCCGGGCTGGAAGCGCTCCCCGCGGCGCGGCACAGCCCCGCGCCGGGCCGCGCCGTCGGGGCACCGCTCCGGCCCCCGCCGGCTAGCCGCTGGGACGGGGGGCCCCGCGGTCACACACGCGTGGAGGGGAAGGAAGAGAAAGGGGAGGGCGCCGAGAAGCGGCTTGCTTCCCGGGTCCCCACCTCGGCCCGGCGAGCCGGCACCCGCGGAGAACCCGTCGAGGCTGCGTTTGTGCAGGGGTACGCGATGGGAGTCTGGTCGGGGTGCAGGGGCAGGCGGGGTGCTGAGGAGGCTCTCCGCCCCACATTCCAGCCTACTACCGCCTCCTCGCAGGGAGGAAGGTGTGGAGGGAAACAGCGCGGGTGGCTGGAGGAAGGCTGAACCTTTAATTGGGCGATAAATCAGGGAGGGGAGCATGGGGCAGTGAGCGCAGGTGTCAAAACAGAGGAAAAGTCGGTCGGTCAGCACGGCAGGGCAGGGCAGGGCCTCCTCGCCCCCTCCCCCCCGCTAATGTCACCCTGGTAAGTCTCCCGCCCGCAGACGGGACGGGCAGGGGGGGAGGTGACAAGGCAGGGCCAGCGGATCGCGAGTCCCTCCGGGCCACGGTGGGGAACCGGGCCGCGCGTGGGCTCCTTCTCCTCGCCACGTCCCGGGCGAGCGTGTCCACCGGTGGGCTTCCCCCATCTCTTTCTTCCGCCAGGCCGGCACGAAAGCCTGCGGGAGAAGTATGGCGGAGGGAAAGGTCCTCACGTCTCATATGGGCACCCTGCGGCAACTGAGCCCCAGCTCCTCTTCCCGCCCGCTCTCCTTGCTCCTTCCCCCCCGCCCACCCCCACCTGCCTGCAAGTGCGGGGGCACTTGCTCGCTCTCTGACAGATTGGGATTACGGACCAAATTGTGAGCGATTTCAAATTCAATACTTCGCTTGGGAAAAAGCGGGGGGAGTGGTGGTGGAATTAAGACCCAGCCTGACAAAGTCCGTGATCAAACTGCTGGCGAAAGGGGATTCGTAGACAAAAGGAAACAACGGAAGTCTCGTTAGATCATTTTTCTGGACATTGTTTATGGTCTGAAGGGATCAATCGTTTCAAAATGTTACCAGTAAAAATGATCCTGTGTGGAATGCAGCTAATCCTTTTAGGTTCCTGTCAACTGTTTCCACTCAAGGAATCCGATTTTTCAAATCAAAGATGCAGAACTCAATTGCCGAGGGATTTATAGCGCCGGCACCGGGCTCCCGGCCTGCCGACCCTCCCCCCCCCCCGGCCCCCAGCGCCCCATGGTGTCTCCAAGCGCCCCGCGTGGGTGCCGAAGGCAGGACCGGGCTGGGCCGCGGGTTATCCGTGTCGGGGCGGGTTATCAACCCAGGGCGCTCCCTCGACGGCAGCTGTGGTCTGCTCTGCCGGCGGGCGGCCGGGTGCCCAGCGCACCCCAGGCAGGGCGGCAGCCTACCTGGGGCCGGGAGGAGGCACGGAGCAGCCGGTCCCCTCCAGCCGGGCTCCCCGCAGCGTTCCCGGCTCTGCCCCGGCGCGGCCGCGGAGATTTGCGCCGCTCACCTGGGCGAACGGCGTCGTCTCGCAGCCTCAGGCGCAGCAGCAGCAGCAGCAGCTCCGGGGCTGGGTGCAAAATCCCTTGTGGGAGCGCTGGGTTTGGCTTGTCCCCCGCGTTAGCAAGTTGTTGCGGGCTTCCTCTGGATGGGGAGGAGGCTGGCGGGGAAGGGAGTCAGTCGGTTTAAAAGCAGAGATATCCACGTCGCTTATCGGTAGCTCCGCTCCGGTGCGCGGGCCGGGGACCTACCTCGGGGGCGGGCGGGCGGGACCGGGGTCTCCCCCGAAGACCATGTCCTGGTCTGAACACCCGGGGAAGAGCCATCGCGAGGGGAGTCGTGCTGAAAGCGATCTAAAGAGATTAATTTCCAGAGAACGGCCGCCCTTTGGCTTCTCGTACAGGAGCGGGAGGCAGAGGGGAGGAGGTCTGCGGTTTGGTGTTAGCGGGGCCGCCGGCTGCCGAGCGCTTGCGGGACAGTACGAGGACACACACACTCGTGTGCGCTGCCCCAGGCGTAGCGCCGTCTGCGCGGAGAAAGGCAAGCTAAGGACTTCCAGGAAGGCGGGGAGGATATTTGACAGAACCCGCCGAGCTGCCCCAGGCGGGATTTTGTGCAATCAAAGGCAAGCTGGAACGGACAGTATAAATTATCTGCCACGGTCCGTAATTTCCCACCCCATACACTTTCGGGCAAGCCAGTCACCTGACGTACCTGCCTCTCCTCGCCCCGCGCTCCACCATTATTTTTTTTTTTTCACCTATGGTTCCTCTAATCGTGAACCATTGATCCGAAGAGACTGCCTTCCTTTACCCCTCCCTTAGTGCAGCCGACAGGTGGAATTTCACCGTATACACGTATATTAGAAAGCTATCAGTTTCGTCTAGTTGTTGCTGAATAAGCAGACATGACAGTGTTTATTTTACGAAAAGAAAACCCGAGGAAGACACCTAATTTATCTTGATAGTGTGTATTTAACGTATTTCGTGCATACAGGTGTGCAAGCGCTCTCCCATAATGGAAGTTGAGAAGCAGACCCACATCCTGCGCGGTAAGGAGGGCCATGCTCCCGGGTTCTGCAAGGACTTCCCGAAGCGTGGGCATTTGCCAGAGCGACCACCGCCGTGCTAGAAGTGCGCGGGCGCGGGTCGGTGGCAGCACCGGGCCCCGGGCACACAGGCCTGAATGTACACACGCATTTCGATGCACGCAGATGGTTTTCTGTTGCGCGGAGGGGCGAGAAATACCTTCGGATTAACCGTGGATAAGGCTTTCTCAGACTCAGACAACGAATTAATGCAACAACTGAAATCTCTATTTATCCTTTTGCTTCCAAGATAAATTGTATAATTTATCATCTAAATATGGGGCCCCGCAGACTTCTGCATGCCGTTTTGCTCCATCAACGAAAGGGAAACTTAGAATCAATTCAACAGGTCTCTTGTGGTTTGGAGAAAGGGCAAGTTTAATTATTTTGATTAAAAAAGCCAACACAACTTTCCCTCCGAATTCAGCTCAGCGATATCGTTTCTGAATTTGGCTAGACACTGCATTTAAAAAAGAAATAAATTTTAAAAGTCTTCCGTACAGTTCAGTCCATATTTTTTTTTACTTTCTGGGCACTCCGGGGCGTAGCCGGTAGGTCTTCCCTCTCCTCCGAGGCGCAGACCGCCGCTGGAGCCCCGCTGCCCCTCGCCGCCGGAGCCCTCCACTGAAGGCGCATCTTCGTACGGGGCGCATCTCCCGCGGGGTTCCCGCGGTGATTCCCGCCGAGTCGCCGCTGGGTCCCTCCCCGCTTCTACGGGCGGTCGCGGCGCGGAGCACCGCCGCGGCCGCGGAGGCTCTGCCCAGCTGCGCAGCCGGGCACAGCCCGCGGTGCCACCCGTGCTTCTGCAGCCGCGCGGGCCTAGAGTTTTGCCGCGGGGCTCCCTACGCGCCCACCCCCACCCCCCCCCCAACCCCGCAGCCTTTGCCTCTCCTCTTTTGGGTCGCGCCGGGAGCTGCGCGGTGAGCCGGGCCGGGCGGCGAGGTGGGGGGGGGGGGGGGGCCGGCGAGGCTGCGGGGCCGGCAGCCCGCAGCACCCCTCCGGGTGAGGACCGGCGGCGGGGCACGGCGCTTTTCTGCAAGAGAAAAACGGGAACAAGGAATTTACCTATTCGGGGCTCTCCTACAGGTCTGCGCCTCCCCCCAAATCGGTGGGGACCCATCTGTGCAGAGAGGCAGCGAGCACATTTGCTGCCGCAGCGTGGATCCGAAGGCAGCTCGTTACCGTCGGCAGTGCCATTTTCCTGCACACACGTACATACATACACCCACTTATGCACGAATCTTCCCTCCGCATCTCGGTTGCACTTTGCTGCGCGGGGAAGGGGCAGCGAGCGGAGAGCCCACGGCGGCTGCTCGACGTGGCTCTCACGGTGGGGCTTGCGGAGGGGAAAGGACTTAACGGAGAAGGGCGGAGGAGCCCTGCAGTCACCTGCGGCAGGTCACCGGGGACGTGCGGGTGAGGGGCGGCGGAGGCGGAGGGCGAGCGGACACCTACCTGCTCGGGAGGCGCCCGGCTGTGGGCACACGGCGGCCGGTCCCCGCCAGTCCCCGGGTCCCGCCGGTGTGTGCGGCCCGGCGCGGCGCCGAAAGGGGAGCAGGAGAAACTTCGCTGCCGATGGGGGAGCCGCTGGCAACAAGCTGGAAAACGTATCTGCTTTGGTTAGCAAGTCCCAGCTCAGGGAGCGTTTGGCCACGATCACGATTTCCGTGACTTCTGTCAAATACAGTATTATCAGAGACTAGTCAAGTACTTACTGTAAGTAATGAGGGAAAGCACTACATACGGAGCGGAGCCTCCGGGCCGTACCAAGGGTCTGTTAAAACAGATCCACTTACTAACAGATCCCCCGCACAGGCCTCAGTCTCGGCGGGGGCGACCGTGCGCTCTGCCCTCGGCACCGGCGCTGCAGGAAGGGCAGTAGCTGAGAGCAGGTGAGGCCCTCGCCCCCCCCCTTTCACCCTCCAGACTCGGGGACGGGGCTGGCCCTAGGTACTTGAGACCAGCCTGCAAGGACGGGGGGTGCACCAGCCGACGCTCCGCTGCCCCCAGGGGTGCCTCTCGCTGCACCGGAAAAATAACCGGGAGCGCATGCATGGCCCGAAGGAGCTGCGGATGGGGAAGGTTTGGAAGGAGACGAGCTTCAGGGCCGGGGAGCCGCGCACGGAGGGCCCGGCCGGACCCCCGGGCTGTGCTGCCCGCCGCGGCCCACGCCGGTGCCGGCAGAGCCGGCGCGATGTCGGGCCCATCTGCGCAAGGCGGGGGGAGCGCTCCGGCGGGAAGGGCGCAGTGTGCGGACGTGCAAACTAATCAGCTTCGAAACGGGGGAGGGAAGGGGAAGCTTCTTTTATAGGGGATGTGGGAAGGGACCTAACGCAGTCCTGCTTGGGCGAAACGTTATACAAGATGCTTAAAAAGAAATAATTAAAAAAAAACTAATTAAAAATATATAAATCACCCAACAGAAAGAAAGAAATATGTGGAAGGAAACGTTTCTGGATGGAGACACTGTGTGTGGCATAAAAAGCGATTGAATACATAAGGGCTTCATTAAATTCCCAATAGATAACATTTGGCTAAATCTATCCCTAGATTAAAACTCTGCATAATAGCACCATAAACTAAAAAGTTTCTTTTTGTGTGGTCCTTCTGGAGGAACTGATTGAAACATTAGCCCCCTCATAGAGCAATCCCCTCCCAATTCAGCTCCAGTAATTCGTCTCTCAACCCTACGGGGATATGATGAGAAAAGGAGACGGGTTAATGAATCCACACTTTGTAGCTGGGAGGAGGAGAAGGAGGCGACACCATCCTGTTTGTCCCACCAGCTTGTTTTTTTAGGGCCGAGCCTGTTTTGGAGGAATTGTTCGTCCGGGCTCCGTCCCTGCGAGAACTACACGTCCCCTCTGTTCGCCTTGAAAGCCGGGGGGGCACGGAGGGCCATTTGCATGCGAATGGGGCGCTGAGGCCCGGCGGTCCTGCGAGCCCGTCAAAGGGCTGCGGGGCCGCCGCCTTTTCTGGCGGCACCTGCTCCGGCGCAGCGGTGCGGGGAGCCGGGACCGCCGAGGCCGGGCGGCTACCCCGCGGACTCGGAGAAAGCAAGCGAAGGGGTCTTCCGCCAGCACCACAGACTCCCTCCCCGACCCCTTTCCTCAGCCTTTAAAAAAAAAAAAAAAAAAAAAAAAAAAAAGCTCCACTGCGTGTAGCGATTTGCTCCTCCTGCCGGCTTCCCTGCCAGCTCCCAGGTGAAGGCCCTGTCCGCGCAGGATGCAGACGACCGGCGTAAAGCGTGGAAGGAGCGAGTGCCCGAGCAGTTTCCTCGCCATGTGCCTCTGAGGACGGTTTTCCTCTGAGGGGACCCGAGGGAAGGGCGGCGGGCTGGCTCGCAGAGGAAGTCGCCCGGCTCCCCTGGGTTTGCTGCGGAGAAGCCAAGAGAAACAAACACCGGGTCGCCGGCACCTGCTCGTCCCATCTCACTGCCCGGGGACAGCGCCAGGACGCGCTTGGCCCCTCGCCCCGGGCCGCTGCTCCAGCGGCCAGAAGCCGGACCGAGCGCAAGAAGCATCCCTCCCTCCTCGAGGAGCCCGGCACCGCCGCG
Source organism: Aquila chrysaetos chrysaetos (assembly GCF_900496995.4). Classification (NCBI taxonomy): domain Eukaryota; kingdom Metazoa; phylum Chordata; class Aves; order Accipitriformes; family Accipitridae; genus Aquila; species Aquila chrysaetos. The sequence continues at coordinate 59,610,590 of NC_044030.1, forward strand.
CTCACGGCTACAGCCGCCTTCTCCCTCCTCGCAAAACCCTTCCCTGCTTGATTTTAGCCGCGGCACCGAGAAGCCCCTAAGCCGGGCTCGGTACCCCGCGCTGGAGCGGCACGGCGGCCCAGCGCATCTCCCCCGGCCGGGCCCGGGGAAAGAGAGTTAATTGGTCCCTCGTGAAAGGGGTGCGCCTTGCCCGAAGGGTACGTACGCGGTGCCTCTGGGATCTTTTCCCTTTCTAAAAAGAAATTAACCGGGACTCTACTTCCTTGTCCTCTGAGGGACGCGGGACACGCAAAGAGGCCCTCCAGCTGCAGACTGCAATTGGAGCCCAGCAGAGATCTTGGGTCCAGTCTTTCCTCTGATTGAAAATAATTAATTTAACCCTGAATTGCTACAAAAAAACCAGAAAAGCATCACTTTTCTATCCACAAGAATACTTAAAACCGAGGCGACGAGGTACTTCGATATGTAAAAGCATGTAACCACACGACCTTCCCCATCTCACTCCAAAGAGCACTAAAAGGCATCCCTTCTATTTTTTCCCCTTTTTTTTTTTACGAAAACTCACGTAATTTATCCCTGAATCTAGTAAATTGTTATAAATACAGTCGTACTTGAAAAGCGCCTCCCTCATTTGAAAAACGCATGAAAATCCTAGTCCACAACAAGCAACCACATGCCTACTCTTAAAACCTGTGATTCTCTTTTCATGCCTAAGCTCTGAATATTTGAGGCAGGCTTTTTGGTTAAAAAAAAAAAATTAGTCTATGAAACAGGTATCTATCGACCTCATGCGCGTTAAGACGGTAATTCAGAATCAGGAAGGCTGCTTTCACGGTTTGTTTCATACACTTACGTATTGTTACTTCAATAGCTCGTGCACTTAATCAGCTCGTCACATGAGGATATTCCAATGCTCATTTTATACTATATGTATCGAAAAGTAGAAACACATGTCCCTAATATCATCACAGAAACATAAGTGTCTAGAGCAAGTCTCTCTGAAGTTCAGTACATGCCCCTTACTAGTAGTATTTTCCTTTGGGCCTCTTGGAAACCAAACTGTGATGCAGTTGTGATTTAGACAACACCCAAAACCATAAAAATAGTTTAAAACTGGATTTTTAATCAATCCCCTGATTGGTGCCTTACAGAACTGGGCTTTACTCCCGCGAGAGAGACCTATTTCTATTTATTCCCTCTTTTGTCCTTGGTCTTTCTGCTTTTTTTTTTTTTTTTTTGTGTGTGTGTGTGTGTCTTTCATTCTCTGCTAGGGTTAGTAATGGTTTGACTGAAAAGATCATATTCTGATCTTCCTCGCGGTCAAATCCAGACATAACAAATTTCAAGCTGTAAAATTCTTTGGCTATTGTGCTATTAATCCCGAAGAAAAAAATATCAGTGTCCCAAAGAAGGGAGAAGTATTAAGGAGGGAAGGGTCCGAAGCCAATTGTTTGGCTGGGCTCCTTTGGTCTTTGGGTTTGTTTTTTTCTTTTTTTTTCTTTTTTTTTTTTTGAAAATTAAAGATTTTATTTTTGAAAATGTGTAAAAATTTTACATTAAAATGGTACAATAATACTTGCCAGTAATTTTTAACAATATTCCTCGTAAAGAATACGCATAAAGTACAAAATAAAAAACTCCGTAAGTCTATTATAATACAAAACACAGGTTAAAATAAGAAATGATAATCTTGACTTTCTTCTGTGTAAACATGTTAATCTTTTCTCTTCTTTTATAAAAGTACATGAGACAAGTGTACTAAAATGAAAAAGTATTGCTTTGCTGTCCTCCCTCAAGCCTTTTTTTTTTTTTTCCTGTACATTACTGTTTTCAAGCTCCTAGACCTGAGAATCTCTGAACTTTAACGGTTTAGAGACTTTATTTATCACCATTATTTTTTTTTCTGTTTAAGGAGTAACGAGTAACTTTCCAATAGCATGACCGCCTGCCCGTGCAGCATCTAGACCTGGCTTTGCAGAAATACGGGTCCCGGGTGTCCCGCCGGTGGCGGCGGAATCCCCCCGAGCAACACCGCGCGATCCCCACGCAAAGCCCACAGCCGTCCGCCAGGCATCCGAGCAGCGGAGAAAGGAGATACCCCAGATCCTACCTTCGGAAAGACTCCCAAAACCCTTAACAGTTAGAGATCCGGGCCGCGAAGCCGGGGGCGGCGGGCAGGGCGGCGGCGGGAGGCAGGCCGCCCCCGGCGCTCCCCAGCGAGCGGGCCAGCCCCGGCGCCGCGGCCGACTGCGAGGCGCAGCTGCTGCCCGCGCCGGGCCCGGGCCCGGGCCCGGGGCCGGGGCCGGGGCCGGGCCCCCCCCCGATGATGCTTTCGATGGAGAAGGGCGAGCGGGCCAGCGCCGCGCCGCTGCCGGGCTTGGCGGCGTGCAGCGAGGCCGCCAGCGCCGGGCCCAGCGGGTGCGCGTAGCCGAAGGGCGTCCGTGCCAGCTCCGCCGCCGGCAGCAAGGGGCCCGGCGGCGCGGTGGTGGCGGCGGCGGCGGCGGCGGCGGCGGCGGGGGGCAGCGGCGCGCCGGGGGCGCTGCCGGGGGCGGCGGGGGGCTGGCGGGGCGGCGGGGAGGGGTGGTGGAAGGCGAAGAGGGCGGAGTGGGGGTGGTAGGGCTGGAGCTGGAGGCCGTAGCCGCAGCCGTAGGGTCCGTAGGCGCAGGGCGGCTGCTGCGGGGGCTGGGGCGGGGGCTGCGGGAGGAAGGCGGCGGGGTCCACGGCGCGCAGCAGCAGCTCGGGCGCCGGGAGCTGCTGCCGCTTGAAGCGCTTTCGGCGGCGCAGGAAGCTCCCGTTGTCGAACATGTCGGCGGACTCGGGGTCCAGCGTCCAGTAGTTGCCCTTGCCCGGGTTGCCGGGCTCCCGGGGGATCTTGACGAAGCAGTCGTTGAGGGAGAGGTTGTGGCGGATGCTGTTCTGCCAGGCGGGGAACTTCTCCCGGTAGTAGGGGAAGCGCCCGCTGATGAACTCGCAGATCTCGCTCAGCGTCAGCCGCTTCTTGGGGCTCTGCAGGATGGCCATGGTGATGAGGGCGATGTAGGAGTAGGGCGGCTTCACCAGGCTGTTCTTGCCGCCGCCCGCCCCGCCACCGCCGCCTCCGCCGCCGCTGCCGCCTCCGCCAGCCCCGCCGCCCGCCGCCGCCTTCTGCGGGCCGCCCCGCGAGGGGGGCCGAGAGCCGCCGGCACCGTCCCCGCCGCCCGCCCCGCCGCCACCGCCGCCGCCGCCGCCGCCGCCGCCGCCGCCGCCGCCGCCTCCGCCTCCGCCGCGCACGGGAGACCGCGGCAGCAGGGCGTCGTCGTGGAGGTCGCCCACATCCTCCTCGTCGTCTTCCTCCTCCTCCTCCTCCTCCTCCTCCTCGGCGTAGGAACGGCGGCGGCGGGGCTGCGGCTCCTCGTCGTCCTCCTCGTCGTCCTCCTCGCCCACCACATCGATGTCGGTCTCCTCAGCCAGCGCCGATGCCTCGGACATCTCCGAGCTCAGGGTCATGGCGCGGCGGCGGGGCAGCGCATCGGTGGCGGCCGGCGCGGCGCGGCGGGCGGGCGGGCGCCCTCCCCGCCGCCGCCAGGCCCCCGCGCCGCTCCGCGGAGAGCCGCCCCGCCGCCGCCGCCGCCGCGGGCAGGCGGGCCGCTCCGAGCCGCGCCGGCCCCCAGCGCCGCCGCCGCGCCGCGGGAGCGCTCCCGCCGCCCGCTCGGAGGCGGCGGCGGCGGCTGTTTTGGGTTTTGTTTCGGGGTATTTTTTGCTGCGTTTTGGATTTCTCCTGCGCTCTCGCCCTCTCTCTTGTTTTCCCCCTGCCCTCCCCCTTTTGGGGGGTCTTTGGGTTTGGTTTTTTTTTTTGGTCGGGGTCGGGGCCGGGGGGGGGGGGGGGCTGTGCCGCCGCGCCTGGAAGTCGGTTCCCCCTTCTTTCTCCTCACCTCAGCCCCCAGACATTAATGGATGCGGGGCAGGAGGCAGCGCGCCTAGTCCTGGGAGGAGGAGAGGGGAGGAGGCTGGCGAGGAGGGAGGGCGGAGCGGGCGGCTTGCCGGCCCTTAGGAAAAGACGGTGAAAAGGCTGGGGCCGAGTCCCAGGGAGGGCGGCCTTCCTCCCCGCCTTATAGCGAGGGGGCCATCACATGGCTCCCAGCGTCAGAGCGCGGCGGGGCGAGCGGCGGCCCTGGGCTGCGCCGTGTCTGACCCCCCCCCCCCCCAGGCGGGGCGCCTCGCTGCCCGCCCCGCGCCCCCCGCCCTCGCCCCGCCAGGAGGGGCTCTGGGGGGCCGCGGGGCGACAGGGGCCGTCTTTAGTGGAAAAGAAGAGAAATAAAGAATACCCCCCACACACACCCCGGGGGGGCGGGGGGGGGGGAGTGCAAGTCTGTCCCAAAGTGCTGGAGCATCTTCCCAGGAGCCGTCCAGAGGGTGCCGGGAGCTCTGCGTCTTCCTGGGCAGCCCCCAGGGACGGAGTCTTGCTTCCCGTGGGAAGGAGGGGAGGGGGAAAAGAAACCCCAAAACAAAAAAACAGGCCGGAGAGGGAGGTGGTGAGTTAATATACTTCAGACTTCTGTCCGCGGGATGGTTTAGAGACATCTTCCCTCCGCCTTCCTCTTCTCCCTCCAGAGTTTGATTGATTTAAGAATGAAATCAAGTATCTCTCGATGTCGGCCTCGCAAGCTCTCAGACAACCGCCTCCAGAGCACACCGCTAATCTCACAGTTTATTTGTAAGGCTATTGTTTTTACAGGGAGAGAAGCAGCTCCCTCCATTATGGGAAACACTAGCAGAGAATTAGCGTTACGTCTTTCGTATGCAAAGGAACGTATGCAAACGCGAATTCTGCTCTAAGTGTAGGAGCAACACCCCCGAGAAAGCGACACAAAGGATTGCTTCCTAATTAGGTCCCACCGTTCCCAGTTTCAGGTGATACATGCGAGGACAGCAGAAGAGCAGGGACGCCCTTTATGCGAGGGCTGGCAAGGGAAGAAAAAACCCCAAACTTGGACATAAATAAAATCACCGTGGTCTTAAAAAGAAAAGCTTTGAAAATTCCCATCGCTCCCAGTTCTGGCCGGATAACCCACGATCAGGATCCGATTGGGATGGGAGGAGTAGGAGAGCATTTCGTACTCCGGCAGAAATCGTCGTGAGAAGGGCGGACTGATGCCTAGCGTCCTTACTGCTCAAATCTCGCTTCTCAAACAACTCACACATACCATTTTCTTGAAATACGTTTTCGATATATTGCCCTAATCCAAAACTACAAGCCACTTTGTTTCAAACCCAGTTCCATGGATTTACAACATAATCCTTTCTACTATTTCTAAATAATCCTATTTACATTTTGTTCACTAGTAAGGCGCCTGCAGAAGAATACCACCAAAAGTTACAAAAGAGAAGAAAAGAAAAAAAAAGAACCCCCAAACACAGTAATTGACTACTATTTTTTCCTGTAGGAAGATTGATAATGTCACTCGAGATTTACAGTTCACAGTAAGTAAAATGCCTCTTTGAATTAGTTTTGGGCAAGTTACTAGAAGGAAGGCAGAAAGAGGACTTTTCCTCTCCGAGAGGTTTCTCCTCTTTACAAAGAGCTAGTATTTTGCCTTTTTACTCCCTTTTTGTTCCTTTTATTCTTGCTCCTGGTACTTTCTGATGTGCCTGAACTTTTAAAACCACCTTAAAAACAAACCCCACGCTCTTCAATAGGCAGAACGGTGGAGTTTAAAAATTTATGGGGAAGAACCGCTGTAGTGACAAACCAGAAGAGCCGCGGTCCCCTGCTAACACCCAGGCAGGACGCACTGGTGTTTCACGGAGCGTGTGACACCGGCGGCTCATCGGCAGCACCGGCTCCCCGGGAGCACCGCGGCCCCGGCGTGCCGGGAGGGCCCCGGCTAGGGCGCGGGTCCTCCTCTACCTGGCCGGCCAGGGTGGCCTCGGGGGAGGCCGGGGACCCCCCGGGTGACTTGGACAATATTGCAAGCCCTCGTCTCTCGCCGCCTGGGCGGGGGGGGGGGGGGGGGGGGGGGGGGGCTGAGGGTCTTGATTATTGGGGGTCAGCTGAGCCAGCCCCCAGCGCTGACAGTTAAGACCTGGTGTTACTGCAGTGCCTGGCGACCGCGACTTGTCGTCTTTTTGTCGCAACGTCCGCTCGCTCCCGTCGCCACCCGGCAGGTGCGTTCTCGAAAGGGCAAGAAAGGAAAGAAGGCAGGCGAACAGCGGCGGCACAGCCGTCAGCGGCGTTTCCCCAGGCGGGACCCCGGGGCCGCGGGGTTTGCCCTGTCCCCCGCCCCGCTGCTGGCCCCGCTCCCGCTCCCCCTCCCGCTCCCGCTCCTGCTCCCGCTCCCCCCGGCTCCGCTCCTCTGCCGGCAGTGCCCTGCGCGGGCGGGGGATGCCACCTACCGGCAAGGAGCGCCGGGCGGAGGCGGCTCCGCCGGCTGCGAGACGCCGTGTGCCCGGGCCCGGTGCCCGGCGTGGGCCCCCTGCCCAAAGCGGGCAGGGCAGGGCAGGACCCCTCCGGGGACGGAGCGGGACCCCGAGACCCTAAGGAAAAGCAGCGGTTCGGGAGGACCTGGGAAACGTTCCTTCGTGGAAAGACTGGAACTTCCCCCACCGCCTTCCCGCCACTCCCCGCCCCGGGGCTCTGCCGCCCCGCAGTCCTCCTCGAGGCAGCGGGGCTGCCCCCCCTTGGGGCACGCACCCACCCGCGAAAGGGCCACCCCGGGCCCAGGGCCTCGGGGGCTGTCTTCCGTGATATCCTGCTGCTTGTGAATGATGTAATATAACATGCATCTAAACCCATGGTAGCACAGAAGCAAGATGTGAAATGCAGGTACGCAGGCAGGGTTTATCTTTTTATTGCTTGGGCTTATTAATAATCATTATAAATTTTAATTATATATTACACACACAACTGCTGCACATGTATACAGAACACCCTGCATTTTGTCAATGCGGTGCATGCATGCGATGAAAACGCTCTGGTAATCCATACAAGCAGTTCTCATGGCTCCTGCTCTTCACCTGAGCCCAGCAGCAAGGCTGGGCCCCTGGCGTCCACAGCTCCTGCAGGGCAGCAAGGACAGGAGCTTGCCCCCATAGCCTTGTCCCTCAGACCCAAACCTGAGAAAGTGTTGGGTACTTTGGCAGCTCTCTGCTGCTGGAGGTGGCCAGAACAGGGGCATCCTGGCTCAGAGAGTGTGCCTAGAGACACTGGGCAGGAGCCGGACTGGGTGGGCCTACCATCGCTTCCCTTTGATGTCTCCCTTGTTGTGGGGGACAGTGTCCCATGGGACCCCCACAGCAACCCAGGCCACACACCCCTCTACAGCTGGGGAGCCTGTGCCCAAGCAGGGCACCCAGGAGCCCACACTGGGACAGGGGATAAATGAACCTACAGACCTTCCCTGGCCCTTTATTCAAAACCAAAGAGCACCCTGAGCACCATTTAGGGCACTTTCAAACAGCCACACTGGCACACTGGCTGAGGTGCTCTGGGTTTTGTGGAGCTGACCCTGACCATGCAGAAGGATGCCAGAGCCTTCTTCATCACCACATGGGTCAGGTGCCTGGTGGCGGTGTGCACCCCTGGGTGATTTGTTGAGTGTTTGGCTAGGTGCACCCCGTGGAAAGCAAGGTAGAGCCTGGCCACCAGCTACACATGCTGGAGCCGAAGAGCCTTCCCCGGGCCTCCTGCACCTTGCAAGACTCCCACACCAAAGGCTGCACTTTTTTTGGTGTAGCCTCATACATCTCCATGCCCAGATCCGAGTCTTACCTGCAGAACTGGACTTTCTGTTACTGAAGTAAAACCATTTCTTGAGTAATTTATGCTTTCTGTCAATGTAGTTCCTTGGGCCAAAGATTGGACTGGATTCTGAGCTGCTTGTGTTAACAGAAAGAATAAATCCTCCAGTAATGACCTTGCAACAGGATGGTGGCATCCGTGACAGGGACCATTGCAGCGATAGCTGCAGTCTCCAATGCTCAGTATCACAGTGACCATCATTTTACCTCCACTCTTCTGTGGGTTTATCCCCCTCTTCCCTTGCCGTGTAGTTTTGGGGGAAGGTAACACTTCCCTTAAGCCTTCTGCAGAGGTGGGGATTACAAGCAGTGTCTGTGTGATCAGACAAAAAAACAATGAATTGGTGAGGGGTGGCAGCAGTCACCTGCAACGCTGAAGAAAAATCTGGGGCTTCCTGCCATGCCTACTGCTGAAAAAGAGTTTGTCACCCTTGGAGATGATGCTAAACCCCCTCTCCCACCCCACAGCCCCCCTTGTAAAACTTTGTTTTTTTCTTCTTGACCCAGTTCATGGTTGGTTTTTTTTCTTTTTTTTTTTTTCCTTTCTTTTCCCCCTTTGTTCTATAATCCTTGCAGGGCAGATACATTTGCTGTGACAGGTGAAAGTCACTTCCTTTAAGGCCCTTTTGGGCCTTTAATTTCTGTAAAATGTGATTAAATGTTCTCAGGACCCTTCTGCATGTCTCATCTAACGGAACACAAGGAGATTTTGTACCAGGTTAGACCAGGACCTGTCTAGCAGCATAAGCTGACTTCAACATCAGCCAATACCAGATGTTTAGGGAAGAATATAGGAACAGGACAAGTGTGTAAAATTGATTCTTATCTGCCAGAAATCTAGGTTTCAGGGTTTTTTTAAAGCCAGAGATAACATCTGAATTTAATAGCCTGTGATGGAATTTCTTCTGTGAATTTGCCCAGTCACTTTTTGAAATAACGTACATTTACACCACTGAACATGTTCTGCGGTGAAATGTTCCCCAGCTCTAACCACGCATGGTGTAAAGTGTCTCTTTTTGCTTGCTTTAAGCCAGTCACCTGCTCATTTAATCCGATGTGCTCTCATTTTTGTACTAGAAGAGGCAAGCAACAACTGTTGTTAACCACCCGCTCTCTCCCTGCCGTTCATGACTTTGTAGATTTTATCATAATTTTTTGCATTGGTCAGCTCTTTTTCAGGCTGAGGGTTTCTGCTTCGGAATCACTGGATTAGAATGGAAGTAATTTTGTACCCCTGACAATCCTTGCCATCCTCTCCACCTTTTCTCATTCAGCTCAGGCTGATTACTATTGCAATAATCCTTCAGAACAGCACGCGATGCCTAAATTTGCTTTTCCTGTTTTCATTTCAACTTATTATTTCTACTCTTTTAAGCCAGTGTCTATTCCCAATGCTAGTCAAGGGATATCTGACTTTCAACGTGGAGTACTGGCCATCAGAGCTGATACAGCAGGGTACTCATCACATGAACACATCATGTTTGTTTAAGTTACGTTTGATTTCATGACTCCACTGACTATTGAAAGCCCTTCTAACATTCTCCACATAAGCCCTGAATTCTTTGTTGTAGACAAGGTCTGGCAAATTAGGAGGGAGATCCCGTAATTAATGTTTCAGATATTTGAGATATTTTCCATTTAATTCTGTAGCAATGCAAGTAAGCCCCGAAGGACTATGAACCCATTCACAAATACAGTGAATATTGGCAGACATGCTCTTTGTCCACTTAGAAATCCTTGGGGATAAGCTACACGGTGATCAAAGACAGAGAAGACTGATTTTTCCATCTAAAACTAAGTGGGTGGGGGGTTCCTGCCAGGGCTTGAGCAGAAATAACAGCTAGCTGCTGCAGAAGGAGAAAGGCCCTCACGCTGTCCAGCCTCCCCACCTCTGGCCACCTGCACTCACCACTTACCTCCCACCGAACAGCAAGGTGGACCAGGAGGCTTAGAAAGCCAAAGGCAAAATCCAGAATAAATAGCACCTTCACAGCTGCCAAGACACTAGTCAAAGGTGGCACATCGACAGCTACACATCTAAAGCAGGGCAAATTTAGTCCTGATTCATCCTGGGCTAAGTGTGCCATCCTTGGATGGGACTATGCTGATTTTGGGTCACGTCTTAACAATGTTTCTGACTTGTAACTAATTGTCTTAGCAGGGTAAAAAAAATCTGTGATCATGGCTTAAATGATCAAGTTCTCTTGAACTCTGTGTATAGGATGTGTACAGGAATGATCTGTTTGTTTGAGTCTCTGACATTGGTGCGTAATTTTAAGGTACCATCTTTTTCACACACAGCCAGTGAGGAATATGATGACTTCTGACTTTTACCTATTCTCTAGCAAGATCTTCACTGTTAACTAACACAAAAGCCTTTCTAGGTGAGCCTTTCCCAGACCGATTAACACGAAATCCCAAGTATTCGGCAAAGCCTGTTTTGTTCAGTGAAGGCAGGGGATTCTTCACGTAGCACTTCTCTGACTACTCTCTAGTCAGCCTCTGTGGGGTGTTATAAACAGAGAGAGGCATCCCACAGCTCATGAAAGGCTTGTGATGTGGCTTGAAGCCCAGGTATTTTGGGTTGCTGAGTTTAAGAGTTACAGGCTTGGTGAGAAAAGGACACTGCTGGGGAGTGCGCTCTCTTTCTTGACATGGAAGTCTGTTACGGATTACTCCATACGACTCACCGGCACGTGGTACAACACTGTAATATATGAGATGGAAACAGCACTGCACTTAAGTTCAATCTTCCTGGGCTCCCATTCAATGTTTATATATTTAGTATCTCTTAAAAAGTCAAGAATTCTTCTGTGAGTCTTATGTCTAGACTTTTAGAGAGGATTTCTTTTCCACTCATATCTCTCACAACGCTTTTGCTCCTGTACCCCATAATGCAGCTACTCTCCTCCATTAAATTACTAATATATACACATATTTTTCCAAATAAGTTAGCGCTTTTCCCCTTATGTCCTGAGGCATCTACATTAGGAATGATAATATTATTATTCCCTGTCGTGCCCTGCTGATGTGCCATACACTTCTGTTTTCTTGAGTGCTGAATACGGCATTCTTTTGAACAAATGTTTCCTAATGAGATTTTGAATATCAGACAGATTTCCTTCACTGCCTGAAAATACATTGTGTTCTTTGTGGTCGCTGGCAATCAGGACAAACATTACTTCACTGAAGCCCGATCACTTATGTTTATGACCTGTGATTCGTTTCCCGAATATGATACTAACTCAACACCTCTTCTCAATGTACCCTGTTATTACTTATGCAGCACTGGTCGTGTCTTTCAGAAGCGCTTTTCCACTGGCATTTTGACAGCAAATGTTGTCATTCTTCTGCCTTTAAACTCTAGGAGACAATTTTCCTGAATAACCAGATTAATGGTCTTTTTCCACTCCTGTGCTGCTTTTCCGCAGCTAATGAACTTTGCTTTAGCAATCTATACTCTTTGATGGTTTTGAGATCCTAACTTTCACCCTTTTTCAGAACCGAAAAGATGCTTACTGAGCTCAGGCTCCATTTCAGTGCTACAGGCTTTGGATCTGTTTCATTTCTCAATGGAAGTTCTTCAGCTACAACTAAATCCAGGTTTAGGTTTATGTTTCCCATTATGCAATTACACAAAAAGGACTGGAGAAAACAAGCCAATACTATTTTAGCATTCTAAAATATTTTTTCTCTGATGCAAAGTTTGTTTTTTGACGGTCTGCTGTTTGATCCAGGAAATGTAACCAAATCTTACAGAGTCCCTTGAACTGCAGTTCTTGAACTGCTTCAGTTGATTCCCGATACAACTCAGTGATGTGGTTTTCAGCATAATTTGTCTTCGAAATCTCACATGAGGGAATATGAGATCATACCTCCAGCCCAGTTAATCCTAGGCTGACAGCTGGGACGGCACTTTCTACAGCTTCTATCTTGGAATAACCTTTCTGTGACTCATTTTCACTTCAGTATTTCAGCCTCTTAAAACATTTTGCATGTTTGTAATCACCAGTTGGCCTAGTAATTCTGAAATCTTTCTTATATATTAATGGCAGACTGTGAGAAATCTGAAGCTGAAGTATTTATTGCTTTTACTTTCAATAGCCTGCAGTGATTCAGATTTGGTTGGGTTTGTTTTGTATTGTTTTGTTTCTCCCCCCCCCCCCCCCAACTTGGCTGTATTCCCTTTTGCTGCAGGTACATTGCCAATTTCATCTTGCAATAAATTTACAAACTTTCTTTTTAGTTCAGAACAAACTCTGTCCTCCCCAAATCCCTCCCCAGATTGCCCCTTCCCCGAAAGTGTTTTGGTACGGCTGTTTGATCGCCCTCTAATTTTTGGCTGTGACGTTAGCCTGCTGGGAGGCACAGGTCGCTCCCCCGCAGCCCCTTTCGAACCGCCGCCTCCCGGGCACCTCCTGTCGCCACCAGGTGGAGCGGTGAGCACGTGTAGCGCTGGTGGGAGCGGCGGGCTGCGCCGCACAGGTCCGGAGCCTGCAAAGACTGCTTGGCTTGCTGCGCGGTGACAACAGCCTCTGGAGCCGGGCATGCGAGTGCCCGGTAACCGTGAGGTTAGTCCCGCCAGACTCCTCAGAGAGCGCGAGCTGAAGCACGTCAGTAAACCTGCGGAGGGCCGAAATCGTGGGCCGTGAACGGTATCTGCCCTGAGGAACACAGGCTGAGGAGCAGGGTTTACAAGTACTCAAACGCGGCAGCGACTGCTTGATTTAGGGCCTTGGAGGTGTGCATGTGGTTCTCGGAGCAGGATTCAGATCACACAAAACCAGGCAGTAGAGGAAAAGGGCACGTAAAGACCTCAGCGATGGGAAGAAAACACCGCCACGGGAGAAAAGCTCTGGGAGAGCCAGGGAGCGCAAGCAGAGCGTGTTGAACGCCCGGCAGAAAGCAGTTGCCCACGGGAGCCCGGCAGCACGAGAGAGGACGCGAAGCCACAGCGAAAGAACATCTGAGGTGCGAGGAGAGTAGGAGGGGACGGCGGTGACAGAGCGCCTTGCGGAAAAGAAGGAAGCCTCAGCGGTTTGGCTCCGACAAGGAGGGCCGGGTGGAAGGGTTCCACCCCGGGCGCCGCGCCGGCGAGCCCCTGCGCTGCAGTACGGCCCGGGACCGGCCGCGGGGGCAAAGGGGGCAGAACCACGGGGCAGGGGGCGCTGAGCTGAGAGAAGAGAAATCACGGCCACGGGGAGGCGGTTTGCGCCACACCACCCAGAAGGGAAACACCTCGCCTACATCTTTTCTAGGGGGAAGAGGAATTCAAGAGATAACGCCAGATGGGGGACGGGGCGGCCTCGTCCCGGGCCCCCGCCCGCGGCGGCCCCGCCCCTCGCCGAGGAGGCTCCGCCCCGCCCCGCCGCGGCGGAGGGACGCCCCCTGCCGTCCCGAGCAGCGGCGCATGCGCTGTGCGGGGGGGGGGCGCGTGTGTGTGTGCCTTTTTGCTGTCCGCCATCTCGCTCCTCTCCGCGTGCTGCACCCGGTCCCGCGCACAGCCCGCGCCTCTTCGTTCTCTCTGTGCTCCGCCGCCGCTTCTGCTCCGCGAAGGTACGATGGAGGCGGCGGCGGCGGGGGGGCGGCTGGGAGGAGGTTGTTGCGCGGCCGAGGGCTGCGGGTCGGTGGGCGGCGGCGGCGGCGGTTGGGGGAAGGGAAGGGAAGGGAAGGCGGTTGCGGGCCGCGCCTGAGGAGAGCCTCGCCTCGCCTCGCCTCGCCTCGCCTCAGCGGCGCCGCGCGCGAGCAGACTCCTTCCCGCCACTGTGGCGGGGCGGGGGCGGCCGGCGAGGGTGCGTGTAGGTGTGTGGTGAGTGAGGGGCGGCGGGGGAGCCCCGTGCGCCCACCTGCCCTGCGGCCGGGCCCGCCGTCGGGCGCTTCCTGACCCGCCTGCCGTGGGTGCGCTTGTTGCTTTCGCAGATGAAAGAAACCATGATGAACCAAGAAAAGCTCGCCAAGCTGCAGGCCCAAGTACGCATCGGTGGCAAGGTAGGAGCCGCCTCTCCACCCTGCCCTCGGGACTGCGTGTCCCTACACGCACACCAGGCCTAGCACGAGGGGTCCTGAAAAGTAGGGTGGGGAGCAGCCTTAAGTACTCTCAGCTTGGCTTGACTGGCCTCAGGGGAAGCTGTGCTGCTGCAGGGATCTCTAGAGTCACCGCTTCTACGGAAGTATGTAGTAGCTGAGCCTCCAGCCTTTTCTCTTTGGGTTTGTTATCAGATGTTACTGTAGACTTGGCAGCCTGTATTCTTGTATGGGCTATTTTAGAAGGCATGTAGGATTTGAAGTGAGTAGACCTTACAGCACGTGAGCTCAGGTGTAGTTTTCATAACAGAGGGTTATGTTCCGAACTCTCATCAGAAATCTTTAAGATGCCCGTGGCTGTTTTCCTTTGCCTTTTAGAACAAAGTTGGAAATTATGTTCTTGTCATACTCTTGTAATTGTAGATGAACGTGCTCAAAGACCTTTTTATTTTGTTATGACATCTGAATATAGATAGCTGTGTGATGACTTACAATCTGAAAGTAAAAAAGTATGTTTAATATAGTTGTATGGTAGTAAACATTTTAATTACAGTGTCAGTTCTAAGGCAAGAATTTGTTAGTAATTTTTTTTTATACTTGAGGAAGAGTACACATAATATTTTAGAATACAAACTATTCAACAGAACTCTTGCTGATAGTTTTTCCAGGAACTTTCATTCCTCTGTTGAATTTTTTTTTGCCTTTAGCTGGAGATTTAGGCAGCCTTAAATCAGTGTTAATGTAGTAATTAACTGGCTTGGTGATTTTGTGTATTCTTTGTATGAGTTACTAGTTAAGCAGAGAAATGCTGTATTATATTGATGATCGTGTGCAAGTTACCAGCGTGTGTTTATTGACTATAGAGGCTTTTAATGTTTGTCATGTAAGAGCATGCATTCGGATTACAGCTCTTACAGCTTTCTGGTCAGTGTAGGTCTTTTGGAGACATTAAGCAAAGCTTAGAATATGCTCGTGGTACTGTCAATCAGTTTTAAAATGGGCCTGTGAAATACTTTGAATGCCTGAACTTGACTCTTTATTTGTTTTATAACTGGAAATTATTACTGGTATTCTTCATGGCATTGTTACCGTGTAAGTTGAGATGGGTGTGGAGGAGGCAAAGGGGGAAGAGTCACTTCTCTGTGTGAGAAAAGGTTGCACATTGCCTCTGCTGGAAGATTTTCATGAAGTTGCAAGGCTGCAGATCTTACAAATAAGCTAAATATGATGTTTAGGTAGAGGGCTGTCATAGTACTTTATGTGAAACTTGAGATTTTTGTGTAGAATATAGCTACAGCTAAATGTCATGGCTCTTCTTCCAAACCCTTTTAGAGGAGTGGCAGGTGAGTCTGTAGTATTCCATTGGTGGCCTGCTGTACCCGCTCCTCTTTATTATAGAGGTAGAGGGGTGTTCATGCTGTTCAGCATGTCTCAGCATGTTCAGGATTGAATTTGCGTAGTAAAAACCTGTGAACTTCAGAAGCTTAAATCTGTGGAGGTGAAAGCAAGAGCTGTTCATTTAAATTAAACTCAGGTTGTCTGAGGTTTGATATCTGTTTAATAAGGGTAAAAAGGAGGTACATGTTCCTACATAGCCTTTGATTCAAGATATCATTTTTTGAAATTTACTGAGAGGTCTTTTGTCCAGAGAGACTTAATGTATGCCTTACGTGGCTTAATTCCTGGGTAGTCAAGGTACTAAAATAAAGACATTTCTGTTATTTTAGTAGTTTTTCAAATAGCTGTGTGTGCCAACCTGGTAGTAGCAGGGAATGAATATCAAGCTTTCTAGACAAATGACTAAACTTTTGAGCTGTAGTCTTCCAAGTGTTAGTTTTCATGTGAATTTGTCATTAACATTCCTCATTGTTTGTAACTGGATTATGTTAGAGGTGTTAGTGTCCAGCCAGCTTTCTGAGTTTTACCAGTTAACTCAAAAGGTATTGCAGCTATTTATATGGCCAGGCAGCAACACATTTTCTTATTGCTAGCATGTGGCAGGTGGGCAACTGGAGGAGGAGGACTTAGATTAGTAGTTAGTGTGTCAAAAAGGAGCTTAGTTTCACCTATTCCTAGACATTTTATGTCAGATTTTACTGAAGCCTTATGACTGTGCCAGGAAGTATAGAATGACTTTCTGCTTTTTCATAAGTATAGCTATCTTCTAATAGGGGACGGTTATTTCCCTGGAGAAATCTAGATCTCTGTGTCTGTAGGGGAACTTACCTTTGCTTGTTCTGCTTTGTCAACAGGGGGGGTCTGGAATACTATATAGAAATATTTTTTTAAAACATATTTATAAAATATTTCGGGAAGATAAGTGTTCTTTGAACATGTAAATCCATCAGATGGGAGATGTCTGTTTGGAATAAAAATTGAATATTTTGAGTGTTCTCATGTTCATTTGTTAGTGATGTGTTGATAACTTTATGGCCTCTGACTGTTACCAAAATTTGGCTACAATTTAAGAAAGATGATCTAAGGAAAAATTCATACGCTTCAGAAATTACCTAAAACTGTGCTTATTCTTCAGTTTTATGCCTATGATAACAGACAAGGGTAAACTTGCAATTTGTCTTTTCTAAGATGCTGCAGAATCCCTGTAAGAATTGTGGAATAAATGTTCTCTGGTGCATTCCTTCCTAAAATCTCATGCTTCTCACAGACATGCAAAGCTTGCCTTTTAGCAAGGGAAAGACTGCTGCAGTGCAGTTGGAGGGGTGGGGTCACATGCACTCTTAACACAGAAGTAGAACTTTATATGTTAAGTTGTAGATGGCTGCAGAGTAGTTATACAGCCCTGGGGATTAGAGTTTGTGAATAACTACTTAATTATTAATTTGTAACTTTTTTTTTTGCGAAGGGTACTGCCCGCAGAAAGAAGAAGGTTGTCCACAGAACAGCTACAGCAGATGACAAGAAACTTCAGTTTTCATTGAAGAAACTAGGAGTCAACAATATTTCTGGAATTGAAGAGGTAATTCCTTGAAAGGAAAAAATACTTTTCTGTATAGAAATAGAAAACGTATCAAAATCAATTTCCTGTTAAGTAACATCCTAAACTTGTCTGTAAATTATCAGTAGGTCTTTATTGAGCTTTAAGAACTTCAATTTCCTGTTAAATTGAAAAATCTTGCTAAACTGCTTCAAATACTGGATTTTTCTTCTTGCAGGTAAACATGTTTACCAACCAAGGAACAGTCATTCACTTCAATAACCCTAAAGTTCAGGCATCTCTGGCTGCTAACACTTTCACTGTCACCGGCCATGCTGAGACAAAGCAGCTGACAGAAATGCTTCCTAGCATCTTAAACCAGCTCGGAGCTGACAGTCTGACCAGCCTGAGGAGATTGGCAGAAGCCCTCCCCAAGCAACGTAAGTTGAAACTTGAATGCGTTTCATCCTGGCAGCTGACATGAGGCTTTTTTGTATAGCAGCAGTGAAATTCAGTGCACTCTTGCTATCTGCAAGCATATTATAAAATGCTGTCGTGGTTTAACCCCAGCCAGCAACTAAGCACCACACAGCCGCTCACTCACTCCCCACCCACCCAGTGGGATGGGGGAGAAAATCGGGGAAAAGAAGCAAAACCCACGGGTTGAGATAAGAATGGTTTAATAGAAAAGGAAAGAAGAAACTAATAATGATAACACTAATAAAATGACAACAGCAATAATGAAAGGATTGGAATGTACAGATGATGCGCAGTGCAATTGCTCACCACCCACTGACCAGCACCCCGCTAGTCCCCGAGCGGCGATTCCCCGCCCCCACTTCCCAGTTCCTATACTAGAAGGGACGTCACACGGTATGGAATACCCCGTTGGCCAGTTTGGGTCAGATGCCCTGGCTGTGTCCCGTGCCAACTTCTTGTGCCCCTTCAGCTTTCTCGCTGGCTGGGCATGAGAAGCTGAAAAATCTTTGACATTAGTCTAAACACTACTTAGCAACAACTGAAAACATCAGTGTTATCAACATTCTTCACATACTGAACTCAAAACCTAGCACCGTACTAGCTACTAGGAAGACAGTTAACTCTATCCCAGCTGAAACTAGGACAAATGGTTATAAAGAAATGGAACTCTTAGATCTTATTTATAGCTCAAATCCAGTCACAAGTATAACCAAATAAAGCAGAGGCACCTGTTAGTGTATCTTGCAGCTGGTCTAAGACTGGAAAGCTGTAGCCAGACTTGATTTTGTGGTAGTTTACTTCTTGATGTGGCTACCATGTTTTGACATACCTCGTTTGTTAAAGCTAGGTGGGTGAGTTACTCTGAGAGAGTTAGATAAACTTCAGGTATGTCTGTTTTGACACTTTGAATAGAAACATAAGTAACGGGGAGAGGGACTTGTGGACAGGCGTATTGCAACTTCTTTGCTGCCTCACAGGTTTGGTGAAGGTATTTCTTGCATGGACTTTTTGAAAGCTAGTTATACAGTACTTGTAAAGAAGTAATGTTATAATTTCTCTGCGTGTAGAACACTGTAGAGAATAGGACTTGTATGAGCATTAAGCTAGATGCGCCAACTTCCTATTCCACTCTTAAATTAGTAAGACAACAGGAACACTTGTTCTTCCTAA
Organism: Aquila chrysaetos chrysaetos; assembly: GCF_900496995.4. Taxonomy (NCBI): domain Eukaryota; kingdom Metazoa; phylum Chordata; class Aves; order Accipitriformes; family Accipitridae; genus Aquila; species Aquila chrysaetos. Next base: position 59,628,975 of record NC_044030.1, read on the forward strand.
AACTGTGTGGGAAAAGTACAGGAGGTACTTAAGTTATGTGGTGTTTGGAAAAGGTGCTACTGCTACAGAGTGAGAATTAGAGTGAAAGACAGGCTTGTTGACACGGGCAGCATTCCTCGTGTCCTGCACGTATCGTCTTCCTACTTTTCTGAAATATCTTAAGCCCATTCCTTCCAAGGTACAGAACATAGTAAGCATAGAGCAAATAGGAGAAGTGTATAATTGTGTCCAGTTTCTGATAGTTCTGAACTTGATTGTTACAATTTTTCTTCCTGCGCTTTGCTGCCAACATGGCAGCCTCTGTTTCCATTCCTGAAGTTGGTGGTACTTCCCTCCTGTCAACTTCCCACTGAAAAAATCCTGCTAGAAGTAGTCTTCAGGAGGTGGGGTAAACTGCTGCTTTCCCCATGGAGCTCAGGTCCTTCCTTGCTAATGTCACCTGTGTGGCCTTCCTGTGGTAGTAGTAGGGCTTGAAAGAAAAAAAACCCCAAAACTTTAAGGATTTAAAATGATCCTCACAGATCTCTCTTCTCATAACAAGGTGGGAATATTCTGGATAAGCTAAATAGTGCAGTTTTAATATTAGGGAAGCTTGTTTAAAGTGCTTGCTTTGTATGACCTTGTAAATGGCTATTCTTTTCCGCTTTGGGTGGATGCCTTTGCACAGAACTTTCCATTCAGCATTGTCTGCTAGATTTGGAAGCCTGACATCGAAGAGTGAAGTGTCTGTGATGATTGCATTTGCAGGTGCTAAAGTAAACTTAGTCTGGTCTTGGGGATGAGAGAGAATGCAGACAATTTAGGAGGAAATAACATGGTTTGCTTTTAAAATGTTGTATTTGACACTAAGATGCACTTAAGCTGCAACAGCTTTCTGCTGTTAAAAAACAAAAGGAGGGTTAGCGGTTACCTTGTCCCAAGCCCTTTCAGACCAAAGTTTATGCATTCGTCTGTTTTGGTTCACTAGAAATCAGGGTACAGGTCTAGTATGAACCCATCTCTTTCCTCATGCTTGTCTTGAAAACTGAGAAGGATTAATTAGGATAAAACTGAGGTGGTGGAGAGCATGAGACAGCTTACCCTTGGTAGTACAGCTAAGAATAGCAGTAAAAGTAGTGGCACAGTCACTCAGGGACCTGAGATACCTATTCTTAGCATTATACTGCTGCAGATGCTCATTGGTCTGCTACAGTGGACCTGGTTAAGTCTCACTAGCTCTGGCAAACACAATGGGAATGGTTAAAAAATTACTGACTCAGCAGAGATGTGGACCAGAACACATGGTTACCTCAGCCACCTAAGCGTGAAATTGTGCATCCAGTTCCATATTCCTCTGACTTTGCCAGGGAACAATAGTGTCTTTAAAGTATGTCCTTGTTTTGGGTGGGATAGAGATAATTTTCTTTCTAGTAGCTGGTATAGGGTTATGTTTTGCGTTCAGTATGAGAAGAATGTTGGTAAGTAGTGTTTAGATGAAGTTAAGGATTTTTCAGCTTCTCATGCCCAGCCAGCAAGAAGGCTGCAGGGGCACAAGAAGTTGAGAGGGGACACAGCCAGGGCAGCTGACCCAAACTGGCCAGAGGGGTATTCCATACCATGTGATGTCATGCCTACTGTATAAATTGGGGGGAGTTGGGGGAGGGTGTTGCTGCTTGGGAACTAATGGGGCATCAGTCAGCGAGTGGTGAGCAATTGCATTGTACATCACTTGTTTTGTATATTCTAATCCTTTTATTAGTATTGTCATGTTATTATTATCGTTATGAGTTTCTTCTTTTCTGTTCTATTAAACTGTTCTTATCTCAACCCATGAGTTTTACCTTTTTCCTTTCAATTCTCTGCCCAGTCCCACTGGGTCAGGGGGATGTGAGTGAGCAGCTGTGTGGTGCTTAGTTGCTGGCTGGGGTTAAACCGCAACAGACTACCTCTAGTTATGTGTGTCTGCCTGCAGCTTCACAATTACACCTCAGTTTTCCTTGAAGGCCTAGGATCATAAGATCCTTTCTTTTCCTTAAAACTCGGTGATGTAAAATATGTAAACCTTGACAAGCCAAGGTCAATAAACCACGCTGCTTTTAAGAGAAATTGGTAAAACCAGTCTCTGCACTTGTAGCTGAAAATGATTACTGTGTAGGGCACTCAGTATACCTAGATACAAGATGATGACTAGTAGGCTGGTTTAGCATGTGTCTTCTCATTTCCCTGCTGGGCTGTTTGAGCATTATTGGTAACAAAGGGAATGTGAACTTCCTAGGTTAGTTCAAGATTTTTATTCAGCAAGGGAACTGGGTAAAGCATTGCTGTTTAGCTCAGAATCTTTGATAATGTTTTCAAAAAACACAAAGCAAAACAACTAATCAGGGTGCCTGTGGTGAGCTTGCTTGATGCTTTTGAACTACTCTCTTGCAGCTGTGGATGGAAAAGCACCACTTGCTACTGGTGAAGATGATGATGACGAAGTTCCAGGTAAGAACAGGCATGCAATGGAGGAAAAGGAAACGAATTTTGCTGAGAGATAACACATGTAGCATAAGATTGGGCCAAGGATGGTAAGAGTATTGACTAGTCACTTGCTGTGACAGAATTTCTGTGGGCAGATTATTTCATTGTTTTCAGACACCATGAGAGACTTACTGGTTTGAGCTAGAATTTTTGTTCTGTGTAGAAGTAATAGCTATGGCTAAGATAATTATTTAATATTCAATAAGAAGGGTGGGAAGAAACTACCTTCTCAGTATCACTTTGACCAGTTTTGGCTACAGTGGAGTTAAATGCGCTTAGAATTGTGCTTTATAGTGAACCATCCAAAACTTGCTTGGTTGAGCAAGAACGAACCATGACGCTCTTGAGTTATTTGGTCTGTATTTTATAAGCTAAAAGGCTTTTTTATGTTGTAAGAACTTGATATGAAGTAGAACTTTGGAAAAAAACAAAACCAAACCAAAACATTAGGTAAAGTGGAAGTGGGTCAAACTTTAATTTCAACGTTCTTCTTTTTCTAGATCTTGTTGAAAACTTCGATGAAGCTTCAAAGAATGAAGCAAACTGAACTAAGTGTCACTTTCTGAATAAAGTTAAAACTTGAAAAAGCTACGTGGAGCTGCTATTCTACATTTTCGACTGCTTTGATTTATTCTTATTTCCTGATGAGATCTCAAGACCTGTGATACTTGGAAACTCCTTGAACCTGCAGCTCTTTAGTTACTGCTTGTACACACTATTATTTTTGTGGCCTGATTGAAAAAACCTATGCTTTGAAATAAGTAAAGATTGCTAACGAACCTCTGCCTAGACACAATTTTTGAGTAACTTGTATACAAGCAAAACCTCATCTTTAATGACTTTTGGCATACAATAAAAATATTAAAGAAACTCTGGTGTTGCTTCTTGTCAGAAAAGCAGGAAAAAAATTGGCCATAAATATTAAACAATCATAAAAGGTCTTGCTTTTCTACAGAGCATCTTCATTTTGCTCTGTTAGAGAACTGGCTTCTAAAAAAATTTTCTGTGCATAATGGAGCATTTTGGACTAAATCAGTGAATTCCCAGTGTTTGCAGGTCAGAGCTACCTACAGTGTAAGTCACTTTGTAATCTACTGAATTTAAGAAATCGATCTGTATTCTAGAAATAATGATTGGCGGTTTAATATAACATAAAATGTGCAAGTTGAGAGCGAGCTTTGCTTGGCCTTGAAGATCAGCCGTAAGCTGTTGGCATCTTGGGAGATCTAGATACTAATGTTAGATTTTTATCTTCACAGAGTGTTTAATAGGTATTTCCAGGGTTTAACTATTTAATGAGTTAAATAATACTTTCCCAGTATTTTAATTTTACTTACCTGAAAATGTCAGTTATGTGGGGGAATGAAGTACAGGAAGGGGAAGAAGCCTTCATAGAATCGGTAACGGCTCTTAAGTCTGTATTTAACATCTTCAGATCTATTAACTAATAACTATATTTGGATGTTTCAGGAATATGTTCTTCCTATTGCTTTTGTGTGTTCCAGAGAAAAAGAGACCTTGTTTTTTGGGCACAAGGAAGACTTTTTAAGTTCCAGACCTTTGCATAGCTGGAGCTTCCAGGGGTGAGGGCTAAACTTCATCTTCGGAAGTCTTTGGTGTTAACGATGGATCAGATCGCTTCCACAACAGAAGCTAAGCTAGGCTAGAAGAGAACTCAGCTATCAGCCTTCTAAGGTTGTCTCTAGAACAAATACTTCTGGAAGTGGAAATTCATCCTGACTTGTGCAGGAGAAAATTCAGGGTAAAACTTTGCTATCGCCATAACAAATTTCTCCTTGTGTCTGGGAAAAGGTGGGGCACTGTCTGACTTGCCAAGCATGTTTGTCATGGTGTAAGTCATTGCTGTTGGGAAGCAGTGGAGGAACTTGTTCAAGCTGTGCAATGCCTGTAGTTTGAGGTAAGACAGCAGTCTGATGTGATCATGACATGGCTGAAGTCAGGTGCAAGAACTGACAGTAACAATTTCAGTTTACTTGTCTCAGTTTGCAAGTACTTTATCAGTAAATTACACTTTTAGCATTGAATTAATTAAAGTGCATTCATTGAATTGTGGCAATAAGGTAGAAAAACTGAACTATGCAAATTTGAGTTTGGAAGTGAGGATGGTCACTTTAAGCTGATGGCCCTGGAAAAGGTAAAAACCAAATTCTACACAGTTGCTTACCCCGCATCCTATGACCTGTCAAGTCAATAAATGCATGCTGATTTTTTTTGAGAAATAATGTCTTGCCCATCCTGTGATTCAAATATGTAAGTCCTCAGAAATAACTTCCTTGAAGCCACTGTAGCCCTTGCTTATGAGATGTTTCATACTGGTTTCTGTGTCATGAAATGACTTAGTGTCTTGCTTAGATGATCTAGACAGTGTTAGCCTTTTCCCCACTAACAGGCATACTTGCTGCTTAAAAAATAAGATCCTTGCTAAAACAGTATCTTTGAAATGCAAAATAATGCTAATCCAGTGATATGCAGCCATGTGACATGTCTGTCAGTGGAAGTGTGTGTGATAGGTACGTTCCCAATCAGGAAATACTGGCATATCTGCATTCCCAAACTGTGTCTGTGGAACAAGATAAGATCAAAACGTGTTCTTGATTATAGCAGATTCTAAATGGAAGTAGTTCTTTTGTTGGAAGTTTATAGTAGTCTTCAAGTCTAACACTTAAATGCTCAGTCCTGGACTCAATGCTGTGATTATTTTCTCTTCATAAGGAGTTTGGTTATGGTTTTCCTAGTCTGTCATTAACTGCTAGAAACTGAAAATAGTTGTGTTTGTTTCTCATTAGCTTGAACTTCAGTGCAACCTTACTGTAATTAATGCCATTACGGAATCACATCTGTAGCCTTGCTCAAGGAAAATGGCTTCATAGCCATTCCAAATATCTTGGACAATGGAGAAACGAAAACAGATGCCTGCATTTCTGTTGAACCAAAGGTTTGTTTGAGCTTTTTATTTTTAAAAAGCTAAGGAAATGTTCTGGTTCTGTCACATCAAGCTTTGCAACAGCTTGACTCCAGTGCAGTAGTGGATACTGGTGAGATTGATTTCCCCCCCCACCCCCCCCCCATCATTTTTGCAACAGATTTTTAGAAGTATCTTCATAATTGTTAATCTCATGCTTCAAGGGCTTTGCTGTGGTTTAAGATTAGTATATTCTAATAAAAAAAACCAATTAAAATCCTTTTGGAAGATGGTGAAACTATGATTCAGCTAGTGTGGTGCATATGTAAAAATAAAAAGCTCCCTACTATCATTTTAAAATAACATTGTTTTTAAAGTTCTAGAAGGTCTTGAGTTATTACAGGTTGGATTTTTTTTTTCTGAAAGTCTTGTGAGTTTGAGGTTGTGTCTCTTAGGAAATGTTCCCAGTGAGAATTTCACATAATTAGTAGTGCATATTTAACATGTGTGACCAAGGAAGATCACTTGAGTTGTTTTAAAATGTTCACAGTTCAATATCTCAAATACCAAGTCAATACTTGTCTTATTATGTTGATTTGCTGGGGGTGTGGAGTGGTTCATGTAGTTCCCACTTGCTTCTGTGAAATTTTGTGCTAATAATGTGTTTTGTGGGTGCAACATCATACAGACATTTCAGCTTCCCTAAAGTGGTATCCTGTATCTCTGCGGAAAACTTGCATGTCACATTGTGGTACAGATAGAGTAACAAAGGACATTTGAAATGAAGAGAAGAGCTTGTATTTGTTGTCAGAGGCAGTGGAAGAATTAAAAGAAAAACAAGATGTGATCAGAGGAGTGGCTGGGAAAAAAGCTTGTGTCTGTGAATGCTACAGGTAGTGGGAGTTGAGGGGGGGACATTAGCATATTTCAAGGGAGGTGGGGGGGAGTGATTGAGAAGCTAGAACATGGAAGATCGTTGATCATCCTGTTTGTGAGAATGAATTCAAACAAGTTATGAAACGAGAGAGTTAATACTCAGCACAGATAGGAAAGCCTGCAGGGGTGTCTGTGTTGATGATGACTAGATTACAGCCTAAAGTGACTGGCAAGATGGTCGTACATGTAAAGAAGAGAGATTTTTAAGCTAGGTATTTTAAAATGTTAAAATGCTTACGTAAATACATGGGATGTGGCTCCTGATCTTTCTAAGCCGGTATTTGTTCCTTTTCATATCTGTAGTTTCAGCTGCATGCAGCAATTTGTGAGAGTTGCTGAAAATGTTTTCCACTGGATGTGATAGTTCCAAGATCCTGACCTGTAACAGAGATTGGACTCTGGGAGGAAGTCTTTTTTACAGAAAAAAAAAAAAAAGAGCTGACAGTACAGCTGAGCCAAGTCTGCTTAACTAAGGTGAACAATCTGTAGCATGAGGGAGCATCATTAGTTTGACTGTTAGTTGAACTCAGTAACTTTAGAGATGGGTAAAAAGTGGATGCCTCTAGAAGCTCTGAGAATCAGCAGTATAAGTATTTCTGTGTATTCTAATCAACTTCAAACAGTGGTTTCTTGGTAGCCTAAGCTACTTGTACTCTCATCATGAGTCTTTCATTGCTCTGTTAATATTCTGCCTCCACTTCATGCATGGATTATCATTAGAGAATAATATTACTGAATAGAAGGAAGACAAGTTATGTAATACTGTTACTGTACTGTCTTTCTATAATCTGGTTTTTTGTGAGAAATAGATTTAACAGATGCAATTTATGTATTACCTTCACTGCAATGTAAAGACATCCTGGCAATGAAAAAGCCATTGTAATAATGTTTGTGTAGTGCAGGGATTAATAATACTTTTACAGATGAGTTACAACCTAACCTTTTGCATTACTAATGAATCTGAACAAATCATGGGATAATTAGTGTTGTAATGGTATAAGCACTAATCATTACTTTTATAGCATATGTATATTATTTCTTATGTAGGTAGAGGGCAGAATTCTAGGACATCTTACTGCTATTCAGATCCTGGGCTGGTTGAAGGTCAGTTTGATCATGCAACACAGTGCTTTTGCTTTTGATATCCAACCAACATTTGCAACACTTTTCTGACACAGTCAGGGATTTGATGTGCTATGCAGGATATTGGCAGATAATGGTGGAAATATGTGCTGCACTTGAAATCTCTGTTCTACATTTAAGTATGAGTAGTGTTTTGGCTTTTTTTTTTTTTTTTTTTTTTTTTAGTACTGGAAAAATGTAGATGTGGGCTGTGTGCTACTCTCCTAGTTTTTAGGACGCACCTGAAGTTGAGTTGAACAGGTCTTAAACTTTCTCTGGTTAGAGACCTATACAGTTGTTTATGGAGCTGCACCTGAGTTAATGTCTAGTGGGTTTATGCTGGAATCTCAGAAATTTCAGCCGTGTACACCTGACCAGTCTCGTGCTTCACAACCAATATAAAACTTGTGGCAAGTGTTTGCACCTGCTTATTATCACTGAGTTTAAAATGATGCAAGAAGATTAAGCAAGGTTTGAAGGTATTGGAAATATCTACTGAAATGGGAGGAATTTTGAGTTTAAGCCACAGCTCAAGGAACTGTGGCTAGTCCTGCTATGCTTTCCTGTTATTTCCAGCAACTGCATCAGGCAATTGCAGAGGTAACTGAGTATGGCTTGAGGGTTGGATCTTCTCTCAGCAGTAGCATTTGTGGGCTGCTGTGTTGCAATGTGATCCTAATAATTATGCATAAGTAGGACTGCTGCCACCTTTAAGGACCCAACTGAGATCCAGGAGGGCTTTTTGCACTCTTAACTTGTGACTGTGCGGGACAAAGATAATGTACAGATGGTTGTGTGGGCCAAAAATCTATGCTAGATCTGTGACTTCAGTGTTTGATGTTGGCATCTGTGGCATTACACACCTGTTGAGTGTAGCTGGCGGTCACAGTAGAATGTTGTTGGTAATGCATGTGGTGATTAAGATCTTTGCTTTTCAGTATTGTTGCTGCTGCAGGACTAGCAGGAGTTAAAAGCGGTAATGCTTCATTAGAGCCACTTAAGTGAGCAACATGGCTGTGATACATAGTGAGTAGACTTTAGTGGTTAGGAACCATTTTTACAATATTTATTATCATCTACTATGTTTTAAGGACTTCTGCATTTGTGCTGATTTCTAATACTGTTTGGCTTAACCCGTACAGGTCAGTCAGCTCACATTTTGTTGTGTTATAGTTGGGGGATTCATCTGTCCCCACCAGGCATGAGTCTTATGTAAACATATGGTGAGAGACAGCTACTGCCTCAAGGCTCCTTATCCTGTAAAGGGAATGTGAACATGAGTGTTTGTAGGATTCATACCTAAACTAAAAATGAGGCGAAGTGAAAAAATTGAACAGTTGCAGCAGCAGAGTGGCAGGCTTATTGATGTGAGGTCTCCATTACAGGTTTTTGTCCCTGAGACAGTTGGCGTCCAAAGCAGCAGGGAGGAGTTAATGTGAAAATTCATTTATTTCCCTTCTGGCTGCTTTGTACCACTTAGTGTTAGGAATCAGGAGATGCTGCAGTTCTTTCTGGTTTAGGGAAGTTCCTAAACAGCGTGAAACCAGCATAGCCAGCTCATGCAGCTGGGGTTTGCCTTTAGCATATGTTGGGGGCAGCATTTGGGTAAACAATCCCCATGTACATCTGCAGCATTTCATGCTCCAGTAATTCCTACCCCGGGGTGATGATCTTTAAGATTTTTTTTTTTTGTGTGTGTGTGTTTTTTACTGATTGTAGAAGCTGGAGTAGCCTAAGGTCTCAGGATTCACTGAGTCACCTTCTTCCACCAGCATACAAAATTCAGACTTGCTTAGATGTGACCTCATGCACGTATACACTGGTGTCTAGGCTGACCTCTGTCAGGAAGTGTAGGCTAGATGGATTGTCATTCTGTGTGTCAGCCCTCTCACATTTGTAGAATAGACCCTGTATTCCCATTATATTTGTTCCTCATATTTTAGCATTGTCTTATTTTAATTATTTGTACCTTGAAAATTAAGCGCTATTGTTGTTTCAAACCTGGAATTGTTTTTATTTTTGCTTTTTCAGTTATGTCCTGTCTTGGTAGCTCTCTAGTTTAATCAGGAAATACAGTATATTTGACAGATGAACTGTGTCAGCAGGCTGTAAGTTAAATGCCAAGGGGGACTTGAGCCTTCAAGGATGCACCAGTATATTTTCTGGGAGACTATAGATCTTCTTGAAACCTTCACATTTTATGTAAGCAGAAAAGCATAACTCTTCTAAACAAAAGCCTTTTTGGAGACAATGGCAATGTTGTTATGCCTGTGATCTTACCCTATGTTAGTGATAGACATACCACAGATACAGAGTAGCTAGGCAAGCTGTTTTTGTGATGCATTTTCAGAAGCAACTGTGTTTTGAGTCCTTTAGGTTATAACATTTAAGATAATCTAGGTGTAGCCTAGATTACCCCTGTAGGGTGCAGGTATTTGTAGAGTTTAGCCAGAGCTTGCCCATTTTTCAACTGTGCTAGAAGCCTGGCTAAGTGCTGGCACGTCACGTTTGCCTCCAGATTGCACGTCATCCAGTGTCCTCGAGCTGACAATAATATAGAAATGTAGAGTCAAGCCATTGGATGGTATGATAGGTCCTTCTGAAATACTTGCAGGTGATACATATTAGAATTTGTCTGAAGATGATACTGCCCTGTAAACTGTATTTTCTATTTATGAAATAGAAATGGTGATGTGCTAGAAAAACTTGTGGGCTGTGAAAAGCATGTCATGTGGCTGTATTTGCCATGTTTTAATTTCAGTGCTAAAAAAAGAGCATGCGCAGTTAGTTTATGTAATGAATCAAAACAATATTCTCCACAATGCAGGTCAGGATTTTTTTTTTTTCAGAGGATTATTCAAAAATTACTTAGGTTTCTTCTTGCAGGAAAAGGATGAGCTTTTGTACAGTGCAGTCCCACAGCTGTAATCCACCTTGTTGCTGTGCCCAGTTTACATCTCCCTTTCTGTTGGGCTCTGCAACCTTCCCTGCTGATTTCTGCGTGCATGGTTGGCTTCATCACTGCTCATCTGCTGAAGATTGACTGACATGCTTTACAGTCCTGTATGCCGGGAGAGTTGCTAGCTTAATTTGGTGACAAATCACCCTCAACAGAAAGATCTATTCAGACGTCATTCCTAGGACTAACCCCTAACAATATCTTTGATCTTTAAAGTTCCAAGTGACTGGATTCCTAATTCACCCAGTTACACATTCATTGCCAGATGGAGCAGTGTACTTCCTGAAAGCGTTATGTGCTGCACAGCAGGAGGTGCATGCAAGCGGAACTGCTATAACAATACTAATGATGATCATTCTAGTGATGGGCTGTGTCTGCACTCCAGTGATTTATACTGTTGTTGTAAAGGAAAAAAGTCTGGTCCACAATGTTCAGGAAAAACTCTGCTGGAATGCCCCTAACAATCAGCTTCTAGTGAAAAATGCAGAACAGATTTTAGTCTATCATCCCAGTAAATACAGTCTTCTCTTTTTTTGTATCCCTTATCCTTTACAGTTTCATGAGAATATGGAGTTGCATCTGGTTCATGCTAGGGATTAGCTAGAGCTGTGAATGTGAACTGCTTAGGTGTAACAAGTTACCTAGAATTAGGATAAACTTTCATGGTTGCTCTACTTCTAACGCTTTTTGTTCCAAGTACTGTTATAAAACAGTTGTGAAAAATAGGTAGTAGTTCTGGCTGTAGTTAACAGCTGTCTCTTCAGGCTGTGAGTTAAGTAGCATCATCAGGGTTTAATGAAGTGAGCTTCAAGATTGCTTAAAGGTTACTGGAAGAATGTAGGACAAAGGCACAGTATAACAGCTTTGGAAATCCAGAATCGGTGCATGCCATAAGTAGATGTTTGTCTGTGTTGTCTCTCAGCTGAGTAAGGTTCAGTGGCTGATTTCCATCTCCTTGGAGTTGAGTAACAGTATTTATTTCTGCAGGAATACCATTGGGATACCAACTTCTGAATTCTCTGGAAAAAAAAAAAAAGTGTGCTATGGGGGAAACCTTGCATTATGCCCCTGGGACAGAGTTTGCCTGTGGTGCAACAGTGGCGAGCTGTGATCACTTCGCAATCATCTTGGAAAAGGTGCAGACCAGAGGCCCTGCATTCGATCCCTTGGCTCACTGCTATGAGGACCAACTCACATGAAGATGAGGATGGCATGAGGATACTGATAATAATTTTTTTTTTTTTTTTTTTTTTTTTTTGTACCAAGTTAAAACCCACAGGAGGCTGAAGGGAGGTAAGACTCTACCCTGAGAAGTTCTGGCAGGAGGCTGCTGCTTTCTGTAACTGTCTCAGAAATACAAGTGGGGAATTCAAAGTACAAGACAGATGAACAAAGAAAGCAACAGAGTGGAACTAGTAACAGCCCCAGGGAAAACCAGAACAGACAGGGAAGAGTGTTACAAAGTGCTCATCAAATTTACATGCAAATAGTAATGCTAACATTGTCCATGATTAACTCCTCACTTGACTGAATCCTGTCTGGATGAAAATGTATAGATTTAAAGTTATGTTTATGTCACCTGACACTGAGGGGACAGACAGGTTCTTCTAGGGATCCTTGGCAGAATGATGATGACACTAAGTTGTAGTTACAATTAAAGCTTTATTTTCGTAACAGGATTTTATGATTAGTATAGCACAGAATGTGTGATTAGAATGGCACAGGATTTCTCCAAGCAGAATCAATGTAGTACAATTTATAAGTGGCATAATACAGAATTTCTAATACAACTTAACTTACCATTTCTAATCACGTGGTCCCTCTGCAGATCGGGTTGGATCTTAATATCTGGTTTGCTGTATCAACATAACAATCATAACCTAGAGTCAAAAATCGTATAAAAGAATACGAGTCACTCCGTCCATCCTCAGAGGAAGCAGATGATGGTGGAGGTGTCCCTGGCCACTGCAGGGTCCTGGTCTCACTGTCCAGCAGCAGTTCTGGTCCAAGTTTCCCCTTAGGACTTGTAACTGCTTGGTTTTACAGACAGTGCTCTGGGTGCTGTTACGCTTTCCTGTTCTGTGGCAGGGTCATCGACAACACCGGCTTGGCCGGGTGCCTGGAACCTTGAAGGCGGTGGGGAGGGGTTGAAGAAATCTGTTTGGTTTGTCTACTTGGTGCACAGGACCTTCAGGGCCTGAAAATGGGGAGAAAGGGAACAAATACGTGACCTGCTTGGTCCCAGAGAATGACTGCTGGCCTTAAAAATGGCATTATGCTAACATTAGTTATGCTAATGACATTACCAGGGTTTGGGAGCAGGAGGTACTGGTCACAGTTCCTTTAGGAATTGCTTTACAAACGGCATCTTAACTTCTAATCAAATATTAACAATCTATTTATCGTTACTCTTCACTCTCTTTGTTGGTTCAGTTTCTATCTCAGCCATTGCCTAACTGTGAGAAAGCAGAATTTCTCTGAGCAATTATAAAGTGGATATGTAATATCTTGTTTTCTCCTTGGTAGAATTATTTCACACCTATATTATTGCCCTCTATGGACAGAGCTGCCTGCTGCTTTAGCTTTCTTTTACCTCCCTGCCAGACAGAAAGCCTGTCTGTCTTGCACTGTAAGGCTTCTACACTGTTGCAGCCAGTAGTAGCTGTAAATGAATGTTAATTCGTTGTACCCACTGCACTGCAGACTATTCATTTGTTGTGTACTCCCTCTGTTAAATAGATCAGAATACCCTGCAAAGTCAAACATGAATGAATGAAACAAAGACTTAGTGCAGCTCTGAAGCATTTGGCTGTTACTACTCCATGAAACTCTGCTAGGCAGTCTTTGTGAGGCAGAGTTCATGACATCTGTGATTACATGCTCCACATTTGAGTTTGGCAAAAATAATTTAATTGGGAAAAGCAACTTGTTTGCCAACACTCTGAAATACAGTATGCTGTCATTCAAGTTCAAATGTAAAATATTTTATTAACATTCCCATAAGAAATTACATTGGCAAGAGCTTTTGGTACAAAGTTTGGAGAGAATAAACTTGGAGTTAAGATTTTCGCTGCAGAATTTTCAAACTCTTTTGGTCTTGTGAATGCCATGGCAAGGAAACACTGCTGCCTGCAGACCTGTGGGTGTTGTTCAAAGGCAACTCCTAGCGTCTTCTCCCTGCCATCAGAGGCTACAAAAATCGTTCACTAAAAATCAGCTGGCTGACATTTCAAAACACTTATCCTTGCTGAATCAGGGGCTTTACAATTTTTACCACTATAAACAAAGAAAACTGAATACTGAGAAATATTTACACCAAGAGAAACAAAAATTCATTGTTGTGCCTCAGAGAAACACAAAGTATGTGGAGTGAAGCATGCTGTTAATATTGCATAATCAACAGTTGTCTGTGCTTTCTTGACAGTGATTTTTTTTCCAGTGAGTAAAGATTTTTTTTTTGCATAGATTCCCCCCCCTGCCAGTTTGCTAACTCTGGCTAAGTTTTCCTCAGGGTGTCTGAATCATAGTTTATGAAATACTGCTGGCTGTTCCCTGCAGGGCCCTTCACAAGAGCCACAGAAAACTTCATGTTCATTGCCTTAGCAGCATAACGTTGTGCTATGGAAAGGGCTCTTAATGTAGGAAAGAGCTTCTGAAAGCTGACCATCCTCACCTTTGTACTTGCTTTTGTGGGATGTGTGGTAATGACTATCTGACAATTGCTTGAAATTCTACAGCAAAACGATGGAAGAAATTTTACATTTTGCTGTCTTAATCTATGTTCCTCTATTTCAGTATCTTCCCATATAATCAAAAAATGCATTTTCTAGAATACATTTTCAGGCAATAGTTAATAATTAGTCAGTTTATTTCCTATATATTAACTCAGTGCTGACTGAAGTTCAAGACAAAATACAAAGCAGATATTGAAGGTTCATAATTTAGAACAAGTACTTTCCTGCAACACAGATGATAAAGGAAATTCTGTTCCTTATGCGTACTTATATAGCATGTCTATACATAAGATGTCTTAAAAATTAATCAGAAATGGCTCAGGTTATGATATTTAATGAAAACCTTTCAGAGGTTAATTCTGACCTGATTTATACCTTCTATACACCACAGAAGTTTTCAGTACAGTTAGAGGGAAATTTGTCCGGAAATTCAGATTTAATCCATGTATGTTTGCATTTTTTTTTTTTTCATACCATTTTCCCCTGTTGTATATTGAGTCACTTTGAAATAACAAAGTTAGCATTTTGAACTTCTGATTTCTCTGGCTCTGACTCAAAGAACCAGACTGGATTATTCCCCAGTCTTCTAGTACCTTTTGTCAGGATCAGAGTGCATGTACTTTGTGTATGGAACGACTGTCAAATAGAAAAACTAAACACGGTGGAGACGCTATGCTAGGAATACAGTAACTTACCTGTCTCCACTCATGTCTTGTGCACTCGAGGTGCAGAGTAAATCGGAGGTTGCGCTCGCTACCCAAGGACTGGGGGAGAAAGGCGGGCACTGGGGTTGTACGTACGTGAATGGAGGCGAGACCTCTAGTGGACACAAGGGAGAAATGCTTAATGGCAACACCTGAACACCGCGGCGGGGATCCATCCACAGGTCCTGTGCAGGAAAAGCTGCTGCAGTCTCTTTCCAACTGTCATGTGCCCCATCACTCCGTATAGTTTTGATTAAGTGCAGGGGTCCCAGAAAATCAGTTAACCTTACCTGATTTTTCAATTAATTTCAAAATCATAATTGCTTCTCTAGCTGAACAGCTACACTGGAACATTCCCCCAACTGGGGGATGAGAGGCTGGAGAGCAGCCCCCTGGAAAGAGATCTGGGGGTTCGGGTTGATGGCAAGTTGAACACGAGTCACCAGTGTGCCCCGGCAGCCAAAAGGGCCAACCGTGTCCTGGGGTGCATGGAGCACAGCATCGCTAGCCGGTCGAGGGAGGTGATTGTCCCACTTGACACTGCGCTGGTGCAGCCCCACCTCCAGTACTGTGGGCAGTTCTGGGTGCCTCAGTATAAGAAGGACATCAAATTGTTAGAGCCTGTCTAGAGGAGGGTGACCTAGATGGTGAAAGGTCTCAAGAGCAAGACTCAGGAGGAACAGCTGAGGTCACTTGGTTTGCTCAGCTTGGAGAAGAGAAGGCTGAGAGGTGACCCCATCGCAGCCTACAGTTTCCTCATGGGGGGGCAGTGGAGGGGAAGGTGCTGGTCTCCTCTTTCTGGTGACCAGCGATAGGACACAAGGAGACGGAATGAAGCTGCATCAGGGGAAGTTCAGACTGGGCATTAGGAAAAAGGTTCTTCACTGAATGGGTGGTTGGTCACTGGAACAGGCTCCCCAGGGAAGTGGTCAAGGCACCGACCCTGTCAGAGTTCAAGGAGCATCTGGATGATGCTCCTAGTCATGTGGTTTAGTGTTCGGTAGTCCTGTGAGGAGCAGGGAGTTGGGCATGATGATCCTTATGGGTCCCTTCCAACTTGAGATACTCTGTGATTCTGTGATCCAAAGGACCATGCTTTGGCTGAAGGAGGCTCTGGCTTCTCTTCCCATACAGCTGACATCTGCTTTCAGCCACTGCAGGGAAGCTATTTAGGAGCTAGAATTCTGCACTTGGAATGAGGCTTCCTTACAGCAGAGAAATTTCTACCTAGGACACTCTGGCCTAGTTGTTTCAGGACTACAACTGGAAGACAGAGGTAGGTGGAAAGAAATCAGGTAGGAATTAAACTACTATCATCAAAGTCCTTCAGTTTATTACCAACCTCTTAAAAACTGGACAAAGCCAAAAGCTGACAGTAATATTAACTGGGGATCTTGAAAACAATCACACATGGTGCACATTTTGGTATAATTAACAGTAAAGACATCCATCTTCCATAGTGACATACCTCAATATCTAAACAAATTTCTTCCTGTGACTATGTATCAATGATGTGATGAAGTAGGACACTTGGCACAGTGCCACCCACTGCACTCAGGATAAACATTTAGATGGTCAAAACTGGTTTTATTTACAAAGTTTTTCATGCACAACAGCTGACTTTTTCTAAAATTATATAAAATATCTAGGAAAAGGATGACATCGCATACTTGTGTGAACAATGAAAGAAGAGGAAGAATATTAAAAAGCTTAACTAAAAACAGCAAATAGTTGGACTGAGGTTAAAGTTACAAAACAACGAAGCCTTGTCACTGATTACAGGGCTAAAAAGTAGTTCAAATCTCCAAGCCAAGAACTGACACCTGCAGAAGAGCCAACCATTACTCCTTGATATTTTGAAGTAGCCTTAATAAGTGAGACTCAATAACCTGTTGAACTAAAGCAGAGAAAAAAAATCAGGTTAATCAGTGTTCAACATTTTTTCACATTTTTAGGGTTGTACTATTTTTTCCTGGCAGATGCTGCTTGTCCTGTACAATCATTTAATAAAAACCAGACAGGAATAAATTCACTCTGGGAAGAGAGTTTGCATCCCTTCAGAAAATGAAAGCCTCATATAATGCAAAACCAATACACCCAGTAAGGCAGATGATGGTTTTTGGAGGTGATGATCTGTTTGCTGGTTTGAATAGGCAGATAGATAGCATATGGAAAGCAAATTTTTAGGCCTGTAAGTGCAAAGCAGGCAAAAACGCTTATTAGAAGCTACTTTTGTGGAATGTTTTGAGATTGAACTCTTGAAGTAGTCCTACATCTAGACACTTGTGAAGTTACTGGCCCCACCCATAAGCACAGGGCTCTGCTTGGAGAAGCTACACGTGCAGTGCTGGGCTTATCTTTTGATTCAGTTCATTTCTGTAAAGGCAGACATTTCACAGCTTTCAAAATGAAGGCAGCATGAGGGAAAACCAATGAAGAGTCCCTCCTTTGCCTCTGTTTGCCAGAGCCAAGTAAGGTAGCCTAATTCACTCATCTTGGCACTACTATTGTCTGCCTCCAAGACAAACTAGAGTTAGAGCTAGTCTGACAGGGAAGAAGGTTTTGCAAACTGCATCACATCATGCCAATCAACAAAGCGCCAAGGTGAGGAGTTCAGGAGGGCTGCAGGCCTCTTATCATTGTCCAGTGCAACACACACTCCTTTGTACAGGGTGGGGGAGCAGCTCAGCTCCCCTTATCTGGATCATGGCTGCATCAGCATGACACACCATTATTTGTGCCCACACACGCAGATTCAGGTCAGTAACACTTTCTTACCACATACCTGGCTTTCTGAGACAGGGACGGAAACTACTACCCATTTTGGGCTGATAAATTTAGGTGTATTAAGACTCGTACGATAGTGTTCTTCTTACAGCTGCAAAACCTCTACTAGGCCATTACAGCAGCTACATAAACAAGGAGCAGTAAAAACAAAAATAAAAAAAACTTATATTTGCAATACTCACCACTCCGATAGCCCAAGGCTACAGCCAAATCCATGGAATTATAGCCAGCATCTGTTTCGATAGTTGGATCAGCACCACTTTCTATGTAAAACAGGAGAAGAAACTCGTATGTCTGACAGTGAGAACTAATAGTACATTATTACTGATAATTCAGTTTGGACAGTCTGCTTACCAAGGAGAATTTTTACACATTTCACATGGTTCCCATGTACCGCATATAGTAGAGGTGTGCCTCCATTCTGCAAAAGTGGAGAACAGCCTTAGACACTTAATGATTGAGCAGTCTGCTTAACACACTAGTATACTTCTATGTATCAGTAAGAGACTTCACAGGTTTTATAAAAATGAGGTTCCGTTTTGGTTCTTCACAACTGCCATCTTGTTTTGTCTACTGTTTAGACTGTAAGCTCACCCTTCTACAAGGACTCAGCATTAGTCTCATTCTCTTACCAGGAAGTCAGAACTAGTAGGGCCAACTTCTCTTATCCTATGGAAGTTTTGAAAGTCTCAGATATTTCAGAAAAGGTAGAACAACTTTCAAACCCAAGCCAGTGCTGTGCCTTGTTTCAAATTTCTGACCAAAGTACCCTCTGACATAAATTCAAGCTAGAGTCTTACCCAGTCATACTCGTTGACATCAACTCCACAGTCAAGCAGCATTTTGACAATATCTGTGTATCCTTTACTGCAAGCCAGTGAGAGGGCACTTTCTCGCCCCTTCCCCAAAATCTGAGGATCTGCACCCTGAAATAGTAATAAAAAATGAAATTAACCATGCTTTTTTTTTTTTTTAATGTGAGGTTTTATGCAGGACTTAACTTTAAAACTTTTAAGTGTATAGCAGCATTGACAAATTTAGGAAGGTAAATTGAACTAAAAAGTAAATCAATTTAAAACGAAGTGTGTTTTTTTTCCTTACGTTCTGGAGGAGAAATTCCACTACTGCTATCTGCCCATGAGCCGCAGCCCACATCAGAGGGGTAAATCCTTCTTCATCTTTATGATTGATTACGTTTTCTGTTTAAAGAAAAGTATGCAACTTAGTAATCTCTTTCACTAATGCACTGTATGAGCTGGAAATGTGCTGACATATCCATGGTGAATGGACTGAGGTACCAGTGTGTCCTAACAGTCATTCTCAACTTTAAAAAAATTCTATCCCAATGGTGGTGCAAATATCTTTGTCCAAGAAAGAAAAACACATCCAACTCACCAAAGTAAAATCTAAGATTTGTTTTTTTTTTTTTTTTTTTTTTTTTTTTAGCGCTATAAATCAAGCTCTGTTTTTACTCAGAAATGTTACAAGTTGTCTGTAATCTGGGCTTTATCTCTGGAAAGAAGAGAAGGGCTGCATGAAAAATAAAGATGTACAGTATAATACAGAATGTACCAAGTGGGTGGTTTTGTTTTTTTTTTTTTCAACCAAGTGAGCCACACAGTCTTGTAAAGAATTAGCTTGTAAAGCAATATATATAGTATAACTCTGTTCTCCCCAAAGTTCATGTAATCAATAGGGTGTTTTGTGTAAACAATTAAGGTTTACTGATAGCGCAGCTGGAAGGAAAAAGAACTTTTTAAACAATTGGCTGACTGAAATAATTGAGTTGGAATTTTTTTTTAATATCTAAGCACTTAAAAAAATCGCATGCTTATCATAGCACCACAATATGCATTTTTAACTGTTACTGACACTCCAGAACCAATTTGCTTTCCATCTACATGGCTCATTACAAAGTATGTAGACTCAGCAACTCATTACCTGCCTTCCAGTAAGCATTTCAACAAAGATGCACTGAAAGCATGGCTGATTACTCATAGTACAGTAAGAATATACTATTAACGGTAGTCAATTCAGTACATTATGTGGAGTTGAAATTTTGTATATGTATTATGGACACACAAATATCACACTAAAGACTACGACGCAACTCAGAATGAGTAGCACTATTATTTTGCAGGTGTGAGCTATGGCTTAAATTACCAGCATATAGCTCTATATGTTGATTGATTAAATAGAATTGGAAAGCCACCATTAACAGAAATGTGTTTTAAATTAAAAAGATAATTAAAAAAAAAAATTAATTCTTCTGATAAAACTAACTGGTTCTCCCTTCTCATTTCCATGGATTACCTATACAGCTGGGGAGCAGGGGGAGGAAGGGATTTACCTACAACTCCCAGTAACACTAATGTTTAATTTAAAACCCAAATCATAACAATGGTGAATAAAACACTCATGTGAAACAATAGTCCACATCTGCAAAGAACAGATACTTCAAATATCCTTCAATCTGTACCAGAATCAAGGATTTCTTTTTTAATACAGCTTTGGGGAAAAAGTCAAGCACAACAGGGTATAAATGCCCCAAAGAAAAAAGGAAGGCATTTTACCTCCATCTGTCTCACCTTGTTCAATACGTGTGGCCAGATATAACATTTCTCCCTGAGCAGCCAGCTGATGAACTGATAAAGCTGCAAAAAGGGAAGCAAAATGTGTTAAGACACTGCAGTTTTCATTCTGGTCTATTTGGAGCTGGGCATAACATGTCCATTGGCTTGAGCAGTACAGAACCTGGATTTGAGAGTGTAGATAGGTTTCATCTTACACTCTGAACAGGAATCACTATCTTAAAAATGGAAAAGTTTCCAAAGCTTTTCATAGGTTTAGGCAATTTTTTAACCAATGTAGAAAGCAAAGATACTTCCTGAAGTGGCTTTTTACAAGGCAACATGCTCTCTTCTCTGATGCTTGGTCAGCACCCCAAGATCACATTAAGAACATTTATCAAATGAAAGTAAGCATCTTTTGATAAATTAAGGCTGTGTAGTTTAAAAATGACATCTAAGAGATCACATGCCATGAGGAGACCTGTCATGCTGCTCAATAAAGCCCATAGCATGACTCTCACTCGCTACAATGTGGAATAGATCAGACATTACAAAACTATACACAACATGACATCTACAGGGGAAGAAAGAGATTGTGTTTGTTTTTTATTTTTACTAAAAAGTAGCAAGCATTAAAACCAGAATAATTCTTAAGAGATTATGAAGGAAAAAAATCTCTGATCCCACAGTAAACTCTGCACAGGTGCATGGTTTTGATAATTACAACTTGGAGCAGGTCTGAAAGGTGCTCGGGAGGGAATATATAACAAATTATCCACATTATATAATAACAAAATTAGCTAATGATTACCTAATATATAAATTTCATTGTCCTTTTCCTATACACTACATGAAAGCTTGATTTTCTTTTCAGAAAGACTGTGTATTTTGTTCAGAGGCCTATGCTGCAGCTCCAGATTAATTTTTCCCATGCAAGTGGCCTTTTTTTTTAAGCATTGGACTTATGATTTATTAAGGAAATAATTTATAGATGAATTAAATTACAGAGAATTAATTTATAAAGAAAATACTTTACAATTAAGAAAAACAAAACCCCATAAATAATACTGCCTTCTTGACTTTGAAGATCTGTGACAATCATGACATTTGCAGTAGTCTGTAGCACTTACCAATCATCTAATTTTAATAAATTTTACAAGATACACAAATTCTGAAAACAAATACATGAAGTATATTAACTTAAAGCTTAGAAATTATTAGAAAAATCTTTACCTATATTTTTTAAATCAAGAATTGGATCCTCTATGGAAAATACACTTCAGTTATGAATTCAATACAGCAGGTGGATTACTGTTTTATGGCTGGAACCATGTGAAATTAGACAAGACCACCTCAGTGTTTTCTTCCTATATTAAAGTTCATTACAACACCAAAGAAAAAATCCGAAAAATCTTCCAAGCATCTAACATACAGTTCACAAAATAATTATTAACAGTAAGACAGAAGGATACTTACAGTTTACAAGCAGAGGTGTTGTAGAGACTTCGTTTCCCCTGTGTTTGTTAGTTAGGGTAGTTGATTGTTTTATTGGTGAGAAATGCTTAGTAGTTGATGGAGTATAAACATGTCTTACTTGGATACCAGGGGAAGGAGAAGTGTGGATGTTGCATTCAGCTACATTGAACAGAGAAAAAAGACAGGATTTTAGCACTAGTAAGAGCATTAAAAGCAAGCCACAGATTCTAAGTCGAACTAGAAAGCTCCAGTATCACAAGATCTTTAAAATCCACGTTAAGTAAGCTTTGTGACATGTGCTTTTTCTACTGTGTATTGTGAGAGTTGAATAAAGGTCTGTATTCATTTCTAGCATAAAACAATGCTGCTATCTTACACATTCAGTATGGCGTAATGTCACCCAGAGACAAGCTGGTGTCTAAATGAGGTAAGGCTTTGTCTAGATTTTCAACACGCCTGGCATGGATTTATCAGGCAGGACAGCTCCATTTAGCCTGTCATATCCTTAACAACACTCTCCAGCACAGTAACATGATGCAGCTCTGGTCAGCCATGCAGTCAGGTAACTGCTCAGCTGATCCTTTTGCCTACTCCCTAACCAGTCCACTGCATGGGTGGAGATGACCTTCACTAATTTTCTTCACCAGGACTTTTTCCACTCCGTTGGATAAAATTGTAACTGCATTATGAATGCCTTAAGAATACGTATCCAGGAGGAAGAGAGCTATTCCACACTAACTTACATAAAATGCGAAGCAGGTCACCAGTTAGAATTCAAGAAGTCATTCAGTGCTGCTGTGTTTGTTTGTACTAACTTTTCTACCTATCAGAATCTAATGGCATTTTATTACAGAACAGGTATATGTTATCTTTGCTTCTAATTCTCAAAAGTAGCTTTTGGTTTTGAGAAGTAGCTGAGAAGCCAAGTAATTTTTAAGAAGCTAACTGATTAAATGCTGGAAAGACATACTGAAGGATTAAACTCCATTACCGACTAAATTGATTTGACACCAGCGTGCGCTAGTAGTTAATAACTGGAAGCTAATTAACATGTACACCGAATTTACACTGCACAAATTCAAGGAGAGAATCAATTAAAAAAAGCAGAGGGTAATCGGATGAAAATGAAATTACATTTTGTTGCCAATCAAATAGCTACAGCGGACTTGATTAAATTAAGACACCCACCAGGGACTTTTTACCTGCGGTCCCTTGATCCACATGACTACTTCTAAAGGGTTCACAAATGCTACCTAAGAAAAACAACCCTATCGCTGATGGGTCTAAATTTGCTGTTCAGGTCTGCAGCTCCACTAGTAAGCACTTAGGGCCTGCAAATCAAAAAAGTTTGAAAAATTACAATGGCTGAACTGCAGCCAAACAGTACAAATCAGAGAAACCATCAAAATCCATAATAGGTCTGTGTTTATATTTGTTACAGGAAACGGGTCAAATTTAACCTCATGAAAAGGTACATCACTAACAGTCTGAAATATGACGGGGAGCACTGGAAACCACAATTGTTAAGGGAAAACAGATGGAAGTCCTAATTCTGTTCTCTATCGATATGCTCAACCATAAAAAAAGCACACATCAATTCTGATGAAGCTGCCCAATAATGGCTGGAGATTAGCTGCAGGGATGCAAAAAATGGAGCAACGTTCACTTTCAAGCAGCGTGAAGCTGAATTGGCAAGCCAATCCCTACAACAACTACAGGCTTTGTACAGCCATATTGATAAAACAAAGTCAACTGCATGACTCATGTTATTTTGTCATCATACTAGTGAAAAGCTAAAACATGCTGCAGAAAGCTACTGAAGTTGAAATGATCATATAGTGCTTTCAGCAGTGTTTTGTAAAGATACATACATTCAACAGCGCGTAGCATGTTGTAGGACATGCTATGCAAAAGAAGTAAGCTTGTTTTCATAATCAGCATCAGCTCTTATTAAATTAGAGACTTTTTGTGCTGTTACTTTTTCAGTTAAAAACCCCATAATTGAAAATGTGATTTAAAAAATAATCTTGGGGGAAACTAATTTCACATTAATAATTCTTTAAGCATATAATAAAAATGTTAAGAGGAACAAATCTTAGAAAACTATTAATGATTAACACACATGTAAGGCAGAGGCTTTTTTTTAAAAACAGAACAGCTTAACAGGATGACACAGTCCACACGTAACAATTTGTACCATAAAGTTCAACCTTTAAATAAGACAGATGCCACTTCAAGGTCAGAGTTAACTTGGTCTTGAATATTTTTACTGTCCTCCTCATTCAAAGATTTCACAAATCGCGAGCAGACGTTCATATCAAATCTATTGGGCAAAATGAATTTCATTCCCATGGCGACACTCTGAGCTGGGCCTTCCTCTGTGCTAGAGTCAAGCTGATGCTCCACTTTAATGTCCACCATGGGTGGAAGGCTGTAGCTAGTGGTACATTCTTCCACAATTAACTGGGCCCCAACATCTAAGTTTGTTGAAGATGCCATGGCTTCAGTCATGTAAAACTTTTACGCAGAATGTTTCTTCATAGTTTCTAGCCACGAGCAGTCCTGGCCAACCACGCTGTATCTAAAGAGATCCGGATGTTTGAACAACCTGCAACTGAACACATGTAACATATGTTAGCAACATTCTGGTGAAGCAATGCATAAAAATACACCAAACTTGGCTTCCTTTAAGCTTAAGGCATTTGGTTTTGATAGTCAAAACCTTGGTGAAATACCAGTCTTACTGCTGTCACAAGCTATTGGCCAAATGCTCTGTTTAAGTTTTACCACAGGGATACTTGAGCCAAATTCCCTAATGAAGCCACTAGGAGTTTCATCTAAAGGACGTTTCAGAATATTAGGTGGGTTTCAGCAAAAAAACCACCGCAATGAACCATGTGCATACCGAGCCAGGAACAAGCTATAAGAAGAAGGTGACTTTATTTTCTAAAAACATTAGACTTCAAGAAAACGTTAAAGTGACTTTATGTCCTTTTACGATTCTAAGTCCTTTCGTGACCCGAGTAAAATCAATGGCTTCTACCATACGCGTAGGAAAACGACAACTCCCTTTTAGACCGGTGACAGTACAGCATCCCAGAACACCCCGGGCTTTCTGACAGCACCGCGGGAAGCCCAACGTCCGGCCGGGCCGGGCCCCGCGGCCGCGCCTGGCGGGCGGAGCGGCGCGGCGCGGCCCGGCAGCCCCGGGCGCCCCTGGAGCCCTCCCCCCGCCCCGCAGGCCGCCGACTCCGGGACGAAAGGCCCGAAGGCAGGCTGCGGCGGCCATGCCGCCCTACCACCGGCGCCGGAGAGCATCCGCCGCCCGGCAACCCCTCCGGCAGCGTGGGCCGGCGGCGCGGCTCGGCTCCGCCGCCGCCTCCAGCTCACCTCAGCGCCGCCGCTCTGTCCGCTGGCGAGGAGGGGGAAGTGACGCCCTACCGCCCCGCCGCGGCGGCGATTGGCTGGGGAGGGTCGCCGCCCGATGACGTATGCCCACCCGCGCACCTGGAGGAAGGCGTGGGGCTCGCCATAGCGGTGGTGGGGTCCCACGTGGTCCCGGCTCCTCGGAGGCGGCGGCGACCGGCCAGGCCCTCCCCGAGCTCCTTCCGCAGAGCCCCTCGCCTGGTCAGGCCCGGAGGCGGGAGCACGACTAGGCGGCGGCGGCGGCGGCGGCCCGGTCCGGTCCTTCGCCTCGGCCGGCGGCCCCTACCGCTGGTGGGCCATGGCAACCTACAAACCGGTGGTGGTCCAGGCGTTCCCCAAGCTCGGGGAGAGGATCACGAAGGACACGGCGTACTGGCGGGGCTACAAGGTAGGCGGCAGCCCTGCGCGGCGCGGGGGGCTTGGGTCCCACCAGCCCGCGCGGGTCTCGGCTAGAAGCGGTTCCTCAAGGGCGCCCCGAGACCCGTTGGGCGGCTTGCTGGGACAGGAGGCTGGCTCGGGCCCCAGATTGGCCCAGCAGGCGTAGTTACTGTCCTGGAGTGTGGTTTTGGTGTTTGGTTGTTTGCGTTTGGTTTGGTTTTTTTTTTTTTTTTTTCCTCCTCCGTGCGACTAATCAAAGTATTTTTAAACGTGCGTGAGTGAGTAAGGTGGCTTTTTTTACTCAAAACACATAATTAATGGGCCGATTACGATGGGTGAATTGGAAAAAGAAAATCGTAAGAGCAGAAGTAGCCTGGCAGAAGAGAAACTCAGTAGGATGTAGTTAAAAAGTGATTTGGTTCTAAATGGAGAAAATGGTGAGCTCTCTGTAGGAGGAATAGGTTTTGTTTGCTGTGTTCCATTTTTGATGGTGTGGTTAGGTGTATTTAATGGTCTTTATCACAATTGTTTTAGACACCTGTTCAGATAAAGGAATTTGGTGCAATAAATACAATCGACTTCTCCCCGGTTCCTCCATATAACTATGCTGTCACAGCCTCCTCAAGGGTAAGTGGCTTTTCTGAGCTTTTTATGTTCTTGTCCCTCAGCTGGTATCATATGAGCGAACTTGATGTCTTCTTGTTTTGCTAGATCCACATTTATGGTCGTTACTCCCAGGAACCAATCAAAACGTTTTCTCGCTTCAAAGATGCTGCTTATTGTGCCACATACCGAGATGATGGCAACCTGCTTGTTGCTGGCAGTGAGGAAGGTAGCATTCACCTCTTTGATGTTAGTGGAAGAGCACCTCTGAGACAATTTGATGGCCATACTAAGTAAGACAGTGTTGGTTTTTTCTTTGCAGGCTTAAGCTTGTTTGCTGTATTTATATATGTCTGCTTTGCATGTTGCTGAAAATCTGAATGATACTGGTCTATGTTGCTTGCCACTGTCTCATGTAGATCTTACAGAAAAGTAGATTTTTAAATTGAATTCAAAGGTGGAGTGATTTTTAAAAAAAGTTCTAAATATGAATTGAGTACATGGAAGAATAAATACGTCTTCTAATTCAGGTAGGTGTCTGTTAATATGTTGTGTAGACATAGTCTTGTGACTGCATGGCACTGATAAGCACATTTTATTTGGTGCTGGCAGGAAAAGAGTTCTAAAAAGTGGCTAAACAAAAACAGTGAAGAAATACGCTAGGAAGAGCAGGCATCCATTAAAAAAGCAAGACAGAAAAAGTGCATGGTGGTGGGGCTAGGCTGGGGAAGGAGTTAGAAGAAGAGTTCTGATGGTGACGATGAGGAGAAGACAATGATAATGCTTAGATTAAACAGGTTGCTGTGCTATGAAAGACCAGTAAGTGTTTTATTGATCCAGAACAGCAACAAACCCTCCTTCACTGGAAAGCATACCGGCAGGACTTCAGAGTGTTGAGGTCTGTGTTCGTAGATCGGGTGTTATCTTATGTCCTAACCACTAGGTGAACCGTAATAAGATTTATGGTATCTCTTTTCTGTCAAAGTCATTCTTTGTTGGGGTGTTACGATGATAATACAGATTTAAGTAGTGATTTTAAAGGACATGAAGAATATCCCATCCAGGCGTACTTAAAATTCACTATTATAAATTTTTTCTAATGGACAGTGCTAGTATACAGACCTCTAAGTAACAAATGCAGAATTTATAGCTTTTGAATGAGAATCTAGTAGACCTGTAAACCCTTTAAGGCAGATCATATCAGTGCTTAGGTAAGCGTCTGGCAGCATGACCCCTTTCTGGCTGGAAATACAAAAACTAAAGTGTTTTTAACCTCTAAATTGAGGCTTTGTAACTTCCAACAGTAAATGCTTTGAACTTCTAAGTTAGAGAGAATACTTTAATAAGCTTTTCATACAGACTAACTCTTCTGGAAACAAGTATATGTTTTGACTTTGGATATTGTGGACTTTGGTTTCTAGACCTGTTCATGTAGTGGGCTTCCTGTCTGATAAATACCGAGTATTTTCTGGTGGTGATGATTATTCATCAAATTTGTGGGATATTGCGAGTGCTACAGAAATCGTCTCATACAGTGAACATACTGACTATGTGAGATGTGGCTGTGCAAGTAAAGTGAACGCGGATGTCTTTATAACAGGTTTGATTTTATTTTTTATATATGCTTCTTTTGGATTGAATTGAAGAAATATGCAGAAAGATAGTTTTTGATAGATTAGGATCTTGTTTCTTATGTTTTAAACATGGAGGATCTGTCTTCCTACTCAGTGCCTGTTTTGTTGTTTCCTTTTTGCTTGCTTTTTAAGCTTAACACTGATGTTTGCAGGGAAACTCGTGAGTGAACTAATTTTTAACATCTTTTTGCTTTAGCCTGTTAGGGTTAATAGGACTGTTCTTACTGGCCTTTGAAAGTTTTAAGAAAATCCTGTGAATGTAGCCTTTAGTTGAGATTGACTGAAGTGTTTTATCAGGTTTCTGGAGGAGGACACTAGTGTTCCATTGTGGTTTGTACAGCCCAAAACTGGCAGACTCAGAAATGAAAGGTTGTGTGAGAAGTTACCTGAAACCAGTTGCTTTTGGTTTTCCTAGCAGTAGCTTTCTATTAAGCTGTGGTAGATTCCTATGAAAAACCTAGTATTTCTTCAGGGGGCGCAAGAGACTAGGTTTCATCAGGTTGCCTGATATTTATTGTTATAAACACACTTGATTAATGGAAGGGAAATAAAATTAAGACAAATTACTTTTAAGGCCTGGCTTGTTGCTAGGGCCAGGATTAGAAGACTTAGGCTGCCTGAAGGCTGTAAATTAACCAAGGTAAACCACAAGGGGTTCTAAGTGTATTGTTTAAAACTGTTTCTGTTTAGCAGCAGCTCCTTTAGATTGTAGGACGTGGCTGTTTTAGTTCTTGAAATAATTGGCATTATGAAACTGAAAATATATACGGTTGTGTTTGCAGGTTCCTATGATCACACTGTGAAACTGTTCGATGCACGGACAAAAAGTAGTGTCATGACAATAGAACATGGCCAGCCCGTGGAGAGTGTGCTTCTGTTCCCTTCTGGTGGGCTTCTAGTATCTGCAGGTACTTCAATAAAATGAAATTTCTGTGGCTCTAATTTGTGAAATACTTCGGCTGCTTCTTTCTTGTCTGGTGTTTTCATTTGGTAATGAAGTGGTGAGTGATGTAACAGCTGGATTTCTCAAAGATCTTCTTTAGGAATCTGTGTTGATCTGGAGGGTGAAGGTAGGGGTCTTTTTGTCTCTGATTTGATTTTCTCGTAGTTGGTCCAAAGAAAAAAAAAGACATTTTTAGTGTCAAGATACAGATTTTAATTAGACCAGTGCTAAAGTGAAGGAATGAACCTACTTAAGTTTTGAAGAGATGGGACTGTACCATTTTTTTTTTTTTTTTTTAATGACAAGGTTTTTTTAGTCTCTTCTTGCCATTTCATCAGAAGTCCTGTAACCCAGTGGTATTTAGATTTTTTTTTTTTTTTTGGTAAGGACTATGTTGAATCATTCAGCTGTGTCTGCAGAAAGGCCTAAAAAAGAGCAGGCCTGTAATGTGTCTTGTCACAGGAGATAGTCCTAATGAATGGGGATGGTGAGTAGGTACAGAAAACTGTGTTGCAAAGGAGGCACTGTATCACTCTGAAAAATTCTCCAGAGAAGTGTGAATGTGTACGTATGTCAAGCTGTTTTGTGTGCTTCCTTCTTACAGGAGGTCGATATGTCAAAGTTTGGGACGTACTAAAAGGCGGACAATTACTAGTTTCACTTAAAAATCACCATAAAACCGTAACTTGTTTATGCCTGAACAGCTCTGGACAGAGGTTACTGTCAGGATCCCTGGACAGGTTAGTATATTTTGAGGCTTTGTTGTGATTTAAATTTTTTAGGACTTTTTTCTCTTGAAAGTTATTATACATCACTGTGAATCTGTGCATGTTTTTTAGGCTTAAACAGTTCTAACTGTTAGCGATATAACTTACTTGAAAACATGTTTTGTGGCCAAGGTACATTCTGCAATACGCATTAACCTTTTCCTCTTACTAGCCTGAATGTCAGTAAGGGTTGCATGTGCCATTTGGGAATGCGTATGGGGAACTTCTGAATAAGCATTCATTTTTCTGAATCTCTAAACTGACCTTTACAGTCTCCATAAAGTAGCTATTCTTAAGTTTACATTAATACAGTTTAAATAACTGAAAGTGTATTAGTAGTCGCCTTTAGAAAGCCTGGTTTTTGTGTCTCTGTGCTGTTGCTTTTTGTACCCAAGCTGCAATATGTCCTCCTTGCTTTTTTGTTTGGGTTGAGTTGCTGAGTTCTGATTCTCAATCTGTTGTCTCTGAGACATTAGAAATATGAAGTGGTCTGAAATGACAGTGGTCTGTTTTCTTGCTCCTTCCCTCCCTTCTGTACTTTCTAGGCTTCCTCAGGCTTTATGATTACAAAGTATAAGCTGAAGGATCACACTAGCTGTGCAGCTGTTTGTCAGTCAGTGCTCACAAAACTAAAGTTCATACTTGTAAGATAATGTTTTGTTTTCCTGTTTGTTAAGTATTTTGTACCTTCAGCCAAATCATTAAAGAGCAGCCGGATACAAGAATGTCTATGGATTTACTTCCAGAAATTGCCAATAGATCTTACATTTAAAATTTAAGGACAAATTTGAAGAAATGCTGTCTTAGTTTTTCCTAATAAGCATTGCTGAAGGCAGAAAGTCACTACATCTGCCTTCAGTTTCTTCTTCTGTCCTTGCCCCATTTTCATCTTTTTTGGGTAAGGGTAATCCTTCCTTGACTTTTGTGTACCTTTTAACAGAACTTTTCTCTTGCAGGAGAGGTAATAACTAAGAAGCTCAGTGGTAGTCTGAAGAATGCTTTGTATAAATGCCCAGTTTCCTTAAATGATCCATAGAAGTTGAGGGTGATGAAATTCCTGTAAAGTGTCTACAGTAGGGCATTTGTAATGAGATTTTAATCATTACTCTTCTGTATAGGCATGTGAAGATTTACAGTACTACATCCTACAAAGTAGTCCACAGCTTTAACTATGCAACATCCATCCTCAGTCTTGCATTGTCGGTAAGTACATTAGAAATCTTTCTAGGCAAGGTAATTACTGGTACCTTTTTATATAAGTCACTGAAGTAATTAATTTTTTATTTCATTGCTATTGGATGTTTCAGAAGAACGCTGTACAGAGTAGGATGACTGAATATATTCTTTCTGAGTAAAAAATTGTCATGGTTTATTCCAGCAACTAAGCACCACACAGCTGCTCACTCACTGCCCCCCACCCAGTGGGATGGGGGGAAAGAATCGGAAGGAAAAAGGTAAAACTCATGGGTTGAGATAAGAACAGTTTAATAGAACAGAAAGGAAGAAACTAATAATAATAACAATAATGAAATTACAACGCTAATAAAAGGATTGGAATATACAAAACAAGTCATGCACAATGCAATTGCTCACTGCTTGCTGAATGATGCCCAGTTAGTTCCCAAGCAGTGATCCCCTGCTCCCGCCGATTCCAGTTTATACAGTAGGCATGACATCACATTATATGGAATACCCCTCTGGCCAGTTTGGGTTGGCTGTCCTGGCTGTGTCCCCTCCCAGCCTTCTTGCTGGCTGGGCATGAGAAGCTGGAAAATCCTTGACTTGTAAGTCAAGTTAAGTAGTATAAACACTACTTAGCAACAACTGATAACGTCAGTGTTATCAACATTCTTATACTGAATCCAAACCCTAACACTATACCAGCTACTAGAAAGAAAATTAACTCTACCCCAGCCAAAACCAGGACAAAAATGCATTAAGAGGTTTTAAGCATAATACATTTAGATACCAGATGTTACCTGATTAGATCTGTACAAAATCATGTGTTTATCAAGGACAGTCTATATGGCAGGGAAAGTATTCAGTTTAGAAGGGAAGTTTTGACTTTAAGAAGATTGTACTCATCTTTTGCCTTTCGGGAACCTTGTGACTCCTCTTGTGTGGCAGTGATAAAAAAAAGTAGTTCATTTGTTGAGAAATTTAGAATAGGGTGAACTTGTCGTAAAGGTTGTTGGTGACAGGTTGGTCTGAGGAAGAAAAGAGGAGAGGGCATGAGGTATGAGCATAAACAGATTTGTTTGCCAAGGCATGTGTCTTACTGTCTTGGAAACAGAAAACAAAGACTCTCATTTCTGTGAAACATTTGAGTTCCAATGGATAAGCTGAAACCAGGACAAGAAGTTAACTCATCAGAGTGTAGTTTCTGTGTAATTCAAAGAACTTCTCTACATAAACATGCTCAGTCTCTCCTTGACCTTGGACAAACTTTTAACCTTCACTAGATTGCTTGACAAGGAGTTCTACATTTCTGCTGCTTTTTTTGTGAAGAATTGCCTCCTTTTGTTCCATTGGAACCTTCATTACCTTCATTTGGTGCCCCAAAACGAGACATTGACCAGCTGATCTCCATCCATACCTGTCATAATTCTGTAGGCTTTTATCATATCCCTCCTCCGTTGTCTTTTTTTCCCGTGCTGAAGGGTTGTGTCTCAAATCAAGTCTATCTTTGATTGTCTTTTGGGTTTTTTGATTCTTTTATTCTGAATCTGCTACTGTTTTTTGAGAATAACTCAAATAGGATTTAAGATGTGGGTAGACAATGGATTTATTGAGTGGCATAATGACTTTCTAGTTTTCATCTCTTCTGTAGTAATTCCTGACGCTTTTTATTTATTTATTTTTTCTTACCAACAGTTGAGCATTCAGATAATGTTTAATGTTTTCATAGAATTATCTTTTAATAGTAACAGGTCACAACTCACTATTTTATATGTGAAGTCAGTGTTTTTCTCCGGGGCATTATTTAAAATTATAACCTTTAGTATCAAATACATGCAACGTTTGTTATGTACATGAAATTTATATCAGTGACTGGTATTTTGAGCAACCTTCATTTGTTTCTCAAAATTCTGCTGTTCCACGATAGCTTTCTCGTAGGTGGTGTTCGTGACTGCTGTATGGCATGTAATAGCCAAAGGCACTTGTACACCATTGAAAAAACCAAAACCTGTCATAGATTATACTTGCAGAAGGATGTTAATGCGTATTTGAGCTTGCTTCACTAGTCAGGCTGTAGTCCCTCTAGGTATTTCTTAAAGGTTTATTAGATGGATAATGTTGCTTACGATCATAGCCTTGACGCTGTCCCTGTTTTGAACAAGGTATTTTACCATGGGACCTTGTAGAGATGCCTTCCAACTTAAGTTATTCTATAATGCTGTGATTAGAGCCATATCATGAAGCATAAAAATTTAAAAATCTGCATGGTAGGAGCATGCATCATCAAATAAATCACTAGATTCCTAACTCTGTGATTTCTTCATTTTAGCCTGAAGATGAAACCATAGTTGTAGGCATGACCAATGGGGTGCTAAGTGTTAAACACAAAAAACCTGAAGAAAGGAAAGAAAAGTCTCAAAAGAAGAGACAACCAGCATATAGAACCTATGTGAAAGGAAGAACTTACATGCCAAAACAGGTATAGCATGGTGAGAAAATGTATACTGAAGCACTCCTCAAAATTTGGGGTTTTTTTTGAGTGTGCTAAGTTGAAGAAAGGGAAGGGAGGGAAGGTAGAAAGACATATAAGCTTGTTCATGGTAGTACATCTAAGCCACTGTGTGTGTGTGTGTGTCTGTCTGATTCTGAACTTGTCTTTCAATTCTAGGAAGATTTCTGTGTCAGTAAACCTGTAAAACGTGTTTTGAGGAAATACGACAAGCTGCTGAAGAGCTTTCAGTCTTCCAAGGCCCTTGATGCGGTACTGGAGGTAAGGCATTGTTTTTTGTCTCATCTGAGTTGTGTGCTGTCGTGTGATGTGGGTTTTTTCTGTATGTCAAACCAATTTTATTTCAGTGTATAGCTAGAAAGGAATCAAACTTGTGTGGGTTCCGTTTTGATTTTGCTGGTAGCAGGCCTGTTTTGTGTGTAAAGATGTTGCTTTGGTACTAAACTCTTCTTACATATGTCCAGCCACCCATCAGGCTTTATACTCCTGAAGTTACGGTTGCAGTCATGCAGGAACTACATCGCAGAGGAACACTGAGGAGTGCGCTTGCTGGCCGAGACGAGAAGCAAATTAATCTCCTTCTTACCTTTGTGGCAAGGTATTATTTTAACCTGAGTTCTCTCTGACTGTTTTGAGACCTGTATTTCTTAATAGCTTTTGCCAGAGTCTCAACAGATCACACGTGGAACACTGGTACTCTTGAATCACGTGCCTTCTGCTTTCTGATATCAAAGTCTGGGATAGTACTGAAAGCGTTTACTTGATAGTGCAGAACAATTTTGCTGGTAGTATGAGAGAGTATATTTTACTTCTTTGCCAGACATTCTACCCTTAGTTTATTATTTTCTGTCTCCTTGATTAAACTCGTGTCTTCATGTACCTGCTGCTTTTGCCAGTTCTCCAACCCCCTCCCTCCCTCCCTGAAAGGAGGAGGGTAAATACCACATATGTAGCTTTTTTTGACTTGCATCTCTGCTGTTCTGTGATGTCTTTTCATGAAGAAACAATTGTCTGTACACCTGTATGAGAAAGCTGCTTGTTGGTGGGAGGAGTGCAGTTAGCAAAACCAGTAAAATTGGGATGTCTTCTAATTTTGCAGGCGTGTGATTGAGCCTAGATTTACTCCTGTACTGGTGACTGTTGCAGATATGATCACTGGTAAGTACAACACAAAGAAAGATTCTCAAAGCCATATAACTAGCTTGGAAGTAAGGTAAAAAGTGTTACAATTTTAAGAAACTAAACCTTTATGGGTTGGTTTGTAAGTATGAACTCAGTGTCAAGGGAATGATCCAAAAAGAGATATTGCCAGATAACTTTGACCGCAGACAGTATCTGATTTGTACTAGCTGCAGGAAGCTCCTCATGGTCTCTTAAGTTTCTTGACACTTCATGTTTCTATACTTATATAGTACAAGTAACTTCTGCTTCTCCAGTGAGGTAAAAATAGTATTTGAGGTCATAAAAACTGCTTCTGTTAGTTTGACTTACTGTTACTATGAGTACATACCAATAATTAACAGTTTTCAGAACACTGTTAAAGTTGTCTTATTTGTCCACAGTGTTGGACTTGTACCAGACTCCTTAAATGGATCTCTAACTAGCTAATATAATTTTCATGTTTTTATAGATATGTGGATTCTTAAGTGACTTTTTTTCTTTACAGACATTTATCAGCCTGTGGTTGGGCAGTCAGCGATTGTTGATAGACAATTCTTGAGACTTCAGGAAGCCATAGGAAAAGAGATTGACTATCAAGAGGAACTACTAGAAGTTTTGGGAATGATGGATACACTGTTTGCTACTTTCACCGAGAGAAGAGCTACTTACCTAGAAGAGAACAAAAGTAATGGTCTTACAGAGACCATTGAAACAAATATAAATAACTGACTGACAACCATCGCAACAAATTGTCACAAAAATAGTGTGGACTTGAAATACACGGCCTGTTTTCCTGGTAACTTGTTATAATAGTGACTTCTAAAATAAGCCCCTCTGTGTTGAAGTTCTGTCTTCCAAACTGTGTTTCTGAATAGGCTGAATTGCTGAAGATAGAGGAAGAAGGATGTTCTCCAAGATTTTTCCATGCCATATTTTTCAAACAATTGAATTTTAAAGTTTTATTCCAAAGCTATGTAACTTTTAAAGAGTGTTTTGTGCATCCAGTACTAAGTCATTACTTGAATTACAGAAACAGTCAAAAATTTCCAGTTTTTGTTTACCAGAACACGTACTTGGACATCGGAATAGTACTACATATGCATTTGATAAAACTTGACTACATTGTGTTTTCTCTCCCTGCTTCATCTCCATTTCAGATTTCTATGAATGCATAGGAAACAGCAAAATGACTCAAGAAAACAAGTGCATGCTTATGTATATTGAAAAATTTGTTACTTTCATTTTTTAAATGGTGCATATACATTTATGAATTATAATTCTCTGGAAAATAGATAATTCTTACTTCTAAATGGAAATGAATTCAAATCATATTAATGTAATGAGTAAGTAAACTGTACTCCAGTGAGAAAATCCTCAGTTAAGTGTAACAACTCAATTTTTGTGTAATTCTATCACTTTCAATGTACAGTCTGCATTGTTACAAGTATGTATTTGAATGCTGGGGTAATGGTTTATTTTAACTTCAAGCAGTGCTGGAGAAGGATGGTATACTTTGGAAAGATGGGTGTACCTATCATGGTTTAAGCCCAGCTGGCAACAAAGCACCACGAAGCTGCTCACTCCTCCCTTGTCGAATGAGGAGGAAATACAAAGAAAAGCTCGTGGGTCGAGACAAGGACACGGCGGGATCACTCACCACTTACGGTTATGGGCAAAAGACAGGCTCAACTGGGGGGGAAAAATACAAAGTCAATTTAATTTACTACCAATCAAATCAAAACAAGGATAATGACAAATAAAACCAAATCTTAAAAACACCTTCTCCTCACCCCTCCTTTCTTGCCCAGGCTCAACTCCACTCCTGATTTTCTCTGCCTCCTCCCCGCAGCAGCGCAGGGGGATGGGGAATGGGGGTTGTGGTCAGTTTGTCACACGTTCTCTCTGCTGCTCCTTCCTCAGGGGCAGGACTGCTCACTCGTTCCCTGCTCTACCGTGGGGTCACTCCCACAGGAGACAGTTCTGTGTGAACTTCTCTGGCATGGGTTCTTTCTGTGGGCTGCAGTCCTTCAGTCACAGACTGCTTCAGTGCAGGCTTTCCCACGGATTCATGGCCATCTTCAGGGACATCCCCCTGCTCTGGGGTGGGCTCCTCCCCAGGCTGCAGGTGGGCATCTCTTCTCCCTCTGCCCTCCATGGGCTGGGGGGGACAGCCTGCTGTCTCACCACGGGCTGCAGGGGCATCCCCTCCTCTGATGCATCTCCTCCCCTCCTTCCTCACTGAGCTTGCTGTCTGCAGAGGGGTTTCTCTCACATCCCACTCCCCTCTCTGCTGCAGGTTTCCCTTCTTAAATCTGTTGTACCAGAGGCGTTACTGTAGTCATGTTTGAGTTACAGCCTCGCCATGGTGATACTGATCAATTCAGGGTTAAACATGATAACGTTGTCCTTTAAGGAGGACCCGTACTTGATAGCTTCACTATGCAAGCCTGATTATTTTGTATAAACTAGGCATGTGTGAGAGACTGAGAGTTAATGTCTCAAACATTGTGGTGGGGCAAGTTCTGCTTAAAGACAAACCCTGCACAACAAGGAACCAAGGTGAAAAGCCCATCAGCTCAGACGTCAGCAACAGGAGGGGGAGGGCGTGCTGGAGGGTGCGCAGCTCCCTGTTCTGATAAGCTGTTCTGATACAAAGATCAAGCAATGGCCACATCTGCAGGGAAGGAGAAGTTACTCCACAAATGACCCCCAAGCCAAAAGGCTCACAAACTGCTCATTAGCCTGACGGGTTCGGGTGCCCGCCCGAAGGAGGGGCAAGGATGATAAAAGGACACAAACTGAAGCCCTGGGCGTGCAAGCGCACCGGGAACTGGACCCCTCGGCTGACTGAACCAACGCTGGACCCAGGACTGGTGAAATCTTTCTCTCTTCCTTTTTCTCTCTCTGTCTTCTTCTCTCTTTCCTTTTCCACAATCCCTACACCTCATCCGTTTCAAGATATAAACCATTGACCAAGTCTGAGACTAAGAGTAGATCCAGCCGCCCCTAGACCCTTCTCTGAGGAGGAGTCTGGAAAGCAAGGGGGTCTGCTCTGAACCTCGTGACTCAACGGGAGGGATCTCCTTATTCCCTGAATTGATGTATATGGTTACCCTGGGTTACACGGTTTACAGAAGTAGTCTTACGCCAATTCCTGTTGTGAGAAACCCTGCCACCTACTACCACACCTCCCCAGTTCAGCTTGGTTCTCTCATGAATAAAATCTTTAACTGATTGTTTGGTGTCGTTTGACCTTAATTTAGCCGGAGGGAATTTTGAATTAAACACGACTCCCTGGTCTGTCCAGTCTGGGTCGTGACAGCATGCTTTGCTAACTATTGTGCCATTGAAGAGGGAACTAAAGACTGATAAAAGGAAACATCCTGCTCCAGAAGGCACTGAAGGCTGGATGACTGCTAAAGAAGCAGGAACTAAGGAAAAGAGAAAGGTGGCAGGTGGAGATCGTGACCTCCAACTTAATTCAAGGTTGGAAGAATTTGACCCCCACACCTGCAAGGAGTATGTGTGCTAATTTACACAGCAAGCGAGGGTAATTTAAATGTAACTGGCCAACAGTAGATGAGATGGTGGCTACTAACCGACGAATGTAAAGTTAGGCGGGATTTTACTGATCATGTAACAGAATAAACACATTATTCTTTAGTGGTGTGTGCCAGCTTTGTGGCATTACCACTTGGCACCCATATATATGCAGACACGAACAAATACCTCAGCTCTGTGTGTAAGATTGGCTTGTTGCACACACCGGGTATTGAGCCCCAGTTGTGGGACAACACTACCGCCGTCGCTGATGGGCTCGGCCTTGGCCAGAGGCGGGTCCGACTTGGAGCTGGGGAAGCTTCTAGCAGCTTCTCACAGGAGCCACCCCTGCAGCACCTCCACCACTACCAAAACCCCGCCACACAAACCCAAAATAGTGCCAAAGGCTGCTCAGTGCATGTAGGATGACAGTAGGGTAGAACTTTGTCCTTAACCTGTTTTCTGTGACTTGCATTTTCACCAGGCCTGGAATTTATTTGAGATACAATAGGAATTTCCTGCAAAAGGAATTTGCTCAATGTGGCAGTGAAAGATGGGTATCAGTGGTAAAAATAACTTGAGCTATTTTGCAAGTTCTACCTAAAATCTTAATCTTTGACTGAAAAGTGTGGAGCAGTATCTGGTCTGCCCTTAACTTAATATGTGAGCAATATATGTTCCTGGCTACAGGGATTTGCTGGATTTGAAGACTTAGGATGATAATAGGTAATAATGAGGAGCATGTTCATGCAAACTCTAAACCTTTAGTTTCCTTGCTGCTTACTTTACTATTTTTATTTTATTTCTGCTAATAGACCTGAACTTTCTTTTATGTTTTAGGACATCTGTGTGCTACTTCTAATTGTGTGACTTAATCAGGCAATATCTCTTAGGAGGCTTCACACAAAATGAGTTTTCGGGGCAGGTGAGGCTCTTCCTACAGCCTCTTTTTTCCATGACCCTTCAGTAGTGCTTGGAGTTGAAGGTGGACATTTCTCTTGGCAGCCTAGTGTTGTATGGCTTGAGAACCACTGACCTTGACATCAAACATATTCTTAGTTCTTACTGACAATATTCATGTCTAAAGTACGTATCTGTTGTAGTGCCTCAAAGTTTGTTGTGTGGCTAGCAGAACCATAGGAAGAAGTTAGATTAAAATAGCAGAATAGTTTGATCTAAATTGGAGAGGTATGGATTTGATGGATGGGCTGTTTGGTGGATGAGGAATTGGTTGTATGGTTGCATCCAGAGGGTAGTGGTCAATGGCTCAATGTCAGATGGAGATTGGTGACAAGTGGTGTCCCTCAGGGGTCAGTATTGGGACCAGCACTGTTTAATATCTTCATCAGTGACAGACAGTGGGATCGAGTGCACCCTGAGCAAATTTCCAGATGACACCAAGCTGAGTGGTGTGGTGGACATGCCTGAGGGATGGGATGCCATTCAGAGGGACCTGGACAAGTTCGAGAAGTGGGCTTATATGAACTTCATGAGGTTCAACAAGGCCAAGTGCAAGGTCCTGCACATGGGTCGGGGCAATCCCAAGCACAAATACAGGCTGGGCAATGAGTGGATTGAGAGAAGCCTGCAGAGGACTTGGGGGTGTTGGCTGACGAGCTCAACATGACCCAGCAATGTGTGCTTGCAGCCCAGAAAGCCAACTGTATCCTGGGCTGCATCAAAAGAAGCATGGCCAGCAGGTCGAGGGAAGTGATTCTGCCCCTCTGCTCCGCTCTGGTGAGACCCCACCTGGAGTACTGTGTCCAGCTCTGGAGTCTTCAGCACAGGAAAGACATGGACCTGTTGGAGCAGGTCCAGAGAAGGGCCACAAAGATGATCAGAGGGATGGAACACCTCTCCTGCGAAGACAGGCTGCGAGAGTTGGGGTTGTTCAGCCTGGAGAAGAGAAGGCTCTGGGGAGACCTTATTACAGCCTTCCAGTACTTAAAGGGGGCATATAAGAAAGATGGGGACAGACTTTTCAACAGGTCCTGTTGTGATAGGAAAGGGGTAATGGTTTTAAGCTGAAAGAGGGTAGATTCAGACTAGATATAAGGAAGAAATTTTCTATGATGAGGGTGGTGTTTCACTGGAAAAGGTTGCCCAGAGAGGTGGTAGAAGCTCCATCCCTGGAAACATTCAAGGTCAGGTTGGATGGGGCTCTGAGCAACCTGATCTAGTTGAAGATGTCCCTGCTCTTTGCAGAGGGGGTTGGACTAGATGACCTTTAAAGGTCCCTACCAACCCAAACCATTCTATGATTCTGTGATCTTACGGTAATTTGATTTATGATGACATTTACCATTCATGTTATTCTACCAAGTGAATTTGCCAAGGTAGAGCTGGAAGCAGGTGTGGGATATCTACACAAATGGAAATCTGGTCAAAATGTGGAAAAACAAATGCTATTTCAGATCTGAATTTCTAACAAGACTACTAAAATGAAATTTTGAAGACTTTTGTCTGACTGGCCAACTGATTTTCTGCTACTTGAGTAGAAGCAACCAGTTGTATTATGAGTTCTACTGATTCACTGCCTCTGTGTTGAAAGATAGTATTTGTTCAGGTGACACCTAGTTTGCTTGCCAGACTTGTCTGTTCTTTGTGTCTCTGCGCTTGTCTGTTATGAGAATTAATATTGTTTCTTTTTTTTCCATTTAGTAAGATTTTTTTCATTATTGCAAGTTTTTCTTCAGTACCTACATAATGAAGTTACAGAGGAGCCAGAATAAGATACTGTTGTTACCACTGTGGTGCCTGTTGTTCATGTAATGATTGTATTTAATTCTAATATTAACATAAAACTTCAAATTTTGGCTTTTTAATAGGCTGCTGGTTCAATAAAATAGTAGGAAAAAAAGTTCTTTCTGGTAACAGTCTGCAGTGGTTTCTCTGTGCTGGTGAATGTTTAAAATGCATTACCGCAGTGCCAAACATGCATATTTTTGTTTTACAGGTGAAGATTGAATTTGTTTATATGAAAATGTAACTATTTTTCCAGCAGTGCATTACCTTATGCCCCAGAATCTAATATTTTGAAGCATTAAAATGGGATATTGTGAACTAAAATAGTTAAAATAGTGCATTCGGTTGGAGGGAATGTAATGCTGGGTGTCCTGTTTGGGGAGATGATATTCTTTATTCTATATTTTCTGCTTATATAGACAAGTGGGGATTTATTGCACGCAGCATCTTCCTTGACTCCTAGATCATTTGGGAATTACTAGGTTGATTTGTCTTTGAAATATAGTTGTTAAATTACCTTTTCCCAGAGCAGATAGTTACAGACAAAAAGCATGTCTGTTACTTTTTTGATGTTGTTTTTATAGGAAGCATTTTTGCAGCTGTTTACTGGAAAGAGGGAACACCTCCCCACCCCTGAATATTGTTTTGCACCAGGAACACAGTTAACATGGAGGGTTTCCAGAAAAGAGGCTTCTCTAATCAAATGCAACCAGAAATAGACTGGATTTCAAAAAGAATAGTAAATTTAGCACTTCTCTTTCCTGTGTCCAGCCACCCAAATTACATGGGAGGAAGGGATAGAAGAGCTGGTTGGTCACTTGGTTGATTTTACCAAGCCTTCAACTGAACTTTCCTCAGGAAACGCACTGATCTTTTTTCCCTGGACTAATTCTGCTAATGAGTGAAACTTTTATTGCTAGATAAAAGCATTGTTTCAAAAATGACAAACTCAAACAAACATAAAAAGGAGAATCAGAGATAACAGTGGTCCATTGGTTGATGAGATTGGTCACCTCACAATGGGGATGTAGACAAAGTGGAGGCGTTTAATGCCTTCGTCTCTGTCGTCAACACTGATGATGGGCACTGGGATCCCTGGAGCCCTGTGTTGGAAGACTGTGACTAGGGGGATACTAAATTCTCAGCTGACCCTGAGCTTCTTTGAGGCTTGCTTCTCCAGCTGGATGTGTATAAATCTATGGGGCCTAATGAGCTTCATCCCAGGGTACTGAAAGAACTGGTGGATGTCATCATGGGACCTCTCTCCATTATTTTTCAATGGTCTTGGGAGTCTGGAGACATCCTGGTCAACCGGAAACTGGCAAATGTCCCAATTTCAAGAAGGGAAAGAAGGAAGACCCTGGTAATTACAGGCCAGTCAGTCTCGCTTCAGTGCCAGGTAAAATTATGGAGAAGGTTATTCTGGGAGTTACTGAGAAACACTTGAGATAAACACAGTCATTGGTCATAGCTAGCACAGATTCACAAGGGGAAAGTTTAGCTTAACCATCTTAATCTCCTTTTATGACAAGGTCATCCATCTAGTTGACCAAAGGAAGCCAGTAGCTGTGGTATTTTTGGATTTTAGCGAAGCTTTTGATACTGTCTCTCACAGTATCCTTCTGCATAAACTGTCCAGCACACAGCTAGGCAAGTCCATAATACATTGGGTAAGCAACTGGCTGATGGGTCAGGCTCAAAGAGTTATAGTAAATGGGGTTACCTCAGGCCAGTCAGCAGGGGGGTTCCCCAGGGCTCAGTTTTAGGGCCAGTTCTCTTCAATGTTTTTATAAATGATCTGGACACAGGAATTGAATGTACATTAAGTAAGTTTGCTGACGATACTAAACTAGGAGGAGCTGTGGACTCCCTTGAGGGCAGAGAGGCCTTACAGAGAGATCTGGATAGACTAGAGA
The DNA here is from genome assembly GCF_900496995.4 of Aquila chrysaetos chrysaetos. Lineage (NCBI taxonomy): Eukaryota > Metazoa > Chordata > Aves > Accipitriformes > Accipitridae > Aquila > Aquila chrysaetos. The sequence continues at coordinate 59,671,489 of NC_044030.1, forward strand.
GTTGGGCAATCACCAGCCATATGAAATTTAACAAGAGAAAATGCCAGATTCTCCACCTGGGATGGGGTAATCCTGGTTATTCGTACTAATTGGGGGATGAGAGGCTGGAGAGCAGCCCCCTGGAAAGAGATCTGGGGGTTCGGGTTGATGGCAAGTTGAACACGAGTCACCAGTGTGCCCCGGCAGCCAAAAGGGCCAACCGTGTCCTGGGGTGCATGGAGCACAGCATCGCTAGCCAGTTGAGGGAGGTGATTGTCCCACTTGACACTGCGCTGGTGCAGCCCCACCTCAAGTACTGTGGGCAGTTCTGGGTGCCTCAGTATAAGAAGGACATCAAATTGTTAGAGCCTGTCTAGAGGAGGGTGACCTAGATGGTGAAAGGTCTCAAGAGCAAGACTCAGGAGGAACAGCTGAGGTCACTTGGTTTGCTCAGCTTGGAGAAGAGAAGGCTGAGAGGTGACCCCATCGCAGCCTACAGTTTCCTCACGGGGGGGGCAGTGGAGGGGAAGGTGCTGGTCTCCTCTTTCTGGTGACCAGCGATAGGACACAAGGAGACGGAATGAAGCTGCATCAGGGGAAGTTCAGACTGGGCATTAGGAAAAAGGTTCTTCACTGAATGGATGGTTGGTCACTGGAACAGGCTCCCCAGGGAAGTGGTCGTGGCACTGACCCTGTCAGAGTTCAAGGAGCATCTGGATGATGCTCCTAGTCGTGTGGTTTAGTGTTAGGTAGTCCTGCGAGGAGCAGGGAGTTGGATGCGATGATCCTTATGGGACCCTTCCAACTTGAGATATTCTATGATCCTACGAAAAAAATCTGCAGTTTGAGTGCAACCATGTATTGTGTGTGTGTGTGTACTTCATATTTGGATTCAGAAAACCAATGTTACCTCCATTACCTTGTTAAGGATTACTGAAGACAAAGAACATGTGATCAGACCGTGGCTCTGAAGATGACTCCCTCAGATTTAACTAGCTGGACGAGAACAAGGTCTGTAATGGAGTTCTGGAGAACTCACTTCCTTGCATGCTCTCTCTGGGAAGTTGTTCTGACCCTTTCTGTTCTTTGGAAGGCAAAATGTGGTCTCATCAGCAGTTGCACCCAGCTGATTTTGTTCCTCTCTGCATGAGTAATTCTTGGGTTTCTGTCACTAATATACATTGAGAAAAAGAGGATGCTCCCTTCAGTGTGAGTGAGAGGCAGTAGTTCCACATTACATTTGGCAGAAGTGGAGTGCTAACATAACCACAGGGGCATTAAATTGTCAACCCGGTCTTTGCCTTCCTGCTCAGGGATTTGGATGTGTGGGAGTGGAGGGGAAGGATGGCTACTAGATGAGCTCCCAAACCTCAAGTATTTTGTGAATTATGATGCTGTTTCCCCAGCTGAAGGGGAACTTAGGATCTGGTAGGTTTGTTGCATCACCATCTGAATTTACAAAAAGATGTTAAAGCTGCTTTTATGAGAAACTGTTATACACACCTCTATTTTTTCCTGCATATCTTTCACTATCAAATGAACTGAAAATAGACGATGATTAGCTCTGGCTCTTGGAGATGTGGATTGGTCAGGTATTGGGTTTCAGCTAGTATTGCTGGCTTTCTCTGTACTTCTGACTAAAAATTGTTTTGTCCCTTATTACACCTTAGACATGTTCTTTTTGTTGCACTGTAGTTGAAGCGGTTCCATTTAAAGACTTGGTGTTTGGTAATGAAAGGCTTCTGAAACTGAAACAGTTTTATTTAATAGACACAGTTGTTCTTAGATGTTTACAAAATTTACTACAGTCTTCCGTGTAAATTAAAATAATGGGATATACTTTTTTCCGTCCTGAATAGAACACTTTCTCGTTGTTTGCCATCATTATCTGCCACTTGTACAATGTCATAAAGTGCATTTGCTTGCTCTCAAGTAATGCAGGGCTATTGAGTGACCACTTGATAAGTAATTTCACAACCCTATGTTTGTTTCACCATTTATAAAATAGCAGAAGTTTGTAATTTTAATGCAGTAAGTTTTGACACCTGCATACAGAAAGACAAGCAGGACAGGGAATGGAGTGTGCTTGTTCTCCTATTTAGCATTATTAGCTGCACCTAGTGTTTGATAACCCATTCAGAATTTCAGTGATGAAGTCATACGTAGCATCTCTGAGGTGGCTTTTTTATAGATTGTGTATGTTCACTTTCTAACACAATTTAAAGACTAACTTCCAGGTGAGTGAGGACATGACTCATTGCAAAGGAAACTTTTTGGTGATCACATGGAAAGGGGCAGTTACCTGGAGCCCAAACTTAGGTGTGTGTCATGACCTGAAAAGTCTACGTGTCCTGCGGGTGCACAGAGATCGCAACGGTGGGTTTGCAGGATTTCTTAACACCCAAGCACATGGAGGCTAAATTTCTTTACTGTTTTACAGATTACTACAAACCACCAGCAATAAAGCAAGTATACTTGTGGTTAGTAAAGTAAGTAGATACCTATTACAAGTTCCTACAAAATTACTACCAGGAAAGCGAATAAACATTACATCAGTCACAGCCATCAATATTAATAGCAATCAATAACAAAGCAAGTATATATTTCAGTATTACAGGCTATTGCAAAATTACCACTAGTAAAGCAGCACATACACTTAAGATTAATTACTTACATGCACAAATATAAACTGATCACAGGGTTGGGGCCAATGAAACAGATCCCAAAAGTGCGACCAGTCGACAACGGACAATGTCTTGCTTCAAAGATAATCTGTGTCACGGAGTTTGGAGGCAGTCAGACATCCCCAGTGAGGGTCTGATCTGTCTAGGAGATCTCATAGAAAAGAGTGCGTGCATGGGAAGTTATCATAGAGAGAGGCTTCATTTTGGGTAAAAAGCAAGTCATTTTTGTATTGCAGAGGCATAAGGGGGCGTAGGACACCACCACATGGGACAGCCAATAGATAATGATATTTTCTGTTTTCTCGGACCAATTTTTATTTTTGCAGCTTGTTTTCCTGGTCTTTCAGTTAGAAGATCCAACTGCATTTACCAATTCCTACTTTCGCAGGATTCTTTCCTGTTTTTTCCAGATTATTTTTCACCTTTGCAGATGATAAGTTGCTGTTACATTTCCTTGTTTTTGTGCATATTGAGAGTATCTCAGGATGTCTCCAGTTTCTTGGTGCCCAGCTGCACTTCAAATATGTGTGCCTCAAGGATGCTCTGGTTCCCAGGCTGGCAGGCACTTCCTTGGTCAGTATTTTAGCAGTATCTTCTTCTGTTCTGTGTTTTTCTCCTTCTAACTGGGTCATTGTCGCTGCTCCCATCGGGGTGCCAACAGCATATGAAATAAGGCAGCTTGGGTTAGGTTTTTGAAGTTTACTTGATATAATAAATATAGATATTTTAAATAAACTTGTCTTGCCAAATAAGAGAAAATACGATATTTGAATGCAAAATTTGTGCTCAATTTTTTTTTGTCGCAGAAAATATTCAAGTTCCTGAGTAGTTTTGCTAGTGTGCATTGCTACCCTTTAGTGGAAGGGGCTGAATGATATTATTTGTGAAGATGCACTGATAATGGCAGTTGCTAAAAGGATGCTATACAAAACATAAAGAATTTGACAGAGAAAACAGTAAAATGTGAAGAGAATGAGCAATGCTGTGGAAGTGTAATACTGAAGTGACTAATAAAGCAAGCAATTTCTGATTGATTGATTGATTGATTGATGTGGCAGGAAGTGCTGGGAAAAGGAAGGATATAAAAGAAGATGGAAATATTCTTCCTGTGTATGTACCAGACTGAGTTCTCCCATCACTTAGTGCATGAGCCGTCACAAGAGAGTTGTTCCAATTCTATCACTGTCTCAAGGTATGTGCTTACTCCAGCCTTCCTCAAGTGAAGTAGGTTCCTACTTACAGATTGGTCACTTTTATTTAATCACTTATGGAATTCTGGAGTGGACACTACATAAATCAGTTCATGTGCTTGCAACAGTAAACAGAAACATTACATGCCTAAAATCTGAAGTTTTGATGCAGAATAGGTTTCTTGGTGCTTTCTGATCATTTAGCCTTCTGCCAAAGATTTCTGATTTGGGTTTCAATTCTCATGAGTTGACTAAGTGTGAGTGGGCTGTGTTAGGAAAAATTTTAAACATTAAAGCAGGCTGGAGACATCACTTACTTAAAAAACCCAAGCAAACAAAGAAATAAAACATACCCCTTCATAGATTCAAAAATTTTTTCTGACCCTGCCCAGACAAAGCAACCTCCTTATATTGTGGAAGTCCGTCTGTGTGGTGAATTTGGCATTGCTATTGCCAGCAAAAAGCCATTGTTAGTCTTCAGACTTTCACGTCTCTGCATTTAAAAGCAAAAAAAAAAAAAGGGGGGGGGGTTGTAATGGTTCTACCAACGCTTGTGCAACAGAAGAAAATCTTGCCAGATATTTGATTTTGATTTGTGTACCTAGTTGAGCTCAGAGTTTGTGCGAAGGTTACAGTTGCAACACTGAGCTGAAACATTTTCAGTGGCTCTGGATAACCGCAGTCTACTTTGCACTGACATTCCATGGTTGGAGCCTGTAATCTAAACTACTGAAATACTGCAACACAAAGACATCAGAGGTTTTAAGGGAAAACATCAGATTTTATAGATACTGCAGTTTATGATTTAAATGACATATTTTGTAGCTACAGAGCAAATTTTCAGCAAAGATCAGACACATTTTACACTTGAAAAACAGGCAAAACCAAAGAAATAAAAAACCCGCCCATATGTAGTTTTCAGTACTTCTCCATTTACAATCCCCTTTAAAAATGAAGGAAAAGACATATAGAAAATGTCAAAACATTGTGTTGTAAAAAGTTTTGAGCATAAGTTGTGATTTTAATCCTTACCTATGTAGCTATTTGTAGCTGCGATGACATATTCTGATGGAAGATGATTTAAAGTGGCTTGTCTTTGGTTTTTTTAATGTCTTCAATGAGAGTTACTTTGCTTTCTGGAGCTTACTGTACCATGACTTCTAACACCACTTTTGGTCTTCAGGCAAGGATTATTTCAGTGTTTTTCTTATTTTAGTAAGCATTTATTAAAACTGTAATTTCAGAAGTTCACTTGGAGAAATTTATCCAAGCTGTGTCACTTGGGGGGCAGAGGGCATGAGAAGAAGAGGAGTAGGAGGGGTAGTAATAAGTAAGTACTAAGAAAGTAGTAGTCATAGAATCATAGAATCATTTAGGTTGGAAAAGACCTTCAAGATCATCAAGTCCACCCATCATCCATGCCTGCTAAACCATGTTCTGGAGTACCTTGTGTACGCACTTTTTTAATACCTCCAGGGATGGTGACTCAACCACTTCCCTGGGCAGCCTACTCCAATGCCTGACAACCCTCTCAGTAAAGAAATTTTTCCTTATATCTAACCTAAATCTCCCTTGCCGCAACTTGAGGCCATTTCCTCTTGTCCTATCTCCAGCCACCTGACAGAAGAGACCAGCACCCACCTCACTACAACCCCCCTTCAGGCAGTTGTACAGAGCGATAAGGTCTCCCCTCAGCCTCCTTTTCTCCAAGGCTAAACAGCCCCAGTTCCCTCAGCCGCTCCTCATAAGACTTGTGCTCCAGGCCCCTCACCAGCTCTGTTGCCCTTCTCTGGACACGCTCCAGCACCTCAGTTTCTTTCCTGTAGTGAGGGGCCCAAAACTGAACACAGTACTCGAGGTGCAACCTCACCAGTGCTGAGTATAGGGGGACAATCACCTCCCTGCTCCTGCTGGCCACCCTATTTCTGATGCAGGCCAGGATGCCGTTGGCCTTCTTGGCCACCTGGGCACACTGCTGGCTCCTATTCAGCCGGCTGTCGACCAGCACCCCCAGGTCCTTTTCTGCCGGGCAGCTTTCCAGCCACTCTTCCCCAAGCCTGTAGTGTTGCATTGGGTTGTTGTGACCCAAGTGCAGGACCTGGCACTTGGCCATGTTGAACTTCATACAATTGGCCTTGGACCATCGATTCAGCCTGTCCAGATCTCTCTGTAGATCCTTCCTACCCTCAGGCAGATCGACCCTGCCTCCCAACTTGGTGTCGTCTGTGAACTTGCTGAGGGTGCACTCAATCCCCTCGTCCAAACCATTGATAAAGATATTAAACAGAACGGGACCCAACACCGAGCCCTGGGGAACACCACTTGTGACCCACCACCAACTGGATTTCACCCCATTCACCACAACCCTCTGGGCTCGTCCATCCAGCCAGTTTTTCACTCAGTGAAGAGTACACTTGTCCAAGCCATAAGATGCCAGCTTCTCAAGGAGTATGCCGTGAGAGACAGTGTCAAAGGCCTTGCTGAAGTCCAGGTAGACAACATCCACAGCCTTTCCCTCATCCACTAGGGGGGTCAACTGGTCATAGAAGGAGATCAGGTTGGTCAAGCAGGACCTGCCTTTCGTAAACCCATCCTGACTCGGCCTGATCCCCTGCTTGTCCTGGACTTGCCATGTGAGTGCTCTCAAGACAAACTGTTCCATCATCTTTGATGCCAGGATGTCCTATGCAATCTGAAGACAGACTCTGAAACCTATGTGGTTTTTTTTTCCTTTGATATTTGAATGTGGTCTAGCGAAACTCACTTGTCATATTGCATGCATAGACCCAACACGTACAAAAAGCTTACCTAAATCCTTGTTTGCATGATAGAAATGCAGGAGGTGGTTTCCTCTGGAATTGAGGTCTCAGTCAGCATCTTAGGGTCATACTACATAGTGTTGGAAATTATATAAATTAAATTACAACCTTTAACTAGTTATTTTCATAACTCTTTCAATTAGGAAAATCTGGAATTTAAATCCTGAGGGTCTATAGCTGCTGCAGATGCACTTAGGCTTGTCTTTTTTTTTCTTGGGTAATATGCAGTTGGATAGCTTGCTATATTAAGTGGTAAGTGAATAGAGCAACTGAAGTAAAGCAATCGCTATGTCTGCTTCCAGTGAAGCATGGCGGGGTTGGGTGTAGAGGAAAGGTCCTGTAAGATTGTTGCAAGCCACCCCTAACCTGGCTGCACCCCAACAACCTATATCTCTTATTTTTCCTCCTTGCAAATTTAACTTTCCAACGTCCGATTGCACACAATACACAAAGGTGTATTACCTTTGCAATTGCAGAATTGTGGCCTTGTTCTGACAAGTACAGCACAGAAAGTCCCTGCTTCCTTGTACTCTGCGCAGATGTTTGCCTGTTTGATAAGCCGCCCAAAGCAAACCAATGAAAAGTTTCCAATTTTAGAGACGGGCACACACCATGTGAAAACATGAAACTCTTGCTGAAGCACAAGGGTTGGTGATGGTGTTTTACCAGCTTTTCTCTCCTTCAAGGTGTACCTTAATGACCTGTGCTCTATTGCAGCAGTCTAATAGACTTCCTTTTTAAAAGTGCTGGTGAAACTATCATGTGTTTAGATGGGTAAAGGTAAGTGAACTAGAGTTTATTTGTGTTAAGAACATCTGGTAAGAAGACAATAACTGAGAAGATTGAATTTTTGATTATGAAGCATGAGTCAGGTTGTGATCTTGTGCTTTTAACTAGGAGCTTTCAGTGTATTTACCAGCTCGGTTACAGCTTTTCTATTAGATGAATATGCAACACGTAGGCCTTCGAATATCAGCTAAGGAAAATGTCAGTCTGAATTGTGTTGCTGTTTCCTATGGACAATTTTTTTAAACTATCAGCATGGATTATTAAAGTTAATGTGTTTACTATTCTCATTGTAGGTGGTTTTCAGTTTAAAAGTCAGGACCTGCAAGTAGAATCATAGAATCGTAGAATCACTTAGGTTGGAAAAGACCTTTAAGATCATCGAGTCCAACCATCAACCATGCCCACTAAACCATGTCCTGAAGCACTCCATCTACTCTTTTTTCGAATACCTCCAGAGATGGTGACTCAACCACTTCCCTGGGCAGCCTATTCCAATGTCTGACAACCCTAAGTATCCTTGTGTGTATGGGAAAAGAGCACAGGATGAAAAAGAGATATGGGAACAGGGCATGCTTTCATCTCAGATGATACTCTTGGAGGACTTGGATAACATTTTTTCCTATTTGCTTAGTCAGTTTTAAGCTGGTAGCAATGCTCAATAAGCTGATACTTAGACCCTGCTTAAGCTCTAATTCTGGACTGAACTGATCCAGCTCTCTTATGTTTTCTCTTCCTCTGATTATCTTTATTCTCCTCTGTTTCCCAGATATTTGGGATACTAAGGAAGTACATGCCTTCCTAGTGTTCCAGCCACTGCTTCACAGTAAAACACTAATTCTTCTGTGCCTTGCTTACAGCACTTGGGTAAACTTTTTTCAGGCCCTCAGCATTGTGCTAAAATGCTGCTGTTACAGAGAGACTATGCTGTTCATCTACAGCAAACAGGACGTGAATTAGGTTCCAGTGCAGCGAGAGGGAGCTTGGTCAGTGTTCCTGCCCCCACTCTGGTCCTCAGCGCTACATCTTCAGTGCTCCACCGTCCTTACTAGTGAACCAGGTTGTCAGAACAGGCTTAGGGAGTCATAACACCGTTACAGGGTGATTTTAAGAATAGCTCATGTGTGGTGTACGTGTAGCAGCTGAAAAGGCAAAACATGGTGTGGTCTGTCGGCGTCCAGCGACTGGGCAGCAGCGTGATCAACCAGCCCCCGGCGCGGCCAGCGCCCTGCTGGCTGCTGCGGGCTCCGGCACCGCGGCCGGACGGGCGGGGGAGGAGGGGAGCCCTCCGGCTGCGGTGCGGGAGTGCCGGGGGGCTGCCCAGGCCCCGCCCGCCCCGCCGGCGGGCTCGCCCCTGCCGCCTGCAGCCGCGCTCCGGCCGGGAGAGGGCAGCGCTCACCTCCGAAAGGCGCTGGGGGCCGGTGCTCCCCCTCTCGGGGCCGGGGCGCCTCGGCGGCCGCGCAGGGCTCCCCGCGCGGGTCCCGCCTTCCCTCCCTGCCCCGTCGAGAAAGCGCCGGCTACCGCGGCCGCTGGGCCGGGCCTGCCACCCGCGGCTGCCTCGTCCCCGGCGGGGACGGGCTGCCGCCCCCGGGCCTCTCCCCGGGAGCCGGGCACCCGCCCGCCCCCGCCGCGCCCGGGGCCATCACAGCGCGGCTTTGTCCGTTCCCTGGTGCCGCGGGCTGCCGGGGCCCGGGGGCGGCGCATCCGCGGGGCCGGGCGCGCCCCGCCGGCGGCTGGGCAGCGCCGCCTCCTCCCCCGGCAGCGCGGGCGGCGGCGAGCCTCGGCCGGGACGCCCCGCTTAGGTAGGTAGGTAGGTAAGGCGGCCGCTGCCCTCGGGGCGGAGGGGGGGGAGCCCGGCCCGCGGCACCTGCTGCCCGGCAGCCCCGCGGGGCGGGTGGGCGCCGGGGCCGCTGGGCTGGGCGGGGGGCGGCGGCGGCGGCGGCGGGTCGCCGGCTCCCTTCTCCGGGGCGCGACGTGAAGTCCCGGGGAGCGGCGGCGGCGTTCTGCCGGCTGAGACGCGGTCCCGGCGCCGCCGTGCGAGGTGCGCTCGGGCGGGCTCCGCTCGTGTCCGCGGGAAACGTTTCCCGTGGGCTGTCAGTTACCTTCCGAAGTCCCAGAAGTGGGGAGAGGGAGGATTTTTTTTTCTTTTGCATATATATATATATATATATGTCCGTGTCGTGTCCCCCCCCCCGCGGTTGTTCATTATTTTGCCATAAGAGCCGCTCGTAGTTTTTTCAGTTCTTGGCCCTAAGTGGACAAGGAGTGTGGTTTTAATCATGAAAGTGCTTGCCTTTCTCAGCCGGAGCAAAAGAAGTTTTTAACTTATTTAAACTCCTTTAACAACCGAAGAATTTAAAGGAAATGAAAACTTTTCTAATGGTCAAATTCTGAGAAACAGCTTTCGGAGCAGTTCTTGGTAGCGTTTTGTTGGGACACTGGTGTGTGCAGCTTAGCGTTGCGCCTGTTTTCAACCTGCACGGTGATTCTTATACAGAAAAAAAGCTTCTAAAATCCTTCTTCGTTTTTATGGACTTACTTCTGCCTCTGTATTTGGTCCTATACATAAATGGAGGTAGTTCTTCTCATAAGTCACTATAAGGCACGTGAATGTGATGAAAAGCCTGACAGACAACAGAAGCTTTTTCCTTTGTAGAGATAATTTGCTCTCTACCACACTTGGTGGAAATAGGATTTGAGGAGGCATTTGAGTAAGAGGGATTTTTCCACGTAGGTAAAAAATGAACTGTATTCTATGACTTCGGCCTGAAAAATTGGCAGGACAAAATCTGGTGAAAAGATTTGAGAACTTAAGTGCTGTTCTTTTTCCAAAGTGGTGTTTGAATATTGAGTGCAACAAAGGAAGTGATGGTGTAGATGTATCTTAATAATAATCTACCAGGAAACTCATCTGGCCTTCTCAGTTGACTTGTAAATTAGACATTTCTGCCAGCGTTTTATTACGTAATATCAGGGAGGAGTATTCTTTTTCTTGATCTAAAACTGCTGCTGTTATTCAGAAGTTCCCATTGTCTCCCCTGAGAATAGTTCCGTTGTGGGGCCGTTTCAGAAGGGTATGGTGTGTGAAATGGCCCGACATTGTTATGATCTGAGTAACACCTTGAACGAGAATTTGCACCAGGATATAGGAAGGATAGCCTATGACTAATACAGTGACTCAGAAGATCCAGTTCCAGTTTTTGACTTTGCCAGCCAAGAAACAGCTCTCTGCATGGCCACACATCAGTCATTCGGCACCTGCATATCTCGATTTCCCATTTATAGATGGGGCATATTGTAATCTCAGGACAGGAGCATACATTCTGTGTGTCTTCTACAAAAAAGTCTTTTAGGTTCTAAGGTGCTACCTAGAACAGCAAGCAGAATTTGTATTGCCATGCATATTTGTGCCCAAGTATTGAAGCTACAGAAGTCTTCATTTGCACCAGGAGTTTTCACAGTTTTTGACTGGAGCACTCCTTTTTTTCTTTTCTGAATTGGCTTGGCTATTACTACATCTCTAGCTTCTTCTCACCCCCTGTCTCAGGAATATTTTTGGAATTTTCCTCAATGTCTGCTGAAATTCTTAAAAAAGACAGAATTTTCAAAAATTTACAGATTTTCCTACTGACTAACCGAGCTGTGTGAGTTGTACCTTTCTGGCTCGGCATCACTAAGACAAGCGGGTACCGCTAGACTACATTAATAATTCGAAGAGGGTTGTGAGGTGGAATAGTTGCCCTTCTCAATGGAAGCTGCGTCTATCAATATCAGAATTAGATATAATGACTTTTGGTATCAAAAATTTGTTGCTCTTAATGGCTGTAGAGTTTGTTGTGCTGTTCTAGCTGTTCGTGAAGGTGGAATGCAAATTGCAAAAGTGTTTTTAAACACACAGTATATTCCCTAACTTTGCTCGTTAGTTATAGCAGTTTGGTGGATGGCCAAGCCTGAGTAATGATGAAGCGTTACAGGTAGCACTGGAGCATGCATTTGCATGCATTTGTAGAACCAAATGTTTCCAGTCCACTTCTTTGCTACCTTGTCAGTAAACTGTATACAATTATGCTGTATGAACTCTTTAAAGAGTTTGCTTTTGCTCTGGTCTCATGGCTTCATAGTGCCTAAACTAGGGAGTAGTAAATTCTAAAACCCATTAAAAAAATTCTTCATTAGAAAGCTACTATCTCTGTCAAAATGGGCATTAAAAGGAGTAGGGGAGGTGAGACAACTCTCTGGCAATGGTATTAAACAGATTTTATTTTGTTTTAGTGACCTTACATATACATCTGCTTTTATTTTTGTCCTTCAGTAGTGTATAACCCACATTTCACATTTCTAAGGTTTCTAAAATCTAGAGCCCCATTTTATTTTTAGTTGAAATGAAAATGCTACGTTAAAAATGATAATACAGGAATGCATAAAGAATACATGTTGCCAGCCTCAGGAGCAGGCTTCCGTCTAAGAGACATTTTTCTAGAGTTGTTTTTGTGTTTTAAAACCCAAATCTATTTTTAAAAGGTTAAAAAATGTGACACTTTTTTGGAGATTCTTTAAATATTTTCCCTGCTAAGGAGCACAAAATGGCTGTGGCTTCAACAAATTAAAGAGATATTGATAGCCATGAATGGGGTGATGTTTTCTGGAGGAAGATTTAAGTTTCTTTTTGTCTCAAATTGTTGAAAAGAGAGCTATTTTAAAAGGCATTTAGCTGCATTGCTTCTGTTCACTTGCTTCAAGAGCAACTACTGTGTGGTGAAGTAATCAACACTAGTGCAAGCCGCTTCATTATAAATTTAATAGGCAAGGGTTTATTTTACGTCTCAGTTTGAATATTGTTAGAAGGCGGTAAACGGATGTGCTTGCGAAGCTGCTAGCTGAGGGTTTTGCTGTGTCTTCTCCCTATCCCCCATCCTCTAGATGTTCAGGAGAGGCATATGTGAAAATGAAAGATCATGTCAAAAACCTTGGTTGTAAAGGTGTAAAACTCTGACTTTGGGAATGTAGTCTTTATTACGTGTGTATTTTCAGCTTGCTACTTTTCTCCTTTCATTTATTTCTTCCAAGGTCTTTGAATCAGATCCACAGCAAGGATCTGCATGTAAAAGAATATTCTGTACCATATTAGACCTGATCGCTGTTCAGCGTGGTTCCTGGTGCTTGAGAAGCTGTGAGTGAGCCTTTACGCATACATACGTAACGTAACTCAGATGGAATCTGTAAATTCAAAAATATGGTTTGGTTCAGTTGCTGTGCTTGTTGAGAGGAAGCAGTGGGATGAACATTATTAATGGAAGCTGGCTGGTCTGTGAGCACCACACTGGAATCTCACTGTTTTTGAAGACTATTAAGATCTGAGAAATATAAACACAGTATGTACAATAATTCATATCCATCTTGGAGGCTGTCCTGTGGGCTGATGTAGCACCTACCTCCCATAGACTATTGCATGATAAGAAGTAATAAAACGGTGATAATGATGACGTGTAACACAGTCACCCAGTGGATGAGAGCTCGGTAGAAGACCTCTTAATGTGCAAGTGCTGCCAGACTTTCACAATGCACAAGACATTTTGCTTAGACAAAGATGTTAGATTTTAAAGCATCACAAATGATGCTCTGGGGATTCCTGCCTACCTTCCAGTGGCCTCTGGGTGAGAGGCACCCTTGCTTTCCTGTTGCTCCAGTTGATCAGAAATAAAGATTTAATGTGCTTGTCTTGATGGTGGTAATACAACTGTAATTTTCCGTGTTTTATAGACGTGAGTTTCAATGTGACCATCACCAAAAAGAAACAGAATTAAAAAAGGAAGAATTTCATTCCAAGGCATCTGCAAAGCATCATTAGGGGTTTATTTACATAGCTTGACAGTTTTGACATTCAGTCAGTTGCTTTACAATTCATGAAACAGCAGTAGTGATATGTGGCACAGAGGTGTGGGGTTATGGTCTGAAAGGAGGATGTAGGGGGACAGAGTCCAAAGACCTCATGTTTTGTTATCTTTGAACTGATAGATGGAAGAGAAGCATGATATATATATTTTATACCACTGCTTATACTTTGCAGCCATTTGCAAGGCTTGCACAGACTGTGGTCTGGTGCTGCTTAGTGAGCCATGGAGGCTCATTATGGCACAGTGGAGCCCTGAGTTAAGTGAAGTCCATACGAGCGGCTGCTGGATCACAGTGCAGCATCAAAGCCAGAGTCCTGTCTTCACCTTCACTATGTCTTTCTCCCACAGTTATATGCTTTATTTACAGGTAAGAGGAAAAAGTCAAGTTGTGAGTTGTAAGCCAGGTTGCTGTAGGATCAGGAAGTGTCCTTTTGTGTTTAGGAAAATGCTGATGATACACAGTAGGTGCTAGGACAGACAAATAGTAGTCACAGTGTTGGCTGAAGGGTCACCTTGTCAACCAGTAGAAATGCCTTTCTGCTGAGATTTAGATAATGCTTTCCCTTATCTAACTTCTTTGGTGTGTACAGAGTAAAAAATTTTGATAACTGATGTCTTTTCCATTGAAATGCAGTTAAGTCAATACCCAATGGTTTTTATTTTCCATCGGTTTATTTCCTTATTGTGGTCCTTCTAACAATACGTCTTGATAACTGGGGAAACCATGCTATAAAATGCTAAAATTTGTAATGTTGAAAGAAACTGGATATATGAGAGTCCCATAATTGGCAACCAATAAATAAAATACTGGGTGAGGAAAAGTGTTGGAGGGATTATTGAAATGTCTTGCATCTTTGATGAAATGCAAAATACTTGTTGATGTTCCTCTCAATAACTTGAGCTGGTCAGGAGTCTGGCAATAGCATTTGACACTAGATTTAAGGGGAGATTGTAGATTAAAAAAAAGTTAATTTTACAATTTTTTTCAAGATTTTTTGTTCTTTTTTTGTATGTTTACCTCTACTTGACTGAAACATATGCTGCAAGTTTCTCCAGTTTGCAGCACATCACACTAAATGCTTCTAGTAAATTAACTGCTAAACTGGATGCTGAGAAGGGTTTTTTTCTGTGTATAGATGAATCCTGCTACTGCTGACCTTGGCGTGAGCTCAGTATTTGTGGGCAGTGCCTGAAACTGGACCTGTTTGTCTGTTAGATGCCCGTCCTGCTGGTTTCTGTATCAGAGGCACAGATGTCGGAGGAAGAGATCAGGTGTTGCTCTGTGAAATGATGTGTATTCATGATGTCAGGCAGCTTGACCCTCCCCTTGCTGTGCAGGGTAGGACTGCTCCTCAGCACCCCAGAGCGGTTGTCTACATGGCATCTCTTGGGCGCTGGGGACCCTGCTTTCTGCGGAGCTGAGCAGCAGTTTGCTGCACAGAGGAGGTGAGTGGTGGGGTGCATGTGATAGTGTCTCCTTCAGCCCCTCACTCTGAAACGGAGGTTGCACAAGACCTGTCCCGTAGCCAGAGCTGAGTATTTCCTCCCTACGTGCATCCTCTTCTTCCTGCCCCTCCCAGCCACTTCCAGCAGCTAAGCTGAGTTACTGTAAGCCCCAGATGGAGGAAAGACGTGAGCCATTCACGTAAACCTTTATTCTAAACAAGCAGCACTCTTGAGAGTGTGAGAAAAGCAGGAGAGGTCACTTACTGCTGTGGGTTGACATTTATGGGTTCTTCTGCAGGAAGCAAAAAGAGTACCATTGGGCACACCTTTGTATCCAGGAAACACCAGTATAAGCTGGTTTGTCAGGGGAGTGTATGTTGAAAGTACTGATGGTATTTCAACAAGGGTCTAGTCAGTGCTGCATGGAAAACATTGATTGTTTCTGATGAGCTAAATCTTCAGGTTATTTATCCACTCAGGATCCATTTTGAGTTAGGTACTTAGTATTTCCAAATTCCCAGGGGATCCACGGTGTGACACAAGCAAAGGGTGAAGGGAGATGAAGTCAGGATGGCATCATCTCTCCAATAAATTGTGTTTGTATTATCCAATACCAAAGGGGGTTGTTGTATTGGTGGCGCAATGATAATCCCCCAAAGGAAGGGCTAAATTATGCCTTCGTGTGCACGCTTGCAGTAGAATAGGTAGACTAGACTGGATACCTCACTTTCTCATCCTTACCACGGAGGAAGATGTTGAGATATGTCTCTTGAGGCTCTGGAGGTCAAGATAGTCATGTGAAAGAAGTAACCAGGAGTAGGTCTTACTCTGTTGGCATGGCATAATGATTTGAATATACTCATATTTTCTTGCAGAGGAGATGGTGGAGTTTAGTTTGGATGTGTTTCTTTAAAGAGGGAAAACCATTGCAGGTGAAGGGATTTTATACAGCAGAATAGAGCAATGTTGTAAAACAGCTGGCTGGCATGTCTCTCATTTCAGCCAGCCATGAAGAGATGCCCTGTATATATATGTAATCTGTGTGTGGCAGTAATTGTGAGTTGGTGACAGGTCTGGGATAGAAGTTAACGTGCTTCATCTGTTCTCTAAGGTGACACTTGTGAAAAGCTCCACCTTAAAATACTCCTTGTGGAATTAGTGTTTTAGTTTCTTAATTTCTCTTGTAACCCTGTTTTCTTCTGTACAAACAGCACTGTGCTTCCCATGCTGCTGCTCTTAAGGTTGGGTTTGGGATGCTGCTGCTGGAAACTGCAGAGCTTTGTCTCTGTCAAAGCGAGATGCCTTGGAGTCAGCTGCGGGATACCTCCTCCCTCCACCCCCTCTGTCTGAGTCTCGCTGCTGACTAGCCTGGCTGGATTAGTGTTTGCCTTGATACTCTTTTCTTACAATATGAAAGGGTTTTGGTTAGTTTTTTTTTTGGCTGAACATTTGTGGCCAGTGATTTTGTAAAGGGTTTTACCTTCTGTTTTAAAGTTATACTGAAGTCAAACCGCAAGAATGTAGGTAGTCGTGAATGTAGGTGAATTGACAGGCACCAGGAGATGAGTATTAACAAACTCGTGATTTAAAAGGAGTGTGTGCTGGGGTGGTGGGTGGGTGGGTCATTTTTGGTTTTGATTGAAGCTGTGCATTTAATTTCTGCAGTTTGTAGGCAGGGAACTTCTCAAATCCTATCTGACTCATAGCAGGCTGTACCTATGCATTAACAAGCAGTGGGCTGCACACTGTGTTGTTCTTGGAAACTGTTCAGCTGTAAAAACAAGGCCACATCTCAGCTGAGACAGCCTGCTCTTAAGAAAGACTCTCTTTTTACATAGCCTGTTTCAGCAAGTAGAAGACTTGTGTGTAGTTGTTGAGCCCACCTTATTGTTTTAAAGATGTGCAGTTGCTTCTGGTATGCTTCTATTAGTTGACAGGAATATTATGTTTACAGTACGAATTTTGAGGATGTAGTGAGTTTGAAATATAATAATAGAAATCAGAGTTGCTGTGATGACTGTAATTATAGTAATTCCAGTGATGACTTGTATCAGTAGCTTGCTGTTTAGGGTATCTAAGGCAGCCTGCCTTGGGGATATCTTCCATGAAGTTGCTAAACAGCCAGCACCAGACACTTGGGATATTGGTGTGGAGTAAAAGTTGCTACAACTATACCTCAAGGTCAAATTCTGTTTTTTGCCTCTAGAGGTAAGAAATGCTGCAATTCCCACTACTTCATTTGCTGCAACTACAAATGTCTTAGTGGCTAGGCTCAGCCTGACCTGTTTTGTTTACTGTGTATATTGTGTAAAAAGCACATAGCATGTTAACTAGGACGAGCTACCCCTTCTCCAGCCTTACATGGGCATCATTACACCAGCATTTCCTCATTCTGGGGAAATTTGGGGCAACTGGATAGCTGATAAGATTAATATCCTTTTTTTTCCCTAATTCTGGAAGATGTCACTTAGTTTGCAGACATGAATGGGGTATAATGATATCAATGCCTCCTGATGGGTATGTAATAATGCCACTGGTTTATTTTGTTTCTAGATGCTGTGACAATGGAGTTGAGCTGCACTGAAGTACCTCTTTATGTAAGTTCTACACCACCAGGCTTCTGCCTGGAGAGTTTCTTTCTTTTGGGTAACAGCTCATTCAGAAGCAGGGTGAATGAAACCAAAACCCATTCTCTGGTTGTCTTGAGGCTGTTGAATGTTGCTATCTGATGCAGGCATGTGTGCGGATGATGGTTTTCAGTACTGTGGCTCAGTTCTCCGAAGTAAGTTTAAAATTATTGCCCTTTATAATCATTATTTTCTTCTCCTTCAGTAGTCTCAATTGAGTTTTCAAAAGCAGAGTTAGCGCCTGTGAAGAGACACCGCTCACTCTCTCTTTCACACAGTTTATGGCTGTTTTTTCCCTATAAGATTCCAAATTACCATTCTCTCCACTTCCTCAAAGCAGGAAATTGTATGTTCTGTCAAAAAATGACTAAGTTGAAGTTTGTCATCAAATGGAATTTTTCCTTCAAAACCTGAAGTGATTGCTTAAAATAGGTGAACTCAGAGTTCAAAACCAGGTGGTAACAGGAGTGAGGACATGCATTAGATAAACTTAATTTACTTGGTGCCTTTACTGGGTTGCAAGTATGAGGACTAAAACTTGGGCAGTCTAGTCATTATTATTAATAAACTATGGTTGTCTTTTTTGACTTGTTCTGCTGTGGTTTGCAATGAGAATGACAGTAGCAGGGGTACGTGAATGTTGATGTCTAGGAGGGTAGTGGGTGGACAATGAGTGGTTTTCAAAAGGGTGGTAAAAGGTGAAACAAAGACAGAAACAAAACAATTATCTGCTTATTGTGAAGAGACAGGGATGGAAATGGAGTACAAATAATCTGTATCCTGGAGTATTAAAGGAACATAGCATTGCTAATGCACCAGCACAAGTTTTCATTGTATTGGTCAGTTTGGGAGTGGGAACCTCAGGCTCGCAAAAATCAGATGCAGTATCTTTAAAGGCAGTGTGGGGGGGGAGGGATTTGTGAGGTGTGCTCATGTGATATTGGTTGTGTTGTGCAAGGTTTTAAAAACAAATTTTTACAGAAAGAATAATCAAGGACATGGTGCTAATAGATAAAATTCAACATGGTTTTATCATAGGTGGCTGTGTCGGACTGATCTGGCATCTTTGCATGATAAGATAACTAACCACTTAGAGAAGGACAGTGCAATGGGTTTAATCCAAGTTGTTAAAAATGAGACATTTGATGCTGTGTCTCACAGGAAATTCTTATGGAAGATAAAGAAGGTGGAGATGAATATAAGGAGATAAGGATATATGGAGACTGCAAGTACAGTTATTAGTGTAGAGAGAAAGATATTACAAGTGATACCTCTTAAGGATCATACTTAGGGCCGGTTCTGTTTAATATTTTGATTATAACCCTGCGAGCCAGATGTAGGCTTGTGAAATTTGTGTAAATCTGTGGACATCATAATATTGGGAGATGTTGGTTAGTACTGAGGAGAATTCAGTTATTACGTGGGAAGATTGCATTTTCCCACCTTTTATTTACTCCAGTGTATTGGTTTTGTTGGCAAGGTTTTGGTAGCGGGGGGGGTTACAGGGGTGGCTTCTGTAAGAAGCTGCTAGAAGCTTCCCCTGTGTTCAAGAGAAAGCCAATACCAGCTCTGAGACGGACCCGCCGCCGGCCAAGGCCGAGCCAATCAGCGATAGCGGTAACGCCTCTGTGATAACATTTTTAAGAAGGAAAAAAAAGTTGGGACAGGCAGATTCGGCAGCCGGAGAGAGGAGTGAGAACATGTAAGAGAAACAACTCTGCGGACACCAAGGTCAGTGAAGAAGGAGGGGGAGGAGATGCTCCAGGTGCCGGAGCAGAGATTCCCCTGCGGCCCGTGGTGAAGACCATGGTGAGGCAGGCTGTCCCCCTGCAGCCCATGGAGGTCTGTAGTGTAGCAGATATCCACCTGTAGCCCGTGGAGGACCCCACGCCGGAGCAGGTGGGTGCCCGAAGGAGGCTGTGACCCCGTGGGAACCCTGCGCTGGAGCAGGTTCCTGGCAGGACCTGCGGATCTGTGGAGAGAGGAGCCCACGGAGCAGGTTTTCTGGCAGGACTTGTGACCCCGTGGGGGACCCACGCTGGAGCAGTGTGCTCCTGAAGGACTGCACACCGTGGAAAGGACCCATGCTGGAGCAGTTCGTGAAGAACTGCAGCCCATGGGAAGGGCCCACGTTGGAGAAGTTTGTGGAGGACTGTCTCCCGTGGGTGGGACCCCACGTTGGAGCAGGGAAGAGTGTGATGAGTCCTGCCCCTGAGGAGGATGAAGCGGCAGAAAACAACGTGTGATGAACTGACCGTAAACCCCATTCCCCGTCCCCCTGTGCCGCTGGGGGGGGTTGGTAGAGAATCCGGGAGTGAAGTTGTGCCCGGGAAGAAGGGAGGGGTGGAGGGAAGGTGTTCTGAGATTTGGTTTTATTTCTCATTACCCTACTCTGGTTGATTTGTAATAAAGTGAGTTAATTTCCCCAAGTTGAGTCTGTTTTGCCCGTGAGGGTAAGTGATGAGTGATATCTCTCCTGTCCTTATCTCGACCCACAAGCTCTTTGTTATATTTTCTCTCCCCTATCCAGCTGAGGAGGGGGAGTGATAGAACGGCTTTGGTGGGTACCTGGCAACCAGCCAGGGTCAACCCATCTCATCCAGTTAATAAGAGCATGGTACAAAGCATTTGGGGACTAACAGTGATACATCTGTTATGAACTAGGGGCTCATCAGATGGAGGCAGAGAGGGCTTGGGGTGTGTTAGTCACTTGTACAGTGGTGGTTGTGAGAACGTGATTTTAGTTGGGAACATTTGCCCTAAGCTTTGCACAAGTGAAAGCCTGTACCGGACCTGAGCGTTGGAAACTTGCTGGTTGTGGTCCGCAGCGTCTCACCAACCCAAATGGGTAAGTCCCAGAGGGGTCTCCTAACTTGCTAACAACCCGATGAGAGTGGTTTGGATTGCCCTTAGGCGGTCAACAACTTGTTTTCTTATGGGTGGAGCTGGTGGGGGTGGTGTCTTTCTTCTGGGTCTCCTGTGTCCTAGCAAGCCTGAGGATAGTGGTGAAACATGGACTTCCAGAGACTTGGCAGCTGGAGTACCTGGGGTGAGTTTCCCAGAAACTGGGACTGTAGTAAGTAATATTTTAACAGCGTCTTGTATTTTGTGTAGGTGAGTGTGTGTGTTTGTGGGAATGAGGGTATGTAAAGTTTTCAGGGCTTCTGCAGGGAATGGGAAGGGGCTATGTGAACACCCTAAGGTGAGTGAGAAAGGTTCAAATTTGTCTCTCAACTCCCATCAAAAACTTCGGAAGGTCTTGGCAGACCTTATACTGATCATCTGAGGTTGATGTAGTTGCTCTGGTGAGTTACTGTCTGAAGTGTTGCAGCTTCACAATCTTGCCCGGCACAGTATTGTTCCTAATCTGGGTACTTCTCAGTGCATCTGGGAAGATCAAAGAGGTCTGTCCATCTTGAAAAAGTCCTTGAGTCAAGGCATTTCTTTTCTCTTAGTTGGTTCCAATTACTTCATCAGTTCTGGAAATTCTTTCCAACTGCTCCTGCTTTATTTGCATGACTTTGCTGGAGAGCACAATCAAATCAGCATTTAAATTAGATGTGAGAGTCCTTTCGGATTGTGCAGTTCCTGAGACTGTTTTCATTAAGCAGTTCTCTGGCTAGCTGAGCTTATCTAAAATCTGTTGAATCTTCATCCATAAGCAGGGATAGAGAAAGCATCTCTTGGGAAGACTGAGGGAACATGACAAATATTTGCATTGCAGTGAATTCAGGTATTTCTCTGATGTGTTCTAGTCCCTTTTAAAGGGCACAATGGAACTATGGAATATCGTGTCATGGCAATTGCATATGGTTCACATGCAACTTTAAAAATGTCAGCATACGGTCATAACACATTATTTTCCGCAGGAAAAGTGGAAGTTGTCAAAAGATAGGAAGTAGTCCCTTCTTTCCAGCCTCTATAAAAGCATAGGTTTTTGTTCTTTGAGGGGGAGATCTACTGTATGCTGGGTCCAAAATTAGGATGCTTTTCATACTGTATTTAAACACGCTTAGCATCTATATTGAGTGGATTTTACACTCTTCTTTATTCCAAGAATGTCTGTCTGAGAGGCTTGTACTTCACATCAAATTATCTGAGAATAACTGCAGTTCTGTGTTTATAATTTTTAAAGATTATATGCAAGGTACTTTGTTGACTTGCTGTACGTGAGCAGCTGTAACACAGCTGGAGGATGCATCCATAAAGTGCTGTTACTTCAACTGCCACACTTCGTCAGTTACTGAATTTCTTTGCAAATCTAAAATAGTATGTGTAATCTGGTCGGCCGAGTGACAGCTGTTTCTTTTTTGTTACAGAAGAGGGAATGCATTCAGAAAGCTCAAGGACCTTGCTGGGTAATATAATTTTTTTTGTGAAATATAATTTAAAAATACTCTATGAAATTACTCCATTTAAAAAATACATTATTTTGATACACTTCTCTTTATATGTAATTTTTGTGGCAGCAGTACATTAAAATCTAATTACAACAGACATAAATGTCATGGTTTAAAAAATAAATGGTAATGAAACAGAAAATTAAGTATTTGATGCAGATGCTTTTCAGTTAATTTGAGGAGCCTGTTTCCGCCTTCTAGACAGCAAAATACTGTTAACCACATCATAAAATTACTCCATATAAGCCATTCTAATTTTCAGAATTGACTAGCCAAGGATAAACTGAAACATCATACATGTTGTCTCTTCTTTCAGTGCTAATAATACATTGTTTAAGTAAATAGAACTTGAATTTAATTAGCTTTTGCCGTCCTAAATTATGCTTTTTTAACTGATACAAATAAAATTATATTTATCCAGTTCTTTCTGTAAGGAGAGTGGCAAGCTGAGCCTTTTCATTTCACAGTGTACGAAGCACAGTATATGGAATAAGACCATGCTGTCTTCAGGAAGCCACTGGCTTCATTGTACATGGAAAAAAGACTATCCATGAAAGATAAAAAGCAAAATACTTGATGAAGCACTCTTCAGATATTAAAGAATTTATGTATGGCAGTTGTTTTCTCCTATTGAAAGCAGTTTCTAGTGTGGAAAAACCAATCTCTGTCATGGAAAATCCTTCTTTTTTAATGGTAGGTGACTGTTTTTTGTTTTTTAGTTTTAAATAAATGTTATTGATTACCAACATTGACCTTTAACATTGGCAAAGAAGTATCTCGCTGCCCTGGGACAAACATACTGTGGGAGTAGTCAAATCTCAAGAGCAGAAAATAAGTGATCTCAGAAGTTTGTAAATTATTCTCTGCTGAGAGCCTGATGAATGTTTCCTGTGGGAGCAGCAGAGAGAAGTAAAGAGATGCTGAGCCACGGAGGACATCCAGAGCAGTTCCCTGTAGACATCAGAGGGGCTGTATCTCCTAAGGAGATGATGCTGGAGGTTGCGTGTCAATTTTGTCTTTCCAAAGGAGTATTTGGGTATTAATTCTCCAGGAAGAGGGACAAACATGGGCTCCCAGCTTCGACACTCAGGATCTCCTGGAAAATAAAACTTTCACTTGGTCCTACACTGTATGTTGCTTACTATTCTCAAAATGCACTTTCCTAAGATACCACATGCTCCTGCCTACAACCACTGGAGTTGGCTAAAAGTGCTTGAGGTCAAAGCTTAATTAACTTCTCTTGTATTCTGCTACACCAGGTCTTTCCCTCTTAAGTGTCTCTGCTGGTTTGTTCTTGTTTGGGGTTGGGTTTTGTTTCTGACACTGTTACAGCTTCTTTGGTGAAGTGTAGGTGTGAAGGAGGAGGGATGCTTATGTATTCACTGTTTAATACCAGTGTACTGAAGTATTCCTACAAGTGGTGAGGGTTCAGCAGACTTTCCTCTGACTGGGTTGGGAAGAGCTGAGAGCAAGATGTAGCACAGGGCTGCTCACAGCCACAGAGCATCTGAGTGTCTGGAGACTCTCCCATCTTGGATAAGCTTGGTGATAGTCTTTGCCTGGGCTGGGTCTGCAGAGTGCCAAGCATGTCAAGTTTTCTAGGGTTTCTTTTTCCTGGACTTTTTTCTGTCCAGTATGTTTCCTCCTGGTGGTCTTTATGGAGTTTGCACGGTCATGCCTGTTCTTTGCTTGTCTGGCTGTTTGTTTGTTTGGGTTGGTGATTTGCTCTGGGCGATGTGATATTGGCTTAATGCTTTCTATTTTAGGCGCCTGTGTTTTCCATCACTGCAATAATGTCAGTGCCTGGTGATCTTTGTGTGCACCATTCCTTGCAATGCTCTTTTGTAGTCAGGAGATGTTGTTTAACTTCATTTACAAAGAAGGTCTGAAGTGACATAAGTGCAGCAATGTGCCGAAAATGTTAGAAAGGTGTGGTGAAACACACTCCTGTCCAGGTTTCTCAGATCCTAACATAGGATGCTAGGATGGGGCAGCATCCTTCCTCTGTAACCTGTTTAGAAGTTAAATATGTCTGTAGTGGAAGTGGAAACTGCTTCTAATGCAGCTTGCTCATGGCATGTCCCATCAGGGGATGTGCATCCCATGGGATGCAGGTGCATCCCATCTCATGGTTCCAAAGAAAGGAGTGCAGCTGCTTTAGATGGAGGTGCACTGAGTCTGCATTCACAGCCATCTCCCCTCCGAGAATAAATGGAAGGCAGAGGAACCACGTCTCAACCTTTGTCCCCTCATCCTGCAGAGAAGCGAGAGGTACTGAGGCTAAGGGCTGTTCCCATGAGGGTTTGGAGCACTCGAGGCAGCGTGTCCTGAATTCATATGCTAGTTCACATGCATGTACAAACCTGGGCCACATCTGCGCCAGCATTTCCCTTCACCGTTACACTGCTGGAACTCAGCCTTGGTAGCAGTGAAGGAGGAGGAGCAAATGCAGCCCGGTGGCCGTGGCTGGCCTTCCAGGTGGACTTACTCTGAGCAAGATGAGATGACAGTGTAGCTTCCCCGCTGCCTCCACATTAACTGCTGGCCCAAGAGGTTGACTCTCTTAATAGAGAGTAGGCATCCAAAAGTGGAAATAAATGCTGGTGTGTGCAAGACAGTCTGGCAGCTTTTTTATCATGTGCAATATACCTGTACCCTGTCCCTACAAAGGCATGTCTGTATTACAGCCTCAGTTAATTATCCCTTGGATCCATGCTGTTTTATTTCCTTCTGTCCGTAAGTAACAATTTTGAAGTTCTTTTGAGCTTTTGTTACTTTTTCAGAGGATATACCCTCCCTCCAGGAGTTTTTGGGCAAACACCTGGGCTACAGCCAGGTTCATTAGCATCTTCACTGTTTTCTTAATCTGTGATCTTGTGGTTCCTCAAGGATGACCTGGCATAATTCCTTGGGACCCAGTTGAAAACACAACTGCTTATTCACAGGTACCTTGGCCATAGAAGGTATGTGAGTAGGGGGAACAGAGAGGAGAAAGTGGAATAAAGGACATATTTCATACCCAAGGGGTGCAGACAACAAGAGCAAATTCCTGGACTGATTTTTAAGGTTCTTCAAACCAAAGCCTGCTGTACTAATGGACAATTTAACTACCTGTATTTCTATAGGTGAGAAATGTGATGAAACAGAATTAATTCTAAAATGTTTTAGTTCACAAATAAGCTCACTTCATTATTCAGTAAAATAAAGGACAAGCCAGTAGGCACTGCCACAGGAGTGAAGCAAGGGAGCTCTGTCCAGCCAGCTGCCAAGGGCTGTCCTGCCTTGCCCCATTGCTGGCTTTCATGCTCCTGCATTGAATTAGCCGTGGTACTGTTGTACCGTCTGCACACCCGACAGCAGTGGCATGGAAGGGGAAAAATAATTAAAGAGGTTCGTAATGGACATTTGCACAAACTACTTCCAGGCCAGTTTCAGAATATGCATGCAGTTCTACAGTGGAGGAAATTAAAGACCAAAATTTCACATTAGGAGTCAAAGTCCTGTTGAAAAGATCAGAAAGCAAAGGGTGGCAGAAAGTTCAATCTGAAAAGAGGATTTTAATTCATATCCAGGGATTGGATTAATTTGGTACTCTGTCAGCAACTTCTAGTTGTCTGGTCTGGTTTTACCTCAAATGTGGGAGTTTTCCAAAGTGCACTGTGTTGGTTGATGTTGCTCCAGCTGAAGGCAATGGTGCGCTCTGATATTCACACAATCCTCAACACTTCTGAAATTTTCAGTTCTGCGATGAGGCCCATGCAAAAGGTGACTAAATAAACAGGGTTTAATTTGTACTCTGGCAGTGTGTCCGGGAATAATTTGAGCACGTATGCTGGAAAATGTTCAGAAGTACATAGGCAGAGGGACTCTGAAACTACTTGGTGAGACAGTTAAAAAGTCATGAATCACCTTGTTTGGCAGGAAGAAATTCCAAATTTTTTTTTCTAAAGTATGTTATTTGTATGGCTAGTTAGATCTAGAGGGACAAATGAGCTGCAATTGTTACCTTCAATGCATGGGTTTCATGTGCATGAGAAGTGGGAAACGGAACTAACAGAAATAATTCAACAATGTAATTCTATTTTCTAAATGGTTGAAGTGAATTTCAAACTGGTACATGATTCCACAGTGCTTTTGCATGATATGAGCAGGAAGTGGCAGTAGGACTTACATATTGATACCGAAGTGAGTAGTTGATCGTCTACCTTGCCAAGCTGTGTGCCTTCCCAGTTCCTCCATGCTGAACTAAGAAGAGTTGAGGTAGGAGGAGGGGTAGAAAGGGTTAGAGATTTCCATGGTGGGATACAACTTTTGGGTTTTCCGCTCTTGCCATGTGTTCGGTGTCTTCTAGCCAGCACTATGTGGAAAAAAGCCAGTTTCTAGCCCATCTTGCCCATCCTGTGTTTCCATGTTCTTTGCTGTTACGGTAGAGTTGGCCATATCCTGGGCTTGTCTGTGTGTTTGGCTAGGCTGGTACCACTGTCTTGTTTAGATGGTGATTTCAAAACACAAAAGAGAAATGTGGTTTAAAATGTAAATGTGTACTGGGCTTCCAGCATTTGCTAATGCATGGAGCTGTGTTCACTGGCCTGATCCAGCGCTGGCTGGAGTCATGAGTGTTTTGTTGTTGACACCCTGTGGGATCCTGGTCAGGTCTGTCATGGGTGGCTTGCATGGGGGCTCACAGAAGAGTGTGCACAGGCTGGCCTGTGTTTGGGTGCAAAGTTGCTGTCAGAATGAGACTGAGGAAATACATGTGAAAGAATGGGATCTATTTTAAAAGATAGGAAGGAAAAGAGTGGGTACTTCAAAGCATGTCCATCAGCAGTGAGATCATTTTTTGTTCCTATGGTGTATTATTTTTCCTCCATTTTTTGTTTTCCTGTTCACTCCTTAGACTGGGATTTTTCTGGGCAGGGACTTTGCGCTTACATGTATTTGTGTAGTGTCTGCAACAGTAGAGTTGTGACTGATGTCACATAGGACATGAGAAAATAAGTAATCTGATTTGTATATTGTAAATCAAGTCAACTGAAAGAGGTAACTCCTTTTTTTTAGTTAACAGTTACATGTCAGAATGGATGTTCATTTTCTATGAATATGCCTTATTGCAGAAGTTTTCTGACCTGTGTATGTGAACAGTTCATTCCCAAGCTTCTTAATTCCTCTGTATGATTTTATGCACCAACATAAATTGTGTTGCCATTGACAGCAAAACACTGAATGATATTTTTAACGACAGACTGGCAAGAATGTTAATACGTGTTTTGGCACTGTGTAATGCTTGAAAAGATTTGTTTTTTTCCTTCTTCTTCTTCCTTCTCCCCGGCCCCCCTTCTTTCTGATAAAGGCACCCAGGATATATTTATGTCTATCCAGCAGTTCAAGAGTTAGAAGATATCCCATTCTCCACAAGTATTGATTACTTTGCCGTATGGGAGACTGAAAACTTTTCTCTACCTTATCTGTTGTCACAGTTCGGTTGTGCACTAAACACAGCTTTAAGACAGCTGGTGACAAGTTAAAGAAAAGAGTGACCATGTGATGCAAAGTGCTGATGTGCTATAAACTTGCTCTTTGGTTCAGATTGTTTAAAAACATTGGTAGATTAATTCTGCACTAGCAGCCAGATCAGGTATCATCACTTTTCCTTCTGCTGACATACAGCAGGCATAAAAAGCACAAAGCCAGCATAAGCTCTGTATTGTGTGCTCTCATTAATTCAACAAAAATGAGATTGTGTGCCCAGGTCTGGTGTGGGTCAGGTTAGTGTGGCTGGGTGTTGTTCATGGTGACGCGTAAATGGTCTTGCTGCCAGCTGTACCTTTAAATGAGAGATCAGTGTTGCCAGCCTGTGCTGAGGAAGAAATTAGTGGATGCTTTCATTCTGTTCATCTTTATGATTTGTGGAGTCATTGCGGGGTTTATTGCTCTTGGCTGAGTTCCTGCGGCCACCTACTTGTGATCATATAAAGTGTCTGAGCTTCTGCATTTGGCACTAGAATATATTTCTGAAATGGCTAGTTGTTCAAGGTATACTGTATTTGTGTGCCTTTTGTTCTCCCATTATGAGTTAATCCCTTCAGTACCGTAGTTGTTCCTTTGCCCTGCCATCACCGTGTATACCAGTACAGCAGTGCAGCGTGAAAGCTTTATGTGACAGCTGCATGGCAGCATTATGCTTTTTTGACCGCCTCCTTGCTGCATGCCATGATGTTTGTTTGTGGCCTAAAATTGTGCCAGGCTTCCCTTGCAGCCTTGGTGAACCATAAGCTCCTGCTGTCTTTGTGCTTGACATCTTTTTGGGGATAGTGCTTTGCAGCAGGGATGAAAGCAATGCAAGCTGGAAGAGCTGACAGAAGCTAAATGAAGAGCAAAGGGCTGACTGAGAGGGTGCAACAGTAGAAACAGGACTGAGGAAGGTAATCTTCTGTGGTAAGATGATGCTGTAGAAAATAAGGACCTGGAAAGCATCTGGGCATATTGCATGTGCACTGAATGAAATGCATCAATATGTCTAATATGTGTTTCTTTTTGAAGTGGATAACATTAGAGGCAACTTAGCAGTGCAGAGCACCAGAGACTTGCAGACATATCTATGTCATTACCTGTTACTGGGTTCCTTCTTTTTAGTGGAATTCTGTTTGGTTTTGCAGCAAATAAGCAGTATTTTAGATGCCTGCTTTTTTTTTTTTTCCTAGTTCTGTTGGATTCTAATTCTTTTTCCTGGGGCCAAATCTCGCAGTTCTCAACAAGAAGCTTGTTCTTCTGCCTGTGCCTGTGAAGAGAGTGAGCCTGTGTTGAGGCTAGCGAGGAGGCAGAAGGTGTAGCTTATTTTGAGGCATCAGCTTTGGGAAAATGCCAGTGTATGCAATTTGAGAAACACCCAATACAGCAGATGTCCTTCACTTTGTCACCAAGGGAGGAGTATTGCAATAAGCTTGACTGAAAACCCACAAGGTTTAAGGCTGATCTGATATTAAAACCCAACAAAATAAAACACAACCCTTCAACTGTCCTCCTCTTCAAAACAAACAAACAAAAATAATCCAGCTCCAAAGTCATCAACAGGCTAGAGCTCAGCTTGTGCATGAAAACAGCTGTACAGAAATGGAGGCTGTGCTGAATTATTTAGTGTGGCCTTCTGGCACGTTGCTGGCCATTCTGTATCACTCAGCTACAGTGTTATCAAGGCCAAAGACTTGTTAGGCCCTTAAAAAAGCCAAAATATGTACTAGCTGCGGAAGGTGGCAGAGGGCAGGCAGGGAATTGTTTGGGTGGGAAGAAGTTCCCAGCACTGTGGGTTAGGTGACTGTGCAGGGGGTGCTTTCAGAACAGGGTGGACAAACCCTGTCTTTGAGGAAGAACTTGGGCAGCATTGATCCTGCCTTGAGCCAGGGGAGTCAGCTAGTTAACGTCGCAGGATCTCTTCCGTTCGTCTTGTTCTTTTTCGCTTGGAGTGTACTTTTGTCATTGGTTTGGATGTAACAGAATGCTTAATTTTTTTCCAGTTTATTTGGGCTACTTAGCAGTCAAAAATGGTGGCAATAGCTTCCACCAACACTTACGCTTCCTTTTAAAAAGGCACTGCATCTAAACCAAAATGATGAACTTGCTGATATTTCCTATCAAAAGAGGGCTGCTTGTCAGTCTTCATTAGGAAATTTCTCTGTTAGTGCTTTTCTCTTCAAGCTTGTGCTGGGACCTTGCTAGAAGCATCCTTCAGATTATATTCTGGGACGTGAGTGGTCACTGAACCCTTTTTTCTCACTCTTTTGACAAGAACGGAGAGCTGCCTCAGCTGCTAGTTGTCGGGCTTCCCTTGTGCTGTCTTGCCTTAAGCAAATGTGGGGGAGATGCTTCTTACTTGTGCCCAGAGGTGTCTGCTCAAACGGTTCCTCTGCATTTCTCACAAAGCTGCCTCACTCTGAAGAAGTACCTACAAATACTTGGTGCGTAAAGCTGATGTTGTTTGGAGAATCTGCCATGGCACGTTTCCTGCATGCAGGCAGTGTCTTGGGCACAGGCGTAGAGGCTGAAGACTGGCATTTTACCTGGTGCGCATGAGTGAGGTTCTTGGGGTCCTGGCGGACTTTTGCAGTGTAAACCGGCAGAGGACCAGCTCTTGTCAAAGCAACCGTACGTGCATATTTAATTTTTATAAAAATCTACATGTAGGCTTTTGGGCATGACCATATCATCACATACCTTGTCTCCCGTCTGTACATGGAATTATGGTTGTTCTGTTACCCTGAATAGAAAAGAAATTAATTCTACTCAGTTGCTTCTTCTCTTAAGTTATTAATTGGGGACCCCCCCTCCCCATTTTTGTTTAAGATGTATATAGTTAGAAAATTAATGTTACAGAGAAATGTTGATCTTTTATCTCCTATTTTGTTTTTCAGTTTATTACTCCTTTCCTTCCCTGGGTTTAATTGCTGTTTCATTGTGTGTTTAGCCTTGAATCCCATTGCATTCCATTGTTAAACAAGTCCATGACAACGCTTACTGCAATGTGTCGACAAGAACTGTCTGGTGGATGTTATAAAAATATCACTGAACATTAGAAAGGCATATTTATATCTTTGTCCTTGTTATTAATGATTTGAGTATGGTTGTTTTGTGTTTATTTACAGTTTTCCTAGTGCTTTTTTAGCATCTTTTGAGTAGGATTGTTCGTAGCTGCAGCTAAGTTGCAGCAAAGGTCATTGAAACTGTATGGCTGCTCAGGGAGAGTATCTTGCCACTGTTCTTGTCTAAGCACAAGTAAAATATGTTTAAACAATTCAACTTAAAATATAAAGATTTTCTGAAGTGCGTCTTTTGAACAGTGAAGAAATAATTATGTTAAATTGTAGTGGCTAGTGGCAGCTAGAGGAAACATAGCAGTGGCACCATAGAGGAAAAAAAGCCCCGTTATTGCCAGCAATACTTGGGGATTCGCATTTACTTTGAGATGTTGGGACTTGCATTTTGGGAACACCGAAGCCTTTTTTTTTACCCCTGCACATAGATATTTTTCTTAGAGCATGTAATTACAAACATGATGTCTGTTTGTACCATTATATTTACAGATGGTATCTTTGAAAACGCTGGATAAAACATTCTTTCTCAAGCTATTGTGTTGTTTATACAGTTTGGTAAAGACATTTTTAGTGTACTTTAGAATGCATTATTTTTATGGTAAAAGGCTGTTGGGAAAATAGATTTATCCAGGCTGCGTATGCAAGGATAGGGACCAATCGTTGAAGTTTGAGTGTTAGTCAGCGTAATGGCCTGGATCTGGAAGCCCACTAAAGGTCTTTTTGTGTTGCAGCTGTTTTGCTGGGGCAGGTTGCTGGTGAAATAGATGGTGTTACCTAAATGAATCCAAAGTGGAAGAAGCTCGGTTCAGATTGAGGGCCAGTTATTTATTAGGGCTCAGGGTGACTTGCAGCAGAGTAGGCATCAGGCACACTGGAAGTGCCATGGTCGCTCCTTCAGCCTGTCCTGCCTGCCTGGATGCCGCTGTGCGTCAGCTGTGAGGGTTTGCTACCTCCCTTCCCCTCTTCTGGTGGGGACCCTGCCCCAGTCCCTCGCTGGCATGCAGAAGGGGGTCAGACCGTGGCTGGAGGTGGGAGCTCTTCTCCTGAGGCTGTGGGGAGTCTGGTCTTTGCTGCTCCCTACCTGGGATGTGGGGCTCAGGGGACCCTGCTGCTCCGTGCCTGACCTGGTCAACAATCAAGCACCCTAGAGAAACCAGAGGAAAACATACATCTGAAAAACCTGTTTGGTTACACTGAAGGAGTGCGTAGACCTATAAATCCTGTTAAAAACACAAACCTTCCTCATGCCCTTCTTGGTGCCGGAGCCAGGGCAGTGTTTTCACTGGTAGTAAAAGCTGTGCTTTCCTTTATGGATCCCAGAGAGGTCAAAGCTGCCAAGCACTTGTTCAGCTACAGGTTTAATGCGTTTAAGGTTGGTGTCTTTCTTAATGCCCCTGTAGCTGCAGCCTTCTCTCCCTAGTCCTCCTGCATGCTCTTTTGTTTTTTATTTCAAGGATTGCAGTGATAATCCTGGCTGTCATTAAATCAGTGGCAAAACTCCTCCTGGCTTCGATGGACTGAGGGTTTCTCCCATGCTCATCTGTACAATTTCTGGTATCTTTCTGCAGTCAAAGGTGCTCATATGGCTGCCTGAAGTTCTCTGCTGTTACAGGTCTGGATGGTGTTTAAGGGATCTCCAGTTCCCATGTGTCCCTGTGGTGGTTCGATAGAGTTGAGTACTTGTTTTGAGCCACTCAGGTCTAAGTCTAAGTAAGATAATGGCTGGCTGGTCTCACTAAGTGTCCTTTGACTTTAAAATTTGCTTCCACTCCAAGTCCATCAGAATCAACCCTGTGAACTTGAGGGCAAGGACTTCCCCAGCATCTACCTGAGAAACCAGCTGTGACCAGGGGCTGTGTTGACTTGCCAAGACAGTGAAGTGGCACATCCTTCCCCATGCTTTGGTTGAATGGGGATTGAACTATCTGAGGTCCACAGAGACCCTGAGAAGCATGCTTCAGCATACCTACACATAGAAATAAACCTGTAAATCCTTGTTACGTTTTTCCAAGTTCATGAGGATATAAGTAAGCTTGTTAGGGAGAGGAAGGAGTGGGAGAGAGGTTGAACTGTCATTAGACAAATGAACTTGTGAAAATAGTGTCAAAGACACCTAGCAACTGGTGGATTGTCAGGAATCTGGCCCGGCAAAGTCCTCTCGCAGCTGCCCTGTATTCAGGCCACTTGGCTGGTTTTCCAAAGATGAGGCGCCTGTGTGACTTATCTAGTTTGGGTTTTGGTACCTAGAGGATAAGTGTTAAGCCTAAATTGGTTCTGTATTTAGAAATGCAGAAGAAATAAGCCAGTTGGGATGTGTTTCCAGCTTCAGTGTCTGGAATGAGCTCAGAACAAACATTGCTCTGTAGGAGCACGATGTCCCCATTTCAGGTAGTGCGTATATCATAAATTATTTCTGTTGTTTTTGCTCTTTTGTACTGATATGTGAATTACGGCTTAATTACCTACTTTTAAATGCTGATAACTGTAATTGTAGTCTCTTCATGCTTTAGTGATAGACCAGCGTCAGAGGTTTTTTGCAGATTTGAGAAGGTGCTTTGGTTGTGCCTTGCAGAATGGGGTGGGAAGCAGTGGAGAAGTGCTTTTCTCAGATGTGGTGAGAGTGATGCTGCAAAAATGTTTCCTGTGAGTATAAATTTCTCATGGAACTCCTGGAAATGTGTTTCACTGTTGTTTACCTACACTATTTAATTGTTGTGGTAGTCTAGTGGATATATGTTTTGACTGAGAGACTGGATTGAGCACTTGGACTCTGCCAAGAAGAAGCTCTGTTACAAAAGAGGTAGCATATCCCCAAAATCTCTGGCAAGGCCTTGTGAAGCAGAGGGGCATTGCTTTGGTGGACGAATACATCGCTGAGGCTCATAGCAAGATCCAGCCCAATTCTTTCCTTTCTGTGTGTCTTGCTAGGAAAGGAGGAAGAGGATGGAGCTGGAATTGTTGCCACTTCTGTCGCTCTCTGAGTTCATTTGTTTGCAGAAGAAAGATCTGTTCAGGTAGTTCCTGCTGCAACCTGCTCTCTGGGCTGGGCTGGGCTTGCTTGAGGGAGCCAGGAAATAAATGCCTCTGCAGGGAATGGGTATAATGGAAAGATATAAATTATCCCTCAGATTTAAGCTAATAAAATAAACCCTTTTCTTAAAGGGCTAATGTACGGCTTCTGCGTTTCTGCCTAAGTGAGCTTATTTTGTGTGTGCAAAGAAGCTGATAGAGATCAAGTTCGTGCATATTTCTGAAGCTCTGTTGCACTTTTCTGACACTGAGCTTTAACAATTGCTACCACACATAGTAATCCAAAGTAGAATAGAACAGAATAGAATGGAATAGAATAGGATAGAATAGAATAGAATATTTCAGTTGGAAGGGACCTACAACAATCATCTAGTCCAACTGCCCAGCCACTTCAGGGCTAACCAAAAGTTAAAGCATGTTATTAAGGGCATTGTCCCAATGCCTCTTAAACACTGACAGGCCTGGGGCATTGACCACCTTTCTAGGAAGCCTGTTCCAGTGTTTGGCCAAAGTAGTTGTGGCACTGAAATTTTGTTTTATTTACAAGGTATATATTTTTCAACACTTTGTATATTAATCTTTCCAGGCTGTTCTTATATGGCCTGGGAGGCCCTAAATTTTTTTTTGGTTTTGCCTCTAATAAGGTTCTCTGCATCAGTCTTTTCCCCAGACCTTCATGTGACAAATGCTGGGGTGTATCATCCTTGTGAGAAATTTTTGGCCCAAAGCTCTTCAATGTCTTGATCAAAGTTGTGGAAGAAATGTACAGTCATTGCTAGTAAGGTTGGCAGCTCTCAGTAAAATGGTGGATTGCGTGTGTGCAGCGCTGATAGCATGATAAAGTCAATGCCCTTGAGTGATCTGCATTCAAATGCAGCTAAAGGCAAGGTCATACATTCAAAAACAGAGTGCAAAGAACTCTGCAAAGAACTAAATAAGCTGGCAGACTTTTCTCTCATCTCCTCTTCCTCTTCTCCACCCTGAAAGGCTGCATTTTCGTCCGGCTTGGGAGCTGGATGAATCCTTCTGCCTTTTCTAGCTGCAGAGTCTGGAAGAGGCTCACAACATGCATCCCTTTCTCCAAGTATTTTTCTACCTAGGAGTTTTCTAGAATGGACTGCAAGGTGATCTTTGTTTGAAGAAAAAAAAAAATCAAATAGTTCCGATAACAAAGTTGGCTTCACACAGAGGAAATGAACAGTGTGCTAATTACAGTGCTGTCTCACTGCAGCTTGCTTCACAGCTGTGAAAAGGAATGGGAAAGGTCCCTTGATGTGTGCATAGACATACACAGGGACACCTCTTGTGGCAACAATAAAAGCATCCTCAGAGTTCAGTGGTATTTTTGTTTTCATGTGTGTAATGAACAGGCCTCTGCCAGCAATGTTTGGAGGGAAGTGCAAGTGGTCATAAGAGTGGGAAAGACTGGTCTGCCAAATACAGACATTTGTGCCAGCAGTGCAAATGGATTGTGGGTGCAGCCATCTCCATCAGTCACATTTGTTTGTGATATTGTCTAGCTGCATTACAGTATCTTTTTTTTATTAGTGCATATATATGTATAAGGATGTAGATTGTATGTGTGCTACATATGCAACATATTGTCTAATAATTATATTAACTGTATGATAACTATATTAAAATGTAAAAAAAAGATTTTGCAAATGTAGGAAAGGAATTGATGAAACATAGTATAAGGTTCTTCTTTCTAGTTTCACTCTGTCCTATGAACTCCATTTCTTTAGCAGCCTATAGATCCCTAATGCTTTTATTGGAAGTGCTGCTTTACATTCAAACCTGGCATTAAATAGATGTAATTCTGTGCTAAGGGAACACTGTGCTGAAGGAAGAGGTACTTAAATAATCGGGTTTAAATGTAGTATTAGATACATTGTGAACAGTCATGGTGTTCCCTTCAGTACAAATGATTTTATTTTTTTCATGTCTTTTCCAAAGGGTGGCTAGCATATCTTACCTTATAAAGATCAAAGTTTCCATGCAGGTTGGTATTAAAATGTCTCTGAAGTACAGTAAGTATGCCTTCCAAAACACAGGCTAAGATAGGCTCTGCCATGTGTAGATCTGAAGCCAGGGAGAAGGCTGTAGCTCCGAGGAGAGGATGAGGGGGGCAGAAGGGCTAATGTGTGGTGGAAGAGGAGTTGTTGTGTGAGAGGGCAGGCAGCAGTGCGGCTGGCACGGGGCATGGCCGCATGGGACAAGTGTTGTGCAAAGCAGTGGAGGGACTGGAAGGGATGAAAGTGGAGGGGTGAACTCCAGCAGTAGTAGGACGCAATTGTAAAAGATTTTCAGGTGGTGAGAAGGGGAGATGACATAAGTGCAGCAAGGGTATTTTGAAGAGGAGTAGGTGAGAAAAGACACTTTGAAGCTAGAGCAAAAGGCATTTGTGGTGGCCCGAACAGCAAACTGATGCATGTTTTAGTAGTGGCAGCAAGGAAGGTGATGACGGAATTGAGCAACATGAAATGAGAACATCTGAAGACAGGATGGATGGTGAGGGCAAATGGGAAGTGCTAGAGGTGATGATAGGAGCTTGTCCTTTGTGAAAGGACATGTGCTTCTCATGCCAAGTGTGGTAACCATCCAGCACCAAAAGTGTAGCTTAATATTCCCCTGTGAAAGTTACTTACTCTGTTATCTTTGATTCCTCTCTAGTAATATAGCATTTAACCCTCTTTTTGGATCACATGGGATTTTCCAAATCAATCACTTAATTGTTCAGCCAGATATAAGCGAGCTGCCATTTTGCCTTCCTTCTGCAAAATCTTTGCTTAAGTTACCAGCAATTTCTTATTCTGGAGGGTTGTAAGGAGTGGGTTATGAAAAACCTGCTCTTATCATATACACATGAGCTTTCCACTCCATCTCTTCCCCTCTTGTTTTTTTCCTTCACTCATTATAAGACAAGGAGTTGTGAAATTCTCCCCCATGCCTGCACGTTATGCAGTGTGATCAGTTTAAGATATTCCTCTGTCCTTACTGAGTCTAAATTAACATCTTTAAAAAAGGAGCAGTATAAGCCAACGGCTACAATTTGAGCTTGATTTTTTTTTTATTCCCCAAGAGTAGGCCTTTGAAATGGGAAATGTTGGTAGAAAATATCTCCCTTGTTTCACGTAGTTAGTGCAACAAAACCATGAAAGCTGGCTAGCTATGTAGTCCCTCAGCCTTAGGGGTCCAGAGGCTATACAGGTGGTTTGGGAGTTGTGGCCACAAGTGCCCATGTGGAAGAAATTCTGCTGTGCTCCTGTGCACCAGGCTGCTGTCAGCTAAGCACCTACTGGAGCAGTCTGTGGAGTGTCTTCAGGGATTTATCCTGTTCCTATCTCTACAAAATAGCCATCCATAGTATTACTCAACAGACAAAAAGGGCTATTCACAACTAACATAGAAAGATTTTTTAAAAAAGGAGATTAATAACAACAATAACAATAATAATAAATTTAGGATGTAACCATGCACAGCACAAACAGAAATAGGAGAAAACTCTTGGCCGTTATAATAACACTTCAGGCTACTAAAAAGAGGTGCGTTATCAGTTTCTGGGGATGACGGGCATGTTTGCTTTCGATACTGGACTCCTAATGTTGTTTACATCTATCCTTAGAGGAACAATCCTGTCTAAGGAAGATTTTGTGCCTGAAACTAGCCTTTGCCTCTTCACCCCTAGTTCAGTAGACCCGTCTGTATTTAAGAGGAAAACAAACGCAGGATTCACATCGTTACGAGTGATGAGAAAGATGTCCTTGGGGAAGGCAGGTGACGATGTGATATTGTGGCGTGCGGCAAGAGTCTCACTGCAGTAAAGTGTATGTTTGCCATATAATGAACAAGGGAAAGAGCAAGGTCCTTGTCAGGACAGTCAGGGACATAACTGTGGCTTTCAACCATGGAAATTTCTGTGCTACCGTGTTGTGCTTTGGTGCAGGTTTTTACCAGACTTGTTTATGGAGCCGGTGGAGTTAGTGCTGTGGTAACTGTTTTGAATAGAGGCAGGGCAGGCATCGTTTGGAAGCGTGAATGGCTGAGATATTCTTCTGCAGTGTGTTTTCCAGAAAACACCATTTCTGCCAGATATTGGGGCAATTCTGTCTTATTTAGAACAACTCTGGCAGCCAGGGACTGTGGTGGAGCATGCTGTCCTCCTCTTTGAGGAAATGCAACTTCATCTAAATTTCCTCCCTCAGACATGTCAGACATTTGTTATTGTTTGCTGCTTCTCAGATCCCTTTCCTGTTGTTCTTTGAAGCTATTGTATGACAGATTTTTCTTGGCTAGTTGCTTTCTATTTACTATAAAGAAATCCATGATCAGATATCTGAGAACTAGTATTCTTTGAAACCAGCATAGGCAGTTGTAGAGTTACATCAGTGCTTTTGTTTTGTAAACCGAGTCTAAGATAATTTCAATCACTTTTGAATTTTTAGATTTTTCTAACACAAAGCATGCTTTTGTAAATAGCAAAATACTCAGGTTCACTGACTTGCTTATTCTGAAGCATTTTAAACAAAAAGTCAGTTATATTTGTGTGGGTCAGAATGAAAGGAATTCGTTGAAAGACATTATTTAAAAGGCAGTT
Organism: Aquila chrysaetos chrysaetos; assembly: GCF_900496995.4. Taxonomy (NCBI): domain Eukaryota; kingdom Metazoa; phylum Chordata; class Aves; order Accipitriformes; family Accipitridae; genus Aquila; species Aquila chrysaetos. Next base: position 59,709,526 of record NC_044030.1, read on the forward strand.
TTTTAAATCACCTTTGCTTGTGCAGGCATAAAACCAGTGTTACTTTCTAAGTGGAAGTAGAAAACTGCAGATTTGTCATTGGATCATAGCCTCTGTATAGTAGAGTTGAAAAGGTTATAATAAACTTGCATCTGAAGTAAGTATCAGTGGGTTTGTTGGAGATGAGAAACTTACTGGATGTTTCTGAAAGCACCTTCATTTTTCAGGGACAGGTGACTATACATGCAAAATTTGACAAAGACATTTACCTCCCAGAGGACGCCGAGTTTTACGTTGTTTATGATGGATCCCTGAAGAGGCACATAATGTTTGCTGAGCGAGTTAGTGACAATGCTCTTCAGTCCCTTGTTCCAGGTGAGCGTTAACTCCTGTTTACATTTGTCATCTCTTTGCTATACCCCACCCCCATTTCAAAGCTGGGCTCAACTGGACGTTTTGGTATAACTCTGTTTTATGGCTCTGTAATGGAGGAAAAGCAGGAATTGAATGATGACCTTTAGAATCCAGGCTGAGTTTGACTGACCATAGGTGATCCTGCTTTTCGTAGCAATCCACAGCAGCACAGTATCAGGCGCAGACAGTGTTACTGGGCTTGCATAGTTGGGTGTGCATTAAAGTGCAATCTTCAGGGATGGCATAATATTTAATGTGAATTAATTCTATGCCACAACTGTTTGCCTCCAGGCATCCTAACACCTCAGAAGTCATGTTTTTTTGTCTGAGCTCTCCCTGGGTGCAGCAGTCAGCGTGGCATGCAAGGCCCTCCTGGTGGAGATGTGTGATGCTTGGAGCTCTGCTGGAGGAGCGCACGGTGCAGAAGTGTCAGGGGTTCAAGGGGTGCCTCGCTGCAGACGGGGGATTTGTGTTGCCTCCCAGCCGGCTCTCTGCCTTGGCATTGTTGCCCTCGTGGATGTAAGATAAACCCTGGTTGTCACCTCTATTGTGTGCTTTGTGACCTTTTCATTTGTGTGAGTAGGTGGCTATAGACACGATGTACCTGTGCAATAGGATCTGCTTGTTATTTGTGCTTGTTTTCTAAAAGGGATTTAAAGTCTGAAAATAGCTGCTGAGTATAAAAAGGGAAAGTTCGCTGCTGTTACATGGTGACTCCTTTGATCCTGTAAATGGTAAATGATTGTCATGGATTACAACTGGAGAAAATGCAGTTTTGAGGCCTGAAATTACACTGTTAAATGATTGCTTCTGGGCTAGGAATAAAAACAGGAGGCTATAGGCAACATTTAATCCTCTGCCTGTTCCTAACAGAAGCCATGAACAAATGAAAATGAAGTGTGAGGTTAAAATATAGCCCTGCTGATGTTAGTGTTGTTTTGTAATGGCCAAATTAAACATGAGGGAATGCAGAGCACTTTAAAAACAACTGCAGATGTGGTAGGTACATGCTTTCTTCTGCAGTTACTAGACTGCATATATACTTGTATTTCTTAAGCGATATTTTGGAAAATTTAGATTTGCATCCATAGTACGTCATGGTTAACTCTCCATTGAGAGGGACAGCTTACACCTGTTTTAGATGTATGACATCCACCCTCACTTAGATCGCAAAGGAGGAGGAGGAGGAATGCACAAAGTACTTAAGAGGTTTGAGAGACAAACTCCCTTGGACTTTGAGGGTCCCAGCTGTAAGTTAGAGAATTGATACTGCATTTAATCAAGTCTGTCAAAAGCATGAAGCATGCATTAGTTAAAAGCTTCTGGGTTTTGGCCTACATGGAGACAATGGGTAAGTACAAAATGGGTGTTAATACATAGATATATTACTAGAGTTTGTGTTGCAGGCCACTCTACCACTCTTTTCATGAGCATCTCATTTTTCTTAGTTCTTATCCAAGAACCTTCAGGCTTTTGATTTGTGGGATTTCATCCTGATGTGGCTACCTCTTCTTTCCATTGTGGTTAAAGAACCTTGACCTAGAAAGACTGGTTGTTGAATTAATTGTGTTAGTATAATTGGAAGGACTAGCAGTTCACAGTCTGGCTGAATCCAAGTTCATCACCAGAAATGGTTGGTGGATGCACTATGACAAATAGATGTAATTAGAGGGAAGAATGAAATAATTCTGGATGAGTAGTCACAGCTTTTAGATGCAGGGGGAGGGAAATGAGGAAAAACTAATGTATTTTCTGAACATAGGTAATGCTAGTGATTAATTTACATTGTAATTATAGGCCATGGATGCCAAGAAACAGTTTCTGTCTCTGTGTTAATGTACACAAGGGGATACTCACCTGTGGTCCTCGGCAGCTGTCCTGTCACTTACAGAGAGAATCTGTCTTGCAAGTTGTCTCGGTTTCTGGTTGATCACGCAAAATGTGTCACTGCCACTAGTCACAAGATGTTGCTGGATAAGTTTGGGCTGAGGATAAAAGATCTGCAGTCCCTGGATAATGATTTGATGATGGCTGTTGCTCATGAAGAATTGCCATCGACCTGGAACATCCTTGGAAGCTCCTCAGAAGGTGGTAAGGTTTTATTTTAAGTTGGAAAGCTTTTAATAGTGGTTTGGTGCACAGTTCAGAGCATAGTACCTCACCGTTTTATCCCAGGTTCTCAACCCTTGCGCTTTATTTTGTGGTTAAGATGAAAAATTGTTCAAGTATGAGAAGCGTAATCCGAGATTTGGTTTGAGCCCAGAGGTTTAAAAAGCATAATAATGGTTATTGTAACTCAGTCTCTCCAGAAGCCTTTTCTGCCTTGACTCACTGTGAATACAGTTCTTTATTTATAAATAGACTCTGTCTTTGCAAGATTAAAGAGCTGTCTGTTTAAAAAAAGCAAGAATTGCAGCAGTGAAGTATTGCTGCCATGATTCCAACCAAGTGAGATATTTCAATTACGCAGACAAAAAGCAGATGGTCATAAAACAGAAGAATGTGTTACTGTAGGCACTCTGATGTATAGAATAAACATAATTTTTATCACGGTTCTGTCAGTGTTTATGCTTTATTTATGACTGTGATCATTCTTTGGGGAGAATATCATTAAACAAGTTTTGTGGCTTTTTTTTATTGTAGAGGAAGTCGGATGAAGATATACATGAAACTTTACATTAGGGTATGCCATTGAAAAATTTTGTAACAAAATCGGGTGAAATTTTCCTGGTTTCATTGCAAACAGAAAACTAGTTGGGTTTTGGTGAAGTGTATAATTTTTTTTGCAGACCCAGCTGATTTATAGCTGAGGTTGGAAATAGTGTTAAACTTGATGGCTTCACATGTTTTTCATTGAAAATTTGGTATTTTTGGCTGTTTTTCTTTTAGTACTTTAAATTGCTAAAAATTGGAGGACAGGCAGTTTCCATATGAGCCAAACTGAAAGAGACATTCAGGCAAGCTTTTGGGAAGTAAAACCACAGCACTTAGCGAATTTCTTTGGGTGAGGGCTTTTTTCCTGTCTTAAATCTTTCTAATTCTTAATGACAGATAGCTTGAAGTCTGCTACTGCCTTGGTCAGGAGAAGGATGGGATGGTTTTTGTCTGTCTGTTGTAAACAGCTCTTTCAAGAGATGTAAAAACAAATACCAAGTATCATTCAAATATTGGCTAGACAGGAGAGAATAAAAAAAAAAAAAGCTGTTACTTGTTTCATTTTGGTGTGTAGTAAATATTTGTTCACATAACTCAACTGCTGGAATGGCTGCTGGATCTTGGCAATGAAGACCTTGATTTAAAGCCTGAAGAAATCAGCTGTAGTTTTGTTCACAGACTTGGCTAAGCCTTTCATCAAAACTGGTTGAAGCCCAACCCAGAAGCCTCAGCAGGATACCAACAGTACTGAGAGATGCTGAGGCAAAGCCAACTGGGTACCTGCTTGCTTAAAACATGGGGAGGTTTGTGCTGGCTGTGTTGTGGGTCCAGAGGGTCAGAGATCAGCTTAGCTGGTACCAGATTAAGCTCTGTCAGGGCAGCTGCTATCCAAATAGCAGAATTACTTCATTTTTTAGTTACGCTCATTGTTAATTTTCAGGTGTACTGCAACATTTATATGGAAGAGAGTATGTTGCCCTATGAGACTTTCATAGGACTTGTATTTTATTGTTTCTGTGTCTTTTTCATACTTTGTTCACTTTTCAGATTTAAATATTACACATAAATGAAATTTGAATACAGCAGAAAAGCAGGGACCTGTGCTCCTGTCACTATACAAAGTCTTTGTGAACGTTTGAAATGTTAGATGAGCATGTCTTGAGCATGCTGCATTAGTGGTTGCCTCATGGGCACTGTTGCACTGAAGAGGTGACATCTACCTTTGTACCCCAGCCATTGCTCTTAAATAAGCCTGGGATTTTTCCCCTTGTTTCTGAATAAAACAAAAGCCGATCTAAATTCCTGGGGCCTGGTAGTTTTGCTCATGCACAGTGAGGAGCTCTCAGTGCAGTCCTGCCTGGGCAGTGCTTACTGGCCATCCTTGTTGAGTGGGGGGCTCCTGAAAGCTTTTCAAGCAACTTCTCCTTCAGCCCAAGGGACATCAGTCATTCCCTTTGTCTCTCTCTGAGGTCCGGGCTTGGGCTGGGCCTAACATCTATTTTGGTATCCTCTAAGCAGTTTGTATAATTTTTCTTTGGCTCCTGTATCCTTTCTCTCTCCTTTCTGAAAATACAGTTTTGATTCTTCTTACAGCCATATTCTCCTTTCACCTGACCCTGAGAAGCACTGACTCATGTTGCTTCCTCGTGCGGTCCCCACCCCTGTGTTTTTGTCCCCAAAGGCAAGAGGCCAAGCACAGCCCAGGATTGCATGTGGCTGAGGGGGCCCTGTGCATGCGGGGGAAGGAGAGGGAGGGAGAAGGGGATGGACTGGGGCAGGAGGGCTTCAGGTCTCAGCATAGGTGAGAAGAGGAGGAGAAGGTTCTTCATCTTCCACCATGAGGTGATAAAGGGTTGTCCCAGCACTCTGTTTCTTCCCCACACTGCAAAAGATCAAAATGGTTGAGAAACAGGGAATTGATGACGATTTAGAAAGAGGACGAGACCTTCTTTCCCTACCTGCTGTCCCTGCAACTCCTTGCCCCAAGGGTCTGAGGGTGTCTTGACCCTTGACAGTGTCAGGATGTTCTTAATAGTATTGGTGTTGTGAAAGGTGTGGGTGCTATCATCTGTCACTAGTTAGGACCTCATGCTTGTGAGATTCTGTCAGTTTTCAGAGCTGCTGGGCTATTTTTACTGGAAAAAAATTACTTTTGAGTGACACGTTGCTGGAGAAGATTATTGCACCATCTGGTGTTTTTGGACCTCATTCATTTTTATGAGGATTTAGAAACATATGGGTTGATGGAAAGATAGAAGAATAATTTATTCGTAGGAGTTTTGGTATTTGGAAAAAGTGTTTGCATTCTCTTTATAAGGTACAAAACCAATTGGGTAAAGAGAGAGCCTGGATTGTTTAGGGAGCATTGCAAATAATTCAGGAATTTAGTGCAGTTGCACAGGTCAGGACTTGTTAACCACATTATTTAAAGTTCAACAAAAGAAACAAGAAAGCAAGAACCTTATGGTAATCCTCACTTGTAATAAGTGCCTGTGTGACAACCACGTCAGGAGCTGCTCACTCACACAAACTGGTCAGATGTTCAGATCACCTGGTCCACAAGCAGTTAGCTGCTAGAGGAAACTGAGGACCCAACAGAGGTGCTATGCTTAGACGTCTGTTTGTTGATGGGTTTGAAGAAAGGGGAAGGAGGGATAGGGAGGAGGGAGAGAGAGAAGCTGATTTTCTTCTTGATTGCACCTTCATAAAGGATATTTTCCGTCTGAAAATTGGATTGTTCAACTTACGGAGATCATCGATATTAAATATAAAGCCAAATACCTTGTTAGAGCTGCTCGAAAAAAAAAAAAAAGGAGAATCTTCCCATAGTTTTTCAGTTTACCAAAAAAAAAGAAAGATGGAGTGGTTTAATCTGGATGAGAAAGATTATTCCAAGTAACATTTCCTCTTTTAGTACCCTCAGATTAGGGCAGTCTTTTAGGACTGGCAGTCCCCAGGCACCATCAGGCATAGGTTCAGTATCTTCACTGCAACTTTTTTGTCCTTGACACACTCAGGCTTACATCCCTTGGCTGTTGGAGGGGGAGTGGGAGCACAGGAGTGTGGACCTTGCAAGGGGTCTGCCTTACATACAGGAGGCTGAGGGCATCTCAGTTTCTGGTTCTTTTAAGGGCATTCCTGGGAGGCTGAGTTCAGGTTGTCTGAGTAACTTAACTGTACTGGTAATCAAACAAGAAGAGTTGCTGCTGGCTTTGCCACTATTTACAGTTATTTTCAAGAGGAAGAGTGCTCTTTTAGGTTTAAGGCTATTAGTAGAAGCAATAAAATTATAGCTGAATTATGAAAATTAATTGTGGATCATAGGGAAGGGAACAGTGTCTATACTTGTTTAATTCCCTTTCATGAAGAAGGAGAATTTCTGTTGTATTTCATAAATGCTTCATAATTGTTTTCTAGGAAAGGGTCTTTTGGAGTGAACCGAATTACCCAACCTTTCTGCTTTATAGTCTGCCTTTGGGGAACACTCTTCTATTTTCTGTGGCACTTTGACTTTATTGCCCTCTCCCTGCCCTTTTCTTTGTAAATCCTGTTACTGTTTCCACTTGGCATTAAGAACATTCCTGCTAAGCTGCACCAGTTCAAACCTGGCTGATGCATGTCATATTTTTGATCTAAATTAAAGAAGATTCTGTCTGTGTCTATTCCTCAGTTGGAATTTTAGATTCCTTTTTTCCTGCAGAAGGAAAGGGAGAGGGAGGGAAAGTGCCTGGTCTCCTTCATGGAATTAGGAGAACACTGGGAACAGCAGATAAATATTTCTAGGTGTGGTGAGATTTGTGAGGAGAGGTAATATTTTTTGGTCAGAGATTTTATAGGGGTTAGAGAAACAGACAGTTCTTTGGCTCTGTAGGGGTTTGCCCCTTTGGAAACTGCACAGGGCAGAGGGAGGAGGATGCTTGCTTGGGTGTCGGGAAGCAGGAGTGTCTTCCAGTGCCCGCTTCTGACCAAGAAACCTGCGGCATGGGGCAAGATATTGGCAAGCATGCTTCAACCTGTGGGTCCCCAGCAAGCGTCTGATCCTCATCTCCTCGTCAGTGGTACTAATAGCAGAGGGGAGATGTTTGAGATCCCCCTGACCATGAAGGGGCTTTTTGGGAAAAGCCCCAAGCACATGGAGGAGATGGTGATATGCAGAGTGACAGTAGAGCAAGTATTGTAAGAGATACAAGAGATTAAGTTTCCTATTTAAGGCAATATATAAGTAGTGGGGCTCAGAAGCCTGCTCTGCTGCTGGAGAGACCAGGTAGGAAGCTATGGTCTGACCCGGACCCCAACCTTGAGTCGCCGCTGGACTGGAGAACCGTTCTCTGCTCCTGGCTGAGAGGGTGTCCCTGCCTGGTGTTGAGCACTCCGGTGGTGCTCAGTAAACAAGTGTCTTAAACCAAACAGCTTGAAGCAGTGTTTGGCTGCAGTACAAAAGGATGAGGAATATTCCTCTGATAATAGAAACCATCTCCTGTAGTGTTTTGCATCTTTGTTGGGGTCACCCATGCAGTAAAGTCAACTGAAGCTTCACCTGACAGCGTAGGTGGTGGCACCATATGCAGCCTTTACCACATGGGGCTGGTGGATGGGATCCTTCTCTAACCCTCCTGCTGCTAAAACTGCTGGGGCGAGGCTCCTTGAAGTCCATCTTTGCAATGGAGCTTAACCTTCCGTCATCTCTTCCTTTTCTTCTGCAGTATTGATGCCAGCCTCTGGGTGTTAGTTGATAAATGTATGATGAATAGGGGAACTAATTAAAGAAAAGGGGGATGTTCCAGATATTCGGTAAGTGGAAAGGGGAGATGTCACCACAGCCCTGCCCGCAGATGGGCTGTCATGTACCTGACTTCGTGCATTGTGACCACTGTCTATTCAGAGAACCACTTGTGTGTATTTTTGCAGCAGTAGGGTGCACTGAAGATGGCTTTATAAACAATCTCATACCTAATGGAAAAATGAAAAAATGAACAGTAATGCATAAAAGTATGAAGCCAGGAAAAACTGGAATTTGTCAGCCAGTTTTGATGTCTCCCCCTGCTTTTCAAGTCACAAGTCTTGAGGTTTTTAGTCTCCTTCCAGGAAATGAATGAGATTCATAGCCCTGAAAGGGCTTAGTCAGTTCTGTCAGAGGGAAGTACTTGTTTTTAGTTTATTGTTTTGGACATAGGAAGGGATTCAGGTGCAAGGAAGAACAAAAGGATTTATTTAATGTTTTAAACAGACTGTGTTTGGCTCAGCTCTGTGTAACTCAGTCTTTTGGCTGCAGAATCGGGATGCAATGCAAAACAACATCCTGATAGTGCATATCTTTTACAGTACCACCTGCCTTGCAGTAGCTGACCCTGTATGAATCAGCCAGCAGTGCGTCTTTCAGATCTTAGGAATTGTCGGTTTTATGTCTTAATGGAAAATGTTACCTTATACCATTTCAATATTAATATGTTGAAGAAGCCTTGTGTTTTTCATTTTTCCCTCATCTTCTTGTTTGCAGCTGAATGCAGTTGAATTAATTATGTTGTTTTTTTCACAACATTTTTTTTATTTCTTGATGGTTTTCTTTTTGTCTTGTTTGTTTGTGTCCTCATGTGTCACCCCCCCCCCCCCCATTTTGCCACATTTGAAACCTTCCGCAAGGGAAAGGGAAAAGAAAGTGAAAAGTGTGGGAAAATACCATTGGTTCTGTCACAGTGAGGAGCTGTAAGAGGAGGTGGTGAAAGAGGAGAACTGAAACTGGAAATAGTTCTTAAGAGAAAAAATGTTAAACCTCATTTGTTTCAGAATTATCCTTTTAGTGCAAATTTTTCTTTTTCGGCAGATCTATTTAAAAAGCTTATTATCAGTCATCGTGTCTTTTTTGTTTTTTTTTTTTTTTTGTTTTGATATTGCTGACCCTGGAATAGAACCACAGCAGAATTTGGATGGAAGGGGTCCCTGGAAGTGGCCTGGTCCTACCCTCCACTTGGAGTTGGGTCAGGTTGCTTAGAGTCAGGTTTTGAGCACCTCCAAGACAGAGAGTTTGTAACCCCTTTGGGTGACCTGTCCCAGTGTTTGACCATCCTCGTGGTGAAAAATAGTTTCCTTGTATTGAAAGAACATATTTACCTTTCCGTTTATCCTTCCAACTTTACAATTTGTATTTCAGATTTTAGTATCATGAGGCTATTAGTAATTGCTTTATGTCATCAGATTCTGCTCACTCCTGGGCAAGCTAGGTGGGACTAGTAAGAGGACAGTAGCCCACCAAACACATAGTCTATAGAGGTGAAGGATGGGGAGGAATGCAAGTGCTGTTTCTAAGTGCATCAGGGGTGAAAAAAAGTGGAGCTGCCGGGTGGTTCTGCTACAATGTGCATTCAGGCTAGCCATGAAGAAATTTAGCTTAAGGTTGGATGAAGGTTGTTAGGTTGGCAGATAAAAATTAGTTACAAGAATATTTGTAGTGAGATAATAAAAGTTACTATTGTAGATGGTATTCTAAGACCACAAAGATTAATTACTGTTTATTAGTTATTTTTAAAACTAGGTTCTTTTGTAGCAGACTTACTCATACTGCATTGTTTTTAAGGTTTGGTCGCCAAAAGAGTAACTTTATTTGCAGCAGTGTTGGAGCAGAGAGAGAAGGCTATCCTCTTGTTCGGGAAGGTTTCCTAAGGGCTCTCTTTTTGCTGAGTGGGAAAGTCCTAATCTTACTTTGCCGAGAGCAAGTTTATCTGGCTTCTTTACAGTGTTACAATATACATTGAAACCCAGTGGCCCTAGGCCAAAGTTTTAATCAGAGGATGGAGTTCAGGGTAAAGTTTGCCTTTTTATTTCTGTGTTTTTAATCTGAGGGTTGGGGTGTGGTTAGTATTTAATCAGATGCTTAGTGTGCTTATGTCCTGGTTTTGGCTGGGATAGGTTAATTTTCTTCCTAGTAGCTGGTGTAGTGCTATGTTTTGGATTTAGTGTGAGAGTAATGTTGATAACACACTGATGTTTTCAGTTGTTGTGAAGCAGTGCTTATACTAAGTCAAGGATTTTCCAGCTTCTCATGCCCAGCCAGCAAGAAGGCTGGGGGAGGCACAAGAAGCTGGGAGGGGACACAGCCAGGGCAGCTGACCCAAACTGGCCAGAGGGGCATTCCATAAAATGTGACGTCATGTCCAGTATATAAACTGGGGGGAGTTGGCCTGGGGGGCGGATTGCTGCTTGGGAACTAATTGGGCATCGGTCAGCGAGTGGTGAACAATTGCATTGTGCATCACTTGTTTTGTATATTCCAATCCTTTTATTAGTAGTATTGTCATTTTATTATTGTTATTATTATCATTATTAGTTTCTTCCTTTCTGTTCTATTAAACTGTTCTTATCTCAACCCACGAGTTTTACTTTTTTTTTCCCCAATTCTTTCACCTGTCCCACTGGGTGGAGGGCAGTGAGTGAGTGGCTGTGTGGTGCTTACTTGCTGGCTCGGGTTAAACCATGACAGCTTAATACTGGTTGATATATTTGCATGTGTTTTAATTAGATGGACTTCTTTGCTGGCTGGTTATTAACACTGTATATAGAAAAAATAGTCTAGTTGGAAACATCCAAAGAATCCACTTTGATGTCTAAACTGGGACTTTAGCAGAATTTAAGTACTCCAGACCAAGGAGCAATTCTGAAAACTAATTTTTTAGTGAACATTTTAACCTGGAAATGCATAATGTTTGTTCAGCGGCTGTGTTTTGGACCACAGCATTTCCTGGGTGTCTAAACTGGAAATCCCTGGCACCAGACAAGGGAGTGCTGGTGCCTGGCATCCAGCAGTGCTCCATTGGGGTCCAGACTGGTGGCATGGCCTTGAGTCTGCCAAAGTCCTTGTGGGGAAGGCTGTCTGAAGTTACAGAAATACCAATGGGGCCAGTGCAAAGCACAGATGATGTTATCAATCTCTATTCATAAACATAGCTAGGGAGAGGGAAGATACAGGCACACATTTTTGTACTGTGTCTGAATGGTTAGGGCATTCTCCAAGCAAGGGAGACACCCGGGCTCTCAGCATCAGTTTTCACATCTGATGACAGTCTAATGAGAAATGCATCCATGTCCAAACAGCAGAGACTTATCCCAGCTGATTTTTGCGTTGTCGTCAGTCTGCTGCTTTCTTGGTCTTCTGCCCAGCATCCCTTGGATTTCCTTCTGCACCATGACCCATTTTCAATTACTCTGCAATGGAGGGGGCAGGGCATGCTCCCACCGGGTGAATGATCAGAGGAAGATTGAAGATGTGTGTGGGTTCAAATCCCATCTGGCTGAGGAGGAAGTTGAACTGAGGTCTCCCATTTTTGAAGTGGCACATCAGCCATTGTTTCCACTGTCTCTGGATGGGTTTTGGGAAGCCTGAGCCCTGCTCATTTAAATGTTCCTTCATAGAAGAAGGTCTCAGATCCAGGCAGACCAAGGTGTTTGATGAATAGTGCTTGGTTGGGCTTTGAATGTGTGGGTTGGAGTCAGATCCTCATGCCTCTGTATTCCCTGTGGGCTGACTTCAGCCAGACACTCACTCACTGTGTTTTGCTCTTGTGAGACCCCACCTGGAGTCCTGCATCCAGCTCTGAAGTCAGCACAAGAAAGACATGGACCTGTTGGACCAGGTCCAGAGGAGGGCCACAAAAATGATCATAGGGATGGAACACCTCTCCTGTGAGCCTGGAAAAGAGAGGGCTCCGGGGAGACCTTATTGTGGCCTTTCAATATATAAAGGGCACTTATAAGAAAGGCAGAGAAAGACTTTTTATCAGGGCCTATAGCAAGAGAACAAGAGGCAACAATTTTAAACTGAAAGAGGGTATATTTGGATTGGATATAAGGAAGAAGTTTTCTATGATGAGGGTGGTGGGACACTGGAACACGTTGCCCAGAGAAGTTGTGGATGTCCCGTTACTGGAAGTGTTCAAAGTCAGGTTGGATGGGGCTTTGAGCAGGCTGATCTAGTGAAAGATGTCCCTGCCTATGGCAGGGGGGTTGAACTAGGTGATCTTTAAAGGTCCCTTCCAACCCAAGCCATTCTATGGTTCCATATCGCTGTTTAGCAAAGCAGTTCTGCAAATGCTTGAGTTGGATTCAGTGGACTTAAAAGTTGCATGTACTTGAAAACTTTGAAACGTATATGCCTTCTCGCTTAATAAGATATGTCAACACTATAATTCATACAAGTAATGATTAATGTTGGTAACTAAAATGCAGCAATGATCATTGTCTCACAGTGACTGAAATTAGAAATATTTTGCAGACCTTTGAGGAAAAAAACCCATAGTTCATTACTTTCCTCTGGAGCCTAGGATCCTGCAGCAGATCCTGTGTCCAGCTGGACACATTTTTGCCTAGAATCTGAAATGGGGAGACCTAGAAACAATTTTATTGCCCAAAACCTGGGGAGAAAATAAGTGTTGCATGGGCAGGTTAATATACCAGGTCACATGTAGGCTAACCACAAGTAAGAGGGAAGTTTGAAGATGAATTTTTTTAAAAATAATGACATGTGACATTTTATAGGTGTGTTCTAGAAATACTTAGGTACATACTGTGTATCTGTTTAATGATATTCTGCTTTAAATAATGCCCCCTGCATCTTGTTAATGTGCCTGCTTCTGTTAGAACTGCAGTGAAATAAAGGTTTCAGATACTACATGCAGGTTTGCTGGCTGTTACAGTGCTAGAGTCTGTGTCCTGAAGCTCCCTTTTACTCTGGTGTCTGGAATTTGTTTCATTTATTGAAGGAAGCTTGACCTGGTTTTCTGGGATTTGACTCTGTCTGAAAGTTTTGGTTCCACTTGAAACAGAAAGGTAAAAAGGCTGGATGTGTTGCCACCAAATACTCAGAGCAAAAACTGGTCACCAGTGGAGATCCCGCAGTAATTTTCCCTGTGGAGCAGTAGAGCAAGTTCCTTAGGTTTCTTGCCATTCTGGCTTTATGAGATGGGGAGATACAGGTTTCTTTAATATTATAACATATCCAAGTCCAACATTTTCAAAGGAGGCTAATGATTTTGGCTGCCAGCTCTCAGGATCTTCCAAAAGGTCCAGCTTTGCAGAAGGCAACTGTTCTGTTAAGATGTCTGGAGAGGATGTACTCAGCTGAGACATGACAGTAGCCTTCAGTTATGGAAAAGGAAGCTGCAAAGGGAAGGGAATGAAGTGGTTTTCGTGCCTGTTTCAGATGGGACAAGAAGAAGCAGTCTTGTACTGAGAAAGGGTGAGCTAGGTTAGGCATTTCAAATCTTTGTAACTGTGAAGGTAAAATTATCCCTTGTGTAGATTGCCTACGGAGGTTATGAAAACCTCTCATCATTGGAAGGTTTTTAGAACAGATGAGACAAACATCTGTCAGGAGCAATTTAGGATGAGCCGATACTAACTTAAGGGAAGGGGTGGATTAGAGACCTCTTGAGGACTCTTCAAGGTTGGGGTTTTTTTGATGATTCTATAAAATAAATATTCCTGAGACTTTCAGAGGGAGTACTTAAACAGAATAGGAGTCAGCCATGAGCCATTGTATTTGCTTGTAACTATATGATACCTTTGCTCAATGCATAAGTGTTTCTGAAAAATGTGTTTATTAGCTTTTTGGCTACATAACTGCTCTCTCTGCTGGGGGATTGCTTTCCAAGCTTTTACAAGACAGTTTTCCAATTGCTTTTACAAGACATTTTTATCTTCTAAATATTGATGCAGACAGGAAATTTGGCAGCAATTTACTGTTGATTTTAACTCTATTATTTACACAAATGTGTGCATGTACCTACATATGCTTCAGGAGCTTCACCTTTCCTTTGCAACTGGAGTGTGTAATTTTCAATAATGTGTTCTGAACTGGTTGGGTAACAGAGAATAAAAGTCCATTGTATCAGGATAATAAATTCCAATGGAATTTCATAAATCACTGGAAACCTAATAGATTTCAGCCAGTTGTTCTGAGAGCTGTAGAGTAACTGCCCTTAAATACTTGACCCTTGTGAAAGTACCCTTATATTTAACTTCATACCAAAATATCAGTGTAAGGAACTGGTTGAGTGGCACTTGAGCTTAATTTTATTTATTGCCTTTAAATTGCAGAGGTTTTGTGTTTAAGAGTGTACGTAGACAGATAAACCCTTCTTTGAATAAAGGCCAGGGAAGGTCTGGAGGGGAGAATCAGCATCTAGTGATTAAGTGATCGTTATGTACTCTTTTATTTTAAGCTTCATCCCGCTGAGCTTGATGATTATGTGCTGAAAAGTGGAGAGGATGTATTGGCAGGTGAGGTCACCTTTCTGAAAAGAGAGACACAAGAATTATCCTCTAAATTTTACCCACATGTGAGTTAGCTGACGGCTCACTGTGCTTCTAAGGATCTCTTACTGTGCTGATAAGTAGCCTGCCTTGAAAAATCACACACTTTTTTTTTTTTTTTTTTTTTTTAAATTTATATACTTGGCCATGCTGCCAGGTGTTTTGTGTTGCTGAGGCAATGCAAAGCAGCTGGAAAATTGCCTCTTAACTACCTTCTGCAGTATAGTGGGGCATCTCTTGTGCTTAATGCTGCTATACCATATATAAAGAGAGAAATACTGAGATTATCTCATTCAAACTGTTTTCTTTGACTGCTGAAATTAGATGGTATTTGGATATCCTAGTTTAGCTCCACAGATGCAAGTAAATAACTCTGTTGATTTCAGTGAAATATGGATTCTGCCAAAGTACTTTTGTAGGTCTGAACCTTAGCTGTGATATTTCTGCAGATGACAACAAGTTTCTTTTGATGCTTCCTAGCCAATAAAATGCTGAGTTTTGTTGCTGATTATTTTGTTTGTTTGCTGTGTTTTTTCAGAGCTGAAACATAAAGAAACTCTTCTCCACCTTGTAATGAAATTGGGGTTGGTTAAGCTTTCCCAGTTCTTAGCAGCCCAGCCTGGAGGGTCATCAGCATTAGCATTACCTAATGAGGATGGAGCAACACCATTAGATTTGGCTTTACAAAACGGGCACTCCAAACTTGTTGAGGTCTTCACAAAGTGAGTATAACGGTTTGTTGCTTCCTCTGAAAAAATTCTATCAGTTAAGGGATATGGGGAGTACTGTCATTTTTCTCAAGAGTTGCATATTTTGTCTTGGTTTCTGTTGCTTTTTGCCATTATTACCATTTTAAGTGGTAAACTTGTATTTACAATTAATGGAAGTTTATGATTTGCATCCTTCATTATATTTGCAAGTCAATTAATAGTCAGTTAAGTGACAGAAGACCAGCTGCACCATCAGGTACCTCTCCCAGCACTATTGCAGCTGAATCCCAACACATTACCAGCAAGTAAAGACATCCCTTGAAATATATATAGAGAAATATTTACTTATAAACAGAACCATAGGACCTGACTTTCACAAAACCTCAGCAGACTTTGTGTCCCCTGTAAAGCTCAGATTTGAATGAATAAGGGAGAGCCAGCACCAAAGCCAGTGCTATGAGCCTATTTTGCTGGAGAGCTGCCACACTGACTTAAAGGGCAAGTGCTTTCTGGCATCTTTTAGCTGTCTGGAGTTTCCTCTGTACGGACCTGAGGAGCTGCGTGGTGTGTATGTGTCTTGGGGTACCAAATGTTTAGCATCAGATGCCCCTTCTCAATGTTGGCTTTTCTTTGCAAATAGAAATAGGCGAGAATTGGGTTACATTTTTATTTTGGCATGTGTCTCTTTCCGTTCTGGCTCCATGCGGTGTATAGTTTATGTGAGACTTATCCGTACTTCAGTTTGAAAAAAAAATACTTACAACACCGGTACGGTACATTATGTTATGAATGTCTCATTTGTTTGTAAAGTCCAAACAATGCTGTATTCCCTTGAGATACTTTCTGTTTTTCACTGTCGTGGGATAACAAACCTGCTAGCTGCCAGTCATGTCCTACTGCTATATATGGCAACATTGACAGGAAAAGGTACTATTGCTAATTTACAGCAATACGGAGAAATAGGTGTTGTCACGGCTTGCTCTTTCTGGCTTATTTTACTAGCGAGTAACCATCTAGAGCTGACATTCTTCCCCCCCCCCCCCCGCCCCCACCATGGCTAGAAGTAGCTGCATGTTCTTAGGCCTGAATGGAGTCATTGGTAAGTATTTGTTTGCCCAGCTGTGTTTTCAGTGGATGTTTCAGATTTTCTGCCTCCGGTTTTTGCAGCGGGTGCATTGGGATCCCGATGGGCCGTGCCGAAGGCGAGCAGGAAGCTCACTACGGCTGTGCTTTTGTTCTACCTGTGTGCGGAGCATCTGCTTTGCTTTAAAGAGCGTGTTGTTCCAGTTTCCAGGGCAGTCGCTCACCTGACATTTCAAGAGCGGAGATCAGCGAGGGTGCTTGTGTGCAGTTTGTTCATTCATCAGGAGCTCTGACTCTGACATTTAGCCACACCGCACAGCACTTGCTGGAGTCGGACATTAAGCTCTTCAGAAAATACTTCTGGGACAGACCTCTTCTTTACCAGGTAGGTACCTATCTAGCTCAGGGCACTGTCACAGATTTTCTTCAATAATTTCCAGCTATAGACTCTTCAGGCTGGATTTGTTTTTCTTGAGTAGCCTTTTAGTTTAAGCTGCCTGCCTCATTAATGGCCAGCGTAATTGCAGGATTACTGTTGTAGGCTTCTACTTTTTGTAAGTGTAGCACATTGTACATGTGAAGCTGGAGGATAAGAGATGTTGAGAACTTTATCAAAGCCTCCTTTACCTCCCAAGTTGTTTTGGAATCACTGGGCACTCTACAGAGAATATCTTTCCCTGAAATCTCTGTCTTTAATTGCACATATTTAATTAACATATTAAATATTTAATTTAGTTCCATTCTTTCATCTAGTAGTGTAATGCCTGGGAGCCTTTATCAAGAGCCAACCCCAGTCTATTATTTATAGCAGAAATACAGAGTACAGACTTTTGCTATAGAGTTTAGTTATGGTGTAGTAGGTCTTATTTTACTATAAGGTGTCTGGAGCACTGCTGTGATTTTCTTCAGGACATCTCTCAATTTCAGTAAAGTAAGGAGGAGAACACTCGAAAGCACAAGTTCTTTAATAGCAATGCAGGTGCTCACTTATGTTTTTAGATTGAGACTGTGTGACTATATAAAACTAGCAAACTAAAGCCACACTGAAAATAGGCTTTTCTCTTTTTCTGGTCTTAAAATTCAGCTTTTCTTTTCCATGCTTAACTTCAGGTTTCCTTATTTGTGCACTGATTTTCCTTGAGTTATCTTTATTGCATTCTTTATGTTTTTTTTAACTTTGAACGTGACCCGTGTGTTATGTTTAACACAAAAACTTAATGTGTGATGTATTGTATAGTCCTTATGTATAATCTCATGTAACTACACTGCCAAGATTTTGATTTGTTCCAATACGAAGAAGTTATTCTGTGTTTGTAGCTTGCAGAATACCTACAATTTCTGTGTGGCTATTCCATGGAAACAATCGTAAACCCAATAGCAAAACCAAGACGGTAGTGAAGAATGCATTGTTATTTACATCACTGGCTTTTTCTTGCACTCATCAAATCCTTGTTCTTCTTTCAGTCTTTGAAATGAAAAAAAGGAAGTGTGGTATGTTAGATGTTTGTATGGCTTTCAGGGACAAAGACTCTTAAAGGCTGCAAAATTCTGCACTTGATATTTTCAGGAAAAAGCCTACTACCCGTCATCTGTGGGTTTCCCTTTTGCTCATTCCTCTGGTTGCAGCAGTCCAGAACCTCCATTGTGGGGACCCGCTGCCCAGTATCAGTGTTGCACTACTTTTAATAAAACAGAAATAAGCCAGAATAACTGGGAAGGTCACATGGTTTAGTTCACTTCCTATACACCAGTTATCATCCTGAAGTGTATGTGGAGGGATGATCAAACTGTCATGTTTAGACTATGTGTTATGTCCAAAAGGTAAGGTACAATTAATTTTCTTTCTGTTGCAAACAAGGACTTGCAGCCATTAGCTGGATCCAAAGCATAAGGTGGGCATTAGAGATTTCACGATACATAGTCTTTTTAAAATAGAGGTAGAATTTATTGCTGTACTGGAGTATTCAGCTCATCTGCAGCAGACTAAGACTGTACATCTAGTTTATTGTATCTTGAGACTGCATAAATGACCACTCTGCTATGTTAGGCTTGGGTCAGAAAGACGTGTACGAAGGAAAAGGAGCTTCTCTCAGTTATGGTGGCATGCAGCATTGGATTTGTGTGTGTGAAATGGATGACTTAGAGAGCAGCACAAACTATTTTTGCATTCATGCAAGAAATCCCTATCTTTCTCAAGTATGTTCTTCAGTCCCTTGTCTGTGGGTTCTTTTAGTCCCTTAACTATTCCTTACAATCCTAAAAGAGTAATGGAAAAATTAAAACAAACAAGTTGTCGGTAAGCTGGAGTTACCCATACAGGAGCCATGCCTTTACTGGAAACCTTCAGGGGCCCTGCAGTTCAAAAAGTTTTTGTGGCTCTGCTAGGCGATACAAAGGACAGATTTCTGAAGATGATGAGGAAAAGCATGGAATTGCTGGAACTCTCTGCAACCTCCTTGGGGCAGAAACTGCTGGGGTGGTAGCAGCACCCATCAGTGAGGCCGCGTAGTTCATTGTGCACTCCCAGCAGAGCCCTAAGCAGTGTGGGGATGTGATCCGTTTGGCTGTCTCAGTTGCTGGAGGCAGCACAGGCGGTGCAGGGGAGAGGTCCTCCGAGAGAGGAAAAGAAATCCAGGAACTAATAGACACATGTGAAGTGGTGTCAGGGTAATAAGGAAAAAGAAAGGCCAAACCAAATAATCCAA
Source organism: Aquila chrysaetos chrysaetos (assembly GCF_900496995.4). NCBI lineage: Eukaryota > Metazoa > Chordata > Aves > Accipitriformes > Accipitridae > Aquila > Aquila chrysaetos. The sequence continues at coordinate 59,728,373 of NC_044030.1, forward strand.
AATGAATAAGATAATTTCCAATAATTTAAGTATTTTTGTTGCCTGGTGGTGGACAGATTTAGTGGTTTCCCTGGGAGGAATTGGCTTATTTCTGCCTGATAGATATGGGAGTAGGCAAGTGTCTCGCGCACCAACAGACAAGCAGAGAAAAATGCAGCTAGCCCCACCGAGGCAGGGGATATAGCTAGCTTGACAGCTGCATGGCTTTCAAATCAGTTTGGCTGCAATATTCAGCCCAGAGTCATCTCTGAAGTTTTCTTTCGTATTCAGGTTACCATGCCTTTTCTCTGTTTGCTGCTCTGGTAGGTGGCAAATACACAGGCAACCTAATTAGAGGGAAGGACTAGAAGCAAGCAGTGTTGTGGATGAAACTATGCAAAAGGAGACATTTTCTCCTCCACCCCTTTTGCTTATAATCTTTGAACATAACTGCTAAAATAAGGGACTGGATCTTAGCCTTGTCTTCCTTTTGAACAGGAGTGATATAGTCAGCGAGTGTGTCTGAGCGAGGGGTCAGCTTGGGCCAGGGACCATGGATGTGGAGAGGGAGCGGCTTCTCCCTTCCAGTCTGGGTTTACCATGTAGTCAGTGTTTTGTCCTGGTTTAGGCTCTTTGTATTGCCTATCTGTCAAAATTACTCACTTTATAGGGATGCTTTCAAGGTTAACTAGGCTTCTGAACGGAGCTGTAGGGCAAAGCTGCTGTGCTGCTTTTCTCATAGAGAAGGAGTTTATAAACAATGAAGTAAGAATGTTAAATCTGATCCTTAGATTCCTTATGTAAGGTAAGCAGGAGGTAATTTGTCTCTGTAGTTGAAAATATTTTATCAATTTCCCTCTTGAGGAATTGGTATCAGTTTCCTCTGGAGGGTAACCGATAAAATACTCTGTGGAATTTCTGTCGATCATTTCAGTATTGCTTACAACACATCTGTTTGCTATTCTTTGATATTGTTTTTGAGTTTTCAGGTAAATGTCATGGGCATCAAATACAGTTACTGTCATTTTGATTTTTTTTTTTTTTTATAGAGTATTAATTCAAACCAAGTTGAGACAGTGGAAGGTCCAAAAATGCTCTGCAGTACAGCAAGCTCTGTAGAAGGTACAGTTTTTTATTCCATAATGTTGCAGTCTTAAAAAGCTCTGGAAAGTTGGCACAGATTCATACACTATTTATTTATTCAGGAAGATCACATGTTTCATATGACATTAGAGACGTGTAAGTAGACAACAGTGGAATAGGCAAGTCATACACTACAAGAGTTGTGTAAATTGTGATACTCCCTATAGAGCATCGGTTTTCCAATGTCAGACTGAAATTGTTCACAAAATATGATAGCATTTATAGTGACTGGAAAAGCCTTAATTAATTTTATTGTAAGAGCCAGAAAAATGTCAGAAGATTCCAGGAGAGGGCAGTGTTTAACTGAATGAACACTCCAGCCTGCAAATTCCAGTAAAGCCAAATAACTCAAGCTACAGAAGATAGGAGCAGAGTAACATTTTGTATGAATAGTTTTGGGATCCAGCCCGGAGTTCTTAATGTGGCAAACTTCCCATGTGTTTCAGTTAGACATTCAATATTTTGGTGAGCGGTTTACCTCTGTAAGGGTTGTGGGACTGTGCTTGCTGATGGGAATGCTTTTTCATTACCAAAATACATCCCTGTGTACCTCGGAGCAAGCATCTCTTAGAGCTGAAAAGAAAATCACAGAAAAAGGTCATTCTTCAGTATCAGAAGTATGACACTTTGGGTGTTTACATATGATTGTTAGGAATTTATTAAAAGTTTTCATCAGTTGGCCCTTTGCTTATGTGGCTGGTGCTGTATATTTGGATGAAGCAGCAAGCTGAAGACTGTGACTTCTGCAAGAGGCTTGGTCTTGCTCAGTGGCTGTGCTGGAGGCAGCCCTACTGAGGGCAGCAGAAGTGTGAGCACCTGCATAAACTGCCGACAGGATCAGGACCAGACTGAGAGAGAGGAAAGGGACTGCAGTTCCAGATGGCATCAGCTAGTAACTTTAAGTGAATGGATAAAATGGGGACACAGTCATCGTGTAGCTGGTGTTTAAACATGTAGGCTGCCATTGTTAGTGCTGGAGAAAGAGTTTTATACCCAACTTCTCCAGCAGTGTTCAGGCAACAAGTATTTACATTGGAAGTTAAAATTGCAGAGAAATGATAAGCAGTTGTTAGCAGTTGCAAACTAAGCATCTGTTACTGTAAGTATAAGTGGCAATTCACCATACAAGGTTTGTGCTTGACTTCAGTGACACAGTGTGCAAACGCATTGACTCTGGGTATTCATCTGAGTGCTGTACTCTGACCAGCCTGATCTTTATGCTGCTCCTCAGGGACAGAAAGTGAATATCCTGGATTGGTGGCACTACATGTGGCAGTAGCTTGGGCAATACAACTTCTAGGTGATGATTACTTTGATATTTTTCACTAAAAGCAGTTTTAATTCAGGCTGACTTGGCACAAGCAGATAACAGACATTAGTGGATATTGATTACCCAGAGAGAGAATCACCAGTTTGGGATGTCTAGTCTCATTTTGGATCTGATTGTAAAGCTTCTCGTTCTCTTTTTACACCAAAGATACTTGGCATAGATGTTGGCATAGGCAGACCTACCTATTTGTGTTTTCAGTGAAGCTATACGCTTTTGTGCCTTTATGCATGAGAGTTATTTTATGCCTGTTTTTTTGAAAAAAATCTCATTTCAGTTCAACAGCAAGAAAAGTATGCCATGTTTTGGTAGTATCCAGGACCTATACAAACAAATTGTAGTAATCAAGCTTGCACATTTTACACTCTGTGTTATCTACTTGTAGACATGAGGAGCCTGTAACTATTGTTTGTATGTTGATGGGCAGCAAAGTTTTTTAACCTTCTTGGGTTTTGATAGTGTCATTGGTTACCATATTTCTATAAATGAGACTTTTTTTTTTTTTTTTGGCCTCTTTTGCTAACCCCCACCAAATCTCGATACTGAAAAATCTTGAATGATCATTACTGGTGACTAGTAGCCTGCCTTACACTCTCCATTTGCCAGCATTCAGGAGACCAAAAGAACTTTTTTCAAGACTGAGTTAAAACTGTTGCTGCTAGAAGCAGAAATGGTATGAAATGATTGTCAGAGTACTTTTTACTACATTCTCAGTTCCATTTAGTGAACTCCTTTATAAAGTGACTGCTAAGCTCAGGACGTTAATTTTGTGCATTCATGTCATGAAAGAATCTCCCTCAGATTTTAAAACTGCTGCCATTCCAAGAAGCAGTAACTACACACTTCTGGGTGGGCCTAAAGTCAAGATCAACAGACCTTTAAAACACAATGCTGTAAGAAGCCCTGAGCTGTTATTGAGTAGAGGTTGCTATAGCAGTATGTTGCTTCTTGTGAAATGCAATCATACGAAAGCAGTGGGTCAGTGTAAGGTGATGCTACTATCTTAGCAGTGGATCTCCCATAGCAACTTAATTAAATTCAAATACATGGAGTGATACATTATCCAGTGAGGATGCAGAACAAAAGGTGAAATAGATGGTATTTTGGCTAATTCAGTAGTTTGTGCTTTTTTTCTGTTTTCTGACCTTGAAATTCCATGCCCATGAGTTGACTGAATACTGTTATCTGGAGGATAAACCATGTGCTTCTACAGAATATTAGGTATAGAGCAAGCAGCTTTTTATTTCTGAGAACTGTGAGACTGAATAATAATAACGCCAACTGCATGGCAATACTGTAAAAAATATCTTCCCACTGAAGCTTTTAAAGTAAGTTTCTGCAGTTACAGTTACAGAAGAAATAGTCTGTTCCTTCTAGCTGAAAGATGATGCCTGGGATGCTTTGATGGCACTAGCGATTTTGTGCTCTGTGATTGCACTGTTAGATGCAAGGGGAGGTATACATGTGACTGCTGCAGAAGGTTAATTAAAGAAGGTGGATTAATTAAAAATCAATGATCAAGATACTGATCAGCACGGACCCAGTCCTGACTCCTGCCAGTGTCTGGGGACACTGCTGAGGTCAGGGAGAACAGGTGCACTGATTGCAGTGAGCCCATAATTGCGTCCCAGAACTTCATCTTACAGAGACTGCAGGTTAGGGTTGTCATTGTTGAAGACTGTGCGATTTAGATAATAGGCAGCTGTCTTTGAATTGTTTTTCCAAAGATCTATTGATACAGCTCTTTTTTTAAAAACTTGAGTATAGACTTTGTGCAATGCCAAGAAAGGACAGAGGTCCCAAAACCCCACATTCCTCAAGGCAGTCCCCCAAAGCACCCTGTGCTGGCTGCTGAGTCATACTTAGTTTAACTATTTGCTGGAGCTGGAGAATGGAGGGGGATTTGCGTATCTGAGAAGAGATGTGAAAGATTTAATATAAAATGAAATATATTTACTACCATAACTCTGGCTAAATAATAATTATTATTTAAAATATATTTACTAAATAATAACATTCCTGGAAGCCTGAGTGATGCTGATGTTCATTTGCATTCCTATAGCCAGATTACTCCTCTTTGCTGTTTCACAATAGTCCCTGAGGCTGCATTTGGGCAAAACTTGCAAAGCGTGGTCCTTGTTTTGCATGTGCTGTGTCCTTCCCCACAGCCCTGGGAAGAAACCATAAAAAAGAAAAAAAAAGACTGACAGAATTGAAGTTATTTTTTACTTTTTGGAGTGAAAATGCAAGGTCTAATTTCATAAGATGCACAAAGCCCCTGCAGAAGGAAAGCAGAGCCCAGCTGCTCTGCAGAGTTGGTGTGAGGCACGGTACTAGAACTGTGGATTTTCTGAGCATGTGGGGTTAATCTGCAGCTGGCTGACAAATCGCTGTGCTTGCCTAGCCTGAACATAACTGTGACAATAACATAGCACTTGTTGTGCATCCAGCTCGCACGCTGCCCACGGGAACGCTGCTGTGGGGAGATGCATGGGCTGCCCATGTCCATTGTTCTGGTTTGCCTGCCTGTTTGCCCGCTCCTTGTGTCCCCCCCTCCTATTCGAAAAAGGAGAGAGACCAGCAGCAGTAACCAAAGCAGACCCAAACTGAATTTGCTTGTTATTAAAGGCAGGAATCTTTGTTTTTACAGGTCCTGTGAACTTGGCATCTGATGAATTGTGCCAGGATGATATGAAGGTAAAGATTTCTCCTTATACAAATAGTTAAGCTTCATTTAGGTTGAGAAGCAGCAACCTCTGCTTGGCTATCTGAGTCCCTCCTAGAGCTAACAAGTAAATAAGGTGACTAATGCCTGCCAGACAACATTTCCTGCCTGTTCCTATCCTGGGGGAATAGTTACGTGTATAGATGATTATTATTTGACAGAACTTGTTATGTGGTTGTGGGCTGGAAAGCTGGGTTGGAGAAGCAAGCTCTGCTTTTGAACCAGAAAGCTCCTGTGTTTGTGGTGAACCTTAGTGCCTTCAGGGAGCTTGCAGCTCAGCTGCTAGTTTGGGGGGAGCACAACCTGTCTCGCACAAACTTCATCCTTGAGATGGCATGATTCATTACATCTGAGGAGTTGGTCTCTGAGAGAGACCTTGTGGGTAACTGAGTCCTTAACTGGACTTAACTGGGAAAAATGCTTGATGTAAAAAATAAGGCAGTTCCCATTGTCTTCTACATGGAGGTATCTAACAGCTTTTGGGTGGGACCAATATTTGTGAGAAGTCCCATTACGGATAGTCAGTTCTATTTGATCTCTAGTCTTATATTCTGCTATTTATTTATATGTCTTTGTTTATAAAACCAGAAAATCTGTCTCAGTGGTTTTTTTATCACCTTTTAAAGGAGGAGCTTGATTATTAGCTCAGCTGGGTATGAAGCTAAAATAATGATTTAGGTTGAGAGAAACAAAACCTGGTAAAATCTGGCAAATCTGGTAAAGGTGGTATCTTCTCAATAGTCAATGACTCTTGATTTTTTTTTTTTTTTTAATAACATTCGAATTTAGTGGAATGTTGTTGGACTGCCACTTTTGTTAGGTCATTATTATAAAAGTGATGACCTCTTTAGTTTTGTTTTTTTTAATTGCCAGCTGTGCGGAAGATTGACCATTTGTTTCAGATTCACATGTTGCTATTGTAATCTATGTCATCTCAGAATTATACCTCTGCAATATGCATGCATTTTGGAGTCTATGTTGAAAATATATGTTGGGACAGAGTGTTGCAGCTCACGAGTCTTGCTGGGGGGAAAGGGTTCTGGTACCACATTGACTGTCTCTTGTTTTGATCTAGCAGAAAGGCTGTAGTTGACTATATAAAGAATGAACTGACCTTTGATATTTCTACAGGTGTGAACAGCTCAGGCTTTGGAGAAGGAGGCATCTTAGACATATATTGCTCTTTCCTTCAAAACACTGTATATTGACTAGTCAGGGCACAGTTAAACTTTGTAAGAGAAGAGCAGGCTGAAAACTGGAGTTTTTATGAAAAGTGAGATATGGTTTTGTCATTTCTTTGATTGTGTTTAGAGTTTGAGTCCATAGGGTTCACGTGCATATCTTGGAGCCTGAGTGGCATGCCGTATCTGTTGCATTTATTAAAATGGCTAAAATTAAGTGACTGCTGCTCGATAGTGTTTGAAGTAAATTCTGAAAGCCTATAGCACAGCTTGCAACTAAGCACAAATGCAACTATTTGTCTTCAAAGATATAGCTCAAATTTTCTGTTTCTAGCCTTTCCGAGACTCTGTGGTTCCTTCTAAAGAAAATGAAGATCATGTCCTGTTGAGCATAGGTAAGAAATAATTAATCATTTTGAATTCCCCAAAGCCATTGAGATACACTGTGATGACAAATACACACAAGGTAGTTTCTTTAAAAGAGGTGAAGGTCATTGACATTGCAGCCTAGCTTGGCAGAAGATCAATGTTATATCTGTGTCAGAGAGGGAACCTCTTTCAAAGCGTCTCTCATATAGATAGGTGGTGTATCCAACAGTATCATGATACCCTAGGATTTTTCAGTAGTATGTTAACTGTTGTAGGAGCAACATTCTTGAAAACAATTTCTAATAGAGCCAATATATGTGACTGAAGATGAAATGAAGCATGTAGAAATCTTTAGATACTGCAGCGGTGAGTGAGTTATGGGGCTGTTAGGACAATATAGCAGGTTGCAGTAGACAGTACATTTAGAGACTGAAACTCAAATGGAAAGGTGAGTATTTTCAAGTTCGGGGAAAGCTCCAAGAACAACATGCAAACATGGGCTCAGGCAAAGCACAGCAAGGCGGAAAAAAAGACAACGAGTAACTAAGCTCTGCCAGTGGGAGCTGCTGTGCCAGGCAGAGAGCGCCAGGCTGGCATCACTTGCCTGTGGTCCAGCGATGAGCTCAGAAAGAGCAGCCCAGATGGTGGCATTCAGACAGCCCATATGCAAACTTTGTTGGCTGCAAAATGAAGAGTCACTCTGTGTGTGTGGAAAGGGAGAGGATATACGTGCATGAATGGGCACAGTATATTTTAGAGGGAAATGAGCTGATGTAAACTCAGAGACACAGTTGTAAGATAAGAAGCTGGCAGATGATTTTAATAATCTCTCATTAAAATCATCATCTAGTTATCTATTTTTCTAGTCATTGTTATGCCAAATGCCTGTACTTCAACCATTTAATCATGTTTGTCTCACTCTCCCATCCAAGGAGTATGGTAGCTGCATAAGGGAATTGGGAGTAGTAGCAAAAATACTGGTATTCATAGTTATCCTGACTTTAGTGCTTTTGAGCATAGGATAGTGTAGCAGTCCTTGCCTTGCTGAAAAATGCAGTGCATGTACATGAGATGTTAGTGCCTGTATGATCAAATCTGTTTTGTCAAGCAAGACTGAAGTATTGGAGTGTATGTCAGCGTAGGAGGGTGTGGAGCCATTGGGGAGTGATTATGGTTTGCTGATCTGAAGCCACATCTGCTGCAGTCTCTGCTCCAGTTATACCATCTGGAGGGAACATAAGGTAGCTTAAAAGCTGACAGAATGGAAGTTCTCCACCCTGAAATTATAGCTGATATTTCTTTTTCTGACCCCTGAAATGCCTTTTCCTTCTAAGGCATCATTTGCACAGCGCTGGTTGTGACAGCTGGAATAGGAGCCAGGCGCTCTGGCTTCAGACCAGCTCAGTCTCCTCTAGGATGCTTGGATGGGCAGCTGCAGCAGATCCTGAGTCCTCTGCAGGGAGCAAGCAAGCGACTTTGGCCATAGTTCATACTGTTAGGAGTGGCAGAGTGTATATTCTTAGAGGAGCTTTTGGGTGAAAAAAAAATGGTGAATTTGCATACAATTTCGAACAAGATTTGCTTAAAATTTGATTTGAATGTATTTTCTTAGGCATCTTATGTATGTATAAAGTAAAATTATAAATATTGATATAAATGTGTAGGTGTGCATATATCTGTACATATACAAGTGTATATAAATACTTTTTGTCCTAAGCACAGGCTCAGCTCTTATTAAACCAAGAAAAATTCCCTGTTGTACCTCTTACCTGAAAAAAAACCAGCCCACTTGCTCTTCCCTAAATTCTAATTACCTTGTAGTACATTTAAGAAGTTGACTTGTTTGTGGAGAAGCTGCAGCGAAATCGGGTCTGCTTGTATTAGAAGTATGACACCATAACTGAGAATTTGGTTGCCCTATGTACGGACTGGAGCATGGACTCACTGCCGGCTGCACCGTGGGCTCTCCTTGCCCATCTCCCAGTTACATATTCAAGTTGGCTGAAACGCTCGTAACATAGACATCCAATGGGATTTTGCCATTGACTTCAGCAGGGCCTGGGGGGCTTCCAGTCAGCACTGCATGTGAGATCTGATGGGGCTGAAGTGCAGGCTGGGGAGTGAGTGGGCTATCAGGCGTGCAATAAAAGGTGGAAGTGGGGAGGGATGAGGAAGGATGGAAATAGAGTTTGGTGACAACCAGAAATTTATAAGTTGACTTAAGCTGGTTTTGTTGGTTTATTTTAATGTAAAAATCCGTGTATGTTCTAACCTGACTAATATAACCATATTGCTAACTATTGTAGTTTTATTACCATGGATTCTTTTAAATTACTTTTTAAAAAATTGTTTGCTTGGGAATGTTGTTAAACAGTGATGTTTTTGGCAGTAAAAGCACACAGTGGGGAATAAGGAGAGAAATGGAAATGGTTGTCAGTGGGGGAGAGCAAGAGGGAAAACAGCTAAGGGGGTTGAGTGAAGAAGAATGAATAGAAATGAGCAAACTCTGGAATCTCACTAGGAAGTTGGATGCATAAATCAAAGAGGACTTCTAAGAGCGAGAATGTGAGTGCTCTTTGAATGGGTACAAATTGCCCCACTTCCACATCTCACTTCTTTTTCCATGTGGTTCTTGCTTTTAGACACCTTTACCAAAAATCAGTCTCATCATGGAATGGTTTGCGTTGGAAGGGACCTTTGAAGAAGCGTTGGCTCCTGGAAGGGGTCTGCTGTTCCTGCTCTCTGTTTTATTCCCCAGCCTGCCCTTTCAAGCATATTGAGTATTTTGGCTCTTTCCCCACACCCAACAAAGTTTTGGGAGTATCTTTGCAGGGATGCTCACAACAGTCAGTTGGATGCTAAGAGGGTACCAACTGTCCTTGCTCCCTGTCTTCTTCATCTTTGGGCTGGGACCTGGTTGCCTTAGGCACTGTTTGAGTCTTGTAGTTCAGTTTTGAGAATTCAGTTCAATTTTTTTCTCAAGAGGCTTCTTGTCCTCCAGGATTGCTGGAGAGCCCCTGGGGTCCCACCGCTGTGAGTGTCAGGGTGGGGGTGGCCCGATAAGAAGCCACATAAACTAGAGATGATGGTTCTTGCATTTGCCATATTCAAGAATTGAAGGAATAGAAGTAAACTGTGGGGCACAACAGGATGTTAGACCAGGCTGAATAGGGGGTTGTATGGAGACTCCCAAGTTCAGTGCTAGTCACACCTGCCACTCTTCTTCCCCTTCTCTCTGTCTCCCCTGGAAATTGTTAGAGATCTGTTTTGTGGTTGGGGGCAGGGGAGGGGGGAAGAAAATACTTTTATTTTCACTGAAAGAAAACACACTGGAAAGATTGAGAGACAAAAACAGTATCCAGCTGGGGAGAGTGCATGAAAGAAACAAAATGGAAAGCAACAAAAAAAGAGACTTTTTTTCCTTTCAATATTAAGCATATGTATTATTGCCAGGCATTGTCATCCTCAGAGTCAGCAATGCTGTACATTTTGGGAGGGGGTTTAGGAGGTGACAGCTGAATGCTGTTACTGTTGGGCATGTGACAGTGTTAGCTGGGCATGTGTTTTTAAACATTTATAAATCCTTCCTGTTTTGCATAGCTGGTTTGGAAAGAGGATGTTCACAAGGCCATTTATACAGCTGCAAAAGTTTCTTTTTTCCAATAAGAAAAATCTAACCCCCAGTTTTTCTTCCAAGGAAATATAGCTTTTTTTTCCCTAAACTTCAGGAAGGCAGGATGATGTTAATTTTTCAAAATATTTTCCCTGCTCTCCTAGTTACAGTGCCAATGACCTAGTGGTGTCTGTCTCATCTATTCTGTTTGCTCTGCTGGCAGTGAAAAAGTTCTGCAAGCCACGTTTTGCACTTCAAGAGATAAAAATACTGATGCCAAATTTTTGGCAGTACACTGTATGTGACCAGGCAGCTACAAAACATTTTTAGTAGACTCTGCCCTTTGATTTTCATGGTTCCGCAGAAGTCCCAGTTTAACCACAGATCAGTTTAAGGAACAGAACATAATGATCTTCTTCTCTGTGTAAACCAGTAGGGCTGCACTGTAATCTGCAGAAAAATCTGGTTTCAATGTTTCTGTTTTGTTCTTGTTTGGTAAGACTTAAAAAGGTGGGTTGTTTTAAGATAGAAAATAGCACTGTCCTTCTGTCTGGAGTCCTGCCTTTGCGCAGTTTTTGTTAGGTCTGTAAAATGATTAATTTTTCTACTTATTGCAGTCACACATCTTTCGCTCCTTTTTTAGTGTTCATTTGCTTTTGGTTTTTGGTGGGCAGCATGTTTGCATTTGAAGTGTTTTGACACTGGAACTACAGGAAATAATTTAATGGTTATTGATACATAAAAGTGAAAGTTACATGTTAAGTGTTGCCTATTTGAGACAGTTACAAGAGTCCAGTGATTAAGACTATATAGATCTTTTCTGTTTGTGGTCATTTTTATCTTTTCCTGGCAGCTTTCAATCTTACCTTTTGCTTATGTATGCGTTAAGAGAGGTTGGGTGATCCAGCCGTAGCATTTCTAGTCCAGGAGCTGCAGACCTTTGCTTCAGTGTCTCTCCTTAACGGATTTACAGTAGGACCTTGGGCATGTCACTTATCTTTTCCCCGTGTCTCAGTTTTTCACATGAAACAAGGAACACCATAGAGAGTGAGGTGAGAAAGAGGCACTGCAATACTTGGGTGATTGGAGATGTGCAAATACTCAAACTGGTTGTGCCGAAGAAGTTCTGAAAGGTCAGTTTGTGGTAAAGGAGGCTTTTTTAAAAACTCATTTTTAGTTGAAAGGTAGGTGGTCTGAAAATTGCAGAGAAAAATAATAGCTGAAGAAAACTGCAGCGTTATTGCTGCAGCTAATGACTGTGGCAATTGCACTCTGCCCTTTTTTACTGCAGCTTTCAGAGATCTTTATGTTGCTGCTTCTACTTTTGCAAAACCTTTACAGGGTTCCTTGCACCTTGCAGAAGAGAGACTTAGCTTGGGGTTGATCTGTCAGAGTTCTGCCAGAAACAACCTTTAAACAACAATTAAACATGTCAGTAGTTTATTTCAGTAGATAAAACATATTCTCATTTGTTTGGAGTGTCTATAAACAGCTAAATATCGAAGACTGCAGAATAGTTGAGAGCTACAGAAGATGTAGGAAGTAAAGTCTTCCTGGGATGTGAGTCTGGACTGAGCTTAATTAAAAAGCCATGGACAAATCTGGAAGAAGCAGCGTTAGGCACTAAAACAAGCTTGTTCTTGTTTCTTGGAGTTTCCTCCACTCTTGATTCTCTGAGACATCATAATTCAAGTTAACCTCAAAAGGAAGACAGAAAGAAAAATGAACAAGTTACAAACATGTGCTGTCTGGCTTCCCAGAACTTCTCCTCCTCCTCTGCCTAAAATCCAAAACAAATTTGCTCAACAAAGTAATCCTTCAAAAGAGGCTTTTTTTCCCTGATGTTTAAATAAGCTCTTTTGGCTGTCTTCTGCCTGGTCTCATTTCACGCTAACATAAATAAACAATCTGGGATATATCTGATGTCAAGTTACTCTTTAAATGTGAAATATAATCCAGAAATACATTGTGAAGAAAACAGTCATAGTCTTGCAAGTGCACATATGAACACATTTCTCAGCTTTCTTCCTCCTTGAGAGGCAGCCCTTCCCTTGAAGTCTTCCCTGGAACATGGAAAAATGGATTTTTTAACAAGATGGGTCTTTGGTGAACTTTTTGGCGGTGCAGGCTGCCAGTGTAAGTGTAGACTCAACAACCAAGTCATTGGCGAAACTTCAGTAGAAGCGAGGTCCAAGTCAAACTTGGGTTTGCTTTCATGTGAGGCCATGTGCGCTCTCCGTGTTGCCGGGGCTCACGCAGGCCTCCATGGAACTGAACCCAGGAAGAGATTTTTATTGACTCTAGCCCTTAGTTCTCAAGCTTTTGCAAATAAAATCAAGGGAGCTTTTCATCAGGGTGCGGGACAAAAAGCAATGAGCTTTCTGTCTGCATTTGTACTGCATATTCCAGCTAGTCTTTTGATGTGAATAGATACTGGACAAGGAGAGCATTTAGGCAAATTATCTCTTTATGTACTTTGTTGGAAGTACTTAGTGGTTGTTTCAAGAGTCAGGGCATACCGACCGCTGTCACGTGAAAGTAGTATTAATGGGTTTGTTATCCTAAATTGAGCTTGTTATCCTAAACCACATCAGGTGAATGGTGTGGTGAAAAAAGGAAAAAAAAATACAAATCTGCAATCAGTCATGAACCAGACATCAGAAAGGTCTGAGTCAGAGGAATGCTGTGAAATCCTGACAGCAGGACAGTGAACTGGACAACACGAAGCGTTTGGGACAAAGCCTGAGATAATGCAGTGTGCATGCCCACTGGCTCTTTGGGCCTACGTTGAGTGAGGATTGGGCAGAGGTCATGTTTTTGCCTCAGTTTTGTAAAAACTCTGAGCCCTTCTTCATCCCAGTCTTGTGGGTGTTCTCCAAGGATCTTGCAGTACTAGTATAGTTCATGCAAATCTGTTTCTCTTAAATTTTGAAAGGTACATTGCTTTTTTAGATTATCAGAGAAGCAAGATTTAAGTACCAGCACTTACAAACAGTTGCTTTTCAAAAGAGGTAAGTATTGCTAATAGCTCTTTGAAGGATAATGCCTCATTCATTGACTATCACGAACATGATATTTTAGCATGAAAGTGTTATTCTCATTACAGCTGTTCTAACTGTAGTTGTCACCCTGGTTTCAAAGAAAATATTAAAAGGACAGCATTAAATATTAATTTCATAAATCACATTGTAATTAGGAATATACCTGCAGGGGAATAGTGAGGAGTTAGGCATAAATTCAGACGGCACAGTCACCTCTCAGTTTGGATGGTTTGCAGCAGCACTGTGATTCCATGTGCCCTGTCTGGGGGTGGTAAAAGGATATATCCGTGAGGAAGTAAATGCAGTGGAGCATAAAAACTCTTGGACTGGCAGTCTAGCTTAAAGCAATCCAGAAACTGGTGCACACAAACTGACTCTGCTTCTCTTGCAGCCTGCCATCACTGTGCACTGTTTCAGTAAACTTGAGGGCCTGTAGAATGGCATTTTTGGAGATGGGTAGGGTGGCCTGCTGCTCTCTGTAGTGTGTGTTCATTTCCAGGCTAGTGTCCAAGAAACTGCACAAATAAGTCAATGAAAAATTGACCCCAATTTATAGTACTGTATTGTTCTTTTGTACTTTTCATTAATATTTCTGGTATCTGTCTACACAGCATCTATAAGAGACACTTGTTACAGAAAAGGGGTCTCTAGTGTGAGTGGGTTTCATCATCAGCTGTTTGAATGGAAGAGTGGAGAACACCTGCATGAGGGGAGGCGTGAGTGGGAGGTTTGGGGTCTGGGGGGGGGTCAGGGCCATTTAATCTCATGTCAGAATGGGCCTAGGTTTGACACCTGAATTTACCCAGGACTACGCTTTTCTGGGAGGACAAAATCTGCCGCTTTAAACTGCTAGTGGGAGGAAGAGGCTCCGCGATGCTGAGCACTGATTATCTTTCACCCTGTTGAAATCTGTGGCTTCATTAGAGTTGAAATGGTGGACAGCAGGTATATTTGGAATGGAAACTCTCCGTTCTTGCAGTGCAAGAAACTCTCCGTTCCTCCTTCCCCTGCCCTGCTCCTTGCCCTTCCTAGCCCTGTCCTCCTGGGGGTGATGTGGGATGGGGAGCCTGCCGCAGAGCACTAGTGAGAGAGATGGGATCCACCAAACACTGTCATATGTCGGGCAGTGATGATGGCCTGCCTGGACCTTTTGGGATCCACTGCTGAACAGTTTAAATCCCAAACTGCAGTGTTACTTGTGGGAGGCCTCTGTTCACAAAATATGGAAATAAATGGGCCAGTTCCCTAAACTGAATGCGTGAATGACCCATCAGAAATTTAGCAATAAGGAAGATCATAAAAACAAGGTGGGAGGTCATCTACCAAGATCTTAAGGATCTGGGCTTGGTTCTGTGTTTTTCAATGATTGGTTCATCAATGATTTGGGGAAGGGAGAGTGGGAGAATAGTGATGTGGCAAAGTTTTTCTGACTATTCCAGTATAAACTTTTGTAAGAAAGACCCAGATCTTTGGTAGAGAAGAGAGTTAGTAAAAATAACGTGTGTGACAAGGCATCCTATGAGACCTGTGAGGCTGTTGCCGACATCAGTATGCACAGCCATCATGTCATCATTGTGGGTAGGTGGAAGGTCTTAAGAGTTGGTGGGTACTTGGTGTCTGGGATCTGGTTGGTAGCATTTTGCTTTTAATTGCCTTTAATTCACATTTGCTGAGTTTTCAACACAGTTGTTAAGTCTAATGTAGGGTAATGCAGATATTTTGTCTGTGTACATTGGCTGATCCTCTCTATGGGAAGATGTGCTCTAATTAGTAAAAACAATGGAGTGAAGAAGGTGGGAAAGCCATGTGTGCCTGTGGGTCACAGAGGCTGGTGGAGAAGATCACCTAGCCCTTTCTACTCCATCTTTCCTTGTCAGAGCCTTCTCTGCAGCTTTGGGAAATGATTGCAGGCTCTGCTGGTCCTGGGGCAGAACCAAGCTGGAAGGAATGAACTTCATCCCTAATTTCAGGGGAGACTCTGCCCAGAGCAAACTGGGCAGGGAATTTTTGGCAGAGCCATTGTTCAGGCAGCTCTTCTCTCACCTGTGTCCAACAGTGACCCTCTCCAGCCCTGTTTCTGGAGTCGGTAGCCCTGCTTTCCCTCCTATGTACATCCCTTCTCCATCTAGGGAGGGGGCTGTGGTGGGTTGACCCTGGCTGGACGCCAGGTGCCCACCAAAGCCATTCTATCACTCCCCACCCCCCCAGCTGGACAGGGGAGAGAAAATATAACAAAAGGCTCGTGGGTAGAGATAAGGACAGGGAGAGATCACTTGCCAATTACCGTCACAGGCAAAACAGACTCAACTTGGGGAAAATTAACTCAATTTATTACTGATCAACCAGAGTAGGGTAATGAGAAATAAACCCAAATCTCAGAACACCTTCCCTCCACCGCTCCCTTCTTCCCGGGCACAACTTCACTCCCGGATTCTCTACCTACCCCCCCCCAGCGGCGCAGGGGGACGGGGAATGGGGTTTTTGGTCAGTTCATCACATGTTATCTCTGCCGCTTCATCCTCCTCAGGGGCAGGACTCATCACACTCTTCCTCTGCTCCAGCGTGGGGTCCCTCCCACAGGTGACAGTCCTCCACGAACTTCTCCAACGTGGGTCCTTCCCACGGGCTGCAGTTCTTCATGAACTGCTCCAGCATGGGTCCTTTCCATGGCATGCAGTCTTTCAGGAGCACGCTGCTCCAGCGTGGGTCCCCCGTGGGGTCATAAGTTCTGCCAGAAAACCTGCTCCAGCATGGGCTCCTCTCTCCACAGATCTGCAGGTCCTGCCAGGAGCCTGCTCCAGCGCGGGGTTCCCACGGGGTCACAGCCTCCTTCAGGCATCCACCTGCTCTGGCGTGGGGTCCTCCACGGGCTGCAGGTGGATATCTGCTCCACCGTGGACCTCCATGGGCTGCAGGGGGACAGCCTGCCTCACCATGGTCTTCACCAGGGCTGCAGGGGAATCTCTGCTCCGGCACCTGGAGCACCTCCTCCCCCTCCTTCTTCACTGCCCTGGGTGTCTGTGGGGCTGTTTCTCTTACATGTTCTCACTCCTCTTTCCGGCTGTCGTTTTCTGTCTGTCCCAACTTTTTTTCCCTTCTTAAATATGTTATCCCAGAGGCGCTACCACTATCGCTGATGGGCTCGGCCTTGGCCGGTGGTGGGTCCGTCTTAGAGCCGGCTGGCACTGGCTCTGTCGGACATGGGGGAACGTTCCAGCAGCTTCACACAGAAGCCACCCCTGTAACCACCACCCCCCCCCCCCCCCAAACCTTGCCACACAAACCCAGTACAGGGGCACTGGACCCAGAGGGGTTGTCTCCTGGTCTGCCTGAGAGAGCGAGCTGCCAGCCCATGGTTTAGAGGTGTTTGGGGAGAAGGAGCCCACCCGCTCAGCGCCGTGGGGCTGTGCTGGGGAGGTGACAGTGCCATTCCACAGAGACTGCGGATGCTGGTGACATTCCTCTGCTTCCTTCCGTCTTGCCACGAGCCACGGGAATGGTCAGACAATAGACAATAGACTGTAATATCTCTCAAAAACATATCATACGGATGTGTTTTGGCAAGCACTGGATGAAAGAATTTAAGGTATTACATTATTTATCAAAAGCATTAGCCTTAGGTAATGCACACAAAACCCCCATTTGTTCTTTATCTTCACATCTATACCTTGTTACACATAATTGAAAACAATTTTTCAGTGGAGAGTAAGGTTAATACTTTTCAGCTAGAAAGCACCTTTTATCTCATGAGCTGCCAGATCTCTGTGCCAGCTGCATGCAAATGCCCCACTTTGGAAACAAAGAGTGGCAGGTGAAAAGTGCGTTGGATCATCCCACAAAGTGCAAGGATGGGGAAGAAAAATATTTTTAGCCAGACTTTAAGGCAAGGCCCTTCTTTGTGGCAAAAACCAGCATGAGGTCTTTCATGCCTGCATAAAGGAGTTTTACAAACTAGAAAAAAATAATCTTTCACAAGGCCCGAACACAGCAAATAACGTGAGTGATACTCAATTACCCCTTCAGAAATAAGGGTTAAGGTTGATAATTTATCTGCGCTTTCAGACTGCCATTGACAAATTCCCGTGCAAGATCCTATTCAAGGGGAGATTGCAGCAAGTGGGTGAAAAGCCTAAGAACTTGGCCAAGAAACAGAGGATAAATGGTAGGAGTACATGATCAGGTTTTTATCACAGCAGAAATTTAGTAGCTGGATTCTCCAAATGTTATGTAATAGGGCTGCTGTTGAAAAATTATTTAACAATCCTTAATTACTCATTTGTATTAGAAGGTCTAAATGAAAGCTGCTAGTTTAAAGGAGGGAGCAGGCAATAACTGAGCAGTCAGGGAAAACATTTATGCAGCGTACAGAGGTCATTCAGGACAGTAAATGTCTCGGCATGTAAGGTATTTTAATGCCATTAAATACATTGGCTGCATTTCCGCATTGTGAGTGTTTTGTTCGGTTCTAGTTATTCCTCCCTGGACTAAACAGAAGTCTAGGAAGACCAATGGGAGTGAGTAAGTGTATTTTAGTTGAATGTATAAGTGAAAAAAGCCAGATTTGGTCAATTTACGGAAAAGATGCACAAATGGAGATCTCACAGAAGTAAGCAAAATTTACCGTTTCTCATAAAGTAGAACGAAGGAATAATTGCTAAAATCAGAAGGTGAGAAATTTTAAAGCCAGTGTAAAACAGCTTGCTCTAAATGTAAATTGCTGTTCGCCCATGGAGTGCTGCCTTTTGTACACATCTGAAACTAAGACTTTATGGCGGTTGGCGTTAAATACATCCGCTGAGTGAGAGAGCACACTCGGGTAGGGAAAATTGCTGCACAAAGAGGAAATCTTTTGTGTTGGAGCAGTTGGGAAGACATTTCCTAAGCGAGCAACTTATCCAACAAATATGCTCTGTCCTTTCCTTTTCTTTCAAACCGTGGCCACGATGGGAGACAGGCAAGCGCCCTGGATGGTGTGCAGGTGGGAAGGTGTACGTCAACGCCTGCATTCCCGTATGCCCAGGGGATTTATCAGTGCAATTTGAACCTGACATTCCAGGGAGTGAAGGTATTTTGAAGTGGATGCTTAAAGCATGGATTTATATCCTCTCTGTATTTTCAGTCATCCATTGTCTGTTGTAATTCCCTGGGGCTGTTAATTATATATATAAATCAAACAAAGTCTATGGGAGTGTCTAATATTTAAAGTGAAAGTCTAAGGCTTCCAGCATCTGGGGCAAATTATTCTTTTCAGGCCTAACAAAGCTGGCAGAACTTCAGTTAAGGGAAGGGCAGAACAATGATGTGTTTCAACTGTGTTTTATGTAATTTGTGCACTTTATGAAGTGCTTGTATAATAATTACTTTATCCCTCAAAACCTGATAGATATTTTTCTAATGGGTTTTGAATTAAATTTGCATTTGAATTACATTATTTTCTTTCAACAAATACATTGTTATCTCAGACTGAAACGTGGATTGAGGAATCACTTGAAACATAATACAGAAGTAGCGCTGCAGACCTCAGCAGCCTGAAAAATAATTGAAGTGAAGTAAGGAATGTTAACAAGCTTGTCATCATCTTCCAAAAACTGACATTTAAGCTGATCCACATTCCCTCTCCTCCTTTATGTGGAATACAAAAACACATACATTGTGGGGTAACGAAAACAAATGTTTGGTGGAGTTGGTTAAGAAACGGTGGACATGTTATTTTTGTATTAGCTCTTGTATAGCCACATTCGAGCGTGTTTAAAAAAAATGTAGTTTCTGTAGTGTAAAGATGTTGGGGGAAGGGATAATGAGTTCCTACTGAATACTAATTGCCTACGAGTTGTTCTGGGAGACTGTATAAGAATGGAGGATTTGTTGTAAATTAGTCACTAGCTGTATTGTGCATTGCTGTGAGGTTAGACCAGAGCTGTAAGGGTGCCAGCTTTACAAAACCCTTACGATTCGCTGTCTAACTTGGTGACTGTGTGAAGGAGAAAATACTATTCAGACTAACTATTATTGGAAGGAGAGCTCCTCTAATGACAGTGTAATCTTGCTTTATAACACTTAAGCTTTAAGCTCATTTAGGCTAGAAAGATGGGAGCGACAGATTTTGAGTAGGTTATCGCTGCTTTTCCAGCTGCAACATCCCAAGGTCTGCCAAAGTTGTAAATGCTGAGAGGAGGGGTATTGCTCTGCAGTAATATAGGGTCCAGCAGATTGATTAATGCTCTTAGCTTACTGTCACTCTTTGGCTTCTTTAATTCCAGCATTTTGCCTGTCCTTAATTTGAGAGTCCTTGTAAACCCCACTTTTAACATGGAAACAAAGCTTTGAAAAAGCCTGCAATAGTTTGTTTACTTTTGAGAAGTATTTTCTCATTCCTTACTTGGCTCCTATTGTTCTCATTTACATCAAAATGGAAAGGTGAGTTAATGATTCATTGGCACACAGTGACCTTTCAAATAGCTTTGGACCACGATGCAACAGCTCCACTCGAAGCTCTCATATTTTAACCTCCTTGCTTCTGCCTTAATATTTGCAGCCTGAGCTGTCTACATGCCTGGACGCCTGAAGAGAGCAAACATTTACAGCTTCTCCCTCCCCTGTGTTTAGTGGGCAATTTGATCCTTCTTTGTCCATTCCTTTATTTTACATCACTCTTAGACTTGACTTGCTATTGAGAACAACAAAGTGCAACTTTGGGAATCGACTGTCTGTTTATTTAGCACAAAAATGGACTCAGACTCTGATTCACCTTTTAATTACTCTTGGCCTTCCTTACCTAAAATGAGGATTCGAAGAAGGGCATCCAAACCAGGTAGAAAAAGCTGTCTTCTTTTAAATGACTCTCACTTAATAGCTCTGCCTCCTTTTATTGTCTGGTTGTGTGCAGGTGGCTATAAACAGCTAGCGTGAGGTGGATTTTCTTTCTATCAAAAGTCTACCTCACTGTTAGTTATGCTTTTGTAGATAACGGTGTTGGAATTTGTTAAGTAAGAAGAAAGTGTTTTCTCCAAATGATGTACTGTTCTTTAAAATTGTTTTTATGTCTTTACTCTCTTAGGGCTTTTTTTTTTTCTTCTGGTTGCATGTGTAGCTCTCACTCAGCAGCTCTGACACCCTGGGAGCTGCACGGCACAGCAGTGGCTGCAGAAAGCTCTGCTGGTTACAGTTGTTTTCATTTAGGGACAACTTGGTAGTTCAAATATGCCTCAAAACCTAACAGGATTTTTTTTTTTTTAATTGTGTACAAAAATCTTACCAGAATGAAGAGGGAAATCTTTTGCTTTCTGTAAAACAAAGCGAAAGAGCCAGTTACTCTCTTTGGTGGCAGGATCAGTTACTGTCTTTGCACAGTTAGACATTGTGCTCCTTTGTGGAGAAGTCTTTGGGAGGTAAGCATTATAAATGTTGTCAGTATGATTAAAAGGGTTTTGAGGAGCTTGAAAGGCACTGACCAGCAAGTTTATGTTAGGAAGAATTATCATTGAAAGCTTTAATGAGGGAAGATAAATTTTTACTACATTTAAAAGGAAAGAAATTAAGAGAATGGCAAAAAATGTAATCTGTGCTTCCTTCCATAAAATTGCTTTTTTCTGTTTCAGAAAGGGGAAAAACCAAATAAGGGACCTAAGATCCATCAGTGTCATTAAAGTCAATGAGCCAGGAGAATTGTGTTTACACAGACTGAGACTTTGACCTAGTTTTAGAGTGAAAAATGTGTACAGAATGCACACTTTAACATGCAGAACACTTTATGAACTTTTTACTTTTATTCATGGGGAAATCTAGTATGTCCCAAGCGCTTAGGAGTTTCTGCAATGTGTATGGAGGCACATGCAATTTGCAAAGAAGTTGAAATGGGTTGGAAGTTGCATCGTGTGTGTTCTTTCCATCTCTCATTAGGACTCGTTTTATCTGTAAATGCTGTAAAGCTGCGCATCCATCCTTGATGGCACTTATGTTGTTATTTATTTTACCTTTAGACAGCTTTTTTTTTTTTAATGCTTCACCTGTCGTAAAGAACTGTATACAGATCTGGTGTTTGCACATTATAGTATTGCATCTTGTTTCCCATCCCTGTTAATAGTATACCAAGACATGTGGCTTGTGTGCACAACTGACCATATATGTGGGGTTGTTGCAGCAAGAAGGTGCTCTTGGGTGCATGTGCATGTTTTAGTGGTAAAGTCCAAGGGTTCACTTGTGCTTGGGGAATTGAAATCCTGGCTGCCCACAGGATGGGAGAAGTGCCTCTGCAAGGGGACAGCAGGCTCGTGATCTACGCTCATGATCTGTGTTTTTTTCTGGTAGTATCCGAACACGGCCGGTTGATCCTGGCACGCAGGTGTGGGGTACGTGCCTTGGAGCTGCATCTCCCTCGTGCGGGAGTTCAGGTCTCAGTGAACAAGAGACTTGTAGTGCCCGGCAGGAAGCGGTGCGGGATTCTTCCTCCCCACCCCAAAAGTCTTGAAGTCATTGTTGTGTACCTGCGCTGGGTGCTCCAGCTGATCTGGGCAATGAAATGTCAGCCTCCTCCCTTCCTCTCCGAACCCACAGGCTGTTGGTTTCCTGGTCTGGGGTTGCTCCCCCTGGGAGGCAGGGGAAGATGTGCGGACCTCCAGTGGGAGAGTCCGAAGCGGAAAGTCTCACACCCTACTTTGCACCATATGCATCAGTGTTTTCAGATTCTAAGTTCCCTGCGTGCCCCAAGGTCAGCTTTTGTCCCTGCTTGGGGACCTCTCAGGCTGGGTGGTGGAGCCTCTGCCCTCCCCCTGAACTTCTGGGACTGGCAGAAGCCAAGCTCAGGTTGCGCACCTTTGGGGCCATGCATTGCAGACTCCCTCCCTCCTGCTGAGGCTGCTGTGCATGGCATAATTAGAGGTTAATTAGGCTCAACAGAGAATGTGAACATGACTGTGTCTTAGTGATTGGGCTGGGGAAGGGATCTGAGTTTTGTTCTTTGCTGCAAGACCCCCAATGGTATTTATTTTGCTGTTTAATGTGAAATGGCCATAAAGCAGGTTTCTTCTCCCCTCCTCTTGTGCTGCATAATCGTACCTGTTCAGAGGCAGTGACTCTCAGAGCCTTTTTGGAAGCTTTAACAACCTTCAGGGGTGCTGAGAATATGCCTCCGACAAGACTGTCCCACTGTGCTGGGAGATGGGAGTTATGCGCCGAGTCCACTTGGGCAGAGGTAGGAATTGAAACCGACTGTCCCATATCTTGGGAAAGTACTTTATCTGTTGTGCTGTTGTATAAAATGAGACACTAACCTATTTCTGTTTGTATATTCATTTGTATAGTAGGCAAGGTGCTTGCTTCAGGGAGGGAGGTCAGGGCTGTGAATCCCATGTTGGAAAGGGATGCTTTCTCGCATCTCACATTTAGGTGACAAAGATCAAAGTCAGTGACTGATGTGTGTTTATTCTTAGTGTTTCTTAGTGGCTACTTTAGGACCACATCTTGAACATGATGGTATAATTTCTAGCATCCAGATGCCTGATCCTCACCATGCAGTATGTAGGAACCGCAGTGCTTTGGTTTCCACTCCATAGATTTAGGACAGTTAAATGTTTGTCTTTATGGCAGCAGCACTTCAAAGCCTCATTTTACCCTCCATGTGATGCTGTTATTATGTACTTGCTTAATTTTGCTGTTATGAGTAGTTGCACCATCTGACTGAAGCACTGAGACACCTGAATTAGGGATGCAGATCCCTCACTGAAACTGGTTGTGTGGTCCACGTCTACAGACGTGCATGTCACTTTGGCTGGCCCCTCACCAGGAACGTGTGGTGGTCTTTCTCCATTTCTGGATTTAGAGGAGTATTTCTGCAGTACTGCATGACCCATGCACTTATCTGTCTGCGTTTTTTGCTGACTTCATAGCTCTCTTACTTCAAGTTATACATTAACCCCTGCTCACGTTGCTGGGGGTAAATGTGATGAGCTGTCTGAAGACTATTCATTGTATCTAGAGAAGGGAATTTGTAATTTCTTTCCTGGCTCTCGGCTTGGTCACGTTGATGTATTTCACTTCTCTTCTGCTGTGTGCTCTCTCATAGAACGTTTTAAGTTTTGATTTTTGTGGAAAAACAGTCAGTGTTATGTTCTTGCCATTTTCCAACACAGGTCATTCAAGGCTATACATTTTCTTACAACAACATAAAGCATGTTTTGAATTATTGCTATGATGATCATGTGATTTTTTAAAGTTAACGTATTTTTATAAGCTTTTGTGCCTGGTAAAATGTGCAGCCTTTGCTGTATAACTTTGATGACAACATTACAGAAGATGTAGAGAACTTTTGCCTACTTATTCATTGGTCAAGGTCTTTTATTTTATCCATGTTTGGAGATTATCCTTCCCAGCACTGCGGCTTTTGTTCACCTACATCTAAATAACGCATACATCTTTCTGGACTGTTTGCCAGGCAGATGGCAGAGAGCCACAGGCTCTGCTAAAGCAGACATTTTATTCTTTTTCGGTGGTCATGGCACAGTATACAGTCAGAGAATGTTCAGCTATGACAGGATGATCAGCTTGGTGAGCTATGCTTGCTGGGTTGTTTCAGTAACAAAGCCAATTTTGCTGTGTTGTATTTGGGTCATTTTTACCTTAGTAAGCATCTTGAAGTCCATTATCGACACCTTTCAGAGCTAAAACTCTTTGGGACACCTGTACTCTCACAAGAAGTGCGAGTTTGCCCTGGCAGTCTTACCTGTCTTCCCATAAGCTGTGCTGAAGTTTTTTGCATCTGCAATGAGAATAAGCATTTTGAATGGGTAGGGGAGGTTTTGGACACGCTTTGTTTGAAAATGCATTTTTTAGATACTCCTCATCTTTCAGGCAAGCACAGCCGTACTACCGGTACCCAGTGCAACACGCTATTACCTGCTGCCATGTTAACCTGGAGGAAGGTCCGCTGATGGTCCCCGTAAGACCGAGATGACTTGTAGGCGGCAAAGCAGGCTGGAGTCAATTAGTGGGGCTGTAGGAATGCAGCGTGTGATGTGGACGTTTGCGACGGTTTTGTCACTTGGCAAACTCTGCGGGCCTGGCCAGTGGAAATAAGTTACTAGCACAGTCAATGTGTAATTAATAATGCTCTCCCCTGCATTCAGCGAAGTCTTTAAATACTTCTCTTGTTACAAAGTTAGTTTGATGTAGTTGTCCCTTTACGCATGTTTGAAATTGGGTGGTGGAGTGGGAGTAAGGAGGTACAGTGGGGTCATATTGCAACGTGAAGCCCAAAATAACCTGCTACCTTTTGTCTGATCATTTAAAACCCCAATGAATATTTATTTAGATGCCTCACCTTTAACAACAGACTGGAGCATTGCCAGAAAAACATAACAGCATTTAGCAGTGATAATCAATAAAGATTTACCAATGGAAAGTACTGCAAATAACATATTCTGATATATCTTGTTGTATTTGCAGCAGCTTTCTTCAGAATTTGTTACTTAGGCTGTTACTCTTTTACAGAATTTTAAAATAATGTAAAATGTGGTATTAGAAGTTGCTATATAAATAAAAATGTGAAGTAATAAGGGCATTTTGTTGTTTCTGGCTCGGGACATGTAATTCATAGTGCAGTCCATTAACTGACTGTAGAGGGCCCAGCAGCAGGGACTGGGAATGTGTCTCCATAGGCTCAGGTTTATGCCATGATTGGGGAATCCCCAACGCATGGGCTGCTTTTCAGGTGTATGTATTGAACCTTTGCAGCCTAGCACTGGAGCCAGCTACTGCCCTTGCCAGTTGTACCCAGTGGGTTTATATATGAGAGGGAGCGTGCGCTGGGGAAGGTAATAAGCATACAAGAAGCAATGGAGAGCCTGACTCTTTTTTTTCTTCCTGGTTGTTGGTTTGAGACCACCCCTCGGAAAGCTTTACTTGCCACAAGAAAGTACTGCCAGTTTTGCCAAATCTCATTTCCATATGATTTTAGCTGCCAAAGTCTGATGAACTGCTGTAGAAAACAATGCTTTTATACTATTTATAAACAAAGGCTTTGGGATCTTGGCCGACATAAAGAAATGGCTTGTAGCTTTAGCAATTCTCAAGGTGGCAGTCACTAAAATCATGTTAAAATTCCTGCAGGAGCAAGAAGCAAAATGAGAAGCGTCAGGATGTTTCAATGGTATGAGATCCCGCAAGGCCTGCCAGGACTAGAAACCAAATAATTCATAGTGTGCCTTTTCTAAATGGGAATTTCCAGTTTTCTCTAAGTATAGAGCTTACTGTTCTTGGGCTTTATGAGATAGCATCTTAAAATTAAATAAAAGCTGTGGTGTAGCACTGCAGTTTTGGCAGTCGTCCGGGACTTTTTTTCCAAAGAAACAAATGCCTCAGACCTTGACAAGTGTAGTTTCTAATCCAGTGCCATCTCTTCATTATAACTTTTCTTGCAATCTGATGGTCATAGGCATCTTGAATGGGGCTTTAAGCAACCTGATCTAGTGAAACATGTCCTTGCCCATGGGAGGGGGGTTGGACTAGGTGATCTTTGAAGTTCCCTTCCAACACAAACCATGCTGTATGATTCTGTGATCTTCCAAAAGTAGTTACATTGCTTTAGGAATATAGTGTGGGGAAGGTCTTTAGTGGTATATTTTCCTTTCCACCTTTGAAAAAAAAAATTGCTGATACAGATTAAGAAGGATTTTGTGCATAATTTTCAATAACAGACAAACTGTAATTAAGTTTATTGAGAGTTTTGATTTTGGGTATTTTGCTGGGTATGATACTTTATCACATAATTTTTATGCTAGTTTATCTCAGTTCACTTCCAATGGCACTACTTGACTTATAGCATCTTAAAATAAGGAAAATTACATTACAACTGTGATATTTTTTTTTCAGCCTGTTTTCACACAGTCTAGAACAAGACTGGTTTCCACTTTGTCAAATTTTGCTCCTTTTACAATCAGAAGATAGTATGAGGCCTTGACTGCTGGCTCAAATGCTGGATTGGTGCATGCTCTTCATACTTATAAGCAGCTTTAAGAGAAGTGGGCCTGCAGGATAGACAGTGTTTCTGTAGCACTCGGTTAGGTTTTCTGCTGCTCAAAGCCATGAAATAGTCAGCCCATGCAGCTTTTTGTAATATTTGCAGTCATGAACACACTATTGAAAACTAAACTCTGAACTTCTGTTAATGATTTCTGGTGAAACTGATAATTTCTCATTTCAGTACCAAAAGCAGATCAGATGCAGTCTTCATCCCAAACATCTTGTTCATGGGTCAAATCTTGATTGATTGCTGTGACCCTGTAAAGGCACTATCAGTGGTATTTTATTTATATCCCTCTCACGATTTTGTTACTGTTTTTTGTTTTAAGAACAGTAATCTGCTTTATTGGTTTAAGATTAGTATTTATGTTGCTCCTAGTAGGTAGAATGCTTTAGGAGAGTCATTATTTGACAGCAATTGAACAGTATTCTGTTCATATAATGCATCAGATGGTAGGTATTTAATGTGTAGGCCAGAATCATGCATACTTCATCCCAGCCCATAAATCTTGTCCTATGTACTTCTGCAACCACAGATCTCTGCAAAGTTCTATCTTAGGTGGAAAATAGAAGGTTTTGCTAACAAAGATACAGGAACACTTATTTTTAAGTAATGTGAATGATTCTGTGGTACCTTTTAGAGTCTTGTCAACTATAGGCTTCTTGGAACATATAGCAAATGTTAGGCAATTACAAAATAGGCAGATTTTTGAGTGGCCACACAAATATTACTCAAAAATCCCAAGATTTGGTGCTTAATGTTTAACTTTGCCATTTTTATGACCATATATATACATGAGAAGAAGATGGTTTGAGATTTAATGGCATATTTTCCACAATTTCTTTTTTCCAGAGCCGAGACAGTCTACCCTTGATGTTCTCAGGAAACTCAAGGCTCCACCTACTTTGTTTGCTGCAACCAGACTTTCTGCCATGCTGAGTGGAAGTGGTGAAGTATATGCAAACTGCATGGTAGTAGATCAAGTAAGCTTATGTTTGAACTTTTGGCAAATTTTTCATCGTCTTCTGTTGAAGTAACTTATTTGTGTGATAGTAGGGTCTTCTGGATCTGTCAGCAGTAGTGTGTGGCCAATTAGTAAAGCTTTAAAATAAAAACAGTAATACCTTACTCTTCTCAGCTATATTTTGTAACCCATTTATGAGGTCCCTTTTAATAGATTCAGTTGATGATAGGAATTGTTCTCCCTAGCCTGTAGGGAGAACTCTAAGACAGCTCTTACTCTCTTTTCTGTGTGTTTGTGAGCTAAATGGTATTTGCTTCTTTCTAAGAGACATTAACACAATGTAACTTGCTCATGTGCGTTTCAGATTTTCTGCATTCTATGTACATTCACAAAAGAGCCAAATTTGCTGATGCTGGCTGATTTCAGAAGTTAATTATAAGCTCATAGCTAAGCTTATAGGCTCAATAAAAATGAGATATTGATGAAAAAGTGAAGTTGATGTCCTACAACTGGCATGGAGCATTCTGATACTGGAGATCCTGACTTAATATTCATGTTTCTGATTTATTTGTCACCAGCACTGGAGATGATCCAGAGTGTCCAGGCCAAATTATATTTTACATCACCATGTTGCACCTGAAATCCCTACCCCATGGTCACACTCAGATATCATAATTTGGGCAGGGAGGACTAGCCCAACTCTTGTGTATAGTGGTTGTGTGTAGGTAAACAGTCACCAAATTCTGGTGGCAAGTAGCTATGTTTCAGTGATGGTTGAAGTGATTTATTTATTTGTAACCTGCTGTGGGCTCGGCCTGGGGTGAAAGTTGGAATGTAGGAGTAAGAAATGGTCAGATCATCATGCTAGAAGGCGGCTGAGATTTTACAAGTGTGATTTCTGCCCCGCCCCCCCCCCCCGCCTTTGTTTTTTTTTTCCATTCCCTGAAACACTTCAGCCACTGCATTCACTGCAGATCCAACTCGTTGTGACAGCTGAGATGGAAGTTTCAGTCAGAGGCCAGAATGTTCAAAATGCTCCTAAGGTTACTGAGAGATGCATGAAATAATAACCTAGGAGTGAGCAACTAGCAGGGGACTATATAGGCAACCTGTGAACCCTTGATTTTAACAATATCCGGGTTGGAAGGACAGAGCTGCAGAAGTGCAGCTCCATTACAAATGCAGATGTTAACCTGAGTATATTGCTGAGGGGTCCTTCAGCTTGGATTACTTACCTTTGCTCAGTACGTAGCCACATTCAGCTTTGTTAAATTGCTGATTGGGGCCAAATTCTCCTTAAGCCCCACGCAGCAGGAGCTGGAGCGGCTGCCGGAGGAGGTCCCTCTGGTGCTGAGGGGAGATACTGCCCAGGCAGGAGTAACTTTGAAGGGAGGGACAGCTGCGTAAGACTTGGGAGAAGCATTTTACCTTCATGCATCTCACCTGCACAACACAACAGAAGCACTTCCAGACTTGCATGCGCCAAATCTTTGAATGCAAATATGGGCTGCTGTAAACGTGCCAGCAGTTCTTTCTGTCTTTTACTATGAGAAACATCATTACGATGGGGATGAAAACACATCTCAAGTGGGGCCAGAGAGGAGGAAGTCAGCAATCTGAAAGACCAGGGGAGATGCTTGCAATTCTTCCTTTCTGCTTGCTTTTATACAGGTGCTTTTTGGAGGTTGAGTGTTTTCACTGGCCATGTGACTTTTCAGTATTATTCAGTGTCTAAATAGACGACAGTAGCATCTAACTAAAAGTCTGACAATAAACTGTGTTTTAGTATCTTCTGCAGAGTTGACAGGAGAATTCAACCTCAGTTGCACAAAGAATTATTTGTTTCCAGGGTCTAAATCCTGATCCCTGTACCTCAGAAAATATAATTCCCAACTCCATTCCTGTCTTTGTGCAAGAGAAGGGGTGCTTCATGCCCATAATTGCTTGATGTCTAAAAATAAAGATTCCTTTCCCTTCCTCCCCTGGAGAACCTCTGTTCCAGGTCATATATATTTATCTCAAAGCTTAGGAAATCGGTGCTGGAAAATTAAAAGTGCATGATGTGTAGGCTGATTTTTCCAAATTAAATTGCACAAAGTTTGAATTCTCCTCTGTGTGTCTCCCACACTAATGTGTTATGCATATTTTTTGCTCGACTCAAGGATTTTTTTTTTAATAAAAGCTATAAAGATATGAAGTGATACATTGAACGAAAGGTATAAATACGAGTGAGAAATCCATTAGACTTGCAAATACCAATTCATTGCTACTCTAATTATGGAAAAAAGTAATGCAAGGATTAGAATCTCTTAGCCATATAACTTGCCTTCAATTCATGTGCTGTAAAAAGTAATAGGGGAAAAAAAAGGCAAAACATATAACCATAAATCAAATGGCAAACTAATCTGGTCCTTGTTCCCCTGACAATATATCTTGTTACTGCCTCTTACCAGCATTCATTTTTTCTCTGCAGGCTGGAGATTTAAAGGCTAGCTATGTTCATGGAGATGGAGTCAGCAGTGAAACATGTCTGAATCCCACCAACTCAATCCCGATGTCTAAGAGCTCTTCGTCTCCCTCCCTTGAGGAGAATGACCAATATATATATGATCCAAATGAAGGAAATCAAAGGCCAGTGAAGAATGGAGAAAATGCAGGTTTAATACATACTGCTTCACCTTCTGATCCATATGGAGCAGATTCATACCTTCCATTCAAAAGCCATGGTTTTATTAAGGATCGGGGCCAACTTTATGCTGATGTGAAAAAAAGAAGGTATGGAATTGACCTGATGATAAGGCCAGAATCAGGATTATTTATGATAACCTTTTATTTCAAAAGATGAAGCAGAATCTGGAGTAATAATTATTACTACTGAGGTAAAATCACTGATATTTAAATTGTCCTAATGATCTGTTTTCATAAAATAGTTATGAAGACATTTTTAACAAATAAAAGGTGTCCTCCAAGTAAATTAATTTTTAATGCAAATTTATACTTTTATACCTTTTCTTCTTGTATGTATTCTCTAAAAAAAAAGAATCAGCTGTTCGCCGTAAGAGTTTCCGTTATGGCATTTTTGTCAGGAACAAGAATTTCACCCTAGTTTTCCTCAGTTATATTTTCCCTTAAGAAGATATTCCAAAATCTGTTGAACTCTCTGGGAATCTTTCCATTCTTTGCACTGGCCTGTAGAAAGACCAACTTATTCCTGATGGCATATATTTTTTAACCACAAAAGACGAAGAGTACAGCTCGCATTTCTGATAGGTTCAGACTGTTTTCTGCTCTTTTGCTGGTACACAAGGTTTGCTGCCAGCGGAGCCAGTTGTCTGAGGACCCTCCTCCGGATGGCTTTAGGTTATGCTGGGAACTGGTTGGCTTCAGGAATGCAGAGAGCTTCAAAGATGAAACTATGTATTTTTTTTTAACAATTAGTAAATTTCCTTGATAAAAAGCCTCTGCTGCTTCTATGGATACAAGAGACATGAAATCGTTTCCTTCATGTACAGGAGGAAGTTTGAATCTGTCTCCCACATTTCAAGAGTGTTTGGACTAGTTGGAGGTAGGGCATCAGACCTATGTGAAAACAGTAAGGAAGCAGTAGTGTCTGTCCGTTGTTGATTGAAGTGGGCAATAACATTTTCTCTACCCTAATTTTGAGTTTCTTATGCAACTATAAAGTTCCACTAGGAGGAGTCTTTTAACACAGATAAGACAACAAGCGTCAGACTGAGTTGTTCTTTCCCAAACCTTTTATTTTTGCTAGCTACGGGGATATCATGTAGATTACTATAAACAACCTTCTGCCTCTCTGTTATAAACATTTTTCTCCTATATATTTTTAGATATTTCCACCTTTTTTAAGACCTAGGTCAGGTACCTATATGTGAGCTTTAAGAGCTTATATGATTTTTCAGAGAGATGTGATTGACCTTAATATGTCAACTGTAAGTGATCCAAATATTACACATAAAATAAGACTATCAGTATGTAATTCCATCAGCATCTTCCTTGAAGTATCTGAGGTGATGTGGCAAGTTACTTAGCAGATCTTTAAACCAGCTTTTTATGTCAGAAAAATTCCCCAGGTAAGTTACCCCCAGTAAGACATGTATGCTTGTCTGTTAACATAGACACGTATTGCTTTTCTGATTTTAAAATGTGAGAGTAACTGATAATGCAGTTAAATAACTTGTTTCTGAGATGTCACATGGGCTATTACTAGGAAACATTGCAAAAGATGGTCTCCAGAAGTGTAATGAGGAAGTAGTTTTGGACAGTATCGATAGATTTGGCCTTTGACAAAGTGAATTGTAGTGGTGTGTGAAGGAATTGTTGTGCTATTATTCATGGTAGGAACTCTGCTATTTAGAAATACCACACATAATTTAAAGTTTTATGTTGTAAGGCTGGAATGTTATGGCAAGCAGTCAACCGTTCCTTCCAGTCACTCTGATGAAGAGACCATGAACTTGCTCTTGCAGCTAACGGGACCCATTCTGGGAAACCCTGGTACTGCTGAGAAACCTTACTGCACTCTTCTGCTTGTGAACCCTTGCCAATCAAATAGTCTCTAGGTGTTTGAAATACTGATTTAGCCAGAGTTTTTTCAGTTTATAGTCCTATATGTTTTTTATCTTTTGAAATGAATTTCATGAACTCAGACCCTCCTTCGTCTCTCTTGTTAGTTTTCTCTTCCATCCTCCATCAAGTCACAGATGTAGAAAAAAGATGTCTGTGAATAGCCACATCATGTCTTTCAAATAGACACCCAATATCCATATATACCCACATATCTTAATACTGAAATCTGAGCTAGTTGTCTCAGTTCTCCTTATCATCTGTATAGGGAAGCAGGTACCTGTGTGGAACAAAACATTTCATTTTAAGGGAGATGCTGAACATGGGTCTGAAAATCATCCTGCAGAAGTGGCTGACTGTGGTGGGAGTCTGCATGATCATGGGTGATGCAAATGTCTGTATTGCAGATCCACAAGGTTGGGTCAGATGAGTCCTGTACAGTGTGACTGAGTACCTTGACCAGGTGACTGCAAACCTGAGAGGGGACTCAGAACATGACTTACCTGACATAATCGTGGTGGTTTGTGTTGTCATTGATCAGATGATACAGCAGTATCTTTGCTTGTTGCATTAAGGTTGGGATGGATCGTTACTAGAATTCATGGGAATTAAAGACTTCATTGTCTGCTTCAGTTCAAGTCTCGATGACCTTGAAGTAGACGGTGGAAGTGGAGGTGTTTCGGACAGATCCCACATTCACTACCCTCCCCTCGGCTCTTCAGAGGCCATGACTTGTAGCAGAGATGGATTGGACTTATCTACCAGTCTGCAGCCCAAGGTATTTGATACTATCTTGGTTTGCATTGTTTTCCTTTTAAGTAAATCACTGAAAACATGTGAGAAACATCTGAATCTTAAGGGGAAAAATGAGTTTCCAGTTGGCCATGCTAGTCCCTCTGGAGAGCAACACCCACAGTGCTGTGGTGGACCTGGAGCTCCCCAGTTGTGGCCGGGCTTGGCAGAAGCCATGGGAAGAGTCCATCAGAGATTCGATTCAGCTTTGAAAAAAGCATCGTTTATCAGAAGCGTTTCGAAGGAAATATCTTTCTTGGGTTCAGTGAATCAGCATTTTCTAACCAAGATATGTTTAGTGAGGAAATGTTTAACCAGCTGTAATTATGTGAAAGGGTAAGAGCTTTGTAAAGTATAAAACCAGCCTGCTGCCTGTTTTAAAACAATTGCTAGACTCGGGAAAATTCAGCTGGGTTTTGTGCATTGACCAGTGCAAATCTTTCCTCTTCATTATGGTTTTCTAAATTATCCTGTCTACATTCATTTTCATTAGACCATGGTGCCATTTCTGAATCTTTAGACACATACATAGAGTTATTTTTTGTTTGTAGAGATTCTTTATGTTTTTGTTAGACAGACTTCTTGCCACTGTAGAGCTTTATCTGATCTTCAGCAAATGTTTGCATGAAGGGAGAAAAAGAGTCCAGCACAAACACTGAATTTTGTTAGGGCTACTTTAAAAAACAATAAGGTAAGTTGTTTAGGAGTAGTCTCCTAATGTAAATGTAAATGATGTATCAAAAATCAGGGGGTTTCCTTTCAAGCCTGATCATTGACATATTTGGGGATCAGAAAATCTTTTCACACACAATAAAAAAAATGCAGACAGAAAAGGTAAAGAGGCTAACTCCCTTCTTTGGAAACTCTGACAGGCAGGGCGTTAGTCTCCATGAAATATTCTTGGGGTATTAAAGTACTAAGATTAATGGCTTCCTTGGTAAAGGAAGATAGCTTGGTCATCAGATATAATGGCCAACAACACTGTTTGGATGGTGCTTGCCACCGAACTTGAGAGGAATGTAAGCTTTCTCTTAGTCTAAGTCTCTTGCACCCACAAATTATTTCCTGTAATATACAAAAAATTATCACGGTGGAAGTATGACAGACTTCCTTAGAGTTCATATGAAATTGTCGAAAATTGTACTTCAACTTAAAGGTTTAATGAGGCCAAGACAATGTATGCGTGTGGTCAGCTGTCTTTCTTTCAGGAATTCTGTCACTGATTTATTTTGTTTCTGTTGCTGATGTATTTCAAAAGAACACAAGTTTTCATTTGCTGCAATTTTTTGTAGGAATGCACAGTGTCTGGGATTCGGTCACGCTCCTATTCCTGCTCCTCGCCCAAAGGTTTATTAGGAAGACCTTGCATTCCTCGAGACTTTGCAGTTGGGGATTTCAATGAAGGTCAGTGCTCTGGCTTTGCACCTGCACAGCCTCATGCCATGCCTGCCTGCTTCAGGCCCAGCGCTGATGGCTTTACTCAGGCCTCTCCTGTACACAGACCTCGCCAAT
Source organism: Aquila chrysaetos chrysaetos (assembly GCF_900496995.4). NCBI lineage: Eukaryota > Metazoa > Chordata > Aves > Accipitriformes > Accipitridae > Aquila > Aquila chrysaetos. Next base: position 59,762,618 of record NC_044030.1, read on the forward strand.
GCACGTGAAAGCAGGGTTCGGTTGCCTTCAGGTACCCCTACCATCGTTCCTCGCTCTTCTCCCATCTGCTGCCCTGTTATGCCCTCCCCTGATACAGCAGCTGGTCCTTGGGAGGGCACACAAACTGGGAGAGCGTTAGTCAGGAAAAGTAACATAGGCAAGGGCAGTAATCTTCTTTTTGGAAGATCCTTACTCCAGCCTCCTGCTGGGTGCCTGGCAGAGACCGTGAGGAAGCTCAGGATGACACAGAAGAGGTGTCAGAGGGCGGATAGCCCCGGTTTCCTGTAGATCCCGGGAAATCCCTGAAACATGGATGGGCTATTGTCATCTCCACAGGCTGGGGAGCAGAACCCACCCTCTCCATCAAGTGGAGTCAGAGATGTCTCTGCAAGAAGCTTGTAATTTTTTACGAATTGTTTCTAACGTGCTTTATTTCATAGTTTCATATTTAGAAGACAACCCACACTTTTTGCAATGAAAGTGTGGGTTATATTTGAAAACCATGCAAAGTGTGAAATACATATACTGTGCTTTTCATATAGATCACATAACTTAAAACCCACTTGCATTTCAAGAGACTTGGCCTCTGTCCCTATAACCTTGTCCACTGCCACACTGTTGGCTTGTCTCTCCCTCTAGTATACCTTTAGCTTTCCACTAGTCCTGAGCAAGAGGCAGGACATGCGAGTTACCATGATGCAGATGGGTTGGACACCCAGAGGGGTGGTAGATGCCCCATCCCTGGAAACATTCAAGGTCAGGTTCGACAGGGCTTTGAGCAACCTGATCAAGTGAAAGATGTTTGTGCCCATGGCAGGGCGGTTGGATGGAGTGATCTTGAAGGTTGCTTCCAACCCAAATCATTTTGTGATTCTGTGATACAGAATGTGAAAACACACAAAAGTTGTGGAAATGTTATCGTTAACTTTGAAACCAGCTAACAAATTCAAAAGCTGTTGGGAAGCTGAGATGGGCAAAGCAGATGGGCAGACATGCAGTGACTGCAGACATCTTCTTTCCTTAGGAAACTGTGTTAAGCAGTGCAGCAAATAACTTGTTTGTCATTATTCAAATGCACTTTGTGAATGTCCCCTTGTAAGGACGAGTATGTACTGCAGCCTGCAGTAGGCAGCTGTGCTGTATTTTTCCACATCACTTAATGTATTTGTAACCATTTGTATCCAACTGATTAGGTGGAAAACAAGGCAGAAGAAAAAGATGGCAATGTCACAGAAGTAAAGGGTGGCAGATCAGCAAAGCCGTGAGGCGTGTGCTGAAAGTTGAAACAGAATTCCTTTGACCTTGCAGCTACGGGACTGTTGGTGTCACAGCCCGTTAAGCTTCGTCCAGACACCGTTACCTGCACTGAGCTGGTCTGGACTCGGGCCCATGTCCTGTTCATTCTCTCTCCCCTTCCTCCTGGGACAGTCAGTGCTGGACCTGTACCTGTCTTGTGGAGAAGGTGGAAACCCTTTCCTGTCCCCGCTTTGGAAACAGCTGTTCTGCGGCCTGTACTGCAGATGCGGTGGGCTGCTGGGGTGGGGGGGTGGTCTGCTGAGGTTCCTGCTGGCGCTTCCCTAGCACCTCGTGCCTCGTCCCTTCCTTGCCAGCATTTTGCAAGGATGGGAGCATTGAACAGAGCGTTTGGCAGCTGGCAGTGGTGATGACTCTGTGAGGTAGGCACGGCTGCACTCGCTTTAAGCAATTGCATCTGGGTACAGGACTAGCTCAAGAGCTTGGTCCGAGAAGCTAGGTCAGATAGTTAATCCCGACCTCTGTGGGCTGTAGTGGGATTGTGTCTGGGTCTGTGCAGGTGTCTGTGCACTGAAAACCTGCCCCTTCCCCTCTGCCTAGCTGCCACCACTTTGGACATCTTGCTCAGGGCTTAGCTATGCAAGAGGGGGGCACAGCTGACCTGGTACGTTGCAACGGTTGTAAGCCAAAGCAGCTGAATGCAGGATGGCAACAGGATGGTCTTTTTTGCACAAAGTACGAGAGAAAAATGGGAGATTGCCATCCATTTCTGGTGGAAGCTTTTCAGTACGCTCAGGTTTAAAACAACTACCTGGTTTTATTCGAGAAGGCATTACCAGGCTGTAACAGTAAAGGATTTGTCCCTGCTCTGTAGATGGTGTGCTCACGAACAGTGGTCGATCCCTCCTTCAGGCTCTTTCACTCTCTAAGTCAGTGTCTCTGCTCCACCCTTGTAGTAAGTACCTCAATGCCAACCCCACGCTGCTGTTTTGCATGAGGCTGTCTTCATCTCCCATGGGTACCTGGCCTTCGTTTCTTCCGAAAGCATCCTGCGGCACAAGTTGTGCCTGGAAACTAACGGAAATGCCCTTTTAGTCTTGCTGCTGCTTTGGTAAATATTCTAGCTCTCACTAACTTGAAGTCTATGTTTGTCTGAAGATATGCTGATTCAGCGAAGTGTGTTTACGTTTGCATCTAACTTTAAAGAAGGCATAGTCTGATGCTTTGACTTAGGCAGGTGTTTTAAGTATCTTTCTGAACCATACCTGTGGTAGCTTTGCAAAAAAATGTCTGGAAAATGGACAAATGCCTGCAAAATGGCTTCTAATTTGGAAATGGTAGAGTGGTCTTTATTGTTTGTTGGGTTTTTTTTGTTTGTTTGTTTGTTTGGTTTTTTTATAAAACAGCCCAACTGAATGATTTATCTTTTATTTTGCTTTTTAGACAGTTTGTTGAAGAGTATCTCCTTGAGTCCTCTCTACTGTTTCTAGGATGTAAACTTGTAACATTACACATCCTGTGCAGTACTTAGGCTAGTAATATTCTTCCTTATGTAGAGGGATTTAAAATTTTTTAATACTATAGATAAAGCTGCGTAAGATGGGTAATTGCAAATGTTAGAAGAATGTCATTAAGATATTTTACAACAAATTATGTAAAAAGCAAAATGAAGTGTGAATCATTCAAGTCGGGATTGTTAAGAAAAACAAAATAAATATTTTCTGTTATTCTTAAAAATAGACTGTTTGCAGAGACTGGCATTCACTGATACCTATCTCCATTCTGGCGGATTCTGTCAACTAAACAAAGCTTAGTAGGCAGTGGTCTTACCCTAGGAAAAGCTGCTTCTAATGTATATATGTTTTGGCTTTCCTAAATTTCAAACGACGTTGCAAGCCCGTAATGACAAGCTTATGGCCTGGTGGAGGTGCTGCGTTTCAAATAAACCTGACAACCTTGCAGTCTGAGTGCCTGATAACTGTTTATGTCTTGCAGAGCGAGCGTACAGTCTGCCTGAGCAGTCCCGAGAGAAAAGGTATGGGTACTTGCGGCACCCGCGCTTTGGGGTGCCGGGAGCAGGTCTGTGCAAGAATGCCATCTAGGGAGCAGAGCGGGGAAGAGGCCTGGGCACCCCTGGCAGCGGGATTTTTAGCAGCAGTTTAGGGGAGCGCACCCTGCCCAGGGGATCTGTAAGCCCACACTTAAACCTTGTGCTGAGCTCAGCCCAGCTTGCTCTGTGCTGCAGCGGGGATTTGCTGTGCACCATTGCGGGACGTGCGCGGTAGGGGCGTGCTCCTATCCACTGTAGGAACGTCCAAAACACCATAATAAAAGCAAGGAGGCTTTTGATATCAACAGTGACCTAGGCAAGCTTGTAACACGTTGCACGTTCGGAGAAGCCCACAGGCTAGTGTTACTCCTTTTACGTAAAGAGGGATTGCAGTCTTTTTAATAACATTGGCTAAACCCACAATAAAACAGGTAATTGTAAATGTTAGGTGAAACAAGCACCATCCAGATTCTGCTCTGTCTTAAGGGGCTGTTCACACCGGAATGAGGGTTTTTCACGGGTCTCTGTTTTAGGATTCAGGAGGAGGAATGGAATAAATATACTGTACCCTCAAAAAATGAGTCTGAAAAATGTAAAGTGAGTCGGACTTTCAGCTTTCTGATGAACAGAATGACCAGCACACGGAATAAGTGCAAGGTAATTTGGGATTTATGTCTATATTATTATGTATAATTATGTCACTGTAATTAAATGAGTTATAGATGAGGATCTAAATTTTTATGTAAAGATAAGTTCTTGTTTTTTACAAACCCACATAAGTAATAGGAAGAAACTTTTATCTTTATTTTTTAATTTTAAAACATATGCAGGATACCCTGAAATGGCCTTCATATTAAAAACCAGCTTTCCTTTTAAACAGTAGCCTTAGCTGAACAATATCAAGTATTTCCCTTGCCATTTTTTTGGATGTTATTAATAGTCTCATTTGGTGATTCAGCCAAAGTTTAAATGTATGACTTGCCTTTAAGAAATAATCTTCTTTGTTAAATAAAATTAAGAGGTATGGGCCTGTTCTTGCAATTACTCTCAATAAGGAATTGAGTCTGTAACTTCTACATTGGCATGTAATCAGTTGAATTTGCCTTATTTGAAGTTAATGGGACTTCTTGCATGATTAAGCACCGCTTAGTGTTACTGAGGCCTGCACAGTCAAACATACATACTATGGAAGGTAGATTAGAACATTTGTGGTTTAATTTTGAAACATCTGAAATTTAGATTAACAGCATCAATTAGCAGCTTGAGAGATGGAATTGGACTACAGGATCTTTCCAGCTGCCTTTTCGGCAGTTTTGCAGGCTTTCTTCACAGTACTACGCACTCCTGTGCCCCAGGATATCCTGACGTACATGGATGTGAAGATGGTTGGCTGAGGCGGTATCTTCAAAAGTGGCAGAACTGGCTGTGAACATGTATGTCTGGTCCAGTAGCCATAGATTAGCCTGTGTCTGTGTGGTCTCCTAAAGAATAACTACCAGGGCTGCTTGGAGAAATGTATATTCACACCATCAGGAGTACTGTAAAAATAGGCAGAATTTATTAAATTCATTACACACGTTAAAAATAGGTTATTTCTAATGTCTTCTAAGATCTAAAGACAAGTCCAAAATTACAGAACTGCAGCTTTAACAGCAGAGGCACGAGTTTGCATGTATGCCTCAGGGAGATGTAGGCATTAATATTTGTGTGTGCAGCAAGTCAATAACACTTCTCAAATTTTATTTTTTGGCCCTTCCCTTTTTGCAGCTTTATAAATGTATTTCTGCCAGTCTTCCTTGATAATGCTTGCTGGCTTAGCTGCCAGTGAAAGCAATGCCTGCATCATTTTAGGACTTCAGCAATGTTGGATGCAATAATATAGTATACTGTTACAAGTCTTCCAGGACAGGCAATAAATGTTTTAGAATCATTTGCTCTTAAAAGGGAATGTTTTAGTGTTTTTAAGATTGAATCGCTTTATCTTCTTTTCTAATGTTGTGCCCCCCCCCCCCTTTTTTTTTTTTTCTTTTTTCTTGCCTCTGCTGTTGGGGATGAAGACAAAAAATAAAGATACCAAAGATAAAGAGAAACTGAACAGGCACAATTTTACAAATGGGACTTTCTCAGGAGTTATCCCATGTATGGCTTGTGAAAAGGCCCTCCTAGGAAAGGAGTCACTACAGTGCTCTTGTAAGTAGTTGCTGGCTTTCGCATGTGAACTTACAGTGCTCCGAATCCTGCTTTGAGATCCTGGTTCAGTGTTTTGTTTCAAAAAGAAACCTTGCCTAAATTTGGATGTACCTCCTTTATGTAATGAGCTGAGGTTGGCAAGGGAGAGGGAGGAAGGATGGCAGGTAACAGCATCAGAAGGGAGGACAGCCATCTCCTAGCCCCTAGCACATTAGACAAAAACTTCTTTCTAGCCGGGGGCTATAACATCAAAGCATCCTCACGGCTACTTTAGTAAGTGGACCTGAAGAAGGGAAAAAGGTGAAGCCTCAGAGTAACATTTTCTGCAGGCTGGGGACCCTGTTCGATGCCAGGCTTTGAAACGTGCCTTCTCTTTCAGACTGCAACATGATTGTGCATAAGAGCTGCAAGGAGTGTTCTCCTGTGTGCACCAAGGTAACCTCCTATACCGCACCGTTCTTACTAGAGCGTATCTGCTTTCTAAGGGGTCTGGAAACATCATGAAGGAAAAAAGAAAGTATACACAGCCTGTCCAGACCCAGTGTCTTTATGCAAAGGGCTGCGAGGGTGTCAAAATGTCTAATACGAGCAACAGAGGGAGCACTGTGCTTGAACAGTAATTTTTAGAAGAGGGTCAGAAATTAGTTTAAAGAGATATTTCTGGTTTTGAAGAGTTGCAAGCTCAAATTGTGAAATGGTGTGCCTGGAGGTATGCAAAAGTGATTAAAAAGAAAAGCTCCTCAAAACCACAGATAGCCCCTCGTGTAGAAGAGGGGATCCTGTATGTCTGGACTAATGGAAAGAAGAGATGGAAGGGACTTGGAGAGGGGACCTAGTCCATCTCCTCACCCTTAGGCAGCCTCACTTCTAGGTAACAGTTTGGGCAGATGTTTATCTGACCTGTTCTGGAAAATCTCTGGAGGAGGGGACTCCACAGGCTGCCTAGGCAGTCACTCCCAGTGTTCAGCTGCCACTGCAGACAGGGCAAAATCAGTGCTAGAGCTGATGGATACTCCTTTATTTTAAGTAGGAATACATGCATGATGAGGTTATCATTACAAAGACATAATTTTCAAAACCAGATGTGCAAGGCTTCTGCCCTCATGGAACAAAATGGGACTTGTAGAGAAGTGTGCCACAGTGATACAGGTCATTTTTGCAGTTAGTGGAGTGTGTCTTTCTGGTGTAGCTGGGTTTTGCATCAGGGTGGCTTGCAGGGAGAACATGTTTCCATACAGACTCTTCAGCATAAACAAGCCTTAAACTGCACATAAATCAGGTGTTTTTATTTATTTTGGTTATAGCTGTCACATCATAGACCTGCACAAATTTCTGGGCAACTTTAGGACATTAGGACAGCTGAACTGGCAGTTTTAATTACTGGGGCTAGTGGGTTATTTGTCAAGCGGAGACAAGAGCCGCCACCGCCCCCAACTTATCTCAACAAGAATGAGCAGCAGAAAATGTTCGCTGACCCACCTCACGTGAAATGCATGCCTAAGCATGGAAGGCTTTTACTACAGGTTTTGCAAAAGTTCGCTTTGGAAGGGGGGTCAATTCTGCCTCTGATACCCAGGCTTCCTCACGTAGTGCCCTGCCACAAATGCTTCAAGCTTATTTGAATATAAAGCCCTCAATGGGAACTCCTTTTCTTGCAGCCTCAACAGGCAATATTCATATAATGAAAGCAGAATGCTGTAGCTCAGTGACTCGGTTTAGAATAAACAGATTCGGTTTTGTGTTGTAGTACAAATGATATCATTTTACTTTGAATATTGTTATCTACCAATAACTAGTAACTTGGATTTATTAGTTATTGGTATAAATTAGGACCATAATTTAGGAGCACTTTCTTGAAGCCCTTTTTTGTGACGATATATGGAAGTGAGTTACTGACTTGACTGTTCAGTGTGTTATCAGCTATGATTTCATTGCAATTTCATAAAATTCTTCTTTTTTCAGAAATCCCAGGAGAGGTATCATAATAAAAACAAACCCCAAGCTGGTGTTACAAGTAAGTTAGGAGGTGTAAACCTAGCACTTCTAAGTTAAGCCTTGGTTAAAAATCACGGGACAGACAACATGAACTTTCCTGTATCATTTGTCGTTTCTAGTTTTTGTTTCAGTAAGAAAGTGTGTGTGTCTCTAATACAAGTAGGATTTTTTGAAGAAAATACTGTTGATTTAACTCATCTTCTACTAAAATGAGTGGGAGTTTTACTATGTTTTGTTTTCAGTGAGAATGAAAATCAAAAGTAGTCATTTCTGTCTCGTGCTTTTGAGTATGTCATTTACCATATGCACATACATTTGGGTCTGCTATGTTCAGGTTGCAGTGTTAGACATACTCCACATTGTTTGTCAAAATGTTGTGTTGTGCTTTGCCTCACAGATTCCCTGCCTGGAGACATTTCACAGATGGTGCTCTCCCCGGTGCATTCTTCCTCTGTGCCTGTCGGATTGTCTGCTGGAAGGAGGGAAGCCTCGCCACAGCCCCACTTCTTGTCCAAAAGTGTCCCTAGTGCCAGTTTTGAAAGGTAGACGGCAGCTGCCAGGGGACTATGCTAAATAGACCATTCAGCATTTCTAGGAAAATTGAAACCATTAAATAAATGTGGGATTTTTTTTTTTTTCTGCTGTAGAAGACCTACACTGTTTTCTGAACAAGACTCTGAGACTAGCACCTGGAGGCCCAAGTCACGGTCTGAAGAGATGTTACAAGCATTAGGGACCTTTTCTTCAATGGATTCTTTTATGATGGAAGGTGACAATTATTGCACAGATGTTGCATTTTATAACCTGTATTGGATAGTGCAAAATAGAAGAACTCCTTAGTTGATATAGGAAGCCACTTCATCTGCTAAACGAAGAGCACTTAATGATATTAGTATCTGGCAAGCTTCTCTGTTGTGAAGCCACTGCCAATGTTTGCAGAAGCCTTGTCTAAAGTTCATCTCTGTGATGTGTTCCCCTTACTATATAAATAGATTTGCATGTGCAAAGGTATTTCCCTTACTGTTCGTATGCCTGGTGTTAATGAGATACACATTTTGTCATAGATGATGTGGATTTGTCTCAGTGGACTGATCTCCGCACAGATGCACAAGAGTTTGAGGCAGAGTCCTGGAGTCTTGTTGTGGATCCAGTGTTCTGTAGCAAGCAAGAAAAGGATGTCATCAAGAGGCAGGATGTCATTTTTGGTCAGTATTTCAAAGCATCGTGTAGCTTTAAAAACAATTTGGTGTAGAAAATAGAGAGGGAACCTACATGTTTTATGTCCAGAAGAATGAATGCTTCAACTCAGAATAATAAGAAGGTTCAAAGAACATTTTTGTCACAAATTACAATGTGTCCTAGAGCTAAGGAAATGGTGAGTAGCGACTACCAGGACATGTCTGCCCTGTTCACAGAACGGTTGAGGTTGGAAGGGACCTCATCCAATCCCCAGCTCAAGCAGTTGCAACCCCAGCTTGTTCAGTGGGGTACAGTTGAGAGAACTGTGCCAGAACCAGACAAATTAAGTCTTCCTACTGACATAATCTATTAGGTTTGAGGCTCACACAGAAAATATGTTTATGACTGTATATTTGCATATTGCTGAAGTCTATCTTATAAGTTGTGCAAAATGTTCAGGTGATTACTATACTATGCTGTTTTCTTTTATACTGCAGAGCTGATGCAAACAGAAGTGCATCACATCCATACCCTGTTCATTATGTCTGAAATATTCAGGAAAGGGATGAAGGAAGAACTGCAGCTGGACCACAGCACAGTAGACAGAATATTCCCCTGCTTAGATGAGCTACTGGAGATGCACAGGCAATTCTTCTGCAGAATGAAGGAGAGACGGCAGGAATCATGTAAGGCAGGGAGCGAACGTAATTTTGTCATCAGCAGAATTGGAGACATCCTTGTGCAGCAGGTAGACGCATCAGCTCTTTTAATCCTTTATGTACTCAAGGTTCCCAAGTTAAACAATGTATTGATGTCAAAAACTTTTGTGGGCAAGAACAGGGCTATGGTTGCCTCATAAAATTCAAAGACTGTCCCCTCCAGATGGTTGCAGGGTGAAGTAGCAATGAGAGGAGATAATTTCTGACAGATAACTGTGATGAACTTGGGATGAACTTATACCTATATGGTACAGGTGATGAGGAAAGTGATGAACTTGGTCCTGCTCACAGTAGAAGGCCGCTGCCATCATGCCATGGACTGCAAAAAATGGAAGCAATGGATTCACTTTTTTAACAGCTGAGCAGAGGTGTGAAAAATTGCCTGATGATGGAAAAGAAACTACCTGTTCATTTCTTGTAGCAATCTGGCATGGTGCATCTCAAGTTGCTGCTCACTAGAGAAGGGGTGGTCACAGTGTGTTTATGGTGGTTGCAGAACAGTAACTGCTCGCTGGTCACACTTCAGTTCCTTGCAATCAGGAGAGTGTGGCTTTTCACCTTTGGTCAGTCAGTTTTCACTCCACTGAAATAAAGAAGCTGAACCGTTATCTTGTCTAGAAGCAGTGTGGAGATCAGACAAATGCAAATAAGTCTCAAAGGGATTGTGATTGCAAAGAGGTGAATTACAGTAATTGTTCTAGCTGTTATTGACAAGACTGTAGTGGAGGTTGCCTCTCTCCAGCCTACGTTCCTCTTCTTGCTCCTAAAAAACAGCTAGCCAGTTTTCATTCTGTAGTGACAGGCCCTGTTAGTGAAATTCAGAGAACTTGAGAAACAAGTAGCATAGAAGTTCTGTATTTGTACAAAATACATTAATTAAGTGTATACACTTTCCTGTTAGGCACAATGTTGAGCACAATTCACTTATTAATTTCTTCAGTTTTCAGAGGAAAATGCAACTAAAATGAAGAAAATATACGGAGAGTTTTGCAGCCATCAAAAAGAAGCTGTTAATCTCTTTAAAGAGTTGCAACAAAACAAGAAGTTCCAGAATTTTATTAAAGTAAGTTTAATAAAAAGTTGGATCGTGATCACTATTGACAAAATACTCAGGAAAAAGATACGTAGCTTTTACTTAGATTAGGATTGAAATTATATTCAGTAACTCGCTTTTAATAGCTAATAAAAATGGCAAAGTTTTTTCCTCCTTAACCAGTGAGCTGATAAATTACATTTTTCTTTCAAAATTTAGAAAGCTTTGGCATCCAGTATGTATTACACACACGTTCCTGTTATAGTACACCTCATCCCTCAGGGCAGCAACTGTTCTTGGGGCTGGTTCAGATAACCCAGCATTTTGTTTTAGCTTATTCTAGTGCATTTAGATCATATTTCTTATTAGTCAACTGGTGGTTTAATACGCATTTACTACTTAAGGTATATATTTGTATCTGTGCAGCTAAGAAATAGTAACCTGTTGGCGCGACGCCGAGGAATCCCTGAGTGCATTTTGCTCGTCACCCAGCGAATCACCAAATACCCTGTTCTGGTTGAAAGGATATTGCAATACTCAAAAGGTGAATAAAAGCTAAAGTGTTGCTTCATATCTGGAATTCTAGCGCGTTTCTAACCTAAGGAATATGCATTGCTACAGTATAACAAAAGATGAAATTCACTGCTCTGTGGAGAACCAGGGCAACGTAAATATCTAATGTTCAGGCAAACATCACCTAAACAGGGTGTCTGGTGTATGTAGTCTTTGTCAAGGCTGGGCTGCGAAGGTTTCCAATATTCCAGCCGGGTGAGCCACGGAAGTCCAGAAGAGCATACTTGTTTTAGGAAAAGATCTTGACTAGAGGATGTGAACTAATTCAGGCATGCATCTGCACCTTCTTTGAAATTAATTCTGGAGTCTTGTAAATAGGGCTAGGCAAACATTTCATAAGTTACTCTCCAGTTTTTCAAACAAAGCTTGAATGACCTCTGGAATTTCATAGAGCATTTAGAAATACTAATAACTTACAGATACTGCCCCCAAATGGGCAATAAATGAGCGTTATAGAAAGTTCCATATCCAAATGCAAACACTTTGTGCTTGCAATCCTGCTTCAAGGTTGTTTTTTTTTACTTAGCCAGAAGAGTAATATACTATATGATTTACTTAGCCAGTTAAATTTTTAAGTGCTAACAGCTCATAAATATGTCAGAAACTATTCCATGTGTTGTTCTAATGAATAAATCTGAGGTACATGTCATCTTTTAATAGGCAAGTAAAATAAAAGTAGATGCCTCTTAACTTAAAATGACGTATTTATCAATTTAAGCTTTGCATCATGTTGATTGTTCCCAGAAAGTAAGGAATGATATCTTCTCCTGAATATGCTGACTACTATCATGTTGGGTTTTTTTTGTTTGTTTTATACAGAAGGAACAGAAGAACATAAAGACCTGTGCAAAGCCCTTCGTCTAATTAAGGACATGATTGCAGCAGTAGATTTGAAAGTGAATGAATATGAGAAAAAGCAAAAGCTGTTGGAAATTCTCAGTAGAACTGAAAACAAAACATATACAAAGCTGAAAAATGGCCATGTCTTTAGGAAGCAAGACTTGATGAGGAAAGAGAGGATGATACTTCATGAAGGTTTAGTGTACTGGAAGACAGCGACTGGTCGTTTCAAAGGTATTCCATCTGAGCAGTAAAGTCCTTTAACTCTTTATTTGCTAGTAACATATGAAGATTGGTTGCTTTAAGAATGAAAATACTTTATTATGCTGTTTTGCAAACATTAATTTCTGAGGTAATGGTATTGAGAATATGCCACTAACTGCTGGAAGAGTTGATCCAGAAGCTGCCATGGCTTGTGGGTAATCCACTGTAGGAAGACAAGTTCACATACAAAGCTGTCAGCTGCATTTCTTCTTCCAGTTCCCTCCTTTTAGTTCATCGATTTGCAGTTTCATCCCATAACATAGAGTCTTGACTTACACATTTATATTGTTTACAGTGCTGGCCATTGAAAATAATGCATGAAAAATCACATGCTATTCTTCAGTGGTACTAGGACATCCACAGTGTAAAAGAAAATCTGAAGCCACATTTGGCTGGAGCCTCATTTTTACGTGCAAGCCCAGAATTTGATTTTTGGTGTTAATCACATGTAGGGGTTGGGTTTTTTTGGAGCTTACTAATATTTGCTGTAAAACTTTATAAAGCTATATGTTCATCGTTATTCCAGAAATACTTTTACCAGTGTAATAGTGTGCTGTATATGTTACAGCATAGGCAAAATAAAATTTATGTGGGATGGTCTTTACCAGGTTGCCTGTGAGTGGCTTGGGGAAGCTGTACTGACATTAGAGTGAGGATTTCTTCTTTCCCTGGGCCAGTGCTCCAGCATGGTGCTGCAGGAGGGTAGATGGCAGAAAGTGTGGTCGTTCCTGGGAGATGCAAAGTGATGACGTGCAGTTGCTTCATGCAAACCGTAGGCTAATCCAGATATTTCCTGTTTAGTTTACTGTAGGATTCTGTGGGATATTTATTGATCAAGGCTTCTCTCCTTTTAAAGATAAAAGAGGAAATTAACTATAATTGTAATAACTTTAATTAAAAAACATTATTTTCCTTTTCTCACTTTAAGAGACATTAGCTCTGCTTCTAACTGATGTACTACTGTTCTTACAAGAAAAAGATCAAAAATACATCTTTGCAGCTGTTGTAAGTATATTACCAGATGTTTGAATATACACATTGGATTTTTATTTGTATATTTCTTGAAAATTAGGTTCTTTTCTAGGTTATTCCCACATAATGTTTTTTTTTTTTTTCCCTGAACTCCTGGTAGTGTATTCAGAAAAGTAATATGCCAGTATATGGAAAATTAAGTTTATTTTCAAGATTAAGTAATTTTTTTAGGAAGACGGATGAAAATAACAGAATGCTATTTTTAGTGTCAAACCTCATCTGATTATGAAGGCGGGAAGTAGAGCAGGCTCTTTCAATTATCTAAAATAAATCTTAACTTCTGGTTCTGTAAAACAAAACAGAAGAATAATTTTAACTCCAAATGTAGTAGTAAACACACATAATATGCATGAAAGGTCATGGAGAGAAGTTCCCAAACTATATAAATATAAACATTATATGAATACTGTGCTTCAGTATCATTGAGCCTCTGGTATTTACTTTTTAGCACATACCCAGTGCTTTACTTGTTCATAAATACTATAATGTATTTTTAAAAATAGTTTAAAAAGATGTCCAAATACTCAAAACTTGCAGCCTCTTACACCTGGTGAGAACATACGTAGTCTTACTATACCAGGACTAGAATTAGTCCAATTCATTGGAAAATCGTGCTCTGCTGAAAGTGTGATGTTTTGTAAGAGAGTCATTTATTATTTGCGTGTGCTGTGACTGTTTCCCCCAGGACCAGAAGCCTTCCGTTATCTCCCTTCAGAGGCTTATAGTAAGAGAAGTGGCTAACGAAGAAAGGGGTATGTTCCTGATCAGCGCTTCATCTGCAGGGCCTGAGATGTATGAGGTTCATACCAACTCCAAAGAGGAACGTAACAACTGGATGAGGCATATTCAAGATGCAGTGGAAAGGTAGAGGAAAAGGCTTTTGGTTTTCATCCTGGCAGTCCAAAGCAGATGGGAGGTTGGTTGGATATCTGTGGCAGCGTACTGTCTGTTCTGCATTGCGCTGAATACATCCTGTGAGGTTGGGTTTTCCTCTGAGCTCAGGATTCACAGACCCCAAAACCTCACCATCACTTCAGCCAAACTTCCCGTGTTACTTCTGGTTTCCCACTGAATCAGCAGACCCTTCCCACTCCCCATTCAGTGCCCTTACCAGCCATTGTAAGTTTCCCTCACCTTTGCTTTTGGCACTGGATGCTTTCCAGAGTGCTGCAGGTGTCCATACAACCATTTTGGGGAAATCCCCGATCATGCCTGTTATCTTCGTGTCAGCTCCTTATGAATGGCAGGGAAAACATTGCTCCTTATGGGGCCCAAACTTATGCTTAGCACAGCAAACCTGTATGAGGGCCAACCACCCATTTGCTGCACGATGCAGCCTTGCCAGAATTAAAAGGAGTTCTTCAGTCTGGTTTATGTCCAGTTACTGCTTTCTAAAGAAGCAGACAAATGGCATGCTTCTGGATTGTAGCAAAAGTTGATGCTAATGTTGTGTTCTGTTTATTATGAATGCAACACTGTATTGAAGATGAATATATGATGTGCAGATTTTGCTTTATTCACCTTTGTCTTTCATCTTTGAAGTTGTCCAGAGGAAGAAGAAGAAGGAAAAATGAGTGAATCTGATGAGGACAGACGTATTGCTGAGGCGAAAGCATCCAGAATTCAGAAATGTCAAGGTGTGGTACCTTTCCTGGCACTCAGAGCTCCTGCCTCCTGAGTTCAGGATGAATGAATCATGCGCCCATACTGGCTGGTGCTTTCAGAGTGGCTCAATAGGCAGAGTCACAGCAGAGAAACCTGGGGTGATCTGATGGTATAATGTGAGTTTATTGAAAGAGAACCTTTTTTTCCGAAACATTTTATACTTTTGCTACATTACCGTGAGTAAAAAAGAAGAAGAAAAATGAATGCTTTCAGAATAAACACTGAATTTCCCAGATTAGCATCAGGGGCAGGTAGTTCCACGTTTGTGGAAATACCTCAAATCTTCAGTAATTGTGTGGCTTTGCGCTTGTTTATGGCATTTCATCCTTTGCTGCTGTTATTTTTATCTGAAAATGTAGCTGATAGGGATAAATTCTGCTTCCTTGGTTCCTCTACACCTAAATTCCACATCTTTATACTTCTGCAAGGAGAGAAATTCCAGCAATGTCCTTCCTGTTGAGACCCACAGGGAAGGGCACCCTCTGCTGAGAGTAGGTGTTCTTCTTTGACGTTGAGGCACTGAATCAGCACATCTTTTGGTTGTCTGAGCCAAGTGCTTTTCCAGCATTGATCACTGTGAGTGCAACACCTCATCAGGGCACTGGCCTGACTCTCTGCCAGGGTCTCTGCCCGCTTTCTTTAGGACAGACTATGGGATGAATTTGGTTCCTGACCACTTAAAAAAGGCCTAGCTCGAGCTAGCAATGTCTGTGTGGCGTAAGGATTAGAAGGTTGAATGGAGAACATGCTTTGCCTGTAGGATAAAAAATATTAATGCAGTGTTCAATTTTTGTTGACAGAATTACTGAGTAACCAGGACCAGCAGATCTGTAGTTATTTGGAAGAGAAGTTGCATATCTATGCAGAACTGGGAGATATGAGTGGGTTTGAGGATGTTCATGTAGAACCTCACCTCCTTGTCAAACCTGATTCTGGAGAAACTCCACAGGCTGCTTCACTGCTGGCAGCAGCACTCAAAGAAGGTGAGTTTGCATGGGAAGAGTGGACTGGTGGCCCTTCACATGGGCAGATAATTCAAGGTAACAAAGTACAGCTGTGTTTGTTGCCATGTGCTGCTGTTCTGTCAAGTCTCAAGAACTGGCAGTGTCAAAACTTGGCAAAGGGCATTGAAGAGAAGTCTCTCAAGTTTATGCTTGTCAGATGCACGAGATGGTACCTGCCAGACTGTGAGATAAGGGCTATGTTTAGTGCATAACATCATATGTAAGCAGGCAGGGACATGGTGTTAGGTTGCACCTAAGGATTGTTTCCTTAGCTGTCCTCCCTGCAGTACAGCCCTGTGAAGCAGATCACAGGATGCAGTACGATACTGCATCTGGTCCCAGACCTTCACCTACCTTGGTTGATTTGATGATGGATCAAAATCATGTAAGGTCATATACAGACCAAACTGTAGATCATCCTGGCAGATCTGCCCAGAAACACCTGCCAGAATTGCTGTAGGAGCTGTGTTTTTTCTGCATACTATCTAACAGAGAGGTGATAGCCTTGTGCTACCTACAGTGCTGTCCTCCAAAGGAAGGAGGGGAATGGTATTTGTGGATACCTCACCTGGTTGGAAGTTCAGCTAAACTCAGCTGGAAAGAGTCCTGGTAAACAGCTATATCCAGCATGGGCTGTATGCTTTTTGAGAAGGACTACAAGATTTTAGCATCACCTAAATTGAGAACTGTGGGCTAATAACCACATTTCAACTGATAAAAGTAGCGAAGGTTGGTCTCCATCATCATTATGAAGTCACAGAGCATTTTATTGATAAAATTGATAAAACTTGGGTAGGGAATATGTCAGTGATGCAATAGTAAATGTCATTTTAGCTAAAATGGCAGCCTATACTTACACACCTTATTCTGCACACTTTTAATTTTAACTTTCTCTCATGCTAATGTTGATGATGTCTTGAATTTCAGGACTCTTCAGCACACTGTAAGGAATTTACAATTGCTTACACTGTAGGCCATTTCTGGGGATCATTTTCCAGAACAGAAAAATAAGTCCCTAAGCTAATAGCAGACTCTATAGGAATAAAGCATTGCTCACAGTGGAGAAGGATAGAATTAGGGAGTGCTTAAGCAAATTGGCTATACACAAATCCATGAGATGAGATGGGATAAATCCAAGGCTGCTCAGGGACCCTCATTGTGAGGCTGCTTTCTATCATCTTTGAAAGATCACAGTGATCAGGAGAGGTTCTTGATGACTTGAAGAAGGCAAGCATCACACTCCTCTTCAAGAAAGAATATATAGGGAACTACAAAATAGTCAGGCTCACTGCCATCTCTGAGATGGTGATAGAGCAAATCGTCCTGGAAGCCATTTCCAAGAACATGAAGGACAAGAAGGTGACTGGGAACAGCCAACATGGATTCATCAAGGGCTGGTGTTGGTGTCTGACCAACCTGATGGGTTTTATGATGAGAGGAGAGCATGTTGTTTACCTTGACATCTGCAAGGCCTTCAATGCTGTCTGCGCTGGCTGTAGCATCCTTACAGCTGAATTGGTGAGATGCAGACTGCATAACTGGGCAGAAAATTGGCTGGACTGCTGGGCTGAAACGATTGTAATCAGTGATATGATGTCCACCTGACAACATGTTATTAGGGGATTCCCGTAGGGATGGATCCTGAGACAACTACTGTTCAACATATTTATTAATGAAGTTAACCAAGGGATTGAGTACACTCTTAGCAAATTCATGGCTGTCAGCAAATGAAGTGGAGTGATCAATGTGCTGGAGAGACCTCTACAAATTGGGAAAATGGGCTAAGAGAAACCTCTAGAAGTTCAACAAAGACAAGTGCAAAGTCCTGCATCTGGGATGGAGTAATCCCATGTTTTGGTACAGGCTGGACACTGACTAGATAGAAAATATCTTTGCAGAAGTGAACCTGGGAGTCCTACTCAACAGCAGGTTGACCATGAGGCAGCAATGTGCCCTTGTGGCAAAGAAGGCCAACTACCTCCCAGGCTGCTGCATTAGGAGTAGAGTTGCCAGCAGGTTGAGGGAGGTGATCCTTCCTCTACTCACCCCTGCTGAGTCCTATATGGAGTGATGTGACCAGTGCTGGGCTCCCCTGGACAAGAGAGACATTGACAAACTGGAGCAAATCCAGCGAAGGGCACCAAGGTGACTAGGGGGCTGTCACCTTGGCCAAGGTGACATCTGAGGAGAGGCTGAGATAGTTGGTCTGTTCAGCCTTGAGAGAAGAAGGCTTCGTGGGATCTCATTCCTGCCTAATAGGAGGATCCAGAGAAGACAGATTTTTTTGCAGAGGCACATGGTGATAGGATGAGAGAGAGGCAAGAGGCACAAGTTGGAACACTGGCAATTCCAGTTAAATGAAAGGAAAAATTATATACCGTGAGGGTGGTCAAAAACCAGAACAGGTTGTCCAGAGAGGCTGTGAAGTCTCCATCTCTGGAGATGTTAAAAGCTTGTCTGTGCAAAGCTCTGAACAACCCAATTTCGTTCGACCAGCTTTGAGCAGGGCATTGGACTAGATGACCTCTGAAAGTCCCCTCCAACCTAAATTATTCTATGATTCTGTGTCATTGATCTATGCATTAAGGAGCTATTTAAGGGGCCTCTGTAATTCTGCATGTTTTCCTCTCTAGTTGAAAGTCTCCATGTTGCTGTAATGACATCACAAGTGAGTGAAACAGACAGATCACCAGAGGAAAGTATTGAGGAATTAAGTGTGAAGCACAGATGTAGTGCCAATGAAATCTTGGAATCTGTTCCTGGTGGTGAGTAAAATTTGATGCTTTTACATATTCAGAGTGCTAAAATAATTGATACTGGATTGGTTTTTTTGGAAATCTTTCTCAGTCTATTCCAGAATCAATAGAAGATAATGTAATAAAAGTTGTCTTTGGGCAAATGCTCAGATAGTGTAAATTGTCATATAACTTCATTGAAGTAAATGGATAGTTTGCCTCCACTGCACCTTTTCTGTAGCACATGCCTGCATTCAGCAATATTGAGTCAGATTTGCATATCTCCATACACTTTCTCATCATTGAGGCTTAGCTCCACAGCAAGTCTGTATTGCAGTATGGGCCATTTCCCAAGTCAGCCGATTTTTGTCAGAAGGCCTGGAAACCAGGATTGACATCCCAATAATTTCAGCTGTAAAAGGTAGCATGGATTTCTTGCAAAAAAAAATGCAAATAAAGTCCTGTAAAAACTATTGCTGCAGAGCATTTTTAGTGATATGGCTATATTTCAAATTTGTGTAAGTGAAACACGACTAATTTTTAAGGTAGGAAAACTTGATTGTTCCACCTGTGCCATCCTGGCTTCCAAATTTGTTTTTCCCCAGCCTAGAATCCATTATGTAACTCCAAATTGTGTAAATCTCCATTTTCAGCATCCTGTGAGTAGCCGTAAAAAAGCGTGCCCTTTGTTTCTCTAGTCAGAATATGCTTTGATACCTTTCTCTTGCATTTTATTGGGGCTTTATTTGTTAAATGCAGAAATAACAGAAGTTGAAGAATCATGTGAAGTTGATCTCAGTGTTGAAAAGGAAATGGCAGATGCCAATCTAGAGGATAAGGTATTGTAACCAGTTTTTCTTCCTGTGTTGCACATAGCACTCTGGGAACTGGGAATGTAAATTCTGTCCAAATTTTTATGGGGTAGCTAAAGACACTTCCAAAACACAAAGCGCAGGATAGGCACATTTCACCCAAATCCAGATGATTCAATTTAGTAGAGGTCACTGCAATTAATAATGAATTTTTAAAAAGCAATCATAAACAATCCAAATGCAGAACGATTTTTCTGCCAGGCTTACAGATCGGTGGGTTGTCATAAAAGCCACAGTGTTTTCGTACCACTTGTATGGGCCACTTAAGTGCCTGGTTCTCTGCTGTCATCATTCAATACATACATCTCTATGGAGCTGACAATAGTATTCCCTCTACTCCCTCCTCCTATTCACAGGATGATGAAAGTCTCCTGCAATGACTGAGACCTCAGCTAATGCAAGAAAGACTTATGCATTGGAAGAACTTCGTCCTGAGAACAAGCACATAAAATAGGATGGATTGTCTTACACCAGCTTGCTTCAGAATTTTGAATTAAAACAAAATGGAGCAATTAGTGAATAGAAGAGAAACTGCCCATTTTTCAAAGTCCTATAACTCATAAGCTACTCTGGGGAAAAAGCAGAATCAAAAGTCAGTTCTGGGCAAAATTAGGAATGGCAAATTTCATGTAGCAGCAAAGTGTTAGAGTAAGAGCAGTATGAATTACCGTGTGGAAATAAAGTGAACTGTAATTGTGGAGTCCTTAGGTGGAGAAACAGGACCACAAAAGGAATAAAGGGGAGAGGCAAGAATAGAAGATACGTGACTTGAAATGGAAAGCAAAGTTTGCTAGAAAAGGAGATACTTAGCATACTGTCTTTGCATCAGATCTGAAAGAGGGCTTGTGTGCCTGAAACCTTGGGGCTTTTTTTTCTAGCTATTTCTGGAAGACTCCTGCTAATACACTAATCTGCCTATAACCTTGCCTCATGTTCAGCTTTAGGTGATCTTACCAGACTGCTGTGTTAGAAGGGATTAGGTAGAAGAGTGTGTGTGGAAAAAATGGGATGAAAACGAAAGTCCAAGTGAGGGAGCACAGAAGCTAGGTGAGGGGAAATCAAATAACCTAATAGAGTATAGAGGGGCTCAAATCTAGCCCATTAAAAGTTCCGGTAGCTCCACATAAAAACATTTCCATTGGGGTTATAGGAAGATAGAGCGAGGCTTTTCTCAGAGGTGCACACCAAAACGATGAGCATCCAAGTTTACAGGTTGCAGCAAGGGAAATTCTGACTGTATGTAAGGAAAAAAAACTAATCACCATGAGGGGGATCAACCAGGAGCAGGTTGTCCAGAGAGATTGTGGGGTCTCCATCCTTGGAGGTTTCCCACATTTGACTGGAGAAGGCCCTGAGCACTTTGAAGCTAGCCCTAATTTGGGCTGCAGGTGGGCTAGAGGCATCTGCAGCAAACTCCTCCACCCTAAGTTACTCTTCTGGTCTGGCCTGCTGTTTGGGCAAGACTCATGGCACATCTTACCACGTCAGAATTAGACTTACCAGGAGGTGGCAGAACGAGCAAACAAAACCGGCGAGGCAAGGGCTTTCAAGGGCAGAGGATGTTCTGCCCGCCTTCGGTCGCCGGGTGTGCATTCCTGGGGTGGTGGGGTGGCAGCACCGGGCTCAGGCCAGCTAGCCTGGGAAACCGAGAGCCGGACAGCCGGAGCAAAAGCCCCCAGCTCGGGGCTTAGACGCTGACCAAGCATCAGAAGGAAGAGTGTTGCCTGTGCAACACGTGGCGTCTCAAGCAGGCAGCTGTGAGAGGTGGTCTCCATCTCGTCCCCCCTGCTCCTGCCTCGTAATTGCATCTCCGGGGGATTGTCTGAGGCGCTGTGCACGCAGCCTGCCCTGGGATCTGACCGTCCTCATCTCCGCTGCTGCTCATCACTCTGAACCAAGGTGCTAGGGAAGAGTGGCAGGGAGGTGGTGGTGGCCTGCAGCACAGGTTAAACTGCTGAATATATTTGCTTCGGACCTAGCTGGACTTACAGGGCTTGTGCTGAAGCTGTAGCGGTGCAGCTGCAATGCTGCTGTCACCCTGGCTAGCTCGACTAAACCTGCCTTGGGCTCATCCCCCAGCGCTCAAGTGGTGCTGCAGTGAGGAGACCACAGGCGCTTGGGGCGGCCACTTGCTACCCCTTGGCCATGCCACAGCCAGCTAAGCCTTCAATCCCCCTGTACAACTCCTTTATTAAATTAAAAAGGGCTTCAAAACCTGAAAGAAACCCCATTCTTGTTCAGCATGCAGGCTCTCCTCTTCCTCACCCTGCCAGCATCTCCTTCTCTCTCAGCCCTGCTCTTTCTCCTTGCCCACTGCTCATCTTGGCTGCCTAGCAAAGGGAAAGTGGAGCTCCCTTGTGTTAGTCCTTGTGTTGCACTGAGGCATCCGTGCAAGGTCTTCTGCTTCTCACAGCAGAGCCGAGCAGTTATGTGGCTCTTGGGTGCAGTGAGAAGCGGAGGAGGCGGTGAGGACGTGGAGAGGGAATGGAGGGAAATACCAAACAGAGATAACGAGAGAGAGAGAGAAGTGGAAGAAATGCTGCAGCCGGTGCTCCCTTTCCCCCTAGCTTGTCTGTGTTGAGCCGTGTTTCGGGGCCTGGCCTTTTTAGTCTTCATTTTCAGTTATTGCAGCTAAATGGAGCAGCTGCTTTGCTCTCTGTGGTGGAAAGTGAGACTCAGTAGAGAACTTAGGAAAATCGGAGAGAGAGAGAGCAAATACTCCCCAAACCCTCCTCTGCTCCTCTGAAAAAAAAAAAAAAAAAAGAAAAATCATACTGGAAGTCTTTTCAGTGTAGCCTCAGAAGGGATTGTATTTTATTTCTCCACCATTTCACCTTATCTTTCTCAGAGGAGCTGTTCTTCATGCTGAAGGGATTACGGGTGGCTTCACCCCATAAATTTAGAAAGCTTCTTAGGAAAATGGAGCAGGGTGGAAAGTGTGAAGGGGCTGAGCCTTGCTGCAGTGGACAATAGTATCCACGCTGGTGCACTTTGCAGAGTATAGGGGGCACGCAGCCTTTGCTCAGCACCTCACAGCACATATAAGGCATTCACTGTAACCCACTGACGTGACTTCTGCTAGCTTCTTGCTACATTAATGTCACTGTTTTTGAAGAGTCTTGTACTGTTTCATCCTACTATAAGTGATCTAAACCCACTGTGCTGTATACACAGAAGTTTGATTGCTGTATTTCAAAACTGTCAAGTAAACAAAGAATGAATGGAAATGTCTTTTCTTGTGTAGCATTAGTCATGAGAGGATTAAAATTGTGGATGAAATATTTTTATTTTTACAGTTGTGCTTAGAATCTCTAGTGATTTCCACGGAAACGCCAGTGTTGATGAACTATTAGTCTTCGTAGGTTATTGCTTGTTTTTTCACATACCCACAAAAAGGTTTGACTCAGCACTGCATATATGAGTGATATGAATGTCTCCGCTAGTTTAAAAAAAAATAAATTACCTAGATGATATAATTCTAAAGTTAAAACCTACTTTTTAAAGCAACATGTGTTTATTTTAGGGAGGAAGTATGAGTTTCCCAGGATCTACAGGGACAGAGGTGAGTTTATTTAAACCCCAGACAGAATGTAGTAACTATTTAGTTAACAGTGGTCAAACCTTTGAAAATCCTTCTCTTTTATTTTCTAGATTGTACAAACAATCCAGAACTTAACCCGTCTCTTGTACAGCATACAGGTGACTACTCCTCTGCTAACTTTGTAGAGTAATTAGTCTTAATAATTTACTTCCTAACGTTTGTTTTCATCTTGCCCTACTTTTAGACATCATGTCAGTGGATACTTATCTCTACCGACTGTTGCATAAGTTGTCATATAATATATTTTTATTCTACATCAGTGGTAGGTTTCTTTTAAGAACTGAATAATGCTTGCTTGCTTGGAGATCAATTCCCCCCCCCCCCCCCCCCCCCCCCCCCAAATTCTAGGGGGAAAGTAAAATGATGGCTTTAACAGAACTGATGTAATTTCATGTACAGATTTCTAAAATTATAGTTCAAAATATTGAAAAATTTTAGTATTTTGTTTAGAAAATTCTCCTGGCTATTAGTAAACGGTGCGTCTGCCACTTACATAGCAAACTCAACTCAATTTAGATATTTCAATCTCAATTAATTATTGCGTATGTTCTGTAGAGCCTTACTCTGAAGTTTTTGCCTCTTCCATGCTAACTTTGAATGTTTTAACTTATTTTTTCTTATTTAGGTGCAGTTTTATAGTTTTATTTTCAAATATTTCATTTGAGTATGTTTAATTTTTAGACTCTCTTGACATTAGCATATTTCGTAATAATCCTGGAAACCTTGGGCTTAGAAGTTAAGTGGATTGAAACAATGCAAAAGCAAAATAAAAAGCTTGTAATTCAGGCAAAATTTTTGAAAAATTGAAAAACAAATAGCTTAACACCAGAGGGGCAGTAAAGTAAGGCTTGGGATCGTGCCTTAATCATTCAGACCATGAATTGGCTGTATAGGTGCAGAGAAACAAGCAGGGGATCCTGTCCTTGCCCTGTTTAGAAATCACTGGAACTGACCCAATACTGGAGGAAGAGCCAAGAAAAGTGGGGACTGCACATTGCAGAAAGTTAAAAACTCTTTCTGGGGTGGACAGCATGGGGTAACAGGGCTGTGGGAATTCTCTGGGAATGTCTGCTGAAGTAGATTCCCGTGCCAGCTCTTGAAGATAGGCTGAGCAATAAGTGCCTCAGCAGATCTAGGGCTTTCTTGCTTTTCTTTCTTCTTAATCCCAGCTATTTATTTTTGTGTTATTGGAGGATGTCACAATCTTTAATGCAAACAATGTCACAACATCCTTGTGAAGGACGGAATATAGTGCGCTCAGTTGTAAAATAAACTACTGAAACATCAAAACTGAAATCATTACTATACTGCAGATTTCTGCCAGCACAGGTATCTTGGTCAGGTGCATGTAGCAGTATGGTCCTGGTGACATGGCTCTGTTGGCAGGTGCCTGTAGGACTGATATTAGTAGGACTGCACTGTTGCCAGTTAGCAAGGAGAGCCTTAGGGTTGGAGTGAGTTGTGCTGGAAACAGTACAGTTTTATCTGTATAAGCCACGTCTGTGTTAGGAATACTTTGTTGAGTGTAGCATTCCCAGTACCTTAATGCCCTCTTTAACATGAAAAATAATTTTTCCTCTGTGTCTTAACATCCTCTGACAGAACAGGACCCCAGCTGTAACTGAAGTGCATATGCACAGCTGTAACGTAAACATATATAATAATGCTAAGTGTAAACCAGAAGCTGTGTTAAAAGTGTTTGAAATGGTTGAGTGCTTTTAGAAACATGTCTTGGTAAAGGCATGAACACAGCATTTTCTCTACTTCCATGAGGAATAACCTCCTCAAAAGCATTTAGTGCTGATATTATGTGAGGTTGAAGTATTTGCGTACAATGCTTCTATGTAAAAATACAGAAATGGATTAATGCTAATATTTCAGCATTTGTGTCTGATTTTGTTGTGGTGTCTAGGCAGCACTAGCTATCCAGGACAGCCACAGAGAGCTCCGTAGGTTGCTCCTGCAAGAGAATGAGAAGACTGGTCGGGGCCATGGTTCTCGGCTAAACCTCCTTCTGGAACAAGAAAAATGCCAGAATCTGGAAAAACAAAGGGTGGAGCTGGCCAACATACACAAGCTGAAGCAGCAGTTTCAGCAAGAGCAGCAGCGGTGGCTACGTGAATGTGACCAGCGGCAGCGGGAGCAGGAGGCAAGGGAGGGCCAGCTGGGGCAGCGGGATAGGGAGTGCGGGTGCCAGGAGGAGCTGCTGGAAAGGAGCCGACAGGGACTGGCGCTGCAGCTGCAGGAGTACCAGCAGAGCTTGGAGAGGCTCCAGGAGGGCCAGAAAATGGTGGAGAGAGAAAGAGACAGTGTGAAAATGCAGAAGAAGCTGCTCTGGCACTGGAAGCACGGTCAACAAAGTAGCCTGTTGTCATCCACAGGGAGCTATGAGGTGTGTGGTTCCCCACCATAATTATATCCCCGACTGCAGACCTAGAGAGACCTTCCTTGATGAACAGACTAGTACATCTGGGTTTTGTTGGTTGGCAACGTAATGAGTGAGCATGTGGGAAGCTGAGGCTCAGGCATATCCAAGGGCTTTGTTTGAACCTCATGAAGTTTAACCAGGGGAAGTGCAAAGTCCTGCCCCTAGGAAGGAACAACCCCATGCATCAGTATATGCTGGGGGCCACCCAGCTGGAAAGCAGCTTTGCGGAAAAGGACCTGTGGGTCCTGGTGGACACCATAAGCCAACAATGTGCCCTGGCCACAAAGAAGGCTAATGGTCTCCTGGGCTTCATTAGGCAAAGTGTTGCTAGTAGGTCAAGGGAGGTGATCCTTCCCCTCTACTCTGGCCACACCTGGAGTGCTGTGTCCAGTTCTGGCTCCCCAGTACAAGAGACACATAGAGCTACGGGGTGTGGGGGGTGGAGAGGGTTGAGCGGAGCGAGGCAGAGGTGGGTGTCCACTGAAGGGCCACAAAAATGTTTGAGGGACTGGGGCATCTCTCCTATGAGGAGAGGCTGAGACTGTTCAGCCTGGAGAAGAAAAGGCTCGTGGGGGTCTTATTAACGTATGTAAATACCTAAATGGAGGGAGTAAAAAGGATGGAGCCAGGCTCTTTCCAGTGGTGCCCAGTGACAGGCCCAGAGGCAATGGGCACAAACTGAAACGCAGGAGGTTCCCTCTGAACATCAGGAAACACTTTTTTTCCTGTGAGCATGACCGAGCAGGAGCAGGTTACCCAGGGAGGTTGTGGAGTGTCTATTGTTGGAGATATTCAAAAGCCATCTGGACGTGGTCCTGGGCAACTTGCTGTGGGTGGCCCTGCTTGAGCAGAGGGGTTGGATCAGATGACCTCCAGAGGTCCCTTCTAGTCTCAACCATTCTGTGATTTTAAGCTGGGTGCCCTACAGAAGCCAAACTCAGATGGATGGGTATTAAATTGAAGAGATGGAAATTGTGAGAATCTGTGTTATATTCTGCTTTGCTGCTGTGTTTGCGAGATACATTGTGTGTCCTGCCTCTTGTAGGAAGGCTAAATTATTGTAATGCTTGACACATAGAAAGCTTTTAGTGAAGTCTTTGGCTGCTGTCCTTGTTCCTGGACAACAGCACTGTCTTCAGTGAGAAAAAGTGGCTGCTCCAGGGGTGAGAAGCTCCAGGCTCCTGTGAACCCCACGTGTCAGGCCTTCCCCTGAAAGGAGCAGCTCCTTAGGGGAAGAGGTTGGTGTGTGACTCCATCGCTGACAGTATAATTCCTTGGAGATGGTCATTATTAGGGGATGCAATTTAAAGTGGCTCTGAAGCTGCTTAAGCATTTAATACTAAAAATGATTAAGTTTTTGTTGAGGGTGAAGGATAGAGGCTGACTCTGAACTCAACTGTCTGGTGCTCACCTGCCAGTTGGGACCTGGCTTCTAGTGCCTGCCTCGGTGAGTATGGTCTTGATTTCCATTACTGTTCTCTAAAGCACCTGAAAATCAAAACATTTTTGCCTGGCTTTTGCATATATTGAAAGCTCACTGACCCAAACAGCTTTTTTTTCCGCTCAGGTTTTCGTTTTCACAGGAAAATCTGTAGAGCCTTTCTTTAGGCCATCACCTCCCTAGTTTTTCAGCTGGCAACTGACCCATAACAGGCAGTGACCATTCGGTGTCTAAGCCTGTGCCTGCATGAGGGGGTGAAGGATTGGCCTCTGACCTCCCCCTTTTCATCTGGCTTTTGTGAACACTGTGTGAACATGACTTATCCATATATGCTTGCCCAGCCCAAACAAGGAAGACACTTCTTACTAGTATAGCTTGCAGTACAATTTTGACTTGTTTTGCATTGCTTAAGAAGTGGATGGTAAAACCAAAACTGAACTTGCCTGTCAGTTTTAATGGATGGGACTTCTGAAGTCTTTTGAGGAGAGGAAGTTGAAGAATGATAGCCTGATGCAGGGATGGCTGGAATTGCACAGGCGGCGAGGCAAAATAATGAAATGCTGAGTGTCAAAGAGTAGTAGTTCTTAATCTAATATTTCATGTGTAAGACTACTTGTATTTTTATTTCAAGTAAACTGCATGGCTTTGGATGCATTCCAGGCCTTGGGATCATCTTTGTCCTGCGTTTTCCACTACCGTAATCCCTGCAGCAGCAGGGCTGGCTGGGTGGTTGCCAGTCAGCCAGTATTCCCAGCCCAGTGTTTTCACCATTACACTGAACCTAGCTTGTTTTGGATGACCAAACATTGCAGTAACTCACACTGCTACTGCTGCTTTTTTTGTGAGCTCAGCCTTGATAAACACCTTCAGGCAGAGAGTCTTTGCAGGAGTTGCATTTTCAGCCCCTGGGAGCCACGGTGGCTTGCTGAATGCTGTTTGCCATCCCCAATTTGACTGCTGCAGTCCTGTTCTCTATGATTACCTGTCTACGTGAGGTACAGTGTTATTTTTGGATTGCAGTGTACATAGATTTATATATGTGAAGTGGCACCTCATTGAGCCATGGGGCAAAATATTAACCCCCGAAAAGGA
Source organism: Aquila chrysaetos chrysaetos (assembly GCF_900496995.4). Taxonomy (NCBI): domain Eukaryota; kingdom Metazoa; phylum Chordata; class Aves; order Accipitriformes; family Accipitridae; genus Aquila; species Aquila chrysaetos. The sequence continues at coordinate 59,790,585 of NC_044030.1, forward strand.
GTCAGCAATGCTCAGTGCATCCCAGGTAGTAACCCTTTGTTATTTGCTATTTTGCAATTATTAATGAGTTTTCCTGTGTTTTGAGGGGAGCTAAGGCAAAATGTACTAGTTTATAACTGTTTATTCCTGAAAGCACATCCAATTTAACATGTTCTGAGGTTAACTTCTGGGAAATGAGGTGACTGTTTGCTATGAATCCCCATTCTGTCTGGCAGTTAATTTTATGTATCCTGGTATAAGGATTCTTCAGGACGATGCTCGTAGTCATATGGTTTAGCTCTAGGTGGTCCTGTAAGGAGCAGGGAGTTGGACTTCATGATTCTTATGGGTCTCTTTCAACTTGAGATATTCTGTGATTCTGTGGTTGTGGTGCTGGACAAAAGTGAAAATGCTGTTCTCTGGGTTTTTTCCCCCCTTCTGCAGATAATGGGACATAATCAATTGGACAGCTTACATGGCAAGAATACATTCTACTTAAATGAAGCTGTTGTGTATGTGTCTCTAAGCAGTCTCAACAGATCAGATTCTTCTCTCGTTTATGAGGATGGTGTGTATGGGCTGAACATCTCAAATTCTGATAGAGCAAGGACTAGTGAAAATCAGGTGGACCTCAAAGTGGACACTTCTTGTCAGCCAGCATTAACCAGTGCACTGTGGAAATCCACTGGTCCTTACCAGCAGATGTCTTTTTCCAGCAAAACCAACAAGGATGCCTTTAATAATGGTAATTAACACTTTATTTAATTAACAAGTAGTATGGGCTGTTTGGCACCTCTCAGAATGAATAGTCCCAGGAATGAAGATGGTGGAAGCAATAGATTTTGCTAAAACAATTGCATGCCACTTTGCAAGCTTGCTGAGGGTAGGTGAGAAAATGAGGAGAACAGAAATACAGAAAACTTTAAAAAGGCCAGAAAAATCCTGTTTGTGTTTGTATACCAGTACTCAGAATGTTGTTCCCTCCAAATCCTTTCCCAATGCTTTTTTACTTGGGTTTGTTTTTTTTGCGAGCTGAAGTCACTCTTACTGTTTTGAGTGCATTTTATTGGCTGTTTTAGAACATACGTGCATTACTTGATGATTTCTAATTAGAATAACTTTTGATTTACCATCTTAAAGTGATAATCAGTGGTCAAACACCCTCTTCTTGAAATGAAAGTATCTTGAAAGACTCCATAGTTTTGGAAAGAAAATTACATCACTTTTAAGGGATAATGTAATATCTGACACTAAGTTTCCATGTTAGTAAAAATAGCTCTTACTGCATTACCTTTCTTTATTCTTGTATTTTACCAGAACCCCCAAAGATACATAGATTACATGGCAGTTATTGATGGTGATTACCAAAATGAGTGGAAGAGGCCACCTATCTGAGCACTGCATTGCATTGAAAATTCCCTGAAGAACTTAAAAATACACTAATGAGAAACTCTAAACTATCTGGGTTTTATTTCTCATGTTGCACAATCCTGGTTTTGATCTGATTTGGTGTCTGCATTCTTTGATTATTGTGAGAGTTGTAGAGCAGCATGTAAAAACACAGCAGCTAAAAGTCTTAGGGGACAATGGTGTGCTTTTAGTGTAATAGATTAAGTAATCTGGTGGGATTTTCCTGCACAGTTGTGAAATTCAGGTGAGACATGGCAAGTCAACACTGCAGCAGTGCCCAAGCTCCCATTTTTCTGCAGCTGGCAGTGCAGGATGACTTCTCTCCTAACATCAGCTGCATGCAGGTCAGGTCATGGCAAAGACCAGTGAGCAGCGGGATCAGAAGTTGAAAACATACACAGGTACAATGGTTTTTAACTGTCTTAGGTCAAACCTTGAAGTTGTTCAAATAAAAAGTCCTTGATTAAGGAACCTGCTGCTTAGTACTCCTTGTAATGTATTAAGCAGGCATCCACTACAGCCTTAATAGTCCTTGGTACATGGATTGCCAAAATAGCATTTTATAATCAAAGGTAGGGCAGGCTAGCCTCATCACGACAATCAGCAAACCAAGCTGATTAGTAAAAGAGATTAATATTTCTAAAAATGCCTAAACAATTAGCCTGGTGAAACTTGTTCTAGTTTGACTGAAGTTGTCATTTTAGTAATAGGTTAGCTAAGGTAGCGCAAATTTGAAAAGGAACACATATGTGGGTTTAAACCTCTCAAAAGTGGATTAGCTTGCACTGGCAAACATTCAGATGCAAGCTAACCAGGATACTTTCTACTGAGCCCACATGAGAGTGTCTGGTTTAATTAAACTGCCTTGTACCAGTTTAATTGCACTGATTCTAAGATAAGCTGGTGGAGCTTCAGTATGTAAAGATGCCCTTCACCTACAATGGGCCAGCTTTGTGTTCAGTGGCTGTCACTGCATCTTGTGTAAACATCCTTATCTTGCCCTGGTAGTGGGGCACCCGTGCAGTCGCAGCAACATGGGGACCAGCACTGGCTACAAAGTCTGCCCAAGAGGTAGGGTAAGAGGCTAGTGTGAGTCTCTCTGGCTATGTCATGTCTGTAAAACCTGCAGTTACTGCCTTGACTGAGTCACAAGGTGCCTTTGGCAAAGCAGTGCAGCAAATCCTTGCAGCATCCTGATGGTGCGGATGGTGCTGCGTAGCCCCCTGGCGTGTTGCTGGAGCAGGCAGGGCTGACAGACTCCCCCAGAGAGATATGCCATCACATTCCACAGTCACATTTGTGACTTGAAGGGTGACAAGCATTCTGTGCTCTGATCATGCAGTGCATGAGCCTGCACAATTCACACTTGCTTCTGTCATGCATCAGGAGCCCACTGTATGGGGAGTGGGTAATGAGAAGAACACCAAACTTCCCCCTGGAAGACAGATGGCATCTGAAGCCCCAGCAAATGGCTCTGCACATGGAAATGAAATAAATCTCTTGTTCCTAAGCAATGTGAATCAAGCTGAGCAGTATGAAAGTTTCATACAAGGAAGCCGATTTCCTTTTTTTTGGGGTTGTGGGGTGTTGTTTTTTTTTTTTTTGGCTATGCTTTTTCCCCAAAGAGTTGAGCAGAGTTTAAGAAGGTCTCTAACATTGTGCCTCCATTTCCTGACACCTCTGCAGGATATAGTCAGTTCCGATCACTGTGAAGGAAAACCAACAGAGATGCAATGAGAGAAAGACTAGAAAGAATTTTAAAGTTATCTGAAACTTAATATTTTCATGTGGATGAATGTTTCATGACATTTTACTGCATTTTTCAACCAGCTCTATGTATAAAGTCTCATAACCGTCTTTCAAAAAATATTCCTAAGTAATAAGTCAAAAGAGAACTAAGAAACAAATACTGACTATAGTTTACTGGAAATAGCCACATACCAGATACATGGCCAGATCTTGCATATAGTAAGTTTTGTGTGTACATAAAAGGAATTTCTGTGTTTTGATTAATTCTCCTAGAATTATTAGGCATCTTGTAAGAAGTCTGGCCTGTCAAAAAAACCTTAAATTATTTAATGAGAAGCACCACCTGAACATGTTGTCAAGGAGTTAATCATGCTGCATTCTACTGTATGTTAAGTACTATGCAATTTAGCTTCATAAATACACTCAGATGGAAACGGCTACATTCCTCCAGTGCATAATTTTCCATTCATATTTTCTAAGGTAAGACATATGTCTCTTCACATAGCTAGCATCATGAGTATATATCATTGTTTTATGTGTATGGGAGGGAACTTTACTAAAGACCTTGGGGCAAGTTCCCACAAAGCTGAAACTGGCACAAGTACACTCGCTAGAAAAGGTGTGTCAGTCAACAGGAGGAAAATATGATTGAAAGAAAAATGTGTTAATGCTTTACACTAATGGTTATGAAATTATCTGCATGAAAGAAGACAAGTACTTTGGCTAATTAGGAATCAGGGGAAGTATAGGTTTTGTGTCAGACTAGACTGAGAATTGAATAAATTACTCTTGCATTTAATTGACATGTCAGGTTAACTAGCTGAAGTGATGCCTAAGGATTTACCTATGGATTCACCTCTTTGATTTCAGGAATCAGTGCATTTTTAATTCTTTTAAGCTTTGAAGTGAATAGCATTGTTCACTGGTATTGCCTTTCATTTTTTTTATTCAGATGTTGTAGCTACAGGAATAGAGTTGAAAAGTGATAGATCTGGAAAACTGCACTGAAACTTGATGGTGGGAGATTTTTTTTCCCCAGACATTTGCAGTGTTAGCATGAAAAATCTTTATGCATGATGGAGTGAAAAATATAATTTAAATCTTTATGGGGAACATAGAAAAACCTGTGATCTCCATAAACAGCCAAATGCAAAACAGGAAGCAAAAGTGGGGCTCTTTGATTAATGTGATTTTAATCTTTTTTTAAAGGACAGAAATTTGTACATGTATGCATATAAGCAAGTGAGATAGCTTTATTTTGGCAAAATAATCTGTTTATAGTGGTTTTCATCAAAGAAAGTGGTTTCCAGAGATGTAAAATATTTAATTTGCAATAGAAAAAGCAAAAACCCCAGAAACAATGAGTAGTATCCTATAACTCCATTTTTTCCCCTTATTCTTTATAAGAAATTACTTTCCTATTCCTTAAGGTGGATTGTGCTAATGGTGATTGCGCTGTTGAACCTGTTGTTAAAACTGTAGATCAGATTCATTTGTTTTAGTTTCCCATTGGTTATTGAGATGAGGTTTAGAACAACATGTTATTTTTTGGCTACCTTAACATCAGCTGTGGCCTAATGAGATTGTGTAAGAGTACCTGCATATGTTTCCATCAGGGAGGTTGAGGATGGCGCTGTATGGGCCTGGCTCTTCTCTCATATTTGTGTGAGATGAATTTGTTGCAGTCAGAAGAGGTGTACAATGTAAAGCTGATGCAAGTGTGGTAAAAACAGGTGAAATACGCTTTGCACTACAGTGTTAAACAGCCATCTGAAGATGTACAAGCTGTTTCCCCCTGGTTCCAAGTCAGCACAGGATTTTGGCAAGGGGTGAAGCTCAGTAACTCAGGGCCTTATTCAAATAAGCATAGCTACTGCTGCCAGCACTGGAGGTGGTTAATGGGATCCCATATTGAGGACTTTGTTGAATAAGATCGCTTTCATCACTAGGAACCTGTTAAATAATGACTAGCTCCCACAAACAAAGTCTTCACAGTTCTGCATATGTGACTGTTGTGAGTTAATTCCTGTACTATTGCTGCTGTATGAACTCCTTCTGAGTATATCTGACCTGTTCGTCTTCTGAGCTGGAACGTAATTGTGCCCCATAGAGCACACGCTTTACATGTCTCCTGTTTAAACAGCATCCTTCATAGCCGACAGCAGGCCAACCTCCTACCATCTGCGGAGTGGCATGTGAAGATGCTTTTCTGCCTATTTTGAGTTTTTCTAGTGTGTTTCACAATATTTTTAATAGTGCTGTTTTTTCACTGTTTGCCCTGCACAGTGAGTGAATTCATTCTGTTGCTCTTTCACTTGAGAAGAGGGAAGGAGGGAAATCTTTTCAAAGTAGGGGATGACATGACTGTGGAGCTGCCAGTTTGTCAGAGAGCCTCCTGAGCAGATGTGATATTTTGAGCTACTTTAAACTTTCTGTCTTTTTTAATTGAGTAGATGCCAAATTGAGAACATGCACTTAATTCCAAATTGCCCTTTATGCGTTCAACATATTCCTTCTACTCTTAGCATGGATGGCTGCATGGATGTGCACAGAGCCCATTCAGTGCTCAACATAAGTTATAATGAGAATAAAACGAAATGGAGATATAAGAATATGAAGTTGAGTAACATCAGCACCTGCATCTCCCAAGTTCAAAATCACATTGATTTATTAGAACAAGTAAGATCTTACTTTTAACTCTGCAACAGATAACAGCAAATTTGCCTCCTCTTGATACCACAGAGCACTGAGTTTTGTGCTCTGCCATAAGACATCAGTGTCTGTGGGATACTTGGTAGAAGTGAATCACAGGGGAAGTATTTTTTTCCTCTTGGGAATAACACTGCCATTTGTTTAAAGCAGATGGCAAAAGGGATTAAATCACATGGCAGAGTGATACTAAAGTGAAAAATATGTCATTATATGTTATCTGCAATTAGTATATTTCAAGTAATGCTTTTCAGCTTTGCAGCACTAGGATTTGTAGTTCTGTTACTAATTTTCTCCTCTCAAAACACTTTTTCTCATTTCTGAACATAACCACAGTAGATGCAGCAGTATTACATAACCTTTTAATTAAGGCAGTTAATGATGTGCTGGTTTTATTTTGTATGCTTAATGTAAGTACCGAATTTCCTGTGTAATGCCTGTCTGATTTTATTCTTTCTAATATCTACTCATTTAGAGCTCATTCATTAGGAGAGAAGTTTAAAATAGTGCACATCTTTAAGGTGATGAATGGAGGGAAGAGATTGTCCATCCCTGTCTTTTGAGGTACCCCTGGTGTTGGTGTAAATCTGCACACCATACTCAGGTTTTCATTGCCTGCAGACTTCTTAAATGACAACAGGACGATGGCCAAATCTTTCTCCTTTTTCCTCATATTTACAGTTCCTGCAACTTCAGTGCACTGGTTTTTGAAGTCAGTGGAATTACTGGCACCAATGAAACTGGAATGGTTTGGCCCGTATCTCTTACATGCAGATCTGTTCTTTACTTAGGTGAGGTTGTTCCAATAGATATGGGTTTTAGGGAAGTGGAAGGAGAGAAAGGATCATGATTCGAAGCAGAAGACCCTGGACAGGGGGTCTTTTGCCAGACAACTGGTTTGTAGTGAAGCAGCTCCAGCTCAGGGTTGTGCAGAGCTGTGACTTTGGCAGCAAGTCCGCAGGGAAAGAGGTGATCTCTCAGGAAAAGCAGTCACAAAACAAAGAGTCTTGCTAATTGTTGTTTGATGTCAGGAAGATTCCTTGGGAGGTCCGTGCTTTCCTCAGGTAATGTGATCTGTGGGTGGAGACCTGGTTGCGTGCCCTGCTTTAGTACATTAAAATTGTTTTGTATACGTTTTATAATGGAGTTAGAGCCTGAAATAGATGCACAAGTATGAATAAATAATGCATCCTAATGGCTGGGAGAAGCTGTTTATGAATGATCACATTTTGCAAGATACTGAGTATGCAAACACACCCTGTAAAATCATGTAGCTGAATCACCAAGTGTATCTGGCTTATTTTGAAAAGTACAATCTCATTTTAATTATTTAGTATAATACTTTACATATTCCAGGAAATGGCCTGTAGCATGTTTTGTAAAAGTAATGAAGTCTTAGTAATATGAAACCTCCTCAGCAGCATCTGCTGTTAAATATTTATTGAGAAACTGGGGAGGATTGTCTGTCTTTTACTGGCATTCATCACAGGAGCACCCAATTGCCTTCCACATAAATTATATTGGCCATAGCCAAACTACTAGAGGAGATTTTGTGAAGTATCTTGTTCTGCCTCCCCAGATGCTATAGAAAACTTTCCTTTGGGTGTAAATTTTTGGTGGGGCAGTAGAGGGGAGGAGTGTTGGTGCTGGTTTGGAAGTTGGTTTTAGTTTAATCGAATAGCAAGACTTCCAACAGTCACTTGCCAAGATTCCTTAAGCATCTCTTGGAAGTTTGATCTAGAGCTGGAATGTAAATGATACAAAAGTAAATGCGATTTGGCTGTATTCGTTTAGGGTCTGCCATAGAAAAATAAAAGAAATCCATGTGCCTTTAAAAGTAATTGAATATATTCCATGTTAAAGAATACATGACAGACAGGGAAAGTAGTATATTTGGCAAGGATGAAAAGAGATTTTTTTTTTTTCTTCTTTTAATTGAGATTGAGAATTGCATGATAGTTGTTGCTGACAGCAGGAACTGCAGAGAAGCTGTCTCCTATACAGAAGAACTTGCCATTACAGCACAGCGGCAATGGGAAGCGGATGATGGTCTAAGAAAGGCTTCTGCATTAAACACAGACAGTTTTGAACTGAAGGTGAAAATGAATGCAGGACGGTGTTTTAAAACATAGCATCACTTTTTTTCTGCTGTGGGGAAGCAGCCTGCTCTCTGGAGTGGTGGGATGGGACTGGTGCAGAGCTGGAGTGCATGAAGCGAGGGAGTGGGAAGGCAGCGGAGGGAGTCGGACCAAAGCAGAGCCACGGTTTACAGAGGTGCAGCTGCGGGACTAGAGATGAAGACAACTGGTAGTAGAGGCAAGGTAGAAGGAGGTGGTGATGAATTTGGGCTTAAGGGTAAGGTCAGCGTTGCCCATAGTGGAGAGAAGTGGGAGCAGAAGCAAGGAAAGTGGATCCAAGTACATTCTGTGCACTCAAGGAAAGCACTTGGCTGAAGGGATGGAGGCACATGCTTATTTCATAATTGTCCTTTTTTCTGGCTTTGATGTACAGTTTTCCCCTTAGCTTTTATGCACACTGTTTTCACAGCAGTTATATATTCACAGAACAATTAGCAAACAATTAAAAAGGGCATCTATTTCAAAATATTCGATCACACCCTGAAATTTCTTATGGTTACAATGCAAAACTTGGGGAATGTGCAACTTTTCAGTTTTTGCTGGTTTTTTCAATGACTGCAAGAAGAAAACATCAGTGCACATGCTTTGTGCCAACCTGAAAAAAAGTGGAGAAAAATGGCTGTGCTAATACTCAAACTGCAGTCAAAATTTAGCAACTATTTCCCTGTGTTTTGAGCTCAGGGGAGAACAAGTATCTCTGTGACTATCAGATAAGAAGCTTCTCTCAGATGCTCACTTTTATAGTACTGCCCATATTTTTTCCTGCATTAATCAACAAGCAGCAGCTTCTATTAAAGGGTAAGATTAGCATGTAATTGATTTGAAACAGGTCCTTTGCCTTATTTTTTGCTTCTGCAGCAGTTCTATATATTGGCTTAGTATTCCTCTGCCACTTACTTTGAGTTTTGATGTCATCAGCTTTTATGAGTAAGAAGTGATGGATCTGGCCTGGCTTTAGGAAACTACCATACAAACCCAAGGTGCTTAGGAGGACACTTGAGAGTGTTTTATAAATGATCTCCCCCTTTTGGCTTTTGTTACAGAGTTGTGCCCTTCTGCTACTCAAGAAAATGTTTGCCAAAGTCCAGAGCACTCTCCTTTGTGTTGCACCTGAAAGACTGGCCAAAAGCTGGGGACTAAACCAATTGTTTGCCAAGGTCTTTGATTTAATGTTTATTTCAAAGCAAAATTGTAGTTAAAAAAACCCAGCCAACCAAAACCATCCCTAAAATATGAAGCGAAGTTAATCAGCACAATAATGTCTGTCTGTGGTAACAGAGAGCTCAAAAGAATAGTTTTGATGTGTAAATGTCCCCTTTTGTTTCAAAGGGAGTGAGTTCATGTGCCAGAGACATTGTTTTTTCAAGGTTAACGCTAACTGTTTCTCTCTTCAGGAGGGAGGGAGAGGAAGCTTCACTGCAGTGTTTTACACGCGGGGTGCAAATTGGGATGGTGGGCAAGGGAGTTGTGGGGATATACTGGCTGGCGGCAGAAAGAGGGGCTGGTTTCATCGTCTGCCGAGTCTTTGGAAATGCTGCTTGGGTCTGTAACTTTATGGGATTTCTGTTTCTCCAGCAAGCGTTCAAGCAGGAGCGTTAGCCACTGACCGCAGTTTGTTTTGACTTCAGCCCGCTGGCCAAATGCCTTCTGCAGATTATGGGCCGGGGGGAGACAGTTGCAGCCGCTTCAGATAGACCCATATTAGACACCTGAACGAAGAGGCTGCAGGATTTTCCCCGAGCTTTCCCGCTGTGATGGTCAGCGGACAGGCGAGTCACCCCTGGCCCTGGAGAGGTGCCCTGCATGGCACGGCGGGCACGCTGCTGCGTGCTGGGTGGAGCAGCAGCCCCACGCCGGCAGCTGGTCATGTTCCTTGTGATCCTTTGTAGGAAGGGTGTTCCTGGGGTTTTATGGTTATTTTCTCTTGATCATTTGAGTGCAGCTGTGTTTAATGAGCTGGAAAAGAAGTAGGTCAATAAAACATGTGTTCGTTGTTAGCAGAATACCTGTTGGACCATGTGTGTGTCTGTAATTGACCATCTAAAGCTTCAAAGCTTAGCACAAAGACAATTTAATAGGGAATTCATACCTAAATAAATTAATATTAAGCAGAAGCAGGCAGCTGGCAGGCAGTATGCCCTGCCAAGGTGAGACTGTGGGTATTTAATGCACAGACAAGTTATGATTTCAAGTCAGACCTATTTTTAAGTCTCTCTTATTGATATGTATTAAAAACCAGCATGCCAAAAATAGTTTAAAATCCATGTGCTTTAAAGCCAACACAACTGATAACATAGCTGTGTAAGTAGGTTAAAATTTTAAATTATTTCAACCTAGAGGCATGCTATGAACTTGATGTTAAAGTGGTATCACTGGCAATGTCTGAGCTTGAGATATTTTAAAAATCTTTCCTTTGATAACACCAGCGTTAGAAATAGTATGATTACTGGGCTTTAATAAAAGAAGAGATGGCTGCATCATCACATGACTCCAAAACCTGGAGCTTTAAGACGGGTATCAGATAAATTAGTTGGAACCATTATGGAGCTTTGTGATAAAGCAGTTCTAGTGGAATAAACATAAATTTTGTCTTAGCCAAGAATTTGGTCCAAATTCTCTAGACCAATCTTCTCTAAAAAATTACGAGGCAAAGCCTGAAAACTGAATTGCACTGTTTTACCTAAGCCAACAACTAAACAAAGAACAGAGGCATGCAGATTAATGACATTTCCAGTAATTTTACCATGATAAAAAAATCCAAAGTACAGATGTGAAGAAGAGTTATGTTTCAGACCTTATTCATCATAGACTTTGAATTATTTCTGTCCTCTGTCTTGTAACAAAAAAAGCACCAAAACCTGATGAGACTAATTAACATAGGATCTGTTATGATCTAATTGTTCATCTGCTTTTTGTGAAAAGACTTCTTATTCATGAAGGTGCTTGTTTGCCTAAGAAATGCAGCTGCTGCTTTTTCACAGGGTTGGGCTGGTTAAAAGTAAATGGCAGCATTAAAATTCTCAGATTGATTTCCTGCCTTATTCAGTCAGCTGGGAAATGGATTAGGCTATTTCCTTGGTAGCTTCAGGGTCAAAATATTTTTCCCAGTGTTTTGAGACCTGGTACCACATTCAGTTCCTGCTGTGAAATCAGATTTACTGAGGGGCGAAGGCCTGTTTTTTTCCGTGGTATTTGGGACCTCGGCTCCCAGTCAAACTGCTCAGAATTGTCCTCAGATCCTCAAAGCTTATAGATGCCTTTTCTGTACAAAGTGGTCTGAACCTGCACAGCAGCAGCAGTATCCTGGCTGTTCCAGGGACCCAGTGGGTCCGGTGCTGCTGTGTGGCGTTCCCTTTCTCCCACCAACCACCAGCTCCATAAACAACTGAACCACTGGTATGGAAAAATCCATCTCAAATTGGGTAAGTCTTAGTAGGCACTAAAAAAATCAATCATGACCAGGAGGAAAGGGAGAGGGGCCTGGAGTTCCCTGGGGAATTGTCTGTCCGTAATGAATCTGCATGGAAACCACTGGGAGCATCATTAGAGACAAAGAGGTGCTGTGGAATTTGCTGGTGGGGACTTTCTGTGGAGCTCATGGGAGTTAGGCTGCCGTTTACTGTTGAAGTGTAATGGCAAATGAGAGCCTGTTGCCCTTGAATTCCTTTGAATATCCCAGACCCAATAGACTTAGCACTGTTTTTTAGGTGTCTGCTTGTGCTTTGCATTATGCATGAGTGCCAGCGGGGGGATTAAATACAGCAGCTCTGCCATTTCAAATAGCTTTGGCCTGAAGTTGATGTGTCGGCTGTCAGTCCAGATGAACTTGGTATAAAAACTGGTACCAGTTATTATAAATAAATGGTAAAACCAAAACCTAACTCTGCATGTTATTTTCAGAGGAGTAATTGTTTTGAGAATCTTTAACATATTTGTTGCTAAAAGTGGCATAAATTTCTCTTCGTTTAATGAAATTTCATTTTGTAAAGAGGGCCAACATGTGACACAGATCTCTGAAAGTCACAGCAAATGAATTCAGTGTTTACATGCAGTTTCTACAAAATCCATGTGGTGAGTTCTCCCCAAACTCCCCCCCGCCCCCTGCCTTTTCCGAGGGGGAACAGCTGGGAAGGAAAAAAACCCCAAGTATCTAACCCGGCCTGCTGTCAGAGCTGACCCAGCTTTAAGGAGGAGTTTGAATCAGAGGCCTCCTAAGATCCCTTCCAATTTGAATTATCCTGTGATGCTGTGAAATTAGAGTTAGAGCTGAAGGAGGAAAACTAAGGACTTTCTATTAAAACCGCAGGGACTTAAGAGGGCTTTTTTGCCTGGAGTGTTTCCTACTGCCTTGATAATGTCTTCCTATCCTTCCCATAATCGTCACCATGGGCACTGCAGGCTTACCTGAAGAGCTCTGATCCTCTGGGGGGAGAGGAGGGGTGAAGGAGAAAATCTGTGGCATTTATTTGATGTGGAAGTGCTTACATCCTATGACAACAGATGGAAGGTGAGAATCAGTGTGACTAATGAGTTGTTTACTTGGCTATTGTATTCTGCCCCCCCGCCCCAGGAGCATGGGCTCTGTGTGTTTTGGTATGTATTGATCTCAGATTCCTGCAAATGCCATTGCTTTGTGCTTCACCTTCCGAGCAGTTTATGCAGTGCCACTAATCCTGTCTCTTAGTGCTACAGGAAGGGTAGGGTATGGTAGTTAGGATGCAGAATGCCACTTTTTTTCATTTCCTGTACAACATTAGCATGTTTTTAGCCAGGAGCTGTCATTTCTCCTAGTTTGGACCCAGACCCCATTTGGAGAACGGAGGTGTCCTTAAAAACTCCTGTGAAAGCTGGCCCCACGCACTGCAGGCCTGCAGTCTGCTGTTATTGTTGTATATAGGTTGCCTAGAAAAGTATTTTTATTTTGGGGGAGTGTCTCTCTGGAGTTTCCTGATATCTATCCTCATAGTACCAGAGCTAAACTCACAGAGAACGGGGCGGGGGGGGGGAATTGGATTTGTTTTTAATGTGGGATTTGGCAGTATGGGTCTGTGTGCATGAGACAATTTGTGATTTTTTCCAGAATTTGTTAGAAACAGCCTCTAACCCCTTTTGAGAAAATTGGTGGGGGAGACAACAGGGAATGCCTGAGTTTTCTTTATTTAATGAAATGGTCTCAGCTTAGATAAAAAGGAGGAGGAGCTGGGCTTAAGTGGTATTTTGTGCTGTGGTGTGGCACTGCTGGGCTGAACAGGCTACACGGCCCCAAAACGTTGAAGTGCTGTCACAGATCACCAAATACTTGGTCTCCAGCCTCAAGCCAATCCCTCTTTGCTGTGGAGTTTGACCAGCCCAACATTGAAAAAGTGGATTTTTCTGGTCAGCTGTGCAGTTCTTATCTAGGGTATACATGGTGCAGCTGCGGATCTGGCTCTTTAGAAGAGAGTTACCTGGAGTGTTGTAGGAGAAATAAATTTTGCATAACTGAGAAGCAGGTAGAGGGTGTTTCAGTTTGCACATAAACTCCAGGGGCCAGGGTGCGATGACATGCCAACAGCCCTTGGCCGCTGCAGAAGTTGGAGGGAGTGGGGAGCTGGGAGTCTCACAGAATACCTCATAGAAGGGTCTGAGCTACAGCTCAGCTTTGTTAAAGCTTTGGAAATACGGGAATATTTTGTGCACTTACATAAATATGAAGGAAAAATTGTGTTCCTTAGGTGTAAATGAGCAAGAGGAAGGCTGTGGCCAGGTACAGTCACTTTGCCTGTCCTTTCTGTACAAGGGGTGCAGGAGCAAGACAGCGGGCAGAGCCCAGCCCAGGCAGGAGGGGTGCAGGCAGAGGCAGTGGGAGCAGTTTTGCTGGGTACTAGTCTGGTGGGTGCGCTGTTGAGCTGAACACAGCCTGCCCGAGCATCACTCGACAGGTTGGAAGGGAGGAGAGGAAAGGGTAAGTAAATGCTGAATTTAAAGAAAGGGAATAATACAAAACTCATTTTGTGGCTGATGTTGGCAGGTGAGTTCCAATCGCAACGAAGGAGGCTCATAAAAGGCCGATGGTCCTTATTTACCTGGCTCGTGGTCCATACTGAGTTCTGTCAGTCATAGTGCAGCAGAGAACGGGGCTGGGGAGGTTCCCATGGGTGCCTCACCTGCCTGGGGAGCATGGGAGAACTTCCCAGCCATCGCTTTCGGTAGCAGCCCCCTTCACCAGCCTTCCTCTGCCTTGCTGTCTGCATGGATAATTCCTTTTTTTTTTTTTTTTTTTTTTTGAGCTTCCTCAGCTCTCAGAGTTCTTTAGTAGACTGCAGCTGATGCTTTCAAGGCTTGTTGCGGAGGTTTCTTCCCTGTTCTGGGAGAGCATTTAAAGAGGGGGATTTCTCCCACCATTCTTCTGCGTGGGGCCAAGGGCAGCCGGTTTCCCCGTGCTGCTCAGGGGGCTCAGGAGAGGCTTCTTGGTAGCTATCAGTGCTCTGCATAGCAAGAACTGGTACTGGCTGGCGGATTGGTCCCCTTTCCCCACTTTCCCTTCACCTGAGGCTGTTATTACCAATTCTGGCAGTTCTTCCACCCTCCCCAAGCAGCCACTTTCAGGATGCATCATGCTGCTGCCTGCGATACCTGCTGGTCTCCTGGCTTGGCTGCTTCCAGCATGGCACCTGGTAGGGAGAGATCAGGCACCCTCCCCACCAGCAGGCTGAGTATGTCAGCCCAGGGACACATTCTGCTTTTATTAGGCAGAGCCTGTGTTGAGTGCCACCTGAAGCACAGCCAAAACCAGCCCCTTCCCTCCTCAGTTGGATTAAGCACAACCTTTCCAGCCTGAGAAGCCACTCATCACCCCAGCAGCAGCTGGGCTCTCACCTCCTGGGTGTTCTTCTGCTGTTCAGGTTCTCTGGATGCAACAGAATTTGGGGGGAAAAAATAAAAAAAAAAAGAATAAAAAAAGCAGCTAAACTAGTGGTAAATCATTTGTTTAGATAGTGACAGAATCTGATTTGTTTTTCCAGAACGCTGACAGTTTCCACTGCTCAGCTCTGCTGCTTAGAGTTGTAACAGTTAATGAGAAATGGTTTGGAAACAGCTACTGTTTTAATTGGTGAAGCAATTACTGTTTAGTTTTGATGGTGGCAAATAACTGCATGTAAGGTGTTTCTCTTTTCTGGTTTTTTTCAAATTTGTAATTAGGCTTCTCCAATTATGTACTTCATAAACTTTGGAAACAGATCTTTCAAATAAGTGCTTACTGCCTGATATTCTTATGCACATAACTTTGTTAAGGTGAATAGACTCACAGGACTTAAAAGGAATATTAATGTGGGTAGAATTACCCCAAAATATAAGTGTTTAGAGGTTCAGGACCTTTCACTGGTAGGGCTCTTTTATTAAATAAATAAAACTGAAGTATCCAATTTACATAAAGAAAAGCAGACGTAGGATATTTCTGGTTTCTTCTGTTGCTGCAAATTGTAATCTTTTTCTAATATGGGTATCAAAAAGAAGTAAATGCAAAAGCGGTCTTTAATGAAGCAGGGCTGTTTGAGTAAGTTAGGAAGTCAAATCCTGCTGTGTTACGTATTGCAAAGAACTTGCTGCAATCAAGACTTACTCTGGATTTTCACCAAGACCAAAACTTGATGCTTTAATTCCAGGGTAAAACAGTAAAAGGAAGGGAATGTGGGATTAATTTTCTTAACATCCTGTGTCATCCCATTATGACCAAGCACCACTTGTGTATACATACCTTGCCCCTGCCACTGACCCTGCAGTCTCAGCAGCAGGTATAACATGTATGTGGCTTATGCTGGGAGCCAAAGCCCAAAAGCCTGTTTGCTCCCCCCAGCTGTATGAATATCAAAGAGGAGAAGATGCTGAAGGCAGAGGCAGCGATTTGGTGTGTTCCCATGTGCCCATCGCATAATCATCTCCCACCGCCCCACACACCCCGTGGTGGGGAGCAGCCGGGGAGCCTACGCTTTGCAGGGTGCCAGCAAGCTTGGTTTGCCTTAAACCCCTGCCTCAGCGAACAAGGCTGGCGAAAGCCACATGTGCCAGGGGAATGGCAAATGTGGGCAGGTGTCATTTTAAATTGCCGCCAGTTAGAGCGACATGGTGTGTAAAAAAACAAATATCTCCTTTATAATAGATTTTCGTTGCACATTTGTGTGAGAAGGGGTAGGGACCAGAGCAGGCATGAAATGTCTTTTTAGCTCTCTGTATGAATGAACAAGGCTCAAAGGACCCCAGTGCTGGGTTTGCTTACTTCTGGGGCTACCCATGCTGTGGGAGGGGTGCCAAGCTCCCCTTCTTCCTGCAGAGTCCTTTTTGCAGAGGGTAACCCTCCTGATGTAAGAGCAGAGATCGTTCTGGGCAAGATTACAGTGAGAAGTATTGCAGCTTGTCCATTGCAGACTTTTCTCTTCCCTAGGTACAAGGATACACGCTCCCTTGTTATGCGGTTTGTTTTTATGGTAAAAAGTGCTTTGCAGAAATACAGCTGTAGAAAAGCCAACTACTAAGGTGTAGTTCCTGAGGGTCTGAAGTGGTACAGAAAGCTGATGAGGGAGAAGACCCAACCGAGGTTATTTTTAAGTAGTGCATAGATCATTCCAAAAGCCTTCAGAGCTCAATGCTGGAAAACAAGTACATGATTCTCTGCATTTGCAGGAGAAAACTGGAAAGATAACAAATGAAGATCCTTAATAATTTCTTAGTGTTTGGGTGCAAGTATTATCTCCATGTCACGCCTAAAGGATTGAGACAAGAATAGAGTAGGTAGTTTGTGCAAATAAACACAGATGAACTTGGCAGAAAAAGCTGAATGGTTATGCATCTGTTACAGACTGCAAGTGCCAGTCAATTAGACTTCTAACTGGGTTTACTCAGTTAATTCTTTTTCATCCGTAAAAGGAAGGCTTGCAAATAAAATTCTGTGTAATGGTGGAAACTGTATTAATTTTACAATTGTATTATTACTAATAAAGGTACTAATTATGTGCTGTATGTTTCTCTCCAGCCCAACTCTGACAGCATTTATGCCTTTCCGTTATTGTATGTCTGGTTAATGAAGTATGGGTATAAATTTCTTTTGTTAAAATAGTGACAGTGATCATCCCTTGGATGACAGTGGACAGACTTGAACAGATTTCAGTAAAATTGGGTAAGGTATCTCTCACTAGGCTGTAGTATCATTTGTAATACAGCAGTGTGTTCCTTTCTAGACAGATGCAGCAAACTAGAAAATGGTGCTAATGAAAAGTCAGAATTTGCTCTTTACGATGGCACGGGCATAGCAGAAGATGCATTGTCACATGCACTTCTCTTGTGCATTACAGATCTGAATGCATCGCAGACCCAGGGTCCCCAAACAAGCATTCCAAACGAGGGATCCATCCAGCCACCACAGGTAGATGCACTGCTGCTGAACCACCAGCCTGAGAGCCTCCAAGATGTGGGAAGTGGAGGCAGAGTAGAAGAGAAGATTGTTTACCTCTGATGGCTCATTGTGTAATCTCAGCAGCACTTTGGAAATACAATTGTGTTTGCTTTTCTAAATGTCCATAGTTGCTCTCTGTATGACCAAATGGCTTTAAGGATAGTATTTAATATTCAGTGCAAGATTTTCCCCATGATAAATATAACACTTAAGTTATTTTGAAGCCTTTGTTTTATAATCTTTAATTTATGACATGATTTCAAATGCTTTGCAAGAAGCAATGGGTAGCAGGGGACACATAACATTTTGGAATTGTAAATATGCCACCAAGAGCTGTGAAAGCTAGTGTTGATTTTCTCTTGAGTTGTCTTTCTAAAAGGGCAAGCTAAGAGAGATGCACCTGCTATTTAAGATTTGAGAGTATGGATCAGTAATCTTCTAACAGTTGTGAGAAAAGAGCAATGTGAGAATGATGGCTATAGTCTTCACTGAAATGTGCTATGTAACCTTATCTGTTGGGTCGTTTTCCTTATCCCCTGGCTCAGGAACTGCTCAGAAGAGGATGTTTTTTATGGTCTCAACAAAATTGCATAATTGTAAGTGTTTGTTCATGTCCCAAAGCTTATCATAATTTTGGTACTACTGCCAGTTTCTGTGCAGAGGTGCTGTAAATCAGTTTGTTATTGTATTATAACTGTACCTCATTTCAGTAAGTGCCCTTACACATTAAAATTTACCAGATGAAACCACCTCACTGGTCAAAAGAAAAGAAAGGGGAAAAATAGTAGGCTTTAAGTTAATTGAACCCTTCCGAAACTTTGCTGCTTTCCTGTGTAGGAGCCAGCTAGCTTCCTGCTTTCAGGTTCACGGCATCATCTGTGCATTAGGTAGTAGGAAACCAGAACCTGTTTCATGCCTTCTTGTCTTTCAGAAATATTTGTACACTTCTGTCAAATTGAATAAAAGTTCTGTGCATTTCTGCAAAACTGTAACTTTGATTCATTGTCAGGTCCTCCAAAGAAGTTTGAAAACAGGAGGGGGAAAAAAAAAAAAAAAAAATCTCCTTTCCTGGTTTGCATTGTGCCCTGCTGTGGGTGTGCCTGCCTTGGTCCAGCGCAGCCAAAGCTGTGCTCCAGGCACCTGAGCTGGCAAAACCAAGGATGTGCCTATTCGAGCAGGCACGGGCAGCCCTCTGGACTGGCCAGATGCTGCTTAGCATGGCCAACAGGATCACCAGCGGTGCAGCAGGAATGCAGCTGTACAGCTCCTGGATAGGAGCTGCCTCACATCTGCCCAGCTCATGGGGCAGAGAAGTGCAGGATTGCCCGTGCCCGTTTGCCTGTGTACACCCCAAGCATCACGTGGTCTCCATTTTACCCTAAGCTTGCATTGTGCAAAATCTCTTGCGGGGGGTGGAGTTTTAGATAGTAGATGTTTGTCAGCAAGGGTTTCCTGATGTGGAGGATTCTCCTCCAGGGACTGGTGTGCTAATGGGAATATTCAAAAGCAGAGCTTTCTGAGTTGCATCTTACTGGGCTACCAGACTAGATGTTCATTTGGTATCTTGGGCTAACAACTGAGCAACTGACCTTCTCAATGAGCAGGACCTGATTCCCAGCTGATATTAACTGGTGTGCCAATATTATCAGGGAAAGATTGGGCCTGCAGATATATTTTCCGGTTTCTATTTCCAGTCTTCAAGACTCCTGCTCACCTGACACCACCTTAATATGTCTCATTATAAGAGAGAAAACGTTTTTAGAATTTCTGGAAATGTTTTACCTTCTTTATTTTTCACAGTTAGACTAAAATTAAAATGGAAATCCAACCTCTCTTAAAGGTCCTACAGTAAGGATGGTCTACAGCCTCTCTATTTTACCAGTCAGCAATGGATTCAGGGTTGCCATCTGGGCAGCTTTTTGGCAAATATCTGAATAGCCAGACCAGTTTCTTGGGATGCAGTATGTCCCAGGGTATATGCATTGCCCAGGGACCAGCAGGAAATCGGGAAAAACTGAGTAGCTTTCTCCACAATTACTCTCTCTGCATTTTATTATGCCTTTGCTGAAACATCTGGTACTGGTTACTGTCAAATCCAAGCTGCTGGATGGATAGCTGTTGCCCCAGCCTGGTGTGGGAATTCCTGTGTAAGCGTCTTGCCACTGGGAGAGGAAGAGAGGATGCTGCTTCTCTCATCAGTTTTAATTGATGGTCTGGGAGTCGAAAAGTGGCTGGCTGGGACTTCAGCTGTTGTGCAAATTCCTTGAGTCCCCTAACATCAGGCAGCATCTTATTTTGCTCACCTGTGTTTACAGTAAAACTTCTGGCACTTGAGGAACGCAAAGGCAGGAAACAGGTGGCCTCTACATTTAGGTATTTTAATTGTAGAAAATATTTAAACTATAGGCCAGTATGGTCTCGGCAGGTGCTCTTTATAACAAGATGTATTATGCACCCCTGAACTCTGTCCATTATTTAGGCATTTCTTAATACTTAGCAGAATTTAAATGCAGCCCCAATGAGACTCAGCCATTTTAGCAGGTTGCATTTTCAGTCATTGTTAGGCATATATTAATGATTTGTCTTGGTTTTTAATTAGAAAAAAATATTCAGAAGTTCTCTGTTTCACCTTTATTACATTGTTTTGAAGTGGGCTTATTCACAAGGCCTGTTGTTTTTATTTTTAACTCATCCCATATATTGTGTTTTCTTTTTGCCATGCTTTTCAAGGCATCTTGCCTCTGAAAGCTCAAAATCGAATTTAGTCATTCATTTCAATGTTTAAATTAAAGGAGAAGTTGCTGTACCACAATTCCTCTCTGCACCAGGCTAGGCTTTCTCTTTGTTTTTTCTTTTTTTAACTTTCTTCCCTCATTTAACAAAGGAGGGGGTTTTTTTACTGTAGTACCTAGACTTTGTCCAGCATTTTCTCCTTAACGTTGTTGTATGCTAGTGAAGCTGTCATATCTAATGACTTTGACAGATTTTTAAGGGAAACTTGCAAAAAGCTTTTTTCAGCAAATATGTAAAAATGGTAAAGAAGGAATTAATGAAGGGCTCAAGCTTACAGTGGGCTGGATCCAGAATCTTGGATTTATGCATTCAGTCGTTTACAGAATGAGGCCAGAATAAAGCAAATGCTTCACTTGGCTGCTGTTTTGAGTATTAGGGTAAACAACACAGCTACATTTTGAAGAGATTTTTCACAAAGCTCGTCCGTGTAACTTTCAAATGACTAAATTAAATACAGATTAGGCTCTCAGCAAAACTCCCCAAAGATTGTTTACTAAAGTGATCAAAAAAAAAAAAATCTGTTAATGTTTGCCTTGTAAGGGACATGAATCATTTTACTTAGAGTGCCCTGTGGGCTGCATTAATTTATATGCCACCCATTTAGGTTAAAAAAGCGAGTAAGATTTTTCACTGCTTCTTAGTCAAGTAGGTGAAAATTCTGTGATAATATACCATAGTGCTGGTAAAATCATAATCATGGTGGTGTTCATTCAGAGAAAAGCAAAGAGGCTGTGCTGCGGTAAGTAACGTATAGAACTTGCTCTGACTGAATTTTGAAAGCAGACTTGCAGATGAGGCAGTTTTCCTTATGCATTTGATGACAAATGGGGAAATAGCGTGACCGCTCAGATACCTTCTAATGATTATTCTGTTTGAAAAGAATTGCAACCCCAAATCCTTCCCATCCAAAGCCTTCACTGTGCCCAGTTTGTATTAGAGAGGCTCCCTTTGGCAGAATGGTGTGAAACCAGAGTGTTTCATTTCTTCAATATAAAGGAAAAACCTCAAAGGATAACCTTGCTGGCATTAATCTAAAGTGTTCTCATTAATACAACCCTTTGCTCTGCAAAACTGCCTCAGACAATAAACTACTCGGCTTCTTGTAGCAGAGCACCAAAGACTAAGAGGACTGTGGAGGAAGTGTTTTGTGGGCCATGGTGTTGGAATGGTCCAGGTACATCATCTGGGAATGTCAATTTTTTTCACTGCCATGTAGAGCAGTGTTGGCAGCAGCTCTGTCCAAGTCAGTTGTTGGCTCCCAAATTCCCAGAGAGCTATGTTTCCTATCCTGAGGATCAGCTATGCAGAAGTTTCTTCCTCTTCTCCTCGCTCGCTCAGGCTCAGGCTCAGGCTCAAGATAAGGATGTTCCCACCCCTTACATGGGAGGGCTCTGCCATAGGAGGGTCTGCAGCACATGCTGAATGCTGAGGTTGGGTCTTGAAATATCCTGGGTGGAGACAAGGAAGAGAGAAAAAAGCATGAAAAAGGCACTCTGGTTATAGAGAAGGCAGGAAGAGTGTCCCCTAACATAGGATGTTTTCTAGGTTCCTTCATGGAACAAGCTTTTTTATTCTGAGAAAAAAAATCAGTAATTATTACACTAGTTATTGTTTGTTAGACTGGTAATCTGAGAACTGGTTAGATGCCATATTTTTTAAATCCAGTACCAGGTGGAGCGAGGATCAGATATTTATGAAAGTGACAGTAAAGCATGCAAGTTGAAACAAAGAATTTCTCCTATGGAGGCTGCTTAACAGACCCAAGGGAACTTTCTTATCAGCTTTCTTTAAAACTGCCAAACCATGCCTACAGGAGCTGTGTAGAGGTGTGACCATTTCACTAACCCAGGTTAACACTGCTAACAGCAAAGCCCTGCACAGATGAACAATCCCATGAACAGAAGACGGCTTGTCAAGACCAGCATGAGTCCCCTGCCCTCCTATGCAAGTGAACAAATGGGACGCCTGCATTCCCTGTGTTCAGCTCAAGCTGTAGACCTACTTCTGCTCCTCTTGAGTAGTGCAAGAAACATGAGAAATTGGTGTCACTCCTGGTTAAAGTAATGCCTCACTTGAAATTAAAATTTTCCTCTTTTCCTACATGCACATAGTTGTCCTAGCACTGCTGAATAAATGCTCCAACAAGCCATTGTAGGTCAATTATAAACTCATCAAATCAAGACCAATCCAGATACAAAGGCAGCCAAGAGGACAAAAATAGCTTGAAGAGCGCTGACTGAGCATCTCCTGCTTTCAGTCAGCAGAGAGTAACCATTCTCATTCTCTCAGGCCCCTCTCCAGCTTTTGATGCTATTGACTACGTGCTAATAATGTCTTGTATGTGTAAGGACCAAGGTTTCAGAGTGATGTACTCAAATTGTCAGTGAGAAGGAAAGCATCAGAAGGGATGAAATTGCCTCTCTGGTGATGTTGCTTTCCTTTGCAGAGTCCCATGTGACCACATGTGGTCTGATTTTAAACCTGTGTGCAGCCACCAGGTGAACTGACAAGGTGGCATGGACTTCATAAAATTATCTCCAAGTGCCTGATACTTGATTAATATCAAAACAGCTTGTATCTCAGTGAAGGCTGGACACTGTCGATGCTGCAGGCAAAGGAAGGACTTTGAGGATCCAAAGCTAAGGTGTGGCCTCCTTTGAAGCACACATCAAATCAGTCATTCACTTTGAGATCTGGCAATGCCTCTAGATGCCCTATGGACAGAAAAAGCTGGCATATAGCTGTATCTGTGGGTAAGATTCCCTTCCTTCTTCCAGATAGTTTGAAGACTCTGTCGCACCATGGAAATGATGTTCTGGCCTCAGCGGATCTTCATATGGTATCTAGACTACAGCCATGCAAATTGTCTGGCCAGTAAGTCATGAGACTGTAGGAAATCCTGTTGCTGCTGTTGAACACTATGGAACATGTCTTAAGCATATCAGACTACCTTCCAGTTGCTGCCCAGGCTTTCTATAGGAAGATTTATCAAGATAATTTTCTTTAGTTTTAAGTCCTCAGTAAACGTCTAAAGCTCCAGACTAGAGGGCATGGTTGATATTTCTCTATGTCTGGCACAGCAGAATTTTTTACCATCAGGTGAAACTTGGGGGTACAGGTGGCAAAGCTTGCTTGTGGCTGATCCACGGAGAGGGATTGAACTCCCTGAGAAACTTCAAGTGCTTGCTAATGTTGCAGGTGAGCTACAAGGTGTGTTCCTCCAGATGGCCCTTAACAGGAACAGTGGGTGCAGAGGGAAGGGTTCCAGCTCTGGGGCTGGTACATGGCTGTCAGCTGGATGGTGCTGGCAGCTTGGTAATCCAGAAAACCTAGCTGTGGGAGGACCAAGCCATTCAGTGCTGCTGAAGCTCCTGCCACAGGTCGTGCTGGGAGCCGGCTGTGTGTTCAACCTTGCTTTGCCACACAGTGGAGTGCTGGGGCCCCAGGAGAGCCCATGCACCAGTCAGGTCACCCCTCTGCCTGGCTTTGATCCCTCCAGTACCTATCTTGAAGTTGAATGGTTGTGTGCAGGTTGTGAGAGGTGGCTTACAGCCCTGGGAAACCATTCTTGGCATGTGAAATGAATGGTGAGTGCTGAAGGGTATTTCACAATATGAAGTAATTATTGACAAAGGGTAGGGCGCATCTGCTGTTTTACTGGAAATCTTGGTTTGCACAGCAGAAAGGGTTCCATTTCTAATTCTGACTCCAGCTGTTCTCGTTTGATTTACAGCATAATTCTTCAAAGAGATCAGGATAACAACCTTCAAGGGCAATATATCAGCATTGCATGAGACCGCCAAAAAAGGGGAAGCAGTTTAATTTATTTGTAAGGGGCTAGTCACTTTTGCTTGTCCCGCAGGCAGGACTGTGTTGGAGTCTCATGAACTAAAAACCCCATGAGATGGCTGGGGCTCCAACATGTTTCTTGACTATTCTGAACATGACTAACAGAGCATGGTTTACAGACATCAAACTCAAAATATTCTTCCTTGTGGGAAATTGGCAGCTCAGGACATCTGGGCAATGGAAATTCCCCAGAATGCAGTCCTTCCATCTATAATTTCAATTAAATGTAACTCAATTAATGCTCACCACTTAATTTCCTGATTACCTTCTGATAAGCAGAAACATTTCCCTAAATGTTGCTCAGATATTTCCAACCTATTATTTCTACAACTTCTGTCAGTGATGCTGGGGTAATTACAGAGATGGGCCTGAACAAAAAAGAGATCTGAAGGCTGTCAGATATTTGGAACACACAAACCTGAATCCAAGCTTGAAAGACTCAGACAAAATGCTCCACACAATGTTTTTCAAATTCAGATTATGAACTGTCAGACAAAGTGATAGAGACTCAAAAATAAGTGATTGGGGAAATAAACAGCATAAGGAATAGTGGAAACTGCTTCTTCTGTAGAGTGTTCAGGGAGTTACTGATGAAAAAAATCCATATAGGCATTCTACAAAATTACATTATTATAACAATAATTTGTTATTATTTGATTGGGGGTTTTGTTAACTGGGCTTTAGTATATAATTAAATTACTGGGTAGCTCTAGTGCTGAAAGTGAAGCTGAATATGATGGACTGGGTTTAATATGGTGCAGGAATTCACTAGCCAGTTCGGAGGAAGGATTATCTCCATCCATGGAAAGGTTTTTCATGGACCGAGGAGCCACAACGGGCAGAGCAGCTGTGTAAGATTTCATTGTCTGGTCCCGTTGGAGCTGCTAAACTCTCCTGGGGGTGCCAGGTCTTGCCTCTAGGTCCATCACTATGCTGTGATCACCCCCCCAGCAGAAAACCAGGATGCTCTGGGCCCTTTCCAGTAGGCATCTGGCCAGGGTTCTTCTCCCCAAGGGTGGAGGTGTGAGCATGCGGCCCACAAGTCTGGTCCATGGTGGTGAGGATGGTTTCTCCATGCTTCCAGTGTCTCCTCTATGCTAAAACAGGGATTTCTTCTGTATTGCAGAGTAGCTGTGTACTACCATATCAGACAAGCAGTTTCTCATATATTTGGTGCTCTCTGTTATGTTGCCATTTCAGCTACTCTTAAAAGACATTTGACAAGAATATGAAGTAGTGCCTTCTGAAATGCAACATCTCTGTGAAAATTAAAAATTAATTTAAATTTTTACAAAGCAACAAGGTTCAAGTATGGTTATAATAACTAACAACATGTGTGTTGTTTAATCTTCAAAGCAAATTTTACCTTTAGAGGTCCATAATTTACTCAATAAATATTGTTCCTCTTACTTCAAAAAGAAGCAATAATTAGATTATCCCCGGACTCAGATTAACATTTAATTTGTACATGCCTTCAGAGCAACATAGTTGTCTGCATACAATAGCAAAATAATTCTTTTCAACTCTGTGCGTATGCTGTCAGTGTTTAAAGTTGTAACTTAATGTCCAGAGGAAAGATATGGCAGTGTATGAGATGCAAACACTCAGAGGCTTTCCAAGCCAACATGCCCTCCATCCACTTGTCACTGGTGCACAGTCATGGCCTGAAGCCGCCTGTTCCTGCCTCCTCCGCACCTGCTGCTATACCCAAATCCTTTCTTGAGTCACTTGTCACTTTTTTTTTTTTTTTTTACACAGGGATAATTTGTGGGTTTACAGGATGATAACTGGCGGGTGTGATTCTGGCCCCATGCAGCACCCTGCTCCAGCCCCACCAAGGGAGCCTGGCCTGGAGGTACGGGGCTCCTCTGCCGGCCCCTTCCCACAGCCGTCCCTGGGGAAGGGGCTTGCTGGGCACGGGCACGTGTGAGGTGGAAAACAACAGGGACAGCTCATGCTTCCCTCTTTGAAGCTGGCCTAAGAGGTTTTATCCAAACAGCCTCCCAGTGCCATGCTGCTTATGGGAGAGGCTGCACTGGCCATGGGTTTCTCCTGGCCTTTGGCCATCAGGACTGCCTTCGCCGGGGGGCTGAGATGCGCTTTTCATTCCAGGGAAGCAGGGGGTCCTGCCACCTGGCTGGCAGAGCAGACTGACACCATCGTGGTGGCAACGTCCAGTCAGGTGCCTCATTCAATGTAGGTACAGTGTGGCTGAAAACCGAGTATGGGGGCCCCTTGCCCACCCAACAACTGAAATAAGCAGCTCTTCCATTAGCTGTAACAGCCGTTGTTACTCCAGCCTCCATTAAGATTTAAATAATGGGGATCACACCTTGCCAAAATGTGCTTGGAGCCTGAGCCTAAGCTGATAAGATAGCAGAACTAGAGAGGTAGGAAATAAACTGAGAAAATACCTTTTTGCTGTTGATATTTTCATAATTGCCTTTATGACATGCGTTGCAGGTGCAGCACTGCAAAATATTCCTATTCATTTTCTGAAGCCCGAGAGTTTCTTTTAAACATAAAAAATTGGTAATGGCCTTCTTTCTAGGCTTTGAAAAATAGCGTGTCTGCTTTAATGTGACTTAGCTTGAACTCCATTATACATTTTAATGAGGTAATGCATGAAGAGGGGTCAAGTAGAGCAAGGACCCATTCTGTTCCCATCAACACTGACACCACATTGCTAATGCAGAAGTAATTCTGTGGCCATAATTTGAATAAAATATGTAGCGTAAGATGCTCTATTGAATATTCCAAGTCAGGGGAGTCTGTTGAGCAACGTTGCCATAGGGACCACAAGAAGGTTGGATTAATTAAGGCCTGAGCAGATGCTATGGAGTATGTATTGTCATTTGTGCTTTCTGCTTGTAATTAACATGCGTTTGTGTAGGGGTGAGAAACAACGGAAGAGAGAGATACCCACCTTAATTTGTGTGTGACAGCTTTTCAGGTAAACTGAATTATTGGTATATGAAAGGTGATGCCTCTACACATGCTAAAATTACATATTAAAAAAGAAAGAAAAAAGGAACTATCAAAATCAGCATCTAGCTGGTTCATTATGTTTCACATGAAAATGCCGGAATCAAAGACACAAGCTTCCCTCCTTGTTCCTACAAAATTCAGGAATTCAGAAAAGCAGGTTCACCTGTGAAATAGATTAAGATTAAAGAGCAGCATTTAATGTTAACTAGAAAGCTCAAACATATCATAGCTTTTGGGGACATTTACATGCATACATAAATTTATGCATGCAAAGAGAGAGGGGATAGCTTATACACATGCATGTGCATGTAAAGTTTATGCCTCCTTGCTGTTTTATTGATGTCTCTTGGGTACTGCTGAGCTCAAAGGAAGCACTGAAACATCTTTTCACATCCCTTTCCTCTCCCTGTGCTCAATGAGCATTTGCTCTATTGCTATAGCAGGGCTTGAGATCTTTAAGACAGCACTGAATTCTTCCCTCTTTGCATAACTGTGAGGGAGTAGTACCCACTTCTCTACTGGTGCTTCAGCACATGCCCTGAGATTCACAATGAAGGTTTTTTTGGACATAAGGGACCACACATAGGGGCAGCACCCTCCAAAGAGGGAGGTGGACTTGGTGGTGGGCGTCTGCTTTTCCACTGCCACTCCTGTTCTCCCTCCATCTTCACATGGGGAGGTGGGCAGTCCCAAATTTTCAAAGCCTCACCCAAAAACAAGAGGGAGGAAAAAAGTCATAAGCTATCCCATGGAAAAAACATTACCTGAACTTGGTCTTTTGAGTCTTTAAGAAGTGGGAATACAGTACTCTGGAGCAGCTGTGGCTGATTTGTGAATAACTGGTTGCATTGGGACTGCAGCTGCCTGAAAAAGAAATGCAAAAAGTGCTCACAGTGTTTTCTAAGAGCATTTCATTGAAGAGAAATCAGCTTCTCAGAACTGCACACATTTTCTACAGTGAAGGAAAAGTCATTGCAGTGTTTCTAGGTGAAATTTTGCAAAAGCCCAACAGCTCCATGTTTTAAGAGGACAAGTGTCCAGCATTTCTTGATTAGAAAATGTGTTCCTACCACTCCTAGTAGTAAGACATTTCATCTAAAGAGGTAGAGGGCAAGAGCAAGGATATTAACTTGCTGAATGATATTAAATAAAATATTTCTGTGGCACAATTCCCATCCTGGATCCTGTTTTTAAAAATTATTTTCTAAGCACTTTTGGCAAAATTTCATACCCAAGTCTGCTGATCATATAACACTCAGGTACTTGAAATACTTATTTTTTTAAATAGAATTATTTGTACTGTAAAACTCTCTGAATTGTCTGTGTGGCTGAGGAATGAAAAGTGATGGATGTTTTTTTCCAGATCGCGAGAAATAACAGCCAGTCTAATGAATGCTGAAGTATGTTTCTTTTCCAGGTGCTCAATCCTCTCTTTCTCCAATTTGCCTGCTAAATCTGTTGCATTTTCCGCTCGTTTCTTAATATTCAAGGATTATCTCAGATGCTCTCTTGGGAAATGTGGCTTCCTTAGGTTTATGGAAATAATTAGAAAAGATTACAGCCTGCTTTTTGAATAAGTCTAGATTTATTTCTGTTTTTCTTGTTGCTAATGAGAGGCTTGCTTGTTCTTACTTTGATTTAGAAAACTTTTCTGCAGAAAGAAAAGTACAATCTAATCCACAATGTGAAAAAATAAATCTTTGAGAAAAAGTTGAAAAATCAACAGAAATGGCTGAATGGTTTTGATCAAATGAATATGCTTAAATTAAACATAGATAACCTTTTAAATAGAAAGGACTGAAATAGATTGGCAGTATTGATTCAGCTACCGTGTCACTAGGAAAAGTCAGAAATTAAATGAACCATCTAGCAGGAGTATTCCCAGATTTGTGATGAAACTTAAGTGAATTTAGTTCAAGTATATTTACTCTTGCCTTTGCCCCAATCCTGAACCTGTAAGCAAATGAAACCTGTACCATTTCTATAAGTACATGTAGACTTGTCTCTTTAGACACGTAGAACAGTTTCATCCAGAGCATACTTTCCTAATATACTAGTCCAGACTTTCCTTATACAAATAGTTTCTGAACACATGTATTTAGTTACCAGATACTTGATTTCAATGGCAATTTAGATGCTTTCTCAGTTTTAGGTAGATTCCCAAATACTGTTTTGCCCCTGGTCCCTGCTTCGTGGTTCTGGGGTTTGTATGTTGTTGGCTGATCTTACAGTTATTTACCATCTTCTTCTGTCAAGAACTATTTTTCCCTTTCATTAGTAATACACAGAGAAATGTTGCTATGTTTTTGTATTTACATGAAAGCCTTCCTACAATTCCTTATTAGATCACCTTCACGTACCATTCTCCCTTCCTGGCACTCAAATTAATCTTTATTTTCCCTGAGGTCCTTAATTGTCTTCCTTAATGAAATGATAACTGAATGATAACTGTTGAAATGATCTTTTGTATCTGAAGTTTCTTGGAATATGCCTACACCAACCAACACCATTAAGAGCCTTCAGCTACGTATAAATCAACTAGCTGGGACACTAGACAAAAATGTAGCTGTGATAACCTCAAACCCCACATGTGCTAAACTCCTTGGCAGGGAGAATGACCTGTCGTGAGTGCCATGCAGGTGTGTCTGAAGTATTTGTGGTATCCAAGCTAACTTGCTGAAATAGAGCATGGGCATTGTTAAGGCATTTTGCATCTTCCACGTCAAAAAAGCCCAGGGCTTTCTCAGGAGTTGTTTGGTGCTAAAACTATTGAATAGAGCAGGGATAGGCATTCATGTTCTCTATTTATACCTTAATTTCTCTCCCTAGCACTTTACTACTGAATGTATGATTTGACTTCTTTAGCAAGTCTTTTGATACAGCCTTCCCTATGACTCCTGAAACCAAATTGAGCAGGGTATTTGTCAATAATTAAAAAGTCTTGTATCTGAGCTGGAGTAATGCTACACAACAGCAGAGGCTGGAATCTGGGACATCCATACCCAAGGGACCTGGAGACCCAGAAAAGCAGTGGTGGGCCCCAGTGGACAAGTTTTTCTGAGTCAGCAATGTACCCTTACAGTGGGGAAGGCAGAGCTGCAAATTCAGTGCTATTAGCAAAAGCATAGCCAGCAGATCAAGGGAGGCACTTAATTCACTCCATTGGGTACTTGTGAGACTCTTTCAAGGATACCATGTCCAGCTTGGGGGCCCAGCACCAGACAATTATTGGAAACTGGAGTTTGGGGGTCCAGAGTAGGATGGAGTGGATGCCATACAAGGAGATTCTAAGGCAATCACGATGGCTTGGTCCATGGAAGAGAGAGCTGAGCTGGGATCTTACTGCTGCCTTCACCTGCCTAATGGTGGATATAGAGGAAAAGAAGTCAGACTTCTCTTAGAGTTGCTCAGTGAAAGGACAGGAGGCAGCAGATGCGAATAGCAGCAAGGGCTGTTCCTACTGCATTTAAAGGAAAAACTCTTCACCATGGCTGGGGACACATGCTGGGACAGGTTGTGCAGAGAGACTGTGGCATCTCCATCCTTGGATATTTTCAAAATGTATCTAGCCAAGACCCTGAAAAACCTGACTTAACCAGGAGTTAGACCTGCTTTGAGAAGGAGGTTGGACCAGCTACTTCTAGAGATCTCCTTCAACTTAAATTACTCTCTGATTTTGTAAGAATTACTATTATATCTATCCTGTCTCATCCCATCTACCAGCATATAAAAGCTTTATTGTCTGCATTGCTCCACTAGAGCTTGGTGTTTCATTTGGATTTTACCACCTCCTTCATTCTGATTCTGACTTAGAAACCATATAGCAGATACTTACTGCTGTGAACAGACAAGTTTCTGCTCTTATTTCAAGTTCCACACTCTGCAATTACACAGAATTATTTTCTATCAATACAGTTCTAGTGGTCACCATTCTTTACCCTGGATTTTATTACACACTCACTGCTTTCTGTAGGGGACAGTATGTAACTGTGTTACCTTAAGTATAGCACTGAAAAGCAGTTTTGCTTCTCTGGATTGTTTTGTTTCACCTTTAGATTAGCTGATCTTCTGCAGGTGGTAGGTTCAGGAGATGGGCTGGAATATTTTTCTTAAAATATTCTTCTTGGACTGAAGAACAACACAAGCCTTGGCTTCACATGCTGTCTAGAAATAATACCTAAGGCTACCAAGGATCTGAACCATAATGAACATCAGTCCACATTGTTTCAGTTGTTTATCAAAGCTACAGAATAAAATCTTAGCTAACATAGAATTTGCTGCTGAAAGCCTGTGATCTTAATAGGTATTTTTGCACAGAAGCTATGATACATACTCAAAGCAATTTGTGTCTTTTTTTTATCATTTAAATCCTACTAATTTTTTTAAAACACAGAGGATTGAATTTCAAGTTCTTTCACTTGCACTGATGCGTAGTTTGAGGTTATGTGGGGTTTTCTATAAGCTTTTTAAGAAACCCATTTAAATGAAGGGTAAGACTTCCACTGGCTTTAATGAGCTCAGGACAAATGCCCATGTGAGTGTTTGGGAAAGGTGCCAGCCAGACATGAGGTGTCCCTTTATTTACAAGGGACAGAAGCACTAGTAGTGCAAAAGCCATTGCTACACCACATAGTGTGTCACCCATGGGGGTGACAAAGAGGATAAGGGCATTGGGTCCTCCTTCCATTGACCTCAGTGGGGCTGCCCAGGACTGCCTCCCACAGCCACGGCTCAGGGGGAGGCAAGCAGCTGCCTCCCAGGAGCGGCATGGAGACCCCCAGGTCCCATCCAGAGCTGGCAGAAGGGGAGGAATCGTATAGTTTAATGACCAGCTGGCAGAGTGTGAGGCATTTCTTTCTCAAGGAGGTTAAAGCATTTGGCCATCACTGCTGGGGCTGGTTCAGAAAGGCAGAGCCTGAGAGCTGGATCTAGCACCGTGCTGCAAAAGGAATGCCAGATCCTTCATGCTGAGTGTTAAGACAGCTTCTAGGGAGAAATTTTTTAGACTCCTTCTGCCACAGCGTGCACCTTCTACACTGGGAGTTAAGCATTGTGAGATGCTGCTGAGGGTCAGGGCATGCCAGCAAAGACTCCAGAATTTGGGTACTGCACTGTTCTTAGCTGATGGTTTAAGGATAGGCTGTAGGAATGGATGCGGCTGATTAGTAAATAATAGCAGAGAGGAAATAATAAGCTTTCTGACAGATTGAGAGCAATTAGTAAAATTTCTTGGAAAATCAAATCACCTCTGATATTCCTTGGTATGAAAAGCAGGATGTCAGGGCTGTGGTGACCTGAGATGGTGTACTATTAGATATTTTCAATATGTTTTTTCTCATTAATCATGAAAGTTGGCAGTTTTTTTCAGCCTTGCTAAAGGCGAGAGCAAAGGCTGAGGGGGGCATGTCTGGCATCTGTCACATCTGAGGATGATGTACCCATTTGTTCAGTTTCTTAAATGTCACTGCTTCTTTTGATATTCTAGTATGAGGATCTGAATGCCATTCCCTGTTGACAGCCAGTAAAAATTATTTGGAAAACAAAAGCGAACGACAAACTTTAAAGATTCATGGGAGTCTGGCCAACATAGCTGCACACCTCTCTGCTCCAAGCCCAAGTGGATTAAAGATGTGATAAAGGGAGAAAGTTGGGAAACTGGTTTAGTGATGGGGTGTCATTCAACAGTCCATGTGCTAGAGGGAAATGAGGGATCTCATGTTTTCAGTCTTCCTGTGGCTGCAGAAGGGTAGGGAAGGGAGCCGTCTGCCTCATTCCTGGCTCATTCTGGCCGTTCCTCGTGTGACCCTTCTCCCACCACCAGTGCTCTCTGCCTGCGGGAAATAGGGGGTGTGATCAATCCCCCTTCAGGTTGCAGGGTTACCTGGACATCTTGCTGCAAAGACAAACTGGGTGCAACTGCAGGAGCAAGGGAAGCTCATTTCCATTTTATGGCTGGGAGTTGAGGAAGCACTGATTTACTAAACCAAGCAGTGACAAAATTTCCAACAGCACCCATGACCAATCTCAGAGGCCTGGTCATATTCATCATATGGCCATACAGCCAATCCTTCCTAAGTACAGAGACATTGGGAGGCCGTGAATGCTGTATGCTAGAAAAGCAAGTGCCCAGGAAAGTTGTAATGGAGTTCCTGAGGCCACCGAAGGGCTAGCAGCCAGGAATTCCTCTATATGGATTTCCCAAGACTCTCCTATCAGCCTGATCACAGCTTAGCTCTTTGGCATGCCAGACTGCAGCAATTTTTCAGGAAGAACAGAGATAAGGTACTCTCTGGGAAACAATGAATTCAAAGTCCAGACTGAGGAAGTGCAGCTGTGTCCTTTCACAAAAACAGGTGCATTTTACTTATATAGAGGGAATACATATAAACCCCCCCTCAAAATCAAGGAAAAAAGCAGGCTCACAGCCAACATCAAGCATCCTGTACATCTACCAGCTGCAAGGGTTTTAACCTGCTGTTTGCAGAAGAGGACTGATGCTTCTGCTTGTAAGTGTTCACCGCTCAGCTAATTCAGATCAGCATTGCACTGGATCAGCTGGACCTGCTGGCAGAGAGGGGGGCATGAAAATTCAGATGCATTGCTCTATCTATCTATCAATGTCTAAACACGTCTGTATTTGCTTGTCTGACCATATTTCACTAAGCAGCTATGGGACCAGAGTCTTGATTATGCTGGTATAAGCCCATAACTGTATCTTTGACCTCAGTGAGTTTATACCCATCTACATCTCTGGAGTTGAGAGTGAGATTTTTGTCCCACTAATTTGCCACTTCTCAAGCTACCTCCTGTCACCCCATGTGGAAGACATGAAATAGTAGACTAGTATTTCTGCCATGCTGCTCTCCCTCAGTAAGATATCGCTTGGGGAATTTATGTCAGGCTGCGGAAAAAAAATTAACAATAATTGTTTCTGTTTCAGCAGTTCTTAGTTTTGTTGCCTTTGAACAGTGTCTGGAAACAAATACCTTTCTTCTTTATTTTCCTCTTGGGACTGTCAGTAGATCTGCTTTCAGGTGCTTTAATGAGAAACAAGCCTCCGTTGACAATGTTTAAAGAACATGAATAATTGCTTGAGTCGAGGGCTGCAGCATGCCTCCATCTCATACCTAGAAAAGCAGGAGTCAGGGGCAGGACTGTGCCCTCTCAGCAGTGGGGCTGATCCTGTGTGCAAAAAAAGCCCAAACATCTCCCCCTACACCACCCCAAGCTCTAAGCTGTGGCACTGCAAACAGGCAACTACTGCCCTGTTCGGGTCCCATCCCCACAATCTTCTTTTGCAGATTTGCCACCTGGATGTTTCTTTGCCTTGCAGACTTCGAGCTGCAGCTGCATTCTGAATGTTCAGGGGAGGGTGCGCCAGGCACTTTGCAGCAGCCTAGCCGCAGGGAAGTGAAAAGCAGCTTAAAAATCCTGTCTGCACAGAGAGAAGACAGGGTCCTTGGTGCTTCCAGCTCAGCTGAAAGGCAGGAGGGGAGGCTCAGATCAAGGGCTACAAGTCTACATGGGTTCAGGGATGAGCTGAGTAAGCTCGTGGTCCTTCCTCACCAGCATGTGAGGCTGTGTTTCTGCTCAGGGCTGGGACCCCCTGGCTGTGGGATCATTTCTGTTTGCTAAAGCAGGGTTTGGCACAGCCCTACAAATAAGTACCATGGCAGCAAAGAAGCCTAGCAGGTTTGCCCTTCTCATCAGGGTAACTTAAGAGACTAAAAAATCCTGGAAAATACTAACTGTAATTTGATGATCATAGAGCCTTCAGGACATCTCTTCGCTACTCTTGCTTTGTTGATGCATGATTTTCTCAATTTCCCTGAGGCGGAGGAGATCCTGTGAGAGCCTTAGGAAGGGTTCTCAATGATTCAGAGGCCTCTTTCCTCCAGCAATCAACTCCTCTGAATCCATAACAAAGATTTTCCACACACCAGAAGCCAAGGCAAAAGTGCTGGGATGTGTTGGCAGGGCTTGAACATTTTCTGACCCATCTCCTCTCAGTGCGCATGCCTGCCCCGCACCTTGGCATTTTCTTTCCATATGGGTGAGCACTCTTTAAATCCATTTGTCAGTTTTCCCCGTCTCATGACAACATGGCAAAATGGCTTAGTGCTTGTATTTGATTGCTGGCCTAGAAAATGAATGGCTGGTTGTGATGCTGCTGGGTTAAAACTGTGGCCTCAGATTGTCAGCAGAAACGTTGACACCCATTTCCATAGGGACCAAGTCTTTGCCATTGCCTGAAAGAGAGTGATAAATCTTTGAGCTGGGTCTGATCGGCTCCTGGTTTTGCAAATCAGCTTCCAGCCCCTCAAGCCAGGCCAGGTTTGTTCCAGGCTGGGGAAGTAAGTGTCCCTCTCTGTGCTATGTTGGGAGCTGGAACTGAATCAGAGCAGCACTTCCCAAGCAAGAGGAACTCCCAAATGAGGTGGATAGATTGAGAAAATTGTAATCCCCCCTGAAAAAATTGTAGAGAGACAGGTTTAGGGCAAAAATCTCCGTTTAGTGCTCTGCACATGGTTAAGTCATTGTAAGGTACCAGGACACGAGTCTTTACTTTTACCATAACTCTGTTTAGTTTTCTTAGGGCCAGTCGGAAACACTGTAGTTGTTGTCACCACACATATTCTGCTTCAGGGAAAAAAAAAAGAAGCAGTAAGTCTGCAAGGATTTGCTGTTATTCACATTCGAATACTGGATGGACAGCATAATATGGTGCTTAAAATGAATCACCTTGGCCAGCTTGAATTGGGGAAATGTGCTGAAAAAAGGGGCTACTGAAAGGGCAATATTTTCTCTTTTGCCATACTGGCACTTACAGCTGTGGAAAAGCAGGGACTCTTATGAGGGAAATGCAAAGGCTGAGAGCTGGCATGAAGTGAGCAGGGGATAAAAACCCAAAGCATTGGGTCTGAGGGAAAGGTGTGGCCAATACACTGTGCGTCTCAGTTATGCTGGATTAATTTACCCTAGTGTCTTATTGCATAGTATTTTAAAATTGGAAATTATATTGCAAATGCTGCTGAAGAAGGCAGTAGGTTGTTTGGAGCCACCTATCAAATTTGCTTCATTCACAGGGCATTCATTAAGACCTAGGCCTGCAGTAGTGCTTCTTAGATACTTATATCTGATTCATTCACCTGGTTGTATCATACAGAGTTATTTACACTTTTGGGAAGAGAGTGCGCTGTCTGTAAAACATGCCACATCAGACTGGTAAGATTTTACATTAATTCTCTTCTTTCATTGCAGATGGACTGCAGAAAGCTCAGAAATCAAATCCTTGAATATATATATTATTTCTGTATGAATTATATCCCCTGTAAATGCTATGGCATGCTTACAAAGCTTTGATTACTCATCCCACCCCAAGCTGAGAAACTGCTGATCCCCACAGAAAAAAGGGAAGACTTTGAAGTCTACCAACATTGGCATGTCATGGAGTGAATGAACCTGAAAGAGAAGTGCAAGCCCTTACTTCTGATACAGTAGGAACCTGGCAAGTTCCTACAGATTTTTACTCCTGGATGACATCAGTTTCTCCCTGGCAACTTGCAGCTTGTCTAGCACTGCAAGATAAATATAGGCATGCCATGCAGTGCTAGGACTGTGCTCATCATCTCTGAAAGCGTCTTCCTGTTTTCCTGTTCGCAGTCCAGGAAATCAGCAAACTGCAGAGCAGATGATGTATGAACCTGCAAGGGCAGATCTGCAACCAGTGTGTATTGGCGTATCTCCCACATAGTGGAGACAGAATTTATGCTGATTTATACCCTTTGAGACTCTAGCCCAAGGTAATGGCATGTTCCCTTCTGACTTCAATAGGAGCAGGCGCTGGTGTCGGGACCAAGGCTTCCTTCCACTAGAGGAAAAACACAGCTGGAGCATGAAGTCCAAGGGAGAGAAACCTCAAAAGATGCCTCAACAGCAGTGGTTAGATTTAAACACTGTGCACACCTTTAATGTTCCTAAGAGCCAGGTTTCAGATGTGTAAGTGCATTTTTTGTCTGATGCCAAGAAAACAGATGTGAGAGTTATTTCCTAATAGCCACAGGCAGCGTCACATGACTAATTCAGCATCTCCCAAAACTGGGTGCCTGCCTAGGCGTGTGATGAAAAGGTGGGAGGAAATCGTCTGGGTATGTACATTCCTTGTGGTAAAGCAAATTTAGCTCAGCAAAGCCCATGACTAACAAATACCAAGCACTCAAGATCTTAGATTATAAAAGCACAACACCTTGAAACCTGTTGATAAGCTTTTACAAAGCTCATAAAATGTGGATGAAAAAGGAACATTATAGGGCTCAGAAAGAAAATTTCATGTTGGCCATGTTGGCCAATAGGTGTGTACCTTAGATGTTCTGTTTTGGGATTAAGCCATAGAAAAATCCCTCTTAGAGAGTAACTACATTCTGCCATTCTAACTGGTCTAAGTAGTAATGCTAAAAATAAGTAACCAGCTTCTCTCTGTAGGTTATTCTCTGTTTTGTAATTGCCCTGAAACTGATGTGAGAGTATCTGATGGTACCGCCTGCTGGCATGGAACTCCGGGAGGAGATCACACTCAGAACAAACTACCTCATAGACCATTAAACTAATTTTTTTCATTTTAAGAAAATGTCTTAACACTAATGATAGAACTAGAACATCTTCCTCTGATTG
The DNA here is from genome assembly GCF_900496995.4 of Aquila chrysaetos chrysaetos. Classification (NCBI taxonomy): domain Eukaryota; kingdom Metazoa; phylum Chordata; class Aves; order Accipitriformes; family Accipitridae; genus Aquila; species Aquila chrysaetos. The sequence goes on from NC_044030.1 coordinate 59,828,301, forward strand.
CCTTGTAATTTGTCATCCCCTAATTACCCAGGGAGGTACATCCTTCAGGGAATGGTCCTGCTGCCTTGTCAACTTTCTGTGGTACCATGTACAGCTCTGCTGTTGGCTGCCTTCTTGTTTCTCCCTATCTCTTATCTCTGAGAAGTCCTAGCCAGGAACATAAATTTAACCCTGTCAGCTCTGCAATGTTTCCTGAGCTACGTCTGTGCTGCAGAACCACGTCCTTCAGTCCAAGCTAAAATTTTGGCTAGACTTCTTTAAAATTCTTTTTTTCCATGTTGTCCTGCAAAGACACAACAGTTTCTAGGTTGCCAGTGGGCCACAACCAGTGTATGTGATATTGACCAACACTGTCTTCTTGTTTCTCTGTACCCAGCACCTATTTCAATGTCTCTTGTCTCTTGTTTTTATATGTGGCTTGCCCAGTCTTTGGGATAAGGCTTGCCTGTGCCAGCTGTGCCCAGCAAATGGCTCTTGTTTCAAGATTGCAGCTTATAAGTGCTACAATAATACAAATAGCAAACAACCATAGAGTAATATTAACAATGCAGTTGAAGTGTGTGTATCTAATTTGTATGTCAAACTCACACTGGAAAGTTTGTTGATCTATATTTATGTAAAAGACAAGGTACTTTTCACTAAAACTCATTCCTGAAAAGCCTAGTCTATACAATGTGTTATATTATGCTCACAGGCGTATGGGCAAAAATATCTCACCTTAATGCAAGAGTAAAGTTAAATGCTTTCACTTTGCTTTTTTTCATTGTGCAATAAAAATGAGACATATATTCTCAAATCAAAAATACACCTGATACAATCTGGCAGACCCACACAAATAGCTGATAAAAACATGGCAGTGGCTTCAGTATTTTTCACTGATAATAGACTAAAAAATCAGGTTCCTGTAATGTCTTTCAGTCAGCTAGCTGTTGAACTGCCTGTGGTGTAGAGCTGTGCTATCTTTTTTTTTTTTTTTTAATTTACTTTTTAGTTATATCACTTAAGCTATGTAAGTCCCACTTGAGAGGCAAATGGAAAAGGCAGGCTAAGAAGTCCCACCCATGTCTGGAGACTGTGGCTTTTTAGGCAAAGATGCAGTTAATATGCCAGGACTAATGTGGCAATTTGGGGAGCCCCTTTATACAGCTGGTGGATCCTGACAGGTACAATGAGATTTTTGCCCCAGGAATTGCTGTACTTGTCACTGCCTAAGTAACCTGCACAGACAGGCAAGCTGGGCCAGGTCCGCACCAAGCCAGAGGTGATGGTGTGAACTCTGTCTTTACCTACAGACAGTGAAGGGCTTGGGGACGGTGCTTTTGCCAAAGCTGGGGAGAAGTGGCCCTTCCTGTTGTCTGAAGGACTGGAGAAAATGAAAGATTACCAACCTCAAGACAAAGAGAGGCAAACTAAAAAGTATCACTGGGAGTGACACAGGGGAAGCTATGGACAGAGGCAGGTGTGGGCTTGGTGACCGTGCAAACTTGGCTTAGGGTATCATTCTAAGCTGGAGAAGTCAGACTCTGGTAGAGTCCCAGGGATCTCTGAGGAGAGAGTAGCTGGGCTGGGGGATTTTACTCTTAAGGGGTATACAATTTTTTCTAATGACATCTGATCTCTTGTGGTTTATTTTGTAAGGAAACACAACAGTGTCTTTACACCATCTCTGCAAAGGCTATTTATATCTGCATGTCTGCTTGCTCCTCTCTGTCCAAGGCTTCATAAAGATACTTTGCAGGATGGAAGATTCAGCCTTTTGGGAGAGGATGTGCTTACACTCAAGAGCCAGGATTGCACCTGAGGAACAGAGTATAGGAAAGGGGCTGCTGGGCAGAATTTGCACTGTTGTCATATTCCAGAGGCCCCAGGGTTAAAAGACAGGTGCCTAGACATGGACTAGACCCCGGATGCCCACAGATCCCCTGGGAAACAGGGGTTGGATCTCCTAGTAGTTAGGTGATGAGCATTAAGGACATTTGGACAGATACTATCACAGCTGCCTCATTCCTTGCAAAGCTGAGTTGTTACCAGTCTCATTATAAAAGTGGCTGCTTCAGGAGCACGCACAGTTTTATGCCATTTAAATAAGCAAACTGTCATTTGAAAGCAATTGTAGCTGCTTGTGTTCTTGCCCTTCCACACCATTGCATATCCAGTTACCACTGTAATGTGGTAATGTGCACAAGTCAAGTGGTCATTTGTGAAGAAACAGACTGTGCTGCTGTTCAGCAGCTGTCATCAGCTAGTTGTATCTTGCAAGAGAGGGGAGACCGAAAAAAAAAGCTTGTCAAAGGAGAGAGGTGAATGTGGCATTAACATCCTCCATGATTCCCTTTCCTGTCTTTCCTCTTGGGGCCATCTCCTCAGAGCTGTCATGTCAGCATGGATGCTCTGCAGAGGACTATAGGGTGGTCTTCTGGGTCCTTCCCAGCTCATAGCCCTCCATACCCTTCTCGGAGCCCTGACGAGGGAGGCAGCTCTTCTGCAAAATATCCAAACGAGTTAGTTAGTGCCTTCTCTCTTAAGTCCCTTTTAAAATACATTCATAGGTGATAGAACAATAACTCACACATGTTTGTTGTAACCCTGATGGTCTAAGCAGGGCTCAGGAGAGATAATACAATGAGGTTGCCTTGCAGGAGACTTTCAAGTGAATAATAATTTTGATTAAACACAGAGATCACATCCCACTGGGTTTTACCAGTAAGTCTATTTTAATCCTGAAAAAGAATAAATCCATAGAGAAGCCTGTAAGTGTAACCAGTACCATTTGTTGTATCTTGGTCCAGAAGCATGTCATTCTTTTTAAAGGAGATGCCTTTATTTTGGATCAAAACTCAGAGGTTTCTTTTAAAAGTACTGCAGTGCCCTTGTTTAGGTAGCAGTTTTTTTTCACGCAGTGTGTTTCATCATTTCCATTCTCATGCATCATTTTTCAAATCTTCCCTGATGAAATTACCACAGCTTTAGGGGTCCTGAAGAAATGAGAGTAATCACTCACTGTAATTAAATGTTTCATATTTTATTAGACACTGCATGCAATATGCAGCATGGCGATCTCATACGAAGCCTGCCATATCTTTATATATCTCTCTCATACACCTGATTGAATCAGTTGGGGCAAAGATTTATTTCCCTCACAACTTTTGTGTTGCAGAGATGATGCATTGTATTGTGCTAGGGAGCCTTTGTCATCCAAACTGGCAGCTGCCAAGAATGGCCTCATCTGTGTCTGAGCATGAGGGAAAGGAAGATAACACAAAGTCATCTTGTATTAGCAATGGACATCTCTTCTTACTAAGATGGAGGTAATAAAAAAGGACTGAGGAGAGGCCCACAAAAGTGCAGACCTTTGCAGTGCATCCTGCTATGGCCAGTAGTTTTCAGTCGAAGCTCTGAACAGCTCTAAAAGGGAGCTTTTTTTTCCTCATCCAGGGCTCAATCAACCAGGCCAGGCTAAACGATTATAATTGTCCATGTAAGTCTCAGAAAGTTGTCAAGAAGTTAGGAGTTTGGCATTAAATTGTATCACGGGGAGGACTTTGTGGTCTCAGCTTTCAAAAGCTGAGGTGTCATTAGTGAACTTATGGGGGTACTTTGGATGGCAATTTTCACTACTGAAACATCAATTATTAAGAAGCCTGAAAGAACTAGCTCAGGAATAAACTGAGTAAGTGCCCACAACCAGCAACTCATAAAGAAAGGAGAGAAAGCGATGCTAGCTATAAACGCCTCATCTCCTCTGTTGATCCTGAAGGACCTGCTCAGGAGTTGCTGGGAAGTGATGCTGTTGTTCCAGAGGGAATGAGGTTCTTTCCCATGTTTACTTATCTCTTTGGGTGTATTCTTTGATTTCCAGATCTATTTTTCTTTAACTCCTGGGTAGAAAATAAAAATGGAGAAACACTGTAAGAGCCATGTGAAACGTATTTATTGAAACCCTGATCTCCAGAGAGAGATAGAGGAAATGATGCAAGCCTCCCTGTTAAAAAAAAAAAGAATAATTTAGTAAGTTGCAACAGAGCAGGAAGTTCAACAACAAAAAAAAAAAAAAAAAAAAAAAAGGGAGCCACAAGTATGAAATTCAGAATGAAAACAAAGAAACCACATGAAATACTTATTCTAGCACCGAAGAAGAAATAAAAAGGAGAAGAACAACCATAAAGGAGATATATTAAAAATGACCTTAAACATAATGTTGAATCTGTACCACTGCACTAGGTTGCTTGGGACCTGTATTTTGAGACATCAGCACATTAAGCTCCGGATATTGCCTTGGAAACCTGAGCTAGCGTTGTGTACTTGGACAACTGTGTCCACATCATTGCTCCTGAGGTCCAGTGTGCGCTAGGAAGAGGGTGAGCATTTTCCTCTTTGTGCGCTGCTGAAGTTCTCGGTCCTTCTTTGCAGCAAAGGAGACAGTCATCATTTAATTGCAGGGGACTGCTTGAGTTGCAGGTTGCCAGTATCATTAACAAGCTGGTTTCCCATGATACTAAATAGTGTAGTCTTGAGTACAGGGCTGAACTGGGAAGCAGGGAACCTGCCTACTCTACCCAGGCATGCCCTTGTCCTGTTGCATGACTACGGGCACATTGTGCCACCTCCTTAACAGGATACATGTTATTATTGTGCTACACATGAAACACACAGAGACATATATAAATCTGTTTGTGTGTATGTGTGTAGTATATGTGTATGAATGCATGAAGTGTTATATTTTTGGCCTTCTTGATGCTTAAAGCAAGCTGATTGTATTAATGGAAAACCAAATTACGTAGTCAATTTTAATTTTTATTTTAAACTTAGTAGCTCTCTTGAGATGAGCAATACTCAGGAGGCACCACACAGCTACAGGACATGTCCTAGATATTGCAGATCTCAGCAGCCATCATCAGATCATGCTCTCCTGCAGCCCTGATCCACAGTCCTGCCTGTGCTAGTGCCAGCTGGAGGGGATGCCACGCTCCAGTGAGGCGGCACTGGGGCTCATCCGTGCCGCCATGCCGGGGTGCAGCAGAGAACAGAGTGCAGTTACCTCTATTGCTCACTCCCTCACAGGTTTTTCACCCAGAGTGAGCTGTTGAAAAGGTCTTTCCCAAGTAAGAAATCCCATTTCCAAAGCCAGTTCCATAATCAGACAGGGGAAAAAATAATCAGTTGCTTCACAGCCAAGGTGTGCACATGCCATTGTCACCGCCAGCAAATCCACCCTAGGCAGAGATGAGGACTCGTGTTGGGAAAGTTGCTGGCTCAGCGGGTAGTGACAAAATGCTAGTTTTAACCGTTCATCCTTTTTTGGAGCATTTGAAAAATATATTGTGGGCAGATGTCTCATTTGTGTGAGACTGTTTTAATAAAGTCTAGAGCTTTGCAGCTCTCCCTCTCTGCTTCGCTGAGCAGGCTGAGACCCAGTCTGGCACATGTTTCTTTCTGTGAGACAAGCACCTAAACCCAGGATATTGTATTGGAAACCTGAGCTGCCTTATACAGCAACCCTATATAATGCTTTCCAGAAGAATAAAAGAGCAGCAATAGTGAGGCTGTACAAATAATATGATGAATGCATGTGCATTTTTCCTCCATGTTGGTATCACAACACATGCACAGACAAGTAACTGTGCTAAAGCACATTATGAAGGTTGCTATATCAATTAATCAAAATGTAGGAAATGCCAGAATGAAGATTGCCTGTACGCTCTTACCTCTGTTACTCTCATACTTTATGCAGCATGCGCAGTTTTAAGAAGATCACATATTAATTTTCTGATATACCTATGCCTCATTAAGTGCACAGGGCAGATGAGTTCCTTTAGTGAGCAATTATTCAGTGCTTTATTCCATCCTTGTGATTTAATATGAGGTTTTATACCTTATTTATTACTCATCCCTATAAATCCTGCTGTGAGGATGAAGTTATTAACTGCTTTATAGGCTTTTCTCTGGTACTTACCATTATGAAGCCTGAATGTTTCACAAACAATATCGAATATATCCTCCCACTAGCTTTGTAGGATGATGGTGAAGAGTTATCTCCATCTTAGAGCTGGCAAGCTGAAGCACAGAATGATTAGGATCAGAAGTATTCCTTAAGTTTAGACACTTATTTTTGAGTATAAGGGACACTAGACTATTTATAGCCAGACTTTTTATATTGTTATTGGAAGAACATTTGTTTCACCCTTGAGGTTGGTCTGTCTTGCACACTGGATGCTGTTGAAAAAAACAGATTGTGACTATGTACCTGAAGTTTGTATTACACTGTAGTTGCTGCCCAGATGTCAACAGGGTGTTCCTAACAGTCCATTGCTTTTGGGTTAGGTTTCTTTTTGGTCCCCTTAGGTGAAAGATGAAATTTTTTATAGCTAGTAGAGGATGATCAGTGAGCATTTACAGCTTAGGGCTTAGACCCTGAGTCACTCATCCCGTCTCCACTTTGGAGTCAGGGCTTTTTCCCCATACTAAAACTCCAGTCTCTCCCTTTGAGCTTCTCATGCCGGCTCTGTCTTTGCTCAGTCTACCAATACTGATGCAGCCTACAAATGTAGCCAAGAAAAAATACCTAAGCAAGAAAAACACTGTTAAAAGGCAGCATTGGCATGAGAACAAATAGCTACAAACTTCCCACAAAGACATTTAGGCTGTAATTTAAAGGAAGATGCTTAAACATCAGAGAAATACGCAGTGGTCTCCAGAGTGGTCTCCGGTGGTCTCTACCCAGAGAATGGGCGAAGAAAGGTACTTTTAAGATGCAGGTGAGTGAGATCCCAGATGAGCAAGGATATATGTGGTGCCTCCAAGAGCTGGGGTCCCTTTCACTCCTGTGGACACTTGTCCCTTGCTCCTGCCTTAGCAGCAGCAAGTTCCTTGGTCTGATCAAGTCCTTTCCATCCCAAGCAGGGTGAGGGGAGGTGCTGAGGTGCATGTAGCACAGCTGGGTGGAGATCAGCTTTTTCGTCTTGTATCTAGTGTTCTAAGTCCCTGGTCATGGCAGGCAAAAGGGAGAGCTTTTTTCCCCTGCTGGATTTGGTCACTCAGCCACTGAAGGTGGATAGACAGGAGACCCAAGAGCTCTGCAGGTGTGAACACACCACGATGTGTACAGGGCAGGTGTTGCTTAAATAGTCATCAGGATTTCAATTGATAAAATCAAGGTCACCACTCAGTAGGGGTGATTTTTTAAAGTCACAAGCTGGGCAAATTTGGGAATGATTTCACAGCATGGCAGAAGGCAGATGTGTAGCGTGAAAGCAGTCTTATTCACTTGTGAAATCTTTCCCAAAGGTGACAGAACATATTGAGATGCTCAGAGCAAAGGTGTCAAGAGTATTTTTTTAACAAAGACAAAGCAACATATCTTCCCTTGTTCTGTAATTTTAAGTGCCTGAACTACAACTAACTACAACAATTTCTACAACTGCATAAAGCAATACAGCAGAAAACTGATGCAAACATCTGGCAGATGTAAATGTCAGTCCAGGCAGTCAACATTTTGTGTATAAGGAACTGAAAACAGAGTCTTACAATAGGAAGTGTCTGGTAACATTAAGAATGGGTGGAGCTACCAGCCCTACCTGTAATATTTAATTTCACTGCTCCGAAGCATGTTGTAAGTGCTCTGTGTCCTTGCTGCATGTCCTGTCATGTTGTTACACACCAGGAAGCTCCCTCATTCTCTGTATGATCAAGACACTGAAATGGGGATACACAGCTGTTTTTCATTTTTGGGGTGTAGTCTGGCTACTGGGTTCACCAGCTGTGCACTGGATCGTACCTGTATGTGTACAGAAGGAAATGTGTGTGCACGTGTGTGGATGTAGGTACATGTGAGCATGTGTGTGTATGCATGCACGTGTGCAAGGATGTTGGAGATACTTACTACATGACTGATTTCACTTCAGAGCTATGACTGTGTCCTGGCATTCAACAACAAGTTTCAGAGCAGAGGCTTTCACCCCGCTGCCCTACTCCCCAGTAAGGATGTGCCCCTTGCTGCTTGGGGCAGCAGCTCCACGGTGCCCCCCTCACCAAAGGTGGGGGCATGGCCTTAGGGTCTATATATTTCCTCCAGGCAAGGACGCACTGCATGGCCAAAACAGCAGTGCACTGCATGTGGCAGAGCCCGTCTCCATGCCAACTACTGTTTAGCCAGTGGAGAGAATTGCCAAGGGAGAGGAGCAGCTGGACCACACTTTGGCATCACAGCACCTGCATCAGAGATGCTGAGATGTGGAAATCCTGCCCATGGGCTGCAGCAAAGAGAGGCAGGACAGCAACATCATTCAAAGAAGTGCAGGTTCACTGCCAAGCTGAGGACATGGGTTATGTGCATCAGTGGGTTCTTGTTTGTCCAGTTGCCGGGTGAAGGATGAGCCCCAGTGCCTGCCTCCATGGCCCCAGCTTTCATTTGGATCTGGAGGGCAGGAGCAGCCACTCTGCAGGTCTGGGGCAGGAGTTGTGGGGTGCAGCAGCCACAGCGCGGGGGGGCTGAGGAGCTGCTGGGCAGGCAGAGCATCACCATGCGAGTGAGTCCCTGCAACGTGGCGGTGCCTCAGGCTTTCAGGCACACTGTAGAAACCATCTCTAAGTGTGATCCCACCTTTAAATGACAAACTTGCTGAGACCCAACTGGCAGGGACATTCACACAGGAAGGGAGATATTGAATACTTTCTTCACAGAGGTATGAACCCTCATTTCCCACATCTCAGGAGACTGTCCCAGCTGATGTCCCTACTCTAGGCTATAGGAAAACTGATGGCACCCTCCTCTTCCCTGAGGCTGGTGCTGCTGCAAGGCGAAGAAACCAAGCTTCACCTGGTGCGCAAAAGAAGAGCAACGTGGCGAGGACTCAGGGAAGGGAAAATACCAGCCTCTGTTGCCAACATTGCTTCTATGTTTCATCAATGGTTGGTCAATGTAAAATGCAGGAATAATGCAAATTTTGCTTAATTTGTACTTAATTAAACTGCACTTAATTAAACTGCACCCCTAAATCCTTTCACTGGATCCGGCTCTGAGTCATATTGCAGACACTGACCAGGTAGTGACCGGGAGAGGAGTCTTTGACAAAATCCTCTAAATGCCTTTTTAAGATAAAAATCAATTTCTTTCTACAAGCAGAGTAAATTACTGGGCTTTGTTCCTGGCACAGTAAATATAAAAATAGCCTGGCCATAGTCTCAATCTATAAACCTAAGGCAAATGAGAAAAAGAATTGCTTTAAAGTAGATTTTTTTTATAAAGCATCTACTTGGGATGGCCTGAAATGAGAAGGAATTGCTTTATCTAATCTTGCCAGGAAAAGCATTTCAGCACAGAGGAGTATGAAAGTGAATACTTGACTCTCCTTGGAGGCCAGTTTCTATATGGGGTCAGGCAGAAAGACAGCACCTGATGATGGCTGAAGATAAATCCAGGATAAAACATGGAAGCTGACTGAGAGTTCAGGCTTTGTGGTTTATACTTGAGCCTTATCACCGCTGAAAGAAAATTGAAGTGATTATATAGTACTTTGAACTTAATGGAAAGAAGAAAGATAGTGAATGGTTGATTACCTCTCTTCTTGAAGTCATTCAAGTACAGGCCATTGCCCATTAAACTGTTGCCAGGGCAGCATTAGCTGGCAGCTGGATAGCTCAGGATCCTCTCTCTAGCCTTCCCTGGTAAAGGTTAACCATATCATCTCACTTGCCTTCGTCCTCAGAGCAGGCCAGAGCAAAAAGAACTGCAGGAGGTTTCAGTCCTTCTCCGTTGCCTTCAGCCTGTGTCCAGAGCAGGCTGCAATGAAAACAGTGGGATGCTTGGGCTCCCATGGGGATGGGACGTCCTGATTCACAGGGACATAAGAACAACTCTCCTACACTTCTGTAAAACAAGTTGCAAGCTCCAACTCCACAAAAGTTCCTTAAGAGTAAAATTACCAAGAATGACTGCTTTTTTTAGGATACTCTCACACAGCATTAAGACCTGACTCATGATTGTGAATGCTCCTGCTTGGCAGGATACAGCTTGTAAGGGAACAGCCAGAGACATGTGTGTGCTGGGTGCCCTGAGGTGCTGCAGGAAGGTGTGTGGTTGGGACCTGATGTGAGGACACGGCTAGGAAAAGGTGGCGAATTTTAGCCACTGCTAAGAATAAAATAAGTTGTCACACAAGTTACATAGCCATCATCAATTCAGATCAAATGGGCTACAAACTTGCCTATGGTGGAACTTTAAAAGTCATAATGAAACTGTAGTAGAGCAGAGACACAGCAGAAAAAATACTGGGATTATAGTGACATTGTGACTGTGATTAAATCACTGCACCTTCCTTTTTCAGGTTGACCCTGTAGGGTCAGCTCAATGCCTAATAATGGCATCTGTCATCAGCATTAATTATGTAACTGCAGAAAATGCTGCAGCTGGTCATGAGGTGTCCTCCATGGCTCTGCAGAAGGATTGTACCTGTCCACAGAAAAATGTTATCCTTCTGGGGGAAAACAAAACTGAAGCTTGTGTTGGACTCCATGTCACTAAGAGCAAAAGCGCTCAGGGTCCAAATGATGGGGTATAGAATAACTCTGTGCTGAAACAAGGAGAGCACTAGTGCTAAAGGTGATGCCTAGACATGTATCAGAGCTTATCATGAGCAACAACAGTGAAGATTTGAGCCTGTCGTTCACAAAGAGCAAGTGTGAATGCACTCATTTTCACTCAAGAAGCTAAAAAGTAGTTTTGATCTTGCTAACATTGGGTTGTATTGTTTGTAAAAGACTTGATCTGGAGCTGATCTACCAGTCAGCAAAGTCCTTTTGCCTCCTGTTTCAAAAGAAGGGCACAAAAGACACTTGCACTACATTTCATTCCAAAAATAGCTAAAATCAGGGAGCCAGTGAGAACTTTATTATTCTTCCACTGCAGAAATTTATCAAAAAGAGAGAGAATGCTGGCCTGTATATAGGACAATTCCAAGTTTAGCCACAGGAATCAGGCACTTTTATGCTAATCCAACCAACCAGGAAGATGCAGAAGAGGCAAAATTCCTCTTCATTCAGAAATAGAAAAATCACTTCCAAGAGGTACATTCTTGGTCTGCTCCCATTAATACTGAGATAAATGGGCATTTCTTTGGCAGAATAGTGTCTGGGAACTGTTTAGGTACACTAACACTCTCTTTGTAGGGACTGCGATACCATTTTTTTTGCATGTTTACAATGTGGCTAGGTTGTTGCATGTTTCTTACTGAATTCGATGAGTGGCATAAGCTAAAACTTAGTTTCAGCCTATGAGAACAGCCTACCCTTACCTCAGAGCAACACCACCAGTGTCTCATAGTCGTAATCCCCAGAAAGGCTCCATCTCCTTCCTCTGCCCTCTGCATCCCCCCTAGTCCTCCTTTCTCAACTCCTTGCTGCGTCCCAACAGCAGATAGCTGGGGGGCTTGGAGTTCAGGTGAAATGTGCCAGCTGGTGGAGGAATTGGTGCCCTGAAAGCTTGCCATCACTGAAGAAAGTAATCTCCTCTAAGTAGCTACTGATTTCAGCAAAACTAGGAATTAAGACCTTCTGTCCCTCTGTCAAATGTGATTGCAACTGGCAGTGAGCTCAAAAGCTCAGAGGAAAGATGGCCCAAGAGAAAGGTAGCAAAATCTTGCTTTCTTAGGACATTGGTGGAATAGGGATAAAAATAACCGGTTTGCCTGCTCTTCAGTTGCAAGCTATCAAATGCAGGCATACATCTTGATTTTTAGTTTTGAAAAGACGGCAGTTCTTTTAAAAAGGTGGAAAAGAAATATATATATGTGCATGTGTATGCATAAGCACATAGGAAAAAATGGTGGAATAACTTCAAAACTGTTTAGACAGTGAAGATAAAGAACAAGCTTTCTGGAGGCAAGCTCGAACTAGTCATAGTGTCAAGTCCTAGTTAGAATTTTTTCTGGACTTTATGGAAAAGATGATGCAGATCTACATCCACATTCAAATGCCCTAATTCAGTAATGAACTCAATGTGGCTCACAGAGCCTGACAGCCTTGATGTGTAGAAAACCTCATGTTTCACCCCAGACCGAAGCTAAAAGTCACAACACTAAGACTGTGGCTCCTTTCTCATGTTGACATTCTTGGTCTTACAGTCACACTTGCAATTCCAGAAAACATTCACAGATCTTGACTCCTAAAAGCCAATACTTACTATCCCTTCTGAAAAAAATCAGTTGTTTGTGAAACTGCCACAGCCCTGGGCTCCGTTCAGTTAAGCAATGTGTTGTAAATACCAGAGGTGTTTCAGGGTATTGTTCATGTAGCAAGAGCTTCACCTTGGCACAAGAGTCAGAGGAGCACAAAAGCTCTGTTGCTTAAAACAAACTCAAAAGTACTGCAGGGTGAAAAGTTGAAGAAGGAGAGGTGGAAGATGCTTCTTCCTTCTCTGATGGCAGCTTTGCAATGCCAGGTATATCTGTGCCCACACAGAAAGGATTGTGGCTAATCTCTTCCCATCCTGAGTGTTGGGTCAGACTCCCCACAGTATGAAAGCTCTGAAGCTGGTACCAGAATTTCCAGCTTAAGTGCTGCTGAGACTTTGCTATTGCTTTTCCCTATTGAGTGTTTTGAGGTGGTCTTTTTTCAATCAAACTCTGTACTCAAAAGCTCCCTGCTGCCTTGGAAAGTGGCCATGCTTCCCACCCTATCCCATCCCACCCCACCTCAGTGGAAGCCTGCAGAGGCTGCCTATGTGTAGCTTGTACCAGAGGTGTGCGTAGGCAGTGGAGTCACTTGCTGGGGATGTTTCAGTGCGGTGGTCCCATGTGCCCAAAAGGTTGGTTTTAGCTGCATCTTCCCCAGGACTGCTGCATCCGTGCTGTGTCCAGCACAACCTGGGGCAGCCAGGGCTGCCCTCTGGATGCAGAGTAGGCACAACCCCCCATAATTCTCCCTCTTAGCATTTTCCTTGTTAACGTACTTCAGCTCCTTCTAAATCATTGATGTGTCCAACAAGCTCAGAATTATTTGGCAATAAGGAGTTAGCTTGGCTTACCTGCTTCTTTATATTTGACTTATTCCCGGACCTGCAGGACTCTGTTTATCTACACATGCAGAGCCCTGTTACACAAATGCAAACAGGAAAATGAGTAGGTGTGTGGTAAGTGAACTTCTGCACCAAACTGGCATTCCTAATTATTTTGTCAAGTCGTTTCCCAATGGGAGGATAATGGAAAGCAAAGCATTAAAGTTAATGAAAAAATTCAGGTTGAGAAATCAAGCCTTGAAACAGGAAAGATATTCCTGAAGTGAATGTTGCCAGCTGTAGAACAACGATAATCTCTGTGGTCTTGCTACAAGTTGATGATAAACACTTCTCACAGAAAGTAGAAAGATAAGTGGGATAGAATTCTTTCTGCAGTGGGATCTCTGATTTGGAAGATTTCCTGGGATTTTAATGCTCTATTTTTTAATCTTAATAGTAGTTGTTTACTTTTATTTTTCTGCTGTTTTAAGGGAAGAAGGAGGGAAAGGAACATCTGAACTACTTGGCGCTTATAACACATACGTTCCATTGGCTTCATCTGATCACAAAGGCTACAGCCTCCGCCAACTGCGCCAGGAGAGCTTGTAAATTTTCTAAGTTAAATGAAGAGATTAGGTTTGCTGAACATGCAAAAATCTGTCATCTTTGCCAATGGAGCTATTAAACACTTTGATCCACAGCTGTTTGGCCTGAAGTCTCTCACAGGCAAGCTGATCTTAATTCTCCATCCTGCATTTTGCCAGGTGCCATTCCCAAAAGCATCTGAATCCCAGAGGAGCCAAAGTCCCCGTGACTTGGATCTTTGTGTGCTAAGGTCTGTATGGTGAGATTTGTCCCACCTGGTGTTAGCTGTCAGACACAGGGTATTTCATCTGAGCTGGGCATGCAGCTCTCCCTGTAACCAGCAGAGATACTGTGAAGACGGCAGGCTGGTCTGCCTCAGTGTGGGACGAGCACACCAGGCAGGAGTGCTGAACCACCTGTCTCCTTTCACTAATCCTGGGGGCACCTGAAGAACTAGCTTCCACTTGATGCCCCATGTTGATCAGGTGAGATGAATTCCACCCAAAGGGCTAACCCAGATGATGGACAGATAAGCTGCCCAGATGGGCAGCCATTTCAACACCCGTGTGTGTCTGGGATTCACTAGCTGTGTGTCTTTACATGTAAGTTCTTTGAGGGATGTGATCCAAGCCTCATTTCACCACATGGTCTTATGCATAAGGACACATGTATTTCTCTCCCAGGTCTTCTAAGGAATTATCATCTGTTTGTAACAAAGATCACACAACAGGTTGCATTCCTGTCTTCAGGAAAGGGCAAACTGTTTACTTTAATTACCATTTATTCCAGTTTCTTGAAGGAACAAGGCTCATGCTGTTTGCTCTGTCTATCTTCCTGCCAGTCAAGTCCTCTTAATAAGCTGCATTCCCTCTTGCTTGCTCCCTCCACAGCCTCACAAATATTAAGTTTTCAGATGCCCAGTGGCATGGCTTTAATTCAAAAGGTGGACTCTGTCTGTACCCCAGACTCGCCTAAAACTTACAGGTTAGGATGCTCTCTTATAAAATGTAGAAAAATAAGGGTTTGAGGTTTCCAGGCTGAGGAGGGTACTCAGCCTACCTCACCCATTGCCTGGATCAGTACTTTAGACATTGAGCTGTTATGTCAAAAATGCCCTAAAAGTCTCCCTACCTCAGTTTCTTAGAATAAGAAAACACACCCTTGCATCTAGCCCTTAATGTAGGATTCATGCCTCCCTCCTTTAGCCCTCTATAAGACAGGCATCTCATTACCTGTACCTAGAGGGATGTTTTAGGTACCTAAATCCAGGTATGATGACAGATTTCAAAGCAACCTCTCTGATTACTGGATCCTTTTATCTTAAGGGTGTCTCTTGATCCCTTCCCAGGTGTGATAGGTGAGGAAGTCCAAACTCAGTAGAAAACGGGAGATGCCTTACCAGAGATGGAGATAGTCACCATCATGTATACACCTTCCCTCAGGTTGGTACCACCCCACAGATTTTTGAGGAAACTAGGACTAGAAGATGAGCACTGATCCCTAGGAAGGCATATGTGCAAGGATACCTGTTTTTTGAACCCAAAATGCACATCGGGCTATAACCTCTACCTAACCAAGACGTCAGTATTTCAAGCACACTAGAACCCTTGATTTGCTAAGCAAGTCAAACTCTCCCAGTCTCTTGACACAGAGTAGGATTTTTCATCTTACCTCCTCCACATTAATTTCTCTCTCCTGAATGTGGGTTACCAGTCTTGTTCTCAATATTCCAGGTAACACTGATTAGTGTGCTGTGCAAGGCTGTGAACACTTCGTTACATCTACTGGAAGTACTTTCCCTAACAAAGCCTAGGATGACATTTGCATTTTGTACAGCTGTATCACCCTGGTGACTCATAGTAAATCCTGTAAGTGAATAAAACTCCCTGTTCTTTCTCCTTCTCTGTCACCTCCCCAGACTCCTGCAGAAATGTAGTAGTGAATCCCCTGGGTGAATCCCCAGACTACTGCAGAAATCCTCCTGTTAGATATAAAAGCATGATCTTGAAAAAGGTGTTAAATTTCACACTACTACTATTATTCCAGACTTGCAGGTTATTTGTTTCTACCTGTACCATATTCAGATATCTTTCTGTGCCAAGTTGTGTCCTGCAAGCGGCTAATGAGCAAATTTTGTTAACATGCACCTGCTTTTTCAACCATAGGCCTTGATGGAGACAGCTGAAAAGATCTCGGTTCCCCTGGGAAATGCTACAAGTTCTTCAGCACAACCAGTTGCCATCTCCCTTTAAAGCCATTTCCTACTTTCTTGCTACAGTTTGTGTGCTTTTCCTTTTTCCCCCCTCCATTTTAACTAATGATTTCCTATATCACGAGTGCTTCTCTGATGTTCAGACAGCTTCGCTCAGCTGCAATTACCTTCCTTAAAGCAATCAATCAGCTATCTTGCAAGGGAAGGCATTAGGCTGGCCTGGTACCCTCCAGCTGGCAGGCCCAGGCTGTTGTTCTTTCTTTGATTTTTCATTATTCATCACATCATTAATTATTCCTTTCCTTTAAAATTCACCCCATACTCTTGCATACTATTACAATCAAGCCAATGTGCCTTTAGATGCAAGTTCACTTTCTTAATTAGAGTTACTATATTTACTGTTCTCAAGTCACGTGGATCCCTCTCCTTCATGGCTTGACAAAATTACTTGGAGTGGCTGCCAGGTCTCCGAGCGTCCTGCAGTGAGGGATCTGCTCCCCGCTGGCTGAATGCACATCCAGCTCTCAGAGTTTTGCTTCTCCCCCAAAGAGGTATTTTCAATTTCCTGACACTCATCCCATATCTGTCCTCCTTTTCTCCAGATTTTAATGTTCTTACAGAAAACCAAAGCTGAGTTTCATTTAGTATTTTCACACACCTACGCCAGCCCTAATCCTCTCAGTATAAAAACATAACTTCTTTTCTCCTCTAAAATCTTTGTGTTTCAATAGCTAAATAACTTTTTACGATTTCCTTTTATTATTACTATTTAATTTCCTCTGCAAACTTCTAACTCGGTTTGACTTTTGGCAATGTTTACCCCAGCCCTGTGCTTCCTGGCCTCCAAAATGAAGTTTTCTTTGCTGATTAGCTCTTTCCTCCTTTCCAAATGGAGGCTGCGCTGGACTTTCTAAGATGGTTCTCCATCCATTTCGGTCTCTTGCCCCTTCCTGCAAGTTTTCATCCTTTCCTTGTAATGAATTCCAGAGAGCTCCTTGCAGCTTTTATTGAAAATAAATTATAGGTCTCCTTCAGTTGAAGTACCGTACAACTCTTTGGCCTGACTGGCCTCACCAATCAGCTCACCTTCTAAAATCTGTGCTTTCAAAACTGAAAATCTGACTTGTTTTTGTATATGCCTCTGTTTCATCTAAAATGAATCAGCTCAGTTTGGCTAAAGGCTCAGTTTAGCTCTGAAATTAATGTTAGTCTTTCCACTGGCTCTAGAAACTTGGATCTGTCCTTTTTAAATGTTCTCCAGGGCTGAGGGTGTAAACACAGTATTATGGGCCACGGCTTCAGCTGGTTTAAATTGCTAAAGCTCTGCTGGACTCTGGCCAGTCAAGTGGAGTCTCCCTTGTCTAAGAAGCTGAAGTTTTCATCAAAGTATTTTGGAAGCAACTACAGTCTCTTAAATTACTAAGAAAAGAGATATTTTTGCCATCTTTCCACAGATGAAACTGCAATAAAATCTATGTTCTCACACTGTTTATAGTAGACTCCAAATTAATTTACTGTACCTGTCATAATATATTATCAATGCCTTCCATGTGCATTACCTCATTTGAGAGCCTCTTCTTGTTGTGTATAGCAAATGGCAGGGAAAATTTAATGTGATACAAATAACCTTTGGATTGACTTAACTCTGCATGCCCAGACTCTTCTAGTCCTCCTACTTGCACTGATTGCAAGTTAGCATTCAGACAGCGGCAGCAGTAACGAGAGAGACCAGTGCCAGTCTTCAAAATCTCCAGTGAGTTAAGCAGAGCAGGCTACAAAGGGGCCAGAGGCTAGTTACCATATCAAAGTTTGACTAAGTGGTAGCACACTGAATTGGACAGCAAGATTACACAGTCTGAGAGTGTTAGATCCTCATTGCTTCTTCCCCTCCATTTTTCTCTACCACATCTGTATCACTGGGCACATCTAAAGACACACCAGAGGAGAGAAGAGCAGGACAGAGAAGTCAAAAGGACTGTAGCACAAATAAGATGTGCCAGTTGCCTCCAAGGGCATTTTGTATCTTAGGGTGAAATAATGTATTTCTGTAAGGTTAAGGGTGAAATTGTTCAACGCAAACTAGTAATGACAAAGCTCATAATGGCTTTCTGCCACCCACCACCCAATGTTAATATTGCCTGATAGTGTGCTGTTACTCATTCAGTAATAATACAGTGTTAGCTGGTCCTGAATAGCTGCAGACACTTGACATGCTTTGAAGTATTTGCATGGGTAGCTCCTCTGTACCGGGATTTAAACAAAGGGAGGCACGAATTCCAGCATTCAACTTGTCCTTTCCTTCCTGCATCTCCCAACTTATACCTGCTCTAAAATACATACCAACCTTATCACGGGCTGCTTGGTTCATTACAATAGGTAGGCTAAGAGAGCAAACACAGGTTTCAGTGATTACCTGCCCATTACAGGAACACAGGTCTGCAAACAGTAGCCTAAGAATAAGCCACTTCTTTTTTGACAGGTATTATAGCCTACTGAGGAAAACAAACCAGCCCTCTTTCTATTTTTAACTGTCTGATTGACACAGTGCCCACTTCAGACTGACTGCAAGCCCGGCTGTTGGATACTGTGCTGATGGAGAGGGGGAATGCTCACACCTCTGACTGATGTGGGGCAGGAGGAGGGAAGTGGAGGCAGCAGCGTGGGGAGGAAAACAGAGGCAAAGATACGTCCCTCGAAGGCAGGGGCAGCCCTTTCAGTGGTGGATACCTGCTCAAGCTCTTTGCATGCTTCACAATAACATCACTGTAGCCGTGGATGAACTGAGGCTGAGCTGAAGAGAAATGCCTGAGTCCGAAAATGTGTCCATTTTGCTTTTTTAGTTCCCTTCAAATCGTTCCTTTCTTAAGGTATTGAATCCGGTTCAGTGTTAGGCTAGCACAACTCAAAACACTTGGACCACTCCAACACTAAGCTAAACTCAGCAGTCGAGTAATTGGTCCATCGCCTCTTAGCGTATGCTGTCTCCCTGAGGCACAGGTCACACATAGTTTTCTAAACATTGAAAACTCTCAAAATAATGTCACCAAAACTCAAACACTTGCTGATCCTCTGTAGTTTATACTGCACTCATTTCTGACATGGAGTGTAGATTATTATTAGCCTTAAAGAGCAAACAAAAAAACCCCTCACACCCTCTTTCTGTCTTATGTGCAAAGCATTGTTTCCACTTTGGAGGAAAAATCAAAGTCCCAGATGCATGCACACAAAGGCAAAAAAAGTCATTGTAGTTTATAGTTGTGTTATAGCAGTTGTTTTCAGCTGTTGTTTTTTGCTTTTTTTAAGTGAGGGCACAGACACCTATATAGCATATTTTAGCCTGCTGACATGGTCTTACTTTTCTTCATTGCCTACTGCAGACTCTGTAGAGGAATCCCACAGATTCCCTGGGGTCTCTGGGGTCCTCAGTTTTAAAAAAAACCCACTACACTATGCAGCAACACAGAGCTGAGGCTTCAATGCAGTGTGGTGCTGGAATCTGTTATTGCAGCAATGTTAGAAAGTTGAATTCTAATCTCTTTGTTTGGGGACAACCTTATTTAAAAGCTGAGAAGGCTATTGTAGTTTGAAGTTAAGGTTTTTCCTTTCTTCACCAGGAGACACTGGGGGAAAGTGGAGCAAGTGATATCATTAAGTCTTATTGAACCTAGATAATTTAGGATAGTGGAAAAGTCTGACAAAATCTATTGCTTAATGTGTTGGGTTTATGAGCTTGGCTACATGAGGTATTTGGGGGACTGTTAGTGTGTAAAACATGAAAGTAGGAATTTAAAAGCCTAACAGCTATTTCTATGCTTGTGTTGAACCTGCGTTTCTTCTCTCCTATGCCATGTAATCTGCATATAGTTTAATGCATGTAATATTTATGCATATTCTATAGTATACATAGAGTTTCATCTGATGATATGCTGCCATTTAGCTTAATCCGATTTGGAAGGGCCAGCAGAAGAGACTGGAGCTAGTACTGTGCTGGCTGTCCCCCACCAACTATCATGCATTTTCCCCACTACTTTTCAGCCAGAACAAATACATCAGTTCTGCATTTTCCCACATTGGTGCCAGCTGCGGTGTCAGAGAAACATGCAGCTCTCAAGGAGAACAAGTGCATCTCCAAGGCTGGAGGCTCACCAGGCAACTATGGCTGGACAGTGCTACCCTGAAAGCTTTGGGGAAGGGTGTCCCCTCCCACCCGCTGTGGGAGGCAGTGAGCCCACAGGGCCTGCTGGCGCTCTCGGCAGAGGCTGGGTGGAGTATGCAGCGAGTCCTGGCTAGCTGACTCCTGTCATCTCCTGCCCATGAGCAACTTCCCAACTGTCCTTTCCCCTCAAACGATTGCTTACAGTTTGCAAAGACATGAAAATGTTGGTATGCTTCTCACACGGTCAGCAAACAGCCTTCCTTGTTTTACAGTTCACACTCAGAAGTGGAGTGGGAACAAG
Source organism: Aquila chrysaetos chrysaetos (assembly GCF_900496995.4). Taxonomy (NCBI): domain Eukaryota; kingdom Metazoa; phylum Chordata; class Aves; order Accipitriformes; family Accipitridae; genus Aquila; species Aquila chrysaetos. The sequence goes on from NC_044030.1 coordinate 59,848,543, forward strand.
TCACTGCAGTGTAAGGCAGGGTGTGAGCTTGCAGTGAGTGCATCAGCTGTGCTGGGGAAATGCTGCATGCTTTTGCCTGGTGGGTCTCTAAAATATGGGAGGTAGCTTCTCACACTGAGGAACAGGGCGCTTCTTTGTATGTCATGATGTGGGGACTGGAAAGCTGCCTGCAAGCTCATCTGGCCACGACGGCAGTCTGAAGCCTTGCAATCAGTCTCTGATGTCCTTTATTGTCCTTTTCCTACAGCTTGCTGTGTTGCTGTCATTGTGCTTTTTACACAAATGGTCCCGGTGTGAATTTCATTGTGGAAACTTCCAGCTATCAGGCTTGATCTTGATTGTTGTCTCAAATTGATATGCAGTGCCTCATTTTAATCAGCATCTATTGCTAGAGGGTTTTTTAAAGAATGAACAAGTATTTAGATGCAGGCGTTCACTCACTTGTAGAATAATTTATCTGATAAAGATTTGGCTTGATATTTTATGTCCTTCTTCCTCATGAGGAAGAGTATTACAACTGTAAAATTTGCCATGTGCCTACTCCCAGTGTAGAAAACACAGCATCTGAAAGCAGTAATAAACCAACTTTTCCTATCCATCTCGTTAATGGCCTAGTGTTTATTTTTTTAACAAGCCAATAATAATGCTTAATCAGATCCATAGTTCCCAAGCTGGAAACTGCAGTTAGTATCAGTGATGATTGTTCTCAGACTGTTGTCATGTATTTGTCCCTCCAGCTCACCACTAGAAATGAGAGCTGATCTCACAGCATTGAGGCCAGGTTTAAAACCTGACATGATGTTACTTTTTGCTGTGATTGGGCCTGGCTGGTTAATCCCACTGGTGCTGATGAGATGTCAGACACTGCAAAATGAAGGATTCACATATATCTACTGCTGTTAACTCTTCAGTGGGATGTCGTCTATGGAAGGAGTGGAAGAACTCCTGTGCTGAAGTGATTATTACTCTGCTGGACCAGTATCTGTGACTGCCTGAGAGCAGTTTACACTCACGGGGCCATATGAGGATCTCACTGCCGTGTAAATCGTGTCTGCTTTGAAGTCAAGGAAATTCCATTAGCAGGGAACAAGTGTGAGATCAGAATCAAACACCAAACAGTTGTGATCTTCCTACTGCTAAGAGGCAAGCATAGGGATTTTATTTTTCAGAGGTTGCTGCTGTGCAAGCTGACATGTTTGCTTTGCATAATTATGCTTGACTACAGCCATACCCAGGGAAGGGAGTGGTGAAGTTCAGTGCAGGCACATACATACAAAAGCCGAGGGCAGGCGCCTGCAGAATATTGATAACAGAATAATGCTGGTTGGCAGAAGAGTGAATGTGTAGCAGCAAATCTCTGAATCTCATTCACATGCACTTTGAAGGCCATTGGCACGGCGGGTTATGGAAATGCAAAGTATTATTACTCTACGGCTCCCATTTGCTTCCTCCTGGCTTGGTCTTTCAGACCAAACACTGCACATGTTCCAAAGTATCTACCTCAAGAAAAGAAATGCAGCATGAAGGCAGGGGTCACCTTTTTACATTTTATTCATATATGAATTGTGAGAGAAAACGTATTGCATGAGGGTACACAAGGGAGGATCAAAGTCACAGCAGCAAAGCCTGGGACTCAGCATGGAAAGGTCAAGTACAGTGCTGTCTGAACAGCCCATTTAAAAACCAGCAGCTCTAGGATGGTCAGAAGCCTCCTTACCCATCACCGAGTAGCTAAGCTTGAATCCTCCGCCACCTTGTTCCAGCCCAGACAGCTCCTGGCAGGTTTTCTTCCTTTACACCCGCTGTGGGAGACAGGAGCACTTCAGGCCAAGACAGCATATTTTCTGGACATTTTATAACTCTGCTCCAGGGATCCCCAGTTCCTGATTGCTCTTCTCCCTTTCCTTAGCCATCCTGTCAAATTTGAAAGCTTGGAAATTTGAGGAAGAGCTTTGTTCTGTCTGCCCATATTTTTTTCTCATTTCTTCTCCCCAGAAACTCAAGAAAACGAAATGCTGAGCTCCTCTCCCTTTTCAGTTGACCAGTGCCAATGCAAACACCAGGTAATGGCTTCCTCAGCTGGAGCTCCTCCATCTCGGCAGAGCTGCGGCTGCTCGCTGATGCTCCCCTGTGGGGAGGGACCTCTCCGTTTGTGGGATGCTGGTAAAGCCGTTAGGAGTACCACGTGCACCTCACTTTAACTCCCCACAAATAGTTTTTCTGTCAACATGGGCAGTGGATATAGGTTAGATCACCTTCTAGATTGCTCCAGGGCTCAGGCCAAAATAGCCTGTTTCAAGAATCATTTGACTGTAAAGAGCTTTTTAAATATCCTTTCTTTTCCCTGGGCTTTGCTGGGGGGCAGAGACTGTCCTTCAAGCTGAAGCACCTGCTCCAGGAATTAAGAATGGAGATCTTTATTTTATCCCAGTAGTGTGATGTAGGATTGAGGTTGTCATGCTAAAATTGGCTCTTTTTTTCTGGTATTATGCTCTAGAGCTCCTTATGTTTTCTCACTGCTAAAAACCCCAGTTGTTCTGAACCCTACAGTGGGCATCCTGCTGGTGTGGGTACATGCCATTGCTACGTCTGGTCCAGCCCCGGTGTCGTGGTTTAAGCCCAGCTGGCAACAAAGCACCACGAAGCTGCTCGCTCACTCCTCCCCCCCTGGTGGGATGAGAAGAAAGAATAGAAATGAGAATAGAAAGAAAAGCTTGTGGGTCAAGACAAGGACAGGGAGGGATCACTCACCAGTTCTGGTCATGGGCAGAAGACAGACTCGACTTGGGGAAAAAAACGAAAATCAATTTAATTTTCTACCAATCAAATAAAAACAAGGATAATGAGAAGTAAACCCAAATCTTAAAACACCTTCCCCCCCCACCTCCCTCCTTCCCACGCTTAACTCCACTCCCAATTTTCTCTACCTCCTCCCCCCAGCAGCGAAGGGGGATGGGGAATGGGGTTGGGGTCAGTTCATCACACGTTGTCTCTGCTGCTCCTTCCTCCTCAGGGGGAGGACTCCTCACTCTTCCCCTGCTCCAGCGTGGGGTCCCTCCCACTGGACACAGTTCTCCGTGAACTTCTCCAACATAAGTCCTTTCCGCGGGCAGATCTTCAGTCACAGACTGCTCCAGCACAGGCTTTCCTATGGAGTCACGGCCATCTTGGGGGACATGCCCCTGCTCTGGGGTGGGGTCCTCCCCAGGCTGCAGGTGGGCATCTGCTCCCCCGCTCCCCTCCACGGGCTGGGGGGGGACAGCCTGCTGTCTCACCACGGGCTGCAGGGGCATCCCCTCCTCCGGCACACCTCCTCCCCTCCTTCCTCACTGACCTCGCTGTCTGCAGAGGGGTTTCTCTCACATCCCACTCCCCTCCCCCACTACAGGTTCCCCTTCTTAAATCTGTTCTCCCAGAGGCACTGCCACCATCGCTGATGGGCTCAGCCTTGGCCAGAGGTGGGTTTGACTTGAAGCCAGGGAAGCTTCTAGCAGCTTCTCACAGGAGCCACCCCTGCAGCCCCTCCCCTGTTACCAAAACCCCGCCACACAAACCCAAAACATCTGGGGAGGCTGAGGAAGTCCCAGCACCCGCCAGGGCTGGGGGCCCCGTGCAAAGGGCAGCCCACAGCCCTGCAGCTGCGGCCAGTTGTAAGGCTTCTGCCTTCCCCATTTTGCAGCTTTTATAGCCAGTGAGAGGCGGTGGGTTGCCTTGCTAGGAGTCAGTAGAAATACTGAAGGGGCTGTAGGATGTTAACAGCAGTGTACGGTGTGAAAAATGAGACCGATAAACACACTCGCAAACCCTGTGGTGCTTCAGTGTCATTTTGACTTTGAAATGGGTGATGTTCCCAGCCAGGCACCGGCAGCTCTGCCGCTGTCCTGCCACCCACCAGAGGTGAGGACAGGCGGAGGGACGGCGGGTCTTGGCATGGCCTGCAACGGGGGTCTCACCCATCCGGGCTGGCAGCTTTTCTCTCCCGGCTCCATGCAGCAACTTTTATTAGGGAAAGAGCTGCTGGTACAGTGCTAAGGATCTCCCTTTATTTACTGGCCAAAGGCTTTGTTTTGTAGAAGCCACAGTGAGAAAGCAACAGGTCATGTTGAAAGAGAAACTGAACAAAAATGATGGGTTGTATTGAATTTGGCACCAACTTGCAGCGCTTGCCAGGAGGAGGGATTGCAGGGGTTGGCTGTCATTTTGTCTCATTTTCTTGAAGCATGGCACTGTGTAAATGATTGAAGGAGGAGGTATTGACTTGCTCCTGCTGTCACCAGCCTGAAATATTAGGCCAGTGAGAGGGCTCTCACTGCAATTTACGATGCCTCAAAAGGTGATCAAAAGATGATTAAAAAAACTCCAACAACAAATCAGAGGAAAGGGAAGACTAGCTGCTTGAGAGGCAGGCAGTCTCTTTGTACCCATCTCCCTCCTTACAGTCAGACAAATACCACAATCTGACTGTGACTCCTAGACAAATAGGTATGTTTATCTGCAGAACTCAGCTTTCGTTATGCAGGATTTTTGTATTTTTTTCAACCCAGAAAGTTTGCTTTCTATGACCCTAGTGATCTGACACACTGGTGAGAAAGGTTTTGCCTTTAGCAAAAGAGTTTCTTTTGATCAAACTGGAAGTCGTCTGTGTCAGCCCATTCCCATCCAGTATTTTCACCATCCCACACACAGCCTTGATGGCAAAAGGAGAGCTTCAGAGTGTCCTGCTTCTCCCAATTCATCCATTTGCATGGAAGTTCCCAGGTATCTCACAACTACTTGGTTTTTCAACTGCGAGGAGTCTTTCTAGCTAGTATGAGTGATAATGGCAACAACACTGGCACTTTCACAAATGGAATGACATTGAAAAAGTAAAATCCACTATCCAAACTACTTGCAGTGAAATCGATTTCCTAGAATTAAAACACAAGATGATCTGCAGGCATGCAGATAAAGATGGGATTTTAATGATATCCACTATGATTTGCATTAGAGATAATAATGAACTCCTGCTCCTAATGAGTCAGGTACAATTTTCACTTGGTGAAATTATCTGTCCTTTTGTACCCGCATTATGAGAAAATGCACAGCAAATGCCATGAGGGAGATCTGCTTCCTGTACTGCAGAGATCCCAGGAGAGGTCCTCACACATCAGCGACAGAACAGAGAGAATAAACCCAACTGTACTTTTGCTTTGTGTTACTAGCTACAGCAGTTTGACATAGATTGTCTTTTCTTTGAACTCTTTCCGAATAAAATCAGATTCTTCCCCCAAACGTGAGAGTCAAGTGTCTTCAATACAAGACAGCACAAATTTCAGGACAGTGTCAAATCATAGTATTGTGTGCTTTTACACAGATCAGTGGTTCCCAAAATTGCTGGATGAAGAATCAGAATTCCTCCAAGGTCATGAGACATTTTCATCATTAAACCACCACAGCTGTGGTTCTGTGGACCAGCTGCAGACCACCTGTGTTAACCCTATAGCATGTAAAAATCTTTGTCTCCACTTCCATAATTGAATAAGGGACAATATTTACCTTCTGCACGTACCTTGTGAGTGTTGTAAAAATTATTCATCCTCACATTGTGCATCACTTTGGAAACTGAGATGCTATGTCCACATAGGAAATACTTGAGTACTACAGTTATTTTTCACATAAGACAGATTTGGACAATATTTTTAATGGTAGAGCTTAATATGTCATACAATGGAGAAGGTGAGTTGAGGTTCATGGAAAACTGTGCTGCTTCCTCTAAGGGTTCAGGACCTGAGAGTGGGAACTGTAGAAAAACAGAGTGAGGGAGTATGAATGGAGCAAGTACAGGTCAAGTGTAATCTTTCTTTACAGACACTGTCTGCTGAGGACTACAGTAGGCATTGATTCCCAACCATTATTTTGAGCAGCACAGTTTACACTATTTTGTGAAACATTACTTAGATTATAGAACACTTGGAGCAGCAAACACCCTTGTGCTGTACCGAGAGCGCTGTGCGGCCCAGCAGGGTGCCTTCTCCTTGTTTTGACTCCCTAACGACCACTGCAAGTCAAACACATCAAATTATGATAATCATAATAGGATATGGCAGAAGTAGCAAATCTTGTAAAATTCTTTCTATCAGGCTATTTTACTGGAACTAATTTTTAAATCAGCTGTTTAGAGCTGAAAGGCATGAAATATCAATTTCATTCCTTTAATTTGAAGATTTCAAAGGAAAAGTTATTGCAGTGCAGCCAAGGTTGTAAATATCCAGCATGAACTTTCCTAGAGAGGTTACAACATGTAGGGGAGGCTTCCTTCCAGAAAGTAACATGGCATTTCTCTCTCCCAAATGGGACACAGGGAAGGGTGGATAATTGCTCTCCTAAAGGTTGTAATCACAGTGAGACTGGGACCTAAATATTTACCTTGTGCTTGTCATTTTCCAACAATCAGCTAACCCTGTAGGGTCAGGATTGATTATTTTTTGCATATGTGTGCAGGAGGAAGTGAACATGGGGAAGAATTTTGTCCTTGCACTTACATCTGTAAGGTTGCCCGCAGCCGCAGCTTTGGTATACCCAAGGCCTGAACCCTGATGGCCCTTCTAAATACAAAAATCCATGCCATACCCCAGAATTTTTTGCATTGGCTGTAGGATATGCTTAGTGGAAAAGGTAGCATATAAAAGATAGTTCAGAAGCTCATTTAATTCTGCATTAGTAATATCATTGCTCAATCCTGCTGGAGGGCTACAGATCCTGTGCAAGCTCCTATTTCTATGTAGGCACATGCCTTTAAGGGACAACACCAGTTTTTCATCAAAGCTTTCCATATTTGTAAATAGTTATTCTGCTGAAGCCAGTATAAATAAGGTTCCAGCCATTAAGTTCTACCTGGAAATTTTCACTTTAAATTGCCATCCTAAATTCTCATACGGGTGTATAAGTGACCAGCCTGGGAAACTGCTGAGCAACCAGCAGCTCACATGGGATAACAGCGGTTCACATGGGATGTGATCTGATCTGTGCTGTGAAATCAATTGCAATCTTGCAGCTGCAGTACCATCTGGAAAACACACAAGGATAAACTACTAGCGGCTCTTCCATTTTGCTTCAGTATTTGGAGAAGTTCAAAAAGGTCATCTTCCTTGTGGTGCTGGAAGTGACAGTATTTCCATCTGGGGTCAGGGGATGGGGTCAGGGGATAGGGTCATGAGAAGCAATGGCTCCTAAGTTGCAGTGACATTTCCCTGTCCCCAAAGTCAGGTGACTGATACTATTTAAAAGCCAATTTACAGGTGAGCAATGCCATGGTAATGCTTTAGGTACATGGAGAAGTGAGACATGGGTGTGTTTTCCTTTGTTCTATTAATAAACAAGGAATAGCTTTGAATTAAACATTTCCTCATACTGTGAGCAATGCCATGAAGAAGCTATGCTGCTGGCCAACCTTAAACATCAAAGTGAAGGTGTCTTACCTTAATTGGCAGGTAAAACAGCAGGTGACGAGATGCTGCCTGCTTTGAAGATAACGATTGAAAATCATAGCTCTTTGTGTCAAGCCAACACCCTTTGCTTTACCTCCTCATGACTCTGGTTGAGACGCCAAAAGAGAAGGGTAGGAAGGAGCCTTGTGCTCTGACAGCTACATCTGAAGAACATCCCATCCTTCTGCCTCTGGAAGATGAGGAGGATGCCGTGCAGTTAATATTGGAACTACATGGAGGCAAGTTCATCTCTCCCGCCTTAGGCTTTGGGTTGCTCTAAAGGCATAAGCTGTTTGTTTCCCCAGGGAGGAAAAACACGGAGCACTTTTATGTTTTATGACAGGAGGCTATTCTGTACTTTCTTACGAATGCACAGCTTAACCGAGAGGCAACTGGGATGCATTAAACCCAGAGGGAGAGATTTTAAAGATAGGTGAACAAAGCTGACCCTCTACATGCAATTTTCTGAAGAATTAACTATTGATAATGAGTTATGATCATCACTGGCAGGATTAGCCATCGATTACAAGAGAAATAACTATTGATACGTAGTGCGTTATCCATGGAAAGCCCATGCCCTTTATTTACTTTGGATTTAATTTATCTCACCTCCAAAAAATGCAATCAGAATTCTTCCTACTCTTTGGGCATTTGATTTCAGCTTTCTGCAACACTGTTATGACTAGCAGGTAGATACTGCAGCTTCCAAGCAGGCTCACACACATCTGAACTATCATAATCCCTAAAGTAGAAACATTTCAAAGATTAGTAGAAGTTATCTTCAAAGGGTAAACAAGGAAAAGGACTGTCTTGAGGCACTGAACAGCACTTTCGCTGGAGTAGGATTTTAGTGCTCAAGATTGCTTTGAAAAGCAAACCTTTATTTTTTTAATTCTAGCTGTACTTTACAGAGTAACACAAAATGAAGGTTTTAGATTTGTGTTTTCAGGCATAGCTTGTTCCATGTGATGCACTTTTGCTGCAGAGTTGTTAGCATCAATTATTGTACAGAAATTTTGGCTGGACATGCTAATGCTTTCCAGTTGCACACATGTCCCATTAAGGATCTGATTCAGTTATGAGGACAGGGCAAACACTTGCATTAACACCAGTTCAAGTGAAGTGTCTTATACTTAGTTCTTATACTGTCACCCTAAGAACTAGGTAAACATGTGAGAAGATATTCTAGTAACTTGTTACGTGGAATTTAACAGGTGAGAGGTACCTATGTTTATTTTAAAAACAGATCCTGCAGGCAACATGTGGAGTACTTCTGAAAATATTGTCTGATCTTCACTTGTGCAGACCCTCAGATCCCACATGCAGGCTTCTCATGTTAATGCCTTCCACAGGCTCTGGTTTAGAGGTCAGGTTATAAAGGCATGTTGTTAGTTTACTTGCACAGTCTCTGCAGAGCAGCTGAATCTGCATCAGAGCCTGAAATGAGTGATGTAAATGATCACACTGTGTCAACTGTGTTGGGAAATTTAAACAAAAGTTTTCTAGAAAGAAAAATATATATTTATTTTGCTTTTTACTTTCCATTACAAATTTGTAGTGATTTGTCAATGCTGTTTATTTTAACTGCTGACTGAGTCCTTGAGACTGAAATATTCTTTGCAAGCCTGGAATAGTGAGAGCAGCAGCACAAATCTAAATCATGACAATGTCCAGTAGTTTACTTGATTTATACAAGCTATGTGGCATTTACAGCACATGTAAGAAGAAGAGGCTTGCTCCGAGGTAACCTAAAGCTGCTTTTGACTTACAGTGGATCTGTATGGTCAGACCAAAGGTTGTTGTATAAAAAGTTACAGAGTAATTCATATTGAAACAAGGCAGAGATGAATACAGGAGGAAAAGACATAGCTGATTAAGAAATCTAATGTCCATGTAATTATGGTTCTTGCCAAACTGAGATGTCCTAAAAGAGTATCTCCAGCGATACTTCTTTGCTCACTTACTGGATTAACATAACTAAAAAGCAAAGAAGAGGAAAATAGTAATAGAAAAAACTTAGTGGTTCTTTAGGCCTGCACAAGATCTTGCTTTGTCTGGTAGTACTAACCTACCTGAAAGTGAGAATGTATGGCTGTCACCCTCATACAACAAGGTTTGGTTTTCAATTTCAGTGAAACGCATCTTATGGTTTCTTACACAAAGTTGAGCCCGGGAGAATTACATATGACTGCTGTACCTGATGGCAGTCCTCTGGGGACTCTTTCACAATTAGATACATTTTCAAATGAACTCAGGCAAAGAAATAAGTTAATTTGCTGATATTCTGCAATGCCCTTCTTGAAATAAATTGAACAGATGCCACTCTAGGGTCTGAGTTTTATTAATTGCTTTATCAAGCATGGTTTTCTTTTAAAAATATACTCTCTGCATTGGCCTGCTGACCCTGGGAATTCAAACCTTATTATTCCAGTTTAAATACTTGCCAGTGCTTAGACAGTTAACAAAGCTACAGCCTGTCCCAGCTGAACACCAGATTCCCTGGGGAATCCAATCAGGCTACTTTATTCTGGTCTTTTTAAAAGTCAGGTCAAATAGCTGTTTCAATTGTAATGATCTCCATGTGAATTCTGGTTTTGGTAGCAGTTGCTGATATCCTCTTAGCTTCCAGACAGACACACTAATTGCATATCTTCTGTCATATGCAGTGCAATGCTGCTGCTGCTGATGGTGATTTTTTACTCACATCCAAACTTTCAATTGGGTAAACAAAATAAATATGATAACCATGAGCTGTGCTACTTTGGTGAAACTGATACCTAGTCTCCTGCTACATTTACTTGAAATTTTAAGACTTGTGACTGGACAGGTGGTTAAAAGCTGCTGTATATATCCAGAAGCTGCAGTTTGGAAAGATCCAGAAGGAGCTCTTGAGTCTTTTCAGCTGCAATTTCCCTAGGCATGGTGTGAAGAGCAATGTCATGGAAGGATTCCAGTATGGCTATAGCAACCTTTAAGAGCCTCTCAACAGAATGTAGGGGTGAGAAAGCTTTTCATTCTTCTTTTTTTAGTATTAGTTATTTGATTATTTTTTTACATCACTCCATCCTACCCTTTCAGCCAGCCAGCATGTAATGGAGGATGAGTGGCAAGGGGGCATTCAGAGTCTGAGAGTTTTCACTCACTAGGTCAACATTACAGCCCTGAAAACAGGAGTAATCTATTTAAGTCCCTATGGTTATGCCTGCTCCCAGCAAGGTTAAAATTTGTTCACTTTTAAAAAATTATCTAGCTGTCTCTTACAATATTTCCTTTAGCATTTGTCACCATAGTAACATTCTGCTAGATGGGAGTCTAATCTTCTGCAAACAATAAGAATAGCTGCCTTTCTTTACTCAAAAATTCTGCAATTTAAATATAATTCCAGCAATATAATTCCTTCTGAAAGGGTAAAAATAGATATACTTTTCTCTTTTTGCTTTTTCATTGTACTTTGTCTAAATTTTTTCCGGAATAACTATTCTCTTACCTCTTCAAAGGAGTAATTTCACTAGGCCTGTTTGGTTGATTTTTATCCCAAATCTTTAAAACAATGGCAATACACATCTGCTTTAAATTAAGTAGTTGCTTATATGCTTCACTGAACCAGGTCCTAAATAAGACTGATCATGGTTAAAGACCTACTGGAGGAAAACGGTAGGTGTGTAGTTCTCCTCAGGCAGATTTTGTAAGAGTACATAGCACAGTAAGCTGGAGGACAGTTGTGCATCCCCAAGAGACCACTCCTCAGCAGAAACTGGCACCTGAAGAGTTAGGTACTGGCCGTTACTGTACTGGGGACATTTATGCTACTAAGATATTTGCTGCATTCACCTGTTTGGAAGGAAAGATCCAGAGCATTCAATGGTTACTTTAAACAGCTGTGCCTAGTTGCATACCAAGATTTGGAAGGCACTAACTTTACTGGTAATGAAATGCCTCATTTGAGGAACAGTGTTACCATTATCCTTGATGTTCCAGAGAATATATCTAGCCAATGACATAGAGACTTACACTGAGACCATTGAGAGTGTTGATAATAAATTTATCTAGGAATGTATATGCTGAGTGTTTTCCCAACTCACGGTGCTGCTATACCTTACTTGGAGTGAATTCAGTGTAATTCAAGAAATGTGGACAGAGGGCAAAATATATTGTAATGTTCCATTGTTTCATTTACCGTGACCTCATAGATGTTTAATGTGCTGAAGGGCCATAAAAAAAAAAGTCTCATACAGGAGGGTATCTTGAGGGGCTTTCTAAGACTGAGTCAGTGTCTGTTAAATGTAATTCCTGCTGCCAAGGTACATCAGCACCGGCACTGGAAGGCCCCAGTCCTTCCCTCCCAGTGCAGTGCAGCCATACCCTACATCTCCTGTGATGGTTAGTGGGCACTGGCTGATGCCTGCCATTCCTTCAGCCAACACATATACTTGCTACACCTCCCCTTTCAGCCCTGGTGCTGCAGACCATGCTGTTCAGAAAACTCAGAGGTCTTGATTCACTGTAATACATGACCTAAATATAGACAGGGTCATAATCTCAGCTTTTCAGATGGGGCCATTGCATACTCTATATGCCCCTGTTTCCACCTACCAAAGGTCTATAGCTCAGGATCCAGGGGTAGGAGGAGTGCAGTGCATCCTGCTAGCCATCTGTGGTACAAGCTGTGTCTTGTCTCTTATAGTATTTTACACAAGTGTTCTACTTGTGCCACTGTTAAAGAAGAAAAAAGAAAAAGAAAAAGAAAAAAACAGAGAGAATTAAATAGTTCCTTGTCTTAGTACCAGCATACAAATGAATTTTGGCTTCCAAGTTAGCCAGTTTGGGAGCAGCAGAATAGTCTGGACATTCATTTTAGCAGTCATGGATTTCTGCCCTGAAGACTTTGTTCAAATTAAAGCAACTTACTTCTCACCCAACCGTCTGTGCTGAATAATAGTGGCAGATGGAGAGAGGAAAAATCTGGATTTTTCTGCTTTCAAGGAACCACAAAAGTTAATGAGGTAATGTTAATTGTTCTGTGACTGTAACTGGAAAGATGTCTCTGCACAGCAAGTACGTTGCTTCCTCTTTCTCTTGAGGGTGAAGAGAATAGGGTATGAAAGAAATGCAACTGAGTCATTATGTTAGGGTGTGATAAATCAGATATTCCCGTGCAAAATTATACACTGGAGTAGGAGGCAAGGAGCAATTTTACTTTTATTTGTTCCTATTAGAATAGTAGTAGCACTGTAAATGCTGCTTGAATTATAAAAATGTCTCACATTCCAAGAAAAAAGTTTTTTTCAGATGACATTAGTACATTTTAGCTCTTTTTAAAAGTAATTAAGACACGTCAGAGTATCGGTGACATAAAATCCAGTTCTCTGCCCAGTTTTCACTTGGAGCAATTTATCTATGCAGTGCAGTATTCTAGCCAAACACAGCAGTGACTGTTATTTCATGACAAAAATCCTCATTTTGGTAACCATTTTGCTGTCCCTGCTTTTTACCATGGGTCTGTGAGATACAGGCCTTTATCTTCGCTAAGGATCCGACAAAACTCATGATACGATAAATAATTAAGACTGATGGGTATGGGCAAGTAACATTTCCTTCTACATTTCATCATTTTCAGATCTCTTTGGAGGCATGGTGTTTTATAATGGATGAAGCTTTCACCATTAATAAGCATTTTCTCTGTTGTTTCCTAAAGAGCCATTCACTAGATTAACAAAACAACAGTTACGAGCTAATAAAGGTTTTCTCAGCTCCACTTGAGAGAAGGACATGTTAATGTCCCCAGGCAAAATGCCATTGAAACCCTAATGTCAGAGCTGGTCACAAAGACTTTGACCTGTAATTGTGTCCAGAGAGTTCAAAAGCCTGAGAGTTTGCAGGGGAGGAGAGGAGAGCAGATTTGCCAGAGCATTCACGGCCTGCAATTAGGGATGGGTTTTCAACAGAGCGAGCAGGCACCCACCAGCTCCTGATTGCTCTCAGTGGGAGCTTCTGAAAAGCCTCCCTCCAAATGCTTTGGCGAGCGAGCGGGCGCTGAAGGTGAATTTTGGAGACCTAAGGCTTGACTGCCATTCTCACGTGTGCCTGTGGTGGCCCCCCACAGCTCCCCAGGAGATACCGGGAAACCAAATTAAGGATGAGAAAAGTAGCTCCTTCCTCTCTGTGTGCAGCCATAAAGAATAATGGCCCTGTGTGTTTCGGTTTCCTCAGTGCTAAAGGTTACACGGCATTTCTTATCACCTGGGGATTTAAATCCTGGGGGTTAAGACCAACGGTTCCCATGGAATAAGCTCTGACTGGAATTTGCATCCAAAATTCAAACCAAATGGAACATTAGTAATATTTTAGCATACATTTAGGCTAATGATCCTGCAGTCCTTTACTATACACAATAATTTCATCATGAAAATGCAGTCAATTCCAGCATAAAATATGGCACTACTGCAATAGTACAGATGATTTTAGAAAAAAACAGGCTTAAACACAAAGGCAGAAGGAAGGTTGAGAGAAACTGGTGCTCAGTTATAGTTTAGTTTGAACACTTCTACTTGCACTGCAGGAACCATGCAAAATGACTACAAGTAAACAGAGCTTTTGTGCTACTTTTTGTGAAAGCTGACATATCCAAAAGCTGTCTTCACTAGCCCCCATGCAGAGATAATGGTCCAATATAAACCTCAAGAAGAGACACCTATTAAATTACTTCCTGCAGTAAGAAACCTAATGCAACTGGGTCTGTGTTTTGCCACTGTTCCTTGTAAGTGCTACTTATTTTTCTAAGGCTCTGTCCCTTTCTCTGTCTCTTAAAATTACAGTTGGTACAGACACATCAAACTTCACTTCTCCTATTTGTATTTTCTTTATCTTGCTAGCTGGACTCATGCTTCTTTTGTTGAGGGAGAAGTGCATTGTTAAAACTGCAGACTTTTTTCTTGTGTAAATTGCAGCACTGAAGAAAGGTCTGTTGAGTGGTTTCTTTCATTGTACTGCTTGCTGCCTCTGAGCTTGACAGATAAATCTGGCCTCCCAGCAGCCAGCTCTAGTTGGGATACATTTTTGTCCCATTGCTGTGCATTTTTTGTGGCATGCAAGTCTGGAGCAATTGCAGTTCATCTCAACAGCAGACTGCTAGAAGTAGAGGCATTACAAATACAAATCATATTTTGTGGGGTTCCCCATCTGTAATGTTTCCAAGACATGCCTTGAAAAATGTTATTCTCTCTTAGACAGACAGATAATGCAGGCAACCACCTTCTGATAGGCTTTCGAGATTTTGGACAGTGCAGTGCCTGTTCTTCATTCACAGATTAGTTAATCAGCATTGTGTCTCAGTAGCTACAGTTGGGTATTTAGAATTACGATCTACAGTTTAGCAATCTACTAAAAGTGATAGAAGGGGAAGATGCATGTATTAATATGAAAAAGTTACAGACATTTCTGAGTGCAGAATGTTACAAACTTGCAGCAGTCAGTTCAAGGATTTGCATTCAACCACACGTGCTCTAGCTTGTAGCAAAATCCTTTCTGTGGATGTGAATTTTGAGGAAACAAAATGTTGAATCTTGGTGATGATGTGCACTGAAAAACAAAGCCATAAGTAAGAACAAGTTTCATATTTTCCAATTCTGTCTTGGGAAGTGGTAAAAGTGGTCATGGTCCAGCATGCTGCAGTGCAGACCATGTGCAGAAGTCTTGACAATGAAAAGTTTGCATAAAACTTCATATTAACAAATATTCTAAGTGCAAACCCAAGCTTGGATGCAGGTTTCATTTTCCCTTTAGATTCTTTCCACTCTAAAAGGCTCTGGAAATTTTTACCCCCATCCTCTGCACCTCCAGTCTCTGCGTCTAACGCACACAAACGACTTTCCTAGGATTTGCCAGTAATGACAACAGAGCGTATTTTCTGTGGCGTGCCAGATGGTGCTTGTGAAGACCAGACATGCAGGAGGTTCCTAATTAAAGCTTTAAACCTAGGGATGAGAAATGGCAGGTGCAGTGTGGTGGGTGCCCAGATAGTGGACACACAGGCAGGCTGCATTACAACCTTTTTGAGAGCACCCTCACACTCATCCTCGGGGAACTCATAATGACAAGAGGCAGTTAATTTAAAGCTAATTCAGAAATCTCTATCCAGTCTTCACACAATAAAACAAGGTGCCAGACCTCAGCTGCTGTTTGCATCCTGACAGGAAGAAAATGGCCAGAATGGGGCTGCAAAAGCTGCCACCTCATTCTCACCCCAGGCAAACAAAGCAACACAACCCTTGAATGTTTATGGTTTCAGCAGCACTTCAGCCCATAAATAAGAACGGCCGAGGGGGAGTGCCTGTGGCTAGGAATAGAAATGAAGCCTGTAGCTCTGTAAAGGCTGTTTCTTCAGCAGCAAGACCTCGAAGAGCCAAGGGGGTAAGCGTGCGCAGCGCTCTGAATGGGTGCCCCCCAGGACAGGTTGATGCCAGCCCCCCCCGTAGGTAGGAGGGACCCCTGGAACCACTCTCTAGGGCACTACAATTCCCTCATCTGCTGAAAGCCTTGGGTTTTATCCTGGCCCTGCTGTCCTCTGACACCTTTCCTAGTTTTTCCATGGTGAACAGTGCTACATTAAGGACTTCTGCTCCCAATGCTTGATGTTTCAAGGCAGCAGAGAAGGAGAGGTACTTGCACCAGCTTATAAAACACAATGACCATTAAATCCTGCAAAACCAATGTCAGCATTTCCACTGTAAAGCCAGTGCCTACAATGAGTGTTACCACAAGCAGCTGGAGGGGAGATACCAGCAGAAAGTACAGTGTCTCTATAGCCAGAAGCACTCAGCTGGTTTTGGCTGCCCAGACATTCCTCACAACTGCTGCTTTGCCTTGCTGCAGAGCAGGTAGCTGGCTGTTGACTGCAGGTCTTGACCTGTATCGCTGACATCTGGGGCAGCTCTTATGACACTGAATATGTTGGTCCTGCTCTTCTACAACACTGTACTCCCAAGCACCAGGAGGGCTCTTGGTCCTCAGCCTCACACCAGGGATCAGTTTACCTCTTCAGTTTGTAGCAGTTGATCCTCTGGAAATCCAAGTTGTCCATGAAAGCCCAGCTGGGACAGGTGGCAGGAATCAAAGGGAAAACAGCTCAGGGACTGGTGCTGAATCCATACCCCTATAAGCTGAGATTATGAGCTCCAGGGGGACTCATTGAGGGGAAGGTTGTTTAGAGGCATGTAAATCTTTGCTCGTATCACAGTTTAGTTTATGACCCCATATAGACTCACTATGTCCTTCCCGGGTCTCTGGTCTGCCAGTGAATTTCTTTCCTTCTTAGCCTTTCCTCAGTTCTGCCCAAAGTCACCATCCCTCACCAGTTTTGAACAAACTTTCACATTTGTTAGATTATTCTTAACAGATAGTATATGTACTAGAAGAATTTCCATATCCTCATGAATTGCTAGTTTCTCAGTCCTGTATGCAAACACCAATTTGCCTAAAGGCCTCAACTTTCAGGGAGAGGTTGCCCATTGACTCCCAAACACATGGGGAAAATGTAAGGCAAAAGGGACTTTTGTCACAATTTTTGGAAGGCATGACAAAATCTGAGCTATGTCTCTACCTTGTGCTATGGAGCACTCACAACTGCTGGACCCTGGGTGTAGCTGAGCTAAATCACCAGTGCTTACTATAGCAGAGAAACTGCTCTGTGTAACTGCTTCCCCTGGCCTGACTGAGGGGGTAGCTCCTTATTAATTAAAGTTGGTTTAAGAGATCCCCACCTTTTCCTGCCTCTGGATGCTCATTCCGATCCCTAAATAACACTTAGCCTCACTCCCTGCTGGGCCAGTGATACTGTGGGACTATGTTTGATGCCAGGTCAGGGATTCAGGCTGAATCTCCCAACCCCCTTTTTGTTTGTTTGTTTTGGAAAACACAACATGGAGCAACACTTTGAGAGCAGGATTTTTCTCTTTCTGGGGACGCCAAATGTTTCTGACTTGTGTGCAAGTCCCAGCTACTGCACACAGATAAAAGGACTGGAATTGCTCGAGCTTCATCTGCTTTCATTGGCTGCAGAACTGACCCTCTGCTCCCACCAAAGTTACGGTCTGGACACCAAGTGTTTTATGAACTGTGAGGAGTAATCCAAGAAGTAGGTGAACGTACTCCCATCCTCATTTTCCCCAGACTCATTCTTTGGCTAATGCTGCAACATTATAGAATTATGGGTGACCTATAAATATATATTACCACAGATACTCCTGCATAAGTGGACTGTAAAATATGCTATAGCAAATTGTAACATTTATTAAATTGAGCAAGAGAGAGGAATAGCTTCATTTCTTGGAAGCTTGGAAATCCTTAAGAACATGATGGAGAGGATTTGCAATGCAAGTAGATTCATAAAATCCCTATTCCTATTCTAACAGAGGAAGGTAAATTAGCCATGAAAGCAATATCACAGACCTGAAAAAGAGCCTGTCTCATCAGAGAGCTGTGGAAATGAACAGCAAACTCATCTGCAGGGTGCAGAAAGTTTGAGATTAGTTCAGCAGAACAGGAAGATTTAATTAAAGACATATACAAACCAAATTGTAAAGCATGTATTATTCTGCTTTTGAAGAGCTTGGGAAAGAGCCATTAGCAGAAGGTGGGAAAGAAGGTGTGAGAGTTGGGGAACAGCAAGGACTTTCAGTCAGTGGCAATGCTGAGGGTTGATTACTCCTCCAGGGAAGGCTGAGACGGCTGAGAAGGGTGGAGGCAATTTAGGTTGTAAGAGGGCAACCGAGGTAAAGGAGCCTGTTCTTACCTGAATTTTACATTTATCACTGTTACTGTAGAGCCAACCCAGGTCTCTCAAGGCTGAAGAAAAGAACCCACAGGGGCATGTGGCAGAAGGCAGCAGAATAGTATTTGGCTCCAAGAACACAAAAAGGTCAAGGGTTGTATTTCTTAGTTATTGAAATGCAAGTTCATTTGTTTCAGCCCAGTCAAGAGAAGTATTTGTGCCCTACAGTTCAAGGAACTGATTTGTGCATTCAGAGAACACAAAAATTAGCTGTTAAACTTTCCTGGTCTGCTAGGATCTGGTTGTGAAGTGATTTGCAATCATGTTTTTCTGGACACTAATGTTATAACTGCTGTGACAGCATTTCAATGACGTCCATACATGGAATATGCAGAGGGATCAATCCCTCATTTTGTGCAGTTTTACTAGTAATATTTTAAAATGCTAAATTCAGCAGACCTTCATTAGTAGAAGCTCAGCTGTTTCCTAAAAGGAATGGCACCTTCAACCCCTCTAGCTACAAGAACCAAAGCAAGCACCCTGCCATTGAATGTTCCTCCAAATTTCCTGTGAGTGAAGGGGCAGCGTGTGCCAGCTCAGCTACATTTCAGGATGCAATTCTTCTTGGCCCCTGCCAGCTTTACTGGTTGTTTAGCAGCAGGAATGGCCCGTAGGTTATTGCAATTTTGTCCCTTCCAGAGAGCTGACAGGAGCTTGGTGAAGGACACTGCTGCCAGTTCTTGCATAGGAAGCAGTGTGTGTGGGGAGCCTGCTTGTGCAAAGCCTTCCTCATTCTGCAATGAGTTGCTAGCTAAGATTACTAATGCAGGTCAAGTCATCCTTCAGATGTCATTCTCATTCAGGAAGAAAAGAACTATGTAGCTGCTTTATTAGTGAGGAAAGAAAATGCTTGATGGTAGCCAAGATAGAAATCTTTTTGGAGTGAAAAGAGATTTCTCATTTCAGAAACAAAAACTCACAGCTATTTGTTTGTGCTGTGAAGAACAACCCACCCAGAACAGAAAGCAGAGCATTTAAATGCAATGTCAAGAACACAATGGCTATAGAAAATGAAATGTCGTATACCTGAGTCAAAGTACTGAATGTGAGTAAAGGACTGAATAGCTTACTGGTGGGGAAGTTAGCTGTTTTTGTGGTTTGCTGTTGGTTGGTTTTTAGTTTTCCCCCCCTTCCACTCAGGAAGGCAAATTGGCTTTCTGAACATTTTCATCTTCCAAGTGTGTTGGTCCCCAGTAATTTTAGCTTATCCAATATGTAAAAGGTTTTGTTCCCAATCTGTTATGTTATCTTGCTGTCACTGCTTTCAGTTCAACAGATTTTACTTTTTTAAGCCTGGCAGATCAAAATGGGCTGTGTTTTGTCTGGCTGCTAGAGTTCACCTTAAGTTGATGTTAATAGTTGTTGTAAAATTGAGGTGTCTGTGTGTATATGCATGAATGCAAATGAGATCAGGAAGAATAAATATACAGACAGATCAAAAAATGCAGGATCTTTTTGGACACGACTCAGAGGAAGCTAGGGGGAATTTGAACTGATGATTAACGATTTGTGGAGATGGTGCACCATGTGTCAAGCAGAGGAATTGTAGAAAGGGAGTAAAGTTACAGTATCAGTCTCTGTAAGTAGCTGGCACATATTGGAAAGGAGAAGAATTTATGCCAGCCTTGTGGGCATGGTCTGCCCCAAAAGGCATCAGGAAATGCTGATTTCCTTCTGGGCAAGTCCCAGCTACTCTGCTTAGGGCTGGCATCATGCCCAAGGGCAAACACCTTCTGCAGGGTTACAGGAGGAGCAGGAAGGAAGGCAGCAAGCTGGGCATGGAAATACCCACCAAACACTCATTGAAAAAGCATGGTTTGGTGCTCTATTCACCCTCACCATCCTCCTCCTGCTCCTTCTCTTTCATTCTGTTTGACACAATCACCTCCAGCCTCAGGCTTATCTCACATCAAAACAGAGTCCTGCTCCAAATGAGTTCAGTTTCAGCAGCTTCATTGTCTTATGTGCTTGAAGACATTAGAATTTCCTGTCAATGTGGGTGCTGCGAGAAATTTTCTTTGGCTTTTTTTCTAAACTTGTAATTAAGATGGCATAGAGGTTCTTTGTAAAAAGGCTGTTTTCAAGATTCTCAGCAGATGAACAATGGAAATGGTACAGATGGTGCCCTGCAGACTTTGGTTCTTGCAGTATTCTAGGAATTCAAGACTATGCACTGTCTATATATGGCCCTTTTTTATTTCCAGATGCTCTTGTGAAAAGTTACACACAAGCAAAAAATTACAATCCTAGTAAATACAGATATAGGCTTATTTTTTGGTAAAATGTTTTCTAACAGTGCAATATGCATTTTCACTTATTCTGATGTGTCCATTTATTTTTTGTGTGTTGCACATCAGAACTGACTACTTTCTGATCAGAAGACCTCAACTGAAATATCATACCTTGTACTACTTTTTGTCCACCATCAGGTAAAAAGATTATTAAGGCGACCATCACGACACAAAAACATAATTAATAAAATCTGCCACTTCCCATCATCAGTAAGATTAAAAAAAATCCATTATGCTGTCATTACAATGAGAAAATAAAACCTGCCTGAGGTTTCACAGCAAAACAGATTCAGAGAGTATTTGGAAATGGCTGAAATAGATGGTTGGAGAGAGAAATTAGAACATTAATGAATATCATAGTAAAAGTCTGTGAGATAGGGTGGAGTAATGTCCTAAAATAGGACTGGAAAACATTTCTTTTCCTCTTCAACATTAGGCAGCATTTGAATGAGACTTTGTGCAAGGTTGGTGTAGCTCAGAGCTCAGATTTGAATTCACACTAAGGCCTAATCCTGTCAAAATTTCAAAATCTGTTGTCATATTTCATCCCAAAATAAAAATGCCAGAGAAATTGTTGAATTTGTGAGAACTCTGCCATGTTGAGAAGTAGAAAGCTTCTTATGCTTCCTTCCATTTTGGTCTGTATCTAAATGAGAGACATACAAAAAGATTAAACTGAAGCCATAAACTCAGGATTTTCTGACCCTGATCCAGGCATATTGTTGTGGGGGTAAACTGTATGGAATGAGCATTTAAAACCTGGTATATTGGATTTGCTTGCTGAAGAAAACTGGGACAGCTGTGAAGTTCAGAACTGCATCTGGATTTTGTCCAAATCAAACTTTTTCTGGCTGGTGTGGATCAGAACATTCTTTGAGGTTAAAAGAGTTCTTTCTTTTCACAAAATACTATATAGGTACTAAAATGCATATGTCTATGCATATTTATGCATATAAAGAAATAATAACAGACATACAGACATTAATGGGATTTCATATAGGATATTAATTTCAGCCATAATTACTAAATAAATTAAGCCTATTTCTTACACTTTTAAAATATTGCCCTTCCTTATACAGCAATTTAAAAAAAAATTAACTCCTAGCCCAGGATAGAGCTCGTAACAGTGAACCAAACAACAGTGCTGCTGGGTGCCACAGAGAAGTGCTTAGGGAGGAAGGTCTCAAAAAATTAACGCCAAGCTTCACGTGGCTACACAAATATAACCATCGAGCTGTGACACACAGAGCCTATATTGTTACTTATAAGGAAACTCTGGTGTTTTCACACTTTATTTCCCTCAACTTTTGATGTAGGCAGAACAATAACCTCCACACAGCTATATAATTGGTTTCACCAGAAGCTCTGAGGGCAATGTCATCTCTTAATGACACTCAACTATTAGTTCAATGATGTTATCATAAAATTAATTACAATCCCTACGAGATGCCCTTAACGTTAATTTTAATGGCTGTCGTATTGATTGGCTATTGAACTCCTCATTGTGCTGGTTCACCAAGGTCTCAGCCTGACTCTATGCAGAGCGTTTTTGCCCTGGGCTAGCTGCCAATCTACAAGACAAGGCACCTTGAAAAGGTCAGGGCTACCAAAGGCTGACCAAGGGTGTACTGCCTTTAACTCAACTGAAACAGGACTTCATTAGGACAAATAATATGTTTGCTGAATTTCTTTTCATGAGGCAGTTATTTAGCTGATGATGAGTAAATTCAGGAGACAGGCTGTCTGTTCTTACCCCTTGTAGGGATTAACACTGAAATTTCATGGCTTGACAAAAAAAACAGTGAGCAAGGGAGCAAGAGGAGTGCTGGCTAGAGGAAGTAAAGGCAGAAAGCATGTTCCCAATCATTGGGCCCCATAACCAGACTTCTTCAAGGAGCAAAGTGCTTGCAGGTCCCTTTTTCTTCAATAGCAAGTGTCTCTGAAATGGAAAGGAAAGCACATGAACATGCTTTTCAATGTGTCAGGCATCGGGTGCAACCACACTGTGAAATGGAGGACGGTTGAAAAGGACTGGCACTGGGGAAGACTGAGTGGGCAGGGAAAATGCTGGGGGAGCACAGGACAGCATGGCATGGTGCAGGCACAGCTGTGCAGGACTGGTGCTCACTAGCTTTGTCGGTCTGGAGTTCAGGTAACAAGCCTTAATTTTTGGAAGGCTTTATCAGCTTGGGCCATTGCTGGGCTAACGGCCTCCTCACCTGAGCTGGTGTTGAAGGAAGAGCTCTGGCATCTCCACTTCTCATGCAGGCATCTGCCTGTGCTCCCGGGCACAGCCTGGCCCTGGTGTCTCAATGCCTGGCCTCTGCCTCCCTGCTGGAAAGCACTGGCTTTTTGTGCCTCAGTGGGCAGTGCCTTGGTATCACCTCTGCATGGGGTTACGTTTACCTCCTCTACACTGGACACTGATACTCAAGGGCAAATAGCAGAGCATTATGTCCAAATTTTTTTGTCTTCAGGACCACACATTAATAAGATTAATCTGTCAGTTAAAAGCTATCCTATGCTTTCTATCTCAGCTCTGTACAGTATCTGGGGTGTTTTCCACATTATAATTTCAAGCACCTTCTTCACACAAAATTCCCATTCTAGCCACAGCATATCCTATCATCAGATTGCTTCACAGAAAACTCCATATGACCCTCCAACTGTTAAAAACAGGAAAAGAGTTTATCTCTTTGTACATAGTCCCTCAGTGCTCTGATTTTCCATTACTACTAGGGGTTGTCTTTCACAGTCTGCTGGAAGTTTCTGAACGAGCAGAAGACCACAGCCAACCTGAAAGCCAAACAGAAGCAGATGCCTACTTGATTATACGTGCTGATGGCTGTCAATAGCCGTTTGTCCATGGATTTAGCTATTTAGCTGAGGGACCTTGCAGGGTCACTTGGGCCAAAAGAGTGGGTACAGAAGGCACCTGAGTGAGAGGCTGCAAGGAGAGGGGGAGCAGGGGAGGTTCTTGGGGCTGCCACAGCAGGGCAAGGTGCACCGTTCCAGGTGGAGGGGATGTGGCAGAAGAGGATTTGCTCAGTGCCAGGAAGGAAACAAGGGCTGTGTGTGTGTGGGTGGGTGCAGAGGTGGAAGGGAACAAGTCACACATATCCTGTGCCAGGAAATAATTTCATCCTTTTCCTGGAGCAGCAAAATTCAAATTTTTCTGTGGTTCAGAGACACTGGAGCCCTCCCTAGTAGTGTAATATAATTCAGTGACAGCAGGCTGAGAGTGAGGTCTAGCTATGACAGCAGGACAGCCAAGTGTCATCTTTCCTTTGTTGGTGCTATTGGTATGTCAAAGAAGTTTATGACAGCTACTGGTCTCATTTGCAGGAAGGCAAGATGAGAGTTAGGAAGTTATTTTTGTAGCAATCCAAGCAAAACAGAAAAGGACATCTGCTTGGTTGCCCTTCCCTAGTATGCAGTGGTCATAATGAACAGCATGGGGTTTCTATTCATCCCTGCATTTCTGAACTTTGACCTTCATTTCATTCTGTATGGAGAGTCCCCGCTGCTCATTTTTCTCTTTACTGTTGTGGCATTTTTTTCCCTAAAATTAGAATATTAATTGAAATCTGAATTAGAATCTGATTGCAATCTAAATTGAATAGGGAGCTGTGACTTTCCAGTTTTCTGCAATCATAAAATGACATGGCTGAGAGCTCTAAATCTAATTGTGTGGGGATTTTTTTTTTTTAAATCTCTTCCTGCTTGTGCACTTGGTTTTGTGTTCTAATAAGCCCAAACTCAGGAGGTATTTCTAATCAAAAAGCTAGAATTTCATGTCTGATTATGGATGTATGTTTGTAAGAAGAAATAATCTGGGAAACAACTGGGGTTGGAGAAGCATTTCTAAATGATATGTATCTAATTTCTCCCAGCTGATAACATTTTCAGCATTTCTTGGGTCTATTAGTTTTGTATTCGGTGCACAGTTTCAAACTCCAGTGGCCCGAGAGAATACGTTACTGTTCCTACAGCAGAGCAATAAAAATGTCAGCAGTGGGTTTGATATTCAGTACTATAAACAGTGCTTCATGAGAAAGCCCCAGTGATACCGGGCTTGTTCCAGGCACCAATTTGGTGAATCCTACCTGTTTTTAAACACACATGTAGTTCTACTAATTTTATGGAGAAAAATGTACTGGAGAAAATCCATAGGAAGGCCCTCAACAGTGTTAAAATGAGGACTCATTTTTGAGCAGCTGCTGCATTTTGTAAGGTGTGAAAGTTACTTTACAAAGCCTCCCTTATATATGCTTTCAGTTTTGTAGCCTGATCTGGACAGCACGGTGTTCGTGACAAAGTTCCTCTTGATTTCATGGGTAGCAGATGACAGTTTAGGTCCTCATCTGAAGTTCTTGGAAAAAGCTTTTGTTGGCTTCAGTGGGTAGACCAAGACTGATCCTCCTTTGCTTTGGTCTTTTAACTGAGGTGCCTATTTTGGGTGTTTGGTGACTTTCAATTCTCTCTTTGAGCAATAGCAAATGCACCTCTGGAGGCTGCCCGAGCCTGCAGCTGAGATAAATACCCTTCCATCAATACCTGCTTCTCTTGCCTGGGATGGCCAGGCCAGCTGTGTGCCTTACTTAGGTGCCTTGGTTTGTGCACACAACTCCAGGCTGAGTGTGGATCTCACATGGGAATCACCAGCTTCACTTGCTATTGAGTCAGGGAACCCAGGGACTTTGGCAATTTAAAAGGGATGTACAGAGTCCTCCTGGAAGAAGCCATGCTTGATTTCTGAAGTGGGTACAATGATGATTACTCAGAGAGGTTCTTCATTAATTTTTGAGCTATAAGCTTGGGAAAAAAATTACCATTGCCTAATGGCACAGACAATATCCTTGTATCAAGGAAAATTGTCAGTTCCTTGTCACTTGTATGCAAATATGCTGTACTCTTATTTTGCCTCATTACAAAAAAAATTATTAAAAATAGATCTGTATAAAAATATTCTTGGGGCACTGTCTGCATCAGGTGAGAGTCTCAATTCATGCAGACTACAAAGCCACAGAGCTACCTGCCAGTGGAGGTGGAGTCAAAGTCGTTTCTTTGCAGAGCAAGCCTGCTGGTGGTCACAGGCTTTGTCCTGCACAGTTGCTGTTCCATACAGCTCTAAATTGACTGCTTTAGGCAAAGGTCACATTGTGGTATCAATTACTGGCTACTACCTGGAAAATTTAATTTCATGCCCTGCAGTGGGTCTGCTTTCTTCTCTATTATGATTGGCAACTGTTTCCCTGTTGGTAACTAGAATAGCTCATTTACTTGAAGTGATTAAAACCCAGAAGCTCACTGATTTGGAAGGGCAGCTTTGGGTTGCTAGCATAACCCAGAGAGCTCTTGCACAAATGCATTCACATGAATAGAACAAAAGCTACTTCTTGCCCTTTACAAGGCCTCTTAAGAAATTGTATTGTTTGTGATTTGTGTCACACCAATCCATTCCTTGTCCTCCAGTTGATGTTTAGCTAATGCACTGGGTGTGTTTCCTGCAGGTTAATTGTACTAAATGAAAACCAGAGGAAATTAGTGAACTAAGAAGTGCCTAATTTTAGATAACAAGACATCAAAGTCTTATTAAAGTTACTTATTTTTTAACCTAAACACTTTTGCTTGAAGCTCAATTGTCAAATCTTTTCTGTCTTTTAGAAGCCTCTGAGGAGCTTCTTAAACAGCTGGTTTGCATTTTAACAGATCTTAGTGCTATTTCCAAGATCCGGAAAACGGGGCCTTTTATTTATTCTCAGAAATTGTTTCCTTCCCAAAGGATATGTTATGTCATTGATTTTAAAGTGGAACTAATAATGAAAGGATTTCTGCTAGAAAATTGTTTATGTAATATAGGTAGTGGCAGGGATTAAAAATAGGCACACAGGAGTGAATCCAATCCTTCTCCATGTGTCTAGAAGATAGAATCACAGAATTATAGAATGGTTTGGGTTGCAAGGGACCTTAAAGATCATCTAGTTCCAACACCCCTGCCATGGGCAGGGACAACTTCCACTAGACCAGGTTGCTCAAAGCTCCATCCAGCTTGGCCTTGAACACTTCCAAGGATGGGGCATCCACAGCTTCTCTGGGCAACCTGTTCCAGTGCCTCACCACCCTCACAGTGAAGAACTTCTTCCTGACTTCTAATCTAAACCCACCCTCTTTCAGTTTAAATCCATTACCTCTTGTGCTATCACTACAGTCCCTTGTAAAAAGTCCCTCTCCGGCTTTCTTATAGGCCCCCTTCAGGTACTGGAAGGCTGCTATAAGGTGTCCCCAGAGCCTTCTCTTCTCCAGGCTGAACAACCCCAACTCTCTCAGCCTGTCTCATAGAAGAAGTGCTCCAGCCCTCTGATCATCTTTGTGGCCCTCCTCTGTACTCGCTCCAACAGGTCCACATCCTTCTTATGTTGGGTTTATGTTTTTCCTTATGTGTTTACTTGAGATATGAAAAGCTGTTCCAGCTTCATGAGGAGAAAGGATTTAAAAGAAAATATCTGTGAAGAATATAAGGAATTACTAACTATTATTTAGGTGAAGAGAGGCTTATTTTAAAATAATTAGTGGTTACTATGACAATGGAGTTTTGCTGCTCCAAGTACTCCAGGACTCTCACAGTTCAGATTAAAGACAGTTCAAACAACTATAGCATGGTGATTGGACTGGCAGTTGGCAGTCTGGAGGAGCACTGCAGAGGCCTTCTTCAGAGGACACGTATTTTAGTATAACATGAAAAAACTAAACACTGTTTGAAAAGTATTTATGCTAGATAGAAACACTCCTGTAGTGGCAGCAGGATCAGAAGCTTTTGATAAGGCAGCAAGTTGGAGTTTGGCTAACTAAAGGATACGAGACACTGTATCGAGACACCGGGTTGTGGGACCCAGTGTTTCTTTACTAGCTGCCAAGAGGTTCTGCTTGTCTTTGAATTCAGATCAAGTTGTCTAATCACTTCCCATGCGCTTTTTCATCCTACTTGCCTGTGGTACTGCTGGAGTGGTCAGTGTTGCACCACAGGTAAAGTTTACTAAGTAGGGGATGTATACCTACCCCAGGAACTTTACAATACAGAGATCTGGACATCACTAAAACTCTTGAAGAAGGCCTGGGAGATCCAAAGTAAAATTTCTTTTAAAAACATTTTCAGTACAAAGTACCACAGAGAAAGGAATGAACAAGGAATCCAACTCTACACATCATCTCTTTTCTTAGAAGTGTACTGCTTCAAAGGGTAACTCAGCTGCTAGCACCAGATCCTGAAGCTCTCCAGTGGCATGTTGAAGGCTAGTGATGATCACCTTCTGTTTCATAAGCCTGCACACTTGTCCATAGTAAGTCTCCAGAGGAAGCAGTAACACCTAGGTCTCCACAGTCCTTTGGATATTTGTTTTGGTGCCTACCCATATAGGGCTTAACTTTGGGCTTTTAGTTTTGTAAGCCTGGCCCAGAATCATCACCCTCAGTAGCAGCCATGAAGCAGCTCCAAGGCAAGGAATGATGAGAGTAGATCGAGCTTTACATTTCCTCCTCTGCCCGTAGGTTACAGCAGGTAGACTCCATACTGGCCATGTGCCAGCAAGGCTGTGCTCTGCCTGTGGCCCTCTCCAGCCCTGCTTCCAGAGGCAGGGGATGCAGGTGTGCATACTGTCAGCCTTCACATGGCAGAAGTTATGGAGCTTACTGTCTACTCAGGTTCTCTCCAAGACACAAGATTTCAGGGCAGATGACCAAGCATTTTTACGCTCGAGATAAAAACAACAACTGTAAGTCAAGTGGTAGTCTAAATGCTAATATGAAGGACATATGTTTATCCTTCAAAAACAATGACATTTTTCACGTTTGAAAGTACATATGCATGTATGTGTTTTGTTGGATGGCAGCCGAAATCCACCTTTTGCCTTATTTGTTTTTTTAACTTCTTAATGAGATTGGAAATATGTCTGGCACACACCTGTTACAAATAGTTTTACTTAGGATAATAAGTTAATATTGGCTACTAAAGCACTGAGCTGCCAGAGCCAGCCTTTGCTGGTAGGAATGTAATGAGTTGCTAGTGGTTTGGCATTGCAGGATCATAGACAGCCTGGAAGAAATTTGCAGGTCTCAGAGAAATGCCATAGCTCTGGCCCCAAGAAGGTGAGGTAATTCTCCCTTCTTATTCCTTTTGGGGAGGCCACCCTTCTGTCATTTCCAGGAGTTATTCTCATCCAGTAATGCTTGCCATTTTGTGTTACTTTGCAGTCAGTGTACAGCTGGAAGGTATCTACTCTGGCAAAGCCAGAGCACTACTGCTCACAAAGCAATTTGGCAGTTTCACCACGGATGGTTACTCACTTCCAAACTGTGAAGCATCCCTAGAGCTACCTAAACTGCCAGTGTGCAGTGACTGAGATACACTGCCTCAAAAAATAACAGGATGTATAACAATATAATTTAAGTACAATGCATTAAACTGCATTTATTTACTGTAGATGGTCAAAGAACAGAGATGTAAAGCAGGTCCCAAAGTGTATTTAGCTTTTAAATCCTTGGTGCAGCATGTGCCACATCTCATTAAAGATTTAAAGAAACAGATGCTTTTCGTTTTCTCCGTGGGATGAAATGACTTAGACTTCCTGCAAAGTGTGGGCCAATACTTTGGGAACACTCAGCTTCTCTAACACTTCATAAATGTCACCAAAGCAAATGTCTGCAAACCTGTGGGCACCTGCCAATCACTCCCTGATGTTTCTCCTCATCTTAACTTTTATATGGATTAATAGGGAAACCTCCAACAAAATTCTAGCACGTAAACCTTTTTGAAAGAATTCAAACATGAACTATAAATTCAGTACTTTGCTGCTGTTGAGAATTTCTAGTATCATAAATCCAGCTTCACATCTGGAAATGGGTTCTTCAAAGTTCATTGGTTATTCATCTAAGGAGAGGTCTCCAGTGGCACAGAGGGGATTTAGGCACTGGGTAGGAAGTAAGTACCCAATTCCCTTTTGTGTCTTTGAAAACTTTTTCCCACTGATGCCTCTGATGAAAAGAATTGGAATAGCAGGCCTTACCACATGCACTCTGTTAGGATACTCCAGGCACTCCCTATATTTTTAACATCCTAGGAAGAACTTCAGGTGGAAAAGGAATTCTTGGATTGTGTGTCCTAAATATTTAGAGAAGAACAAGGATTGTGTTTATTTCCAGGGGAAGGCAGTACAATACTTTAGCAATTTCTTTCAATTCTAGTCCTGTTCAGAGTCTCCTAACTCAAGAGTAGGTATTGACAGGCATCCTGCAGTTTTATTTTTTCCAGTCCTTATTTTGCCTTGTCTTTCTGCCCCCTCTGAAAGTCAAGACCCACAGCTGGAGGAAATAAAATGGCTATATTGCAGTGCTTTAAAATTAGCATGGTTCAATTTCAGCTCAGAACTAATAGACCTCTCTGCAGAAGGCATTGAAGCTTTTGCTCTGTGCATCTGTCTCTCTTATAATGGAAAGAACATAAGCAGCTGCCCTATTGAAAAAAATCAGAAAAATCCACCACCTACCTCTTCCCTGCACTCAGCAGCTAGTGTTCATCCTAGGTTGGTAATGAAAGGTGATTCCATACCCTCAGCATCACATTATCAAGTAGCTTCAGGTTGTCCTTAATCACCTTATTATTTTTCTCTTTCAAACTTTAGATTAAATGATTTAACAATGCCCATATGATTTCCCCATAAAGACTATGGAATTGGTGTCCATATGCTGTAAGTTAGGACACACCAGAATGGGAAAGTTGAACATACTCATTCCTCTGCAGCAGTAACAACCATCTCCCTTCCCTCCCCCTTTTCCTCTGCCCTTCGCCAAATCCTCTTCTCCAAAACCACATAACCATATGGCCACGGTTATAAAACATCAAGGCCTCAGTCACAATAGCAATCCCAATAAAAAAGCCAAGGTAGAAGCCTTCACAAGGCTTAACCTTCGTTTACAGCTGATCCCTGGAGTGTCTAGCTCTGCAGCTTTTAAACACTGCTCATATCCCCCATAAAAAATGTTTCCTATTTAAATAAGAAAAGATTTACTACATGAACATCCTTCTCCCACACCCCTGGATTACACCTCTCCAGGGACAAAACACCAATTGCGCTGGGTAAAACACCTGCCTTATTAATACCGTTCATCAAGAAACAGTGCTGAAGAGCCTGACAGCATGCAAAAACCTGGCCCCTCTTTATAGCTGAAAGAGTCCCTGCTGGGCCAAGCAGACTTTAGCTAGGAGGAGCAGGTGCCTCTCCCCCAGACAATGCTTTTTTGCCTTAGGATAGCACAAGCCCGGGGAGATGCACTGCTCAGAGAGCCGGTATCCCCCCTCACACCGTGCTGGTGCCAGCAATGCCAGCTGAAAGCATCACCAGCTCTGAGGAAGTCCCGAGAGCTCTGTCTGATGGGGCAACATGGGCTCATCCTCCCAGTCCAGACGGTCCGGATTAAGGAGGCTCATTAGCATCCTGCAGCCGCACTGCCCTCTATCCCAGGCAGGGCAGCAGCCTTCCTCAGGCAGGCCAGAGTGGCACTGCTGACTTACTCTGTTAAGGCTAGACCATATGTCTGGTCTGCACTAAGCCTGGCTAAGCATATGCTATGTCTGTGTTAGAGGGTGTTTCGGGCCAGCCAGCATTTTCTTCTGCCATGGGCTCCCTCTGTTACTGGTACACCGATGGAGTTAAATATTACAGTGCTTAAGACGCCCATATGGTTTATATGGCACAAATCCTTGTTCCAGGCTGCCTGGAGAGAAAGGCAGACAATTATATTTTCAAGGTGTGCTTTGTATCAGCTTGGGCTAGAAACGGATATTATATCCTAAACACTATTGAAAGCTAAAATTAGACTGCTGTGCATCTGAAGGAGCTGGGGTCCTGTGAAGAGCATTTACAGCACCTTTACTTTAATCCGGGTCTAAGCACAAAGAGGGACCTCCAAAAGTATCAGGAGGACTGTAGAAAATCTGTGGTTTTAGATGTCAGCACGAAACTTTGTCTCTACTGAGGCTTACTCACTACTGCTTTAGAAGACTAGTTGTCCATTAAAAATACATTTTAATGATCCAGTGTCTTTTTTCATTGTATTGACGATTATATAGTTCAGTCTACAAAATCCTCTGGAAAGACGTGACATGATTCAGTAAAAATCTAGCTGTAGTTGCAGACCTATTTCGAAAACTTCCAGCAATGAAGCTCACCAGTACAGCTATAATCTTCCCCCTCATTCCCTTTACTGTAGGCAGCTTCTGCTATTTCTGCACCGCAGTAGCATTTGCTGACATTTCCATGGGGATGTCATATATTAGGTAGCACTCCAGGCTTTGGTTAGCAATACATGATACATCTTGAAGCAGTTAAATTCCTCATGCCATTTTGGAGTTAAAACCCTGTTTCATTTAAAAGCTGGACTCCTGGCTGGTAACTTGTCTGGAATAGTGGGTGGCAGGTCAGTGCAATTTGAAATGGCCAGGACAGAGTAGGAAACCATGAAAAATGGAGCAATTACACTGCAGGTCAAGGTTTGTTATAGGGTGGCATGGTTTCAATTTGGCACTGAAGCATGGCAACAAGGCTACTAGGCATGTTCGTGCATTTTTGTTATCTGCCATTTGCAAGCAAGCAATATTTAAGGATGGGGAAGGGGGAAAATGTAGGAGGCCAATACAGCTATGTTGAAGGGCTAGCTGCTTACAAGGCCTTTTTTTTTTTTTTTTTTTTTTTTTTTAAGGAAACCATTGTTAACCTGAAGTTCAGAATAAAAACATCCATATGAAAGTCTCAGAACTGTGAGCTGTTTGCCAAACTATAGATCAAAGGTGCTTGAACGGATTGATACAATTTTTTTTGGAAAATAAAAAATGCACATCTGGCCTGAGCATTGGTCTGCCAAGTTTTAGCCTAATGAACTTTGAAACCAGCCTCCTACTAGCAGTCCTCTAGACCAAGGTTTCTAGTAGAGTTGCTGGACAGTCGTTTATAGCCAAAAGGCACTTGTATAATGACAATGTTCTGTGCTAGCACCTAATTGACAGACTCTTGATGCAGTGTTGTTTTGTGCTAATGAAACTGGTTTTAATTTGTCCCCCATCATTTATCAGCTGGCACATGAAGCCTGAATGTTAAAATTTTATCGCATCAGAACAAGTTAATGTGGCCGTAAGTCCAGCTGTGGAACACACATCAACAGCAATCTGTTTACACAGCACAGCTCTTCACATATTGTACCATTCATTTTGCTTTATGATCCAGACCTAAAATTGGTTGAAAACTTAAAAAAAAGTTTTTGCTGAAGCTGGTGTTTGTTGAAAACACCCTTTTGTTCTGCACTTTCCTGATTGCCAGATGGGAGGAACTCTGACAGTCTGAAAGAAATGAAAGATTCTTGCTACACTCAGCCCACAGAGCTGAAGCCCACAGAGCCAGACTCTCATGAAGAAAGAAGTATTTCCTGCCACGACTAAAGTGCAAAGCATATTAAATAAACCCATTTAAAAAATCATTCACCCTTTGAATCTCCTCTTGAAACTAGATTTCCTGATGAGATGTAGTGGCAGTCATGACAAAAGGAGCTTGGAAAAAACTGTTGATACTAGCTGACACTTGCAAAAGTTCAACCAGAAATGGAGCATTTATGTGCACAAAGTTTCTTTACCACCAAGCAGTTGAATATGTACACGTCCAATAATCTATTTGGCAAATGCCCCTTGTGTGGACCAGCAAAGCTTCTTTGGAAATGTATTTAACTCAAAACCACTTATCTGAACTCTGGTGAACTTCAAGTGAGAAGGTAATTAAGACTCAGCACCATTTGTTTTGGACCCAGAGGGTTGATAGCACACACTGAATCTCTATCATTAAATGATTTATCTTATTGCTTCCCCACCATTATTAAGGCTGGAAACATCTTCCTCCTGGCTCATTTGATACTAGAACTCTGTATACTCCCAGCTAATCATATTCCTGAATTCAGAGAAGTTAAAACTATCCTGATTCAATTTAGACACTTAGTTTAAGACAAGATGACAAGCACTTAAGACTCCATCAGTTGTACTTTCCAGATTTCCACTGACTCTAAAGACCAGATCCCCTCAGTCAGATTCCCTGATGGATCCCAGGTCAGGTGCAGATCTTTGTATCTGGAGACATTGGTATGAATGAATTGCACCCAAGGGATTCCCATCCACTGCCACTGGTACATGATCCCCACAGTGCATGGTCCTTGGGTTGACAGGCAGGATGCACCTCTGACAAACAGATTCCTTGAGTACATCCACCCTTCTCAGAGCTCCAGCACTGTAGTAATTAACTCCCTCAGAGATTCACACCTTACCCTCCATTGATAGACCTATGTCTTAGGGTTTAAGAGTTCACAGACAGAAGGATTGGGGAACGGGATAATGCTGTGTTCTCCTAGAAGCACTGTGCACTGAAAGCATTGCACGTTGTTCCTGCCAACTATTTAGAGCTTGTTGATAGCGTAACATGATGCTGAGTCTGTGCAAGAGAGAAGCCAGGATGTAAGTACTATAAAGGAAGCTAAAGTACTGCATCCTGGCATGCAAAATGCAGGCACACCATTCATGTTTTACAGCCACAGCCTTTGCAAAGTGCTGGGTATCTAAGTGAGTCACAGACCTTTATACTGGCACTGGCACTACAGTGTATTCTGGCTAGTGGCCTGCTGGCCAGATCCTGTTCAGGTGGTGTTTTCATCCAGTGTACTACCTTTTCATGAGAGAAAACAGAAAACAAATATCCAGACAGCAAATGCATGTGGGTGGAAATGTTGAAATATCTACACTCTTTCTCAGTGTAGATAACACAGCAGAGAATGGCTCAGAGGTGCTGTTTCTACTTTTTTAACCCAAAAGGAGAAAGGAAGAGAAAAGGAGTATTAGGAAACGGGTCCAAAACCTGTTATAGTTATACTGTCCTGACTACAGTAAAGAATTTATGATAGTGATTTCCAGGTTTTAAAAGATTTCAGCAGAACTGATTCAATGAAACAAATACTGTAACTTAAGCCAATGGCATTCTTGTACAAACCCCTTTTGTTAATAAATTTTTTTCTTTTCTGAAATGCTGTTGCCCTGATTCAGGGTTTGTGCACCCCAGTGCTAACATCCACATTTTAATATTTATGCTCTTGCCTTTAAATCAATTTTAAAACCAGCAACACAACTGAGCTCCCTGGGCAGAGCCCTATGGGAACACATTTTCCAAATCTCTGTTTGGGAGGTAGACGCACAAATCTTGTTTACAGGTAATGGGATTTGTGCTCTCTCTGTTACACACAGAGAACTATGCCTGGCAAACTACATTTCTGTTGAGGCAAAATAAATGAGTTTCGTGATCAGTTGAAGTGACAGTGATGCAACAGCAGGCTATGGTTAGAATAATTCACACCCTTTACATCTGTCTCCAGAGAATTATATTAAAAATAAAAATATTTGTCTCCTTTTATCAAAGTTATAAAGTTGTGTGGGTACCAGATGACCAAATACATGTAAAAAGGAAAAAAAATAAAAATTAAAAGTTGTCCTAAAGAGATAAAGAATACAGTCCTGCTGCAGGCATGTCCATCTTAGAATAGCTAACATATTAGCATCAGACAGCAGCGTTTCCTCCTCTATATATTGGTGCTTACTGTGCTGAATGGTAATCTCTGTTCTTTGCTATCACTTTGAGTATTGCTAACCGCAAGATACTCCTGGGCAAGACAGTGGGTGCAAACGGAAAACAACCTGTTCACATCAGGTATAAAATCTTCCTTGTTCTATAAGGATCTACAACAACGGGCTCCTTTCAGCATCAGTCACTCAACAGATTTTACATTTATGTTACAGAGATATACGTATAAATATTGCAATAGAAATTACAGAAATCTGAATGGCCATATCTTGCTATATATTGGAGAGTATAACCTACAGTTTCAATTGAGTCTACACCCCACCATGAGTACCAAATATCTGTGGAACTTCCTCAAAGAACTTACTGTTGCCCAACTGATAAGAGAGGCAGATCCTCTGTAGGTGCAGACTAGAGGGAAATGGAGCAATGATGATCTGAAAATCTGCCTGCACAATTTTTCTAACCATTATAAAAAAGAATGATAGCAAAATGAGGGCTGGCAAGAGTGGTTTCATTTTTGGAAACACTTATGAACAGCTGTAGCAAGAAGCAACAACATATTCTTAAAGGGAAAACTGTTCCTATCTTTCAACAAATATTATATCTGAATGCGTTGAAATCAAGCAACTGCAACAACTGTGACCATAATTTTCCAACTAGTGCTGAACTAGTTCATGCCCACAGAGCACTGACCTGTTTAAAATCATCTCCATTTAAACTTCTACTCAAAATGTCTCCTGAGAATGTAGACAACCAGTGGATGCAAGAAGGGTCTTGAATGATCTCTCACTCTTCCAGTCCTCACCTTCTCCAGCCCTCACTCTCAACTGG
Organism: Aquila chrysaetos chrysaetos; assembly: GCF_900496995.4. Lineage (NCBI taxonomy): Eukaryota > Metazoa > Chordata > Aves > Accipitriformes > Accipitridae > Aquila > Aquila chrysaetos. Next base: position 59,884,616 of record NC_044030.1, read on the forward strand.
GTCATTCCCAACCCTTGCTGTGTTGTGTCTGATCCAGTTTGGAAGCCACCTGTGGTCCAGACCTGCTATTTTTTAATTATCTGTAAAGCAACATGCAGACCTCTGGCTTTTTATCAAGAACAATTAGACAGTTGCATAAACTGACCACCTGGCATTTTAAGGAGTAGCAAGAGATTTAGAATTGGAAGTATACCATTTGCTTTTAGGCAGTCTCTTGCCTGCACTGCTGCTGATATCAACCTTAAAATTTATAGTGACACTGTTCACAGCAGAAGGCAGTTATCAATGCTTTCCAGAGCTTTAGGAGGAATTGCACCAGCCTGTCTTGGAGACACAGACCTCCCTTAATGAATGTGTTGAGGCTCTGGAATCCCCTGCCTCAGCGTTGACTCTACAGAGGTGTTGTCCATTCCTTGCTAGCAAGGACCCCCACAATTTCCTGGTGTGGAGAGGAAGGAACTACATTTCCACCTCCTTCTTGCATCATTTTGGGAACCTGTCTAGTACAAGATGCATGTGTGGGTGGTGGGGGGTGCAGCATGGTTGGGGACAAAGGGTACATCTCAGCTTTCTCCTCTCTCACCTACAGAGCATGGTGTCATTCCTTCATGTTTCAAGTGTCTTTGAAAAAGCTGGTGAGATGGAAGTGTTTGCTACTCTGCAAGGATGTACAAGGCACTGGAAATACCTGCTTCAGGAAATTCCACCTTGTGTCTATAAAATGAGCATCTCCCCAGACGAACTCCCCATAAATATCTGGAAAATGTCACCATCAACTTACAGTTAAGTCAAGACGTGAACCTTGGCTGACCCGCTTGTGTAGTTCCCTGTAATCCCTCACTTCCTCACAAAGCTGGGTGAATGCTCTGAGAAATCCACGGACCTCTTGGTTAATCATAAATCCACTGGGCTGTTAGTTTGGGGGATTTGAGGAACAGATTTCAGGAAGTAGTGAGGAATAATGATGCTCTGGGATGTTTCATCTTTTTCCATCCACAAAAGAGTTTACACATGTTGTCTGTGACTTCCCCAGTGGATTTGAATTTCCTCCTTGGAAGGAACTGACCTCTCTCAGTGTTTAATTTTTGAGTGATATTAATCAAAATTGTATTTTAAATGATAGTGCTCCATAATGTGAGAATTACCTTATCTCCAATAAGGAAATAGGCTGTCCATACAAATAAAAGTCAGATCTACTTAAGAAGTAGGCCAGTAGATCTATATTCTTGTCTGCAGCATTATTATACCCTTTCATTTTGTCTTCTGACACATTCTTTTCTATACTTCCAAGCTACAAATGGCTGGCTTGATGTGAATCATGTGGGAAATCCAGAAAGATATACAAGGATGGACATACTGTGACACTGCACACATTGGTGTCAGAAGTGTTCACACATTTAGCCCATGGTTACCTGCTGTTTGCAACCATCTTAGGGCTCCGGGTACTCTGTTTGTTAAAGGACCCAGCTTGTTTTGTTTGAAGGTTTGTTAACATGCTGTGGCACTTTCAGGCATGTATTTGATCAAAACGCAGACAGGGAGAGTGTGAGATTGTGTCTTTTCAAAAGATGTCTAGACAGCAAGAGAAGGACAGTGCAGACAAGGAGAGTGTGAGATTGTGTCTTTTCAAAAGATGTCTAGACAGCAAGAGAAGGACAGTGCAGAGAGTCTGAGGTGGCTTTAAATTAACTGGTTAGAAGCTGCCTTGTCACAGCAGCTCAGAGCTCAGCTCAGCATAGTTTACTCTGCTAAAGAGCAATAATAATAACAATAATAATAATAATCTGAAATTGTATTCACTTCCCCAAAGGCTCTCTGAATTATTTGCATCTGATTCAGTATAATTTTGGTCAATAGACACTTTCTCACCACCTTCCGGAGAGCAGGGTCGAGCAGTGCAATGGCAACACTGGGGAAGGACTTCTCCCTTCAGCGTTCACAGCTAATTAGAAAGGATCTGCTGCAACATTTCATCCCTGCGCTGAGGCAGGATTATTTCTGGGGAACAGCAACTGAGTGGTCCTGCCAAAATCACACATCTGCGGTGCTAGAATTGTCTGGGGCCTCCTCTAGAGCTCAGGAGAGGGTAACACATGCAATAAATGATGTGGAGAATAACAGATAGATGACAACTGACTGCAGAAACACAAAGGGATGTGCTAAAGGAATATCTATCATGCTTCTCACTTAATGAGGTTATAACAAGAAGCAATGGATTTAAGATGCAGCTGGGAAAATCTGTCATTATTATTGGCCAGCATTTACAAAGCTCAGTGGTTAATGCTAAGCTCCTAAATCTACTTTCAGGTATTTAGAGAAAAATTGTTCAGGTTTTCAAAGGTGGTGAAAAGTTGCCTTTCCAGCCCTCCTTTTCTACTGCACCAAGCACAAATCAGCCTAATCAGAAAACTTTCAAAACCATCAAAATCTTCATCTCCTACAGACATTTCTCTCCTTTACACTGGTAATACGCTGCTTGTTCTGTCAACGTTGTCTCATTAAAGGAAACACCTGGGCCAAATCTTTTTTTGGACAGCTCCTGCTTGCTTCCGCAGTGCTGTCCGAAGCAGGAGCATCGGCACGTGGTGACACGACTGGCTCTGCTCTACCATTAAATTGCACTGTGAGACACACTAAAACCGAGGGCTGTAAAACTCCCTCCTTTATAAAACCATATCCTATAACCATGTGTGTACAATTAGCGTGTGCTGCCAGGTTGTTAGGAACACTAAGCAAACAGAGAGGAAAGTTGCATTTTGGACCCAGCCAGGAGGAGAGTAAGATCCATGGGTGTATAAATTAAAAAGACATTCTGAGGTAACACAACCCCACACAAGCATAAATCCGGTGGGTTTGTCCGATGTAAACTCTGCTGGGCAGCCTTCGCTCCAGATCATACTGAGCAGGGAGGCCTGTAAATAAAGAGCTGCTTTTTTTTGCAAAAGGTGGATGAATCTTCTCCTCAGGCTGCATCCTGACATGGCAGCCAGGTGGGTACATGCTTGAATGTGAGGGGAGAACACTTCTTGACTGAAAGAATCCTCTTGTTCCATCGGTATGTGGCCCGAATCTAGATTATAACACACATGAAGAAGTTGGTACTACCATCCAGTAAAAGTAATGAGATTTATTCATAGCATAAGCTACAAGGGGGACTTATTTGCAGAACTGGTAAACTGGAGGGCACTGCTTTCATCTGCTGGGGTGAACGGTCCCACCCCTGGTATCACAAATGGCTCTTCAGCCCTTTGTGTATCCCAAGATTGGAGTGACTCATGTTTGTGGATTTCCTTTGTCACAACTGAGGTGAAACAACACCAGGGGAGTTCAACAACAATCAACATTTATTCAACCAAGCTAACCTTGCCCAAGTACAAGTGAACTTATCAATATGAACCTTGCATCATCTCATTAAGCTGCTGCTTGAAAGGAGAAGGGACATATAGAAAAAGAAACAGGAAAAAGGAACGTGAAACTACATCAGTAAACTGTACAACTTGTGCTAACCATATGTAAGCCTTACTTATTTGGGGATCAATTCAGAGAATAAAATAAGGACAGCCCTCCCATTGAGTCACGAGGTTCAGACTGGACCCCCTTACTTTCTAGACTCCTTCTCAAAGAGGAGCCCGGGAGTGGCTGGATCCACTCCTAGTCCTAGACTTGGTCAGTAGTTTATGTTCAAAAGGATGAGGTGTAGGGACTGTGGGAAAAAGAGAGAGAGGGGTGGGCGGGGGGGGGGGGGCAGGGAGAAAGAGAGAAGAAAAGGATTTCATCAGTCCTGGGTCCAGCATTGGTTCAGCCAGTCTAGAGATCCAGTTCTGGAGGGCATGCACCAAGAACTTGTCCTCCCTTCTTTTATACCTAAAGGGTCTGCCCCCGTAGGTGGGGATTTGCTGTCATTGAGCAAGCACAGTGTGAGCTCAGGAACGTTCCAGACATTAGTCGGTGGTCTCGACATGCACAGTTCACATTCCTGGGATTCTCTGGAAATGGGTCGATGGGCTTGGGTGGCCATCGGGGAGTTGCTTCTCCTTCCCTGCAAGCATGACCTCTATCTGTCCTTTCCTTCCAGCGCATACATCATGCTTCTTCTCATGGTCACTTAAGATAAGGAACTGCAGCTTTGGAGAAGTGTGGTCCCACCCCCTGTGGGGCCTTCTCCTCCGGCCACATTTTCCTGTTCACACAACTCGAGCACTTTTACAGAGGCTGTCTTCTCCACCAAAGTTCTTTAATGAACGTTTGAAACATCAGCTCTAATTTGTCAAACTGTCACACCCTTGTGGCCTCCACTAATGCCAGGAAAGGTGCCCACTGCTTCTTTATGGCCTCTGGGTGAAGAGGTCACGGACCTGTACCCTTGTGCTGCTCTCTTCAGTTGGCTTGCTTTTGTCTGGCTCTACCTGAGAGGTCATAACCCTCATTCGAGGGCCTAGGTGATGCCCAGGAAATGGTGAAGGCTGTTTTCCTTTCCTATGCCCAGACCAAACCCCAAACCTGATGGCTCACCGCTGCCTGGGATGAGGGCTGCCCCAGGGCAGAAGGGGAGCAGCCCTTGGGAAGGCCCCACGGCATGGGGGATGGCCGCAGGTTGGAGTCTGAGGCAAAAACACAGGGTGGGAGTGGTGTGCACAGCCCTGGTGCTTGCCAGGAAACCAGGCTGAAAAAACCCATAGCCAACAACTCTCACATGTCCCCTCCAGTGTAAATCCAATTGCTTTTAATTTTTTCAGATGCCTGTGCGTGCCTGTCCTTCCTTCCCACTGTTTTAAATGCGGCCTGTTGTTTTCCACAGCTTCTGGGCTGCTGCGGTCAGAGGGGAAGCAGCATTTTCCAGACGCAGCAGGAGCTGGAGGTCCTGGGGAGGTGACATGTCCTCTCCTCCCTTGACTCCCCTGCCAAGATTGTCCCACTGGTAGCACTTGGGTTTCCTCCCAACAGTATGTGCATCCCCGCTACCGCCTCTGCTCTCCCTTTTGGGGAGGAGCTGTAAGGGAGCACAGCCTGTGTCCTGAGTCATACCTCACTGGCAGAGTGTTGTGTACGTGGAGAAAATGCTGGATATCGGGAGCTCATGAGATTGAGGTTATATTCCTTGTTCAGTTTCTCATGAGACTCTGGGCCAGATAGCAATGGTCTGAAGGCTTTTACGAGCTTGAAGATACTCATCTATGCTGAGAAAAATGCCTGGCTAGGGACTTCTGGAGAATCTCACCAGGAAACTATCAGCCACTTTAGGGGCTGAAATGCCTTTTTAAATGCCAGTCTTTAGGTCTCTGTGCTTCAGTGCCTTTTACAAGGATGATTGCAGCAATGGTTGTAAAACCCTCAGATGCTCTGTAATGAAAGCCATGTAAATGGAGCAGTCTAACTTTGTTCCCTTACATCGCCCAACATAAGGAAAGTAGGAAGCTTTTTTTTTTAAATTTTGGACAAGCTGAATTTCCTTGCTGTAAAAGGCCTGATTTGTATGAAGGGCTCCGGGTACCAAACAGAGCTGGAGAAAGGTCCCAGAACCCAAACCTGTGGTGCTTCTGCAGACCCCATGCCCAAACAAGTGAACCAAACAATGTGCAAGTTATGTTGTCTCCACCCATCTGACCATCCATCACCTCTTCCAGAGCCAGGCATAGGAGCAAGGTGCTCCCATGCTGGGAAATTCCCACCTTGCCTATTGGGAATTACTCCATAATCTGCTAACAAAAACCCCATCGTCTTCCTCCCTCTGTCCATGCAGAGCATAACAGCCTGCATCTGCCGGCAGCTGCTGGCAGAAGTCAATGCTGAAGATCAAAGCAATCGGTGTGAGCTCAAACACAACATACGTATCTGTGAGAAATCTGTGTGTATTGGCCGGCTGCCTCAAGTGATTCCTTACTTTTAGGTAATTTTCTTTGCAGTCCTGACGTTTAGCGCCTACTAGATAGGTACAAGGAAAATCTATGTGATAATTGCAAAGTGTTGCAGTGACTTTATGTAACAAAACAAATGTAAAAGCAGTTTTGCTCACAGAATTAAATTATATTTTCTTATTTATAATCACATTTTTATTGAAGGAACAAATACCTGGCTTTAGTATCCTGTTCAGTCTAGCCTTTCATTTTACCAGCCTCATTAATCGATTTTAATAAGGGTGCTATAAAAAAGGAAAATTCTGTTTATAGAGATGAATATAAACACAGAAAGATAGGAAAACATATACCTACTTTGGTCTTGAAGTATGAAAATGTACTATCTTAAGCAACATATTTACTAAAAGCAGACAAAGGACAAGCAAGTGTTTATTGCTTCTATCAGCACTAATGCAGGGTCCTTTTGGTTATTTCTTTAATCCAAACAGCTTCCTGGTAGATCCAAGATGTGAGGCCTTTCTGTAATGACTTGGCAAGAGAAAGGGTCCAGAACTTCTCTGCAAACACAATTAAGTTGTCAAAGACAAGTCCCATATTTGAATTAAAACTATAAATCTTTCATCTGCACTTACTCTACATCAAATAGCAGGAAAAGAGGCCCTCCCATGTAACAGTCTTAATTACCAGAGCACTGCAGCCTTTGAGCATGACAGAGCCAATGATAGCTGACCTTGTGCTCCAGCCCCAGAACAGGATCAATGTGATGAATGGGAATCCCTGCCTGAAATATCACAGCAAAAGGAACAGCCTCAGATGGCAAATTAAGTGCCTAACACATTGTTGGGGCTACACAAATATATAATAATGCCCTTTGCTTTGATCCGCTTATACTGGAATGAGCAGTATGTTGAAGGATTCAGTGTAAACACGTCAAGCTTTGCCTAGTAATGATGAGCCCTTGCCACCTCCTTTCCCACACAAATGCACGGCAGGGCAGTGGCTTTTCCCCTTTCAGATGCCACTGCTAGTTCTGTTGCACTTGGAGTAGGAGAGATAGCTGCTGTGACTTTGTTAGGGTTTTCATTAATACCCCCACATAATTCCCCATGGCCCAGAGTAGGCAACATAACTGTGGATCTCCAGGGAGAACAGGAGTTATGAGGCTTCATTTTCCTTTTCACAGTACTTGAGTAGCAGGTGAGTCAAATGTCATGGCAGTTAGGTGTTCGGTTACCTTAAAGCAGCAGTGCCCATGCTGTGTAGTATGGGTGGTGAGCGGCCCTTGAGGTCCACAGTGGGGTTTTCTCTTAAATTTTGAATGTTTTCAGCTCAAGGTTTGTGAAGAAGGGCCATGGAAGTCCATGACAAACACTTACAGTAGTTTGTTGGCCCAAAACTTGGCAAATGAATACCTCAAGGCAGGGCCACATTTCCTGGGGTCATCTCTGAAACAACTACATTTTAGGATGGGGCTGTGTTGTGGTTTAACCCCAGCCAGTGACTAAGCTCCATGCAGCCGCTCACTCACTCCCCCTGCCCCCTCATTGGGATGGGGGAGAGAATCAGGAAAAAAAAAGTAAAACTCGTGGGTTGAGATAAGAACAGTTTAATAGAACAGAAAGGAAGAAATTAATAATGATAATAATAACAATAATAAAATGACAATGATAATAATAAAAGGATTGGAATATACAAGTGATGCACAATGCAATTGCTCACCAGCCACCAAATGATGCCCAGTTAGTTCCCAAGCGGCGATTCCTCCCAGCCCCACTCCCACTCAGTTTATATACTGGCCATGACTTCACATGGTATGGAATACCCCTTTGGCCAGTTTGGGTCAGCTGCCCTGGCTGTGTCCCCTCCCAACTTCTTGTGCCCCTCCAGCCTTCTTGCTGGCTGGGCATGAGAAGCTGAAAAATCCTTGATTTTGTCTAAACATTGGTTAGCAACAACTGAAAATGTCAGTGCGTTGTCAACTTTATTGTCATACTGAACCCAAAACATAGCACTATACCAGTTACTAGGAAGATGATTAACTCTATCCTAGCCGAAGCTAGGACAGGCTGTCACATCTTCTGGTGTACTGATGCAACCTTTTTGTCCTTCTGAGACAGTTCTGAAACTCCTTGTCTCTAATCGCTATATTGACTGCTACTGAACATTTCCTTCCTGACCTTACTTTTATTTTATATCTTAAGGCTTCACAGTGTATTCCCTCCACTAATGGGTCTTGCTAGCTCAGTTATTGACCCTTACATGCAGAAGGTACCTTGCTGTTTGACTAGTAGTATCAGTTATGAAGGAGGAGCTGCATATGCCCTGTAGAAGAACACATCTCAGGTATGGCATATCACATATAAAGCATAAAATGTTTTAATTGAAAATACATAGAAATGCCCTTTCCTTTTTTTCCTTTTTTCTGCAAAAACCCTTCACAGGAAGGGTATCATGAATTTGCATTTTTGGTATCATAAAGCTACAAAAATCTGCTTGTGAAAAAGTTCTGTAGCAAATATTTTACCTGGTAGTGAATTCTTCAAACAGTGTTTTCCAGAGCAAAGTCCAGAGTGTGAACAAAAAAATTTCTTAGCACAGAATGTATTTGTGCAGGTAAATTTAAGCTACACTTAAATATCACAATCTTATTGTGTTAGGTTTCTGTGATAAAGAGAATACACTATCTTGTATTATATAAAAACATATCTGTGTGTATATATGTATGCATATATGTGCTTGTCTTTCTATATTTATATTTGTTACATTTCACAAAGAAATAAGTCTGCATTTAGTCTTATGCACGGTAGTGATTATGCTTGCCACAAAAGCATTTGAAATTCCCAACAAATGCGCATTAAAGCAATAAGGAAAATAAAGAACATTAACCCTGGAGAAAAATTATTTGAGGCATATTTTGAATCTGCAAGGCTGCCAGGTTACACCCACAGGCACTACCCCTATGTCAAAAGGGAACTATTCAGCCTAAGAGCAGACAGGAGCAAAAAAAAAAAAAAAAAAAAAAGTCATGGTGAAGTCTGTGCTGTCAGATCTGCATCCTTCACATATTCCTTGGGAGGTGCTCTGTTCACCTGCCATGTGTTTAGGCAGTGGTGGGTAGGGGGTTGTTGGTTGCCCCAGAGCTGTCCTGGAGGGAGGCATCTCATGATGGATGTTGCATGTCTATAGCCAGAGGTTAAAAGTGCAGGAGAGACTGTGAGATTCAAAGGGTATAGCCAGACCTACTTGCTTTGAGGAAAAATGATGTGACTGTGTTTTGGGGTTATAGACAGACCAGGCTTTCCCCTCCAGTGCAATTAGTGGACATGCTTCATTAGCTTGACAAGCAGAAGGGTGTGGTGGGAATGCAAAAACCCTGATGGGAACTTAGCCTTCCTGAATGCCTGGGAGGCCTGCCACTGACTTTATCACAGGCTGGATTTCACCCTGTAAGCTTGTATTCTCTTGATACAGAATATGAATAATAAGGATGGGAATGGAGTATACATAACCACATATTGCCAAAAAGGGACACAATCCTATTTAAAGCAATCCACTTCTGGCAGGAGAACAGTTACTATGGAATTTAAAACAGGAAGCTGTATAATTAACTGCACATTTCCGAGCAATATCATGCTAAATACAACAAAAATACAGCATGAAATAAGTGGCCCAGATCCTCAGGATATAAATGAGTAGAAACCCAATTTACTCTAGTGCCCCAATGGAACAATGTACGTTCATATTAACTCAAGTAATTGCTGTATGCCCTACCCATGCAGCATTTGCAGGACATAAAAGTTGCCCTGCTAGGCACAGCTTCACTCTCATCTGTATTGTGAAGGATATTTTGTATTTTGTCTTTCTATAGGCTTTCCCCAATATTTAAGATTTAAGGGCTGAAACAACAGAAGAAGAGTAACTCTACTCTGAAAGCAACTGGCAAAGAAATCCTTAGAGAGAATGACTGTGACTGAAACTGTAAAGCATAAACAGTCTTCTAGCATCCCTCAAAATCTGTGTATGGACATGTTTTTCTTGCACTTCTTGTCCACACTGCCTCTGTACACCGGTTAGCAGGGTCTGCCTGTTGTGCATGGACATGATGAACATTGAATTTGTATATGTTAAATGACGTTGCTTGTGTACACAAACAGTTACTAAGTGGAAACTGAACTCTCTGGGGAGATCATCCCCAAATCTGTGTGCACTCAATTATGAAGAGGTTTGAGATATCAGTCAGCCCCAGCGGAGCTTCTGTGCAGCATATTTACCCAGGACTCTTCAATGACAGGTGCATTAGGAATATTTCTAGGGTTATGAATATGCATGTGTCTGTATTTGCAAATATTTGGAGCTGCCATGTATATAAATCATCTGCATTATGTACATTTTATGAGGATGAAAGTGTTCTCCAACATAAAGGAAATTTCTCTCCCAGCTGTAGCTCTGAGCTTTCTAATGTATTTTGCACAGTATATAGAATTCTTTCACACAGATTGCTAGTGAGCTGTCATCCTTGTTTTCTGTTTGCCTTAGGGAAAAATACTCGAGTAGCTGTAATTATTAAAGGTTACAATTGCTCCACAGGGTATGAAAAATGGTAGTGGTGAGGCTGGACACTGAAAAGTTACAGAGAGGATGTGAGATAAGGAAATCTGAGAGGACTGTACAAAGAGGGACTGGCACTCATAAAAGGGCAGGCTTCGCTGCTGTTTAAGCACAGTCTGCACTTCTCTTTAGTTTCCACGTGAAAGGGTATTATTAACAAAGAAACTGGAGAAGCGTTAATTTGTTTGTTATTTAAACCCTCCCCTATGCAAGCCCACACGTGCTAAGTGTTTGAACAGGGGCCAAGACTCTAATCCAGGCACCCCTCCCTGGGCAGCATGGGACAAGCAGGAGGCCATGCTCGTGGGGCAGCAGACCTTGGTTCCCCTCTCCTCCTCCCCTCCTTGGAGCAGCTGGCCAGGCTGCAGACACCAGCTCTGCCTCCAGTCACACCGATGTGCCAGTAGCAGGCTTGTGCTAATCCAGCTTGCATGGGCTGAAAAGTTGAGGGACAACCTAACACTACCAGCTTGCTGGATGGGTGTCAGGGCCCAGGAGTTTCCAGCTGCCACAGGTAGCAGCGACCAGCAGACAGAAATGGGAGCTGGGGTCAGGTTGTAGAAAGAGGATGTGCAACCACAGATGGGATGAACAGCTCTGAGGAATTCAAAGCCCTCTGCTAGAGTATTGAAAGGGTATTTACTAAAATAATGTATCCGAAAGCCAAGATGTAGCAAGGCTGCAGTTCAGGCTGCCTAAAAAGCCTTCAAAAGGCAGGAAGAGGGTACTCTGTCTTGTGTGAACAGCAGACACACGGCGTGGAGACCCAGTCATCAGCAGTCATGGCAGGCAGAGCATGAACTCCAGCAAATATGGGGTCTGGCCTATGCTGAAGTAACCTATTCCCTAGGAGTGAAAAGACTGGAACAAACATAAAAGCAATGATTTTCACAAAGCTCCAACCAAATTCTTTGGAGGTGGGGAGTAGGAGGGAGAGGGGTTAAAAAATAATCCCATTTTAGTTATCTTTTTCTTAAAACTGGCTATGACTGAAATTGGAAACCCAGACACACCATCACAAGGCTATTACTATGATGTTTCCATTTGCAACAGAAGGTAGACGCCTTATAGAGATAGGATTGTGTGCACGCAATTTCCAGCCTATTCTGTATGCTCAAGAGATACTTACAATTTGGCTGCACATCAGAAAAGCAGTCACGCTGTACAAGAAAACCTTTTAAGTTTCACTCAGCACTGTATACTGTTGCATTCAGTGCCCCGGGTAGAGGTTTTATTAGAGCTACATACTTAGTGAAGCAAAGTTTGCCTTGCCTCTTGTCTTTCACTGTGTTTGTAGTCAAAAAGGCATCGGGCAGCCAGCAGAAGCTCTGCCCTCCTGTGCTCCTGGGGACAAGTTCTTTTCCTGGTTCCCCAAGTTGCAGCTGTTAAAGATCAAGTCTGAGCAGGAAACTGTGAATTCAACACTGAAAGGCCTTTTACTGCAAGCATTTCTTGGGCTTCTCTTTGACTTCTGATGGAGTTCACGTTTTCAAAAGGATATTGTCTGTAAATTAGAAAATGGGTAAGGCTCACTCAGTCACTCTTAGTCACTCCAACTTCTACAGCCACACCAAGCAACTGCAGAAACCGTGCTGGCTGATAGAAAACTTAGTGAGTAAAGGAAAAATGAAAAGTTACCTGGCTCTGTATTAAAACAGATGAGTTATACCGGCAGCCTGCTTTGGCTCTGTTCTTAGTGAGACCCATCTGTTCTGAGGAAGCTGAGAACGTTTCAAGTAAAAGCACTTGTAATCTCAAAAACTCCTTTACACTTTTAGGGCAAAATGTCAGATCTTACTTCAACAGATCTCTGTCTCTAGAGTCAAAACTTGAGTCTATCTACAGGACATTAGTCATTTCATACCAAATGCCCATAACTCAGCAATTTCCACGCAAAACAATTGATTAGATGCAATTGGATCCAGGTGGAATGGGCAGATCACCTGTGATTTCCCTTTTCCATTACTTTTTGCTTATTGAATTTCTTTTAGAAAATAAAATACTGTTTGGTACTTAAACAAACCTTCAGCTACAGCTGGTAGTTAGATTTGGGAACAGATGATAAAAATGTGATATGGTCCCTGTTTCAGTTGACAGTGTCTGAAAACTATTCAAAGAGATATGGATTTGTATTCTGATGTTAAGTTAATATGATTTACAGTGTTATATTTCTAATAGCAATTGGATCTTGGGTGCCATCTAAGCAATTAGATACTATCTAATAAGAGCATGGTAGTCTCAACACTCATGGCAGTATGCCAAGAAGGAGTCTTGTCTGGTCTGCAAGAGTAAGTTCAGTAGATGGTTGCTCCAAGGTTTTCCATCAGGACATGAAGAGTAAGGATTCTTTTTCTTCCTTAAGCAAAGAAGGAAGAAATCAATATGGGAAAGTTGTAAAAGAGGAAAAGGAAATACTTCATAAAAAGTGAAAGATGAGAAAATTGGAAATTACTAAACTTGCCTAGTGGCCATTCCCACCAAAGTCTTAGAATGGCATCTGCTGGTCTTGCTGGAGCTGGCTCCAAGCTCACACTGCTCAGGGCTACAGTAGTGAAGCTCTACAGCAGCTGAGCCCTTAACACAGGAAACAGCTTTTAACACTAGCAGGAATTGAAACAGAGGAGCTAAAGCAAGCTGAAGGGCTTTTGGTAAAAATACAAGGTGTAGGCCCATGAATGAGTCACTGCAAGGTGAATTAGAAGGTGAACTTACAGCGTATCTGCTGATCCACTGTAATTGCTTGTGTACCAGCGTTTAGTCCTTAAACATGAGGGAGGCATGCTTCTCTTCATCTGAAAGATAAGCAACCTGCAATTATCTTTCACTGTGGAATAAATGCCCACATGCTGGCAGTTAATGGGGGTCATTCTGATGCTCTGTTCATGCAGTCTCTTTTTACCCCTACAAACTGTGAATGTGTCTGTACCCATAATCTGGCCATATCCCTGTGCTGAGCCTTCAAGATATTCTAGTCTTTTATACTGCAAAGTTACAGTTCCCAGCCTGTTATGTCCCCTCAGCTTGTTCTGAATTAACTAATCCATTAACTGTGCATTAAGAGAGCAGGGAAGGCCTAGGGGTGCTCATTAAAGTAGCCCCTTTATAAACAGTGTCCCACTAGGCACCACAAGGCACTGACTATTTCCCAGGTAAATTTGTTTCAGCTCCCCAGAGGACAGAAAGTAGAGCCCTTTGAACAGAGTAACCTTCTTTCTCAACAGGCCAAGAGCTTCCATGGCCTGGGAGAGAGGGTGAGGTGGGAGCTGTGCTTTTGGCAGACCCTTTCAGGCTTCATCCCTTAGCTTTCTGCTAAGCAATGGGGGCTGGCAGGGAAGCAGGATGAAAGCAAAGGGCGCTCTCTGCACCTACCACAAGCCACTCTACAGCTTCTGTGAGTATGTCCCCAACCCTTGCTCCCCAGATGCTCTCTTACCTGTTTTGTTTTTTTTTCCCTCTTGCTGCAAAACAGATGGAAAATAAGCTATAAGAGCAACTCTTTCCCTGTGAGTGAATGCTGTGTATTGAAACACAGGCCCTTCCTCCTTTGCTGAACAATGGCTAAATTCACAGGTTCTCTGCAGCTAAAAATGTATCCCGAAAGAGATTTTTACTTTTTCACTTGAAGCAAAGGTCATAGGTTAAACCAAAATGACATAATCCAAACACAGAAAGATTTATTTCCAATAAGTCTCAAGTCTCAGGAACTTGTTTGTAGCAGGCTATCAAATGCAGGACACAAGGTGGGCTCATTACATCAGCACAGGACACCTGAAATGGACTGATGTGAAACCCAAAAATTGGTAGTGAAGGACTTTTACCCAGAAATATCTCATGTGTTTAGATTCCATCTTCAAAATGTGTCACATGCACTACAAAAGCTCAGCAGGTCCTAAAAACAACATTCAATCATTAGACAGAAAATTTATTCTTCTTTAAAACAAGAACATGGATTAGAGTGACCAAGCAGCTTGCTAAAAGACAAAACATCGTTCTTGCCCAAACAACTTGTTCCTCTATGCACTGTGAGCCAAATCATGAGCTCCTTTCCTGGACCCTGCACAAGTCCCTCCTGAAAACCCATCCCAGGATTAATTCAATCACTTGCACAATTAATACTGTGAAATCCCAAAGAAAATTAATATTAACTTTCCAAAATACAGCCACTATGCTTTTCAGAGAGTGACGGGATCTCTATTCCTACAAAAGACTTGCTTTTCTCAGTGTCTGCATAAAAAGTCAGGGTTTGGCAGTTTTAGAGTATACAAGGGCTCAATTGCTCACTGTTGTTCTGAACTTAAACACTGTAGTAGGTGCATAAATCTGCCTGAAGCATCACACTAGTCTGAGTGTCTTCACACCCTGACCTCTTCCTACACAGCTACTTCAACTGAGACAGATAACAGAATATCTAAACTAACTCCTAGTCAGCTTAGAAAAGTTGCCCTTTTCCTTCTGAGCAAAAGCCTGTTCTTATCTGACAGTGTTGCATTGCTGACAATGCACTTTCTGAGAAGTGTTTTCTATTTTGAGTGAAGATGTCAGGCTCATTTCCAACAGATTTTTTTTTTCTACTCTCTCTCTCCTTCTGACTGTTCTAATTCTGTGAATCTGTCTGGTTTAGTCATACCTCTTGGTGGGAAGACCTCTGAGGAGCTGAGCCTCTGGCTTGGGAGTTCCTACCCCCCCTGCCCCCAGCTTGTTATCCCACCAAAACTCTGTGAAGATTCTGCTGTACTCTGTTGTTTACCGCAGGAGAACAGAGCTTGTTGCTTAATTACTGCTTCCAGGAAAAAGTCTTTCATTACTGTTTAATTTACAATAGCATTTCTGTGACAGAGCTCCTACAATCATAGAATATGCAATATGAACAAAAGGATAATAAAAACCAAGCACTAAATTCCCACCTGAAATACAAAGTAACTTCTGCATCACACTGACATTTATGTCTACCACAACAAGCTGGAAAATGGAGACCAGAGTCTCTGGCTCTCCTGCTGTGATGTTGTTGTGGCAGGACTGCCTGACAGAATAAAATAAAGAACTGAAAATTCACATCTCATATAAAACCATGCCATTACTTATCATTCTGCATTTCAGCATATTGCCTTGCCTGAGTGTGAAGGAACAGGTATATAATGCAGGAAAGGGTTATATAAATGTGTATCCTTACAGGCCTATGGAAAGATAGGATTATCCAGATGTATAGGCATGGATAAGTAATTTGCCTAGAAGCAAAGTAATTTAAAAATGATGGACATAGTAGGATTCAAAATAGGCACACACATGGATTAGAGGGCTAGATTTTTTCCATGTGAACAGTAAGGAAATATTGTTTGTTCTTCATCTTTTGAAAGAGATGAACTTTCACTGGAGACTGAAGCTGAGATTTGGGAACTTGTGGTCATTAAGGGTCTCATGGTGATCTATCACATGCAGAGCCTGGCTGAGCCAAAAGCCTGCTATCAGCTTGAGTAATTCACTTTGGACTGACTAAAATTCCCACTGCAACTTCAAATGGAGGTCTTGGATATCCTCCTCTCACATCAGTATGAATGCTCATTATGTTAGGGAAGAATGAAGAGAATTTTTTTTTTAAATTTTATTCTAGGTATCACTGGCTACATGAGGTCAAGAGTCCTGGTTTTAGTTATGGGTTTTTTTGTAAAAGCAGACTGCAAAGCAAGGAAATGTCAGAGCTGGATTTCACTATGAACAGTGAATGAAAGTTCAGAGTGGCTCAGATACAAGGTTTTATCTTTATAACAGTGTGCAAACCAGCTTTGAAAAAATTAGTGCCTTAGCAATCTTAGAATTAGAAATAATTCAGATCTTGATCCTTTTTAACCCAAATCATCAAAGCTTGAACCAACAAATGGGACATTTTAAAGAACAGCAAGGACTTCGGACATGGTAAACCTGTAAGTGGTATTAAAGACAGTAAGATCAGAGTGCAACACAGGGAAGAAAAAGTTATGTGAAATTCAGGAAGTGTTTCTTCAGGTTCAGATGCAGTGCCACAAACTTTAAAATATGCTTGCTCCTTATGTCCAGTAAATTAAGAAATTATGATAGCCCATTTCATACCACAACTACTTCTGGTCATAACTAGCAAGTGCCAAGATACGTAACAATGAAAAAAAAGTGGTAAAAATTTTCAGAGATCTGTTTCAGCTCTTCAGGAAACTTCAGTTTTATTTTGAGATAGAGACGAAAAAGTGGAAAACAATCTTACCTGAACTTCATCTTAGCACACTGGCCTCATTTAAAGAGCACTCTACTGCAAAATGGCTGCCCGCCACAGTTTATTGTTTGGGCTCAAACAGAAAATCTGAAACATTGAAATAATAACTAGGCCCTCAGATGGTCGGTCCTCTAATAAGTCTAAAAAAGCCAGGGATGGGAGAACAATAGTCTGTTTGGTCAAAACTGAAAGCTGTAATATTTCTACAGCTCTTTCTAGATGCCCATCTCCTTCATGGCAAGCTCATGTGCTGTTGACAGCAGTCTGTTTCCAAACAAGTTATAACCAGCACCTTTGAGGGACAGCCTGTATCTGAAGAAGAAATGGAGATCAATTTGCAATGCATAAATATGAAGTTCAAAATAATCAGTAATCTGAAACTGCCAACCAAGTATTTAAGTTATTAAGCTCATCCGAACAACTGTTCCCTCTTTTTAAGGGAATGTAATGTTAAAACAGAGAAGTAACCTGAAACTGAGAGTCTTTGTTGATGATGTAGAATCTTAGATTTTGGAAGGTAAACTATTTTTTTTTTTTTGAAAGAAGGCCAACAGGTTTTTGTTCACCTAAAGCATTTAATGTCAGGGGCATTGCACTTTCCAAGCCCTTATAGGGTAATATTTATCTTGTCTGATAGGATTGAATTACTTAAAATGTATGTTTTGGAACTGAACACTACAGTAACACAATACTGTCATGCTATGTTGATCCATATATCCAGCATATAATGTGAATTTACCTAATCTAAGGTTTTTAATATAAAATTCAGGAAGTTTGAGTACACATACCCAGATTTAACTAGATTCAATGTAAATTGTGCCATATGTTACACATCAGAGTCAAATTCATGAGAATAGGGTGAGAGTGGAAAACCCATTTTATTGAACTGTTTCTTTGAATATCTGTGCTGAAAGAAGCTTATGTTATCAATGATCCAGCAGCTAGGGCACCCAACAGAAATAAGTCCATTTTTCCATGAGTAAATAGCTCTTTATAAGAACAGAACAATTGCAACAGAAAAGGTGAGGGGTTCACCCCTTCCTGTCCCCAGTGGCCCGAGGCATGGCCTCCTGACTAACAGGAGACCTGGACCCTGGTCCTGAGTGGGTTCTTTGACTCAGAGGTCTCTTACACTCCAGCTAGAGAGCAGAAGCTGAAGCTTGAAGCTGACATGTAAAAAAAAATAATGGGTCAAGTCTAATCAAAGAGGCCCTTCATGTGTCTTAGAGTTTTCTCAGTTATACAGTGTCTAATTTGTGCTTATGCCTGTTATATTAATTTACTACTCCCATCCTTTTTCTAACCAATTCGTATGTTAAACTAAAACAACACAGACTTTATATACAGGAAGGCCCTTTAATTTACATAGGATTAGCCAGAACGTAAGCCAACCTGAAATGTGGTCCAGTGTCTTTTATAGCACTTCTTACAAGGCTTCCTGAATTTTCTTGAAATTCTAGTAGGCCATGCATTTACTTATGTAGATGGCATGGAGAATATCAAAGGAATGTATTAGTCACACTGACTCTGGCCTAAACAGGAGTGAAAACACAGGATAAAACCAGAAAAGCAAATGGTAGGACACAGAAATAATGACTAACTTGGCCAAGGATCCCATCCTTCCAAGTTCACCTTCCTTTTATCTTTTAAGCTATGAAACCTCATGAGTTGGAGTATTTACTAGCATTACTTCTAATCTTGTACGCTTAAAGGTTTACAAGACATTGAATATCAATTAAGTTTATGTACAGGTGTAACACCTTTGCTCATTGCTTCCACTTGAACCCTTCAGTTCACAGAAACCACAAAATGCATGTACCTAGTTTATTTGCATATTATTTTAATCACAGTAATGTCAGGATCTGGACCCAGTTTTCACAGAAACTGCTTATATGCTTTTGTCAAGCAATCACTTCTCTAAAAAACTCGTAGTACAGATAAGCAACACAGCATGTTTTTCACATTCTTGATATCTTTCTTTCTTTTGCAGTGAACTGTTCATACAAAGTTTGCATAGATAAACCAATTTGCCAAAAGTAGTGTGTACAATTTAAAAAAAAAAAAGACTGAATTTGATATGGCTTACAAATAGTTTATGGACAGAAAGGAAGGTGAAATACACTTTTGTGGAATCATTTTTGCATTCAGCTCCTCTTCATACAGACTTGCATGGCTGCTGGCAGAGATTCAGCACCAAATGTTAATTTCTAACTACCGTAAATTACTTTGAAGATGTTTTTCTAAAAGATTGTATGCTATCACACTTACTGTATTTCCTATTTCTCACTAGGCTGACTTAATTTTACTTGCAGTGAGCTTCAAGCTGTGGTTTATGTTGCCTTCAGACTTAGGAAACCAATTGCCTCAAACTGAATTATCGAAAAACAAAGTATTGTAAATTCCAAGTGAACATTTGCAATTGTTTTCTTTTTATTAGCTGCACAAACCTGTTATTCCCCTGGCACTCAAATAGTTTGTAATGGGCTGCTGGATGTACTTGTTAATGCATTCACTCTCAGCTTAAGCAATGTTCTTCAGCAAATCCAATAGATGAAACATTAAAAATAAACAGAAAAGGCCTTCGATAGCATTGACTTGGGGCTCATATAAAAACAATTTGGATACTTCAGGCTGGAAACAAGCACTTTGTTACAGAAGCTGATCGTTCCCTGCTGTAACTCATGCTAGCAATTTCTTTCAGATGTGTCCTCACTTGAACATTCTCCTCAATCATATTGCAACTCCATGGAGCCCGTATTTCCTCCTGAAAGGTGTCTCTTTGACACACTGTCATGCATTAGGTATCAGGAAAGTAGTCAAAATCATGTGGTTTACATATGCTTATAATGGTATGCCCCAAGTGTGTCAGCTGGTACCATCTGCAGTGCCTGGAGCAGTGTCTGGGAGACTCTGACAACTCAATTGCAGGCTGGAGGTTTTGAAAAACAGTGGATAATTACTATTCCCGCTTAGGCAAGAGGACTCCTATGTGCAGCATTTTAGAGGCCACATCTGTTACAACTATTACTAAGTCTCTGCCAATCATCAATATTACAATAAAAATAGTCATCAATCTGGATAAAAATCACCATTTCTTTTCAGTTCCAGCCCACTGATCTGATCAAGTTGTAACTAATAAATTGATGCTCTGTCACCCTTTTCTTTTGTGTGATTTTCTTTGTACTCTGATTGTTTTTGGAAGCCAGGCAGGATCCTGCCCCAAACAAATACCTGGCAGTAAAATAAGAGGGCAAGAAAGAGAGCTGTAGTTACTCTTGCAGAGAGAGTTGGTTATTTGAGAAAAATATTGAATTCTGAAATCCTAGTTCAAGAATTTTCCGTAAAGCCACTGCTAGCAGCTAAGCCTGGTTTTTACTTATCATGAGTAAGATCTGGGCTCTTAATTATCAGGCTGATAATGGCTAGTTTGCATTTTTAGAACAAGTATAGGTTGTTACCTAACTTAAAATGGAGAAAAATATTGCAGGAGCTTTTGCTCAGATGAGTTGCCTGTGTTTTGACTGTACAAACTCAAGGCTGATTTTAATCAGCTTCATTTTACCCTAACCTAAGACCTTACTGACCATTCACACGTCTGGGGTCTTTCTTAGTGCTAAGCATGAGATTTGACAATCTGTGCCATTCTTCACACTTTTTGTCCAGTACTAGTATGTGGAGTATCCACATACTGGATATGTGGATATATACATATCAAGTATATATCACTTGATACTGTGAGTACCAGAAGACAAACCCCAAATATTCTTACTGTGAAAATTTAAATATTGGATATGATATGGATTTCTTCCCAGCTGGTTAGCTGGTCCTGCATTTTATGTTAGGCCTACCAGAAATAACATGACAAAGCTAAGTTTCCAATCAGCAGAAATGAAATCTGAGCTCTTGGGACCATGAAAGAAGGTGCATCTTGAAATGGCCAGTGATGGAAAACATGCAAGGGAACTTCTTACATGATATGATTCTGCCTTGCCTCAAAACTGGTAATTCCTGAAGGAAAGTCTTCAGTGCCATATCAGATATCTTAAAACAATGGTTGCTGCAGTGTTCCAAGTTTTGTTTTCTTCGTACAGTCTAACAACAGACATAACAACAGATAAATATCAAGACAAATTTGTTAATATTGCATTATTGGCAGACAAAAAAAGATCACTTTACATTGGAATGCTGAGCTCCTGCCAACCGCCAACAAGTGGATAGCTCTGTTTTAGAACTTACTGCTAATGGGAAAAAATATGTGCTGCACAAAAATAGAAATAGTCTAAAGGCATTTGAAAAGGTTTAGGTTCCGTTCTAAGAGTCCTCGAAAATCAGCCCTGCTGACAGAATTTGAAAAATAGAGCTTGTGTAAAGGCAGTGGCATTTAATTTTTTTGTAGTCCTTTACATCTCTGCAGTGCTCTGTGAAAAGGAACCACACGAAGCTGGTAAATATTAGTCTAACTTGGAGATGGAGAAGCAATTTCATACAAGGAAGGAGTGGCTTACCCAATGCCACCCAGAAGATGGTCAGATACGAAAAATGATGGGTTTGGAAGAGACAACATAAAGTAGCAGGGCTGGTTTGAGAAGTATAAGGGTCTGAGATGGAAGATTAGTTTCAATGTATATAATTAAAGGCTGAAAACTATTTAAATATGCCTTTACAGATGAAAAATGTTACAACAATATATTTTTTATGTTGCTGCAAATATTTTTGGGCACTGAATAGGAGGCCTTAAATGCAGAGAAACTCTTAATACTGTGTGGATCAGGTAAGGGCTGAGATTTATGCTCACGATGCTTCCAAGAAGCCTGACCCTGTCAGGTTGCTGATGGTGGTCAGGCAGACAACAGACTTGGGCTTTGTGGACCTCTATTTAAGCAAGGATCTAGGAGGTTTGCTGAATTTATGTAAGACTGATGTTGGAAAGTGAAGAAGGACTCTGGAAAGGCTGCGTTATTGCCCCCTCCCCATGGGGGTCCATTCCTCTGTTTAGGGAAGGAGACTGTCCACCTTCCAGCTCACAACATGCTTTTTACAGCATGTCCACTGAATTTCAGTCCTTGTGTGATGGTGGCCTTCATGGAAGGGGTGCCATGACTAAAACACAGCACTTCATGTGCTTCTTGCTCTAGGGTTCCCTTCATTTCCTTAAGTTGGTTTTCTGTATCAACTTATAGGCAGGCCTGTGGGTTAGGCGCACTCACCATAAAGATGATGATCACACACCTAATGCAGGTGCCTGCATGTACAAAAAGGAATAAGCTCATTTCCCTGTCTTTGTGAGGTCACTGGTAAGACTGTGACATGGGTACCGTATAAATGCTTTTCCGTACGAGCCTTTTCCATGGTATGCATGCACACACACACACACACACACAGAGGAAACTGGTGAAATAGACGCATTTTACAGCAACAAATGTATGGTCTGAATCATGAAGGGCCTGAGCCCACCTCTTCCTTGGGTTCTTCAGCCAGCAGACTGGAACAGCTCTCAGAGTGATCTTATCATATAGAGTGAGTAAGAATACATCTTATAATTTATTAGGTTTTGACTGCTTTTTTGTTTTGTTTTCTTCAAGCCACTGAGGTGGAAAAAAGGAAACAAAAGGCAGATTTTGATTGATCTGGTAAATATGGATGTGGCTGGAGCCAAGAAGAATACATTAGAGAAGTGATTAATGGCCTTGATTATGGTGAGTGTAGTGAGAACACTGGCTTTCGCTGTGGCTGTAGACTGCAGCTCACTATTCCCCCACTGTCTGGTACAGCTTGTGGTTTTTTTTCTAAACAAGGCTGCAGAGACAAATAACAATAGAATTGTGATCATACTGATTTTGCTAATGGTCAGTTGGCGTTTGCACT
The DNA here is from genome assembly GCF_900496995.4 of Aquila chrysaetos chrysaetos. NCBI lineage: Eukaryota > Metazoa > Chordata > Aves > Accipitriformes > Accipitridae > Aquila > Aquila chrysaetos. The sequence goes on from NC_044030.1 coordinate 59,907,185, forward strand.
GTCAAATTCTTCTATCAAAGACCCATCTTTACTGGAGTTCAACATACTCACATGGTGGATCCAAATGGCAATACTGATTTGACCATATTTGTTTTTTTAAATTGCTCCAGAAAAAAAGGTGAGATAAATTTCTATGGTTACAAAGGAAGACATTTTCTGATCCACTGTTATTACAAAATTTGATTTGCTTTAAATTTGCCTGCTTTACCATTTCCTTTGGGTTTTCAGCTAACAGGACTCTAATACAATAGTTTAAAACAACCTCCTGCATGTATCTGGACATGTCTCACCATAATCAAAATACTTGTCTAATGCTGGAGCTCTGTACCATAGGAGAGTATTGCTGCATGACAGGAATTCTCCCGTGGGAGTCTTAGGCCAGTGAATGCAGCAGACTGGAGAATACTGTCTATCTCAGACAAATTAATATGTCTAGCATATACACAGCAAGTGAAGGTCCCAGGCAGGCAGACTAGATGGGGAAAAGAAAGCACAAAGGTGACAATAACAAGAATAGCAATAGGAAGGCATATGGATGGCTCTTTTCATTGTTTTTCTTCACTCCCTTGAATGCCAGAAGTGCCAGAAGGAGGTGGCTGTAGGAGCAGCTTTGGTGAGGACAGGGAAAGAGGGGATGGAGGCTTTTGTGGAACAAGGCAGCTAACCAGCGTGACTGAGTGGAATTGACAGGATAGAGAAACTAGGTTAAATTTAGCAAAAGGAGCTGCACAGCAGAAGATCTTCAAGACTCAGACATTAGATCTCTTTAGAGAGCACTGAGGAAACAGGCCAACATGCAGAAAGGCAGATGCCACAGCCAGAATAAGAAAGATGGCTTTGGCTGCAATGTCCTGACAGCCCAGAAAAGGGAGAAAGCTGTCCTGTGAGGAAGACTGCAGTGCTGAAGGGTAAAGTGATTAGGTGTGTGTGAGTGGTTTGGCTGCAGGGATGGAAAGGCAAGGCTAGATGGCTAAAATGCTGTAGCAGGTGTGGCTCATTTACTCCATCCTCTCACAGGAGGTGGGTTGGGAATCCACAGAAAAGGATTGAAGCTCAGTGGGGTAAGGACAGTCAAACAGACTGCAGGAGGTTTACACCAGATGTTGCGTTGTGCTGTTTCTTTTGCTGCCGGTGAAGGACACCCACAGGGAAGGAGTCATTTGGGATATTTATCAGACTGGGAGCACTACGTCAAAGACTTTGTAGAGACTCAGCTAATTCACTAGGCTTGTCCACCTCCTTCATCCTGTTCATGCAATGTCACATTCACTGCATTGTTGTGCAGAATAAGCTCCTCATTATTTGTGCAGAACATGTACAAGTTAACCCTGCAGTGGGGTAGTAGGTATCTGACATTTGCACCTAATTGCTGTGACCTGATACTTGTGTAACTAGAGGATGAAAATGCTTTGCTTTATCTGAAGTGGATTTTCCATGTAATGACCATATAACTAAATTAGAGATGGCTAAACTTGCTGAGATTTAATATGAGCTCATAGCAAAAAAATGTGTTTAAATAAACTTTATGTTCAGATAGGCCTTGACAACCAGCAAAAATGCTATTTCTCATTCTTTGCTAAGATATGATCTCATTACACGTGAACAATCACTGCAACACATGCAGAAAATGGCATAAGAAAACCCCCTTTCTGATATTATCTCTGGTTGTCAAGTGTTAGATGCAAGGCTAATGAGCTTTGATCCAAGTGCCAACCAATTTAATTCTCCCCATTATCTTGGCTGAATAGGGATATTTATTAGGTTTCCCCACACGTGCTCTCTGTGGCACAAAGGCAGTGAATCATTCTTACGCCACAATAACAAAGCTAGGCTTGACTCTATCCACCAAGGACCAAAGCTCTGATTCTTGCTCTGCAGGAAAAACTCAGAAAATAGCATTGATCCCAAAAGTAGGTGTCCAGGGAGGGCCACACCCAAGGGTCCACGTGGCATTCTGGTTCACAGAGGGAAAGAAACTTGACTTACTGAGGCTACTAGCATTGCTGCTACGAGTCTGGTTTTGTTCTGGTGAGAAGGAAGGTGAAGTGAAACCCAACCTTACCTTTGGATCATGATTTTTTTTTTTCTAGGTATGGAACTAACACCTTAGGCAAGGCTGCCCTGTGATCCATGCTGCAGATTCATTACCTCTAGCAGCAGTTTCTATTGCACTGTGCTGATGATGTGCACAGACCTATCACTTATGGGAAATCGAAGCAGGTGGTGCAATCCAAGTCCAAAGGGAGCAAAAAAGGGGAGAGGACACTGTTACCCAGGGCCACCCAGAAAGAAGAGCCAGAAATGGCTTGTGTGCCCCAAGACCTTCTTCTGAGAGATTGGAGAGGATCTCATCTCAGGAGGTTATGAATCATCCTAATTAATACAGAGTATCAGGCTCAGCTGATCTGTCTCAGGCCTCCCCAAATACTTGTGCCTGCTGAAAATTAGTATCTGCAGTGCATGAGTTCATGGGGATACAGGAGCAGGTTCATGGCGGAAGTAAGAATCTCAATGCAGTTCTTAGTAACTGGTGCGGTTGCTAACTTTTACTCAGCTGGCTTGTAATTTTGGTTTTATAAAAGTGGGCATGGTAAGAGTGGGAGTCCAGGACACAAAAAATAAACTGACCTTCCCTTACTTGAACCTCTGTATTTTTGTTATTCTTCACAGAGTGATGTGATGTCTTGGGGATGGAATGCCAACCTTGAATGTTTCTTCTTTTCTCAGCTTCTGTCAACTGTGTTTCCTTAACATTATTTCAAGATCATTTAGGTATTTAATTCATTAGATTGCAAAATCCTGCTAGTATAGCAGGGCATTTCCCAAGCCATTAGACATGTCTGTGTGTAAGTTCACACTCATCTGATGTGCCAGCTACAATTCACAATGATAAAGGTTTATTGGAGACTTTTCAAATATATTCCATTAATCAGATTCAAGGCACAATCTTTCTCAGCCTGTCTCAAATAGACTTTACAAACAGCATGTACCATGCAGCATTGTTCTCCACCAGGTAGGACACATCTGATATAAAAAAAAAGCTCATCAGTAAACCATGCTTTTACAAATGTTCCTCTACTATACTGAAGAGATAAAAAGCAGACTGTAGGGTTTTCAGAACCAGCCCATCCCAGGTTACAGTCTCTAGCCTCCACATTTTCACAGTATTTCATGAAGTTTTATCAGTACATTATGACTTAATCAATCTGACCTTTAGTAAGAGGCATAAAGCTAAAAGCCTGTGTAATTCTTCAACAATTAATCAGAGCAAATCAAAGGAAAGGACTTTTCAAAAAGAAAGAGACAGAATAACAAATTGTAACAGGCCAAATACAGAAGAATCAGATAATTTTTCACCTGTGAAATTCCCCTGGAGGAGGCAGGTTAAAGAATTACCCAGCCATTGAGGGAAAGGCACCGTATCTTTCCGCATACTTAAGATCTTTCTAAGACCACAGACTAGACACCTTTTTAATATCCTAAGCTTGCCAGCAGGTCTAATGTCTTCAATACTGAAATATTGTTTTAGAAAAACAAAACAGAAACAACAACAACAAAAAACAAAAGCAGAGGATTCTACAGCTTGCTCATTAATTTCATGAGACTTGTCACTTTCCAGTTGCTTAGGCTTTTGTATGGAGACAGGGAGGAGACTCAATCGTCTCTCATCCATCCTTATCAGACTGTAGGCAAACCTGCCAAGTTTTGGTCACTGAAAGGAGTCAGATTTGAAAAATGCACTCTCTGAGTGATGGTTCAAATTTTCCATTTAAATGTACTGTGAATCTTCAGAGTTTTATGTGAGACTGCTTCAGATTGCAGGAAACTCAAGCCAAAAATGGGGAGACACACTGAAACTCAGTGAGACTTGGCAGTGCATTGACTCTGCTGGGGCAGGAACAAAGGCTCTGCTAAGAGCATATGCTATCTATTAAACTTTGTTCTTTGTGTGTGTAGACAGAGAGCAGGAGAGAGTGACAGAGGTAAGAACTCCAACTCTCTCTTCTTGATTTCAGACAAAGCTTTTGCCCAGATTATCTGATAGCTACAGGAGTCTGGAGAGAGCTAGACATTTTGGAGAATCAGTTCACAAAGCAAAGTTCTAATTGGGTGTTCCCTCTGCTTTACAGGAAACTTATTCATTGACCACAATCTAAACAAATTCATTACAGCATACATGAAAGCAGGCACTATTGCAGCAATTGTCTGCTTTGTTATTGATGAAGAAACCTCATTTTTTAAAGCCAGGAAATCTTTTATTGTTAGGAGACAGAAGATGTTTCCAATTAAGCAGTTCACCTGCATCCTAGAAATGTATGGGTAACCTAAATGGGAATTACAATGATTCCTCAGATCCTCCATGAAAATTATAATGGGTATGCAAAGCCCTGGGAAAAAGCCATTGAGCTCAACAGTACTACAGCCAAGGATGTCCAACAAGAAAGGGGATTTGACCCAGTGTTCTTTTCTCAGGGATTAAAGTCCTCTCTCCAACTGTCAAACAAAAAAAAGTTTAAGATACATGTGACAAAAGTGAAAAAGCAAGCATCATTTTGAAAAGAAAACCTTAAAGCCTGACCTAGTAGGAGGTAGTGGTAAAACCACCTCCGATTTCAGTATCGCCAAGATTTCACCCTTAGTTTCAGAGGGTTACGGCTTAAACAGTGGGGTAGTAAGGCTGATCTTAAGTTTCAGAGGGTTACGGCTTAAACAGTGGGGTAGTAAGGCTGGTCTTAGCCTGCCTGATCAGTCCCTGAAAAGCCTCCTTTCCTCACCCTTGTCCCCTGGCCTTTTGAGAAGCATTACAGACACCAGTATAGCTACAAGAAAACTGGAAGGAGTGGTTGATACACCAGAGGGTTGTGCTGCCATCCAGAGGGACCTTGACAGGCTGGAGAAATGACCTGACAGAAACCTCATAAGGTTCACCATGGGGAAGTGCGAAGTACTGCACCTGAGGAAGAATAACCCCATGTACCAGTACACGCTGGGGACCAACTATCTGGAAAGCAGCTGTGTAGAAAAGGCCCTGGGGATTCTGGTGGACAATAAGTTGCCCACTAGCCACCAATGCACCCTTGCAGCAAAGAAGACCAACAGCATCCTGGGCTGAATTAGGAGAAGGATTGCCACCAGGTCGAGGGAGGTCATCCTTCCCATCTACTCAGCACTGGTGAGACTTATCTGGAGTACTGTGTTGGGTGCTGGGCTCCCCAGGATGAGAGAGGCATGGAACTACTGAAGCAAGTCCAGTAAATGGCCACTAAGACTAGGGTTAAGAGACTGGAGCATCTGATATACAAAGGAAGGCTGGGAGAGCTAGGAATGTTCTGCCTGGAGAAGAAAAGGCTCAGGAGGTGCCTTATCGATATCAATAAACATCTGATAAGGGGAGTAAAGAAGATGGAGCAGATTCTTATCAGTGGTGCCCTGTAACAACATAAGAGGCAGGAAAATCTATTTTAACAGAAGAAAAATACTACTCTGAGGTAGTCAAACACTGGAACAGGTTTCCCAGAGAGGCTGTGAGTTTCCATCTTTAGAGGTATTCAAAAAGTGACTTAGAATCATAGAATCATAGAGTCATAGAATGGCTTGTGTTGGAAGGGACTGTTAAAGGTCATACACAGTGTTTCACACCCCTCATAGTAAAAAATTTCTTCCTTACACCTACTCTGAATCTACCCTCTTTTAGTTTAAAACCATTACCCCTTGTCCTATTGCAACAGGCCGTACTAAAAATTCTTGACATGGTGCTGGGCAACCTGCTTTCAGTTGTCCTGCTTTAGCACAGGGGTTGGACTAGATGATCTCCAAAGGTCCTTTCCAAACTCAACCATTTTATGAACCCTTGCCAATTCAGTAGCTGCATCACTACTACCACATGCAGGCATCTCTGGGCTTGCTTGTCCAAGAGGCTGAGCAACTGACTCATGATTTTCTCTTGTAAAACGCTGACTTTTGGGAAAAGAGTTCTGCCAGGTGGTAAATTGTGTAGACCAGACAGGAAGAAGTTCAATATAGCTATTGAGCTGTGAAGTAAATTGTGACAGATAGTCCAGAGTGCCTGGAGAACTATTGTCCTATTTCTCTGGCAAAATTTCTGATCTTTGAAATATGATTTCCACACTGAAGTGAAAATGAAACTGCTGACTGTGTGCACAGGCATTCTGTGGTACCGTGAGCTACTGGGGACATGGGAGATGATACCCCTTGATTTGTGTTGGAATTAGAATGAAATGCTGCATCTCAGGCAGATCAAGGACTTGGATTTGGCCTCCTGTAGACCATAGCAATACTCTGGAGAACCCAGGTAGAAAGCATTTAATTTGGCATTTTATAAATTTTCCAGACAGAAGTTTTATGGAAACATTTCCCAAAATATCATTTTGTTGGGGAAAAAAATTCCAAGCAGTTCCAGTTAACATATAATTGTACCTCAGAAAAGGATATGATAAGATTGACAAGCAGCTGTTTAACTTCCTGTCTGGAGCAAGACAAAAGATAGACATCATCTCCAGTTATTGAACAAAAGTACTCCACCAGCACATCATCAAGAAATGCTTCTAGGTTTTTAATATAAACAAGTGTGTGTAGTTTATACAAGGACGTCAGACATGGTAAAGTGATCTTGAACAATTACTTGCTGCACTACATCTGCTAGAAATTTTTGTCCTTACTCACTTAGAAAACTCTGAGGATTCATCTCCACAGATGTCTGCTCTCAGTAGAGTACTTCAGCCCACATAACTCTCTATGCAGCCAAGTCTAGATAAGGCTACCATGCATCCAGCTTTTCCAGATGTGTCTCCCTTTTCTATTCAGAAATTATGTTTTTCTCTATTTTTTTGGATGCGTGGTTGGATCACAGGCTACCATACAGCTGAAAATCCTGGAAACTGAGCCTACTGCCTATGTTGCATGGATAGCCTATCAGTTATTTCCCCAAGCGGGACAGACACACTAAGAGCAATGCCTCTAGAGAGCACAGGACTCACCATGCACATCCACAGGTGTTTCTGCCATGGGAATCCCAGATTCCTTGGTACCTCAGTTTCTTCCAGTGCCTTAGTTATGTTGCTTGTATAAGGCGCACGTCTCACTATTCTCCACCACAGCATGTAGTGGGAACACAGCTGCCTTCAATGTGGGAACTGATGTGGCCTATTCATTATGGTACCCTGCTTCAAAGCGTGCCTAAATTCTTCTCAGAATAATTGCTTATAGAGGATATTAAGAGTATAACCTGCCCATAGGGGTAAATTTGTCCTTAACACTGTCATTTGGTTTATGCCTCATATCACACAGATGTAAGCCCTTTCCTATTTCTTCAACAAAATCTTGCCATTCCCATTGCTCATGTAGATGTCTAACTCATCCATTATACATTATATAAATGGGGTTGTTTTATTGGTTGTAAATGTCTTGTTATTCAGTTTCATGTCCCCATGCTTTTGTTTTGTGGGAAAGGTAATCTTCCTTATGGCATTAATTATTTTGTACACTTCTGTCATGCTGTCACTTCTTTTTCCTCTCTAATCTAAGCATCTCTACATTTTCCACACTTTCTTTACATAAAAAAAAAAAAAAAAACTGAACCCAAACACATTTCTATTCCTCTAACCATTTTTTGTCATGTATTTCCCTGGACCATTAGTATTTCTGCAGTATTGTTTTCAAGCTGGGTGACCAGGAAGGAATAGAGAGGACATGTAACTGGTTTATATAATTATATTATATTATTTTCAATATTGTTTTCTATGCCTTTCCTGCTACAGACTATCAGTTTGCCAACACTTTTGCTACACACACAGCATATGGTTTGGCTAAGATGTGTGCTGTGACACTTTTTCTTCTGTATGGTTGTGATTAATTTAGAGCCAAGAAATATGTCATTCTGATTTTTCCTTCCAACTTGCATTAATTTGCCTTTGTCTGCAAGGAATTTAATCTACCGTCAAGCCACCTAGCTTCGTCTACTCCAGCAGAAGTTCCTCACAGACTTGTCTCACTTGGACTATCTTATCTATGTCAATGTCATTTCCAAAACTTTCCTCCTTACTGTGTCACTTGTTTTCTAAAATCATTCCTAGTGAGGCTCTTTTCTTTCTTGAAAAGCAGAAATTTTGTCCCTATTTCACAGTTTCTTTGAAATTTTTGGAATTAGCAGAAGCACCCCATGCAGTGCCACAGACACAGTAACTTAGTGTGACAGCCTTTTTCCTGAAGATAGAGTGAAAGAGAAACAACAGTCAGCACAAATTAAGCAATTGTGATACATTAACAAACCTTATCTTGCTTCAGCCCCTGGAGTTTTAGACTCTGGTGCTGGTTTTCTCATGAGGATGAGAATTTTCCCACCCTGTTCCTCAAAACACAGGGGAAGATCTTGTTCCCCCAGCAGGAGAGAGACTGCAGGGTCTGGAAACAAGCTCACACAGGATTGCCAGGAAGTATGTTACTCTCAGAGCTACAAAGTCTACAGGATTATTGTGAATGTGGCAGTATTAAATCTAAAGAGACTAGTGTTTTATATTGCAAAGAGGAAATGTGGACACAGAGAAACTCAGAGACTGATTGCAGAGATGCAGAAACGAAAGACAAAGCCATACGTGGTGATAAGCAAGGGTGAGACTGGTGAGAGAGGAAGGGAAGCTACCGATCACTTGCATTTTACAGGTCCAGCTGGGCTTGCTCCCTTCTGAGACATGCAGCTGGAGTCTCTCTATTTCCTTGATTTTGATTTGCCTAAATGAGAAGTGATAAGATGGCTTTGTCCCTCCCAGTGTGAGCAGTCCATCCTACAGCTCACTCACGTAGTCTAGAAGGTGAAAGGGGAGGCAATCCCAAAGCAAGCTGCAGCTCCCGGCACTGCTCCACTACCCCGAGCTCCTCTCCAGGCTCTGACTGTTCACACTAGCCTTTGTCTCTGTCTGTCAAGAGTTCAGGTACTACTGCTCCAGGTGGGTATTCCCAAATAGGACTGGCCAGACAGCAACAGGGCTAGTTAAGGAACAAGTCTTTGCATGGGTGTGGTAAGGAGCAGCACAGACCTGATCTTTTTATTCCATGTGATGAATAAAATATACATTGCCATTCAGGTCTCCAGGATAATCTCTGATTTTAGCGAAGTCTTGGTTAGGATTTTTCAAATTACATGCTATAACCTGTCATTGGAGTAAATTCTGAAAAGCTTTTAGACTTCAGCAAAGTTGCTTATTGCTGAACATTATGATAATCTACCCATTGCAAACATTATTGCTAGAAGTTCAGTCATATAATTCCTTAATTCCTTTAAATTTCTGGATGTCTCCAGCCTCACCCTGGAGACTTTACTGCTATTTCACATTTCTTCCATTTTACATTTTGATCTCTCAGACTCTGGCATATATTGTAACTTTGTTACTTGGAAAAGAGTAGGTATTTCCCTTGTATATCAGTGATTGACTTTAGCAAATGTTTTATCAGAGTTAGCATGAAAACAGAAAAATTGCAGTATCCAAATACTGTGATCATTTGCCTCTGCTCAAACCACTTTAGCATCTGGGAGTAAAATATGTCTCTGTGTAATCTGTTTCCCATTGTGGTTTTAAAGGTCTGCAACATTTTTATAGGCTCAAGGACCAAAGTAACTCAAAACTAAACTGTGTTGGCTCACCCTGGGGTAACCCCTATAAATGACAAACAAATCAGCATTTCACAGTTAAAAAACAACACCAAGTGTTCTACAAAATCCCCCAGAAGTTTACTGCAGTGATGCTAACAATGCTAGACATTAAGGCAAGGAATTTCCTTTTTGCATTTCAAGAGAAAAAACACCACAGCTGTTTCTCAGTGGATTCCCAGCCAAGTTGAAAAGGTCACTGACCCAGCCATGATGTAACACCAAATACTGCAAATGGTGAGTCCCCCAACCAACATTTCTCCAGAGCACTATCCAACAATAATTTTCACCCCTCAAAAAAAGTATTTATCTAGTGCACCTCTTGCACTAAAACTTAACCAAAAAAGGGTAGCAAGAGTCTTTGCTATTCTACTAGTTGAACTGTCTGCGTCAAATGTTTGTTAACAGACTGGTAGGAATAGGGAAAATCTGTTCCTGAAACTGATGTGCATTACCTTTAAGTCCTGGGAAGTGTGAATGGTTAATGAAAATACTATCTCAGCCTCAGCACTCGTTGTATAATCTATGGTGTGCTTGATTAGAAACTGCAAGGGTAGTAATTTCATATTCCCAGCAAAACATCAAAGTTGCTACATAGCCTAAACAGGAAAGGCACAAGCCAGGGGCCAGAGGAGCTTTGATGCTGTGACTCACATGATGGGGCAGTAATGGAGGCCCCATAAGTGAATGCACGGGCAAAAACCTGTGTGCAGGTCACCCTCTCCCCCCCAGTGGGGTGGGAGCTGCACTGGGTGGCCCAGGCAGCATTCTCATTTGCAAGATGCTGGGGAAAACTGGAGGCCAGGGAGGGTCCAAGCAGCAGGGGAAAGGTTACTGGGACAGCCGACCCCATTTGCACAGGCATCGCCCCATCTGCACTGGACTGGCACCAGAAAGAACCCATGGAGAAGCAGCTTACCGGGAGGGGAAGCACCCGGGAAGCAGTGCTGGGGGCTGACGGGAGGGGGCAACCAGGGTGACCGGGAATGCCTCCTTCAACAGGACAGTGAAGAAAAGCAGTCATGTGCAGTTATTTCCCCTTGTTTACTAGGAAGTGAGAAAATATGACTATTGTTCACAGAATGAACGTTTCCCAACAGATTTTCTCTTTTTAGCATGTATTCATTTATACAGCTGGCATTTTGAAGGGTTAAATTATTGCATCCCTGGGTGGGCATCTACAGCCACGCATAAGATTACCTGGGACCTGCTCTTAGCTGTATGGCTAGATTCAAGCTGTTCAAGTCATTTAACCTTACCTCATGCTTATCCTTAACTATTGCATGTGATAGTTTCTACTTCTGCAGCACTGCTCCTCCACATACCCAGGCACAGCAATTTTTGGGGGGTAGTAGCAGGTGGGTGAGCAGGCATGCTTCAGAACCCACTGCAATATGCCAGCATGCATAGAAGAGGGAGAAAACAGCCACCTTCATAAAAGAATGGCTGGCTCTGGAAAGGATAGTGCCCAACTGACCATGTTGTCATTGATAGTAGCAAAGCAAAACAGACATTATAATGTCCACATTTGCACATAGGGAGGAAGGCAAAATGTAAACCAAACTATATTTGCTGTCTTGAAGGGTTATTTCCAAATGTTCCCTTGCCGCTGCAAGCTAAACAAACTTTGTGTACCTTTGCACTTACTTCTTTTATTTCAAGTACATTCACATTGACTCTCCTTCCTTACTCAAATTACAAAAGATTTTGAGGAGCAAGTGTGTGTTGGTAAACAGAACATCAAAAGCAAAAAGAAAAGAAGTACTTCTGTTGCACTTAATCTGCTGCACTTAATCTGCCCTTCCTCTGTGTCCAAAGCACCTAGCTTGCACAGAACACAGCTTTACAGGGCAGATGGCATTTTTTATCGTCCTGCTCATTTATGATGAATGAAGAAAGTCAGAAAGGAGTTTGTCTGCAAAATTTTTGCATTAGAAACCCACACCTTTTTTCCTGTGTAAACACTATAGAGGTGGAAAGTCAGTGAGGGCACACTATAAAGACAGAATTGAAAAAAAGATCTAGAGAGATGTTTAAAGGGAAAAATGTCTTTCATATTTAGCTGGCTGTGAATGTCAATCTTATTTTTGACTGAATTTGGGAATTCAGAACCTGTTTACACTGCCCACTGCAGTGCTGAGCAGAGATGCCAAAATAGGTATCAGCAGCCTGTCTAGGTACCAGTTGTGATAAAGCTCTGCTGACACAACACAAACACACCTATGGGGATCTTCTCAGACCAATGCAGGGTAGAGGCAGAAGACTTTGCACCTGTGCATGCCTGCATGCGTAAAGACAACCCAAGTTACTCAAGTGCTTCGGACATGATATCCTTAATTTCTGGAAAGCACTATATATAGATATATGCATTTACACAGGGAATGTCCAGTAACTCACAAAGCTCTGCAGAAAGAGGATAATTTTTAATATTTAGGTCACCTACTTGTTAACTCAGGTAGAAAACTATGGAATAAAAACCATCCACATGAAAATAAAAGTTAAAACCAAACTGAAATACACTTTCAGGCCCTTATTACGTATGTCAGAAAAAACAACACACAATTCCAGTGGGGAAAAAAAAATCAATTTCATGTCATTTAAGTGACTAACTTGTCACTTCATTGTGAAATTGGATTTTTTTCTGTTTGCTAGCTGCCCTCCTTTCTCAGGTACTTAGCTTTTCTAAAGTTTACCTTTCCCACAGTTTGTCCATTAATAAACCTTGCTTAGTGACTGATTAGGAGCCACTTTGTCGTCATTCATGTTTCTGGATTTGAAGCTGGGAATCTAAAAGGAATCTACACAGATAATCCCCATCACATTTTACTCCATTCTAATAACCAATTAAAGAAGGAAAGACCACTAGATTCCCTTTCTTTTTTTAAAAATTTTGCATGCTATAGACAATAACAATGGAATAGAAATACGTCACATTCTGAGAAATAGCAAGATCAATTGTTTCTTTTTTCAGATGGAATAAAATTTTGGAATAAACACAGTCACTTTTCAAAAATATCCCTGCTTCACAGGGAAAATAAGTTTTGTGATTAGCAGTCTCACTTCAAACACTGATATTTGATCTTATTAGCATCAAGGAAACATGGTGGGATGGCTGCTATGACTGGAGTGTTTGAATGGAAGGATACAGGCTCTTTAGGAAGGACAGGCAGGGCAGATGAGGAGGGGGTGTCTTCCTCTGTCAGTGACCAGCTGGAGTACATGGAGCTCTGCCTGGGGATGGATGAGGAGCTGACTGAGACCTTATGGGTCAGGATTAAAGGGAGGGCAGGGACTGGTGACATTATAGTGGGGGTCTACTGCAGGCCACCCAACCAGGAAGACGGAGTGGATGAGGGCCTCTATAGACACATAGGAGCAGCCTCACGTTCACAAACCCTGGTCCTTATGGGGGAATTCAACCACCCTGACATTTGTTGGAGGGACAACACAGGAGGGCATCAGCAATCCAGGAGGTTCCTGGAATGTATTGATGATAACTTCCTTCTCCAAGTGATGGAGGAGCAAACAAGGAGAGGTGCTGTGCTGGACCTTGTTCTTACCAACAAGGAGGGGCTGGTAGGGAACGTGAAGCTCAAGGGCAGCCTTGGCTGCAGTGACCGTGAAATGGTGGAGTTCAAGATCCTTAGGGCAGCGAGGAGGGCACACAGCAAGCTTGCTACCCTAGACTTCAGGAGAGCAGACTTTGGCCTCTTCAGGGATCAGCTTGGTAGAGAACCATGGGATAAAGCCCTGGAGGGAAGAGGGGCCCAAGAAAGCTGGTTAATATTCAAGGGTCACCTCCTCCAAGCTCAGGAGTGATGCATCCCAACAAAGAGGAAGTTGAGCAAAAACACCAGGAGGCCTGCATGGATGAAGAAAATGCTCCTGGACAAACTCAAACACAAAAAGGAAGCCTACAAAGGGGGGAAACAAGGACAGGTACCCTGGAAGGAATACAGAGAAATTGTCTGAGCAACCAGGGATCAGGTTAGGAAAGCTAAAGCCCTGACAGAATTAAATCTGGTCAGGCACATCAAGGGCAACAAGAAATGCTTCTATAGGTATGTTGGTGATAAGAGGAAGACCAGGGAAAATGTGGGCCCTCTCCCGAAGGAAACAGGAGACCTGGTTACCTGGGACATGGAGAAGGCTGAGGTACTCAATGACTTTTTTGCCTCAGTCTTCACCAGCAAGCGCTCCAGCCACACCACAGAAGTCACAGAAGGCAAAGGCAGGGACTGGGAGAGTGAAGAACCACCCACTGTAGGAGAAGATCAGGTTTGAGAACATCTAAGGAACCTGAAGGTGCACATGTCCATGGGACCAGAAAGAGATGCATCTGTGGGTCCTGAGGGAACTGACGGATGAAGTGGCTAAGCCACTATCCACCATATTTGAGAAGTCATGGCAGTCTGGGGAAGGTCACAGTGACTGGAAAAGGGGAAACATAACCCCCATTTTTGAAAAAAGGAAAAAAGGAAGACCCAGAGCACAACAGGCCAATCAGTCTCACTTCTGTACCTGGCAAGATCATGGAGCAGATAGATCCTCCTGGAAACTATGCTAAGGCACATGGAAAATAAGGACGTGATTGGTGACAGCCAACATGGCTTCACTAAGGGCAAATCATGCCTGACAAATTGGGTGGTCTTCTACGATGGGGTTACAGCATTGGTAGATAAGGGAAGAGCAACTGGTGTCATCTGCCTGGACTTGTGCAAAGCATTTGACACTATCCCACATGACATCCTTGTCTCTAAATTGGAGAGACATAGATTTGATGGATGGACCACTTGGTGGGTAAGGAATTGGCTGGATGGTCACACTCAGAGGGTTGCTGTCAACGGCTCGATGCCCAAGTGGAGAGTAGTGACGAGTAGCATTCCTCAGGGGTCGGTATTGGGACCGGCACTGTTTAACATCTTTGTCAGCGACATAGTGGGATTGAGTGCACCCTCAGCAAGTTCACCGGCAACACCAAGCTGTGTGGTACGGTTGACACACTGGTGGGAAAGGATGCCATCCAAAGGGACCTTGACAGGCTAGAAAGGTGGGCCTGTGTGAACCTCATGAAGTTCAACATGGCCAAGTGCAAGTTCCTGCACCTGGGTCGGTGCAATCCCAAGCACAAATACAGGCTGGGTGATGAGTGGATTGAGAGCAGCCCTGTGAAGAACTTTGGGGTGCTGCTTGACAAGAAACTCAACATGTGCATTTGCAGTCCAGAAAGCCAACCATATCCTGGGCTGCATCAAAAGAAGTGTGACCAGTAGGTTGAGGGAGGTGATTCTCCCCCTCTACTCCACTCTGGTGAGACCCCACCTGGAGTACTGTGTTCAGCTCTGGGGCCCTGTCGCGTCCCAGAGTTGGAGCGACTCAGGTTCGTGGATTTCCTTTGTCAGAATTAAGGTGAAACGACACCAGGGGAGTTCAAACAACAATCAACATTTATTCAACCTAGATAACCTTGCCCAAGTACAAGTGAACTTATCAATATGAACCTTGCAACATGTCGTTAAGCCGCTGTTTGAGAAGAGAAGTATAGAAAAATGAAATGGAAAAGGGAACATGAAACTGTGTCAGAAGGAGAGCCCTCCCGTTGAGTCACGAGGTTCAGAGCAGACCCCCTTGCTTTCTGGACTCCTTCTCAGAGAGGAGCCCAGGGGCGGCTAGGTCCACTCCTAGTCTCAGACTTGGTCAACGGTTTATGTTTAAAAGGATGAGGTGTAGGGACTGTGGAAAAGAGAGAAGAAAAAGAGGGAGGGAGAGAAAGAGAGAAAGAAAGAAAGAAAGAGAGAAGGAAAGGGTTTCACCAGTCCTGGGTCCAGCGTTGGTCCAGCCAGCGTAGAGATCCAGTTCTGGAGGGCGCGCGCTGAGAACTCGTTCTCCCTTCTTTTATAGCGTGTTAGTCGATGGTCTCGACATGCGCAGTCTCATTCCCGGGGTTCTCTGGAATCGGTCGGAGAGCTTGGGGGGGGGGGTTCATCGCAGAGTTGCCTCTCTTTTTCTGCTGGCATGACCGCTTAAGATAGAAGCACAGTCCCATCCTCCGTGGGGCCTCCTCCTCCAGGCGCATATGCTGTGCTCCTTCTCCTGGTCACTTAAGATAAGGAATTGCGGCTTTGGAGAAGCGCGGTCCCACCCTCCGGGGGGCCCTCTCCTCCGGCCACATTGTCCTGTTCACAAAACTCCAGCATTTTTACAGAGGCCGTTTTCTCCACCAAAGTTCTTTAACGAATGTTTGAGACATTGACTATAATTTGTCCGACCGTCACAGGCCCCCAACATAAGAAGGACATGGACCTGTTGGAGCATGTACAGAGGAGGGCCACAAAGATGATCAGAGGGCTGGAGAACTTCTTCTATGAGACAGGCTGAGAGAGTTGAGGCTCTTCAGCCTGGAGAAGAGAAGGGTCTGGGGACACCTTATAGCAGCCTTTCAGTACCTGAAGGGGGCCTATAAGAAAGCTGGAGAGGGACTTTTTACAAGGGACTATAGTGATAGGACAAGGAGTAATGGCTTTAAACTGAAAGAGGGTAGATTTAGATTAGATGTCAGGAAGAAGTTCTTCACTGTGAGGGTGGTGAGGCACTGGAACAGGTTGCCCAGAGAAGCTGTGGATGCCCCATCCCTGGAAGTGTTCAAGGCCAAGTTGGATGGGGCTTTGAGCAACCTGGTCTAGTGGAAGGTGTCCATGCCCATGGCAGGGGTGTTGGAACTAGACGATCTTTAAGGTCCCTTGCAACCCAAACCATTCTATGATTCTATTTACAATTCATGCATTTTTGTAAGCTGTAGGAATGCAGTTGTCCTTTTTCTGCTTCCTGGGCTTAAAATGACTGAAAAGACTTTGAAAGACCCCACCTCTGTTCCAACGTTTCTGGTGGTAGAGGAGAGGCAAGCCTAGAGACATCAATGGAGTTCCCTAGGGCTTTAAAAGGAGCTGACTGGCCTCGCTCTGGCAGTGCATACTGTCACTCAGCCCTGTGAAAAGAGAAAGTCAAAGAAAACTGGTCAGAATTTTTGACAAAGTAGGTTTTTGTGAGAAAAGGCAGCTCCAATAGACTTCCAGCAAGGCCCCAGCAGGTTTCAGGTTTCACCTCTTGAAGTTTATGTCTGTGCAGCATGTGTGCTGCAGAGCAACTCCACCATTATGGTCGTGTAAAATGCCATGATACCCAAGCTAGCTGGAAAGACAATAGCTCTGATAATCAAAGCAGGCAGCCTGCAGCAGCGTCTGGGTTATTAACTGTCCAGCTTGGAGCTCTGTGCTACCATCCACCATGTGACCACTGCTCTAAAGGTTCTAGTGAGCCTGAGCATCTGTGCAGCAGGCAAAGGACATTGCAGGGCTTCCAGTGGCTGCAGCTCTGAAATAACCTTGCTATGGGAGCTATTGAAAGCTGGGATCAATAAGACTCCTAAAACTTCCACGTTTCTTGTTTAGAGCCATCAGATCAGAAATCTTCTAATGTCTGGGAATCATGGCCGAGCTGGAACATTTGACCCTAGGGAATTCCAAGTTAACATTCCTTTTGAAAAGAGACCTTTAGGTGATTTTTAAAAATTTTTTTGGGGGAAATGTTCCTTCCCGCATTCACTTTTTAAGCTAACAATGAATATTTTCCCCCAAGAATATCCATAAAATAGAAACTTTCAACCAAAATTAGTGAAATGTTACCAAATCCATTTTTGATACTATTTACTGTACACAAATTAAAGTCACTGTCAAAGGTTAAGGCTGAGGAATATCCAGTCTTTCTTGCAAAAGTTTTTTCTTTGTTTCCAACACTTGGTATCTCAAAACCACTATCAGGAAAAAGCATTCGTGCCATTTCGGATGCATAATGCCTCTGCGCTATGCAGAGTGCTGAGTGCCAAGAGACTCCAGAACCAGCCTACCAGGAGACGGGAGCCTGAACAGTAGAGAGGTATGAGGAAGATTTGAGACCTTTTATGCTTTTATTTCCTCATTTGCTTTTCAAGCCTCAATCTTTTCAGCAACTGCAACAAAACCCACTCATGCCCACATGTCAACTTTTGCCCTGCATGAAGCTGGAAAAACCCTTCTTGCAATTGTCTCAGTTTCACTCCACTCCTGCTGGAAGACACCTGATGGAAAACCCTGCAGTAGACAAGCCTGCTCGTGGCCCATTGCAGGTCCACGGGGTGCTTCTGCCCATCTGCAAAGTCAGTGAGGCCCCATCCAGCCCTGCTCCGGAGGCAGTGCAGCTGGACATGCCTGGCACTGTCCTTATGTCAATACTTCTTACTCTGTATTAGCATGGCCGTTGTTTCTAAATGTATCTGAAAATGAAATTTCCAGCTCAGATGAACGTCTGTCTGTAGCTGGCCATATCATCACGTCTTCTAAATTTTTCAGCCTCAGACCCATAAAGCAAAGATTTGACAATGACATCCTTTATACCTGCAGGGATTCTAGCAGGCTGAAAGCTTCAGGTACTGCATGAGAACAGGTAGAAAGCCATCTCCAGATTGAAACATGGCAGCCATTTAAGGATACACAGCAGTAGCACAGAATAATTTGGCAAAGGAGGGTGGAAGAAATGCTGCATCCAATTGAAATGGCAGGAACATTTGCAGGTGGGAAGAATGCAATTATCCAAGCTGGAAGCAGGCCAGGATGCCATTCATACTACAGACTTGGCATTTCTCAAAATGAAATAACAGATGTTTTTGTGAACTTCTGTCAGGCATATGTTTTATTAATTAAATCTGTAAGAACTACTCTGCCTTTAGCTCTTTTTTTTTTGCAAATAAATGCAAGAAACCCGAAATGTCATCATATATAGATAGATATATGCATATATATGTATATATACATGTATTTATACACATCCATCTTTTGGTTCAGAACAGATTAATTTTCTGAAGTAGATGAAAGGGGAAGAAGTTGGTCTCTGGGGCCTTACAATCATCTCTAGCCTCCAGTTGCAAGAGAGACCCCAGACAGACAAAACATGAGAAGATATGCTGGAGGCAGCAATTTAGATGGACAGGGTGACAGACTAGGTGATCATACAGATTTTGCTACTTTCAACTTCTCAGAGGCAGTGAAATAGCTACAAGGAGGAGGATGTTGTAGGAAAGACAGACAGGAGGAGAAATGTAACTACTACACTGAGCAGAAGCAGGTGTACAGCCCTGCAAAGAGACAAAACTCGTTTCCCCACTCTGCAGCTGACTTCTGCAAGATGTACCTGATGAATGGAGGTTGCTGGCTGGGGACTTTGTAATAGGTAACACACACACACAAAAACTTGCTCCCTGTTCAAAATTCCTCTACCATCCACTTCTTTTAAAAGCCCTGACAATGGAAAATAGGGGGAAACAGACTTGCTGCACTGCCAGAAAACAAAACAAAACAAAACAACACAGGAAGGTTTTTTATATACTAATTTTTTTGGCAAGAAGTGGCTAGAAACCACCTACATAGTAGAATATTGGCTTTCTTAGATACTAAGCAACAGAGCTGACCTGTTTCCTGTCCCCAGCAGTGGTACGTTTGTGAGAGATTGAAGTGCTGTGAGACACTACAGGAACAGAAAACTGAAGTCAAATGTCTCGGTATAAATCTCCGTCCAGGTCTCACTGACACAGATAACTACACTAATTGTGTCGTGGTTTAACCCCAGCCAGCAACTAAGCACCACGCAGCCGCTCACTCACTACCCCCCCACCCAGTGGGATGGGGGAGAAAGTCGGGAAGAGAAGTAAAACTCATGGGTTGTGATAAGAATGGTTTAATAGAACAGAAAAGAAGAAACTACTAATGATAATGATAACACTAATAAAATGACAACAGTAATAATAAAAGGATTGGAATGTAAAAATGATGCACAGTGCAATTGCTCACCACCCGCCGATCGACACCCAGTTAGTCCCCGAGCGGTGATTCCCCACCCCCACTCCCCCCCAGTTCCTATACTAGATGGGACATCACACGGTATGGAATACCCCGTTGGCCAGTTTGGGTCAGCTGCCCTGGCTGTGTCCTGTGCCAACTTCTTGTGCCCCTCCAGCTTTCTTGCTGGCTGGGCTTGAGAAGCTGAAAAATCCTTGACTTTAGACTAAACATTACTGAGCAACAACTGAAAACATCAGCGTTATCAACATTCTTCACACACTGAACTCAAAACATAGCACTGTACCAGCTACTAGGAAGACAATTAACTCTACCCCAGCTGAAACCAGGACAAATTGGTCTTCCTCCAGTGACATGGGAAATTCAAGTCACTCTCTGCCACCCAACAGTTCAGTCCCTTCCGCTGATCATAATAGATGATGCAGTTTCTCCTTTGTGATGCTGTGGTGTTTGGGATAAAGCAAGCTCTAAGGGCAGTAATTCCTTCCACTTGAAAAGAGAATTCTTCAAGCAACACTAAAAGGGAAAGTTGCTACGGAAGATCCGATGTCTCTGACCTTGCCTCTCCAATTAAGATTTCCGGATTTCTAGAGCAAACTAAAACACTCATTTATTTTTTTTCTCGATGAAGAATGACCTTTTTTGAGCCAGAACAAATGAAGCTAGAACATCTGTCTTTTTCTCAAGTCTTATTTATACACATGTCTAGAAGTTGGGTGAGTTCTTTGGTAAATAAAAATAAGTGAATTAAATAGCAGTAATAGTCTTATTCTTTCAGCCAGGGTCATTAGTTTGATTAGGCTCAATAGGAACATGGGGAAAAAGCAGATATTTTATGTCTAAGCCACTCAAGCTAGCCCAGTTACTGTTGTAACTTGACATGAACAAATGCAGTAGTACATCCAAATCCAGTGTTCTCTCTTAAAATTGATGTTGAAAAATGGGGAATAATTCAAAAGAGTTACATGACTCAGTGAATGAATGATCCATAAAACATGCCTGCTGGTGGGAAACTTGATACATTCAATCTGTCTGCTTTATCTGGAAGCAAATCAACAGGGAAAAGTCTGATGATAGCAGATGATTCTTTAGTGAAGTATAACTGATCATTGATCATGGTTGCAAAAGATGAAAAATAAACATTTTTGACAGTAAGGGTGATTAGCACTGAAGCACCCCTCTGAGGACAGGCTTAGCTGGTTCAGTGCAGAGCCTGTTGGACATTCCCAGAAGAGTTCCATGCACACTGGCTCATTTATACGTCTCAGTGCCAGGCCAGGATGCTCCCTCAGGTGCTGCAGTGCATTGACATGACACTGGACTGAGGCTCAGCAGCCTGGTTTCTCCTGGCTCTTGCTGTCTTTCTGCCCCTGCTGCTGAGCCTGGCTGGTCCTCAAGGATTGAAGCCTCTCTGCACACCTCTGCTTTGTCCTGTGCAGGCATAGCATGAAGTTTTCAAGCCAAGATGGATCCTCTTTGAAATGGTACCCATACACAAGCCAGGCTGGGGTTTGCGCTGAAGTAGTTTTCAGTTCAGGTTCAATATGAAAAACAATGGTTCAAATTAGGTTTTGGTTCAAGCTCGGTCAAGTTTTCTCGTGAACGCAGAGGCTCTGACTCACCAGCTTTGCTGGATTTAACTGAGGATTTAACTGGAGATTATCTAACCCATCTGCAACTGGCAGTGTCTCTGTAGCAGTGGCAGCGTGGCAGGGGCTTCAGAGGGCCCCTTGGCTATACAGTGAGGGACAGTTCCTCCTCTTCATCCCTCTCCCCCAGCCTTGTAACACAGGAAAATCAAATAGGGCCCCCAGCACTATGCTGATTTCTATTTGGTTCCTTCCCAAGGCAGTGAGAACTATTTGGGTCCACCATCAAAAATTAATGCAATCTCCAACTGCTTGGTGGGTGTAGGCCTTGTATCTAAACAGGAAGAAAACTTGTTTGGAAACTATTGCGAAACCTAGTTATTTGCCCCAGGAAGCCAGGAGGTAGCCTGGCTGAGGGGACAGTGCACGTTCCAACAGATGTGGGAGATTTGCAAGATTAACCACAAACTAAATTCTGTGTATACATCTCAGAGTATATAACTAGACTGAAATCATCCATTCATGTTTGTTTTCATCTAAGCAGAGTCAACAGATTAAAATACTCCTAACTGCTAAAGAGTCAGTGCTGGGTTCTGGGTTCTCTCTACCCTGAGATCAGACGTGGACCTAGTGGTTGTATGAAATGTTTCTCTCCCAAACATGCAGTTTCCTTGGAAACAGAACTGAAAACAAACTGCTTCAGATGCACAACCATTAATAAGAAGAATTTGTTCAGTTAGGTAGGTGCCTGGGACAGATTATGAACCACAGAATCATTGAGGTTGGCAAGGACCGCTGGAGATCATCTCATCCAACCCCCCCATGCTCACAGGAGGATCAATTAGAGCAGATTGCTCATGGCCATGCGCAGTTGGGTTTTGACTGTCTCTAAGGACTGAGACGCCACAACCTCTCTGGACAAGCATTTCCAGTGTTTGACCACTCTCACAGTTAAAAAAAGGGGTTTTTTTTTTCTTGCACTGAAATGGCATTTTCTGTATTTCAGCTAGTGCCTGTTGCTCTCACCCTTTAACTGGATTCCATTGAGAAGGGTCTGCTTCTGATCAAAGTCAGTAAGGAGACCACCACCTGAAGTATCATCTGGTTTGGAGCAGTACTGTAGTAGGCTGAGGACAGCCGCAGCACAGAAGGACGCAGCACTCAGGGCACCTGCCTTCTCCCCTCACTGACTTGGTGGACATCCACTCCACCCTCTCCTGCAAAGCAGTGTTAGACCTGTCCAGTGCCTGTTATACATTATTGTCAGAAAGCACGAAAGGTGTATTCAAAATAGAATAAAGGCACCAAGATGTTATTAATGGAAAACAATATGTTTGATCAGACTTGGAAGAACTAATTCTGGTTCAGTCCCATGGGCAACCTGAGTCTTCTAGTGCAATGCCTGTCCTTGTGAATGCTGATATATAGCATTTTTGTCTTTGGTGGCTGAGTGAGACTCAGAGTGCTAGAGGGATGGTAGAACTAGTTTACTTTGACTGTTATGAAATGTAAGATGGAAATCAACACAGAACACTGACATAATTTTTAGTCTTATTTGACATTGACTATATTCCTCTGTTCCAGTTATATGAAATTGTATCTTAGGCCTGTGTGTTATGCTGGCCCAGTCCTATAGTTCCTGTTCAGGTAAATGGTACTGATGTCAATGGAAATTTTGTCTGAACTTTATCTTGAAGCAGAAAGGCTTTAATTCTGAATATATGCAACCTAATGCAAAATCACCCACAGTTGATCAGATGTCAGATTAAATTTCAGTCACGATACATTTATTGGCATGATAACAGAATTTCCTGTTGATATCAGCACAAATCTTCTTCAGATCTGAAGCGCTGGTATTAAGGAGAGTTCAAGCTTAAGAAGAAACATATGTATCTGAAAGAAGGTGATTCCAGAATCCTATGGTGACTAAGTTTATTCTTTCTTTCTTTAATTTAACCCTGTTTCTTCATACACTTCTTCTGGTCAGAGTTAATCCCAGAAGTGAGCCATGCCTGTCATGTATCCCTCACTAATTTAGATCAACAAATGGACCCGTCAGCAGAAAACTGTTCAGTCATGTTCGTCATTGCTAACAAACACATCTCAAGATATACCTTAAACGCAATTTCAGTCAGTTCAGTGAGATGAACTGAGTATGGTGTTGACCCTGGCTTATAGCCTAGAGACACGCTATGTGGATCTCAGAATGTTTTGCCCAGCTCAGAGAAGCAGGCGAAGTACAAATTTCTTCAGACTTTGTCAGAATTTACATATTTGCAAATTGGGCTAGAAATCTCAGGAGAGCTAGTTTGCATTAATATGTTTTGGCAGCAGTCTGGAATAAATATAGGAAGAGAATTCTCTCCCATGGGGCAGTTCAGCATTTCCACTTCCCATCTCCAAAATGTCAAAGATGCCCAGAGATGCAAAAATGGAGCAGCTGACCTCAGTTCTCTGAGTTACGAGAGGTGTGCAAAGTAAGACTTGCCTGTCTCATTTTACACAGGCAAGACACCCCATTGAACTCAAGACATTATTGACATAAAAGCTGTTTACAAGACTGAAGCATAAATGCCTGATCTTATCAATTGTTCCTCCAGGCCTGAACATCTTAACTTCAATCAGTCGGGAGCAAAGATTTGACTGCTGGGGTTCAGACTTCTGACTTTAAACAAAATATAGCCTATCACATAATCATGACCGGGAATTTCAGACAGTGGAGGACAAGTTAACAAAATAGAGAGAAATTATTACAATAGCCCAAGCAAGATACAGTATTATACCTACTAAAGGAGCCTGGCTTCTGCAGATTGGTGTTTATTCCCAAGTCACTTATCATTTGCAGACTTCTCAGGCTTCAATTAGAAGCCTGACCCCCACATAAACAAAGGCATAAGGGGGCAGCCCCAGAGGTCAGGGAGCTTCTAAGCCAAGCAGGAGATAGCAAGGTGAGGAACAGAGCCCGACACCAATGCCTCAAAAGCAATCGGTACCCGACCCCTACCATTTGGATTCAGAGCCGGGACCTGTGGCTGGAGCCCAGACCAGGCCGGTCCTTTTCAGCAAACAAACATAAGAAAAGCCTTGGCTGGAGTCCCTCTCCTGCTGCCAGCTTTCCTAGTGGCTTAATGCTTTTGCTCTGGGGAACTTGGTTGAAATCCCACCCTGCCTACATGAATTAGGAATATGGACCCTGCTTTCTCTCTCCCACTCTTAGCTGCATTTTCTGTTCTGCATGAGCAGCGTGGCCTGGTTATTTGTGCAAGAGCCAGTTTAGTAGGCAAGTTTCAAAGTCACTGACCAAGGCAAGGAGGATGTCTGGCAGGCAGGACACACTGTGAGCTACCCTGCAGGACCAACTGATTGCACAAGTACCCAGTGTGTGGCAAACATGTAAGAACCGTGGAGATTTTACTGAGAGAAATAAAAAAGCAGAGGAAATTTGGCTTCTTCTCAAGTTAGGCAGCAGCTGAACAGGAGGCTGAAGGATCAAAATTTTGGACACAGACAATTAAAGTGTCAGTCTCTGTGAATGTAGCTACTGGTGCCTAGAAAGAGATTAATTTAAATCTGCATATCAGATGTACACTAGAATAAAGGTGCTTTCAGTTCAGAGTAGGATTTAGCAATTGCGTAGTCAAAGAAATGTTAAGAGACTGCAAATATTTTTTTAATTACATTTTAATTATACTGGTGATGCTACTGTAGGTATTAATGAAAATGCAACGCATATGTTTTAGAGCAAGAATAAAAAAGGCATGTCTTGTGAGTGAGATAGGGTCATATTCTATCAGTAAAAGTACAAATATAGGTATTTTTTGAGAGTCAGAAAAAGCTTGGATACTTGACACTGAGGAAGAAACTACCTTGCATTAAAATGCACCTTGGGCAAAAGAGATAAAATTTTTTACATATTTTATACTCTTTCTGTGAGCAGATTACCATATAATGAACCTCTTAATAGTTTTAAGATAAACTAATTTTTAAGTTATTTTTTACATTTTGCACATGATGCTAATCATGCTTGTAGCTTTATGGTGCTGAGTACAATGACTTTTTTATTTCCAGAATTCAAGTAATTCTTTTATAAACTTGTCTCATGCTTGTTTTTTTATAAAGCTGCACAGAAAGGTCAAAGAAAGGGTTGTCTTTTATATTATGACAGCCCCCAGTGGGTTAAAGAATAAAAGTGGTTTATAAATAAAAGCCTCTTTCATCTGTGCTTTGATCCCCCCATAACAAAACCTCCTTGCAAGTATTTTGCTTGACATAGTCATCATTTCTTATTAGTTTCAAAATATCTGCAAGACAATGTCTTGATCTTCAGTTATGGGTACACTCCGCTGGGAAAAGAGAAAAGGGTTTATTGTGCAGGGAGGGAAGATGCCATACACTATTCCTGACCATGATTTTTGGCTTCCTGACCCTTGATAAACTGGGCTGGTGATTAGACCCCACTCATTTCAGGGTAGGTCCATAGCTGTACCCAGCTGGAATTACCTCCAAAAGTTACATATCTTAGATAGATCCTTCATCCCCAGCTGAGCTTTCAGTGTGTCTCTGTGCCAAGAGCTGTGAAAATAAAAGTTCTTCAGGGCAACCCTGGACATTCATGCCAGGTGATTTAAGAAGTTTGTGCCACCAGCTGTCCTCCCAGCCTTGCAGGCAGAAGGAACAGGAGGTACCTCACATCTACGCCTCTGCTTCCATACTCCCCTGCTCTGTTTTTGATCTGGCCTGAAACCTATGGTGCGGTGTTATGCCCCATGGAGAATGGCAGCAGGCTGAGAATCTAACCCACAGACCATTCCCAAACTCCAGCAGGGATGTGGGATGGATGGCCAAAGAGGGGAACGTTCCACATCAGGCTTTGTGGGTCCCTGACACACAGGCAGAGCGTGAGTCCAAGGGTAGAGCCAACAGTTTCAGCCTCTCATTTCCGTGGGCTGGGAATAAAAGGGCCTTAGAAATGAAGAGAAAACCCTCTCTTTTAGAACTTTAACTGGGCCACGCAAAAGAGAAATAATTAATCTCACACACTGAAATAGAAGAGAATATTTTAAAAGGACCATCTTTAATTCTGTCAATAAATTATTTTTCATATTTAGCATCTGAAATTTTAACCTGCTGGTAGCTTGTTGCTTATCCTCAAACTATGTGGGGTTTGTTTAGTCCCTTTTCTCTTATAAAATTAAAGTTTGCAAATGTATCATTAATTTTCATTTATTAAAAACAGTTTTCTGCATAAAAGTAATTCCAGCTGATCATTAAAAACATACTTTAAGAGGCAAAGAAAATATATTGATTGCATAGAATTTGAATGGCAAGAAATATGTTTTTAATTATTGTTATTTTATTAACAGACAAGCACTATCTTATTAAATCTAAATTGGATGTGCACCGACGAACACTAATGCAAACCATTCCAAAGACAAAAATTAAATACACGTTGGTACATAATAAAGCTCTCATGTACAACAGAGGTGGTTTACAAAAAGATCTTTCAACTTTTGAACAGACCAGCATTCAAGTATGTTGCCATCTGAGTTCATGGTAAGGTCCCTAGCATAAAGTATATTGCTTAAAAGAGCCTGATCCTTTTTAGTGTTGGGATCATATGTTTGTGTAGCTCCATTAACTTCCAGGCTACTGCTTCCAATTTGTAACAGTACAAAACAACATTTGGGCTGGAAAAGCTGAAACCATCCAGCTAAAAAGTAGTAGGGTAGACATAAACTATCAAATATTCACCCCAAAATTGCATTTCAATGCAATTAAATTCCTAGGTACAGCAGAAAGCCACTCATCTTGACTCCCCTTTCCTCCCCTTCCCAGGCAGCCATTCGGTCATCGTCGGGAGTCAGAGCAGCTGGAGATGGTTGTGGTTAGCATTATCCACCAAAGTTCTCCCTCTCAACCCTGCTGGTGTTTGACTGCAACCTGGGTTTCCAGTACACAAAAAACATTTCTTCCTTTTAAATTTATTTTTGGTCCAGCAACATAATAGGCCGATTGGAAACAGCCCAGCCCTATTCCAGCTGTTTCTTCTGATTCTCTCACGCCAATAAGCAGACTCTCTAATCCTGTCTTTCACCAAAATACCTAGAAAAGCCACAATGCCCACATATGTGTTGCAGGTTCCTTTGTTTTGAGCAGGGACAGTTGCTTGGGCTTTTAGTGTAACTCTGCTGTTGCTTCACTCATCTGGTTCTAGAAAAAAACCAAGCTTATTTGGTTATTTTTTAATGAAGGGACGTTATTAGATCATTGCTCTGAGCACAAATACCTCAACCCACAGCAGCAGTGGGTTTGTCCAGGACATATTGGAATACCAAAAAGGAATTTCCTGTATTTACTTGGAATAAACTGTTTTCTGCAACAAGTCTTAAGAATATGAACACTGTTTAGAGTGAGAAGTTGAAGGCACATAGACACAACAAAGCTGATTTTTTTGTTCAGAAGGGAAGTTAATGACTTCCAGTTGTTCAGTGTTTCACAACCAGCTCCCTCAAAACTCTTAGCTGGAGGTTCAGCCTTTCTGATGCTGGGGATCAGATGCCAACGTCAGGGCACTTGTGTGGTCTAGTGGGAAGATCAGTTAAAATTCTCCTAGCATCCTGTTGGCCATGGGGATATAGATAATTCACTGGAAAGTAAAGTAATTGAATTTGGCTCACGGATGAGAGGGTCCAGGGGTGTGTGCCCAGGTCCTACTGGCTTGTCATCTAGATGACAATGTGCAGTGGTGAAAGCTGCTATGGCATGGAAAGGAAGGGGAGATGGTGGCAGCTCTTCACAGCTCAGCAAACCTGCTCAGTCATCCCTTAGGCAACTTTTTCTCTTGCTGCTTGGGAAGCTGAGGAGACAGGTGGGCAGAGGGGAGTTACTGCTGTAGTAGACCTTTGCTGTTGTAGACCTTTGCTGTGGTAGACCTTTGCCATAGCACATTTTGACATCCTTGGGAGAGCGACACAGGTGACAGTGTGTTCCCTCAACTCCTTTGCCACAGTCCCAAATCTGATTCGTGTGCTGAAAACTGGATGACGCTGCATAATGTACTGGAAAATTTCCTAATTCTGATCCATAGCCTACATTTTCCAAGACATTTAGAGAATTATTTTTTTTTTAGTACCTTCTTTCTTTAGGTATATTTGAGAAAAAACAATTATTACACAAAATAAGCCAAATCATGATGATTTCATGCTGGAAAGCATACTGTGAAATCAGTGAGAGCTTTTTGCAAGTGAAGGCCCAGAGGATTTTGCCTTAAAATAGAGAAAGAGGAGGGTTAAGTCACAAACCTTCCAAAATGCCAGTTGACTGGCTAAGGCAACACAATAAGCAAATTGTCTCCAGAGTTTCTCTACCTACCTTCAAAAGAGTCCAGCTGGTTAATAATTTAGAAGAGTTCCAGTAGCTTGTATGATACTTGCATACAATTGACTTTTCTATCTGTCTGAGAAAAACAAATATCTTTTCATAATCAATGACCAACAAAAACTCACTTTAAAGATGAGTATGCTAAAATGATCAACACTGAGGAAACCAAGTCATTTCGTTGTTGCTGGCCTTCACAACATACCTGAACAATATGCCAAGCACAGATGACACTCTATAACAAATCTGAATCCCCAAAGACTATACCTTGAGCTGTCTTGGACTACCTGCCTCAGTTGAAGGCACTGAACTGAAGTTCTTTGCAGAAGGTATTCTACCAGTAATTACAGAGCATAGTTTAGCTACTGAGGTTAAAACTGATAAAGTTTTAGGACTTTGCCTAAAAATGCTTATTATTAATACAGATTTAGACTCCTTTGCCATTAGCTTACAAAAACGCTCCCTGACCTACAATGTTCTGGTCTCACAGAAAAAGCATTTTCAAGTATCAGCAACACTTTTTCAGCTAAGAGAAAACAGCTTTTCAAACTTTGTTTGTATTTTGCTATGTTGGGAGTGCAGATCAGTCCAGAACTTACCATGCTCAGAAAAGAAAAGCAGAGACACAAGAGATCAGGTCTGCATGTAAGTAAATGTATGTCCATTTGAATTTCATGAAACCACTACTGCCAACAAGTGAACTACTACTATGAACATTATTAGAGTCCTAAGATGGGTTTACGCTAGGATGAAGTAGCTACACAGTGAAGGTATGTAGCTAAACTTCTCTAGCATACATATCCTTGAAACCTTTTCAGAAGAGCTGGTTAAACAGATTACTGTTATGCAAAGGCCAGTGTCAGGGTATTGAAACCTCATTTTTAACCAAGTATCTGTCTGTCAGGCTCCACATGAACAAGGAATGAAGCACAGTCCCAGAGGCTGAGCAAGGTAAAGAAACCCTGGGAAGAAGACTGAGCTGGTAAAAGACCCACCAGAGTTCAGGGTGCAGACACACAGAAGGCTATTTCAAGCCATGGGCTCTTCATTCTGCATGTTCACTAGCTTAACAAAGCTTAACAAATCAGCACACCACAGCTGAGCTGTGGTAACCAACAGCTCCTGGGAAGCACACAGGAAAGCACAGAAATCTCCACCTTGGTGCATGCATCTGCAGGTGACGCATGGCAGCCGAGAGGAAGGCAGTTGGCCAATATCTTTGTTGTTGAAAACAGTGGAGGCCAGAGCACATTATGCTTTCAATATTGTTGGTTTCAGGCAGAAAAAGGCAACTATGAAACTGTCGTCCAGAAATGTCAGAAGTACTGAAGTGAAATAGAGGAACACATTGTTTTTAAACAGAAGCACAGAAGTTGCCTGAGTTCAAAAAAGCACAAAAGACTTAGAGATCACAGAGCCAATCTTGTAAATCTAGGGCTGTATCCCTAGATGCAGGGCTAGATTTCGGGGCTAGGTTTCCCTAGGTTTCAGGACTGCATCCCTGAAAAGAGACTAGCTGGAGATTGGTAACAGGGCTGACAATTCAAGTCAAAGCTCCTAGGGGACTCAGACTTGACTTCTGGTAACACAACAGAAGACCATGATCACAGGCATTGGGCAGCTTTGGGGAGATTTGGTGCTGTGACGCTAAAGCTAAACAAATGCAGATGATAAGAGGGTGTCGTGCAAGGGTGTGGATGGGAGAGAAGGGAACCCAGCAAAGATCATAATAAAGCTATGGCCATCACTGCGTAATTGCTTGAACAAAGAAAGAAGGGGTGTGATGATTTCTTGGAACTGTGCTTTACGTAGACAAATTTATGACTAACGTAGTTGTCTGAACCAGCAGCCTTAGAGCATGACTGCTCAAAACCATTCAAAGAACAACAGATGTAAACCTTAAGAGAGTGCTTGAGAAACTGAAGGATTTAATTAAAGAGGCCCCAGTTCTGAAATACTATGACAATAAGCACAAGAGTAACTTGTTCATGGATGCATCCCAGGAGAGTATTGGCACAATACTCTTTCAATAACACAGCTGAAGCTGGAGACAAGTGGCTAATGCATCATGGCCACTAACAAAACCTGAATGTAAATATGCCGAAAGAATGAAGGAGGCTTTGGCCTTAAGCCATGGCTGTAAATAAAATTCCTTTATTTATGGGACACCACTGTTAGCTGAAACTGACCATAAACCATGTACTGCTACTGCCAGGATAGGCCTGATAAATACCTCCTGGAGAATACAGAGATTGTTTTTTCAGCCACAAATGTATGTTTTACAAATTGAGTAAGCCTGGGTGAGATTTGGTGTTTGCAGGCACACTCGCCATCATTTTACAAAACTTCCAGACATTGATCATGGATGTGCCAAGCCTCCTAAAAAATAAAAGAAAGCCCTCTCCGCTTGCAGGCAAAATGTGGACTCTGACTGCCAGAATCACTAATGAGTTTGAGATAACAGGAAAGGTAATTCAGGCTTTGGCACTAAGCTGCCAGTGCAGTACTGTAGCCCCTTATTGTACCTTGGCAGTGGGGCCTGAATAGTACATGTGGATTTTTGAAGAAGCTTGAATGAAGAATCCTGAATGTATTAAAAAGAGCTACATGAAAGCCATTAAGGGATGAGAATTCTAAGAGAAAGACCAGAGGCTGTTGAGAAATCAACGGTGACATTAAAGCAATTCCATATTATTTTAAAAGTTTGCTTATGCTGGCAATACAGGACAACTCCCTCCAAAAGAACCCATGAAGATAGCAAAAGAAAGAGAAGTATTTGTAAATCTTCTTGTAATTTTTATGTATTACATGAATAATAATTAAAATGTATTATTATAATTGTTGTTGGTGTTGTTTCTATTGTTACTATTATTTCCCCAACATGGCCTTCCTAGAAGTTACTCCAGCCAAACAGATGACCATATACTCCATATTCATTTTAACTAAACATGACATACCAAGCATGGTAACATCTGACAACAGGCCACAATGCAGTGGGTATCACCAAAAGTAATTTGCACTGTAATACAGATTTAGGTTTATCACCACTAATCCCCGGTACTTTCAAACTTTCAAGGCTAATAGAAAACTGTCAGAAGAACACAATGCTGTCTGTAAAGTAAAAGACTGGGGGAGTGATACTGATCCCCATTTAGCACCAGTGTAGGTAGCTGCAGGGAACTGGTCTCTTGCAAGGGCAAGGTGGAGTGTGCTGTGTTGCAGAGAGGCTCTTGCTGCACTGGGCTGGTGGTTCACACTCAGGGCAGTGGCTAACAGAGTTCCAAACTCCCTGCTTATTAGTGATCCCCAAATACTTACCATTTCTGTACTCTTATGGACACATGCACGTTACTCGTGTGATTGCTAAAAAACAAATATAAACACGCTACAGAGTATCAGAAGAATATTTTATGACAGTTTTATCTGCATCTACACAGGAGTATTTGCTGAGATGGAAAAACTGTTTAAAATCTTGCTGAAAATTTCTACATCAGGACCCATGCCTAGTGAAGACAGTCCTTAAGGGATTCTTTTTGAAGATCTCAGTTAATTCCTGTTCGCAAACCTAATGATTTTTACCATTGTTGCTCCTAAAGTCCTGTCATTACTCAAACATCTGTTTCCACATTTAAAATGGAATTTTAAGCCTCACAGAAGAAAAATTTGAAAACATTAGGCCCAATGGCAAATGCAAGGAATACCCAATGCACCATCTTTTTAACCTCTTTGGGGATGGCAAAGGGTCATGGTTCTTCTTCTTTTTTTTTTTTCCTTAAAATACATAACTGCCATTTCAGAATTCTAAATTAACAGAAATCAGGAGCAAACCCCCTCTGAGCATCAGTGGGAACATTGCAGGGTTCATTTAAAGCCTGAACCCAAGCACCCTGTTGTGGAGGGGCAAGCATGGACCAACCTCGGCAGCTGCACAGGGAGACCTCAGTGCAGGTTTGGGGCTGGTTTGGCTGGTGGTTGAGCACACCCTTTTCCCACTCAGTGGGTGTCTGGAGCTGTATCATAGGCTATCAGCAGGTCATTATCCATGATAAGGATGCCATCATACACAGTGGAAGCTCTTGAAAAGGAGCTGCCTGTCGAGTGAAGGGTGGATGAATATGTCCTCAGGGAGAGCTGGATGCTCTCCCTCATTTTGTTTTTGTGACTGTGAAGGAAAGGAAGTGTTTAAGCTATGAAGTTAGCTATTTGTTTTGTTACCATGAAGCTGCAAAATGCTTAGGCAAATTTTATTTCATGCTGAAAGTTAAACTTAGAGGATTTTTTATTTTTGGAAGGCCCTGATGATTTGAGCCTGCAGGAGATAAAATAGACTCCATTTGTTGCATTTCCTTTCTCTGGAGTTTTATTATTTCCTCTGTATTTATCATGCTACCTCTTCTTTAATAGAGATGCCTTTTTTTCCTAAAGTACTTTTTAGAGGTAACCAATTAAAAAACCACAATGTGCATTCATTACACTAATTGATAAAAATAAAATTGTGTTTTCTATTATGCAGCTCATCTGGAAAGAGTAATTTCTGAATTTTCTTCTAGAAAGGAATGTGGAGAATGGATGTACTATCCTTACCCTTCCTGCCGTTCTGCACTTAGTTTACTCATAGATATAGATTTTGACCTAAAATAACATTGGGCATTGCAGTCATTCATTGACACACGAATATCTGAGACTAGCAGACAAAACTAATTGCAAAACAGAGCAAGCTTTGTAGAAATCTCACAAGTCTCTCTGGTCTCATATTAATAGTGGAGGAAAATGGACTTCTGGCCATCTGCAGGAAATAGCAATAAAATGAAAGTTAACAACTCTTGTACATCAGAGGTATGCAGGAGGCTTAAGACTGCTTCAGCCCTGAGCAGGTGAGAGGAACGCCAAGCTGCGCTGCAGCACAGCAGTAAGCAAATTGTGTGTACAGGGTTGCACCTTGAATCCTCCACATCACTGCTGTGAAGAAATGGGAAAATCTTAAAAGGAGATGCAAGCTTTGTTTGCATTTACTATGGGCCAAATTTGTATCACATGCAACTTGAGAACACTGTGGAGTTTTGCTTCATTGGTACTGTTAAGACATAAAATTCAGAAAAGATTTTCGTTAGTATTTCCTTGGGAAGAATTTATCTGCTGGCAACAATTCAAAAGTTAAGGAAGATTTATATACTGGAGTCCCATTTTGTATTCCTTGGGTAGAATCCCAAATTCCCTCCACTTTCACCTCCAAGGAGTCATTAGCATTTATCAGGTAAATACTCTGTAAAAGGCAGATTATACCCCTATAAATCCATTATAATTACACTGATTTCAGAAATGTTACTGAAGATTTATGCCTATGTAACTGAGCTCAGAGTTGGTAAGCCTTCTAAGGAAGACTCTAAATATTTCCTCAAGAGAAAACAGCCCTTACCATGCGCTATTTTTTTCTGTTCTATATGTCCTCACCTTCCATCATAATGAAGTATTTTATATAAATATAACATGAGGTAATGACACTAACTGAGAAGGAAAATAAATTCACACTAGAATATCAAGCTGCAGTCTTCCCACCTGCTTTTTATTAACGCAGACCACCATCTTAACATTTTTTAGCATCATATTCTTATTTAATTCAGCCCATCTATACCCTCCTTACCTTGCCTACTTGACAAAAACCTTTCTTCTCATTGCATTTTAATACCAGGCATATAAGTTCCAACCAGCATCTTCACAGACTCCTCAGACTAAATTCTCTTAGAGAAAGTGCATTCATCAGCTATTTTCTGTTGCATATCCAGACACTAATGCACATTTCTGTGCTGATGAACTATTTTGAAGTGTCAGCTCAGCCTTCACTAAAGCTAGGCTGAAGCCTGTGATGTACTCTGAATACTGCTTTGGAGATGCTCACAGGAGTCCCAGTCGCTGACCCTGGAGCCCTTTTGTACTGCGGCTCTACAGACAACATCAAATCCATTATTCCTTGCACAAAACATATGCATTTAATGCATTGTAACAACATGAATACTCTAAATTAATGGAGATCGCAAAAGGCATTTATTTACTTGTTGATACAGAAGATCTAGCGATCCTAGGCATCTACACAGTCAGTCTCAGAAATGTCTTGAAGTGTTGTTGTGTCAATTATAAAGTTACCCCTTCTAATACTGTGTTTGCAAAAAGGAAAAGAATTAATGATCATTAGTGTGTTTATTCATGAGAATGAACATCATTGTGACTTTTGTGGGAGGAAGTGGAATCACATAGCCTCCAATTTGTTATAATTCTGGTTATTTATTCATGTAATGGAGGCATGTATAGAAGCTGTGCTCCAGACCAGGAGCCCAGAGGTGTGGGAAGTCTGCAACACCACAGGAAGCATGAGTGGATGCTCTGTAGGAACCCTATTACTGGGGATCATGCCATGAACCTCACATCAGCAGCCTCACTTAAAGTGCCAAATTACTTAAAAGTATAAGTGAAGAAAAAAACCCCACATCATCTTAGGGAAAAGTAAATGGTTGGAGGAGAATGATAACAGAAAGAAAAGCACATGATCAGGTATACCAAACACCTGCACAACCAGATGGTTCCAGACCATGGTCAGCTGTTTATTATGTAAATATACATATTTATTTTTCCTCTTCTCACATCTCAGTTAAAGTATCATTAGCTAGTAATTTTCTCATATATGTCACAGTTTTTAAAAAGATCTTTTTATTTCAACAAAGTAGATGGGGTAAAAACATTGACAAAAATGTTACCATCTTTGACAAGACTCCCTGCTGGCAGCAACAGATCCCAAGACAGTGAGTAGAGGGCATTGCATGTCCCTGTCATCCTGATCAGTCAGGTATAAAACTGGTTACAGCCCATATCACTGATGGATCTCAGGGGCAAGTGCCACCTGGGAGAATAAGGGCAGACAGTCCCTGGAGAATTAGGAGAGGTGGTGTGATCAAAGGTCTTAACAAGATGGCTGTTGCCCAAAGCAACCTCTAGCCCTTCTTCTCACAAGGCAGCAGGTTTATGGGTTAGTGTAGAATCACAGAATCATTTAGGTTGGAAAAGATCTTTAAGATCATCGAGTCCAACCATTAACCTAGCACTGCCAAGTCCACCACTAAACTATGTTCCTAAGCACAATGTCTACACCTCTTTTAAATACCTCCAGGGGTGGTGACTCAACCAGTTCCCTGGGCAGCCTGTTCCAATGCTTGATAACCCCTTTGTTAAAAACTTTTTTCATAATATCCAATCTAAACCTCCCCTGGTGCAACTTCAGGCCGTTTCCTCTTGTCCTATCACTTGTTACTTGAGACAAGAGACAGACACCCACCTCACTACAGCCTCCTTTCAGGCAGTTGTAGAGAGCGATAAGGAGAGATAAGGCGGGGAGACCCTTCGCCTCCTTTTCTCCAGGCTAAACAACCCCAGTTCCCTCAGTCACTCCTCATAGGACTTGTTCTCTAGACCCTTCACCAACTTGGTTGCCCTTCTCTGGACACACTCCAGCACCTCAATGTCTTTCTTGTAGTGAGGGGCCCAAAACTGAACACAGTATTTGAGGTGCGGCCTCACAAGTGCCGAGTACAGGGGGACAATCACTTCCCTAGTCCTGTGTGCTGGCCACACTATTTCTGATGCAGGCCAGGATGCCGTTGGCCTTCTTGGCCACCTGGGCACACTGCTGGCTCATACTCAGCTGGCTGTCGACCAGCACCCCCAGGTCTTTTTCCATCAGGCAGCTTTCCAGCCACTCTTCCCCAAGCCTGTAGCGCTGCATGGGGTTGTTGTGACCCAAGTGCAGGACCCGGCACTTGGCCTTGTTGAACCTCATACAATTGGCCTAAGCCCATCGATCCAGCCTGTCCAGATCCCTCTGTAGAGCCTTCCTACCCTTGAGCAGATCAACACTCCTGCCCAACTTGGTGTCATCTGCAAACTTACTGAATGTGCACTTGATCCCCTCGTCCAGATCACTGATAAAGATATTAAACAGAACTGGCCCCAGTACTGAGCCCTGGGGAACACCACTTGTGACTGGCTGCCAGCTGGATTTAACTCCATTCACCACCACTCTTTGGGCCTCGCCATCCAGCCAGTTTTTTACCCAGCAAGGAGTACACCTGTCCAGGCAATGAGCAGCCAGTTTCTCCCGGAGAATGCTGTGGGAAACGGTGTCAAAAAATCATCTCCTTTAGGTTCTGCTCTACAGCACAGGGATGGGTTTGTATGAATGTTCTCCTTTAAATCATCCCACAGTCAACCTAGAGTACACCCAGCCTCAACATGTTTCTTTCCTCACTCATCCCACGTAATAATTTCCCATCTTCTCTTGCAAACATAAATGTAATCTCTCATTTACTAGGAAGAAATGCAAACACTGGGGTCCCAGTGCCTGTTAATGCCTCCAGATGTTCTCCCATTTGCACTGCAGGGCGATATGGCAAGAAGGCTAAGTGTGACTAGTTGTGCTCCTCTTCTCACACAGACCTCATTTCTCAAATTCCAGCTTGGTTCCCACAGGAAAACTTTCCGAAAAAAACTTTCTGAAAGGCTTCTCAGCTCCTTGCTAGCTCATCTTTAAAACTACTCAGTCTTTTTTAAAAACATTGGGTTGACATCCCAGACACTTCACTTTTTGAACTTGCAGATGTTAATAAGTGGACCCAGGGTGTTGTTATTATCTTGGGGTTTGCTACAGAGACTCTTTTCTGTGCAGGTGTCCCAGAGGACCAGCTGAAGTATGACAAAGAAGGAGCTTTTGTACTTTGGCTGCTGTTCTTATCTAGAAGCTCATACAAGTGAAATTATTCAAAGTTATTAACAGATATTCAGTTACAGGATCATGGTCTAGATGAAGAATAAGACCCATTTCAGTAGCAAAACTTATGGTCATGAACCTGCACACACCTGCACAATAACAAGACTTACTGGTTTTAGGGTGACTCCAGCTCTGGTTTTGGAATGCTAATCAATCTGTGCAG
Source organism: Aquila chrysaetos chrysaetos (assembly GCF_900496995.4). Lineage (NCBI taxonomy): Eukaryota > Metazoa > Chordata > Aves > Accipitriformes > Accipitridae > Aquila > Aquila chrysaetos. The sequence continues at coordinate 59,944,677 of NC_044030.1, forward strand.
TGCTATAATTTTTGGATTTGCTTCATAGCACTTTCTAATTATCTACACTCTGTTTTTCTCCAGTTGCCTATAATGTACCTCTCCCCAACACAGTGAGGGACATTTGGGCTGTGCAACGTACTGGCTACAGCACGAGTCAGCTGCGCTGTGGTAACTGTGCCACAGCAACTACTAAAACACCTCAAAAGTTTATGAAGTAAATGCAAGGGAATAAAGTATAGATACAACCAAGAGTAGCACATCTGGGGCATGGAGCTCTTTAACACTGCTGCTGTTAGCAATAGTTGTTCACATTTCTGTAGATTATGCTCCCATGGTTCTCAAAGCTTGGCATAAAGTACATACGTATGAAGTGCCATGAAAATGCAGCTGCCTCTGCCCCATTGGATAGTGACCAACTAGAACAAAACAGAAGAGAGAGTGGGAAGACTCATCTGAAATGCTTATGACTATCAAAATGCAAAGTGGTCTCAGGTCTTTCTGGTGATGCCCTGGTTTCAGCGGATGTGATGCTGGCTCTGGACCCCCCTGACAGACCAGCACTGTGATTTCTCGAAGAGGCTGGTAAGAGTGTGAGGCAGCTGGAACTGTGCTGATGCAGCATTTCACAGCTCCAGCTTTCATCTCTGAGTCTTCAACTTTGTAGTTAAAACCAGCCTTTCGTCTCCTATTGAAACCAGATTGCATCATTCCTGGCTTATTTTGCGTTCTCTCCCTGAGTGCTCATGATTTTGTTTAAGATATGCACACTTTTCAGGGACTGTTTGACTGATAAAGCTGCACTGACGCACTAAATAATCATGAAAATATTCCAAGACAACAGTATTATCCTTGTTCTATATATTCCTGTAAGTTTGTTGGTGATTTTATTCCTGTCATGTAAGTTTGTTTGTGATTTTATTCCTGGTAAACAGACAAGATAAAGCTTCATGTAGGAACTGAAGGCACTGGTGGGTACTTAATTTAGGTCCCTAATAATGAAATGAGGCAAATAACAATGTTTTTGAAGTTTTACCCTCTGGCAAGGCTCACACAGTCTGGTTTTGCCTCGTTCAAAAGGTTTAACGAGACATGGGTCTTGTGTGTGTGTTTATGGAAATAGAAAGAAAGAAGGGCTGTCAAGAGCTGGGACGCATGAGACTCTGAGAAACAAAATAGGCTTTGTGGGCTGACCTCGGGTATCCCTCACCTACCTCGGTCTCCACATGGGAAACAGGTGGTGCCAGAAGGTGGCAAATATGCGGAAAGGTTTGTGTGCTCCAAGCTTGTCTGTTTTCTGTGACCAAAAAGCACTACCTCTCATAACTAACTTTGCTCTCCTTATAAGTGTTTTGTTATTTTGATCCAGCCTTGAAAGATTTTGTTCAGAGCAAATTGTACTCTGTTTTCCAGCAGCGGCTGGGGTGCTGGCCTTACTGGTCCTGAGAGACCAGACCTGCAAGTGCTTAAGGGACGCATAGTTTGCAGAAGCAGTTGCTGGGGGCAGCAGGGCTCTGCAGTGGAGGGGCTTTGTTTTGGCAGAGAAACCCATGGGAAAAGAAGCTGGTGGTTGAGGGGGCAAGACCTAGCTGAGGTGCCCACAAAAAGTCGTATATCCCCGAGAAATTAAATTAATTCAAGAACTGTGAGGGCTTCAGTGTGTTGATTTTTAAGTTACCCATGTATGGAATGAATTGAAGGAGATTATTATAATCCTAATTAATAATACCTTGCCTCAGACTTTGCTCAGCCATCTACCCAGTTCCCTCTCTATTGCAATTCCACTTTTAGATAGATTTTTCCAATTCCTGTTCCATTTCATAGTCAAATAACAGTGAGTACCTGTAAAAGCAAAGAACAGTGACTCAACAGGGCCATTACTGAGTAACCACATCTCTCCTAATACTGATATACTTCTTTAGTTGTGGTATTCCAGGCAACCACATACTGAGCCAATGCCTAATGCTGCCTCTGCCAGTAACAAATCTGTTCCTCCTCTGGATTTGCAGACATTTCTTCCTTGACATTGAATAGGTTACAGAAACTTTTTTCTACCACTTCCAAGCAGCCAACTAAAGTATGTTAAAAAATTGTTTTCCTTCCAAGTCATAAATATGAGGTTACCTTTCATTTCACTAAGCTGTTCCAACAAAAGTTGCAGATCTTATGCTACAAATACTAAGAAGATATTCCCAAAGTCCTGGAAAAGGGACTCATCTTAGTGATACCAGCTCAGCTTAGAAATTCATGACCCCAAGACAGATGTAGCAGAAGATTGCAGATACTACTTCTCTAAGCTTGAGTATTATAGCTCCAACTGAAGCAGCAAGGGAATGTGGATATTTAATTTGCATAATTCATTACCAGGGATCTTGCAATTTCCAGAGCTGGACAAGTAACTAATAATGTGATTTTAAAGGTCTCTTCTAATCACAGTCTTCTAGAATTTAGTCACTGCTTAAAAGTACTTTCAGAACAATTCTGTAAGGCAAATCTCATCCTGCAGGCTGTGAGCAAACCATTAAATATGAACATTGAATATATACAGGACTCAGTTTCCTAAGCCACATTTTTTGTTTCTGTGCTCTGACTGGATAAATAGAACTTTTCTGATGAGCTTTCTTCTGCAGATACTCGTAATCCTGAATTTGATCTCTACTTTGTACCTTAAGTGCACAATGCTTGCTTAAATTTTGCTGTTCTGGCAAATAGTTTTGAAACTACTTTTATCAGCTACAAGAGGCACTGCAAATGGAAACAAAAGTGATATAAAACCATTTTGAACAACTGAAAAAATGTGAATAATTCCTCTTAGATAATCTTAACAGCATGTTTTCATATTATCGTTTCAGTGAAAAGTAAGGGAAACTAGGCTTGTAAAAACTCTGAAATAAATAGGCCCCTTTGGACATATCGAATAGTTTGTTTCTACCTTAAAATTTCTTGCGAGATGATATATTTGGGAGCAGTATTATTGCAAAACCTGCAATAATTAGCACAATAATGTCCAGTATTTATTTTCTGTAAATCTACTGAGATTGTCATCACTTGACAAAACACGTGCAAAAACTTCTCACATTCTTCAAAAAGCTACCCCCAGTTATGCAGTAAATACTGCAAATAGCATATATTTTAAAAGAATAATGAGGATTTCCAGCTTTGCTTGAGAATGAAAGCTGCTAGTGCACAAATCATAGAATATTTCTCTGGAAACATCTTCGAATTCTTCTTCTGGTGTTTTGATCCCTGCCATCCAGCAGATATATTTTCTTCATGATACCAAGGCCTGATACCTCCTTTCCCCAAACTAGATTCTTTTTTGCATTGTCTTGCTTACAAATATACAATGAAGCACCCCTAGCCAGCTTGCCTCCAAATTTCCAGCAACTCTGCTCTAGCTGTTAAAAGCTCCATTTTCTATTCAGGGGATTTACTTAATTTATTTTACTGCTCGCATCATGGTTTGTTCACCGTTTCCTTGGAGCCAAGGAGCCCCAGGTCTTCTACACTTACTTTAATCATGTTCTTCTTAATGGGGACCAGAAAGCTAAGGCTTCTGCTGAGGCACCTCTACCCCTCCCTACCCCAGGGTCTCATTTTGAAAATGATTATTTGAACTCCACAGTAAGGAGAGGCTGCACATACACAGCGCTCCAGAGAAGCTCTTCCAATCACAATATGCGGCCACTCAACCTGAAAAGGTTCAACCTGATTTAGAGGTGGATCAAGAGGAAAAATAGTTTTAGAGGACAATGTCTTTCCTCCACTGTAGTGTAGTGAAAAATCTGTATGCTACTAGCACATGGCAACCTCACATCCAATATACTGCATATTTCTCTACTTGTGGGCAAAGCTTGCTATGTATTTGCAAATGCTTACTCCTTGTTTCAACAACATTACTTTTTTCCATTAATTACAACACTTAAAACACTGTCATAACTGGCTTAATAACTCATTCTGGAGATACATAGGAAAGGTGACAAGAGAAAAAAGTGCTGCCTCCCTGCAAATTAAAGAATGTATTCTCTTACCTTTACTGAACCAGACAAAAATGCCACATCCTACAGACATTCCTACAGGGGCAGGTGCCTCACAGCTGAATACCCATGCTGTGAAATACCATTTAACACACACAAGCTTTAAGTCCCCACTCACCCTCACTCTCTTTTACCGCTCTTGCATTCTGCCAGGACAGAGCAGCACAGATTTCCTTTCCCTTTCTCTTTCCCTGACAGTGTCCTGTAAGCAACATACATTTTCCTGTTGTTCCTACCTAGCAGCAGAAGTGCAGAAAGAAAGATGGATCAGCGTGCAGGTCTTCAAAAATCATGCAGTTCTTTACCCACAATTGATTTCCTATATCTATACCTTGTACAAAGCAGCAAAGAAAAAAAAAATATACACATATCTTTCTATAAAATAGGAGCTCACAAGCACGTCCTTTATCTGGGGAGTGGGTTAACTGAGATGTTTATTAACAGAGGTGACCCAAGCAGCGGTTAACAGGCAGCAGCAGATCTCTCTTTGAAGCATTTCAGCACTCAGACCTGATCAACACTGAAGTAGGAAATACAATTTAACTACTAAGAAAAGACCTGCCTCAATTCTTAGATCACCTCTCAATCAGCTGCTTCAGAGCTAATCTAAAGGCATTTTTCATTTGCAGATTTCCTGCCCTGTTTATAGTGAGACATATTATGCAGTATCTAAAAATAACTTGCACCATAGCCCTCAATTTTGCAGCTGTTCCACAGGAGAACAGAGCCAGGGTTACAAGTTTTTGCCTCAAGCAAAAAAGATAATTGTGAGAAAGGCTGGAAGAGCTGCCAGTGTCTCTTTCTAATAACTGGGCAAGTGGGAAAAATCTGCAGGCAAAATGCCCTGCTAGCTCCATTAGGTGAGCTAATAGCAAATGTCAGCAGCTTTCATGGTAAAGGGGTTATGTTTTGTTTCATTAGGTCTTTACTGAAGCTGGTAGAATAGAAAATACTTGCTGTCCAACATAGTGGAATCTGGTGCTCTGTATCACATTGGTGGATCTGTCAACTGGAGAGGAAAAAAAAAAAATGCCCTTATTACACTCCTTATCCATTTTCACAGATTGCAAGGATTTCAGGCCAGAAAAAAAACACGATTATCCTGCTTGACTTGTGCAACAGAGTCCAAGGATATTTGCTTGTACTTCCTCTGTCAAGTCCATATCTTGTGGCTGAAATACAATGTAATTTCTGCAATACCACACATTCTTCAGTTAACGGCTTTGAATTAGCTGAGAATCCCTCATGTCCCCGTATAAACAGGACTAGCAGTCAACCACTCTCATGGGTAGCTCTGTGAATTTATCCAGCAGCAGCCACCTACCATTGAATCTTGTTATGTCTTTGTCTACTAGATTAAACACCTCTCTCTCTCTTCTATCAGAAAATTGGTTTTTTATGTAGGTATGCATCAACTGCAGTAAGTCAACTCTTAATCTACTCCCTCTGCTTGATAAGCTAAGTAGACCTGCCTATGTTTTTCACCATAAGGCAGGCCTGCCAGACCTTAGGGCATCCTGTTGATCATTTGTGGTCCCTTCCTAAATTTCCAGTGCTGTCCTGAAATGCAGCCATCAGATTGGATACAGTTTTCTGTTCTGTAGAAAAGTAACATCATCTCCACAGTCCTGCTCAATACACCCATGCTTAGATATGCCCTGTTCTCCTAGCAAAGCACCAGGGAGGAACTGATGCTGGCTCCAGTACAAGCCCAGGTAGACAGCAGGTGTTTTCTGCAGCACAGCCCTCTGCCTGGCAGGCTGGTCTCCAGGTTCGGCTGCTCCATCTCCTTGCCTCTCTGCATGAACAATAACATGGAACAAGCAGCAGTTTGTCCCTGATGGTCACATATAAATTGGTAAATTTACATCTAATTTACATTTACTAAATTTCTGCTCTGCACATCAGTATACTAAAGCTCATTTAAAAATTGATATTAAAGCAAAAAAACTCAGGCCCTAATCTCTGCAAACACAAGAACAGACAAAAGCCCCAGGCCCGAATACTTCTCCCTGTGGGAAGACTCTCATCATTTTCTATAGTACGTGTTAAGGCCCATGGAGGTCTGCCCATAAAAAGCATTTGTAGAACAGCTTTACCTAGTAGTTGAACCATTAAAATCAATTAAACTTTTGACACAGGTGGAATTATCCACATGCATAATGTTTGCAGTATCAAAGTCCACAGTACTTACCCTAGGCAAGTACAGAAAAGTACAGGAAAAGCCCTGATGGTTTTCCTAGCATGCAAATCCCTTTTTTTCATCAGTAGAATTGTTGTTGCAAAGGTCTGCCTACGCAAAGTCAATTAGGGGATTGAAACAGAAGCCAACAAACTAAATCAGAATATAAAGACACGTAATCCTCCTTTCCAGTGCAGGGCCATGTTTGTGACAGAAGTTGGACTGGCACAGGGAGACAAAGGGCTGCAAAGGAGAATTGCCACTGAGACACATAAGAGCCACTACAAGGAGAAAATGCCATCTGGGCAGGAGTGCAAAGCCTACTGACATTAAAAAAAGCAACACAGATTCTTTCCATTGACCTCAGCAAGCTTCAGGCCAGACCCTGAGTTACACCTCTGATTTATTTCAACCTGAAAAAGTCAAAGTGATACCATTCTTTGAAAGACTGATGCAATGCAGTGGGATATGACTTTCATGACAGTGCTAGGATTGTTTTGCAGATCCTCACAAGTGCCTTTCAACACTTGAAAAATATTTTCTTCTGTAGAGGAGCCCTTGAAGTCCCATATCGTGTTTTACCATGGGAGAATGATCATAGTACGCCTCACTCAGGGGCCTGGTGGAGCATCAGAGGCCATCAATGCAGCCAAATCCCAGCGGTTGCACTGCACAGCTGGGAATGTATTTGGAAGGACACAACAGAGTAGTACCATATGGAAACAGCTGTCATTTCAGAAGCATATGCTTCCATTATAAGAAAACACACTTGTAAGGAGTCTGTCACAAAAGTCATGGAGGCTTTTATGTATAGGACCAACACACCATCCCATACACAACAATTTTTGAATCATGGATTACTCTTCCATGAAAGAAATGAGTCTAGCTGAAGTACACAAGGCCTTTGGCCTGCTTATACCCTGTAGATCGCTGCGGGCTGTTCAGCAGTGCACTGAGAGGCTCTCCCTGACCCTGGGGCTGTTCAGGTTGGGTTCTGAACACGAGACTCCTCATTGAGGCTATTCCCAAGTAGACCTGCCTGCATCCCACCACTACATATTTCACTGTAGGAAATTCCTGCAATAAGGGAGTAACATACCACAGCTGCTACACAACATCTATTTCAAGCTTTTATCAATTGCTGGAAAGAAAAGTATTCTTTGCTGAAACAATTAGTGTCATCCAGCTCTAAAATGAAAATTGCTGCCTACCCCACTCAGACTTCACAGGCTTGGAATTTCCTTCTAGCACCAAAGATTTTGAAAGTCCTGCTGCTCTGACAACACATTTCCTTTTACTATTCACACATCAGGGCTTCATGATAGTGACTTGTGAAATCATTATTGTAGCACTCAGGGCATGTAAAAATGTTGGCGCCTACCTAGAAGGCAGCATATACGATATACAAATGTCACCTCCCAAATTCTTGCTTCTGTGTTTGTAGGACAGGGACTCACAGAGATCTTAAATATGATCAGGACCCCTTTGGGCTGGCTACTCTACAGGGAAACACATGAGAACCCTTTTCCTCAAAAGGATACACACAGAAAAGACACAGCAAACAGGGAATCCGACAGATTTGTAAGAAGTCAAGCATAAAGTCAGCAGCAGACCCAGGCCTACAATCCCCTGATATAACTCAAAAGTTCCCTTGCCTTTTCATAGCACATAATTTTGACGCCTTCAGCAATACCCTGCTGTCAATGACCCTCAGCTTCCTCGTCATCTCAACTGTTAAATACAGCTCAGGACCCAAACCCTTCCCAAAGTGAGAAATTTAGTGTGGCATAGCAACTGCTCACACCCCTAACTACTAGCTCTGCGGCATCCCTGTTTCCGTATGTTAGTGCAGCAAGGCACAGGGCAGGAAAGCAGAAGGGATTTATCACCCTCAAAACCACCCAGGCTGCACAGGTTACTGATCAAAACTGCAAAGAGAAGAGAAAAACCAAGCATTATATTAGCTTTGCTGCTGTGAAAACAGATCAGTGAGCAGTAACTGCCTGTTATTTCTCTCCCCTTGCAGCCATCCCTATCAGTGTTCAGACTCAGGCATTCCCTGTAAAAAGATGCATCTCAGCAGGCTGATATCACAGGTTCACAGCCAACAACGAGGCCCGTACCTCTGCACCATTGCTTGTGAATATGCTGTGTAGAAGCAAGTACCCCACCTAGTCAATGGTCTGCTCCACCAGCATCCATACCCCTGCCAGACAGTGCTCAGGACCTTCCCCATGGTTCATGCAGATGCTGTGCAGCACACAGCAGATCATTTTCTTCCAAGGCAAGATCAAATCACCTCTCATAGCCATTTTGCTACATGAGCTTTCAGTCTCTCAAATGTATATCTCACAGTCATCTTCAAGTCACGTATTCACTAATTAGACAGTATTTTTCCAAGTGTCCTGGGATATATGCCTCACTACCCACGGCAATAGGAGATATGTAAAGTCATCATAGGATAATGATAAAAAGATGAAAGCTAACACCATCTTTATCTACATTAGCTGTACCACAAAAAGTTATTATGGGAAAGAACATGGGTGAAAATTGTAACACAGCAGATTTTCTTTCCACAGCACTCTGCCTCAGCATTAAGAAACCTACCACAATGTGGGACAAATGATGTGGGTTACATTTACCAGGCCTCGGAGCACAGCAGGTAAGTAATACTTCCTAACGATGAACTCTGAGGCCAGGTGCAGGGCATTAGTGATAAGACTGTCATTTATGCCTATACGAAAACAGAGCAACAGACACTGAAAGCCACCGTTATCCACTAGAGTTTTAATGTTACACACTAAACAACAGAACTTTTGAAATAGTTACACACCACATGGAGCATGGCAGGAGTGTAAGGAAGGTCTTCTGTCAACACTGCTAAGCAAAGTCCTTGGAAGAAATTGCCTTTGAGCAATGCCTGGGAGTAAAATGAAAGGCCACCTCTTCGTTCAGATGGATTTGGACTGATGAAGTGACATTGCAAGGCGTTTTTAATGCAGTTTAACTTCCCTTGTGTGACAAGCTTAAAAGAGAAAGGGACACAGGAGGAGGAGTAAGTGATAGAGCACTTGTGAGACTAATCGCAATTGCTGAGGTCCAAATTCACAAGTTTGTTCCTGAAGCAGCTCTGCAGCTTAGATTTTTTTCTAGTGGAAACATATCCTTTCAAAATATTAAGTACATAATGATCTACTTCATTAAAATAGTCCTTTTTACCTGCAGATACTCAGTGAGCCATGGCCTGGAAGTATATTTGCTCAGAGTGAGTTGGCAGTTTTAATACCCCTACTGAGAAGGCATTAGGTGTGCAGGGCAGGAAGCACTACAGTGGCTAGAAAGGTGGGTCCTGCTCACACAACCTATTGCCGCTGCGATCCAGAGGAGAATTGGGTCAGTTGTGTTGCTGCCATCACCCTTAAGAGTCCCATTAAAATTAGTTGCTACTTTTCTGAGTCATTAAGGCATGTGTTATTGTTGGAAAAAGTCCTAATATTGATCAAGGTACCCAGCAAGCCTTGACGACCTGGGGCAGACTAGCTTAGAACCATGTCCCCAGCCTGTCAGCACAGAGGAAAGCACCAGTATGGGCCATTCAATTAGGTGCATTTTTTTCTCCTTCTCTTTTTTATAAAACTTTGATCATCCCTAAAAAGTCAGGAAATTCAAATGTTTATTATCAACACTTAAATTTATACTACAATTATTTTAAAATAGAATGTGCTTTTCAGAATTATTTTTAAAATGCAGTAGAAGGCATTATGCAGAAGTCCTATAGTTGGCAATATCTCTCTCCCACCACCCTGTGCATGTGTGGCATGTTTTAAAGCTTTAGTCTGCACTTGGACCCATTCACCTAGATCCTGGGCTGAAGCCCATTAAACCATCAGGCTATAGGACCACTGACTTGGAGTTGGGACAGGGTCCTCCTTCAAAGGGGGTCATGTATCAACTTGAATGATGTCCACATATTAAATCAATGGACATAAGATTAATAGCAGTCCCTTTCAGAAATTAACCTCACCTTGCTGGTACGCCTGTGTTGGAGAATGCATTAGATTTGGAAGTCCTCTGGGGCTACTTTTTTCATTTAAGATCATTTACCCTGTCAGGCTACAGCAACCTAAACATTGCACACCATATTCTTGAGTTAGCATTTTGAAGGTTTCTCCTTTTTTGTGGCTACACATCTTGACCTTTGACATCTTCATATGGAAGAGAACAATGGGTGAAGAAGCAGTAATTTCTTAACTGCTTTAGGCAGAGGTCAGGCAGGGCGATAAACTGAGAATCAAGGTAACAATGCAGCGGACAGTCCCATTGTGGGTGCTTTGTGTGTCAGTGAACTTGATTCATACTTAGTGTGAATAGAGGAACTCTCAGCTATTTCAGGAATGTCAGCAATTTTGTCTAAAGCAACTTTGATCTTGCTCCAATTTCCCAGGCTCATTCATTAGCTGAGATGTGGAGGGTAAGATAGGCTCTCTATTCTGGGAGACTGACTGCCTGCTACTTAAATAAATCACCTACTTTTTCTCCCTGTCCTTCTCGTAATAAAACAATCCCTCACAGGTCCTCTAGCCATATGATGAAACTTTTGACTCCAAGGAAATCTCTCTCTGATGCATGGGCTAAGAGGAATGCCTTTGATTTTTGAAACTGAGGGTCAGTTTCTATAAACATACCACCCCAAAGCTGATCAGTCCCCATCTCCCTGCAAAGTAACATGAGACATGCTGGTGACCTTTCAAGACTTCTGACAATGTGGAAGTTGAAGAAGTTTCTAGCCTTCAAAAAAAAGGGGTCTTGTCTTTGTCCTGCCAGCTCTGAGTGTTTTGAAGTGTGGAGCACTCTGTTCTCTCTCCCTGGACAGGCTCTCTTGCACCAGGATTGTTGGGGTAGTCTCTGAGCATCCCCCAGCAGCGTGAGCACCAGCTGGGCTAAACTTTCACATGCTGTTTGCTCTCTCACCCTCTCCACAGGGGTAGAAGCATGTGCAGAGGAATATCTGGGCAGGGTTTGGAGCAAGGGCCTTTTTTCTCTATTCTGATTTGGGATAAAAATTAGTATTCTAAGCTATCTTGCATTTGCATTGGTATTATAATAATACTTTTAAAACCAGGACACTTTGCTCTAAGGATCTTATTTTTTTTCTTCCCCAAATAATTAAAGCTCATTTCCCACCTCTTTTTCTCTCCTGCCCGTGCTGTGAAGCAGGAAGTCACCTTTTAAAAAAATGTTAAGTGAAGTAGAGAGAAGCTAATTGATTCATCCAAAGGTCAGAGGGTGTCAGCAGTGGAAAGAGAAAATGAAGCAGAGCATCCTAAGTCTCCTGTGCTAGCCTTCAGAAAATATGCTCTGCCTCAGGTTTCCTCTATGGCACTACCTATGTTTTTCAATTCCTCTCAGTTCATTTAATCTCAGGTCCCAGTTTTTCAGTCTCCCAGAGTTCCTGGCTTTGCAAGCAACATGTTCATGTTCTCAAACAAACAACACTCAGACTCACCAGCACAGTTGTTAAGTCTCCTAATCTTCCACGTACTTACTTTAGGAAAAGAAATCACAAGCACACTTGTTCAAACAAACTTTGTGCCAGCTTTCCCCACATTTTAATCTCATAAAAATGTTTCAACTACACAAAGGGATTCAGAACATGTTTATGAACATTTTACAAACATCTTTTAAGATTAAAGTTAAAGCATTATAATTGCCAAGTGATGAGATTTTGGAAGTAGTGGGGGCAAGAGTATCCTATGGCTCCATCTTCTCATAGCCCACTCTCTGTACCTCCCCTCCTTTCAGCAAAGGCTTGGAGGTGAAAGCTGTGTGAAGCACAGCTCCTGGGTCTGCTAGGCATTTTATAAGTGCCAGTGCTGACTGGATGCAGAACATGCAACAGGGTCATCATAAACCCGCTCTGCTAGGGTGTAGCAGTGCTACATATCAAGGTGCCGCGACTAGATCACTGGTCGGCCTGGACCAGGGAAGAGACAGATAACACACATGGTGTGAGTGCCAACTCCGTCTTTTATTGCGCAGTTAATTCTTTTTATACTAACAACGGTAGGTGGGATTACTGATATGTCATAGGGAGGCGACGACTAGCCTTCTACCTTTCCGTGACTTCGCGAGATCTTCCGAACGGTGTTCCCTACACTAGGGTGTGGTGAAGGCTGGCTGTACAATTATCCAACTATGTGCAGGATGTGTCAGTACTAATGGGAGAGAAAACTATCTTTTCTACTTACCTCCTTGAGTAAAATCATCCCTGCAGATGCCAGAGGCATTATCTTTTGTTCTCATTTTTATAGCCCTGCAGTGAAAACCACGATATCTTTCACTTGCTTTCAAGTCCAAAACGGTGTAGTATCAGAAGCAGAAATCATACTTCATGCTCCTAAAAACAGCCTCTCCCAGTACTTTGTGTGTGTAAAGAGAGGTGCTGCAGGGAGGAACAAGGTTCTCTTCTTATACGCACTGTTGCTTTTAGAACTACTTAGCATGCAGCTTCCTTGGACAATGAATGTATTTTCCCCTGTGAGGCAGGAGGATCTCCTACAGTCTTGCTCTGCTGCACAATAATCAAACTGTTCACGTATGCTATAATAAAAATACTTGCTTTGAAGTACAACCTTAAATGTCTATTTTGCTAGTGGTAACAATGATGCCTTATCATGTTTTGTTTTTTTTTTCCTTCAGCCTGTTTTTTCTTTCCAGTTGTTTTGTTAACATGTGTGGCTGTCTAACAACTGGATTTTGGATTCCAGATGTTTTGGCAAGAGAAAGCACTAAACGGCCATATACATCCCAGAAACCTCATACCACCCAAGTAGCTGTTATGTCAACTGGCTAGTGTAAGCCTACCCAGATAACTCCCCCCCTCTCTCCCCCTAGATGGCTGCTAACCCTTTAGTCATCAATACAAAATGACAGAAATTCTTTTCCACGGCTACTATTACAGAAACATCCAGGGCAGGGGATATAAAGCCACATGCAAATAAGATACATGTGGTTTTGATGGAAAAAAAAGGTATTTTAATTAAATAATGAGCTCAGGCTCTTTCCTGGTGAACACAGTGATCAGCTCAATGATTAAAGGTATAGTTACACACACAGACACGCATACATGAATGCATGCACACATATGCATGCAAACATACCTCTTTTGCAGGCTATTTATGATGCTACTGGTTTTGATCTGAGGTTTTTCCTGCACGAAAACGGAAGTAGCAAGAAGAGGCAGCCACTAATTTTATGTATGTGTTGATAGGAGAGGTGTGTTCTTTGAAGAGGAGAAGGCTATGATTTACCAGTTACTGCACAATACAATTACCACTTGGTATGGACTTTACTAAGGCATTCCTTCACTGCTGGTGGTCATGAGTTAAAAGAGCAATAAATTGAAAGATCCTAGATTGCACCCCAATAGAGATTAAGCTCTGGAGCCAGCCATTAAAAATGGAAGCAAGAAAGGTGCCTAAGAAGTCAGAGAAGTAAAGCATTACAGATTACTTTAAACAATTTTCTGTGTCTCTTCTCTCAGGGGAAATACTGATGTGTAAATTACTGGTCTATTTCCATGCCTCCTACTACATTTTCTCCCACTCTGAAAACCTTATCATGTGTTGCAGTAATTTTCTTTTCTTTTTAGTACCGAAGAGTTGTGGTCCCATTACAGCCCCAGTGCTTTGGATGAAATTGGTCTCACCATAGCTAGACCAAGAATCTATAAGTTTTACTCTGGATGGTACTCACAGGGGAGAAGTCAAAGATGTTAACTCCTGAAAAGAGTTGAGCATTGCCCTGGTTTCAGCTGGGATAGAGTTAATTGTCTTCCTAGTAGCATAATGGATTGTCAGTTCTGCCATTGCCTGTGGTGATCAGCAAAGGCAAATTTCTTTCTCTCACTTGGCTGGGTGATGCCAAGCTCTTGGAGACCCTAGTGGCAGATCAAATTCTGGGTCTTGGGATTCAGTGAGTGGGAGAGAAAGGATGACTTCATTGCCATTAATTACTGATAGTGTAGGGCTTTATGGGGGAAGACATGATCAAAAGATGGATTGAAACAGGCAGAAGAACAGTGGAGTAGGAGATGGGTAACGGAAGCTTAAACTGGGCAGCAATCTTGGAAGTGACAGGTGTAATCCGAAATCTGATCCAGAAGATGCCAATTCAAAGAGAAATGACTAGGTAAAAGTCACAGGCAAAGAAAATTATTTTGGCCATTGTATTTTTAATGGAGTAGAAGAGAATAAGACTGAGATCATCTGCAGAAAAGGAAAATGCATTATGAGAGGAGAAAAGCAGCAGAAACTATGGACAAACACTTAACCAGAAAGACAGGAGGGTGAGAGACAGATGTTGGAAGAAAGGGTTGGTTTTGGTGTAGAACAGCCTAGGTTGGAGTCTGCCAGCCCGGTACTTGTGCACAGCCCAGCATGTCAGCGCGGGCCACAGCAGCTCCTACAGGCAAGGCTGCTCTCAGCTTTATATGCCCCAGAACAGTACTGGCAGGAGCTGGATCTTAAGGGAGAAGGAAGCGGCATGAAGACTGTGAAAATGTGGGAGAGCTGAGGCACAGAGGCTCTTCCCGCTCCCACAGGTATACCTCCTGCCTTCTGTCCATCTGAATCCGGGGACTTCCTTAGCCCAAATGCCATGGTCCCCTAAACTTCATACCCCTCAACTATGTCATGGAGATGTTAGAGCCTTCCAGGAAGAATTCCCCCAAATCATCTAATAAGGCAACTAATTAGACAATACTGAAAAAAGAGACATAACTGAAAAAAAGAGACATATAAAACACTGCAAGTGACATTGCTATTATTTAAACTACCGAGCAAAAAAATAGAGACTGTGTTTTCACAGGCCTTTTCTTTACCAAGATGATCACCACAGACTGCCTGCATCATAAAAGATATCATACAGACAATCTGTGAGCAGCAGGCTGAATGAATTTTATCCAGTTGCAATGGTGACTGTCTCCCAAAGACTCAAACTATTTATTGTTAATCTTTTTGGCTCAACTCAAATAATATTTAAAGTCAAATTCACCACTGTGAATTCCAGCTGCACATATAGGATCCCAAACATGATCTGGAATTCAGCTGCACTTACACAATTTAAAGCTTAATCCTGTATCTACACAAGAATATGAATGTGAATATGAATATGAATCTTTCTTGTTAAGAAAATCTATGACCATGAATATGAATGGTGAGTATGGTGGCATTGTCAGTGCCATAACTGTAAGTCTACCAGATAACTGTCATGTCTAAGGCTAGAAAGACATCTCCTCTGCCTGAAGGAAACTGTGCACAGGGGTATATTCTTAAGGTCAAATTCTCCTTTGAGTCTTTTTGACCATTTACTGAACTCTTACCACAGTGAGGGGTGTTGAAATAAATGCCTCCAGCTTTATGCATTGCAGACCCTAGGACATATCTTGAGGGTTAACGTTTAACAGTAACCCTTCAAGGTCCTGCTTTAGTTCCCCAGTGCCAAATACATCAATCTACTTTCTTCAGAGCATTTGAAAAAAAAAAAAAATCTCCTTCAGTTTCATTCTCTTTTTCTGGAAGATTTTAGAATTTCTGTAGTTGAAATTCTAGTATTTCTTTAGCCAGGGAGATTGACATGAGCAGAATGGGTATCTGAAGTTCATTAAAAGCAAGTCATGTGAATAAGAACCTACAAAGAAAGCTATTAATTATGCCTGAGAAACCAACAGGGCTTCAGAATCTGGCCAACTTGCACAGCTTTTGCATTAAATCATAAAATACCAAGCCTCCTGAAAGAAGGCCAGTTCCAGGGAGATCAGTGATGGTAAAGGACAGGCTGTTACCTCGTTACTCCTATTCCAGTTTGTACAGATGCCATCCCATTTGTTTTAAACTGATAGGAGCTGATATAGAGTGATCACAAACCAAAAGGGAAGAAGTATTTTATTTTAAGTAAAATAAAACAGTGTCAGTTTTCTTGAGGAAACCAAGGTGATACTGGCAGGGTAAATTGTATTTTTTCATGTCAATAATTACAGAAGTAACATAGCTAGCAATTTCTAACCATCCAAACTTAGCTGCTAGTGTACCGCACATCACACATCCATTGAGATGCCATCTTTTTTTTCTTAAAAGAGAAAAGGCTCATATTTCAATTAGGTTAAAATCTCAAACCCAAATCTAGGTTTTGTTTATTATTACACTGCTCCTGAACAGTGAAATACTAAAAATTGCAAGCCAAAAGAGAACATTCTCTATCTGTCTACCTGTGTAAGCATACATGTGTGTATGTATGTATGTATACATATATATTCAGATAAGTACATAACTTAACTTAATTTTTTCAAGAAGTCCATTCATGTTATTCAGTTTTAAAATGTTACAAAAATTAACTGTCAAAAGTTGATTGGAAGGTTTAACACAAATATTAGTGCAAGATTTAAATAGCTCTTTTTTCAATTTGTCAATAGCTGTAATAAATAATGATGGCGTATTCCATATGGAAAATATTCCATTTTATTCACCACACTCAAAAACCCAGTCTTGACCTTCCCCATAACATCCATCAACAGATTATTTGCACAACTGAAAATGACAAGAAAACAGGTTCCAATTGTCAAGATACCTGGGCAGAAGCTCAGACGCCAGCTTGTTTCCTCTCTCGTTCTGAAACAGAAGAATATGCCCACTGGGACAAAGCGGGGCCCAAAATTTCCCCTCAAAGGAAGCAAACTGGAGCAAAACAGTGTAAACAGCCAGTTAAATGGCTGTGAAGGCCAAGAATGTGGAGGAAGTCTCTGAGCACCAGCTGCTGGAAGCTGGGGGAATGAGTCAGGGGAAGGTTTAACCTGTACATGCCTTTTGCATATACTGAGCATCTGTAACTGACCACTGTCAGCAGAGATGGGATGCTGGACAAGACAGACCTTTGTTCAACATTTACATTCTTGTGCCAAGTGAAAATGGAGCTATTTTAAGGCAAAAAAAGAACAGCATGATAAAAATATTTCATTAAATAAAAGGTACCTGCCATTCTTCTTGTCAATATTTGTCTCCAAATCTGCCTGAAACTACTCTGAAGTGAAGAAAATATTGGTGATGGCATCACTTATTGCTGAATCTTCCTTCACTGTAATAGTCAGTCAAAGGCAAGATGGTTGGCTTTAGCTTTGTTCCTTGATCGTCCACCTGCCACTGCCACCACAATAACTGCCAGATCCCCATGTCTTTCTTTGATTGCTCCGTGTGTCCTCCCTCGCTTTTCTACCTGCCTCACTAAAATTTTTTACTGATGCAGTGAAATTTGATCCTATGAATAAAAGCTTAGTTGCAGAAACATAAGAGAGAAAAAGATGCAATTACCTCAACCAAGGCCTGAAGTGGACTAAATGCATATATATACATACACATGTACGATATATGGACCTTCCCTTTCCCACATCCATTCTCTGTTTGAAATAAATATTGGAATCAAGTGTGAATAGATCACAGTGGGCCCAGATCTGAAACTTGGTAGGTGTCTACCTCCCATTTAGGATCCTAAACTGAGAGTCACTAGGGATTTAGATACTTAAATGCTTGCTTGGATGTGGTCATGCAGAAAACAAGACAATCCACTCACGTGAGAAGTATTTGTCTTTGTTGGGACCTACTGAAGATATCTTTATTTCATGACGCTTGACAGTAGATATGCCACTACTTAAGGTCTCTTGTTAACCCTCCCTGTGTTGGACATCAAAGTTCCCTAACTCTTCTGCTGCTCTGGGTGCAACATTTTTCTCACTTTATTTAAAGTAAAATGGATGTCTGCTTTACCCTGATTTTTTAAGTTTATTTTGCTTCAGAGGAACATTAGGAAACTCTGATTGCCATTTTAAACAATGTGGTTTCAACTCCATCTCCAATCTGTTGCCTACAAATCAAAATATTTTAAGTGTCACTACTCATTTTCCACTCTTCCCCCAGCCTGCTAAAAACAACATCATTAACTTGTTTCTCTAATTAGCTGGCTACATCCATTGCCAAACCAGATTGCTATGAGCTATGTCCTCTTAAATGGTTTGCTTATTAGCAGAACTTATTTGCAGCAAAATATAAACAGCGAAGAGATTACCAGTTACTCCAGAGCTGTCAGGATATTTCTAGGATGATTACTGTAATGTCCATGTCACTAGCAAGTGATAATCCAGGCATGTGACCACTGATGTTTATACCTACCAGATAAAGGATGGCTTTGTTATTTGAGTAACTAAGAGTTATACTGGGGAGTTTCTTTGAAAAACTCATGGGACTTAAATGCAGTCACCTTTCAGACAGAAGCCAAAGTAGTTGGAGAGCATTGGCGGAAGATTCTTCCTGTTTTATATAGAACATCAGTACGAGATTTAAGCAGTAACTACATCTCTTAGTTAGTATAATAATTAGCAAAATGAGAAGAAAAAAAAAAAAGACACCAGGCAGAACTCCCCTCCTTCATGCCTCCCCTCCATCTTTTAGTTTGTCCATACAAGTCAAAGAGACTGCAAAATTTCTTGTGGCTCTGACTGGAACTATGGGATCCCTCTGCTTTTGAAATAAATACAATATATATTTCCTATTATATGGTAGCTTGCTTTCGTACTGCTTCTAGCATCATCCAATGTGTTCTAAGTTCTCAGTGTCTATATAGCACAGCCTGGTTTCCTTTCCTACTTCTTTGTTTTTTGTGGTGATTTGTGGCCTGCACTACCAACAGCTCTACAAGATTCTAATCTGCCTTCTATAATAAGACAAAGTGAAGTTCAAAATCTCTCCTGGATTTGGAGGACATGATCTGAACAGCTTAAAGAGCCAAAAATATTAGGAAAATTCAGTCAAGGAAGGCTTTTACTGAGGTATTAATCACTACAGTGTCAACCCAAAGATGAAAAAAACCCACATTTTTAGAAAAGAACCACACAGAAGAAGATGATGGAAGTATCTTGGCCCATGGAAGCTTGCTGTAGAAGTAAAGTTTAGAGCAAGTGCCAACAAATGTCAGAAAGACCACTGAAGATTAAGTCTAAATCCAGTAGGATAGTTTTAGAAAGCACTGTGTGAGGATTCAGCTGCATGACTCCTACTACAGTCAAAGGAAATCATAAGGCTAAAAAGCTTGCAAAGTATCTTCAAGATAGCTAGCACCTCTGGTATTCCTTTTTCTCCACCATCCAGTCTCATTAAAAATTCTATATTGGGTGTTTTTCTTTTACAGTTTAAGTAACAGCTAGTCTCCTATTGAGTTGCCAGCATGTAAATTATAGTTTGTGTTTGTTTTTCTTCTGGTGTTACCAAATGGTAGTGGGGAGAGCAGCACAACAAATGGCAGGGTGAGTTCATCTCTGCTGCAAGTCCATTGATTTGAGAAGCCGTAGAACCAGTGCAGTTAGGATTCAAGCACAAGCCATCTTAACTGAACAATGGGTTATATCATGGGCATTGCTGATCCCTTCATCTTTTCGGCATGCTTTGGGAGAACTCATGAGTTTCCCATGCTGCTGGTTTGATGATCACAGGGCTTTTTTCTTGGGAACTGTGGGTTGGTGAATAATATGGGCTAGCAGCAGCATAAACACAAAGGTAAGGTCAGCATCCTGTTGGACGTCAATGGCAGCCCAGCTGATGTAATCTTTCACCCTTTGTCCTAATGTAAACCTTCACAGTTCAGCTTAAATTCATGCATTTTTACTGGAGTGCCTGGAGCTCCATCTCTACACAACTGACTGATTTCTCATAGTTCTTACAGTCCCTGTAATAAGAATGAAACACAGCCTCTGAAGACTAAAATGCTGTTCTGCAGTCTGGATGCACTTAATTGGAAAACTCTTTGCATGACAACGCAGTGCAGCTGGATGAACGGCTCCCTTTCCATCCGAGGACAAGCGGAAACAGGAGAATAATGCAATGCCTTCTCCAGCCAGAACGTGCCTTGTACAGAAGCCTCATTGTATTCAGGTGCTTTTGTAACTCTGGGCCCTGACACAAAGTCACAAAGGAGGTACAGGCTGCTCCTTACAATGGCCTGATGCATCAGCCGTATGTACAGAGAGAGCTGTTGGCTGGGCAATGCTTGGAGCAGTCTACAACAGTGCTCTTCTCAGCTTTGGTGTGAGTAACATGCCTACTAATGATCTCACAGGCCAAGCCAGGGGTGGTCTGTACGTCATAAAACTTCAAATGGCCCAGAAGCTCAAAAGACATGCTGTCTGATCTAGAGAGCTTGAAGGGGAGTGGGGGTCCTTCAGGGACAGACAGCAGCTCCCATTGCAAGCGCAGGGCTAGGCTGGATAAGCAGGTGAGACCTGAGGCTCACTTCCCAAGTCCTCTAGGCTCAACCCTACCACAACTCTGGCACAGCAAAAGGAAGGGCACCACAACAGCTTGCAAGCAGCCCATGGCCACCCCAGCACAGCACTCCTTCCCCCAGGCTAAACACCGCTCCCTCACTCACCTAGCTCTGGAGCAGATGACACTCTGCTCCATTTGATGAAGTGCTTGGCTGCATGAGGTGATTCACACAGCCCAATACTGTTGTATAAAACATAAGCACCTGCTAAAAATCTCCGCAGAACCGTGAATGGGTGTACGTATCCAGAAGCACCACAATGGAAAGGAAATGAAAACATGCTGCTATGGGATACAGTGAGAAACTTTAACTCCTCAGAGAGGAAATTAGCAAAGCTGGCGTTATTTTGCTTGACAGTGAGCTGGCTCTATCTAAAATAGACGTGGACCTTGGATCAGAAAGCAGAAGCTGGTTATTTTGTTCCACATCCTATGGAGATCTCAACTCTCCTGCTTCTTGTTTTAATCAATTCTGCCACATTAAACTTGGTTTCATTAACTGCAGATGAAATTCTGCTGGCTTGCCCTTTGACACAAGCTACAGTAATGCCAAACAAAGTGTTGTTGCCACACCTTGATGGTAGGAAAGCTTGAATGACTGGCTACCTGAGGAGAGGTGATCTCATGAGGAGGGGACAAAGTCTGCATGAGTGATTTCTGGCCTTGCACTGAGGTGCTGGACCTTCCACCATGTCACTAATCATCTTTGACTAAACACTTCCTTTGTAGAAGCTGCTTAGCTGGGTAGAACTACCCAACTAGGTGATGATTCTGGCTGAGATGGACACCAACACATCAGCAGAAATCCAGGAGCACAGTGAGGGCCCTCCTCTGACACTGGTGGGGAGAATCCCCAAACAGAAAGAGCTAAAAAAATAAGGGAAGATTTGGTTACAGGAGAGAGGAATGTATCTAATTCTGCAGAAAAGTATCCCAGAAAAAGAGCCACCCCCACATCCTCTGTCCCTCACTCAATCTTATGCCAACCCAGTATGTTTTAATTTGAGTTGAAATGTTTCATGGATGAATTTCAACAGCCAGCCTCCCTCTGACACCATCCTAAAATGAGTAGGGGTAGAAAAAAAGCTTTGCCTTTCTGTTGGTGGCATTGGAGACTGTTAACCCTCAGGCTGACTTTGAATCATTTAAGCAAAGGGTCCTCAAACTGCTCCTCGTGATGGCAGGCCTATCAGTCTAAATGAAACTACCTGGCTTTTGTTCTGGAAATTAAACTACTATTGGAAGTTTCACATTGAAACCTTACTGAAACAAAGACGGATCAAATACTCAATACCCAGATACTGCAGACAGGCTTCTGCTTGTATACAAAGCAGGAGTGGCTCTATGCATATTGATCTGATCTAAAAATGACAGATTATCAAAATGATCAAAGTTTAAGTCATTAAAAATACAACTGGAAACGGGAGTTTCTGAGAAAAGTAGATTCCTGTATGACACCTCCCCACCCCCAAATAAAACCTAAATAAAACCCCACATAATAACAAAACATTGAGTTTGTGGTGCTGTCTTTCACTTTAATACCCATATGCAAGTACCTAAAGGTAAGACTAGCATTTCATATGCAAAACAGAAAAAGAAGTCCTTTTTTTTTAATGTACTCTATAAACATGCTCCAGGGCTTAAATAATGAGGCAAACTTTGAACTGTCTTTGTTGTTCTGTAGGAATCCGAAGGGGAAAAAATTTGGCCTTTGAGGTTGTAGGAAGTGTTGCTTTACATTCTCCTGCAAAACCCATAATTCAATTATAAAAATGCTCTGGGCTTCAGAACAATTCAAAGGTGAGAAATGAGACAGAAGTTGTATTCCAGTGAAATCCTGAGATATGGCAGACTTTCCTAGGAAATCTAATTCACACAGCTGTGGCTTTATAAGAATTAGACACACCTAAAAGATCAAAACCAGATGCCAAGAAAATGTTCCCAGGACTGAAATGATAAACATGCTGACATCATAGTCATTGATTTGTTTTTAAAATGCAAAGGCCTGCACACAAAGATTATGCTCTGGTAAAAATCCCATCATTTGAAACATATAACTGTTTCTATAGATTGCTTCTCAGAGCAGCTGGAAAAACATGATCTACTAAAGATAGAACTGTTCCTACAAACACAGCAAAAAGGACTACAGGGAATGATTACAAGACATCTGAATTTAGAAAAAGATGTCATTAGTTATAGTAGTAAGAGAATGCTGTTCCATCCCAATCAAAGACAGTGTGCCCGGTTATAAGATAGATCTATGTGCTCATTTTGGCTGGGGCAGAGTTGATTTTCTTCATAGTAACTAGTGTGGGACTAGGTTCTTGATTTGTGCTGGAAACAGTGTTGATAATTCAGGGATGCTTTAGTTACTGCTGAGCAGTGCTTACCCAGCGTCAAGGCCTTTTCTGCTTCTCACCCCACCCCACCAGCGAGCAGGCTGGGGGGGGCACAAGAAGTTGGGAGGGGACACGGCTGGGACAGCTGACCCCAACTGACCACAGGGATATCCCAGACCATATGACGTCATGCTCAGCTTATACAGCTGGGGGAAGGAGAAGGAATGGGGGGGACATTGGGAGTGATGGTGTTTGTCTTCCCAAGTAACTGTTACGGGTGATGGAGCCCTGCTTTCCTGGGGATGGCTGAACACCTGCCTGCCAATGGGGAGTGGTGATTGAATTCCTTGTTTTGCTTTGCTTGCGTGCACGGCTTTTGCTTTACCTATTGAACTGTCTTTACCTCAACCCACCAGTTTTCTCACTTGTACTCTTCCAATTCTCTCCTTCATCCCATTGGGGCGGGAGTGAGCGAGTGGCTGTGTGGTGCTTAGTTGCCAGCTGGGGTTAAACCATGACAATCTGAAACAAAACACTGGATGTGAATTACCTTGAATGTTTCTCTTTCAGGGGCTCTCTCAAATTCAGAACCAGGTTTGGCTCCAGATTTCACATAACACTTTTGACTAAATAAAATACAGTATGTGAACATCCACACAGTATGAAATTTAGATCCACTGAGAAGCAGAAACATTTTCTTATCAGGATCAGCTGTATGGTCTATAAGCTTAAGGAGAACAACACACCACTGTGAAGTTTATACAAAAATTAGTAAGATGTGATTTCTTTTTAGGGAAAAACTTCTTAGACAGAAGCTTCCCGTTAATTTCCTTCCCCCCACTAAGAGCTAGGTTCACACCAAGGCACTGGCACACAGAATAGAACAAACTTTGATAAATCTTGAAACATTTTTTGGAGAGGATACTGAAATCCTTTAGCTCTTTCCATAAAATTAGGCCACTTTTCAGTCCCAAGGTAACCATTGGGACCATTCTCATTTCAAAGAGCAGAATTCTTCATCACAGGTTTTTGTGTAAACTTTAAGTGCATCAAATCAATCAAAATTAAAAATAAAGTACAACTTTAACGTATTCTACTTTTTGATGATTGATTTATGAGTGATAAAAATATCTGCACACTGCAATAAATAAATAAGGGATAATGGTTACAGTATATTATAGTAGTATATGTTGAAAGGTCAATTAAGAAGCACTATATTTATAGAGAGTATAAATATTGTATGTGAGGAAACAGGAAGAGAGTGTCTCAAGGTCATTGGATGAGCTTTCCAATTGCATTAGTACAAAAGTGGCAATAGAGAAGATACGACATTTTAGCTAAACAAGTACTTTGGATGAGCCCAGTTGAATAAACTGTTTTGCAAAGCATACTTTGATTGGATAATGCTGTGGTAATAAAGAAGGGCAATAACTTTTTTACAATATACAGAGCTCCATTATCTACTCTGCAAGTGCTCCTGCTCTCTCTCTTTTTCCCAGAGGGTAAGGGGTGTGTAGTAGATTCATCCTAAAGAAGAGGCTCATAAAATTTAAAGAGATTATTTGGCATTAATTCATAGTAAAGAATTACAATGACTGACAGACAACAGAAGGGAAATGAGCTCAGAAGACATTTCTTGAACAATACTCAACCTTACCATTGTTGGTCAAATAGCTGTCTTGCAATGAAACCCCAAAAGTCATTTTACCGGGGGAATTAGCACAAAGAGAAGAAAGCTTGTCACTGGGATTACAAAATAAAGTGATCGGATTTGATCATATATTTATGAATCACTAAGCTTTATCTATACAAACAAAACTCCTTCCAAACAACATTTGTCAAAATATTTACTCCCCAGTCATCTCAACTTACATCTTTGAAGTAAAAAGGGAATTTTATTTCCTCCTCTAGTACTCACAAACACAGGCTCCCAGAGATATATTATGTTGGGGCTCTGGCCCATGTTGCAGACATCAGAAACTTCCCCTCCTCACCTCACACTCGCAAGCAGCCAGTCCAGACCTGTTCTCATACCCACACAATTACTGACATAAATAACCAAATGGATGTAATTCAAAAATTAGTGAATCTGCTAATGATGTATATACAGCATGACTCCAAATTTGCAGTCCAGCCCACCCAACCCCCTTCTGTTAGCCTATGGCCTGCTGCAAGTGGTTTGGGAACTGCTGCTGAATCATAGAACCATAGATTGGTTTGGGTTGGAAGGGACCTTCAAAGGTCATTTAGTCCAACACCCCCTGAAAAGAGCAGGGACATCTTCAACTAGATCAGGTTGCTCAGAGCGCCGTCCAACCTGACCTTGAGTGTTTCCAGAGACAGGGCATCTACCACCTCTCTGGGCAACCTGTTCCAGTGTTTCACCACCCTCATCATAAGAAATTTCTTCCTTGCACCTAGTCTGAATCTACCCTCCTTTAGTTTAAAACCATTACCCCTTGTCCTATCACTACAGGCTATACAACCCCAACTCTCTCAGCCTTTCCTCACAGGAGAGGTGTTCCATTCCTCTGATCATCTTTGCGGCCCTCCTCTGGACCCACTCCAACAGGTTCATGTCTGTCCTGTGCTGAGGACTCCAGAGTTGGACACAGTACTCCAGGTGGGAGCCACCTGGATGCAGTACTCCAGATAAATAGCCATTATCAAACTGTGGGTCTCATTGCCACAGGAGACCAAAATTACAGATGGGTTCAAAAAGTAATCAGACATACTTATGCAAAAAATCAGTCAGGAGCTAGTACATACATAACAGTTGGTAGACCCTCTGGCTCAGGAAGTCCATAAACCACAGACTGCAGTAAGTTTGGACAATGCAAAAAGGGCAGCATTCCTCAGTGCCCACTCCTTGGTTTACTTTTTTTCCTAAGCATCTGCGATTTCCCACTTCCAGTGGTGGGACAGTTTGCCAAACAGATCTTTGGCTTTACCTGGTACAGCTTTGCAGGTAAGCAAGTACACAGAGGCTAGGTCTAGTGAAATCAAGAATATAAGCCTTCATTTCCAGCTACAGAAATGAAGGACAGAGCAGATGCCAGGTAAACAGTGTTTGCACTTTGGGAAATCCCAGGATTTATTTTCTTACTGTGTTATTTTACTTACTTTATTGTTCTGTTTTCTAATACTTAAAGAGGAACAACATATAAAATTTTTGAGATCCATCCCCTAAGTGTTTCTTTATTTCACTTACTGAAAACTGCTTTTTGACAATGTGTTCAAACTGTCTCTCAAGCCAAGGTAAATCAGGAGTAGCCCCACTGATGTTAATGAGCTAGATCCACAAGCTGATTATAATAACAGATTTCAAAGGTTACTGTGACATTTTACAGCCTCAGAGTGCTGAGCCTAATAGCGTGTTCCTATTGAAATATTCAGTAACTGAAGAGAATACTTTGCATACAGGTACCTCAGACAAAATAAATCAGAAAAGATGCAAGCTTATTTTTATCACTAAACCCAAAGTTTTTAAAATCTTTGAACAATGCAAGTTAAAGCTACTGGGAAAACTAGATTTATTTTTCAGAGAAATGTCCGTTATACTTCCTCAGCAGAGAAGGGCAAGGCACCCCCACACTGATGATCAGAAATGGCCAGTTCTATTTTGCAGCAGCTCTTCAGCTTTGAGATTTGGTTTCTTTTACTCTAAGTGAAAAGAAAAGCTTTCTGAGCACAATCAGACAATGGGACTGGCTAATGACTTTTGCCCTGTCATTTGACTTAAAGGTTTACCTTTTTATTTTACCTCCTCTGACTCTGAGTGAGCAGTGAGACAGCCCTAGAGATCAGAAATTCTCTTATCAATATTGCAGCAGTTCTGAGAGTTCTTTTCAGCAGAGCAGCATAGTTCCAAGAAATGTGTATGTTCTGAAAGTGCCCAAGACAGCTCTACTGAGTATAATTTCTTATATAAATCAACTGGAGAGCCTGCACCTGCCAGCACCTCATTTTGCTTTTACAATCATTTGTTCCAAATAACCCTAATGAACATTTTGAGAATGAGCCCCCTTCTCCCCTCCCTGCCCCCAGGCCTCTTTGCCCTGTAAAATTAAATTTGCTCATTTCGGATGTGCTGAAGAAAGACCTAACTGCTATAAATAAATAAACAGATAATATGACACAAACAAAACCTGAGGCTGCCAAGTCCCAACAAGTCAAGGAGATGGCATTGTTTGTACATGCTTGAAACTTGGAGCAGTGAGTGATTCCAACCCAAAGCAAACATGCCATGCCAGCACAAACAAAATTGTTATGTCCACATTTATGATATGCTTCATCTACACAGTTCTATACCCGGCCACCATGGAAATTTACTTGGCATGTGGTTCAGGTGCTTGATCGAATGATTGAAAATTAACTCCATAATGAGGCTAAGAAGGGTGTGGGTTCAAGACAAGATCTTTTATTAGGTGGACTGATCCTTTGTAGTTCTTTGCAAATTATGCCTTTGCATTGCTAAGCACACTTTCTTGTTGTGTAACATCAGGGACATTTTGTGCCCAAAGCATGATGCAGATGGTCACTGTGAATGGACACAACGTGAGCTCTCCTCAAGACCCTGCTTCAAAACTCTTCAAGATCTGTTGAAATTGTTCCACTGACTTCAGTCAGTGTGCATCATAACAGCAAATCTGAACCTTGTCATCTTTCCATTTTCCTCAAAATCAAAGGTCTGCCTGAAAATACATTTGGTTAGTCTATGCATTGGAGAAAGAGGTTCTCAGGGAAAACAGCAACCAACCTCGTGTGAAAATTTTCCATGATTTTCTGCTACCTTTGTAGTGAAATCATTTTATAGGTGCCTCAGTGCTTTTATTGACATCTCAAATATATAGTTTTCTGCTGTCTTAAGGAAATGCTAAGTCCTGTGATACCTAGTGACAAGTCACTGCAGCAGGTAAGATAATTCCCATTTAAGTCTCCATGAGCTTCTGTAGAAAGGAAAAGACTTGTGGTTCAGCAGATAGTCTTTTGCTCTAGCATCCTTGTTGCTTACTATTTAACTGACTGGGTTTTATAAAGGAAGAGGAATCTGCTTCTGACATGAAGTGAAGAGAAAGGTTATTACATTAGCAGGAACAAAGGAGGGAGTTCCCAAAATGAACTCATGCAAAAGCATGAGCACCTAGAATTGCAAAAAGCTGGTGTAAAGGACAGAGCACTCTGGTTTCTAAAGCTGTTGTTACTATTCTGTGTGACTTTTATGGAAAGCTGAAAGTGAATTAGAGACACCATACTTGGTACAATTCATGTCCAGTGAGAAATTTTTATGATACACATTGCCTTATAATTATGTTCTTAGGATACTTATTGCCTTATACACCATCAACATTTTGAAAGTGCCAGATCAGCAGGAAGGCTTTTTCAACACGAAGGAAACACATTTGTTTAAAGTACAACCATTTAATTTTTGAAGCTATATTGTATAAAAGCCACTGTGTAAGCCCAAATCCCTATTCTATTAATAAAGAAAACAAAGAGAGTTTTGAATCCAAAACTGGGGGTCGGGGTGGGGTGGAGGGGTGGGTGTGGGGCAGGGGGAAAGCAAGATCTGGATCTGCCTTCAAGGAAAGGAGAGAAAAGAATTCTCAGAGGGCTCTGTAGGGCAGGCGGTGGTCACAGATCACAATCTGAAGCTGAAGGTCAGCTCTGAGAGGAGACATTCAGGAGGCCACTGCTGCTCAGTCACTCCCCTGGCTCGTCAGCTGAGACATGCAGTGACACCAGGAAAATCAAATAAATGGAAATCCTGTGTGTTAAACACTCTCTTCTTCTAAGCTGGTTTGCAATTGTATGTTAACATTTTGTCTGGTCAAGATAACTTTGTTTTCTTCCATGTCAGGTCTTGACAAACTTGTCAACTCTAGGAATCTTGTGATCACAGACTCAAAACCAGTGAATGCCTATGAAATGGTCCATCCAGGCAAAGCACCATGAGAACCTCACCAGTAAGGAAAAGGTCAGCCAAAAGACTGGCATTATCAGGTTCCAAGCCTCAGAATGAATGGACACCAGTACCAGGACACCAGGAATGGAGAGATCAGTGTAGTGACTCCTGACAGTGGGCAACCCCAAATCATCAAAGGCATTAACTGCTAAAACTGGCAGATAGACATTTTCTCAGCGCTGGCTGACGAGGTGCAATCTGGATGTTTCCCAGGAAAACAGGTTGCTGTTGTTCCAGTACAAGATGCTATTACACATAATTTGAAGATAAAAATGCAAGTGCTGTTTACCCATACAGAGTGGCCATGGGATTCTTGAGTGGCTCTTTCTTTCGACACTCCTAATTAATACTTACGAAAAGCACTAATGAGAAAAAACCAAAACACACCTACGGGGCTATTTTTAGACACAGTCTTTTCTTTGACACTGGATTTATATATGGCCCATTTGAAATAGAAACATAATTAGAAGAGGGTATAAACATGCTGCTAAGATGACTAACCATAAGGATCCTATTGGGAAATCAGCTCCAGGTATCCCAGGGCACCTGAAACTTCACAAATAACTGTTATTTGCTGAAAGTATTTGTTTCACCTTTGAAAGATAAAACCAGAACCTTTCACTTTTTCTTTTATCTTCCTGTGGTTATCACTTTCTTGACATAGCTCTTTCCTTACCAGTTTAGTGTCACCACAAGGCCTAAACAAAAAGGGAGGCATATATGAAGAATGTGAGCCAGAACTTGTGATAAATAGTAGCAACACCCAGGTCATCAAGCAGGTTATTAAATCCTGCACATCCTCTTGACCTGATAGGATTACTCTCTCCAGGGGCCAGAAAGTGATTCAGTCTCAATACTCACTGAATAATTGACCATTCTGAGAGAGTTGGAGAGAGTCACCAAGGTAACAGCTACAGTGTATAAGCACACTCTGGCTTGGATTCACTCTTGTTTGGTGATTTTTAACTGCCTGAGACTGAAATTCTAATTTCAGGTAAACCCACCCGTCCTGCTGACATCTCTTTATATTACTACTGGTTTGAAATCCCAACAAAACTTAACCTGAAATTTGCTTGTCCAACTGACAGGTATTGAGAGGGTACAAAAATGAGGGTCTGTTCTAGCAAAAAAGTGCAAAAGAATCAGTTGGGAATACAGAATTTAGGGATAAAACCAATAGTCATTTCAGTCCAAAAGTTATTTGGTCAATATAGGCCAAATGTCTCTAAATTAATCTCTTTAATTATGTGGTAGCCTTTAAAATGCTTATTGTTGGTCTTAGCTGTGCTCCTAGTGGAAACAACAACTGCTAGGGTCAGTAGGAAGTCTCCTTGGATGTGAAGGCCAGAACTGCCCATTCTCTACAGCACAGTTGTCCTCACTGTTGGAAAAGAGAGCACTCACTGGGGAGCAAAGGAAAGGCTCTAGTGTCACTTCCCAACACAAGTGCAAAAGTGCAAACAATGTCATTGTCACTCATATCTCTCTGAAGTTTTACTTCTCAGTTTCCTAAAAACACAACTCAAAACCCTTCTGCACCCATATTCATTGGTCCAGGAAGCGCTTCTCAGTGAGAAACCTTAGCCAGATTATTTCCTTTTTAGCATTATTAACTCCAATTCAACAGTTGGTCTTCTTTCAGCCAGTTTGGTCTTCCTTTCTCCACCACACCTCCATCAAGGGCCTTTGCAATCACTGCATATGCATCCTATCCTATCCTACAAGGTGTTACTCCATGTTGTGAACATGGGTACATGCAATCTTGTTACATGGGAGAAACACTGCTATTGGAGAGAAGTCAGCATAGATTCACATGGTTGAACTGATTGGCAGAGATCTTTGTAAATCAGCCACTAGAGTTCTCTACCTGAAGTTGGTTGTGCCCAGGCCTGGAACCATAAGTCTATAGCCACACAGACCAGGTGTGGAACACAAGCTTACCAAACGCACAGCATGCACTGAAAGTCTTACTGAATGCAACAGTTTGCAACTGATGCCATGGTTTTGCAGAACTCCAAGGATGCAAGAACAAGAGTTTTTCTCTGTGTGCTTTCCTAGAGGGCAGGCAGAGAACATTTCTGTTTGGAGGAACAGACTGGATGCCAGATGATTCCATCCCAGCTGCTTTGCACACTCTGAACCTACCCTCTGGGAAGGCCTTAAAGGGCAAACTCAGCCACTGTCACAGGTAATGCCATTGGAGTCACCCTAGGATGAAGGAAGTGACATGAGCTTTCACTGAAATCTGCTCAGGCAAAAACCAGGGACAGGGGATTGTCTCTGTCAGTGGATGAGCTCAGGTGAAGAAATGGCTGAAAGAAGAACATCTACTTGATAGAGTGAAGCAGCTGAAGGATGTATCTCTCTCCTACTGGCTCCACCACCGTAAGAGCAGAAAAAAATTGTACATCTTTTATTACAGTTGTATTTACACTGGGGATTTTGGGCTGGAAGGTCTCAACATGGCCCTGCTAAACTCACAAACCTGAGCAGCTTTGATAGGAAATATTTTGCAAATCACCAAAAATATCATTATTGCCACACAAAGCATTTATCAGGATCTACCAGGATCTGTGTGCAGGATCCAGTAAGTGCACACCTCCCAAGATATTCACAGGTAAGCAAGTTCATAGAATCATAGAATAGTTTGTGTTGGAAGGGACCTTCAAAGGTCATTTAGTCCAACACCCCACGAAAAGAGCAGGGACATCTTCAACTAGATCAGGTTGCTCAGAGTGCCGTCCAACCTGACCTTGAGTGTTTCCAGAGACGGGGCATCTACCACCTCTCTGGGCAACCTGTTCCAGTGTTTCACCACCCTCATCATAAGAAATTTCTTCCTTGCACCTAGTCTGAATCTACCCTCCTTTAGTTTAAAACCATTACCCCTTGTCCTATCACTACAGGCTATACAACCCCAACTCTCTCAGCCTTTCCTCACAGGAGAGGTGTTCCATTCCTCTGATCATCTTTGCGGCCCTCCTCTGGACCCACTCCAACAAG
Organism: Aquila chrysaetos chrysaetos; assembly: GCF_900496995.4. Taxonomy (NCBI): domain Eukaryota; kingdom Metazoa; phylum Chordata; class Aves; order Accipitriformes; family Accipitridae; genus Aquila; species Aquila chrysaetos. The sequence continues at coordinate 59,976,545 of NC_044030.1, forward strand.
TCCATGTCTGTCCTGTGCTGAGGACTCCAGAGTTGGACACAGTACTCCAGGTGGGATCTCACCAGAGTGGAGTAGAGGGGCAGAATCTCCTCCCTTGGCCTGCTGGCCACTCTTCTTTTAATGCAGCCCAGGCTGTGGTTGGCCTTCTGGGCTGCAAGAACACGTTGCCAGCTCATGTCCAGCTTTCCTCCCCTCAAGTCCTTCTCCACAGGGCTGCTCTCAATCCCTTCATCCCCCAGCCTGTATTGATACTGGGGGTTGCCCCGACACATGTGCAGGACCTTGCAGTTGGCCTTGTTGAATCTCATGGCGTTCGCATGGGCCCACGTCTTGAGCTTGTCCAGTTCCTTCTGAATGGCATCCCTTCCCTCGGGCATGTCAACTGCACCACTCAGCTCGATGTCATCTGCAAATTTTCTGAGGGTGCACTCAATCCCACTGTGTATGTCATTGATGAAGATATTAAACAGTACTGGTCCCAATACGGACCCCTGAGGGACACCACATCTGGACATTGAGCAACTGACCACTACTAAGTTAACCACTTCTGACTTTATGAAGCAATTAAGCTTAAAAAAGAATTAAGAATTTGTAGGTGGTATTTACTCATATCTTGCAATCAACTGTATAGTTAATATCTATCTAGCCAATTATGTGATGAATGTGCCTGCATGCAACTGATGAACCAGCATCATTTGCTAAGACTGGACATTGATGAACAGGATTTTTGCCACTGACTTTTGCAGAAGCAGATCTGGGTCTTCCCAGAGCTCTGCTTTGCTGCTGAGGCTTTCTGATCTCTCATTCTGTGGCAGCTCATGCGGTGTTCAAAGATGAAACTGTCACAAGATGAGACTGCTCCAAACAGTGAGAATAACTGGAAGTGCCTTCCCCATGCTGTTAGGGAAATGTCTGGATGTGGAAATTAAAAGGCACATTGAACCACAAGGAATTGCCAGGATAACAAGCTGCTGAGAAGCAGGAAATATTTTGGTTAAAAGTAATCACAAATACCACCAGAGTAAATTCCCAAATCAATATCCACTCATCAAAACTCACCTTTATGGCACATTTTGTCTCTCTGATTAGATTACTTACAGCCCAGGAGCACAGCCTTGATTTATAATTCAGTCCACTTGTCATCAATAACAGGTCTGAAAATACATTTCCAGAGTGAAAGAGTCAATCAGATACAGAAGGCAAGCTGCCAAAAGGCAGCCAGTTACTAATTCTGAGAAGAATTTGGTCTGATTTGATATTAAACAAGCTGACTCACTAGTTTCCAAGGATGCAAAGAAGGTAGAAAATAATCATATTTGAATCAGAGAATGATGAAAGTATTTTTGTACCCTAATTCTGTTCCATGGTATTTATCAAAGCTTCATCCATCTGGGAAAACTGTTATTCATCATGGGATTTAAAAGGGGCTCTTAACATCAACTTGCAGAAGATTATGTGTAATCATAATTTCTTTTTACTAGCCATTAGGGACTCCCAGGGGTACATTTCTTTAAGGCAGTCACGCAATTTTGGGACATCTACTATAAGCAACAGAAAGATAGGGCAGAGATTCTTGAACTAGCAGCAGTCTCTACCTGGAAAGCACATGGGATAAAGCCTGTGGATGTTACAAGTTTCATCCAGAAACAATATGAGGTTAGACTTCATCAGACATTAGGAACTAAAACATTTTAACCACTTTCTTGAAATCACTAATGACTGGATTATTTGGGGTCCTTCCCCTGCAGATTCACCTTGGTGCGTATCACAGTGGATCCTACCCCATAGGCTTTTTCAACTGTTCTGTCTCCATAAATAGGTGCAGCTTTACTACCAGGCATATTGGCACAATTGATAGCCTCACTTTGAACTCCACCACAGACTTTCATCTTAGAATAAGGCCCTTCTCAGCAAGATTAATTGTGACAACCTGAATTTAAACACTTGGTTAATTGTTTTCTGGAACCCTGCTGAGTTTCAATTTTCCTATTTGTCTTAAATTTAATTCCTTTTTTGTAAGAGTGTCAAATTCAATCAGATTAGTCTTTTCCAGTACAAGCTTGGCAAAACCCAAAAAGTAGCTCCAGTGCCACCTAGGCTTTTGGCAGTAAAAAGAAAAAGTACATTTCAAGTCACGTATTTATACATGTAAATTGGATCCCAATCACAGCCTTTTTTGTTTAAAGTGTCAGATTCAATCTCTGAACAATTTAGGACAGCTAATGTTTGTATTGTCTAAGCCACATGCAGATTTCATTGCCACCTGTGAGTGGAGATAATACATTCGGCATTTTCTCCACCCTTAGTAGTGCAATTAAATAAGTACTTATGACTATATTTTTCTTAAAAATTTATTGGTTTTTTTGAAGTGAACATATTCTCCTATGATTTGAAAAACCTAGACTTCTTGTTCTAAAGAAACAGTTTAAAGATATAGCCAGAAGCAACCAGAGGCACAGTATGTTTTCATCCTAAGAAACCTGAGAGAAACAGAAGATTGACAGTATTGAAAAACACAATTAAAGATTAAAAAGAAACAAATCCCATTCCTGAGACCTTTGCCTAAGCACAGACTACAATGATAATGGAAACATGATAAACAAAAACTGACCATCATTTACTTCATGAGTGGTGTTTTTCTCCTCCCTGTTTCTCTTTTCTCATCATTCATTTTCATTCCATCTCTCATGCTCTCCTTTGCTATCTCTTCCTCTGTCATCCCTTTTTCTTATGCCTTCCTGCACAATGCTCTCTTCCTCTCTCTTGCCATCTGGGTGGGTTTTTTTATTCTCCGCAGAGCCACAAGCTTGCATTTGTGCTGTGCCACCCTCTTCCTTCTCTTTCTTCCCTCAAATACCTCCAAACAACCACAACTCAACTACAGGCTTTTCTCTCCTAGCAGTGGTTTTCTCTGCAGCTTCTCACACTTTTCCATTCCAACTATTTCCCCCCACTGTTTCCCAGCTGGCTTCCATTTTCTTTCCTCTTACTTTTACCTTATTTCTCCTATTCTCTTCTTTTCTTTCCTTAGGTACCTCAGATTTTCCTTTCTCTCACTTCTATAATTATCACTTGTCTTCTCCTTTTTCCTGCTTCTTTCAGATCTCTGTTCTTCAAGATCCACAATCTTCTTAATTTCAGATATCCTTCCAGTACCTTCTTCCTTCTCTCCATCTTCTCTATTTCTTCCCAAATCCCCTTTCCCTCTTCTTTGCTTTCTCTCTACACCACCTCACTCTGTTCAGGTTCTGTTTCAGCATTGATGTTATACTGCTTGTACAGCCACCCTGGCAGACTACACCATAGGAAGGGAGGGAGCATGGCTGTCCGTGGCAAAGAGCCAGAGTAACTCTTCACCTCAAAACTCAACAGCTGAACAACAAAATTAGTTGAAGGTCCCTTGTTTGAGAACTTCCTCCAAGTCCTTACACAGTGCAGAGAGACGTGGCTTCCCCAAGCTCCCACCGTGTGCATAGCCCTTTGGACTGTGGCTTATTTCAATGACCTGTGTAGCTCATGGGGACCATGTGCTCAGATGGCTTCCTGGGCTTTTTTTCCTGGCCCCATACTGAGGATTTAGAGAATCAAAGAACACTGCAGGGGACTTTACAAACCAGGGCTAGCCTCGATGCTGGATCAGGCTGCTTGGTGCCCCATTTGGATACTCTTATTCCACAGTAAGGCTGCCACACTGAGCACTGTTCTATGCAGATAACCCTCTGCCTTGCCACATCCCCACTTGTAGCACTTTCACTCCTTTCTCAAATGTTTGTACCTCTGTTAGTCAGAGGTGTGCCTGCCCATGATATGGAGAGATGGGTGTTTTTCCCACATCTCATCTCTGACAGAACTTGAAGGGTACAAGAAAGCCAAGCTCTGCCCAGTGCCAGCCCATGGGAGACCCAGAAGTAGTTGTCCTCCTACACTGGTGCTGAACTGCATGGTGAACACTTCGCAGGGCAGCAGACTTCTTCTCTGCCACCCTACTATTCCCACTGCTCAACAGTGCTGGTGTGAAATGGGTAGTTGTTGCTTACCCCCTTATACCTCTTGTAGCCACCAACCAGGCTGAAGTTTATTGCTGCTGCTGGGGTAACTGAACTGCTGGTTCAGTATGGATGGTCTTCAAGGCCGTCTCCACTGCTCCCTTTATGGGACCATGGAGATGGCACATGAAAGAGCCGGAACACAAGGAACAGGATCGTTTCCTTAGCCATGGTGACAGCTGGTCCTGCTCAGTGATTAGTGAAGCCAAAAGAAACCTAATCTTTATCAAAAAGGGGAATCTCTAACATGCTTTTAATGTCTTTTTTTTTTTTCAGTTTAGCTCTTTTAATGCTTTTCTTGCAGCTGCTGTTGAGTGATGGTGTTTGTGGAAGATGAGCGCAAACAGTGCTGGACTGTGGATGCAGGGGGCTAAATCAGTTTGCCTTTGATCACTCCCTGGATGGAGAGAGACAAATTCCCATGCATGGTCAACCCTCTCTAGCTAGCCAAGAAGTGGTATTTCTGACAGCTAAACAAGCAACTTCTTGTCTCTCTTCCTAGCTACAGGGTAAAGGCTAAGATATAGTCATGTGTTAATGAGGAAGAAAACAAGGGATTAAAAATGATCATTTGTTTTTTGTAGGATAAATGACTCCTCTGAATAAATTAATTCTGTTGATTTTTTCCTTACTGCGCTATTGCTTCCCATGCATGGGAACCTTCCCTTAGGCTTTAAAGCTAATGACTAAAAATTAAGTTCAAAAACCTCAATGTACATAAATATCTGCTTCTGAATTCTGCCTCCCCAGCTGATTTTGCCCAGCCAGGGGAAAGAGAAAATGAGCTATGTATGGGCTCCCTGTCTGCTTATCCAGGAGTACTGTATAATTATCAGGATCCAAATTCTAACTTGTCTATAATTTGAGGCTGCTCCTTTCCAAGGCTCAGTTTTGATTCAGACTGCACGCCAGTCCAAAGGGAGGGGAGCTGCCCATGTGCACATGGAGCCAGAATGATGCTAAACTTCTCATGGGCAGGTATTTGGGGGCCTACAGAGTTTCGGCCTAAGACAAAGTAGCACAGATTCAGCTCCAGAGACAAAATTACGGCAAGAAGAAACTTCAGTTCTTTTGTCCACTGCTCCCAGGACCCTGCCCTTCAACACCTTATTGCCACTTGCAGAATAAAGTACTACTCACTGACACTAGCTGTGTCAGTAGTGGACTCTTAAAAAAAGTGTAGGGGGGGGGTTGGTTTTGCAGATGGGGAAGTGTATTCCTCCTTGCGCCCTCATGATAGCACTCCTGACAGCTATTTGTAATGAACCCTCCTCAATGACAGGAACCCATAGGAAAGGGCATTTGATTCTGTGCTAACATTTCCATAAAAAAGATGCTTCATCAAAAACAATGATTTTGTTAAAGCTCCTAAAGTGGTGTGCAGGTGGCCCTTCCCTGCCTATCCTTTAACAGCAAGTCACAGCAAAGCTGCCTGCTGTTTAACTGACTGCCTTCTGTACCAACACTGTGTGCCTTCAGCACATACATAAAGCCAGGCAGCAGACTCATCAGTCTTTGCCATTTGAACAGCACAGAAGAGCTACAGCCAACTGCATTTGGGGAGGGGAGGATAGTGTTCCAAGATATCCTCAGAGGCTGAAAGATGTTGCTTCTTTGTGCAACAGATTTCTATGGGTATCAGCTATTTCCTTAGCTGTTTTTCTCTGCAGAGGAGGACAGTGATCACAGGCAGCAGATCTGGGGATCCACGCACTGCAAGAAGGTATCAATAAGGGATGAAATATTTGGTATATTTGCAAGACATAGTAGGATTGCTGCCAGCATTCTCCATCCTCAGCAGGTCTGACAAAATTGGATGAACAGTCAAGATGCAGGAGGGCAGGGCTACCTTTCAAGCCAGAAGAATGGGCCAAAAGGGTTACTGTGAAGTTTAACTAAGAAATGTGAAATCCTGCATGTGGGAAGAAGCAACCCCACATTTTGGTACAGGCTGGAGGCCCTCCAGCACTGCAGCTCTGCAGAGAAGGATCTGAGGGTCCTGGTGGGCAACAAGTTGAATATGAATCAGCAGTAAGCTCTTGCAGCAATGCAAGAGTATCACCAGTAGGTCAAGGGAAACAATGATTCACTTCTGTTTGGCACTCATGAGGCTGGATCTGGAGTGGTGTTCAGTTTGGGGACTGAATCCAGAGGGAGGCCACTGAGATGGTTAGGTGCTGAAGCATATGATGTTTGAGATGCTAATGGAAGTACGAAGAAAAGAAAAGGACTCTAATAACTGTCTTTAGCTACCTAATGAGGGGTATAGAGAACAGTGTTGTAGAGAAGACATACCTTGTCTCTTCTCAGAGATGTACAAAGGACAATGGATAGTGATGACAGTTTGCAGCGAAAGAAATTCCAACGGGCCATAAGGAAAATGTTCTTCACCATGAGAGTGGTTAAGCACTGGGACAGGCTGCCAAGAGACATCATGGGATCTCCATTCTCCATCCTTGGACATTTTCAAAATTTGACAGGAATACACCCTGAGCAACTTGATATAACGTTGAAGTTTGCACTGCTTTCAGCCTGGGTATGGACTAGAGACGTCCAGACGTCACTTCCAACCTAGAGTATTCCATGGTATCTACAAAATGGCAGCATCCAGAGTGCTACTACAGGGCACCAGAGATGGGAGGGGTTGAGGCATGGGGATGTTAGGTACTGTTAAGAGCTGGAAGAACCTGGTTCCTGTTACTTTGGTGAAAAGGGCAAACCTTTGAATGGTATCCATGATATGAACTGTCCTCTTTAGGATCCTCTTAAAAAATGGATGACATATTATATTTATAAATGCAGGTTTGCAATGACTTCATAGGAGGATTACTCCTAGAGATAAAGCACTGCAGTTTATAGATCTCTCCTCGTCAAGTCTTTTCTCATGGGTACATTTAGTACCTTTCTTAAAGGAAAACAGTCTGGCAAATGTTATCATGAAAGACAACTGATTTCCTGGAAGACAAGTAAAAGACCTCAGAACATTTTAAAAACAAAAGGAGTGTTGGAATTTTCAAGCTGGTCTCACGATTTTTCAAAGCCTGGCCTGTGGCTGTGCATTGCCTGTGGTCAGCCATACTGTACAGAGAATACACTTGAACAAAAGTAATTTCGGAAATGTATTGCTGGAGTCCTTCCCATCTCTACAGCATGAGGAACCAAACTCCCATAGCTGTGGGAACCAAAGTCTAAGGCAAAGTCCAGAAGAACATCAGTAAATGCAGCCTCACCTCCAACTCTTAGGAGCCCTGTGTTTCCATCAAAGCAGCCAATGCACCTCAGAAAGGTCACTTGGGATTTAACGAAACTGGAAATACAGCAAGAAACACTGCTTTCTGCTTGCAAGAGCAAGGGCCTTTATGGCACTGCTCATCTGTGCAGTGCAGGCAGAAGCTGCTGACCTAGGAGAATTTTGTTCCTAGCACAGAGTGCTTCAGCAGTTAGACGAGAGGGGTGAGAGGACAGCATGTAATAAAACTGCTGTAGAGAAACAATTGAGCTGATGAAACACTTCCTGTTTCACTTTCTGGAGATGGAAGGACCATCTCCCACTGCCTGCTTTTTTCCCTGTGATATTAAAAAAAAGGGGGAGCTTCCTGAGCACTCTGGAGATTAGTATAGTATTTAAACCCATTTAATTACTGTGATGAATTACACGCCTGCCATTGATCTCCTTGTTCTTATTTGCCCCAAAGTACTAATAGGCTGTTCATTTTGCCTTTTAAAAGAACAAAGTTTGAAGTGGGTTTCTGTTTACTTACGTTAATTGCTAATCACAAGAATCAAAATGAACTGTACATGACTAATTGACCAGTTTGTTTCACTGTCCTCCATGGCAATGCTGATAAGCTTTTCTGACAGCATGCAAATCTAGCTGCTATCAGCAAGAGAGCCCTTCCCTGTAAAAAAGCAAGAGGAGCAGACAAGCTGCAGTTATTAGCTAGGAAAGATAGCAGCTGCTTGAGGACAAGGAGCTGCCTTTAGTTGGAAATAGCAGACCAGAGAGGGGGATGGGATTTAATGAGCTGTGAGGACAAGAGACCTGCAGTGTAATTAACTCCCAGAAGATCTCACTGAGCATTCAGGAGAACCCTCACTCAGCAGTCCTTTCACCTTCATTGGAATTGAAGTTTAATTTGGTGTCAAAGGGCAGAGGAAAGACCTGCATTATCAAGCGTGGAAATCAATGAACTGTGTGAAGGAAAAGGTCACACCCCCACTTTTGCAGCCCAGAAGGTCTGAAGGAAAAGCTGAAGATACAAAACTGCTCAACACTTACTCATCACTGCTGGGAGTGGGAGAGATGGATGTTTCACCCCAGACGGTTGTCACTACCTTTCTTTCAATAAAAGAATCCCCATTTCCATGGAAGAGGGCAATGAAGGGTTCAGGAAGGGTTTTTCCTCTGTACTAGTGGCCATCATTATTGTTTCTAAAGCCTATAGTGTTGTTGCAGAACTTTTTACCTGGTTTAATGCAAGTATCTAACAGACAGGTGAAGTAAGCACTTCCGTCCACAGTGGCCTTAAACGTTTCAAGACATCTTAGCTCAGTGTATTTTCCTGGTGTTACTGGGCCATGTATCCACCCTGCTATACCCATAAATAAAAATTCTAGCTACTGTCAGACTCCCAATTGCTATATGGCAAGTTGAATAATTTTCCATGCAGAATCCTGAGTAACAGCTAGCAACCTAAATTGATGTAGGTCACGAGTAGCATTCAGGTAGGAGCAAGACCAGCAGATAACAGGAAAGTACTTCCCACTTTCAACTGCACACATGTTGTCTGAACCCCAGGCTTTCCCCAGCACGGTGGAGCCCTCTCCCTGGGGAGGCACCACAGTGACAACGGTGGAAACTCACCTCAACAAACCCCTCTGCAAGTTGGTTGCTTGCCTCTGCTGGGTAACACCATCCTTCTAGTGAAGCAACCTTTGCCCTTCCTCTTCCATTCACTGTCAGGCACCCATCAGCTCCCAGCCTGTGCTGTATCTGCTGCAGAGACCTTGGATACTGTCCTACTACCTGCTATTTTCTGAACAGAGTGTAGCATGTCTGGGGACACTATAGCATTATCACTATCACAGTGCTTGGAAACTAAAAAGGATTTTCATTCATCTTCAGAGTAAATGGAGTATCAACAGAAGGACAAACCCATGTAAGACAAGTAAGCACACTTACTCTCCCCAATACTTGGCCCCATAAGCAGGTAGCTCTCAGGAAATGACACCGTCTCCAGCCACACAGTGCAACAACTTAGGTAATGCCTGGCGTGGAGTTACTTCACAGATTACCTCACACGAGTTTGAGTGGTCAACACTCCAGTTTCCATACAAGTAAGAGGTGGCCTTGAAATCAATTAAGCTGTGAGCTCTCACTTCTTGTTTTGCTGACACAAAGACACACTTGCTGGGAAAAAAAAAATAATGTTTGGTTCATACAATCAAGTAAGTGCTATTTCTGCGTGTGTCCAGAGTGCAGAAAGTACAGCTTGTCATTTATTTCAAGGAATACCTTGTAATCTTTTTGGAGAACAAAGGTTTCCTGAAATGTCTTTACTTTTCAATTTCCAAGTCCTTTGTCATGCCCAGGGAAAAGTGGCCATCCCAAAAGAGAAAGCTTACCTCCATGTACAGAGATTTTGCTGAGCTGAAATTCACAGCCTCAGCAGACCATAGACTAGTTTGCAGGCTGCCTGCAGGTGGTCTTTCAACTTTGTCTGTACTTGCAGCTATTTACACTTGAACTCCATCTTCACTAGTCCAATTCATTGGCCTTTCCCTTCACACTTGCATTACAGTTTCCACCATGCCAATCTTTTTGGAGCTACAACTGAGCTTACTGGGTCAGCACTGAGCTTTAGCAGGCATTCTTCTTCCCTCCGCCAGATCATATGGATCCTCCGTGCAACAGAACTTGGGCCACGGTTGGTTTACACACCCAATGAAACTTTTACATCAGATGTCCAAATCACAGCCCATAACCTTTTCCTGCCCATCCCTCATAAAATACAGTAGATGCTGTGCTAATTTTAAGACGAAGCTGTATGCATGACCCCAGCAAGTTGTGCGCCCCATGTATTTCTATAGTAGAGAGCTGAAGTAACTCTTACGTCAGCCTGCCCAATCACCCCAGCTCAGACCTGGATGGTTCCATCTGATCCATTCACCATCTGATCAAACTGAGCTTTACTGTAAGACTGCAGCAGAGCAAGCCCACACCTTTTCAGTTGCAGCTAATCACAGTTCATCAGCCAGACCCTTGAAGAAACAGTGGAAACCCATCTGAATTGCTTTCAGAATTAAGTCATTAGTTTCCATCCGTCCGAGCAGTAAACTGGGAATTAGCCCCACAAAAAGCAATCTAATCCTGCTACAACTTCTACATACTAAAAAAAATCTTAGGAGCTCTTGACACATCGTTGTAATGCATTTCACATTACTTCAGTGTAGATAAGGCCTTCATAATTGCTTCATTGTAGACAAGCTAATGTTTTTTTAAAATGTTATTTCAACACTTCCATCCTTATTCAGATTAATTCTTCCAGTGACAAAAATGTAAAAGCTGAAAGATCAGCATCCATTCTCAAATCTTTGTACAATGATCATTTCACACTGGGAGCCATCAGCTTACAAAAATTCCCTGCTACTACTTCAACTTCCTTGCAAAATCCTTCCTACAAATTTCACTACACTGAAGGGAATTTCAGTCTTGTACAAAATATTTTGTGAATAAGCCACAGATCAGTAACAGAAATACTCTCTAACCTCCAAACTATTTGTCCATCAGAAATGTGTCTTCATTTTTTTACAACAGCTGTAGAAAAATAGTAACTTTCCAGTTCAATACACAGTCTGTGCCAGTAGGTTTCCATAAACTTACAGAATAAATTAATTTGGATACACGAAGAATTTAGCCAACAGCAACAAATCACATGGCTAAGTTTCAAAAGTGTCTATTTCACAAAATAAAGGAAGTTTTAAAGATGTTTCTGTTTGACAGGTCTGTATAACTGCTCTTCTGTTGAATGTGGCCAAGGTGTGAATTAGAGTTAAAATTGTAATAAAAAGAGACATTTTCATTAACATTCATCCAAACTGCCTGTGTTACCACAAGTTTGCTTTGATGGTTTTCATTATCTTCTCTGTTTGCTTTCTTCACTCTTTAGACTAGCAAGTTCTAATTCACAAGAATATTTCCAGAAAGGCTCATGAGTTAGCTCAGGTTATAAATGTTTGCAGAGTCACCTCCACAGCAGAGTTCTGGTTACAGAGGCAGCCAGTCCATCTGCAAAAATGGTACCACGTGCCTTCAGTGTCCAACACTGACTATGAACAACACAGAACAGTCTTGGCCAATTGCCTGTAGACAGCTAAATGAACCTGTATCAAATGCTCACTGTGTGTTTTGGAGTATGAAATTTTTCAAAGTCTTTATACAGATATTTTGCAAGCAGAAAAATGGGTGAAATTCAAATGAAGGGGAAAAGAACATTTTAGGCCACCATGGGTGGACTAAGAGCATGTGGGTGGCCAGCTGCAGTGGCAGAGGACGGTACAGCACATCTCAGTTACATCCTATCATCTGCTCATGCCCACACTATTTGCTGGAAATACTGCATTCATTATCGATCCATTTAGTCTGTAGAAACTCAAGCCAGAGCTTCCTTTAGTTTTGAATTTTTCTACAGTGAAATTTGATCTTCTGGGGTGCTGAATTGCTCCTACAAAATGGTCAATGGACCAAAGCCCTCCAAGCCTTGCAGGACAGAGAAGACTACTGTTTTGCTCCACTCCCAAGAGGATCTTGCACTAGGGAAAACTGATTTGAATGACAATGCAAAACTCTGCTGGGGGCAGGAACAGAAGCTTCTGCAACCAAGTATTAATCTTAGCTTGAAGCTAAAGGCAGAAGCACAGCCAAAATAGCCTCTGTCCTCAGAGGGGAAGGCTAACACCCCCACTATGCTCCAGCCAGCCCAGTCAGCTACCACAGCACCCTCATGGGCCCTCTGGGTCCTTTCTTTGCCCCTGTGTCTTTTCTCAGGACACGGTATTTCTTATAAGCAAGTGTTTGGGATGTCCACATTAAAAGGAGGCACATACGAGTGTTACTGATGCAATATATTCCTCCACAGAAAGTAGGGCATAAGGACCCCACAATTCTACTGGTGGATGAGCACCGCCTGCTGAGTCTCCCTGTTACCCTGAGCAAGTGAGAAGGGTTAAGGCAAGATGTAATATCAGCCCTGTGAATAGGCACCACCTGTGCTGGGGAAGTTCCCAGCTGGAGAAATCTGACCTCTGGCAGGAGGGAGCCAGAAGCTGCCTGGAATGGGGGTAGTAGTTCTTGACATCACAAATGCATTTCTTTGCATTTTTCCCAACACAGGAATAGTTTGCATAGAAATCGCTGATGTCAAAGCTGGTCAAAGCCAAGTGAATCCCTGCTCATGGAGTATAAACCTTCTGGAGTGCTATAAAACAAATTAAGACTCTGCTGTTTGCAAGATCAGCTACAGAACCTGGTCAGCTACAGCACCCATCAGTCCCACCACCTAAGCCCTGTATGAAAAAAGAGCACTGGCTGCACAGCATCAGTCTTCAGTCATCAGCATTGTTATGCCAAGATAAACAGTCTAGTGCTAATTGTCCCTGTAGTTGATGAAGCTATGTACTTCCTAGCAGGATGGATTTCTCCATTCATAGACAAGTATCTAACCACTAACAAGGACCAAGTAGTCCATTGCTTATAAGGACCAACAATTAATGGAAGAGGTAATGCCTTGAGAAACTTATGTCTGGAGAAGGAAACTAGGGAGAAATCTCAGACTACACCATGGAAAGAGAAATCTGGAGGAAACTGTGTGAGCTAAGTTTTTTACAATGAATTACATACAGACACAACCCAAAACTTTGTCCCCCAGAGCCCACTACATTGACACTCTATTAAAATGCCTTCCACAGCCAAGTCAGATTCACCGATGCAAGGAACTTGTAGCAACAATTGAAAAACTGCAGCCTCCTGCTGCCTCCCACTAGCTCAGATAAAATTAGTAATGTAGGACCTGATACAAATTCCACACAAGTCAGTCAGGGTCTTTCTATGCACTTCGATGGATGAGTCCCTCAATAGCAAGCACGGCATGAAGTGGATTCTGTCCCTAGGATGAATGAAGGAGACAGCCAACCACTTCCACCCAAGCAGGTGCTGCGAAGAGAGGCACACCGTGCATCACAACAAGCACACTGTTACTCTGTTTATTCCCTGCATGGGAAAGAAGGCTCCGCAGACATGCTACAAGCTGTGCGGTGAAACACCTACACAAAATCCTGCAGAGTCAGGCTAAACACAGTTGCTGACTGAGAAATAACAGAATACCAGATAACTTGAGACACATCTTCAGGGCCTACCACAGGGATGGACCATCAGTAAGACCTTTTGTTTATTTATGGACTTTCTTATCCTATCTGCTGAACGCCGTTTGAGACACACACACCACAAAGCAAGACAAACTAGTGCTGCAAGATCACTGGGAGCACTGCTGATGTCAGATATCTTTAGTTTCTTGTAATTTCCAGGCATCAGAAGTGGTGTGCAGCAGAGCTGGGGTGCAGGTTGGGAGACAGCATTACCTCTCTGTGGAGATAACCGCTGCCTTTCTGCATCGAGTCATATGCATCTATATGATGTAAATGCTGAACTGGTCAATAGCCTAAGGAAAATCAGCTCCTAGGTGTAAAATAGTTTCAGCACAGACCTTGTGGTATACACACTTTACAATGGAGCAGTCAGGATTAAGCACTGGCCTTAATAAACAAACAAGCTCCAAATTTATCTGTTTGTTCCATGTTGCAGATATTTCCATTTCAAGAAATGCTTTCATGGCTTCAAGGAAAACTGGTTTCTAAGTGAAAGCATCTTTGTCAGTAATTATCACAGCCATCCCGAGAAGTTCTCAGAATCTGGAGTCATTAGTGTAACCGGGTAAAACAGGATAAGCCCTGGCCATAACAGAACTGTTAATGCATAAAGGATAAGACTTAGTTTTGTTATCTGAAGACTATGCTACTTACTATGGTTGGAAGTAGGTCAAGTGCCCTCAGGAAATAGCTATTTGGTTCTCACAGAGAAGTAATCTGATACTCACACATCTCCAGCCTTATTAAAACCTCAGTATGAAGCAAAGTCAAGGATGTCAGCTTAGTTTCTTGTTGCATTGAATGGACAAGGGGTGATGTTTGAAAGGAAAGGGTTTATTATTTTTAATCAGACACTCATGCAAATCACACTGTCAGTGAATCACATGCAGAGCTGTTTAGTTTTCCAGCAGCCTACACAAGACCCATAATGTGAGGAAACAACAGAGCAGCTAGAGAGTTCATCTTGCAAGGTGGTATGCACTGCAAAGCCATGCAAGACCTTAAGTGTGTGCTTAATTTAAAGGCCATGAGCAATCCTCACCATTATTTTTTCAATAGAAGCATTTGCTTACATGGTTGGCTGAGAATGGGATGAGACAGAGGATATAAGGAGAAACATCCCTGCATGTTAATAAGGATGGTGACTACCATGGAAGGATTTTTATGGATAGCTGTGAGTCAGGCCATCAATTTTGCTTCTCCAGTTGGAACTGATGCAATCTAACAAGTACATGCTCTGTCCTGAGCCATGTTTTTATTATTATTAATCTTTACTTCTTCAACGTTTGCTTTTCTTTGAGAAGAGGCAATGAGGACCCAAAATGGTATGAGTGGAGTTAGAGGAATTATGTAACTGTGGTGTGTGTTTCATGACAGGTTTGAAAACTAGGCCAAGTGAGCTCCCTGCCATAGATTTTTTCTTTACTTGCCAAGGGGAATAAAGTGATGCAGCCTGTATTCATCCACTTTCAAAAGAAGGCAAAAGTCCCCACTTTACTTTCAGGTTTGACACAAAATTCATGTGATGCTTATGGGAAAACAAATTCCTGCGAGACAAAAAACATGAAGCATCTCCTAAAGATTTATTCAAATTTTAATTATTTCAGAACATAAACATTGTACTAAAACTTAGAAGGTCACGGGGGAGGCAGGTGGACAGAGTAAAGAGCCATTGCTTCAAAGGGCAGCTGTGGTAGAAATTCTTACTTTCTTAGAATGCTTTGCCAGCTTGCCTTGCCCCACTTGTCTTGCTCTGAATGTCTTCTCTGATCCCTTTTGAGAAATCCAGAGTCCTGTTCTTTGCCCATTCAGGCTCTGATACGCTAGTTGAAGGCTGCCATGAGGATGCTACAAGACATTTATAGTTGAGGTCTTGTATCTCATCTCACCCATTGAAACTGGGCCCCCTGTCCCCTCCAGAGGATGAAGGTCTCCATGGATGGCAGATGGAGTAAGCCAGTGGGGATTTGCAAGCACAAGTAGCTCTAATGTAGCACATCCTAAACATAAACTGATCTGCACATTTTCTGCACAGCCCCAGCAACTAACTCAAACCAAAAGTGAGGACGAAGGAGCACCCCCATAGCATACGGTGGGGAGTTGCTACCTGCCTTGCCCTAGGGATTTGCAAGTGCAGACCTCCTCACAGGCACACTCAGGCTGATGACTGCACCATGTCTCTGCAAGTGAGGAAATCACATCCATTATTCAAGCCTAGCTCATTAAGTATGATTATTCCCATTGTACAGCCCCATTATGGAAGATTCTCATGTTGAATCAGAGGGATGTGCCAACACCAGAGAGGGGATTAGTGCCAGAATACAGGTGGAGAGTTCCTGGCTCCCACCCTGTCCTCTGACTGCACCTCTTTTTTGTGCAAGGGCTGTTTTTTGTCAAGTGATATCTGAGGGGAAAATGAGAAACAACAAAAAACCCAGCAGGTTTCAAAATAGCTTGCACTGCCTGTCAAAGCCTTGTACATGTCCCCAAGTGCCAAGCCAAGAAACTCTCCTTAGCAGCTTTTGTTGGAAACAATTAACATTTCAACTTTATCTTTTCTCTTCTTTCAGACAGCTATGAAAAGATTGTCAAAAATAACAATACCAGCATTCATTGGGGCTGGCTCAGTCCTGCTCTGCCTGAGCTGTCGCCAGTACATGCCTCTGCTGGGAAAGGGCAGCCTGAAAAGTTTGAGGAATCTTTTTCCCTTGAGTTTGATACTCCTAATGTCAGGAGGAAAATCCACCAGTGAGATGAAAGCAGGCCAGAGCAGGAACAGGAGCAATGGAGCTGCACAGTCAATGCACAGAGACTAGGAAACAACCTAAATGGCTCTCAAATGGCACATTAAGCCTGATTTCCAGCAATAATGCTTTTTCCCATATTAATACAAAATGCTTTCAGATAGGTGTCAGCTCTGTCTGCAGCTGGCATACTACAATACTCCCAGGGAATCTGGTGAATCGGTGAGGCTGTTGTTCTTCAGCTGGGGTCAAAAAGTATGAAAAGAAGAGGGGAAAAACCAGGGTGCCTAGCTCAGTACTTGACCTCATACAGCTCTTGAAATGTGTGAACAGGGAAACTGTATTCATTTCACTGGTCAGGAGCAGAGTGTCTTCATCCTTGTGATAGTACTAATCAGGAACATATCAGTAATTTCAACTGAGTTACAACAACAGGAGGGGGTAGTCAGAGATTCTGATTTGTCTTTATGTTCCTTAGATTATTTATGTCCTGAAGAAATTAACAGGGCGCACAATCTGTTGTTAACCCCTGGCTTAAAATTAGGCCCACAAAGTCAATCACAACTGGAAGATAAGTATCAGATTCTCACTAGGCCAGTATTACTCAGGAATAAATTAAAGCACAAAAAACTGTGACACAACTCTTTTCTTAAGAGCCTGAAAATTTAAGTCTATAATAATTGCAGGCTATGGCTCTTAAAAAACTTATGTGGTATTCAGAGTGCCACTGATGTCCAGATAAACAATCAGCAGTCTTTAGGGAGCTCTGTAAGTGCCTACTGCCATGTAGATTTGCACTAGCCACTTGTAAAATTGATGTCTATTTTGCCTGCTGAAGTAGAACTTATACTTGGTTTGCATGCATGAAAATGCTGACTCTCAAAGCCAGCCTTTGTTCTGTTTGGCTTAGCTATGGTGATGGGTGTCAGGCTCATCTCCATGAGACCAGGTCCCCACCACTGTAGATTGTCAGAGACAGCATCCCTTTGTGCTTGTGAATCCAGTGTCATGTCCATTGTGTTGCAATTGCCTGGTGTAGACTATCATCATTTCAGGGGGACACTTAGCAACTGCAGCACCCTGCAATGAGTGACAACACTCTTAGTTACTGTATCTGGAAAGTGTGCTTCTGCAAGTGTCTAATTTCTGTAGTCCCCATCATTGCAATAGTTTGGCATGGTCTTACAATGGGAAAGAAATTGACGCAAATTCTGAGCTCTGGGGTCCAATGACCTACCAAACGGAACAAATGGCAAACTGCGACCTTCGTCTAAGACCATGCTGCCATCAGTCCACAAGAATTCAGATTTGGGGACAGGGTGAAAATATCCAGCAGGCAAGAGGATATGAGAAAAAGATCCCTGTCTCTAACAGTGGGACGTCAGTAAACTGAGCATCTCATCACCCACTAGTTTAATCAAAGTTTATATGGTGGTTGCTACTGCAGGCACATGTTCTTCACAGATACAGAGATTTTGGTGCTTTTACCTGAAAATCAGTAGTTTGAAAAATGGGTTAAACCAGCAGTTCTAAAACATGTGGACTGAACACAAACACTTGCAGCAGAACTGGCCACAAGAACAGCAGAGGCATCAGTTTCATCAGCACTCAGCTAAGTCACTCTGATTAGCAAGTTCCTCTGCAATACAACGAGCTGCTCTGGAAAGCAAAGAGGAAGCCAGTACAGAAACTTGGATTATGGTATGAGATGCACATAGTAGCCTATGCCATTCAGGAGGGTGGCAGAGAGTTGTGCTAGAACTGCAGCTGCTCAGTGGACTTCCCTAGAGAAGGCAGCAATATTACTGCTACTGTCAAAGTGACGAGACCAGGAAAAAGTACAGAAGTGTTGTCCTTGAGGGTAATGGCTAAAACCTTTGGGCTGGATGCATGCGTTAAATGAGAGTCTGACAGCAGCTGTGGATGCAGCAAGATCCCCAGGCTGTGATCTATTCTGTTGACTGGCAATGTGCATTGGAGTAAGAAGAGTTATATTATATGAAGACCTGTGAGTATACACGCTTATGGCTGCTTGGATTGAAGCAAACAGGTTAGCTTCACTCCTTCGGGAAAAAAAAGAATGCAACCAACTTATAGCAGGCAAAGTCATTAGCATGCAAATAGATTTTAGTGCAGCAAAGACATCTACTGAAAGGTATTAAATAATGTTGAGCACAGTAGAGTTATGCAGAGCTCCCATTTATTTTACTGAACTAAAAGGACTTATTTGAAGTACTGCCTATTAGCTGAAATAGAATGAAAAGCTACATATCAAGAAAAAGAAATGCTAAGCTTTGTTAAAAACAATTACAATGGCAAATTTTATGGGAAGTGACATTGATAAGGAAACTTACTGAATGGTGGTATGGGTAGTCATAATATTATCAAAAGCCTGGTACCAGTAAGCCAACAAAGAATTTGTGTCCCAGTTTCATAAAGGTTTAAATAAATAGCTGAGATCTTGGTTTGGCAGTCAAATCAAAAAAGAAGTTACAGATCAGTCCACGTGGAATTTAAATGTGTTAAGGTTTAGTTCAATGAATAAAAAGTAAAACAACAAAACAGATCCTATTCAAGGCATCTAGCAAAAAGCAATGAAAATGAAGGAGTAGTCTTAGGCCTCATCTACTAAACCAGTGAGGTGGAATAAGTCTCTCTAATTAATCAATAACCCAGAGGGCAGGGAATTCACTTCTGGCTATTCCCTGAATAATGTTTCATACGGTATTCAGGAGGGAAGGCGACGTGACATATATATTTATATATATGGAATTGCTCTCAATTTATCCTCCTGGTGTTCCATTTTGCTATAAAATACTTAAATACTTAGAAACCAAAGGGAAAGAAAATTACTTTATAATTTCATGATAAATTGAATCCCCCTTAAAAGGTAGGATATGGACTTCCGTGTTAATTTCAAGTAACATTTTCTATAGAGTGAAAAAACTTGCACAGAGGAGACTGGAAGTGAAACAGAAGAAGTTTGAAGAAAGACCCTGCATCCAGGGGTGAGGCCACCCTTTTAAATGTGAGGGAACATGAAGATTTGAATTCCAGGTTCCCATACCACAGACAAGAATGCTGACTGTTATCTGTTGAATAGAAAGATGGATCAAAACCTCCCCTACTTCATGAGTGCAGTCAGGAAAAAAAGTTCAGCCTGAAAAATTTAACTTGAATCCATAAATAGAGTTTCCCATGAAGCTAACAGATTTGCACCGGCACAAAACTGATTAGTCACACTGGAAAACGAGGCCTTCCATATACTGAAGAGATTTTACAGCTGAGGTCGACATGCTCTTGGAGCCATGCTGTTTCTCCATTCTCTCCTGATTGAATCTCCTGGGTTATACAGTGTGAAGATTTGCCCTTCCGCTATTCTGTCTGACATTCACTGACTCTCTAGTTCAACAGTAAATACTTGGTCACCTCTGAGGACTGGACTATCAGTCTGGAAGCACAATTATACAAACTCTCATACTTTATTGTGGAGGAGAAAATAACCACAGGATGTAGCTCAGTGATCCTTCTCTTGGGACAGGCTGCAATGTAGGATTAACTAAATAAAACAGTGACATGAAGGTATTTGTCAGGACTAGCATACTAAAGGCTAACAAATAAGCATATTAAACACATCATTTTTCCTCACATTGAAAAAAGAATTTGGAGGGATGCAAAGATTCCTTTCCACAGTACATATCTTGATTAGTCAAAGGATTAATACATACTAACTCTATTTTTACAGTATGGACACCACTTGATAGCCAGATGGCAGCTGAATTCCTTGGAAAATTGGGCCCTCACTGATTTTCTTTAGCTTTTATGACTGTGTTCAAACTCAGAGGAGGTTCAGACATTGGGTAAAATCACAAGATTTTGAATAACATCACCCTGAGTATAGTGAAGTAGAAGGGGTGCTCCAGCCTGTATCTGAGGTGAGGCCTGTTACGAGAGTATTCTTATCTCCTCTCCAAGCTACGGTCAATTCACTGGTTAATTTGTGATCTCATTAAATCACAAGTGAGGTTCTGAAACATCTTCCTAATTCTTTTCCAGCTGTCTCTGGCAAGAAGCACCATTTCCTGCAATATGAGCAGGACAGAAACACAAAGACTATCCACATCATGCCCCGTGTAAACCTGTATATCATCAGCATGTGCTTGGGACTTCCAAAGTCAAGAGACACCCACCTTTTACTCTTTTCTTCCTTTAACTTCTTCAGTCACTATTTTAACCTATTTACACTCTTCGCCTCCACAGATCCCTGTAAAAACCAATTCCATAATGTAATTATGTGTGGTGTGAAAAAGTACTTCTTTTGTTTGTTATAAACCACTTGCCCAAAAGTTATTTTTCTCTTCAGCAGTACTTCATGTGTTCAGCATGGGATTTCATCTGTCACTTTACTGCCTGGTTACTCAGATACCTCAGATCCTTCCACGGTTCTTTACAATAAAGTTCCTTTTCAGCTAATCTGAACACTTTTGTATTACCTTCTAATTTTGTCACCTCACTCTTTGGCTTCCTTTCAGATCATATGAGCATAGTGCATAGCACAGATCTCATCATGGACCCTGTAGAATTCCTTTGTGACTTCCATTTCCATTGGGAAAAATAGCCTTTTTTTCCACCTGTATTTTGATCAATCACTTAATCCTGAAAGGACCCTTTGGTTTTGGGGTTTGGGTTTTTTTTTCTGCCATGGCAGTTTAGGAACCTTGAGCTTTTAAGAATTCACTTGTTTTTGAAAATCCATGTATTCAATATTATGGGCTTGCTGGCTCCAAAGAACCCCAATGGCTTGCAAAGCATGCCTTTCCTTTGTAAAAGTGATACTGACTCTTCTTATATATCCATGTCCTCCTGATTATATTCTTCATTATACTATCTACTTTGTTCAGAACTCAAGTCAGGTTTACCAGTTTATGGTTGCCTAGATTCTCCCTGGTAACCCTATTTAAAAGTTAGTGCTATATTCAGTTAGTCTCTGATCATCTGACACAAAGCTAGTGTAAGGTTACAGGCTCCAGGTAGTATAAAAATTCCATATCCAAGCACTTAGAAAATGCAATACAATACAGTCTTTTCCTGGTGGTTTGCCAGTCTTGACCTTTTTGTTTTGTCATCTAATTTGCATTGTTTATCACCTCTAATGTCACAGTCAGGATCAAGCTGAAGAGACTCAGGCTTTCCAATATAAAATCTACAAGTTCAGCCACTGGTGTTGAGCTAGGCAGGCGTGGTGAAAACACACACTTCGAATGTAACTTTAGGCCACTCACTTAAAGACTCTGTTCGCGAGTTTCCTACTTATTAAAGGGAATAATAATAGTTCCTTGTTCACTCTCCTGGTCATCTTAGATCATCCAGCATGGAGATGTCTGCAAAAATGCTTTGCACACAATGAGGTTCTACCCTTGGTAAGGGTATCTCAGCCATTGGGTAACACCAGACATAAATAATTTCAGTAAAGCAACACTGTTACTTCAGCCAAAGGTGACCTGGCATCCCTTTTTGGCTGGAACCGGCCAGGACTATTGGGACTGTCCTGATCTCCTGTCAAAAGTCTTTTTTGGATGTTATTTCATCCTGGATTTTTGCCTGACGGGATTTTTTCCTGTCTCCATCCCAAGCCAGGGCTCTGGAAAAAGGCCTAAAGCAATTACACTGAAATCTTTTCATCCTGTTCACAGCCCAGTCTGCAGTTAGCAAAAAGGTTGCGTCTATTGGGAAAGTTTGTCTTTACTGTGGAATTTAGGGACCTGCCACCTTTGGCTCAGGAAGAAGCCTCTAAGCGAGGCAGAAGGTCTCTCACAGGGCACCAATACGCACTACAGTCCACACACCACTACCTCCCAGTTTTCTCTTCACACAAAGTTGGTGACTATAAAGGAGCCCAAATTATTTCCTTGAGCATTGTTTGCAGGGAGAGTTTACTGTAACAGCAGTGTGGTCCCTGTGCATTGCGCATACGCACCAAGGCTTGCTGCCTGGATGCCCGTGACAGCAGTGCTCATAACACTGGCATCCTATAGGTGCAGTAACTCCAAGTGGGAACAATATACATTACTCATTGCCTGTGCATAAAACAGCCTGCATTTGGTAAAGTTGGAGCATATTGAGCTAAAATTGCTCTTAAAAGCATATTGAAGAATAACTGTGCTTAGTCTTCTGAAACAGGATTACTTTAAAGACCTTTTGGTTTCAGCTGGAATCAGCAGGTCTGCTTAGAGAACAGCAGCCTGTGTGATGTAACAGAGCTGAACTCTTGAGTTGCCGACAGAGGCCTCCCAAAAGTTAAACCTGGAGGAAAATAGACTTCAGCTTGTGTTTACAAATGGGCAGGGAGTACACATGAATGTGCAAAGCATCAGCAAGCCATGCATCAAAAGGGTGGTACCTGAAATCGTGGGAAACGTAGTTCCTACTGACTAAGGGTGTAAGTTGCCACTCTTGGGACTAAATGACTTTCAAAAGTAGCATCATGTGTTTGCAGCCAGATTTGCCAAACTTGTACATGCATCTGCGGCCTAAAAAGTTTTTCGCTTAATGAGGTGCCTATTTCCATAAAAATACAGATGCTGCAGTAATGCAAAACAAGAAGGTCATTAGGCTGGATAAGAGCATGCCTGTTGCTTCAACACATACATCAATGGAGCCTGAAGGGACATTGCAGGGCTGTCACCGGTGAACTGGCTGCAGGGAAACTGAAAGAATGAGCAGGGCAGCCGCAGCACACTGCAGGACATGTTTTCATTACAACACCACCAGCAACATTCACGCTCACTGCAACAGCTGGATCAGAAGGGCGGTGGCAAGAAGCTCAAGAAGCTGAGACATGTCTGTGATACACAAGTACAGGTCACTGCGAATGAGAAGCTGGCCAAACACATGTATCAACCTGGCAGGTACTTGCAACCTCCAAATTTCTCAGGTGCATTTCCACAGACTGCTTCAGGCTTACCTGCATTAACCTTAAGGGGAGAAAAGGAAGAGGAGAAAATCCACAGAGCAGTTAGAAAAAATAACCAAATGCATGTCAGCCTGAACTCTGGGCCTTTCCTGTATCCAGTGGGTCAATAGGTTTTTCCCCAGCACACTGGTGGTTTTGCTGCTAGCAGGAATGCAGCAAAAAGAGTAACTGTTTTCTGTGCTGAGGAAACCCAGAGGCCAGGAATACCCAGGCGATTAATGTTGTGCTGGGACTGCTGTTTACTAGACATGGTAGGAAAGCAATTTAAGGAATTTCCAAGTGATATAAACAGGCAGGGCCAGATCCAGGCCCTTCTCAGGGCAAGATCCAACACCAGTGACACAGGCTCTGACTGGCTGCATAGGGTATCGGCCCCTTTTTCTCCATCACCTAAATCATGAACACCACCAAATTCTGTCATATTTCCCAGGGTGATGTGAGAATGTGAGAACAGGGTAAGACCGTGTGTGTTTGAGATTCCTAAACAAATCTGTGTTCTTTTGTGGCCAGCGAAAACTAGCAAGGGGTGGTCCCCCTTCCCACAATGTAAATCAAGAATAAAGTGCAACTATGTTTATGTTCTTACATCTGAGATTCATTCTGGAGGCACCAAGAGCACTATAGCTATCTTTGTCTTTCTAAAAACCATCAGCTCTGCCCACATACTGAGCCAACATTCATTGGGACAATTTTCTGCCAAGCAACATGGAATTTTTATGGCCCAGACATAAGTGCAAGTTGCTACAGCAGAGGCACATGGATAGTGCTGTAACTGTGGCTATTTATTAACAGTCTTGAGAGCTGAAACATGCCATTTTTAAAGCACTTTAATGCCTAGGGGGGGGGAAAAAGGTCTCAACATAGCAATTCCTCTTTTAACTAACACTTTTCTTACTTTATGTACTTCCCTGCTTCCACTATACACCCCATGATAGCTTGCTGCTTAATCCAGCCTCTCCTTGTGCTCTCCTTGGTCTCTGTCCCTTCTTTAACGCCTGTCATTTCACTTTCTCTTCCCAGTAGACCTCCAAGGTATCCTATAAAAGCAGCAGACTGTGGACATCCTCCAGATGGGCTGTCAGCATGCAGAGCAGAGGGAGAGACCCCTGCCCTGCTGTGCCTGGAGGGACGTTCTCAGTGATGGAAAGGTCCCAAGAGGCACTTTGCCTCCACAGCCTTGTGAAGCAGCTCTAGGGCTGGCCACTGAGCCCAACCTGGTGCCCCTGCTGCTTGTGACAAGCACCTTAATGGCACCTTCACACCATGCAGGCAGATCTTTCGGTCATGCAGGAGTCCAACCATGAATAAGCACAGGGCAGCACCAGATGCAAACCCCTTGGGTTAGAGAACATGCTCTTCCCTTCCCCAGGGGGAGTAGGGAGGGAGGGAGAACAATGTGCTGATCACGAGGTTCAGGGATTTCTTCAGGCTTTTATGAAATATCTGGCATTTTTCAAAAACCTCCTCGGGATCTCCCTTTCCTGCTGCTTGCCCACACAGATATTCTCATGCTATTGTGTTTACTGTCACCCTCCCATTCCCAGAGCCCTGGAAGTACAGCACTGTGCAAGAATGCCTGAGCAGGCATCTGGCAGCATTGCAGCAATTCCTCAGCTTCCCAAACCCTCTGCTCCACAGAGAAAAACACCCTGCAGGGGATATAGACCCACTCTTCTGTTACCCTAGCTGACAGCAAGTTTATTCTGCACTCTGCGAACTTAATGCAAAGAGGTAGGTGGGTGAAAAGTATTTTGAGCCCACTGCTCACCTTTCCCTGTCAGAAATAGGGAATCACAGAAGTCAAGGAACTAACAAATACTACTCCCACCTCATGCTGTGTGGCACAGTTTAGAGCCCTCTTTCCGGCAGCATTTAGTTACACACTGGCAAGCTCTTGCATGTCACCAAGGTCTTTCTCATCCTCTTTATAGCCCTATGGTTGCTGTACAATTGAAGCCGTATTTTACTAACCCATGTGATGATTTGCTGTCCCTGAATTGACATGTCATGTGTTATACATGACAACAAACTGCAATTTTGCATGCCATATCAGCAACGTTTTGCTTTGCAAAGCCTTCTCTTGTTCTGTCTAACAAACTGTACTCCATTTCTACCCCTCAGGAAAGGCATTTTTCCCTTCTGCAACAAGAGGAGCTTCTTTTTAAAACCTCAGATCTTACAGCAGCTCTCTACACTATGCCTGCATGTATTTAATTAAATAATCACAAATAAGTTATTTTTTTACTTTCTGCAGAGAAATGTGACAAAAGGAATATATTGTTGGGAAAAGCAATAGTTGTTTTGTTTGAGTTTTTTTAAGAAAAAGTAAACACAAAGCTATCCATGTTCAGGTGAAAGTCAAAAGTGCGTGGCTGGTTCTTCAACAACAGCATGCATTTTCCACAATCAAGTATACTTTTCTGTGAAATTTATTTTCAGCTGAGAACAAATTTCACTGATAGAAAGCCTTCTTTTCTATAAAAGACCAGATTATGGATCAGCCCTGAGCAATATTCTTATTTCAGTCTAGGATGGATCATTTTTATTTAGTTTAAATTCCATTCCTTATTACCGTAAATTAAATCAATAAAGCCAATTTAAAATGAAATTAGGGTGTCATAAATTATATCAGTTCGAAGTAAATTGTTTCTGCTTCTCTCTTTTTTTTTTTAATTAAAACTGATGAACCCAAATACTTCAAAATTTTCATGTACACAGGTTCTCAAATACATACACCCAAGTATGTGCACGGGATACTATTGGTCCACATTTGCATGTGCATATACAGATGCTTATGCCTGGAAATAAGCACTTAAATTCCTACACTTCCTGCAAAGAGGTTTTTTACCCTGGGAGGTCAATTGGTTTGTGTAACAATGAATTCCTGTACCAAAGGTTATTTCTGTGGAAAAGGGGGTATTTATGAGATACTGAGACAATACTGGATCAGATACTATTGTCCAGGTAATATTTTGAAAGTTTTCATTATATTCTGTCTGTTTCTTCCCACCATCTACACTAAAGCTTTGCATTGCCCTTTACTGAATTTGGAGACAAAGCAATAGTTTGTCTTTCTAAGAGTGCAAGATTTGTGCATTTACGTCACCTATGTGCTCTCCTAGATGAGTAACTTGCAAGCCCTGTGACCAGTTTCAACCAAGTTCAACACAATAGCAGAGCTCTCACAAATATTGAGTCTCTAAGTTTCATGAAAATAGGTGATTTGCTTTCCATATGGTACAGCTGTCCCATGACTGCAGTTTGCTTCCACTCTCATTACATTTGTTCACTTGCTTGCAACTGCTGTCTTGGGAAGGGGATGATCAGGAAAAGGGAAGCGGGGAGCACAAATTGAAGGCAGCAGGCTAGAAAGCAAAGGGTGCGGCTAGCACTCAAAAATGTGTACACACGCTGCTCAGTCCATGACTTCCATCCACCTTACATCTATAATCTCCCCTGACAGACCTGACATAGCACACAATGCAATCACTGGCACAGGAGGTACACAAACAGATGCAGCAATGTGTTAACAAAGGGACTGATGAAGGAACAACAGATGAAAAAACCCTCTTACGTGTTGGCATTAAAAAATATTGCTCCCAGGAAATTTAGAGGCTTTATACAGCACAAACTTGGCTGGACACATGTAGTTCACTTTAACAGTTCAACTGGATCTAGATTCAGACACTTTTGTTTTATGCCACTCAGAACCAGACATTTAATGCAATCTTCCAGCTGTACAATTGAAGCCGTATTTTACTAACCCATGTGATGATTTGCTGTCCCTGAATTGACATGCTGCACAAATACCCACTCTGCAAACATAGATGCTTTTTCATTGCTAAAATACAAGATTATCTAGCTTTGTTGCTTCTGGAAAAGAGGCAAAATTAATACACAGATTTTTAAAAAACTGGAGGACATCACACTTGGTCCAGCCAAAACCATGGCCACTTATCGGGGCACGGCCACACGTTTGCAGAACTAGAAGTAGATTTTACATGAATCACTTTTCTAAGTTCGCATCATTAAGTTTATTCTCCTTTAAATACACACACCAAAGCTGTGCTTGAAAAAAAGTGATCTTAGGTGATTGGAGTAAAGTAAGTAAACAGTATTGTCCAGACTTGTATTGTTCTTTTTCTCTGTATTTCAATCCTGTTTTTAAGGCTGGTAGACTACTGACAGCCTTGTGTGAGCAGTCATAGCTCAGACATGAAAAATCATTGTGCCATGGACTCCTGACTCAAGGTGCAAAGATACAGATCAAGAAATAATCTATCATCACACAAGCAAATCTCTGATTGCTTGGACTGCATTTAAATACACACCACCAGGGCTCTGGCTGCCTTTCCCCTCACCCCATAGTCCCAAAGAAATTGTCTGGGTCCCTACTGTCCCAGAGTGCCCAAAGAGAAATATAGGTACATAAAAACAAACCACAGCTCACATATCAATCTTAGATCCAATCATTTCTATACTGTAGTCTTTTTATGGAGGTTTAAAACAGTCCTTGCAAGCACCTACTGTGGTGCAACTGACAGCACCTACATTTTAGATATTTCATTCTTAGTATTGTTTGAGAGAGAGAGGTGCATCCAGAGATACCTTCCCATCTCCTTTGCAGGTCTCTGAGCATCCTGCTGCTGCTAAAGCACTAAACATTTTGGAAAATGCCAGGTACACTCAGTTTCTATTTACCTCAACAACATGCTCAGCACCTGGCAGCATGCAGCCCCAAAGCTCATTTCTGGCCAGCCTTGGCAAGTTTGCATCTAAACTTTGCAACCAGGGCCTAGACACACATGAAATTATTGTTCCTCTTTCGTTGGTATAAACTTCAGGTAAAATCTGAGCTGAGAAAAGGCCTTACAGCAGAATATATTTCTGACAGCTTATGGTTAAAAGAACTGAGAAGCGCAATTTGAAATTGCTGCTTATGTAACAAGAGCCTGAGAACTGCACTAATATTTAATTGAGGGAAAAGTAACTGAAGGAGAATTGCTTGGAGACCTGCCAGAAGGATTTTAGCAGCTGGAAGTTGAAACGTGATTAATTTTGACAGCAATAAATGCTCCGTGTTCATAAGTAATTATGTTTAGATTTCCGAGCTATTTGAATTCTTTTCTGTGTACTATTAACATTTTATTATCCAGATAGGAATTTGGATTATCTTTATTTAGAAAATTTACGAAAAACCACTTTTTCCCTAGCAGGTACTGACTTATCTTGGGAAAAGAAAAGTGAATGCAGCCTGGAATGAACATTCAGCAGAACTGGTCTCAGTGGAAAATGACCACACTTATACCATCTCTTGAGGGAAGACAAGGGACAACTGCCAGGACAAGCTCAAGAAAAGAGAGAAACAGAGGGTGAGAAGGCTCTAGCAGGCAGTAGCTCCAAGAGGCTGTGATCTGCTTGCTAGCCAGTTTGTTTTACAACTGCTACTAAAGCCATAATAGTTACAGAACATAGTCTCCTTTGAACAGATACAAGCATGACCCTGACTACATCAAAGGAGAAGGCAAGGGCAGTAAGGGTAAGCTAAAGTAATTTCTCAAGAGTACCACATAATCAAACAGCAGCATTGGCATGGTCAAAGTGAAGTACATTGGCTGGACTTCATGGCTTTGTGCTGGAACTTGAAGATGAAATGGGAACAAGCTATGGGGAATGAGAGGTCTAAACAGATAGGCTTGGGAGTTATCAGTTGAGGGCAGGGCATCCTCAATCTTGAAACAGCCTACAGACATTAGTGTGTGGAAGATGTGGTATGGTCCAAGCCATACAGAACATTTAACCACAAAGCAAAGCCTTCCTGGGCACACTCTGCCTTAAGCACAATCCAGTACAAACCTCCAGCCAGCCAGGAAGGGTAACCAGCCCCATTACTTGCAGATATGGAGATGAAGGCATTCAGCTCTCCAGTTGTAGATTACCATCCTCTGAAACCCACCTGTTTTGGGTTTGTGTGGCAGGGTTTTGGTAGTGGGGGAGGGGCTGCAGGGGTGGCTCCTGTGAGAAGCTGCTAGAAGCTTCCCTGGCTTCAAGTCAAACCCACCTCTGGCCAAGGCTGAGCCCATCAGCGATGGTGGCAGTGCCTCTGGGAGAACAGATTTAAGAAGGGGAACCTGTAGTGGGGGAGGGGAGTGGGATGTGAGAGAAACCCCTCTGCAGACAGCGAGGTCAGTGAGGAAGGAGGGGAGGAGGAGCAGAGGAGGAGGGGATGCCCCTGCAGCCCGTGGTGAGACGGCAGGCTGTCCCCCGCCAGCCCGTGGAGGGGAGCGGGGGAGCAGATGCCCACCTGCAGCCTGGGGAGGACCCCACCCCGGAGCAGGGGGATGTCCCCCAAGATGGCCGTGACTCCATAGGAAAGCCTGTGCTGGAGCAGTCTGTGACTGAAGATCTGCCCGCGGAAAGGACTTATGTTGGAGAAGTTCACGGAGAACTGTGTCCAGTGGGAGGGACCCCACGCTGGAGCAGGGGAAGAGTGAGGAGTCCTCCCCCTGAGGAGGAAGGAGCAGAACTGACCACAACCCCCATTCCATGTTTCCCTGCGCTGCTGGGGGGAGGAAGGAGAGAAAATCAGGAGCGGCATTGAGCCGGGAAGGAGGGAGGTGGGGGGGGGAAGGTGTTTTAAGATTTGGTTTTAGTTCTCATTATCCTTGTTTTTATTTGATTGGTTGTAAATTAAATTTATTTTGTTTTTTTCCCAACTTGAGTTTGCTTTTTGCCCATGACCATAATTGGTGAGTGATCCCTCTCTGTCCTTGTCTTGACCCACAAGCTTGTCTTTATATTTTCTCCTCCTCATCCCACCTGGGGGAGGGAGGAGTGAGCGAGCAGCTTCGTGGTGCTTTGTTACCAGCTGGACTGAAA
The DNA here is from genome assembly GCF_900496995.4 of Aquila chrysaetos chrysaetos. Taxonomy (NCBI): domain Eukaryota; kingdom Metazoa; phylum Chordata; class Aves; order Accipitriformes; family Accipitridae; genus Aquila; species Aquila chrysaetos. Next base: position 60,006,610 of record NC_044030.1, read on the forward strand.
CCACGACACCACCCTTGAAAAAAGCCAAGGTACCGTTGATGTGCATAAGTGGAAGACATGACCAAAGCCAGCTCTGACCCTTTAACTGTGTCTGGAGGAACTCGTCCAGGCGGCTGAAGATAAGAAAGCCCAGAGGAAACAGAGAAAACAACCTCACTTAGGAAAGAGCATGGCTGGAAATTATTTTCTTGCAAGTGTTATGGTTACGACCATAAGAAAACTCTCCACAATTAACAGTGAGGGAAGGCCATTTGCTGCAACAGCCAGCTCTGAGGGACTGCCAGTTCTGGCACACAAACCTCTGAGGACCTCAGGATGTAACACCACCTTCTGAACATGCACGTATTGCCTATACAAGACAAAAGCAGCAGGCTCAGTTTTGCAGCGGATTTCACGGGACACACCCTGTACTGATAAGGGAAACATCAACCCTGAAGTCTGCCATCAGTGGAGGCTCACCTCTCCTCCTGCGAGGCCAAACAGAGCAAGTCGTGGTGCAGCCCCCTGTTCAGGCTGGGGAGCACCAGCTCACAGAGCGGGAGGCACAAGATGCAATGCTGGCATAGCAAATCATTGATAGGCACATAGCAGCCATTAGATGAACACGTACGTGATCTCAGTGTGGAGGGGGAGAATATTTCATCAACCCCTTCTCTCTCTGCTGCAGATCACCCAGCCTATACAATGCTTAATAGAGGCTGATTTGTTGCAGTATACTAGCATGGGAGATTCCCAGGTTCGTATACAATCTCCTGGCTTTCTTCCTCATTATAAGAGGCATTTAAAATATTTGCCAAGCCCTTGGCATAGCTTTTGAAACAAAGAACTGGTAAAACAAGGAGAAAAATGCAGTTGCAGGAGGGCAGCTACATTTAGGAGGTGGCACGTGGGAATTCTCTTGTGCTCCCTTTATCCAGTCTTTTGATTGGTATTTACACTGGTCTCTTTTAAAGCCACTGATTAACTTAGACTAGATATACAGCTTTCAGATGGCTTCACTCCAGGCAGATGAGTTAGCTCACAGGCTCTTTTGTAGACTAGGTTGTAACTTGGTGTGTTTCCTATGCCATTGATCCAAGAGGAGGATCATCACCATCTTTCCCCTACTACCTGATCCCAGGCTCAGACATAACCATACAAAGAAAGGAGGGCAAGGTGAAGAAGAGAAGGAAATGGCAGGTAAAGCATGGGATTTGTGGGGGCACACTTTATTTTCCAGGTGGGTCTGTTGAAATCAGGCAGAGATCTAACACTGCCTATCATTGGGTTTTTCCTTCATGGGAAAAATTACATGGCCCCTGCTAGCTGTTAGAGACCTTTCACAGCAGCTGGAAGTGAAAACAAGAGCATCAAGCCCAAATGTGGAAAGCTCAACTCCAATGACCTCTGCACTGAACCAGAAGGCTTGCTGGTTGAACCTCCAGACTGTTCCAGTGTCAAAATTAATCTTTACTCAAATGAGGCATCTGAGAAGCTGCCAAGAAGGAATGGACATTTCCTTCTCTGTAACCTCCCAGGGTTTTATTTCAGGAAGGGCTGAGCAGGGTCTTGGCATTTATCCCCAGGAAGCATCATACTTACCCAGTCCCTTCCTACTCACTACATTGCTGATGTTAAGTAGCTTCAACAGCAAAATAAAGCAGTATGACTGCTATCACTTGTGTCACTTCCACTCAGCCATGCATTTAGCTGCTTGCTTTATATGCATGAAATATCTCATTTAATATTTCACTAAGTTACTTCAATCTTAGAAAAAGAGATCTTCAGGAAAATGGTTAAAATAAGCATCATGTGATATTAAGTGTTTTTGATGTTTAACATCATAGCATGTATAACAGCACTGTGCAAATTGGATTAGATTCAGAAACAGTCTTCTTTAGACTGGACTAGTGCATGTTTATTAAGCCTCCCTCTAGTCAGTGTAAACCAGAAGATTCCTTCCAAAATGGCTTACTTCCATCCTGTTTTGCTCATTCTATCATCAGCCTTTTCCATCAGATGACAGAGCAGAGGGAGAACAGTTAAAGGGAGGAACGATTCGTAAGAAGAATGAACAACTGTTAAACTAGAAAACCCTGTCAAACTCTCTGGCTGAAGACCCCCTTTTAAAAACCTTCTTTTCCCTGTGTGTTTAGGGGATCACAGCCAGAAAGAGGGTATTACTGTGAAAGAGGGAAGATCCTGGGTCTCCTACTTGGGCAAAATGGATTGGGGAATTATTTAGGCATGCCCCAGTTTGCCCAGATAAGTGCAACAATTTACCATGTCTCCAGTATCAAACTTGAAGGATTCTTAAACATGACACAGTAAGAAAACAGAATCACAGTACTGACATTTTTGGTTTGCATTGATAAAAAGTACAAAACATGCACCTCATCTCTAGCAACATTTCCTCTCTTCCTTCTTATTACACTAAGTTTTGTTATTGTAACCCTTGGCTATCAGCAAACTACTTTGAAAGCCACTGCAAAATGCAGCTGTACATTTGCCCTGCAGAAAGTGCAGAAAGGCATGATTTGTTACCACATTGCATGGAATTGCACCACTTTCCCCACTGGCTTTTAGTCATCTAAGATGCTAGCCTACTGCTAGCTAGTTGGAAAGCTAGCTCAAATACTAGTTGTAGTAAGTGGGAATTTTGACATGGCCTTCAACAGGGCCAAAATCTCAGGTAAGCTGCAAACACAGATTGCTAGTTAGCACATTAGCTGCAGCATGTTCAATATTTGTTCTTCTCACTTGAGAATTGAGAACATTTCACGTCTGGTAAGAGCAAAAGATCTTCGATGTGTCACACTTTTAACAAGACCCATGTACCTGAAAAACCTGTGGTCAGTTTGGCATTTGTTCCTGCCCCCCCCCCCCCCCCCATCTACAGAGGCAGTGAGGCAGCATCCATTCACGTGAGATTAATGGCCATGAGCATTTGTAGTGAACCCCAATAATCTGTAAAATAGGCTATCACTGGGGAATCCTCCATCTTCTTTCTAATGTTGTCTCTCAGGATACAGCAGTGTCTCCAGTATCTATGCTCTGCAACTCTGTTCCATCTTTATTACTGCAGAGATGTTTTGGTTTTCTCCATGGAGGCAGTTAATAAAATTTATTGTTAGCTACAAACTCTGCAAATCCAGTCCCTGGAAAATAAGCCAATGCAATATGCTGGCTTCAAAGCTGGCAGGATCAAACTGAGCAGGATCATTTGGTGGGATTTCTGCCCATAAGGGAGCTGAATGCCAGGTCATGCAGGGTTACCAAAGGCAAGTTATTTCTTTGCATTGCAAAGCAAGGGTGACTTTGACTGAGATCCTGTCCTGGTTTCAGCTGGGATAGAGTTAATTTTCTTCCTAGTTGCTGGTATAGTGCTGTGTTTTGGATTCAGGATGAGAATAATGTTGATAATACACTGATGTTTTAGTTGTTGCTAAGCAGTGTTTACACTAAGTCAAAGCCTTTTCTGCTTCTCACACCACCCCACCAGCGGGGAGGCTGGGGGGCACAAGAAGTTGGGAGTAGACACAGCCAGGGCAGCTGACCCAAACTGGCCAAAGGGATATTCCGTACCATATATCATCATGCTCAGTATTTAAACTAGGGAGAAAGCTGTCTGGGGACTGCTGCTTGGGAAGTGGCTGAGCATCGGTCAGTGGGTGGTGAGCAATTGCATTGTGCATCACTTGTTTTGTATATTCTAATTCTATTATTATTATTGTTGTTGTTGTTGTTATCCCTTCCTTTTCTGTCCTACTAAATTGTCTTTATCTCAACCCATGAATTGGGGGGAAGGGGGGAGTCCAATTCTCTCTCCGATCCCACTGGGTGGGGGGAGTGAGCAAGCCGCTGTGTGGTGTTTAGCTGTCTGCTGGGTTAAACCACGACAGATCCCCTTTAGTCTTTGGATCTCCCAAGGTGAGGATGGGGTTAAAAGAAAGGATTTCCTAAATCCGACTCTGTTCCAAAAAGGTTAGGGATAAAACTAGCAGCAATTATGTACTTTTATTAAAATAGCACCTAGAGGTGCATGCCAAGAACCTCACTAAATACACAGAGATGATTCCTGCACCAAGGAATTTTCAGTATGAACAGACAAGACAAAGGCAGTACTGTTATTCTCATTTTGCAGACACTGAACCAAGACACAGAGGCTAAGTCACCACAGCACAAAGATTAGGTCACTTGCCAAGGTCATATGAGGGATCTGTGCTACAGCCAGGACCCGAGTCTGTTGCATGACTCAGTCATAGTCCTGTGCTTCATAAGAGCAGTCCCCTTACTCATCCTGAGTTTCCAGAATTGTATTGGTCCAGTTTTTATTTTCAGAACCAAAAGTCACAGATACTTTATCTCAGAATCCCACTGCACCCAATCCCCCTAGCAAAAAAGTTTGAATGCAGGAAGAACATGTTTCTGTAAGCCAAGCCATGTTGTTTATAGGCCTGCATCTTGAAGAGCCTCTTATTCAGTCAGATCTATGTTGCCACCCTGCCCACTGTTTATGCAAGCAAAATCCCAGCGACAGGCCTTCTAATTGCTTACTTGCTGCGTGAAAATGCCCATTTTTTACTACTTGCAAAAGAGTGGGAAGGAATCCTACCTAACCACAGCCTTGAGTATCAGGCCTGGTTAAAATTTTTTTAAGTGATTTATTCCACCATTTTCTAAAGATTATTTTAATGTATGTCTTACTTTAAACCAAAACCAAAACCAAATCTTTATACTCAATACCTCCATTCCAAGGTTCAAAGTAATGAAGGGGAGATTTCAAAGTAAGAAATATCAGTATTTAATTCTCACTTACTTTCAAGGACATTAGGCACTTGATGGCTCTTTGTGCCCCTATAAAACTTCAGATTTTCTGGGTCTTACAATTAGAATGCTGTACTTGGGCTATCAGGAATTACTGAGAAGTCCTTCACTTCCAAAACTCAAACTGTGATATTTTATGTGCATGCTATAATAAGACATTTCTATTGTTCTGAAACAGATTGCTTCTCTCTTCTGGCTAATACTGTCTTCTCCCCTAAGCATTTTAGAGGAAATGAATGGGGAAGAGAGAAATGTTGCTCTTCTTTCTGATGTAATTTCTGATGAGACTCTTATGTCTTGTTGATGTGTCATTTGTTACTATAAAGAGAGCAAAACAATTTATATAACCATATTTTGCAAACATTATTTCAGGTGAATCTTTGATCTCCACTACCTCCTTCAGCACTATCTCTTTAATTAGAGATCAAACTTATTGGTTAGGTTATTTCCCATTAGAATTGGTAGCTCTTTTTTGATTATTCAAGCTAGTAGGACTAATAAAAAAAGTCCTGCTTTTCCTCTGGCACTCACCCATACCTATAGATAAAACTACACTACCCTCATCAGGGACTGTGTGCCTCTAGTTCATGGAAACATTCCCTGAAAAACACTTCTTTCTGCCAGAGACTCTGCCCATTGAAAGCAAATGTGAGATTTCAATAGATTCTGATGATGTGGGAGCCAAATCCCTTTTGCCCCTAGTTCTGAGCCCCAGTGCTAAATTCACCTCTTAAATTCTGTAGAAGGATGAAAACAGGAAGGAGGAAATTATTTCTGGAAGTACCCTGTTGCTGTTACAGATATGCTGGGTCAGATTCATGTCTCAAAAAAAAAAAAAACAAAGCCATAATTAAGTAATCATGTATTTCTCATTATTTATCCTACAGTTCAGCCTGTGGACCAATGATTTCCAACATGACTGAGAAGAGTCTGCAAGAAAGTCCAACTTACAAGCAGGAAGGCCTAAGTCCAACTCACCAACATAATAATGGACATTCTGGCATCTTCAAAGATATCTCACAAAGAAACAGAGTGCACTTGTTTTCTCACTAAGTAATTCTGTCTTTACAGATAGCATCAAACTACTACACAGCTAATGCTGCTTTTAAAAATACAGCGTTTCATCACTGATTCATATAGAAGTTCAATAAAAACAGAAGGGTTGTGTTCACTTTGAGGAATGCTAACAGAATACTCAGCTGTGAATTAGAATATCAGATAAGCTAGTCCTTATTGACAAATTAATTATTTCTATCATCCAGTGCTGTTTTTTTTTTTAATCAAAAACTCATTAAGTCAGTGGGTGAGCTGTTCTGAGGAAGAATAATCAAAAGATAATCACACCAGATTTGAATAATTTTATCACAGCTTATCCACTTCAGGCTTCTCTAGTGATCTAAAGGATGAAATTTGAACTTCATTACGAACTGATTATAAATATAATTCAGATGGATGGGAAAGTAATTTGAAGAATTTTTAGCCTGGTAATGAGTTCCCTTTGAAGCTTGTGAGCTGGTTGTTGGACAAATGTGTAAACAATTATTGCTTGTCTACAAGGAACTGGGACATTGAAGAAGTTCTTGATTTTATTAATTAAATTAGTTTCTAAGCAGAGAATGAAGAACACTGCCATATAACTTTCTCTTTTGTCTCATTAAGTATGCCTTCCACTTCTCTGACAGCTGAAAGTTTTTAAGGACACCATCACAGAGCTTGAGACCATCCATGTCCATTTTTTTTTTCAAGCTACAGCCTCTGGTCTAATAAAGGAGATGCTTTCCTCTTACACCCATTACATCATTTATATCTTAGATACTCAAAGCAACTTCACCACTATTCCTTTGAGAAGCTGCTCAGGCAGCATGTGCTGACCCAACTCTTTCCAAGGGCTGTGTGATTGCAGATCATATTACCAGCACTATTCAGCCGCCTTAAAAGACACAAAAAACTAACCTGGTAGATGGTGCATCACGATCGCTAGGAAGCAATGGCTACATATCATATGTGCAGTATCAGATTCATTACCATTACCACCTGCTCATCTCATTTACCTCATACAGAAAGAGTTTTGCACTACATGCTCCCAGGAGCAGGGATGGTGGTGCAAGTACATCTCTGTACAGAATGACCCACAGCAGGCCCTGAGGAACTGCCTCTGTGCAACGACAAGTAGGCACCTTTACAGGCAATCCTCTCTGAGTCTATCCCAGGACCGTGCTTTGCATTACTGTTGCAAGACAGAAAGGTTTCTGTAATACATGCGCACACACTGACCTACCCCTCTTGGGGTACTCTCATCAAGGTCTGCAGGTAAGGACAAAGAACACCCCCAAACCTTTTTCAATAACCCAACTTCCCCTGCAGCTGGCATCTCAGTACCCCACAGCCATGCTGTAGGGACTGCAAACCTTAGGACTGTTCTTGGACATGATCCCTGTGCCAGAGCATACCATGCAGAAACCTTGAAGCCTGAGACTAGCAGCCTTGTGCTCAGACCAGTGCAATGCAGGTTGGATTCAGCCTAGCGGTCAGTACCTACAAGAAATGGGTCTGAACCTCCAAGCACCTCCAAACTTTGGTAGGGCCTGAGTGTGGAAAACTGCATGTTTCAGATAGCTATAGCTGTAAAAGCACCAATTCAGTAGCTGAGTTTAAAGACACATTCCAGTGTGTCATATTAAGCCTCTAACAGCCCTCAGGAGGCTGTCTCAAAATGTCGTAATGCTACTCCCATGGTCACACACCTGACAGAATAAGTGCTCCCTTCAATTAAAAATGTCTTTAGCTCTAGGAATGCTAAGATAAGAAAGAAGTACACAGTGCTCATTTGTATGCTGGTATCTACAATATTCAGCCTCCCAGATTATCAAGCAGACACAAAGATAGCAGCAAACACAAAATATACCTATTAATAATAAATTGATTTTCCTCTACGTGCCTGAAAACATTTTCTCACTGAAGACACGTTACCATCAGTACTTCACAGATGTAAAATCTGAAAGGACTGTGGAATTAAGCCTGCCCAGATAGTATGTTTGAGTACAACCATTCTTGTCCATGCTGAGGGCAACATCTTGTTAACACGTGTCTTAGCAGTTTTTAACACAATGCATTAGCTCATTACAGATAAGCCCTGTGCATAAGCAGTCTGGGTTATCTAAGTGAGAGAAGGAATAGTGCCTTTCAAAAGGGTGAACTGACAGAACAAGAAGTGGAAATCTAACTTCACCAAGCAGACCGTCTCAGCAGCAGCTCCTATAACACAAGTCACAAAACTTCAAACGCTTACTGGTTTTCCCTGATTTTCCCTCACCTTGCTGTTCCTAGGGGTACCGGTGGCTCAGACAAATTGTTTAGGCTTGGAATTGGGAACATACAAAGGAACCATTTCAAATCTTATTTATTTACTTAAGTTCTACCTTAAAAACATTTAGGGGCTTTTTTTAACCTCTAACAGTTCGCTTGAACAGGCCATTGCTAAAAACCTCTTAACTTCTAGCCTAAGCCCATTAAAGCAGGACAATTAGGCTTCATGAAATTCCGCAACCACAGAAACTAATAACAAAATTCCCACAGCCCTCAGTAGGACACATATTGCTCCTTCAGACTCGCAGTATATTAATATCAATTTGCCTAAGTATTAAGCCAGAAAGAAACATTTGAAATAAGACTGTCCAATACTGCACCCAAAACGCGTTACAGAAATGTTAGTAGAATTTATATTTCTGAGTTTCTGCAGAGATGCACATCAAAGTCACAGTATTGGGCAGCTTTATTGCTCACTCATGCTGGGAAGAGTTATTATTCATTGCTCCAAATTCCTCACTTTTAAAAGCACTATATACATTGTCAACATGTAAAATAATCAGTGCTTTCTAAAATATTTATTACCTCCTGTTATAAAAGAGAGCTATAAGCAAAAAGGATGTTAGGGCAGCATTCTAAAGACATTAAAAATGGTGAATGCATCATTCTTTCTTGCAATTTTTAATTGTCGAACAAGAGGGACATGCTTTGCAAAGGCAACACGCTTTTTTTGTGCTTAGAGCTGAGCATTTTGTACAATTCACAAGTCAACCAAATATAGCCTTGAGTCTATGGGATGCTGAAAACTTTCACCCCTCTCCCACTACTTGCTGAGATCACTTATCATTTTACATGATCTTCTCTTTGTTTCAAAGAATTTGGTAACTTGTTGCCTCATCTCAGTAAGCAGCTTGCTCCATGTCCTTTTTATGGAGTGCTCTGTACCTTGAGATTGCTTGTGCATCATGCAAGACAAAGGGAGACTGTTTCTCCAAACAGAATTGCCTAGATTTCTGGTGGCATTTATAATACTGCAACTTTAATCCTTTTAAAGAAGCCTGTACATTTTGTTGCTCTGAAAACATACTGCAGAAACAGCCCTGACATCTGAAGTCCCTTATTTATAGCCATACTGGTACCTTTTCGCAGTCACAGAAGCAACACTTTGCAGCCCATGCTGATAGAAATCCCCTGTTACTGAACCAGACCACTGCTGGGGTATGTCTGCAGAGTCAGGTAAGCAGCTGCGTGTAAAAATGCTCTCTGCCACCCACATCGGAGAGGCTGAAGTCCACCCAACCCTGCCTGTAACTGGAATGACAACGTGCGTTTGCCTGCCTGCATGCATGCAGATGTGCCTTTTATCTTGTCGTGATACAGCCAACACTTGGTGGCTCTCCGAAGGTTTAGGTTTTGATGAGACACCCTCTAATGTGTCATATTTGGTGAGAGGCAAGGAGAAGGTTTCTTGCTACCCTGGGACAGACATTTATTGATTACGCTGACTGCAAAGGGAACCCAGGACGGCTAGCTGAGATGAAGACAACTATACTGTAGGCATCTAGAACTGGGCAAACTAAGACTCACTTTAGTTGACAGGTTTGAGTTTCATACTTCAGAAAAAGAAAATTTCACACTGAACACCTTTCCACAGAGGAGAAAAATCTTTTAACTGGGTACTGCATTTGTTAATAGGAGCAGCACTCTAACAACCATTAACATATGCATTTCAATCCTTAATTTTTAGTTGAGATTGTTCACATTCCATTAGAGTTCATTTTAATTCTCACTACATATTCCATGCCTATGATTAAATTTATATGTAGAAAAACCTTTTGTCTTTGCTTCCTCTGTAAAACATTAAGAAATTAAAAAGCCCATATTTGTCCAGTTCAGATTCTCTGCAAACAGGTCACAGATCTATGCAGATGAGAAAGAATTGCTTTCAATAGCAAGTGTCTGCATAAAGAAATCTGAATACCACAACCCGTACCATTGCTTCTGTCAGTTAGTACCATGACTCTACATATACTAACCCAGTGTTTCCTCCAGAAACCCAGCTCTCTGAAGTCAGGTATTTACTGTTGCCTGATTCTCTAAAGTACCTCTGGTCCCACTGGCAACAGCATAAAGTCAGATGAACAAGGATCAGGTCTTTAAACATACTTTGGAGCCCAGCAGAGCAGACTGTGAGACTTTTAAACCCTGCCATAAACATGTTCTGTTCATACTTCACCCATTGCTACCTAAACCAAGCTTAGCCTCCAGATCTTAGGCACTGCCATCTGTTACAGTACTGCCACACCATCTAAATGTTAAATTGGACAAGTGTAAGATTTAGCTATTTTTTTAAAAAGCAGATTTGAAAACTATGTCCTGTCTGGTACTAGTCTGAAGGCTCCAAGCGAAAGTAGAAAGTCCTTAATGAAGTGGGCAGAATGAAGCAATCATTTCCCTTTCTGACTGGCTGCTGTCACTGACAGCAGGGGAGAGCAGCTGGTGAGGCTCAGCACTGCCGGCAGCCACCGCGGGAAGCGGCTGGCTGGTCTGCAGCTACCACCATGCTGACGTTCGGCAGGTTGGAAAGGGGTCCCTAATTAATAGGCCTTGGCGTACGTTCAGATGTTGTCATGCCTGTGACTTGATAGGTTTAGAGGAAATATATATCTGAAAGGAAGATCCGTCCAGAATGATTGAGTTATACTACAGTTAAAAGCAGAACAGATGTATAAGCAGAAGTGATGGTGTCGCTGAGAATCAGTTACATATCCCACGGGAAAACCTTCATTTGTTGGATAAGGACAATGTGCTACACTGCACACATATCCTCCTATAAATGTAATCCTTTTTTCCTGCTCTGAAAGCATGTGTGACAGCTGTTCTGCCCAGAAGCAAAACAACATTTTATATCAAAAGCATTATTGATTTTTCTTCTTAACTGATTTTGGTAAAGCATTAAAAGGAAAGGTTAATATACAATACAAATCTACAGAAATTGTCAGTCAGCCTTAGAAGTGGAAAGCTTTTGGCATTTTCTGCTAACTCTTCACACTTCACACCCTTCTACATTTTCTGGTTCTGTCAGAAGAAAAAGCTTCACATCTGGCTCATCCAGAGAAAAGTTGGAAAAATCCTGAGAAAAGCCTGCTTGGGCAAAACTCACAGACAAAAGAGGTGCAGTTAGTTGATTTCAGACATGCATGTAGGACAGCAACGAGCTGCAAGAGGATGCAGGTAGCTGAGGTTGTAAGCCAGTGTCCTGGCTGCAGGACCAAAGGACTCCCAAGCACCCACTGGAGTGTGGTACCTTTGCTGCAGGACTTGAATGCCGCTTAAAAGCAGGTGAGGATCAGTTCCACACGAAATCTGTGATCTGCTCCCTGCAGGACAGTGTCTTCTCCCACCCCCCACCTCCTGAGGGTTGGTAGTCCCAGGCCATCTGCCTGGAAATAATGGGCCTTCACTCTAATCCCCTTCTCTTTGGACCCCGCTCCCTGAACTCAGGCAGCCCCTGTATCTCATCAGGGCTAACTTTATGTCTCTATGCTTACCATATGGTCTAGGATTACTCTGTCCAGCTGGTAGGATAAACCACACCACAGATAGGGCACAGGTGACTCTTAAAAGAAAGATGGTACCTCATTAGCTTCTCAGAGAAATCCTACATGCATGCTGTGGGTTCCTGCTACAAACTGCTGAAAGGCATGTCATCAGGGTATCTGAGCCATCAGCTTAATGCTCTACAGTTAAATTTTGAATGCTTGTGAAATGGTTCCCATGTCCTCTGGCAGCGAGTCAGCAAATGAACACTGTGAAGAAGTCAAATTTTCCTGCTTCCTTTGGAAAGAAGCCAAGACTGTTGAAAGCAGTTTGTGGGTTTTTCTAAAAAGGAGATGGCATTCACTGGACCAGGGAAAATTACTTGACAGCAGTCATATGGATTGAGAGAGATCAAGTCCCCAATCCAGAATAACTGTATTTATACAAAATGGAACACCTCTAGCAGGGGTTACAGCAAGAACACCACCACCAAATACATTATAGCCCTGTAATCAAGTCCCTTGTATGGGTTGTGGGAGAAGGAGGTTCAGGTGCCATGTGGACATGAGAAAAATGCATTTCTCTTACAGAAAACTTGCCTGTCAACAGAGGAATGTAACGTCACACAAAGTTTTGGTCTCAACAAAATGTTTTTTGATTAAAAAAAAAAAAAATTTATAGGGAAATTCCCAAAAAGTTCCATTTCTAATATTTATCTCCTGGGAATTCATTTACCAGGTACGGTCGTGCTTTAACCCCAGCCAGCAACGAAGCACCACACAGCTGCTTGCTCACTCCCACCCCAATGGGATGGGGGAGAGAATAAGAGTAAAAGTGAGAAAACTGGTGGGTTGAGATGAAGACAATTTAATAAGTAAAGCAAAAGCCATGCACGTAAGCAAAGCAAAACAAGGAATTCATTCACTACTTCCCATTGACAGGCAGGTGTTCAGCCATCCCCAGGAAAGCAGGGCTACGTCACCCGTAACAGTTACTTGGGAAGACAAACACCGTCACTCCCAATGTCCCCCCCTTCCTTCTCCTTCCCCCAGCTGTATATGCTGAGCCTGATGTCATATGGTCTGGGATATCCCTGTGGTCAGTTGGGGTCAGCTGTCCCCGCTGTGTCCCCTCCCAACTTCTTGTGCCCCCCCAGCCTGCTCGCTGGTGGGGTGGGGTGAGAAGCAGAAAAGGCCTTGACTCTGGGTAAGCACTGCTCAGCAGTAACTACAACATCCCTGAATTATCAACACTGTTTCCAGCACAAATCCAAAACCTAGCCCCATACTGGCTACTATGAAGAAAATTAACTCCATCCCAGCCAAAACCAGCACAGATGCCCACAAGAACTGGGAACATTTCCTTTTTGGCCAGCTCCCCTCACTTGTGCTGGCTGCAAGCCACACAGGTAAGCCTCAGCTGCTGTTATCTAAGCTATGAAACACTTCAGAAAAAGAAAGATAGAATGATATCCCTATCATCAACGAGCCAAAGTTAGAAGTTTCAGCTGTTGGTATCAGCAGGGAAAATGTAATGATGTTTTCAAGACTTACATTTCTAGACTTTTTTAGCTACAGTAGTCCTTGCTGAAGGGTAGCTTTGCAGTAGGTATTATATTTATCACGATGACACTTCCCCATTTGGCGAGAAATACTGTTTTGTATGATAACGCACACATTTTATCTATTTATTGATCAAAAAAGAGATTCTTAATGCAAATAAGCAATGAAGAAGCCCATTGGCTTTTCTAATCTGGGAGGTGAGCTTAAGCCCAGCAGCAAATGAAATATGCAGCTGAAAGACGTATGTGATGGAGCTTCAATTCAACCTTGAAAGCTATGGAAGTTGTGACTGATTCATACTTTTCACTGGTATGCTCTGTCCCAACTGTAAAAATATTCCACTGAAACGTGCTGGGAGATCTCTTTCTGGCAAACTGGCTGCTTTCCATTTCATCTTTAGTTGTAGTAGATTTTCTGTTTCAAGTTTTGTCATCAACAAATTCATTTTACATGAGAAACTTGCCTTTGTCATCATGAATGATGTGCAATGGTCTCCCAAACTCAATTCCCAGTTTACTGCAGAGATACTCCTTGCTCAGAATGTATTGCTGACCTCTATGCAATTTCACAGATGCTACCAGTTTTGTTCTGAAATCAGTCATTGTCATCAACTCCAGATTAACAAAGATATTAAATCTAATGAACACAAAGAGTTCTTGGCAAACATTCATTATGTAACATGTTTAAATTCTGGATCATCAGTCCCATAAGCTCTTTCACCTGTTTTGGTGCTTTGGGTTTAGGTGAATTAATAAGAATTTCAGTCATTAAGAGCTTTGGTAAGCTTGATTTCTGTACTGAAATCAGAGGGGATTCTGTTACCCACCATATTACTGAAGCATTTCACACTTACACTTCTGCACATAGCATGTTGCACCAACCAGCCCTCGACACTTTGTCTTTTCTGTTTTAATTCAGACTGAAGAGGTACCCCATCTCACGCAGATAATCCTCTTGCAACCTCTCCCAGTGACTTTGGGGTAGTTTCTTTCTTGTCAGATATATTGCTGCTTTGCATTTTTGACACAATACCATTTATGGTCCTTCATAGTGAACATCCCAAGGCCTTCTGCTGAATTTGAAGTTTTTAGGCCCACCCAGAAAGGGAAGATGCAGATCTAGGCGGTCAGAAGGATACTCCTTGACTCCCTGTCCTGAAATGACATTACTTGTGTGAACGTGTACAACTTCCCTGATCATTTTGGAGGGTGTTCACCACCTCTTTCTTTTTCCCTGTTTGTCTCAGTAGACATAACACTTCTGCTTTAAAACTAAATATAATCTAAAAGCTTGTATGATAGGACACACAGAAATTTACTAGTACCATGTAAATAAGAGCAGCACTGACAGTTGTAGACACAAAACTGATGTGATGGCATTCAGTTTTCATTCTAGCAACCCTCTGACAAAACTGATGCATGCAAAAAAAGGGGTCTATATTTGAAAAGACCATTAAATAACATACATAGGCCCATCTGATTCAGATTTCACCCATAGCCACCTCTCTCAGGGACTCTGCTTTCAGGTTTCACGTAGCACACCTTGGCATATGACACAGATGGGTATTAATTTATATAGCAGGGCACCTTGCTACTTGGGCGCTAGCTAAAGTTAGTGATCAGCATGATCTTTCGAGGGGTGAAGTTCAGTTTGAGACAGACCATACCATAAGGCAGTCTATCTCTAGTCAGACAACAAATTAACACAGATTTTTATTTCCTCCCTTTAATTTCAGAGGAACTCCTTGTGTATCTTAAGTCTTAAATTCAACCAGCATCTAAAATTTGACATAATAGATCCCATCAAAGATGACAAAATGATTGGACAGCTGCTTTGAAAATAAAAGAAATAAAAGGATTTCATGTGAAGATTTCTATAGCATGTTAAAGTGAGCCTTGAATATGGATTTCAGACCCAGGGGTGTAAGCACCTAAATAAAAACTTTGGTCTGATTTTCAAAGATATTTTGTACTGAGATCACTTACTAAAACCTGAAATAGCTAATACCTGCTCTTCCCATCAGAGTGAAGTGTGGGTGACTCACACATTCTAGTCAAGCCATCCATCTGTATTTGGTGGCCTCAAGGCAAGCTCGGGGTTGAACTTTAGAAACAGTGATCAGGATTCAGTCACCTAAAAGCACCCAAGGCTCCTTGAAATATCTAAGACATATATATAAGGATGAAGCGATCGTGCCTTTGTACTAAGCACTGGTGAGGCCACACTTTGAATACTGTGTTCCATTTTGGGCCCCTCACTACAAGAAAGACACTGAGGTGCTGGAGCGTGTCCAAAGAAGAGCAATGGGAGCTGGTGAAGGGCCTGGAGCACAAGTCTTATGAGGAGCGGCTGAGGGAACTGGAGTTGTTTAGCCTGGAGAAAAGGAGGCTGAGGGGAGACATTATTGCTCCCTACAACTACCTGAAAGGGGGCTGTAGTGAGGTGGGTGCTGGTCTCTTCTCCCAAGTAACAAGTGATAGAACAAGAGGAAATAGCCTGAAGTTGTGCCAGGAGGGGGTTAGATTGGACATTAGGAAAACTTTGTTCACCGAAAAGTTTGTCAAGCATTGGAACAGGCTGCCTAGGAACATGGTTGTGTCACCACCTCTGGAGGTATTTGAAAGACGTGTAGATGTGTGCTTAGAGACATGGTTTAGTGGTGGACTTGGCAGCGTTAGGTTTACAGTTGGACTCGATGATCTTAAGGGTCTTTTCCAACATAAATGGTTCTGTGATTCTACAGTCTTGGTGGAGATGATACAGGAAACCCAAAGGAGACCCATATCTTCTGGAGTGGTACAAGCCAGCGAGTTGAGATGCAGTCTCAAATGTCTCAAAAGGCACTGGCTACATAGCACATGGATGACTGAAACCCAGCAGGTCAGTACCACTTCTGCTGTTAAGTATGAGCTGTTTCCATCAGCTTGTTCCCTTGGAACCAAAAAGGGATGTCTCCCTCCTTCTAGCTGCCCTGCCATCCAGCAGAAAACCTAGGATTTTATAGAAATAACTCCCTGTCCAGAAGGGTTCCATCCTGATACACCCAATATACAGTGCCAAATATATTTGCCTGCATGTTCCTACAGACATGTGAGCATTCAATTCTCCATTATTTAGTGCTCCAGCAGAGGAAGCCAAATGTCAGCTAGAGATGAGAGTTAGAAGTGGCCAAAATGCGCAGTGACTGCATTTCCTCCACTTTCCTATCTAAAAGTATAAATATTTTTCCATTCAAAATAAAAATATATAAACCAACAGTAGCCACATTACTTTTCAAGATGAGTAAATTCGTTTAGAAACAAGCCTAAGTGACCAAACCTTAACATACTCCCTGAAATAAACTTTAAGAAACCCTGATGTGACCAGGGACTACAAGGGATTCAGACAGTGCAGTAGTCCTGCAATCAGTCAAAAATGGGTCTCTGCTTGTAGGACCAGACAGTAAACACTGGAGTTTTTGTTTCTGAGACAGTAGTTAACCATGTACTGAGGACACTTTCAGAAATTAAACTCTATGAAGTCTCCACTTCCCCATGGTATAAGTGAGCTTTTGTCATGCCTCTCCCTGCATGAAATCTTTCAGTAATCCCACCTGATTTTAAAGAAGTCTTTCCTATCACTTTACTTTTTTTTTTTTTTTTTTTTTAAGAAGATGGAACCAAAGATTAGATTCATGCAGCCAGTGGCAGCCAGTCACTCTGTTGCTCAGATGCCTTTAGAAATTGCAAACAAATGTGTTTCCGGTGCTAAAAAAGGAAACCCTAAACAAGCAGAGATCTCTCCACCAGAGCATCTGTCCTAGTCTGTGACTTATACCTCCTCCATGCAGTCAGTTTTCTAAACAATGACCCAAGTGTCCTTGTTTTATAGGAAATTCTCTCATCAGGAACTCCCTCCTGCAAATCCAGACATGCAGAAGTTCAGCACAGGAAGTCAGGCTGTCATGGCTCCAAGCATTGTTAATCATTTTTAAATGATCATTAAAAAGCAGCAGCAGTAAAAGGATGCAGCTCTGGTGAGGTCAGATAACAAAAATGCCTTTTTTGGGGGGCGGGAGGGTAAAACAAAAACACATTTTGCAGGCTGAGTTTTAAAACACTCTATTCAACATCTTGGAGCTTAGGACAGGAAAAGAAAAATACAGTACTGGGCTGACAGTTTCTGAGGTAATTTCTACTCTGCTTCCTGTGGCCCCCCACTTCCAACAGACAGACCTACACTCCCTCTGTCTCTCTTTGTGCAACCACAGAGACTTTGTTATACCCAATGCTGCCTTGGGTCTAATACCTCTGGTCTCCAAGACCTGCCAATGCTCAAAGTGCTGTACATTGCAATAATACTGTTCACTCCACAGTTTCTGGGTGCTGTGCCCTGCCTAAAAAAGTTTTAGAACCTTTGACTTGTTAAAGGATTTGGGTTTTAAACCTTTAAAATTCAGATCCGATTTATGTCTTGTGATGCAGCCCAGTTTTTGCAGTCTGTGTGTGCTGTACTTATGCTTTGCCATCATTAATTATGCCTGCCCATGACTTTGGTGTCATTTGTGCCATCAACTAATGCTGACATAAATGTCATTGACCCTATTGTTATGAGAAATGAACAGCGCAATGTATTTCTTCTCCCCTTCTGAACCTTTCCTATACACTACCATATGGTTTCTGTACCAAGGGCACTCCACCATCTGGACTATAGAGCCTAATGCCCTGAGGAAGACATTGATATAAACCAATTTATGTTAAGACCCAGACCCCAGACATACGGTGTCAGTGTGGCCATACAGCTGGCCCCAGCAGATGAGAATGGATTACTGAGTCCCCAATAGCTTTCCCATTTCCTCCCTCCATCGGTGGTCCGGGTTCTTGGCTGTGGCAGGCATGTCCGTGTGACCCCCTGGGCCCCAGCGTGGTTAGAGACATTGCCCATCCTGCCAGCAGGCTCCTGCCGTGGCCCCTCGCAGGCAGTAAAAGGTCTGATTGCCCACCCTGAATCCTCCTAACCTGTCCTTGTGGCACTGCCTCAGCCAGGCAAGAGTGGTCTCGACAGAGGTATCAGAATCAAACCAGTGGCCAGCAACCCTTTGCCTTTTATACCCTTGTTCTTTTTGTGAACTCTCCTCACTTTAACCCTGTAGTGTCTCAGCCCCAGATATACTCCTGCCTTTCCCTCCCCAGATCTTGGTCACCACCGTGCCTCCAGGGACTGAGCCCTGCATCATCTCCTTCCCACACTTGCCTAAAAAATAACATCTGTTCCAGTCAGGAGGAGAGGATGGATATAGACAAAAACCTTTTCCCCACAGATAAAGGCAGGACCTTTACCTCCAGCCCATTTTTGTTAGTGTCCATGATGCGAATGCTGCCTGTCACCAGTACACAGAGAAAACATCAATAACCTCTGGTGGCATCTCCAGCCTGTGCTGCCTGGGCAGCATCTCAGGGGGGTGCTCTGTGTCCCAGCTCTCTCATTTTCAGGTTGCCATCCCTACCCCTATAGGTGAAGCTCACAGCCCAACAACACCACTGCACCAGCCAGCACAACCCTGCACCCACTGCCAGGAGACCACAGTGAAGCTTTCAATCATAAATACATGTATTTTAAGAAAAGCAGAGAAAAACTAATGGCTGATGACCTTACAAAACAAACAACAAACACTTGCTTATTAGTCCACTCTTAACTTCACAATTCAGTCTTTCACCTTTTTATTTCGTTTTTTTTAATTTTTTTTTTTTTCTGCTTGCTTCCTTGCAAAGCATTGAACCAGGCTGCTTGGCAACTACTTCACAGCTGTAGTTGCTAAGGAACCAACAAAGAAAGTAGATTAGTCTCCAGTAACCTGTTTCATTGTCAGAGATGTGTATTTTGCATAAAGGCAATAACTGTACACAAAGGGTTTTATTGAATTTGGATGGGCAAGCAAATTATGCAGCATTATTTTTCCTTCCAATAGCTTTCTCTGCTGTCACAAAGCTCCACACAAAGATTTGAACTTTTCCTCAGGGAGCAGGATTTATTTATTCAAACCTGTGCACTCCATCCCAGGGCCAAACTGGAGGATGTCAGCTTGCAAGCTGCACTCCCGTTTCCCTGAGGAGACATGCATGAGGGGTATCTGTGTCCTCTGCCCTTTCTCTCCAGGCGTGCTCACCTGCCAGCCACAACACCAGCCCCTGCCCTGCCCCAGAGGTGGTAGCCAGGGAGGTCACAACAGGCTGCCAACTGACACGAGCCCCAAAGTGCGCTGTACTGCCAGCAGCGGGGTCATTCAGCATAGCTCATTTTTCCCGGCTCAGCTGCTGATTGCCCCATCTAGAGAGCAGGGCAGGGTAGGCTGCACTTACAAGGCAGGCAGCAGAGCCTCCCCTGCCTGTGCTGACGTGCTGCCCACAGTGTCCTCTCCGCCCTCGGGCTCTGCTGCGCTGCAAGTCACCTCCACGCACCTCTGCTGGCTACAGCTGCCAGAGCAGCACTGAAAGAAACCTCTTCCAAACACTCTGCCTTCAACAAGGAGTAAATGCCTTATCAGCCACTTACCCCAAAGAAGGAGCCTGACTATATCTCTCTATTTTTCCTGGGGACCCAGTTCCTCCAGTCGTCTTGCTTCAGCACATCTTCCTGCACCCAGAGCCTTGTTTGTTGGTAAAATTTCTGACATTTCTTCAAATGGTGTTTGGACATCAATAGACAAAGAGGAAGGGATGACCTGTTCAAGGATTACAGCAACTAGGGATTTGGAGATAAAGAACAAAAATAAATGCAACAGGTAGTAAGGACTACTGCAGTCCTCCTCAGAGCTCCCAGGTAACACTGCCCATACCACCTCATCCACTAACTCTGCTGTACCCTAACACTGGTTGCTGACATAAGCACAGATCTGCAGACTTTTGTGCACAGACTTCTGCATATCCATGAACCTCTTCTAAGAGGCCTTACAAAGTTAAGTGATAAAAATAAACCTATCATCAGTAAGCATAAATTCTTCACTATCTCTCCACTGGTAAAATGTTCAGGGATCTGCAGCTCAAAAAGAGAAAAACAGACGAAAGACAGAAACCCAATTTCTATATCCTTTACGGAGTCACTCAGATCTCCAATCCAAGATGTGAAGTGGTGAAGAACTCCTCAGTCCATTGATGCACCACCCTAGTAAGTCATTTAACTTTTTTTGTTTATTTATTTAAAAAGCAAGTCTTAAGATGACAAAAGGAGAAAAGTTTCCAACCATGAAATCTAGTGCTGGTTACTATACTGATTAGTTTTAAAATGAAAATTGCAGAAACTTCCTACGCGGGGTGAATTTAAGTTCCATGGGCAGTCACAATATGGCAGGTGGGAGTACACAAAGCCAAATAAAATGCGCACATTCTTCAGTGAACAGCAAAACTAATAAAAGTTGGGTTTCCTACAGATTCATGTCCTCTTCTGCCTGCCCAGTGTAGTAACCTCAGTTCCTCTATTCTTTCACGTCACCAATGTGCCATGGCCAGTCATCTTCTACATGCATGAAGACTGGCTGACTGCTACCAAACAGATTGTCAAACGGCTGAGTTATGCCTGCCTTTTTCTCTGATGCACTAATTCAGGTCTCTTTCCTCTCTCCAGCTATTGATTTTCAAAAAACCTGTTGGGACATATTTCATGTTAAGATTTCTATCACCTCCTTCAAACTCAGTTAAATTTGGCCAGCAGGTTGCAGAGTTACACGGGGAGAGGGAACCAATACACAACTGGAGAGACAGGCCGTGTTGCCACAGAAACCTCAGTTCCTTAGGAAACCCAGCTAAAAGTTGATATACAAGCATTACAGTTACTGAAAAGAAACAAAGCTCTTGGAAAATTAGGCAATATACAGTTAAATCTTAAAGGAAAAAATTATAAATGAAAAGGTATTTTATAATATTTACAGCAATTCTGATGTAGGCACCAGTACAGGAATTTCTAGGAAAGGGCTTCTAGACAACCTATTTCAGGTACCTTGAGTCAGCAGGAAAGCTGTCATTGTAGGTTTAATAGAGAGAACTGTGCACTTACATTTTTTGAAAATTGACGAGACACACATCATCTCACAGCATGTTTTGGGAGGCTGCGTATTTATTATTCTAGTGAGCAATGCTAGATTCTTCCCACCAGCACAAGATTACGATGTCAACATGGTACAGCTACTCAGGTGCTAGCATGGGAATTAAATTCACAGCTATACAGCCATGAGTTGAAATGCTACCATATAGACAGATGACATTCAACAAAACATGGTGCCATCAATCTCTCTTCTCTGTTCCCTTCTTCTCCCCAGGAGACCCCTAACTGGGGATGTCTGTGTTACACTACCTTATGTTACAGTGTCTGGAGGCTGATGTAACTTTTTCAACATACTGCAAAATCCAGCTGATAACCAGTCCTAGGTCATTTTCTTAATTTACCATTGATTAATGAGCAATCCAGCTGTTGCAAAATTTTCCCAATAGAGCAATTTGTTAGGTCAAGGAGAGGGGGAAACCCCCCACCACCACTTAAGTTAGAGATGTTTTGTAGAAGCTTCTACAAAATAAGTGTTACAAACACTAAATTCTCCATGTCCAAGTTGTGAAACAATGACTTGTGTTATATTCCCATGGCCATTTTCTTTAAAAAAGAGAGAGGGCTGTAATTCCCTTCTCTATTTTCAAAGTATGATCTCACTCTCCAGATCTAGTTAAGGACAGAAGCAGCCTAAAATTGTAAGGACAAGAACAGGAAGGGCATCCGTGTACTCTTTTCAATAGTCCATGAAAGACTTTTCATACAAGTCTACACAATAACCTGGTGTGATGGTCCAAAGCAAAACTCCGACCACTGTCATGTAGCAAGATGTGTAAGAAGAGGTTCCAAAAAGAATCAAATAAAATGTGTGGATCATGTCACCAAAACATATCATTGTTATCCCTTTGGTCTGCTTGGAATATTGTACTTTAGGAACTTCATATAGCCTTTTAAGGAAACCATGGCATTTATTACCAGTGGTATAGCTACATACGAAAAAAGTAATTGCTGGTTTAAAATTATGTAGAAAGGATATAATTCTCAGTTAACAGGGTGAAAAAATCAGAACAATAATAAATTACTTTTTAAAATTCTGTAGAATCAAAACCTGTTTGAAACATGCTGAATTTCAAATATGCCTGAAGGTGTCAAAAAAATCAGGAAGCATACTTACTTACATATTCTAAAAGTTTGAAAGTTGTTCCTATGAGATTTCTGGCTAACTTGTATTGGTTTATTTACAAGCTTTTCTGGAGAAGTTAGGAACTTAAAACAACAAGTCTTTGATCTCAAATCTAATTTCCTATACTTTATCCCCCAGTCTGAACATACAGAAAGAAAAATCTTGGCCAAACACCAAGCAGGATCTTCATCGTGTGCTTACATATGTCAATTCTGATGGGGCACGCATCACTTCCACAGTTTATCACTCTGGAGAGCAACGCTAGATTCTTTTCTATACAAGACTATGATGTCAACATGACATTGGTAACATTCAAGATCAAGAGAAGAGAGAAGCGGGGGGTATTAGTGCTTTGTTGCAACAAGGCAAAAAGAAGGATGAGTCTTTGGTCATTTTTGGATAATGGTTTGGAGAGGGAGGGTAGCTGGTATCACTAATGGGGGTAGGGACAGGATAGGGGAATAGTACATGAAAGGATAAGGATTTTCCATTTTCTTCTCAGGCAGGTAAGTAGCAGAGAGGAGCCATTATAATGTCTAAACCTCCTTTCCTTTTGCTGTGTCTCTGAGGCACTTCTTTGGCTTCCGTGTCTAGATTGAATCACTTGTGATTCAGAGCAGAAGTGAATACCAAAATACTTGTGTCAAAGAGCAGCTAATTCAGACATTGGATCCCAAATGTCTCTTCTACAAGTAAAGTTGCTTAGACTTCTTTGTACAAAATGATGAGTGCAAGGATGAGCTCTACTGCAAAACAGATCAAAGCAGTAGCCCTTAAAATACACTTCAGCCAAGTGCCAGCTTTCTCCTGGAATCAAAGTAAAGCAGTCTATTTAGCTGTGTGTAAAAATAATTTTAAAATACAAGGTCCACTATCTCAATGTGGAAGCCCATTTTGCACAAGGGTAATTCTGCTGAACTGGGTAGAGGGACTTCACCAAATATACTCTATTGTAAAGGGAATGCAATTAAGCATGAAACTTTAGTATTTCTTTGGATAAGGGAATAAGTCATTGCTGCTGCTGCCAATCAACCAGAAGCAAAGCCTGGCCATAAACAATTCACAATCAAATAAATGCTGGCAGAACAGAAAGTTGTTACTTTTGGCTGTTGCTATTGGCATGGTCTGATAACACACACATGGAAAGATGTGGTTCAAATTTTGCACGCTGCATATCAAAATTAGATAGCAAAGAAAGGATACAATTTCCTTTGAAGTGTCTCAAGGGTATCTTATTTTGCTCTAGTGCATGAATAACTAAAATAATTGACTGTGAAGACAAAGGACCTCATTAGAGTCCCAGATTTTAAGAACTACTGTAATCATCCAGCCTGACTTTGTGCAAAAACACAGACCGTAGTATGTCATTAAACAGCTCTTTTGTCAAGTCAAGTGCCTCCTGGTTGTGTTAGAGTATTGTTCTGCGGGAAAATATCCAGCCCTGATTTGAAATCATCAAGTGATACAAAACCCACAGCACCTCTGAATGCATTGTTCACTGGATAATCATAGTAAATTCTAATCTAGCCTCAGCCTCTGAATGAATCTCTTATCTGCTAGATTAAAGAGTCCTCTGCAATTACAGAGACTCCCTTCCATGGTTTTAGATCTCATGGGCTGAGTTTCCCTGCTGCAGCAAGCTGCACAGGCAACCTCTGGCTATAGGCACCACCTGGCTGAATGCACAGGACATAGAATCAGCAATGCAGAGTGACTCTGGACTGTATTGGCTTTACTGAGTGCTCAAAATCGGCAGGTGTGCCAGAGGTGTCACGTTCTGCCCCCACCTAAAGGGAAGAAATGCAAGGAGGCTGTGGCTGCTAAACAGCTTGTCTGCCTGCACCTGGATGATAGTGGATAGAGAGTCTGAGAATGGTCTGTGGCCCAAATGAATATTGCTCACAGGCCACGGGAGATAGTTTGGGTACTGTTGTTTCAGACTAAGTCATCTCATCAGTTCAATAATGATGCAGCCATTCAGCGCACATAGGCAAAAGCCCTCACAAGGCAAAAGCCTTTACAAAACACTATTGTTCATGGAGTTCATTTCCAATTGCCTGCCTAGTTTTTAAAAAGATTGGACAGAACGTTTTCCAAATGCCCTGACTAATGCCATACACAAGGTCTGTTCAGCTTCCTTCGTCCTACTCTATCATTCTGATCACACATTCAAGGAACAAGCTCCCATCCACACACCCTCACATTGTAAGTTCATGCTATGTTGATTATCCACCACAACGCTCGAGCCTGTCAGAATCAATGCTCTCCAAAATGCAATCTCAGGGCTGTGTGCTATGAGTCGGATGTACATTGCTTGTCCCTTGATGGATGATGTTGTACTGGATGTTAAGAGGTTAACAAAAACAAGCAGCTACAAAACTATTTGTCAGCATTAGGACATAGCCTTCAGTAAGGGGAATATTTTTATTTAATTTACTCAAGTATTGCTTCAAATTACAGTTAAATGTCTGCTGCAAAGCCTCATAGCAAATATTATTAGACAGTCATGCCACATATATTACGTGTCTTTATAAGATTAGAGCTCACCAGGGTCACTAGAGTGAACAAAGCCATTCCAAAATATTCTGTCTAAAATTACCATCAATAGGGCTCCAAACGCCACTCTAAGACAAGTATTGAGACATTTACAATGTTCACCAGAGCAGGATTCTGGCCTCCAGAAAGACTTCATCAGGGGATGAGCGTAGAAAAACAGAGATGAAAAAAATATGTGATGAAAAATTACCTTCTCCTTTAGCATGGCAAAAAAACCATTGCAAGAAAACAAAAGGTTTTCCATAAAACCAGAATGCTCCAAAAGTGAAATTATAGGGACAAATCAACACCCAATAGATTTTTAGATTTTAAAACACGAATCCAGTGTTTTGTGGGCACGACTGTGAAGGCACCTCTCAGGGACAGCCCCTCAGCCAGGGCTCCTTGTCTGCAATGCCCTACAACTACACAGCTATCAGAGCACACCAAGTCCCTCTCTTGTGCCTTCGCACATAAGACAGACCTCTGAGCTGCACTGCTGGGAAGGGAATTCCTTCCTTCTCTGTAGTATACACCAGTCTGCAGTCTCGAAATCAGATTCAGCATAAATTCAAGGTCGTGACACAAAGAAGATGCCAAAACATCTCAGCCAGTGTCCCTTTTCCAAAAGTGGCCAGCAGCAGATGCTACAACATGTAGAGTATGATGTGTGCCAGCATATCTTTCCATCATAAGTCTATTAGCTACACAGGAGTAAACAGAGCCAGAGACAGGATCCACACCTCTGGATTTAATAGCAAGACAAACCCATCCTCCAAAACTTTTGTAGATCTTTTTGTGACTCCACTGGCACTTTTGGTATCCACCATGTCCCATGCCAATGAGTTCTTCCTCTGTCTTACTCCTGAAGTGAAAAATCTCCAACCTCTCTGAATATACACCCTGGTAACTTCCTCAGGTGTTGATTAATTTTTGCTTTGTGAGGAAAAAAAAAAAAGAATAACAATTCCATAGATATCTTACATTTCTCTTCAAATTTTCTCAGGCCATATTCCTCCAAACTGCAGGCTTCTCTTTAGTCTTTCCCTGTATTTGAGACCATTTTGTTGACATTGCTTCCCTTGCCTGTGACATTTCTTGTCCTACTTGTTTTTCTAGGGGTGAAGTGACCAAAACTGCCCACAGTGTCCAAAAAGGGATATGCTAGAGATTTATGTCACATACTAATGACATTTTCTGGCTTGCTCCTTACAACTCCCACAAGGATTAGAAGTGCTCTTTTTGCCCCTCTGACCACATCCAGTTGTTGGGCTGACATTTTCAGGACTTCTTCCGATGTATATATACATGTGTAAATAATGCCCTCTTTCTCCATCTGCCCTCTTTTTCCCTCTGTCTTACATGCATGTCTTCTGTGCTTAGTATACTGTATTTTATGTGCCAGTTCATAATTCAGTATCATAAGATCACCCTGCAACTCTCCAGAGTCATTCCAAAATGTTGCATCCTTTAAAACATGCTAATAGAAATTTGTTATAAAAATACCCGTATAATGAAGACTTAGCTGCCTTTACTGCAAAATCAGCCCTTTCTCAGATTTGCCTGTCTAGGAGAGAAAAAAAAAAAATTCAGTGAGATATTCTATTGGCTATAAAACATGTGCTGTGTGCCTTATTACCTCTGACTTGTAGAAATTTCTCGTAGAATTTGTAGAATTTTTATAGCTCCCAAAATTTTAAAGGGGCATTCTCATTCTGAGCAATCCCTGCTCCAAGTCTTTTCTCCAGTTGATCAACCTGGTTTTCCCCAACCTTATAAAATCCAAGTCAAAGCAAACTCAAGGAGCAGAAAGATATCCTAGAATGAGACAGTCCGCTCCAAAGAGAAAAACAATCTTTCATCTGTTATCAGAAAAATCTTAACATGACACCACAGACAGACAGCAAAAGCATATTGCTGGGGCAGTAGGGACTATGGAAACTAATTCCAACCAACTTGGTGTATAACGTGGTACTGGCAAATTCTGTTGGAGGACCTAGGACACTGTATCATCTCCTCAGCAATGAGAAAGGGAAAACACTGTGAAACAAAGATAACCGACAAGCCAGAAGAGAGAAGTGCAGCAGCTGAAATGTACTTGCAAGATGGTCCCTTTGGGACTGTGGGTTTTGACCTCTGACAAATTTGAAAGGCTGATTCCAGATCCCAGAGGAGGACCTGGGAAAAGTAAGCAGGAACAAGGAGTGCCACCTGGG
The DNA here is from genome assembly GCF_900496995.4 of Aquila chrysaetos chrysaetos. Classification (NCBI taxonomy): domain Eukaryota; kingdom Metazoa; phylum Chordata; class Aves; order Accipitriformes; family Accipitridae; genus Aquila; species Aquila chrysaetos. Next base: position 60,033,774 of record NC_044030.1, read on the forward strand.
AGAGAACCCACATCTGCACTGTGCATAGGCCACCAGGCCTCCTGTGGATACCATAGAAAATTACAATACTTTGAAATCCCAAATTAATCTACAAACACTGAATTATCACCTACCCTCATAAAGTCTGTAGGATCTTCCCACTTGACTCCCTGGGGCCAGTTTTCACCTGTCATAGCTAAAGAAGGGCTTATAACCTTTATTTTCCCACACCCAGCTCCCTGTCACTGGGCTTAGAGAAGCAAGGATCTTTTGGATAGCCAAATCACCCATGGGAACAGACAGATGAGTCACATCAGCACATGTTCCAAGCACATGGTACATATTCCATCAGCAGAGCCAGGCCGGTGGTACACATGTGCTACAGCATCCCACTTCTATCATAAGGGTGTGTTATCAGCTGTAGCTGAAAGCAGATATAAAAAGTGTAAATAAGTGGGAGGAGGGATTATAATTTATTCTCATCTCATGTGGTTACAGTAAGTTTTGAAACAGCTTTGGTGGGCGGGGTCTAATAAAAATTTACCTAGAAGTAAATAATTTTCAGATTATGATTGAAAGCTGTAGGAAAATCTTGGAGAAAAGAGAAAAAAATCATTCTGTTGGAAAAATGAGCCACAAATGCACATTTCTCTTATTTATATTTTACTATATTTCATAAACTGGAAAAAAAAAACCCAACCCAAATGCCAAAACACTAACTTTATATTACCTGTTCCTGAATCATCTGTTCAGGTAGTAAAAGTCAGTGGAGTTATGTTGATCTATAAACCCTGAGGATCTATCATTCACTTTTTTTTAAGTACTGGAGTTCACCACCAATGTGGCATTTTTTCAGGTGCCCCAACAACATCCTGACATTGACAAAGATGAAATGAAAACATCCAGTAAAAAGAAACACAGGGAGGAATGGTAGCAAAGAATATGTCTGTAGATGGTCTAAGAACATTGTGCCAGAGGGCATTTTATATTGTTTTTAACTAAATAAAGAGAAATAGGAGATGAGTTTTCCACCTTATAGCCCCATAACAGGAAAAACATGATCACTTGAGAAGAAGGTAAGGTGTAATGGGAAGATTATAAAACCACAGAGATGAAACAAGTACAGATATCCTTTAGAAGAGAGCTTGGGAGTGTTGAAACAGCATTGTGGATCCCAGCTTGCAGCTTGTTTGAGGTGGCCCCACTGAAACCAGTGAATAAATCTCCCAGATATGAATGCATACAAATCCTGACCTACTCCAAACTTAAAATCCCTGCACAAGATACACAAGAACTTGCATTATTATACATAGGACTTTACCATGAAAGGCATTTCTAGCTCCCTACACTGCAAATGCTTGTCTACTGAATAAACAATGGTCTGCATATCCCAATAAAAGTGCACTGTCCACAGATACTGCTATATTTCTTTCCAACCTACCCACCAAGACAGATTTCCTCCTGACTCATGGAGAAAATCCATGGTGCCAAACGATGGGATAAGCCTGCGGCTAGGCAGGAGGTGCTGTTGGCACAGCCTAGCATAGCAGGAAACAGCACGGCAGAGGTTGCTTCCCCCTGATTTTGCACGAGTCCCAGGGATTTTCCCAGGAGACTGCAAGGCTTAAATATGGCTCTGTGGTTTTTTTCTCCTGAGATAAAAGAGCTAGAATTTCTAATTTTTTAAACCTAAAACCCCATTTTAAAGGCTCAGAGTAATTTGGCAAAAAGACGAAGGCTCAGAAATATGGAAATTATTTTCTGATACTAAATATATACATACTTGCAATTGTAAGTCCACAATGTATAACATCTTTTATTTGAGTGTTAAATATTCTAGTTTTTCTGTAGAAACTCAAGAAATTGCTGCCATATCAAACATCCTTCTAAACTGATTTAGCTTTGGGTAATAAAACAGAACTGCTGATGCACCATAATTTCCAGAAAGACTGAGGACACAGATGGCAGGAGAAAATGGAGCTGTCAGAAACTATGAGCATTCATGTAGACTGTCACACTATCTATCCTGATGCTTTTCCCCCAGTACTGTGTTTCTGCAAAGTGCAATGCCTGAGAACTATTGGCCTTCAAAATGGAACAATATGCCTAGGTTTCCACATACACAAGTGATTTGGAAGCCACAGAATAAACTGTAAAAAGCTATATTTAAAGTATTATTCAAGGTAAAGGTGACAGATTTTTTAAAATTGGCTCCTGCAGTCAAGGACAGTAATGAGAAATACCATGACATCTGCTCTGTAACACTTCCAGAAGTTAAAAATCTTCACATTTAGGAGTGCAGGTCTATCGCCAAGAGCTGTATTTGGCAATGGATTCATATCTGTTCCTTTTTCCCCATTTTAGGTTCAGCACTGTATTTAGAGCCATCAAGCTATTTTACAGAGTGAGAAATTTAACTTGCTTATGATTTTCTTCACTGAGATTAAGCCCCTAAGAAATTAAAAAAGAGAAAGAGGTCTTTAAACCATTCCCTCAGAGCAGCACAGGAGATCTGCTACAGCACCACTGCCAGAAGCCAGACTTCTGTCACAGTCTTGCTCTTTAGCCAAAAGAACATCTTTTCACTTAAGATATTTTTTAAAATGTCTTAAGGTATAAAGAGAGAAAGAAAAATAAGAAAAAGTTGTAACTTACAAGAGGTTACTATCATACTATCTGAAATCAACCAACCAGCGGATACAACCCCATATCTTCCATATACGCCTTCGGTGACTTTCTCTGATCCAGCTGGAATCTGAATGCCAATAACAACTCTTTGTGTCAACCTGGTTCTCACCACAGCAGGAGTGAGCAAAATTCAGTGACCTTCAAGAGACTTAGAAACACGTACAGATGGGAAAGCCCTTCCAGGCAGTGTAAATGAGTGAGGCAGCAATCTCACGTTGAAGAGATAATGAAACAAAAAAGCAACAGGAAAGAGAGAAGGGTCCAAATACAAAGAACACAATCAATAGGCTGTTTGATGAAGACTTCATAATAGTTTTCATGAGTGTTGTTTCCAGGTTTATTCTCATTTAACTGAGAAGACTGAAGAGAGCCAGAAAAGATGAGTATGAATCTCACATTGATCCATGATTTGATAAACACAATTACATCAGTAACTGCTTTCAGAGCAGTTCAGAAAGAAACAGAAATTTAAGTGAATGTGAAAAATTTTTTTATAATTATATACGAGTTTAAAAAAAGAGAGAATTAATGTTACATGTTAGAATATTTCTTTTGATACAAAATGAAACACTGCTTCTCTTGAAGGTCTTCATTTAAAAAAATAAAATAAAGACATTTTCATTTAAATATACCTATATTTTAAAGTGTCAAAACCAGGCATGTGTCCTTTTCCTCCAGAATAAATAACTTTTTTTCCATATTTGAGAGATTGTTCTGAAATTATATATATTTTGGTCAAACCAAATCTGGAACTGTTGCTCTTGTTTAAATAATTCAGAGTGTATGGGTGAGGTGAAACATTAGGTCACTTCTAGCAATAAACCCAAAATAAAGTGAAAGCCGTTGCAGAATTTGGAATTACATGTCCAAGAACTTCAGTCACCATATTGTGATTGGTCAAAATATGCCCCCCCACCTTCCCAAACACAGGTAGTACTTTTCTTTAAATGCTAGACAGCATCTACTTTACAGAATCCCATTTCTCCAGCTGAGCAGATTATTAATTTATGGACACTATAATTTTATAGAAGCATCTTGTATTAGGAAGCTAATTTCCTTAGCTGCATATGTCCTATTTCAATCTTAGTGTGTCTCTTCTGCAGTGTAAAGGAGAAAAAAATATGTAGATTTAGAGCTTAATAAAATACCATTTAAGGACAGACAGAAGAAACATTTGTAATATGATTGCACTTGAGAGCATCTCATTAACTGGATCCACCCTTCTCCACACAAACAGTAATTCCTATGGGCAATAAATCTTCCTAGATCCTGTGTAATTATTTCCTCCCACTACATTTATTTCTATCTGACACATATTTACTGAGGACAAATAAGGACATAGAAGCCTGACCAAGTTTTAAAAAGATTTTTCAAACTGTTGGTAATGGTGGTATTTCAGACTTGCTCCCACCTATTTTAAAACCAGGGCCATTCAATTTTTTTTCTTTTTTCAGGACATAAGGATGGCATGACAGGAAGGAGACCAAAAGCAGAGCAGCTTTGCCCTAGACATAATATTTTCTCTCCAGTCTTTGCAGCCCTGCCTTCCCATCCGAACCTGCACCTACCTCCCTTGAAAGTCACCCAGGAACTTGCGAGTTCACCCCAATTTAGCAAGCAGCTGATAGACACCAGCGTAACCCTCCAGCATGCCAGAGAAGTGTTTTGGAGACACAAAGACTGTGTTTCCAGACAGAAAAGACAGTGTGTATTTGCCCTTCTGATTCATACATTCAGATGAGACTCTGAGAACACCTCCGAAGGGCAAGGAATGAATGGCTGCTTTGTTTCACTGTCCTCTCTCCCAGCCACCTGCAGGACATCGGGACATCGCCGTCACAGGCCAGCTGGCACACGGTGCGAACACAAGCCTGGTACCACTGGCTTGGGTTTGCAGCTGATGCTTCTCCACCAGCAGCAGTGGAGGTCTGCAAGCACAGATCTTCTTTCTCTCTCTCTCTCCCTCTTTCTCTCTCTCTCTCTCACTAGAAGGAGGTCTCAAGCACATCCAGTCCTCCTTTATACCTTGTTCTCCTTTTATCCATCCACTGTTCAGGGCGTTTCCCTTCTTCTCCTTCCCACTTATTCACACACGCTAAAAGCCAGCAGTGGTTTTGGTAATGACATGCTAACACTGGGTCCAGGCCAGCCTTGCCCACTTGTGCTTTAGGCTCTTTCACACATTTCATATATGTTTCATACATTTTCAGGTATGTTGAAAATACAGTTCCTTGAGGTTACTGTTCGCTCTGGTAATTCGTCAACATATGCTTAGCAAAAGAGTGACTCTGGGTTTCTATACTAGGTCACCTCTGGTGTCAGTATACTGTCTTTGAAAGCAAATAGATGCTAGCTTTCTAAAACATCTTTGCAAAATTAAAATCAAGTAATATAAAGTAAAAGAGAGAGTTTCTCCAAAGGATGACCCTAGTAAATCTATGCTCATTGACTGAAACACCCTGACTGTTAGACCACAAACAGGCGAAGGCATTCAAACTTATTATGACACATAATGTCTCCCCTTTAGCACCCTCCTGTATGCTTTGCAGAATGTAAAAACAAAACAAAACAAAACAAAGTGGTTTTGCATGTCTGTAACAACAATGTTGCTCTTTGCAATATGAAATATGAATAGAAAAAGACCCAGCACACACTTTCTACAGGTAACGTGCTTCTGAGTTATATGTCTTGCCTATGTTTGTTTAACTGGTTTTTGATCACAGTTTTCTTAGAATACATGCTACTGCCTCAGGAGAGCCTGGAGACAGCCGAGAAACACCACCTTCTTCCACACAGGAATTTCCATACTGGGTGGGGAAGGTACTTCTGGAGTTTGCATACTCCAGCCTCAGCAGATAACAGCAAGTTCAGATTCAGAGTTTCGTGCTCCAGGGTCTTCCAGAGGTCCCGTATATATGAGGTTTTTAAGCTCCCTTGGGAAATCCATTCTGTGGATGATAAAAGTCTTTCTAACTCCAGGAGAATAATTCCTTCTCAGGTCTGGTAGTGGAAGGACAGTGAGATGCCCTGTCTGACCTGCACTGTTATCGGCATTATGTCACTGACAACAGAAAAGAGCTACGAGAATGGTGCAGCAAATCCCTCAAGTTTTTCATCTATGTATTGACCCCTAGACTGTGCTCCACTCTCAGGACTAATATGTATGTATGTATGTGTATACATTATATATATATACACACACATATATATAGCACATGGGCAAAGAAAGAAAAATGCTTAGGAGCTACTTGAGGTGGAGACATAAGGAACACTGACCAGACCAATCAAGGCATCCCAGCCCCTGACAGACAGAAACCCTCTGACTATTTTCCCCCTTCCAGGACTCTGGAGAGCCAGATGTGCTGAGGCCAGAGGGCATGTGGTGGAGACCACCACTGTGGGGTTGGAGGCAAAGAAGTGAGACATTCCTGAGGGCACTTGCTGCCCCTGTGCACAGGTTAGAGGAGAAATGATGACTGGCTGTCTTGGTGTCCTGGGCCCATAACACTACATCCATCTGCAGAGGAGCCCAGGAGGGTAAGCAGGTTGCAGTCGCAGGGAGTGGAGGGGAAAGCAGGAAAAGCTATAGCTGAAGAGAGAGGGGTGGAAAGACTCTGGGAAGTTACAGATTTTAGGATTAGCTCAGATGAGGGAAGGCTTGGTGAGAGAGAGACAGGAGACATCACTGTCCCCCACCCCTCCCAGCCTCCCACTGACTCTTCCTTATTCCTCGTCTTCAGCCATAGTCCTTTGTACTTCATTGCCCATTTCAACCCTCAGCCTGCTCCCTCCCACAAAAGATCCAGTCATTGCCACCACAAAAGAGTTTTGCTCCTCCAAAGACAGGGACAGAATAAGGCATGCTGGCTCCACTGCTGGAAGCTCATGGTATTCTCAGCCTGGTGAAAAGATTCAGACACCCAGCAGACTCTGGTTGAGGCCGTGAACAGCTGGGATAAATCCAAGAGCTGCCATGGACTTGCTTTTATTTATTTCAAGGCCTAATCTGTCCCTGGCCAGCAGCAACAGAGAGCAAGTATGATTTACAACCACCTTTTCTAGTGCAGCCAAAGACTATTCTTCTTCCAGGTCAGAGATATTTAGTCTGTCCCAAAACAATATTTTTTTTTTTCTCTTTTTTTGCAATGCATTTTTTGCCTCTGCTCTTTGATGTCAATGCCAAAACTCCCATTTTTTTCATCAAGTGTAGGATTTGTCAGTGTGAGATACGGGGAAAACCAGCAGGCTCCAGGTTTAATATGCATGGGCAGGACATTTCACTACGTGACTAAACCAGTCTCCATCTTTTCTAACTGAACCTGGTAGTACAATAGCCACAGTGCACGAAACAACCCTGCACAGCGTGCAATTTAATGGGCACTGTAGCACTGGGGTGGCAGCATGGCATGTACCACACCACCAGTGAAGATGAAGGCATGCCAGCAGCTGCGGTGGCTTGGTTGTCACATTACATCAGCTAACCATCCTCACTAGGCAAGGGAGTTACACACCTGATTTTTTGGTAGGCTTTGCCACGTGTCACAAAGTGCTACATTTTCCCTTCACATTTTTGCAAGCAGTTTCCTTTGTGTCCTCTCTGGTAGCAGAGACATTCATTCAACTCAAAACAACTCCTAGACAGACAAGGAGCATCAGCTTTTGACACTAGCTGACCCGTGACTTCGTACTACCCTGCACTGAAGTACCCCGGGCAGGCTGAGCTTCCAGCACAGCTACCTGGCAATGACAGCCCCATCTACCCTTTGATGTAGGGTGCTGCTTTTTCAGGGCCTTACCGCCATAGCTGCAGAGAAAACACTAGAGAAATTCAGATACCAGCTTTTTCCAAATAATTAACAGTATCTTTTCAGACCGAGACATGAGAGGTAAAAAAGCTATTCAGTAAGTTATCCAAGTGACTCCTGGCTTTCCATATCAAACTGCTGAAAAGCATTTTCTAAGTGACCAGGGCATTTCACTGGTAATAAGCCATGAACTTCTATCAACTCTAGTTACTCAGACATGATTTGCATGCTTTGACCAAAAAAATAAAGCTGTTCCAATGTACTTCTCACAAGCAACCTGTAGTAGGCATTGAATAGCGAATTCCTTGAGCACATAAAGGAAAGTTACATCATAACCTTTTCTCCTGACTAATGGCATTCATTTTGTGTTACAAGAGGGACACTATTATGACCCAGAACACTGCGTGCTTCACCAAATTAGCTATTTTCTTGTCCAACAAACTGGAAAACAAGATAAGGCAGAGCTTTGATTGCTTATAACACTGCATTATTTTCCATTTAAGTATGCTTTGGAATGTGAAGCTCTAAGTAGAGTCAACAGGTTATACCATATCATGCCAGATAACACAGAAGAGATGGCAGAAGGGATCTATCAACAGCCCAGATAATCTCTAAACCAAAATAATCCTCTGCATTAAAAAAACCTTTTTTCCTACATTGTTTATTTGATTGTGTGGCAACCTGTTGTTATTTCAGGTGTGTAGTCTCCACCGTAAGTACCTAAAATCAGCTCCATACACAGCCACCTCCCTGGTTGCTGTGGTAGGAGGATGCATGTGAAGCAGAGCAAAACATGAGTGGTTCAGGGGTCACAGCAATATCACGTGGTGACAGGCATGGAAAAGTGTAATCAACAGGCAAAACAAGCTACATTTAAATCAACATTTCAGACAAAAATACCACCCCATGAAACCAGGACATACTTACAAGCAACTGAGGCCAAATCTTGTTGTAGGTCCTGTATCTCAGTGCTCATGACATTTCATTTCTAGAAGCTGGATGTTGGTGGAGCATGGTTACTTGCAGGACAAAGGCATGTTGGAAGACTTCACAGTGCGTCACACCAGCACAAAAGTATTATTAAAATGAGACAGTCACTAAAGAGAAGCTACATTTCCAACACAAACTGTCATAAATAAATAACAACTTGGCATGCTATCTAGCTCCTGTAAGCTTTTCAGTGACATTCTTGTGTCCTAATTTAATCCAACCACATACCTCTATTTCTCCACACACAAGAGTAGACTCCAGCTTTAATGATACTGCATGTGTCTGGCGATGACAAAAGTGGGTTAGAGGCAGGAACAGCACCTTCTGGACCTCAGTATGGTGAATGTACTGTAAAGCCTTTCAGATACCTGGTTTAAATCTACAATGTCTCTTTCAGGCAGTAGATCAGTCACCATGCTGAACTCCAGGATGGCCTGAGCTCCAGTGGATGCTGCGGCAGGGCTCTCATCTTTCTGACAGGGCTCAGAAAGGAAAAGATCTCTCCATCCAAGCAGGGACTAGACTTCTATCAGAGGTAGAGATGGGATTTCCAGACCAATGCCTTAATTCAGATGGTTTTGAAATCAGTAAGCATAATTCCCAGTGGCAGCAGAGTTAGGCCAATGAGATTCAAGTGAAACTGAAAATTAACAATGCCTGTAAGTGCAAGACAGTCCTCAGGACACACAACAGTCCCTGCTTTGCTTTTGTCACTGTTTTCCATTGACAGGTTTGCATATTTTCTTTGAGCAAAAGTCAGATGCTCACTGTTCATGCAAGATGCCAGAGGCCAATTACTTGTTACTATTTATATAGTTTGTTGGCTCTGTACAGGTTTATTGAAAAAGTGATCCTGCAGAAAGACCTTTGAAATATAATGAATATGAATGAAATATAAAGCCATTTTGTTCCCTCTTCACATCTGTCCTTGAAATTTCTTCTGGGTGGAAGCGTTGCTAGACAAAGGCTTAACTGCTGGAACATGATGCCTGTCATAAGAACTGAAGCACACCATGAGAAGGAAAGCTGGGAATTGTTCCACGCTTTTTCCTTTTCTTTGTCCCATACTTTCTTTCATTTTCTTTTTCATGCACACTAATGTACTTTTTTTGTGATCAGTGAGATTTCCTCTTAATGCACAGATCTACTCTGCAAAAATTGCATTACATATTCCATTTTTCATAACCTTCAGTGACCCCCATATTAAATATAGTCCCTCCTAACTGCCAGTCAAACACATCTTTAGATTCAGAGTTAATATCTTTTGAAAGGGACGAAAGGACTTCCCTTTTGTTGGATCATCAGCAACAAAAGTTCCCAAACTCCATAACATAACTGAGCCTTTGCCACATCTACATTAAACCAGTAGAACAATTTCTTCTCTCATAGCAATATACATCTCAAGGATAACTTCCCCATCAGTGAAACTCTACCTACTATAAAATTACCATTTACAGAAGTAATCTGCTCCATCATTTGAAGCAGTTCTCCATGACACAGGGGCAGCACCAGACTTCAGGGCACTTTGCACTGGACCCCAGACAGCAGACTGGGACAGAAGTGTACCTGCAGAGAGCCTGCAAGAAGATGCGCAATTCAGCTCACTCTCATGTGCTGTGCCTCATAGGAAGGCAAGAAAGATTTTGTGCAGAAATTCCTGGCTATGACTCTGAGCAGACAGAGACAGGTCAATAGAATAAAAATGAGCCTTTTTAGTACTCTAACTTTGCAGTCTTCTGCCACATTTCAAATATTTTCTGACTTTGGATGCTTGCCCATCTTTTCTGTAATACTAATTTGCAGAGCTCTAATGGGTTTATTGGTTTGTTGGGGTTATTTTTGTTTGTAATTATGAAAACGTAAGTATCAAACTACATGCTATGCTCTGATCAAGGAAAAATGTCCTGTGTATCATAAAATGGCTCCAGCAGAGATTGTCGCTGCTGGATATAGCACCCATTATTCATATAAAACACACTGCTGCCACTGATCATTATTCCTAATAGCAGTAATCCTCCCTGAATGGGTTTATTAAAGTGTCCTCAGCATCACTGTGGGCTGTTAATGATCTGCTGGTAACAGCCCATTTTGCTGTGTCTACTGCTTAACCCACATCTATTTCTGCTGGTTTCCCCCCCTTAATCATCCACTGAAAACATTTTTAATATTCTCTCTTGCAGCACAGCTAGAGAAAGACTTCTGATAGTCATTCTGAATCTGCTTATTCTGGATCTTCTGCATAAATATACTTGTAAAATCAGCAGTTTCGTGTACCTCTTACCTCCCAGTCCTGCTCCAGAAACAACTGCGGTGGTGGCCTCTCCCAGTCTTGTTAAGAGGGGACCACATTCTGCCTTCCACCTCAAAGACTCAGGCTGTACCTACACTCCCTGCCTAGATACACCACAGCACATTGTAGCACCCTGCTTCCTTGGCTGTCTGGAGAGGGTCCCCTTTTGCAGCATACCAGGCTCCAGCCTGAAGCACCCCCATATACTCCTATAGAAACTACATTGCTGGAGAAGGGGGGTGAGGATGCATGCTGATGTGTGCTGGGTCAGATCCATGCACCCTGATGCATCCTGATGCACCCAGATGGATTCTGGGTCTCACTCTGATAGTGTTGGGAAAAAAACCTTAGCATCAAAATGGGTCCAGACACCTGGAAATTATCTCATCTTCTCAAGTCTACGTAAAACCCCAGAATCCCCCACACATTGTATAACACAGCAGAAGTTCACTGTATATTTTTCTCCATTTTAGGTTTATCTAAATTTTCAATTTTGCAGGAAGTATCAATAGCCCCAGCCAGTCAGCTTTCCAAAGGGCTTGGACCTCTTTTGATGGAAAAAAAAGTTTAAAAGTCCTCAATTTTGTAATCCCCAACTTTCAGTTTACTTCCCTTTCACAGCAACAAAAATAATTCCACTAGAAGATCTAAGTATGAAAATTAATGCAGTTAATCCTGCTGTTGGATTCCTGCCTTCTTAGCTTAGGAGATCAATTGATGTTTTGCAGAGATACAGCACAAAAATCCTAGCATTGATTTTCTTAATAACTTTGCTGCTGGTTGGTGTTAAATACTGTTAATATCTGGGCCCAAAAATGTGATTCAATTATGCAAAGAAAATGCACATGATATTCCCTATAATTGTTTTGCTCAGTGAGCTTTTGGATTTGTACAGGTGAAACAATGTAACTGAAAACAAAATTTGGAGTACTATTCTAAAAGGCAGTAGGGTTAACGATATTCTTCATAAGGAGTGATGTTGTTTGACACCTCACAGGAAAAGCAGACCCTTTTTTGGGGAAAAAAAGAAGAAAAAGATCTGTTGAATTACCCTTTAGACAGTACTAGAAGACTTATTTGCCTTGCTTGTTTATTACAAACACTACCAGACTTCTATAGGGCTGCTCTCCTTATTGTTAAACCTTCTGACACCTCTTTGCAACTTGCCTCTTTACCTTACTTCAAGGCCACAAGAAAAGCAAATGCATCCTTCTCAGTCACATACATCCACCACACAATATTTTAAAAAGCGAAGATGCAGAAGCTGCATTAACCAGCAAAGAGAAAATTTCACATAAATCCAACTCAGAATAGACACTCTCTACAGCATTCCATCAGAGCTAGCCTTTAAAGGGGTACTATCCATTTAGATAATTGACATTAAAAAGAGATATCAGTTAATCTAGCCTCGGTGTCAATTCAACAGACAGCTTCAATTTACTACCCTGCAATTGTTCACCATATATCTTACTTTTGTCTTAAAATACAGTTCTTATTCAGAAGCTTGGAAAACAGATCAATGCCCAAGGAAGTCCTGGGAAGTAAATTGACTATGAACACCTTTGACAGAAATCCCCAGGTGCATGGGTTTCTTTTGCCTTGTCTAGCTGTCTCTGATGTTCTTGGACTCATTTGTTTATGAACTTGTGCCATTGTCTTGGAGGATCTTTAAGGTCAAAAGTAATGGAAAGAAAGGAGATTTCAAAGTGTGCCTGGAAGACATCAAATTCTCTTGTAATCAATCAAATTACAATATAGTTAGATACATCACCTTCCTGAGGTAACTGGCTGTCCAAAAATATAGTTTTTCTTCCAATGACAAAAGATAAAAAAAAAATTGATTGGAAAGCCAACAACTCCTATAAGAGACTCTAAAAGAATAAAAGGTATGTATTCCTATTTTATGCATACAAAAGACAAGACCCATAGCAAAGACCTAAGTCTCTGAAGATCCCCATACAATCAAGAGTTGAATCTGGATCCAAATATCTCAGCACTCATGTTCTGTTAAATTGTTAAGTTGTGACTGACTCTATATGCCAATGCATTTTAGAGTTTATTTCTTTTTTGCTGTTGTTAAACTGACATTGTATGAATACGTTGAAACTTCAGTTGCCTCTCTCTTCCTTACTGTTTTCATTTGAGCTGGAAACCGTCAACTGAAAGCACAGTTTTATTTTAAAATTTTCAATAAAATCAAAGCACAGAGACAATGTAAAAGAAAGAAAAAAAAAAAAAAAAAAAAGAAAAAAACCAACAACACCCCATCGCACACACATAGTATCTTTGGCCCTTCAGAGAAGGCTTTGTTGTACTAAGCTCAAAGGGCTGGATTTCACCTTTCACCACTGCAATGATTTTAGTCATGAGTAAGGTTAGATGCCTTTAATATGTTTGTGTTAAGCAAAGCTATTTTGAAACATGGATAAGAATCATCAAGCCCACATTAAGAAGCCAGGTTCCTGTAAGCAGGGATATACAGTCTTTTATTTGGAGCTATCATAAGAAAGAGCAAATGATGCTGTAGGCTGCCACACACCCCTTCGCAGTCATTACAGAGCAAGAGCAGTGAAATGCCATAAAAGAAAGCAATGGTTTCATTTACGGGCTTCGCATTCAACACCCCCAACTCACTTCATTAGGACCAGATCTTGAGGCCACAGAAAAAGCCACTTACCCAACAAAGTTAGAGACAGCATTCAGAATGATGAATAAATACTTTTGACTAATTGTGGTAAATCCCCACATTGCATGGAGTTTTGGCGGGCATTTTATCAAAAGGTGTTAATGTCCTGTGGCATTAGGAGTGCCAGGGGTTTTTTTTCCCCAAAGGGAATAAAGGGTACTAGAGGGGTGTCAAGGGTTTCCCAGGCTCTTAGGGAAGCACCACCTGTGATGTTTTAGAAAGACTTGTTGTCTGTGGTTTCACTTGGTGCTCTGAAAGGCTCCATTGATATGCACGTTCAGAGCACAGTGACGTTAGTCTAGTTATTTGTCCTTTTTATTGGTCTTCCCACAAGTGGTTTTGCATATATACATCTCACTATGAAGGGAAGCCTGTTTTTAAATAGAAACTCCCAGTTATGCTAGTGATAAGACACTGAAGCATGGAAGGAAAGTTAGGCATTGGTGAGAGTCTCTCCAGACCACCCTCAGTATTTCAAAGCCATGCTGTGCTGCACACACCCCATTTTCAGTACTATTTTCCATAACCACGCAGCCACCTGGTCTCTTTTAAGAGCAAAAGAATGGGGACTTTTCTTCTAATGCTCTGCTCTTCTTATATGATCTTCAGCAAGTCAAGAGCCTACATCCAAGAAAAACCTCTGTCCTCATGATGACTTAAGAACCAAGGATGCCATTTTAAAATCATAGCTGTGTGTGCAATAGTAAATAACTTCATAGACTGAGAAAAACCCGGGAAGCCACAGACGAGCGAGTGCCTCTGCATTTTGGACAGTGTTATTTAGCTCATTACACAGGTTTATTACCAGTCTGAATGCAGGTTACACAGTTCTCACCACTAACATTCTAACAGTGATTAAGCCAAGGTGTGTATATGAAATAATAGTTGAAATAGCTGGATGGTATTTCTTGTAGGAGAAACAGCAGTTACAATCCACATTCCAAATTTTTGCTTTATAATGATGCCAGTACCAAAGCCAGACTGAAGTTATATCTTCAGAAAACTTCTTCCAGCTACACCTAAAAGAAGCTGATACAGCAGGGTCATGTAGCTGTTCACTGCAACAGCTTGGGTTTGATTTAATTAGTAGAAGGAACTGTTCATATTTTACTTCTAACTGAAACATTTTGGAAGCGATGCTCACGTGGCATTGTTCTATAATAGGGAATTAACTCAAATGAAGCAAATGAAACTGGACAAATAATCAGAAAATTGAACTATACAAACTTTTACAAGACACTCAGACACTCCTTGCATGGCCTCAGGCTGCTGTTTGCTAGCGTCCAGCTCCCCTGTAATTTGGGAGCAGCCAGACCCCCTTGCCTCTGTGACAAAAGAAAAGCACCCTGAGACACCTGGGTGTTTTGAAAACATCCAGGATAAATACAGGTAGAAAAAAGTGGATTTGGTGTGCCACTGCAACATAATCTGGGACTCCAGTGCCCTTGTATGGATTTATTGTGTTTAACTGTCCAATTTAAAGCTGCACAGATGACATATGAAGTATATCCACTAGTACAGCCTAGGGCTTGAAACGCTTGCAGTGGGGCAGCTGTGTAGATTTTGGTCCCTTAAAGTCTTATCAGCCTGTGGAGTTCAGCAAAATGAAAGTTTTAAAATAGAGAAAGTAAGTGACTAAAACTGCTTTAGACAGCTGCTATATGAAGTAGCAAGTGGTGAACTTACCCAGAGGCCCCAAGAAATACTAGTATTTAAAAGGTCTTACATTTCACTAACTTCAGATAAGTGCATGGCACTGTTGCCTTAAAGGACCGGTAGCCATAGAAATCAGACTTAATGAATTAGAGAAGGGCTTTCAGCTTCTCTGAAATGGTGCTCTCACAGCGCTTCCCCAGACCTGTTCTCCATCCCCATCAGCTCATAAGCACACTGGGCTGATACCCCACTGGGCTCCTGGTAGCCTCCCCTGCCACCAGCCTTTGCCCAGGTCACAGCAAGCCAGACACGTTTAGGTAAGTACTGTGCAATATAAAAAGTGGTGTAGAGCTCAACTCTGTCATGGTTGCTGCTCGTGCATGAGGCTAGCATGGCAATTTTTGGAGTTGGCTGTCATCTGTCACATCAGTTTCACCTGTAACAGCCTACAGTTCTCACGGAGCTGTGTGTCTGTAGCCACTGCAAATTTTTTTTGTTGCGTGATGCAATTCTTTGCTGTTCTGGGCATTGCTTATAGCTAGAGAGCATTATGCTACTCTGAAATCCACATAAACTCTATTGTCAAGACAAAGTTTGGCAATTAAAAAAACAATAAATCAGTTTTGCTTTTTACCACCTAATGTTACATTGCTATTTTTAGAATTAAATACACATCCCCACCCAATTCAGATAAATGTGCATACCACGGTATCTTAATATCAAATCTCCCAGTCTTCTAGGTTTACAAGCTCATCTTTTTTTTGCAGAAAAAGAAGAGATACATTGTGGTTGTTTTTTAACTGTTGAAGCTAGTCAGGTGCTACATTGATGGGAATAATGTTTATTAACCTGCTGCTCAAAAAGATGTCGAAAGATTAGTTATAAAGTTTAGTTCACTGTGCTATAAATCACCACGTTTAAAAATCCAACTGGCTACACGAGTTATGTTATTCTAGGGAGACATTCAGCATTTTAGATGAAACAATTTTTTAGAGGAAAAAAACAAGTATCTTCCTTAGGGAAAGCATTAGTAAGTTTTACTGTTTCCTAACTGAAAGACTTTAAATCTGCAGACCGCATAAGATACAGGATTTTATTTTTATCCAGGAGTAGAAAATGGCATTTTTAATTATATGGGAAATTACAAGCAGTTCTAATTATACTTGCACTGATACCTTAAACACAAAGGTATATGCAATAAATTGTATGCTATATAGTATGATATAAAAACCACTGTAAAACAAAAATGTTATGGCATGAGTTTGAAATGTCATTAGCAATAACGAGGATGCCACTATTGAGCTAAGCAGTGTTGAGACCTGTATTGCTACCAGGCTTTACATTCTTTTACCTGCCAAGTCACTGTCTTAAAGAATAGAAGTGCTGTTTGCAACAGTATCTGACATTTTTCTTGAAAGCAAATTCCTGGAGTCTTGCAATTATATAAGTCTAATTTCTGTCTGGCCACCAGTACTTAAAAAAAAATCATCAGGTTTTGGGTTGAGGGCAAGGGGAGGAGGGTGTTTCGTTTGTTTGGGGTTTTTTTTAATAATGTCAATTCCAGCAGGATCAGTTCTGATGCATTTAAACACAAAACATGGCAATACTAGCACATTTCAAAGTTACTCCAAAACCAGCCTGACATATGGTTTGTGCAGAACAACATTTTGTCACAAAACTAGTCTAGCAGCTTAGTACAGCTTAAAGGTACAGGATATGTTTCTGTCTCCATGAAGATCACATCCCTCCAAGAATGCAGGCATTCAGTTTTTGTCCTTGCAGATAATGAAATCTATTACTTATTACTTAGTAGGTGGGCAAAAAACCCCCACCAACCAACCAATCAAAGAAAAAAAGAGAGATCTTGAGAGTAGATTTCAGTGTGCATTCATTGTGAGAAGCTGTTAGAGGTCTGGAAGGCTAGCTGAAGTCATCAGGAACCTCTCTGGTATAGGCATAGGTGGTCTGTTGTGAGTGAAATTTTTATTATCCAGCTACAGCTGCATACTGCATATACAGGCAGGACTAGGCTGCCCAGGTTAAGTGTGAAACCATATCTTCAGCTGATATTTACCTTGATTTCAAATTTGACTTGCTGCAGTTCAGCCCAATAGACATAGGCAGATGCAATTCAGGGCAGGGCAGGGATTCGATCTGCTGCACAAAATTATCACCTTGGGGAAAGACTGAAAAGACAGGAATGAGCCAGAAACTCCAGAGAAAAGGAGCAGCTGCAGAAGCCACAGGCCTTTCTGCTTCAGGTCTCTTCTTGTCAAATTTTGGCTTCTCAGTCAAGTCTGATGTTCAAGCACCTTCAGGGTTAGGCAGTGCCTTTTGCCAAGGCAAATGCCGGTTGCTTTAACTGCTCCAGGATCAAGCAGAACTTCCCTGGTCTGCAGCGTGCCATGGAGGATGTCACCCAAACACTCAGACTAGCTGCAATAGCCTGGGAGGCCACACTAATTACCTAGTGTCATGATGACATACCAGTACAGCTTTTGGGATCAGAATTAATGTGCCTGTATGTGCTGCACAATAACAAGCGGCTCTACCTCTCACCTCACTGTACAGCTATGCTTTATGCTTTCATTATCTTTTCTGCAGCCTATCTAAAGTCATATTTCTTAAATTTCATGTAGGAAAAAACACAGTTCTCAAGTTTCTCCAGTAACTCAAAGACATAAATTGGAGAAAGTAACCGAGAATTTTTTGAAACATCCAACCACCTCTCTTTTTGCCAGCATCCATGACTTACGGGCTCAGAGAAGAGCACTCTCCGATTTCCACATTCTCTGGCATGAGCCTGTAGCACTCCTTGAACAGCATTTGACACAGCTGGAGTCCACCCTTCACTGGCCCATCCCACTCCCATCATGACTTTAATGGCCTTCAGTAACAAGTAGTTGAAGGAACACACACAAGTATGTTTCAGCTCCTTCACTCCACTGTTTCCTGCAGAAGTGAGACCTATTCAACCCTTCCAATTGTCCACCTGTCTGTCTCTCTCCTTCACCTATAACAGCTTCTTCAATTTTGTCCATCTTTTACCTGTCTGTCAAATGTGGTTGAAGGCTCAGAAATAAAAATGTCCAAGAAACACTGTGAGAATTCATATTTGGATAGAAGACTGATTAAATCACCTTTTGAGGGGGTGAATTAAAGACACCTTTCCTTTATCAAACCAGAGAAGCCTCATCCAGTTGGCCCATAAGCACACAAGTGCTGGCCAGGTGATCTGCACATGCCCAGCTTCCAGTCAGCAGTAATGTACACAAGTACTCAGTACCAGTGTGAGGGGAACTGGGATGGGGGAATTGCACTGTAGAAAGCAACATCAAGGCTATGGGAAGAAGAAGAGATGCTACAAAGGGAGGGTCAGTAGTGTTTAGGGCACACACAACACAAATCCTTTGGGAAATCAGGCTTCATTAGTTTCAAGGATTATGGTATGACACATATAAACATAGACAGTGGGGAGGAACCCAAATACACACTTTGTGGTACACTGATGCAATAGAAATACATTTTAACTCTGTGCCATATTAAAAAGAAGTGACACTATGAATACTGATCAAAGCTCAAAACCATGTCGTCCTATGGAAATAGTCTTGGTCTAGACAGTCTGAGCAGACTTAGCTCATTAAAGAAGACACCACCCTCAGCCAAGAATTTAATAAGGAATTTCACAAAACCTAGGCAAACTTTGTAAGTGGAACATTCAAATGTCCGAGTTGATAGTGAAGAGTGCTCCATTCTCTGCAACTGGAACTCAGTATTATCTTCAAAATTAGCAAGAACTCAGATCTCTGGATCATGAACTCTTAACAAAACTTTCTCCCAAATTTTGAGCTCTCAATCATTGTAGTTTTGTTGACTAGAGAAGATTCACACTGAATGCCAAGTGAGGAGCACCACTGACCTCAATCAGTTTAGAAGCTGAACAGCAATCTAGAGCAGTTAAATTTTTTTTATCAAAATTTGCTCATCCAGAAGCCAACCATTAGAGCAGCCAAGCACTGTGTGCCATCAGCAGCCTACTGTTGATCCCCTACAGACTGCTAAGAAATGGAGGATCTCCAGGGATACAGTACCATGTCAATGTCCAAACAAAGTTTATGCCTGGTCTGAATTGTAGATTAGAGTCCATCATTCCAGCAGCCTTATTCTAGACAGGTTTGCAAAGGAAAGCTTTCATGTATATAGAAGAGTTAAAAGTTCGGTACCTCCTCCACACCACCAAAATTTCAGACATTCCCTAAGCTTTAAAATAACATTCCTCCCCCCCACCCCACCGCCTATAAGTACACTGTCCAAGAGAATTTTATGTTTTTCTCTTTCAAGATATTTAGTTTGGGGAATATGTAACCACTGTCAAAAAATGTCAGGCAAACTATGGATAATAACCTAAAATTTTATGAAATGCCAAATACTAGCATAGATCTATTAAAACTAACTTCTGTGAAGCTTGCTGCTTCTACTTGGCATAACTGGCATAATTCAAAATACTACTGTGTCCTGAAATCTGGACAAACTGCTATTTGCATCATTTCTGCATTTTCTGCAGTAAGACAAGACCTGGCAACCTTGGAAAACCTCTTTCTGAATCCAAACTTTGCATCCAACTTCAGTTTTCAGAGGAAAGCCATCATCCTGACCAGGTTTTGCCGAGAATGGTTTGGCTTGATAGTTTAATGTTTTAAACAAAGCAGCTGTATTTATTCGCTGTTAGAGAATACCCATGCCTGTCAGCATTTAGTCAAAGCCTAAGTTACATTCAGCAATACTGTAGAACTGTACTCCAGCATTTTGGAAACATACTGCTAAAAATCCAAACGGTCCCTTGTTGAAGAAAATGTTTATACTGCTGCATTCTGAACTAGCTCTCCCTTTGCCATTGGGGGCAAGGGCTGTCTGGAATATTTTTGATTCAGGTGATGAGATGATTGAAAAGACCAAGTAGTATCTTGTCGGCTCGCTACAAAAACCAATGTGTAATAACACTGTTGTGGTTTAACCCAGCAGGCAGCTAAACACCACGCAGCCATTCACTCACTCCTCCCCAGTGGGATGGGGGACAGAATCAGAAAAAGTGTAAAACTCATGGGTTGAGATGAAGACAGTTCAATTAGGACACAAAAGGAAGGGAAAACAATAATTACTCACCACCCGCTGACCAATGCCCAGCCAGTCCCCGAGCAGTGGGCTACCAGCCCCTGGCCAACTTCCCCCAGTTTTATTGTTCAGCATGACATCATATGGTATGGAATATCCCTTTGGCCAGTTTGGGTGAGCTGTCCTGGTTGTGTCCCCTCCCAGCTTCTTGTGCACCTCCAGCCTCCTCACTTGCAGGGCAGTATGAGAAGCTGAAAAATCCTTGTCTTAGTTGCTAAGAGTACTGCTCAGCAACAACTAAAACATCAGTGTGTTATCAACATTATTCTCATCCTAAATCCAAACCACAGCACTATACCAGCTACTAGAAAGAAAATTAACTCTATCCCAGCCAAAACCAGGACGAACACAAATAATAGAATGAAGTTATAGTACAGTCAACTTAGAGTCTACAGAGCCAAGATATTATCTAATACACACAGGCAAGCCAAATGAAAGCACTGAGTACCTGGCTTCTACCCTGAGCAATCTAAATATAAGCATCATGGAAGGTGATAAGGGGGGAAACATTTTATTCCAGGGTTCACAGTGAGCATTTGCAATTCCACTGCTGCAAAGAGGGACCCCCTCTTCCCATAGGCAGATTTCTGACTCTCAGAGCTGTTTCCAGCACCTTGTCCATCGAGCCTAATTTGAATAGGTTTAAAGGATTAAAGGGACTGGTTCGGAGGATTAAAAGGAGTAGTTATTCTCTTGCTTATAATACAAACCCAACATGGCCAATTCTAGCAGAGCTGAGTTACTGTTAGCAATAAAAAGCAGCAGTAAGGGCAAAAGCTGTCCAGTGACTCAGGGGTCTGCCCAGGACTTGGAAGATTCAGGTTCACCACCTAAAACCACCATGGACGACCTTGGGCATGTCACTTACTCCTTGCCCCTTGGCTACATGGGAAAAATAAGCATCATGCTACCCTACAGAAATATAGATTGAGAAAGACAATGGGAGTTGTATGTATACTTAAGTCATTTTTCTTGATGAAATCTTTGCTAGTTAAGGACCCAATAGTCTATTCAAAAAAAGCAAGATAAATGTACCCATGTATAGTATGAAAGTATATGTTAAAACTACAAGCTATGTAAGACAGAAGCTCTTAAAGACAAGACAATTTGAGCCATGTACAAAGGCCATTTAGGCTCCAAGAAATTGTTCCGGCCACTCTTTTACAAAGATACTTGCAAACATTAGTACTAACTGATAGCCTAAAGATAGCGTGCCACGAGATTTGATAGGGACATAACTCAGAGATTACTATTATCTTCCAATTTTGTAAAGCCACAGATGAAGTGAAATCCTTTCCAGGATGAAGAATTCTGGGAGGTGTCACTCACACTGCCTTTGGCTGGCACCAGGTAGAGTTGGGCTCTAGAAGAGTACATAAACTGATTAGGGAAATAAAGCTGGCTTGTAATTTACAGGCATGCTGTTCCATAAACATGTTCACAGTAAACCCATCCCTCCCATCATTCTTTCAAATACTGTATTTCTTTGTCCTGACCGGCAATTTCGAGCATACCACATTTTTGGCATCTTCCTTCCTGAGACAGACTGACCCTCTACTGCCTGTGCCTCATCTGTGCATCACAGGGAGACATGCCAACCACTAGCTTCCAATGGTGCCAGACAGTGTGAGCCAAAAAACTTCTTCATAAACTAAAGAGTGGTTTTCTCAGTGGGAAATAGCTGTACTGATAAATTGCAGATTTTAAACTTAAGAAAAAATACATGCAGGAACCAATAGCATTCAGAATGTATTCCTGGTATTCATTGACTTGCAAGCTGAGAAGATTTCTAATGGTTCAAAATATACACAAATGCATCTAGACTGCAGTTCAACTAAGCCCCTGAATTAGGAAGTAGTCCAATCCATCTGTTCATGCCTTTCTCACACACTGAACAAAATAAAGCATAGCATGGCAATCTTGAGAAAAGCACCTTTCCCCAGGGCAGTTAAACAGGTCTTAATAGTCAAAGTTTTGGGATGGTGCTCTGTTCACTCAAAACTAACAGCTTCTTTGATAGGCAAGATTTGCTTTGTGGCAAATCTGTTTCTTCTAGTTCAAATCAAATAATGAAAACATTAAACCTAAGCATATTGCTCCAAACAATACTTCAAAAATAATGTTTATATTTCATTTTGTAATAATCTTCTATTCCTAAAACAAATAATTTACAAAGAAAAGTCCAGCAAGATTCATAAGAAGCAGCAATAACATATTAGCCTAACTGCTACTGTTGGGGAAAGAAAAGGGGCAAACATTAAACAAAAATAATTTTTCAGGTCTGAAACAGAAGCAGTAAAACATCAAGATAAACACAGAAAAAAAAACATTTCCCAGTTTCAGCTTAATGTTAATCAAATAAAGGCTGGTCAGGTTGTATTAATTCAAAAGAAGAGCATAACCCCCAGAGCAAGTCTCGTCTCTGAATGATGTAGCACAAAATGACTGCAAAGGCAGTAGGCTTGCAAGAGACTGATGGATTGTTTTCATTAGTGGAATATGTATTTTTATTCTTTTAAAGAAAACAATAAAAAGGACTAGGAGTAGTTGCATATTCCATGTTCTTTAGCTATTTTTGCTATTTGGCCTCAGTAAATAACTTCCTAATCTATGCCATATTTGAGTTTAGACTAAAACAAGATTACAGCCTGCTTCACGCAAGAGATTTCTCCCAGACTGTTGAGTGTTTTCTTTGACATTTATTTTTAAAAACAAGTTTTAAACCAAATAATAAGACTGAGCTCATAGAAAGTCTATATCTTATTAAAACATTTGAGACTACTACACTAATTTTCTTCAGACCTGGCTTTTCTCCATTAAAGCTCAATGAAATACTGTCAGCCAGCTGCCTGCTTTGTAAGATCATGAACCAATTGCACAGAGATTGCTTTACAAAGTGAAGAAAGCTTTTATTAAAACTCTGCAATACACAGCTCTTTCAGCATTAGTAGGCGAGTAATCCCTCAGCTGGCCCAGCTGAGAGCAAGATTTGTAAGCTGTATGCCCAGTGGTATTGTTTGTTTGTACTGCAGTAACACTTAAAGGTACCATCTAGGGAATAGGACTTGTTTGTCTAAATACTGCATTTTCTCATGCATGGGAAAGACAAGTCTTTTAAAAACAAATTGGAATCTACAGGCACACATCTTACTGTAGGAGAAGCTAGTAGCAGAGATCAATAAACATTAAGATTCTCACACTTTTTCTAAGTTGTCTGTGTAGCTCCCCAATGTCAATAACAATTGCAGAACTAAAACTGATACAGAATGACAATACTGCTAATTGCAAAATTCCTTTTCCCAAGTAAGGTATTTTGCTTGGAAAATCCTAACAGACTATTTCAGTTTCCTCCTCATCCCTCTAGCCTAATGTACTACCATCAGCATAGACTTTATAAGTCCCACTTTTTTTCCTATCATCAGAGGACTGAACTGTAGCTTGCAACTACCTGTTGCAACTAGCACTGAAGGCTACAACAGAAAGGCTAAGTAAGAATGTGATGATCAGATTTATCATGCTGTTTGGTTAATGCTCCTCTTAATTCACAATTTATACATTAGTATAGTCAAAACAGGAAGCGAATACTAATTGAACATCAACCAGTAAATTGCTATAATGCAAGTTGAGGGTAGGACACCACAGGGACTGTGTGCAGTAAAAGAAGTTAAATCTGATAACATGGTACAAGAGGTGTTAAACACCCTAAAGACATGTATTAGCACACTGTGATTTATGCTTGCCTTAATGAGTTGGCCTCGTCAACTAAATGCCTTTCAGAACAAATTTCCAGTAAATAAATCCAGAATAATATAGAAGTTATTTCTAGAATAACTTCTGTTAATGAAGAAGTACAAAGTCCACTAAGTTAATCACTTCCACAGACCTCAAGTTGAGGTTTTGTTTCAAAAGTACACCATATAGCTGTCATTTTGTGCCTTATATTTGTATTTTCATTTCCACCTATACTGCTGCCAATTCCACAATTAATATGTTTCCTACTGTTCCTACTGATACACAAATACAATGCTTCAGACTCCAGGCAGAAAATAAAGGCCACAGCAAGCCAGCCCATTTATTGATAAACTAAGACATAAAAAGGAGCTGCACACTGCTGTGTTAACAGTTCTCAGATGTGAGTTGCTTTGTAGCTCAGAGAAAGGTTCATGAATATCCTAAACTACCGCCCACCAATGCATTTCCCATAACCCACCGTAATATTTCTCACATTCAGAAAGCTTTAGAACTTAGACGATGTAATTAATCCCATTTAAAGACTAGTCTAGTTAATTAATGAAACTGGGCTTCATGAGAACAGCTCTGACTAAGGCAAGATTATAGCTCTGAGCTCCCCACTCCTGTAGGTTGAGTCACACAACAGTCCTTCCACCCATACCCCAATATGGGTCCTGTTGGGCAAGGACAGGGATCCAGAAATGAGTCAGGCATCTGCCAATGAGAACATTTAATGTAAAAGTGAACTAAAACCAAAATAAAACAGGGGCTGGTTATTTAAATGAAAAGAACCAGAGCTTCAGAGCTTGCCTGATTTGGAACTCCTTAAATGAGTAGCCACTACCTCAAAGTCTGAGCCTTTTAAATAGCTTCAAGGTTTGGGAGCACAAATCATCAAAATTCATTTATTTTCATGTGCCTGGTTGGCAAAGACTGCTTATGCTTTTTAATTCTTTTATAATCTGTTTTCCATTTCATTTTTCCTTGCGCCTTGTTAGTCTTATCTGAATTGAAGCCATCCTTGAATTCAAGCCATGCTGCCTGTTTTTAAAAAAAAAACAAAACCCAGAAAAACAACACCTTTACCCCTGCTTTGATATCATAACTAACAACTGAGTTTTGTTCTAGTATTATGCTGGTACATAGAACTTCAAACTAAAGAAGTCACATATTAATGCATTGTTTGGTCGATTTGACGTACAAACTGGATGGTGTGTGTCAAACATGATAACCTAATCATATAGGATTTCTTTTGCATTTTCTAGGCAGAGAAATTAAGAATTCAGTAGTGCGTTTCATTCAACTGCACCTTTTCACTTTCCTGGTCTGGATATTTGTTCTGTCTGATGTCTCAGTTGTATAGAAATGATGTATTAAAAAGGAAAAGAAATCTTGACAGTTTGTTACCCAATATTCAAGATAAACGAAATCTCTTTTCACAAAGTACTTTCAGCGCTAAGCTTATCAGATCACTACTGGCTGAACACTTGGAAGACTGAGGGCCTCCGGCTACAAAGCAAAGTGTTTCCTGTAGTGATTAATGTCAGCCTGAGAGGAGAGAACACAGTGTAGCACTTAAAATTAGAATAGAAAATAACAAAATTAAGCTCAGTTAGCTGCACTAATGCCAATGATGATGAATTTATGAGATACCCTGAAGACAACAATAGTATGTCATACTGCAGAAAAACTAGACCCTGAAAGCTAACCATTTATGCCAAGATGGTAAGCAGACTGTATCATTGTATTCTTATGCTATTGTTCTAGACAAAAAAAAACCCACACTGAGGCATATACAAAAATTGCTGATCCAAATGTATCTGCTGTGCAAGCAGTGAAGTCCAGAGAGCTATAACCAAGAATGACCAGCCTACACCCTGATTGTAGTAGCTTCAAATTCTTGTGTGATGCCCTAATTTTCTTCTTTGAGGACTTTAAAAAGAAAAGGAGGATTTGTCTGTAATAACTATAAATAGCGTTCTTCTACTGAAACTCCTTTAACAGGAGGTCCCTTTTGACTTCTGGCTCATCAGCCAGCCCATACTGTGATTCAAGTCATGGCAAAGCATCCCACTGTGTTCTGTCAGGGATTGTATAGTTATATCAATATGCAGTATTGCACAGTAACATGGCAATTGATCTAGATTCTTAAGACAATTCACTAGCTTTGCTGCAGGCTTCCCAGCTGACTGAGAAGCTCTCTCAGAGCTGTATTTCAGTTCCTTGTGTTTAAAGTGATGATTAAACTCAATTTTGCCTCCGCTCAGTCTCATTTATCTGTTGGGAGCCAAGCCTGGAGACCTTCTTACATGTGGTTAGTTACCATGTACTACAACAAATCCCAAATGTTGCCTGAAGTTTGTAGGAGCAAATATTAATCTTCCACTGCCATGATCTACATACTTTGCAAAACAGACACAGGGCTCCTCGCAGTCTCCAAAACAAGGCATTATAATTCATCAGGAAGAGAAAGCAGTTTTATTTTAACCATGTATTCTGGTGCTCATTTTCAAAGTTACATCATCATCAAGAGAAGAGAGTGCCTACATTAGCATTTTACTCTGGATGAGAGACACACTTCTGAAACCAATCTCGTGATAGTCCCTACTACCAGTATTTTGATTTGCACTACAGGTGGTCTCAGACCATAAAACTGTATTCCTTTTGGGTGAAACTAAACCAGAGGATACACCCCGAGAGCACACCTAGTACTCTTTAAGCACCAATGGACTTTCAGCTTACAGGACCAGACTGGAGTTTCTCAAAAGTGTAAAATATATATATATATATATATATATATATATATATACATGTAGATTGATATACACAGATTAGTCACAAAATGCACATAGTGTGGATGCTGGATCTTCAATACCAAATGTTTCAGTACCTCTAGACTTCAGAAGTGATCCTGTGATTATATTTTAAAATATTTGAAAGTTACTTGGCCATACTCATTGTTTAAATAAAAGGAGCAGTACGATTTTTAGCAAAGTTAAAATTCCATAGAGAAGGAGGCCTTAGCCACATGCAAGGACCTCAGCAGAACATATCAGCCTATCTCCTGGAGAGTCACCACCTCCAGCAAGCATCTGGTAAGAGAGCTCAAGTACCTATATACAACAAGTTCAGCCTCTACAAGGTCCTGTTGTGTTTCAATGGCTTTAGTCACCTTACCTGTTTTCATCTTACACAGCCACCAGCAGCCGTGTCTGCAGATGCGTGTCTCTGGCTGAGACCTTCCAGGTGCCAACTTCTGAAATAAAACATAATTGAAATCAGAGTTGGACCCTGTCCTATTGCTCAGCACATGTGCTTCTCAGAAGCACTCATCAGGACTCTCCAACAGCTGTCCCAGCTGAGTGAATCCCAGCACCCTCTGTCAGCCCACTGTCTCCTCCTTCCTTCTCCCACTCCCTCAGCACATGTTAGAGTCCTTCCTGAGCTGATTCACCTTGCTAACCCAGTGGAAAACTGTTTTCTTTTTTTCTTTCTGAGGTAGGCAAGGGATGACTAAGCTCATGTTCTGCAGGCTGAGTGAATTAAACCAACTCATGGGGAACGTAAGGGGCAAAACCAAAGTGAGGACAGAAAGTACATAGCTACATAAAGAGGAAGAAGTCCTCTCCTTCAGTAGCTCTCACACTGGGTCACCTGTAACACTCAGTTTCATCCCAGTTACCTCCAACTCCCATACCTTTCAGAGCATTTCACAACTGGAAACTTTATCTCACAGCACCAACAAGCAAGGTATTGTAAACAAGATTCCTGTGCTCCAGGACTATGTTGCCACAGAGAGGTTCTGATAAACCACAGAGTGCCTCAACTTCTCCATACCAGTTTCTCACACCAGCACCCAGAGGGTGACCTATCCCCCATCTAAATCTGCCCTCAGCTGAGCTGCATTCACACATCATTTATTGGCTTTTGGTGACCCTTCCCTGGCCAGCACAGGTTTTGTACACACCATACCTTTAGATGCGATAACCTCTCTATCATCTACACTTTATAATCATTCCCCTTGGGACACCATGGGGATCAAAACCTTCTCAGTTAAGTTAATGGATCAATTGACATTACAAAGTACAGGAGCCTATGCATTTATCTATCTATCTAATACATAGCCTATGTATTTATACAAGCCTATGCCTTGTATATTTCTAGTACTAAGAAAACTTTATATACAGTGTGCTGACACAATTGCTGTCAAAACCAGATTGATAGTATTATTGCTGTGTTACTTCAGAGAGACTTTTGTGTTTCCTCCAATTCCAAAATGAATATTTTGCCATATTTCTCCATGTCTAAAATATTAAGAAAATAGAATGAAAAACTGATTGTCAGCTCTGGTGGTTGTTTTCCAGCAGCTTTTGTAAAACTACTCAGTTGACTTGTCTACCCTGGAAATTTGTATCAATGTAAGCTGAATTTTAATACAGACTGACGCAGTCTCCTGCTGGACAACCCTATTATCCTACAAACATCTTTTTTCTAGTTTTAGTTTGTATTATTTTAGAAATATAATATCCCTCCAATAATACAAATAATTTTGGGGACAGAGCGAACTACTCCTTAAACCCATATAACTATAGAAATTTAACCAACACAGTGTAATCAGTAAGACTTCCCAGTGTGTACAAAGCCTAAGCTGCCCTTATAGGTTTCTCTTCTGGTACCAAGCAGAAACCCCTGGGTGAATGTGCCTGAACCCTGAGGAAAATTAGACTAATAAAGGTGACAAATTTTTGCCTTCTTAAAACTAACAGCACTTTGCAATCACACAAGCCTTTTGTGCAGAGGTATCTTAGTATCCAGGTTATTTCAATATTACAAAAATGTCTCAATGTCGAAGCCCTGTTTATTTCTCTGTGAAGTTGGAGAAAAGAAGTCTTATTTTGATCTTGCTTAACTCACCATCGCCTGACCTCTGACAGTCCCTGGTTCACCAGGCAGCAATTGAGATAGGAAGGAGGAAGGTGTTCAAACACCCAGCTTTCAGCACTGAGGTAATGTCAAGTGCCAAACGTACAAACTTTCAGAAGTAAATAGGTTTTGCTTACTTTAAGAGCTAACAGTTTTATTGCAATCCTATGAACAGGGGCTAGTAAATACATAATTTTTTTTTAAAGAAGCAATTTTCCTTGAGTATGAAGTGCTGCTGGGAGCAGTATCTGTGTTCTACTCTCTGTTTTTAAGGGGATGTTGGAAAACTGGAGGAGAGACAGCAAAGAATCACAAAAGTAGTAAGAAAAAAAAAGCACAATTGTGAACATCTCAGAGCGAGTAGTGCTGGATGCTAAAACACTTCTTCATCTAGTTGGGAAAGGCACAGCAAGAAGCAATAGGTAAAAGGTGAAGCCAGATATGCTCAAAATAGTCTAACAACGTGGTTTGCTAACCTCTGCAACAAGCTACCAAAGGAAGGGTAGATTCTCCTCTCCCCATGTTTTTGAATCAAGTCTGAATGCCTTTCTGAGGTGAACTCTGAAAGATATTCACCCCAGCCAAGCACCAGTATGCAAGTAAAATTCAGTGGCCTGAGTGAGATTAGTTTAGAAATCCAGTGATCTGTCCCAAACTCCACAGCACTGTGACTGACACCAACTAAATTAGAAGCAGGATCAGGCTGCATAAGTTCATTAACTTAGTGAAAAGAGAGCTAATGAATAAGTAACTCCACAAACACCCCGCACAATAATTTCTATTTGCACCCTCAAAGGCTCCTCACTCCAGCTGCTTGTCAGGCAGAGGAAGCCTGTCATTCACTCCTTTGTAACTCTACCCATTGTCCAAAACCCTTTTCTTCTGTGGAGAAACCCCTTATTTTGTGCTTATGGAGAAACCTTTAAGAGCTGAGAGAGGGAAAGGGAGCCTTTAGCTCAAAACAAAGGGAAATAGAGCTTCTGTCAGCAGGAGGCTAACAAGCAAATGACAATTTCTATATCTCTGGGGTCTGTGCACAATCTCTGCAGGCAGTGTCAAGCCCTGTGTCAGCTTGCTGCCCTGCCAGCCTTCCACAATGGGTCAGGATGTCTGCTTGGGAGAACAAAACCTTCCTCCTCCGGGAAACCGGCTCGGCCAGCTCCCAGGCACAATGTTCCCTGGCAGGGGCTGTTCGCCATGGTACCCCTCCCCATCCCTGAGGCTGGCTGATGGCCCAAATAACGGCGAATTATAGCTGGGTTTAAACAATCAAGTACTAATAATGGCAGAAGCAGAGCATGAGGACACGCCGTGTGGACTCTGTTTATCATTTAATGTTCTGTATTAGCAGCCATTATATTGTAAAATAATGTAAGGCCTGTGCCAGATGAAAACATGACTTGAATTTGCACAGCGCAATACAACCCAAGAGAAGACCAGGGAGGTGGATGGCTGAACTAAATCATTTAGCGTCAGAAACTGAGCCAGCTGCAGAGGGCTCTTTCTCTCAGCTTTCTAGGCAACTCCTCTTGATTGACAGGGAGGAGAGGGGAGAAATCATTTCTCTGCAAAGCAGATTTATTAAATCCATCTCAGCAAAGGCCAGAAGGAATCTTATCCCATTGAAAACACAGAAAAAGACAGAAAAAAAAAAGAGCAAACTCAATCACAACATGGAAGAAAGCAATTCTAACACATGGGCCCTCCTGCACCCTATGGATGCATCACATGAGAGAAAAGACCAAAAGGAAGTGAATGTGCTGCAGCTGATAAAACATGCCAAGACCTGGTTCAGAAGAAGGAGGAAGGTCACAGCGCCTGTGACTCAGCAGCTATGGCATTCGGGACCCTTTCTGAGAAACGATAATTAGGAGTCGTTCTGAGTTGTCTACTTTTAGCATTTTTCTAAATGACCTTTTTTTTCCCTGCCTGCTCCCTTTAGTTTTTTGAATTCCTGGACAACCACATTTGTAACAGAAGAGAATGATCACAGAATGAACAATGAGGTAAGTCTGTCTCAAATACTGCATATAAAATTCTGTTCTAGATGAAGCTTGAGTTCTGTGATAATACATTGCTGAAAAGTAATCTCCAGTGATTAATGCTACTGGTTTCAAGGGAAGCATGAATTTTGCCCAACTCATGTAAGAAGGAACCTCCCATTAACTTCCAAGGGGATTGCAAGCTTTTATACTCAGGCCTCAGAGGGAAAAAAGAAAAAAGAAGGAAAAAAAGAGCCATCAAGAGATGCTACAGTCAAATTCATCAAAGTAAACCAAACAAGTTCCTCCTTTACGTGTTCCAACAAACATACTCTTTATTTTTACATGGTCTTTTAAGACATGCTTCATAATCATTCTTTGATACAAATAATTCCCTTCCTGCCTCTGCAAGGCAGTAAATAAAAGAATAGCCCTTTTTGTGATAAGAGCATCTAAAAAAAGTAAGAAGTGTTCTTTTTTATGGAACTGACCTCTTAATGAGTAGAAACAAAAAGATCATTTATTATAAGTGATCCTCTGCCAACAGCCCCTATGCCTGTTACCAATTTCAAAAACTTTATGTTCCCCCTCCAGAAAGGCTTTGTACTCTTTCCCACTCATTAGAAGATGGCTATTGTAAATAGCACTTCCAGCATTAATATTAAATATGGAAAGAAATATGTTCAAACCAGGTTATGGCTGTAAGGCAAACTGACAAAAGCCAGGAAATTCGTAAGTTAAATCCACCCCTTAACTCACGCTGTTGTGAAAACAAACGTGGGAGTTAGCAAGGTGCCCAGGGTCAGTGCAAAAGTGTGTGCTTCCTGGCTTTTGTCAGACGGTGTCAAAACATCAACCTGACCTAAACACCAGATTTGCTGTGTTTAAAATCGGCCTTGCATGCAGGGAAGAGGGAAAGGCACACTCACGTTCCCCCTGTGGCTCCCCCAGCCTCGGGGAGGGATGGCGCATGGCTACAGTGCCCACCCCAGCTCCCAGGGATGGAAAGCATATCCCAGTAGTGACTCACCACCTCCCGGGGTGGACACCTCCCAGCACACCCACCATGAGATGTCCCCTGGGTAGCGAATGGTCTCATTTGTTCGGCTTGTCCTTATGGAAAAAAAATCAAGAGCTTTATTGCAGGCATGCCAAAATTCCCCTCGCCTTCACCTCATGAGCATCACGAGCTCTTTGGGGTGGGAGGCGGGTGTACAGCTAGGGGTTGAAGGACCATACTGCTGTACTGCCCAAGGGAGAAGAGGCTTGATGGGGCAGATGGGCTGCCGGGGCTGGCCTCTGGCATTCACACACCCCTTTTAGACACACCGGTGCCTCACAACAGAAAAAAAAAAGTTCTTCCCTAGCAGGAGGGACTTGGGCACACACCATCCCACACTCCAGAGCGCTGGAGCTCTTCTGTTTGGCAGCAGCCTTGTGCACCCCCGCAGGCTCGGGAAGCCTGTCCTCGGCCAGCTAGGGACACCCACCCGGCCCTGCAACAGCCCTGGCAGTGTGCCGCTAGCTCAAGGAGGCAGACAGAGGGTGAACAGCCTGAAAAATGTTCATTTCATTCTAAAAGTTAAGTTGCTTTGATGAACGCTGACTTGACAGTCGATATTGTAGTAGATTTTCCCAGCAGGCAAAAAGACAAAAGGGGGGGGGATAGGGAGGGAGGGAGGGAGGGGAAGTTACCTAGAAATATTTTTGCTTTGGTAGGAATAGTTTTTCTTGTTCCCATATGGATGTTACACGTGTGAAATCAGTGGGGTCTGGTACTTGCTTGTAGACCAAGAAGGTGGCAGCCAATCCCTGCATTGCCTGTGAGAGGGGAGGAAAAATATCTTGGCCTGAATCCTTTTCTTTTAACCAACATGTTGGGAAAAACAAGTTACAGTATCATAACTAGTATCTTATTTAAACTAGGTTAATTAAATAGCTTCAAACCTCCTGTCATTAAAAACACACTGTACATAGTTGCATTTGTACTAACTCCTGTCAGTTTAAGTTAAATTGAAAAGAGGCTGAATCAAGCTGTGCTCAGGCTGTTGGTGCAGCTTTTTGGACCAGTTCAGCTAACACACACCTTCTCCTAACCCAGTGCAGATCTCACCCAGAATACCCTCAGGACACAATAAATATATAACTGTATGACAAATATTTTATCTGCCTCAGGAGGCTGACAGGAATACAGGTGGTCAGCTGAGCGCAAGCTGAGAGAAAACAGGTGAGTCAACCCCATACTGAAGTGTTAGCTTATTATTCCATGACACTCAGTCTTTGAAGGAATACATCTTTTATAACCTAGGAGAATAAGGAGGAGGCTGCTTATGGAATTAAATGTTCCCAGCTTCTAATTAGAGGGAGGGTAATTGCAGTGTCATTTATAGACATCTTAATAATTTATTTCATTTTCAGGACAGGTACATTTATGCTGTATAATTTTCATTCATGTCAACCAAACCAGGACACTTTTCTTTTGTTTGCACAACACATTTTCCTTCACTTTAACCCTTTATTTAAAGGTGCATCTTGGCAAATTTCAAGCTTGGAAAAAAAATAAATAACAAAGAAATATTAAGCTTTGAAAGTGACAGAATGGAAAATTTGAAATTTTTTGAAATTTTCCTTCTCTTTTGTTAGGTTGGGGTTTTTTTTCTCCTTACACAACCCATTCTTCTTTGAAGCAATGCAAACTTACGGCTTCTTCAGCTGTCATTTACCCATTTCATTGGTGCTTTTCAGCAAAAATAAAGAAATAAAACAATGAGTGATTCGTTCAGAAAACCACTAAAACACCGTAACTGTTTACTCATGGCCTAGAGACCTTTTTCGGTATGTTAGGTAAGAAAAAGAAAGTCCCCTGTACTTTAGGCTCAAAGTCTAAATTAGAGACAATATCATCTAAGCACACACTACATCAAAGCCGAGGCTTCAATTAATTCCAGAGTTATTTATTTAAATGCAAGTTTCTCACTGGCAAACTATCACTGAAGGGCCTCAAGAGGAACACGGAGGCAACGAGGGGAATTCCATTATTCCCACCCTCCAACCTCCTCTCCTGGGCACAGGACCAACACCAAGAAAATAAAACAGTCACCAAATATAGCACAATGGGCTTTTTCCTCCTTAATTACCTTTAAAATTCCCAGCCGAGCACAGAGACCCCACACAGGCTTTCTGTGCCACGTATTAGCACCGGTTCGGCTGAGTGATGAACCTCAGAAAATAAAAGCTTCATAATGGGGCTGCTGACACAGCAAAGAGCAGCCCCGTATAACGAAAGGGTTTCAGAGCAGCCGATTCACTCCATCATTTTGAGGAGAGGCGTTTCTCCCTTTGAAAGCCTGCCTTTTGTGTTGCTCACACTCCTACAGGCTGCTCCCTGCCAGACTGTTTGCTATTCTTTGGAGGCTTCTGCTGCTTCCTACATCAGATGGAATTTACCTTCATGTAATTATTTGTTCTGGGAGCTTTGATCTCCACTTCCCTTGTAACTGCAATGTAGTCACACTTTGAACTACAAGAAAGTACCAATTTAAGGCTCTTGCTGCAAACATCATAATGGTTAATCCTAACAAAAAGGTGTTAATTGGTCTCCTGGTGATTCTAAGCCGCAGTCACAATAGGTTCTTATATTTGTTTACCACCGCTGTATTTCCTCCTCATCCCAGTAAAAGTGCATTAGATCTGATAACCTTTTAGGCAGGCTTCTCATTTTTCACCTCACATTACGATTTAGGGCAAAACCAAGTATCTATCAATGTCGGAGGAGCGGTTCTGTCCCAACGCGACGTGATTACAGACTGCTAGCTTCACAACGAGCCGTCTGAGGCTGTGTACTCATGGGTAAGAAGTAAAAATTTAGATGACTCCAAAAGTCTTTCTGAAGCACAATAGACCCTCTGTACAAGATGAAAGCTGTTTCTTCGTATAATACATTCACTCAAACCTTTGGCCCTGCCAGAGATTTCATAGAGCTGGGCAGGAGCATTACTCTGTTTCATTTTTGGATCCACCTCCTGCTCAGCAGTCCAAGAAATTCAAACTGAAGAAAATGGTTAAGCTTAAGTAGCTCAAACTAATGAAAACGTCTCATCATTCTGGACCATGCTGTCGGGTTTTCCAGAGCTTTTTTACTGTTAAATGGGTTGGTTTTATAACAAAGCCCTGACAGAAAACACCTTCCCAGCAGAAAACCAAACTACAGTCCCTACTCCTCGAGGTGGGGCTGTTTATTTTATTTGTCTGTGCAGAACATGGTGTGCTTTTAAGCACTCACTGTGCAAACACGTCTATGGCATTACCCAATGGAAAATTAGGCTTGTTTGCTTTTTGTCTTACACAAACAGGGTCCTTACTTTTAACATAACCACCGAATTCTGGCCGCAGCCAGATACAATGAATCCATCTCTCTCTCTCTCTCTCTCAAAAAAAAAAAAAAAAAAAAAAAAGTGACATATTTGAGTTTTTGAGTGAAGACACTGGAACTGATTTTGTCAGGCCCTCAGGCTGTTTCTCAGTGCAATGACAAAAGGACCAGACAGAACTGTAATTTCGGTGCTCAGCTTGCATATTCCTGGAGTGCAGAGGAGTCCGCTGTTCAACAAAAGATTACTCAAAAGATAAACATGGAAATGGCACAGGACATCAACATCCCACCTCGCTCTTCCGACTTCCTAGGGACATTTCAGCAGTCTCAATGACACGCAGACTGCCAGCTCCCCCTCCCACTTTGCCGTTTGGAATTCTCACAGGCAATTAAAATATTTTTGTTTACTTCTGCTAGGCCAGCCCTTCCCACTGACCAGCTCTCCCGAGGTGAGGTTTGCTGCGGTCCTCTTCCTGTGATTAGAGCACTTCATAGTCAAACACTTCAAAAGTCCTGCTGAAAATGCCAGCGGAGCCCCGCCTGACTGAGGACAGCTCTTGAACCCTGACTGAACTCCCCATCCCTCCCGGTGGATAGGGCTGTATATTTATTGCAGCACGATCGCAGTCAAGGTACATCCTTTTGAAGAGTGCTCCTGAAGACCCGCACAGCCTCCCCGCAGAGAGCCCGTCCTCCCTCCTAGCCCCATGAGGAGGGGGCTCTGTCCTTCTTCCCCCCAGCCAAGGGCTGCCCTTCGTCTCTCTCCTCTAGAGAAGCAAGGTAGATCTGTGTTCCCCAAACTATCTCTGTAGACAGTCCAATGCCTCCCCAGTGCTCTCCTGCATGCAAAATACCTCTAAGTCTGTTGATGAGCAGGCAAAATTATATCATCATGACCCACTTCAAACTGCCTCATAAGCCCGTGAATTCAGAAAGAGAATATTGGTTATGAGAGAGGAAGCAGCGTCCAGCAAGCTCGATGGGAAGAGGGTGACCTAGGTACAGGATCCAGGCTGGAGGAAAGGCAACGCTTTTTCTTGCTCAGCCTCAAGGAAGGAGCTTGCTCCCCGGGTGCTCTCCATATCCTAACCAGGAGCACTTAGTGATGCTTTCCTATCAGTAAAGGTTTTAGCGAGTTGCTACACAAATGCACGCACACTGAGTTGCAAGCTCCCACCCCAGGGTTATAGCAAGATGGCAGCCCTTTAATGAAAACACTGCTATGAGGGTTTATGCTGGAAACACATTTGGTTTTCTTTTTCATGTTTGTTTTGCATGACTTCCTACAATCTCCTGAATACAATCCAGACCTTTGGCAGCTGCAAGCCACGGTCTGAGGCGTTGATAAATTTATTTTGCAAAATATCTGCAGTATTCTCATTTCATCACGGTGCCCCCTGCGAGTGAGGGGAAGGGGCGAAAGAACCATCTGATTTCCCAGCGATGTTACAATTTAGAGCCTATACATTTCACATCTGGGGAAGCTAACAGTCACTCTGAAAACTTTTTTGTTCTCACAGTTAAAACTTGAATCTGTGCCTTCTTTTTCTGGCTCCTGCAGGCTGTTTTGAGCTCAGGGTTTTATGGTTGGGGTTTTGGGGGGTTGTTTTTTTGTTTGTTTGTTTGTTTTTTTATCTACCGCCATTAGATAACTAAACATTACATGGGATTTTGTTATGTGACAGTTGTTGGGGTTTTTGTTTGGGGTTTTTTTTTTAGTGTTATTTCTTCTAATTGGCTTTGAAATGAAAAAGCTTTTAGAACAAACTATGCAATATCATCCCAGTTCTCCTGTTCCCAGGACATTTACAGCCCCACCTTCCTAGGAAAACAAGGGGATTTACAACAGCAACTTGATACAATAAATCTAATCATAATCATAAATCACACTTAAAAGTTACATTTCAGGATTATGTAGGTTTAGTAATGAGTCTGGGTGTTAAAAAAGAGTAAAAATCTTGCTATGACAGATGACAAGCCAAAGTTTAACACTTTTGATTTCAAAGTGCAATTCTTAGCTGGGAGAACAGGTCCCTACTGTATCTTGCATAAACATCCCCTTGCAAGTTAAGTGTCTGCAAAAAGTCAATCATAGCATTTTTTTCTCGCCTGAGCACTTCACAGTACATGCTTGAAGCCCGCAGCTCATATTACAGCAGGAACATGCAAGGAGGGGAATTAAAATTACGTGATTACCTGGAGTAGAGTGGAAGAGACTGAGACAAGTTTTCTGCTGTTGTAATTCTGCCAGAGTCAAAGTGAGCAGAGAATTTCAGTCATGTCTGGGGCTTGGGACCAAGAGGTTTTCTTTGCTGAAGAACAGTGCTTCTGGTAGCAATGCTCCATCCTCAGCTTCTTTGCTTGATTTACCCTGCTTGATAAAAAATAATCAAGGGAATCATATGTTTTATGGTTGCCTGTAGCATAGTAGAGAACTTCACAGCCTTCGGTAGGCTCATCCTCCTAGGACATGTACAAAGGTAGGAATTTGAGGCAGGAAACCAAGGCTTAGAGAGAGTAAACAATAGTTTGGTGTCATTCACAAAGGTTGTGGGAAAACAGTCCTTGTGGGGGGTCTGTTCAGCATCAAACACGCACTTGAATCAGACCCATTCTCACCCTTCTTTGCAGGACTTTCAGTCTTAACCAGCTGATGCTTCTCTGTAGAAAAACATTTTTCCTAACCTTAGTTTTAATTACTGCTGTCTTACATTCTAAGTCAATCAGGAGCAAAACTCCTGATCAAAGTCAGCAGTCACCAGTAAACAAGGGCATAACTAGTTACAAACGCGGTGGCAATGCATTCAAATTCCTTGCAGTGCTGTTGCACTACCTGTCGCTTAGACACCACAGTGGCAGGCATGGCAGATATCTCAGGAAACTATTCCTCCATGTTCTTCTAGTCGCTGTTCCATTCCTCAACTGAAGAAGCAACCCTGTCTCTCAAGCCATGCTTCCTCAAAAAGTACTAACATAACTAAAATTACTAAATATTAAAAAATAATCATCTAGTGTTCATGTTTTCAGGGAGATATGCACAGAAATCTGTTGTATCTGAAACTGAAAAATCTGTAAGGACAGGCTCTCTCATTTCAAGTGTCCTGGTACTTCCAGCTGCCAGTATGGGAATTGAGCATTTCTGATAAAGCACAAATGAAAAGAATGGAGCTGGGAGTTGGAGGCTATACCATTGTGGTAAATTAAAACAAATCTTTGAAAATTAAATTATAATTCGATTAGTTCTGCCTGGCATACTTTACTCTTTCTCTGAAAGCCTGTGGTTTCTGCCGTGGCTATTTTTAACCTGCGTACTGTTAATTCAGAATAAGGAAAGAAATCCTACTTTATTCTAGAGACAGCATCCAGTGCAAAGCTGGATATAGTCTGCATGGACAATGCTCAAAGAA
The DNA here is from genome assembly GCF_900496995.4 of Aquila chrysaetos chrysaetos. Classification (NCBI taxonomy): domain Eukaryota; kingdom Metazoa; phylum Chordata; class Aves; order Accipitriformes; family Accipitridae; genus Aquila; species Aquila chrysaetos. Next base: position 60,072,456 of record NC_044030.1, read on the forward strand.
TCCCCAATTCAAGGTAAGGAGTAGGCCATGAAGGGTCTTATTTCCCAACATGTGATCCTTTCCATAATACATGCTTTTCCCTCCATATCTCCTACACTCCACAATGTTCTCATATCCTTCATCACCACCTCCCCATCTTTTTATATACATCTTGCCCACGTCCCTTCCCTCTTCATTGCAATGTCCTTGGTTTACCAAATTTTCCTATGCAATACCATAGATCTCAAATATAGGTCACAACTCAGCCAACCTACCTCACCTACATCCCTGCTGCAGCACCCCAGGATCCCCCAACTTCCCTACCTAGACCACACCATAACCCCCTCAGTTCCTCTCCGCTGCCTTCTGCAGCGACAGCCTCAGCTATCCCTCTCTCTCCTGTGCTCCCTACAGTGTCTCCAAGATCCTTCCCCATTATCTTCCTACAACACCAACACCAACCCCAGTTCCCCAATGACATTTGCCAAGGATCGGTGTGTATGCATCATAGCTGGTGTGGAGACAAGCCCACACTAGCTGGTACACATGGGGCAATAGGCCCGACCACCCAGGAATTCAGGCATGGAAACAAGGTATGCACCAGCAAGCCTGCCAGCTGCTGCCTCTCAGGCAGCCAGGGTGACACACTGCCTACCAGATGCCTGGCAGGTCCAACAAATGGCTTCAAGGATGGCATCTTGTACCCAGGCCTCTGCTGCTCCCACCAAGTCCCGTTTAGCTCACTGGGAGTTTTGCCAGCTGTTTGCATGAAAGTGGGATCAGATCCTGAAGAACAGAACAGGCACCAGCTTCCCTCTCCCATGATGTTACCTCCCCATAGCATCTTTATAACCTGATAGCAGCCTTATAACAAACACCTCCCCTCTCTCCTCTGGTGCTCTTGCTCTTGGAAGATGCCCCGTGCACAGCCACAGAGCTCCTTCTTCATTCTCTTTGGAGGAGTCTTCCTTGTCAAGGTGCAAACAAAAATCTCAACCTGGGGATTAGGATGCGGAGAGTCCAAGTCCCCTGTCTCTCATTCCGTGTGTGCTTCCACAAGATCCCCATTGTGCGTATTTGTTCATCAATATGCCTCTGCCGGTTGTCGAACACACAGACTGCACAGACTTTTTGGGGACAAGGGCTGCCTTTTCATCCTGTTCTTGTACAGCATCAAACATAGTGAGATCCTGATCTGCTCAGGATCACAGCCATCAAAATAGTTTAGTTAACAATCCAATAAAGTTTTACAAGACATTCAGTTTAAAAACAGATGAGTGCCTGAAATTAGAAAGGAGAGGCTTTGCCATCATACACTCAACTGGAAATCTGTGGATTTACTCTTCCTTTGAGTTAATTGCTTATGAGGAAGAAAGGCCATTCAGTGAGAATGGGGAGTGAGCCCTTTTTCCAACTGTTGACAGGAAGTCTTGATTCAAAAGTTCCCACAAAGCATGTAGGGAACCCCCCATCTCCCTAGAGGTGATTTCATGCTGCCCCTGCCAAAATGAGGTGGCTTTCTTATTTCCTGTTATCATCTTCTGCACTTCTAAATCCCCAGGAACGGTCTGCAGGCACATTCCAGAGGGGATACTGAATATTTTATTGACAGGCAAGTACTAAAGAACTGGTTCCCATAGTCACTATCTGCAGAAGTCTTTCCCTCAGGGCTTACGCAAGGCGGGGAGTGGTGTCCCTTCCTACACTGTCCCTGCTGAGAACAATGCCATGCTGGGGAAACCCACCACTTCCAATGAGGCTCGTAAATCTCTTTGTTGATCCCTGACAGTTTTGCTTGTCTTGAAGAAGGAACAAATACACATGCTTGAGATGAGCATTCCTAACTCATTACCAGGCCTTTAGAAAGGTGCCAGCTGCATTATCTAAAAATAGCTCAGGTACCATGAGAAAAGAGTTACCTGCCAAACTCTGAGTAAGCTGGAGAGGCTATTGCCCAATATGCCTCTAACAGCTAGTCTGAGAGGCAAGCACTCTCACACCTCAGAGATTTGCATATGAACTCTCTGAAGAGGAGGCATTTAAAGGGAATTCATTAGGGTAAATACTTTGTTACTGGGATAGCCATCGGTGCACAGTTCTCTTTAATCTTTTCATTTTCAAGGCTCTCTGTGGCCCATCACATCTGCACTGGATCTTGCATCTTACCGAGCAAATATTTCAGGATCATGATGGTCTTCAGTACAGCACCTGTCATACAGCAAGTCTCATTTGGACTAGTTAATGCTGGCTGGTTGACTACAACAGCTCTCTTACCCCTCCAATCATGCCAATTCACTGACTCCTTTCAATCCTTCTACCATGACTCTTTATGTATAGGCAAGATACCAGACATGGCTTTCTAGTGAATCAAATTGCTCCCAAATACTCATTTTTTCACATAAATCTCAAGCCCTAGCCATGCCAAGCAAACAGGTAACTAGTCAGTGTTCTGCCTTGCCATCTTCTCCAAGTCCATATGCAACTTGCTTCATTTCTGTTGTCCATTCAAAATGTCTCTCTTGTATACTGCACACTTCTTGGACAAAGCTGTCTTTTTTCATGGCTCGTGTAAACATGTACACATGGGAATGGCTGTATTAGCAATGCTGAAGGATGTAGTTCATAGCACATTTTATTCTTGGCAAAGCTGGTTTAGAAGTTCTTATTCATCCCTCCCAAGAGCTGCCCATTTCTCTGCTCTGTCAGAGCCTTGCGTGCCCTCAGTCATGCCATGCACTCCTGCCTGCAACCTGGTTTGCAACATGTCCCATGAGCACTTCTATTAGCACCACTGAAAGGGTGGTGGCTGCAGAGCAGGGTGGGAAAGAATGAATGAATGAATGGTTGAGGAGGAAGACAGTTTTCTCAAGCTGACTTTGTTGATGAAGAAAACATATGGAACAACATCCTCAGATGGGAAAGATTTTTCTTATCTGCCCTCCTGCCGATTATCACCCCTCCCATATCCATAACATGAGCCAGCACAGCTACACAAACATGTAGGAGGTCACAGAATAATGGTTTAACTGCTGCTAGAGGCCATAGATCAGATCAGTTCTTAGGAAATCTGTTTGGTAAGAGGGAAGATTATACAGCTTTTTCCAGACTACCATTGCCAAGCATGTAGTTTGAACACTGACTTTTTGAGACAAAGGGCTTTTACATCTACCTTCAAGCTGTACTATAAAGTCACACTCAGATGATACACCAGCTGTGTTCTGCACAAAGAAATGACACCAATACAACAAAACCCACTCAGGTGCTATCACCAGATTAATTCAGAATTGGCTAATAGCAACCTAAAAAGAGGTTGAAAACCAGGCATAGCCCCTGTGACCAGAACCCCTGTATACGTTCCTCAGCCCCAGCAGAACACCATGTCTTTCACAGCCAATGCCCTGAAGCCCCACATGAAAGTCCATTTGAACATGCAGTTTGTATACATAGACTGTGCAGTACATCCAGAAGGCATTGGGCCTCTAGCAGATGTGTTAAACAGTGCATTTGGGCATGCACAGAAATCCCACTTTCTAAACACATCAAAGTTCTTATGCTTGCATTAACCAACTGTGCAGAGCATGTGCAATACCAACAGCAGTCTCAGGGGGCACAGTGCCCCTGTCTGGGTCTACAGCACAGAAATACAGAAGTCCCATATAAGTGCTTCTGCCTCAGATTCCCCTCAGCCCTCTCCTATACATAAGAGTCATGTCCACTGCTAAAGAAAAAACAGTTGAAAGGCACAAACTGTTCAACTTAAGTGCAACCACACAATGGGCTGCCTCTGTTTGACCACATCCATTTGTTTCCCTAGTCCTGGGCAGGATACTCTGGTTGTCTCTAAGTGGCTTCATATTTTCTAGGAGAGCAAAAGACGCAAGTTAAGAACATGGGCCAGCAGGGGACTGTAGTGATTGCAAAGTCCACATGAATTAGTGTTGCTTTGTAAGTAGTGTGATGTCTTGATCTGATTACCAGGGGAAGCAAAATATGTAGGAAGAGTGAAACTTTTTTTGTCATTCTTTAGGCAGAAATGGCATAAGAGAAGAGCTATATTTTGATCCACTACAATACCTCCTTAAGTAGATAGCTCAGTTAATTCCAGGGAATCAGTGCCAAAACTGCTGTTGGTTCTAATGGAGCACGGATGTAACCCAGTCATCAAAACCAGTTTGCTCTTTAGACTCTGTTTTGACCAAAAGTTATGTGACCCAAAAGGTATGGGACAGACAAGCTAAAGACGGAACAGAATTAAACAGAACAACATTCTAAACTGAATAACTCTCCAAGTAATAGTGCTTTTCTGTGCATGTAATCAATGCATTACAAAACTTTTCATCATTAAAAGTAAAAGAATTGTGTATCAGAAAACCAGAAAAAAATTATCATTAGGGGTAAACTTCCCTTTCTTTTACTTGCATAGCCCATAACCCTGCTGAATCACATTTTTACTGGCAGGTAATATATGAGTTGTAAGTATGAAAAAGTTGCACTGAAAAAATCAAACCAAACCAAAACCAAAGAAACCTCCACTATGTAAAAAGCTCCCAGTTAGACTCCTATGTTGTGGCAGGAATTGATGGGGACATTCCAACAGATTTCTTTGACATCAGAAGGAGCTGAGATAGCACAGTGATATAAATGCCAGAGCACAATTGTTACCAAACTTTGGCTCTCAATTAGCCCTTTGTAGAACCAAGGTTATTAGGGATTAATGCATGAGTCTGCCTGCTTACATACAGAACTGCACAAACAAGAAAAAGAGCATCTCAAGATACAAGGCATTTACCAGATTAGTGTAAGAAAGGAAGGTACTCACATTTAAATGATAAAACATAGTAGGAGGCAATATAGACAGAACAAGTTTTTCCAAGAAAGTTGCAGGGGAAGCAATCATGTGATAAAACAAATATTAGGGAAATAATCTCACTCAATGGACAATGAAGTGACAGGGCCAGAAGAGGAACAAAGGACCTGTGGAACATAAGTTTTATATCAACTCACTCTGAATACAGGGTAGCCAGGAGTCCTTTCCAAAGTAAGCAACTCTTATACTAACACTAAAGGGGCAAGATACAGTAAAATAAAAATATGTGGTAATGGAAAGAGTATAGAAATAGGAACATGACTGAAGGTAATGACTGCTGAGCAGATAAGCCACTTGCAGGAAATGTTTTAAAAGATCCCAGTGGCAACTTTACAATATTCCATGGATAAAATATTGCAAAGTCTGTCATATGTAAAAGGTGAGGAAAAATGGGGAGAAAAATGCTTTTTAAAAAATCCACCAAAGTTCTTTTGTTCTACCTTTGCTATTTCAAGGCACTTTGAAATCATAAACAAAGTGTTCTACCACAAGAAAAACAAAGATCTTCAATGTGAATATTACCAAATAGCAAGTGATGTTTAATCATTTGCTTCGGTAGGCTTGTGAACTGACTTTGGGGCAAATTTTGGAAGAATGAATACCATTAAATGAAACTTCCAATTCCTCTCTGACTAGCCCAACTGCAATAATAATTGACTCTGCATATGAGAAAACCCTCTCTCCAGTGCCCTTTTCTGCATTTGTATACTCATATTAAGAGATGTTTCCTTCTCTTAGGGAAGCCAGATATCCACTAATAGGGAAGCCAGATATCCACTAATACAAGCGAGAGCCTTCTGGAGCACTTCCTACGTAGCCCAGGAGAGGGAGGGAAGTCCAGTTTGGGCACACCATGGGTCACTAGAAGTCAGAGGACAAGCAGAGAGCAATCATGTAGGTTGTGGGATGTTCCTCCCCCGGATTACCCTTGTGAGCTGCAGCTATTAGAGTCCATCTGAGATTAGGAAAATACCATTCCCTTAGCTCTGTGCTTCTGACTGACCCTTTCTTATTGTGTCAGCTGATGACTACTGGTTTATGTATCTCCCTCGGGTTTTGTTCCCACCGTGCACTAAGGAAATCTGCAGGGATGGCTCCACTACATTCACCTCACCGCTCCCCCCCCTCATCCATTTCCCAGTGAACAAAGCCAGACAGCAGCCAAGAACAACTTGTGCCTTGTATGATCACTCACTTCTGCATCCCTGGAGCTGCGAGAAGACAAGGCTTTTCAGCAGTCGGCAGGCTGGGTTCTCTGAAACGGAGATGGTTTCCTGCTGTTTTTTACTAGTAAAACATTATTTGGACTTTCTCCAAAATGATGCACAAACAAATCTGAAGAGAACAAATAAAAAGTCCAGCAATCTACAGGTTCTTCCAGACAGTAGGTTTCCATTTTGAAGGTAGGATGATCTCAGCTGCAATATGATAAGTGCAGTCAGATGCCTCACAAGGTATCTCACTGGGGGCAAGCAGGGTATCTCTGCAATACACAAAGAAGTTGGGTCCCTATGCTGAAGTTGTTTTAATTCTTAGTCTCCATTTCTCCTTGCTGTTTCTAAAGGGCAGAAAGGTACTTGCCCAGGGTTTGGCCTGTGACTGATTGAAATATAGCCCCTGTGTTCATTTCATTTTTAAGCACCTAGCTGAAAAAAGGCTTGGGATGATTGATATGAGGACAGTGCTGGAGAAATTCATATTACAACTTAAAGCATAACAGATTTCACTTGGCGCTATTCAGTGGGAAACTGAAATCAAATACAGTAGCAGAGCAATCTGTCAAAGAAAACTTGTTTCACTGAGCAGCAGAACCCACTTAAAAGTACATAACTCACCAGCATATGAAACAAATGACATTTTCATTTCTTTCATTCCTCATGTCTTAAGGATATGGGATCTAATGCATAAGATCCATTATTATAAATCAGAAAAACCATGAGTAAGAGGCAATATCTATAGGTTACTCTGTGCATTTAAGATTGCTCTGCAACTTTACTTTCTTCCCCAAGGCTTATGTCTCAGCCACATCTGTCTTAGTAAGAATGACATAATGGGAGATTGTTACAGGTTTGAAGAATTTGTAGAAGAATGACTGACTAAAGCATTAGTCATTGTGCTTCCTGCATTTTACCAGTAATGACAAGGTGCTATCTTTGTCACTAAAAATAAATTTTCAGGGTGGCATATTGAACTATATCAGGTGATTTGGAAGAAAGGGCAGGCTGTGTAACATACTGGCTTTTCACAAGAACAACAGCAATAGTTTGTTATTCAAAGTCACTTCTGATGCCTCTACAGTGCGAGTCTTGCAGGAGAGTCTGTGAGTAAGTAATTTGGATTGGAATTTCTCAAGTTTACCTGTGCAGAATAAAATAGACAGTTCAGAAGTGTGTAGACCTCCAGTGTGCCAATGTTGATTACTTGAGGGCATGAGAAAAATGATAGAATTCTACTTATCTTTTTGATTAGAAGAGGGGTATCTTTAAATTTTTTTTGGAAGTCTGAGGATGTTAGGCTTTTGCTTGCATTTCCTGCTGGTTTCAATGGTAGTAGTGGAGACAGGTTAAAACCCCCACTGTCTGTGAGCCCTCACTCAAATTTTACCACTTTGAAGAGGCAGATGATCACACAAATTGCCCAAAAACTTGAACCCAAGTGAACAGTAGTTTAAATTAGTAGGCAGGGCTGTGCAATGTGGTACTGTTTGGCAAGAGGGTGGCTGGAAAGGCAAGGACAGTAATCTCCTTAGCCACTGCAACCAAAGCAGGCAGGAACCAGGCTCAGAGACCTTAGCAAGTAATTTCCTTTTCTTCTACCCCACATCACCCCCTTCCATCCATATTCTATTCCCACTCTCATTTGGACCCAACCTGGCAAATATAATTTGTGGGCCTTAACTTGGGGTTAAATTCCTAACCTTGTCATATTAAACGACCAAAGTGCCATGCCCAAACATCAGCTCCCTCAGTCCTCTTTTAACCCCCCTCTCTAGGCCTGCAATGCTCTGACAAGCCATCCATATGGTGTGGACATATATCACACATAAGATCTCTCACACAAGAACGTACATTTCTCATGGCTTTTCTTGTATTGCTGAGCCTGTGTTTTCCTCGTGACACTTTGCCTGTCAGTTTATGTTAAACCTGAGTATTACATTTCTGGAGTGAGGGAGAAGTCTCCTGGCTGACAAAAATATTTTATCAAGAAGAGAAATGTGCAGAAACATGTCAAGGGTACCTTTGACTGTAACCTTTCCCATTACAGTTTTTTATTGCATTATTTGATATCAGAAAAAAAAAATTGCACTTGGGGACTATAATCATCATCAATATTGTGTTTCAAGGTGTCACTCTAAAGCCATCTAGAAATCAAGGACATATTGATCCATGCTGTTCCATGATTAGCAACACATCACTTTTCAGTTTTGCACTCCAAACTGTTTTCCCACTGCTGAATACACATCAGATTTTAGTGCAAGTTAGGAAAAAAAAAAAAAAATATTGCTAGTTAGGATGGAAAAAAAGGATTCCGTTTTTCTTGTTGTGTCCTTCTTTATATAAAATGCAGCACAAAAGTTTTAATGCAGAAAATATTTACTCAAAGATATCAGAAAAGTAGCCCATCATAGTAAAATGATATCACTGTAATTTCATATGAATTCTTTGTTCCAAAATCTTTGGTTTCTTGCCATCACACCCAGCATACGTCACCAGGCCAATGAAATGTCTTCTCTGAACCCCTGAGGAAGAGACTGGACTCTGAGATGGGAAACAGACAGTTTGGTGGGCCAGCACCAAGAAGTAGGTAGCAACACAAGTGGACTCGCCTCAGAGCTTGGAAAAGTAATCCAGATTTCCCAGTCTTAGTATGTTCCCATTTATCAAAGAGCTGTGCAACTCATTTGCCCAGACTGTGAGAGATGTTGCTCTTAACATTTGCCCGTTATTAATAGGTACCATTTTCTTACCCAGGTAGATCACACTGCTGCACTGCCTTTGTATCAAAGGCGCTAATAGTCTCTTTTGATACGGTACCACCACACCCAAGAGCAATGAGGAAGAGATTTATCAGATGATCTGATGGGAAGAGCAAAGAGGGAGATGGTGGAGACAGCACTGCTGTACAAAGCTCCCTGCCACCAGAGTGGGAAAGATACTTCTGACTCTACTGCTGACTGCAGACAGCGTGTGACAACAGTGGTGGAACAAGCCCAGAACTGGTCACAGCATGCAAATCCTACTTCCTGGGAAACTGCATGGGTTTGGAAAATGTTTTCTTTTTAAATCAGAACGAACATTTGATGAAAGTCTAGAGCTGCACATGCACACTGCCAGTGACACTCTTCAGGGCACTCACTACTGGGAAGCCCAGACTGGAGCTTTTGTTATACCTGATCTGAGGCTGGACTTGGGTCCTGCAGCTGCGAGTCCTCACCACTGGGCTGCTGTCTGGCTTGAATGTGCTCAACTCCCCTCTCTTCCCATTGACTTTCAATAGGGACTATGCAAAGGATCACCATATACATCCTCTGTTCTTAAATTCTTTCCATGGGAATCTAGTTCCAACCTGGCAGAAAATAGGATCTTTGGTCTGATCCAGTAGACTCAAATGTATGTGTTTCCCCATTTCATCCTCCCTCTTTTCTCTGGTACCGACTCCTGAAATCCCAGTCCTCTGTGAGAAGCTTTTCCTAGCCATAGCTTCAAAAGAGCTGATATGTTTCTCAGGAAAGTTTCCTTTTCAACAAATCAGCATTTTACAGTAATGTTTCTCATGACAAGAAAATTTTCCAACTCAGCCTTAGTAAGAACTTTCTCTGAGACAGGCAGAAGTTTATCCTTACAGTTTGCTGATACCATTTATCTTGTCATGCAAATAAAGTTTCATTGACTGTATGTGTAAGCTCTTGAAGTTAAAGCCGTGGCTTTTTTCCTATGTAGCAGCACTCTGTCTCAGGCAGCAATATTCCTGGCATCCCACCAAAGTCCATGGAAAGATTGCTATATGTTTCAGCAGGCTTTGGTTTAGACTCTCTCTGCATAACCAGCAGGCTAGGCCAGTACAAGATATATCTTCCTGAATTAAAAAAATCATAGCATATTAAAATTCAAAACAAAAAGGTACCTAGTGATTATCCTACTTTGACACTTGCGTGGCTCTCTTGAAGAGATCCAGCTTATTTCAAGAGTATTCCTAAGAAGATCCAGCCCTCGATACAACATTGAAAACAAAATAGATTTGTTCCTCAAGGGAACTAGATGTGGTGGTCTGTGCACCTATAAGGAGAGGGTGGATAAAGGTGGCAACTGTTCTGTCATCCTCCGATCCTGGAGTTGGCTCGAGAACTGCAACCATAAGTCTGGACAGCACTGGACAGACTGCTGCCCACAGCAGCCTGTCCCAGCATGTGCCCAGTTCAGAACAGAGTGGAAAGATAGGGTTGAGCTGTCATAGCTGAGACTCCTCCAGGCTTTTAGTGCAATGGACCATCACAAAAGGGCCACAGATGCTTTAGGATCCCATGGCCCTGAAACACTCCCTAGAAACTAACTGGTTTTCAGTGACCCAGATAGCCAAACCTGAAAAGATCAATTAATTACTTTGCTACATTCTCCAGCGACCCAGAACCACGACCCTACAAACTTGGTCTGCTTGAACCTCGCAACCAGTGAGTCCCGGAATAACCACAGCAGGCAATTTTGCAGTATGTCGAATTGTTATTCTGACCCTAGGCTCCTAACAGCTCTAGTAAAGCCAACTGCCTTTTTCCTTACGAGCTGTCAGGAATGACTGCGCTGAAGGCAGTAACCACACTGAATGAACCTCCTGCCAGAGCAGCATTGAGTGGCGAGTCCCACAGTGCACCCAAACCCGTATGGCTTACTGGTGCTCAGGGAATTCAGGCTCTTATGCCACAATGAACATGTGAATTGCTCTGCACAAACTAGACACTGACTGCATTCCAGTAAGGAGGTGGAGGATTGTAAAAAATAGGGTTGGAAGGGCTGCAAGGGGTCACCTCATCTGTCTCCCTGCCCCAAGGCAAGCTCAGTTCTACCTAAACCATTCCTGACAGATGTTTGTCTAACCTGTTCTGAAAAACATCCAATGACAGACGTCCCACGGCCTTCTTAGGCAGTAAAAATAACTTTTTCTGATCTTCCAGAACTCAGCTCAACACATGTACCAACTTACTTAAAGTAGAAAGATGAGGGGAATATCAACTTTTAAATGTGCAAATGGGATTTTACTTCTCGATTTTAAGGAAAGCCCTCATGGATACCAGGGTGACAGCACAGTATCTCACACACATTTATGCTGAAGGAGAAGGAGGCCTTCCAGAGCAGCCAACAAAGGAGTGTAGGCTAGCAGCTGATCTACTCTGAGGAAAGAGCCACAACTCTGGACTATGCTATTCCCTCTACACCAACATTGCTGCAGGCACTTAGAAAGTACCTGTGATCCATCTGAGTGCACACAAGTGCATCGGCCCCTTTGTGCTTGGCAGAGCAGTCCTCAGCCTCAACGCCAGCGAGGCTTACAGCCTCAGTGTCTGGTAGGATTGGTCTTGAGGGAGGTCCCCAGGGTGGTCACAGTGTGACATTCCTACACACTCTTGCTTGGGAAGTCACCAGGAGCAATTGGTGTAGATGGGTGCTGGCATTTCCATGGGATCTTCCCTTCTCTGGGAGACAGGAGGGAGACCGTTACCCCACAGTCAGATAATAGTTGCTTTAAATGATGGTGGAGGAGGAAACAGGAGAGTATAACTTTGTATGACAGTATTTCCCCATTCAGTATGGACATGTATGTATATGCATTTGTACGCATGTGTTCAAAAAAGTGAAGAAAAGACAAGTTTCATAAAGGTTAACTCCCAGTTTCAGCCTTTTCAATAACTCCTGACTTCCATTCTGCTAGCTGGAGTGGAAAAGACCTATTTGTCCTATTTGATTTCAAGACAGCTTTCTGGAGAAAAATAAACAAATTAAAAGAAGGGTTTATTCCTGGATATCCTTGGCCAAAAAAGGATGACATGTTTATTCTTCCATGTGGCCTTTCTCTCCACCAGTAGGTTGGCTCTACACTGGTGGTATTGAACACAATTATAGTTTTACCCTCCATCCCTCAAAGTCAACGTCTTGAATTTGTCTACAAAATGGCCCTGAGGCAATTACAACATTTTTTTGGAAGCCTGCACGAGAGAGATTAATACACCAGTTAGGAGAATAGCTGATTGATTTTAGTATAATTAGACAAGCTATTCTTAGAAAGAAGGGGAAAGATAGGATGACTAAAAAGCAAGTAGTTGAGTTTATAATGGTGAACACAGCAGAGTGGGAGAGAAGCTCCTCTGTAAACAGTGGATTGATTTGCCTCATCCAGATAAGACACATGAGGAATCTGCATCACTGCTCTTCTCCCCAGAAAGGCACGGTTAGGTGAGACATAGCTATGAGTTACTCCCAGGCAAAGTGTAATTCCTGAGCCACATGACTGCCCTGAATTCATTATGTAGCACTAGCTGCACAACACTGGATGCCCCAAAGCTTCCCCCCTCACACATGGCTGCGAGTTGCTTTTGCAATATCAGTGACCTGAATATATGAGAGCAAAACTCTCAGAGAGAATTAGATTCAAGGGGCTTGAAGCTTCCCAGGAATCTGAAAGAGCTGGCATTTAGGTCTTCATGGCCCACTAGAGCCAGTTAAAAGGTCAGAAATAAAAGGTTATTGACCTGTAGATTTTCTTGAGACTCAGAGGGCACCATGACTTCAGCCCTTGAGTTCTTCTCACAACACAGGGATCATAAAGGGGTTTGCAGGTCACCGACCCCACAGCATATGAAATCAGGAAAATAACTGGTAAATTTACTCTGCGTTTTATCTGATTGCCATTGAATTTAAATAAATTACTAAGCAATTATCACTAATCAGGAAAACTCATGAAGGGCACTAGTAATTCTCACTGCAAGAAATACTAAATGACATTCTGTGGCCTAAATTATACAGCCAGTCAAATGATGAGATCATAAAGTCCTATCTGGCCTTGCGGTCTATGAATCTCTGTTGTTTCCCTGTAGCAAAGCTAAGTCTCTCTGTGTCTGATTTTAGTTTTCCCTGTATTCCTTAAACTGTATCCCTCAAAACCTTCCTAAAATCTATGCAGTTACCCTTTCTTGAAACAAATACCATCCATGCAGCTAATCATATTATTATATATTATGCACAAGAAGGGTTTGTTCTTGACATGTTGCCAAGAAAGCTTGAGAACACAAGTCTCTCTATCACTTTGATCATGAAAGACAAGTGGCTCCAGTTATTTGAAACTCTATTTGACAGGATGGAAGTAAGATAGGAAGTGAAATGTTAAACTCCACCATAAAGATCAATGCTTGAGAAACTTATAAGCAAAACAGAACAGAAGAAGTAGATTTTCAAAAGGCCATACAGGTCAAGCAGGGAAAGACTCTGGTACACATTTTATCACATATCCCTTTAAAAGCCTTGGCCTTGGTGCGAGTGAACTCTTGATTGTTGCTGTGCTCCAAGCACCCTCGATAATTCTAGAAAGGCACTTTCTGGCAACAACAGATTGCTAGTGTTTAACAATGCTAATCAGCATCAAAATGCTGCTGCAGCTTTATGAGCACCTTTTCACCCACATTCTTCCCTCACAGCGACTAAATCCCTGAAGTCAGTAGAATTAGTCCTGATCCAGGCTGGTGGAAATGAGAGGAGAATCAGCGCCTTGTCCCTTCAAGTGATAATCCTTGTAATTGTCTTTTCCTAACAGGAAAGCAAAAGCCACTGTCTGAAGAAGTTACCCCAACTTTCAGCTGGACTTCGAATATTTTGCACACAAAGGAAAGCCTTGGAGAAATGACATCAGAAGTGGATGTTTATTTTAGTGCAGTTCTCCTGACATTATTGAGCAACTCAAGTTTTGCTTCAGGCCAAAAGCATATTATATAGATGAAAGACTAATAGCTTATCTAGCCAGCCTGATGACTATTAGGATAAGGCTGAGCAAGAGCAAATTTTTTAAATGGAAATAGTTGCAATTTTTTAAAAGATTCAAAGATCTGAGGAATTCTTTATGTTTTTCTCTGTATGGAGTTTATGTTTAAAGGCCATTAGCAGCCAATATACTAATGAGACAGAAGCAGGTATTGTGGTGATTGCTGGTTTTGTGATATTCTCAAAGTAAACTGGATTAAAAGCCCTGGAAGCACTCATCTTCCCCCTAGCCAAGAGAAGATATATCTTAAGCAGTAACCACTTTAGGTCCCACTACTATGGATCCCTTCACATGAGAGAGCAATGCAACACAACACACCTGCCATAGTCATTAACACTTTCTGCACCCGGCTTTATACTCCCATGGGTACTGTGAAGATGGACACATAACGTGTAACCATTGAATAGCAAGCTAGCAGTCATCATTTTTTTCCCCACAGAAACTGCCCATTCATGTGTGCTTTTATCCCACAATATCACTTGGCAAATGCAAACTGGTCCATCCATTTTTCATCAAAGGGCACACAGTTTCAAACTATCTCACCCTCACCATGGAGGAGGAGCAGGTGTGGGAACCTGGAGACCAGCTGATGTAGAGTAACCTGTTATCTCCAGCGACTTCTTCAGATACCCATGGTTTGAGAACTCTCATGTAGTTCTGCAATATTGACATCAGCCTACTGGGAATCCATTTTCAGCTCACATATGAGAAACAACAGCCTTCAGTCAATTCTAATCCGAGATCTATGACCTCTCAGCCTAAGTCACCAACCTTCCTAGTATTGTTTTATCTAAGAAAATCAGTTTCAGCTATTAGCCTTTTCTGTTCCTTCAGTGAAAACTTGATCATAATTCCTTTGAAGCCAAAATTCACATCAACATTTGTGATATGAAGCCTGGAATAACATATTAAAACATCAAGAGCCGTTGAAGAAATCTCTGAGAGAAAATCAGTGACAGACACCGTTGCACAAATCTGGCTGGTAGGCCAAATCAGAGGCTGATGTATTCTCTGACCTGTTTTCACTCTAGCCAGTTCTGAGCAGATTTTGGAGAAGCAAGGAAAACAGGACATTCCCATCACATTCTGCTAAGGAGTATAAAAGAACTGGAAATGTGGCAGTAGGCCTCAGAATGAGCATTTAAGAATCAATAGCCCTGGCCTGATGTCCGTAACTCCTCTGCAGCAGCATGATGGCAGAGCCACCAAAATGTATCTCCACTTGATCTTCCACTGTTTGCTTACACTCTGACATCTGACAACACTTGCTGTTTGTTTCCCATGCTGGACATCTTGCTTGGGGCATAGGACTCATCTTCTGGGCTGCGTTGGAACATCTGCATGCACCAGGCAGATCTCATTGTGTGGGGTGGGATATCCTCACATACGGTATTACAACAATAAGAAATTACTTTTTGCTTTTGTTGTATTTAATAACAGCTAGAGATACTGCAACCATTAATCCCAGATATGATGTGAAGCCAGCAGGCCTGGATCTTTTCTGTTTGTGTTGTTCCCCAACATTTACTACTGAATGCCCCCCCTCTGTTCCCCTCCTGTCCAACAATACCCATTGATCCTCTCTATTCCTTCCATAATTTGGCCATTACTAAGAGCTGAAAGCCTTCTCCTCCACAGCTCATTATTTACCAGCTTTTTTTGAATTACATCCAAAAGCAGAGCTGGCTGACATATACCCTGAAGCAACAGAGACAGAAACAGCAGGAGAGAGAGCATTCCCCTGAAGAAAGATCCACAGGACCTCATTGTGTTCTTCCACAGCTGTTCCAGTTAAACATTTTCCTCCTGCTCCCTTAGCTCTTCTCAATCCCATGCTTGTAGGGTTGGGAATTTGGGCACTACTGCTGATGATGCAGTGATTGGGCTAACCCCAGGCACCAATGCAGCTCAACAACTCTTGAAACAGAGGTAAAGATTCATCCTAGCACATTGTGGTGGTGACTGGAGCAATAGGGGTATTTTCACACAGATTAATCCAGCAACACTAGTACATAACTATTTAAACTGTTCTCTGAATTGCAGTGACTGGTCAAACCTGTTCTAACAGCTTCTGGCTTTGAGAGCAAGCAACTCCAGTGACGCTGCTGCTGGAGGGGATCCGATGTTTCAAATGGAAGTATTTTACACCAGTTTGGACTTTCTCCAGGCAACTGTAAATAATTTTTGGGTCAGGGCAAAGTCCTACAGCTATCTCCCTAACTCAGTCATCATTCTTAGTGTGCAGCATTCGATACATTTTTTTCCCACCTTAGAAAAACATATCATTGTAGGCAGAGTGCATATTCCCACCAGGTACTTTAACATAAGCTGTTAATGACTTGTGACTTCCTTATGCAGTGAGGCAGAGAAGACTTGTTTCACACTAAGCAGGTAAGCAAAATTTAAACCAGATGGTTCCGAAAAGGAGGGGCATTGAGAGAAGCAGAATTAGCATAATTTTATATATCTAAGCAGGGGGGACAAAGCATGGGAGGAAAATAAGACTACATTGACAGCCTTCAGTGCTTACCTGGAAGACAAGACAAGCAGCTCATCATCTGGACTCCTAGAAAAATGTTGTCAGTTAGGAAGTTCTTGGAACTACTTACGAACCCTGACCTAAAGTGTCCATTTAATATAACACGGTTCTTGGTCAACTTCTGGCTTGTACAGTTGGACTGTCAAGACACACTGTGAGGCATTAATCATGTAACAAGGAGAAATCAACCATGAGAAGGCCGCTTTAAATTTCACAAGCCATCATGTGAATCCAATTTCACCTGCCTTTCCAGTTCAAACAACAGAACTACATGGATATGTGGATTTAAACAAGTCCTCCCTTTATGTAATAGCAGCTTCAGTTGGAGTGGAAGGATGATGCAAATGAAAGCTTTTCATAACACTTTACCAGCACCTCACTTCACTTGAACAAGGAGCAAACTGGTATTTGCAATCAAACTTAAATCTGGGTCCAGTAATTAAAGGGATCTTCTAAATCTCCTCCTCAGTGGCAAGAGACTCTATTTACTGGTTAATTAAAGACTGTTTCTTAAGACCTTTCAGAACAGACATTAAAAAAAAAAAAAAGAGTGAGAATGTGAGGTTGAAATTATTGGTTAGGCTCTAACCAAAAGCAAAGATTTACATTTACCCACTAGCTCATGTGTGCCTGTGTTTTGAAATGTCTTGTTCCCTTTGATACAGCTGAGGGTGAGAAGGAAGGTGCATGTCTCCTAACAGCTTCATGGGCACAACTGAGCTCACCAGAGCCCTGTGCCCCAGCTGCAGTGGGCAATTGGCTACAGTGCAGGTGCACCTGGGCTCTCACATGCACTGGCTGCACGGCAGGTCACTCTGTTATCAACGCTGCAGGAGACACTGAGCATGCTCCAGGTGTCTAGGGATGTACTGTATGAGAGAGGTGGAAGGACAGTAAGGGACAGATTAGCACAGTTGCAATATTAGCACAACTTTATGACTGTCAGACTGATCGAGAAAAAAGTATGTATGTGATATCTTTAGATGTCAACATTATTTCACTTTGAGCAAACTTTCCTATGTTTCATTCTAGCCATTGAGCTCATTAATTTTCAGAGTAAGGGTGGTCTGGCAGTCTGGATGCTGTTTAAGGCTCTGGAAGATCAAGATTTGTTTCTGTCCCATGCCACAAACTTCCTCTGTAACCCCTTCTTATCACAGCATAAGACAGTACAAATTGCAGCTTACATGGTTATGCTCCTGTGACTCCTTGTACTGAAGTGATTGCTCAGTAAACTTACCTCACGCACACAAGACTCTCTGTACCTCTTTGCTAATGCACAGCATAGAGCCTTCCCTCATGGACCTGTCATAAGAACAGATACACTAGAAACCACCTGGTTTCTGGGATCCATTTCAGTGGACACAAAATAGGTATATCAGCCAGAGGAGCACATATGGGCTTTCCTTAGATCCTAACACTAAACTGCAAAGTCAGACTTTCCAAAGCCAAGATCTTAAAACATTTTGCTAATGCATCTGATCAGTTAAAGGTAAGTTCTTGCAGATCCAGTGCTGAATTGTCTGCGGGATGTCATTCAGTCAGACAGAAGTGAGTCCTCTTCCTGCCCCCAGCCAACAAGCAGCACTGTGTACAGTACAGTCCAAGCACAAGCTGCTACTGCTTCAGCTAATATAATCTGACCCTCTACAAGGCTTAATTCCTCAGATTTAGAATAATGTTATCTACTCCCACACAACTTTCTGTCGGTCCAGGCCACGAACAGAAAAAGTGGTGGTCTAGCCACAGTATATCATAGACGCTTGCCAATTCTCTCCAGTTTGTTGTTAAAAAAAATTCTCCAGCATCCTTCCTCATAAATGTAGGACTCTGAATGTTTGCAGCAGTTTACTGCATAGTATAATATTTAATTTGATAACACTTCTCTACCTGACAGCCAAGATTAGGAAGATTTATTCAATTCCAATGCAGATGTCTGTTCTGTCCTATGCAGCTTCTTACACCACCTTTATCAGCATAAGACTGAGTAAATTCAAGTGGTGTGCTGAGCACATGTGGGTGTTGCAAAGTACAGCTGAGTATGAGGGCAAGGGGTGCTTTGTAGGTATACACCTGTACTTATACATGCATGTATACACACAGGCTGCTATGCTTTGGTTTAGAGAAGTTGAGGAAATGTGAGCATAAAGGCAATTTAATGGGTGTTTGATTCAAAGGAAGTTAATTTCATAGTTTTCTAAAACCCCTGTTCTTATTCCCCCACGCACCCCAGTTCTCCCTTCCCACAAAAGTCCCATCTCCTGCCCAGGCAGTCCTAACCTTCCTGTGCAGGTGCTGGGGAAGCGACGCAGACACCAACCCGGCACCTGTGGCACTTGGTGAGTTGACAAAACGCCATGCACTGCAAGAGTCACACACCACAATGCAGCTTTATGAAGACAGTCTTTGACTACTGTGACAGGTTAGCAGATCAGCATGAAACCAGGATAAAATCTGATACAAAAGCATCTTAACCACTTGCATTGTGTACCTGGATCAGCTGCCTTTTTTTCATGTGCTTAAATCTTGCTGAGTATTTTGGAATAGAGGCTGCGTAAAAGGTCTCCAGAGGCAAGGGCAGTTGTATAGTGATGTTCCCTATGGTGGTTGTGTTCACAGTCCTGAATTCAGCCCAGAACTACACTCCTGGTCTTCAGAGGGCCCGCTGCCTTGCTCCTGGCTCTTGCCATCTCGTAGTCATTTGTTTTTCCAGCAGGTGTAGTCTCCTATCTCCGCTGGCTTGAACATCCCCCTGTCCTCTGTATAGTCATGGCTGTTAGGAAGTTTCTTTCTCCACCAGCTAGGTTAGCTTTTGGAAAGCTCTATCTACCTCAACACCCTTAGCCCTCCCTGCATATCTCCTTTCAGTCATTCTGCTTATTTAATCCTCCCTTTGGACTCCTTTCTCATCCATAGCAGGGAAGTGTGACAGACAAGTAAATCTTCAGCTGTCATCACTTCTCCCCTGGTGAGAAGAAGGACTGACAACCTGGCCTTTTCCCACGGCTGAGCAAACTAGAACCCATGGGCTACACGTTTGCCAGTAAATTAAACCACTAATCTGTTGTGCTTAACTGTTACAACAGGTCTAGGCATACTTTCTGCAGGGCAAATTCACATTCTCCTAAATATTACTGATTTATATACATTATTGACTGATTAGCAGGTTCTGTTCTTGTAACGGGGTGTTTTACCACTGTGTTGCATACTTTCCAACAGGAATGAGCTGTCTCAATTCACTGATCAAAAACTGATCACAACCTGCAAAAGGCAAACCCTGCTGTGGTTAAAGTCAGCGAAGTGCAATGCCATGCAGCTTGCTCTGTTTGTGTAAGTCACTCCAACGCCCAGCATCAATCAAGATGTGAAAGCTGCTGACAAAGGCCACCTTTCATAAATGTTTCCTCATCCCACCACTTTCTCAGCCCTTTCTTTCTCCTCAGGGAAACAAGCAGCCTTCTCGCTTTGCTCCCAAATTCTCCCAAAAAGTATGTTTCCCAGTGAGTCTCAGCGCATAAAAAAGTCCCACCTTCCCATTGGAGAACATCACAGTTCCCCATCACCTTCTAGTGGCCAAAACAGTCAAAAAGTTATGAAACCTCATCCTTCCATTATTCACAGGGCAGGGTATACAGAGGTCACAGAACATCCCCTCTGCACAACCCTGTGAAGCCCTGCAGCAGCAGCCATATACAGCCCAAACTCCTCCTTGCTGACAGGACGTACAGTCAAGCAGTAGTAAGCACTCTTTAGCAAAGACTATGCAATACTCCATTATGAACTGGACAAAAACCATGAGCTATTCAAAGCATGTAACCATGTCTTCAGCATTTAGGACAAACAGGCATGAGACATCAGGTAAAGAAAATATTCATCTTGGAAAAAGGGGGTATTTGTGAAGGCTATTCCAGAAAATTGCATCTAAAACACAAAGAAAGAGGTTCTAGGAAAAGACTTCTCTAGGCTTTTGGTTGCTTAGGTATCAGTGTGACCTTTCAAGTTAGCTGTACATCCAACTAGATGTATATCATTGGGAGGGTCTCTTAAGCTCTGAATTTCAGTTCCCAGCCACACTCCGCCATCACTTGGTGTTTCCCAGGTAACTCCATCTCCCTGGAAACACGGGGCAGAATGACTGACACGTGTCCTCTGTAATGTTATCAACAATTAACATTTAAAGGCAATAGTATGATACAAACAAGATAATTTGATTAAATTATATACACTTATGGTTGCCTCCAGATGGGAGAGACTTCTTCTTATCCTTTAGAGATTATATGATAAGAACAGTCAGCTGCTTCCACCCTTTTAGTCTTCATAACCAAAAATGAACAGTTTTCACTTAATTCTACTGGATGTACATTTAAGACTTTTAGCAATAACAGTTAGACCTTGAATATCATTGGCTTTGCAGTCAGGAACGAGTCCTGACCAGAGGACATGGGTTTGTGTAATGCTACATTTTCACAGCGTGCAGACACTCCTGTAGATTTAAAAACTTTGGGGGAGAAATAGCAGCTATAAGAGGTTTTCAAGTTTCTCAAGCTACTAGACCAATTTTAAAATTAATTTAAATGCCAAATTCAACATTGCCAGCAAGTTGGAGATTGCTCCATTGGAGGCAGAGAGATTCCAGTTCCTGAACACCTCCAACGGGGCTTTTGAACAAAAGGGACCCTGTTGGGAAGACTGCAGAGAGATTGTGTATGATCAGGGGAAAGTGGGATTGGATGTGCACCGATCAGATACACCTAGGAGCTCTCTACAACTCATTAATACCTTTGTAGCTATGCCCTATATCACTGTGATCACATTTTTTTAATGCAAAGAGAAAAAAGTGAACATCTAAGATTCTTTTAAATGTGTTTTTTGAATAGTGGATATCTTGAAGAAACAACATTCAACTTTTTGGTTGAAAACAAAAACATTAGGTGGAAGGTTGTGGCTATGATTCATGGAAGAGGGGAACAAAGATAAATCTGAGTCTTGAATCTGCAAGGGCTGTTCCCTAGAAAATTATCCCTGTTCTGGAAATCTCCTCACCCACATAGACCTGTTTGAGAGGATGCTTGTGAGCAATGGCCACAGTCAAGGCAAACTCCACAATTTTTCAGTTTTGGGTTTTTTTTCAGCAGTATTGTTGGAAATATTCACTCAATGCCAGCAGCACAGTCAAGACAAAACACAAGTAACTAGTGCTTTCTGATCTATAACACAGGTTAACTAACCCACTTTTTAGTTTATCAGTAAATCAGCAGTTAACTATCTGATGGCCTATCCTGCCTTCATGGCAAACTGTTTTTGTAGCTTTGGTTTGATGATTTAGCTAATAACATATGGAGGCTGAGCAGTACTTTTTCCTTCCAGATCCTTATAGAAATACAAGGTATTTGGCTACAACCATCCGGTTAAAAAAAACCCAATCTTTTGATCTTAAAAATCCCCACAGCATGGTTGTTGCCACCCTGCAGCTGCACAACACTGTGCATGTGGTTTTTTGAGAGTGAGTCCAAAGCGGAGGTACGGAGATCTGAAACACAACAGGAAGGCTTAGGTCTGAAATTATTATTTTCATAAGGGCTGATGCTTTTCTCGATGATTTGCATTTCATCTCTACACATTGGGCTGGTGAATAAACCATCTCTTCTACTCTCTGTGTCAAACACAACACACTATTTACTCACTTGCTAATAAACTTATTCCCCTAACAAAGCCTCTCATATCATCATTTTAGAACTTGCAGCAACACCTTCTCTGCCTACAATATATCAGTGCCATAACAATGCACTATTAGCAAGTTTTGTACTTTGTTGGCTATAGGTCTATGTAAGTCCTGCTCTGTTTCACACACCCATTTCCTACTATTTCTTTGTGAGCACTACATTACCAAAAACATACAGAATCAAGACCTCAGCTACTGGCAGAAAGGGACACTTACCAGCTAATAACAAGGAATATTTTCCTTCCAAACCTTACATATTTTAATGTATTTGCTAACCAATCCCCCTGCGAGACTATCATCTACCCCGCCCATTGGAAAGATACAGCCTGTCTATAAAATAACATTGATTTCTAGGTGTCTGCCTTATCATAAAAAGACTCATCCTTATCTTATTACATTCTGAAAATATATTTTAAGTGGCAGAACAGCAGACTATATCTCTGAAGCTCATTATACGTGGTTAATATATTCAGGGTTCATATAGTAACATACATGGAGTTTGTAATTTAATAGATACTGCCTGTTCCACAAGAGACTCTAAATTCAGCAGCTGTATTACAATACATCATCCTTATTTTAATTTAGTACCAAATCTTGGTTAGATGGGTCATAGCTAGCCTCTACTAGCTTATGCAAACCATACACATTCATTGTAAACAACTTCAGTAAAACATCCTTTCTACTATAATGCCATTTCAGCAATGATTTTAAAAAAGAGAAACATTTGCCTATTTTTAAAACACAGCTGAATTGAAAAGATATAGTCAATGATCTGATGGGAGAGTGTAGAGACATATCTGGACTCTTCAGAGCAGTGCCCAGTGACAGCATAAGAGGCAATGGGCACAAACTGGAATATAAGAAATTCCACTTACACATAAGCAAAAATATTTTACTGTGAGGGTGGTAAAACACTGGCACAGGTTGCCCAGAGATGCTGTAGCATCTCCATCCTCGGAGATAATCAAACCTGACTGGACATGGCCCTGTGTGGTGGGTTGACCCTGGCTGGACACCAGGTGCCCACCAAAGCTGCTCTATCACTCCCCTCCTTAGCTGGACAGGGGAGAGAAAATATAACAAAAGGCACGGAGGTCAAGATAAGGACAGGGAGAGATCACTCAACCAGTTACTAGCACAGACAAAACAGACTCAACTTAGGGAAAAATTAATTTATTGCCAATCAAACTAGAGTAGGGCAGTGAGAAATAAAACCAAATCTTAAAAACACCTTCCCTCCACCCCTCCTTTATTCCCCGGGCTCAGCTCTGCTCCCGATCTTCTCTACCTCATCCCCCCAGCAGTGCAGGGGGGCAGGGAATGGGGGTTGAGGTCAGTTTGCCACAGGTTGTATCTGCCGCTCCTTCCTCCTCAGGGGGAGGACTCCTCGCTCTTCCCCTGCTCCAGCGTGGGGTCCCTCCCACAGGAGACAGTCCTCCACAAACTTCTCCAACTGAGTCCTTCCCACAGGCTGCAGTTCTTCATGAACTGCTCCAGCATGAGTCCTTTCCACGGGCTGCAGTCTTTCAGGCACAGACTGCTCCAGTGTGGATCCCCCGTGTGGTCACAAGTTCTGCCAGAAAACCTCCAGCGCGGGCTTCCCACAGGGTCACAGCCTCCTTTGGGCACCCACCTGCTCTGGCGTGGGGTCCTCCACGGGCTGCAGGTGGATATCTGCTCCACCGTGGACCTCCCTGGGCTGCAGGGGGACAGCCTGCCTCACTATGGGCTTCCCCACGGGCTGCAGGGGAATCTCTGCTCCGGCGCCTGGAGCACCTCCTCCCCTTCCTTCTTCACTGACCTGGGTGTCTGCAGGGTTGTTTCTCTTACATGTTCTCACTCCTCTCTCTGGCTGCTCTTTCTGTGTCCGCTGTAACTTTTTTTCCCTTCTTAAATATGTGATCCCAGAGGCACTACCAGCATCGCTGATGGGCTCGGCCTTGGCCAGCGGTGGGTCCGTCTTGGAGCCGGCTGGCATTGGCTCTGTCGGACATAGGGGAAGCTTCTAGCAGCTTCTCACAGAAGCCACCTCTCCAGCCTCCCTGCTACGAAAACCTTGCCATGCAAACCCCATGCACCCTGAGCAACCTGCTGTGGCTGACCCTGCTGGGAGCTGGGGCAGAGGTTGGACTGCACCATACCCAGAGGCCTTCCAACCTCAGCCGTTTTGGGGTTCAGTGACTGTGTGATGCTTGAACATGCTGGACAGACAATCATTTTCAGCTCTTTTTACTAACAAAACTATGAAATTATTACATGCACCTTTTTCCAGGTCCCGCATGCATGCAGGTCCTGGGTTGAGATCTTCTGTCCCTTGCTGCAGGCTCAGGTGATAAATGAGGTGGAGGCAGAGCATTTCCCTGAGCTCTGGCTGCTGGCAGACAGGGTAACTCTGAGGCTGGTCACAGGCTTCTGTGGAAGAGGCAGTAGTCAATCTAGGTGACTTCAAGGAAACTCTTTTGTATCCAGGAAAGCAAGGAGAAACTTCTCAGGAAGGATAGTTATGCCACTGGTGCCTGCCGCAGGGTTTCTTGCAACTGCTCTGATGCATTTTATAAGGTGATTAATCCATGCAGGATGGTGAACTAGAGTAACAACTGTCTGCTCCAGTCTGATGGTAGCCCTAGTCTATGCACCTAATCCCAAGATATGCTCGGTGCTAACAGCACATTCACTGAGCACATCTCCATCAGAGGTGCTGCTGGTGTTCAACAGCACCAGAGAATGGATGGGTCACTGCTTGTCATGGCTATAAGAATGGAAAGAAATAAATTTAAGACTTTTGCATCTAATTCTTCACAAATATTGTGAAGGGTGAGGATCACTAAATAGCTAGTCTCTTCCTATTTATTCAGAGGAGAAAAAGTAATGCCATTTCCCTCTCTGCCACTATAGTTCTTGGCAACCTGCTATAAATAATTTCATACATTTTTTATAACAACTGTTCAGACAGGGGAAATTTCAGTGAACACATATTATGTTTCCCCATTTTATCCTGTGTAGGAAATAATATATAGCATAACCAGAAAAGAATGCTAAAGAAATCCTCACAATGACAATCTAAAACTATTAAAATTGTATTGTTTATATGCTTTGTATTAGGATTTTCCCAGCCATCTTGGTTGCTTTCTGTCTATTGTGTTGTTCAAGCACTCCATCATGGTTTAACCCCAGCCAGCAACTAAGCTCCACACAGCTGTTTGCTCTCTCCCCCAGAGTGGGATGGGGGAGAGAATCAGAAGAGTAAAAGTGAGAAAACTTGTGGGTTGAGATAAAGACAGTGTAGTAGGTAAAGCAAAAGCCATGCGTGCAAGCAAAGCAAAACAAGGAATTCATTCACCACTTCCCATTGACAGGCAGGTGTTCAGCCATCTTCAGGAAAGCAGGGCTCCATCACCCACAACAGTAACTTGGGAAGACAAACGCCATCGCTCCAAACATCCCTTCCTTCCTTCTCCTTTCCCCAGCTGTATATGCTGAGCATGACGTCATATGGTATGGAATATTCCAGTGGTCAGTTTGGGTCAGCTGTCCTGGCTGTGTCCCCTCCCAACTTCTTGTGCCCCCCCCAGCCTGCTCACTGATGGGGTGGGGTGAGAAGCAGAAAAGGCCTTGATGCTGGGTAAGCACTGCTCAGCAGTAGCTAAAGCATCCCTGAATTATCAACACTGTTTCCAGCACAGATCCAAAACATAGCCTCATACTAACCTCCGTGAAGAAAATTAACTCCATCCCAGCCAAAACCAGCACACAACTTTAGGAGCTGGTAATCTCTGTTTGTCACAGGAACAATCTTTTTGATGCCCTCAACAGAAAAATTAAACAGTTTGGCCATCCCTCAGCCCTTTATATCAGTACTGTGCAGTGCTCCATCATGAATTTTTTTCCTATTAGCATGGGTCTCAATCGTGCAACTGACACATGCTAACATTATGGTCTCTGAATGAATCCACTGAACTCAACAGGAGTACTCATGCTGTGTGAAGTTAAGCACACAGACATGGTTGAAGGGTAAAGGTTGTATCTGAGAAGACAGGGGGAAAGCTAAGGCATTTTACAGGCCAGCTTTTAACAAGAATAGTTCAACACAAATAGGAAAAAAAGTCTTTATCTATTTTAGAGATCAAAATGAGTCCTTTCTTTGCTATTCCAACTAAGTTAAAAATTACTTACATCTTTTTATTTAAATATTCTTGTCATGGGGCTTGATCACAGTTTTTAATGTGGTTTTTTTTTAACCATATTTTTCCTCCTTGCAACTTTGAAATGGATTAGAGCAGGAAAAAGAGATGACTTGTTCTTCCAAGGACCGAAGTAGCTGAGAGGAGTAAGAAAACATGCCTCAGCTTATTGGCAGCTGCATTTGTAGTTATCTGAAGTTGATCCTCAGCATAGAGTCAGGATCCAGGGCCGCCACATCCCCAGTTTCTGGGGCTGCAATCAGTTCTGAGCCATCTGTCCACCAGGGCCAGCAATTACACCAAGGCTGTTTCTCCCCATTTTCTGTCTGTGGTCCTGGGCAAGAAACGCCAAGTGGCAGCTTGACATGACCCTGAATGAGGCAGAGTCTTGAGGTGAGCATGCCCTACCCTTTCCTGAAAGCGAGACAGATCGTAGATACCCCCAAGGCTTTTGATCAATAAAGTCATATTTTATTATAGCATCAGATAAAATAACTTAAATAGAAACACCCAAATGCACTGCATGATGTGAACAAAGTGGAGATGCTTGGACACGAATACCATGTTTTCTTGGAGGAAGAGTGTGAGATGGAAAAATAGCAGCCTTGCCCGCTAGTCCAGGAGCTGCAAGCATTGAAGAAACACCGCAAAATTTCCTCTGGGTCCCTAGGAAACTCTTTTTCTTCAGCATCTCAGAGGATTTGAGTTAGGTCTGCTCCAGTTGGAAAAAAAATCTGTATTTCCCAAGGTGCCACAGTCACCAGCTGTGCTATCAATGCCCCCATCCCTGCCTCCTGGACTGCACACCCAGAGCATCTCCCACAGGAAGCTACTTTTTACCTGAGCAGATCTCCCCCCATCCTGCAGTGCCCACCTCGCTGCGAAGCTGCGGCCAGGAGGACAGAAGCAGGTGGGTTTCCTGGCTGCTGCCAAGTCACACCTTGGAAAAAAGTTCCACTTTTGTATAGAAAGCCAGGAAAACCCAATGTCCATCGCAAGGACATTGGCAAAAAAGCATCTGCAAAAAACATCAGGTGAGGAAAGAGATTCACCTACTTTGTAACTAAAGGGGTGGTATTTTCATCTGGGTGGGAAGTGGGGAGAAGGGAACTGTTTCTATCAACTCGAATCTATTCACTGAAAATGCTAAATAGCTAATAAATCCCAACATAAAATACCCCCGGTAACAGGGAGGGTGTTTGGACTCCCGTGAGCAGGGCAAGGCAGTCCCTGTGAGAGCATCTGCACCCAACTGTTCCAGAACCCCATTTGCAGCATCAAAGATGAAAGGCATGTTTCAGCTAAACAGAAGAGGACATAGATCAGCACTGATGATGAACCCTTTTAAAGCTAACAAAACACTAGCTAACACAACACATCGGATCTTACCTTATGACATGAGTATTTTTAGGGGTTTTGCAAAGTTAACCAGAAACAACTAGACACAGGCCTGTGCCAAACAGGGATGCAAACAGCTAATAGCCACAAGCCATGTGAGAAAGGGGCTAAAGCTCTGCTATTCAGGTAGAGTGAGACAAAGGCAGACCCTCTACAGGATTATCGGGGCGTGGGATACAGCTCCTGGACTACATTTGACAGCAATATGTAAGCAAATGCCATCAAAACCTTTTCACCTCCCTTCCTCCTAATGTCTGCAAGATTCACTGCTCCCCCTGTCTAACTGTATGGGCTGGGGCAACAGGTCTAGGACAAGTTTACGCAGGAATGGGCTGAAAGAGAAAAAGAGGGTTGAAGGAAAGTAAGAGCTAAGCTGGCATGGAAATGAAAGCTGGACCACTATCCTGTGTGCCCAGGGACACTTCCAACAATCCACTGACCCTCTCTCACCCAGCAGCTTCCCAAACCCTGAGCCAGGCCACTCCAGCCAACCATTCGCCTTAGGACAAAAGCTGCATTGTGTGCTTCCTTTACAGCAATCCCCAGGCTTCAAAATACTCTTCCCAGTATTTGTAAGACAAGATGTTTCTATTTTTGCAATGGAAAAGAAAGCCAATTGTCTTTAAGATAAAAAGTCCTACCTGCATCTTTCTTTTGCTCAATCCTTCTCCATACTGGGAGGGATGCCGAGGAGCAGGATAACATTTTGAGCCTGTGTAAATACTCTGCTACCAGCAGGCCCCTAAACCTGTCTGCTTGCTATCAGCACTCTTTAGCTAAAGAGTAACCGTCTGCCTGAAAGAACTATTGTCCTTCAATGCCATATAAAAAGCCAGCTCGCTTGTGTTTACCTTGTGGCAAGTCCTCCCTAGCTCTTTTAGTCCTCAGAGACAAAATCTCTGCAAGTAGCATAACCCCTTCTCAAGCCAATTAACAACATGAATGAGATGACAAGTTACAGAATCATAGAATGGTTTGGGTTGGAAGGGACCTTAAAGATCTAGTTCCAACGCCCCGGCCACAGGCAGGGACACCTTCTGCTAGACCATGTTGCTCAATGCCCCATCCAAGCCGGCCTTGAACACTTCCAGGCATGGGGCTTCCACAAGTTTTCACAGCCAGTCTTGCAAAGCAGCCTGACATCTCATTGACCCGCGCAGTGCACACAGTGGCTCCAGGAAGAATGTGCTAGGAGACCCAAGGAGGCTCTGCTGTGAGTCCTGTTGCATCCTTCAACAAAACCCCTGTGCTCCAGCTTCCTGGCCTTAGGCTGGATCTAAATATTTTTGCTCCCTCACAAACCTGTTGTTGGGATGAAATGTGATGAGATATGTTGAAATCTCATGGAAAGAGCTGCAGATTGTAAACTCTTAGTTTGTATTTGTGACTCTGGCTTATATAAATGTATAATTGCAATGAAGTAACACAGTCAACCATAAACTTTACCTCTGAATCAGCACAGGCTCCACAAATTCCACACAGTGATTACAAAATATCTAATGAACTTCATCTGATACACAAGCTTTAAGTAATTAACTAAATGTCTGATAACATAAAAGTAGGATTAGGAGGGGTCCTGGCAAAAAATCCAGTGGCTTTGCCTCCTTCACAGCTCCCCACCGCTTCAGAGGTAAAGATTATGGTTTCTAGGGTAACTAGACACACACACACAAAAAAAGGACACATTGTGTAATTTGGTTTCCTGAGACTGTCAGAACATTGTTGGGCCAGAAGCATAGCCTAAACATGATTATTAAAGAGATTTGTAATTTATTTAACCACTCATTTGAATTCACAGTCATGCTTTACATACATTTTTAGTTTTAAGGGTAATTCTCATATTTAAATGCACAGTTTCTAACAAATAGTGACACTTTAAAATTCACAGACTATTATTAAAGACACATAGAGGACAGATGGTCTTGTTGTATATGTGCATATGTTACCACTGAGGGAGTTTGTACTTTGTTTCACGCCACATGCACACATAAATGTAAAGATTTGAATAAACATATAATTCTCCTATGATATTTATGTTTCTGTATGGTTTATGTGCATAAGCATACACAGATGATAGACCAGATTACCATTTCAGATCGCAGCCTTTCACACTGTGGAGGGGAGTAAATTATGCAGGTCTTACAGAGGTGTAAGGGCCAAAAATGATGATATGGCCAGTAAAGTTGGGGACTAGTGAGCCTTCAAAACAGAAGAGACTTAACTTTGTCTCATTCGGTATTTGCTAGCCAGGGCATAGGCACACAGATGCGCTCCCACGTGGACACTTGAGCTGTCTCTTTGTGACAGACTCCACTCCATTTTCTTTTTTTGAAACCAGAAGACACCATGCTGCTGCTGCAAAGCCTGCAGGGCACTGCCACCTCCTACCTTCAGGCACACCAACCGTTCTTCACCTACCTGTGGGCACTCCTGCCCTCTTCTCTCCACACTTCCAAAGCTTCATGTCACAGCATCTGATGAAGTGGCACGTACGCCTCTTCAGGACCCATCTTTTCCACTTATCAAGGTCTGGGTGACTCAGAGACAGCATTCCTTCCTCCACTTTCAACAGCATTTAGGTCACTAAAGCTGGGTCAGACAACTTCCACCCAGTTATCCAGGACCTAAACATGATGTTACGCAGATGTCCCAGCTGGGATGACGGCACTACATTAAACCACGCCCAGGAATGTTCGCAGGCACTGGAAGGCAATTGTCAGTTCTGCTAAATTGTTTGAACCCTGGCATGTTTTTGGGCCATGCAAACTTGCGCTCCTCTGGAGCATCCCCGGGCAGGGGTCTGGAGGCAGACCACTCCAGCAGCCACCCCAAGCAGCTTGCCTGCAGTCACCCTGTCTTGCCAGGACGAGGGGCTGCTTGAAGAGCTCATGGCCTCAAGTTGCGGCAAGGGAGATTTAGGTTAGATATTAGGAAAAATTTCTTTACTGAGAGGGTTGTCAGATATTGGAATAGGCTGTCCAGGGAAGTGGTTGAGTCACCATCCCTGAAGGTATTCAAAAAGTGAGTAGACAGGGTACTCCAGAACATGGTTTAGTGGGCATGGATGATGGTTGGACTTGATGACCTTGAAGGTCTTTTCCAACCTAAATGATTCTATGATTCTATGGCCGTTTCGTGACAACTGGCATCAGTGCCAGAGACTGTTCCCAGGTATGTTCAATTTACTAGTATAGACAGAACCTTTTGAGACTTTCCCAGGTCAGGGCTGATCACCCAGATACGCTTGATGGAGCCATACTCTATGCTAATGAGCTGATTCCTTTCTAATCATTCAAGGCATTTAGTATTCATACTTACCATGAATAGAGCCAATGCCTTGCAGGTGTCTATTTTACAGATTATTAGCTGTTTTAAATCTAAATGTAATTACCTATTTTAAATTCTTACCATAAATATCAGACCTCCAGTATTAGAAGTCCTCCACATTAAGAGCCAAGCAAAGGAGTTTGAATCCATATCCAGATAAAAGTCCTCAAATAAGTAACCTGGCACCCAAAAATTACACCAGTGAGTCACTCTACTAGCAGTGTGTTCATGCCCAGTGCTGCTGTAAGCATCCCAGGCCCTGGTGAAATCCAAATTTAAAAAAAAACAACAACCCACGTTACTGTTCAGCAAAGTGCTTGCAATGAGCACTGTAACTGATTTAACTTTATCCTGTTTTGTGGGAAGGCTGATTTCTTCCAGTATCCTTCATATTTCAAGATTCTCCAAGATAAGTGTCCCACTCCCCCAACCAAGACTGATTGCAAACTCCTCACATGCAGGTTAACTTAGCAGTGCCAAGGCCTGCAAGTCACTTAATACTGTGGCCCTAACTCTTTTGGGCAAATAAACACCCTGAAGGAACCTGTAACTTTCAGGGGGCAGCTGCAGTAATTTTAATAGAGGTAGATTAGAAGATTTCAGAAAAATTAATTCTTGCAGAAAGCACTACTTCCTGCTACTGCCTTGCCTTTCTCTCTCTCCCTGCCAAACAAGCACTATAATTTCATTTCCAGGACTGGGAACTCAGGTGCTCAGTTACACAAGTCATGCTGTACAGGCTAGTGATGGCAACTGAAGCATCAGCATCCCCGCTGCACAGCGTTGTGACCTGTGGACGCCTCTTTCTCTTTTACTTCCTCCTTCAGAGCTGTATAGGAAGAGGGATGAGATGGTAGGTAGTGAAACAACCCAAGCAAGCCAGAAAGGCCCCGTTCCTTTGCTCCAAAGCAATGGATGCACGCTTGAGGAAAATCCTCTTCTAGGCAGGACAGCAGGTCAGTACTTAGCAGACCTGAGCAACTGAACTTCCACAGTGTATGCATGAATGCCCCTGCATGACATTATTTTAGACGTGGACAGTAGTCAGCAACACCTTAAGGCCAGAGAGGTGCTAAGCCAATAGAAAATCAATAGCATTTAAAAACAAAACAAAACAAACCCCCACCCAAAACCCCAAACCCACCACTCTGTATACATATAAAAATGTAAGTAAGCTTAGAAGATCAAAGAGTTTGGCTGTATTTGTGCATTATATAGAACTGGAATGTTTTACACACAGCCAGCATTTTTTGCCTTGAGAATAATTAGGAAGGATTCGAGATGCCTAATTGCGCTTCCAAGTCATATCAGGCACTAGCTAAACTGTACTGCAAGCACCAACAAACTTGCATTTCCTGTTCTTAAATGTTTTGAGTTTTAACTGCTGAACTATGAGATAGAGATCATAGTAACAGCAGCAGAACAGAACAAAGGGAAGGGAAGTGCAACTGAAACAGAAGCTTAAACCAAAGCAGTAAACTGCATGTTGTTGATGTGCTTTTATTAATAGGACATGAAAAGGACATTATAAGGGATTCAAAGCATGAGGGTGAGGAGGGAGAGGAGGAAGACAAAACACTTGAAATAAATGTTCCATGGAGAGAACATCTCTAATAATTTATTGACCTTCAGTTTCACATTGTGAAAAAAAAAAATGCAAGTTTTACAAAACCTTAAGATGTAGTAGCAAACAAAAAGACACAACATAGACAATTTTACTTCTTCACTTGCACAGTTTTCTTTTAGCACATGAACCACGTCTTCAATAGCCAGGAAAGGGAAGATTATTCTGCTCTAATCACTCTTATTCAGACAGGTGTCAGACCTAGAGAAAAGAGGCTGCACAATTATACCAGAAGAGGAAGGCTGTCCTTTGTTATATGTTTCTACAGCAACCAGCCTGCAAAATAAGAGGAACCTTCCTGTCTCATGCCAGGGTTTTTGTGTGCACTCCGCTGTGAACTGCATTTGTTTCAAAGTGTGGAGTGTTTTGCAGGACTGGAATGGTCAAGTAGCTAGCCAGGATTCCCACATCAATTCAAAGAGCAACAGCCTAGCGCATTCCCTGCAGAGCCAGAGGCCCACCCTGACTTCAGCTTCCTTCAGCCTACACACAGGAATTAATCGACGACTTGAAAGCAGACCACAACTTTGGAAACAGCTGCAGAAAATTCATCCCACTTTCGGAAGTTGCATGGTGCTACAAAACAGATTTCATAAGCTAAGTAGTTAGATGCAGTGCAGCTTCACGTCTGGACTCTAATCAGCTTGACGGAGAAAACAGGTCTCAAACCTATATGCCCTTATTCAAACAAGGGAGCCCCTGGGGACCCAGTTCTTCGCTTCCTTGTACCTCGTACAGTCACTAGTGCCTGGGGAAAGGACATGCAAAGCACAGGAACTCTGATTTTATGGCTCCCTTTACACTCCTGGGAGTGATCCACAAGATGAAAGGCAACAGCAATTCAAGGCTGTTTGCTTCAACAGTGCGACGTGTGCAAGTACAGGGATACAGAAAGGAGACCTACCCTATCTAAGATGTTTTCCTATTGCTTAAAAGCCATCTAAGAGAAAAGAACCAATGCTGGGGGCGGGGAAGGAGGGGTGCTGTGGGTTTAAACACTTTTTTAATCTATCATTTCAAGAAATCAGTTTAACCACAGGAACTGTAACTCCTCACAACTAGCTGGGCCTCACCCTTTAAAAAAATGCTAATGTCTTTGTTAATTAATCAATGTTGTCTCAGTATTCACAGAACTCCAAATACCCTGTTTCTGAAATGTAAGGGTCTACTCCAAACAGGAAGTCAAATGTAAGGCAGCACAGAGAAACTTCCAGTGACCAGTGTAAACACTTTCAGATGACAAAGCTTTCACAAATACAGCTACATCACTGTCGCAGAGAAAGGCAAGCATCACCAATGTGACTATTTTTGTTTTGCATGCACCCATGCAGCTGTTTACTTACACCGCAGCACACACCAACCATGTTTACTGAATGTGCCAGTTAAGTTGGGCTCCAGAAACATTTAGGAAAAAACACAATACTATACACACTTCATGACAGGATCTGGCAAAGAAAGCACCTGTGAAACATAAGCTTCTGAAATCCAGAAGAAAAAGAGTAGCTTCATCTCTGTCTCAAGACCAGACTGATAAGAAACAAGTTTATTTAAAAATCAAAGTTTGGTTTCTCAGGATTGTATCTGACGCTTCTGAGCAACCAAGTGTTTAAAGACACACCTGGCTAAGGAAAATAAAAGGCAGCAGAGTTTGAGGGCTATTTTTAAGATTAAGAGGTTTGGTTTTCTATCCCCATAAAAATTTTGCTAGAGCACTTGGGTCTTTGACACCTGGCCACTCAGATGATCATCTGAAATCCAGGTGCATGAGGCAATCCAGTCAGTGCAAAAATCGCTGCTCTTCTTTTTTCTTTTCTTTCTTTCTTTTTTTTTTTTTTTTTTTTTTTTTTTTTAAGACTTCATCACTAACCTATCTTGAAGTTTTTGTTTTTATTTTTTGAATCACCATACTCCACTCATTCAGGTCAATGTGGCTATATTGTAGGTACCCCTCCTCCAACCCAATAAATAAATAAATAACTTTGGACAATGACTTCATCTGGGCTTGGTGTCCGGAAGCTCTTCCACAGTATTTGCGTTGCAATCAGGAAGCTGCACAAAGAAAGAGCTGCAAGAGATTTTGGCTATTTCCAGATTAGAAATTGAAAGGCATGACCAACAAATGAAATGTAGCAAGGACACCATCTACAAGACACACCACATGCAACCTGGGGAAGCTGGTGGCCTGAGAAAGTGACCTCCATGGCTTCTTCCTTTAGTACGTGTGTAATTTAAGATCCTGCCTTGTAATCCTTCCATTTCCAACTGGGAAACCACCCCTCCCTTCCACCTCCAACTGTTACCCAACAGTTTTCTTTCTTTGTGCAGCAAAGCAAGTCAGTGATCACAAAATGTGCAAAACATACAACAATTCACACAAGCCCTTGCAACTTGAAGACAATCGCAGGCATTGTTTCAGCATGCAAGCACTGAACAATAAATAACTATATCTACAAGTAACATAACAGGAATGGGACAGTCTGAATTACTTATAAATACAGGGAGGAAAGGGAACAAAGAGCATTTGGGGAATGTCATTTTCGTTCCCCACTGTTGCAAAAACATTTCACCACTGGTCTGCTCCTTATCAGGCGGAAGGTCACTCACTGCACATGGGACAATGCAACGCATGATCTAAGAGATGCTGTAGGCACTGCCCACAGACAAGCACGTTCCGGTTAGCAGAGTTCAGCAGCAACAGTGCTGTATCTTCATTCACAGCGGCATCTCGCTGCTTCAGACCTGGACTGCTTCCCCTGCAGCTGGCGCTGGGACTTCAAACCACCACAAAGAGAGGTGACAACCATTTCAAATTTCACATACAAACCACAGAGTCCACAGAAATCGAGTGCTGTGTACTGCACAGCTCAGAGAAGTTCTGTCTCTTCTTTTTCTTCTTTGAAGGACTAATTAATATTGGCATTAATCCACAATTACTAGCACAAGGATCAGATCACAGGTTCGTCCATTCATATTTAACCATGTGCTGAAGCACTGAAGACAGTTTTTTCCCCTCCCATTCCTTCATGTCTAGGTTAGATAATTTACAAGGTGCAGATGATTTTCTTCAAATGCAAGAGACGCTGAACTATTTTTCTTCATTAACATCTTTTCTCCAGATCTGAGGTTCCAATTCTCTTCTCCAAAAAAGGAGTAAACTAAAAGCAAGGGGGGGGGGAAGAGAAAAGACTTAAGGGGTTTGTCTGAGACAATATACCACCAGGTTTTTGTTAGATGTCAAAGAAAATCTGAAAGTTAGGCTTAGGATACAATCCAGTTGATGGACTTCCCTGCCCCCCTCCCCAACCCCCCCCCAATGTGCCTGTGCGATAGCCAACTACTGATAAATAACCCAGCCAAGAACATAATTATTTAGGGTCAGATTCTGCCTTTATTATTCTATTAGCCTTCCAGTGCAAACCACCCTACTGATGCCAGAAAGGCTGTTTAATTTTTTGGCTATAAGTTCAATCATTTGAAACCTCAATCAAACTGGCCCAATACAGTTCAATGTGATGGGCTCTGCATCCTGCATACTTCAACATTTCTATGTTCCCCCCAAATTTTAAAGGTTTGTACATTTGTTTTAAGCAAACATAATCTTGTGCAACTTCTCTTCCACAAGAGCCCACATGAACACTTAGTGCAAAGAGCTTTTTCTGTCCCCGGGCCAAAGCAAACCTGGCTGGAGTAAAGCAGAAGGGGAGGTGAAGGTGTCTCACCCCAATGCCTCCATTCACCATGAAGAATTCTGAATTGAATTTATTCACAATATAGAAAGGGACATATAATCCTCCTACTTAAAACATATCTACTATTCATTACAGCAGAAGTCTGCCTCATTTCTTTTCACACAGCAATGCACCATGCATCAATAATTCCATCCTAGAGTCCTTTATAAAAAATTGATTAATTATTCAAGACGACATTCAGCCTTTGGATGCTGAGATTGTGCTTTGCTTTTTCACTGTGAAGCTGTATTAAAATGCCAGCTTCCAAACCATCATCAGCTCACAGTCATTTCTGACAGCACTGCTAGAATTTTAGGAGGCAAATCCTACATCATTACAATGCAAAGATGCTCCAGTGAACTCACAGTTCATTTGAACATACCACATCTCTCAAGCTGTGATGTCTAAGAACAACAGGAAACACTCAACAGGAAATGCCACAGCCTACGTAACAGCCCAGAGCATCAAGCCTCTTCGCAACTGTGGGCTTGAAACACACTATCATCATTATGTCTAAAAAAAGGTCTCTGCACTTAGTGTTGATTAGTCTTTTCTAGACATTCTTCAGCGTAGCATGCTCTTCTTCCCACTGAAACAGACTATCAACACTGATGCCAGAACAATGTTCCCTACCATGGGATGAACTTTAAAAAAAAAAATTATAAGCAATTCCGAAATAGGGGGGGCATCCCCAACCTACTCAAAAGCCCCAAGTTTGAGGAATGAGACAAAGCAGCAGACTGAAGTCTTCCTAAAAGCTGTCAGACTGGGGCCACACAGCACCATGAAAACAGAGGGTAATCAGAAGTAATTTCCGTTTTGTCCCTCCCACCCACTGACAAAGCAGCAGGAGTCAGTAGAAAAAAACCAAAACCTACTTGCTGGATGAGCATACAGCATTGGAGAGAGTTCCATCTGCGGCTGCGTTCAGCCAGTTACCTTGTGTGTTAGTTAAGCTAAAATAATAGCTTTCAACAAGACACTGCAAAACAAAGGAAAGCTTTTTGCACTGTTATATTCTGAGGACTCTTTTTCAAAATAAAACACTCCCTCTCATGTACTGTAAACTTCAGAACAATTAAGTCAGTCTCAGAAGAATAAGTCAGTATTTTTCTTGGCACAGACCTGAGTCCGGGCATTCAATACTGCTGCTTTGATAACACTGAGAACTGCTGAAAGTCAGTAATAATGGAAATTAACTGAAGACGTCAAGACGTTGTTCCCAGCTAGGAAGGAAGCCACCACGCAGAAGTCAGGGCTTCCATTTGCTGCCTGTTGGGGGTGTGATTACTCCTAGCACCCAGGATCTGGTAAGTCTCAAGGGTTTGCCCTGCTTTCGCAAGAGAAAGTTTGGGAAAAATGAAGCAAGGAGAGGAGAGAGGGCAGTGTCTTCAAGACAACCACCCACCTGGGACAAGAGCAGCTGACGGCACAACACAGCACAGTTTGACACTAGATTTCCACGTTGACCTGCTGCTTTGCATGGGCCCAACCTTGCATTCTTTACTCAATCAAAGCTCCCAGTCAGCTGAAAGACAGCTACAAGATGAATCCTCAGTGTACCACAGAGTAAGGAATTTCACAACTACCCTACATTTCTAGATATATACTTCTATCTACACTGCTTCAAAGACATTTGGGTTTCGTGTTTACTGCAAGAGTCAGGCAAATGTCTCCAGCTGCAAAAAAACAAAAAAAACCAACCAAACAAAAAAGATCTGTCCAAACAGAAGAACCTAGGGAAGTCTTCATACACAAGCTGCTCTTCCCATTTTCTGGAGAACCTCCATCAGTCTGGACTTCTAGGTAACTTAGATGTAAATGCAGAGCTTGTTTAATTACTGCAACTGTATTTATTTGCCTTGTTCCTTCTAACCTGCTTGCCTTCATGGTTACGCTATACACTGTTCAAATCCAAAAAGAAATTACCACTCACAGGGAATGGATTATTTAGGATTAAGCATGCCACTATATTTGTTTGGTTGGCTGGTGGTAACTGTGATTCTGTACTAAAGTCTCAAGGGGGGAGTGGGGGAAAAGAACAACACAACATTAAGGGGAGTCTGCCAGATTTGTTGCAAAATACACAGATTAATAGTTCTGGAAAACATCAGTGACTTATTTTAAGTGGTGTAACTCTAGAAAAGATAAAAATAAGGAAAAAAAAATAATAGTTGAAGTGACAGTTAGTAGTTAGCATGAAAAAACAGATTTGAAGAATATTAGCAATATGTGTAGGTACCTAGATTTTTTAGTGGTTTTTTTCCATTAACCTTTTCTCCTCTCCTCCCAAAAATGAGAAATTCACAACAACCAAACAAGCAAGGCCAAATTCAGACTTGCTTGTGAGAAGATACAATGCTGAAGTTGCATCTAGTAAGAGCTTGGCCCATTATATATAATTAAATTGTTTTGGAACAGTGTGTGCTATAGACTGGTAATTATTTCAGCCAGCAATATTAATTACATGTCATCCTGACACTATATCTCCTCCAACATATATGACCATAACTATTTTGAAAAATCTGCATTTTAAAGTATATCAATGGAGCAAATGCAACCTTAGCCCATGCAGGTGCAACAATGCTCTCTAGGTGGGATCGAAAATTAGGCCTGAAGTGCCTGTAAAACACTTTTCGTAAGGCAGCAAGTTTCCCCATAGGCTGTCTGCATGGAGAAGCATGCTGTCTGCCCAGAAATTCAAGTGAATTCACTATCAGGCTTCAGATCAGAATTTACAGTATCTTTTGGGGCACTGTTACTGGATATAGAGAGTGACCTAGCCTCTGTCATCAGGAAAAGGGCACTAAACCATTGTTTAGCATGCATTTAGTATTTCAACGCAGAGCAGGATTCAACTTCCAAAAGATTATCTGCATTACCCCACAAGTTGAAAATGTTGGTTTTGTTCAGTCCTTTACATCTAAATCATATGGGAAAAGATCCTGTAAAGAGAAGTGGGTGCAAGATATGCGACAAACTACTTCCAGCATCTGGCTTGTCACAGACATGGTACCTGGCTTACAACAACCTGTGAGTGTATGCGTCTCAGTTGCTCCAGCTGTAAAATTGGACTGAATATACTCACCCTCCTCAGAGCTGCTGCTGAAAAGCTTTGTGAAAAGCATTATTACAGTGGAATTTAAAGGTGTTATTTCTTACCTGATAATTTGTAATTGCAACATACACACAATTATGAGGGGAGGTGCTTCCATGTGCTGACAAAAGCCGTTGGAATTAATGAATAGGGCACAGTTGTTATGCTGTTCCATACATCTAACGTGGGATCGTAGCAGTCCAATGTTTTGCACCTCTGAATGCCAAAGTAGCCTCCAACGACATACAATTTGTTTCCAGATGCCACTGCGTGGCAGCTCATTCGCTTAGCCGTCACATCTCCCACCTTAGTCCACTGGTATGCCTCACTGTTGAATTTATAAGCAGAGCACGCAGAGAATTCGGTATCTCCACCCATAATAAAAATCTGGTTACCCAGAACAGCTGCAGCTGTGTAGCGCCAGGGCTGAGGGCAGGTGGCTGGTACTGTCCATCTGTTTTCACACTGATCATAGCACTGAACTTTGGGCAGCTTGTCATGGCTAACACTGGTACCTCCGAAAGCAAACAGCTTAAGCTTTGCGCTGACTACAGCTGCATTGCTTACTCCCTCTCGCAGTGGGGCAACCATGGTCCATTTGTTGGTCACAGGGTCATATTGTTCTACTTGCTTTAAGGATACTGAAGGGGAAGCTGGAAGGCAACCAGTTGCTGCGGTGTGTCCTCCTACTACATACAAACAGTGCTTAAGTTCAGCAGAACCATGCCCAAACCTAGCCACCAGCATGGGAGCAGCCTTCGACCACTCCTCGTGAAGGGTGTCATACACCCACACGTCTTTGGAGACTCCGTTTTCTGACCCTCGCCCCCCAGTGATATACACTTTGCAGCCTATGGCACAAGCACTGAACTCTTTCCGTGGACTTGGTATGTCAGCCTTTGGAATGATCTCCTTTGCCTTTTGGTCCACCAGGTACAGCTTGTCACACATAAAGGTTTGGCCACCCAGAAGAAAAAGTGAATGGCCAGTTTTACGGGGTCTGGCACACAAACTAGTGACCACTCCATCATTCTGTAAGATCTTTAACTTGCATCGTATCGATTCTTCTACGATCTCTTTGCTTTTCCTTTGCTTGGTGATAAGTTCTTCCATGGCCACATTCTCCATAAGGTATATGGCTGGCAAAAGGGCCAGTCTCACTGTCTGCAATAGCTCAGGCAGGTAACAGTGACGCTTATTCAGATCATAGCTGACCCAGTTGATAGCTGATTCATACACCAGCCTTTCATCTTCGGTTTCTAACTCTTCACTGGAAAGGAGCTGCACTACCATGTCTTTTGGCAGCTGGAGAAAGTCTTCGCTTTTACTGATACTCTGGAAGTTGCTAAGGCACATCCTCCAAGAGAGTTCATACAGCTTGGTGCACTGGTGAGCATCCGACAGCAGCAGCATGCCAAGACAGTTGGTGGGATGAAGGTTTTTCTCCAGAAATTCTGCACAAGCATCCCGAATGTCCTGAAACTCCAGCATGTCACCGGCCTCCAGCAGTGACTCCGCGTTCTCCTCGTTGATGATAACCCTGGAGGAATATGCATAGTCCAGAAGAAGCTCCAAGACTTCTGGGTGAATCGAATTATGAAAGTTGACTTCACTGTCCTGGCTCTCTTTCAGTCCTCCACTGAACATTGCTTCAAAATAGCGGCTACAAGCAGCTAGAACGGCTCTGTGGCAGGGGAATGACCTGTTCCCAGCATGCAGAAGTACATCTGTAAAGAGACGCTGCTGACGCAGAAGGTTCAGGTGAGTAAGGACACTATCAGCATAGGATGACTTGTGGAACAAGTATATGTTTATGGAGCCACTACTGGCCCTAGATTTGCGATTTTCATGCATGCTGACTGACATTTTCTTTCACACCTATAAACAAAGAAAAAATGAATAAGATCAATGAGACAGTTAAATTCGTTATTGTTTTTACATATCAAAAAGTGTATCTATTATTCACTATAAAACAGGGAAAAAAAAGCCTTAATTTATAGATGAGCGGACAGCGAATTGCATCTACCTTTGGCATGTGTTGGGTTTTGGTTTTTTTTTTTGTAAGATGAGTTTCATAAATGACATACTCTAAATTCGTTGCCCAAGAGCAGGTTTGTCTTGGGAAACCTGATCGCCAACTTTCATAGCAATACAGTAAGCAAGTAAGTCAGAGGCGAAAGAAAAGGAACCAGGACCGATTTTCTCACCCTTCCCCAACCTAGACCAGCTGATTCATTACATACGTACACATGCACATGCTTGAAACATTCTCCTGTACTGAATCATAGCAGGAAGAGCTACCAGACAGAATACTTAAGGAATGTCAAAAGCTGCACGGGGAACAAAAACCTACTAATCCCATTAGGAAGCTTTCCTTTGGTATAATGATTCCATATGCAACAGCAGAGAATGAAAAAAGAGAACTTTAAAATAAAAGTCTAGCAACGATCATAAATTTAGACTTGCGAAGTCATAAAAAAAAAAAAAAGACGAGTGAATTTTAGAGATTACATCTTGAACTCTGCCAGCAGCCACCTGCTATAGTGATGCAGCATATACATGGGCAGAGTCAGCAGAAAAATGTGTTTTGATTATCAGCTAAAGTCACCAAGGCATCATCGCCTCTGAAGCTACCTTGAGAGTCAGGTATTCAGAGCACAAGCCATCGTTCATTTTGAGGTTTGGAAGAGGCATAAAACAAAAGATATAACCTATCCTACCCTCCCTATTCCTAACAAACACAATGCTGTTCAGTCCCTCTTTGGAGGTGAACATTACTCTTACCTGCCATGATATGCAGATCTATGTATGATTACAGCAGCAAGTCTTCAGATTTAATTAAGAGTCAAGCCAAAATAGTATGGAGTATAGGGAAACGGAGGAATACTGGCAGCCATAAAAAGCTAATGGCCATAAGCCACAGTGCAAATAATATGAGACGAAGCATACAGAGCCCAGTGCAAGCTGTGGCTGTGACCACTACTGTAATAACCTTGCTTCTCTCTCCCCAAAATGCAGAAGAAGCTTGGAGAAAGATGAGAACCAAACTTCCCTAATTACTATGATATTCGCATGCCCAGAGTCCCTTTTACTGCACCTTCAAATAAGGAACAGGGCAAAAGCATACCTGAGAAGTGCCTGATGCTCAAAGTCAGAGCATGACCTGGGGCCAGTTGTGGAGGTTTTTAATGTGGATATACTTCCCTCTCTCACAGACTCAAACATTTTCATATTCCTGAGCATGTTTAAGCAGTACAGAACTGTACAAGCCCACATTTCACGCTTCAAGATGACATGAGCTTTACAAGCTTCAAAAAAAGCTTTTTTTTAACAAATACATGTCTTTTTCTAGATTCGTATGACCAGAACCTTCAACAAAATCAAAACCATATATGATTAATTTGGGCAGCAGACTCCATTTCAGAACAAGGGATCTGTGTATAGGGAATATGCAACACCTGCAGATTAACTGCAGCATAGCCAGTACCATTCTCCTTGCTAGCTGTGCTAACGTACAGAATAATTGATTTGTCACATCCAACAGCAAGTTTGTGATACACCTTTCCCTTCAGTCACAGCAAAAAAGCCCCTCAAACCAACATCAGTTAAGGAACAAAGAGACACCTTACTGTAGAACTACCATAGCCCATTTCCTTTAATCTGAAACATGACTTTGTGATGAAACTTAACCAGGATTGAAAAGAAAAGCAACACGGCTCAATATACAGTGCTTAATTCAAAATCCTCCAAAACAGAGAGGAATCCTTACTCTACCCTGCAGAAGTTTGGAAAGGTATTTTACTAATGCTCCCTAGACCAACCTATTAAATGTACTAACACTAAGCACAGAACAACTTAAGGAGGCTGGTAGTCTTCACAACACAAATCCTTTTACAAGGAAAATTAAGTTACCTTTAATACAATTGTATGGTCTGGCAAAAAAAGTCTCAGATGGCATTCAAGGATCCTGAGCACTAATCTCAGACTAAAATTACCCACTTAATCTATAGCCAAAAGGATTATACTGACCATATACAGGTTGAAACCTGCTGGAACTGAAGGATTACAGAAAGGGTCATGGCTTGAAATACTAGTACACAAACAGTTGGGAGACACAGATGGGAAGGTGAACCCTTTACTGGCAAAGCACCCCCTGCAATTTTTTCAAACTTTTGCAAGCACTTTACCATTTTAAATGCTATTATGATGCAGTGCAAAGCATTCACTGGATCTCTACAGACTGTTTTCCTGCTCCGTCAGGACGGGAGCTAAACACCCACTAATCAGAGACAATAGAGTCACCAGGATCTGAAGATACTCATTGCCCCCTGCTCTCCATCCCAATTAAGTGAATGTGTAGACATCACAGTCTAGGCATGTCAGGATCTCTATGGAAACACAGTTCCTCTCCTTTCCCCCCACATATTGGGGGAATTCAGAGTATACTGAAAACTTTCTTTTATCATGCACACAGGGTTCAGAAATAGGGCAGGTAAAGTTCATGTCAGAGGCTGCGAATGCGGGCGTTCAGATCTTTCAGCGGGCTCTGTACTCCAGTGAGCACCACTTGCTCAGCATCATTCAGAATGAGCCCATAACCACAACAAAATACAGGCAAACATAAAACACCCACCCTGCAGTTATGCATACGTTGGAGGCTAGTGAGCTACAGACCATATGTAGAAGAACAGATCACTGCGCATTACCCAAGCCCACCCACAGCCATAGTAATGAACAACGCTGTAAAAAAAAAAAAAAAAAAAAAAAAAAAGTAAGATCCACTCTCAAACAGCTACTGAATAAGGCACTCAGTGTTTCACCCCACCAAAATAGAAGATTTGGTCTTTCAGTGAGCAATCCCATTTCTCATGAAGCACTTGCAGATTTCACATACGCTGGTCTTTAACTGTTCCAGTAACATTGCCTTTATCATCACAATGTCATCTATTGACAAGAATTCAAAATATGCCAATTCACATTTAAGATAAGCCAACATATTTCCCGAAACAGAACAAAGATACATATCTATCCACATCTTTTTCCTCCACTGTGGTTGCTGAGATGAGTTCACACATGGACTAGCCGAACAAACACCCTTACAAGCAA
Source organism: Aquila chrysaetos chrysaetos (assembly GCF_900496995.4). Taxonomy (NCBI): domain Eukaryota; kingdom Metazoa; phylum Chordata; class Aves; order Accipitriformes; family Accipitridae; genus Aquila; species Aquila chrysaetos. Next base: position 60,117,045 of record NC_044030.1, read on the forward strand.
TTATCATAATTTACTAACAGGCTCTGTTTCTGTAAACATGTCCTTTTGCAGTGTCTGACAATTAGCTCAGTCCAGAATTTTACAAGAATATTCAAATGTATAAATGACATCTCTGATTTCTCTATTTGGTGTTGGAAATTATGCAAGCCTCAAATATTTCGGCAGAGGTAATTTACAGTCAGTGAGCAAATGTTCATCTTGAATAGTATGAGTCAATTCCCTTCAGGCGTTTTTTCCTTAGAAATAATAATATTTGTATGTAAAAGACAAGAAGTGGTCAGTAAATTACAGATATAGATTTTATCTAGGAACAGAGGTTGAACCAAGACTTTGATTTATAATTACACTTCAACAGGCTACTTGTCGCAGCAGCCCAGTAGTAAACACTACTTTAAGACTAAACAACAGACTCCCTGCCCTACTTCTTAACAGCTCTGCAGCATGCAGGTCTCAGCCTAAATCAAATGAAAAATTAAGTATTTTCAAATTACTGACACATCCCTGATGTAGGCTCATTTTAATACAACTCTGTAATTACATGGTGGTAGTTGCGTTTTTGTTTAGCATCCCTGAAACAGCTGAAGGAGAGGAAATCTGCTAAACATCCCACAGAATTTAACTAACACTGCTTTCAGCGGCTAAATCTGCAGCGATACTAGCAGTTTTGCAGAGCCAAACCCTGACCCTACCCAAAGTCCTCTAGCACAAACTCAGTGGCTTCCTAGGACCTGCAGCGAGATGGAAAGCAGAACACGCTGCTCCTGCTAGGAATGCACTACTGCTCACCACATGCAGACAAAGAAACCCAACTCTAAATTCCCCCCCTCTTCACTCCATCACAACGCCTAAACAACTCCGCCTCCGAAAAGAAACTTGCCGGGTTTCTTCCCAACCCGACAAAGAAACAGCCCGAGAAGTTAAAATGCATTTGGTTTCCTTTATAGGGCAATAACCACGTGCGAAAGTTTCCGTAGCAGCGCAGGGAGGGCAGCGCCGCAGCCAGCTCCGGGAGCAGCGAGGCGCTCGCTCCTTCCCCTGCCCTGCCCCTCGCCCGCCGAGGGATGCTCCGGACCTCCAGGGGCCCCGAGGAGGAAGCTGAAGCCCACCGGGGAGGCTAGCAGCCTTCCTAACAGGAGCCGGCGCTTTCCGAGGACAGCCGCACACGGGAGGCGAGAGCGACAGCGGATGCCTACCCACCGGCCGCCCAGTGTCCCGCTGCCTGCAGAAGGGGCGATGCTCCCCGGCGCTGCGGGCAGAGCGGAGGAGGGCCGGGCTCCGGCCGTGCCGGGGACCCGCAGGGCAGCCCGGCTCCAGCCGGCGCGGAGGCGCGGCGCGGCACCGCACCGCACCGCGGCCGCGGACTTATCCGCGGACCCGGACTTATCCGCGGACCCACGCCGCGCCTGCCCCGGGAGTGAGGCGGCAGCAGCAGCTCTGCCTCTCCACGCCGGCCCGGCTCGCCAGCCCCTCCGCGAACCCGCGCTGCCCACCCGCCTCCCCAGCAGGGCCGGCGCCGCAACAGGTCGGCGGGCACCGACTTACAGCAGCGGCTCCTGGGCGAGCGCCGACGTCCCTCTGCCTCCGCGGGCGGCGCAGCACCGCGCATGGGAGGGCAGCGCGGCTGCCGGCGCGGCTCGGCGGTACCGCGGAGAGGCGGCCGGGCAGGCTGCGCCGCCGGGAGCCGCGCAGCGCCGGGCGGAGGTGGTGCCGCTGCCGGGAGGCGGGCCGCGGAAGGAGGGCGGGAGGTAGGCAGGAGGGACGGGAGGAAGGGAAGAAGCGGGCGGCCGCTCCTGCTGCTGGCACCGCCGGCCGCAGCTCTGCCCCGGCGGCGGCGCGAAGAAGGGGTATATGGGCCGGGGGGGGGGGGGGGGGGGGGGGGAGCGTTTATGCAAAGCGGGTGAGTGACAGGCGGGGGAGGGACGGGACGGCAAGGCACGGCGAGGGCGCAGCGCTCTCGCAGGAGTCGCTGCCCCGGCCGGCGGCAGGAACGGTGCAGCGGTGCCCCCGCGCCGCCTCGGTGGGGGCTGCGGGACGGGCCTGCCCGGCCGGCCGGCTAGTATCCCGGGCCGGGCTGAGGCGGCGCGGCGGCCCCGAGGGGTTAGCCGGGCCAGCCCCGCGCTGTGCCAGCGAGCGGCGAGCTGCGCGCTCCCGGCGCATCGAGCCCGCGCCGCCAGGCGAGCGCCGCCGCCGGGGCGGCACTGCGCGGGGCGAGGCGGGTGTTCCCCGGGGGTACCGGGCTGCCGGCGGCCGCACCGCTCGGAGCGAGCGAGGGGGCGCGCCCCGCTTTGCAGACGCCGAAATCCCTGTACGGGGGACGGGGGCGGGGAGCGGCAAGAGCCCCGCGGAGGGTGCGGAACTAACTGCGCGGAGGGGCCCGCGGGCGCTGGGGTCTGCGCCGTCCGAGCTGCCCCTGGACCGCATGGCGTGCTGCGGCGGCCGAGCCCGGGGAGGAGGCGAGCGGAGCAGCCGCGGGGGAGCGGCCGGCAGGGCCCGGGGGAGCCCGGGGTCCCGGGCATCGCGGGGGGCCGAGCGCCGCGGAGGCGCAGCGCAGCGCACCGCGCTTTCATTGCGCTCTCGTGAGGCCTTCGCAGCGCTGCTGCTTCATAGCTGCACGCCAGAGCGCTACAGCAGCACAAAGCTGAGCCTGGCTTTAATTATTTCCCAATTAACAAAGTATGAGAAAAACGCACTTGTGCAAAAGGCCGATTACAAAAATAAACATCTTCTAGACATAACAGCCATGTTTACATAATGGTATTGTGCAGCTCTCTACAAGAAGAATACAGGATACCATCCTAAACACCATACATACTGCTGATTTGCCTTTTGCTAATACCATTTAAAGCAATGGTTTTAGTCTAAAGAGCCTTCGAGGAAGATACGAGCAATTATTGTACTCCCACCAGCAGGAACCTCCTAGCTGCAGATAATAGTTTGGAGAATTCGTTCGTTCCTCATAATGAAACGTCACTCAAATTTCTCCTGTTAAAAAAAGCCCTGCAAGCAATTTGCTAACATGCAGACGGTTACTGGTATTCCTGTGGCTGGACTCCAGAGTCTGCAGAGAAGCACACACTTAGTGTACAGCAGGACACATCTGAAATTCCAGAGAGCCTGGGGGCATACGCAAGCCTGGAGAGCATGGCTGAACAGGGAGCAGATGAAAGAGTAATTTGTTTCATAGATTATTTCTTTTTACAATACTGTTTGATTGCAACGTGAAGTATTGCAGATTGCAAGGTCTAAAAATGCTGCACATCTGTATGTAATAAAGTATGTTTCAGAGCTGTTTAGGTGTGAGAAGCTGTTGGACATTGTAAATGACCTTAGGCAAGGGGTATTCACAGACACCAGTGATCACCTGAGTCCTGTATCTCTGAGGATTTTGGACTAGACTGTGAGTGTTCGACCTTTGTTGCACATTGGATTGTCCATGTTTTGAGTCTGGGTTTTCCCTTTCATCATAGCATTTCCCATAAAATGCCTTGATCCTGTTTTCTCCCATTTTCCCCCAACAAAACCCTGCAGAGATTCCACCCAAATCCTGTCCCCTTAGAGCTAATTCCCTTATGGTGAATATTCCATAGTCTGGTGTCAGAAGGTCAGATTATATCATCCTATGCAACTGAAAACACTGGGGACGCATTACTTCATACAGTGTCAGGACAAACTTCAGACAGGCAGAATTACCACCATGAGTGAAAAACAGAAAGGGTAGAGTCATGTTACCTAATCTATCGCTCAGCAACATCTGAACTGTAAAAGTGATTTTGAGCATGGCTATGAGGAGTGGTCAGTGAAAAATGAGGTCTGTAGAGAGGACAACATACGGGGCTTACATGGCTGCCCACAGCATGCAGATTTGGGCAATACTCTGCATGAACAGAATGAGGCAATAATCCTGTAAGAGAGTGACCAGATGAAGTACTGATCTTCCTTGTCCTCCATAAAATGAGGAACCTGTTGAAGTTAATCAGGGCAGAATGATAGGATGATGCCATACATCATCTGTTGGGGAAACAGCTACACAGCCAGACAGTCCCTTCTGCATGCATGTAACTCGGCACATATGCACTGTGTAAAGCAGTGCAACTGGTGGGAGCAGAGAGGGAGAAGAAAAAGTAACTCCATAGTCCTCTGCCTGTAATTCCACAGCTAGAACGCTTACAAACCACAACAGCAGTTCTCTTGAACGTGCTCACAGGAGCCCCTATTTATGTTCAGGTGACAAAGAGCATCCAAAATGCCTCTGCTCCTTTCTGCACAGGAGTTAAAACCAGGTTGCTCTGGCTGAATACAGCTTAGAACACATTTAGCATAAGAATGCTTGCATGGCTAGCATGGAAAAAACACTCAAGAAATTAACCTGGTCCAAAGCAAATCTTTGGGCTGGTTTATGTTGGTCTAAGAACTAAGTCAGGTCACATTTAAACACAGTTCCGGTTAAGCCAGTTTTGTAGATGGGCCAATCTGTATTTTGACACTGCTGAAAACAAAGCTGGCCTAGCCTATCCCAGGACATAGTTTAACATGCCCACTGAACTAGTTTAAACATGTTTCTCCTAGTATTCATATGCCAGGATAGATAGGATCTTTGAAGTGTTGCTAAATACCATGATTTTATCAAAAATCGTAAGATAATTGGCCCTTTTCTCAAAGTCCCAGCTTCTAGAGTCATGTGAAATTGATAATCTCTTAGGGTTGGTTTTGTTGTTTGGTTTTTTTTTAATACGAAGTCTGAAAGAATGACTATGTGGAATGGAAGTGTGGCCTTCAAAAACTGAAAGCTTGTAAAACCCCAAATATTTTCAGTTTTCATTTCTGGAATTGTAAGTGCCACATTTGACTCTGAAAAAATCGGGGTAGCAAAAACTTCTTTGTTCAACTCAAATCCAGCTTGCTATGCAGAGAAGCGCTGCTGTTTTAACTAAATGAGTTTCACCTCGCACTTTATTTAAATTGGTTTGGCTTCTGTGTTGAGACAAGTTCTTGGATCCTTGAATGTATAGCAAACTTTATAATATGGCTTTATTGACACTTAAATGTTTTGCAGGCATACCTATGCAGCTAAAAAATCTTCCAGACTACCCTAGCAACACCAGCAAGAGTTCTAATGCTGGCAGAGCTGTACCAGCAAAATAATCTGTTTACCAGTGCAGGTTATTTCATTCAGGAGATGGAAATACATTTTTTGTTTTGTTTTATTAGTATCAGCTGCATCTACACTAGCAGGGTTTGCCAGTACAGCTATCTTGGCAACGCTTTTAAATGCAAACAAGCAGTATGTGCCCGCAGCACAGGCTGAGATCTCATTTTTAATGCTATTAAACAGCTGTGTCTTGGGCTTTTGCCTTGTTAGACTCTTTTTAACCACATTATTTTGTTCAGCTGCTAAATAAACAGCATGGGGTTAAATGTATTAGTGTAATTTATCTTCATTCCTTCCTAATTTACACTTTGAATGAATTAATTAGAGTGATCTAATTAACACTGTACAATAGCAGTACCAGTGCCAGAGGTCTCCCAGGGGGATGGGGCCAGGAACACCCCGGAGTGACCCACACCTGCTTTTCTTATCATTTGCCTGTGATGGGCTTCTCCAGCCTGGTCTGCAATCAGAGGTTTGGGTTGATACAGCCCAATGTGGTACAATGCTTGTTTAGTGCCAGAGACGTATTTAAAGTGTTTGGTGGGAAGTCAACATTCAACAATTCTTAGCAACAATTATGCCAGCTTGCCCACTAGTTGGGGGGGGGGGGGGGGGGGGGAGAAACCCCTCTTTGCCTGGTTCTCCTTTTCACACTTCTATGTATGTTTATTTTTCAAAAGGTTTACATTCAGTCAGGCTGGCCCTTAGACGTCATTCCTGCATGGTGTGGCAGCTCAGACCAAAAAGAAAATACCTGCTGCTGCCTAAAAACCAGCAGCTCTAAGGGGCAAACGTTGGTGTATGTGACATGTTAACTGCTCCTCTCCAAAACATTTGTATTGCATCAGTGTGAGAAACGACTGTGAGTCGTTTCAAAGTATATGAACACTAGCCCATTTGAAGTCAGTGAGTTATGCCATCATCTTACATGTAAGGGATAGGAAAAGTCAGGCCTTGGTTTCTATTCAAGGCTGAATATGTTTGGTACAAAGGATTTTCAGAATGGTCAATTTGGCTGTGAAATAATGTTATAGATATGGATAATGTCTGGAGTGAGAAAGATTTTCACCTGAGGTTTCTTAATCCTTCAGGGAAACCCTTTGAAAAGCCTGACTATTGCATCTAGTCCAGAAGTCACAATTCTGCATTACTCCAGCAGTATGTGCTTACACAGAAAAGTAGTATTGAGAAGAAAATACATCTCAGACTATAAGGAGAAGCTGTCCACTTCTCTTTTGTACATAATGCCTCTGGCCATCTTAGCATTTTCCAGTTTGTCTTGCTCTCTAATTACTCCCCCAAAAGTCTCTGCTACCTGACTTTATTTTTTGCCTATTCTGTATCTCGTGTTCTCCCTATTAGCAAGTAAAGTCATTCCTTGGTCAACGAAGACAGCAACCATGATGACCCTCATTTGACCAGGTTTGATTAGCAGGGGGTCACAATTATTGCTGGTATGCAAGCCACTTCCCATAGGTATGTGGACCAGCACAGGACTGGGAGTACCGCTGTAAAGAGTGGCTGGTGCCACTTCTGCCATCACTCATGGTGACATTCAGCAAAAGTCTTAGCATCTCATTCATATGTTCATTGTCAGGAGATTTCAATTCCCTGTGCGTGTCTTTGCTGGCTGTTCCCATCTCCAAACAGTAACTCCGCACAGGGACACTTCCTTGCTTCTCTCTAGGAGCTATCTCCAGTCAGGGCAGACTCCAGGCCTTGCAGCAACTTCCCTTTGCTTCTCTCTTGCTAAGTAGCAGTGGCCCCCAGTGGTGACAGCTGAGCTGGCTTCTTATTTCAAATTTTCCCACCCCATACTGAAAAAGCCTCCACGCTGTAACAGAAACTTGGCCTAAGGACATCTGCATTCCCTACATCTTTCAGTTCCGCAGAGACCATGGGCCAGTTCCTCCTGACCCGTTACATACCTAAGCTTGGAACTCACCAACACCAGTGAGCCTCTGAGAACAGGGCTGTACCTTACATTGTTCATTAAAATGTTTAGTCTTTAAGAAGGGACTAGGTAATTTAAACAGAACAGTGTGTCATCTAGGGAGACCCCTAAATGATGGAGATTTTTTGCTTGTCTTCATCTTTTATGTTAGTATTGAAACCAGGAAGACAAAAACGTATTCATGCAAACAAATAGCTTTGGCTTTGTAAGGACAGGAATACACATCGAAGTAGCTATTCTTACATTCATGAGTAGCACTACACATTTAAATACAAGGTATTTAAGGACTTTTATTCAGTGTGTTTAAGGACAACGATTTTTGACATGAGATGGGAATACACATACTTTTTTGGTGGTGCAACTTTGAGTCACTCAAGTCTGAAAACATACACATGTATGTCTCCCCAAAAATTTACATTTTAGCCTGGGAACTTGTTACGCTGTTCCCCTCACTTAGATGCTATTTTGCCCTCAAGTCAGGAGGGAACTAGCTCTTCACCTCTTCAGGCCTGCTGAAGAGTCAAGCCATACATTGACAGATGCCAGAAAAAAAGAAGGCAATGCATAGGAGCTGAAAAGCCCTGACTGCGTCACATAGCAGAGAGCTTCAGATTTCTTCAGGTGGATAAGAGCAAACATGAGAGAAAAGCTTTTTTTGCTTCTTCTGTTTTTCAGTGCCCAAGAGACATTGAGCTAATCTGTCCTTATGGATATATAGGTAGATCAGGACCTTGGGTGTAAGTCCAGGTTGCTGACCTGTCAAAAGTCTATGTCTCAATGCTACTATCATACACTGTAGCAAATTACAATGAGAGCCAACAGACGTCTTGTAGTCATGCTTTGCATTATCATATACATACATCTTAGAGGACCAGTTTCCAAACTACAAGCCATGAGGTCATGGGAAGTGATCCACAGAACCAAAGTAAACAGTAAAGTTTATATTGTTTCCAATTCAAAAAGTTTGATGATAAGAATGCATGAGAAGATTGGAAGCTTAACGTGGTTTGTTGGGGACCACTGCTTTAAAGAGACAGAGAGTACAGAATTTTCTGATTTTTATGGGTTTAGGACAGATCCAGACAAGTATTTTAAAGCAAGCTTGTTTGTGTAAGTATGGCTTTATTAATTTTCCTGCTCAACAATTCACCACAAACATCTGGAACAGCATTATTAGTAGTTTTGAGGCCACATTAATTCTGGATGTTCTTAAATAGCATTTTTACAGATACTTAAGAACACTTAAGAAAGGAACACTTTTGAAGGCTCTTGGCAGAACATGAGAAGGTTAAAACAGACTCTCAGTTACCTAGTCTTACTCTGTGAAGCCTGATGATTGTGAGGACTAAGTAATCTGATTCCAGACATTTTAACAGAATGAAATGTGTCCTATGGAGTTGGTATTTCTGTGGTTTAGATCTAACTTTTGAACATGTTGCCTACAGCAGGGGTTGTTTCCCAGGCATTCTTATGTGCACAAGTAGCCTCAGTATCCTCATCAGCCTATGTCTGTTTAATGAGAAGGACTTAAAAGGACACATTTACTTGTTTTAAAAGAGTTGTTTATGTACTCTCTCGAAGCCTTTATTTGAGACTTTATTGTTCTTGCGTACAAAGGAAACCAGTGAATTGGATCCTGCCACAGAGCCTGTGTATTATACAAAGGTTTAAATCCTTCATGGTGTTGGTTTGAATTTTTTAATCTTTTTTATGAGCAAGCCTTTGTAGAAGATGAATTCACTGTTGGTGCAGTGCTGGTGCATTTAGATCTGCAGCAAAACCGTATTTAAAAAGAAAGAACAGTTTATGAGTGAAGAAATGTCACATCATAATAGGCAAAACATTGCAAGTTTCATGTTCAACAGTGCAGGGAAACCAGATTTCTCTGGAAATCTTCTGTGTTCCAAGAAGGCCTATTACTTCTCTAAATGTTAACTTGGATGATTTAGTTAAGCCCAAGTTAAGTCGAAGGGCTTAAACTTGGAAGAATGTGTAGTGTGGGCAAAGCTTAAAAACTTTCTTAATACAGTCAATGTGGCATTTACTCTGGTTATTGATTTGCATCTTCAAAGCTCTGCTTTATTTTAGGCTAATGGAGTTTAATTAGAGATCTGATTGCTGCTGAAAGTAGTAAAAATGAAACTGTTGATGCTTTATTTGAGCTAAACATTTTTTGGCAATTTTCCCAACCTCCAGGACATGTCTGAACATGTTTTTACTTTCCTACCTGAAGAAGGAGCCACTTGGCATGTCAACATATGTATATTTTGGCTTAAAGAAAAGACAGTAGTTTGGAAATACAAAAGACAGCTTCTGTCTTTTGTAACAAGTCTTGTGTTAAGATGTAAAAGAGGTAATACATTAAATTAGAAAGAATTGGAAGTGCATAGTTGCAAGATAGCTAACTGATCACTTCTGCTTTCTTAAAGGAATGTATTTAAGGTTTTTGTTAACAGGCAATTTCCTTTTCAGAATCTACTTTCATCTGTATGTAAAGTTAGAATTTTGTTCAAATAAAATTACAAAGCCTTGTGATTAACCACATCCAAAGAATTGATTAGAAGAATCATTGAGTTTTCCTTAAAGGACTAATGCAAATTCAGCTATGGAAGCAATCTTATCCTGTGCTGGTGTCCTGGTTTTGGCTGGGATAGAGTTAAATTTCTATCTACTAGCTCGTATAGTGTTGTATTTTGGATTTAGTGTGAGAAAAATGTTGATAACACACTGATGTTTTTAGTTGTTGCTAAGTAGTATTATCCTAAGTCAAGGATTTTCCAGCTTCTCATGCCCAGCCAGCAAGAAGGCTGAAGGGGCACAACAAGTTCGGAGGGGACACAGCCGGGGCAGCTGACCCAAAATGGCCAATGGGGTATTCCATACCATATGACATCATGTCCAGTATATAAACTGGGGGAAGTTGCATGGTGGGGAGACCGATCGCTACTTGGGAACTAACTGGGCGAGCAATTGCATTGTGCATCACTTGGTTTGTATATTCCAATTCTTTTATTATTATTATTATTGTAATTTTTTTATTATTATCATTATTAGTTTCTTCCTTTCTGTCCTATTAAACTGTCTTTATCTCAGCCCATGAGTTTTACTTTTTTTCAATTCTCTCCCCCATCCCACTGGGCTTGTGTGGTTCTTGGTTGCTGGCTGGGGTTAAACCACAACAGCTGGCTGAAAAATTACAAGATTCCCACTAGTACATTCTCTAGACGTCTTTGAAATTCATTGCTTATTGTGATAAACTGCACATATCACAAGTATTCTGGATAGAAATATACTTGCAAGCTTTGTCATATCACAGTAAACAGATGGGGGCAGAGGCTGGCAGCCTCAAGATAGTGGTCTCACACAGCAGTTGTCAAGCATACATAAATGGATTTTGTAGTTCAAAAGTAATAGTTCACCAAAATATCTAAGCAGATATCTTTAAGTGCTCAGTAGCTTGTGTGAAATCCCAGTACACATGGCACGCACACACATACACAAGCCCAGCCTATGGTATGCACAAGCCCCGCCAGAACTTGTGTTTGTACATGTATAGTCTCATTTTCTCAGCTAGAAACATAAAAATGAAATTTATGGATGACCAATTATATGAAAATTCATCAGATTTGGAAATCTGGCTTCAAAAATTTCTCAAGCAAATTTTGCATGTTCATTGTTCATACAAAGACTGGAAATACATAAAAACCTCAGTAAGTGTTAATACAATGGCCATATTTTCATGAAAATGAAAGCTGTGTGCACACGCAAACAGAATCCTAAGATTTGCCTAGAGGATTGCCTGAGCTCCTAGGACTAAGGTACTTTGGAAAGACTTCAGTTTCTTTTCTGCTCAAGTACATTTCAAGAAGCTTTCCCTCTGCTGGGGTTCTTGAGATTCCAGTATGTTAAGTGGGGAGAAATCTTTGAGGTACAAAATGTCTGAGGTACAAAAATCCTAACTGGTTTCATCAAATACCATTGATTTTCCCAGATCACAGTCAGATCAAAAGAAAAAAGATTCAAAAAACCAAAAAACATCATAGGATTCTCCTTTATGATTGACTCAGCAGATTCCGTACAGTTTTTATAAAATCAATAAAGAAAATTATTTTATGTTGCATCTCTGAGCAGGTCTAGTGAAGATGTGTTTCTGCAAGAGAGCTGTGTTGTCTGAGAGCAAATCAGTTTTAAATTTTCTAGAGTTCCTACTTCTTATTTCCTACCAAATAACATTAACGTGAACTTCTAAAACATGCATTAAGTAATGCAATGTGGTTTAGCTTTTTCATGCTAATGGATCTCAATAAACAGACTACAGAAATGAAAATACATTTATAACACAGGGCTGCCAGCCCATCCACATATAAAGCATAAAATTTTGTCCGTGATCTTCAGAGTAAATTTAAACAAGGACCAGTCTTTAGACCCCTTAACTTCTCAAATTCTTCCTTTTAGTATATCCTAAATGTTCTATATATTTCAGCATAATACCCCAATATACTCCTGTATAAGAAATAAGCTCCAAAAAAATCCAATCCATTGTTTTAAGGGACCAAAAGAAAAAGATACGTTAATAATTTATTACTACAACAAGGTCTGTGAGAAGAGGAAATATCTTCAAACCTTCATTCTTCTTCTAGTGTTATAGTTACAGCACCACAACTACTACCGTGGAATTACCATCACATTTAACAGTTTGCTTGCTAGTTACAATGCTTTAGACACCTCTTGTTAAACCATGATAGTCGTCAAGTCTGGGCCGAGTTCTGCAGCCACGTCTCCCCGCTCTCACTTGCAGGGAGGTGGCAGATGCCTGCCCGGAGTCAGCACCTCTGCAGGCAGGGTGAGACACGAACACCCTCCCTGTCTGACTGGTACACCAGCACATGGCACCAGGAAGGCAAGAAACTGCCCAAAGCTCATGAGAAATGATGTTAAACTCACTGTTAGGCAATCCCTTATCATGAACAAACATCAGACATGGGAAAAGGGATCGGGTGAATCCTGACTTTGTTGAAGACAGTAGACAGAAGATCGGAGACGTGGTTTTGTCTCACTAATTATTACAGAGCTAAGCAATTACGTTTAGTGAAACAGACATGCATTTATATTACCTAGGCTCACAAATGTAAACCTGACTCCACCCTTCCCTCTTTAAATACATCCCTCCTCCCTCTTTTATTATTACTTATGGTACAACTACTTATTCTTTATAGATAAACACATTCTTAAGGAACTCATGACAATGGTATTTTTTCCTTTCTTGTTTGCTGCATATATTTATTTCTCTTTGCACATTCCTGTCTTGCTCCATCTTGGCATACTGCATTCAGGCTGTGTCCTAACTGTTAACAACATACATTTCTCTTAGCTGCCCTCCTAGCTTAGCAGTATTTGTCCATAAAGGTAAAAGGAGCTGCGGAGAGGGGAGCCTGCCAATTGCACAGCCAAAATATACTCAGTCACACCCTGGTAATGGACTGATTTTGGAAGGATTGCACAGATTCCATGCCGATAGGTTTTGGTACCACACCCCGTATCTGATCCACTTATTTTAGTAAATCCCACAACCATGAAAAGATAGATCTGACCTGGTAATGCCTACAGGCATAGTTGTCCACTCTACCCTGATCTGAACCAACAGATTAACTCAAAGTTTCTGAAGCACATTTTCTCAACATTATTCATTTAAGACTAAAACCCAGCTCCTGTGAAGTCAATGGGAGTTTTGCCAGTGAACGTCAATGCCTCTGCTATTTTATTCCTTCGCTTCCTAAGCAGGAACTGCAAATCATGCTGTATTACATGGTAATTTTATTAGGCATCTAATCGTGCTTTCAGTGAAGTAGAAACAAGTTACCCTTTACCTTTGCCATCAACAGAATCAGGCACCTTCAGCAAACCACCAAATTCGCTACGTGTTTCTTTTGTTGGAAGACACTACTCTAAATGACTTCAAACCATTCTGACTTCTGAACTGAAAAACTAAAATGTTTGTGTGATAAAACAATCAGACATGTAGTATCAAACTCCTGTCTGCAAGCCTATTTTCTGACTTTTTCCCCCTCTTTCAGGACCTAAGTATTTTCCCATTTCCTTATGAGTAGCAAAGCCTGTAAATTAGACATTGGTAGATTCTATGTTATATCATTCTGCATAACTAATATGAAGTGTCAAGAAAACATAAGATAATAAAAATCCAAATGTCATTTTTCATCAGAAAATCAACTTGAGCTTTATAAAAATGTGCAGTTATTACTTCAGACTCTTTGCCTAGAGGTATGTATTTTTGACTGAGATGTCTTTTTGTCTGATTATTTTTTAAAAAATAGTAAATCTACATATGACAAAACATATGGCTAATGATATTAGGTAATCTTCTTAAAATATTGGCACCTTGGCACAGTAGCTCTTGGCAGAACTGAAAGCAGTAGACAGATACGGCTTTAAACTGTCTTCCTCTCTTTGTTTCCCTTTCTCTGGTTCCAGCTACAGCCAAGGCAAAAAGCCACCTCCAGGCTTCTTTTCACAGTGTTTACATTCAATAGCCCTCAGGGAGGGAAAGCAGAAAAATGGCAGTTCGTGTGTGCTGCTTCAGGAACTCGAAATGTGAGTAGCACAAGTCTCCTCGATCCAGCGGTTTGCTTTAAAGCCATTTTGCACTATCAGCATTAGTAGAGGCAGTTCTAAGCATGGAGTGCCATTTGATTGCACATTCCCCCTATCTGCACAATTGACTTGAACGAAGCTGGCTTTCTAAGCACTCTTCAGCTGACCAAACATAGTGTTGAAAATTATAATAATAAAAGGCATTATGGATTAGTATTGTCTGTTTCTGATACCATTTATTCATAGCAGGACTATGAAGAACATTTACCCAAAGCATCCCAAGTAATACGAGTAACTAATGACCACAAGAAGCAGGAGTTAAATAACATGATCTGACCATTTCTTCTGACAACTTAAACTGCAAATACCATACACAAGCCTTAGAACTCACTGAACAAAAGAGATGACTTACAGACTGCCAAAAAAGAAAGCAACATCTGTTACTGGGGTCTATACAAAGAAAATATTACTGTTTAACTGCAATCAAAACCATTCTGCAGCTCTTAAAATCCACAGTTCACTTTAAATGTATTGGGGTTTTTTTTTTTGAAACTTGATATTTTGTAAGGTTTTCTTTATCACTTAAAAAAAGCTTTTCTCCAAAATATTTCACAGTAAATCTTGGAATTCTTTTCAACAGGCCTTACTCAGTATACTAAGAAATACAGGTTACAAATGCCTTTTAGTTATATTGTGGTAGCTCTTTGGATGGTGAGTCAGTGTTTAGTCACATCTTTCTTTGAGACTGTCCATAGTCATAGCTTTCAGATCACAACTCTCAGGCTCCACACTGTACTTCTAAATGAAATTATCACAATAAATTAAATATTCACACTAAAGATTAGGGGCTTGGGGAGGTGTGTGTATCAGTAACTACATTGATATGTATTAATGGATCAATCATTCATTCATTTAATGAATACACAGAAAGTTAAAATTATTTCAAATCTAAAGTCTTTCTTACATACACAGCACTTTTAAATATAAACGCCATACATTCCATAGAATTTACTCTGCACTTCCCCATTAAGTGATTAAATTAATTTTGAGAGCTGAGATTTCTCAACTGACTGAAGTGTATCAGATTATCTTCTTCATTGTTTCAAAATCATAGAATATTGGCTGGAAACAGTCTTTGGAGGTCTCTAGTCCAACCTCTTGCTCAAAGGAGGGTTACTTTTGCAGTTAAATCAGGTTACTTGTGGCTCTTTTGAAAATCTCCAGGCAAATTTTGAAAAATCCACAAGAATGGAGGATATTAACTTCCCTCAACCCACTGATGATGATCTTGCTTATACTGCCCAGGATGCTGTTTGCCTTCACTGGTGCAAGGTCACACTCCTGACTAAGGTTCAACCTGCTGTCTACCGAGGGGCCGAGTCCTTTTCTGCAAAGCTGGTCTCTCACCAGTCAGTGCCCAGCTTGTACCAATGCATGTTTTTTTTCTGCCTCAAGTGCAGGACTTCACACTTGGTTTTGTTGTTGAACAGGTTCCTGCTTGTTCCATGGTTGCAAGGTTCCATGGGTTTGTATATGTCCAGCTTATTTAAGTATTTCCTAATTTGATACTTCTCAACTGTGGGTAGTATCTCTCTCCTCTAAACTTTGGTGGTAGTAGTCAGAGAAACCTTATTAGAATAGAACAGAACAGAACAGAATAGTTCACTTGGAAGGGACCTACAATGATCATCTAGTCCAACTGCCTGACCACTTCAGGGCTGACCAGAAGTTAAAGTGTATTATTAAGGGCATTGCCCAAACGTCTCTTAAACACTGACAGGCCTGGGGCATCAACCACCTCTCTAGGAAGCTGTTCCAGTGTTTGACCACCCTCTCGGTAAAGAAATGCTTCCCAACATCCCGTCTAAACCTCCCCTGGTGCAGCTTTGAACCATTCCCACACGTCCTATCAGGGGATCCCAGGGAGAAGAGATCAGCACCTCCCTCTTCGCTTTACCTCCTCAGGAAGCTGTAGAGAGCAATGAGGTCCCCCCTCAGCCTCCTTTTCTCCAAACTAAACAAACCCAGAGTCCTCAGCCGCTCCTCACAGGAAGTGCCTTCCAGCCGTTTCACCAGTTTTGTTGCCCTCCTCTGGATGCATTCAAGGACCTTCACATCCTTCTTAAGTTGCGTGACCCAGAACTGCACACAGTACTCAAGGTGAGGCCACACCAACACTGAATACAGCTGGGCAATCACCTCTTTTGACCAGCTGGTTGTGCTGTGTTTGATGCACCCCAGGATGGGGTTTCCCTTCTTGGCTGCCAGGGCACACTGCTGACTCCTGTTGATCCTGCTGCCAACCAGCAGCCCCAGATCCCTTTCTGCAGGGCTGCTCTCCAGCCACTCCTCTCCCAGTCTGTAATTGTGTCCAGCATTACCCTGTCCCAGCTGCAGAATCTGGCATTTATTCTTGTTAAATTTCATCCCATTGATGATTGCCCAATGCTCCGATCTATCTAGATCCCTCTGCAAGGCCTCTTGCCCCTCGAGAGAGAGTCAACAGCACCTCCCAGTTTAGTATCATCAGCAAACTACCAATGGTGCATTCAACTCCTCCATCCAGATCACTGACAAAAAGATTGAACAGAACTGGCAGAACCTGGAAGGCTTAGCAGGAGATTCTGCTAGTAAAGACTGAAATAAATAAAGCATTGGGTATCTCAGCCTCTTCCATGCCCTTCATTAGCAGATCACCTGCCTGATTCAGCAGCAGGTCTGTATTTTCCCTGGTCTTCCTTTTGCTGCCAAAATAGCTGCAGAAGCCCTTCTTGTTGCACTTCACATGCCTTATCTGCTTCAATACTGGCCAAACTTTTGTCTTGCTAATTCCACCCCTGCATGCCCAAGCGATGCTTCTGTACCCCTCCTTGGTAATATATCCTGTCTTCCACTTTCCATACACTTCCTTCTCATGTTTGAGCTCAGTCAGATGGTCTCTGTTTGACCACACTGGTTTCCTGCAGTGCCTGCTGTATGTCTTGCATATTGGGATAACCTCACCGGCTGATAAAGATGTCAGGCACAAGCAGGTTGAGTCTACCTGAAAACAGTGGGGGGACAAATATAAAAAAAAAGGTTCCAATTTGGGCTTTGAGAGCACTCCAATATTTTGGCTTAGAATTTTTTTTTTTTTTTTCCTAATGGAACCACTTCATGTTGTTCCTCATATCTCAATTACACATTAAGGCTGAGACATACTAGTGCCTTAGTCCCTCTCTGTCAGGGCTATAGACTATGAGTAAATTCATATGTGACAGTTTACTTATTACTACAACCAAGGGGTTCACAGAAACACTGTTTCAATCTTGGACTTGAATGTCAGGCGTTTTTCTCTAAGCCATGGCTTACTTTTGCCTTCCTCGCTCTTGATGCTGAATGAAGCATGTATACCCACTCTGCTCGTTACAGACTCCAAATTGGAAAAGGAGATACAAATCCAGTGAGAGTTCTGAAAAGCAGGAACTTGATGTTGAACCTGAATTCAAAGATGCCTGGCTGGAGGGATGGATGGAGAATATTCATTAAAAAATAGTCTAAGCATAGTATTCTGGGTCTCCTGAAGCTTAAGAGTATAGGGATTTAGAAGAACTATAAAAGAAAGAGCTGAAATAGTTGAGACAGGAAATGATTCAAGAATGAATAAGAATTTCAGCAGAGCCAGAGCTGAAGCAAGGAAGAAGCCTGGCAGTGCTGTAGAGATTGTGAGAGGTCAGTGACACACAAGCAAACTGTAAGGAGGGTAGCAGGCTTAAAAATCAGTTCAGGCTCAAGGATGGCTTCAAGATTTCTGGCCTTCACTACTGTAGAAGATAATTAAGCAAATTATTGCATTAGTTGGAGTCCTCTTACAAAGTTAAAAAAATAAGATTTCATAGCTGCCAAGCCAGCATTCCTGCAGGCCTTTCCTCCCTTTCAATAAAAGTTAAGGGAGGAAGAGATGCACTAGAAGAACTACAGTGGTATTCTGGTACTGACACCTGTCAAGGCTGGCCTCAGTGCCCTTGCTTTAAAACAACCTATAACATATTTGGAAATACACAGGTAGAGGATTTATTTGTTTGAGGATATATTGCAGAGTAAAAAAAACAACTAAAGAAGCTGTAAGAGAAATTTGACATTGACAGCTCTTCTACAGGTAATAATCATGGAAAAGGACATGGAACAGAAGGATGACAGCAAATGTAGAATATTGTAGGATCATCTCATGTAGACAGAGCTCAGTGGGCTCAACAGAAATGGGAATGGTAAATGAAAGAAAGTTGTAGGTGCCATTCTTGAAAAAGCAGTGATGATTCAGGCTGAAAACAGTAAAAACCTTAGACAAAGAAAAGGTGTAGAGGAGAGAACAGCTCAGTTACATGCTTTTCAGGGCTGTTTGGAAAGTAACAATGACAAAAGCAAGATGGACAGGGTGCAGTGGAATCCCTTTTCCACCCAATAGATGTTCAGTTCACCTTACTTGAAAATGCTATGCAAGACTCTAAAAATTGAGACTATGCAGCTGGCTTTTATGCAAAGCTGTTGTCTTAATGAGAAAATGTGAAAGGCTGAAGAATAAACATAAAAGAATAATTATTTCATAGACCTGTAAATTTAACAGAACACAGTCCTAGAAAAGAAATAAACAACTCTTAGATCAAAGGATTCATAGATCACCTTCACTGGAGGAATAAGTAGAAATTTATTAGTTGCCTTTTTCTTTTTCTTTTTTAAGCCAGCTCACAATAAGTATACAGCTTAATGTCAACTTAAATTACATCTACAGTTTTCTGACAGATTCATTTGCTTTTTCAGGTTTATGTCTAACACAGTGACAGTTTCTAATCAATAGGAGACAATTCCCTTTGAGAGTTATTAAAATATACCTTGCATTTAAATGCAATAAAAAGCATGACTGAACATGCCTCTGTTCCTCATAACACATAAATACCACATCTGGTCCATAAAAACCATGCATTATACAGAGGTTGTATGAATGCCAGATACCTATTATTACATGGAACTGTTTTATCCATCTAGCCTAATTTCCAGATGTTTTATTACTTGTAGACAAGAGTATTGTCAAAACTGTTGCTGGAAGTCAATTTATTTCAAGAGGGCAAGGGACAGGGATAGCGAGTTAAGCTACAGGAAATGTTTGTGATGCAGTTAATGGCAAGTCATGTGACTGAATCATCAGTGCTATCATGTTTAAAGAGATGCACTTAAAAATTCAATTTCAGACTAAAATTTCAGTTGACTGCATTTTAAATATGCACTTACTTATTCTTCCAGCAGTAAATGGCACATAATTGCAGGTCATATTTACAAAAAACAGAGCAAGAAACTAATGGAAATGAAATGGAAACCATTAGTACAAAAGTTGCTGGTAACTATATCCATATCCAAAAATATATCAAGCAGTTAGCTAAAAATTCTGAAGACACTGAAAACTAATATCTTTTAATTCCTCCAATTTGGAATTGGGCTGTGGGATTTTTCTTGGGTTTTTTTCTCTGTAAGGAACAGAAATGTGTTTTCAAACATTTCAAATAATGAAAGCAACAGTTCTCAAGGAGCCAGATGACATCTGAAAAGCTTGTTTGGGTCCCCCACAAAAGCAAGGTTTCTAGTGCATTAGTAAAAGTATGAGGTAGAGGAGGGGATGAAAAGGCATGTAAGTGAGCGCATAAAGGAAAGGAAAAGCAGCAGACACTATGTCATAAAAATGGTGTTTCACCAAGATGCCAGAAGAGACAGGGCTAGGTTTAGTTTGAGCACAGCAAGGTAGAAATGAAGCAATTGTAAGTATGCACTACTAGAAAGTAGGCACTAATGTAAGGGTTGGATAGTAGCCATTAGTTTTCCTTGTAATGAAAGTACATTTCATTAAATGCAGGATTTGGTTTAGTGAAGTACAAGCTATACAGAGATGTGAAGATTACCAAATGAAAACACCCTGATTTTTAAAATATTTGGTGTATCACTGTGACGTTTCTGATTTTATCCCTAAAAAAACCCCAAACTTAGAATGACTATAGTAAATTTACTTTACAATCCCATGCAAAATGGCATCATAACATGATCTCATAACTTCTGTTTCTAAGAAGTAACCTTAACCCCAGGCTCTTTTCTG
Organism: Aquila chrysaetos chrysaetos; assembly: GCF_900496995.4. Lineage (NCBI taxonomy): Eukaryota > Metazoa > Chordata > Aves > Accipitriformes > Accipitridae > Aquila > Aquila chrysaetos. Next base: position 60,136,875 of record NC_044030.1, read on the forward strand.
TCCTGTAACATTTCCTATACTGGCACTGAAACCCCAAAAGTTCCCCTCCTCAATTCATTGTGGGTCCTGTTTCAAATTACATACTACTTCTCACACCATACTTTTTTTTTTAGTAAACCCCAAGCAACAGCACAGCCATTTAAAAAAACCTCTAAACATCTCAATGATCAGGTAAAGGGAGACAGTCCTAACAGTGTCTCAGAGAAACCTGGATGCTACAGTCTGTGATTCTAAGGTTGACCTCCCAGTTAAATGATTAATTTGACTACACCTCTTCAGATTTACTGAACACCAACATTTAAAAGAGGTTTACACTATAACCACTAAAAACCTAGAAAACATCTCCAAATTCTTTGAGATACATAATGGCTGGGAGGGTAAAATTAACTTCAGTCCTGTGAATACCATGACCCCATAACTTGTATTTACCTGAAACCCAACATAGACTATAAACAAGACCCAGGGCTTAGACAGGACTCAAAGAATGGGAAAATATTCATCATCCTGTCCATGAAAAATATGATGGTTATTCCACCATCACTGATAATTCCTCAGAAATAAAGTTAGGATGATCGTCAATAACACACCCTACTTCTCAGGTTAAGGCTTGTCCTGCTGCAGCCATTAGCCCTCTTCTCTAAAGACAGCTCCAGCAACTGCCTTATTGATTAGCATTTCAGCAGGGCCCTTAAAGCAGTCAGAAAACTTATGGTTTAGTGTACTGCTAACTACAAGACCAGGACACCTAGAATTACAGATGGAGTAGCACAGCACAGGTGGTCTGTGGCCAAAGCCAGTAGAGTTCTCACATCTCCTCTCAAAAGATTTGTGTATGATGATTGAGATAGCTGTGATAAGACTAAGGAGGTAATTAATATTTCTCACTGTATGCATCAGCCTAATCACTAATGCGTTCCCTCCCCTTTCTCTTTCAAACTCTTTGTTCTCTTACAGTAAATGGAAAGCAATCTGGACAGCGAGCATGTCAGATTCCAGTTGTACAACAGATTGCTCAAAGAAGACAGAGTTTGCAGAAATACACTGTGTGCAAACACCACCAAGAAGAGAGAGACAATGCACTTGTGCAGTGCTGGAAGAAAAATATCCTGTACATTCTCTGCAATGTATTTGTGTTGGAAATGTGAGTGAATTGTTCCCTTTTGGATCGCACAGAGAAGCACTGGTTAAATTAATCTTGAGACTCTGCATGATTCCTGCTATTGAAAGTAAAAACAACTCAGCTTCTCTGCACTGCTAAATATTCTGACACCTCTAGGGATGAAATCTGTCACTTAGAATATGTCTATAGCGTATCTAACAGAATGAAATTAAACTTGACTGACTACAGAAATATAAACACATAATAGTAAGAGAAATCAAAACAAGCAGCTTGTTACAAACATCACAAGATTTACTCCTTTATGTTCAAAATGGATTTTTTTCCAAAGCTAAGAACATAAGGACTATAAATACTAATAGTAGTGTTTATGTTAGGAGGTCTCCAAATACTTTGCAAAGGATACACAGCTCTCCAAATATAAAATGCTAGCCAAAAACATGCTAACCAAATCACAGAGATGGAACAATCTCAAGCTAAATCAGAACAGAACATCCTCAGTCTTTACAGTAATGCATTCACTTGTGTCCCACTATCAATTTTTATTGAAAGCATCTGCAGGTTCTCACTACAACACTCTTTTGTCCAAGAGAAAGACAAGCGTTGTTAAAACCAAAACTGTATCCTCAGAGTTTGCTCCCCCTGGGAATTTTTCAATATACTGTTACCTATATTATAGTCTAAAACATAGGATATTTCTTTTGTAGTTCTCATGAAATCCAAGGAAAAAAGGACATCCATCTATCTTTGATTTTCTGGACTAGAAAATGTGTCTGCCTTGTATGTACTCTGGGTCCTTGTTTGCATACATGCTGTAATCCTAACACATGTCCTTGTTTCATTTTATAAGGGCCAGTTGAAAAGTTTCTATCCACTGGCTTCTTTACTGCTCCATAAAGAATGACTCTTCTGTAATCAAAGTTTGTGATAAAAATGAAATGAGCCTAAGGAGGCTAATTCATACCTCCTTCCTCCATATCCCCCATTCACTACAACCTGCATTAAGAAGTCTGTACTTGACATTGGAAAAAAAAGGGTTTAGATTATTTTCTTCTTAACAGACTACACTGCATGCAGCTAGCTGCTTTTTGCGATTGCAGTCCTGTTTTAAAATAATGGAAAATCAGTAACAGTTTGCCAGCACTGAACAATGCACCAGATCTAGTTTGGCAAAGCACTAGAACACATTAGTGGTAGGCAATACTATCTGTGCTTTTGGACATACAGATACCAAATAGATACTGTAACACAAGCATTCAAATGTTTTCAGAGCGTCTCTGCCTTTCATCTTTTGCTAATCCCTTTCTTGCTAGGTGATCTGACTGCTATTGAGCCAGAACTTGACTCATGGGACTTTACCTCATTGGAAAACCTGGAGCACTGACTGACGCACACACCCTTTTTCTTCTCTTCTGCTCTCCCCACAAGACTTACTGCATTTCCAGGACCACATAAACGCAGCAGTAGCTCTGCTCCATATCAAAGACAGCTTTTCCTACACCCTACCTACCCAAGGCACAGTCACAATGAAGCTGCAGGCTCGCTCTCTCCAGCTGCAGAAGGGAGAGGCACAGCATGGCCAGCTGGCATAGAGCAGCTGAATCTAGTTAAGGTTATCCAAGGAGGACAGAATACAATATTATTAGGGTACTGTGCCTAATAACTTTGATGTCACATACATTTACCTCACTAATCAGTGCATATACTTAATTTAACTGTATAATAAATTACAATAAATGTACCGCATCTGGCAGTAAGCCACAGCAGCATTGATGAAAGAGCATTGGCAGGAAAGGACTTCTTCCTCTCTGCACGGAGTGGACTAACACCAACACCAGATCAGGTCAGCCACGGCTTTGCCTGGCCAAGGCTCAAAAACCTCTATGGATGAAACACTATGGCCTCTGTAGATAGCTTGTTCCAGAGCTGCACCAAAGAAGTTACCAACCAGCCTGTATTGATGCACAGGGCTATTCTACCCCCGCACACTTCTCATCATTGAAGTTCACAAGTTTTCTGTTAGTCCCATCCTTAAGTTTCTCAAAGTCTCTCTGAAGTTCTACCTGTAGGCTTGTCATCCTCTCCTACTAAATTGTACTGTCCACAAATTGGACATCCCATCACAACAGACCCAGCAATACCATCCCTAGAGAACTGGGACTCCACTGTGAGTGTTTGTTTAGTGGGGACTTTAGTGCAGAGTAAAATCATTAGGAGAAAGAGATCAAAACTTTTCCAAGGCCCCAGCAATTGAACTCATCCTAAGTTTAACATTTTCAGTGACAGTGAGGAGGGAGGCAGGAACACAACTAGATCCACTCCGGTCCTGAGAAATAATAACTTTTTTTCTTGCCTCTCTAAACATAGCTGGTTTAGCTTTTTTGCTACCACAAAATTCTTTTAGTGTCCTTAAAGAGCACGGGCTTACCCCTGTGCACTGAATTTTGCCCTGTCTCAGGAGCTGCAACAATTACACAATTAACTATTATCCTGCAATCTGTAATCAGTAAATTTGAATGTTAACTACTCAGAATACAAGTAATCAGGAAGAAGGCATCTGATTTGGATGAATTTCTTCAGTGACAAAATACAATATTTATTTTGCCGTATATGCAGAGCATGGAGGAACTCGGCAAAAAACTATGCACGTGGAATCCAGGGACGGTTTCTAATCAGCTAACAAAAGGTGCAGACGAGACTAGTTCCTGTTTCCATCATCCCTGTAGTTCCACTTTCAGGGTGATGTCCCCAGGAATGAGCGCCAAATGCTGATTCAGTGAGAGCATAGCACCACCTGCTGCCGAAGACAAGGCTTCGGAAGGAAGGAAAAGGTTTTCCCCTTTCCCCGTAATATTGCTAGGTTTAATTAAAAAAAAAAAATTAAAATTAAAATAAAAAAGAAAGAAAAAAATAATTACCTCTCTGTATAGACCTCATCCTCTTTGATTATTAAAGAAGTTTCCAACATATAAAACTTGCAAGAGTTCTGTGCCTTGGATGCTGTGTGGAGACTGCTACTAGGTGTTTCTAGGCCATTTCAAATATTCTGTCACATTCACATTCAATGCTGACAAGGTGCTTCTCTAGAAAACAACTCTTTTACAGCTTGTACACACAGGCAGTTTAGTCTAGTATAAAGTGAGAGATGTAGAAGGACCTGTGTCTGCAATATGTCATTTATTACAATGATGCAACAGAGAAGTGACTCTGATGCTCTAATGGACAGTAATTTGATGTCAAACAAATATACAGTAGTTATGTTTGTGTGCTTCTGCCTTTGGTTCATAATACATTAGCAGTTGTCCAGGTGCCTTCCTGTACCACACCTCTTCCTGATTCACCAGACTGCTCATGTGGATATGCTCTGCTTTCTTGTGATCTCAGAAGCCTGATGTCACCTCTTTGAATAAATGCTGCTGTGCAGACAGGTGTACTGGGTTTGTGTGGCAAGGTTTTGGTAGCAGGGAGGCTGTGGGGGTGGCTTCTGTGAGAAGCTGCCAGAAGGTTCCCCCATGTCCGACAGAGCCAATGCCAGCCGGCTCCAAGATGGACCCGCTGCTGGCCAAGGCCGAGCCCATCAGCAACAGTGGTAGCACCTCTGCGAGAACGTGTTTAAGAAGGGGAAAAGAATTGCACAACTGCAGCTGGACAGAAGAGTGAGGATATGTGAGAGAAACAGCCCTGCAGACACCCAGGTCAGTGAAGAAGGAGGGGGAGGAGGTGCTCCAGGCGCCGGAGCAGAGATTCCCCTGCAGCCCGTGGTGAAGACCATGGTGAGGCAGGCTGTGCCCCTGCAGCGCAGGGAGGACCCTACACCGGAGCAGGTGGATGTGCCTGAAGGAGGCTGTGACCCCATGGGAAGCTCACACTGGAGCAGGCTCCTGGCAGGACCTGCAGATCTGTGGAGAGAGGAGCCCACAGAGCAGGTTTTCTGGCAGGACTTGTGACCCTGCAGGGGACCCACGCTGGAGCAGGGGAAGAGTGAGGAGTCCTCCCCCTGAGAAGGAAGGAGCAGCAGAGACAACATGTGATGAACTGACCGCAACCCCCATTCCCTGTGCCCCTGTGCCGCCGGTGTGGAGGAGGTAGAGAAAATTGGGAGTGAAGTCAAGCCTGGTAAGAAGGGAGGGGAAGGCAGAAGGTTTTTTTAAGATTTGGTTTTACTTCTCATTATTCTACTCTGGTTTGATTGGTAATAAATTAAATGAATTCTTCCCCAAGTCAAGTCTGGTTTGCCCCAGGTGGTAATTGGTGAATGACCTCTCCCTGTCCTTATTTTGACCCACAAGATTTTCTGTCTGAGTCCCCTCTCCCCATCTGAGTTGCACCCTCTCTCTATATGAACAAAGAAGCTCTAACATGATTAGAAGTTTTGCACTAAAAAACCTTTTAATAGCTCATAGTTCCATGACTGAGGGAATGCAGATGCAGGAAGCCAGAAAGATAAGAGGCTGGAAACTATATAGCATAATTGTGAAGAAGCCTGCCCAGAAGAGAATCAAGGAGAACTAGAGCTATTTTTAAAGACAACTTTGCTTAGTAGAAGGCCAGAACTACTTGAACGTTTGGGCTGTAGTGGTAAAAGATCTGGGGATGTCTAGGGAAGGGGTCCCAGAAGCATAAGAAATTCTCCTGCTGTTTGAATAGACCTTATTCCTCTGTGCTCAAAATAGTGACCCATTTGCTGACTACACCCCTTCTAATCCAGCACAGCCCTACCATGTCCTACCCTGCCAAGCTGTGTGTGCAGTGATGGACAGTGATCTGAGAAAGCAGCAGGTAATGATCAGGTTCAAATCATTACTCAAGAACAGACTGTGCAAGAGCCCTTATTTGCTTCACCCTTTCCCCCACTCTGATATCTCATTTCAATTGGTGGAGACCGAAGAACCAGGGCTGATGAAACTAAAGACCCCAGAGCAATCTATTTGGGAACAGCAGTGCTTCACCAGAACAGGAGACTCCCATCAGTCTGAAGCCCCCAAACCCAGACTCAGCACTATTCCAGATCTCAGAATTCCCAGACAGCTGTGAAACAAAAAGACAAATCAACCAAAAACCTTGAGGAGTTTTAGAGCCAGCCAGTAGACTAGAATGCTTCTGCACCTGGCATGTGCTGGTGCTTTCTCCCAACATGTTTTTCACACCTTCTAGGGGCTGAAATACTGAAGCTACAGGTTTGCCTCAGTAACAGAATCATTCAGATTTTCTTGTAGTCAAACAACATAGCAAACACTGAAACACTAATCAGACAGTAACACACAGTGAGGCTGGCAGCCTAAACCACAATTCCCTTTACAAAACAATATGCGTATATTATATAAACGGTGTCCACAGTTTGCTTTGTAGCTTATTCACCCACTTAACACTAACCATGTATCTGACATGCATCCATTCACAAACTGTCCTTGCTATTGTTTGAAGCAGTTTTGGCCTGTGAGTTTTCTTCAAGTTACATCAGTTAAACATCCTGTTTTGGTTAGTTCTTGTCCTTAATTGCTTGTGTATGTCAACATCAGTACCAGCATTCTCAGTGTGTAGCTCACACACAGCTCCTGTATAATCTTCTTCCATTTTGAAATTCTCTTCAGCCAACAAACATACTTGAAGTCAGCTGGTGCTAAGCCCATAATTCAAGCGCTCTGTGGTTGCACACAGGTTTTCTAGGCTGTTGTGGGTTTCCAACCTTCTAGATCTAATAGGTGCCTGGATACCCCTGATATATAAAGGATGTCCTTAAAAATAAATCTGTACAAAGTGGCCAGGATAAAAGAGAAGATATGTCTGGCAAAATCTGGACATACAATCACCATACATAAGACTGTGTATAAGCTAGGTTAGAAATTTACAGTGCAGTAAGTGACTGCCTGCTAGAAGGTTATTCCATTTCCAAACTGCAGAATCTTCACAACCTTTCCCTATTGGAAATTAATGTGAGCAGCTACTTGTAGTATGAAATTATCATCCTACCTTACTCAGTCACAACACCTCCTTGTAGACAAGCCCTTCAGCTGAGGTACCCTATCCCATTTACCTAGAGAGTAAGCTACTGCATGTAAAGATTCAGGCTCGTCTGCAAAGGATATGTACTACTTATACTTAAAGGATATTTTCCGCTACTCACATAGTAGAACAGCTGAACTTCTTACAACTACGGTGAAAACATTCACTTGTAATTTAAGTCAGTTTTAGTTAACTTAGGAATTTAGCTTAATTTGGAAATGCAGCAAGTAAAATATCACCTGGTTTCCAGATAATGGGAAAGTCACTCTTCTTGCTAACTGTGATAAATTTCTTTCAAAAATTAATGGATGGGCCTTTAACATAGTCTAAAAATGTCTTCAAGAGACACCAATGTGGAATTCCCTCTCTGGTGTCAATTCATACCCTAGTTTACTGGGTAGTAACATCCCCATATGCTGACCAGTCTACAGTGGCCACAGAATATCACTTGGTGATAATAAGTCACTATTTCCTCTCTGCTGCTTTGTTATTTCCCAAGTAAGAAGGGGAGTCAACTGCAGAGACTATGTGGTAAATTTCTTTGCGCACCTCAAACACTGCTGAGAGATCTCCAGTCACTTTGAAGTGACTGCTGTAGCCACAGCAGAACTGGAAGAATGGAGAGCCACCTTCACCACTTCCTCCTATAAAAAATGCTGCTGTCCAGCCCTGTTCCACCGTTTAGGTTAACAGGATGAACCTTTGAGGTTCCTTAATGTCTGAAAATGCTTTTTTTTTTTTTCTCCTATTTAACAAAGGGATGTGTGTGTGAAGGAATCTGTACAGTTCTGTTGTACAAGTCAAGCTCAGCTATATTCATATAATGTGGGGAGGTTTTTTGTAGCAATTTTTTCCCGTTCTTCAGACCTCCCAGAAGAAAGGGATAGACTATAACTAATTGACACTTAACTTTTACCTTAGAGATTGGAAAAGCCATCTTTGATAGAACCAGGGGATGTAGGTTCCTTATCTGAAAAATGATTTATGTTTGCACTTCTGAGTTTTTAAAAGTTTCCACAAAAACGCAAAATAGTACTTCTATACTCATTCACTAAGTATGTATAAGCTACAAAGTTGTGTAAGTCTTTACAGGCATAGATAAGAGTACATTCCCATTCTACACAGTTTACAATCTAAGCAAAAAGTCTACAATAAAAGAGGATCAGAATCCATTCCTCTCAGGAGTAGGACATCAAACTTACAGAACAGGCTAAGGATAAAGCATGATAGATTACCACATCCAAGACTTTGAGTTGATACTGGAGCACAGTGACCTTTGACAAATAGTCTCATTGCTTTCCCAGGTTGTCCTAATAATTAGAGGGATAAAGTCATACACAATTCAAAGATACTTTAAAACAGTATTTGTTAATCATAGTACAGTCTGGAAGCATAACCATATCTGTTATCATTAAAGACTTAGCTATCACTTGAGGTATCAGCCTACCTACACATTTCAAAAAGAAAAATAAACAAAATAGAACAATTGTCCCCCAAATTGTGACACTTCTTTAACCCAGTGTAATGAGTACCTAAAAAAAGGCGTACCTCTTACCTGAAATCTGCTTCCATTGTCAAAGCCTCCTTACACAAATGAGGTTAAAATGTCTCAGCTGAGGTGTTTTCTCCATCACTGTTCCCAACTGTTATGGCCTCATTTCCTTATTTCTACAGATAGCTGCAAAAGATTCCTTCCTTTCCAGACTCCTGCTTCATCCACATTTATTCCATTTACTCCATCTCATCTTGCCTCTCTCCTTCACTGCTGACATCCGTATCTGATTCTCTAAAAAAGGCAAGTTAGAGATAACTAGTAATTCTGTAAAAAAACAGAAAATTTACTCAAGAATTAAATCCCACCATGCATATTCTTCAAGTGAAGGAGATTACCATGCCACATCTTGCCACTTACATGTTCTACTACTAACTTCCACTAAGAAAGTCCTTATCTCCCAGACCCCTCCCCACAGACTAATAGGGAATAACATACCACATAAAATACCTTCTGTTGGTGTCCTATCGTCCACTGAGAACATAAGGAATCATTTGTTCTGCCAGTGCACGCAGATGTGTTTCCATCGCTGACACCAGGATTTGTCATTCACGTGGCAGAGGGGGCATATCGTGTTTGTTTGGGGAGGGGGAAATGGAAAGAAGCTCTTTGGGTAGTCATGAGGTGTGGTTATGATGTTCATAAGAGACAAGGTAACTAAACCACGCTGTCTGGCCAAGGAGCCTGTCATTCCTTTGGCTTTAATAATAATTTAAGTGTGGCTATTTTCCCTGTACTCTTCTGAATATAGATTTTGTTTGGGGCATTAATTAATCTAAAGGAAGTTGCTTCATATTGACAACTGATTTATGCCATGCACATAATATTTTCTTTCTGCCTTGTCAGCTGTCTTTAAGGAACTGAAAGCATCAACTGTGTGTGCTTGGATCCATTCAATCTTCCAGATCTTGTGTTCATTCCGTACCGAGGAAGTACAGAGGAAAAGCACAGACACTCATCAGCCTGTTGCTGTCTAACCTCAGACTCCATTCCACATCTCTGCAGTACTAGCCCAGACTCTACTGTTTTTAATTTTCCCCTTGATATGCTCCTTGAATCAACTAAGCCTTTTTTTTTTTTTTTTTTCTAAAAAAAAAACCAGCATGAATCACACTGACGTCTTCTCTCCTTGTGCACATGCTGGAAACAATTACAGTCCCAGTTCTGCAGTTTCACTAGTCTGCTATGCTCAGTGGAAACCCCACTGAAATCAGCAGGCCTCTGAAGACACCGACATACTGGAGGACTGCAGCCTGAACTCAAATACTCTCCAATTCTACGGCTCCCTGCTTATCCTCTACTTCTTCCCTGTGAGCTTAGAATCAGTCCCCAGATGCAATATAGAACTGGGTTACATTGCAGCACTTCAAACATAATAGTGTCTAAAAATACTAATGCAAACTCAGATTGCTTGTGGTTATTAAAGACATTACAGTCAGGTTTCCTCAGAAAATGAGGATAGCACGTTCATGTCTGTCTACTCCACCCTTCCACCCAATAACTTTTAAATCCCAGTGGCTAATTTCAAGCAAAACTGGCAGAGAGGTAGATGTCTCAGAGATATTAAATTCCTACAAGTTTGTCCAATATACAGAAGAGTAAAAGAAAGAAACTATATTCATGGACTTACACAAGGAAAGACTACCTGCTCTCTTTATTGATCATCAGAAAATCTACCCAGAGAATAAAACAAAATGCAAAATTTATTTAATTAGTTTTCTGTGCACAGAATAGCTTATTTAAAGACTGACAATAATAAAGTAATAAATAGGTGAATATTTATTAGGTGACTAGTAAATAGGTGTACTTAATTGGTATAGAACAGCCTTGCTCTATGGAAGCTACAACCACTGATAACAGAACCGAAAGCAAAAATGTTCAGTGTGTCTATAGCCACCAGACCTTTGGGATGGCCAGGCTGGTTAACACCTGAAACAGCAGACTTAGTTTAGTACCTTACAGCCCGCCAGCAACTTCAGCTACTCATCCTTGCCCTCTACTTCACCAACAGAGTTTACTGATCTCTCAGTTGTGCCAAAGAAACCTATGAAATAATCCAGATTTTCTAAATATGCCCCAAAAGGTGTACAGAGGTAGGCAACATGAACAGCTGAGTCAGCCCAGTTGAGGAGACAGTCACACCATGCAAAGGGAATGGTGTGTGTAACAGGCAACCCAAAACCTCTGCTGCCACTTGAACAGCAAAGTGTGAAAATTGCCTCTGAGAGGGCCAGAAAAGACTGCACTGCCATTTCCACATATCTCACGGCATGCTGGGGATTGGGAGGGGAGATGTGCAAGCGTTAGGTGCTATGTGCCTGTTCAGTATCACATAATAAAGAATTGCTTTTTACTTACAGCATGACAAGATTAAAATTCTGCTATGGATAGCCTGCATCAAACAGCTTGCATCAAGCCTTCATGCTCCAGTTGCATGGATGGGCACAGCGAACGACAAAACCAGGATGTGTTGTGGTTCATTCCCTTCAGGTGCAGTTCACAGTCTAAACAGGCATGGCATAGTCCCAACCTTCCCCTCATCCTGCCGTTTATTCCTCCTCTTTCCAGCGTGTCAAGACTTTTTTTAGAGGGGGGCGGGATTAGATCAGCTCCCCAGACCTGCTGAATGTGCACTCACATAAATCTGACTGCATGACCGGGAGCAGCGTTGGGGAGACCTGGCGGCCAGGACGCACCTCTTAAACTGCTGTGCAGCCCAGCCCTGCGGTGATTCACTGGGGTGGGTGAGGCACCAGCATCTCCCGGGGGAGCCTTCCGGACAGTAGGGAGACCTGCTCCTCCAAACTTGCGGAGTGACATAGGCCGAAAGAGGAGGACAAACCCTAGCAAAGAGGAGGATTTTCGCTTCTTAGTAATTCTATGGCAAGACGTCTGTGCTCTTTACAAACAGACGTAGCCTTCGTTATGGAGACACTCTTCATAAACTTAAAGAGACCATTTTGTAACCCAGAGCACATGACTAGAGAGTTAACCTTCCACACAAGGAAGATGGCGGAGGGAGCGATGGCTGACACGCAGGTGTCAGGCACCCAAAGCAACAGTGACGACACTTCAGTGTGTGCGTTAACCGTCCAAATAGAGGTGGCTTAAAGCCTGAATTCCTCCCCACTGTGACTTCCAGCTTTCAGACGCTCGATTTGCCTTCCCAACACCCCAGAGCAACCTTCCAAAATTTGTATTGGGATCTGTCAAAACACCTAACTTGTTTGGTTAAGGCTTGAAATACCTCACCGCAACTCAGACTCCTGCTTATTCGCGATACGGCTTGTAACGCCATCTGTGGAAAGTCTGCTAGAAAGCGATTTCTGCTGAGACTGAAACTGCTTTGTGGCAGTACGAAAGACGCGTTAGTCTCCCCTTTATAAAAACGTAACCCAAACCAGAGCCTTTCCACGCAGAAATCAAACCGCTCAAAACTCCAGACTCAGCAACCCTCCCTGGTTACTCCTGGGAGCGCTTCCAGGCGCAGGACCCCGCGATGACAGCAGAGGGAGGCGACCCCCGCCCCGCCCCGGGCAGCCTGGACCGCCCCGCGGCTCTGGCGGGGCCCACCGGCGGGGCCCACCTCCCGGCCCCCCCCCAGCCCGGCCCCCCCAGGGGCCGTTCGCCGGCCGCCGCCAGCCGCCGGGGAGGCGGCGCCGCGCGCGGGGGGCGGGCGCTGAGGCGCGCTCCCCAGCGCCGCCCGCCGGCCCCGTGATGGAGGCGGGGGCGGGGGCGGGGCCGGGGGCGGGCTGCCCTTCGAGCGGGTCGCCGCGGGCAGGCGGAGCCGCCGGAGCCGCCGCGCCATGGGCAGAGCCATGGGGCTGGCCGGGCTGCTGCTGGGGCTCTTCCTCGTGCCCGCCGTGCTGGTGAGCACTAGCCTTCGCCACGGCGCCCCGCGGAGCGAGTCCGAGTCCGCGCCCGCGCCGGGGCCGGCCGAGTGGGAGCCGGCCTCGGGCGCCGTCCCCGAGGACTCCCTGTGGCCCCTGCCGCAGTGGCTCCGCACGTCCCGCCGCCAGCTGCAGCTGGCCCCCGGCCGCTTCCAGCTGGTGCACGGCGCCGGCTCCTCGGCGGGGCCGGCCTGCGGTCTGCTGCAGGACGCCTTCCGCAGGTGAGGGGCGGCGGGGGGGGGGGCTGCGGGCGGCGGCCCGGCGGCGGGAGCGGTTACCTCAGGGCCCCGCCGGCGTCTCTGTTTCCCCCGGCAGGTACTACGAGTACATGTTCGGGCAGTCCCGCCGGCGGAAGCGGGGCCGCAGGCCGGTCGGCGCCCGAGCGGAGCCCGAGCTGTCGCAGCTGCAGGTGGTGATCGAGTCCCGGGACCCCGGCTGCCAGAGCTACCCGCACCTCGCCTCCAGCGAGGCCTGTGAGTACGGCGCGCAGCCGCTCACCGCGCTCCGCTCCCCTTCCGCGGCTCCTACAGCATCGTTAGCCCTCGCTTTCCAATCGTGTGGCCCTGGCCCGTGTAGAAGCCGGCGGGCTTACTTATTTATTTACTTTTAAGGAACTGGAAATCACAGGCTCGCTGAGGCGCTCGAGGACATTTCACAACAGCGGCAGCAAGGAGATAATTCTTGCTCTGAATGCTGTGGGAAGTCGCAGCCCACAGTGAATCATGAGGCTGGTTAGAAGTGTAACCTATGATTTCTGAAGTTTAGCTAGCATCCAACTCGCTTGCCTGCTGCTGTCCTCTGTCATTAAGAATCAGAGGTATTATGCTGTGCTGTACCCAGTTGTGTGTGCTGAGATCTATGTATAGTCAGGAGATCATCCTTTCTTTCAGTACAGGGTGTCGAGTGAAGGCTGGCTTTGCTTATTCTTCTGCTCTCCTTAGAAGTAGCTACGTTTGAATTGAACCAACCTACGCTGGCTTATATACATGGTATTTCTGTTTTTTCCAGGAAAACCGGAAAGTGTTCATTGAACTTCTTGTTAGTCATCTTGCAGTATTATAAATCCACTTTCTTTCTATCAGTAGTTACAAGAAAGGATTTAAAAACATGATGGTTACATTGGATTTGTCCTGCTATGCTTCCTTACTTCTGTGACTGAAGTCCAGAGTGGAGAAGTGCTCTAAAGTGAAGTCCTAATCACCAGAGAAGTTTCTTAACAGAAATAAGGATGAGTTGATAGTATTGCTTTTTGGCTGGGCAGGTTAGCACAGAATTCAACGTACTCAATTCATCTCGTTCTGTCTTGAGATAATCTTCTGTACTAGGCAAGGCAGTTGTTTGGTATCCAGGATACAGATCCTTAGAAAAAGATCCATTTAATCTTAAGTCATACATCTACAGCAGGATTAATTCCATCTGACTTGTGATAGAATGCACTGATTTTAAGTGTACTCAATCTTTTTGGTACATTTAGCCAAGTAATAAGATTTTTGTGTGCAAGTTTATCATACATTTCAATGCAAATGAGGTATAGCAGCAAAACTGCTAATGCTTTAGAATTTTTCTGCCACAGTCAGGTGGTTATACTGCTTTACTACTGGTTGAACTTTGAACTAGTTTCTGAACCTCAGCTTTTAACCAAAGCTGGTGGTTCTTTTCTGTCAGGGAATCTGTCAGATCATGTGATTTTTAGGTTGCACTCTTGAGAACAGTCAAGAGTTTTTTCCCTCTGCTGTAGGAAAGGAGTTTCCTGTTACAAGTAACATGTTTTCCTCATGTAGTAAGCTGAACTCTTCAGACTTCAGCAAGGTTTTAATATTCTGCTTTTAATGAGATAGCTTGTTCAGGGAACAAACGCTGAAATATGCAGTTATAAGTCACTTGCTGGATTGAGCAGTTTGGCTTTTTTTCTTAATAGAGATAGTATGGATCAGTCAGTGACTATCTTATAGCAAGAGTTTTGGATGTGTAATCAAAGTACAAGTTATCTGCCCTACTCCCTGCTGGCTTCTTGCCTGCTTGTGTGAAAGGTTCCAAATAGCCATACAAAACTTGTTCTGTATTCATTTAAGGTATGTTATATGTTCAGAAAAAAGCTTGCTGTCTTGGAAGTAAACCCCTGACTGAACTACAGTTTATCACAGAAAGACCTGTGGAGATTGCAGTAGTCTTCTAAGTTCTCTTTCTTACCCAGAACTTCCAGTGTATGCAATCTGTGCTTAGGTTAAAATGGAAGCTTGAGGTACTTTCTTCATGTCCCTGAATGGCTTTTCTCTGGTAGTTTAGATAAATGTTTGAACTGTATAACTTGTAACCAACCATTCTTTCATGCTGAGGGAGATCAGCAATCTGATTTGGGTTTTTTCCCTCTGTTGCTTCAAAAGTGCGACTCTGGTCAGTTTATTATTGCTTTGATGTTTAAATAATAATATGAATCTATAGATTTATAGATATAGTGTATTTTTATACATATGTATGTGATTTTTTTTTTTAATTAACATATTTAAAAGATACTCTTTCTTCACTGAAGTTTACTGAATCACCTTCAATGGAAAAACAGAATTACTTTAGCTTTTCTTTTTCAGTACTTTGTACTTTACTTCAGTATTCAAACTTAAGGGATTGTTATGGGTACCTTCAGATACCATTCTTCATTTTACTTACCTTACTTTATCTCGCTGCCCCCATACATGTCCGCATTAGATGGTGGGGTCTGATTATTTTTTTTCCCCTTTATAATTAGATCTTTATACTAAGCACCTAACAATATTACTTGACAAGCTATATCTCTAAAAAAATATGTAAGCATAATCTATATAAAAGGAAGATAAAAGAAGAAGTAAACTTCTGTAGTTAAGTCTGGCTTAGTTACCCAACCCTTATCACCTATGTCTTAAATGCAAAAAATATAATCTGATATGTTTTAAATCAATTGGGTTGAACTTGGCCTGAATTCCGGCCCATGTGTGATATTTAATATTGCCATTATTGAGCACCGTATTTGTTTTATCCTCTTGTTGATTAACTGTTGACTGTCTGACTAGTAGCTTGCATTATTTCAGAAGCACATAAATGAAAAAGAGCTGCACAGTATCACCGTTAAAACAGCATTGGTTAGAATTTAAAAAAAGCGAGATGTGGCACTTGAAGAATCTCTTTATTGCCTGTTAGCATTGTCCTGTCAATCCATGCTTTCTTGAGGAATAACTTTTGGTTTTTTTCTTTGCTTTAGATCATTTAACTGTAACTGAGCCTGTGGCTATACTGAAAGCAGATGAGGTATGGGGTGCTTTAAGAGGTAAGCTGATAGTTTTCCTATAGAGCTATTTGTTCTGGGCTTATACAAACTCCGTGGCAGAGTAAGAACCAGCTGACCACTGAGCCTTGCCCTCATTCAGTCCTTCATGGAAAGTAAGCTTAGGCATAGAGGCCATAAGGATACCCAGATGTATGTTGGTCAGACCCTCGGTCTGGATGCTGAGCATCTCGGATCCAGCGGCACACTGTAAGTGCACTCTTGCTGTGCCTGAAATCAGCCAAGCCAACCAAATTCTGGGTGCTAAAAAGCTCTCTGATCTACAGTGTGAACAAATTACTCTCTGACTGCACCTGATAACCGAACATGCTGGACACATCACCAAGAAGACTGTAAAGCTGAAGTTTCAGTCTGCTGTTCTTACTGGAATGTTAGACTAAATTAGCAGATCTTTCATGCTGAGTTAGAAACTTCACTAGTTCCAGAAATGACAGGAATAGATGCATGACAACACCAGAAATTTCTACTGTACTCTCAGTAACTTCCATTCTATTCAAGGATTAATTTGGTATAGCTGAGCTGTAGTGCTAATGTTCAGTATTTGTGTATAATGGAGAGTTTGAATGGTTCTCTCTCTCTCTCTTCAGAATTTCTTTAACTGTGGTGCTTGAGCAATTAAGGAAGCTGTGCTAAAGAGAAAGAAACTTGGCTACAAATCATTCTTTCTGGCTATGTGAATACCTGTAAATAGTTGTGGTCCTGTTTTTAACGAAAACTTTAAGGACGATACTTGATTGTATTCCAGATCCCTCTCTTGGATTTTTTAACAGGTTTGGAAACCTTCAGCCAGTTGGTTCATGAAGATGACTATGGAAGTGTAAGTATAGCTATTGACGGAAACCACAGTCCTGGTAACAGACAACCACATTCTTTATTAGGTGCTCTTCTAGAAACAGCAGATCTACTAGTTTCATCAAATGTTTTTTAAGAAAGTGATCCTTGGAAAGCTGTTAACAAACTGAAAAGTAAGTATTTCCTGTTTGAAATGATGAATATAAAATGGAAATTCTAATTTTTAAATCTTGTTCTCATAGTTTCTTGTCAATGAAACTGAAATTGACGACTTCCCAAGATTTGCTCATAGAGGAATCTTACTAGACACTTCAAGGCATTATTTACCGTTGAAATCTATTCTTACAAACCTGGTAAGTGGGCAGTTTTGTATCATTAATAATGAAGGCTTTTTGTTGTTGTGTTTTGCCCCGAGGTAGGTAGCAACTAGAGCTGGCATGAAAGGAGAATCTGTCTCCCCTAGCTGACTTTTAAAAGAACAGAGTGAACTTTGTTAAGTAAAGGTCAGAACATACACCGGAGAGGACTTGAGTGGGCAGACACAATGATGGTGAATCTGCAAGGGAGGCTGGGATGTGTGGTACATTAGGTTTTCTGTATTTTCTGTTGCCTAAACCAGCTCACGTATATCTTGGAAGCATGTTTTGAGACATCTGACTGTTACCAAGCAATACACGGGAGACCTTGCCGGTCCTAGCTTCAGTGCCAGCGGTTGCAGGAAAATTCTAGTCTTTTCAATAACCAGGCTTCGGTAGTCCTTTCTTAGACTGCTAAGCGCAAGCCAGTAATTAAGTAGTACAGAGCAAGGGGGAAATTGGAAATGGTCTTTGGAAGCTACTAATTTCTTTCACTGCATCCCTTCAAAGAGAAAAAAAACCAGACACACAAAAAACCAAACAAAACTTTCTCCAAAAAGCTTACGTAAGCATACTAAGAATTGTATACTCCCACCTTGATGGGAGGGTGATGAATTTGTGTAATCATAGCAGCAAAAGCTGTGGTTTTTTCTGTTTTGTACTCCCCTTTTCTGCTGTTGAAACCCATGTAGAAGGGCTTATTTGGTGGGTTGAAATGGAGGAGCCATTGGGTGGTGGAACATGCAGTTTCCTGTCTTGACTCTGTCTTGCTTTTCCAAGGTGAAGTAGTATTAGAAATTTCCCTTCCATGTTGCAGAACTTTGAAGAGCAGGCTTAAGATGGGCAGGGAGATAGTGCAGGTAAAACCAGTCTTCATTTCTGAGGTCATCCTTGAACTATGCTCAGAACAAGTGCTCCAGCCACACCGCCCAAGTTGCAGAAGGCAACGGCAGGGACTGGGAGAATGAAGAACTGCCCACCACAGGAGAAGATCAGGTTGGAGACCATCTAAAGAACCTGAAGGTGCACAAGTCAGTGGGATCTGATGAGATGCATCTGTGAGTCCTGAGGGAGCTGACGAATGAAGTGGATGACAGATGAAGATGCTCCTGGAAACTGTGCTGGGGCACATGGAAAATAAGGAGGTGACCTGTGACAGCCAACATGGTTTCACTAAGGGCAAATTGTGCCTGACAAATCTGGTGGCCTTTTATGATGGGGTACAGCATTGGTGGATAAGGGAAGAGCAACTGATGTAATTTACCTGGACTTGTGCAAAGCATTTGACACTGTCCCACATGACATCCTTGTCTCTAAATCGGAGAGACATAGATTTGTTGGATGGACCACTCAGTGGGTAAGGAATTAGTTGGATGGTCACACTCAAAGATTTGTGGTCAACGGCTCGATGTCCAAGTGGAGAGCAGTGACGAGTGGCATTCCTCAGGGGTTGGTATTGGGACCAGCACTGTTTAACATCTTTGTCAGCAACATAGACAGAGGGATTGAGTGCGCCCTCAGCAAGTTTGCCAATGACACCGAGCTGTGTGGTGCGGTCGACACGCTGGAGGGAAGGGATGCCATCCAGAGGGACCTTGACAGGCTTGAGAGTTGGGCCTGTGCAAACCTCATGAAGTTCAACAAGGCCAAGTGCAAAGTCCTGCACATGGGTTGGTGCAATCCCAAGCACAAATTCAGGCTGGGTGATGAGTGGATTGAGAGCAGCCCTGAGGAGAAGGACTTGGGGGTGTTGGTTGATGAGAAGCTCAACACGGCCTGGCAATGTGCGTTAGTAGCCCAGAAAGCCAACTGTATCCTAGGCCACATCAAAAGAAGCATGACCAGCTGGTCGAAAGAGGTGATTCTCCCCCACTACTCCACTCTTGTGAGACCCCACCTGGAGTACTGTGTCCAGCTTTGGGACCCCCAGCACGAGAAGGACATGGACCTGTCAGAGCAGGTCCAGAGGAGAGCCACAAAGATGATCAGAGGGCTGGAGCACCTCTTCTATGAAGACAGGCTGAGAGAGTTGGGGTTGTTCAGCCTGGAGAAGAGAAGGCTCCAAGGAGACCTTTTGGCAGCCTTCCAGTACCTAAAGGGGGCCTACAAGAAAGCCGGAGAGGGACTTTTTACAAGGGCACATAGTGATAGGACGAGGGGTAATGGCTTTAAACTGAAAGAGAGTAGATTTAGATTAGATGTCAGGAAGAAATTCTTCACTGTGAGGGTGGCAAGGCACTGGAACAGGTTGCCCAGAGAAATTGTGGATGCCCCATCCCTAGAAGTGTTCAAGGCCAGGTTGGGTGGGACTTTGAGCAACCTGGTCTAGTGGAAGATGTCCCTGCCCTGGCATGGGGTTTTGGAACTAGACGATCTTTAAGGTCCCTTCCAACCAAAACCATTCTAGGATTCTATGAACTTTCCCCTCCGTGGGTATTTAACACTTGTATTTACCTTTAAGATCAGTCCCTGTTCAGCAAGTAGTGTTTGTGTAGTGTTTCATTTGCAGCTGAGGGTGCTTCAAAGACTCAGGTAGCTACTTGTGTCAGTATTTGTTGGCTTTTCTAAAAGAGACAACAATGCCCAAAGAGTAACTTGACTTTTGAGACTTGCATTTCTAAACATTTTTGTGTTTCCATAACTGTTGCTATTACAGTTTTGTTTCCTTAAATTATGTCTGTGGCTCTATTACTTTCCCAGAGCTATGTTTTATGCCATTTTGCTAGTTTAAGAACAAGTATGGTTTTCCTCCCACCTCTGTGCCTGCTTGAATCCAGGCTAACCTAATAAAGAGCAGCAGTAATCCCTTCATTGACATGTGGTAACTAGATGCTTAAGGCAGCAGTTCAAGTACATTTCTTGTTTATGTTCAGCTGCTGTACTGTATTTCCAGGAAGGGCATTGTCCTTGAGGAAGGAGTGGCAGAGGTGAAGGTCAGGAGAAATAATTTTCTATGTGGAAAGATGGCATTTGATAGAAATGCATGAAGATATGCACTAATTAAAACTTCTGCTGCCTAATAAAACAGATGAGATAGTTTTGGGGAGTGGACAAGGTATAAATCTTTCTTTGGATTTGGTGGGAGTTCCTGAAGAGATTTTGTCACTTCTTTTAAACACAGCTTTGTGAAAAAAGAAAGGGGGAGGGGTGGAAATAATTGTATTGTGGCAAGGAACTGGAAGCAACTGTGTTGCAATTACTCAGTCACGATCAATGTAAAGAACACTTACTCTGTCTGCTCACAGCACACAACACTTCTAGTGACTCTAACAAACTTGCATAACTCAGGGTATGTGTGTAACTGTCCATCTGGAGTGGTAATTCTAAAATACGTGTGTTAACATTTATCTTGATTATCTTCAAGTTCAAAAAAAGGGAAGTACTCACACAGTAATGAGTGAAAACATAAGGGGAACGCTATCTTCTGTGGGGAAAATGCATGGTTTGTTTTGCATGCATTTGAAATGGATTCTGCAGAAGTCACTAGCAAGTAAGGATGTACTAAATAGTAGGAAAGTCTCTCATGCTGTTTAGTTTTTGAGTCCAAACTATTCAGGTAGAAAAGTATAAGCTTTTCTGTAAGCTGAAATAGTTGATGGTGTATAAAGAATTACCCAGATATGTTCTGAAGTGGAAGAAATTCATAAGCATTTATAGCAGTTCCCCTTTTACCAGCCAGTGTAGCATGATCCGATCAAGAGCTTGTTCACAGGAGTGGTGCAAATAGATGACAGAGGAATGGAGCAGTAGTATAAACAGGCTGGTGCGTTTTGGTGTATGCTTCTGGGATTTGGTGAAACATGGTATGCTTTTTCTTGGGGTTTTTTTTTTTTTTTTTTTAGTTGTTGCCTTAGGCATGCAGGATATACTGGGACAAGACCACCTTTTTTGCATAGGTTGTCTGTGAGAGTGAAGTGCTTAACTAGACTGTATTGCATTATTTGTTACAGGATGCCATGGCTTTTAACAAGTTCAATGTTCTCCACTGGCATATAGTCGATGATCAGTCATTCCCTTACCAGAGTATTTATTTCCCTGAGTTAAGTGACAAGGTGAGTAAACATCATTGGAGCAGGGTGGGAGGGCAGAAATCTGGCACATATTACATGAAAATAAAATGAGAGCCTACCAATGGTTGAGTACGTCTGCCTTGGCTGATTGTGAAACAGTACCAGAGGACCAGTAACCAGCAAGTCCACATTTAGGACCCTACCTGAGTGTCTGTGTGGACCATGTTCAAGTCTTCCTTGGTGGATGCTTGGTAAATGACCTTCCTAACTCTTCTGTGCAAATTTGCTCGTGACAGTGATCCTCAGTGTTTGCAGGCCATCAAGTAGTAACGGTGTGCAAATAACTTGTTGTGGTGAACACTGCTTGGATTTCTGTTGGTTTGTTTAACTGGTAGACTTCGTGCCACTCAAACAAATATAAGAGTTTCCTGTCATCTCTAGGTTTGGTATCACTGCAGTAGTACTTTTGCGTTGTCTGAGATCTAGTTAACTTCACAAAACACAGTACGTCTGTAAGAGGTCCAAAAGTGAGAGGATGTTTTCTAAAAGAAATACAGTGCAAAGTATCTCTTTATTTCCTGATTCACAGCAGATTTTGCTAATGAATGAAAGCCGTCATGAGGTTCTTGCTCAGTCATGGTATGGTAGTAGCCAAATCAAGCATGAATAATTAAGTAGACTGAGCCTAAGCACTAGATTTGTGATTCTGTTTTAAAATGCTTGCTAGAATCTGACCCTCATGAAAATTATGTAGGCAGTGCTTGAGCAGATGCCATGAAGACTTTTGTAATTCAAAACCTGTAAATGTTGGATGGTGTAGTCAGATTATTTTTCTTAGTAATGACTGTGGATTTCTGTCCTATTCCACACTGACAGCTGGAGAGAGGGAGATGGCCTTTGTCTCAATAGCCTTCTTTTTGAAAGGCTTCTTGTTTACCATTATCTTTTTTGAGTAACTCAGCTGTGGAAACCGTTTCTAGATAAATGGAAGCTTAAGGTGCTATTAATCATGAGGAGTCATGATGCTTTTCTTATGTAGTTAGGCTCTTTGGCAAGCATCTGTTCCACCAAACTGCAGCAGTCTGGGTCATTTGTCACATTTGTTGGCTTTGTGAGAATAGAATAATGCTCAAATTCAGCATCACAAAACAAACATGCTCTCATGCTAAATTGGGCATTGTATCGAAACTGACAAGCAGAGGTGTTGGAAGAAGACGCCATTCTTCCTGACTTAGCAGAATTTTTCCGTTGGCCTTGCATGTCATGTAACAAGGGCCCTATGTTTCAGAACTAATGATGCAGAGGTGGAGGGGAAAACTAACTTGCTTGTGTGCAGAAGAACTGAAAAATGTATCTTTCAAAAATCTGATGGAATAGAAACTAGCTTTTCTGCTTTCTTCAATAACTGTGAGCTAAGGAGGAAAGGACCTGCTCAGGAGGTTTGGCTTAGTGTGGAAAAAGGGGTTAATTTTTGTGGGCTTTCTGGTTTGTTTTTTTTTTTTCCCCCACTAGTCAGCTGAAAAGTTCTGTCAGTGCAGTTACACATGTGATAAACCAGAAAAGGCCAACTTGTAAAACTGCTCACCAGTCTAAACTGTAACACTTTAATCCCAATTTTGTAAGCTGCTGGTATAATGTTTTGTAAACTGTCTCTAAATGTGAATACTTCACAGGGAGCGTACTCCTATAACCACATCTATACTCCTACTGATGTCCATCTGGTGATTGAGTATGCCCGCTTAAGAGGCATTAGAGTTGTCCCAGAGTTTGATACCCCAGGACACACCCAGTCTTGGGGAAAAGGTATGTCCAAGAAAGTATTAATGGTTAAAAGACTTTGGTAAGTAGGGTGTAGCAAGCAAATTAACTTGTTAAAAATCAGCCTTTAAAGTGCTTTGATAAGAGGTAAGCAAGGGGCAGACTTGGTGATGGTCATGACTGTTATTTGTTACAGGAGCTAAAGTGAATGGAGAAAGCTGACACTTCCTGTGCTGGATGTGTGTGTGAAGGCACAGACATATTCTGTCTGCCTTAAACTTTATGTTCTTGTTATTCTGCTCCCCGCCCCCTCGCCGCCCCCAGTACTCTTGAGTTTAGAGTAATAAGGTAGTGGCTAGAAATCATGAGTTGCTACCTCTAGAGTAGAGATTTCTGCTTTGGGAAGGTTCTTTCAAAGTGGTTGATGTTTCTATTAGTAAAGTGATAATCTGCCCGTGTACAAAACACAGCAAAGTTGGATGCTTCTTCACTCTTTATCTTCTGGGTTTAAGAGTAATAATTCTCTTGATAGAGGATGCTTGAATCCTGAGAGTGGTGGTGTTTACATGTACTCAAGGGCCAGGGAACCTTGTGCCTTAATTCAAGGTGCACTGACTGTGCACTGCAATTAACATAAGATGGTTTTGGCCAAACCGGAAGTAGTAAAGATTTTTCTAGTGTTTCATAACTTGAGCGTTAGCCATGGGGTGAGTGTGGTACTCATCCTCTGGGGATGTGGCCATAATATTGGAAGATGCCTCAGGCTCTTTCTCACTAATTTAAAATGAGGAGGAAAGGAATAAGGCAAAACCTAAATTTGCTAAACACTCTTTCTGAATCCTTCATCTCATGTGGTCTTTGCTGTTATGAAGCACTAATAAAAGCCAGTGGCTTACCTGGTGATATGTGAGGTGGTCTACATTCATATTAAGAGCCAGGTTCAGCTCCCTTGCCTACAATCAGTTGTTCCTGATAGCTTCTTGTATACTAGTCTTTTTTTAATGTGATGCATAGGAGCCAGTCCTGGCTTTGCCTATGAACCTGGGTAGCTATGCTTTGTTTGCATTCAAATTCAAGATATTGGAGAGAAGTCTTAAGGCATGTGAGGAGGGTAGTTGAAGCAATCTACCACTAGAGCCCTGTTTGGGGGAAATGTGCTTGGAGTAGGAAGCACACAGCCAGGAAGATGCTGCTGCTGCTGCAACCATAGTTTACCAAATAAACTGGACTTAAGAATCTCCAACCTACCTATATCTTTTTCCTGTTATGTTATCCTGGCTCATGTTTTTTCAGATATCTTGACTCAAGAACCAGTGCTCAGTTTTGATGTCTTTCTAGCCTTCCTTTCTTGTGTAGAGGTAAATTCCTAGCAGACTCAGGTAGGACCTCTACCTTGAGCCATGTACCTCCCACCTACTTAGGTGTTAACAAAGCAGAATAATAAAAAGAGGCCTCTGGAGCACATTCATTATATTTGGCTTCCTTCTAATTGGCTTCCTTTCTAAATCCATTAAAGTTTTTTTTGTTTTGTTTTGTTTTTTTTATTCAAGTAGTCATCCAGAAGCTGTTTTCCAGGTATAGTGACATGTTCCATAAATTAGTGTGTATTAAATCACAAATCTAAAAGTCAGAGTCCTGATTTTGAGTTAGAGGGTTCTTCAACCTTGGGCAAGTTGTTTAATGTCATCCTGCCTCTATTTGATTATACTTAGAATAGATGAGCACTTAAGTAATTAATATTAACCTTTTTAATATGGGTAACTGCCCATGTGGAACTGAATGTCCTCTATTAATGTTTCTATTAGGTCAAAAAGATCTTCTTACCCCCTGTTATAATGGAGAACAGCCATCTGGGTCCTTTGGACCTGTAAATCCTATTTTGAATACAACTTATGACTTCATGACTAAATTCTTCAAAGAGATCAGCAGTGTATTTCCAGATGCATACATTCATTTGGGAGGAGATGAAGTGAACTTCGATTGTTGGTATGGTGACAGTTCAAAGAATAAATATCTAGTGCCTCTTAAACTTGCCTAAATCCATCAATTACGGAACTCAGTTGTGTGAGACAGTTTTCAGTGCCTAACCCAAAGATCTCCACTCCTACTTCTATAACTATTTACAGGCAGAGCATTTGTGATCCTCAACAAGTGAGTGATGTGCAGAATTTTGCTTTGACTAGTAGTTTTATAAATGTTCAGGTACTCTAAAGGATTTCTTCATGAAAATTAACATGGCAGGAAAGAGAACTAGTAAGGTGGGAAAGTACTAAGATAATTAACATTTGCATGCTTTGTGTTAAAGGAAAAGCAGCTCTTTCCATTGAGTTCTGCCTTCCAGAAAGTCTGCTAACATTAAGTATTACAGTACTGAGTCTTGTATTAAAAGTATGGCATGTATTAATAGAGTTCTTACATTGGTTGTGGATTTTGAGTATTTTGAAGTCTGTCTGTTGGGGTAACTAATAATACAGAGTTTGGAGCAGATCTAATTGCATGAGTATTCAAATTGATCTAGTTAGTATTTGTGCGTTCTCTTGAAACATCAAATCTGAATGCTCAGGACTTGCTTTAATTTTTAAAAAGGAAGAAGACTTCTGGCAGATGCTTTATCACAGAAGTGTTAGTTTGCTTTTGGGGTATTTTCCCAAATTCTTGATTTCACTCCTGCAGATCCCCTGGTACTATGGCTGCTCAGTTTCCAGACCTTCTGGCAACCTTCCCACAACATCACAGAGAAGCCAGGAACGCTAGAGCTCTTAGGAGCTTGAGGCAGCCTGCCAGAGACTGCTTCAGAACAGGGACTCCAGTAGTTCTACCAGAGGATCAGGACGAAACTGTTTCAAAATACCTAGATCGTGTTAGCCTGCTGCTTCTGCTCTGTTGTGCATGCCAGTCTATGGCATGCTAAGGCATCAGCTAGTGTACTGTGCATAGGTGGAAATGGTTGGGAAATCTGGTTTAAACCAAAACCAAATTATTCTTTTTTTTTTTTTTTCTACTTGTTTTGTTATTATTTAAGGAAATCTAACCCTGAAGTGAAAGAATTCATGAAGCAGCAAGGATTTGGCATTGACTATGCTAAACTGGAATCTTACTATATTCAGAAGTATGTTGTTTTTTTAATTCTTGCTCAGCTTTTCACTGCTACTGTCTGAGGGGGGGTGTTGAGGTGAAGATCCTGAAGCTGATTTATGCTAGCCTGTGCTGTTTTCAAAAATTGCCATGTCTTGGGGACTGCCCACTTTCTTTTATTTCAATACATAGAATGTAAAGTTCACAGCTTTAAAATGTGGGACACAAGAAGGATGTGTAGGCTAGTTCTATGCACACTCTGAATGTATTGGCTATCTTAAATTAGGCATCTGCTGTAATGTCAGCACACAGAGTGGGGAGGAAAAGTCCTAAGGTTTTTGCAGCCATTTCTCTCAAATACCATGGATTTAGACACCTGTGTGAGCTGCTAGTAGTTCTGAACATCAGTTTCTGTTACTACACATGCATATCCTTATACATGGGAGAACAGGTTCTTTGAGGCAGAACACTGAAGGCCAAAACCAGAAAAACCTGGTTTTTCTTGGTCCCCTGTGCAGTGCTGGGAGAGGCCTGATGTGCCTTAGGGTAGAAAATGTTGCTACTTTATGTGCCTGTACTGATCTTATTGAAGTTCATAAACATGATCTTATTTCTAAATTCTAGGATTTTGGACATTGTTTCCTCCTATAATAAAGGATACATTGTCTGGCAAGAAGTGTTTGATAACAAAGCGCAGGTAAGATGGGAAAATAAATAAGATACTCTCGCATAACAGCAAAATATTGTGGAAGGCTTCCAAAGTAGACTATTGAGTAGTTATGGTTGTGTCTCTTAAGAGTTAAAGCAAGTCTGCTTACTTTAGCAAGTCTCCACAGCTGTGGGGTCTCCCTTGAAATTATCATTTATTGAACATGTAAAATATGTGGAACAGGAATACTAGCATTGAAGTGCTTTCTAAAGGTGAACACATATAATATAATATGCTTTAGAGCATCAGAGTAAAGGGTAGGGAAGTTTCTATGAGTTTCCATATATTTTTCTCACATAAATGTGCATCTGGTCTAGTAACACCCGATGCTCAGCTTTTCGGAGCTGCTCGGATAATTGGTGCATTTAGGAACTCTCTTGGGGCATTAACTGTCTATAGTGTAACCTAGGCTTCACTTCAGTGTGAACTCTGTTTTAAACCAGCAAAGAGCTAACCAGCTTTAGACTGTGGGGGGAAGAAAAAAAAGACAAAAGGTAGCTTCCAAAATATTCCTCTTCAGAAAAAAATACCACCCTCCCAGTTTTGAAATCTGTCATCCTTTTTCCTGACAACAGCAGTTAGGATTGTCTTTAATGTTTTGGGATTTTTGTTTTGGTTTTTTTCTCTTTTAGCTGAAACCAGACACTGTAGTTCAAGTGTGGATGGAAAACAACTATGCTCATGAACTGAGCAGTGTCACTGGAGCGGGGTTTACTGCTATCCTGGCAGCTCCGTGGTACTTAGACTACATTAGTTATGGACAAGACTGGAAGAAGTACTACAGCATTGAACCACTTGACTTCCCTGGTTTGTTACTTCTTCTATATGCATGTTCTGCGCATGAAAGTCTTTGGTGCACAGTAAGGTGTAAACGGACAGAATAAGGCTCTTCAGAGTGGTCATAGAGTCACTGCGATCAGATATGCTGTAATCAAAGGACCTTAGTGTCACCTAGAACTCTGGAAAATTCTCAAATAAAAAAATGCAACTTTCAGTTTCTCACAGGAAAAAGTATGACCTTCCTCAAGCATTTGGCATTGGTGACTGTGTGACACAGGATGCTGTACTAGGTGGACAGATGCATAATGCATTATGGGCAGAGTTGTGCAAAATGGCTGTTGGTAGATGGACATTGAATTCATATGTTAGCAAGCTTCTAGAGCATTAGACTGTTCTAGAAAAAGACATGTTCTCTCCCTCTGGCTAAAGCCGATACAATCTTAATGCTCTGCCTGGGGCTTTCATTTTGTGCAAGGTAGCTCAGAGCTGATTAGGGAGAACACTTGACTTATGTAGCTTTTTCAAAGAATGTTCTGTGTGTAATTGAATGAACAGTTTCAATCAGGACTGAAATCTCTGAAGAATGTCAGAATGCTGAGGAATGTTCTCGGAAGATAAAAGTTAAAATCCTTTCTGACAGAGAAGGGAAGTGGATTCTCTGGGCAAATGGCCTGGTGGTTCTCGCATTCAGTAACAAGACTACCAAAATGTTAAGTTAGTGTCCAGAATTGATATTTTGTATGATAAAGCAAACAATTGAACAGCAATCCTCTCTGAGTATCGGAAAGTGAAATTTTTTTTGCCCATCTTCTGGGCAAATAGAAATTCTAACTTTCTGCTTTGAATTCAGGATCTGAAAAACAGAAGAAGCTTTTAATAGGTGGAGAAGCCTGCCTGTGGGGGGAATTTGTGGATGCAACTAACCTCACACCAAGATTATGGTATGAACTGTTTTATTTTTAGATTTTAGAAAGTCAGCTACAAGAAACATTAATTAATCCAACAGGACTGTATGTTAGTGGTAACAGTGCTCTATACTGAACCTGAGCAGCTATAAAAATTGATGCTTTTAGATATAAGACCTGGCATTAAAAACTTTATTCTTGGTTATAGACTATACCTACTCTAAAACTCCGTATATCTTTACAGGCCTCGAGCAAGTGCTGTAGGGGAAAGACTCTGGAGCAGCAGGAATGTGACCAACTTACAGGATGCCTACAAAAGATTGACTAATCATCGATGCCGCATGCTCCGGTAAGATTAATAGCTATAGTAAAGCTTGGTTCTCATGCCTTATAACCAAGGGAGTTCAAGTACAGGCCCAAATTGCTGGCCTGGAAGTGAAGGGAGGAGAGCTAGCAGTCTAATCTGGCTATGTAAACGTCAGCCCATGTGTTTTTGTATCCTCAGAAGAGGAAGAACAGATATATTAAGACAGGAGTTCTAGACAGTTTTCATAACTCATTAACTTTCTTCAGTGAAATACTAGAATTCATCTATGCCTCTCTTTCCTCTAAAGAAAAAAACAACACCATGATTGACTTACTTCAGACAAAAAGGATATTGAAGGGTATGTGGGAGGAGTACACAGGAGAAAAAGTAGACTTTTAAATTTTTTAAAATTATTATTTATTTATTATAAATAATGAAGGACATGCAGCAGGCAATCAAGTGGAGCTGTTTGCATGAGAGGTGGGTTTGAGTGAGCTGTTCTTCCAGGTATTGCCTTAGTGTAAGGACTGAAAGGGGTGGATAAGGAGTCCCTGATGAATTAAATTTCACTTATGGCTACTGTAAACAAAGTCAGCTCATAACATGCTATTCTCTGCAGCTCTTTCCTAAAAAGTACCTAGGCAAGTTACTGGTTAATTTTTGCTAGTGCTGTCTTTGTATATTCACAGTTGTAGAGATGAGTGCTTTCTACGTCTTAAGCCCGAGTTTGACTCCACTTTTAAAAGTATGCAGTCAGAGAGCCTTTTATGTTTTCCCAAATGCTGCTGCAAAGTTGGACTGCAGCAAGCATGCAACATGCCATTTAATTTCTCTACAAAAGTTTATGACAAATCATTGAAAATCCCAACAGTGAAATACTTCTTCACAATGTAGATACAAATTAGGTTTTTAGAGAACAAGATACAATGGCAGTTAGTCAGCATGCAAAACTCAAGTACTCTCCTCACACTCCTGTAGATGTGTCAGCATGATTATCTGCTGGAATCACTTACTTTTAGCTTGCAGTATGAACTAGCTCTTTAATTAATCAAGGTAAGAGTGACTGAAAGACTCATAAGTTTTGGTTGTTGGGTTTATTTCAAGCTGGCTTTAAATAATGCTATAGGAAAATAGTTATATGTAAATTGTGTTATCTCAGTCATGAGAAAAATAGATACATTAAGGGAGAGTTAACAAATGTGTTCTAAAAACAAGATTAAAGGGCTTTAAAAAAACTTACGTCCTACCACTTAACTGGATGGTGCATCTCTTGATGAGACTTGGAGGAAACACTGATACAACTGAACAGTGAAGTGTATGGTGGCTGTACCTCTAGGATTAGGGTTTTACAGTGAACTAAGCCATGCTGCTCCTGGATCTGGTTAACTATTGCCACATCTCCACCTTCTTCTTTACAGCAATACAGGTGCCAGCATTGTGTAGAGCTGATCCAGATGACTGCAGCTGCTCTGGTAGTGCTAGCATGAGATGCAAAATGCAGGGGCAGACGAAGGAGTACTCTGTGCACTTGTTGCACACTTTTTCCTTAACTACTTTCTGGTGCTGAAACTGCTTTGCTGGCATATAAACTTATGGTGAACAACTCCTGTTACAAACAGACTGCCTTAATAAAAGGACATATCCTCCTGAGAACGATTCCTTTTGTGTAGGCTTTGAACCACAAAAACACTAGAGAAACCATTCCCTTTCCACTGATGAAATGACCATTCCTTGGAGCTACAGTTATGTTGCCTTTCATGTCTATGGGGCTTCCTTAGCATTGTGTGAACTCAGAGAGCTGATTTAATCAGTCAGGTTGTTGTGAAGGCTTGGGAGCGTGTGCAAAGGACTCTGTCCCTGCTACCATTTTTATATGTGGTGTATACAGACTGTGGCAGCTGTAGCAGGCTAAGGTGCTTTTCCAAGTGGAACAGCTCTGGCTTGCTCTGCAGCAGGGTACCAGGCAGCGAAGGAATGGGTAGGTACAACTTTGTTAACAGCTAGATCAAGGTCATTGGAAGAACAAGTAGCTCTGCCTATCCAAGGCTGAGGCCACTGCTGTTGAAATAGTACCACGAAAGCAATAGCTGCTATTCAGATCTAAACTCAACTTCCTGTAGGAGGATACAGCAGCCCAAATTGCAAATAGTGGTAGGAGAAGGGAAACAAACAGGTGGGTGTATATTCCAGAGACCTAGACAACAACCCTGTCTTTTACTAAGGGGAAGTCTTGCAAGCAGTAGTTCAGCTGAGCTACTTCATTATCCAGTTTCTTCCATTGCAGCTCTTAAGTGCAATTTAAACACTAATATACATTATCCTACAAATCACTATAGCAGTACTATCTAGGTCTTAAATATCCAAGAGGCAGAATTTTGACTACAACTACTTTAACTCTGAAACATCTTTTTATACTGTCTTATTGCACCATCATAAGCTAAAGGGTTTTTTTGTTTGTTTTTAAAGCAACATAAGAACAGAACAATTTATGTTAGTGTAGCTGAAAAAAGTTCTGTTTACTGAAAATGGCTCCCCAGGAAAATGAATGAAAATGACATAGTTAGAGCTGCATATGAAGGAAACATTGGGGTTGGGGGGAGAGTGTGCAAATGTCAACTGACTCATATTTTCATATTCTTGTGACTTCTCTTCAATAAAAGCAGTAGATTTTGCAGAACATCAAGACAACCAGCCCTTGAATTTAAGCTTTTCAACCTGTTTTCTAATACCCTAGTCCTCTCATTGAAACAGATAATTGATTGTACTGAAGTAAAAATCAACTGTTGAATAGGGCCCTTTTCTACTCCTCAAATAGGCCATCTGTTATTTCTTAGAAGTAGTTTTGTTTGGACCAAAATTTTTTTAAAAGAGTGCCAGTATCTCTCTTCCTGCCTACACAACCAGCCACTTTATTTTATTATAATCATACACATTCCCCTTTATTTTAACAGCCGTGGAGTAGCAGCCGAACCTGTGTTTGTTGGATACTGCCCCCATGAAGCAAGAGGGCAGTAACTGCTGCAACGACTTCTAGTCAACAACCTGAAGTGCCTCTGGGGTATGAATATAGGTACTTGCAGTTTGATATTTGAACCAAGGCTTAAACTTTTCACTTTTAAAATAAAGTTATTTGACATTCTTCTTGGAGTAAAAATGGTGGGGTTTAGCTTTCATTAGAAATAGGGATTCTTCACTGTGAAATCCTGAAACTTGATACCATGGAGTTACCAATTCCAGTTTCCTTACATTCTAAAATTGAGGGAAAATAAACATAAGACGCTATTTAAATAAAGAGGAAACTCTCTTTTTATTTCAAAGTATCTTATAATTTGCCACTTTTCTATGTAACAGGGTAATTACAAATCAGAACTGACTTGTAACACATAGCAAATCAGAACCATTACAGCTTAAATCACTCAAATAAAAAAAACCTCCTCCCTCAACAGACCCCAGGGTGGTAGGTAGGGATTGTTCTCAGGGGCAAACTCTGCATTTCTTGTATTTTTTGTATTCTTTGTATTTTTTGCACAGATCTTACTCAATTTGCAGAAGTATCCATTCCACTTATTTGCTAAAACTGCTCAGGTAGCAGTTACACCAAGTCCTGAACTCTGGTTCAGACTGGTTTCTAACAATACAGGAAGTAATACTTATGGTTGTACAGCTTAAAATGCTTATTAACCCTATTCTTTTATTCAGCTGAAAGCAAATCAAGATAAAGACTGCCAAAACTGTAATTTCATTTATAGACATGAACTTCACAAACTTTACTTACTAAAGTAAGAAACGGTCCTAATGGCACATTTAGGTGCAC
The DNA here is from genome assembly GCF_900496995.4 of Aquila chrysaetos chrysaetos. Lineage (NCBI taxonomy): Eukaryota > Metazoa > Chordata > Aves > Accipitriformes > Accipitridae > Aquila > Aquila chrysaetos. Next base: position 60,169,259 of record NC_044030.1, read on the forward strand.
ATAGCACTCATTTCTATGAAGAGGATTTGCATCACTTCTCATTGCAGATACCTGTAAGATAAGAATTTGCAAAGCAGCAAAGTGTGGTTGCATCTCTGGTTCGGCTGCTTTGCAATTACAAGGCTGTGGCAGAAGAACGCAGTCTCTTGAACCTTCCCTTGGACAGTTAAAAGCACAGTCTGCTCATACAGCTGCTAATTTATCATTTACCACAACCAGTTGGTCCCAGAAGAACGTACTGGTGTACATAAGTAGGCTCTTGAAAATATTTAACAGGGTGGATAGAAAATACCTTTACTTTTCTATAGAGTAAAGCAATCACACCAGCCCCATCCTTCTCTGAAGAAGTGCACTTTGCTCTTGACTGTTCAGGGCTTGGTAACTGGCAAGCTCCAAAGTGAAGGTTGCTGAGCCTGATGTTAGAGTACGCAAAACTGTGGAGTAGCCCTGGGCAAAATGGAGAACATATGTCACTCAATTTAGGATACAGGAAGAGAAGTTATCACAAGAGGCTGCATAGGTCAGAGAGAGAGAGAGTCAGAAGTATACTAGAACATATTAGCAAGTTAATTTTTAAATATTACTGTATTAAAAGTGCAATGCATGCATGAGTCAACCTAGTACACTTTTTAAAATACTATTCTCTAAAATCTGTTTTAGTAGTATTTACTACTTCTCTGACTTACAGTTGAAAACATGCTGGTTTAACAATCTGAATCAGGCACAAAAACACTACTAGATTTGTGGGCACTTGCTTCAGACCTTCACTAATTTAAATACAATAAAAAACATCCATTCCAAACTTACTCATCCATAACAACAAGAAAAGTGAACTGAAGCCTAATTATTTTTATTCATATAAAGAGCAGATTTGCATTTTACCATTAATAAGATAATTGCATACCATTGTTTCTGCTAGTGGAACAGCAGCAACCACAACTCTGTTATCTTGACGACTCTGGATTTCCTGAATAGTACCTCTCCGCTGTGCAAGGTCAGCAAGTGCTGCACTGAGATGATCTTCACTTACTGTGATTTCTATGTTCATTAGGGGCTCCAGTATTTGTATACCAGCTTTTTTCAAAGCCTGCATGGAAGGTAATGAAAGTTATGTTGACTCCCTTTTTTTTTTTTTTTTCCCTCAGAAAATGGACATAAGTACTTGCATAACTCAAGCTAACACTGCTTCTCAAATTCTCTACTTCCAAAAGCTATAAAGTCCCCAGCAAGGGCATTACACTGTCAGAGAAGAACAGATGCCGATACACATGTATTTTCCCAGTAGTATATCATGCTACTATGTTCTACGGCAGCTTACAGTTTCACTGTACCTTTTGCATGCAACGGGAGACACAGGCTGAAATCATTGTGTGGGAGGTGTCAGGATGCACCGTCAGCGATTGCACTGTCACATCTATATCCTGAACTGGGAATCCAAGCAAGGGTCCTAGGGAAGGAGAGGAAAAAAAAAAAAAAAAAAAAGAAAAAATTTTAAGAAGGCATATCTGTTTTTCAGAATATTAAGACACATGCAAAAAAGTTTCAGGATTAATTTGGAGCTTCCCACTTTGCTTCTTCCCCCTCCTCCCCCTGAAGGGCATGACTACTAGTCTTCTTCCTCATTTTGTGATTTTGTCATTACCTAGCTTTGCCAAAAGAGACAAAGGAATTCAGACTCATACTTTCTTACTCTCTTTACCAAAAGCACAGATAATTTTCAGAACCAGAAGTTCCTAAGTGCGCTCATCCATATGACCATTCCCCCAAATGAAGTAATTTTTTAATACATTATAGTATCTAAAACTTGTCTATTGAAACAAGATCTCATCTGAAAATGTAGCGAAACCTTTTTTTAACCAGAAGCCAGAATAGCTTCTGTATTTTCCTTGTCAACACACTGTGATCACAGCAAAGCCTGATACTAACCCACTACCAAAATTGCAGGGTTAACTCAATTCCATGAGGGATGAACCATGTCTAGTGTCCTATGTAGGTTATCTCCCTCCAACCCAGCACTCTCAACCAGACCAAAAACTGTATTAGAATGGATGGGAGGCCTGAAACACATCCGAGAAAAAACACACAGCTTTTTTTCCTACAGAGAACATGGCCTGATCTATTTATTTATGTATTTTTAAAGCACTTAATGGCATGAATTCTAGGCTGGAGACAGCACAGTTCTGAAATGTCTTCAAGGAGTATGAAGAAAGCACACAGTCAAGACTCATTCCACAGCCAGAGATGAGAGATGCTTTCCAACTCAACAAAGCAACATGGGAAAAACACCTCATGCTGCTGCTTCTAGAGTAATTCTCATTTATCAATCCACTGCCTGTTAATTTTACTGTAAGGGAGAGTTCTTCAGTCACAAATTATTAAATACTTCCTGTTTTTAATCAAACATAAAGGACACTTTTAGTCCTTTAGAAAGCCTATACTTTGCAATTAGGTAAGGCTCATTACTGTATACTTTCATGATTTAACATATTTGAAAACCCAAAAACCCCGTCAGTAACTCTAACAGAAGTGTGGTATGTACATGTTGGCCTCTGAAACCACTTCTGTCACATCACTGTGGTTTACATGTTGTCATCAAGTAAACGTCTTATCTCTTATACCAGATTAAAAAAACAAACCAAAAGAACCCCAAGCTCACTGTTGAGTGACTGAGAAGAAATCAGCGTTAAAACCAAAGGCATGCTGACTTCCATTCCTGGCATAGGGAAAGGAGTGTTTGGCAATTTTTGTCAAGAAAATTTCAGAATTTTCCTTTGCATCTAATGTTAATACATACTATCTTCCAGTTTTCAAGCTACCAAGGAGTTTTTCCTCCTAGAAAAATACTACATTGCTTCTTACAGAAATGTTAGACCAGTACAGCTGTCATAGCACTTCGTTTACCTTGAATGCATGAATTTGTGATTCCATTTTCTATAGCTCCTTGGAGTTCTTGGGGTAGCGCTTCAATGACACTCGCAGCGTACTCGATGACGGGTTTTGTTGTTGCTTTCTCCCCTAACCTGGGCCTCACTTCTAACTCTGCAGTTACAAAGTGTCGTTTATCTCCTACTGTTTTGTCCAATGTATCTGCAGGAGGAAAAAAAAGCGAAACAACCAGTTGGAAAAAAACCTAATACACAAAATTTATCTGGAAGTAACTCATTAGATCATTTAAAGTAAATCAAGTTGCAAAACCAGAAACAAGATGTTCCTTCCATTCGCTCATTTTACCTGTAGATTGGGCAGCATTTAGGATGGTTTCTCTGTATGCTATTTGAAGAGGTCCCAAATAAGTCTCAATTCCATATTCACGTTTGATTCGGTCATGAATGATCTCTATGTGTAGTTCTCCCATGCCACAAAGAATAGTCTAGTAAGAGAAGAGTTAAGAGAGAAGAGGAAAAACATGCAGAACTCAGATTTTCATACAAACTGCTTAAGCAAGGACTTGCACGCTCTTAATAGTCTCTTAGAAATATTTCAAATTCAAAGGAGCCTAGAGAGAAAACAGGACTGCTTTAGGTCATCTGACATAAACACCAGGGGGTAATTACCTCTACTGTGACCACTATAAAAAAAGTCATCTTACATTATCTTGAAGACTATGTAATTAAAACTTAAAATACAGAACTGTCAAAAACATGCAGAGCACAGGATGACTTCCTCTACTCTGTAAAGCACAAGTGCACAAGGCTCCATTTTAGTTTGATGCACAGAACTTTGTACATCTACGATATGAACATTTAGAGAGTCCTTTTTATTCAAGAAAATCTCAATACGTAAATGAACTAACTGAAGGGTGGTCTTGACAATTCTAAAATAGAGCTTGGTTATAAGGTAAGCAATAGAAGATTCATCTTACTTGGCCTGTGTCAGGATCTAGCTTCACTTTTAAACTTGGATCTTCACGCTGAAGGCAGCTCAATGCATTATCCAATTCTGTACATAAATATCAAATATTATATCTAAAGAGACTTCAGTAATTTGAGAATCACTAAGAAAGTCTAACATTATTTTCCTCATAAGGTCAAATCTTACTCTCAGAATGAATCAAAAGGACCCTAGAGAAGCACAGATTTTGGCAAAGTAAGCTCAAATTACAAGCAACTTGCAACTTCTGATTGTCTCCAACAAATTAACTGCATGCTATAGAGTGCTTATTTAATTATTAAAAATACCATTTTCAGAGCGGTACATTGTACTTGTATGAAGACATAATAGAAACTGTAAGTGCTTCATCAAGTCGGTAAAAAGTACTGCTCCCTTTTTACAGGTAAGAAAAAATTGTCAACTAACTCTTATATGATTTACCTAAGTATTTCAAAATGAGTTGAACATGAAAAAGTTCAAATGCAAATTATTTTTTTCTGATTCCCCATTGACTACTGAGGAAAGCAGTTGCAGGAAAGCAGCTACAGAATGATTAACTCACAGCTGAGATTGCATTTATCTCCCTTGCAGTCTTTGGAAAAAAAAAAAAAAACCAAAAAAACACAAAAACAAACCAAAAAAACACAAAACAAAACATCCAAACTCCCCCAAACCAGGAAATCCTTACAACCCAGTGGCTCAGCCTGCAGACATGTTGCTCCAAATCTGCATTTTACCTTGCTCCTCCATTCCATCATACTACACTGGTACTTACCCTTCCTCCTCTTCACCCCCAACCAAGCTCAGCTTTTTTGGAATGAAGATACAGAGTTTAAAGTATCTATTTCCAAAAAGAGTCAAATAACCAAGTTCTCTGGTACAGATTCTAGGGAAAGGCACTAAGATTACAGGTCATACTGCATGGGTGAACCTTAACTAGACACACAGAAGTCTTGGTAAGCGAAGACTTTACACCATAGAGTAAAAATGTGAGTGCTGACTGAAAAAAACCCCACCACATTTCAAGGTTATTTGTACTCAGGATACTATGTACAGCACACCAGTGTGACTGCAGCAAAATTAAGCATGGCAGTAGGAAATGAAAGTGCTTCCATCTCTTCTTTCAAAATGAAGAACCACTACTTTTCTAGACACAAAAACTAGAAAAGTACTAGTACTGCTTGATATAGTAATAGCAGAGGATACTGACAACCATAATCTAAAATATATCATCTGTGCAAAACACCACAAGGGGCCTTACTAGATCACTGGACTGATAAATTTGTGCAACTCACTCATGCAACCAGGTGTGCATGGATTAGGGATGAGCGTTGTTCCTTACATATGAGAATATGGTTATGCTTAAAGATCTCAATTGTAGAATATCTTATCATATTCTCAGGTAGCTACATTGTACCTTGTTGTTTGGCCATTGAAGGAGGTTCAACTGTACAGAAGAAGACAGGGTCAGGGATCTCAACACCTGCCAGCAGAAGGCTCTCTACATCACTGGTAGACCTCTTCTCTCCCCCAGCATCCCTTCCAGCTCGGCGTGCTGCAGCTACTGCTGAAGCCTTTGACGACACTATGGTATCTCCAGTGGCACTCTATAGATGAACATGCAGTGACCCACAAGACACAGGAGGGGCAGAGGAGGGGATAGGAAAAAGAAACCCGAAAACAAACCAAACACCAAAAACCCAGAACCACAAACCCTGACCATTTCTCTTCCTCAAAACTACTTGTGATAAATGCCACTTATTTACTTATTCATAGACAATCACTCTAATTTCTCTCTTGAAATAACTAAAATGATGTGGAAGAGGAAAAATTGTGCTTAAATTTAGACTAACGTTTCTTTGTCCAGTTCACTGCATTTCAAATCTAACTTACCAGTCAAGATATAAAGCCACAAAGAACAGTATTGGTAAATGAAAATTTGCTTATGCATGCCAAAGTTGGTTACATTTTAGAAAATCTGTACAAATGAGATCTATGTAGCCGGTTCAGACAATAAAACACTGAATTAGTAAACTAACAGAAAGAAGCAAGCATGAAACAAACTTACTTCAACTTAAGTTAAGCTGTTGCTTTTGGGTAACATTTAGAACATTGCTCTCCTTCCTCACAGGAGGTCCCTACCTGGCATTGCATTGTATTTTAAGAGTTACAATATAAATACAAGCTCAGAACCCTACTAAAATACACCTTCGGCTTTCAGTCCTTTGCATGTAATCAGCACTGTATCTCCCAGGTCAAGAAAGCACATTAGTGAAACAAGCTCTCTTACAGAATCAGTGTTTTCCATTACCTGTTTTAACCCAACAGTAAGGGCAATGTTGCCAGGCATTAGTGACGGTATTTCAATTTGCTGATCAGCAAAAGGCAGGAGCAGCCGGCTCATCCTCTCCCTGAAAATGAAATTCTTGAATTACTCAGGACTTTATCAGACATTCCAGTGCTACACTAAACCACACATCTATCTTACTCACGTGCAACTTTTGTTAATATTATATACAGCTGATTGAGGTTTCAGTGAACCTGAGTAAATGCGAACAAAAACTAGTGGGCCACGACATTTATCATGGAGAACTTTAAATGCTAGGGCACACAGGTCATCCTTGTACCATTGTCTACAAAATAAAAAGCACAACAAAAAGCACACTTGTAGGATTAATCCACTCAAACTCACATTTAACTAAATTTCCACTCATTTAAGAAGCAATATGTTTCTTACTGTAATACTAATAGAGGCAGATTTTTAAAAATCATCATTTATACCAAAAAATATTAACCTAAGCAGTTTCAGCTCCAGTAGGGTACGTAAGATGTCATGTGACTCAGCCAATACTAAAGATGATCCCTAGACCCCAATTTTGTAAAATGGCAATATCCTGAGATTAAAAACAGACTTCAGACCTCTAAGCTGCAAGTTTGACAACTGCAGATAAATGCATACAATTGCAGTTGCACTGACCAAAGCAGGTTCAGCACTCAAGTATATTTTTATGTCTGCACATCTTTACTGTTATTTAACACCTAAAAACAATAAACATTTTTAAAGATATGAATGCTTTGTTGATGTTTTTCATTTTCTCCTTTTATACTTTCCTATTTAGTTTTCCTTTTTCCTGACCCTCCTTTTCTCCTTGTACTTACAGGAACTCATATGAACGCTCATTAGGTGCAGGCAAGTACATAGTAATAGCATCCAGCAATGGCTGCACTCCTTTGTTCTTCAGTGCACTGCCACAGAGCACAGGCACCGCTTTCCGAGCTAGCGTGATTCTGCGGATAGCAGACCGTAACTACAAAAAATAATTATTTTCTGTTAACATATGAACTACAGTTTATCCTTAAATTGCATTCCAGCTATCAGCTATTGCTAACAAATCCCCCAAAGTTAAGAAGTATGTTTGCAAATATAACATTACTCATCCAAACTCCTTTCACTGCTTTTAATGAGCTCCAAACCATAAACCCAAATGTTTAGATGCTAAAACAGAAGACTCTGCTTTGAAGACTTCTAAACATTTCATGCAGATCTGCAGCTGTTCTTGTTCTTCTTCTAACAGCCCTTTTAATTCAGAATGTTGTACCTCACCACTTTAAACATGCAGTGTCTGAAGATCCAGCCAATCCACAGCGGTTGAGATGCTACTTTTGTTAGTAAGAATCAGCAGCTCAGAAACAAACTGTACTGATTCTACCTGGAAATAACATTCACCTTCCCCTAAACACTTTCACAGCAGCCTAACTTTAAAAAAACCAAACCTTCCTGAACAAAGGTACCCTACTTGTAAAATTGTGCCTACCATGTCTGAGAATCATAGTTAGTGCATTATCATGTAAAATTCACACTAAGCTTGAATATACTTTGTCCTAAATTCACTACAAAAGCTGGTGTGATTTTTTTGTTGTTGATAAAAAACGCACATCTGCAAAATCATAATCTGCATGTGCCAAAGGAAGAAAAACCTAGCCCTTCAGAATAACAGCTAGTAAAAACTTGTTTATAAATAATGAAATGTAAAAATTACCTTGTCAGCTGGTATTAAATCAAAATTTTCACTATATTCTCCTAGAACCAGTTCAGCAAATTCATCATCCAGATCTGCAACCTTCAACAGAATAGTCCTTTGTTATTTGGCATATAGCAGTTTCACAGATAAGTCACGAATCTTAGTTATTTAGGAAATGTAGCTAAACAGAGCAGGAACAAAGCCTTTAAAGACATCAGAGATCATAAACTCAAGCCACAGAAAATTAGGGAAATGAAGGTTTCAACAAAGGATGGAGGGGGGGAAGAAATCAACTCATAAAGTTGCTGTCAGGCAGAACATCAGTGGGAGACAGAATTCTTGTACTTCTCCCTGAAACTGAAAAGGCCTGCAGCCGAACGGTGACAGCCATGAAGGGTATAACTGAATGTATTTCAGATCTGCAAACAAGGCGATGTCTGAAGCAAGCAGCAAGTAACCTTTGCGAGCCAACAGATATGCACAGCTGGAAGAAACAGTCAAGCCTTCAGGGCATTTTGACCTTCTTCAGGGCAAAGGCTTGGAGGTCCAAGAACTCATCTGTGTTTTTAAACTGTACCACTTAGCTTGACAAATAAATTAACTACTCTTTTAACCTCCTCTCATATACACCTTGCACTGTCATAGACTCGGGACAACCTAAGTGCAGGAAGGCACTTTGCCCCCTCTAGTGGCTACGACAGCAATTGACCAAATACTGAAATGAATCATTGATAAGCAATTAGAAGTCTAACCAAGCTAATAATTAAAACATGAGAGATAAAGAAAAGCGTTCATTTAATTAAGTGAAAGAAAAGTGTGCAAGATGGCTGGTATTAGAACTACTAAATTTTACAGTGTTTCTGATAAGAACTATTCATAGGATAGAAAGCTACCGGTCCACCCCTTCCTTCTTCAGGAAGGGCCCAGAAACCAGAGGAAAAAAACCCAAACCTGTTCTTAAAAAGTTTTCTATCTGACAATACCTTTCTTAAGATAAGAGGCTGAGGAAGAACATCCCTACTTAAAACCTGGGAATTTGAAAACCAGACTGTGTATGCGTTATACTGAACTCAGAGCAATATAAAATGGATCTCTCCGATTCTGATGTTTCAAAGGAAACTGAAAGCCTAGCATCATGTGTTCATGCACTCACACAATGTTATTCGAAGTTGTATGGAGGGCAGCCCTTCCAGCAAAATAGATCGATATCCGAGATAAACGTAGTTGTTAACCTCCCATATTTTTGCTTACAAAAGTAGGCATTCAAATGTAATCACTACTACACTTTTAAGTTGTATAAAAGCAAATAGAATGTAAAAAAAAATCCAACTTTTCACTTGCAGAGAAGACTTACTTAGAGTCTTTCAAGTACAACCAACTCTTCCAATATAATTATATAAATTACACAAAATAATGTGGGGTCTTAAAATGCCAGCTGAGGGGAGAAGAAAACACTTTGGACAAACTATTTCAAATGTTCGCACTGCTCAACAGGCAAACTGTTCTTTCACTTCCATTAATTCTTCCATTCTTCACCCCTTCTGAGCTGTCAACCATGCAAAACCTGGTATCAAGTAGACCAAGTTTCTATTACCTTTCTTAGCTTCACAGTATGACAATTTATGTTAAAGAAATATTTCTACTGTTCTTTTCTCATCTCTCCCACAGACTTTTTGGACAGATCTGGAACAACATTTATGGTGGAATTCAGCTACCCCTAACACAGTATTTAGTGCCATTTTGACCACCCTGCAACATCCTATCCAGCTTCTAGCTGCCATTCCAGAAGGGTATGGATATCCTGCAGGTTCTGGATCATCACATCTGCCAGGCCTTATGTGAATGTCCCAAGTATCTTTTGGCATCTAAGACAGTACAAGATGCCATGTTAGCCAACTGAATGATGAATTTAGCATCTGCTTTCTTCAGTTCCCTATTTATAAAGCAGGGAGTATTTTCCATTTTATGCACACACTGTACAGCCAGGGAGTCCATCTCTCTGTTCAGCATGTTTTGCCATCATATATTAACACTTCCAATGTCCATTAAGCATCTTTGACAGATAGATAGGAAGTGAAGAAAATTTGAAATTGGTTCAGTAAGGACAAATGCAGAATCTTGCACCTGGGACAGAACCAATTCATGCGCTGATACAGAGTGGGTATCAACTAATTAGGAAACAGCTCTGCAGAAGTCAACCAGAGCACCCTGCTGGACAAGCAAGCATGAGTCAGCAGCATCCCCTTCCAGTGACAAAGGCTAACTGCATACTGGGCTGCATCAGCAAGAGCATAGCCAGTGGATCAGGGCAAGTGGTTAGTACCCTCTAACCTGCACTTGTGAAGCTGCATCTAAAAAGCTGTCTGCTTTTAGGTTCCCCAGCACAAAAGAGACTGACCAACTGTGGGAAGTCCAGCGGAAAACGACTAAGGTGGTTGGAGTGTGGCTGGAGGCCCAGAGAGATGGGTTTGTCTAACTTGGAGAGACTAAGGCAGGATGCAAATGCTGTCTCCTACCAGTTGAAACGCTAGTGATGGTGGGCCTGCTTCAGGGAAAACAGAGCTAGACTCTCCTCAGTGGTACACAAGGATAGGACAAGGAGCACCTTTGTAGGTTGCAACATTGTAAGTTCCCATTGGACAAAAAGAAATGATGTTTCACTACAAAGATGATCAAGCACTGCAACAGGCTGCCTAAACAGACTGTAATCACCAGCCTTAGAGACCTGAAAACTCAACTGAACGAAGCCTGAGCAACCTTATCTAATGCTGAAGTTAGTCCTGCTTTGAGCAGGTCACTGGACCAGACACCTCCAGAGGTCCCTTTCAGCCTATTTCTTCTACTGTTCTAAATAATGGGTTTAAATATATTATGTATTTACTTTAGAACTTTACTTGTTCTATTAAGGTATTTCTGGCATCCTGGACTTCTTGGAACAGGTTGGAATCATCAGCCTCCCGCAGCAGCTTTTGCTCAAAATTTTTCCCATCATCCAAATCAGAAGTAGGTTTCCAAATTATTTGTTCCTTAGTCACAACATCAACCAGTCCTCTGAAGGTCTTGGCTTCCCCAATGGGGAGCTGCAAATAAAGTAGGGATTTTAGACAGCTGCAAAAAATTAAGAAAGGAGTTCCATTCGAAAGAAAGCAAATAAACATTTAATTTCTAAGCTTACCTGTAAAAGCAAAGGTTTTGTCTTCAACTTTTGTTTGATACTCTCAACAGCATATGTAAAACTATATTAAAAGAACAGATACTAAGTTACACAAAACTTAATGATATAGTAAAATAGGTTTAACATTCCTTATTTACTGACTACTCCTAAAATTACACAAAAATAAGCATCTGCATAATCAAAGATGTATATAGTAAGTATTAACATAATTGGCTTGCTCTATTCTTAATGGAAAAACTTTAACTTGATTAGATACATTCTCTTAAAAGGTTTTTAGCAATGATTAAAATAACTCTCTAAATACCTTGCCCTGTTTTTGTCCATCTTGTTCAAAAAGCAAATTCGTGGTATCTGATGTTTGTCCGCTTGTCTCCACACTGTCAGAGTTTGGGCCTAAAGCAAAAGACAAAATGGAAACATTAGTGTCTGTAGCTGAACTATACACTTCCGAATACTGCTGAGGGACCGAGTTCAGAGTACAGAAAGGAACTATGCTGAATGTGTTGTGACAATCCTATTATCTAGCAGTACAGATGAACTCCAAAAGCAACTTTGTCTCTTCTCCCAGCTGTTGTCATTCACTGTCCTTCACTAAGGGCACATAGGCATACGGGCAAGGGAACATGGAGAGAAACTAAGCATTACACGGGATATATATGGAAAAAACTCTGTAATGTAGAGACTTAAGACTTCATTGCCAAGATACTTAAGCACACACAGGCAAGCATTTCTGTGGCTACACATACAACACTAAAAACTACTGTGGTTTTGCTAGTAATTTGTGTACTGCTGAGCCATTTATGATACACATTTTTATTTGAAAGTTAGAACACATATATATGACAATCAGTTCAGATTCAGAAATAGTCTCTTACCAATACATGGAAATAATGCAAGAATTTCCTACAGTTTCAGAAAAAAAACCCACAAGCAGATCTAATTGTTTTGGTTTTGGGGGTGGGGGCTGTTACTCAGTTCAGGTTCATATATGATGGTTCCTAAATGCTTTCCAATAGCAAGTTAAATAATGTGACTTTCACTGATCAAGAGTTCTCTCACCCCTCATCTATCAAAAAGGTATGTCCCATGTAACAGTGATTTCACAACGTGTAACTTCTCTACAGGATTGAACTGCTCAAGCATCTCATGCTATAAAGTCAAACTCCAGCCTGCCTCCACCTTTTCTTTACTATGCCCCAAAGGGCATGTTAAATAGGCCATTGGGCAGGGAGAAAATTACTCATTTTCTACATGAAAACTGAAAATGAGAAATGAACAGATACTCATTTCTTTCCACTGGTGGAGCTAGCCAGAAGCATTCACCTCAATCAACGTTTGTAAAGGACAGCAACAAAACAACAACCCCCCCTAGACTTCAATGGGAATCCCACTTATTTGCTCCTTATTACCATGGAAATTCCTGTATACTAACAGCACTTGAAATTAAATACTCAGCTTCCTGAAGCTGAATTTTTATCAAAGCATCAAAAGAGATAATACAGAGCAACACCTCTGTACTACTATTATTATTTCAGTCTGATTTAAGTTGTTAGAAAAAAAAAATAAAATCTATCAATTCTTTTTACCTCAACACCAGCTGCAGCATCAAACACCGCTACAGCTCCATCCAGGACTCTCAAGCAACGCTCAACTTCCACTGTAAAGTCCACATGACCTAAAAAACAATCTTCCTTTTATACCATCATAAATCAAACAGGCAACATCAACAAGTCATTACAATTTTTTTTTTTTAAATGTCAGAACAACCCTGTCTTCACTTGCAGAGAAATAAAACCATCAGTCCTGGAAACACATAAGATTGTTACATTGCAATCCCAGAACTGAGAGCAATTTAGTGTGGAAATGTGTGAGGTCAATTTAAACAAGCTAGATTAGGCACCAGTAAACAATAATTAGGCAAAGCTAAACAGAGGTCAGTATAGGCCTTTTTACTGCCACAATTAAACCAATTAAATAGCGCATCGTATTTAAAACTAAGACTTAGGTTCTACAACACCCCACCTCATCTACTCTCCCCTAATAATGAGAGTACTGCTAAAGTGTAGTACCTGGGGTGTCAATCAGATTGATTCTGTAGTCCTTCCAGTCAAATGTAACAGCAGCAGACTGAATGGTAATACCACGTTCTCGCTCCTGTACCATAAAATCTGTCACTGTGTCCCCATCATCAACATCTGTGAATAGGAAGCAGGATTACAGTTGGGTAGGTAAATAATTCAAAAGCTGAAATTGTCTTTGAATACAGATGCTGAGAGAGATCTGGAAATACTGTCCCTTTTGTATATGTATAAGCTATGAAAACTAGCCTTTTTCATAAAATGATAATGTCAGCTAATTTACCCAGGCTCCCTTTCCAGAAAACAAATGCTCTGTAAGTCAAAGACAAGCAATTCCAACAACCTTTTTGTTGTTCTTAATCCTAGTAACACCACGAGAAACTTAAAAACTAAAGCAAAGTCCAAAATCACAAACAAACTACAGTTTTAAGAAACCTCGCCGCACTCATTGTATGGAATGTGACATTTTAAAATTCAGTAATTAAAAGGTAATTAAGTTAAAGTTAAAAAAAAACCCAAACAACAAAACCCCCAAAAGATAAGTAAGAGGTTGGGTTTTGCATGGTTTTTTTTTTTATTTTTTATAAAAAGAGAAGCAGGCCACCAAGTTTTTAAACAAGCAGGCTACCATGTTTAACCGCTCCACAAGCCTAACATCTTCTACCATTCCCGTACACAGTAGAGAACAGGGAATTAAATTTAAAAGGTCAAAAGGTAGCACAAATGGAGGCTGCTGTGACCCTTTCAATCTTGAAGAATTCTATGAAAGTTGTTGATGCAAGGAATTCTTCCTGTGCTATGGCTTTCAAAAGAAATAGTTACTTTTTGTTAATCTGGTTTCTTTACAGGTCAAAAGAGAACTGAAGAAACAGCTTTACCAAACAGCCAATGAGCAACAAGTAAAACAAGGAGAACCTCTAATTAAGTGTTAAGCAAATCAATGCACTAAAAGTAAAAGAAAAATATGAACCTATGATTACTCAAAGTACAACTGCCTTAGAACATAATGGAATGTGCATTAAAATTTCATCATACTGCAGCACAACTTTGGAACAACTGGCTTCTATGCTAAGTATTCCACCAGCAACCTCTAAATGCTTCGCACGTTATTGTACACTATTAAATCTCTCAAACCTACTGAAATAGAAAAAGTATTTCTAACCTCCAAGTGTTCTTATGTATCCAGAATAATACAGCATTCTCTCCGTTGTCGTAGTCTTCCCTGCATCAATGTGGGCCATAATGCCAATGTTTCGGATTCTGCATAATGTGAAAACATTGCTTTTACTGCGGTCATTTTTTTATTCAGTGATATTGTTACTTGTATAAACAATTAATATTCACTGAGAATAGCATACCAGATGAATAACATTTTTCCTCTGTTGCATATCTGATACAGCATACATTCTGGTACTGAAGTACATTAGTATTGAAATGGTGGATTTTCTTCAGATCAGTAGTACTCAAGAGTTTTGGAACAGGTTTCCATGCTTCACTTCAGGGGAAGGCCACTTCTTGGCCTCATCCGCACCCATCTGCCCTCCCCACAGACAGAAGCAGCCCCTCCACCCTCTCGTCCACCCCAGTCCCTAACTCCTGGTGCCTGAAACAATCCATTGCGTATATACCCTTTATGCCCCAAATATAACATCCAAGTTCCCATGAAGTTGTTCTTGATTCTGTCCAGCCAAGTCTTCCACTCTGAAGTGCCTCGCCAGCAGCTTCCAAAACTGCTTCACTAGCTCTGCGCATCACAGGCTTGCGATCAGCTCCCATTTCACCATTAATGCTAGCTGAATTTGCCCTCAGGACAGAAGTAGTCTTCCAAGGGAACTTTACCCTCAAGCCATTTCTTCGGCAGCTGAGCCCCTAATTACCTTGCCCTCCTTACTAAGGCCCACACTTAACACCGCTGAGTACTCCCACTAACACAAAGTATACAGCCCTGCCCACAGCAGTGGTCTAGCTGCCAAGACATCCCTCCCGCCTTGTTCAGCTCCCAGCAGCCACCACGGATTCAGAGCTTCCCTAAGTGTCCAGTTTTCGTTCTGATGATGTAAACAAGAGACAGTCCAAGACCTCTCCAACACCAACAACCATTCTATATTGAAATGTCAGAAGGGTAAAAGTAAAGTAAAAGTACTAACTTTAATTTAGAACATGCACACGAACTATGCATGTGATGGGCATAGCAACAACCCATGACTTTTTATCACATCAATTGCTCTGACTGCCATCTGCATCTGAAAAATAAGCTAGCATGACATACCTGGATATATGAGGATTAATGACAGAACGCAGAGACTTAACATCCCCTGGAGACAAACAAAACAAAACAACAATTTGTAAGACTGATCCCAATGTAGAAATGATGGATTTTAACAAAATTAAATATATTTAAGAAAACTCCTAAAAAACTTATTAAAAAAAAGATTCAGAGCCACAACCCATGACAATCTGTAATCTCCACCACTTCAAATTTCTAAAGATATGTACTTTTCAGTAAATCTCTCTCTCAAAAAACAGAAACTCTTCAAAACGGCTGTAATTTAGAAACAATAGGAAAAAGTCAACACAGAAAAGTATCATCAGCACAGTAAAATCTTACTTTGCAGAAGCAATAATAAAACATGCCACAGTTCAAGACAACTGTAATGTTGACATTCATCTGAACCGACTATTAGATAACAAATTTCAAAAGTCATTTCTCCTTTAAATGCTGAAGCTAGACAGCATAATTCTCAGGGAGAAAACACAAACTGACCTAGGTTAAGAAAACATAGGACTGAGGAGTTTTAAATGCGTATTTTCTTGAAAGATATTTCCTCTCTCACACCGTATTTAGTTGGAAAGTAAGCTACCAAGACAAATTTTTATAAAACTAATCCATAATTCAGTTACTCAAGCTATTTAAGTTGTGTTTCAGGAACTCACTTTCCTAGTACTTTAGTTTATCTTTCATAGGCCAAACAGAATTCAACAATATTTAAATTAACATTCCTTCACCATCTACAGATCAACCCTCTTACCAGAGAGACATTAAAGAGGCATCTTATAGGTTAACATCCTGACGAGAAGACTGATCTTAGGAGAAGCAAGGTAGCAGGCTGGAAATTCACCAAGACCCACAAGACCACTGCTCCCCTCCCCCAAATAAAAACTCCAACCAACCAGTTTCTAAATTAACCCACAAAATAACACATTGGTATGTTTGAGATGTCTTGCTTGCCTAAGTCACGGTATCTTCTTGTGTACGGAATAAAGCTGTGCCTCCATGTGACACAGTCAAGTATTCAGCACAGAAAAACCGGGGATGAATACAGTAGACAGCAAGGACATTGCATAGACAACTACATAGAAACAGTAATACGTAGCAACAGAGACTGTGCTGACATTAGCAATTAAGAGTAAGTCGTCTTCTCATGTAGATGACTGCAGGTTAAAGACTTTTGCAAAGATACACAGTGATGAATCCATTAACAATTTTTTTTTTTAAAAAGAAGTTGGTTACCTACCAGTTACCAATATTTTTTTCCCATCTCCATGCTGATGTAGAAAAAGCATCCCTGACTCCCAACACTACCTTATATCAGTCGATTTCCATTCAATCTCAGTGTAGCTACTCAAAAAGCCAGCAAAAATTGCCTTTAACTGAAATTTTGTTTTCTATGCATCTTATTCTTTTTACTCTCTTTTATCCTGAGTCTGCAAAGAAAATACACTAATGATAACTTAAAACTTCTATTTAATCAGATTCCTGTCTTTCCCCCCTTGTCCAACATGCTGGCTATCATCAGTTACTTGATAACCAGTTAATACTTCAGGCAACTGGACAGAGGTTGCAGCACACTTCACAACTGATCTGACTCCTTATACATCTGTAACTTTCCCTTTTCTTATTTTCTAAAGGCTTTATACAATACATTTATTGAGAAAAGAGCAGCAATACAAAACACTTCTTTCCAGTCCTTGAACCTTTTAACTGCTCTGTTAAAGTTCTGTGCGCTTCATACACCAAATTCTATAAATAATGACCAAAAGAATACAATAAAACACAACTTAGAAAGCATTCTTACTCATTTTTAGAGTAATCCTTACTACTAAGAAAATAATTTAAACTTATACCTGGTGCAGAACTGTAGTTTCTTAGACTGCAGTTTTGCTCTGTCACACTTACGACTCTCATTTTTGTCTTCCTGAAATACACATGCTAAAAAGGAAAAAAAACCTCATATGGAATATTAATCATTATAAGCAATTACTTTGTAGTTACATTATTGCCAGTTCTAGAAAACTGAACTAAAAAAAAATATCTAGAGGAACCGATACTGTTGTTAGGTATTTATATAAGCTCAAAATACCAGCTATGTGGAAGCAGAAGAATGAAGATGGTAGCACCAAGGTTTAAACCAAGTCCAATCCCAATATTATTTGGGAAGTCCAGTAAAAATCCACAATAGCATCAAAACATGTTCGCTGTAGCCACAGTATTTTAAATACGTCTAATTATTTGTGTAAATATAAATTTAACAATGACAAATGTTAGGTAACCAAAATCACTGATAACTAAAAAAGTTTACAGAAAAACTACAAATTCAACTTCCACATTCTGACTTATGTGAAGTCCAATTCCAACATGAAATTATGCGTTCCGTTTGGATACCAGTTTTTAAAGGAAAGACAAAAAAAAAAAAAAAAAAGGTTTACTAGAGTAACCAGACTATTTCTTTTGCTCACAGAGGAAGTATCAAAATTTGGGAAAAAGTTTACCTCATTGCACAAACTCGATGACTTCAGTGCGTTCACTGAAAACTTCCTCGTAATTCTCAACATTGTAGCTCCCATCTCTAAAGCTGTTCCCTGCCAAGATAAGTAAACCAAACGTTTATGACAGGAAATGGGTAACGATATTACTTGCATGCAAATCAATCATGAAACTTAACAGTTTTTCAAGTTAGGTCAGGTTACGATTTTCCAGGTTACTGCTTTGCAGGTTAAATCAGTGTCAGATCTGTAAAAGTAATGCTATTAAGCCTTAAAAATGCAGCATAACTGCATGCCTGCAAACACTAAATAGATCTCTCAAAGAAATCTGCAAATCATAAAGCAGAAAAATTAACATCAGAGCTCACACTCATGCTCAGATAAGCTCCCGAGTGCCGATTACTGACCAGTGAAGCACAAATAGCTCTTCTGATTTTGAAGGAGGAAAGGGCGCAGGAAGAGCATGTATTTGGGACAGAAAAAACAGAATGCATTAAATACGACGAGTTGTTCAGCATCACCAAAACCACTGCGACACAAAGCCCAAGGGCAGAGGCTCCAGAAGCATTCCTAGCTGGCTGCTGCTTATTTAAGGAGACAGCCATATCGCGCGCCGGCGACTCGGCGCTTCGGGGTAGAGTTTCACAGTGAAGGGAAGGAGGCTTGCCCGCCGGCCCACTCCCATCCCCTCGCCTCAGGAGCCACAGGCCGTCTCCTAGAGCCGCCGCTGCCCTTTGCGGAGCTGGACGGCAGCGGTGCCCCCACGCTGTCCCACTACAAGCCGCCCAGGCGGCCGCTCCCCAAACCGCCACTGCCCTCCCTGCCGTGTATACGCACCGCTGGCACGCTACTCCGCCGGCCCCCGCCTTACCCCCTCTCCCTCCAGAGGAAGAGCTCTAACAAGGCCAAGCCTGGGCTTGCGGGCCTGCCCCGGCCCCGGCCGGGACAGCCGCCATACCGCCGGAAGGCGCGCTCACGCTTCCTCTCCCCGCCGGCCCCATCACCTCACGGCCCCGGGTTCCGACCTCCCGACCCGCCCCGACAGACCCAGGAGGCAAAAAGCGCTGCTCCGGCCTCACCCCACTCCGTGTCCCCTTCCCGGCCCCGCCAAGTCGGGCGCGCAGCTCCTCGGGGGACGCGGACTGCCGCCTCCCCGCCAGCAGGAACCAAAGCGCCGCCGGGGGCGGGGGGGGGGAAGCGTTTCCAGCCGGGGCCCCTTCTCCGCCGGCCCGCCCTTTTCGCTGCGGAGGCGGCCGCAGGGCGGAGGGATCGGCGGAGCGAGGGGAGAGACCGCGGAGCCGCCGCCATGGTGGGAGACGGGGCGGCCGGGCGGGACGGCGGCGACGGGGCGGGGGAGGGGTGAAGGGGCGCAGCGGTGAAGCGGCGGAGCGGGCCCCGGCGGCCCGCGCGGAGGGTGCCGCCGTCGGGCCGCGGCCTGCTGCTCGGGCCCCCGCCGCGTGGCGCGGGTGAGGGCGCAGCGCCGGCGCCGGCCGCCCGGTCCTCGGCCGCCGGTACCCGCTGACGGCGCTGCCTTGTGCCCACAGCCGCAGAACGAGTACATCGAGCTGCACCGCAAGCGCTATGGGTACCGCCTGGACTACCACGAGAAGAGGAGGAAGAAGGAGGGCCGCGAGGCTCACGAGCGGTCGCGGAAGGCGAAGAAGATGATCGGGCTGAAGGCCAAGCTGTACCACAAGCAGCGGCACGCCGAGAAGATACAGATGAAGAAGACGTGAGTACCCGCCCAGTCATCCTGACGTTTGAAGGACGGGATGCGACGTCCGTGGCGTTGGAAAGGACTGCTTACCGCGGGGGTCGGTCACGCGTGTGCTTTTGGAGAGCGCTCAGGGCGTAGGGGAACGTGGGTTTTGCCACAGTGAAGACTCTTCTCGCTGGATGTTAACAATTCCGCTCCTAAAAGGATTCTTTAAGAGAAGAGCTGGTTAGCAACAGCAGTGACGATGTCACTGCGACAGAAATACGACTGCGTGTTCTTGGGGCTTTTACATCAACTGCTGTATTAGCATAGCAACAGGCAGCGGGCGCTTTTTTAACACCGTTAATAGAAAAAGTACAGTAACATACAGAGCGTTTGAGCAGAACGTGAGGCTTGTCTTCCAGGATAAATTAAAATATCGAGCATAGGTAAACAGAAACGTTTTTCTGAAAACTCTTTCTGTTGTTCAGAAATTGAAGTCAAAGCTGTTAACAATATTCTTTATGGCTAGTGAACTTAGTATCTGTCCACCATGTCGTTTTTGTTGTTTTCCAAGCATAGACAGTTCTTTTCCTCTGCTACTTGTAAAGGTATTGGGCTTGTTAACTTGTCTGTGAGCCTTCCGCCCTCCCCCACCCCCCCGAACGGCCTCAAAATTAACAGAACACGACCCCTTTTACACACACACGTTCCTCAGATTTGTAAGCATTGACGTTAAATCTTGGAAGAGTAGTAGCATGTTATTTTTTGTCAGAGAAGGCTACTCTCTCTCAAAGTGCTTGGCTGCTTGTGTTAAGTCATTCAGAAATTCATTAATAAGATTTATGTCTTGTGTTCCTGACTTGACAGGAATTGACAAGTTTTTATGCACCATGCAGTCTGTCAGTTGTTACATTAAGCAAAGTTACTAGTTTACTTTGAAAATTATTTAGGATTATTCCTTAAATATAAATATGTACTTGTTTACAAATATCTCTTAAAAGAAAATTTTGAGTAGGCACAAGCTAAGTTAAAGGATATATGTAAAAATGAGCTTTTCTTTTTTCTACTCTTAATACTGGTTTTCTTTCCTTGCAGCATTAAGATGCACGAAAAGAGAAATACAAAGAAAAAGAATGATGAAAAAACACCTAAAGGAGCTGTACCAGCATACCTGCTGGACAGAGAGGGCCAGTCCCGGGCTAAGGTTCTCTCTAACATGATCAAGCAGAAAAGAAAAGAAAAAGCTGTAAGTAACTGTATTAAAATTCAGATACTTACTGTTACTTGTGACAATGACCAGTTTGTGTTGCTGATGCTCAGGTGACTTACAGCCTACAAGCAAAGTCTACACACTGATATTGTACAAAATCTGAAACCTTGAGTAACTGAGCAATCTAGGACAAAGTAAGCATATGGAATATCTTGATTTTAATAACTTTAAATGCTAATTAAAACAAGTAGCTATGAGTTGTATAAAAAGTATGGCATACCACTACTCTTTTGGGAAATTTTATCTTATGCTTTTATTGTCCCCTTTCATTTAGCAATGTGGCATTTAAGACTATTGACTTTTTTTTTCCCCCCTTCCAGGGGAAATGGGAGGTTCCTGTGCCAAAGGTCCGTGCACAAGGAGAAACAGAAGTTTTAAAAGTAATTCGTACAGGAAAGAGAAAGAAGAAGGCCTGGAAAAGAATGGTTACCAAAGTTTGTTTTGTTGGAGATGGCTTTACTAGGAAGCCTCCTAAATACGAACGCTTCATTCGACCAATGGTAATGTTCTTGAGCCTTAAAGAACCTTTAAGTAATAATTCTTTTGACTTACTGCTTTCAGTTCCTGTGGCAAGGAAACTTTCTTCTGTGATAATGCACTTGATTACTACCAATGTAGAACATTCCTATTAGCTTCCTCGCAGAAATCTAAACATAGAATAGCCTGAGGGTGGAGAGATGCCCCTGCAGTCACAGTTTCCATTGAAATCTCTGGTCTTACTCCCATAACTCAGATGATGCCAGTAACTTAAAAGTTCTGAGCTGTCAAATTAGCACGGGAAGGTCTTCAGCAAAGGCACTTTGAATAGCTTTTAAAGTTGGAGGCTTCTTTTTCAAACTACTGTGATTCTGTCAGCTGCAGAAGCCAGCTCTGTTCTAGGACTCCAGAACTCCCTCCTTCTGGCTTGTTAAGTAAGCTTGAAGCATAGTCGTGACCATAAGCAAGGGAAATGCTGTGCCTCCAGCCTGACCTTTTCTTACACAGCTGCAGGAACAATGCTTGGGCTCTAACAGCGCACAGGAGGAACAATTAAACTCACTAAGACAGCACAGTTTTTCTATAAATACCTGTTCCTCACAGGAATCAACAGAATCACTAGGCAGGGTACCTGTTGGATCATACCTCATTACTATTTTGACAGTCATCTTACACAGAAGCCTTGGATAAATTTTTACTGACACAGAAGTTTATGGTACTTCATGGTAAAGTACTCTTTATGAAGCACAGGTTGCTAAATAGAAACTGCTATAAGAGATGGGTTTTTAATATTTTACAATATGTGAAAGGTTTTTCAGTTTTACAAGAATAAAGGAAAAATTTCTAGTCCTAAAAACCAGTAGCACTGTTAAATGCGTCGCCATAAATGCTTAATTTCTTCATGGAACAGAAGCCATCTGAGGTAGCACGTATTCCTCTTGTACTACTATTAAAAATTGGCATCCTGAAAATACACACGGAAAGCTTTATCTTGTCATTAATCAGGTTTTTAAACAAATCTGGCATTCTATAGTAGGCAGATAGCATTCTGTATTCTAGGTTGTTTCATTCCTCCTGGTCTCAAAACATAAAAAGCTGAGGACATAATGCTAAAAGTGTTAACCTAGATTAGTCGTGAGGGCTTAAAGCAAGTATTAACTTGTTCTAACACTCCTTATGCAACAGGGCTTACGTTTCAAGAAGGCACATGTGACACATCCTGAACTTAAAGCTACTTTTTGCCTACCTATCCTTGGTGTAAAAAAGAATCCTTCTTCTCCTTTGTATACAACGCTGGGTGTAATTACCAAGGGTACCGTCATTGAGGTGAACGTGAGTGAGCTTGGCCTTGTGACACAAGGGGGAAAAGTTATCTGGGGTAAGTAGTTAAACCAGCTATACTGCAGAACTACTTTAAAGAGTTTTAAATCTTTATTGCCTGATGTATTGTTGAGACCACTTCCTATAAATTGTCATAATTGATTCACTGTTAAATGTTAGGTTTGGGCTGTAGCAGAAGCTAGGCAGCTCTAAAATTGCAAGTTTTAAGTTTTAATCTTAGGCTTTCCATTCACACTTTCAAAATCAAATTAGGTGAAGCTCAGAACAAAGACTACTTGCTTGCCTATGTCTCACATTAAGCAGTACTACAAGTCTTTAGAGACCTAGCCATCTGAACTATGAACAATCATATTATGTTTTCAGTGGAAGTTCTGGGTGGAAGTATCTTCATAGGAACAGGCTGACTTTTAACAGAGATGTTGACTTAGACTATAGCAGAACCTATGAATTATTTTTAAATCTACCCAGAACTCCAAATGATCCATTTATAAAAACCAGCCTGAATAAAATATTTTGAGAACCTAAGTTTGCAGCTCAGCAGAAGGTAGGTTTAGCTTTCAAAATACATTTCAGTTTTGGAAGAATTTCCTCCACTTTTTAAGAGACTTGTGGATTGAACTTGTAAACATAGAAAATTCTAATGGTATGAACTATTTTAAGACATTTAATTCCATTTTCTCTTTAGGGAAATATGCACAAGTAACAAACAATCCAGAAAATGATGGCTGTATTAATGCAGTTCTACTTGTTTAAGTTGTGTTTGATACTAAGCGTTGGACGTGGGCTCCTGCAAAACCAGTGGCATTTCAACAAGTTTGCAAGATCTCTGGAACCTTCAGCCATTCAAGAACATTGATCCCACAAGCTGGTGAGGAACTTAAACATGCCAGAAATGACTGCTTGGGATTCTATATTTATTATGTTTGCTCAGCTGAACACTGTCCAAATAAAGTGATTCAATTTTAATGTTTTGCTAATGTGGTATGGATTTGACCACCACTTGGTGTTTCTACAGTAGCAGTTTCCTGACTTAGAGATACTCTATAAATACTTAATTCAGCTCACATTTCTAGTGATGGGGAATAGAACCGCTATCTTCCACGATAGGCTACTGGAATAGGTAAAGTACAGAGGAACATATTAACTTGTATTCTGCTTCTGGGAAAGCAGAAGAGCTGGAAGAATGCAGCTATAATCTTACTGCAGAATGATATCAGAAATTAAACACTGAGTTTGATACTTGCCCCTACAGAAGCATGGGCTTGAGAACACATTAGCAACATGGGGATGCAGCAGTGGGGCGCAAAGATAACTAGGAGGGCAGCTATTCTCCTCCCTCTCCCCCGCTGCCTACCTCATTTCTTTCTCCCCTTTGCATCCATGACTGCATTAGTGGAAAGAATAAGGGCTGAAGAGTATAGCACTGTAGATCCAGGCAAGAGGAGAACCGTTTCAGGAGTTTAAATTTATGAAGTTATAGGGGTTTTAAGATGGGAAATTTGAGAATGGCATGACAGCCCTGATACTACAACTACTTGTAGCTATTTTGGTGGCTTTAAGAAACACTCAAGAAAAACTAAAAGGTCACAAGCATCAACTGATCCAATATATATTTAGCTTGAATCATTGCAATACAAGAAACAAAAGCTGCTTCTAAACTGGAAGCTTTCAGCAATGCTGTATATAACTGCATCAGTAATCTTCCAGTCAAGAATTTGTGGTAGACAAACTTAGCACAATCTATCACTACAAATAAACATACTCACCATTTTATATTCCTAAACAGTACTTGGTTTCAAGCCAAAGAGCTTTTAACACAAATTGCAAGTCAAATCCTTATAAACTTTCTTCAGTTTATGAGAGCAGTCTTAACCCTCAACATTGTATGAAGGAAACTTTCCAACAAAACTAAGATATTTCAGAAGCCAGAATGTGAACAGGTTTGTGTTGGGGTGTATTGGCTTTGTGTGGCAAGGTGTTGGTAGCGGGGGGGGGGGGGGGGGGGTTACAGGGGCAGCTTCTGCAAGAAGCTGCTGGAAGCTTCCCCTGTGTTCGACAGAGCCAACAGACCCACTGCCAGCCAAGGCCGAGCCCATCAGCAATAGTGGTAACACCTCTGTGATAACATTTTTAAGAAGGAAAAAAAGTTGCCGGACAGACAGAAAACAGCAGCCAGAGAGAGAAGTGAGAACATGTAAGAGAAACAGCCCTGCAGACACACAGGTCAGTGAAGGAGGGGGAGGAGGTGCTCCAGGCGCCAGAGCAGAGATTCCCCTGCAGCCCGTGGGGAAGACCATGGTGAGGCAGGCTGTCCCCCTGCAGCCCATGGAGGTCTGTAGTGTAGCAGATATCCACCTGCAGCCCGTGGAGGACCCCACGCCAGAGCAGGCAGGTGCCTGAAGGAGGCTATGACCCTGTGGGAAGCCCACACTGGAGCAGGCTCCTGGCAGGACCTGCGGATCTGTGGAGAGAGGAGCCCACGCTGGAGCAGGTTTTCTGGCAGGACTTGTGACCACACGGGCGACTGACATTGCAGCAGTGTGCTCCTGAAGAACTGCACCCCGCAGAAGGGACCCAGGCTGGAGCAGTTCATGAAGAACTGCAGCCTGTGGGAAGGACCCACGTTGGAGAAGTTCATGGAGGACTGTCTCCTGTGGGAGGGAAGAGTGTGAGGAGTCCTGCCCCTGAGGAGGATGAAGCAGCAGAAATAACTGTGTGATAAACTGACCATAAACCCCATTCCCTGTCCGCCTGCACCACTGCGGGGGGTAAGTAGAGAATCTAGGAGTGAAGTTGTGCCCAGGAAGAAGGGAAGGGTGGAGGGAAGGTGTTTTGAGATTTGGTTTTATTTCTCATTACCCTACTCTGGTTGATTGGTAATAAATTAATTTTCCCCAGGCTGAGTCTGTTTTGCCCATGATGGTAATTGGTGAGTGATCTCTCCTGTCCTTATCTCAACCCACAGGCCCTTTGTTATATTTTTCTCTCCCCTGTCCAGCTGTGGAGGGGGGAGTGATAGAATGGCTTTGGTGGGCACCTGGCATTCAGCCAGGGTCAACCCACCACATGGGGCTTTTTGCATTAACAGAAGTTTAAGGCTAGAGGTAGTCATACATGGAATAAGCAGGTTAAATAGCAGATTATAGAGTCACAGAGTAGTTAAGGTTGGTGTGGAGCAATTGCTGGAGGTGACTTATCAATATGATACCCCACCCCCACACTGCCCCTGCAAGGGAAGATGAACCTCCAGGGTGGAATGCAGTAGACACGTAAAGAATCAGTTCCGTGGTAGTTCCCTGAACAACATAACCTGCAACTTCAGATGTTAGCAACACCAGGGGAACTTGGTGTGCTGACTCTGAAAAGTAACACAGAGGGTGGAGGAGGGTGGAGACGCCACAGCCAGGCTCTGTGATTGCAGGGATAGGGAACTGAACAATAAGAACAAGAACGGTTGGTCCCTGCATTGAATCCACTGAAACAAGGAGGTAAAATAACGGGGGTTCTGTCGACCTAGTGCCCTACTTCTGATTTATATCACATGTGCTCAGTTCTGGGGCACCAATGTGCAACACCATGTCCTTTGGGTGAACTTTGCTCATAATACCAAAACACATCTCCATCCCAAAAGCTACCCACCTCTAAGGTCCAACCACCCGCCCATGGAACATGCACTCTGAATTTTTTCTAGCATATACCTTTAAAAGCAAAGCAAGAGAACTTATACCAATCAAAGTAAAGGTATGTATGACTAGAGTCACTCAAGCTCCACCTAAAAGGAAAAAGTAGGATAAAAAGACCCAAAAGAGGAAGACCGTTAGGGAAGATACCATCACAGACAAGTCGGGAGGACAGCGCTGACCTCTGAGATCAGTCAACAGGCTGAACCTCTCTTCCCCACTGTAGGGATGCCTATTGGGTGACAGTCAAACACTGGGCTGTACCAAGTGCTTCCCCAAGAAACTCAGAATTCTTTAGAGCTCTTTTCTTTCATAATTTAATGCACTTGTAGTCAACTGTATTATCATTTGCACATGCTTTGCAGACTGTATTTATCACCAGCAATCCAAAAGAACCTGTACTGTTGCTTTAATATAAACTGCGCTGCTCATTAATCTAGTCATGATAGTTCATTAATACAACCAAACTCCCTAAGTCTGGTAATTCTCATGTGTTGAATGCAGCTAAGCTGAGAGTGCAGTGTGCTATAAGTGCATCTGTCATCATGACGCAACCAGACTTACAGCACTGAATTGGACATTACTCAGAAACTAAACCTAGCCGCCCCCAGCCCCTCTGACATCTGAGGATAAGCTGGAATGCAAGAAGTTTATTTTCTGCCAAATTCCTTTACCCTTTAATGCAACAGTTGGAAGGGACCTCTTGATATTGTGTAGTGCAGGCTGCTTGCTTAAAGCGGCCAACTACAGCAGGTGTCCAAGGGCCACATCCAGTCAGGTTTTGAGTATCTCCAAGGATGGAGACTCTACCACCTCTCTGAGCAACCTGATCCAATGTTTGACCACTCTTAGAGTTTAAAGTGGTTTACATTTAAATAGAATTTCCTATATTCCAGTTTCTGCCCACTGCCTCTTGTCCTGTCACTGGGCACCACTGAGAAGAATCTTGCTCCATCTTCTTTATACCCCCCCCCCCCCCCCCCCCCCCCCGGTAAGATCTTACACAAGGTAAGATCCTCCCAAGCTTTCTCTTCTCCAGGCTGAACAATTGCTGAACAAGAGCTCTCAGCCTCTTGTATGACAGATGCTCCAATCCCTTCATCATCTTCATGACCAGCTCATGTTCCAGATCTGGAAGTCTGGCCAGGAAGTCAAGCTAGCTGGTTTTGTACCAGCTTTCTAACTTGTCTTACACTATATGATAGAGGCAGTACTTTAACTATACCAAAGTCTTCCCCTCTTACAGGCTATTTTCTTAGTTTAACATATTGCCCTAGTCTAGATTTAACAACTTACTATGATTTTTACTTCTTTGTGGAAGGACAAGTGATTTGAAACTCAGAAAGGGTCACAAGCCAGTAAGTCATTGCTTGGAGAGAACTCATTTTGTCAAAACAGATAAGCCTCTGTTTACTTTCTTGTTGCTTTAACCTTTACTGCACATTAACACCAGAGTACTTTAATTTTCTACAGCTGTGTCAAGAACATTACTACATTTTGTGCTATAAATACATGACTTGTTGGCTGAATAATGCAATTGTTGCACTTAAGACATTTTAATGTACCACACTAGGGAGTGTGTTACAGCATTTCTAGTTAGCTTGTCTATAGCAAACTACGTTAATAACTGCTAAGTTTATAGCAACTATGTAAGATGATGTAAAGAGCAGAATGCATGCTGTAACATTCAGAACAGCCTATTCTACAGCTTTTTTCATAAAAGTCTGATGCCTGAGCTAATTAAGTACAGGAAATAGTTTTAATCAATAGGCAATTTTTCAATGAATAATCTTTGAGCTTTTAAAGCTCCTAGGTAGCAGACTAAAATGCTCATTCTAGTGAACTGAACCACTTTAAAACATGCCTCCTGTATAGCAGAAAGGACTCAAATACTAAAAACCAAGAAAAAAACCCCCACAAAATATAAGTTTAATTACTACTTCAGAAACAATCCAAAAGAGCCAAGACAGTACTAAAAAAAAGGAAAAACTAACACTGTAACAAGACTTAAGTATAGTACTCCAGAATAGCAATGCATCTTTCATCAGATTTATAAACAGGGTATCACTAGTTTAGAAAACATCCAACACCTATATTTATTTTCACAAATGTGAAGTGTATGCTATTGGAAATAAAATGTTAGAATGGTCACTTGAAAGCAGAGAAGCTGAACTTACGCCTATTTGTTGCTATGTTTAACTTGGTAGCATTGATGACATTGTAAATGATCAGTTTGGTTACTGACACCTACAACTGCAGTGTTATAAAAGCAGCAACAAACCAAGGTTAGACATTTCAAATGAGTTAAACGCACTTCTGAAATAAGACATGTATACATTTTTATGTAAGGGGCTATGAAACATGAGAACAACAAACAAGAATTCTGCATGAAATGAAAATAGACCAAAAGAGAATGTGGGAGAAACAAAGCAAATCCTGTTAAAAATTAATAAGCAGTACAAGAAAGACACTTGAACAAATGTTGGATTCAAATACAAAACCATTTACCATTGAAGTGCAAGGCTGAAGCCACAAGTTAATGTTCTTTAAGCTCTATTCCTAGACTAAATAAAGCTCAAAATAATACTGCTTGCTTCCACTGCACACATGTAGTAGTTCCACAGCATGTTGTAATAGCATTTGGTACAAACTTGTATAAAGTTGATGTTTTATTCATTGGTTGCTGGTGCAGTAAGATCTTAAAAATTCTTTAAGAGTTTGATGGTAATAAGACAGACAGTTAACAGACCAAAAAAAAATTTGTCCAAGCCTAAAAACTGCTGGTTTTCCTAAGGTAAAACACTGCAGTCAATACAGTTGTCAGATATGTTCCCTTGCATTAACGTAACAGAAGGTATAGACTATTAAAACTACTGTTCCAATGGCATAATCACTACAGCAATGAAAACTATTATTTAAAGTCAGTATTTTGATTTTGCTATTCCATATTTACTGCAAGATGATTGATGCCAAAGAAGTTGTTACAGAAATAAACTGCGCCCTTTAGTTCAAAGTACTGCTGCAATCACAATTAGAGCAATGTCCAGTTTTCAAGACTGTACTGGTTATCAGAATTGCTAATTGCACCCCAACTGCTCACATTCTGTACATTAACAGTCTGGCCATCAGCACTATCTCAGGTACCCCAGATTTACAGAGGTCTCTACTCAAGAGTATACTTAAAGATGCAAATTTAAGTTCAGTATTTAAAACTGACTCACTGAAATAAGATCAGAAATCTGATTGTTCTCAGTAGAAACCAAGACTGACCTAATCTAATAATCCTGTTGTAATATTTATGTATTCGATATGCAAATGTCTTAAAGATACTAATCGAAATCAGTTCCAACTTAGCCATGAAAAGTAAAAGCCAGGTGAGTGGCATTACCTTCTCACAAACACTGTTTTCTGACCTCACAGGGAATATGAGCAATAAACATATTTATCAAAAATCCACCTGGAAGTAATTGAAATAACTGGTACTCACTTTTCATAAGCAAAAGAATCCTTAACTTTTTGAAAGTGGATCCATTTGTATCAACTGAAGTATTCAGCAGATTAATCTTTAGTAAAGCTTGCTCTAAAAATGGAGTCACAATATACTGTATACAACCATGCTTTAAGCCACCAGCCCTCACAAATCCCAAATTCTTAGCAATGTAATAGATGTGTTTTCTAGCCACTCTTTTTTTAACACAATAAATCTTACCACTAAAAGAGAAGCCATACAGAAGATAACAGAAGTTTTGTTTCATGTGCTTTATAGAAAATGCTTGATTAGTTTTAGAAATGTTTAAGGTTCACTTGAATATGTTTACAAACAATCAAAGATCTTGAACATTTATCAGACAGGTACTCCTTATGAACCCCATGAATGTACATTGATAGGAAGTTACAGCTACGTGCAACAGTTCAAGAAACCCAGATTTAACTCAGTAATCCCATGCACCCTGAATCTAAAGTTTATGTAACACACTTTTCTTAAAAACTTTTCTTTTTTTTTCTCTATAAACTGCTCAACAGATTAAAAAGGAACATGGTACTTTGTCAGCTGAAGGAAGTAGTATGAATGTAACGTATACAGTTAAAAGACCTTATAAATACAGTTAAATTGTGTAAGCATAAAATCCAAAACCACATTCTCACATTAGCTTCATAGAGAGATAAAAGCTAAGACAGCATTGCAACTATTCAAGTGAACCTTGTACTCAGAAGTCCTGAACAGCAATTTCTAGATACCTCTATTTTTGAGACATTGTGGGAGACTAGTTCACTCATTTTAGAAAAGGCATATAGCAGGACAAATAGTGGCATGATTTCCTGTTCCTAGAACCACTGTTTTTTCTTATTCCTGAGTTTTTAACCCATTGCAAGAAGAGCTTCATTTATTGAAATAAACACATAGCTAACGAAGGAGTAACCTACTGTATGTGTGACAAATTATGTATATGTACTGGAATCTATACTCCATACACTCTGGAAAAATTTATGCTTCCAGAGATGCTCACTTTGGAAGCTACAAGTAGTTTACTGTGTAGGCATCTCAATCTTCATCTAAAGAACTTTATTATCAGAGTGCGCTATGGCAGGTACTACACTGACCATGTTTCTACTGACTCAGCTGTTTCAAGTTATTCTCATGAGAAACAGATGCTGCTTACATTGTTTTGATCTAATGAGTTATACCTTCTTGTGTATTTGAGACCTAGTAATACAGTCTTGCATTCTTTTAATCTCATCTGAGAAAAATCTATGGGGAGGGAACAAGAAGCAAGGAAAGATTTTTCTTATTCTGCTTCTCTCCAGAGTAGAGAACACAAAGTTATCAAAAAAAAAAGTTAGACTGATGCCTGGCCTCATGGAAGTCTATGGGAATTTAAGAGACCTTGACAGGGCCAGGATTTCACGCTGCATTTTAATTCCATGACTGCCACCTCAAATATGCAAACTGTTCCCTTTGCTAGCACAACTGTATTTATTCAGCATGTATCCTTTATAAAAGGAGGAGACTGGCTGTTTACTTTTGTACTCTGATGAAGCTCAATGTCTAGTTAAAAATTTAAGAAAAACTTGAGGAAAGGTGATGAATCCCAAGACAAAATCCAACCCAGAATTTTAAACACATGTCCCCTGTCCCACATGGTTTAGTTACACCCTAGTGTTTTACAAAATAATAACTTTCTTATAAATACAGGAATTAACAATCAATATTTAATTTTTAAGCTGGCTTTCCTTTTTTCTTGGGTGGACCTTTGTAGCCTTTGGCCTTTCTTCGCAAGTTTCTCCGATCTACAATGGGTACCTCAATTTCTGCTTCCTCAGAGCTGCTGTCAGCTCGTTCCGCTGCTGTTTGCATGTACTGCTCCATCTGCTCAGCAGACTCTTCTGAGTGCTCTTCCAACTGGTTCTTCTGTCCTTCTTGTCCAGAAGGCTGCTGAAAAGAAACACCCTCAAGTTCAACCACTATCAAAGAGCTCTGACCCAAAGCAACAGAGGCCTCCTGTGAGTTGTGCCCTGCTTCCTCATTTTGACCTTCCAATGAGGAAGCTGTTTTGGGCAATATGTTTTCAGAAACAGATTGTTCTGCTGCTTCAGTTACCATAGAGTTGGTCAGGCCATTGTCAGAGGGCTCGTCCTTCGAGACCGAAGCAGCTGCATTTTCAGTGATGGTCTTTTCAGATTCCTGCTCTTCTTCAGTGCCCTCCTCCACTGATGTACTTTCTTCAGTCAGCACTTCTGAATCATTTGCATTTAAAACCTGCAGGGGGAGGGGAAGGGTGCCAAAACAACCAAAAGGACAATAAATAGAAGATCCAAGAGGCTGAACAAGTACTGCCCCTAGCTAGCAACCTCTGAGGGTATTTTGGCATTCAGCGGTTTTTAATACAACATGTACAACCAACAAGCCAGTCCTTTCCTCCTTTTTGCACGAGACTATTTTGTGAACTGCATTTGATATCCAGAGTTGCGCTCCTATTTTCAAATACAAATTATTCAGAGGATTATTCATGTACAGTAAAAACATTCTCACATTAATCCCAGGGAAAATAAGTAACTTTTTATTTTAGACATACACAGTTATCATTCTGATAGCATATAACAATCTGCTTTTGCACTATAAACAAGAACCAGTAAAATCTGTGTTCTAAAAGGGTATTTTACCCTTGCTTGTACACTTCAAGACAGAATTACTAGATGTGTTTGTTTTGGCTGGGATAATTTTCTTCATAGTAGCTAGTGTGGGGCTAGGTTTTGGATTTGTTCTGGGAACAGTGTTGATAACACAGGGATGTTTTAATTATTGCTGAGCAGCACTTACACAGAGTCAATGCCTTTTCTGCTTCTCACACCACCGCACCAGCAAGCAGGCTGGGGGGGCACAAGAAGTTGGGACGGGACACAGCCAGGACTGCTGACCCCAACCGACCAAAGGGATATTCCATACCATATGATGTCATGCTCAGCATATACAGCTGGGGGAAGAAGAAAGGGGGGACATTTGGAGTGACAGCATTTGTCTTCCCAAGTAACCATTAGGCATGATGGAGCCCTGCTTTTCTGGAGGTGGCTGAACACCTGCCTGCCAACGGGAAGTGGTGAATGAATTCCCTGTTTTGCTTTCCTTGCGTGCACAGCTTTTGCTTTACCTACTAAAGTGTCTTTATCTAGATGCATGAGTTTTCTCACTTTTACTCTCCACGTTCTCTCCCCCATCCCACTGAGGGGGAGTGAGCGAGTGGCTGTGTGGTGTTTAGCTTCCTACTGGGGTTATTAAACCATGACACTAGACAAAATAAGGATGTGGCTTTTCACTCATATCCAACTAATATTTTAGTGAGAAAGAGCTGTTTCATTACTGCCAAGGCAAACTGGAGCAATGTATCGTTATTTCTGGTATCACATGCATATATGCCCCACTTCTGCATATTAGAACAGAAACACTAGTATATTCTGTTTATGGATTTACATCATCTGATGTAATAATTGCTTCTCCCATGAATTTCATATGACAGTAGGGGCTAGTTTCTTCTACCTGTTACTTAACAAAAGAAAAACCAGCAAGATATGTACACCCTGAAGGAAAAATGACTTCACTTTTTTTTCAATTCTCTCACCTTCTCTGATACAGTGTGTTCTGAAGGTTTTGCCAGAGACTCAAGGATTAACGGAACAAACAGCGTTAAGGGTTCTTCTCCTTGACTTTCAGACTGCAATTTTGATTCACCACTTGGAACTTCATTTGCTGGTTCCTCTTCAGCCATACGTGAGGTCTTACCAGTTTCTTCTGTTACCTCACCATTAAGAGGTTCTGATGGAGATTCCTAAAAATCACATTGCTAAGTCAAGACTATGCTCAGCCATTGCTCCTCAACACTAGTGGGTGTATCTGTGATCTAAATTTGCAGCTTAATGTGAGAAGCAGATAGCTCAGGTACCTAGAAATGTGTACTAAGGCAGCAGAGTTTAGTGCAGAGGAGTTAACTTGACCAGCATATTAGCTTGGTGTTGTCACCTGCACTAAATTTCTGACCATAGCTTACACTGTTAGGAGCCAAGACAAGCAGTTTTTACACATCTCACAAGCATACATGCTGCAGTCATTCCTCAAACCCAACATAGTGTAAGATCCACTTTCTCACCAATCAGTAAGAACATAAAACTCTGGAGGCATCACTAGGCACAAAGGGTACTCACAGATTTAAATTCAAGCTGTTAATCTGTAGATAAAAGTTGGATTTAAACATCAAAGCAGGCAAGCTTGAAGTGGAGAAGTAAAAAAAGCCAACAGTAGTCATTGAAGCATACCAGCTACTGGCTTCTTCAAATAAAGTTGTTTTTTTTTTAAATTAGAGATACTGAGTCAGATCTTGACCTTACTCCAGTTCACAGAATATTTGAGTAGGAGAAATCAATTAAGAAAATTAGGTTGGTAGACAAGCTAGAAATTCACCTTACTGAAGATCCTATGAACTCTATTGTTCAAAATAAGTATAATGGAATATTCCCTGACACTAATTCCATACTAGCCTTAGCTTCTCAGATATACTTCTCAATGAAGCATCAGTACAAAAATCAAAGAGTTGATAGTCACATGGATCAAGGCAGCAAGGACCATATTTAACAGAAACTGTAGCTGTATTCCAAACTTATCTGCTATTGCTGTCACATCCAGCTCACCTCCTTCTCACTCGTTTTCTCAGGCAGCGATACATGTAGCTCTTCTGATAGAGACTGGCCCTCAACTTCAGTAATCACTTCCTCATCCTCAGTGTCCTCCTCAGATAATTCCAAGTCTTCAGAGCTTTCAGGTGTGTGGGCAGGAAGTTCCAGCCTGCAGCAGGTATTAAGACATGTCCTTTAATCTTTTAGATTAATACATAATTTTGGTGATCTCAGCAGGGAACTTCTTCATGATCAATTATAAAGTACTGCATCACATGCTTGCCATAGGAAATAAGAATCCAGAAGACTAAATACGTCTAAAAATGGCTAACTCGTCTTCGTTTTATAATTGCCAAAACAATTTTTCCTAGTTGATTTTTTTCCTAATAACATCTATCTCACTTCCATTTTATGGGAATAGAAGTCAAATTTGTTTGTTATTTTAAATTTAGAAAGCAGTAGTCATTCTACATTTGGAAGCCAGAAAGGAAACAACTTCTCTCACTCCCACTGTAGAAACAGTTTAAAGTTATGGAGTTATAAAAGCAAATATGTTTGTATAATTGTTGAATATACCTATATTAAAGACCATGACTGGAAAAGAATTCAAGGCAATAAACACATGGCTGAAGAAGATTCAATCAGCTAGAGATTAAATTAGCAAACAGCTGAAGATGAAGCTCTGATGCATCTGATGGATAGCAAAACTATCTCAAACATTCAGTTCTTACTTTTGAGATAATAAAAGTTAGATGAACTGGAAGTATTACATACAAGCAAAGAAAAAAGTACATGCAATAGATATGCAAGAGGCTGCTTCACAATCTCATAGTAAAGGCAGTATTGGAGGGTTTTATCCCAGGTGCCAGTCTTGAGATGAAGGCACTCCACAGGAGAAAGTCCCTCCCAGAAGACCCTGCTGCATTTGCTAATGTGCATGGAAGGAGAGAACCAAGTTGATATCCTGCCCTGTTGCCATCAGGATCCCCCTTAGCTCTCCTCACAAACACCATGTTACACATCTTGTTCAAAGGAGCAGTGGCATCTTGTTGACTTCATTTTGCTAGGCCCAAAATACTGACATTCAATAACAGGCTAGTCCTCTCACATACCAACTAGCCAATTAGTAGTAGCAATAGGGCAAAGAATTTCTCAACCTGTGACACTATCAAACCATGCCATTTGCCCTGTATGAATCAGCTTAAGACAGCACAATGACAGTGCAGGACAGCAGTGCTGTATCTCTGTAGTTCCACAGAGCAACTTAAACACAAAAATTAGTCTGTATCTAGCTGAAGACCTCAGCTTCACATAAAAAAAAAACAAAACCAAAACAAAAACCCAAACAACTAATTTTGTTTAAAGAAACCTAGTGGAACAAGTTTGAGGGATTTCCTAGAAAATAATCAGGTTATCTTCAGTTCTTCAGAAGAGGTTTTTGAGGTTGCAGTGGGGGTTTTTTTGAAGAGAATGAGAGAGACAGACAAGGGGAGTAAGTGTGTGTCTATGAGCATACATATACTCACACAGAGGAAGGAGGAGGAAGAAGCTATTCATTTATTTATTTATTTTAAATAACCACAGTTCTGCTTTCTGGATGGAAGCCAGTGCAAATTACTACTTCAGGCCCTGTCTTGTATGACTTACAGCACACAAGTGGTACAATTCTTCACAGGCCCATTTGACAATTATTACGCAGGATAGCATCCTTTAAACCAGAGATGACTATTTTTTTTCCAGGATGTAAGTTTAGATATGATGGTTTTAAGTTAGAATTAGTCTAAACAAAGGGCTTTACTTTGAAGCTGGGTGGCTCCCTATAACTCTTTTGTTATTAAGTGACAAGCAGTAACCAGCTCCCAAACTATAAACAGTCAAGACTTTATTTTACTGCAATATGCCACCATAAAAAGAGGTCAGGAAGGGACACCTCTCTAAAGATCACACATAGCATTGTGGATACATGTCCAGTTATATTATCACAAGAAACTATGCTGTATGAATACAGATGTTTTCACCTTCATGCAGACTTAGTTATAACAGAAGACCCTCAGCCCTCACTGTTCTGTTACTGTTACTCCCAGTATCTACCAAGCTTTCAGAGATGCTACACTTTGGTGCAATCACTCCTCAGGTGATGTCTCTATTTTCTCAAATCAGGCTTTACTTTTAGTAATTTTAAAATCAAGCATGTAGAAAGAAAAAAGAAGTAGCAGCACAAGTAGCACTGTGAGACACTCTTATAGTTTGTGACTGTCCAAGCAACAAAACAAGAAATCAGTAAAATATGGGCTCCTCTACCTGCTTTCTGATCCATGAAGAGTGTTTTCCTCAACTCCTTGGGAAGTTTCAGGTTCAGGTTCCCGGCTACGTCTTCCTGTCTTGGGACGTTTTAGATGACTGCTTAGTACTCGAAGGGCAAGAGGAGCTGTGTTAAGGCCTTAGGAAAAAAAAAAAGCAAAAAGACCAAAATAGATGCAAGTGAACAAATGCAGTCTAAGATCTCCATGTAATTTTTCCCCCTAATATTTCATTAAAGAAACTGAGTGCAAGTAAAACAGCATTCATTGTGGTACTTTTTCTGAATACACATGCATAACATGTTTACCAAGACTCCTAACAATTTTATCCAAAGTCATCTAAAAGATTTATGAGTTGAACCTCAGCACCTTAGAGGAAGGCATATTTTTATACACTTTGCAGATGAATACACTAAGATTGAAAGCGGTAAAAGAGCCTGCAAACATATTAATCTACAGTAGTCACAATACTGATAATCAACGTTATTTTTACCTTCAGATGTGCTTGGATGGACATCCATTGATTCATTACCTTTTTGAGAGTCAGCCTGTGAAGCAAAAGCAAAGCCAATGTTATTTCAAAAACTTCTGAATTGACTGAAATACCTTCATCTCCCTATCTGTGGTTGCATCTTTCTAAAGCACTATTTCATAGTACTGATCCTTCAGAAGAGCAGCTACAAGCATTCTTAATTTAAGATACTTACATATATGTGTCTTATCTCTCAAAAGATTTTTTTAAACTATTTTTATTACAAGGATGAATATTTATATCTGCATTTTACTGCTGGCCTCAACATAGAAGACAAGACTTGAAAGTAACCTGTGTTTATGAACAACCCTACCAAGATTTCTTCCTAACCATTCCCTTTATAACAGGTGTCCACATAATTAAATGCTAGAAGTCTTTTTTTGTTTCCCCTTTCTGTATAAACCCAAGGGACTGCACTACAGTAGCTGACAAAATTTAACAGGAAAGTTTTATTTTTTTATTTGTATTCTATTTTGTAGTCTTATTTTTATCGTGGCATGCAACAGAATATGGTAGCCCATGTAAAAGATCAGACGAAAACCAGAACTTGGTGATTCAGCAGTAATACAGGTTACATGCACCGTCAGCACAAGAGGCTGCTTACAGAGTTCCCTCTCCCTAGAGCTCTTTTGCCTCTTGCTCTTCCCCACCATCCCAGTATTTCCATTTTTTTCTGCAAGTTAGCTGAGGACTCAGTGGTCAAGCACGTGATAATCTGAAGTGGGTACAAGCTGTACACATTATAATAAAGTTATGCACATTGCTTGCTCTTAGCTGCTGGAAGTAATCTAGAACTGGCAATAACCAGCATCCAGGTGTTCTGCCACCTTTCAAGCCTCACTTCCAGTACCACCCAAGAAGACCAGCAAAAAGTGGCGGTATCTACATTCTGCTGCTTGAAATAGTTTCAAATGACTTTTAAATAGATGAGAACTTGTAGACTAATGACAAATTATTCTAGCATCAAAACACACAAAATAAGGAGCACTAAGTTGAAAGGTGAAAATGAAAGTTGGGGAAAGTTTCTTCCTGGTTTGGGGGAAGGTGGGACATTTTTGTTTGGTGGTCAGTTTTCAAAGCTTTGCAGAACTGCTTATAGATAGTGCTAGTGCCAAGGAGAGAGCTGCCAGCAATTCTACCAAGCTATGAGGAGCTGGAGCACTTTGGTATCTACCATCTTCCTCTTCTGGAAAAAGGCAAGAGACAAGGCATGAGTTCTTAACTCACAGCAACAAAAATTCTAAGAACTACTATCCCTCTGCTATCTTCTCCAAGTATATCCATATAACTCTGCAACCAAAACATTCATTCTTTAGATCATTTTACTGACATGACCATTATTGGAATCTGAATCTAGAACTCAGTCATGTTGCTGAAGACACTGTTACAAATGAAAGACAACTAAGAGTTGCTGCTTCTGGTCACTTAGAGACTAAACACATCATTGCTTTGCTGTCAGTTTTGCTTTGGGAAACGCTAATTTTCTCAACTGGGAAAAGGGAGATTTGACTTACATTACAAATCTAAAGTTTGGATATTAATAGCTGAGAGTATCGATTCAGCCATTATTTCCCGTTTTTAATCAAAAGTATTGACTTCTATGAGAGCATGGTCATGTCAACACTACAGACAGTCCTGAAAGCACACAAATCCATGCTCACTGTATTTGGAGCTCAGTTACTCTCAAGCACATTCTGTGTGGCCTCAAAACACAAATGAGATAAAAGAACAGGTTCATAATATTCAAAAACCCAATAATGACCACATATCCATATGTAGCTGAAATCTGGTTGATATTTCAAACATGTACAAAGAAAGCTGCAGTCCTTTTATATGGACAATGTATAAATCTGACAAATGCAAACTAAACACTTTCCACTGTATTGAACTGTAATGTGAATATGTACTTCTGTAAACACTTTTCCTCATTCTCTCCACTCCTATGATGACTCTACTGTTCAACAGTCTTTCTAGACAGTTTAATCTCAGAGCCAGTTGAAATAATCTCCCTTCTCTAAACTGCTAGCAAACAGCTCAAATTATAGACCCTGACAGCTGTGGCACAGACCCTCGACATTCATAGGGACACCCCAACACTCTGCAAAAAAAAAAAGTTATTTTTAACCCCAGCTTAGTCATCGGTGTTACATCAGTGGGAAGCATAACATCCACTCAAAAAGTAACAAAAAGCATTTGTCTCATATATAGTGCAGACCTGAGCCAATTCAATTATAATGAGGTGGACAAAAAGCATTTCTCATAATTTGGTTTTTAGTAGCAAAGCAATAAAAAAAAAAAGGTAACAGTCAGTGTACCTACACTTAGCTGTGTTTCTAGCTTGGTCTTCTGTCCACTTGCTTCAGATACTGCTGCAGACTGCTGAAAACGATCCTCTGCTTGGGTACTCTTATTTTCTTTCTGTGAGGCCTCTGTTGTTGGGATTTAAAAGAGTAAACAGGGAAATGGAAAATTATAGTGCCTTTCTGTAACAATTAACCATTCCAAATATCATCTCACAGATCTCAGAACAAATAAAAATCCTTCTGCTAGTTTCCATGGGCAGTGTTCACAGAAGTCACTGTTGTACTTGCAGAGCGTTTATTCAACTTCGTAAAAGTGACAGAAAACAACAAAACAAAGCATCCATACCTGCAATTTTGAGCTTTTCCTTTTGCCATTTAGAAATAACAGAAGTTCTCTGGAACCAACATCCTGCTCCCTCCACTTCCCACAACAGGTTATGATCCTCAGGGTACTTCTCAAGATATTGCTTACAAGCTGAACAAACATAAGAAAAACCACTGTATTTTTTATATATATATACACACACACACTTGGCTGTACCTCAGTTTTTAAAGTTTATCTGAAATCAAATTAAATTTGCAATCTTCCAGCATACACAAAAACCACCACAGAAAAAACTGTTAAACAAAATGTTCGAGTCTGAAATAAACATAATATTGTTTTACCCTACTCATCCTTCTAAATAAATCCTTTCTTCACATTGAAAGACTTTCTGTAATTATCTTAAACCACAAAGAAAGATGCATGGGATGTTGCTCTTCTCTAAGCACCCACTTGAGAGTTTTACAACTTCACTGGTCACTGTCCCTGCCAATCACAAGACCCAACCTAGGATGGAAGGGCTTTTAGGCAGAGGATATAGTCAAGTGATTTTTGTCACCCCATGTTATTATAGATACTCGTGAAAAGCACTCTTTTGGAATGCAAACATGTTACCATTGCATGGTTTATTATCCACTCACTGTTCACTTCTGGAATATTTTCTTCTCTGCTATCCCTCCACCTTTTTTCTCCCAATACACATAATAAACATCCATGTGGAGAGGCATGCTTTGACATTATTCTGTAGTAGCTACTAGGAAAACTACCGTTTTTCACCTGATTCACTATTGATGCATAATCTCAGTGGACAAGATTCCTGCTGTATCATTCTTTGGAATGGACTGGATGTACCAATGGATTTGGAATGTACCATTCATGGAAATGGATTAGACATTAAATTCTGCTCAAGACAGTTTCCTGGTTGAAGCCTAACAAACCAGGTCTGGTAAGATCCAACAACAGACAGTGGTACTTGGAAAAGCAGAATATTGCCAGTGGCTAAGAAGGCCAGATGAAAATGTTCATAAAAGGATGTCCGGCAGATGGCCTAAGAGTAGGACAAGAAACAGAGCAAAGGAAATGTGCTTCTTGTCTGAACACAGTCCCAAGCAACATAATTTCCAGAATGCGTGTCATTACCTATACGACATAACCCTCTTGGGTTGCTAATGGAAGACCCCTAAGTGTTTTGCTTGTACATTAGAACTGTGCCTTCTTATACCCAAGTTAAAACATAGCCTAGTATGACCATTTGACCAGAAGTTCTGAGAAAGCATTAATTAAATTACTTTGCGAGGCTTAGGTATGAGCAAGAAAAAGGTGCTACAAAAGATATACATTAGATCACACAGAGAAACACCTCAGCCCATTGTGCAGGCTTGGGTGAGACACAGTGGGAAGCTCCACAGTAGCAGAAAGCCAACAGAGGTCCAGTAATCTAATTTCATGTAGAGGATTAAAAGTCTAATCAGAAACTACTTCATCTTAAACAGATCACAATTTTTAGCCTTTACTGAAGAGCAGAACATTAATACGGAAACTGAGGATGCAGCCAGAAACATGGAGCTTGAACGACAGCACTCATTTGAAGATGTAAAGAAAGCAAAAAGAAGATCAGAAAAGAGCTTGCCTGTGTACATGAAGGATGACAGCGGGTATCGTAGGCCAAGAGAGTCCGCAGAAAAGGAATGCACAAAGTCTTCCAACATGATTAGCCCAGAGTCTCTCCCACGATGTTTCTTTCTTACAAACATTGTGTCTAGCACTGGCAGCTGGTAACTCTGACCATGGTAAGAGTTACAAACACTTCCTGGAATAATAGGAGAAAAAATATCCATCAGTACTTCAGCACTGACATGATGCAGCATGGATTTTAGCATATTCAAACAAAGACTTTTATAATTTATGATATTATACCAAACTATATAATTGTAAGTTATATAAAATTATATTAAAAATTATAAAAATAATTTAGAACATTCATTAAAAATAAACAATTACTACCAGCCATTTATTGGCTCTTTGGGCAAGCTTCATAACATTGCCAAGATTTATCAATAGATTAATATGTTAGAAAAAGTCTGTAGTACCAGAAAAGAATAGCAGAGATAGATAGGAAAG
The DNA here is from genome assembly GCF_900496995.4 of Aquila chrysaetos chrysaetos. Lineage (NCBI taxonomy): Eukaryota > Metazoa > Chordata > Aves > Accipitriformes > Accipitridae > Aquila > Aquila chrysaetos. The sequence goes on from NC_044030.1 coordinate 60,211,376, forward strand.
GCTCACTTTGAAATCTCACTATACAATTCCATCGGAAAACTATACGAAAAATGAAGCTGAAAGAGCGAGGAGGAAAAAGGACACAATAAAATTCTTGAGTTGCACTTTTAGGTACATTATATCACTCCTCAGGACAAATACGAAGACTGTAATTCAGCTCTTGTTTAAAGACTGAAACAATAATTCCAATTTTTTTAAATGAAACCACAAGAAATCCTAGGACACTTTACATTGTAATTCTCCCATAAACACCACATTATCCATAATTAAACAAAGATGAAACAGACTGTCACAACACATAGGTACTTCAGTATCAGAGGATTCAAAGGGTAGATATGGACTCAGTGGTGAAAAGGGGATGCCATATAATGGCATTAAGCTAGCCCATCAATTATCCAATCCATTTTCACACCCTCATTTTGGAGTCAGTGTGAACTATGCCAAAATCTTGCCCTTTTCTCTAACAAGACCAAGGAGAAGCATACAGTTGTCTATACAACATAGTCTTTGCAACCTTGTACTTCTGAGACCAATGAACATACTTATCTTCATTTGTCAAGCAAGGAAAACATGGGCAGAGAGGTTACATTACTTGAGTACCCTTCGGGATACCAGTCAAGCTCCTCTATTCTTTCCTAACCGTCTGTTTCCAGAGCTGCCTTTCTTCACGTAGACTACTCATTTGGAGAATACAGCACACAATCAAACATGGGTGAAGTATTGATAATGCCTAGAAAGATTAGCCTTCAGTGTTTGCTAACTCAGGACAAGTAAATGAGAAGGCATCATGAGAAGTGAGTAGGAACATAGCAAAACCTCACTGCCGCATGAAGAAGTGTCCCCATATTCTAGACTAAAAACAGAATCACTACTCCAATTTCCAGCTTTAAAAGGCCACAACAAAAACCACTGCAATACTACTTTGTGACCACCATGCTATAGCAATTATTACATTAAAAATAATACTGAGATTTATACAGGTTACGCAATGCATAATTTCTTAAAAAAAAAACAACCAACAACACACAGAAAAAGATAACAAAGACAATCAGAACAAATTAGCTGGTTGCTTTCCTATCTTGATTGCCAGACCAGAATAGGTCAGTGACCCAGACAGTTTACTATTTTAATAGTTTGCAAAGGCATATATATATATATATATATATATATATATATGTATGTATGTTAGATGGGGCAATTCTCCAGCAAGCCTCCAGTACCATCATTAATCCTAAATTAGTTAACCCCCTCTAGAGATGAAACAAATGCCAGACTGTTTCCCCTCAATCCAAATATTGATATTCTACAAAGTCCTATCAATGTGCAAAACAGCCTACCCAAACACTAAATTTTATTCAGCAAAATAAAGAAAACCAGAATAAATTCCTAAATAAATGAAGGGAGATAAAGTTTTAGAAAAACAGAAAAACAACAGGAAGTCTGTAATATTAATAACAAACCTGCCAGCTTAATTGTAATCTGAGGGAACGCATGTGTGGAAGAAAAGGGAATCTCTTTTTGTTATCACCAGGTGTAGCTGAATCTTATGCCTGTGAGCAAAGTTTCTATACTGTTATGCTATAAAATGTTTAAGTGATAATGACATCTGATTCTACAATCATTTCAGATAAACAGGATCTCTGCATTCTGGAACTAGGTCAAAAAAACAAAAGAAAACCAAAACAAAAACCAAAAAACCAAGCACAGCCCAGTCCAACCATAAACAATTGTTCCACAGAAAAAAAGGAAAAAAATTTTTTGGTATACCTCATTTCTACAGTTTTAAATACATTTTGCGGAATATGAAAAAATCTAAGAACTTTTAGATTGCTAAAGCACATAAGCATTTAAAAGCTAGAAGTTTTAACAGCAATCTGACCTCTTGTGATTTCAGGAAAACACCAACTCACTAGGCCTACAAGGTTTGTAAAGTCTACTAAATACAATATTCTTGAAATAAGCTCCCTATCTCCCCTCCTGATCCCCTCAAATCCCACAATACTCAGATGTTTTACCTGTAGGTTTAACAGAATAGAACCCAATAGCCTCTCCTTTTTTCCACATAATCTTAGCATAGTCATTGCTACCATGACAGAGAAATGGGATCTCATTTCTTTCCATTTCTTGCTTCCGATAGATAATTCGATTCAGAACATAGAGAACAATCCTCTCTCCAACAGACTTCACCTAAGGAGACAGAGAAGAATATTTTAGAAGAGTGGTCAGATTAGTTGATACACATCAGGGACCTTATTTTTCAAAGTTGCCAGTTAACACAGCTGCAGACAGAGTCAAGAGAAGCTGTAAGCGCTAAGGCAGGATGAAGCTCTGGGGTTTGTTTGAGGGCAAGGAGATGCTCAGAAGCCATAGCAACAGGTTAAGTATAAAGCACTACCATAGACAGAGGATATTTCACAACTTCAATGTCACTCCTAATCCGATAGGTAGAAGCTGAGAGAAGTGCTGGGAGTGGGGCAGTGAGGGGAATTTTTTGATTTTAACTCTAAACTATTTTTGGATTTAAGAAACATTCACAAAACACCATAGGAGTACACCAGCCTCAGACTTCCCAGGCTCGCAGGTAACGGAGACCTACAGAGGAGAAATGAGGAGCCTCACAGGGTAGCAGGACTTGGCACACTCAATCACTGCTGATAGAGTGGCAGACAACAGGACATGATGCAGTGGAAGAACTAGTTACCAGTTTTTGTGGCATGAAACAAGGAACTCAATACCCTTTTTTCCGTCCAGCAGGGCTCCTTTTACATATGAAATTTAAATTCACCACTACCCTACCCACTGTGAAGTACGAATGCCCAGAGCCTCAGCTACTCTACCTGTAAAAGATTCAGCTTTCCTGATTTAATCACCATACTATCATTAAGAAGCACATGGAAAACAAGGCTAGACACCAGGTTCTCTAGAGTAAATTAAAAAAAAATACAAAAATCAAAGACAAGTGCCCAGATTCCATGAGCAGATACAAATTGCACCCCTGGAAAAATACAGATTTCCAGTTTTGGAAAAAAACCCAAAACTCCATGCTACATAGGTGTCACTAATGGTAACAAAGATCAATCATGCATAACAAAGCAGATACCAGGCAACTTACTTTCCCAAACCGATGTACTGCCACTGCAAGCCACTAGCTCCAACTCACCTCTACCAAACAGGTTCCTGACAATATTTTTAGCTTACTAGTCTCCTGATAAGACCAACAAGTACTGCTATGGTACAACGCACCACTCTACTAAGATGTTTCAATATAACCAGACATATGATGTTCTAAAGAATAAAGTCTTAACATCGTTAACATCTAAATAGCTTACATATGAAGCTACTGTACGAGAGTCACTCTTGCATAGACACTATCTTGACAAAGAAGTTCCCTTCCACCTAATACGTATTCTTCTATTCTCATTGACCTTGCTTTTGACATGAAACAGCCAACTGATTTCTGAATGAAATGAAAACATGTAACATCTCACACACTAGCTATTTGCCATTACTTTCCATTATCTTGAAGGATAAGAATAATTGCTAGGCGAATGTTGGAGTAATTTACCTGATGAAGCCCCTGTCTAGCCGTGACAGATGTTCTCACAATGTCATCAATTGACCACCACTGGTCAGCAAGATACAGGGCTACAGCTTGAAAGAAACAAGGGGAAATAAAAAGTTAGTGATTCTTACCATTCCAAACCAAACATATTCATTAAAGCTGCTAAATAGTTAGGAATAACACTGTAGTAACCAAGTTAAGCATCTTCTAGTTGGCAATGTATTAATGCAGCTCTTCCTACACTAGCACAACAAATGTGGTGCTATACACCCTCCCATACGTGATGCTCCCCAGTCCAAAACTTGTCTGAAGCTGAGGACAATAAAACCAAACACAGATTTTGTGCAGTATGACACACAGAAACTGTTTTTCAGACATAAGCACTATCCTTCATCACTGTGCTCTAGCACCTCCTTCCACTAAAAACTGGGCCTGCCAAGAAGAGTCTCATTCATACATGTATTTTAGTTTTGGGTTGCTAATGGATATTGATATTGAAACTGGGCAAGTTTTAGGGAGTCAGATGAATGTAAAAAGGCTGATGGCCATATGATTAGCAATCAAGAAGAGTTTGATCTATGGGCATTTGTGGCAAACTTGGCAATCATATACATGGCATTAAACAGAAAGAGAAGGAAACATGGAGGACTGGAAGGGAAGGAAGAAAGGGAGAAAAAAAAACCCCAAACCAGTGAGATGTCACCTTAGCCAGACCTATGTTAGGACCTAAAGCTAAAGACGAATTTAAACTTGATGCTGATCAATCACCACTAATAAAAAGCATCTAAATTCATGGGCAAATTAATGGATTCTGTGAATGCCCAATAAATTCCTTTTGGAGAGGTGAGGTGTACATAAAGAGATCAAGAGATACACGTTGTACTTGGATTCAGACAAGCACTATGTTATTTTGCTATGTACCTTCTGAATTCAATGGGTCCGGTTCTACTCTGACTAGCATGCAGAGTTCTATCACTTGTGTGTATAAATCCACAACAAAAATAATAGTATGGAAACAAGAACACAGTGAACAACAAATGCAAAAGTGGCAAAGTTACAAGGTACACTAGCATGGAATGAGCAAGGGCCTGGTTGCATGTATTTGTCACAGAAAAAGAAACAGCAACACAAAGATTAAAATCTTAAAATGAAACCTGTGAGCGAGTCCCCTGGTGCAAACAAAGCAAGAACTTTGTGTGTCTGCTCTTGACCATAAAGAGGAACGAAGCCCACAGTTGACAAGCTAATAGGAATCTGAAACAAGAGTGCACAGTACTTCAATAGACTCTTGCTAAAACAACATTAGTAAAATATATATAGAAGGATAAGCAAGGTGAATGTTGAAAACCGAGTGCTTAACAGTTAACTGTAAAGGACAAGCATCAGACCCCAGCCCTTACTTTAGACATTTCTTTCTAAAGACACTACGGTATAAAGAGCTCTGACTCTCAAGCTCTGGCAGATATAGCTACAGTGATTTATACTGTTACAGCTCTCTGCTGTCAGCAGTTTGCATTTATGTGCACGACTGAAGTAAGGTGTGCACAGAGCCAGCAGTATGTTCACTTGAACTGCTCCAGCTGTGCAAGCTGTCAAAGCCAACAGAACAACAAGGCAGGCAGTCAAGCACAGAAACAAACTGCCACAGTGAAATTGCTGTTTGTTAACAAGAGCCCTAATGCACTAAGGTGGGAAGGCTGCATTCAGAAGGGTTTATTCCCTTAAATTGCATATGGCTTAGAAATTCCAAACTTGTCTGCTTGATTTCCCCTCAGGAGCAACATGAGAAGGGTCAAATCAATCCACCTTTCAAGAGTTGACTACCTTTCTGGAAATGCATTTTGATATTTAAAATCACATGTTTTCAATATTTAATTAACACATAAAAACTAGACAGACATTAATGATGTGGTAAATAGACTTGCTTACCCAATTTAAGAAGATTACGATATGCTATGCCATAAACGAGGATGTTAATACAAACAAATATTTAGGCATACAGCACCTGCAGAAATGCAGGAAAGTACTCAAGACTCTGCTTCTGCCAAGGAATCTGCAGCATTGACCTTGTGTTCCCACACAGAATCCTCTCAGCTCACTTATTTAACATTAAATTTATACACCATTGCTTTTATTGGTACTAGTTCTAATAGAAATATTCATCTAGAGGTAGAACCAACATTGACCAACTTATCACACCAGGGACAAGTGTTTAAAACACGAAGTGTCACAGCCAGCCTCTACTAGAACTCCCAACAACAGCAGAGAGTATTTCAGATAGAAAGAAAAGAATCACCTTTGAAATTAGTGAAACTTGCTGATCAAGAATTGAACCCAACCAAGAACACTGAAGGACTGACACACAAAAAGAGCCAGTTCGCTTCAATAAATCATGAACCCCATAGTTACGATGATAGATTTTTGTGACTGCAAGAGTTAGTGCTTTTTAGGAAAGAGTTTGACTCACCAGTTGAAATTTTAAAGTTTTTAAAAAATTACTTAATGCATACAGATCCATTGCCTAGAAGCAGGAAATAGTCACTGATGCACAGATTTAAACCCAATTACAGAATTAAAAAAGGTAGAGTTTAAGACACAAACAAGAATTTGGAAAGTACAAAAGCTTTGCTAAAATAATTATGTAATTCAATAGTTATGGACTGGATATTTTAAATCTTAAATCTACAAGTATATCAAGAAAACTGGGACTAAGGTATTTGTTGGTTCTTACTTTGCGGTGGTCTGGCAGAGACAAGAATTCAGGACAGTCTGGATTCTTATACCGAAGGCCAGACATGTAGACCTCTGCTGAGCTCTCCAAGTCCTGATGACTGCAGGTCTTCAACATATCCACAGGGAATGACATCCTCTTGAGAAATAAGCAACATTATTACTGTAGGTAATCTGAGAGATACAATGCACAGTTTATCACATATTCCAACTAAACAGGTAACTAAGACTGTTGAACACCCTCCCGCTGCTCTCTAGAGCCCTCTATATCCAAGACAGAAAGCAGAAATGCTGCAGGCATTTAATTAGGATGGTGCCTACTAACGCCCAGTCTGTAAAACAATACATAAAACCAATCTCTATTTATAAGCAGAAAAGGATGGGTTTAGCCCACAGATCGCCCTAGACCCAAACATGGAAGATTTCTAACATACAAGCTCCCTGTTTGCAGCACACATACAATATACCACATGCTGCCTTGAGGTGGCAAGGCTCAGTTATCTCCCTCACAGCTGAAGTATTTGAGGCTACAGATTAACCAACAATTGACCAGTCAAATAAAAAGTAAACACCCTGAAAGATAACAACAAGAAAGATAAATTAACTTATTTTGGAGACTTTGCATTTAAATCCATCTCTAAAGAAACCAAAGCATTGTTCAGAACTTCCCTCAACTGCAGTTAGTGCGCTTACCAACTGCTTTTCTCCAAAAGCATTTCCACTGTGAATGTCACCTAATCAGAAAGTAACTCCCGAAACACACAAAGTATGTTTAAAGAGGAGGCATTGCTTTACTCTGCGCAGGATGCAAGGTGGAAGATTTCCACAAATCAAGCACACCTACTGAGGTTTTTAGTTCATATTTATACACTACAGTTAAAACACCATGCCTATCTAATACATATGTTCCGCCTAGCTATTGCATATTCGTTATGTTGAGCAAGCACGACATGTTGTTCTCTTGAGCAATCATCCCAGAGTCTTCTATGCCTGTGCAGGGGGTCTCTGGTAGTCTTCAGTGGTCATTTGGGGAAGAATACCCCTACTCCTTTTGTCCTTTCATGGCCACGTGTCATCTGAGGACAGCAGGGTCTTAGTTTCTCTTGCCAACCCCTGGTCTCTCAATGCTGAAGGAGGATGTATGTCCTTAATTAGCAAGTCCCTGACTCTTTAAGCATCCTCTATTGTAAGCAGAACCTTAAACTAGATAAGCTTTACCTTGAGTACACATAATCTAAACAGTCCTTGAGTAGCAAACATACCACACTTCTCACGTTTTAGGTTTTTTTCTTTAAACTATCACCTCCACCTTCTTATTTGTTAATCAGTCTTTTGAAGGCTTGAGGCAACAATTGCCCCCCTTTGGAAGTTTTAAATATTTTATTTGAGACTTCCAAGATCCTTAATCATCACTATATTCCGGACAAGCAGAGTCCACACAGCTGCTTGTTTCATGCATCTAATTAGCATTGCAATGATTACTATCACTACTATTATAATAATCACACTCTGGATCAAACATCCTGTAAGGGACCATCCACCTATGCTTTGTAGAATTTTGTTTATCCAATTGTTTTCAGCACTTTCTTGCAATTCCTTTGTCACCTCCCTGATTTGGTCAATTTGTTTATTAAGATCTTCAGTCACATTGGGAATGTGGACACAACAACGTTCCTTATCCAATTTGAGATATCCGCATAGTCCCTTTTCTTTGGCCAACAACAAATCTAGAGCTAAGCAATTTCATAAGTTCATCTCACTATTTGCTTGTATCTGTTTATTTACTATAAGCAATCCTTTTTCTGTTGCATTTGCTAAACTGTTCATTTGCCAAGTGAGGTTAGTGAATAATACTCAGTTTTCAAAAGCTATTATTCTGGGGGTTAAAATTGCTTCCATGGCCCATCCTACTTTTGTGGCTGTTGAGGGGCCATGCCATGGGTCTACATTTGACTCTTTTAACTCTTCCCCATAGTTGAGGAGTCAGAGGATTCTTTCTCCACAATGGGCATAACGTTAACAGCCCTAGGGTAATTTGATGATCTGGGATATCAAGATGAAGTCTATTGTCCAAGTCCCATCACTTAAAACCCACACAGTGTGAAATGGTTTTTGTGTGACATTGGACTTGTCTTGGGACTAATCTTGTTTCTCTACAATTAAATTTCAACATTGACATCCAATTCGCAATGCTTTTTCCACCCCTGTTATGTTCTTCAAAATTCCCATATGAGAGCAGTTGAACACTTGAGTAGAATTCCATTCAGGGGCATATACTTCATCCTTGGGATTCATGATAATCTCGTCACACTGATTGCTAGTATTTATAAATTGTTCTGTCCATTCAAAACACCATGGATTAAGGTTCATACCTATCTTTTGACCACATCTCAGGCTGTTTATCTTCCATGCAGCTTCTCCAATTTGTTGGATCCCTGGGTGTAGGACAGTTAACCTTTGGAGTAGATCAAACTCTCCTGTTCCAGGTCCTCCAGTTTAAGTATAATAGAAAGATAAACCTGTCTCATAATCGCTACCTGGAATATATGTCTTGTCCTGTATGAGGTAGCAAGTCACACTTGCTTTTAAGCTTTTGCTTAAGTTTACCAGTGGTGGCTCTTTCAATGCAATAATTCCCCATTCTACTGGATTTTTGCTGGAATGTGGAATTGGTATACGAGTAGTAATACTCGTAGTGTTTCGTAATTTGCCAAACTGCTGAATCAATTTCAAAACTAAATTATCTTCCGATCCCTTAATTTTTGTTAGTATCATTAAAATAATGATAATTAAAATTTTGGATTCCATATTCCTATCAAAATCATGAACAGATTATCACAATAGTAAAAAACATACTGGGCCCTACTCCTGAGTACAATTTATGAATTAACCCTTTTAAATTTTAGATAGAGAATTCTCTTCCTGTTTTTCCACAATCCACTTACCTGGAGGGAGGCCCTTCTTGATAATGGATCCAGGGTCCCACTCTGTTAAGTTTGGCTGAGGTATATGTAGTTAGGAGATTTTGAAAGGGTCCTTTCGAATGTTCCTTTAGAGGTTCGTTGTTCCAAGTTTTTAAATAAACCTAATCTCCTGGCTGAAATTCATGAACTGCAGTATCCAGGCCCAGAGGTGTCCTTAACTGCAGGTACCTGTTAAGAGAAGACAGAACCTTCCCTAGAGCAATCACATACTCTTTAACATATTGTTTCCCTATTAATTCTGTAGATCCTAGCTCATGATTCATGCTTTGATAAGGTTTCCCATATAATATCTCAAAAAGGCTAACCTTTTCCTTAGATCTTGGTGTAATTCTCACTCTCAGTAATGTTAAAGGGAGAGCTTCCAGCCATTTCAACTGAGTTTCCTGACAAATTTTATTGAATGATCTCTTAGTTGTTTGGTTCATTCTTTCTACTTTCCCACTAGACTGTGGCCTCCATGAGGTATGCAAGTCCCATTCGATTTGTAAAAATTTGGATTCCCCTTGGACTATTTCTGCTACAAAGTATGGTCCTTGATCTGAGAACCCTCCCAGTACCCTGAAACTCAGAATGATTTCTTTCAATAAAACCTTTACTACTTCCCTTGCCTTGTTGGTGCCACACAGAAAAGCTTTGGGCCATCCTGAGAAAGTATCCACAATCACCACTAGATATTTATATACCTTTGTGAGAGACTGAAAGAGTTAATGTCTCAAACATTGTGGTGGGGCAAGTTCTGCATAACAACAAAATCTGCATAACAATGAACCCTGCCTAGCAAGGAACCACAGGTGAAAAGAAGCCGATCAGCACAGGACATACAACAGGATGGGGAGGGCATGCCACAGGGTACAGAGCTCTGTGTTCTGATATGCTGAGCAGGGCAGCTCACTATGCATGGCCAAATATCAAACAATGGTCAAAATGTCTACTGGAAAGGAGAAGTTACTCCCCAAACAACACCCAAGCCCACCAACCCATTTCCTCAAAGGTTCTGAAAGCACAAATCACATATGACACCTAATTAGCCTAATGAGTTCAAGTGCCTGCCTGAAGGAGGGGCAAGGTTGATAAAAGGACAAGAACTGAAGCCCCAGGTGCGCATGCCCACCAGAACTGGACCTTTAGACCAACACTGGACCCAGGACTGGTGAAATCTTTTTCTCTTTTCCTCTGTGTCTCTCTCTCTCCTTCTCATAATCCCTACACCTCATCCCTTTAAGACACAAAACCACTGGCCAAGTCTGGGACTAAGAGTGGATCCAGCCACGCCTAGGCTCCTCTCTAAGAAAGAGTCTAGAAAGCAAGGGGGTCTGCTCTGAACCTCATGACTCAATGGGAGGGATCTCTTTATTCCCGGAATTGATGTATATGGTTAACACAGGTTATACAGCTTACTGAGGTAGTTCCATGCCAGTTCCTGTTGTGAGAAACCCCACCACCTATTGTTATGCCTCTCAAGTTCACTTTGCTTCTGCCATGAATAAAATGTTTAACTGATCATTTGGTGTCATTTCACCTTAATTTAGCCCAAGGGAATCCTGAATTCAGCACAAGTCCCTGGTCTGTCCAGCCCAGGTCATGACACCCTTACAATTAGGTAGTTCAAAAAAATTGATTTGCCAGTAGTCTCCAGGTGGCTAATTTTCTTACCTCTTCTAGGGGAGCCTTTTCTGAATTTTAGGTTTATTCTTTAAACAAATTTCACATTTCTGTACAATCCTTTTAGCTACTAACAACATATTAATTCCCACAGCATATAATCTGGTTGCCTCAAGCAAAGCTTCAACTCCCATGTGTGCACTTTTATGCATCCTTTCCATTAGCTCTTTCATTATAGGTCAGGCAATGGTTCCACTTGCTTCTCCAAAGTCACAACAGCATACCCAGCCTTCTGTTCCCCTTTATTTACAAAACTACTTCCATCAGTGAATAGCTCCCAATCAGGATGTCATAGAGGGGAGTCCTTTAAATCTGGACAGCTAGAATATGGTCTGTAAACAATCATGTGTTAATCCTTCTTCTCGAGAGGGCAACAATGACACTGGATTTAAAGTATTAGATATTTTCATTACCACATCCTCTTGTTCAAGCAATATTGCATGATACAATACTATTCTGCTCAGAGACAGCCAATCATGTCCTTTTTGTTCCAAAACAGCTATAACTGCATGTGGCACATAAACAGTAATTCTCTGTCCCATTGTTAACTTTCAAGCCTCCTGTATTAATATCACTGCTGCAGCTACCACCCTCAGGCATCCTGGCCATCCAGAGCTTATGCTATCCAGTTGTTTCAGGAAGTAAGCTACCAGTCTTTTCCAGACCCCTAAAGTCTGCAAAAGCACTCCCATCACTTGATGTCCCTGTTAAGGCTCAAAAGGCTTTGTCAAAATGGGGAGGCCTAGTGCAGAGGCCCTCAAAAGAGCAACCTTTATATCATCAAACCTTTTTCAACATTCCAGACTCCATTCCAACACTCCTCCTGGTCCTTTAATAACCTCATACAAAGCTTTAGCCATCAATCCAAAGTTAGATATCCAAAGGCGACACCACCCAGCTATTCCATGAAATCCTCTTAACTCTGTTTTTTATTTGGGTGGGGCAATCTGACAAATCACTTCCCACCCCTCAATCCCCAGTCTTCTTTCTCCTTGAGAAACTTCAAGACCAAGGTAGGTCACATTTTTCTGTGCAATCTGCACCTTTGAGACACTCACTATCTAGCCAGCCCTAAAAAGTTCAATAAACTAACAGTTGCTGCTTTACACTCCTCAGTGGTATTTGTCCCCAACAGGATGTCATCCACATATTGTAACAAGGTAATTACCCAGTTCTTACCTTGCCATTGTTCCAATTCCTTCACTAGTACATTACCAAAAATGGTGGGGCTATTCTTAAATCCTTGGGAAGTACTGTCCAATATAGCTGCATCTTGCATCCCAGTTGTAGGACTTTCCCACTCAAATGTAAACAGGTTTTGACTCTGTTCTTCCAGAGGAATACCGAAAAAGGCCTTTTAGGTCCAGAATGGCTTTGCTCCCTCTTTTAATTCCACTTTCACCAGTTCAGCTGATTTAGCTCTTCCAAGCCTCTCTGTTGCCCATACAAAGGGGACCACCGCATCCATAATTTTGGAGGGGATTTCAACTTGTTCATTCTTCATGTCCTTGATTCCCATTGACTCCTATAACATGTAAACTTGCGCTCCCCAGGCATTACTCTGAGGAATATGCACTTGCATTTTGGTTTGGTTTTTTTTTTTTTTTCTCCCGAAAGTTACCTGTGCTCCCAATTTATTTAGTAAATCCCATCCCATAAGAGGTAATGGACAATCTGGCATATATAAAAATTCATACATCAATGTTTTATTTCCAATTTCACACATCATAGGTTGGAGAAAGGGCCTAACCTCCTGCTTTCCTGTGGCACTAACCACCAACATAGGTCTTACTCATAGGTCCTTTAGAGCTATTTAACACAGAATAAGCTGCCCCTGTATCTACAAAAAATTTAACAATTTCATTCCGCAGCTTTATGGAAACCAGGGGCTTGGCTGGGGCTCAGCCCCGGTCGCCATCAGTCAGAATCCTCTGTACCAATCATTAGTAAATCAGCCTTAGGGATAGGGGTGAAGGGGGAGGCCAAGTATGTTTCCCCCTCCTCCCCGTTCCCTTCCACATCCCCATCCTCTCAGGAAACCCCTTGCCCTGGAGGATGTTTGTGCTTGAGTAAGTGCTACTGCTGAAATAGGAGCCTTTTGTTTATGATCTTTTAGTTTCTCCTTTTGTTTTTCCTTTTTCCCCCACCTCCAACTCTGCTTATAAGGTGTATAATAAGAGAAATCTCAATCAGTTGAGATTGTCACTCATTAACACGTTTGAATCAAATACTGCCAATTTGCAGTTTTCTTGTTTCATAATCATTTCTTAAAGCAATGAACATATCCACCTATGGGATTTCATCCCATTTATCTTGCCTTCTAAAAAACAAGATTAGCTGTAAAATGGTATTATAATTCAAAGTTCCCATTTCCAGCCATTTTTCTTCATCATCTAATTTACACAGTGGCCACCATTGAGTACAGTACTCTTAATTACTTCCTTGTTAGAGGATCCCCACAAACTTTTTCCAATGTTTCAAAATACAACCCAACAGGGAAACTTTAACTATTCCCCCTTCCTCAGAGGAAGCCAAGTTTCCCATTTGTAAGTATTCTCCAATATAACCTAATATAACAATTTAAAACAACCAATAGTACCAAAAATACAAGTACACCGAACCAAACCGAATTCCCTACCTGCTCCAGTAATCACCATACTAACACAGGAGAGATAAAATACTTCCAACCAGCAGCTGCATTTCATACCTTAAACAATTCATACCTTAAACAGATACACTTCAAAATATCAAAATAGCAGTGTCTCTACCACAGTTCCAATCAATCACTTGCCACCCACCAGGGAACTGCAAGAGGAGTCCCCCGAAAAATCCTCCAGTACACACTGGAGTCCAGCTTGCAATTCCTCTGGCAGTAGCAAGCATTGATAGAAATCCAGTTTTGAAGTCTCATCTGGGTCACCAAAACTATTACCTGATCAGAAAGTAACTCCCAAAACACACAAAGTATGTTTAGAGAGGAGGCATTGCTTTACTCTGCGCAGGATGCAAGGTGGAAGATTTCCACAAATCAAGCACACCTACTGAGGTTTTTAGTTCATATTTATACACTACAGTTAAAACACCATGCCTATCTAATACATATGTTCCGCCTAGCTATTGCATATTCGTTATGTTGAGCAAGCACGACATGTTGTTCTCTTGAGCAATCATCCCAGAGTCTTCTATGCCTGTGCAGGGGGTCTCTGGTGGTCTTCAGTGGTCATTTGGGGAAGAATACCCCTACTCCTTTTGTCCTTTCATGGCCACGTGTCATCTGAGGACAGCAGGGTCTTAGTTTCTCTTGCCAACCCCTGGTCTCTCAATGCTGAAGGAGGATGTATGTCCTTAATTAGCAAGTCCCTGACTCTTTAAGCATCCTCTATTGTAAGCAGAACCTTAAACTAGATAAGCTTTACCTTGAGTACACATAATCTAAACAGTCCTTGAGTAGCAAACATACCACACTTCTCACGTTTTAGGTTTTTTTCTTTAAACTATCACCTCCACCTTCTTATTTGTTAATCACAAATAAATAAATAATTTTGAAGGCTTGAGGCAACATGAACAGGAGATGCTACAAGCTCATTAAAGACAAGAGCCCACAACAGACTAAAGAGACACTTTAAGGAGGTGAAAAGTCAAAAACTAAAGCACTGAAGACCAACCATGGTGGCAATAGCTCCCTGAAAGCTCTTAGATTCAAATTTTCCATGTCAAAGTGGTGTCAAATTAAGATGAACAAGAGCTCCTGGAATCCACTGAGTGCTCTTCAGCTAAGGCTCTTCCAGGTCTTTAAAACTATACACAGAAACAGACCTCAGCTCCTTTCAAGCTACAGCCCAAACTCCCACAAACATAAGCTACCACAAGTTCATGAGAACCTGTTCTGCAGGAACACAGGATCTCTTGATCTGTCTTGCTCAGCTCCCAGGAACTCATCACCCAACTCTCAAAACAACTAAGCTTTTCATAGGGAATTTATGATTCCTGGTCTCCACTATGGAGTCTTTTTTTAAAATTTCATTTTAAATCCTAGTGTCCAATGATTTTTTGCTTTATCTCCAGTCCCCTCCCTTTAAGCCATCATTCAGTGTTCTACTGACACAGGTAAATGAAATGCAAAGGAAGTTTTTATTTCAACTCACCCAGTAGTAATTAAAAAGTCTGCATTTTAAAAGCTTTTTAACAGCAATAATATACTACTATAAAGTTGTTTGAATAGATGAGGCTGCTCCTTCTACAAAAGGGATTTTTTTTTCTGTTAAAATCAGAAAACAAACTTGGACATGACTTCATTGGCATTTACAACTGACAGCTTTAATGCTTGTGCTGATGAACACGCTAATACTTTCCATGAATGCTATTGTTTAGATACACACAGATTTCCCCCAGGAAAGCAATTTCCTTTCAAATTCAGCTCATTCCTTCCCCTTACCTGTTGTTTGGATTTTCTCTTGCCTTCTCTTCCAGTCCCTTACATTCCTCCTCCTACTGCTCACTGTCCCTTTCAGATGCTTAGCTGCATCTCTTAATTCTCCACCTGTTTCTTCCCACCTTCCAGGTGCTGCTGTTGCTAACAGGGCAGAAGCAGGCAGAGACACCTGACACCAGCCAACTCCATTTGCTCCTCCTGTTCCCAAGCGAAGGGACTCCAAGAGCCAAAGGTGAGGCATGTGTATCTTTGAATGTAGCAGCAATGCTACAATGCACAGCAGCCAGAGGAGCTGCTGCCAGGGAAGCAATTTTATCCACCACTGGTCTCCTCAGCTCTAGCAGCTATGGTTTACCCACCAATATTACAGTTCTGAAACACACCAGCAATATTGTAGTTTAGGCTCTACAAAGAGATCTGGACAGGCTGGATCAATGGACTGAGGCCAATCATATGAAGTTCAACAAGGCCAAGTGCTGGGTCCTGCACTTGGGTCACAGCAACGCCATGCAGCACTGCAGGCTTGGGGAAGAGTGGCTGGAAAGCTGCCCAGCAGAGAAAGACCTGGGGGGGCTAGTTGACAGCTGGCTGAATATGAACCAGCAGTGTGCCCAGGTGGCCAAGGTGGCCAACGGCATCCTGGCCTGTATCAGAAATAGTGTGGCCAGCAGGAGCAGGGAGGTGACTGTTCCCCTGTACTCAGCACTGGTGAGGCTGCACCTCGAGTGCTGTGCTCAGTTTTGGGCCCCTCACTACAGGAAAGACATTGAGGTGCTGGAGTGTGTCCAGAGAAGGGCAACCAAGTTGGTGAGGGGCCTGGAGCACAAGTCTTATGAGGAGCGGCTGAGGGAACTGGGGCTGTTTAGTCTGGAGAAGAGGAGGCTGAGGGGAGACCTTATCGCTCTGTACAACTCCCTGAAGGGGGGTTGTAGTGAGGTGGGTGCTGGTCTCTTCTGTCAGGTGGCTGGAGATAGGACAAGAGGAAATGGCCTCAAGTTGAGGCAAGGGAGATTTACGTTAGATATTAGGAAAAATTTTTTTACTGAGAGGGTTGTCAGACATTGGAATAGGCTGCCCAGGGAAGTGGTTGAGTCACCATCCCTGGAGGTGTTCAAAAAGCAAGTAGATGGGGTACTTCAGGACATGGTTTAGTGGGCATGGTTGATGGTTGGACTCGATCTTGAAGGTCTTTTCCAACCTAAATGATTCCATGATACACATACATGGACTAGGTTGAAACAAGTATGGTGCAAGAGAACAGGAAGAGAGGTGAGGTGTGAGATTACACATCATTGTTTCTATAACAGGATGAGGCTTTAGCACCCAGTTAGTTGCAACAGGCCAGGTAAATTCTGCTTGAAGGGAATACAGACACATGAAAAACTAAATTTACTTTTCTGTATGCTGGCAGAAAGGGGAAACCCCCCTCCACTATTAAAAAAATACCCAAGTGCTTGGATAACTGAGAATAACAGACAAATTGAGCTGAGCTTTCGTTATTACATGACAAAGAGACAAGAAAGCCACAAACTATAACTGAAAGCCTCTAGGTAATAATTCCTGACATTTTTTTTAGAATAAAATCATGCAGAACCAAAGCAGAAAACACACAATAAGAAATTCAGTAGATTGTCTGCATTCCAAACACTACACCACTATGAAAACAAAAGCAACAACCATATCTTTGCTTATAAGCAAAAAAGACAAAACCTCTTTTCTGCTACTTAATATATTCATTGAATTACCATCAAAATCATTCAAAGACCCCCCCTTCTGTTTAACTGTTTGGGTTACTTAACACTTTCATATATCATACTTTGATTTCATCCACTTACATTAGTCACTTTTGACTCATCTTATATCATTTACAGAGAACGGGTTGTGCAGAAAAAAAACCAATACAGAGCAATCTGCAAGATTGAACCAAAGAAAAACCTACTCAGCATCCCCGCTAAATAACCATCTACCATTTGTACCATGCAGCATATTAGACATGTAAGGTGACAAGCTCTCAAACACTTATGTGATGTAATTTGTCTCAGTGTTAAGATCAGAAACATCTCACAACATGTAAATTCACTAAATCCCTGAAGAAATCAGTAACTATACACAGAAAGTTATCAGGTTACATTAAAAGCATTAAACAGGTGATGAAAGGAGAATGTTCCATGCCAATCTACAGCAGAGTGTAAGGAAGTAGTTCAACAGTCCAAAATGCAAGCATCTTTATTTTGAAAGGCAAAATAACCTAACAAAGACAAACCAAATGGCTTTCAGTAGTAATAAATTAATACATTTCCCTCACAAAACACAATTGGTTTATCAGTGTCTTTAACAAAGTAAAAATACAGATGGCTCCACATCTAGCCAGTCTCAAATAATGCAAAAAGGGAAAGAGAAAATAGCTTTTCAGCCTTCCTTGACACGGGCATTACACATTTTTCTCCACAGAGGCAGCAGAAACAGCACAGGTCTCTGCCACACAGTCCCTCATGCCCTTTTTTGTTGCTCTAAGCCTCCATGTGTTGCACAACTGTAAAACTGTCAGGTCAAATCCTTGTCACACATTGCAGAACTGTGCTCTGCTCATGGGGTACCACTCCAATTGGTTAGCAAACAGTCAGGCTGACCGAGCACATACGACATAGCCTTATGCAACCAAACTCATCATGACCATTTGTACTAGATGTGTGTGTTTGGAGGGGGGGAATAAAATTTATTTTATTTTTTAAATGAGGCAAATTATGCTTTTCATGTTTCAAGTGAAAGAAAATAAATCTTACACTGTTCATAACCGTATCATTTCACATAACAGTATTAAAGATTGTATGTAAAACTCATATAAGCAACAATTGCTTTAATGTGGAATAGTAGACTTTCCCCCTTGTCAACATTATGCAAGCTACTACACAAGAAATGGCACATCCTTTTTTAGGAACAGCTGCAGCACCAGAGGGTAACAGAGATCAGTTCAAGGAACACCAACAAAAACACATTTAACAGGATGAGTGAACACACTCCTGTGCAACTGAGGCAGTTCCTTATTCACAAAATCTTTATTACTACAATTAAGGTAAAAAAAAATTAAATTTAGAATAAGCAGGCAACACTGCAAATTCATTCCATTATAAGTTATAGCTGCAACCCTTATTTCATCTTAGAAGTGCATAAAGGAGTAATACATGGTACATGCAGCTTCCACCTCACACGTGTTTCAGCAGGAATCAAGAGATCTGTTTATCCCCTTACAGACCCTCAATACCGAGTGCCATGAAATAGCAGAAAGATAAGAAGCCAAAAGCTATACTGTTTCTTACAGCATGTCAGAGTGCTTAAATACAGCTTAAAACTGGTTTTGGGTGCCTTTATCTTAGGGGAACTGTAGTCTAAGTGGTTAGGCTGCCAGCCAAGGATTTAGAGGAATCAGGGTGAATTTCCAGCTCTAGCACAGACTTCATGTGACCATAGACATGTTACATGACCTGCCTGAACTCCTCATGTACAAAATGCAAATAATAATTACCTCAGAGACCAGTATGAGAAATACTTTACCACGACCATGAGATATTTGAATACAAATTGTATCAAAACTTGACAAGTACTGAAAGTAGACAATTACTTACACAGCACAACTCAACTGCACAGCTCATTTGCCTCAAAAAAAAAATCATAAACAATCCACTAAGGACTTTTCATCATAAAATAACTGGGACAGGTAAACATGCCTGGTATAACAAATGTGCAAAACTAAATCAACAGCTACATAGCAGGTGAACAATGTTCAGATTTAAATTTGTGTTTAACAATAAATAATTTAATTAAGGGCTTTTTTTCCCCATTAAAATTTGAAGTTTAAAGAACAGACACCAGGGTGCTCAAGCCATGACCTGCAGAACTTTTCTGCTAAACCAGGACAACTAATCCAGCCCCAGCTCAAAGGACACATATCAGGTCTAGTCCTGGAATGAAGTATTGGCCCACTCAGACAAAAAGTAAACCGCAGTAGTGCCCGACCTAAGCTTTAATCTGTTTAAACAAGTGCTGAAGTATTGGATCACAGAAGTCCTCAAGGACTGCCATGCATTTCTTATGAATCATCACACACCTTGAAACAAATTCTATCTTAAAAATATAGTCCTACCACGATCTCCCAGGCTAGCTGTAAAGCTACACCTGGGGTAGCATCATGAGAAGAGACATAAATAACAAACTAAATATGTATCTCCATATATACACTAGCTGCTGATGTTCCAGAGGAAACCAAGCTAGGACTGCAGAAGTCCCAAGCCACACTCCAGAAGCTGATCTGATGAAGCACCAAACCAGCAATCATCATCTCAATCAGAGCAGTACAAACATAATTTCTGTTTTGCTATGTTTGTTTCCCACCTTGTGATGTCCAATTCCTGGCTTGGTGAAAGCTGTGAAACTACATAAAAGTTAGAATAAAAATACATTTTTTAAAAAGTTGTATTTACAGTCTTCTAGCTTCAACTACAAAAAATAAAGCATCACATCTGCCACTTCTAAAACTGTTAAGTTCTACTAACACTAATTCTATTAACAGACAAATTACATAAATATTTCTTTGCTTAGACTACCAGCTGTCACACAGACAAAACATTTTCATTGCTTTTATTTCTTCTTTATTCAGCATCAAATACTTTAAATTGGGAGAGGTTGTTTTTAAATATTGTTTTTTTCTTGTGTCTATCCAAATATTATCTATAACATTTAAATAAGTAAAAAGGTTGTTAATCCTTTTCTAATATAATGCTAAGATAATTAACCATCTACATACATATCTAAATACATACAGAGAGTACCTATCTGGTTTATTATGAGCTTGTAGTTTGAAATACATAGAGAAAACCTGTCCCATAATTAACAATTTAGACCACTATTGTAAAAAAGCTTTTATGTTTTATAAATATCCCCATCTCTTAAAACTCTATTAATTTTAATTTGTAATATAATGAACCTCAACTGCAGGAAAAGGAAGACATTTTAGGAATGGGAAGGTTTTTTTTAACAAAAGAGTATATATTAGGATTTCTTGAAAATGATACAGGCTTGAAGAAGCAAGAATAATACACTATTTGATCTGCCACACTGAATAGACAACTCAAACCCTCCTGGCTCAAATATCTACATATTTAAAGGTAGGTTTTCTTGCATTTTAATTCAAAAAGCTTGGTTTTGTATACTCCTAAGTAGTCTTCAAACCATTATCTACATCATAGCACTAAGGCATATAAATACTCTTTCCCTGCAGTGTGGCTTTTGTTCACATATTTAGAGAATATAGACATGTCAATCTTGAATACAAGCTCTTGCCAACTCAGATAAATTTACTCTCGTTTAGGGTCTGTTTTTTTTTTTCCTAATAGGAAAAAGAAGTGGGGTTTGGGTTGGTGTTTTTCGGTTTTGTTTTTTTTTTAAAAAAAGGAGCATAAACCCCCAAATAACATCTACTCATATCCTATAAAAACCCCGATAGAAAGTTCTTAAGGCGACACAGGGCAGTGGTCTAGAAATTGTTGTCAACATCCACCAAGAGCTCTGGATTAATATGCCAGCCACATTATCCATAATCTGCTTGAAGCAGCTTATGCAGCTCTGGTTTTCTATCAGAGACACAAATCAAAGCTGTTTATTTGAATGTAAATAAACAAACAAAAATAATCAATCCCTTCCATTCACTAATTAGCCACCACAATTTAACTTTAATTTACTTGTATAACACAGAATTACATAAAGGATCCAACTCCCCAGTCCTAGTATAAAACACAGCTGCAGTGGAGATCAGCAAGAATTATGGTCAAAAGGTCTCTACAACTGGGTTCAAACAATCTCTTGTCAAAGGAAACATGAA
This sequence comes from Aquila chrysaetos chrysaetos, assembly GCF_900496995.4. Taxonomy (NCBI): domain Eukaryota; kingdom Metazoa; phylum Chordata; class Aves; order Accipitriformes; family Accipitridae; genus Aquila; species Aquila chrysaetos. The sequence continues at coordinate 60,232,621 of NC_044030.1, forward strand.
CAAGGAAGGAAAAAGAAAGAGTCTTCCACATTAAAAAAAGAAGTATTTGCACATGATTTCTTTTCAATTAAAAAATTAAAGTTTGAAAAAAAGTATATTAATTTCCTTAAAACAAAATACAGTCTTTAAAAAAGTATCAAAAATTTCATTCTACAATTAAACATATCCAGGATGTTCCAATGTGTAATAAAAAAATTAACATTCAGTAGTTCTAAAGGACTAGACTCCAACCAAGATGTACTAGATACAATGTAGATACTCTTAAGGAAAGTATGAGCAACAAGATTAGAGAGTGCTTTTAAGCAACTGCTGGTTAGATTTGGAGAAAATATGTGTTCTGTTAACAGCTACAAAATTATATGGCTTTAATGAAAATAGGACAGAAAACTTACCAATTATCAAAACTGAGGTGACAGAGTAGTATTAGGAGAATATATTATGCAGCTTCACTCCCAAACCCACTCTAGGTATGTAAGGTTCTTAAGCATATGCCCAATTAAGCACCTGTGTAACAGCACTGGCATTTTGTTCAAGTGATTAAAATCAGGTATTTGATTAGGTAGCCTATTTAATCAAAGTTCTTAGGTATACAAACTACTAACCTGTTATTTACATTTTTCTACAGTCTCTCATTTTAATGACATTATCAGCTGGTTTCTTGAAGAACACTTTTTTCAGTAGAGAGTTTTGGGAAATGAACATGTACAAGTGGTTCCTACGAGGAAAGCGTGCCAGAGATTTACTAAGTTAAAATTTTGTGTTTGAGACTACTCAAAATAGCCACTATTAATAAATTTGAAAAATTGAGGTTTTCTTAAAGAAACCTTTCATGCCTTCCCTTTCAGCTTCTCAGATTCAAGATGAACATATCCATACACAAAATGAAATCCATTCCATTTATGTTTGAAAATAACTAATATCTAAAAGACAGAAAGATAGGACTAGGTGGGATTATTACTTCCTGGATCCACCTCCCTTTGACATATATCTGACCTCTCTTGTGCTCAACACTAACTCTTCCTTCTAATCTCCCACTTTCCTCTACCTCCCCTTCACTACACAATACAAACCTGCTTAGGGTCTTAAAAAAAAGAAAGCCAACCAATACACCTAAAAACCCACCTCTCTTCTCTAGTCACTGCTCTCTCATTCCCATGCCTCAGCATTTTAGAGCAGCTGTTTTGCAGTTCTCCAGCTCCACCCTCAGCTCCCTCCAATTTTGCTCCTGCACTTTATACCTCACAGCATCTGCTCTTAAAATATCTTAAAGGCCTTCTTATAGCTCAGCACTTGTAGCCCACACTCCTCAGGTGGCTGGCTGGCCACCTGAGACACACCCAGCCATGCTGCTCTTGCCCCTGCTTGTCTTCCACAAGTCTCCATCCCTAGTGTCCTGGTTTCAGCTGGGCTAGAGTTAGTTGTCTTCCTAGTAGCTGGTATAGTGCTATGTTTTGAGTTCAGTATGTGAAGAATGTTGATAACACTGATGTTTTCAGTTGTTGCTACGTAATGTTTAGTCTAAAGTCAAGGATTTTTCAGCTTCTCATGCCCAGCCAGCAAGAAGGCTGGAGGGGCACAAGAAGTTGGGAGGGGACACAGCCAGGGCAGCTGACCCAAACTGGCCAGAGGGGTATTCCATACCATGTGGAATACATGCCCAGTATATAAACTGGGGGGAGCAGGGGTGAGGGGATCGCTGCTTGGGGACTAACTGGGCATCAGCCAGTGGGTGGTAGAAAATTGCATTGTGCATCACTTGTATATTTTAATCCTTTTATTATTACTATTGTCATTTTATTAGTGTTATCATTATTAGTTTCTTCTTTTCTGTTCTATTAAACTGTTCTTATCTCAACCCACAAGTTTTACTTCTTTTCCTGATTTTCTCCCCCATCCCACTGGGTGGGGGGGGAAGTGAGAGAGCAGCTGTGTGGTGCTTAGTTGCTGGCTGGGGTTAAGCCACAACACCTAGGTTTGGCTCCTACTTTTCCAGGCACCTCTTCAACAAGGCAGTAGTAATATATGCCTCCTCCCTGATTTTCTGCAGCTTTATTTGCCACATGCCATCAGAAGACCATCTCCTACTCCCACCTTGGCACCTGTGTTTCTTGGCAACTTGTTCAGTTTTCAAACTTTCATACCCTCCTCCAACATTATCCCCCCAGTTTGGAAGGGCCACCTCATAAATACATCTAGTGATTTCAGAGATAAGAACAATAAAGCAAGCTCTTCTCTTGACCATACTTAAAAAACCCCACTGAATCTGGTTAGACAGCTGATGGTCTATCAAGCCTAACATAACTAACCTAACACCGCAGCGAGACTGTTGTTGCAGTAACCCTATGTACGCATTTGCATCTATTTTTAAAATGGTTGGTTGTGCTGTCCTCTCCCCTATCCCCAAAACTGGGGTGAACTTCAAAGCTGCCCAGATTCAGTCAGCCAACTGCTCATCAGCCAAACAACAGCAATTCTCTTTATGGCTGTTTCAAGAATATTCCACATGCAAATTCAAATGTCATGCATCCATGGTTACTAACGGTGAGCAGCAGGTCATTAAGCTTTGCAATCATACCCTCCATATCCAAGGAGTTACTAAAACAGTTGCCTGAACTATGACTACACCACATTAAGTCTGAGGATGTCATGGCTTTCAGCAGAGGAGCCGTAGGAAATTCAAGGGTTAAGTAGTATTCAAGCTCTTTTTGCCTTTAAATTATCTGTAGGTGGTTTTGTTTTGTTTCTAAAGTCATTTGCAGCAGGAGACCTATAACTAATAAAGCAGCAATTGCCTTGGTTTTGTGGGTGATTCAAATGAAAATGCAGAAAGGGGGCTAGAAATTAACATGGGATCTTCCCAGGAGTAGGAGTAAGTCACAGAAGTGAAGCAGGGAAAGCAAATAAACAAGACTGCAACAACAGACCCCTGTCAGTGAACCTTAAAACTTTCTTGCAGACCAGCAAGTATACAGAATTGATAAGTTTCAGTCTCTGACTACATGGCCTTACAGCCCATTTACAATAGCACGAGGATCAGAATCTTGAAATCAGACTACAGTTAAGTATATCATATTTGGAGCAGTAAGAATTTAAACCTTACTGTAGATTAAGAATTGCATTCTTTCCAGAAAGGGAACAGGTAGCTATCTCCAATGGTTGTTACAATTATCTTCAGAAGATGACAGATGGTTAAAAATACGGCATTTAATAAAAGTGAATTCTGAATTTTACCTGCTATTTGCGCTCAGTGTTCTACAGGAGCAATTCTTTCAGCTGCACACAATGTACAACAAAATGATGAACTTCACAGGCAATGCAGTTTGTGGACTCACCAAAACAGGGTGGGATCAAAGAACACTAGAAGAGCTATGGAGACCAACAACTAAAAAGAACTTTACCTTGCCTTTCTCAAGGGAAAAGCAGGGTGAAAGTCAGATGACAAGAATACCACAGACATCAAGAACAATGTTCAAAGGAAGTAATCAGGGATTTGAGACACCATGCCTGGGCCACAGACATGATGAGGAAGTCATTACTGAGTGTCAGTCTGAGCTCAGTCATTTTGTGAAGATATGTTTTAAGCTACCATCCCAGGTGACAGACACCATTCTCACAAATACAGTGGTAAGTGTAAGCATTTCCCTATGTCCATGCAAAAAAGCACCAACACTTCCTCATCTTTACAAAGGCCATACAGACAGACTACCCCAATCTAGCTCACAGCTGGACTCAGCAGTGAGAATGTTTGTCTTCATCCCATCTTCAGAAGGATGGAAAAAAGGCACATATGAACTAAAACTGTAAAACTAGAAGTAAACTCCATCCTCTGAAAAATAAGCATTCTAGAAACAGAAATTCAATCCTAGCATCAATATGACTAAGAAGCTACAAAAGAGTCAGGCATTTTGTAGGCTGTTCCAGCTAGAAGAAAAAAAAAAAAAGTAGCAAGGTCTAGTATTTCTTGTTTATGTAGAAGTCCTGTTCCCAAAACAAAGGAATAATAAGACATCAAAAGAGTATTTCATTGCTCAGAGCCCTCAAGAATCTGCTCAGACATCAACTGACTTACATCCTCTTCTCTAAGCTTTCCAACAGGACCACACAAATGAGCAGCAGCTCAGGGCACACCATCTTCCCCAAAATGAATCACTTCTCCCCGCTGTCCATACCTACTGCCATCAGAACCAATATTTAGCAAACTCCTTAGCAGAGGGAGCACATTCCTAAGTAGCTCTGCGTTTGCCTTTGCTTTCAGCAGTTTCATACTTGCAGATGGTTCATTTTTGTTTCCCACAACTGTCTGGGTATAGCCACTGCTGTTTTAGTTCAACATATCACAGCTGCATTATAAAAAAATTCGTTAATATGCATTCACTAGCTATCAGTAAACATGTTACCACAGGACTGAAGTTCTATGTCTAAGAACGTTACCAAGAATGCCTCTAAGAGTGGAAAGGAATTTACACACAACCTCCTCCCTGGTGTCATCCTATCCTTATCCCCATCACCAACCATCCTGACATCCTTTCAAGAACTTACACGCTTCTGTGAATATACCAGATTTCCCCTGCTTCTCACTGTAATACACATTTGTAAGATTCAAACTTCCAAGCTACACCTCCTAGTACGTAAGCTATCCTGTTACAGATGTACTTGAATTTTTGAAAAAATGCCTTAAAAGCTTCAATAACCAATCTTCTACAGAGACCACACCTTTACCAATTATTCTTCCTCTTCAGTGATCCACAGAATTAAAGAAATCTATTTAACCACCCTTACTTTACATGTTTTGATGAAGCCTAAACAAAAGACTAACAGTGAATTCAATTCATCCTGGCCCATAAACAATTTCTAAGCATAAGCAGACGGGAGAGACACTGGCACTGTGAATACATAGGTCCCCTGTTCTACAGTAATAATAAAATCATAAGACATTATTTTACTACAAAACAAAGTACAGGACCAAGAGAGGAACAACTCAGATTTGAAAACAAATCAAAAATCTGAAGTGCTATTTTGAATAGCTGTACAACACAGTTCAGTACACAATTCAGACAAGTGCATCTTCCTAGATTTTCAATTCAAGGAATCATTTAGTACATATAAATGTATCATTTAAAACACCAGTAGGTTTTCCAGTTAACTTTGAAAACAAAGAAAGAGATATGTTAGTCCTGACAATTCTTGCTAATTTTAGTGAGATTTTAGGGAATATTTGAAAGCTCATCACTGTTTTGGAATAGGATTCTTTTACATATTTTAGGGAGATCTTTAAAAGCGTCTTTGAAATCTCAGGCTCACTGGAGAACACCAACTAAATTTATAATGATTAAATATATGCTGTCACATCCTATTGTTCAAAAAAAAAAAGTCAGCAATAGCAGACAAAACTGCAAGAATGCCAGAGAAGAGCTATCAAGACACTGCATATGCCATTTCAGTCATATTTAAAACAAAGCAGCAGAGGAAACACATTAAAGCAGGCTTTTCCACTCACAATTGTTTAATCCATACTGTAACAGCTGGAAGCAAAAGTTTGAGAGGGTTGAATTTTGCTTTTTTTTTTTTTTTTTTTTAAACCATTTCTATTGTCTGAAAAAGGTTTTTTTGTTTTCAAAGAGTTTATTAAATGATTACCCAAGAGACATTCATTGCTGAAAGCAGTTTCAAAGAAAAGCATGCACCTCCACCATAGCTGCCCCAAACTTTACAATTCACAGATCAAAGTATGACTATGGCTTTCTGGAATGTATAGCTGATACAATTTGATGACTAGGTTACAACCTCATGAGTCTGGAGGAAGGTATTTATCTGTGCAGAAATGATGAGCTAGTAACTTGATTAGAGAAATACTTATGGAATAGCAATGTGAAAATAAACCTAAGTATGCATTACTTCAGCTCTAATATTACTATTTGTATTGGAAGTTTAGAAACATAATTGGTAACACCTTTAAATGATAACTACTACTTGATATTCATTGATTGGTACAAAATAGAGACTGAGACCAACCCTTATTATACCTAAGAATGTAAGCTAATAAAGGACTCTTCTACTCTGATGAGTTTCTCTAGTACCACCAAATTCCATGTTCTTCCTTTAATGATTTCATATCAAACATTTCCATTTTTCACATTCAAAAATGAAAACAAAAGCATTAATAAGTGTCAGCCTTAACACTGACGGGAACTTCCTCCATCTTTCACTGGCAAAGATTCTGCACTGTAATAGGTATGCAATTAAAACTATTTAAACCAACCTGCACAGACAGGATGCTTGGATAAGTAAGGAGAGTTTTAAGTTCATTCTGAGTTACCTTTACAGTACTAATAGATACAAAAAAAACCAGCCCCCACAAAAAACCTGTTTTTAATTATTGAAGTGAAGAGACATTATCTACCTTGATATGCATACATAAGAAATTAAGAGTACTTTCCAAGTAATTTCTCAGAGTAATTCCTCTTTGTAAAGGAGCTAGTTACAAAACACTCCAAAAAGACTTGGTACTGTGTGTCTTGATCAAACATTGCTCGAGAGAGTTATATTGGAAAAGTACATTAGAATCCCATTTTAATTACTCATCTTCCACAACAGTAAAGAAAGGCACTGGAAAACATTTGCTTCCATACAGACCAGATGCTAAGTAAGATCAGATTGGGGAAGGGGAACAGGGAAGCAACTTAGACATCAGTCTGCTATATTAGAGTCCGCAGCAGCTTTTCTTTCATAAAACAGTATTGAAATTGACATGATCATTGAGGTTAACACCTGAATTTAAACATTTATCCTATAAACCACTCCCTGCCCTGATGTTTTCCCTCTATGAAACAGGTGCTAAAATGTTTTCTTACTGGCCACCATTAAGACAAGAAGTGAGAAGTTCTTCAGTATCTAAATGAAGCAGAGGTGAATTAAACAAGAAAGGTGGCAGTGTGGTTAAGGAAACAGAGAGAAGATGCCCTCAGTTCCTATAGGAAGAGTTTGAAGGAGAAGTGAGACTACGATCACTCTGGTCTGCAGCAATCTTTTACAGGTCCTCCAGTCAGGCAGCGCTGATTTTATTACACTGATCACTCTGCCACAATACTTATTGCCCTTAAAAACTGGTGGGTTATATACCAGACTATGACCAATGGTGCAGCCCAACACACAGAACAAGTATCTGCACTTAAGCTGAAAGAAGAAAAGGTTCCTCCTCTTTCCTGCATGCACATACACAAAAAAACAAGCATCAGCTGGGCAGTGTCTCGACACTACAGGCTAGTTTTCCAAACTTCTCATTATTAATACCAAAAACTCCACAGCCCAGAAGAGCTTAAAGATCACTCTTCAGTGGTTTCCTCTAAATAGGACATTAATATGTATATAAAATCAGTGAGTTAGTATATATTGTTTTCCATTAATGCTAGTAAAACCTTTTGCTCCAGCTTCTAGAGTAACCCACTTTCTCAGGCTGGATTTAACACTCCATAAGCAGGATAGCAATGTGACGTCAACAGATATCTGAGGCAAGATGCTTCCCCTTGTTTTAAGAGGGAAGACTCAAACCTACCTCAAAATAAAATTCAAAAAACCTCAAACATCACATACAGGAAAACAGAAGTGCGCGTGACTCTGTGTGGCTACATGTATTTGCGCACACACGCTCAGAGACATCTTTTGTAGGAGGCATCTATCGTAGCATTGCAATTATTGTTTTCATATATATGTGTAAAGGTATATGTATGGGTAACAGATCACATACACGCGTGTGGCTACAATACGTAAATTGCAAAGCTGCAATGGATGCCCCCACAAAAGACAGCCGGCCCTAGCCAAGCCGGAGTGGCCTGGGCAAAAACTCACACCAAACTTGGCATCACGCAAGCCCCGGCCCGCAGCCCGCGGAGGCCGGGCGAGGCGAGGGGCGGCGGGCCCGGCCGAGGGGAGGCCGGGCCGCCCCCCCGCCGCCCGACACAGCCGCCTCCGCCCTCCTCCCGCGGCCGCGGCGCCGGCCTCGGCGCGGCCACGCCGGCCTGCCCGCCGCTGCGATGGCCGCGGAGGGCGGCGGGGGCCGGGTGGCTGCCCCCAGGGACGGAGCGCGGCGCCCGCGGCGGGGATGCTGGCGGACACCTGGCGCCGGGGCCTGCCGCGGCCGGGGAGGGCCGCGGGGCAGCGGCCGCCCGGCCCGCCCACCTGCCTCCCGCTGGGCGGCAAGCCCCGCGCCCACCGGCGCGGCGGGCCGGGCCTGCATCGCTTCGCCCGGCCTCTGCAGGCGGCCGCCGAGTCCTCCCACCCGCTGGGCTGCGCGGAGAAGCGGGACGCCTCAGCAGGTTACCCCTCACACCCCGCCCAGCCTCACCTCACCTCAGCAGGCCGGGCAGCCTACCGCGGCCGGCGACGACGCAGGCGGCGGCGGCGGCGCGGAGATGAATGGAGGCAGAGCGGGAGGCGGAGAAGGCAGCGGCCGAGCTCCCTGACAGCGTTCACGGCGCCCCCCAGCTCACCTCCGGCTTTGCCCGGTCCCGCTGCCCGGCGCCTGATATAGTCTCCCGGCGGCGGTCTCCCCGCCCCTCGCCGCTGACGCACTCCCGCTGCTACGCCGCGTGCCGCCGCTGCTCGCCCCGCGCCGCCCGCAATGGCGGCTGCCGGGGTACCGGCGCCATCGCCTCCTGCCACGGCGGTTGGCGCGGTACCTGCGCCGTTGCTCACCGCTGTGCTGGTACCTGCAGCATCGTCACCCCTCACCGTGGCGGCTAGTGTGGTACCTGAGCCATCGCTCACCGTGGCGGCAGCCCCGCTACCCGTTCCGTGGTCAGCCTCGGCGGCTGCGGTGGTACCGTCGCCGTCGCTCGCCATCGTGGGGGTGGCCGTACCTGCCCTGTGGCCCTGGCACACAGGGGGAGCCCGGGGCTGCCTTGGAGATCAATGGCACCCGCGGGGAGGAAGGAGCAAGGCCACGCATAGTCTGCTGGAGCTGGGCAGCAGGCCATGAGGCTAGGCGTGAAGTAATCCCCTCTGCAAGAAAGGTGGCCTCACGGCCCTGGCCATCAAGGGCTGCCTCCCCCTCTCTGACAGACACCCACACCACGGGCCAGCCCAAGGCCTCGCCGCTGCTCCTCTTCACCAAACTGGAGGCCCGACTGAACTGAATTACTGGCAGGACCGTGTTTTCCAAAGGAAAACGGCCAGCCCTGTTCGCCAGCACTGACCACCAGTGGGCCACGGCACCGGAGCGTCCTCCCCCAAGACGACCTGTGTGCCAGGGAGCTGAAGAGCAACAAAATCAAACAAGGGTTCTTACGAGAGAACGGCACTCGCCCTTGACTCAGACTAAGCAACATACGATCCTTTGCTCTGAGCTGGGGAAGTACTAGGCGCACAGCTGTAGCGACATCACTGGAACAGAGGAGGCTGGGCACAAAATGGCGTCACTGCCGAATGTGGGGGACAGCGGTCATCCCATGGACTTCTCGGTGCTATCCACCAAAGATAAGTTTGTCACTCCAGGGGCCAGAGGAGCAGGGATTCAGTGCATTAATAATGTTTAAGTGCATGTCCAAAATAATGTAACTTTGCTGAAACTATCGGATTACGAGAGGGGTTTTGGGAGACGGCATGAACAGAACTTTTTAAATTCACTGATTACCTTAAAAATCCATTTATGACCAAGCTTTGACAAAGGTCTCTTGGCTACGGAAAAAAGGATTAATATGGGAATATCATTTAGGTCATACGAAAACACACTTACTCCATCAAGAAGCCTTGTGAGCTCAAAAGATCAACTCATACAGCTCTATGTAGTAGGACCAAGGTTTATGCTCCCTTAATTTTTTTCTCCTAATTAGAGTAATAATGATTATATTTTTCACTCGCATTTCAAAGAAAAACAAGATTTCTTTTACGCAGTGTTATATAGTGAAAATTGTTCTGCAATATGTGGTAGTAGAAAACCAGACATGTTAATGGAGTAAGATGAGAATTTAAAACTGTCAGGAAATTCTTAAAATTAGTAACTCCACCTCCTGTATTTTTTGCTTTCATGACAAGTGAAGGAAGTAACCTAGAAACCGGTTGTGGGTTTCTACCTTCATTTTTGCTGACAGTTTCATGGAAGGACCAAGAACCTTTGGGCCTTTTTCTATGAATAATTTTTCATCCATATTTTGTCATGGTTATTTACTAGGTATTGTAAAGGAGATAAGGAGACTTTAATATATACAATGTAATTTAAGAAAAATATTTCCCTTCTTAGTTGCTTAGGATATGGATGTGCTATTAAAATCCTGGTCATAAAGTCTTTTAGGAAAAGAACTAGGATGATCCCCTGAATATATGTACAATAGATTATACACACACACACACATTCCCACCTGCCACAAGGGGCCTTTAGGTCTCCTTTGGCATTTTGGGTTGCCATGATAATTTTTACAGTAAAGACCATACCTCATCACAGCTGTGGTAGTGTACAGGAAAAGGAGATCCTCCCACAACTAAATACTTTTGTAAAACCTTTGCATTAAAGAGAGAATGTAAAAGTAGAAGGTCTAGCATCTTACCCTGTATTTTCATATCTTCTGTCTCTGGTATCTTAGAGCAATTGATACTCTCCAAGAAATGTCAGATTGGAAGGAACCTCAACAAATTGTCTGGCCCATCTTGCAATGAGGCTAGACCAAGACTGGGAGAGGTTTGTCTAAGCTGATTTTTCTTAAATCTCCAGTAAGGGACATGCCTACAGCCTGCCTAAACTTCCAGATTAAAAGTTTTTCCAATAAGGAAGGAGTAAAAGGAAAGGTAACACGTTCTAATGGTGTCATATTCATGAGGATTGTATGCTAAATTACAAGCACCCTATGTAGCACACTAAATACAAGCATGCTATGCAGCTACAAGGTGTGTGTCTGACCATGCATTCGGAACAGCTTCTGTGACTTGTACTCCAAACATAAGTTCCAGTGACATATGATGTACTTAGAAACACAGAATCACAGAATGGTTTGGGTTGGAAGGGACCTTCAAAGATCATCTAGTTCAACCCCCCTGCCAGGAGCAGAAACATGTCTCAGTAGATCAGGTTGCTCAAAGCCCTGTCTAACTTGACCTTGAACACTTCCGAATATGGGGCATCCGCAACTTCTCTGGGCAGCCTGTCCCAGTGTCTCACCACCCTCATCGTAAAAAATTTCATTGTAATATACTCATTAGCAGCTGTTACAGCTAGTCATCCTGGGACTTATCACTCAGAATATCAAGAATTTAACAGGCAAAATACTGGGGTTTACCGGTGGGAGACATGGGTTTGACAAGTAAAGAACTGGTGGCAGACATTGCTGGGGGAGTTCTGGTGGCTACACACCTGTTGAAGTGGACGGGCAGGGCCAGCAAGATTTGGCAGCCAAGAAGGAATTAGTCAGTTATCGCTAATGATTCAGGAGTGCCTAACCCATCTAGAAAAAGACACAACCTGCTTTTTGCAAGATTTACATAACAAACCAAAGCATAACAAACCAAGCATACAAAACACACAAAATCACAGCCACTGACTGTCTCACTGTATTTCTTTCCTTTCACTCCTAGAAAAGGGCAATCGTTAAAAGTGGGGGTGTTATTAGATTAGGTGTAAAGAAAGAAAGGTGCAAAGAAAGAAACGTGCATCTTGCAGTTCCTTTTCCTGACAGGTTCTTTTGGAGCACATCAAGCAGCTATGTCAGGTACATCTATCCTCCAGCTTTCTCTTTAGCCTCTCCCACCACGCTCCGCAGCATGGACAAACACAGCCTTGGCATCCTTTGCAGAGCTGTGTTTGGTCCAGTAAAAGTGATGTCATCTTGTCATCTCTATCAATGAGATATTTGGTCCATACATGTGACTTATTAGCAAAAGTCTGTGTGTTCCACTGTGGTGGGTTGACCTTGGCTGGCAGCCACATTGCCACCAAGCTGCTCTATCACTACCTTCCTCAATGGGACAGGAGAGAGAAAATATGACGAAAGGCTAATGGGTCGAGATAAGAACAAGGAGATCGCTCACCGGTTACCATCACAGGCAAAACAGACTTGACTCAGGGGAAGTTAATTTACTTTATTGCCAATCGAATTAAAGTAGGATAATGAGAAGTAAGAACAAATCTAAAACCACCTTCTCCCCACCCCTCCCTTCTTTCCGGGCTCAACTTTACTCGCAGTTTTTTCTACCTCCTCCCCCTGAGTGGCAGAAGGGGATGGGGAATGGGGGTTGTGGTCAGTCCACCATGCATTGTCTCTGCTACTTCTTCCTCCTCACACTCTTCCCCTGCTCCAGCGTGGGGTCCCTCCCACAGGAGACAGTCCTCCTCCACAAACTTCTCCAATGTGAGTGTTAAAGCATTTTCAAACATGGGTTTCTCTAGGTTTGCTTTATTAACAACTCAGAGTTGGGCCACCGCCGCAGTGAATGGCAACCTTCCAAAAATTTCTCAGTCTTATATACCTTTTTACCACTTATTACCCCAATCCAAAGTCTTTGTAATTTTCCAGTTGATCTCGGTTCCTGTGTCGTTATCATTCATCATCTTATCTCATCAATTCTCGTGTCCCGGTTCTTCTGAAGTTAGTGGTCGTAGGCAGAAGGTCTCCCTGGTCACCACAATCACTATCTTCTTACACATCAAAGATCACCTTTGAATTTCTGAAAATCACTCAGGCTATTCTATTAATTTATCTTGCTCTAAAGTTAATCACTTACTCCTATGTCTTAGGTCCAAGATATATGATACTTCTGTTGATAATGCTTGGGGGATAATATCTTTGTACACAGTGGACTTGTGAATAGTCTCCTGAGTTTGATAGTTTAATTTCCCAAATTTGTTCTTCATAAGATTCAGAAAAAGTAGTATTAAACCAGTATTTTTTCCAATTTGTACTTTTAGGAATCGGTATTCCTACTAATTGAAATCCTTGATTCACTGTCTTTGGTAAAGCGACACAAATCTAACATTCACTTAAATTTAGATTATTATTAAAGATTTCATCAATGACACATGCATATTGTTGGTCCAGGCATTTTCTACTTGGTGAACATCCCTAAGTTTCCGTACAAATTGTTTTAACACATTCAGAGGTGTCTTATTATAATATGAATGAGGATAATCCATATGACGGTGCCAAAAATTCCACTCAAGATTAGGTCCCCATTTGATTATTACAATCCTAAGTTTGAAAGTAAAACAATTGCTCGATAGATAGAATCGATGACAGCACCAGTCTCATTTACCATAAATTTCCCACATTTGATGGTCAAAACACCATGTCCCAATTCCCCATGTTGGTTCTGGAAGGTGAATATGCCATACAGGGTAAGTTCTTGGAATGCCATATCTCCACCGCTGTTTAGAAAAGCCATGACCATTGGACCAAGTATCCCACAGATCATCAAGTCTACTGCTAACATTGGCACAGAATTCGAGAGAATTAAAAAGCAGATAAATAGGGTCTCTCTGTCTGGTCATTGGGTAACTAGCCGAAAAAATGACCTGTCCAGGCTTTGCCTGTAGGCCTGTAATTTGGCCCAAAAGTTGAGAAGAGCGATCACTATATATAATAACAGTTCTATTGGTACAGGCCTCTCGATATCGCAATGCAAATTTTGTCTACAAGGTGTTACTCCAGGGTAAAATACAAACAAGTACAAAAAGGAATAATACTTTACAATTGTCCATTACTCTTCAGATTCTTTGCGGGCATGTGAATGATGGATCCAAGTTTCTTTCCCAGATACCTTGATGGCATAAAAAGAAGTTAATAGAACAGTATAAGGTCCTTCCCATTTTGGTTCAAATCTGTTCTTTCTGTTGAAATTCTTTATATAAACTTTGTCCCCTGGCTGTATATCGTGAACTTGGATTTCAGGGTTTATTCCCTGATACCAATAAGCATGGTTACACATTTGGAAAAAAGAGTTTTGCAGATACAAGAGGTATTGTGTTACCTGTTTATCTCCATCCAAGAGGCTAGTCTTTGCTGGCACATATATACTGGAACAGCAAGTATTCTCCCAAAAAGGATCTCAGCTGGAGACACCCCAATTGGTTGCCTTGGAGTATTCCTAATATCCCACAAAACTAAATTTAGGGCCTCAGGCCATTTCAAACCAGTCTGTTTACAAACTTTTACTCACTTCTCCTTTAATGTCCTATTCATTCGTTCTACCTGACCAGATGATTCGGGGTGATGTGGAGTATGAAATTTGTTAAAAATCCCCGAAGAATTATAAATCTGTATCAGGGTAGCAGCTGTGAAATGGCTCCCTTGATCTGAATCAATTGCTTCAGGAACCCCATACCTTGGAATGATTTCTTTCAATAAGGCTTTTACTACTGCCTTAGAATGATTTTTCCTGGTCAGGAAAGCTTCCACCCATCCTGATAGCTGATCAACGATCACTAACATGTAAGAGTACCCCATTGTTTTTGGCATATCTGCATAATCAATTTGGAGTTTTTGAAAAGGAAAGGCTGCTGGAGGTCTTTTCCCACCAGGAGGTTTAATTTGCACTAAAGCATATTGTCTGCAAAGCTTACATCCTTCACAAATTCTTTTTGTTGCTGCATAAATTCCCGGGGCTGCCTGGAGTCTCCGGATTCAGAGCACTAGACTCTCCATTCCCCATGGGACCTCTCATGGTGCCACCACGTTATCGGTAATAAATACCTTTTTGGAAGGAGAGGTTTGTTATTCAGAATCTACTGCCCTTCTTGCAGCTGGGCTCCCAGCTGAGTCCATTGTTGTTTTTCTTCTTCAGGGAGGTCTTCATACAGCTTATTCACGTCTGGGAGCTCAAATGTTATTTCATGTTGTAACAGTGACATAACAGACACGACCTGTCGTGCCGCTGCTCTAGCGGCTTGGCTGGCTAGAGAATTTCCCCTTGCAATCTGTCTTGTCTCTGAGTGTGTGCCTTTATATAGATCACAGATATTTGAGAAGGCAACTGGATCACTTCTAAGAGGTCTTTGGTCTGTCGTCCGTGGCAACAGTTTTTCCCGCTGAAGTCAGAAAACCCCTTTCCTTCCATAAAGTCCCCATAGCATGACATACACCAAAGGCATATTTAGAGTCTGTATAAATGTTAACTCTTACTCCAACTGCATATTTAGCAGCTTCAGTGAGAGCAGCTATTTCTGCTCCTTGTGCACCCAAAGGTGCAGGCAAAGATCCAGCCAACAGTACCTGTGTTTCTGTGGTGACTGCAAAACCTGTACATCTTCGACCTTCTTCATAGTAAGATGAGCTGTCCATGAAGAGGTTCAAATCAGGGTTATTTAAAGGTTGATCTCTCAGGTCGTCTTGTGGCTTGCTGTTTTCACTTGAGGTAAACACAATTGTGGTTATCTTTTTCTCCATCAGAGGGTAAAGGTGTTAAAGTTGCAGGGTTTAAAGCACTGCACCTTTCCAGTTTCAAATTAACAGCCAATAAAAGAATTATTTCATATCTATGTGGTCATTGTGGAGACAAAGCTTTCTTCGCATATTGCTTTAACAAAATTTCTACCTCATGGGGTACACAAACAGTTAGTGGATGACCTAAAATGATTGTTCTGGTTTTCTCAACCGTTTTAGCTGCAGCTGCTATTGCTCTGATGCAAAAAGGAGTTCCTGTAGTCACTGGGTCCAATGTAGAAGAAAAATAGGCAACAGGCCTCTCATGTGGTTCTAAAGTTTGTACTAACACTCCCTTTGCAACCCCTTTTGCTTCATCACAGTATAATTTAAAAGATTTTGACTAATCAGGAAGGCCTAACGCTGGGGCGGATAAGAGTGCAGCCTTTAAGGTACGAAAGGCTTTCTCCCCCTCAGTGCCCCAAGCAATTGGTTCCATTTCCTCATTTTGAGTTGCTTCATGCAGAGGTTTAGCTATTTCACTGAATCCCGGGATCCAAGGATGGCAAAATCCTACCTGTCCTAAAAATCCTCTCAACTTTTTTTGTCACTGGTCTAGGTATTTCTTGAATTGCTTGGACTCTTTCAGGGTCTACTTCTCGCCTTCTGGGCTTTAATATAAATCCTAAATATTTTACTTGCTGCTTGCAAAACTGCAATTTAGATGGAGATGTACAGTGTCCTTTTTTAACAAGTGGGATACACAGATAGTATCTTGAATACAATCATTCTCAGTTTTACTTGCCAATAATAAATCATCAACATATTGCACCAGAATCGATTTGCTTGGAAAGACTAGATCTTGTAAATCATTCTTCAGAATCTGAGAAAAAATCGTTTGTGAACTGGTAAAACCTTGTGGCAGCCTGGTCCAAGTAAGTTGTTTCCCTTGCCAAGTAAAGGCAAAAATTAGTTGGCTTTCTTCAACAATTGGAATACTAAAGAGTGCTCCGGTAAGGTCAAGTACTGTGAAATACTGCGCCCAGACTGGAATCTGGGTTAAAATCAGACTAGGATCTGGGAGTGGAGCAATTGCATGCTCATTCACTGCTCGTAAATCTTGAACAAATCTATATTCAGGATCTCCATCACACACTGCTCCGGCCTGGGTCCTTTCCATGGGGTGCAGTCCTTCAGGCACAGACTGCTCCAGCATGAGTCCCCCACGGGCTCACAAGTCCTGCCAGAAGACCTGCTCCAGCGTGGCCTCCTCTCTCCACAGATCCACAGGTCCTGCCAGGAGCCTGCTCCAGCGCGGGCTTCCCACAGGGTCACAGCCTCCTTCAGGCACCCAACTGCTCCGGCATGGGGTCCTCCACAGGCTGCAGGTGGATATCTGCTCCACCGTGGACCTCCCTGGGCTGCAGGGGGACAGCCTCCCTCACCGTGGTCTTCCCCACAGGCTGCAGGGGAATCTCTGCTCCGGCGCCTGGAGCACCTCCTCCCCCTCCTTCTTCACTGACCTGGGTGTCTGCATGTCCTGGTTTCAGCTGGGATAGAGTTAACTGTCTTCCTAGTAGCTGGTACAGTGCTATGTTTTGAGTTCAGTATGTGAAGAATGTTGATAATGCTGATGTTTTCAGTTGTTGCTAAGTAGGTTTAGACTAAAGTCAAGGATTTTTCAGCTTCTCATCCCCAGCCAGCAAGAAAGCTGGAGAGGCACAAGAAGTTGGCACAGGACACAGCCAGGGCACCTGACCCAAACTGGCCAACAGGGTATTCCATACCATGTGATGTCCCATCTAGTATAGGAACTGGGAAGTGGGGGCGGGATAGTTGCCGCTCGGGGACTAGTGGGGTGTTGGTCGCCGGGTGGTGAGAAATTGCCCTGCGCATCATTTGTATATTCCAATCCTTTTATTATTACTGTTGTCATTTTATTAGTGTTATCATTATCATTATTAGTTTCTTCCTTTCTGTTCTATTAAACCGTTCTTATCTCAACCCACGATTTTCTGGATTTTCTCCCCCATCCCACTGGGTGGGGGGGAGTGAGTAAGCGGCTGCGTGGTGCTTAGTTGCTGGCTGGGGTTAAACCACGACACTGCAGGGCTGTTTCTCTTACATGTTCTCACTCCTCTCTTCTGTGGCTGAAGTTTTCAGAGTTTTTTTTTCCCCCTATCTTAAATATGTTATCACAGAGGTGATACCACTGTCGCTGATGGGCTCAGCCTTGGCCAGCGATGGGTCTGTTTTGGAGCCAGCTGGCATTGGCTCTGTTGGACATAGGGGAAGCTTCTTGGAGCTTCTCACAGAAGCCACCCCTGTACCCCCCTGCCCCCAAAACCTTGCCACACAAACCTGATATAAATGGGTCTACAAGGACCCCCAGTCCATCCCTTTATACTGAGAGAGGACTGAGCCTATGCACGACTCTGGCAGATACTTGTCTAATGTTGCTTTTTTATCCTCTAGTGAAGAAGAATCCACAAAATCGACCTTGTTTTTAAAAAAATTCCTTTGATGTCTAACCAGACTTCACATCAATGTAAGTCAAATGTTTTTTTGTCCCTTGTCTTTGTGTCCATGAGCATGATTGATCACAGTCCCCTTAGAGCCCGAGAGAACATTTTTATATGCAGTGCTGTACATTGTTTTTTCTTTTCTTCACTAAGCACCCCATCCTTTCATGCTTGCCTCAAAGATCATGTTTCTCATCCTCTTTTCACCCTTTATGGTTCTTCTCTCAACACTGCAACTCGTCAGTATACTTTTAAATGCAGTACACCAAACTGAAAAAATTGTAAAAACTACGTACTGTAAAACTGAGACTCTACCAGCACAAGTAGACCAAAATAATTACCATATTAATCATTACTTCTGTTAATGCATCTTGGAAATTGAAATGAGAGATTCTGACAGGATATCAGGAGAGACTTTTTTAATGGTGAAGACAGTCAAGCTTTGGAACAGGTTAACCAGAGAGGCCGTGCAGTCTCCATGCATGGAGGTTTTCATGGTATGACTGGGTAAGGCCTAGAGCAACTGGGTCTGACCTCCTAGGTGACCTTGCTTAAAGCAGGAGGTTGGACTAGAGACCTCCTGAGGTCCCACCTGAATTACCTCATGGTTCCGTGAAAAGAATTGCTTCCCTGTCAGCAATGTACCATTCCTGACTTATATTCAGCTTGCGATGTACTATAACACTCGGGTCCTTTTCTAAAGACTGCTACCTGCCCTAGTAGTCCCTATGTTATAGGTGTGCATTTGACTTCTCCTTTCCAAATGCAGTGCCTGTTCCTCTTACTATTGCTTCCAAAGAGCTCCTCTCTGCCATTTCCTAAGTTTGCTGACGTTTGCTTTTGCTGAAGTCCACTGATCATTCTGTTGCTACTACATCTTCTGCTTGCAAGAACCATTCACCAGTTTTTAAGAGCTTTCTCCTATGCTGCAGAGCAACTGCTTTTGGCACAACATTACTTGTGACACCTTTGCAAGCCATATGCTAAGTCAGCTTAGTGGGTCTGGAAATGTCTGAAGCACAATGATGGAGGGATACTTCAGCCTGGGATGCCCTGAGGACTTTCCTGAGAAGCAGTAATGTCTTCATAGGTAGGAAGGGGCTGTGGGCTCAGCGATCCAGTCTTGAAGGCGACAACTTGAATTCCGGTCTCAATTTGATCTTCATGTTCCATTCTCTTCAAATTACACACATCCTTTGACATTAAGGAAGCTTTGAATAGAACCTCGTCAGCTGGGAAAAGGCAGATCTCACCACCTGCAAAGAAGGACTTTTCTGAGAGTAGTGATCTGCAAGCAACTGTTCTGCTTTGGAGCATTTGTGATCAGGAACTCTAAACCTCAGTTTATCTACAGACAAAGGAATTAAGTTTTTCTCCTTAAAACAAGGATGATCTTTAGGGATATTTCTTCTGTAGTCAATATTCATGGGAAGCCAAACAAATGAACTTCTTTCTTGATTACTAGGAGCAAGTAGAGATTTATTAGCTGTGTTTAGCATTCTACTTGTTCAGAGTGAATAATATTAAGTTATTAAGTACTTGTGTACGTTCCTGCAGGACCAGGAACTATATTTGGTTTAATTCTTTATGTTATACTCTTTGTACAAAAAAAAAGTTAAATTGTCTGGATAGAAAAGTAATGGTTCTTCAGCAAGTTTGTATTTTTGCTGAGAAATGTTATTTTTTGCATATTTGTCAATTTGACTTTAATTCATCCTGTCAGTTACAAAACAGGCAAAATACTTCAGTGAAAGATATTACTCAGATAAATTCCAAACAGAATCCGAAGCAAGAAGAAGTTGCTGCTCCGTAGAGCTGGCTGACAAAAATCCACACATAACTTTTTGTAACTGGTAAGTGCATATTTGTTGAA
This sequence comes from Aquila chrysaetos chrysaetos, assembly GCF_900496995.4. Lineage (NCBI taxonomy): Eukaryota > Metazoa > Chordata > Aves > Accipitriformes > Accipitridae > Aquila > Aquila chrysaetos. The sequence continues at coordinate 60,252,354 of NC_044030.1, forward strand.
ACTGAAATATTTAATGGTAATACTTTGATGGTTTTAACAGGTTTTTTTGACAGAATCCACAGGGTTTTTTCCCTCCACAGTATCATGATAAAGTAAAAAAAAAGTTTTATTTTCCTAGAGCTTTTATTTGATTGATATTTACTATATGTATTGTTAGGTTATGTGATAAAAAGCACATCTCCACCCACACACAGGGAGAGTCAGAGAAACCCCATCAGAGAAAGGGAACCCCTGCCCTGTCTCCTCCCAGAGCTGTCCCAAGAGGGCCATCAGCCCCGTGGGCTGGGGATGATACCCATCACCATGAGTCAACGTACAGGTTCTCCAGGGCACTTTTCAGGCTGAGAGGGGTTACTGCCTAGGGCTACACATCTTACAGGATTGTACTGGTTTTGATTGGGACAAAGTTGAATTTCTTCATAGTAGCTAGTATGGGGCTATGTTTTGGATTTGTGCTGGGAACAGTGTTGATAATACAGGGATGTTTTAGTTGCTGCTGAGCAGTGTACACAACTCTTACACAGAGTCAAGGCCTTTTCTGCTTCTCACACCACTCCACCAGCGAGCAGGCTGGGGGGGGGCACAAGAAGTTGGGAGGGGACACAGCCAGGACAGCTGACCCCAACTGACCACAAGGATATTCCATACCATATGATGTCGTGCTCAACATACACAGCTGGGCTGGAAGAAGAAGGAAGTGGGGGACGTTTGGAGTGATGGTGTTTGTCTTCCCAAGTAACTATTACAGGTGATGGAGCCCTGCTTTTCTGGAGATGGCTGAACACCTGCCTGCTGATGGGAAGCTTTACCTAATAACCTGTCTTATCTCAGCCCACGAGGTTTTTCACTTTTACCCTTCCAATTCTCTACCCCATCCCACCAAGGGGGGGGGGGGGGGGGGGGGAGCAGCAAGCAAACAGCTGTGTGGGGCTCAGCTGCCTCCCGGTGTTAACCCACAACAGGGATACAGGGAAGAGCATTTGGGGATGTTTTAAGACTTATTGAAGGATGTTCAGGGGAGAAACCAAAGGTGGGGAAAGCAAGGGATCAAGGTGGTTTGGGGAGGAACAAGTGTGGGAAATAGAGGGTTGAGGGGGTAAAAAGGGTGGTGACATGTAAACATGTTGCTGCTCAGCACACATCTGCCTGTGCCCTGGGCCTGGTCACCACAGTCTGTCCTGTCTTCTCACTAAAATCCATTTCTAAGCAATTTCCTGGGTGAGGGACTCTCTACTCTGCATGCACGTGTGGGCATGGGTGTCTGAGTGCCAGCAACTGGAGCAGGGACCACATGTCACAGGGGCCCATCCATCCATGGTGCCAGTGACTGGCATGAGTGCAGGTGTGTGAGCAAGTACGTGAGCACTAGCAAAGATCACGCTGGACTAGGTGGCAAGCAGGGGTGGCGTGGGAGCTGGGGCTGCATGGGTCTCTGAGTGAGCCCACAGAAGGGGCTGGCTACTAGAGGGATCTGGGGTCCAGACCAGACTGTGGGGGCTGGGGTCAACTGAGAGACCTGTTTGCATCTGTATGTGTGTGTGTCTGTGTGAGGCAACTGGAGACAAGAGGATCCAGGTGACACTTACTGGGGGATCCGTACGGTGCTTATGTCTGTGAGTGGGGCTGCAGGCACTGGGAGCTTGTGTGCACTGGTGCTAGCAACTGTGGAAACTGAGGATCCAGGACCAGTTAGTGAGGGTCTCAGTCAGTTACTGAAGCAACCTGTATTTTTTTTATATGTATAGAAATGTTTCCCACCAACAGACCTTCATCCTGATGAGCCAGAAAAGGGAACAAGATGAGGCCATTGGTGTGGCTTGTGTTTGTGTGAGTGGTGCGTTTTCTGTCCGTGTTCATCAGTGTGGCCAGCTATATGTATAAATATACATATACGTATATGTGTTTTGTATACGTGTGTCTCTGTGTGTGCCTATTGGGACTACATGCTCAGCCTCACTCCTGGTTGGACCTGGGAGTGTGGAGCTGTGATGGCTTCACCTCTGTTGGACTACCAGATGTGTCCTCTCTGTTACAAGGTTTTGACATTGTATGGACATTGTTTTCATCTCATTGCAACCAGAGTTTTTAATTTGTTTATAATAATAAAATCTTACCTCAGTCTGAAAATGCTTTGACTAGGATAGAGTTTTACTTCTTTTCCTGCTTTTTCTCCCACATCCCACTGGGCCGGGGGGGGAGTGAGTGAGCGACTGCGTGGTGCTTAGTTGCTGGCTGGGGTTAAACCATGACAGCTCCTTATTCTAATTCAGAAGAAAAAGAATCCCAAGTATGGAATTTTTAATGGGGAAAAATAATTCTTCATCACTTATATCTCTGAGAGGCTCTGGCAGTTCCAGAAAGGGTAAACAAATTACTAGAAATTTTGCATTTGTATATGCTTGTTAGGCTATACTTGAAATCAAAAAGAATTGCAATAGATTGAACTGCGCAAACAACCCCACGGTACAGTTATGAAGTACTGGCATCCACACATCTGATCATTTCAAAAGGCTCAGGATGACCTGAGGAGAATAGCCTCATTTTACCTCAATCAGTTTTGCTGCAATTGAAATGTTGTTGTCCTAGTTCCATTGCAATTAAGACTCTGCTCATTAGTCCCAGCAAAAATTTCTCCTCTTAAAACATGCCTTGTGTACTATAATGAATGAGGAGCAGGCCGCTTTGATATTGTGTTTCTGTTGAATGGGGACCGATACACAGTGGGATGCGCAATATCCTCCTGCTTCTGCTGGAGCTGGAGGATCCGGACACCATGAACACAGGCAGCAGTTTAGGACAAGAAGTTTCTAATGTCCTATCTGGCTGGAATTGTAGGGCAGAATTTAGGTAGAATTCAGCCATCCAAACTGGTATCAGAGTGGACCAGTAAGAAGAAAACCAGTCATCTTTTTTCCAGGGAAGATCTGGATACATCTAAAAAGCTTTTCTAAAGATTGCCAAAAAAAGTTGAACTGTGCTTCTGCTTTTAGATTTTAGGTTTTTCCAAGGACATTTTAGGTTTGTGAGATAGTGTACAGATTTAAAAATTAATGCAGGTGTAAAACACAGGAGTTAAAAATTTTAGTTTACCATTTAATACTGCATCTAGAGTTCATCTGAAATTCACAGTGGGCTGTCTAGAGACACTGATTCAAGAAGTTAATCATCATTTTCTTAACTAAAATAAAGTGTTTAACAAAACAGATCTCTACCACCTGATAACTGATAAGCTCTGAGATATGCTTAAATTTAACTTGGAAAGTTCAATGTTGACCAAAAGTAATCCTCAAATTCAAAAAATGAAAGGTAAGTGTGCCATGGTTTAACCCCAGCCAGCAACTAAGCACCACACAGCTGCTCGCTCACTCCTCCCTGCTCCCAGTGGGATGGGGAGGAAAATCGAAAAAAAGAAGTAAAACTCGTGGACTGAGGTAAGAACTGTTTAATAACTAAAGTAAAATACAATATAACAATAACAGTAATAAAATTATAATTACACTATTATGATGATGATGATGACTATTAAAAAAAAAAAGAGAGAGAAATAAAACCAACAAGAAAACATAAGTGATGCACAGTGCAATTGCTCACCACCCACTGACTGATGCCGGAGCAGCAATCCACCCCTCCCGGCCAACTCCCTGCAGTTTATATACTGAGCATGACATTCTATGGTATGGAATATCCCTTTTGCTAGTTTGGGTCAGCTGTCCTTGCCATGCTCCCTCCCAGCTTGTACACCTGCTTGCTGGCAGAGCATGGAAAACTGAAAAATCCGTAACTTAGGATAAGTGCTACTTAGCAACTATTAAAAACATCAGTGTGTTATCAACATTATTCTTACACTAAATCCAAAATACACTGTACCAGCTACCGAGAAGAATATTAACTCTATCCCAGCCAAAACCGGGACAAAGTATTAACACAAAATACTGTTCTTGCTTAACTCCATGTCCAAACATGATCTTTTAAAGTATATCAATATTATTTTAATTGACATTTATGGATTGAACATAATAGTAAAGTTTTTTTTAACACTACAAACTGGGATCTAAACCAAGGCTTTCAGATATTTATGACTAAATCTGACATAATGCCTATGCATAGTTTTTGTTGATTTCAGTACTTTGCTGATCATTCCTGACTTCAGTTGAGCTCCCAAGTCCCAGAGCTTCAGGATACAGCAATGTCTGTAGTGTGATAATGTTACATGAAAGCAAGATACACCCCACCTCCTCAAATTTACTGGTATTTCAGATTACTAGAGCTCATATTTGTGAAGTGATATTCCTTATGTTGAGGGAAAGAACATTACTGAATGGTGGTGTATGTAGACTTAGGCTTTGGAACAGGGAGGTACTTTTTTTGGTGTGATGTGAAGTCAGTCATTTAGGTGGGTATTCAGACCATGTCATTTTACATACCAAACTTAAGCACATGAAAAGGAGCTCAAACTTCCCATTGTTAATCCACCTTTCAGAAAATAGTCTCATTAAATTGTGTAAACACAGCCTAGTGCTCTTTTTGGGTGGAATTATCTCATCTCACCTTGAGTGTCTACTGTGTAGAGGTCTATACATTCATTACTTTCTATACACTACTCTTACAGTCAGCTGAGAAACCCAGATATTATTCTGCTTTAGGATGAACTGCCCACTTGTCTCCACTGATTGTAACAGAAGCCAGAAGTGATTAGCATAGAAGTGAATGCCTACAAACTGCCCATGGTATTTAAAAATATCACAATTCACTTGCTTGTACATGATTTTCAGAAGCCAATTACTCTAAATGGTATAGAGCAAGAAGAGGTTATGAAAATCCTTCAAGAAAATTGCTTTCCTTTTTAAAAAACAGTAATAATCACAACAGTATGTTGCCATATGACTGTCTTCTTTCTGGAGAGGATTTTTCACACCTCATGTCTCTTCTGGCAGGCCCTTAGGGCACCATCAGTGAAAGAGGGATTGTAGGTGAACAAAACAATGCAGAGGGGAAAAGAGGCAGACACGGTTTTTCCCGTTACTGTAAAATATTCTGAAGAAAAGTTACTAAACAAATGTAATTTTCCTCACTAACCTCATTAAAGTCAGCCAGGTACCACCTAGATTAGGAAGATCTAGGGAACAGGTTGTCATCTACATCAAACAGCTCTTTCCTGGAAACAGATATCTCAGTGCCATGTAGAGTACCTATTACATCTCAAAATACCTGAACATAAGGCTTAGCAAAAAGTATCTAAATATCTGACAACAATTTCCATAGGCTAGAGGGTTTTGCTGTGCTCTTGTGCTTTGAATAAAAGGAAACATTTGACCCGTCCACCCAAAGGGGGTTGATACCTAGCAAGAGGTTAGTAAATGCCAGTATACTTCAACCTGACCGTTGCGCTAGGCTGGTCTTCCTGGGGTCATTGGAGATCTGGTTTGAGGTGGCGCTCTTTTTGGTTCTTACTTGGCCCTGTAGAGCCTGAGCCTGAACTTCTGCTGCTGTCCATAGCCCCAGGTAACGATGTAATGATGATACCCACTGTAATGATGTAGGGAGGGAGAGAGAAATTAAAAGTGCCACAGAAAGGAGGAAATTACTTTTTTGCATTTCTCCTGCTGATTGGTCCTTTCCATCCCCATCAGGTGCTGTGGGTACAGGCCTGTTCAGCTCATGTTCCTCCTTTGGCAGCCTTGTGGCTTCACAGGCTGTGGGTCAACCATCAAGCAGAAAGCACTGTTCTCCATTTATACCACCAGCTTTATCAGTGTACTTAAGCGTGTGTTACACTGTACCTTCCTCTGGGACTGCCTTTCAGTACTTGAGACAACAAGCCAGGCTGTTTGTCGTTTGTCACCCAGGTGATCTTTTCTTGCGCTAGTCTGAAGAGCAATCACCTTCCACCCCATTCCATTGCCTTGGGACGGGAGGGAGGTCCAGGGAGAGGTCTTGCCTGTGTAAGTGCTCAGTTCCCTTAGATAAACTATCTTGGCTTAGTGCATACAAGAAAGAGGTAGCTTCAACCTTCATTCTGCTTTTCTCCCTGCCTCCCCCATCTCAGAGCAAGCCAGCCAGCCATACATACCCTGCAAGAGAATTCATGAAGCCAAGAGCATTCAGAGACCTTAACAGCCAGCACCACTCATCACACCCCTCTGCTTGCTCATCCTCTAACAATCTCTAATGTACTTCTCTGCATGCACCATCACTCACAATGAAAGGTCCCTAACTGGGTCCCTAATTGAGAAGACAGTCTCAGTGGTTGCTAATGAAGAATGGTGGAAGAGGTTACCAATAACAGGCAACACACGACACCACTTGTTAGCTCCCTGAATACGTTGATGTACGTTGAGGTGACTAGTGTCCCCATTTCAGGTTTCTCTAAGGCTGACCTGGACACACTGCCAGCAGAATGCTTGGGCAGGAGAATGACAAGTGCCGCATGGGAAGACACGCAGAGCAGGCACAGTCAAAGGGACCATTTTGCCATCTGGGTGCCAGGGCACAGAGGCCACCCAGGTTACTTTCTGCTATATAACAACTGCTCTGCAGCCAGGCAGCCACTGCAATTTCTCTCTTCTTTATAATAAACGTTGGTGCAACAGTTTGTGTAGATAAACACATATTATGGCTGTATTTATGGCAATAAATACTTTGTTAAAATCCTAAATCTGTTCCTAACGGGAAACATGTATAGTTTCCAGCTTACCTTCACCCAAGACTCCAAACTACATAAAGTTATAATCTCTTGTAACTTGTTAGATAATTTTGCCATTGGTGTGATTAGTACTCTAAAGTTTTAGCTTAGGTCGAACCTGTTGTAGCTGTAATAGGACACCACTAAGAGAAGAAATGTGCCTATGGATATTGGGTGGTTCAGCAGTGCAATGCATTGACTATGGGACTGTGCTAGGCTGTGATACGAGCAGCACATATAAGGAAGCAATAAGGGAATGATATGCAACACTGGGACAATCCTGGGAGATCTCTGCAGGGTGACAGCAACTGTTAATTTGGTGGTTTGGCCTTGGCTCACCACCAGGTGCCCACCAAGCCGCTCTATCACTCCTCCTCAACTGGAGAGAGGAGAGAAAATACAATGAAAGGCTTGTGGGTCAAGATGAGGACAGGGAGATCACTCACCAAGTACCATCACAAGCAAAACAGACTCATCTTGGGGAAATTAGTTTAACCCTTCCCTTCTTCCCAGGCTCAACTTCACTCTCCACAGGGTTACAGCCTCCTTTGTGTGCATCCACCCGCTCTGGTGTGGGGTCTTCCACAGGCTGCAGGTGGATATCTGCTCCACCATGGACCTCTGTGGGCTGCAGGGGGACAACCTGCCTCACCATGGTCTTCCCCATGGGCTGCAGGGGAATCTCTGCTCCGGCGCCTGGAGCACCTCCTCCCCCTCCTTCTTCACTGACGTTGGTGTCTGCAGAGTTGTTTCTCTTACATGTTCTCACTCCTCTCTTTTGTGGCTGAAGTTTTTGTTTTGTTTTGGTTCCCCCCAACATCTTAAATATGTTATCACAGGGGCGATACCACTGTTGCTGATGGGCTTGGCCTTGGCCAGCAGCTGGTCCGTCTTGGAGCCAGCTGGCATTGGCTCTGTCGGACACAGGGGAAGCTTCTGGCAGCTTCTCACAGAAGCCACCCCCACAGCCCCCTGCTACCAAAACCTTGCCAGGCAAACCCAATACACTTTGATTTTTCTTTTCTTTTCTTCGTTACTTTGAGAAAAATCAGCTTTCAGATAAAGGCTTTAGAGAAAATGTAAAAGTTAGTTTAGCTAGGATTGGAGGTTACTAGCCCAAAGGTCTTCAGTTAGCCTTCTGAGGCACCCTGGCATGCCTCTGTGGCAAATATAGTGTGTTCTCAAGTTTTACACCGACAAAACTGCCCTATGCATGCGTCACATTTGGTTCACCGTTACATGGGGTACACTGGAAAAAACACGTGTGGGTGGTTCAGTTATTGCTGAAGCATGGGAATACCTTAGCCAAACTACTCTTTGACTATGGGGCGTATGTTAACCAAACTATCGATTTGAATGACAGTTTAGGAAAAAAGTGCATTCAGCCAACTTAGAAAAGCAAAGCTGTATGAGACGTTTCCAGGAGATGGTGCTATTCTCAAGCTGTTTGCAGCGTCTCAGGGAACAGGCTCAGAGGACAGCCCGCCTTTCCCTGGTAAGTTCCAGATTTGCATCATTCATAATTAAAATAACCACCAATTTGATTGGGTTCCTGAATTGCAAGACTGCGTGTTGAAGGGCCCGCACTGCCGAACTCCCCTGAAGAGATGCCCTGTACCATCAACCTGCAGAAGTGCCTGCTTAGGGTGGAGGAGACTTCCCACACCCACGTGGAGGGTATCACTTCTGTCTCCACCAGAAAGGGACACTTAACAGAAGGAGTCTCAGGGGTTTTGTTCTTTGCTTTGCTTCTCCAGAATCAAACCCTCATGCCTTATTCTAAACAAGAAATTTAAGACCAGATCCGTAATGAGAGTGGGACACTCAGTCTCGCAGCACCAAAGCTATAAACACTCACCTCTGCAGAGAAATCCTCAGTTCCCAGTTTAGTTCCCAAATAAATGCCTGTGGGAATTGACAGCTTCTGACTGGAAAGCACAACAGGCAGTGTGCTGGGCAGGAATCCGCTGAAAATAGCCTGAAAAAGTGATGCCATTCAAAAGAGTGCATCTCAAAATCTTGGCCACACTGAGCGTTCACTGCCAATGCTGTGCTATGGGTCATTCCTGTGCCTCCAACACAGATCCTGGGACAAGGATGCCCTTCCTTTCAATGCCAAATAGCTACTGTTCAGATGAGTTACAGGCTGCAGAAAACTCAGCTCCTATTCTCACTTTTGCATGAGGATACTAGACCACACATTTCTCCAAAAACTGTCCTAGACACCTACTACAGGCTGTTTTGTATTACATTTTAAATCAAGCAGCAGCTGTGACAAAGGCTAAAACTAAATGTTAGGGAAATCAGCTGGAAATTAGAGACTCGGTTATTAAAACTGCACAGGTAGGCTTTGGAGCATGGATGCTCATTCCCAGAGAGGATCCCAAACCACCTGGCTCTAGTCCTGCTCCTGATCTCAGCCTACATCACTCTCCATCTTATTGATCTTTTTGCCAGCAGCATGGTTTCAAGTGGAGATCTAGGTTATTTACCTTAACTTGTGCTTCAAGCCAAAGAACCTGTGACTTGGTGGTTAGAGCAAAGCTGCCAGTCACATGTGGGATCTGAGACCAAACTAAACTTCCTGCCTCAGGCCATGAAGAAGACAAAGGTGTTGCCTCATCTGTTGCTCCAGCAGGGAGAACCTGCATTTTATGTGGAAGCCAATGCAGCAGGTGTCTCTGGGCACATGTGGGAAATGGTCCTTAAAAAGTCTCAGTGAGGAAACAGCAGGTTTGTGAATCCCAACATGGTTAGGCTTGAGGTGCAAGCTGTTCCGTGGAGCAGCAGGACCCAAGAGCGTCTAGATGTCCTGGGAGAAGTCCTTCAGGCGTCAGAGGAACTTGAATATCAAAATCTCAGGTGCTGGCAGGGTCAGACAGCAGACAAGGGGGCAGCTAGACTTTGGATGGCACTGTGTAAACCTTCTGATCTCTCTGAGACTTGGTCTTTCAGCTGTAAAAAGGAAAGTAATGTTTATCTTAGGGTGTTGCAAGACATGCTTGAGTAATGTACCAATCCTACCAAAGTCACTGGACTGCTCGAGTAAATGAGGTGGCAGGATCAGATGCAAATTCTGGGTTTGGTGGGGAAGAGAGCCCCAGGACTTTCTTTTGCCAGCAGTATTCAGGCTCTGAAGGATGGACTATATGTAGTTTCACCTAAAGATGAAAAGTCACAAGCATTAGTTTTGTTTAAAGAAAACTACAATTTTTAACTCCACAGCTATCAAACACCAGCAGCTTTTTTTTACAAAAAGTCTGAGAAGTTTAATTCATGATTGTCTTTAAAACAGGTTAAACCATCATTTTTGGCCAAGGAGATTTCACCAGGCCCAAGCATTAGAACAAACTTTTGCAACACTAACATGTAGTTCATGGATGTTTTGTGCCTCATGGCTGAGCATTTTTGGAGTAGGTAACCAAACGGATGGTCTGGTGTTCTCATGGTCACTTCTTTGTTATATTCATTACATTTTTTGCTGCTGTTTGTTTTATATGTGTAACAGACATTCTTGGCTTCTGTTCCCCTAATAAAAAGAACGCACTGAGGAGTTAAACATGTTTTAATTTAGGTGCATTGTAATTTGTCTTCTTCAGTTTCTTGGTAGACAAGCCCTTCTCGATTGTTTTTGGCACTAGTTTAGTAGTAAAAGCTTCTTTACTTTGGGAGAATATTTAAGCATACACTTCAGTTTTAAGATGTAGTTGAGGCCTGTTGCAGTCATGGTTAAACACTTCTCTGATTATTTCAGCTAAAGAATTAGGGTCTTCAGCTGCTTTATATTTTACTTACCACGAAAGGTCTTGTCTGCAAAAAACTGCCTTGTCTGCAACAAGAACCTATAAACAGTGAATTAGTGAATCAATGCGATTTTAGACCAGGAAGCTGCTCTGAATTACATTTTTCAGCTTTTGGAAAATTGCATTAAGCTCTGCAAATAAGCCATTGGGGATACAAGAGTGGATCATAAAAATCCATTATGAATATATTAGTTGCATTGGGTTTTAGTGTCGTAAAAAAATAGTTTCACTGCTTGGTTGAAGACTTACTGAAAAAAAGACTACAGAAGCATCTGTCATTCCATTCTATTGCTCCTTACACCATGTGTGGATGTGCAAACAAAATAAGAGATTGGTTTTTGTAATTTGTTCAATATGCTTAAATTCATCCATGTAGTCACTCCATTGACTTAAAAATAAGGACTGCATTTGCCTCTGTATCAGTAACAAAGCAGTGGATAAATGAGCAAAGCTTCTGGGTTTTTTTTTTCAGTGCCATTATGGGGAAATTAAAGAACAAATGAGTTTGTTGTTTATTATTGATGTGGCTAGCAGATGGAAAACATTATAGCCACCTTGCATGAAGTTCATTTTTGGTACTAAGAAGTAATAAAAAAAAATTAACTAGTGTCTCTACCAAAGAACCTACTGCAAAAATGGGAACTGTATGAAAAAAACATTTGCAACAGACATCTGTTAACTATTTTATGTAACATCCATATGCAAGCACTACAGCTCCAGTATTGCAATATGCAACACTAAAGGGAACAACAGCACCTGCACAAACTTCTTGGGACCCTCTCCACCCAGACAGAGTGGAGGTACTGGAAAGACACAGTGGTGGCCTGAATTATGGCCCCACCTCTCCCATCCTGACTGGGCATTTTATGCCAATTTACACCAATTTACATAATGGTCTAATAACTAAATAGGACTTCCACTAAAATAAAAAGGTCTTCCACTGTTGTGGGAGATCTTGAGACATATCCTCTTATGCCAGGTACTACCCTTTAGGCTAGAACCTCTTTGCAAAACTGGCCTTGTTTTCAGTGAAGCTTCATAGAGATTCAGGTGCAACTTCCACTGAACTTTAATATAATTAAGTTCCTTTGAAATTCCAGGTAAGACTTTTCCACTAATAATGGAAGTAGTTTGATGAGCTGCAGATTTACATACAAGAAAATATAACATTTGTATGACACACCTATTTGCAAGCTATACAAAAAAGCTCCGTTCAAGAAATCCAACTATACTATCAGCACTATTCCCCTAACACTACTGTAATCTGAACACTTGTGCATCTGAATGAAACCAGGGCCAGCCCAGCCTTTTCAGAAAATCTGTATTTTTAATGGTTAATCATTATTGTGTCCTGACAGCATCCTGCTTATTAGCTCCCTATGTGTGTGCATAAAGACTCAAAGCCAGACCCAGAAATACTGACTAGCTAAATAACAGCAAAATATAATAGAAACAGAAAAATTTCAGTTGGAAGGGACTGCTAACAGTCATCTAGTCCAACCCTGCCCAAAGCATGTCTAAGCAGATCATGCTGTGCAAGGCCTTCTTAAGTTTTGAGTATCTCCAAGGATGGAGATTAAAACCTCTTTTGGCAACCTGTTACTGTGCTTGACCACCCTTGCGGTGAAAATTTTTTCATTATACCTAATAAGATTTCCTTGTACCTAACTTGTGCCCGTTGCCTCTTGTCCTGTCACTGTGCACCTCCAAGAAAAATCTGTCTTCTCCGTAGTGTCCCATTGGGTAGCTGAAGAGACGAAAAAGATGTCCTCTTTGCCTGCTCCTTCCTCTTCAGGCTGAACACATCTAAATGTCTCACCCTCTCCTTGTATGCCACATGCTCCAGCCCCAGGCAAATAGGTGAAAACTGCAAAACTGTTTCCATTTTCCATCTTTGCTGTTTGCTTCCTCCACTGTGCTGCCAGCCAGATTCTTCACATGTCTTCACACACCAAACACCTTTCTGCCCTCCCACCTACACATTCTCATTCCCCAAAACACAGCTTACTCTAATCAAAGCAGTTAAGGAGAAAAACAAGCACACCCTCCTCCTCTTGTTCCAAATTTTGGCTACAGGCTAACGTACCTGATGTAGAGCCACCCTGCCAATGTGTGGGACCAGCGTGAATCCAGCACTGAGTCCTTTCACAGCCTCGAAGGAGCTGCACTCCCAAGGGACTCAAAGTCCAGCCAGTCTTCCTTGGTACAGGTCAGTCCTTGCCAAGGTGGAGCCACCCCTGCCCCAAATCCTCCGGCTCCATAGGCGTGGACACCAGTGGTCTCCTGTGCTGGCCAGCAGTGGAATGCAGTGGGATGCCAGGAGGCAAAGGCTTCACGAAAAACACCAAATATTGTCAGGCTTGCATTGAAATGCTGAGGTTTGGCAACACTGACTGTACTTGAATCTTCTCAGAGCAGAGTGCGTGACAGACCTGTATTGCTGGCTCCAAGCTCTGCTCCATAAGCTTAATACAAAAAGCTGCCCTAACAGACCATTCCTCCCATCAGCTCAAGCTCCCACACTGCATATTTCAAGTCATGTGAACTATTCCCTGACTGGAGGAAGTGTAGCAGAGCATTATGGACACTCTCTGGAGGCCAGAACCCCTGCTGTGCATTTGAGGACCCTGAAAGCATGCTTATGCAGGGTAGAAGTAACAAAGAAGTCTTTAAGCAGTGGAGTATTCTTTATTCTTATAATTAACTGATGGAGATAAAACATGCTGAGACAGGAGGGCCACCCTATGCTTTTCTTGGATTCACTCTATAGAGACTTATAGAAAGACTTGGTCATTCTACACCAGCGGTTTGAATTGAGTTTTAATGCATGAACTACATTTCAACAATTTCTGTTCTGCAGTCACTTTACAGACTTCACACCTTACCCCCATCTTTAGACTGCTGAAGCCAGGCAGAGCCTTTGGATTGGCACCAGTAATGTGACACAAGGCTTGCTCATAAAGCTCCTTTTAATCTCATCTCATGAAATTATTGCAGCCTTCATGCCGCCCATCAGGCAATGCTGCCATCAGTTCAGCTCTGCTGGTGCAAAAATGGTTTTAGACCAGCAGGTGATGGGGTCTGGGTGCACAAGCTCAGTTTGACACCAGGATGCAGAGGAGAGGGAGTTGCTCTGTGCCACTTCTGGTGTATCTCACTCTATCAACAAGTTAAGCGAACTCAAGACAGTGTCAAAACATCACTAATTGCTTCAATAAAAACGAAATCTGCTTTCTCTAGCTGTTTCCAGGTTTCATTGCTTTTATCTTTCACCGTAAGCTTCTGTGAAAGGGCACCACACAGTCTCTGGCATGTTCCCGGGAAGGTAAAGCTACACAGATACAATTGCTGGTTATTTCATCAGGCTTTTATCAGGTCATCAGCTTTTATGCTGGAAAGTATTTTAACTGAGTTTTTTAAGTTTGTGTATGCTCTCTGGTGTAAATCAAACTGCAAGCCAGTTTATAATTTCTGATAGGATGACAGAAATAGTAATGGATGTACTGAACTCAGAAAATGAACTAGCCACTAGGGGACAGCAGAAATCTTACTCTTATGACACATAATAAATAATATTCAGCTATAACACAGCTAATAGACATCAAAACCAAATATATTGTGATATCTGCCTGGACTAAGATGTGTCTCAGTTTTCACTGGGGAGCAGCCCATCAAATTTAGTTAGTTGGGTGGCATAACTAAGAATTATTTAAGATACTGCAGTAAAAATGCAATAATGAGTTTTACAAATCTTTATAAAAATAATTTGTGGTCCTGTGCTTAATTTTATCAGAGACGAAATCCTTCCTTCCATACCACCTCAGCAGACAGAGACAAATTAGTCTGCTGTGTAAATCCCTGAATGTAGGAGCTAGAGTTGGATTTGTGGAAAATAAATTAAAAGTATCCAGAGAGACTGAAAATTTTGAATAGCTTTAAACAGAATAGTCTGAAGGTGTCTGTGGACAAAAGGGCTTTTAGAAGAATCACTCTTCTAAACCATTCAGTTAAGTCTCATGCTGCTGTTAGTGGAATACACAGGAGGTAATCATTTCCTGATAAAAATTTCTGGCAAGTTCAGCTGATTCTGTGTTCAGAACTGAGATGTATTTTTCTCCACCAGAGCAGAAAATGTAAAAAGTCACACAGGTTGACAAACACAGCTCAGATAGACACAATGCAAGTGCTGTCAGAGGGTGGTGTTACTCTCCAAGCTCTCATTCTCCAGCTATTACAAACCTGCCCACCCTTTGCTGCAAAGATCCCTTCCTCCAGGAAGGAGTTGGTCTGGGGCTGTTCAAGGCTCTTTCCAAAGACATGCTTTGACCAAGGTTTGCATTAATTGGTGAAATATTTAATTGCTCTGTAATGGATGTTTAAACAATGGGGCCATTGCTAATGCATTTTGCAACTGCATACTAAGATCAATGCCAAGTCACTACCACAAACATAGTCTGAAACCAACAGACGATAAATCATCTATTGCTGCTCCCATTATCAGATATTGGCTTGCAACCTAATAGCTTTTACGGTTTCCCATTAGACTTGCTAGCCGTTCATTTAGTCCCCAGGGAAGAGGTACTGTGCAAAACGAAAGAACAGGGATGGTCTGCTCTGGAGAGTTTCTATTGTATCAAGGAAACTTAACAGGTCGGTCTGACCGTGGGGCTCTCGATGAATGGCACCGTGGCGGACACCCACCGGGCAGCAAGCACGACAGCGAGTCAGAGTGAATAAACACAAAGCACTATTGCCCACCAAAGGGTTCAAGAGTAAAAACCTGCCTGGGCCCTCCTAGTCATAAGAAGAATGGCTTGAAAAATTGTGATATAAAACAACAACAAAAAGGAATATTTATGCCTACTTTCTGGTCTGGGGGCCTCCAGCCTTTGGCATTTCAAGTTCTCCCCGACAAGCAAGCTGCCAGCTTTACACATCTAGGGCTTTAAGCACAGCACCAAATGCTCACTTTTGTCATTACTTTAACTGTAAATTAATGACACTGCAAAAATTCTTTGAAAATCCTAAGGAGCCTTTTTGTGCAGAGTGCATGCTGATCTGTAATTTAAATGAAATCTTAAATTTTACATGGAATATGTAAAAAAAAATTTACTTTTTCTTATAACTGTATTTGTACAGTATGAGCTTAACCTTATGAGACAGATGCTAATGAGCAGGGAATGTCTCCTGGAAACCTTGTATGACACTGTGATACTGAGGATGTTTTTGAAGGCAGGGAATTGGCAGGCTGTCACAGTATAACCCCAGCCAGCAACTAAGTACCACACAGTCACTCGCTCACTCCTCCCCCCTCTCAGTGGGATGGGGAGAAGAATCGGACAAAAAAGTAAAACTTGTGGTTGAGATACGAACAGTTTAATAACTGAAGTAAAATAAAATATATTAACAATAATAAAATATAATAATAATTGTAAGAAAGGAACATAACTAAAAGAGAGAGAAATAAATAAAACCCAAGAAAAGACAAGTGATGCACAGTGCGATTGCTCACCACCCGCTGACTGATGCCGGGGCAGTGATCTGCCCCTCCTGGCCAACTCCCTCCAGTTTATATACTGAACATGATGTTCTATGGTATGGAATATGCCTTTGGCTAGTTCGGGTCAGCTGTCCTAGCCATGCTCCCTCCCAGCTTCTTGTACACGTGCTTGCCGGCAGAGCATGGGAAACTGAAAAATCCTTAACTTACCCTAAGTGCTGCTTAGCAACAACTAAAACATCAGTGTGTTATCAACATTATTCTCACACTAACTACAAAACACACTATACCAGCTGCTAAAAAGAAAATTAACTACATCCCCGCCAAAACCAGGACACAGGTGCAAGAAATGAGGCTCAGATATCTTTCCTAGCCACCTCCCTTGCTCCAGCGACAGCAGCTCCCCAGCAATTTATTCCCTGTAAATCCCCCACACCTGTCTGAAAGCTGCTGCTGCTGAAAACTCATCATTACATATGATACAAGGCTTATCTCAGTGAAATGTTTGATCTTGAAAATGAAACTTAGATGCTGCAGAAATTGATCTTTGGTGCTTTCACCGAGGCCCAAGGTGATACTGAAAACAGGGGCAGGGAATGGTCTAGAAATATTGAAAATATTTAGGAGCATAGTAGAGAAACTGGTAGGGTGTCCTACTGTAGAAAATTTATATGGCAAAGTATAAAAGATTGCCTCAGTCAGTATTGTTTCTGAATAAAAGAAATTGTACCAGCCAGACTTTTATTGCCCCAACAGCATCCATGCAACTTCCTTTCACTGGAATAAACATGTCTAAATATAAAGTAAAGTAATCTCCCTAGCCAACATTTCAATCTGGTAAAAGTCTGGACTTTTTATGTATAGTTCCCCACAAACAGAGAATGTTCCTAAATTCCCTTGTGCTTTTGAAAACCTCCACTTCATATAGACTGTTTGCCTCGGTGTACCCTTAACATCCTCTTCTAACTCTATTTTAAACCTATATGCCAATTTCATCCAAGCTTTAAAAGGAGCATGGTTCTATGAAGTTCTTACACATTTCCCCCAAATTAACAGAGTTGAAAAAAACACTGGCCAATTAGTCATGTATGTAGGTACTGCCTATTTGTGCAGCAGTTTTCAAACTAGCCAGAGGCAAATCAGAAAGGGACAGGAGAAGAAAATGAAGGAGTTACAGCAGCATGCAGTGGGAAGAGGGGAAGAAGCTGAAGCTGCTCTGGGAGGAACTGAAGGTGTTGGGGGTGGTGAGAAAGTCTAGGAGCATGGGAAGGACCTAACACCGCCCTGGGGGTAGGGTCCTGGGGATGTGAGGACAGATGGAGAGGAGAGAGGGAAAGAAATCTGGAGGAAACCAGTCCTCTCTAATTCCTCTGCTCATGGAATCACTTTATACAAATACAACCATTTGAAAGTTATTAGGCCATCTTTAGAGAGACTAACTAACTTTCCAGGATTCCCAGAGAGATTTGGACACCTGGAGATACAAATGTGTTAAATTCAACTGTACAAAAAGAATGCCTGCACCATTTAAGAGTTATTTCATCCCTACAAAGGCCACAGAATTCACCATTTATGCCACATAGATGGAGATTGATGGAAGTGAATGTTATTTCTTCTTTTTATACTTTCTGTATGTCCTCCCAGTATTTCTATACAGCTGCTACAATGTGCAGCCATATCAGATGCCATGAGAAGAGATCTGAAATTAGCTTCCTGACACTCCAGAAAATAATCACAGGAAGAAGATTCCCTAGCTCTGAGAATATTTGTCAGCTCTGTTTCACTGTACTTGGAAAAGACCATGGGAATTCAGATGTGCAGGCTACAAGAAAAGCACTAACACAACAAGTTCTTCTCTTCTTCCACCCATTCTAACCCTAAAGACAAAGTCAGCAACTGGATATGCTATATATACATGGGAGGGGGATACAAGAATGGTACCAGAAACATCTAAAGGAAATGAGGGGACTATATATGCACTGAGGTATTGGGAGTCAAGGGCTGTATATGGAGGAGGAGGAATGGAGGCAGTGGGATGAAAAGGGCATCAGAAGCATGAGGAAATGCTGGCTGTGCTTCTTCTATAGAACATGAGACCTCAGGCTATCCTAGACTGCCCTGCCAAATTAAGACAATGATGAACATGTTGGGATTGTGCCAGCATCCTTCATGTTTTTTCCTGAGCACTTTTCCTCTAAGACAAAAAGAAAATGCCTAGAAGACAGAGCCTAGAGGAAATCTCTAATGCTTGACTATCTTTTGGCATCTGAACACTACTGAATTTTGAACTGTTCAGAATTAATTTACTTTCAGCTCTGAACACCATGATCTATAATTAAGATGCCCTAAAAAGTTCCTAGCAACCAGTTTCATTTGAGCAATGAAGCATCATTCTTTTGTTATCGTGCTTAAGACTTTACTATATATGCTGTAAGTCAACCATTAAGCCTTGGTTTTAAGGAATCAATAAGAAAAATGACTTTTATGTGGTAAAAGCCCCAATCCTAAATATACTGATTGTAGAAATAAACTTCATCCTATTTTGAGCTAATGTGAAATCTCAACTTTCTTTCAAGTTAACATTGGGATTACCTATTTCATTTACCAACTATTTCTTTATAGGAAATACAGTATGCACAATACTAGAAAAGTACTTTAAGTATTAGGAAAATACTGAAATTATTAAGTGGAATATCTCAAGAGATTTTAGCATTAAAAAAGGTGTAAAGTCCAGACATGCTTTCCTTTAGGCTTTGATTTGACTTACACAAAAGGAAATAAACAGACAGAAAATCTCTCCCATGCACTATGGCACAACCTATGAGATAGTCAGACATATCTCAATGGTTCATGCATTCCTAACTCTTCCTATATTTTCTTCTGCATCTGCTTCCAAAATCTAATTCCAAGTTTCTTCCCTTCTCATTTAATGCCTGCAAGCCATCCAAACTCCCAACAGACCAATTCTTTAAACAAATTTGTCTTTGTCTTTTACCTTCATGTCAAAACTTATGTCAGGTTCAACCATACCAGAGAAAATTTTGTGCAAGACCCAAGAAAAAGGATACTGCTTTTAATCTCTCCTTTTTAAACTCTTAGCAGAAACTTTGATCAAATTCAGAAATTACTATGATATGATTGCTTCTGCAATACAAGATTCCACAAGTAGCTAGCAAACCAAAAATTCCTCTCTCAATTACAGCACATTTTTTCAAAACATTTCCCATCTCAGTATGAAGCCCACAAATGGGGATAAAAGTTCCTCTGGGAGAGAAAAAGATTACATTGAATTGTTCAAATAGTTAATTGTTCTCACTGGTAACAGCAAGCCAGCAGCCCTCCCTTCTCCCACCACATCTAGAATTTCTTTGACCCCCACTTTCAGCCCTTGTTATGAGTTGGCTGTTAAACCCTTACCCTGATCTAATTTTTAGACAAACTTGATTATGCCAATTTATTTTCTATCACGTGACTTGTATTACAGGGCTTTACTGCATTTTTTTTACTAAACAACAAACAGAATCCTCCTTACAAAAAGAGAGTAGTTCATTTCCCTGGAAACCTGGTGTGGGATCTTTAAAGACTTGAAACTCATCTTCTGTCTCTCTGCAGTTTCAAAATTAATTTTTTAATGTCCTCAAAACATGAGTCATTACTCAACAGAGGTCAGCCTGCCCCAGTACCTAAATAATAGTTCTTGTGAAATAGTGAAAACTGTTCATTTCTAAGGACTGAGACAGAAAGGTCTTTGTTAAATATTTTGCAGTAATTGAGTATTATCTCTATTTCAAACGGACCTGAAGTTTTATTATGACTTACCTCATTATGAAGCTTATTCATTGAATTGAATTGTGGCCAAAAGGTCATTGTGATCGCACTGGATTTATCCAGGCTCAGGAAGCACAGCTTGCTCTGTCTGTATTCAAGAACCACTTTGGAACATACTTTTGAAGAGAAATTGAATGAATGAAAATAGTTTAGAAAACAAACACAGAGGAAAATGTAGCTCCAAATCAAATAGAAGCTCCATGCAACTTTAAACTGATGGCAGATGGTTTGGGCCAGGCAACTTTTGCCTTTGCTGCATCAGACACAATAATTTTGGGTCGGCTGTTGTGATATAAGCTCCTCAACATTGCCAGTGGTTGTGTGTGATTATCTTACCTGCAATCAGTCAGTCATCTGACATTGCCAGGAGATAAATTCTAAGCCAAGAAGTTGTATTTCTGCATCCAACAGGATATACAATAGCCACTGTGAGCCCCACTCACAATGCGCGTTGACTTGACCATAGCACACGTACTCAGAGGGAAGAGACAGGTAACTTTTCTGTCTCAAGAGAGACTGACTTTGGGGGATTCACATGTAACAACAAACAAAAAATATGGTCCTTGCCAGTCATGTAACTTCTTGAATAATTAACAGGGTCAGTGGGTCAGCACTGAATGAATTCCTGAGATGGAATCTGCACCAACACAGCTGCAAAGGCCTCAAAGTGCTCAGAGGTTTCTGCACGCAACCAATTGATGTAGCTTCTCCCTCTCAGTGGCACGGTCACTGACCTTCTGCCACAAATGCCAAGAAGCTAATTACTTTTACCCTGGCCATTTACAGTTTACAGGAGTGAGTTTAAAAGCCAGCTGAAAGATTTAGGGACAGAAGCCCTACTGACTTCCAGAAGACCTTATGTTCTGATCATAAATCCTCCAGATGCTTCAGAAAGTTTCCCAGCATGCAGTTTCTCTGTGTCTCAAATAGTGAACCAATGCACTTAGTCCAGAATAGTGTTGACATCAGAAAAGGTCAGGTCAACAGTGAGGCCCCAAACATATTTAAGTATGTAATTCCCAGCTCCTGATACCCAGCTCCTTGTCTCTGACTTGTCTTTGAATGCTGGCTGTCTAGCATTTCCTCCCATCCTGTGGAAGAACACTGAAATACTGGATTCTAAAAATATCTGTCCCCTATTCATTCTGTCTAACCATCACATCTATGGATGTGGTTCCCAGAAGGGGCATGTCACCTGTCAATAGAGGACATTGAACTGAGATATGAATGCATCAGGAGAGAGGGGTGCAGGTGCCCTCCTCTCTCCTAGACCACAGAAGAACATAAGACAGGAGGAGACTGTCAGGGCCATCAAGACAGTCCCCCACAAGCTTGGGCATATTTATGAGGCAATTCATTCGGAAGGACTACACCTACCAGACATCCACTATACCCATTCCCAGAAAGTCCCAAACACTGCCTAACAGTCCTCAAAGATGACCCACAAGGAACAGAAGCATAGGAGTGTAAAAGTTGGCAGTGTTTAATCTCACACTGAAATCTTGGTTTAATGCTAATAAAGCTACACAGAAATTATCATCAGCAGTTTTGTACTCCTAGTCTCACAACTCTTCACAAGTGCACCAATATAGTACTTCTGCAAAGCAGGTAATATGTTTATTTTGAAAATAAGTATGTTGAGACACTGACATGCTAAGTCATTTGTCTATGATGGATCATACCATGATTCACAGAATCACAGAATCACAGCATGGTTGGATTTGGAAGGGACGTCTCAAAGTCATCTTGTCCAACCCGCCCCTGCTCAAGCAGGGCCACCTAGAGTCAGTTGCCCAGGGCCACATCCAGAGGTCTTTTGAGCACCTTCAGGATGAAGACTTCACAACCTTTCTGGGCAACCTGTGCCAGTGCTCAGTCACCCTCACAATAAAAATGTGTTTCTTAACATTCAGACAGAAGCTCCTGTGTTTCAGTTTGTGAATACTCCCTTGGTAAATCCATGCTGACTACTCCTGATAACTTTCGTGTTCTTCATGTGCCTGGAAATGGTTTCCAGGACTACTTGTTCCATGACCTTCCCAGGAATCAAGGGGAGGCTGACCAGCCTGTAGTTTCTATTCCTAGTGATGTCATATCGTAGGTCCTCGATGACTTCAACAGGCTTTAGTTCAAGTTGCAAAGAAGTTGAGAATAGACCTAGGAACCTTGCCTTTTAGTGTTAGCCACCAAATGCACCTCTTCATGTTATTGTGATTGTCTACAGTGAGCCAGTAGTTGCCTTCTGGACACAGGAAAGTAGAGCTCATTGTTTGAACAGCCAAGTAGTGAAGTGCCTTCCAGTATCACTTTTAAGGAAATGAGCAACAAGAAGGATGTACTAAAATAGGCTTACTATGAAAAGGCACAGGATGGCAAGCCTGCCACAGCACACGGTTCAGAGGGATTTCCATAACTCTCTGGCTAGTACTTAAACTGAGATGTTTCTCTCCAAAGTACAAAAACATCCTCTCTGCAGTTTACTGACTTTACGGGTTTTTTTGCTTGTTTGTTTGTTTTTTTTTTTTTGTTTTTGTTTTTGTCTGATTGCACATTATCCCTCACTTGCATTCCCTCCTCCTTTTTCATAACCCTGCAGCGAACAGATACGCTCTCCCCCTCACATCCCTTTTCCAGGCCTCCTGTTATTCAGCCTCTTCTATTAAAATCTCATCTAACTTCATTATTTTTTAAATATAAAAGGGAAAAATCTATTCCCTTTCCATTGCACTAATTTATTTCTTGACTACATGCATCATTCAAAAATGTAGTCCAACTGTACGAGAGCAAGATGGAAATTCAACTTGCACATCACATCTACAACCCCTTCTGGGTTGTGTGGCAGGGAAGAGATACTAAATATAGAAATTAAATAGCTTCTATAGTTAATCTAGATTAAATTAAAATTTTAATATTGAAATGAAATGTCTAACGTGGCATTTAATCAGTATACTAATGGGATCATGTTTCAAAATATGAAACAGAAAATAGAACGTTCAGTATTTTCCACCCCGGAGTCTGACACTCGGGATCTGTACCAATTTTGCCTAGGTGCCTATAATTCCCTTCATACACCTTACTAGACAAAACAGTTCTAAATTACAGGAAGGCTTGGCCACAGCCCAGCTGAAGATCTACTGCTGGGTCTATTTTGGCATTTGCAACACATGGCACAGGACCCCACTGGCTGAAAATTGGCTAGGGAGACACTGCAAAAGCAAAACCACTGCCAGGCCAGCAGCAGGTTGCTGCCTGGGGGGAGCTGCTCTGTGCTGATTTAAATCCAAATCTCCCTAGAACAGCTGTGCTCTGTTGAGGGGCCTTACTCTTTGCTTGGATCCTGGCAATGACTTGTTCTTCCACAGATGTCTGCTGCAAAAAGCAGATTAAATAACAGAAGACCTTATACCACACCAAGAAGCGCTAGAAGCCCAGTGACTCTCAGCTAGGGAGCTGCCCTTTGTGTCCCCTCCCTTGGATGCTACTGTGTCTCCTTCCTCACCTCGGACACCTCCGCACTTTGGGAGCGCTCCCTCATCTCATCAGAATCCTGAGGCTCCCAGCTCCCCTTAGCCGTGCCTGCTCTACAGACGGCGACCACGCAGCCCCAGGGCAGCTGGGCATGGCAGCAGGCTCTAATGAACCCGTCACTGTCGGGGCTGAGGGGCTGGAATTAGCAACTCTCTCTCCTAAATGTTTCATGGACTCCTCTGCATCAGCACTCTGCAACTATTGGCACATGAATCTGGAAACCTCATGTTGTTTCCATACCCCTATTCCTGTATATCCTTCAGGGCTTCTGCTCACTGCAGTTCAGATAATGGACACATTTGGGTTCCCCAAGCAAGCTGTGTTCCTCAGGGTACCAAAGCTCCCAGATTATCTTGTCATAGTATTGCTAATGCCAAAGGCCTACAAAGCTTTCTCTGAAGTATATTCCTGCACCCAGATGCTTTAATAATTTATAAAGCCAGCAAATCACAGTGTTGGCACAGAGATGCTTTAATACTAAGCTGCTGTAAATCTGGACTAGATACTTTCTGCTGAGCCCACTGAAAGGCAAACAGCAATAACATGACAAGACAGCTGAAATATTCAGTACATTTGGAAAGATGCTTGGAAGCCCAAATATTTAACAATTTGTGCATCGCTTCTGCAGATGCTTAAGGAGGATTTGATTTGGCTGAACAAAAATATAAGCTACTAATAAGGTCAAAAACATCTATGTATTTACAGTACCTAGCACAGTGTTATATAAGACAGCAAACTCCTCGAGAGGACCATGTGCATTTCTTTCACAACATGCTTTATAATTGTAAATAATTCCTCTCATCTACTTCTAGTCATGTCAGGCACATGACACAGGAGATAGAAATGAGAGGGAAAAAAAAAATCCAGCTGAATAACCTCAGATAGTCTTCCCCATAGAGGGGAAATGGCAGCCACAAGCAGTTACCTCTGGGGTAGAATGCAGCAGGTTTCAGTAGCACCGAGAAACGTTGCGTGCGTGCTTTGGGACGGGGAGTAGACCTGTATAACGTTAGAGACACAGAGCAGAAAGCAGTGCCACAACTGTATGCCTAGTCTGTATGTGTATGCTTCATTACCACCAGCAGGAGTAGTTTTCAAGCATGTTAAGTTTTTCTTTGTTTCAGTGGAACATAGAATATATGAGTAAAGAAAACACAGAGCTTGTGGATAAAGAAAAACAGCATTCTAACAAATGAAAAAATGGTGCGTCCCAGACCAAAAAAGTTAAAGCTAAAGTAATAAAAAAAATGTCTGGTAATATGAAGCACAGCACACTGCAGAGTTAAGAGTTATTTAAAAATCCCCGCAATTAGAAAATGAGGCAGTTCACAGTTCAAGAATCACAAGCACTATCTTTGTCTACTTTTCATTTACACTAAAAAGTAGGCATACTGACATCTCCCATCTGTGTTTCTAAGATAAGAGCAAAAGGCATTACATGTAGACCACAAAGCTTTATCCATATCTCCTATTATGACTTTGTCCTGGTTTTGGCTGGGATGGAGTTTATTTTCTTAACAGTTGCTGGTATAGAGGTGTGGTTTGGATTTAGGATGAGAATAATGTTGATAACCCACTGATATTTTAGGTTTGGATTTAGGATGAGAATAATATTGATAACACACTGATATTTTAGTTGTTGCTGAGCAGTGCTGACACTAAAATAAGGAATTTTCAGCTTCTCATACTGCCCTGCCAGAGAAGAGGCTGGGGGTGCACAAGAAGCTGGGAAGGTACACAGCAAGGACAACTGACCCAAACTGGCCAAAGGGATATTCCATACCATGTGATGTCATGCTGAACAATAAAACTGGGGGGAGTTGGTCAGGGGGTGGTGGCCCGCTGCTTGGGAACTAACTGGGCATCAGTCAGTGAGTGGTGAGCAATTGCATTGTGCATCACTTGTTTTGTATATTCTTTTATCGTTATTATTATTTTCCCCTCCTTTTGTGTCCTAATTGAACTGTCTTCATCTCAACCCACGAGTTTTACCTTTTTTCTGATTCTCTCCCCCATCCCACTGCAGGGGAGTGAATGAATGGCTGTGTGGTGTTTAGCTACCTGCCAGCTTAAACCACAACAGAATTTGTACCAACCCTTATCCAGTTTCCTTTGCTAGCCCCCTCCTAAAATTAATACTGCCTTGCAGACATTGGCTTCACCTTTTTCTTTACCCAATCTCTCCCAGACTGTTATCCGGCCACTAGTTTTCCACCAACAAAACTAAATGGTAACTTACCCCTTCTTGTTTCTGATGGCTTGGCTTTAAAAATAAAGCCAGTTGAGTTTGACCTCCTAAAATGTGCACTTGAGAATTTCCAAATTCATATTTGGAATGTGAAATTAAAAATTCCCAGCCTGGAGCTCCGAGAAATGCCAGGTGAATATCAGATGAACTGAAAAAGCAGAAGGGTGTTTCATCTAGACTAGAGAGAATCTTCCAACCAATTGTGATGAGCTGCAGCACCTGAATATAAATATGCCTTTCAAAGAGAAGTACATTTAAGCTCTAATACTCAAATAAGTTGTGCATATTGATGGCAACTTAGCAAAGCAGAAGTTTCCACTGGAGCTTAAAGCATGCTTTGACAAAGTCCCAGCCCAACACAAACATTGTTTGTAAAGGTAACATTAACAATACCCTGTTGAAATCAAAGGATCATTTCCTCACTAGTACTCAGAGGTGACTCCTTATACACAAACAATAAATATCTATGGCTTTGTCCATCTGTACTCTGCGCTGCACCCTACAAGAGGTGAACACAGTGAAGACTCTCTAAATGTCTACACACAGAAGGAATTCCCCCATGGATGCAGTTCTGTCCCTGTCTGCTTCTTCTAAATTTTGATTCCTGAAATGAGGTAGGGGATGGAGAAGCTTTGCAGCCAGGTACCTGGAGTGCCTTGCAAGCTTTGGCAGTGGTGCATCTTGCAGTGCCAGTCCCGTGGCTGCCCATGCTGACTGCACGTCAGGGCAGAGCACCCGTGGGTGCTGCCAGTGCAGGAGTAGGACCACCGCCTGGTGCTGCAGAGCACACAGCTGCTCTTCTTTGCCATGGTGGGGCCCCAAAACCTCACAGTCCTGTCATCAGGGAGAAAATATTTCACAGGAAATTTTTATTTCATCCATTTCATGTATATTTTAAAGCTGATTTTAACCACTTTTGTACTCTTGCTTGCTTCTTGCCCTTGTTGTTTAGATCTTGTTTCCATCAAGTTCAATGAAATACTCATCACTAAACAGGTCCAATTCACAATCCTCACAACCACTACCAAATTTCTGATTACACAGTGCGGTATCCTAGCTTTGTATTTGATCTTGTGTCCGTGTCTTGCCTGATCTTAGCAGCTACAGCATCCTGCTACTCACAGCTAATGGGTCCCCTTTTTAGTTCAGGTGACAGATGTCTACCTTTTCAAGCTGATCTTTTCCCACAAAGCTACTATGCTTTACTGTAGGCAAGAAGTTAGTTAGAAAAGCAGGTGGTGAGCTGTACTTTATGAGAACTATTTTTTTCATTTCTTTTAGCCATAGAGATAGTTAGACTAGAGGCACAAAGAGATCAAGTAACATGCATAAAGTAAAAGTAATTAAAGTTCAAGGTCTGGTTCCCTACCCAGAGACAGGAGATGAAAAGCAGAATTTGCAGAGATACTCATCACTGGGAAAATTCTGTGCCCGTCTCCTGGTGATGAGGGACAGAGACACTGGAGAGAAAAAGAAGAGGGCAGATAAAACATGAGTAAAGTCTTGCTGTCTTTTTAGAAGAAGCGAAGATCAATTAAGTGTGAACATCTTTGAGTATTCCCCCCCTTCAAAAAAAAATACTGCTGGAAAAGCTTTCATCTACCGAATGAGCTGCTTCTTAACAAACTACAGTGGCTGCTCGCCGTATTAAGCTTGACTCCTGTTTTTTCTTTTAGCAATCGTTAATAAAAATAATTGTCTGATCAGATTGTTGGACCCAGCAGACCAAGACAGGAAGAGAGCAAAGACACCAGTCCAGGAGAGTCCTTAGCTTTGTTCTGTTCTGCTGAGCTGCCTGGAGTTTACAGATTACAGCAGGGTTAGTGAGCTTTCTTAGTCAATCCCAAAGCACACCACATAAAACTCACAGGCATATAGGGCAGCCTGTCCTCCAGGGCTGGGAAAGATCTGGGGGAAGCAGAGACCTGAACAACCAGCTTCTGAGGGGAGGAAATCTGATGAATTATGAAAATTCCTTCCTTTTTATGTTGCTGCCCTCAGGGAGAGATACACACCTGACTTTCTTCAGAAGGCAAAAACTGAGGGTGAAGGTGGGGGGGTTGTTTGCTTTGGTTTGGTTTTGTCTGTGTTGCTGCAGAAACGTGAAACTTACTTCCCTAATCAAGTTACATGTTGTTTAATGATCACACTTGCCTGTAGCCTCAGCAGTAAGGTAGGAAAGCTGTAGGGCATTTTTATGCTTTCCCCCTGCATGTGGCCATATGGTTGACCTGGTGCCTAGAAAAACTCTGAGATGCCTCCAGGAAACTGTTCTTCAAGGAGGAGTTTAGAGGAGCCCTGCTGCACCTCCTCATGCTGCTCTCCTCACCCTCCTGATGTGAAGGGTACACAATGAAGCAGGTGGCATGGGCAAGCACAAGCTGCCTTACCACTCCTGAGTGTTCTTTCACGCAACAGGGACTAGCAATTGGCCCTTAAGGCCAGTTTGACTCAGCAGTGCACCAACAAGGTGGCTCAAAGCAGGCTTGTCCTTGCAGGATCTGTCACCACGTACTTTTTGAGTCCATCATTTCTTGTTAGCCTCTGTAGCGTTTACACTAGCGTCTTGAGGGCTCAAATCTTCAATCACGTCATCGTTTTCAAGGGTGGTCATGAAGGCCCAGGTGAACTATGCCCTACACTTAGATTTATTACATCTCTGCTCATTGTTAGAGTTAATCAGGGTCCACTGGAGACTGGTTTATCTGATATTAACATCTGTGCACACAGGAGCCTAAGCTTCCGGATCAGGTTAGGACATCTGGTGTCTTCTGGTTTTGTCAATGCATCTATGAAGAAATTACAATCTCCTTTTGCAGGTGGAGCACAGAAAGGATGGCAACAAGTGGTGGAAGCAGCAGGAGAATCACATGGCTTGTAAGGAGCTGGCACAGCTACATTTGCTCATCTGCTCCATGGCACCATGCCTCACAAAGTGTGTATGACTAGTTCCCATCTGGCTGAGGTAAAAGCCAGCAGAAGAGCCACACCATTTAATTTTTGGCAACAAACACTGCTGCCTGAGTAAGGAGCATTAGGCTCTCCGGTTAGACCAAGGAAGTCCCTCCAGAAGCAATTCAGTGTTTCATATGGTGTGAAACCTTTTAATGTAATCTAACTTTGTGGCTTTTGTAGCTAGAGTCACAGAAATATGCTTCCCTAATTACTAAGAAAAAACAACTGCAATTTCTGCCCTGCATGTGTTCTGCTTTTTGTCCCCACCTCTTCTGAACAAATTTGCCCACACCTTGGTTACATGATATGTTGTCACTTCAATCAGCAGTGAGCAGGAAATTAAAAAAAAAAACAAAAAGCAATGAAATATTACCCTAACACAATTTGTCTCACCAGAGTCTGTGTGATAACACTCATAACAGGAGATGCTGCTCTGCTCACTGGAGACCACCATGTAATGCTATTGCTTCATTGGTGTCAGTGCAGAAAATACTGGCCAGGCCAGATGTTTCTACGTCTTGCACTACTCTAAGAAAAGCAGCAACGAAAGAGAAGGGCAAAGCATTGGAGGTGGGGAAATCCTCTCAAGACCTACTGAGCATTAGGGTTAGACATAACAAAACCAGTGCATAATGTGATGAGAAGGGACCACAGGTATTTGTAGATCACAAAGCAAGTTGTGATGATACCAGTCCACAATGTGTTGCAGAGCTTGCAATTCTCACCTAAGGACAGGTAAAATAAGGTTACTTGTAAATTATTTGAGAAGTAGCCTAATTTGCATCCAGGACATTTCTGTCAATAAAAACAAACCATTCCAGACCTCTGTCTCTCCTCATTCTCTTTTGTTGCTGGTTGTTAGCAAGCACTGTCCTCTCTACGAGTCAGTATAGAAGCTCCATCAAACACATTTTGGTTTAATCTGGCCACTAGCCAGAACAGACCAACTTTCTGTTGGATCCCAGGGCAGGCTTCACTGTGCTTGACTGAAACACTTCAGTCATACCTTAATTCTAGGTACATAGGAAAGCCATCTTCCTAAGGTGAATGCCTATGCACCCTATAGAGAGGGTGACAAGACGCTGGGACAGAACAGCCTGCCCAAGACTAGCCGTCTAAACAGGATCCAGTAATCCCAAGTGTTTTGATTTGGCTTATTTGGCCACTGAGCCAAATGGGTCTCAATTAGGTGGGTTGGTTTTATTTATTGGCAGTGGTAGAGCTGATTGCCCTGTTTTGCACCGCAGTATAATATAGGGTATCTCTAAACAGTTTGAAAGCAAACATGGCGTTGTTTTCCTGGATGCAGCCATCTCCTTGGCTACGGACTTGCTTTGAGCCTGCAGTGCTAATGCCAGTGGGGTTGGGTTGTAGAAGACATTGCCAGGTGCTTTGGACACTTCAGCAACACAAAATATTCCTAATAATAGACAGACTCAGCCTTTCCAATTAACTCAATGGCCTAGGAAAACTGAAGATTTCTCTGTCTGCCTCTGACCAGCAGTTACACAGATAGAAATCTCAAAATTACTCCATGTTGTGTCCAAGCACAACAGAGCTATATTTCACAATTTTTTTTTTACTTCAGAGAACACAGACTTATCCCAGCCCATGCCTGGGAAAACCAGAGCTGTAGGTGCAGCTGCACATTTTTGCTGGAGAGCAGCCTCAAGGCTTGTCTGGCCACATCAGCAACAAGGGCCAGGGCTGGACCAAGGTCATGCTGCTGTGCACCCACAAAGGGAAAAAGTAGTGGGAAACAGGTGGTGGAGAGTTAATCTTGGTGCTCCTTTACCATCAGCTGTGAAAGATTTTGGGAAGAGGTGTGCTGTCAGGGGGACGAGCAAGCTGTACATACCTCAACCCATTATCTTGGCAGAAGCAGCACCCCCAGCCCAACTATCTGGCATGGGCTAAAACGAGGCCATTGCCATTTTGCTGCCCTGAGCTGTTTCTTTCTTTGACTTGACTACAGCTAGCCCCATTTTCTCATATGCTCCGGTCAGTGATGCAGGTCATGCTATACAGTATGAGGTTCCAGTGCTGCAGTGCTTCTTCATCTGACTGATTTTGTCATTGCGTGTGACCTGAGCCACAAGCTAAAGTGTGGAAAATCCTCTCTCCCCTTTCTCTCTGATTTCCATCCGCTGTGTGCTTCCTACAAAACCATGACAAATATGAATCAGGGTGATATTAAACGGAGAGGTCTGCTAGCAAAGGGTTACATCCAGCAGACTCAGTCTGCTCACTTTAATGGCCTCCCACTGAACACAGTCATTGAGTGAGACAGATTTTGTTGTACTTGTTCCTTTCACCAATTATTGTTGGTATGACAGCTTTCAGGAGAAGTCAGACAGGACCTCAGGGAAGCAGCTAAATGCAGAACTCCTTTGAGCATGGAGCTTGCTGCAATTGCAGCCCATAATAAAAAACTCAGTATATTCAAGCATTACAAGTAATTAGTATTTTCCCCATTGACAACTGCCTGAGAGTGAGTATGATAAAGAACTTTGTTCCTGAGAAATAGTCAAGATGTATTTTGGAAGCTTATGAGTATGCAATCAGACAGATACACAAGTTCTGGAGGCTGAAAATTTATATATCCTAATTTTCTACTTCCATGCCTTTTTCCAGTACTCTCTTGGGTCTTGCAAACAGTCAGCATAAACTCTAACATCAAACAATGCACCAAGACTGGGGCTTCAAACTCTTGACATAGCTGGTGATTCTTTTCTGTAGGGATCCAAAAGGACTATGGAAAAATTGTTTCCTATGCAGCATTCACAGACAGCTCTGTGAAACATTTAGCTGGAAAACCATTTGTCTGGCCTGCTTACAGCAGATCGATTGCAACCTGTAGTTACATCTCCACAGACAGAACTGCTCACATTCATACAGAGGCTTAAGCTTCCATGTTCTGTCAAATAGACAGCCTGGGCTTTTAATAAAACACGAGCTACAAATGCCTCAGTGATAATCTAATCTATTGATTTCCCCCTTCTACATTTTCTGATATGTACTAGCATTATAATCAGATAGATAGTTTCTTCTTGATTTTGCTTACTTCCTAGTATTACTACTATCCATATACACACACGCGCACATTCCAAACAACAAATCTATCCAAAGCACTGAAAAGACTGTTTTGTGATCTTTCACCTTCTGGTACACATAAGGAGATGATGAATTTTCAAAGGTATTTCATAGGCATTTATGCATCAATCAACTTACAATCCAATGGCTGCATTTTGTGCTCCTCCAATCCTTCTCCGAAGAATTAACTGTTGGCCAGGTTCTTATCTCCAGCACTGTGAAAACAGCAGATCCAAGAAAGTGAAAAGAGCTACTGTAGATTTCTCTGCTATAAAACACAAAAATCTGAATCACCAATTTCTCTTCAGCTAATTCACGCATAAAGCCTGCTCACATCCACAAGACCCACAAGACTTTACATTAAACTATTATTGGATGAGTGGCAGGTACAAACACTGTGGCAGGAAGCATTTGCTAGGAAAACAGGATATAGTCAGCAACAAGAGCTTGTAGATGTTGTGCCAGGTAATGACAACCTTTTGAAGGTTCTGGGAGATTTACTTTTATTGTCTGAGGGGATGATCAGGGCTTCATGGAAGAAATGTCTGATTTTAAAGACATGAGGAAGGAGGTCTCTGCTATCTGGGACACAGTGAAAGCAGATGTGAAGAAAGAAGGGGAAGAAATAATTGTTTTTGACACACTAGAGCAGAGCAAAGCAAAAAGGAGCAGAGGCAAGGCACTCTGGTTATGGGTCATGCAGGACCAGCAAAACCACAAAGGAGCAGATTCTGAATGCTGATCTCCCAGCTGCCATAAAGCTCCCCCACATTTTATGCAGCCTATGTTATTTCCATGCCCTAGCCCTGGCATGGGGATATTTTTGAATCCTGAAAGGAGGCATGGGAGAGCAGCAAAAGTCCTGAGCTCTTCCCAGGCTGTGCTGGACTGGAACAACCCAGAAGGACGTGAAGTGATAATGCTCTGCCTAGTGACTGGGCTAAATACCACTGTTACAGTCAGGGTAATGTGACTGAATTTACACCCCTCTTTCTTCTTTTTTGACACATGCTTTCAGAATTCCCAGGGAAAGCTCTGGGAAGCATCAAAGGGAGATCCGAAAGATCAATCTAAGCAATGTCCTAATAAAGTCAGTAGGAGTAAGGAAAAAGTGGAAAGGACAAGTTCATTCATATCTGAGCAAAATACCATAAAATGCTCTAAAGGCCATGCCAATAAAATGGGAAGAAATTGGTTAAAGTCATTAATATGCATTTTGTACTCATGAAAGCATCTACCTAAGTACAGAGAGCAACAAGACAGGCCTTAAGCAGAGGCCAAAGAGAAAGACAAAAATTGTACCTGCTGCTTGGCGTATTTTGTTTTTGAAAGGTACAACAGCATAATTACCTGTGAATCAAGAAAGCAAGTACAAAGCCTTTCATTCAGAATATGTATTTTATGCCTGTATTTGCATAAAAGTGTGTATTTATACACGTACACCTACATAAATACACACTGAAATATATATATGTATTTATGCATGTACACATGCTTGCACAGGGATGCCGCATTTGCTGTCTCTGGCACAGCGAGTGACCAGAGGCAGTCCCACTAAATTCCAACTCCAGTGAGTGACCAAATGCAAAAAGCCCTGCTGCAGAAGCATAGCTTGCTTTGAACCCAGTGTCGGCTGGAGCAGAAACTTGAAGATCTCCTTACAGCAGTTGGTACAAAGAGCCTCTGATGCCCTGCTCACTATGCACCGGTGACAGCTTGCCAAGTGGCAGAGCCCACCAAGCCAAAGGGAGCAGCAGAACTTTCTGCTGTGCCAAAAAGCTTGCTTGCTGAAAGGGTTTCCTATTTTCCCCCAAACTGTTAGAGGTCCCTTCTCAGTAGGCTTCCTCACAGAGCATTCTCAGTAACACAGAAGCAATGCTATTAAAAAAAAAAAAATCACTGGAAGGAAATAGGAGAGGCACCTGGTCACAGAGGGCAGTCCTTGCAGCCTCCCTCATTTTCTACACCCAGAGCATATCAGACTTGCTCCGCTGTTTGAGGGAGACCCTGCAAAGAAAAGCCAGCCTTTGCAAACTTTCTTTTTTTCTCTGGAGGCTGTTAATTCTGAAAGCACAAGTGGGTTTTCGGTTGGGGGATTTCTTTGAAAATATACCTGACATTTATATTAATTCCTCCTCCTCAGGCTGCATCGCAAACTCCTGTCCTTATCTCTTTCTTCAGATTTTAGCCTTTGAGCTTGTGGTATCCCTGGGGCTCGTCCAGGGGCTTGAGCAGCCTTCCACTTCTCAGTGTGCAGCCTATGACCCTGTCACTCACAGCTCAGGAGCAACCCCACTGCCTTCACAGCTGAAAGGGTACAGTTTTCAATCATGTTTACCCACCTGAATGTGGCTTCAAAACAAAACATTTTTGCTTGTCAAGACAGCATCTCTTC
Source organism: Aquila chrysaetos chrysaetos (assembly GCF_900496995.4). NCBI lineage: Eukaryota > Metazoa > Chordata > Aves > Accipitriformes > Accipitridae > Aquila > Aquila chrysaetos. The sequence goes on from NC_044030.1 coordinate 60,286,386, forward strand.
ACCACCCTTGAGTCTCTCCAGTGCTACGCACACAGCTGAGAGGAGAGAGCACTCCTAGCAACACAGGCTCAGGATTTTCTGAGATTTTGCTGCCCAGCTTCTAAGTTTTTTTATCACCTTCTCATGTGCATAACACTCACACACCTGCAATAAAATTAACTCACCAAGTTCAAATCAAAGCCCTTTTGCTTCCTCTTTTCTATTTTTCTACTGTCTTAAAGAGCACTCTTCACCCTGTAAAACACAGGTTTGTCCCTTTCCCAGTGCTGCTCTGAGCTTCAAGCAAAACCCACACTCATCTGGAAGGACAAACACTAGCCAAGCAATGAAGACTGCATCCTGCAATACTGCAGCTGCTGCTGATGTGCTTTTGAGCACCTTCATCTACTTAGAGAGTCGAAAGGGCAGTATTTGAAGCTGTGAGCAATCAGCAACACATTAAAGGACCTGAGCAATCTGAAGTCTCATGGGGAATATGCGGAAGCATCCTCTTCACTCTGCAGATTTGCAGTGTCTAAACCACCCCCGCTGTCCTCCTTGGAGGAACAGCACCACAAAGACATTTGCTCAAGGACTCACTGCTAGAAGCAGATACATCCCTCCAGGGGACAGCACCCTTAACGTTAACATCACCCTGCCTGTCTTCCCTGCTGTGGCTTCTACAGAACATTATCTCTATTTAGAGCCAAATTTGACAGGTGAAGGAGGTATAAAACACACCCCAAAAAAGAAGTGCTTTGGTCACTGACAAAACAAACACATTGAGCTTTTTTTTGCCAGAGCCAATGCTCTGTCCCAGACAATGGTAATGTTTCTGTGACTATTAGAAAAAACCTGCCTTTAAGTTCTACAGTAGGATAATTTGCTACTTTTTCTATATGATTTTTTCAGCCACCCATCAGAAAGACAGCTTCCTGCCAAACCCTCAAGGATTTTCCTGTACAGAGTTGCCTGTAGAAGTTCTGGTCTCATGACGTTCTCAGGCACCTTGCAGAGCCCAAGCCACTTGCACCAGGGAGCAGCAATGGAGTGCCCGCTGAAACATGCTCTTCTGTTCCACTTCTCAGAAGCAAACACAATGGTCTTCAGTACGAGGGAGGAAACCCTTGCCAGCAAATGATGTTTCTGGGTAGCAGCAAACATGACTCATTGCTAAGGCTTACAAGAGACAAAACCACAGGCTGCTGGACACCAATTTATTTATGAAAATCCAGATTAACTCAACTGTATAGTGGAAAATTGGGCTTCCTCAGTTTCTACAGAGGCATCAACCATTCTCTGACAAGTTCGTCGTGTGCATGCAACCCAGATAGCATTGCCCTTTTCTTCAGCTTTATCCTACCCCTACCCATTTCTGTTACCAGTTTTGCTAACTTTGCTACCTTTGACTGTCTTGGTCCTTCCCAGAACAACTCTGTTCTGAGCTTCCAGTTACTTTCTTGCAGACAGTGGCTTGCTTGAATCTCACTCATCTCTCACAGCTATAAATTATTCTTCATATTCCCCTGGTTATCCAGTTAAGCACAGCTTTATTTCCCATCATTTCAGTTGCTTTTAATGGGCTGGTGTTAATGGGTCATGGTTAGCTGATCCAGGCAGCACCTTCCTGGTGTTTTGACTGTCACCAGTGATCACACTTTCTATTTGGTGCATCACAGAGCATGTCACTTACTGTCACTACCAGACAATCACTGGCAACAGGACACCAGATTGCTCTGTGAAAAACGTGAAGCATCATTCATCCTCAACCAGTGAACGTGTTTCTGTGTTGGGAGGGAGGAGGGGAATTATTGCAAATGTACAGAATTAAATTCTCATGTCGTTTGACATAAATCTTCTTAGTGATTATAAATGCGTATGACTAGGTGGCCCATATTAGGGCACCCTGTTCCAATTTTAACATAATTTTTCATGAAATTAATCATATCTTTCTGGTTCATTTGTTAGAAGTCCTAATTACCATGGGTTGGATTATGCAGAATGGGAAAATTTTCCTAGGTCACTAGTTGCATCTGCAAATAAAAGTGTCCTGAAAACACTCTATGCAATATCTTAATAGCTTTTGTATGAAACAAATGGATATTAAAAGCTGGAGCTTAATGTTTGTTTGTGCAACAGCTAATCCAAATGGGATCACAACTTGCTCCCAGCTTCCAGGGCTTGCCTACACAAAATGGCCACTATCACAGTGATTTTCCCACTGACTAAGGCAGACAGCACTAGTCTCACTCTTCTGAAACCATTGGACCCTGGACTGTGAGTCTCATGCTATATCACTATTGGAACCAAATGTGTCCTAGGAATAACCAAATACCACAGCAGTAGTGGTTGGGACCTCAGTAGGTTGCACCTCTTTCCCATGAGATGTTGCACATCTCTCTTACTAAAGAAGAGGCAGCAGAGCTGTTCAGGTGAGAAAATCAAAGACATTAGCACTTGTGCTCATTAAGGATCCCATATCTTTTTCATATGTGAGCACATGGTAAGACCTAATGTAAACCCCAGAGACTAGAAAATTAAGAGAGGTTGAGCTCAATGCTCTAACTGGTGCAACAGGAGAAAACAAACTTTATATGAAATATAGTTTTGTCCCTGTGGTTATAATTTTTATGCTTTGCTTAGGGGACAGGACATTATTATTGTGGCTGAGGAAATCTGCTGTGGGGTCAGTGGGTTACTCTGAACTTCTGTAGGTAGCAAAAGTGCAAAGGCTTAAGTCCATAGAGGAAGAGGAGGGAAGAGGTTTTTCACCAGAGCCAAGGAGATCTGCCAGGGCAGCAGACTGAGCTCTCCCAGGGCCTGGCCCAGCCAGGGCAAACCCACAGAGAGCCAGACCCTTGGCAGCGTGGCACAGGACCTGGCACAAGAAGTTCCTCCAAATTTGAGCAGCCTGGCCAAGCACACCCACCCTTTTCCTCCATTTGACAACACCTGTAAATGCAGCTCTGAGAAGCTGGATGAATGGTGGATATATACATTGATATTTCAGGTGAGCCATAAAGTTTTCCTCAGAGCAGCCCTGATGACCAATCTGAGTGGCTAGGTCATGTGCTGCACAAGGAAACCACAGCCCAAATGGCAGAATTTCAATTTTGCTTAAAAAAAAAACACCAAAAGGACAACGCCATATAAATCATCAAGGTGACTAACACTCACATGACCACATTTACCCCTCCTCCTCCCATCTTGCAGGGAAGCTGCTACAACAAGAACTTTTTTTCCCTCTGCCACAAACTTTGCAGTTACAAACCTTCTTCATGAATTGTTGTGAAAACCATGTGGTTGCTTTGTGCAAGTTGCACACTTGCTGCTCGGAAGCGGTGCCTTGGGTGTCCAATCCCATGGCTTTTCATCCTTTATAAAGCACTGCCACTCACAAAAGCAAAGGCAGCGATTTTGTTAAAAGGAAGGCTGTGCTTCTGCAATGCTTCTGTCACTGACTGACTCACTGTTTTGAAGGTCACTGTCTGAAGAGATGACTAGATGAGATTTAGGTATCAAAGCTCCTCCGAGAGCTCTCACAAACCATCAACAAAGAATAAAATCATCCCTACAACACAGAGTACGTAAGTGACCTTCAGTATTTGTCTTCTTTGCAATAAGGCCAAGCCTAAAACAATCTTTCAGCAGCTCTTTCAGGTCATTACCATGCGCTACGGGAAGGCATGGTAAATACCTTTTCCTCAAGTGGTTCTGTACAAAATATGACACATTGTTTTTCAGGGAGTTTTCCTAATAGCTTTTCATATCAGGACTGTCTAAGATGAAAAGTGAAGTGGAGCATTAGGCTTGGTAAATCAGTAAACTGCTCCGTGATGCATTTGTCCTACTGCTGCTACAGAAGCCAGCAAACCAACTCAATTACACAATTTTTTTCTTTCCTTATCGCAAATTCCACTGTTTGCAACTTGTGGTTATGCAAACTGCCCTGAATCCTGCTTGTCACAGCTGCCCCCTCATGTGAAATTCGCAGGAGCATTATATACAAAATTCAAGTCAGCAGTTTTCAGGAATTAGAACTTTCTGATATTTTCCACTTCTCCTTACTGTTTATCTGTATCACTCTGCCTGCATTCAGCACCGTAATTTTTCCAAGATTCATTTTCAGCCCACTTGCACTGCTTCCTGACCCAGTGACCAGTGTCACTGCCTAAACTACATGGCTGCATACTTTGCAGCAGCTAACTTTGCAGCATGACAGACAGCTTGTTACCAGCAAACACAAAACACGTATTTTATTAAACAGTAAAAAACCACTTCAATAAGATAGATGTTATATTAACTTGAAAGAGAACACTGTATTCCTGTTCAAGATTTCTAGGCATGTTGTTTCTTACATGATAAAAAGCAGTACTGCCCACAGATGTTAGCTGGGAAATCACAAGAGCTTAAGGAACCTACCTACCCCAATCTAGATATAATATGACAAATTGATTCGCTACAGGAGTAGGAAATGTATGCAAATGATGGCTATGTTGAAACAGAATTATAAAACACCAACAAATGTAAAAAGAATGAAACCAGATCTTTAAAATCAAGAGGAAATATTATAATGAACACTAGGGAAATCCCATTTTAGGGTGGAAATTTTAACTGAATTTATCTAAGCTTCAACAAGGGTTTGGTTATGTGCAGATACGAACTTTTACATTCAAAGACAAAGGAACACAATCATGGTACCAGAACAGCTATTTATTATCTTAATTAATAATATATATTACTCTATATCAGGTAACTGTATGTGATCACATCATCTTAGTAAGATAAACATTATGTTTGCTGGGAACCTAGTACTCAAGCTGCTGCTTCCTACCACTTGTGGAAAGCCCAGGCTGAGGTCTATCATTCACCTCTGACATTTTCTAGTCATCATTTGTTAGCCTAGCATTAAACTGATCTAGGCTCCCTGTAAGGTTTATTCATATGTGCTAAATTACTTTGCTGTTCTACCTCTACTGGTTAGCATGTATTAATCTCTATATTGCGTTATGGTAACTACTATGTCTAGGCGTCATAAAAGGGTTGAATTAAATGATAGCTCTTACCCTGGAGCCCCACCATCATGGTATTCCCAAAACAGGGAGTTCTGACTCTGTTAGCAAATAGGAATATAACTTGTACTGGAAAGGAAGACATAGCTTTGGTCCAAAGGGATTCCTTTGGCGATGCAGATCAGGATGGCTCAGAATCCCTTGCTCTGTAAAAAGCTTATTACTTTTTTGCTGCTACAATACCAGCATTGTGTTTCTTCAGGCACACCTTTTTTCAATGAATTCTAAACCACAGCCTTGTTATTTCTCTGTTATCTATCCTAAAAATCTCTTCATTGTTCCAATGGACTATAAAGCATCCCTCCCTCCTCTACTCTGGAAAAAGAGTGCTCCAGTTACAACCACTGTCCATTTCATCCCTTAAGAAACATAATGATGTTCCTGCTCCTCCAAGTGTGTTGGACAAATGCAGGAATTTCATAGGTCTCCTCCCTCTTCCTTTCTGTAATACATAAGTTTCATTCTTACTACTGGCCCCGGAGGGAAGGGAAGTCTAAAGAAATAGAAGGTGCCCCTGGCTTATAGGCAGAAGGGTGACAGTCCCCTGTCATTACAACACATGTCTGCAGGGGAACAGAATGGGTTCCTCAAACAATGAGCATGTCCTTGGGAAGAAGAGAAGTAGTTGTACCTTCTAGCCTGTAAAACCATGGATAATTTTTATAAGAAGTCCATATGAGTAAGCTTAAAGTAAGCTAATATAGAAAGATAATGAGCAAATCGCCATTAGGAAATTGCTTTGGCCATAACTTTGTTAGTTCTCTAAAGACAGTCTCTAGGATCTGCCTGTGCAATGCAGTTGTAGCAGGATTTAATGCATTTGCTCTCTTACTTGCATTTCCCAACAGAACTCATGCTCCCAAGTTCTGCTGACCCCAGACTCTGAAGCATAAAATCATATATATTCTAGCCAAGCTCAGCCTTATTAAAGTCTGCTCCTTAGCTGCTCTGTCCTCAGAAGCAGCACAAGAACTGCTCTGCGGGTTTCTTGGTCATCACAAGGCAATTATGTAGGCTAGAAAGGAAAGAAGCACTAGATACACAATAGGCAGGTCAAGTAAGGACATGAAGCCCCTAATCAGTATCTATGAGATCACGGTGAAAACACACACAGGTACATACACAAATTCATCTATTTATACCTGTCTATATTAACTGCCAGAATATACTGAGCAGAGGTTTTTTTCTTTAATAGTGTGGGAAGAAGCCGGTATAAATCAATCAGAAAAGAATCCTCAGAGTGACCTTCTGGGCTGATGTATGCTGCAGACATTCCCAAAGCTGATGGAGACAGCATGATTAATTTTCATAAATTATTGAATCAAAACCAACTTTCAGCATCTAGAAATAAACATCACATTGGTAACTGTTGCATTATTCACCATACAAGGGCTGATTGAAAATCTATGTGCCAAGCAGTGAGTCAAATGTTTATTCATGGCAGAGAGGTAACAAGGACATACATACACATACATAGAGCCACAGGGTGTTTGCAGGAGGCTTACTTCCTAATAGAGGTACCATGCTTGTTTATTATTTACTGCTAGCTTGCTTTGCAAGAATCATTTACACTTTTAATACTAAAGATGACATCAAGCCTCAGAATTTCAGTACGTATTCTGAACGCTCTGTTTCTGTGCGTGCTGGGTGAGTGGCCAAGTCCAAAGTCTTAGCTCCTGTTCTTATTGCTTTCTTGCTTATTTTAGACCACAGGTTTGAAGAATATGACAAGGGGGCTTTCCTTTCCCCTGGTCAAAGGCAGTGTACACCTTGGTAATTCATTCTTCTTCAGTTTATCAGGAAAAGTGGTATCGCAGACAGGCTGCAGAGTAGAATTTACCCAGCCACAAATGTAGGAAAGAGTGCCACATAGGACAAGCCAGAAGGGAAAGATGAGAAAAGGAGCCAGCGGAAGGATAAATATATTTTGGAGAGGATTTGAAGACTACATACGTGCCATCAAGTTATTAATATGTGGTCAAACCCTCCCTGAGATTTGTTTGCATAACTTTTATTAGCACTTCTGTTCTTCAACACATTTTGCAGACAGAAACTATTCACTTCCAATAGCATGCCTATTACAATCTCACAGTGACTAGATGTATTTTCACTGAGAAACTGGGAAAACGTTTGACCTGAAAACCTGAGGTTTTCATATTCAAGCAACAACAAAGCCAAGGGGAATCTTTAAAACTCAACTTTTTCAACAGAAAGTCAATATGGTCACAAAAGAAATAATAAAAAATCCAGTGTTCTGCAGAGCAGCAGTTTCAGCAGATATTTTCCGACAAGTCTACTGGTAACATCCTCAAAGCCTCATAGTAATTCAATATCAAGCTCTCAGAACTTTGCTTCAAATCAAAATATAATCAGCATCCAACTGACATTATTTAAATAGCTTTGTCATAGCAAAACCCAAGCAAAACTAATTTCTTTGTACTTTCAAACTTTTTTTCCAGAGATATTCTGCACCTGTGATGTCTTGTCTCTTCTTCCTTATAGTGTCACTCATGCTTTGCTCTCACACCTGGTTACCTGCAATATCAAACCCACCAAATTCAGGGGCTGCCTGAATTTACATCTTTGTACAGACATGGGAGGGGACAGAGACAAAAGTAATACCACTTGAATGATGGCTTACTGGAGCACAATAAAGCCAGCAGACACACATTGGCACTATTTTGGCTATATTCAGGCTCTCAGAAATTGCTATTTCTTTACATACAGATCCAGGAAGAAGGTAAGGCCCCAGGCATGTGATTAAGGCATTGGCCCGGATCTTAAGTTGGAGGTCATCTGAGATAACCTGCATTTTTCAAACCAATAAAAGTAATAATGGAAAAATACTGACAAAAGCTAAAACAACAAAATACATATTGGAAAAAAAAAAAAGCCTTCAAGCCATCCCGATCTTATACATACTCTGCAAGGAGCTCCCCACTGCCTTTACACAGACACTCCCTTCTCTGCCTCTCCCCAGCTCTCGCTTTTCCCCCATGGCATCAGTGATCCCGCACATCCCTCCCAACCCCCAGCTTCCCCAGCTGGCCCCACAGGAATCCCTCCCCTCCCAGCAGTGAGGGAGGGCTGCAGACATCCCTGCTCCCTCTGCTTGGGCCTGGCAGGGCTGTACCGGGAGGAGCATCCCTCCCTGCCTCCCTCCCACAAAAACCCTGCACCAGCAGGTCCTCCAGCTCTGCCACCAGCCCCAGAAGATGCCATTGTCTTCATAAAGCAGCCCTGCTCCCACAGCAGTATCTACAAACAGATCTCTTTTTTTTTAGCCACTTTAAGTATGAAACAAACATTTCATAAATGTAGGGTAATGCGGTTTGTGCATGGGGACAAACCAGTTGACCAGTCCAATGCAGCTGCAGGGCCACAGTCCACTTACTTACACTCCTGTTACCCTAACACATCAAAACCCATTTCAGAGTCATTAAATATTTAAGATATTTGCCAGCAGAAGTGTAAAACCAATTCGCCATAGAGGCCATTCCTGACACTGGAAAACAAGCAAAAAACCCAAGCAGAGTCGCAGCAGGAAGGGATCAGTCCCTCGATGCTGAGAGTACAGGCACTTGCTCCTGAAATGACAGCCAGAATTACTAGCAGAAATTACATTTTACTTCCGTGGCTAGTTCACGCTTCAAACATTTCTCTTTCCTCCTAATATTTAATTAAACTTTACTCTTTCTCTGAGGGGGTCCCCACAGAGTCTGGCACATAGGAATTTAAAACTCTCTTTCAGGAAATGGAAAAGAAGTTTCTGAAACAGGAAAAGTTGCTTTGCAGCTGTCAAGAATTAGGCTTCTCAGAAAGCCTTTCAGTAAGCCCAGGCTACAATTTTTAAAGCAATGCGGTGGCAGGAATGGGATTCCTGTGGAGGCAACAAACAGTGAGGAGAAATACTTTGAAGTCTGAAGTGGGACTGTGCTGGGAGAGAAAGTGGTTACCTTACACCAAGGAGCATTCTAGGTGTGACTGTGCACCAACAGCTCGGCCTCATAAACTTCAGTTGCAGATGTTGCTTTTCAGTAGTGTATGACCCACTAAAAACTTCAGCTTGGCTTTTAGACCGAGTTTGCATTGCTGACTGTTAACTTTCCTTTAGCTTGTAAACCAAGGCTCTGAGGAGGTTTATTGGTACAGAAGGCTGTAGCATGAAAGGTCATGTTCAGCACGCTATTGCTGCGGGACCAGCAATCACAAGAGACAGCCACAGACTTTTCCCACATACCCAAGCCTAGAGCACAGTTAGCTGTGGCTGACACCTGAGCCCTAATACTTCAAGTCCCAGGGCTTACGGTTATTGATTTGGATTGCTGGGTCCACACCAGGTTTCCTGATCTCAGGTCTTCAGACCTATACATTGAAGAGTCTGTACCAGTCTAATATATTTGATTAAGCTCATGACTTGTTACTGAGGTACCTGCTTGTGTATGTGCTGCACTGATGATCTTCCCCTTCACTGCTTATTCTCTTTCCTAACAAGAATAAACTACATAAAGATAAGCACTGTTAAAGAGGTGTAACTTCTACTAGTATGGCTTCAGCTCTCTCAACAAGAGCAGAAAAATTACAGCTAGCCACTTTTACGTGTAGACCACCACCACTGGTGCTAATTAATGCAAGGGCCCTTTATGTTTGTAATGGTCAATATGAGCAACTCCCACTTGAATTTAGCTGTATTTTTTCCTAAGTTGATTCTATGCTTTTATGTGCAGCCTTGATCAAATGCAGCCTGCCTTCTGCATAGTACAGACCATGAAAAATCAGAGTAATTCCCACATCAAGCCTTGAAGTTACAGCTAAACTACCAATACCTTCAGAGGACACGGGATCAAACACACTCCTTGGCAATTTGTTCCAAAGGCAAATTCCTTTGCTGAAAAAGAGTTATAATTTGAGTTTTATTGCTAATATCTGGTATCATGTTCCAGCCACTTGACCTCCATTATACTTCTGTCTGCTAGATTAAGCAATACCGTAGTAGCTGATTTGTTCATTTTCTGCATTTATGGCCCAAGATCAAGTTGCTTTTTTGCTTGGGGGTAAAAAAAGGCAGGTATCTCCATTTATCAGAAGCACTGACATAACTTCTTTTTGGCTGCTTTCCCTTTGCTCTGGGTGTTATTCTACTTTCATCTGGTCAAGCCACTCATCCATAACTTGTTTTCCATTAGACATTCAGCACATGGTTCCTTCGCATCAGCAGGGTCAACTGCAGCAATGAACAATGGCCTGGTTGTGCCTTCCAGGACTCCTCAGCAAGGAGATGCATATGGATTTGCTTTTCTGTGCATATCACAAAAATTAAGAACGTGATCAAATGGCTAATCACAATAACAGACTCATTCGAAAACAGGATTTTGCAGGAACATTTACGCAGCAGCCAGAAGAAAGGAGATTTAATCCACTCTTAGAAAGACTTCAGGACCAGTTTGTTGTGAAGCAATGTAATCACCCAGGATTGGACTCAGCAGCTATACAGCCAGTCTTCTAACTCACCCCCATCCCAGCCTTGGAGACAAGAGAAGCTGCTGGATGCCCTTTGACTGATAGCACTCCAGGACTACATCACCTTGTGACTCTGTGCAAAACAAGCCAACTCTTACCTGAACTGTCTGATCAGGCACTTTCCTCATCTCTATGCCTTGACTGGGTGGACAAACATGATATTCTCACCAGTCTTGCCGGCTAACCCAACTTCGGACTTTCAGCTCAGTTAACAGCACCCAAAAGAGGACACAGATCCTCTCCCCTCATAGCCAGCAGTCACTGCGCTTCCTGAAGCGCAAAGGTTCACTGCCTCATCATGCCTCCATCAGAGAAGAAGGCACCAGCCACCAGGAGATTGGATACTCAGAGCCATCTCTCTCAGACCTTATGCAAAGTGCCACTTGTTTAACAGGAAAAGTTTCAGTTTAATTTTTAAACTGTCTGTGAGCAACAGCCAAACTTCATGCTACCATCAGCTAACCCGGCAATTGTGGAAAGCCTCTAAGGCAGCTGAAATTCTTGTCAAATCAAGTTCATATCACTCTACCCCACAGCTGGACTTGACCACCATGAAGAACTCAGCAGTTCAGTTGTTAAGAAATTTGAAGTAGATTTGAAAAAAATCTGCCTAGAAACCCCTACCAAACAAAAACAGTAGCATTACGTCAGCAGAGAAAACTGTTTTGATGAAATGGTGGCCAAATACTCTCGGGCTAAGCGAGTGAGCTCCTGCTGCAGGTTAAAATAGCTCGCAGAGTCCAACGCATTTCCTTAACACAACCCAAACCTCCACTTTCTGCATCTGGTCATCTGAAGGGAACATCTCTGCACGCCTGTCCGTCATGTTTATCTACTCCAACAGCCTTTAAGTGCTGCTAGGTAGGATCACTGCCCAAAGACTTATTTCTAGAGCGGCAGGACAGAGGCCAGCTCTTCCGCCCTCTCCCCTGGTGACTGCAGTGAGCAGTGCCTCACCAGGAGGGACAGTGCAGCCTCGGAGGCACCAGGGAAGGTGGCAACAGAGCCACGGTGCCAGCAGCAGCTCTGTGGTGTGCACGTCTGTCCAGCAACTGAAGTGAAAGTGTCTCACTTCACGTAGACTGAAAAAAAAACTTCCAGGTAAGTCCTCCGGGTAAATTTTTCTTTAATATCTCCACGTCCTGCTATTCCAATTTACAAAATGCCTCAGGTTTCTGAAACTGAGTATAAAACTAGCCACTTAACAACCATAGAGAAACAAAACGCTACGGCTACTTAATTTTAGGATGATTCAGTTCTTCATGTCTTCGGCTCTTTATGGCTTCAGAACCCAATTTGGCTGCATTGGTTTCAAATGAGAACAAGGCATGCACACAAGAAGACATGCTGTGTCTGTTGCCAAAATATACGTACAGAGATTTTAAATAAATCTTCATTTAAGAAAGCCATAAGAGAGAATTCCAAGGTTCTTCAGTCAATGAAAACAACACAAGTAATACAATTAGCTGGCTGATCTTGAAAATTATAATGCTAATGTGCTCTAATAAAATGAAACAGAGGCAGTGTTTGCTCTGCCGGCTGAGTGGGCTGACTCCTGCTCCAGCTTGGTTTCTGGAGGCAGCTCCATCCTCGGGAGCTGTTATCCGATCACTTGCATGCCGACAGCCAGATGATCTTCTGGTTCTGCCCTACCTTATAGGACGTCTGGAATCTGAGGCCTGGCAAAAAAATTAACTATCTAAACCTGCTCATAGTTTCACAGGGTACAACTCTGTTCTGCAGAGAAGAGGGGTGAAGTTTTACCAATTGCAGGCATTCACATCCCAGTTGAGCAAATGCCTGGAAATAAGAGTGCATTTTTGAGAACATTATTAGCAATACAAAAGTCAGAGAAGTGACTCTCCAACTGGCTGCGATAACAGCTGCATGTATTTTATCCCATGTTCAGTCCCAGCATCATCTGTTTTTTCAATTACTTGAAATTACTTTTCTAAACCACCTTTTTTTTTTCCCCTTTTTTGGTGATGTACATAATTTTACCCCTTTGGATGTATCTTCTTCATAGAGCTTTTTTATGTATAGCCTGTACCAAGCAGAATTCAAGACAAGAGGAAGAAGTTAAGTTTGGCATAGGAGCAAAGGATATCTTTGATAATTTTTCCTTGATACACAAGCAGAGTAAAATATGGGTAATCTCCCAGTAATGGAAGTTCATAACTGTTGTACCAGTTCAGGCCCAGGGTAGATGAGCACATGCACATGTCCTGCTAAAGCCAATTAAATGGAAATTCAGCCATGCCACATGCTGATTGTGTTAAGAGCCCTTAGACCTGCTACAGGACAGAAAGCAAGTTTTGGACTCCAAAGCACCTTGAAGTACATAAGAGGTATGTGATAAAATTTAATTGATACAGGTATCATAAGGCCATAAAGGAGCTGGGACTGTTGTATTAAAAGGTAAGAAACAACTGTAGGAAACAAAAGCAAGCATAACATTTATTGGAGAAAATAAGCTTATGCCTTCAATTCTGCCATTTCAAACCTCTGTAGGAGGACTTCTACTTCTCTGCTAACTGAAAGGTCTTGCAATTCACCTACAGCTAATTTTTTCATACGTCAGATAAAAATGCGCATACCACCTGTATTTCATCCTACTTCCTATGGCCCCTAGCAATTTAGCGCTGCAATATTTGCATGTAGTTATTTCCCACTGTATGATTTTCAATTCCTATTATGTTTATGAATAAATGGTGACTTGAACCTCTACAGTATAAGACGCAGTTATTCTTATTTCCCAGTTGCTATGCTATGGTGGTAATAATGCCACCTGCAGCATCTCTGTATAGTCTCTAATCTTCTCATCACCCCAGGTAAAGCTTAGACTTGCCATCCTTTCCATCTCAGAGAACAAACTTAGGCAGAGAAAAGAGATTCAGCAATAGAAAAGCTGCTGCCTTTAATTAAATCACAATGAAGTCTCTAATTATAGCCAAGGGAAGAGTCTTTTAAATAAACTCATATGTGTTATAGCAAACACTTGAGGTGCAAGGTGGAAGTCAGTCACTAGTTTTTCAAATTAGCATGTCTTTAAATTGGTTTCTACAAATAACACAGAAAGCATCATTAAAAACCATTGACCTGCCTTGAGCAAAAAATCCAGAGGCTCCTTCTTCTGCCTTCTCTGATGCAAATAGCACAGTCTCCTGAGTCTTTTTGTAACCCCCTAGTCAAGCTGCAGTAGATTTTCAAGATTTTTCAGAGCACCTATTTTTTACACAAGAGAAACTGATACAGGCTCCAGGTATTTTTTCCTAAATGATTTTCATTTTCAAAATATACTAACTCAAGTTTAGCTTACCTCGGTCAGAGATGGCAACAGCAACCATGCTATAGGCAAGCATTTCCATTTAAGCAGATCTCTGCTAAGACACATACATAGCAGCTCTGTAGCAAGAAAATTTATTGTCCCTGTCTCCCTTTACAATATACCATCTGGCTCCTTCCTGTCTGTGGTGGGTTGACCCTGGCTGGACACCAGGTGCCCACCAAAGCCACTTTATCACTCCCCTCCTCAGCTGGACAGGGGAGAAAATATATAACGAAAGGCTTGTGGGTTGAGATAAGGACAGGGAGAGATCACTCACCACTTACCATCATGGGGAAAAAAACCTCAACTTGGGGAAATTAGTTAAATTTATTACCAATCAAACCAGAGTAGGATAATAAGAAATAAAACCAAATCTTAAAAACACCTTCCCTCCCACCCTCCTTTCTTGCCTGGGCTCAACTCCACTCCCGATTTTCTCTGCCTCCTCCCCCCAGCAGCAAAGGGGGATGGGGAATGGGGGTTGTGGTCAGTTCATCACACCTTGTCTCTGCCACTCCTTCCTCCTCAAGGGGAGAACTCCTCACACTCTTCCCCTGCTCCATGGGAGACAGTCCTTCGCGAACTTATCCAACACGAGTCCTTCCCACAGGCTGCAGTCCTTCACGAACTGCTCCAGCGTGGGTCCCTTCCACGGGCTGCAGTCCTTCAGGCACAGACTGCTCCAGTGTGCGTCCCCCACGGGGTCACAAGTCCTGCCAGAAGACCTGCTCCAGCGTGGCCTCCTCTCTCCACAGATCCACAGGTCCTGCCAGGAGCCTGCTCCAGCGCGGGCTTCCCAAGGGGTCACAGCCTCCTTCGGGCACCCAACTGCTCAGGCATGGGATCTTCCACAGGCTGCAGGTGGATATCTGCTCCACCGTGGACCTCCATGGACTGCAGGGGGACAGCCTGCCTCACCATGGGCTTCCCCACGGGCTGCAGGGGAATCTCTGCTCCGGCGCCTGGAGCACCTCCTCCCCCTCCTTCTTCACCGACCTGGGTGTCTGCAGGGCTGTTTCTCTCACATGGTCTCGGTCCTCTCTCCCAGCTGCTGCTGTGCAGCAGGTTTTTTCCCCTTCTTACATATGTGATCCCAGAGGCACTACCACCGTTGCTGATGGGCTCAGCCTTCGCCAGCAGCGGGTCCGTCTTGGAGCTGGCTGGCATTGGTTCTGTCGGACATGGGGGAACCTTCTGGCAGCTTCTCACAGAAGCCACCCCCACAGCCCCCTGCTACCAAAACCTTGCCACGCAAACCCAATACACTGTCTCACTTGAGAAAATGCTTCATCCAAAGTTTCACAGGTTTTGCTTTCTCCCTTTTCTAAGAAGGAGTGATACTATAAAGATTAGTATACTTTAGCCACAGAAAAATCAAAGAGCCCAGCAGTTCTGAAAAAACAGGACCAGGATAGAGCGTTCAGCTACCAGCTTGAAATACCAAACAATGCTGGGGTACTTTCAGTACAGACTTAATGCATTTTACTAACAGATCATATTGTTCTGAAGTATCCTTTCTATGTGCATGGAAATTATCAGCACCAAGAATGACGCAAGTTCTGTAAAAACACCAAATAGAAACAGATATTATATCTGAACTAAAAATCAAGGTCACACTGTAAACACACATTAGTGTGCCATATATACTCCACATTTGCTGCCCAAATGCCAGTTTTCTCATGTTTATACATTCTGATTCAAATGCCACAGTAACGACATAGCAGCCATAGAAATGCTCAACAGGCCAAGTCTGTTTTAATTACAATTACAGATTAGGTGTCTACTTTCTAGTCTTTCCTTTCACATCCTTTTATTCCAATATCAAAGAAAATACGTCGTGAGGCCTTTATGTTTGTATATACTATCCTCCTGACTCCATGTCCAGCTTAATAAATTCATTAGCAAGACAAGTTGTACAAATGTTGTCTCTCCATCTCTTTCTTTAAGGCTCATTATTTCCTTTTCTTCCTCACTTAACTTTTCCATGTTAGAATGCATTCAGCATTTTTGCTGTTTTCAGCTGCTAACAAAATGGTGGGCTGGACGGGTACACCAGTGCTGACAGCCAGGAGCAGCACTAGTGCTCTGCCCACACATCCGTCCTGAAAGGCAAAATCAGGTTAACTGATAGTCCAGATGCTCCATGCAGCCAGCACGGGGCAGGTTGTGTGGAAGAAAGCCAGCATGGGGCTTCTTCAGCAGAACAAAGACAGAGGAAACCATCTAATACGTGTAAATGTATGTGCATTTCAAATTTGTGAAATAACTTACAAGAGGAATCTTATTCAGGAGGAGTGAGGGATGGGAAGAGAGGGAGAGGAAAGGGATGTCTGAGCTTTACTAAGGCAAAAAAAATCCCTGTGAGAGCAGAACGGCAGATAATTCCCTATAATCTAAGTTCCAGCCCAAATAAACCTTTGTATTTGCTTTGCCATAAACTAAGTTCAGCCATTTTTCTCACAAAGGTGTTTGTGGATCATGCCTCAGGTCCATTTTCAGCAAAGACAGACCTACCTGTGTAAAGAACAGAGGTGATGAAGTCAAAGGTAAATAATGAAGTTGCTACCCACCCCCGTAGTCTAATCACTTAACTATGATACGGGCATCGGTATGGCACCTACATTGCTGAATGCAAAGTCAAAAAACAGGGAGAAAATTATTCAAAAGTTAAGGACTTATATTTTGACTGTTCTTTTTCCTGGAAACATTGGAATATGTTGCCCCAGAAGGCTGCAGAATCTTTCTTAGAGATCTGCAAGACTCCCTGGAACAAAGCCCAAGAAACCCAGCCCAAATTTAATGTCAATTCTGTTGTGGGCAGGAGGCTGTGCTAGATGATATTCCAACCTGAGTGATCCTATGATTTTTGTGAACTGTCTTCCTACAAGCTTGAATAGCCTTTAAAGTTATGTTAAAAAAACAGAAATACCTGTAATTCATTAGAAAATCAGCACTTCATAAAATTACAACTGTGCCTGTACAACTTGTACTTCGCCAGCTAGCAAACGTACCACTGCAATGAGTGATGCTGCCTCACACTGTGCCATCTCCGCATCTACTTCTTCACAACCTAGGAAGCACAAACTGCCTTATTTCAAACCAGTTAAATTACAGGTATCATTCAACCCAATTCAGTTAAAGTAGCCCAAAGTTGCATGATGATGAAAATTATTTACTTCAGTTAAGTTTAATGTGCTGGTGGATTATTTTTATAAATTTGAGGTAGAGCAAACCACTCAAATTAAACACAAATGGGGATGTGTGTATATACATACATAAAGCCAGTTTAAGTAAATAAAAAATTTTAAATATACCATTAAACATCAATTTATATGTACAGAAGGCTGTGGCTTGGCCCTCTGGGATCCTAACATTCTCTTTTATTAACCTTTTTCCATGTGGGAACTTTTTACTTTATATACAAGTACTGATGTATGAATCTGTAAATACTGCCAATATTTCATTTTCTACAAAGTGTCTATAAATCACATCAAGTCAGGACAGCTGTGGGCAGCATGGCAAGTCACTGGAGTAAGCAACACACACTTTAAAAATAATCCTCATTTATTTCAGAAACAATACATCAAAGAAATACTTGACCTGTGCGTCCACAGACTCCATAAACAATTTGATAAGCAATTAGTGCTGTGCAACCAACCCACAACACCCATAGGTTTTGAAGTGCTTAGCAAGATAATAGAACATCATTGTTCCCATTTTACAGCTGGAACAGCTGAAAGAGAAAACTCAGATGCCTTGTCTGAGGTCTCATAGGAAATCAGTGTCACAAATGGGGAACAAGACCGGGACTCCTGACTCTCAAACACAATCTTAAGCCACAGATGATTTGACCATGACTAAATTTATAAACAAAAACTGAGACCAAAAAATGACTTGGTTATTTCAACTCAAATAAGAAACAAAGATTTCTCATGGGTACAAGACACAGTCGTTACTGCAGCAATTTATGGATCGATAAGACCAGATATCCCAAAGTCACTTGTGGGAAGAGGCCCCTTAATAAAAGCCAGATGGGTAGAAAGAGGACAGCAGCACGGAGCAAGCTAGAGCCCAGGGTCCACTGGAACCACTGAAACCGAACTTGTGGCAGAGCAACGTTCCAGAGGAACCCCCGCAAATGCCAAGGGGCATTTCTGAGTTGCAACAGTTTCTGCAGAGACCCCTGCACTAACAAACACTTCCCTCACCCCCCAGCATGGGGAGCCCGGCTGCGAGGAGGCTCCTGGCAGGGCCATGGGAAGCAAAGGCTGTGGGAGAACAGTTGCTCTACAGCTGAACCAGGGCTCGCTCAGGCACCCGTCAGCCTGGGATCGTGGTGGCACAAGGCCACGAGACTTGCACAGAAACACACTTCTCCACAGGGTCTGCATCTCTGCAATACGTCTATTCTTACGATTACCACTCGACTTTGCATGTGTTGCATTTCAACATAGCACCACATCACTGAACACCAATTAGAAATAGCACTTGTTATCCACTGTGTGTTAGACATACTGTCTCAAGAGGACTGGCATTTCACAGGAGGCTATTTCTATGGGCAGAGACAGAAATGAAGATCGACCTCTTTGGGCATGGATATCTGCTCTAAGGGGCTGCAGAGACTACCTTTAGGGCACGCTCATGTACTGCCTTTGACGAATAACAGCGCATAATTCTGTTTCAATCAACCACCACCGATTTCACAGGCATGGCACAGCACCTGAGCACACGCTGCACAGAAGGAAAAGCAATGCACAGATGAGCTGGGAGAAGAGAGCAATGCTACAGACAATGCAGTATCTAAGGATCTTCTTTCCCTTATATCATCCAGTCATATTCACATTGCAAAGATCTTTGCCAGCTCCCACAGACGGGAAGTTTGGGAATTCAGGTGAGGCCACATGGCTTATTTGGTGTCATGCTGATCTCTTGGTTTTGTCCGTGAGCTGGGTACTTCCAGTTTTCCTGAGGTAGCAGATACAGAGGTCTTGGTTTCATAACTTTAAGAAAAACAAAAGTGAAGGAAAAGGGGACGGACAGACAGATGAGCTGGAGTTTCTTAGGAAAGACGCAAACACCCTTGATGTAAAACACATTTCTGAAATACTCCATTGGGACAGACAGTGCCAGAGCCTCCAAAAGCAAACTTCACCCTCTCAGAATCACGCTGAAGAACAATTACAGGATTATTGTGGCAAGTTACAAAACAGTTAATCAGAGAGGCATGACTTTTCATAAATAAATGAAAAGGGCTCTCAAGGGCCCTGAACTTTATGCAGAACGGATGTTTCGCTTGCTAACATCCTGCAGCAGGTCAAGGCAGAGGAACTGCAGGTGCTGTGCTATAACAGTACACAGTACCGAAAGCAGGGAAGACAGTGCTGCTATAAAGATGCATTCATAGAATTTATGTGCAGAAAGTATTTATCAGAGGACAAATACACCCACTCTTTCTGTTGTTCTGCCAGTTTTTCTGCCAAGCATTTTACCAAGACAGGGTCTACTTTGGAGTCAAATTTGTTGGCAAACCAGTGTCCATAATTCAGAAGCCATCTTAATTCTGCAGTCCCATAGATGCAGACACTGCGAAGGTGGGTACCAGTGCAGGGAGGATACAAATGGTCTTCAAGATAATTCCATTTCACCAGACGAGTTTTGCTTTGTAGGTCTGTTATGTCCTGGGCTGACCTTGGAACCTCCCCAGGGACCCCAGGAACGCGTACCAGAGTGGCCCAGAAATGTTCATCCGGAGAGTATGTATCCCTTGACCACTCGAAAAAATCTTTTGCAAGAGAGCTTTCAAGGGTATATTGAATAAATGCTCGGCTTAAAACAAAATAGGCACTGCCTACAAATATCTCAATATTATGAGGTGGCGGATCCTTGGAAATGTTGGTTTTTACAGGCATCTGCATGTATTCATAAGGCACTTTCATAAGTTCATAATGATAAGTAAATCGTTCTCTTTTGCTACTGCTTGGCTTTATAGTTTCCAGCATGTTTCCTCCATCGAGTTTCTTCAGTTCAGCAACCAACTCAAAATTTGACTTCAAAGGGAAATCTTGGCCACACAAATTAATAACATACTTCCAGGGAACTGAAGAGTCCATCAAATCAGACAAACAATTGAAATCTGCTTGCAGCCGCGAAATATGTGCATAGTCCACTGTCTCCAATTTTGATGCAATGAAAATATTGGGGAAACATTTAGCTAGATTGTTCATAGCAGATTTGAAACTTTTTGCTGCTTTTTGGTCATAATGGATGCAGTAAATATTTTGATGACTGTACAGTGAATGTATGAGCCTTTCTACCATTACTGCATCTTTGTGAACGACCAAAGAATAGGCGACTGGAAAACTCTCCTCCTCTGGTGAAACAGGTTTTAGGTGATATTTCCTAAGTGAACGATATGCATGGCAAGCACTCGTCATTGCTATGACATCTTCATCAGCTAAATCAATTATCTCTTTTCTTCTTATTTCTAAACTCTTGCCAATTTCATGGGGATCTTGTTCATATATAGATGAACAATTAATTTCATACTGGAATTCATTTCTAAGGTAGGAATACCTGTTTCTAACGTAAGAAGAAGTGCTCAAGAAGTGCTCAACCAAATAAATACCCTTAGAGGGAAAAAAGTGTCTTTCGACATGGAGGAGCTTCAGCAGTGCAATCAGCCACCCCGTAACACACAGGATCAGGATCTTCCTTCGTGAGGGACATTTGTAGGGACACTTGCGTCTCTTCATTCTGCAAGAAAACAGAGACATGATGGTATTTTAACAGGAACAAAGCATCAGAGACAATTCCAGCTTCTAACAAAAAAGTGCAGACTAACCAGTCTGTCTACAGCATAAACACCACCTTAGCAAGACAGGGCACCAAAAATCTGCAGTTTCTTCTTAATCATCATGTTAATTCAGAGGCAGATTTTACCATAATAATAAACAAAGATTTCATTCCCCTGAATTAGCTGACTGAAGGCAACCAACTCAGATTTCAGATGATTTTCAGCTAAATACGAGTGTTGGAACAAGAATCCCACTGTTTATTTTCCAAACCTTTTTTTTAATTTCTTATGAGTCACAAACTGAAGTACAGCAACCTCTGCATTGGCAGAAACATGACTGTCCTCTAAGTGAGTAGGAAGGATTGTTTATTTTCCAGAGTAACTCCAGGACATTCAATGGGAGCAGTAAGGGCATCTCTTCTGAGTCTGCAAAGAATGTGTGCTTAATGATAAATATTAGTATTTAAAAAAAATAAAGCATTAAAGTGAAAGCTTTAGAATTCAGTCAGAGCACCCCCATTGTTTCTGCCACTGGGGCTGGTCCATGAAGATATCCAAGGGAAAATGAATTTCCTTCCCATCTACTCCCAACAGGGTCTAACAAGCCCAACCAAAGTCCTCCCTGTGTCCAGATTTCTTCTGGAAAACACTGCTAACCTGCCCTGAAGAAAGACACAGATGAAGACACAGCACTTCCATCCACTGGAATGAGTATATAATGTAACCTTTTGAAGGCAGGAGGGGTAGTGGTGGGCAATAGCGCATCTACCCTGTTCTCTGCCATGTGACACAACCTCAGATGCGACTGCAAAAACACACAGATGGCCCCTTTTTATGCAGCAGGGTATTTAATAATATTCCTGTGTAGCAACTTAACAACTGAGGTATTACCACTATAAAGGCTAACTACAGTGATCTTCTTTCCATATAGCTTTGCTTTACCAGCTGAGTGCAAGCAGCATTGTTGCTATCCCTGAATTAAAATTAGACCAGAGTCCACATCCAGGTGCAGCATTAAACTTAGCTCTACTTAGCTTAGACTAAGCTCTACTTTGTCTCTAAATTGAACAGCTCCCATTATTTTCTTTTGAGAAGAAGCTGTTCCAGAATTCTTCAGAATGAATAAAATGGTGGGGCTACCAGAAGTGGCTCAGATGTCTGCAGATCCCATGTATGCACATAAAATCAAGTATTGAGGTGTGCATGCAACACTTACTGCAAGACTAACTTAGGCACCTTCAGCATTCCCACCCATGTCAGGTCTTGCAGGCTGTAGCTTCACTTACAATGCAGCCTGTCAGGGCAGAGCTGCTTCATTAGTCTGTTCTCCCCAACTTTCCCTTTCCCTGTCCATCTTTCTCCTTGATATTTCTCTTCTGGGGGCAACAGAAAGGAGAAGGAAGTACCACCTCCTTGTTTCACCTGGAGGTGCCAGGTATAGACCAGAGAACGGAGCAGGGTAAGCCAAAAAACACCTATTTTGTAGAAGCCAGAGCTCAGCAGCTCTCTACAGGTTTTACAGCCTCCAGATATGCTAACAAAACAAAGAGAAAAAGCAGATCTATCTCCCCACGAAGCCAAAAATCCCCCCTTCCCCCTTAGCCAGCAGGTGCTTTACTTCACTTCTTCTCCAAACTAATTCCAGCTCAATGTCTAATCCAGGTCTCCGCTTTACCTACTTCATTCCTGGATTTATGTTCCTGGAGAAAAGTTGCTCTCAAAAGCTGCTCCTAACCAAAGCCAGGTTTCCAGCCACGTGACGCAAGCCCTGCGGAGGGGTACACAGCTAACCTGCCCCTGTTTTTAATTTGGAGGGAGACGACCTGTGTGATGCGATCTCTCTGTGAAGCCCACCCTGT
Organism: Aquila chrysaetos chrysaetos; assembly: GCF_900496995.4. NCBI lineage: Eukaryota > Metazoa > Chordata > Aves > Accipitriformes > Accipitridae > Aquila > Aquila chrysaetos. Next base: position 60,308,937 of record NC_044030.1, read on the forward strand.
GCTTCTGCCCAGTGGTCTCCCTGGCTACCAAGGACAACCCCTACCACTCCTGGCTGAACAGGGATCGCCTCGTCCAGGGACGGAATCTTCCCTTCCTCTCCACCCCCTTCAAAAAGGCAAAAGAGAGCCTAGACAAAGAAAAAGGCCGGCTGGGGGGGGGGGGGGGCGGGGGGGGGGTGTGTGGAGCATATTCTCCACTGCTCCAAAATCCCTCTATCTATGGTAGCCCTGGCCAGCTTCCATCCGGTGCCAAACATTCTGTTTCTAGGCAAACCAACAAAAAAGCCATTGCGCCACGCTACCCAGCCTGAAACTACCAGTTTAGACCGCTGGAGCCCAGTGCAGTCCAGAGTTAGACCAGGATGTGCAAGAAATCACCTGGACAGTACTGAGGACTCCCTCCTTGCAGCTGATGAGCAAAGGATCCACACTCGGCTCCCTGAACATATCTGTGGTTTTCAGCACTGCCAACCACAAGACACTATTGTGCCACATAAAGAAGTCATAGAAATTCAGAAGACTGTGGTGGCATGGTTCAAATTTCCTGTGGAGGAAGGAATTAAGGAGCACTGGTGAGAAATCCCAGCTCCTCCAACGAATCCCTTGTTTATGGAGGATCTCCCCCTGATCGTGGCCAGCATCTGGTCAGATGAGAGCATCTGGAGCCAGCAATTACATCCACAGCCCCATCTGTTTGTTTGTTGGGTTTTGGGTTGGTTTTTTTTTTTTTTTTTTTTTTTTTTCAACACACACTGTATCACCATCACCACAGTGGTCCAGACAGAATCAGGCCATGTGTGAACCCAACCACTCTTAAGCACTCTAACATCTCTCCGGCAGTGCAGTTCACCACTACCAATATCCCACTGTCCCTCCTGCTCCATTCTTATTACATTAAATACATACTCTCTTGTTGTTACCTCTGATGCGCTTCACAGCCAGGCTCAGTATCTCAGCATGAGGGCAACAGCTTTGTTCTTTAGGCACAAATCATTTGCCTTTAACTGGGATGAAGTTAGTTTCTGCAAAAGACCGGGATTTCTTGAGGAACAGTGCAAGACCAGGGAATGAAATCCCTCAGGACAGAAGAGCCACCACAAATCTCATCAGGTTTTGATTCAAGTGCAAAACTCCTACTTCTTACCACATGCAGCACTCAAAGCCCCACTCAGACAAAGCAGTGCACAGTACACACAGTCCTCTCTGGAGGAGGAGGAGGGAACAAATGACACGCAGCAGATGGGAATAGGCACCCAGGGCTACATGAAGCACCTACCTGGGGTAGGACTGACTAGATGCTACCTCCGGTTATCCTGCTCATGAGTATTTTTTTCTCAGGTGCTACCATATTATACACAGGACCAACATTCCATCTTTTGCACAATGATTTTATACCAGGAAGGGAGCGTGGCATTGCCATCTTGCCTTGTTTCGTAAAATATTTGCACTTTCTCTTCTACATGTGAGGAGACTCCTGAGGAAATTAATGGAGACTGATCTCATCTTGCAACCAACACATATCACACAGCTGGTCTATATACACACATGTACAGCATCTAACCTGGTCAGGGCACTTACTGGTTGGGATGCAAAGTACTGAACGATTCAGAGAAGGTAAATGGGTGTTTTTATTTAACCTTTGCATCTGTAAAGCAAGGGATGTTCAAAGAAAACAGACATGCAAGAAATAGAAGGGAAACACATTTGTGTGGTGTAACAAAACATGTGTTCTTACACAACACATAATTATAGCCTGTCATAAGGTACCTTAAGGACCATGAGCTCAGCAGGATTCAAGAAGGAATTAGGCAATAGGCTGGCTGTTGAGAGTTTCCAGAGTTACCTTCGCCAATACATAAATATGGATGGAAAGTTAAATTCCCTGGAACCACGACATCAGGCAATTACCAGCTGCCAAGACTTCTGACAGGAAATTTTTACCAATAAAAACGTTTCTTGTGCCCATCGCTCTGGTCTCGGAATCTTCTTTTATCTACTGCTGGACCAGAAGAGGGATTGTTATTTAGATCCATGATGGCAATATTTGTATCCCACCCAGAAAACGGCTGGGTTTTTCACTGGTGTATTTCACTGCTTTTTTTTTTGTATTTTCCTCCCTGCAAGAAGCTGTTTGGGGCAGCTTTACACCTCCAAACACATAAAGTCTTTTGCTTTCTGCAACTGCACAAGCTGCACAATGACACAAAAGGAGGAACAAGGTGGTGGGAGAATTTCACACGCTCCTGAAAAAGTTCAGCCGCAGATCAAGTCCTTCCACTCACTGAATGCTGTTTTGGCCTTAGTCGGCAGAATAAACCCTCCCAAGAGGCTAAGCCATGCTGCTCTCAAATTGAAACTTTCGGTCCTTGCCCTCAAGGCACTTTCCAGTCAGGCTTAGCTGTCTGTGTCTGCCTAAGGCAATGATGCTGGGCTTGCAGAAGGACCAGAAAATACTTGACACTCTTCAAGCAGGCAGTGGGGCTCCACTCTTTCCTCCGTGCTTCAATCCGGTGCATGCATCTCGTTTTTCGGGAGGCTGCAGAAGAATTCTGCAGCTCTCTTAGGGCTCATATAACACTCATAAAAACCTATAAACCCCATAAAACCAGAGGATAAGCTTTCTCCCCTGTGAACTGAAAGTGTTGAAAGTAGTGAACCAAGCTATGGCCAGCTAAAGGAAGCGCTGGGAAGGAAGGCCAAGCTGAAGGCAAAAGCGTGCTAGAAACTCCACATAAGGACTTGCACTAGAATTAGACCTTGGTTTCTACTGACTTGCAGTAACTGGGGAAGAGAGAGAGAACACGGAAATAAGAACAGAGGAAATCACACATATTTGCCTATAGACATTCATATATATATTTTGGGTAACACAGCAAAGGTTTGGGGACATGAAGTATGGTGTGATCCCAGGGGCATATCTGTAAAGACCTGTTGCCTCAGTTGTCACTTCTAGCTGCTATCAGCCAGATGTGCAGAAGTTTACCTTCCTGAGAAAAATTGTTACTCCTGCTTGCAAACTACTGAATCTTATTCCGGCAACCTGTAAACATAAATTAACAGCCAGTGAAGCTGCAGAGCACCCAAAAGTGTGCAGACCCTGACAGTGGGCACATCGTAAACATGTAAAGCAGTGTTTGCACCTGTACACCAGCCATAGGCAACCTGCTTGGCTAAATCACCCAAGCTCGTACTGGACCACTGTCACAGAGGCAAAAAAAGTGCATCTGTAAGGGCAAGAGAAGTAAATTGAAAGAGTAGCTATTTCTCTTGGCTTTTACAATACAGATTACTATAACAACACAGAAATGTTGAATTTCTACTGAAAGACTGTAATTGCTTGAAACATTAAATGCTTGCAAGGTGAAACCAAAGGAAAGGCTAATTAAAGACAAATTAAAGCCTGCTTTTAGGATTCTTTTGGGAGGGGGAAAAAAAGTATTAAACCAATTCTACATCTAGCTCCGCTGACTCATAACATTTCTACACACCACCAGGCACTTACCCTGTGGACCTCCCTCAGCATGCCTTGGGCCGTGGCTAGTCCAGATCCGTCGTGACCAAAGACTGCAGCACGTCACGCGTGTATCCGACCGGCTGCCTCTCTATCGGAAGGAAGCAACACCCGCAGCACCCCACTCCTCCCCTCTCCATCCCATGCCAACTGTGGTGCAGTCTGGGCTCTGGGTCTTGAGTGCCAAGAGGGGGACGGGACAGGATTTGGCATGAAAGCACAACCACCAGCCGGTGACTTTCTCCCATGCCTGTCCTTCCCCATCCCATCCCTCCAGGAGCCACTTCAGCTCCTGCAAACAGGAATGGGGGTGAGATTGCATGGCCAAACACTTGAGGAGGGCAGGAGCCCTGGGTCTTCACCGGGCATAGGACTTCTGTCCAGTTCCTCCCCGAGTCATACAGCCCTTTCATGAACCCTGGCTCCCAGCGGAATCCTCCTCTCCTCTTTCTGCACCACACTTTTGCCAAATGTTGGCCAAGAAGAAACACCCACATTTGTATCAGTCTGGTTAATAGACCCATTATCAATTTGCTACATCAAAGTTTAATCCACTGCAATTCATCTGAAGATTTCCATTGCAGAAATCTGCATTTCCCTTGTCACTAGCACCATAATGCAAGACACAAAAAAAATTTTTTAAATATCTGGGAAGGGGCTCTCCCTTCACAACTGGTGCTCGCATTCAGAGAAGATGGACGAAGGCAAAGCATCCATCTCCCAAGCACTGACTACAGCTCAGCTTCTCAAAGGTCATGCCTTCAGCTGCTAAGATTGCTGTGTTGAAGGTTTGTTTATTCATAAAGCCACACATACCACTCAGGATTCAATCACGAAATGAAAGCGGGTGAAGTTGTTGGGAAGAGGAGGAAATCCTCTCCCCAGGCGCTTGGGCTTCAGGTGGGAGTGCAGTGTGGTGGCTGGGGAGCGGTCCACCTAAAAGCTTCCACTCACAAACCACAGGCATTAATTACAACTTTTCTGACTGACTGTGAGGCTCTAGTGTGCCTTCTGCAATACTGAAATTTGAAAGGCAATCCCTGAGAAGGGTTAAGCAAGGGTCAGGTGTGCTGCTAACACCAGATGCAACCTGGTCAGAAAACACTGAACATACTGCTCTGTAAGCCATGTGAACAATCAGGTGCTTTTGCATTTCACTGGCACTCCCAAAAAACACGCATGTTGCCTCAAGTCAACATATTTCTTTCAAACTCAAAAGAAACATTTCCTATTTTATTTAAACTGAACTGAAAAAAGTTCTAAGAGAAGTCCAATTTTGAATGGGAGCAAAGTATCAGAGATGGCAAAAATCCATGTTTTGGCTTGTTTTGTAGTTTAGCTTTTTTGTTTCGTCAAAAGTCAGCTGGTTTCAAGCAATGTTTGCTTCTTCATCTGCATTTCTCATGATAAAAAAGATTTTTTTTTCTGTAAAAATTTGTAAAAAGTCGCAGTGGCAATCCTGGCCTCCAAGGCAGAGCCCAAGAGGGAGTGATGATCTGCCTGCCTTAAAAGCTATCCTGCAGTTTCACCTGAATACCATGTAATTTCTGTTGCACTCTAATCTAAACAACTGGCTAAGGCCACTGTGCACTACTACAGAGGTAGCAAGATCATTGCCAGTGAAGTTTGTAACTCTCCTATATTATTTAATTTGTATTATTTATAGTTCCGTAACATTGAACATCTAAGATGCTACAGAAACAACAGCAATCAATCAGTGTAAGGTAGATGTAAATTAGCTTTGAGTGTGCCTACCTGAGGTTTCACTCGATTTCCCGAATCACTGCCAAAGCTGACCTTACAAACTATTGCATCTTCTCAGTGCTACGCAGACAAATAAATCGTCACAGTTCAGCTCGTGAACTGCATATCTGGGGTAGCATAGGATACCTCCCACCAGCCCAGCACCTCTTCCCTAGAGGGAAGTAGACCACACTTACACAAAGAAGAGTGGGGAGAAGTCGTGCCCACCTCCCTGTAAGCCCATGGCCCTTGAAAGAAAAATAGGAGCTGCTCATGCTGTGTGTTGGAGGAGCAACAGAACAGTCAGATATTAACTGACTGAGTCTGTACATTATGAGATGTGGCAGTCCAAATTTCTGCTCTGAAGAGACTCCTGTGAGCATGCAAATTAATTTATTGGGAATAACATTTTTACAAGGTGTACCTCCATTCCTTCAGAGTAAAAGCAATTTTAAACCACCACTCCTACTGAGAAACCATATTACCACGCCATCATGCATTATTTCATAGAATCATAGACTGGTTTGGGTCAGAAGGGACCTTTAAAGGTCACCTAGTTCAACCCCCCTGCCATGGGCATGGATATTTCCACTGGACTGCTTGAGGTTGTCCTACAACGTGTAGGAGTATTTTATACCAGGGAGCAGAACTCAATGTGGTTAAATTACCCAGAGTGCTTCTGGATTTGGCCTTGAAGAAAACCAGCAGAGAACCTGTTCTGTACCCTGGTCACTGTACCATGCATGTGAGACCCACCTTGCCCAATGTTTGTCAAACTAAGCATCTGAGGTCCCTCCACAGCCAGTGGAAACATGTAAGGAACTGCAAAGGACCGTCAGTTTGTCCCAGAGCACGGGCTGCGAGACAAGCTGGGTGAGGCGTCCCTAGGAACGTCACTGCCCCAATGTGCGCTGCCAGCTCTGCTTGCAGTGGCGCAGCCTTGGTGCCCCTCCAGTGTGAGGTGTTCTGGGGGTAGCAGCACCGCAGCCGACCCCGATCCTCTGCGAGCAACATCCCAGCAACTCCTCCGTCCCTGAGCAGTGCTCAGCAGCAATGGAGAAAAGCCAGCCTGGAAGCTGCTCTGGTCAGCACAAGCCTAAGCTGGCCCAGAGAACCAAGCTCTTGCTTTGGCTGACCCCCAACGGCTCATATCCACTGGGGTTACAGCAGCTTTGGCCCTCTTTGAGACTGCCCCTCTATAAAAGGTTGAGGAGGGATTTGAGCAACCCAGAGAAACAGACAGGTTCCCTTCAGAAGTGCAGAGAAACTTGCAGGCTTTGGGCTTATGCTGCCTCTCTGAAGGCATGTTTCCACTTTACTAAGACCCTAATGATTCACATATGGAGAGCCCCAGTTATTGAGAGCGCCCAGGGCTTTACTGCTGCCTACCTCACACTATTATTTCTGCTGTTTCCATAAACCCCACGTACCCGGAGTAACAGCAGCTCCCGGTCTGTGCAACTCAGTGATGCCAATGTCATTCTTGCACAGGAGGAGCCTGCAGCTCCCTTCACTCTGAGCAGGAACAAATTACCAGCTCTCACATTCTTCTGGCTCTGCACGGCAAGTCTCACCTGCAGTCCACACAGTCAAATGCCTCTTGTGTCCCTGTATTGGCAGTGCAAATCAGAAAATATGAAAACCGGCTGCCTGGTGGCAAAAAAGATAGTGGACCTCCCTGGCACTGAAGAAACAGCCCCAGCCCCTCCAGAAGCCTCTGATCCTATTTCACAAATTACTCATCTATGGCTATTGGAAACAGCCTTCTTGGGAATAAAGCAGTTTCCAAAAAGCTTTTCCTTTAAAGTAACAGCTGCATTATTCAAGGTAATTTTTCTCTAACTCAAAAGTCAAAGACCTATGGGTATTTACATTTTAACATCTACTCTTTTGTCTTTCTCCCCATCTAGCAAAAACTCCCATGGGGCAAACTCAACCATGAAAAACAGTGAAGGTTCAGACAAGCTACTTTTGATAGAGACCATTAGTAACTAAAAAGTGCCCAATTAAGAGTTTGCTTTAACCCGTCCAAAAAGGGCAAATGTGTCATTGGCCTCATCAATATCTGTGGTCTTCTTCCAACCTTTTCTATGCAGTGCAGATGTGTCCCCAGTTTGTCTGTATTCAGATCGCACTGATTTATTAACAGCTCATCAACCACTTTGTTTGAGACTATAAGGAATTTTGCAGCTCCCCAGCACTTCATTCCCATTCCTTGTTGTGTCTTTTCTGAGCTCCACTGAACACAAGCACTTCAGTCGTTAAAGGTAGAAGCTGCCAGGTGGATCTACAGAGCCCACAACCTCCCTGGATGCTGCCCACAGGCTGGAGAAGACATGAACCCCCCAGGTCCGTCACAGGAACCCCAGAGCCTGGTGGGGCCAAGATGCACCAGAAGCCTCCCCGCAGGCAGAGGGATGAAAATCCTGCTTTGAAGGCTGAGTTTTGTCCAGTGACGCTGGAGGGATCTCTGCTCAGAGCAGGCTGGCCCCATGGAGAGAGAAAGGTGCACTAGACAACCCTGAAAGCAATAAGTTCAGCGGCAGGACCTGCAGGCAGGGCTACCTGAGGAAGCTTGTAACCCGTCTGTGTGCAACAACCAACACAGTGCAACTTTCCTGAGGAACGCAGGGTGTGTATCAGCCAGTGTCTGCTGGCCCCCCTGCTCTGCCCTCTGCCAGTTCTTCCTGAAGGACCTGTTCAGTAGGTAAAGCAAAAGACCAAGCTCAACCACCAACTACACTGAGCTACAGAAAAACAAAAGCCATGATCTCCCTTAACGTGTAGCCCTATTGAATTTATACTATTTCTTTTCTGGTTTAGCATTACCCATCAAAGAGGTCTGTGACTCTCTCCAGTTGGCTATAGATGCCACAAATGATTTTTGGTGTCATGCTGGATGGCCAGCTCGTGCAAGCCATCTCTTTATCTGTTGTCACGTGAGCTTGAGAGTGGTTAACGCAGAGCATGGAGTGGCAAGACACGTTGACTGCTACCAGAATAGGGATTCTCAGAAAATTCAGGCTGTGCGTAGGCAGTGCTCTCTCCTCAGTGGATCTGAAATACATAGTACTTGCTACAAATGTTGTCATGGGGCAACATGCTTTTGTGCTTGCCACAGAGCAAGAGTTAAGTGAAAAGGTCAACTCTGAATGCAAGTCTGTGGAAGGAGAGGAAACAGAGAGAGCGGATGCAGGGGAGCAGGAGTGCCCCTACCCCACCATGTTGTTCTCTGTCCCACACAGAAGCCCTTCTGCTGACACACAGCACAAAACAGGCTCCTTGCTTATCACTTAGGTTAAAAAAAACAAAAAAGGAATGGGTGCTGAGAAGAGTAGGAGCAGCAGAACAGAGGTTGGGAAATGACGAAAGAGGAGAATGTAGAGAGGGATCAATGAGGGTAAGTGCTTTCATGTAGGTGGCATTAACAACAATGAAAAATCAAACAGAGCAGCAAAACAGGTGCTTTCTCTGACTTGTTACTCCCCCATCCCTCAAAGGCATCTGAAGGAAAACCAGTGTCTACACCTTTCCTTGGAAACCAGGTCACAGTGTATTTCAGCAACCAACTTCATTACCATATAATAGCAGGAACAATTCCCTCTCCCCCAGGCAAAAACACTTTGGGAAAAGTTCTCCCTGATAAAATATCTCTGTTTGCTTAATACACACCCGCTCACACAGCAATGCAAACTTGGTTAAGTTGTTTGCATGACCAGCTCTGCAGAAAGACGCAGTTATTTCCTTCTGGTTCTCCCCCTACTCTATACAAATCAAGTCACTTGATGGGTCTCTGGGGAAGGTAGAGGGATGATGTTCCTGGGAAGCAGGGGAAGGAGAAAAGTAATGATGTGCTTTGCTAAGCGATTTTTATTTTTTTTTTAACTGTCTGAATTAAACTTTTAACTCTACTTGATTATTCAATGCTGCTAGCTGGGAAAGTTAATTTATTCATGTGCTAGTGTTTACTGCTGCTAGCTGGTTATTTCCATCTCAAAATTATCTATTGATAGGGATCGCAGAGCTTCTGTAGGAGTACTTTTTATTGGCATTAAATTTAGATCAGTTGATTCTATCGAGTTTGTCTGGTTTTCCACCCACTTTCCCTGCACTGGAGCCTCAGTCTGTGCCCCTGTAACATAGCTGCACCCACTACCAGCCTCATTCTACATAGTTCACCCCCTTGTTTTGGCCTGCCTGATGTAATACTTAGATTTCCTCTAAATGATGGGCAACTAAAGAGCTAAGTAAGTGCTGCCTTATAGACCTCTAATTGCAAGACATGGAAAAATACGCTGTTAATTTAGACGCAAGCCTAATTGAGTGATAAGCCTGCCAGTTTTAAGACCCTGAAAACTTAAAACAACACAGTGCCCCAAGGAAAAACAACAACAAAAACCTACAGTTTACCACAGCCTGTTTTATGCTTCTGGAAGAGGAAAGACAGCTTCTCACCCCGTACGTGGGAAACACAGGTTCAGCAAAGATTTTGCAGTTATGGATATCACATACAACTTTGTCCCAGTGGTAAACATGAGGCGCTCTTCATTGCACAGGATACATAGATCTGTGTTTCCTAACAGAACCTGCTGTGCTAACAGTAAGTGGTTTTGCTTGTCTGTCTGCCACTGAGTCTCAACTCTCTGTATGTTCTTTAGAAAAGGCTGGATGCTCTTTTCTAGTTGTCTCCAGTACACCAGTGATCCCCATAATTGTAGTAAAATATCTAACATTAGTTCCTGCATGTTCGTGTCCCAGAAATATGCTGAGGTAAAGAAAGTCCGTGTCTCTGTTCTCTGGCCAGGAAAAGAGGCAAGCGACTTCTGCAGGGTCATGCAAGAAGACAGCAGCACAAGAGAGAAGTGAACCTGATTCCTCTGCATCCCCAACTGATCTGAACTGCTTTACAATAACTTTTGATGGAAGCTGTTCTGGTGGAGGCCTGAAAAGAAAAATCTCTCAGCAAATCCCTTGGTACACCCCAAACTATTCTGTCCTTCCAGTCAGAGGATCTGCAGCCCTGTTAAAGCAAGAAAGTGTTTAGAAAGCCCAGGGGTAGTCAGCCATGGAAATTCTCAAGCCTGATTGCTTATATATTGAGTATTTAAATTCCCTGACTTTTAAGAGACGGGAGTACTCGTGTTTGCCAAGGACTTAATGTGCCATAAAGGCAGGAGTCAAGACAAAAATAAATAAATAAATAAATTATTATCATTTTTAAAAAACACAAACCCCAGTAAATAGAGTTTACTCACTTCAAATTTGGGGCAATCTAGAGTTTAACAGCTGTGTTTTGACTCATGAGAGTTTAAAATAATACACTACTACAGTGGAGAGAGGGTTAATCTTTACCCCCAAACTACTGCATAACATAAAAATTGGGCCCAAAGGGACAGAACTTGTGTACATTGGCAAAGAGTAGCACCGTAAAAGAGGGTGGAAGTTTCCTGTTAGACAGGGAGGCAGGAGAAACCGCACTGTGCTGCAGAAAAGCTCTCATTAACAGCTCAAAATACTTCTCCATTTCCTTCACCTCCCCACCAAGCTGCTTGCAGACTCTCATCTGTGAGCCCCCGCTGTAAATTACCCCCCATGTCAAAGTCGTCACTACCAAAGTCACAGCTTGTCACATTAGCGAGATCATTTCAAGTAGAGCTGCAGACCTACCTCCTGGACTTTGCTGTGGTCTCTTCCCTTTGCAGAGCTCTTTAGGATGCTCTGTCCCAGATCAACAGGGGCACGGCCAGCTTGGTGGTTGAATAAAGTCCTGGCATCTGCTGCATTCTGCCGGTGCCTGCAGCCTTCACCTTTATCAGTGTTTCAAGCGTGTATGAAGTCGGATGTACAGAAGTAGCAGGGACGACATTATTGCTGGCACAGGTTATGAAAGAAAAGTGTAAAATGTTAGCTGAAAAATAGTGAGTATGGAGGCTTTGTGTGATAAGCTGTGGAAGCCATTATCTGTATAATAAGCATATATTTTTGTTTTCTCGCATGGCATTTCCAAGCACCAAGAAAATGAGGGAAAAAACCACCATAAAAAGAACAGATCACATCAAAGCAACCTAATTTCCTTCTACGGCAGGGTGAAGAGGACTTGGAGAAAGGCAGGAAAGTGCCCAGATGTGATGAGTCTATCAAAAGCCTCACCAAGTTCAAGACTCACATGGTACTTCATGTATCAAGACTTCAGGTCTCGGAGGCTTTGCTCCCTCCACAGATAAAATAGCTCCGCCACCAAGCAAGGCCAGAAATTTGGGCTACTGGTATGACCTCCACAGTCCTGGTGATACTTTCTGAAACTGTTCAGACACAATGGTCTGCATTGCAAGTTCACCTATAGATAAGCACCTCATATGGTATACAATGTCTCTTATATGGCAAGAAATATATTTTTGTGCTATTATACCTAAGCTTTGTGTGTGTAATGGTTACAAAGAAATTTTAGGGAACTGTAGATTGTACTATTTGCATGTACCACAAACAAAATACTACAGTCTTTTCCCTTGAGGAAAGCACAGCAGCGGCACTCCTAAGGCATATGTAGCATTATTCTCCTCTCCATCCACATTTTGTCCCAGGTATAGCGCACACCAGCCTCTTCATCATCAGCCTTCCAGCTCATATGGACTTATAAACCTCACATCTCTGTATTATGGAGCTTGTTATTTTCTCTTCGTTCTCCAGCGTGGCAGGAGCAGGCTGAATCTCGTAAGCTCCGAAGAGAGTCTGGGTGCCGCAGGGCCACGGAATCCTGCAGTCCTGCCTTACCTCGATGGGCCCAGCACAGCAAATTCATACAACAACAACAGCTTCTGAATTCCCCACTTAATTTTTGGCACTCCCTGCATGCATAAGACACGATGTGTCACAACAGTAGCTCGGTCAACTTCACCTCTTTTCAGTGTGATGAGGGGGTACAGTGGCCAATGGTATCAAATGTTACTAATTGATAAAAAAATTGAGAACATAGAACTATAGAGATTATGGGAATTTCCTGTGAGACAAAAGCTCCCAGCACATGCAAATTGGAAAAGGTCTGCAGACAGCTGTGCATCTTTTGCATAAGATTTAGGGTGCTGACTTGTCCTTGCCTGAAAAGCAAGCATGCAGAAAGATCCCCCCATCAAAGAACAATGCACCACAAAAATGCACACAGGGCAATTGCACTTCACAATGTCAATCCAAAAGGAAAAGGTCTTTGATTAGCACCAGGGAACCCTGCCCGGGCCAGCAGCTAGCTTCCTGATGCACCACGCAAACCACATTACAGTTAGACAACATGACAGAGCACGAGGATGTGTGGGTCTCTGATGGGCTGGTATCTTCTCCACACATTTGTTTGGTTTCCGTTCTCTTACAGCTCAGCAGTTTCCAAAGCCAGGGGTTACAACTTTCTGCTTCTCATGAAATTTCTATTTCTTCCATCCAGTTGCTTTTGAATCCACATGAGTTTTCTGACATCCAGTAGACTCGGGGCGGGGGGGGGGGGGAGCGCAGCAGCAAAACATTCTACAGCTGACCTGAGTATTGTGTAAAAACCCACTTTCTCTTACTTGTTTTCAATCTTTTGCCTTCCAGTGTCACTCAACTGTTGTAGTTCTTGGTCTGAAAGAGAGCAAGCAGCTCTTTCCAGTTCACTGCCTCCACTCCAGTCACAAGTATATCTGCCATATCTACCCCTCAGCTGTTTCTCTCCCAGGCTATCAAATGCAAAAAGGTTATTATTAAGGAAGTTTATTTATTTTAAAAGGTTACTATTAAGGAAATTGGCCTAACTCAGAATGAAACAGACTGGTTTAGGGGACTAGATCTCTGGAACAAGTCAGAGGATGTTCAAAGGAGCAGATCCTCAGGTGGGGCACAGTGGATGAGTTAACCTCAAGGGAATTTCCCCTTAAGGTCTCCTTCCACAAGCCTTACCCTGATATCAGTAAGTCTGTTCACCCCATAAAGAGAGAGAAGCTGCTACCACCTCTCCTCGAGGGAAGAAACATATTTTTTTTCTGACAGATCCTTGCTGTTCTGTTACTTTTTGTTTCCCCACAAGGAAAAAAAGCGTCTTTCCATACTAAAGAAACGAGTAAGTGCACTTGGCAAACTGGACACAGCTACAGGCTGACACGTACGTTTTTAGCAATTTACTAAGAGACAAAAAAACCACGAGAGGCTTCAGCCAACGTCACAACAAACCCGGTTCCTGTTCCCAAACCACACGTTAAGTTGGTGTAACTGTTGCTCCTCAAGAAAAGCTTATGGGGCTGCAACAGCTGGGCACAGCTTCTGCCCGCCGGGCTGCGGGCAGGTGTGCGCCCGGACTTCAGACGCCGGCAGCCCGTTAACCGCTGCCGCCTCCCATTCCCGAGACGTAAAATCCCCCTCCCCGTAATTAACCTTAAAGACGCACGGCGCCTTCTTACCGGAGCTCCCCGGCAGCACCCGCCGGCGCCGGCACCGACCCTCCTGCTCCTCCGGCCGCCACCAGCGCCGCGCCCTGCCCGGCCCTCCCGCCCCCGCCGAGCCACGCAGCTGCCGCCCCTTCTTCTTCTTCTTCTTCCTCCTCCTCCTCCTCCTCCTCCTCCTCCTCCCCCCCGCTCCCCAAACTCCGCCGCCGCGGCCGAGCCTCCAAGTTTGCGCCTATGGCGGAGCCGCCGGGAGGAGGCGGGAGCTGCTGCGGCCCCAGCCCACCGCTCCGCGCAAAAAGTTAGGGCCCTGCCCCGCTCCCCTCCGCCGGCCGGGCCGGGCCGGGCCGGGCCGGGCTCGGCTCGGCTCCCCCGCCGCCGCCGCTGTCCCGGGACGTGCCCGCCGGCAGCGCACTCACCGGAGCGGAGCGCGGCCGTCCCGGGCCGGCCGCGCTCCTCTGCTCGGAGGCGCGCCTGTGTGTGCGTGCGCGCCTGTGTATGTAGGATGTGTGTGCACGAACATGTGTGCGACACGGCACCCCATGACGTGGAGGAAAAAGGAGGGGCCGCCGCTCGCCCCGCAACCTGGCGGGCAGCAGGAGGAGAGGAGGCGGCAGCAGCGGCGAGGTCCCCGGCGGCGGAGCGGCGCGGCGCGCAGCGGGCGCGGCCGTCCCTTCCCAGGCGCCGGCACCTGGGCTCGGGAGGAGCCCGCCGCCTCGCCGCCGCCCCTCCTGCGAACGCGGCGCGGACCGGCCCCGCTGCCGCCCCCGAGGAGGCGGGGCGGCCGAGGGGGAAGCGCAGCTCCAGGCTGCGGCTTCGCAAACGCTGCGGTGGGAGGGAGCCCGCTCGGAGGGAAGGGGGGCGACAAGACGGGCCCCGGTGCCGCCGGCGCGGGTGCGGCCGCGGCCGAGGGGCATCCGCCTCCGGCGACGAGCCCCCCGCGGCCCGGGGGCGGCCCGGGCTCCTCGCCCTCCCCCTCCCCCTCGGGGCGGCGGCGGCCCCTGCTCGGCCTCCCTGGGAAAGGACAGAGGCGCGAAGGGCCGGTCTGCAGCAGCCCCGGGGCGAGCGGCGGGCGGGCGGGCGGGCGCGGGGGCCGGCGGTGGCTGCCGTTCCGAACCCGTAAGCTGCCGTCTGTCCTTAAACCTCTGCTAACAGTGACATAACCTGCCCTTGCACTGGAATATTGCAGTTCCCCAACGACTTGCAGGCAAAGGCCGGTGTTTTAAGGTCAGGCTGAGCTGCTAGGCTCTGCTCTCCGGCGGTCCGCGCGCCTGGTGCGCGGGTTCGGTGGAAAATTTGGGAGACGCCGCCAGAGCGGAGAGTATCCGTCCGCTCCTGTAGCGCAGACCTTGCAGCTGGGCACAGCTGTGACAGCTCGGCTGAAGGTTGCTAAGCGCTTAAGCCACTGTAACCGAGTTATATGTAACCACACGCCCGAGCTCCTTCTGCGGGACCCAAGTGAAATCTAAAGGACGCAGCTGCCGGACAACTCGCCTGCGGGTTACTCCACTAGAATAATATTGATGTTAAGTGGTAAAACTTTCTCCCGGACATGAAGCCAACACCTTAGCAAGAACACGCGCCCAACAAACAACAACAGTAAAAAAACCCAACCCCGAAAAACTTTTATATATACATATATACATATATGAAAAACCTAGGAGTTCTTTGAATCCTGTTCCATCTTTGAAATGTTTCACTCCTTTCCTGTGTCATGTCATCTTTTCTTGGTATGGCCAGAAACTTAATAACTCAAATTCCAGATCATCTATATGATTTCCTACCTGACTGGTTACTTGACTGCTGGTGACCAGAAAAAGGGCCTGAATCTCACGTATGCAGTTGTTCGTTCTCTTGGTAATTTAAACAGAGTGTTTTTCTCCAGTTAATGTTAAGGTTTCAAAATCAGAAAAAAAGTCTTCGCCTCTGTGTCATAATGACAAAACACTTGCCAGCTGCAACTGCTCCAAGAATTTATCCTAATTCCTATGGCAACGTTATTCTGGTACTGCTTCTGCCTCCCCCCCTCCTTAGTCGCATTTCCACCATCAAAAACTCAAGGTGTATTCACACCTCACTGTACTTTAAACACCTTTCCAAAGCTGGCCTTCATTCCCAGGTTTCTCTTCCCTTAACTGCTCTTTCTGGTTACAGTTCCGCTTTGCCTGCCGAGAAGGCGCAAATGTTTTGTGCTGATCCTCTGCCTAGAGTGAATTTAGCTCTATCTGCATCTTTATTTCTTCTCTTCTCCCCGTGTCTCCCTTGCTTATACCTTTTCATAACCTCTGGCCTGTGTTACTCAGGAGGTCAGCTTATCGCATTGGTCCCTGCTGGCCTTAAAATCTATGACTCTTGTGTGGTATCGTCTGCCTCCCAGCTGCTTATCTTCCTTCTCACTCTCACTCTTTTGTTTTGTGCCTCGCATTCTTCCTCACTGGTATTAATCTCCCCAATGATTTTTTTTTAACTCCATCTCAGCAACAAATAAATCAGTCTCTGGAAATATGAATCTGAATTTGTGGCTTTTGTTCACTGTATCATCTCTTTCTCCTCTTACTCCCCATCTGAATATTAACAGCAGGCAGAATGCCAGGGGGTTTGTAGTCTTTGCATTTTATGTCCTTTTCACTTCAGCCTGTACCACACAAAATATGTGCTAACTCACAGCCTAGGAGTGGAAAAGGGGTTTACTAAATGAAAGAACCGAATCATGAAAGGAGCAGGAAGGGCTGGGAGGACTAACCATTGCTGTTTGCCACTTGTGAGCAGAAGCTTTATTACTCTGCTGTAGTTAGGATCACTAATAGCTGCCTATCTTTGACCTGTGATAACAGCTTGTATTTTTATGCAAAAGTACACTTAGAAAGCAAAAATTTAAACAGAGGCAACAAAACACCCTATTCATGATGGTATAACTTTTTGCCGTCTCTTAATGGATCTTCACGAAAAAGATTCCAGTAGGGAGAATAGGGAAAATTCAGAGTTGTAAGAACATTTGGGATGCAGAATCCTACATTTGTTAGTCATATTAAAACGTATGTTGTCAAGCTAACACCCTTCTCAAAATGCTTATATACAATGTAAATATTAAAGAAAATAGAACCCTGGTAGCTTACTTTTACATATAGTGTCAGTAAGAGACAGTGGTTTTCATGCAATATTTTGCATTTTTACCTCTTTGCCCAGCTTGAATCAATCAGATTTTTTTGTCACTGTATGTTAGGATTGCCTTAGGTCATATAATCATGTTAATATAATGGACTAAAAGTATTACTGTCAAATCCTCCCAGTTTTTACACATTAATTTTATTAGACAGCTTGTAACAAAGAAAAGATGTCAAACAAACATGTAAGTAATTCAATAGTAATTTTAACAGTCAAAAGTCTTTCACTTTTCAGTGAAAGTGGAAGTGTAGTATTTGAATGAACATTTCCTTTAAACCAATATGCCGTCAGGTTTGTTTTGCTGCTGCAGCTGTGAGACTGCTCCATTTTCTTTCTGTGTGGCAAGTGACCTTCACAAAATACCTGTCACTCAGTAGCCTGTAACTTTTTTGACTTCCAGGCAGTTTGCATTTCTTTAGCCTTACAGCCCATCAGGCTATGATTGCTCATGCATCCTAAGGCGCAGTATTAGCTCTCTGCACATCAGACCCCTCTCTCTTCCCTAAACCACCTTCTGTTTAAGACACTAATCAAATCTCCACAGAACACCTCTTCACACTCCAAATAGCTAGCTGAGGTGGTTATGTATTGACAGGAGATATTTCTCATCCCATTCACTGGAGTTAGGAGTAGCAGGTGCTATTATTTCATCTCTTCTTATAATCCAGAGAACCAAAGAGCAAGAATGCCATTTGAATGCAGATAACTCTCATGACAGTCAAACGTGTTACAAATATGCTACTGAGGCAGATTCACACATTATAACATTAAAACAAACAGAAATCCTCCAGAGATCGGGGTCAATATCTAAGATGTTGTCAGATGGAAAAATTCATGTTCCACAAACAGGCTAACTGCATTTCCTGCCATATGCCAGCACATTATCTGCTTATCAGAAAGACTGGGCTGGAACATGAATGGAATTTCCCTGAGCACTTCCAATGGCTAACATTCCTCTTTTAACCTCTCCCAGCACCTGGCTGCTTCTCAAATGTTTGTATATATCCATGCCACATAAAGCAAAGCTGCTAGTGATTTTCAAAGCTGCTCATCTTGATTTTTTGCCTAATCTAACAGCTTATGTTATTACACAAACAGTTGCAGCCATTTCTGATAGCACATGCTTAGGCAGAGTGGTTCCAGGTTTAGGTGTAGAAAGTGACTATTGGTGTTGATACCTATTTGGTTCTGTGCAGCCCCACCAAGCATGGGCAGCCACTGAAATCAGTGGAATTTCATACAAAGTTATCAATCTGGAACAGATTTCACAATGAGCATCAGTGTATAACAGTCCTCATCTACTTCCCCGTTTCTTAATCTTACAGCACAAAATACAGTATTGACAGTTATCCTCACCTGCTACAAAGTACTCCCCTGTTCCTCATTTACCAAAACAATCTTTCAGTCCATTCCAAGTGCTGGGCAAATGATTTATCAAAATGACAGTAACAAAGCACTTAGTTCTAAAAGCTCAAATGTTTACTTTTAAGTGATGACAAAGAAGAAAATGTTAGCACTCGGGAAGTCTTTAGAATCCAAAATCTTCACATTCTTTGTAGAATCTCCAGTACTTTTCCATTACAGGGCATGGTAGAAACTCCTCTTTACGTACCATTACTATCTCACGGAATTGAAGAAAACATGTCAGACTTTCCACTGAGTTGAACTGGACAGAAGAGCCTGTTGAAAATGAATGCAAATGATTACAGGGTGTGTATTAGAATAATGGAAAGCAATCACTGGCACTATTATCTAGAGAGGTGTTAACATCTTGTTAGAACCACGTAAACATTAGTGATCCCTGGAAATCTGTAATGTATCCTAGGAATCTTGTAGTGTAAGACCCCGGCCATCTTACTGGTATCTCTGACTTGCACCCAGACTTCAGTGAGACAACACTACACTTCATGGTGCTCAGAGTGAGAAGTCAGCCATCCCGGCCATTTCCAATTATATAACAGGAAAATGCAGTTGTTCTTCAGCATTGCTTGAATTTCACATGTTATGTGCACAAAGGGGTAAGTTTAGTGTACTTCCCCCAAATTAATGAATCCCTCTGACAGGCAATGCCCTTCCTACAGTCCCAAAAGGACTATATAAAAAGGAAGGCATACACCTGTATACAAGAAATTGCAGGACTGAACAATGGGTATTTGCAATATTTAAATATCTGCTGATCTGAAGCAACCATTGCAATGCATAAACTTAAGGTACTTGTGTCAGTGCAGAAGCTGACCTTTTAGTTTTCACTCTTCAAGTCAGTAACACAGTAGCACTGTAAAGATTCAGCAGTACGAAATGTTCCAAGACATTTTCTCCATAACAGCACGGACTCCAAAAGGCACTTGGAACTGTAGTTTTAAGAGTTACTTGCTTTTGTTCCATCTTTTGTCCGCACTTTCTCCCTTTAGTAGCCTTGCACAAAATATCAGAGCTGCTGATCTGCCACAACCAGCGCAGCACTGAAACTGCCTGTGAGGGCAGATGTTATCAAGAGAGGGAGGGCTGTTAGGAAAGTAGTGACGGCCTCTGTTTAAAAAAAAAAACAAACCACAAAACACCACCAAAAAAAAGCGTTCAGACACCACCCAAGTGTCTCAAGCAAACAGGATAGGTATTTCAGGATGATTAGATCAGTCAAGACAAATCCTCAACAAAATGCAGAGAAAACGTGTTTGAAGTGGCACCAGTTGGTCATTCAGCTTGCATGTATTTCTGGGCTACCATGTACCATCCCAAGAGTTTGTCTGTTACCAGAGTTTTCCAGTTGTGTCACCAATTCTAAAATGCAAAATATATTCACTGAACTGACAACATCAGTACGTCCCAATGCTAAAACAATCAGTGTATCATCTTGTAGGTATTAGACCTTTTAACTCCATGTCTCAGTGAGGATTTCCTTGCCACTTCCTGGTTTCCAGGAGTTCACCACCCAAAGCAGCCAAGTGGCAAATTGCTATTAGAAGCGAGAGGTCTGTGTTCAGAAACACAAATACAGTCTTACGTGTGAGTGTTCCACACTCATGACATCCACAGCAAAACTTCTGACTCCAGTGAGAACAGGATTGCATTTGGTATCTTACACCCTCAGTGCATCTTCAGTATACTCGTGCCACCACACAGTACATAATGGAACACAAAGCATGACCTGATGTCTAGGGTGTATTTAAGTACCTTGGACTACAACAAAGATGGGCAGCCTGAAAACAAGTCCCACCAGAGAAGTTACATCAAAACGCTCCTCACACAGTCTTTATCACTTATGAAGCAGCAGTTAGTCACACCAGAAGAAGTCAACTTACCCACTCACCCAGAAGTGATGTTTCTAAGGGCATAAACAGGAATGCTTGGATGGGAAGTCACAAAATAGTTTTAAGGACACCTTCAGGTAAAAATTATCTTAAAAAAGATCTGGGAATTTTTTTTGTAAAATAAACTGGCAGAAAGTGAGCTGAAACATTGTCATTAATACTGAGTCTATAGTGACATAACAGGCATGACTTCAACCTGGTTTGATTTGTTGAAAAAAGCTTTTTCATTCTGACATGTCCACATTTTGTATGTAAGTACAGGAAAATTTTTTGGCAAAGTCTGAAGTTCTTTTAACATCCCATTTTGAGAGATGATAATTGGAGAAAAGACATTCCCCTCTTCCTTTGGAAATGCTCCTGTCAGCACTCTCAGTGCAATTTGCTAACTTATTTACTAAAAATTCTCAACTCACATTTGAAAGTGTAATCAAGATATGACCAAATAAATCTATTGAAATAACTTTTTTTCAGCAGTTGACAGCTTGCTTTGTTGATTCCTTTGGGTCAAATTAATGTTTTACCTATTGGATTAAGTTTTTGTAGATTAAATATCAGCATTCTACCATAAATACAACTTTATCTGAGTGAATAATTGAAATCTCTACTCTCTCTAATCTCTACTTTTCAGTAATTTTAGGTAATAGTCAAGAGTTAGCAAAAGCAAAGTAATTTATACATCCCAAAGCTGTCCCCCTCAGTTCTGATATCAGTGTTTGATATCAAAGTTTCTATATCCATAGACAATCATTTTTTCCCCAGTAAGGATGGATCAGTATTTGAACATATAGTCCCTCTGTTTCTTCCTCCATGTTCTGACACAGCCAACTAACGTCCTTCACATTTCCATTTTTCTTTCTCAATTCTTTTTCCCTTTTATCTCTCCCTTTGCTTACTATTACTTTCAATCTTTTAATATTCACTTTGATGTTTCCTTTTTCCTTTTGCTGTCTGTTAACTCTCATCCCCTTACAAAAGACCGGCAGCTTACAGGCTGTAAGCAGTGGAGAAAGGCTCCCATACTGCTACCCAAAACTCATGTTAGTGCCTTGGGTACAGAAGAAAGCTTAGTAAGGTAAGATGCACACAGGCAGGGTCTTTCTGCTTTCCTACCCTTGCTGTCCTGTTGGGCGCTCTCAGTTTTCTGCCATCTTCATAAACTACAAGATAAAGTATCAACCAGTATCAATATGAGCTTTTTTTCCCCTAAATCCAGGGAAAACAAATGTTGCCTCTTGGTACTTCTATCCTGCTTGCCACTAGCTTTTCTGTCTGTTGGCATCTATTTTAGCATTACAGGTTTGAAACCATTCTAAATGTGTTTCAACTTGAGTTTCCATTTTGTTACAGATCTACAAGACCTTGTCTCTGCAGCTGCTAAGAACCTGAAAATTGTATTTAAGGAGAATTCCCGTTACTGGTGCAACTATACAAATGTCAGACAAGAATCTCCACTTGCATAAAGGTTAGTCACCAAAGATTGCCACTTGTGTGCAGAGTCACCATTCTCTGATCATTAAAATAGCCCCTGAAAGATCAGTTTTAAAAATGGCTACTCAACCAGTATCATCCTTATTTTTTCCAATCAAGAAGGTGCTGGAACTATTCAGAGATATGCTTAAGCATTTTATAACTATTTTACTTGTGTAAATTATTTGTAAAAGGAATTTAAATGCTCTTGCAGTTTAAGCAACATATTTTGGTCAGTTTACAGGTATAAGTAAATCAAGTTTCAATACTTCAGTAAAACAGGTAGATGAACTGATTTGCACTATCTGTGGCAAAGTCTCAGGAGACGTTATTCTTCTGACTCAAATGGATGTTGTTCAGTGCAGCTAGCTAGTCTAGACATGGGCTACAGATGCGTACACAAACAGAAGATCTAAGAAAAACACACTTAAAGGTGACAGCATTTGACCTGGCGTGCCACAAGGGAGCATTTAGAACAAAAATCTGTCTTAAGAGCTGTCCTGGTTTTGGCTGGGATAGAGTTAATTGTCTCCCTAGTAGCTGGTGTAGTGCTATGTTTTGTGTTCAGTATGACAAGAATGTTGATAACACACTGATGTTTTGAGTTGTTGCTATGTAATGTTTAGACTAAGTCAAGGATTTTTCAGTTTCTCATGCCCAGCCAGAAAGAAGGCTGGAGGGGCACAAGAAGCTGGGAGGGGACACAGCCAGGACAGTCTGAAAAACTGATCAAACTAATCAAAAAGTCCTACTCCCCACCTGTACAGACCAGGATCTCAGCTATTACACGTAAGCATTCCTCTGCTCAAGAGAGAGGAGGCAGAAGGTACACACAACAGGGTACCCTGTGGTTTTACCTGCATGATCATGGAGAGGACATGAGGAAGTCGGATGGAAAACCTGCCTCAACCCTAGATGCACAGGTATGTGAGTTGCAAGGAAAGACAATCACAAAAAGGGTTTCTTCCAGGAAAAATGCCGCTCCAGTTTCCAGACAAGAGTAGAAGAGCTGATCTTACCTCTGATCTCAATAAAGGGACTTCTCGTTCCTATTTACAAGAAGTGAGTAACGAATACGATGACCAGGATTAGACAGGCCCTGCCTCCAGCCAGGTGGAGGAAATGGACAACTGGGTTTTACTGGACTGGGTGGATTGGATGGCCTGGCTTGTTAGACCCACAGGTGTATAAGGGTCTAGTGGACACCAGGGCACAGAGTACTCTAATGCCATCAAGCTATAAAGGGGCAGAACCCATCTGTATTTCTGGAGTGACAGAGGGATCTCAACAGCTAACTGTATTGGAGGCCAAAGTGAGCCTAATGGGAATGAGTAGCAAAAGCACCCCATTGTGACTGGCCCAGAGGCTCCATGCATCCTTGGCATAGATGATCTCAGGGGAGGGTATTTTAAGGACCCAAAGGGGTACCGGTGGGCTTTCAGTATAGCTGCCTTGGAGATGGAGGAAATTAAACATCTGTCCACACCGCCTGGTCTCTCAGAGGACCCTTCTGTTGCAGGGTTGCTGAGGGTTGAAGAACAACAAGTGCCAATTGCTACCAAAACAGTGCACAGGCAGCAATATTGCACAAACCGAGACTCCCTGATTCCCATCCATAACTTGATTCGTTGACTGGAGACCCAAGGAGTGATCAGCAAATCTTGCTCACCCTTTAACAGTCTTATATGGCCAGTGTGGAAATCTAATGGAGACTAACAGTAGACTATCGTGGCCTGAATGAAGTCATGCTGCCACTGAGTGCTGCCTTGCTGGACATGCCAGAACTTCAGTACGAACTGGAGTCAAAGGCAGCCAAGTGGTATGCCACAATTCATATCGCTAATGTGTTTTTCTCAATCCCTTTGGCAGCAGAGTGCTGGCCACAGTTTGCTTTTACTTGGAGGGGCGTCCAGTACACCTGGAATTGACTGCCCCAGGGATGGAAACACAGCCCCACCATTTGCCATGGACTGATCCAGACTGCACTGAACAGGGTGAAACTCTGGAACACCTGCAATACATTGATGACATCATCATATGGGGCTACACAGCAGAAGAGGGTTTTGAGAAAAGGAAGAAAATAATCCAAATCCTCCTGAAAGCCAGTTTTGCCGTAAAACGAAGGAAGGTCAAGGGACCTGCACAGGAGATCCAGTTTTTAGGAATAAAATGGCAAGATGGGCGACATCAGATGCCAATGGATGTGAACAACAAAATAACAGCTATGTCTCCACTGACTAGTAAAAAGGAAACACAAGCTTTCTTTGGTGTTGTGGGTTTTTGGAGAAGCATATTCCAAATTACAGTCTGATTGTAAGCCCTCTCTACCAAGTGACCCGGAAGAAGAACAACTTTAAATGGCTCCCTGAGCAACAACAAGCCTTTGAACAAATTAAACAGGAGATTGTTCATGCTGTAGCCCTTGGGCCAGTCTGGGCAAGACAAAGTGTTAAAAAAGTTCTCTATGTTGCCGCCGAGGAGAATGGCTCTACCTGGAGTCTCTGGCAGAAAGCACCCAGGGAGACCCAAGGCTGACCCCTGGGGTTTTGGAGTCAGGGATGCAGAGGATCCAAGGCCCGCTATACTCCAACTGAAAAAGAGATACTGTCAGCATAGGAAGGAGTTCGAGCTGCCTCAGAAGTGGTTGGTACTGAAACACAGCTCCTCTTAGCACCCTGACTGCCGGTGCTGGGCTGGATGTCAAAGGGAAGGTCCCACCTACACATCATGCAACTTATCCCATGTGGAGTAAGTGGGTTGCGCTGATCATACAACGGGCTCGCATAGGAAACCCCAGTCACCTAGGAATTTTGGAAGTGATCATGGACTGGCCAGAAGGCAAAGATTTTGGAATATCACCAGAGGAGGAGGTGACACATGCTGAAGAGGCCCTACTGCCTAACAAACTGTCAGAAAATGAGAGACAATATGCCCTGATGGGTCCTGTTGCATTGTGGAAAAACATCGGAGGTAGAAGGGTGCTGTATGGAGTCCTATACTACGAATTACTGAAACCACTCAGGGAGAAGGTGAATTGAGCCTGTTTGCAGAGGTGAAAACCATCCAGCTAGCTTTAGATATTGCTGAAAGAGAAAAGTGGCCAGTGTTCTATCTCTATATTGACTCATGCATGGTGGCAAATGCCCTGTGGGGGTGGTTACAGCAATGGAAGCAGATTAGCTGGCAGCATAGAGGCAAACCCATCTGGGCTGCCGCACTGTGGCAAGATATTGCATCCCAGTTAGAGAATCTCGCTGTAAAGTACCCAAGAGTCAGGCCACTGAAGAACATCAAAACAACGAGGAGGTAGATCAGGCTGCTAAGATTGAAGTGGCTCAGGTGGATTTGGACTGGCAATATAAGGCTGAATTATGTATAGCTCAGTGGGCCCATGACACCTCAGGCCATCAGGGAAGAGATGCAACATTCAGATGGGCTTGTGATCGAGGGGTGGCCTTGATCATGGACACTATCACACAGGTTATCCATGAATGTGAAACGTGCTGCAATCAAGCAAGCCAAGCAGTTAAAGCCTCTCTGGTATGGAGTGCGATGGCTGAAATAGAAATTTCTGCCAGGGGAGGCCTGGCAGATTGACTATATCACACTCCCACACACATGCCAAGGCAAGCAACGTGCTTACAATGGTGGGAACAACCAGCAGATGGCTGGAAACATATCCCGTGCCCCATGCCACTGCCTGGAACTCTATACTGGACCTTGAAAAGCCAAGTCTTAGGGTGACACGGGACCCCAGAAAGAACTGAGTCAGACAGCGGGACTCATTTCCAAAACAACCTCATAGACACCTGGGCCAAAGAGCATGGCATTGAGTGGGTGTATCATAACCCCTATCATTCACCAGCCTCTGGGAAAATTGAACGATATAATGGACTGTTAAAGACTACACTGAGAGCCATGGGTGCTGGGACATTCAAACATTGGGTTGCATGTTTAGCAAAAGCCACCTGGATAATCAACACTAGGGGATCTGCCAATCAAGCTGGCCCTACCCAATCAGAACTTTTACATACTGTAGAAGGGGATAAAATCCCTGTAGTGCACATAAAAAGTATGCTGGGGAAGATAGTTGGGGTTCCTCCTGCCCTGGGCAAAGGCAAACCCACTCATGGGATTGCTTTTGCTCAAGGAAGGACCTGGGTACGCTTGGTGGGTGATGCGGAAGGATGGGGAAGTCCAATGTGTACTTCAAGGGGATTTGATTTTAGGTGAGAATAGCCAATGAATTAAATTGTATGATGTTAATTGCTATATAAGCCTGCCACTGTATGTCAACATTACTAGAATCATTATATGCTATATCAACAGTATTACAGTAAGAATCACTGAGATTAATGAAGAATGAACTTTGATAAAACTGAGAAAAAGCACAGTAGTGATGGAACCAGAACTGACTTCAACATGCAGCATTCCAACACCATCCTCCTGTTGCACCCAGTGTCACCTGCCCACTGCACTGCACCGAAGCCCAATCCTGCTTTGCCAACTGAGCAGACTTCACAACGTCTCTCTTGCCCTGAAGGACTGTTGTGACAGATGGAGCCCAAAGTCATGGACTAAATGAATTCACCAGACATTTTATAGGGATGGCCCATAGACTGAGGGAATGATATCTGTGTGTATATATGTATCAAAGGACAGGAAAGGTGATGGTGTTTAACTGGGATGTATTGGAATGTGTGGGACCCGAGCATGACATAGACGGTATAGAATAAGGGGTGGATACTGTCCTGGTTTCGGGTGGAATAGAGTTAATTTTCTTTCTAGTAGCTGGCATAGTGCTATGTTTGGGATTTAGTATGAGAATAATGTTGATAACACAGTAATGTTTTAGGTGTTGGTAAGTCAAGGATTTTCCTCGACAGCAAGAAGGCTGGAGGGGCACAAGAAGTTGGGAGGGGACACAGCCAGAGCAGCTCACCCAAACTGGCCAAAGGGATATTCCATACCATGTAACATCATGCTCAGTATATAAAGCAAGGGGAGTTGGCCAGGGCTGGGGGGGCTGGATCACTACTTGGGAACTAACTGGGCATTGGTCAGCGAGTGGTGAGCAATTGCGTTGTGCATCACTTGTTTTGTATATTCCAATTCTATTATTATTATTATATCATCATCATAATTTCTTCCTTTCTGTCCTATTAAACTGTCTGTCTCAACCCATGAGTTTTACTTTGGTTTTTTTATTCTCTCCCCCATCCCACTGAGTAGGGGGGAGCAAGCAAGTGGCTGCGTGGTGCTTGGTTGCTGGCTGGGGTTAAACCACAACAAGAGCTTTCAAGTTTTTTGGGCCTTATCCATGCTCCTCTGAAGAACTCAGAAACAGAGAAGACCAGTCACAATCCAGGAGTCCCAAGAGGCATTGTCCTTTCAGACCAAGTAAGGCCTTGGAAATGACAGCCAGTGCCTCGCATAAACATTTTTGGATCTTCCGACTCTTTAAAAGGCTGTTACTGAATTGAGGCACATGAATTCTGCCCATGCTAGTGGTAATTTTGAAACTTTTCTTTCAGCTGATCAAGACCTGGTATCTTGGAAAAAGAGACGTCTGTGGACAGATTGTCATTGTAAGACTAGATCTTTCTCTGACAAAATACGATGCTTTCCTAGAAATTAATTTTAAATTTTTTTTCCTCAAAAAGCCTTTGCTTTTCTCCAGGTCTCTCCACGTCTCTCCACAGTTCTTGATTCACTTCATGAGACATGGATCTTGATTCTTTTTTCCTCCTGTGAATCTGGAGTCCAAGGTCTCTGCCTTTACAAACCAATCAGTAAGGAGTGATCTTTTTCTAACAGACATACCATGCCAGTCAGCCACCTGAAGTTAAGGTGTCCATCCCCTAAAAGATACAGGCCATCAGGGATTTTGGCTAATTGCTTTGTGATCCCCTGTGTCCACTCACATCCCAATTTTGAAAGTACTTTTCCCCCCAAGAATTAATTTATCAAGTGATCCTAAATTATGCATGCTGCATTTTTTGCATCAGTAGTTACAAGCTTTCAAAAAAATTGAATGTTATTTATAACATGAAATAAATCAATCACTTCAGTTTGGAATCTACCTAATAGAATATAATGACCAGATACTTCATAGCACAGCTGTAACAGTGCCAGAAGGACTTGGAGCACCTTCTGATAGCCCCTTAGCCTACAGTTCTTTCCTTCACGTATCAGATATGACTCACCATGGATGATCTGTAGGCTCCATTCATCATTTGCCTGTAACTAGAATTTGTATAGCAATAATATGGAACTTAATTCATACTTTCACAATTCATTATTCTATTCTGTTGCTTCTAGATAAAACACTAGAATTGAGAAAGTAACATTTCTTCCTCCACTCAATAAAGGATAGTATTCCTCAGAAGCTCATTCTTTCTTTTTGTCCTCCAGTGAGATTGGCAAAAGCAACGACATAAAGCAGAAAAAAAGATTAGGTATCTAGAATCATTCTTCTTTGAAAGTATTTCATAACAGTGGCCTTTCTTGTTACACTCTGTATCTGCATGGAAAAAGGACTTGCAGGTATGATTAAAGATCAAGAATTCATGCCTTTTATTCCAAAGCATCAGTTTCAAGGTTTATGCTGAAATCTCTTTTAATTATTTTGTGTTTCATGTGGCAGAAAGTATTGTTCCCACAACACGGATCTGAAGATATTCTACTTTTTTGAGAGATACAGTTAATAGTAAATCTTTCTGTTTCTAAATGTCTCAAAAATGTACAATATTAATAATACTTTACAGCTTTCTTGCAAGCATTGCCTAGATAAGTGATACAAATACAACACATTATTCCCCATTAAAACTTTTGCCTACATCATAAACTTACATGGTAACTGTTTTTTCTCTTCTCCTAGATACATTGGGTATATGCCTGTTAGCCAGTAACAAGTACTTTATATGATATGATACATTCTGAATTATTATTCCTCAGGGTCCCTGGATTAGTGTATTAAGATATTGTTAAGTTTTTTATTTAGCAATGTGGGGAACTCAGAACCTTCAATCTATTACAGAAATCCATCAATTTTACAATAACCTACCAGGGAAACAAGAGAACAATTTAAATCTCAGTGGCTCTTACCTTCTTTAGTGTAGCTGTTACATGATTTTTCCCTCAAAAGGTGAGAGAGGTACAATTGACATACACGCAAATACCAATCAGGAAATGTATACAGCCTCCCATATAAGAATCTATGTTCAAGATTGAATTTACAAAGAAATAAAATATAATGAAATCAGTACCTTTAAAATAAAACATAATGGCTGATTCCATTTTTCTCACACAAATATTTTTATACAGCTGTCCAGACTGCCTCTGAGTTTCTCCATTAAGTCAATCACTCTATTTAAATATCAAATTACCAAGTTCAACAACAACAAATGCATACACTAGTATCCTTTATTAAAAGGCACCAAGATTGCTTTAAAATGATTTATAGTAGACTGTTTCCTGGTATGACTAGCAGGGCACAGGTTCCCACCATATGCTTCTTCCCTTTAAAACTTACTATTTTGAGTTATTATTGTATACTTCATTATATAACCATTCATTTGTGTACTCATTTGGAAGGAAAATACATGGTTCTCTAGAATTATTTTTAACCATTTCAGAAAACCTGAATTTAATGTGCCAAGACAGTGGATAAGAAGCAGTTCCAGGACAAACCTTGGATAATTAAAACCAGAACACTTTAAAATTCTTGCAGTTTATAGCATACTGAGATGGAGACTGGAAGACACAGAAGACAAAGTATAAACCAAGTTTCAGCTCAGGTCAGAACAGCTACTTGATAGAAAACTCAATAGCTCACGTTTTTCATGCCCTGGCAAAATCTACAGGAGCTGTGACTCATTCGGTGGGTTTTATGTACAGCCTCAAAACAACTTCTAGAGCCTTCTCCTAGGCTATTATCATGTGGTGATTTAAAGACTCAATTGTTTTGTTTAGAAGCTTTGTCCCAACTTAATATGTTAAAAGTCACTCCTGAAAAAAAATAAGATAGAAGTGTGATATAATCTGGATGCTCACCAAGGTAAGATTATCAGGTAGTCTCCTAAATGCTTTTATTTGACATTACCAGACTGTGGTGTCAAAAAAGTCTGTCTTACTCTTCAAGCAAAGCAGTAGCTGAAGCCACTGCCTCTTGAAGCTTGCCTTTTATCACATTGCCTTTCATTATTGCTTTCATAAGTAAGATAAGAAAAGATAGATGTGCTCTAGGAAGATTATCTGCAACAGTTCTGTTTGTTTTAGTCTTCTCTGAGCCTCCATGGGACCACCAAAGCAGATGAAAATGTCATAGTGCAGCTGATGAGAAGGTGGGTCAGTTATGAAAGGATTTCTTTTACAACTTGTTTCACAAAGTAAAAAGGACAGAAAGCCAATGTTTAAAGCTCTTACCTAGGAGTGTGACAGACTGACAAATTATAGCCAATGTCTCAAACATTTATTAACGAACTCTGGTGGAGAAGACAGCCTCTGTAAAAGTGCTCGAGTTGTGTGAACAGGAAAATGTGGCCGGAGGAGAAGGCCCCACAGGGGGTGGGACCACACTTCTCCAAAGCTGCTGTTCCTTATCTTAAGTGACCATGAGAAGAAGCATGATGTATGCGCTGGAAGGGAAGGACAGATAGAGGTCATGCTTGCAGGGAAGGAGAAGCAACTCCCCGATGACCACCCAAGCCCATCGACCCATTTCCAGAGAATCCCGGGAATGTGAACTGTGCATGTCGAGACCACCGACTAATGTCTGGAACGTTCCTGAGCTCACACTGTGCTTGCTCAATGATGGCAAATCCCCAACTACAGGGTCATACCCTTTAGGTGTAAAAGAAGGGAAGACGAGTTCTTGGTGCATGCCCTCCAGAACTGGATCTCTAGACTGGCTGAACCAATAGAACTGGATCTCTAGACTGGCTGAACCAATGCTGGACCCAGGACTGATGAAATCCTTTTCTTCTCTCTTTCTCCCCGCTCCGTGCCCCCCGCCCCACCCTCTCTCTCTCTCTCTCTCTCTTTTCCCCACAGTCCCTACACCTCATCCTTTTGAACATAAACCACTGGCCAAGTCTTGGACTAGGATTGGATCTAGCGGCTCCTGGGCTCCTCTTTGAGAAGGAGTCTAGAAAGCAAGGGGGTCTACTCTGAACCTTGTGACTCAACGGGAGGTCTCTCCTTATTTTCTTCTCTGAATTGATCCCCAAATAAGTAAGTCTTATGTATGGTTAGCAGGTGTCATACAGTTTACTGACATAGTTTCATGTTCCTTTTTCCATTTCTTTTTCTATATCTCCCTTCTCCTTTCACACGTCGGCTTGACGACATGATGCAAGGTTCATATTGATAAGTTCACTTGTACTTGGGCAAGGTTAGCTTGGTTGAATGAATGCTGATTGTTGTTTGAACTCCCCTGGTGTCATTTTACCTTAATTCTGACAAAGGAAATCCACGAACCTGAGTCGCTCCAACCTTGGGATGTGACAAGGAGCCAGTTTACTTTTAGCCAGGATTCTTAAGAAAACAATGTTTCTGTACACAACAAAAAGAGGCAATGGCTACAAGTTTTAACAAGCAAGACTACAACTAGATATATGGGGAAAAAAATTCACCGTAAGCACGCTTAAGCACACGAATATATTGTACAGACATGTTGTGGAACGTCCACCCTTGAAGATATTCAGAATTTGACTGGACAAAGCACTGAGCAACCTTATCTAACTTGGAAGCTAGTCCTACGTTCAACAGGAGGTTGGACTAAGTACCTCAAGAGGCCCAACCTAACCTACATTAGTCTGTCGTTCTGTGCAATCACACTGTCACCTAGTTACTTTCGAAGTAATTTGCCAGTTTCAGAAAAACCTGACTGACAGATAAGAACTACAGACATAAAATTCTCAGAATTGGCTTCCATGACATGTAGTCTTTGAGAGCGGCTGCTTCTTTTTTTTTTTCCTTTTTGGCTACCTAAAAAGTGAATTTTGTTTGGCTCTTACTGCCCACATAGCTCAACTCTGAGTTAGTCCTGCGACATTCTACCTAGTACCTTGCTGATAGTAGATAGAAGAGCAGGTAGAGGATTTTGGAAAGGAAGAGTGTGCAGATGGAAGAAGCCTATACTTGTCATGGTATGCAAAGTTACTGGAAAATATAGCTTTGTAAATTCTGCTGACAGAACTATGTTCATCTTTGTGAAGTATGTAAGTACCAAATGTCTGGAACTTTAAAGTACTGGAAAATAATTTTAAATATTTTGCTTGCAAGCCATAAAGACGAGAAAACAGTATAATAGCTGCACCTTGAGATATGTCTTAGATGCAGAAAGATTATGGATAGAAGTATTTTTCTACAATCTCACTTTTCTTCCAAAGTACAAAATCCAAATAACATATAGTACATCTCCCTGTCTTTTATAGTGTCATGGTTTAACCCCAACCAACTAAGCACCACGCAGCTGCTTGCTCACTCCCCGCCACCAGGTGGGATGGGGGAGAGAATCAGGAAAAAAAAAAAAAAGGTAAAACTCAAGGGTTGAGATAAAGACAGTTTAATAGGACAGAAAGGAAGAAAATATTGATGATGATGATGATGATGATGATGAAGAAGAAGAAATAATAATAATAATAATAATAATAATAATAATAATAATAATAATAATAATAATAATAATAGAATTGGAATATACAAAACAAGAGATGCACAACGCAATTGCTCACCACTCGCCGACCGATGCCCGGTTAGTTCCCGAGCAGTGATCCAGCCCGCCCAGCCCCAGCCAACTCACCCCAGTTTGTATACTGGGCATGTATTCCACATGGTATGGAACATCCCTTTGGCTAGTTTGGGTGAACTGTTCTGGCTGTGTCCCCTCCCAACTTCTTGTGCCCCTCCAGCCTTCTTGCTGGCTGGGCATGAGAAGCTGGAAAATCCTTGACTTAGGATAAGCACTATTTACCAACAACTAAAACATTACTGTGTTATCAACATTATTCTCATACTACATCCAAAACATAGATTCATACTACATCCGAAACATAGCACTATACAAGCTACTAGAAAGAAAATTAACTCAACCCCAGCCAAAACCAGGACATACAGTCACATAAATGGGGACATTGTGTAGTTGATGAATATTCTGCTATAGGTAACAAGGAAAACATATATATTAGATGCTAGGGCTTTGTTTTTGTGGGGTTTGGGTTTTTTTTTTTTGTGGTTGGTTTGTTGGCGTTTTTTTAAAACGCTTCCAAGTACTTCTCCTCTTCCATATTACTATCACCATTATTGATGGTAATGATGAGCCACTACTTCAATAATACCCAATCCAATAAATTCAGATGCACAGAATCAAGCTCCTTTAAGTCATGTCATTTTGTTTAAAATAAATAAATAAATAAAAATTAAACTTGGGGTTCTTAGTTTGCCTCTTGACTTTTCAATCACTAAATGACATTCATCATCTTTTCCAGCTTTCCTTCAAAAACATGGAGGTAAGAATAGTAGAGTTTTCCAGTGAAAGTAATTTCTGACATAATTGCCTGTGCCTAAGCAGAATCCAGGGCTCTGAACTGGAGTACTATGCACCACAAAATATATTACAAGCTTTCAAGAACGGGTTACATTTCTTTGCATTATAATTAAATGGAGCTTTAAACATATTGCAGGAAAAATAGACTACAATGGGCTAGATTTGTTACTTGGACTAATACCAAAGTAATATCTTCAACCAGTTCAAAGACGTATATGAGATCCCTCTTCTGAGGAGTTTACAATTCAAAGTCTAATGGAAGATTCTTGCAAATACGCACATGAGATGTTTACTAGTAGCCCAATTTTACACCTATCTAAGAGGTATTGAAATACTTAATAGCTTGGTTTCATTCTACTGGAGCAATTCACTTGGATTTAAAATATTCTCCTGCCAAGTCAGCAGTTTCAGCATCACAACTTTGTACTGGTGCACAAGACAAGAAGATAAGATTGACTAGCAAAAAACCTGAAATTAATTACTTTTCTATTATTTTCCAGTACTAGCAAAGCCGAGAAAGTAAACCAGTTAAAAGCCAATTTATACAGCTGAGCTTTACATTCAAAATTTATTTAGCAGGCAGTAAAGCAGCAATGGCATTGCATATCTGACTGGTTCTTTGGAAACAAATGTAGAGGGGAAACAAACACAGAAAAACCGTTTATGGGCTATGGGGCTTCTCATGCCACTTCCAAAGCTTCATTTAAGAGACTCAATGAAATTCTCATCCTGAGTCACTTGTTTTTAAAGGAATTTCCTTCTTAAGTAGGAGTTTGCTTTTCATAGTTTGCTTTCAAAAATACTTTTGGTCAGATAATGAAACCTGAAAAGCTTCTCCTCAGAACTGGATGCAAAAGGTTTGGGTTCTATAAGCTAGAGATGTGGAAACTGGGCTGGTGGTTACATTTTTTAAAGGCTATACTGCAAGTTAAGCAGTTTCTTCCTTCCATTAACAGGGTAACTGTAGAAGATATGAGCAAAAATGTATATATGGAACAACATTTCTGTAAATTTCCAATTTATTGATTTTTATTGTATTATGAATCTTTAATTTTGCATAATCCCCACTGTCTGTTAGCAGTAACCTTTGTTACAAAATGACTCTGCACTCTTGCTATAACAGTTTCCACACAGGACTGAGCACTCCGATAATAGGGTGGCAAGGACCATACATGCTACAAGAACATTATCTTGGTAAGCAGAACTATAACTAGTAACTATATTTGAGTAAGTATGAATGTGGCTGTTCATCTGCTCAGTGGAGAAACTTAACTCCTATGAGTGAGCCATAATCTATGTAACTTTTCAATTCATATCAAAGGGCAGTTCAACCTGGTTTTTTTGATACCTAAATGTGAATACAATCTACTACACAATCTATTTTTTGTAACTTTAAAGTCCACCTCCCTCCAAATATTCTGCCCTGACATTTAAGATACTAAGTCTATTTGCTTCTATTAAAAAAAAAAAAAAAGAAGTGGGATAACAAAGCATTTTCTGCAGAGGATTCTCAGCTCCGGGGTTTACTTAATCCTTTGCAGTATAGCTGCAGGGCCTATGTATAGACTTGCAGATTGCAGAAGCACAAAGAATTGCTTTATAGTGTGGATAGCTTTCAGTGTGCAATGGCTGACACTGGTTAGGCACTTGACCTGATTTGCTTCTTACTGTCTCCACAGTAGAGCTGACTCAGCACTGTTACCCACTTCAGTGCAAAGTGTTACCTGACATTGGGCACAGTGAGGGTTTGAGCTGACCACTCTAACTTTCACTGTGGTCAATCAGGGTCATCCCTCTGCAGTGTAATCAAAGGTGGCAGAGGCAAAAATACTAGCTCAAAGTGCAGTAAGCACTGTTCAAATTGTACGAATATTACAGATAGGGTTAATGTGCAATCAACGTAAAAATTTAATACTGAAAACACAAAGTCACAACCTCAGTCAACTCCACAAAGATCAGAGCATCTTCAGGAACTTTTCCACTTTTCCCTTTAAATTAGATTACATGATATTATTCAGCAATGCTTTTGCATCACATTTCTCCATCTAAATCCAGAAGACATTTGTCTACACTATTATTTTGTGGAGACATTTAACTTAAAATGATATGGAGTTATTTTAACTACATCAAAATAACAAAAATTCTAATTTGGACACAGGAGAGCCGAACATACTGAGCTCTGAAAAACTTCATTATTGGGTCATTTAGATCAATCCAACCCATCAGCAGAGACATCATTTTTCACCAGCATTCTTTCCCTCCCACACACAAATCAATTCCATGCCACCTACTTTCTTTTTCCTTTTGTATCTCTTGTACAGCCCTTGCACCCACCATTAGGATTTTTAGGCAGTTAAAAAAAATCTTACTCTTAAATTCCCTGGTAACAGCTGCTTCTCTTTCAGTGCATAGCAATGTTTTCACAACTTCTGTTTGTGGCAAGGATGGGGTTTTTGGCTGCATATTGCTCAGGTCAAAGCTTCCAAGAGGCTGAGCAACGGAGACAGTATCAGGACTCTGATGGTGCTGGTTGTGGTTGCTGAGGTCCTTTGTGATAAAATTCTTTCCTGAGAGCATAAAAAGATGAAGACAACTTTGTTCTAAGAACAAACAGTAACATTTAATGCTGGTGGTTTAATGCACAGGGCAGTTACGCTTTTTTTTTTCCTTAAAGGTAAGTGCTGAAATTTTCACTTGGCCTTACATAACCTAACATATGTAGGGGCAGACTTCCCTTTGCTCCTTTACCAGACCAGCCATAGCTGCTCTAAGGTGACTGAGGCATTCTCTTTTTTAAAAATATATGTCCTCCTTGGCAAAATTACATTAGATGCCACGCAAATTTAACTCGAAAAGTAGCCCACTAAATGTATGTGTGTTTCACTGCTCGTCTCAAGGAAAACAGAAACATATGTTATCACATATGATCACATCAAAACTATTCTCATTTGCTTTCATGCAACCTTATTGCACTCAGCTACTCATTTTATGCTAAATACCTGAAGCAACACTAACACAGACCTTCTGAAACAGCTCCCATTGTTAAGCCATTAAGAAATCATCTGGATTTCCTTGAAAACACTCTTTATTTCACACAACTTTGGGGTCTTTATGAACTAAAGGTGAGCAAGGGTTGTTCTAATATTTACAGGTGTTTAATGGTTATTAAAGGCTGTAAGGGATTGCCAGAGCACAAGAATTGCACTAGTCATGCCGTTTTCCAAAGACCATCTTCCTGAAATAGCAACCTGCAAAATGAATGTACATATCACACTTACTATAACAACTGGATATGCTTTTATTTTAAGCCACTTCGCTGGAATTTCAGTGTGAAATATCTAACACCAACATCTGCTCTGCAACTGACATCTGCCCTTCAGCTGCCATCTGCTTCTGAATCCTTGTTATTCTTGGTCATTTTTAGCAAATATTATGTCATCATTACATGTATCAGAAGCACAGAGGAATAAATTCCAAGCCATATAATCACTTTTTCTTTTGTTTTCCTACACACAGATAGTCTAAAAGTACTGCTTATTTTCTTAATGTTTAGTTCTCACTCAGACTTGAATACAGGAATTCCTGCTATCTGCTAGCATGATCCTAGAAGAGACTAAAGGCTCAGACTCAAAGGAGGGACATAAAGAGAAATTTAGTTAGAATTTAGATGACTAATTCGAAAATTGCAATCTTTGAAGCTTCTGTTAAATACCTGCATTGGTCTGCGACTGCTTTACTTCATGGGGTCTTCAAGTTTTTTGCATTAACATTTCTCAGGTACCTAAAAATCTGCTGCTATACAAACCTTGAAACACCTTAATCTCAACCAAGCTGAAAAGCTGGGACATTTCTTATGCTGGCAGCCACAGAACAGCAACTCCTTCACCTGTCTTGCCTAAGGACCTTGATTTGGTAGAGGTTCTTGGGACATGCTTCCTAAATTTGGCTCTACACAAAGTTCAGTGGTAGCTGCTTCTTTCTGTTAAAAGATGGCTAGATACAACCATTGCCTGGATCATTTTCTTCCTACTTCCCCATCCTCTTCATACAGTGGCTCAATGAACACTGAGCTAAGATATGGGAAGCTGGAAGGAGTGTGGGGGAGGGTCTTTTAAAATAATACAAAAGTGCTCAAAATTATCAGGCCCCAGTCTTCTTTTTTAACAATGCTCTGGGATGCACAGAAAAAAATTCAATTAATTAATATGGTAAGAAAAAAAGAAGATGATTGATTCTTTACAAAAGCAGGATAAACTACTGTAAAAAACACACAGGCTGTAAGTATATTAGAAAGATAAAAGAGTGCCTGGGAATGTCTCCCATGCAAGTGGCACAGAATAGCTCACATCCACACCAGCAAACTTTCCTGTGCTTTCAAGAAGGCTGGCTGCAAGCAAAGTGCCTGTTGGGAACAGCCCTTGGAACAAGCTAACTCCTGAACTGGGCCTGGAAACCAGGAGTTCCCCAATGCCTGCAACTGTTCTCACAATACAACAGTGCAGGTTAATCCTCGTCTGGAACAAACTTAAGGCACCCTTTAATTTCCTGCTATATGTCTGGCCATATAGTATCTGAAACAGAACTGAAATTGAGAACACTCTGGCTTTCCCTCCTTCCATTTCTCACCTGGGGCTAATGGTTAGGCATTACCATGATCTTAAATTACACGTGACAAAAAAAACTTCTTTAAATACTCTTTCACAGATTACCCTGGGCTATTTCTGAAAATACTTACTGATCTTCAGGCTGATTTTTGTCTGTGAAGAGTATTTTTTGAATAAATGGATTTCTCTGCTTTAGAAGTTACAAGTTTTATCATAAATTTCCCACAAGAGGAATACTTTACAAGAACCAGTGAAATATTCAAAAGTCTATTAAAAAGTTAGGAGACTAAATCCATTTTTAAGTCACTTACACCTGGTATAAACTTAAGTTACTGAGGCAGAGCCAGGTAAATTCATCATCTGGATGCTCTTAGCCTGAAGCAAATACCAGTAGAACATGATAGTCTGAATATCAAATTAGTTATTTTAAATTATTATCTTTTGATTTACTTTTAATATGTTAACAACAGAGTAAGCCTGGTATCCCAGTTCACATGAGGTGCAGTGTCTCATCAAACTAACAGAACTAATCACAAAAGCCCAGAAGCTTTTCAGACTCCAAGTGCAACGGGCTGTCAAAGAGACTTGCATTTCCCTGAGAACACATTACTTATCAAAATTAGGCTGAAGTTCTGCCTGGCAGTTCTGAAAAAATTGTTCAGTGTCATTTTGTCATATCAATGCTCTCTGTTTCTTATGACTGTTTATTTTTAGAGAATAAAATATACCCCTAGTTATTACTGTTGCTTGGGCATCCTGGGATTTCCACCAACACAGATTATTTAATGTGATTTTAAGATGTACATGCATCTAAAAGTTATGCTAGTGTATCTGAGTTTCCAACAGAAAAAAAAAGTATTAAATTAACTTATTAAAAACTTCACTATATATTAAATATTTTAAATGCAAAATGTTACATAAATATTTTTTACATAGCAACCAAGTCATTAGTAGTTATTCTCTTCACAGAACCAATTTATGGAAGAAAAGAAATGTACTTCTTTAGAGATCACATGTAAGTTCTGGCACTATTTATTTTTCAAGCCCAAGATCTGTGATAAGCATGTAGCCCAGAAAAAAAATCAGAAAGCAATAGAGGAATTTTGGAATTTAAGCCCTTTAGAAATCACTTTCTGCTGCTTTCAGTCATGGTGAATATTAGATTTTAAGTAGTACATACCCAAAGGCTCTCTTTCTTGTGATGGTAATTCCAGGTCACTAGAAACTGACACTTCTTCAACAAGAAATTTTGACAACTGTGTCCCAAGATATGTAACCTGTACAAACAAATCTAAATGGATAACTGGCCATTTTAATTAGTGGTTTTTTCTGATAGGTAAAAATTTCACTTTTCTTATAAAACTGAGTTTATGCGCTTAACAGTCTAATCTGTGTCTGTCGAGATCAAGAAGAAATTTTGCTAATTTGAATTCTAAATGAAAAAAAGCATAATACAACCCATCTGCAAAGCCCTCTAAACTCTGCCAATATTTTTGCAACATTTGTTCCTGACACCCTGACATTTCAATAAGGTTGCCCCTTTTTATTCGAAGTACCTTTCAGCTTTTTCTGTCACTCTCTTAATCATCTTTAAAACTACTCTTTCAAAGCACTGACAGCTTACAGAGTGGGCATTCCACATCCTCTCAACACTTGTGACTAGGTCATCACTGTACAGCTACAGCTATGTAGCTCTGTCTTAGCTGCTTATTCTTTAAGAGCAAGAAGACTTTTTAAAATTTACACTTGTACCCTCTTTTGCTTTAAGAACAGTAAGGAGACCCAGATTAGTGAAATTTGTTATTGCCATTTATTATTGCTATTTTTGGGAGTAAAATCAGGCCTACCTTATTCCACACATACTTCCATGTCACAGAAATACCACTTCCTAGTATGTCTTTCACCCACTGCTCTGGATTCTGCAGTATTTGTCTCTTACTGGTTCTGATCTTGCCATTGTTTAAGAGCGTGGCTTTATGACTAAATTCCTGAAAAAGAAAAATTAAATAATTTTCAACTCATAAATTAACAAATCTGAATTAAGATCCTTATAACATAAAAAAAAGCTGAAGAACAATATAGCTGAAAAGTTGCAGCTAATTCTGTTTTTCTCTGAAAAAAGTTCAAGTATTTAATGCCACTATCATAAACTGTAGTATGTAAAATAGGATGATTTATTCCACCAGAATAAGATGTTTTGGCCACACAGACACCACTGTCAGAGGACAAATCTCCCTATGTGTGTTTATCAAGAATTGTATTTGCATCTTAGCTCCTCTTAGACATAACAAGGCTGTGAATAAATTAACTTGCCACAGTGAACTCAGGAACTTGCAGGAGGCAAGTCTGTGCAACAAGAAACTGTTCTCAAATGCACTCTGCCTTATACATGTGGAACAAACGCAAGTCACAGTGAAATTCCATCAATGATTCAAAGATTAAACATATTTGCATAAAAACTTCACTTATGTCAAGGGACATCACTTAAATGTTTTAGGAGGAACATGACAGCCTTATCTTATGCAAAATTAAGTATAGAAGACTTTATTGTTACTGCCTCTTCGATAATGCTAATACAGCCCAGTTCTGCAACATAGATGCACCTCTAGAAGCATGGCTTATAGTTTATAGTTCAGTAAATTATGGTTTTGTTATACTAGTCTCAGTTACGCTAACACAGCTAAATAATGCAAAAATTAGCTGTTGATAAACTATGTTAGAACTTAGTAAGGTTGCTTAGCATGCGTGAGGTTAAACAATCAGAATAAGAGAATGATTCACCAGCAAACGCTGAACCGCCTCCTACCATATCCACTGGCTTGGGGTGTCTATAAGAATCCAAATTAAGATTTTTAACCCAAATATTTTGATGAACACTCAATCCAGTTCAGTTTCATAGCTTAGGTCTACAGTGTTCAAAAACTGCATTCTGCTTGCCCAAAGCTAATCTTAAGTAAGGACTATGTACTAGCTGTATGTTGTTATCAAGTACATCTCTGTAATGATAAAAAAGGAAACTTTACTGATCATCTCCTCTTTGCAATGCAACACTGGCTTCTAAACTTCAATCTCTATAGCACTGTCTTCCAAAACATAAATGAGTGTCATTTTCATTCTAGTAAAAATCACTGACTTCTCTACACTCCAAACATCAACATTTCAATACAGGGTTATAATTTCTTAAGATCGACATGCATCAACCCAATATCACAGATAACAGTCTTTAGAAATGAGAGTAAGCATACTGAATTCTTCATCCTTCCATTTAGTCACCTTGAGGTTCAGAGGAATATTACATATCCTTTAAAGAAAAGAAACACGGGTATATACCTATGACATGGCCCAACATAGAGATGTGTGACTTACACTGCCTTATGTTACAAAACACAAGACCACATGAAATGGCCACTCTCAGCAGAAAAGCATTCCCAAGCAAATTATAGGTGCAGAAAAAGGAGGCTGTTCTACATTAACTACACCCGGTGAGTTGGCTGAAAAGAACCTTTCATGTTTTAATCAATATGTTGCCCTGGAAATTAACGACCTCGCAGCTGGGAATTCAGTCAATAATTTCATCATTTGCTCAATACCAAGCTAGTCCCCTGGCAGCTGCCTTGCAAATCCGCTCTGTATTTGGAGGGATGCTCAGGGACATGATTTTGTATTAAAAAACAAGGTTTCTTTTTCTTTTTCTTTTTTTTTTTTTTTTTTGCCAATATGGTTCATACCAGACTGGAAACTATAGAACCAGCTGGCATGTAAGCAAGTAATTTTGCATATATTCACGTCTATCACAGCACTATGAAATCCTTGATGTCACATTTCTTTATTTGAGGGACTTGACAGTTGCTTCCAAGAATCACATTAAGTCATAAAAACCTTAACATTCCCACTCCTTCCAATATGAAAATCGGGTATTACACAATGTAGACCAACCAACAATTCCACTCTGGTTCTAGCAACAGGAAATGTTAACAAACTGATAATGCAAAGTTAAACACAAATTTTACATATGCAATATTCTGGGTGCTAAAATTATGGGCTGACAGAAGACGTCATCCATAGCATTTTCCTTTAAAGCTCATAAAAGATTATCTGTAACCAATGAATAGAAATTTTCAATACTAAGTGCTGAAGATGTAGACTAAACCATGAGAACTGCTGTTTCCCCATTTTAGTGAGGTTTTTTTTCACTATATGCTAATATTAACATTATTATATCTCAACAATTACCTGCAGTTTGAATTCTAAAACATTTTCTCCTGGCTTAATCCTTCCCAATTCAAGTAGATCTAACAATTGAAGCTTTTTCTTATTTTTTCTTCCATACCTCACTTGTTTTTCTTCACATTCCTGATTACTATAGCTCTGGGAAGACTTCTCACTGAGGTTTACTGGATAATCTGTATTTGAGGTAAGATTTGTAAGCACCAAGTTGGCATTAAATGAGTTCTCACTACTCTGAAAGATCATTTGCTGCAGAGTATTACAGAAGTTTTTTGTAGATGTTGACAAAATTACTTGCTGCTGCTGCTGCTGGAAAGCTTCTTTCTTATTTACATATCTGTGTAGACCCTCATCTGTAAGAACCTGCTGGCAGTCACTGCCTGTCTGACAGACATTGTTATTGACAACAGTGCTTCGGGGTTCTACAATATTTAATGCGTTGGTCACTGAAGTGGGATTCAAAGACTTGTTTCCTTGTTCTGTAATTGCTACACAATCAATGTCTTTTTGCTGTGAGCACTTTGTTTTAGCAGTGGAAACGGTAGGTTCTGAAGGCAATTGCACCACTTCTACAGCATTTGTCAGCTTTGACATGTTGTCAAAGGGATATTCTTTTTCCCTGTTTTTGGATGCCAAAGCATGATCAGAAGCCTCTTTGCTTCTAATTGCTCCTTTATTTGCTCCTGTCTCATCCAAGCAGATGTGTGGATGTTGGCTGCATTCCTGAGCTGCAAATCTATTTTCTAAGGAGAGATGTGCTTCTACTCTGTTTCCATTAGGCATGCTGGCACCAAGTCCCACACTAAATGTAACTACATCAGGAGACATGATTTCATCAGCAGTTAAACTTTGTCTTTTATAATTTCCATGGGAAATAACTAAGTTTGAGATTTGCTTCTCTGAACATGATGCACTGAACACTTGCTTTGTTCTTCTGTAATTTCGTATTTTTTGGACTAATTCTTCCTGGTTTTGGGCAACAGTCAACAGACTCTTTTGCCTAGAAGCAAGGTTAACTAATTGTTTCCTCAGTGCTCCTTTTTTAAAAGACTCCACTGAAGCCCTACAGAAAATAAAAAAAAGTAATAAGGACACCAGAGTTACTGTAAACACAAAATAAAACCAGTTTAATAAACATAACCCACTAAGAACATGAATATGTTTCAAAGGACTCTGCCAACACCTAAAATTTGAACACTGTTTTTATCATGTATAAAGTTTATAGTTCAAATCCCAGGCTTATGCACAACAAACCGCAGAATCCCATCTAGAAGTAGGATGCAAAGCATCAAAACTTCAGTAATAGCCTTGTCCTCCTATACCACCCTCAATTCATAGAATCAAAACTGGGTCTGTATTATCACTGGCTGCTCTTTTATCACCACAAATCACAATAGTTCATTGAATTCAATGCCTTTGTGGCTCTAATTTGGAGCCTTTAAAAATGAGTTCAGGATGAGCTACTAAAGGATGATACTATCAGAAATTTTTTACAGTGTACACAACAAA
This sequence comes from Aquila chrysaetos chrysaetos, assembly GCF_900496995.4. Classification (NCBI taxonomy): domain Eukaryota; kingdom Metazoa; phylum Chordata; class Aves; order Accipitriformes; family Accipitridae; genus Aquila; species Aquila chrysaetos. The sequence goes on from NC_044030.1 coordinate 60,352,427, forward strand.
ACATTTTGTGAAGCCACAACTGTAATAATAACACATGACCATTAAGAAAAGTGGACAGAACAGTTTAGGATGTTCTATGTTAGTTTGGGAATGTCTCTCCCTTCATCAGACCCTGCTCCCTAGCTAAGCTGGTCTCCCTGTGAGACTCCTTCCCTAGGGGACTTTACCTCCTTCCTGCTGGAAGCGAATTCTTTATTTTCCCCAATTCCTTTGGCACAGAAGCCACCAGCCCAGCATAATACTCTTTTCTCCTAATTCCCCCTCATGAGACAAGTGATTGGACTACCACTCTGGCACCATGCTGGAAAGACAGGGGACTACCACAAGGCATGGGAAAAGGAATAGCAGCATGGTTTGCTTTTAACTCCACTCACAGCAGAGATGCCATGCAAGTAACACCATCCCAGTCTTGGAAGAGAGAGACTGTTGAGGACATAAGGACAGAGGTACAGGAAGACTAGCTGGTGCAGAACAAGGACAGCCAAACCACAGCGTGACGTATTGGTGTCTGTACTGTGATAGTGCTTGCTATCACATGTGTTTAGAATCCATGATACAAGCAACATATCAGCGTATAGTCAATCACTGATGTGAGTAAGCCTGGGCAACTATGGACTCCACAGGCCAGTGAGGCTCCACACACTTTTCTAGCAGTGTTTCTTCAGGGAAGTTTTGTTGCTTTATTGCTATACAGATACAGAAGAACCTGCAACTGAAGAGGCAAAGATAGCATGACTAAAATGATGAAGTCAAAGTAACATACAGCCACTAACAAATATGACGCTTTTTTTTCCTCATTTTTCTAAGGTGAGAGATACATCTTAGTATCTTCAAAGGAACAGACAAAAATGTGTCATGGTTTAACCCCAGCCAGCAACTAAGCACCATGCAGCTGCTTGCTCACTCCCCACGACCCAGTGGGATGGGGGACAGAATTAAAAAAAAAAAAAAATTAAAAAAAAAAAGAGTAAAACTCATGGGTTGAGATAAAGACAGAAAAGAATAAAATAATGATGATGATGTATTAATATTGATAAGAAGGAACTGGAATATACAAAACAAGTGATGCACAATGCAATTGCTCACCACTCGCCGACCAATGCCCAGTTAGTTCCCGAGCAGCAATCTGCCCCGCCCCGGCCAACTCCCCCCAGTCTGTATACTAGGCATGACGTCACATAGTATGGAATACCCCTTTGGCCAGTTTGGGTCAGCTGCCCTGGCTGTGTCCCCTCCCAGCTTCTTGTGCCCCTCTAGCCTTCTTGCTGGCTGGGCATGAGAAGCTGAAAAATCCTTGACTTAGGATAAGCACTACTTACTAACAACTAAAAACATCAGTGTGTTGTCAACATTATTCTCATACTACATCCAAAACATAGCACTATACCAGCTACTAGAAAGAAAATTAACTCTATCCCAGCTGAAACCAGGACAAAATGGAAAAATGTTAGTAGTATCTCTCCCTGGGCCAACTAACTGAACAACAGAAAGATGGAAAATGTGGTGATGCCTCCTGATCTGTACATTTATGTATCGTGTGACAAAAGCTTACATGCTAATTAGTTAAAAAAAAACTTGGCATGTAGCTCATTAGTGTTGATGGACAGCTGTTGCATTAGCTGCAGGGCATCTGCAATACCCAGAAACATTTATCACTTTGCTCTGGAACACAGTTTCACTCTCAATATTACAAGGCAGGTAAGTTTGTGTAGATATTAATTTTACTGTTCTAGTTTCTTACTTCAGTCACTACTTTGTTCACAAGGATGATCTGGAACCTTAACTTTTCTTCACATAAAACCCTCTCTTTTTTTATTATCTGTGTAATCTATGTATCTTACATTTTATAGCCAGCAAAATGGTCTGTGACAGAAATGTTGCGGTCTTTGTTCAACCAGCCTATATGTTTTGCCATGGAACTACCTGAAAGCTGTACACTGTTGCTTTTACATGACCAAACAAATACTGCTCACACAAACAATATGTAGACATCCTCGTCAGGTGGCCTAGAAGCATCCATTGAACATGATGCTACATTGCTAGCTGAGCACTCACCACATGACCAGCATTCAGGCAGTCCCTCTTAGAAGGAAGTAAAAAGAGGCTTTGTGAGACCTAGCAGCAGGAAGCTGACAATTCACATAGCCCATGCCTACGCTGAGGTGAGCACTCCCAGCTCACATTTGAGGTATTCTCACAAAAAAGGAATGACTGCAAGCATGCTTCAAGCCATTGTTCTAAATGGCTCTTGTGGGCTGTTGGTTGAACACTCCCAATCTAGGGGTGCTAAAGAAACAAAACTGGAGCAGTGACACTAAAAGCAGTGTCTGAGTTGCTACTGCTTTCCTCCGTGATGCTGTAAAGTACTCTAATTGCTCAGTACCTCCACTTCCTAATTTCTACTTAGGTATTTTTCCACACCTTTTGTATGTTCACTGCCTAATTTCAATGCTCACTGTGTGCACAGTAACTGATTAGTATGCATTAGCTAAACCCTGAAGTTCTTCCTTGATGTAAACTCTTACTGGAGGTAACTGAAGCCAATATGGATCACGCTTCTGCAAAATCTGAATTAAAACCATATAGTTTTACTTTCACGCTACTGAATGATAACCTTCTAACAACCTCTGTGACTATTGCTATAAAGAAGAGCTTCATATAAATACAGTCCTCGTATTCTACCTACCTGTATTTTTTAGCAAGGGTATCCCTTTCTGTTTTCTGTTTTGCAAGCATTTCATTCAAAGTGTCTTGCATCTGAGACAGCCTTTGGATATACACTTCTGTCCAGTATTTCAATATAATCAAAATAATCATGGCAAAAAGCAGCAGAAAATAATTAGTTATAACATTTTTAATGTAGCAAATACACAGCCAAAGTATGAAAATAGTGTTACAGCAGTACCTTATACTGTCATGCATACTGATAGCTCTTTACAATTAGAGTACTTTTAATGGAATTCTTCATAGAAAGAATTAAATACAAGTTTAACTTAAAAGGCAATAGCCCAACTACTGGAAAATTTTGAAGTGCAAGTGCCTTGTCTAGGAAATTACTAAGAGAACAGGACAGATTGAAGAACTGTCCTTTGGATGGTAAGCACTGAAACTTCTGAAGTTCTCTGTGTTGCAAGGAGCTAGACAGGACAATTATATGTGAGGCTACCTGCAGAAGTTACACAATCTTAAGAAGCTGGCTAAAACCTTTCTGTTTGAAGTATTATAAAATAGTTTAATGAGCTTAGACTGTTCCAAGTTACATATAATGGTAAAAACATATGTATCATAGTTTCACATAGTTTCAAATCCATATTATAAAATTAAATTAATTATAAGTTGTCTGGGTTTGTTATCTACGTTTTTCTAAAATAAGAAAAGAAATTATATATTCTTCTTTATATGCCATATCTCTTAGCCATCTAATATAAGGGAGAACTCAGAAGTCATGAGCAGCAGATACCACTGGGATAATATGCTAAACATGTGATCTAATATCTGAAATTCTAAAACAGGAAATACGACCTTCCCATAATCATGAAAAATAGGAAATTACAGGATTAAAAATGGCATTTATAAAATGTTTCCTCAAACCTGTTTCATAGTATCTACCAGTATTTACTTACTTATTAAAATAGAAAAACATGAAAATATTGGTTTTATTAAGGCAGCTGAATAGGGAATTTGAATCTACTATTTACAGTAGGCTGTATTGCATGCAAATACCTTGAAGACTTTATTCTACGTTATAATTTTGTCAACATACTTCTACGTTCTTGTTCAGTCTTGTGCTTTTTCACAAGTATATAACTATGATTTAGTTTAAGAGATGCTAGATTATTAATGTTTTTGTCAGTAGTGGTAACAGATCACCATGTTCATTTCCCTCATAATCCTAAACAGGAAAAGGCTGATAGGTTTATTTTGCTCATTTATGATATTGCACCGATCTCCGTCTATAGGCTTCTGCCTATTGTATCATCTATCTGTTTGTCAAACATTTTTCAAGAACACGTCGATTTTAATTAACAGTTCATACGCCATAAATTTGAGTTGGAAGCTACAAATCTGCATAATTCCATATTTCACATTTATTTTTAAAGGGATAAATTGACTATTTTAAATATAATTTGAAAGTACCAATCTATATTAAGGAAAACAAATTTTTAAAAACCCCTTCCCTTCTGCCAGGAAGCAAAATTGTTTCATGGGCATGAGCTGCTACAAAGTAAACAGTCTGCCTAGATGGCAAGGGCATCTGGGGAGAGAGACTTTGGTCAAAGGCACTCCTGCAGCAAGTTTTGCCACTTGAACAGTCATGGCAGAGACACAATAGACTCAAACTGCTACACAGCACAAGCATTGTCATCTCCTAGGAAGCCAGTGTCACTTAGCAAGCCCTTGAGATAATCCGAACTGAGATTTGATAGCCTAAAACAAATTACACCTCTGGGCACCAGCATTTCTGAAACTGCCCATCATCCACAGTGTCTGCCTTAAAGATTTCTCTTTTTTCCCTCATAAATTATTTTAGGCTCCTGAAAGTCCAGCTGCACTAGAATGAAAATGCTGCATCTGTTACTTTACATACAGACATAGCTGTTCTTGATTGTGGAGGGGCTCATGTACTTGTAATGGAATAATGCTGCCAACGGTGTGCATTCTTATCTAATGATCCCTTTTTGTATGATTAGGTTGACTTGAAACATATGCCTCCAAGTGGCATAGCTCTCTTTTTGTCATCATATTCGTTCCTATGTAAACTGGAAATACTTCAGGAAGTGCACTTACCTGGGAGCTGTTATTAAAATCTTACTCTCTGAAGCTGTATTTTCCAGAGGAGATATTCAAATACATTACGTGCAATACTATTTTAAAAACAACTATATTACCAAAGAATCCGCCCCCCCTCCTGCCTCTGCCCAAAAAAGTGAAACAACTTGAATTTACGTCTACCTGCATCTTTGAAATTTCTCAATTCAAGTAGCAACAGTTCTTTTTGCTTCTCTTCTGCATCTTGTATGGCAGCAACAAACTCCTGTTAACAAACACAGAAATGATAGCACGAAGTAAAGCCAAGTGCACCATATAAAACACAGACCATGATGCATAGCCTGCAGGATACATATTGGCAGATTCAAGTAATTCCAGGCATGGAATTACTGTGTAAAGGCAATGGGAGCACTGGTAGGATAGACATACATAGTGCAAAGGGTATACTCTGCAAGGGGCTGTCACAGCCTGGTTTTGCCCAGGCATTCAAACTAGTCCATGCTCAGCATCCCACCTCTGAGCACACTGCAGGGATTAGACAGTGAATTTCACCATGACATCATCACCTAGACAATGTAGACATAGCCTACAAATACCAGCAAGAGCTTTGCTAACATGCAACTTGTGCAAAAATCTTCCTTGCTGTTTTAAATTAAGATTAAACAATTTCTAAATACCTTCACTATCATGAAGAAAAATCATTACTCTTTCAAAGAGCCATTTTGGAAATGTCATGAAAAGCCTCAGGATTCCTGACCTTTTTTCCAAGTCATATAAGCAATAAGAAATGTATATAAGTATTGGCTACTGTTTGCACAATAAATCTAAGCACACAGGAATCATGAAGAGAGAGAAGTGATAATATACACACTTATATACTGTAAACCACAGTTTATATACGGTAAGTGACTGCATGATGCTGTTTTTCACATACATTCTAAAGGGTTAATTATTTAAATGATATTTTTATGTTATTCAGTCAGTAAGTGACACTATGCAGTACTACATTATGAAGCAGTTTAACAAAACTCTGTTATCTATACTTACCACACTGTATTTCTCATGTTGTGGCTCCAAAGATGCATCATCATTTTGACAGCAGGCGTAACAATGACGTTTTGATCTTCTTGACCTAGAAGGACATTTCCTCTCTCCACAATTAAGAAAAAATAAATAGAATTTAAAATGAATTTGCAGGAGCATAATAGGTTAGATTAGCTAATATAGGTTACAAAGATGCAATGGCAGATGACATCATAAAAAAATATCTTGTATATGCAGAGGTCAAATTTAGGTAGCATAAAGAAGTAAGTATTTAAAGCTACCACTTTCAAAAACACAAGGTTCCTGTGAAGGGAAATATGGATAATGACAAAAATCTGAAGAGCCAAATATTCCTTATATGTTGTTCTCTCAGGGGAAAAAACTCTGAACTCATATATCCTATTTTCTGAAAATAAATAAATAAAATTCAGTAGTTAATAGAGTTAAAGATATCAGTGCCAGGCAATATGCAGCTCTGCAAATCAGCAGCATTCTGACGTCCAGTTTTTCCTTAAGACTACAGGGTAATCCTATGATTTACATTACAAACCCAACATACCTGTAACTTCAACAGTCTCAACAGGAAGTACAGAGTCCATAGCACTGTAAGACTTCAGCAGTTCTTTCATTTCATTATCACAAGCTTCATCCAAAGCGCTTTTTCCTGAACCATCCCTCTCATAGGGATTTGCTCCATGCTGTAGTAGAATCCTGACTGCCTATTATATATTATTATTATCTGTATAGTGATAATTCTTGTTGTGGACTTATAATACAACTATATGTGTTGTATCTATCATAAATCACAAATAATGAAGGTACAAGTAAGATACTCTAAAACCTGTTACACTTGCAATCCTAATGAAACAAACAAGTTTAATTGGCTGTTATCAACACAGACTTGTATCTTACACTTCTAATTTTTCCATTAAAATACACAAATAATTCACAACTTGTCATTAAACCTACCATCTTTATGGTATTGTTATAGAGAGCAATTACAAAACTTCATACAACTAAATTAAAAGGAACTGGTCAATTGTATTATGACCGCAGTGCAGAAAAGACATGGATTTTTTTTAAGTATTTAATAGCGGTTTTGTTTTTTGGTTACATGCACTGACGATTTTTTTCCTAATTCCAAATCACATGCAAGTCTGCTTAAGTGTGAAATGTGGAAATTAGATTAGTGTCATCAGTTGAATCATCTACCCCCTAAAATTCGTATCATATGAAAGTGTTGACGAGGTCAGAGCTTGGATGGTAAAGAATTTTCACATGTATGATTTCTCATCTCTAGCATTTCTTCTTCTTTCTTACATTGAGTGCTGTTACATATCAGAAAGTATCAGAAGGAGAATACTCTCTAGAAGTTCAGAATCTTCTCCATCAGTTTTCCCCCACAATACTGAATAATAGCTTACATGTTTTCAAGAACCCTGCTGATTGTTTGGCACCAGGCCTGTGAAACCATCCTCTTCATTTTATCTTTGCTCACAGAAAAGATAAATGTGATGCAATATCATCTCTTCTGACAGGAATAGAAGTGGTATGTTTGAGCCAACCTGGCATTACCTTTTTACATTCAGTTCCCTGGAACTCGGTGTGCCAAAACAACATTTATTTGTGTGCAGTTCTGGGCCCCACAATTTAAGAAGGATGTTAAGGTCCTTGAATGTGTCCAGAGGAGGGCAACAAAGCTGGTGAAAGGGCTGGAAGGCATGTCCTGCCATGCTAAGGAGGAGCAGCTAAGGACTCTGGGTTTGTCTAGTTTGGAGAAAAGGAGGCTGAGGGGCGATCTCATTGCTCCCTATGGCTTCCTGACGAGAGAATGTGGAGAGGGAGGTGCTGATCTCTTCTCCCTGGGATCCTGTGATAGGATGTGTGGGAATGGTTCAAAGCTGCACCAGAGGAGGTTCAGACTGGACATTAGGAAGCATTTCTTTACTGAGAGGGTGGTCAAACACAGGAACAGGCTTCCTCGAGAGGTGGTTGATGCCCCAGGCCTGTCAGTGTTTAAGAGGCATTTGGACAATGCCCTTAATAACATGCTTTAACTTTTGGTCAGTGCTGAATTGGTTGAGCAGTCGGACTAGATGGTAGTTGTAGGTTCCTTCCAACTGAAATAGTCTATTCTGTTCTATAGAACCATAGAACGGTTTGGGCTGGAAGGGACCAGTTAATGAAAAAAATAGTTGATACATGGGAGAGAACCATGGGGAACTTCTGAATTTTTCTGATTTGCCCGCTGGACTGAAATAGTCAACTAACTGTACAATTTCAACTTTCACTATTGAAAAATATTTCCTTCTTTAATTTTGATCACTTCAAAGAATATTGGTTTATTTCCTAAATGCAAATCTACACTTAAAATTGTATTAGTAACTTCAACTTTCCTTATTTAAACGAGGATTTTGCTTTGCTGACCTTCTGCTGGAAATCAGGCTTAAGAAATCTAATGTAAAAGAAGAATGTACCTCCAAATAATTGCCAGAAACAGCATCATGTATTGGCAAAATACCATCCAGACTTCTGCTGTTAACATTAGCACCAGCTTTCAGTAATTCTAAGATGACTTCAGTAAATCCCCCACTGGAAGCTTCATGAATTGCTGTCCAACCTAATAAAAGCAAGATGACACATCCAGCATGCATCTAATTTGGAAAGATCCACAGGGATCACTAATTAGTGATTATACATTTTGCTGTCTTTGCTGTACTATAAGCAACGGACTACTCTCTTTAAGATAAATCTTATACAAACAATCATCTTGAAATGCCAAGGTAAATTACTTCCTGTGTAATTCAGTTTACTTTAAATAAAAATGTATCCAATATTAAGCAGAAAAATATTGTTTACTTTTCTACTACACTACTAAAAATAACCGAAGAAACACAATGGAGTAGAAAGACTCTAAGAACTCAGAAGCATAATATTAATAGTCTGATTTCTAATCCCAGTGGCATTTTATAATATCAAGTCTGCCAGGCATCCAGAATAGAATATCATCCATTCTGAGACTATAAAACCAGAAATGCATTATACATTTAGGTAGAAAAAAGAAAAAATAATCTTGTCATCTGATTTTTGTCCTTATTTCCTAAGGAAATAAGATTTGTGTGAATGTGCTTCACACACGTATATATTCATGTCATAAGCATTAGTTCTCCCACTGAACTTTCAAGTCCACTTTCTGTACAAATCTCTGAAAATGTGCTCTTCAGCAGAGGAGCAAGACCTGATTAATGCCCCTTCCGAGAAAAAGGCTGCATTAGCTCCATGCTGAGACACAAAATCCAGGGATTCACTGACTGTGCTTGCACTTATTGAATGACTTCCTTTCACCCTCACAATTATATCATAAATTAAGAATCCATAATCATATTAAAATTACACAAATTACATAAAACCATATATAAATTATATAAAACTGTATTATAAAACAAGCCCATAAGAGAGTAATTTTCAAACCTGCATAGTCCTGTTCATTGACACAAATTCCAGATGATATTAGAGTTTTCACCAAAGATAAATCTCCCCTTCTAGCGGCAATATGCAGCTGAGTTTCCCCTTTTACATTTCTCTTCTTTTTCTTCTTTCTCCCAGCTCTTGTTTTATAGGTACCATGTAAAATTACAGCTTCTTTTCTGGTAGATAGGGAGGATTCTAAACATATATTGGGTGTTCATTAGGAACCACAAAAAACTGTTTCATTATAAACAAAGAATTAAGCTTCATAACTCATTTGAATTAATGTAAATGTGTGCAGTGCTGTTGCCTTAATTATTCAGTAACATTAACTGACATCAAAAGGTTAGAAGGTAGTGTGTAACAGCTAAGATAACAAACAGTTCCTATGCAAAAGAATTTACGGTTCAAATCTAGATGACTTAACAAGGGTACAATAAATTAGGGGTCAATGAAAAAGGTAACATGGTTGAAGTTTGATACTGTATAGAGGTAGGGAGCATGTTACATTTCTCCATGGACTGCTTTCAAGTTACCACACGTGCCTGCTAAATACAAAAAGTACACACATAAAGGTATTTATATAAAAGTGAAGACTTGACCATCACCGCTTTTCAGTTCATAATTCTGTAACAGGGAAGAGAGAGGTGTCTACATAAGGTATTTTTACAGCTGCAATGTGAAAAAGTCCTTCAGACTGATTACAAATCTTTGACTAATGTCTAGTGACATAGCTGAACTGCCTTTTAATTAAGCCTGTGCAGGATGGGACACATTGTAAACGAACTTAATTTAATCCTTCTCTTACTGGTTCACAAAGTGAACAACATCCACTTTATATTTTATCATGTGATCATCAGACAGGTCCTAATTCTGAGGGTTCAGGTAACAAACATATCAAATTGTACGACATACAAAGAAAAAAACAGATTTAAAAAGTACTGATTCTGAATACATGACAACCCCCTCCCCCAAACTGCTACCAAAAAGACAGGGTGTATAAATCTTCAAAAGCTCTATCATGCATGTTAGCTTTCTTTTAACTCCTACTCCTGCTGTTACAATACTGTGCTATCAGATTTTTTTAAGTTTACTGTGTTCTCTGATTTCTTAAAATCTGTAATTCATCCAAAAAAAGGAAAGTGTAAGTTTTTAAATAAGCATTTTGCAACTCTTATCCATGTTTTTTTAATTATTCCTATGAACAATTTATTGCTGCATCCCAAGCATTTCCTCTTCTCATCAGACAAGCTGTCTTCTCAAATATTTTCAGTTATCAGTATTCATTGCTATCAAACATTTTCCATGATTTGACAGCTGCCTTTCTTCAGGCTCCTCCTGCCTTCTGGAGAATCTGCATTTCCAAGGTTTGCTTTAAGGTAAACTCCTGAGCTTATCATCCAAGACTGTTTGGAAGAACATGAAAGAAATACTGCAACTATATTAAAGACAGACATATAGTGAGGATATATCCATACTAATTTTAAACTTGCTTGTTTGGGCACTGCTACAGCCAGACTGTGGCAGCATGGAGCTCACAGTAGGCTATTCTAACCTGTCAGAAGGCAGCCTGGCTCACACCCTATTGGCAACCAGAAGAGCTAATGAGTTTCTTTTTTAAATGAAAACTGAGATTCTAGAGCACACAGAGGGGTCGCATTATTGAAATACTCCTCCAATCTGAGATCTACTTTTCTGTAAGATAATGTATTTTGTCTAAAAGCTTCTGGGTCTGAACTCCCACAGCAATCAACTGCTTTCTGGTTCTTCCTTTTCTTCCCCTTGATTCATGGGAGAATGTCCTAGGGACTTTTTAGAGACATGGGACAAAAAAAAAGGCGCACAACAGCCCATTAAATTAATGACCCTTAGCAATATTGGCTGTAAGTGAACAGAAATAATTGCAAAGTTTTCCAGTTAAGTTGTTATACACAACAGTTTTCTTCATGGTTGTTAGGAAACATTTGCAAAAGCATAACGGGACATTGGTATGTGACTCACAAAATATTGGTTCTCCATGGAATGCATTGCCAAGTGGGTCATGAGCAGGAAAGATCAGGAGCTCGGCAAATACAAAATCCAGTCAGCACACATACAAAGGTATGATGGAGAGATTACAGTAACCAGCAATCAGACTAGATTAGGCTGCCATACCTCAACAACTACAAGGATATCCTCTTTCAAAAAGACATTTGAATACTTCAACACTGGTCTATGAGTAATTCTTTCCACAGACTGACTATAAGAAAAGCAGCAAGCTGTTTGTACCTTCCTTCTTGTCGTGGTTTAACCCCAGCCAGCAACTAAGCACCACGCAGCCACTCACTCACTCCCCCCCCCACCCAGGGGGATGGGGGAGAAAATCGGGAAAAGAAGTAAAACTTGTGGGTTGAGATAAGAACAGTTTAATAGAACAGAAAAGAAGAAACTAATAATGTTAATGATAGCACTAATAAAATGACAACAGTAATAATAAAAGGATTGGAATGTACAAATGATGCGCAGTGCAATTGCTCACCACCCGCTGATCGACACCCAGTTAGTCCCCGAGCGGTGATTCCCCCTGCCCCCCCTCCCCCCCAGTTCCTATACTAGATGCGACATCACATGGTATGGAATATCCCGTTGGCCAGTTTGGGTCAGCTGCCCTGGCTGTGTCCTGTGCCAACTTCTTGTGCCACTCCAGCTTTCTCGCTGGCTGGGGATGACGAAGCTGAAAAATCCTTGACTTTAGTCTAAACACTACTTAGCAACAACTGAAAACATCAGCGTTATCAACATTCTTCACATACTGAACTCAAAACATAGCACTGTACCAGCTACTAGGAAGACAGTTAACTCTATCCCAGCTGAAACCAGGACGCTTCTGTATAAGCAGAATAGGAATGTTGAGAGCCTAGTAAGTGACTGACTGTAGATGAAAGTGACACAGTGCCATTTAGGAAGAAAATATTTTTACTCAGAATGGAATAATATAAGGAAGACCACTGGGACACAGGAATAATCAGATGAGATATAAAAGCCAGTTAATGAAGAAAAGGCATGAGAGAGCAAAAAATCCAAAAACCCCACAAGTCAGAAAACATTATCCCATCTTCCACTTTTTTTCTGCTGTAATCTGAATGCCATTTTCCTGGTCTCCAAAGCTATTAATGCCTCCAACTGTATGAAGGGCTATACTTTCTCGCATCACCTCTCAAATGGCAACATTCTCCTGGGATGAAGGAAATAATTAAATTTTAGCTGAATAAAATATTACCTGAAGAATCTCCTTTGTGGCAAAAAAGTAATCTGTGAAATGCTATTCCAGAGGAGACTAAAATGTAAGACACTTGTTTGGAATAAATTTTTTTTAAAATCCTAATTGTATATATAGGAGGCAAAAAACATAAAGGAAAAAAATCCAAAAATGTATTAATGCACATAGACCTTATTATAAAGATTGAGCAGGAATATAGGAGCTACAAAAAAGAGCAACTGTAGGGAAAGGAATCACTTCTATGTTCAGTGTTTATTCTTCCAATAATTAGCAGTGGATGATGACATGTATCAGGTATGCCATGGATTTTTTTCCAGAATGAAATAAAAAGGCATTTCTGCAACAGGAGGAACCAACCTGGAGATAGGAAAGCTAAGGACTGACACTGCCAAATACTGGAGAGCAGTAAGTAACAAGAAGCACCTACTCCTTTCTTTCTCCCTTCAACTTCCAAAAGAAAACAGGAGCTTGCAGTCCAGAAACTCAAGAGAGCAGGAACTTAAGATGGGTTGAAAACTAGCAACCACCTGAGACAGGAAGAGGAAGCAGTATTCTGTACAGCTGAAGACAGAATAGGACAAGAAGACTGTGACTATCAAAGAGAAAAGGATCAGCAGGAACTTCACACAGTTTCCTGAATGTTTTTTGTTATGTGTTACAGGACATTGCAGAGATTGGCTGATGACTCCTTAATACAACTGATATGACTGGTGAGCATCCAGACAAAGTCCCCAAAGAGAAGGAAGGTACTAAGCAAACAAGAAAAAGAGGTAAACAAATCAGTATGTTGACAGTATGGGTGCAGATGTATTTGTCCATATTGTGTGTGCATGTACAGGTGGGCATGTGTATTTGTTATACATATTATTTTAGGTATACACACTGTTATGTACACTCATTTTAAAAACATTTAATGGATGTAGGAGCATGAATCCCACTGGTTTTCAAAATATATATGATATACTTAATGCTAGCATTCATTTACATCCCACTCAAAGGCAACCAAAGTTTGACCAATAGACACCAGCAACACATAACTGCAGTCCAAGGAAGAAACTAAGATTTTTTGCTGCACACACTTGGAAAAAATAAATCAAATGTTATATCCACACACAAGTACACATGCATTCACACATACTTCTATAAACCTATATATATAAAAAACACCTTTTCCTATGTATGTATATACAGAGCATACATTTACACTGACACAGTGGTTATTTGAAAGGGAAAGTTTCACAGAGTTGGAAATTATTATAAATAAAAAACAGTTTGAAGAAAAAATGTCAGCAGAAAAATATGAATAATAGCTAGGAAGTATTTCACAACATATCCCAAACTAAAGACGAAAAGCTGCACCAATTCAAAAACTAACCTGGCTTAGGAAGGGAATTAGAGAGCAACAGTAAATGAGAAATCAAAATATGAGAAGTGAATGGTAGCAAATATAAATAGAGTTGTAAAAAACTGCTGTGGAAAACAAAAAAATACAAGGAGACAGTCACAGACAGTGAAGGTCCTAAGAAGGCAGTATTTTAAGATCTATCAAAACCAGAAAAAATAATTCCCAAACTCTTAATTACTAGAGAGAAATGACAGAATTGTCTAAGATAATCAGAAAAGACAAATACTCTATTCTGTATCAAGGCAAAGCTACACAAGAAATCCTATCATCTAATGACACAGTTCTTTTCATTTCAACACAAGTTAAGGAGAATACCAGATGATAGGAGGATAAGCATTTTTGAATCAGCAGTCCAGATATATTACATTTAAAAGTTTTAAGAGAGGAGGGATCCCATCTGAACTACAGGTTTTGCTTTCAGTACGTCTTGAGTGCTATGGTTCTCTAGTTCCAGAAAGAATCAAAGTACACAAGATGACTGCCAGAGTTACCAAAAAAGCAGTGAGTGAAAAACACTTGGGGGTTATGAGTAATCAGTTGGACCAGGGCTCTATTGTGATGGTAAGGTTACAAGATACATGCAAGTCTTAGACATGGGATGAAATTGCTAAACAGAAAGCTGTATGTGGAAGCAGAAGAGAATATAACTACTGGAGGATGCTAGATCCTTATCCTCATATAAGTAGATTTGTTTCTATACTACAGCTAAAACCAAATGTACCAGTACCATCAGAGCCTATGCTGATTTGTGCCTGATGACGATATAGTCTATAAGTCGATATATGTGTGCCCAATATTTGGAGAGCCAAGTTTTCTTCTTTGATCTGTGATACATAAAATAGTTAACTGAGGACCAATTTACTGTTATTTTAAACGATCATTTATGTTACATAGTTAACTAAGGATCAATTTAATGTTATTTTAAGCTCTCAGTTATGATCCTGCATCCCCTCAACCACAATGCTGAAAGACTAATGAATGTAACATAACTAAAACAGAGTTAGTATGTGCATTCTATAAAATGGAGTACAGAAGTTCTGGAAATATTTCAAGTATTTGGAACTCACTAGAGTATTTGCTCAACATGCTATGTATTTTTTTTTTCAAACTTTCCCTCATGCATTACAAAAAGCCTTCTTGATGTACGTCTGGAAAAAAACTCCACTGTTTTTATAAAATATTAACTTTTCACCTGATTTCATGGATGTTTGCTGTTCTGATGCTTGACTGAATTGTGATTGATTACATGAAAGCTTGTTTGTGCTGCTACTGGAATATGAGGCCGCCTTCTGGCTTGTCTCCTGAAGGTCTAATCTTACTCTTTTAGTTTGGACTTCTTCTGTTCCAGTAAACTGTGAAAGCACGTTGGTCTTTGCATTTCCTTCTTCTCCATTTTTTTCAGTGCCTTCTGTTCCACTTACTCCAGCAAACACTCCTTCATCTGTTGGTTTAACAAAAGAACGTAAGAGTATCCATGGTTTAATACTCCAGTAATTTCAGAAATTATAACTGATATTAAAACAAATGTCAAAATGACCACCTAGTCCAGGTTAAAAAATGCCCACAGTAACTCACTCAATTTTTGAAAATACTTTAACATAATAAATCCTTTATCCACTATTCACCGTATGTTAAACTACTGAGACTGAATCCAAAATAATTCAAAATTCTTTTGTGAAAAAATGACCTTTATTGATTCTTAGATATTAAAAAAATTAAGGTACTTAAGTATTTCATTCCAACTATTGTAATGACCATTGCGGTTACATTTTGGTAAATACAATGGGGACTTGGATAAAAAACAGCCCCCCAAAATACAAAACAATAATTACTAACTAGTTAATCTTGCATAGTGGACTGTACCACAAAACTTTCCATGTGTCTGCTGTTTATTTATGGCAAAATAAATTCTCTGGAGACCAACGGCTGTTTTTTTCTAATAAAATACACAGAAAGCTTACAACAAACTCATAAAATAATTATTTTCAAACAAAACATGGCACCTGTTTTCTGGGAGGTTTCTTTCTGCATATTTTCCACAACCTGAAATGAATAAAGAGACTTGCTGTTTGCATTAACACCAAAATGCAAATCTGCTTTTGAGTTGGTCTCCTGAAAATCCTCTCTCTTTCGCCTAATTTGAAGTGTGTCTTTTTCATGGAGTTGTAAAGCTATAGGCTCCATCTCTAAACTACCAGCATTTTCAGTTTCCATGTGACATCCTTCAACTCCTTCTTCTGCATCAACCAGGATCCTCCCTCCTTTCTCTGGTTGTGGAGCCTTTTGTTTAACGGTGCTTAGTACACCACTGGTAGAATTGTAAGGACTTCCAGAAACACTTTCTCTATCAGTAGCTGCTAAAAGCTCATGTGCTAACAATGTTTCTGCATTTGCTTGAAGTGTCTGTTCAGTGCAGCTGGTTCCACCTTCAGATACACTAGTATAAATGTTTTGCACCTCATTTACAATAATCTGTTGCAATATGTCCGCGCTGTCTGAATCCCTAAGATTTGCACATGCTGGTTCAGAGTCACCTGTCTGTAAGGAAATCTGTTCAAAGGCAAAGAGAGTTTTAAACTTAGAGCCAATCCATTAATTTTGCTTCCATCAACATCAGATTTAACTTGATTTGTCAAGTTTTGCAAAAAAATAATTCGTTCTGAAGGTATTCTTATATCAGTATTTAGATTCCTGTCACTCAAACTACTACTGTTACTCCGCTTGAGACTACATTGATCACTATCGTAACACTTGACCTCCTGTTGTAACTTTAAAACAAATACATTGTGAGAGGAAGTCAAAGTAAGTAAGTGTTGACTGGGAATCGAGTTCTGTTAAATCAGTAGTCTGAGAATACCGTGCAGACACTTTCTCCAGAAACCACTGATGTGGGACAACACCAACTGGTGATCTCCTCCCCTGTTACAACAGAAGTTGCTGAGCTTCGACCAGTTCTGCCTGTTTCTTCTGTAAATTAATTTTCACTGTTACCACTGTTGAATTCATGCTCTTGTTGCAATTCTGTCTGACTTAGCTCAGTTTTCCTACAACACTAACTGGGATGCAGCAACTGTGATTAGAAACAGCAATAGTGTGGCCCATTTCATTAGGTCCAGCATCAGGGAAATACGTTTTCTGTAATTTTACTGTTCCTTGGTTTGTAAGTGGACCTAAACATGAGGTCCATCTAACATGAGACATTAGTTCTGAATAGTTTTACTCTTGGCTGTAGCCTCTGCTATAAGAATAGCAGATCTATTTGTCTTTTTTGAACTTGTATTTTGTTTCATTTGGTCTTCTGCCTTCAGAATCCTGAAGAACTTTAATTTTTTGTATATTTCACCAAATTTGTTTTCCTGCTTTGCTCATTTTTAGCAAAATTTCCTTTGATGCTTTTGTATTATCATGTTGAACTGTGCCATCTGCATTTAATTCTATCTACAAAACAGGCCATATACTTAGTTTCATCTTCTGATAAATTGCTTTATTATATACTGAAAGAAAACTGTGCTATTACAAAATTAATTGATTTCCTCTGCCTGAGCAGCTTGTTAAGACAGCAGGACAAAGAAATAAAGGAACTAAGAAATATGTATATAAAAGTGTAAAAATTAATGGGTGAAATCCAATGATAAATGTTACTGAAGTGCTTTACACTTTTATTTATTTCTGAAAATTGAACTAGTTTCGAATTAATGCTCTCCCTCTAAAGAATTAAAACTACATTGCTTCTGTGATCGTATACCAGAGCTACAGTTTCACATTTTTGGCAAACCTGGCTGCAATGATTCTAGGAAATTATAAAGACAGACAAATAACACAGCAAAAACATGCAGAATTAACTCATGGTAATCTCACGACAAAACTGCTCCAAAGGCCAATGACTAACTAGAATTATCCTGTTGATTACTTTGAATCTGGAGATAGAAACAGAACACAAACACTGCAACAACTCACACAACTATTGAAATCACCAGTTACACAGCCACAGTAATAGGTCTTTCCAGTAAAATGTTTACACCACCTTCTACTTGGACAATATCCTTCAACAATCAACTAATCTTTTAAAGTGTAATCTAAGACTATACACCATGGATGCCATTATAGCATAATATTTCTAAGGACACTGTAGACTGCACTACTGTGAGTAACATAAAACTTTAGGAAGCAAGAATAAAGTTTCTGTGCACACAGCATTATATGTTTCAGATATTACCAGTTATCATTATTCAGAAGTGAGAAAACAAGTGGGGGAGAGTACAGCTTTTAATGCTAAAAGCTGTTGTGCTATATGCAAACAAACTACGATCCAAGTGACTGATCATGGTGTCTTGTTTTCATGTGAGACAAGCTCCCGCATCTTAATGAGGTCTGTGCATAACTGTAAAACCACTGTGCAAGACAGTGGCTCCCTAACCCTTTCCTGTTGAAACCCAACACAACCCGCTACACAGAGGCAAGAAGCAGCTATCCTACTGCTACAAGCCAGGCAACATCCTGCAGTTTCAGTCAGGATTCTGCAAGTACAAAGAGGCACTGATGCTTGTTGTATATTACCTCTGCAGCACTTGCAAAAACTCAGGAAGAACCACTGTTCATGAGAGGCAGCTGACTGCCTCTGTCTTGCACCTCCATGAGGCTGCAGCTTATTCCAGGTACCAGTAAGGGTCAGCAACTGCTTGCCATTGGCATAACATTGAATATCACTGTTTCAGTCCCTGCTGGGTATGAAGCATCTAGTACATTATGTGCTGGTTTTGAAACACATTTCAGAAATAGTCATCTGCTTTAGTTTACTGAAGACTGCTAGCAAGCCTTTAACAGTTCAGCATCAAATTAACACCTTGATTCTTTGTAAAGATGTACCTGGTGCAGGATTGTATCCTCTACACTTTGAGTATTTAACATACTCTTTGAATCATCTCCACCTGAAATGAAATGGAAAGACAGAAAGAAACCAGAATTGAAAAGAGACCTTAATTCTTTACATATATACCATCTTGTGTCCACAATCTTGTGTGTAACAGTACTTACCACATTTAGCTATCCAGAAAAATTATCAAGCCATAAGTCTTTTATTAAAATCTAAATCGTGTCAATATATAAAACAAATTAAAATCTTGGAAGTCTGATCTTTGTTGCAGATGGCATCTTGCACAAACCAGGACAGGTGAGAGTAAAGTATGACATTACGCATCCAAATTTTTTTGAACATTAGTGACCTGAGCAATTCTTTTTGAAACTTAAAGGAGCTACTACATTTCCCTAACTTCTAACAGGCTTTGCTGGTCCCCAAGAGGCTTTTCTGAAGCTAGTGATGGTGGAATGATAGCCTAGCTTACATCTTTCCCTGTATAGCATATTTGGGCAGGGAAAGGGATAGAGGAGCTAAAGCCAAGTCACTGGTGTAAAAGTAGGCAGGGATATTGCCCAGCAGCAAGTCACCTCCTTGCTAGTAGTTTGCTTTAGCTTTCCAGCTACCCTCTGTGCTGACAAAATGGCATAAAAAGAGTACAGCAGCTACCAAGATCTTACCCTATATATTAATATACTTACTTAATCCATGCAACTCTATGCATTTGCTTCTGGCCAGTATGTTCTTAAACCTAGATTAGCTACACCATATTGAAAAAAATCTAGTTCATCACCCTTTGTTACTTTGTACTGCAACATGAACCCCAACCCCAGCCTGAAGATTCACCCAACAACCCATGCTGGAACCAGCTTTAAATTTAACAGGCATTTCACAGCATGGCAACTCTTTCTCCACTACTTCAGAGAATCTGGCATGCCAGATGTTAACCCTAGCCTTAGGATCACTGTTAGTCCAATGGATCCTGCCAGTCTTAGTCCCAAATTAAGGCCAATGGCCCAGCTATTGAGCACTGATTAAGCCAAACCCTAATCCAAACCATAATTTTGATCATATCTTTAGCCGACCAATCTTTGTAAGGCTCAGAATATCTAGATGACCTTTGGTGGCTGCAGCCCTAACCTCTAATCATGGCACCTCCCAAATACAGCAGTCCCTGTCAGGCTAATCTCTTAAAGTAGCGTTAACCCTGGTTTCACTCACATTTGAAGCCAGTAACTCCTGCCTACTCATACTGCCCTGACTCTAAACTTATAGAATCATATAATCATAGAATGGTTTGGGTCGGAAGGGACCTTTAAGGGTCATCTAGTCCAACACCCATGCAATGAGCCAGAACATCTTCAACTAGACCATAGAATCATAGAATCATAGAATCGTTTAGGTTGGAAAAGACCTTTAAGATCATCGAGTCCAACCGTCAACCCAACATCACCATGCCCACTAAACCATGTCCTGAAAGGTTGCTCAGGTTGCTCTGAGCCCCGTCCAAACTGACCTTGAATGTTTCCAGGGATGGGGCATCTACCACCTCTCTGGGCAAACTTTCATTCTTGCCCTCTGGGCAATCTTTCTGATAAGCCCCCTTTAAGCACTGAAAGGCCACTATAAGGTCACCCCAGAGCCTTCTCTTCTCTAGGCTGAACAACACCAACTCTCTCAGCCTGTCCTCACAGGAGAGGTGTTCTATTCCTCTGACCATTTTTGTGGCCCTCCTCTGGACCTGCTCCAACAGGTCCATGTCTTTCCTGTTCTGAGGACTCCAGAGCTGGACACAGTACTCCAGGTGGGGTCTCACCAGAGCAGAGTAGAGGGGCAGAATCACCTCCCTCGACCTGCTGGCCACACTTCTTTTGATGCAGCCCAGGATACGGTTGGCTTTCTGGGCTGCAAGCACACATTGCTGGGTCATGTTGAGCTCGTCAGCCAACACCCCCAAGTCCTCTGCAGGCTGCTCTCAATCCACTCATTGCTCAGCCTGTATTTGTGCTTGGAATTGCCCCGACCCATGTGCAGGACCTTGCAATTGGCCTTGTTGAACCTCATGAAGTTCACATTGGCCCCCTTCTCAAGCTTGTCCACGTGCCTCTGGATGGCATCCTGTCCCTCAGGCATGTCAACCACACCACTCAGCTTGGTGTTGTGCAAATTTTGTGAGGGTGCACCTGACCCCACTGTTTATGTCACTGATGAAGAAATTAAATAGTCCCAATACAGACCCCTGAGGGACACCACTCATCACTGATCTCCATCTGGACATTGAGCCGTTGACCACTACCCTCCAGATGTGACCATCCAACCAACTCCTCATCCACTGGACAGTCCATCCATCAAATCTGTATCTCTCCAATTTATAGAGAAGGATGTTGTGGGGGACTGTGTCAAAGGCCTTACAGAAGTCCAGATGGATGACATCCATAGCTCTTTCCTTGTCCACTGATGTAGTCACTCCATCATAGAAAGCCACTAGGTTGGTCAGACAAGACTTGCCCCTGGTGAAGCCATGCTTGCTGTCTTGAACCACCTCTCTGTCCTCCATGTGCCTTAGCATAGCTTCTAGGAGGATCTGTTCCATGATCTTCCCAGGCACAGAGGGGAGGCTGACAGGCCGGTAGTTCCCAGGGTCCTCCTTTCTACCATTTTTAAAAATGGGTGCAATATTTCCCTTTTTCCAGTCACAGGGAACTTCACTTGACTGCCATGACTTTTCAAATATGATGCAGAGTGATTTGGCAACTACATCAGCCAATTCCCTCAGGACTCTTGGATGGATACCCTCAAGTCCCATAGACTTACATATGTTCAGGCTCTTCAGGTGGTCATGAACCTGATCTTCTCTTATCAGTGGGAGGGACTTTGCTGTCCTAGTCCCCGTCTTGCAGTCCATCCACTTGAGAAGTGTGGGAAGAGAAGTTGCCAGCAAAGACTGAGGCAGAAAAGTTGTTTGGTACCTCAGCCTTCTCCTCTTCTGTTGTTACCAGTTTGCCAGTCATGAGCATTGAGGGGGGTACACTTTCTTTGACCTTCCTTTTCAGACTGACAGACCTATAGAAGCCCTTTTTATTATTCTTTGCATCCCTTGCCAAGTTCAGCTCCAGCCGTGCCTTGGCCTTCTTAATCTCACCCCTACACAACTGGGCAATGTCCCTATACTCTTTCCAGGATACCTGTTCCTGCTTCCACTGCCTGTGGATTTCCTTCTTGCCCTTTAGTTTGACCAGCAGGTCTCAGCCCATCCGTGCCCATCTCCTCCTGTCCTTCCCTGATTTCCTATACCTGGGGATTGAGAACTCCTGTGCTCTGTGGAAAGCGTCCTTAAAGATCTGCCAGCTCTGTTCTGCTCCCTTGTCCCTCAGGGCAGTTTCCCAGGGGGTTCTATTGACTATCTCCTTGAACAGCTGGAAGTTTGCTTTCCTAAAATTCAGGGTCCTGACTTTACTCTTTGCCTGACCCATATTCCCCAGGACGGTGAACTCAACCAGTGCATGATCACTGCAACCCAGGCTGCCCCCAAGTTTGACATCACAAATTAGCTCACTGGCACTGGTGACTGTCCGGTCCAGTATCACATCCCCTCTGGCAGGGCTTTCTATTACCTGGCTTTAGAAGTTATCCTCAATGCACTCCAGGAGTCTCCTGGATTGCCTACACCTTGCCATGCCACTTTTCCAGCAGATGCCAGGGTGGTTGAAGTCCCCTAGCAGGACGAGAGCCTGTGAGTGCAATGCCTCCTGTAGTTGAGTAAGAAGGTTTTGGCAATAGGCTCCCCTTGATTGGGCAGCCTGTAGTAAACACCAACCACAAGGTTCCCTTTGTTGCCTCAGTCTCTAATTCTTACCCACAAGTTTTCAACCTGTTCATGGCTATTCTTCAGAGACAGCTCTTCACAATCTATCAATTTCTTGACGTAGAGGGCAACCCTTCCACCCCTCCTTCCTCATCTGACCCTTCTGAACAGCCTGTAGCCACTGACAGCCACACTCCAGTCATGGGATTCATCCCACCCAGTTTCAGTAATGGCAACTAGGTCGTAGCTTTCTAGCAGCACGGTGGCTTCCAACTCCTCCTGTTTGCTGCCCATGCTGCATGCATTGTTGCAGAGGCACTTCAGCTAGGCTGTTGGCCACGTCACCTTTTTAGAGGAACACATCTTAATTCCTTTGAGGCATTTCCCTATTGCCTCCTATTACCTCAGGAGCCCCCAGCTCATCTCCATAAGACTTCCAAGTGTACTCCAGCGTACCCAGCACGTCTCAGAGCAATAGGCTGAGGGTCCTCACTAGCACCTCATCCCTCTTACCTTGGTGTGTCATCCCACAGCTTGTCACAGGCAAGCCTGATACTATCCCACTTCCCCTTCAAGCCTAGTTTAAAGCTCTGTCAATGAGCCCTGCCAGCTCGTGAGCAAAGACCCTCTCCCCCCTTTAAGAAAGGTGAATCCCATCTGACACCAGCAAGCCTGGTGCCGTGTAGACCACTCCATTATCGAAAAACACAAAATTGTGGTGGTGACACCAGCTACGGAGCCATGCATTAATAGACTCGGTCTGTCTGTTTCTTCCAAAGTAGCTGCCTGCAACTGGAAGGACAGAGGAAAAAATTACCTGTGTGCCAGATTCCCTTACCAACTGTCCCAAGGCCCTGAAATCTGATTGCTCTTGGACTATGCATTGTGGCTTCATCACCACTCACATGGAAGAGCAATAACAGATAATAGTCCGAGGGCTGGGGACCCCTTTCAGACTTAAACATGCCACAGCCCGCACTGGCCCATTGGTTTCCTTTAGTCCTAATTCTAACTCTAACCAAGGCTTATCCTGTGGCACTTCTTTGTAGCTGCCCCTGACCAACCAGCCTCTTCTGAACCTTCTTTTCAACTGAGTTGCTAAGACTGTACAAGATCTAACTCTCATCTTAGCCAAGATTTTCAGCTACCAACCCCTTGCAAACTCACAAGCTATTACCTACAGCAATACTACCCCAGTCCTAGCCCTAACACTAGCAGTTATAGATAAGCAGTTAAGGCTTGGCAACCCCTAAGATCTAGATCTAATCCTAGATCCTCCATTTTTCGTCTTACAGATCCTTCAAAATTCAGTCTCTATGCCAGTTTAGAACTAAATTTTATCCCCAGCTCTTAGTCATACCTCAACCATCAGGAAGTCCAGCCATGCCCCATCTTACATTTACATAGGCAACAACTATTGTGCTTCACATCTTCATTTCACATTTAAAGGTAGCTCCAGCTCAAGAAAAAGCTGGACATCATTATCTTTTATACTTTGCCAATGTGCAACAACTGTGCTGGGCAAGGAGTGCTCACTGGTACTCAGGCATCAGACAGTGAAGCCCATGGAATTACTAGCAGTAACTAAGGAAAGATAGTGCAACAGATGTTCTGAATTCCTCCATCTAGTGGTGATGATATGTCAGAATAATTCTCTCCTACCTGATACTGAATCTCTTCTGGATTCTGCTACGTAGCTTTCAAGCAGTTTCCTCATAGATGCGTCAGAAGCTTCTTCTAATGCACACCTTCCCATCTCATTTTTTAATAAGGGATCAGCTCCATACCAAAGTAGTAACTCTGCCATCTAGAAAAATAAGTTTTTCAGATTGTTTCTTTTCTGACAATATTTTCCATACTCATTCCTTATACCGGCTTCTCTCTCTTGCACTCGATGACATGAGCAACTAAATCCAAATCTAAGGCCTATGATAAATAACCCCTCTCTATTCTAGTTAATATACCTTTATAAATTCATTCCAGTTATTAACCTGATGCCATTAAGCCAAGGGCTTCCAAAATACAGGGTAGGACTCAACCTCCCATATCTCTTAATTGGTGGAAAATAACAGGTGATTTTAGGGTATGAGTCAGCTTATCTATTTAGGATACATACTTTAGGAGAAAATAAATTGTGCTCTAGGTGTGTCTACTATGACTGCTGTGACTGCAAAGGGAAGCTTTGACAGCTATTTCAGATGTACAACATACATCTGGCCAAATGAAACCCACTTAGATGGTCTTACCAAGGTTATGATTTCTGTACAAATATAAAGCCTGATTCTGTTGTTATGCAAGAAATTATCACTTTAGCAAAATGTTCCATCTACTAAAAAAGAATACTTTTTTAAGACACGGGAAATTTACAATCTGATTACTTCCTTTCTGTGGGTAACCCTGGAATCTTATTCCAGCACTACTGTGGTTTTACTTGTACCCATGCCTTTCTCTCTTCAGCATCTGTTATCATTTCAGACTGAGCTTGGCTCACATCCTTCACCCATGCGTGTAAAGTCCCTCATTACTTCTAACTAGATTGCTACTGAGAAAATTGCTAGTGAAGTTTTCTCAATCATACATTCTCGTAACAACAGAGCAAATAAAAAAGAGTTCAATCCACAGCAAAAACTCTCTTAGGCTTCACAAGTTGTCCCAAACCTATAGATTTTTTCAACAAGTAATGTTGAGAACTCTTCTTCCTTAATGAGATCTTTAGCTACACATCACACTTGTATGCTCTCTCCCTTAACTGTACTATTAGAAAGTCTTTCATATAGTTACCATTTTTCTGAAATAAGAAATTAACTTTGCCACATTGCAGGTGCATAAAGGGATAAAGCAGTCAAAAGGTGTGTCTCCAATCTACAATAATAACTTCACGCAGAGAAGGTAGCTTTGAAGGAAACAGCTCTAAATACCATGTTACCAAAAGTCACATTACTGAATCACTATCACTATTTTATTCCTAGTCAGAAACAACAAAAATTAAGTCTGACAGACCACTGCAGTGATGCAACTATACTGCTCCGGAGTAAATCAGCGCCACCATGTAGTACCATTCCCTGTGGATATAGCAGCTCACATAACTCTAACACAGGTCTGTGTTGAATAATGTTGGTGTGCCTCAAGTGACCTAGCTGCACTCAGTGTTCTTCCAATATCATTCAAGTTGCTGACCCCTAAATATCGCTTACGGAGATGCAGAGTCCTTCATGCATAACCACAGACATGGTGTCTTAGGTAACTCCACAGAACTCAGAACTATTTCATGAACCCGCAAGAGTCTGTGATCCACAAGCTGAAAACCAAGCTTGGGGCGCTCAAGTCTCAGAGAAAATTATTAACCAAAAGTCCACCCTTCCTCTTTGCTCCAGGAAGACTTGGGGAGAAACAGGTTAAGTCTTATCTCAGTTGTGAAGCAGAAAGACAGCAAATGTTTAGGGACAAAACTTATTACGTCCCACAAAAAATTTTTAAAATCTTGGAAATCAATAAATATTAGGTAGCATATGTGCACTTCTAGAGAAAGAAACAGCAAGCAGGTAAAGGGGACGTGCAGAACTCTTACATAAATCTGGGCCACCCTAGGAACATGCACAGATAGGCAGAGGCAACCACTGCCAAACTGAAAGAGGATCCACAATTCAGACACAGGCTTATGAAACCACAGCATTTGGCAACAAAACTTGTAATTAATTAACATTGACTATTCATTTGACTTTCTGTTTAAGACCATACAAAACATAAAGCCATGTCTTCATAACTCTCCGTGCTATGTCTTAATACACAAAAAATGTCTGTGCATGGCTGTGGCTGTACACCATATATGCATGCTTACTAAATCATGAAAAAAAGTCCTTAAAACTCCAGAAGACTGCTCAGGTCATAAATTATTCTGCTAAGTGATTATAAAGTAAGTAAAACAAGTAGTATTAAACAGTAGCAATCTATTCCTCAGTACTTCAGCCATTGTCCCAAACATTTAGAAAACCAATTAATTTCTGCTTTTGGACAAATCTTCTAAAGTGTGAAATGGTCTGAACAGAAATTGAGCAGAAAGGACTTGCAAGCTCCTGAATTTACCCCTAATCAGAAAAGACTAGCCACATGTAAAAAGATTTTCTGACCTTCTGGCCTCAACAATAATAATTTCTATTCCTAAACCATAATTTGTGATCAATTTGGAATATACCTTATAGTGGCCTTCTTTAACTGCATCTTGCAATGGTGTTATTTGTTCATCTCCTCTAGCATTAACATCAGCTCCTGCTTTCAAAAGCTCATTTGCTATCCCGTAAAAGCCTTCCACACTTGCTCTATGTAGTGCAGTCCAGCCTATGAAAAAGAAAAACCTGCATTTCACATTTGGGTGAAATAATTTATACAAATTTATTTCAGTTTTAGGTTGTTTATTTGACAAATATTTCAGAGAGTATACTGAAAAGGTAAAAACTGATGCATTTTACAATAAGTGGTATGAAGAAATGTTTAGGAAAAAGTCACAAGGGTTGGGATATCTCATTCTTTTGTCAAAATTTGCACTTACTGAAGAACCAGGTGCTGCTATAACAATATTAGTTTTAGATTTCATAGTTCTGTTATGAAAGAAAAGAATAAAAATTATTACACCTACATCTTAGTAATTTCTCCCCCAATAAAATATATACGCTATTTTAGGAATAAGGTAATTTTTCATGGCACTCTTTTATTTACATAGCCATGCTGAAGAGGGTAAGTAAGAAAAAAGAGCCAAAATAAAGACTTGGAGTCTTTACTGCCAAACAAAAATGTTTTTTAAGACTATCCAAGAATGGTTCAAGTGTCCAAAGAAAGCAATGAAAAATCCTTACTGAAATTCCATATCCATTCCCAGCTATATGGAATAAACCAAGATGATAAACCATGAGCTTCATGACCCGCAGAACAGTTCTACTCCATGAAGGATGTGTTGAGGAAAAATAAAAGATGGAATATAAGTCTTTGAACTGGGTTTAGCATAGCCTTGCATCAGCACCTTAAACATTCATTATGTTACAGTTTTTTGCAGGGTGAGAAAATTAAAGGAAAAAGACAGAGGATCTTTCACTTCCTGTCTTCCAACTCTCAAACCAGCATGCCCTCCAGAAGAGCATTTTGATGGACAGCCTTACTCTTCAACCACCTCCCATCATCAGAAGTTGTCTGGGCTTAACTCACATACTAAATATGTGAATTAATATATGAATTAGGCTTATTAAGACTTTTCTGCTCCCATTTAGCAAAATGATCTTAATTTCTTTGGAAAGAGAAACTCCTGAGGCTCTCTTACGCACCACCCAACCCAGAATATTGTATATTTGTATAGAACTGCATTTATTATGGGCACAGGATGCTGCATCAGGTTGTCAAAAAATTTTGTGCTATTAGGCTTTGTTCCCAAATGCTTGAATCTCAACTAAGTTTTAACTACATTGCCTAATGTTGACAGTGCTTCAAGATGAATAGCTTTTAACATTATCATCTGTAAAACATTTTACTTGCATTTTATAGAGCCTATTTCATTATGAAACTCTAGTAACTCCATATGCTGGAGCAAAAGCTTGAAATCTGTTAAGGGAAGGACAAAAAAGGTTCACTTTACCTATTTCTACCTCAGTAAAAAAGTACCCTCTATCTGACATACGAATAAGCCCCTGAAAAATTGAACCTGTAAGAAGTTGAATTGATAATGATTAGAGTTTAGCAACACGATTCTCCAAGGACACTGTGCATGCTCCAGACCAAGGAGAAACACAAGTTTCATTGCAACTGTTTTTCAGCTCCCCCAAGGCACTGTGAATCAAGACTCAAACTGAGAGCACAGGCAGTATCTCTGTCTACCATGCTGTCCATATCTTATGTGCTGATGTCCAGGAAATAAAAAGGAGAAAAAAAACCTGAAAAAAAACCCAAGAACTCAGTAAGGTACTGAAGCAGAGTACTGTAGCACAGGAATAAGGAAAAATACTAGGCTAAGATATGGATAATCACTGGTGGAGGGCTTTGAAGGAAGAGAAAAGGCACACAGGTGGACTATAATAATCAGAACAATGATTCCCAAAGAGAGTGAGATGAAGTGCATTTCAAAATGGCACAGGTCTGACAACTCTACTTCTTTCTGATTAGACCTCCCTCACTAAAAAAGAAAGAAGTAGGGCCAGGTCAGCCTCTCATCTCTTCAAGGAGTTCAACTAAAACACATTTTGTGCAGTTGTGCTCGTTTCTCACCAAAAAATAGCAGCCAGAGTCTGGGGGATGAAGAAACAGTGGCCTGGCACAATGTGCAAAGGCAGAAAAAGGAAGCAGCTGTGATGCCAAAAACTGGAACCAGTGCACTTTATTACACTTTCTCACGGAGGCTGCAGCTGAACCCATGCTATCGATGTTTCTCTGTTGTCAGCAGGTGGCTTTGAAACCCACCAACAAAATATTTTCTCATCTACCTCTAGCACAAGTTAACACACATTACGAGTCAGTCTGTTAGCTCAAATGCTAGGAGTCCTATGCTGTAAAAGTCTGAAATTTGCTGCTGACCCAATCTATATCTCAATATATTCCAGAAGACAGAGAATTTCTACCTGAATTTTGTTCTGTTATATGTCTGCATTATGCAGTAGCCTTTAACTGCAGAACACTTTTTTTTTGTTCCCACAGAACAGTTCTGAAATCCTAGCCACTGCACAGGATGGAAACACTCTAAGAATGAATCAAAGTTTTCTACCAAATGAGTCAGCTGCCTGTGAAATCATTTTCTCTTTTGTTATGGAAGTTTATCAGAACCTAATGGATAAGACAGGGAACAATAAAATAGGGAACAACAGTCTTACATTTGAAACAACCAATTGATACTTCAGGGTGTGGCAATGTCTTTGACACAGAATATCACACATGAACCTGGATAAGGTGAATTGCTTCAGTCAAAACGTTCACAGCTGGCCACTATTTGTCATTCTGGTTTTTTTGGTGGACAAGTTGAAGTAAAAATGCAAAACACCAAGTACTCAAAACTGTACAAAATCAAAGCAGTGATAAATTACGAACTTCCTTTAAGATGCAAGGGGCAAAATCAGAGTCCTTGAAAAATTAAACTGGAAAATCTAAATCTTGGCATCTCAAGTTGGCCGCTGAAATGGACCAAAAAAAAAAGTCTTTAAAAAACATTACATTGATTATTTAATTAAGGCACTGTTTTGTGGTAAGCATGCACAGGATTGTTGAATTAAGGCTAAGTAAACTTAATTGCATCACTTTGTAATTTTTTAAGTGCTTGCTTTTTTTTGCAAAATTTTCTTTTTTGATATACTTTTATACACAGGTCTATATATTTTCTCATGAACAATTACCAAGTTAAACCAATAAAAATTTAATAATCTACTGACTAGTCACAAACCTACAGTCTTGTCCACTGCACAAACTCATATTATGCACTTTTATTAGTTATAGGTAAATACTTGCTTTGAAAATAGCATTTTAATACAATTGCAACTTACCAGCATAATCCTGAACATTTACACTTCCACCAGCTTTTATTATGTTACGTACAAGGTCTACATCTTCTTGAGCCACAGCTCTATATAGTAAGGTCTCACCATAAATATTCCTCCTATTGATTGTTGAAAGTGAAATGGGGAAAAAAGGACTTACAGAATTTCTTCGAAAAGCTTCTTGTCCTGAAAAATAATGTAAAAGATCTGTTGAACAGAAAAATATCTTTCCTCTCTTATTTTGGCTTCACTTTACATTACAGTTAGTAAATAAGCTTTCTGGAGAAAAAATGCTAGTTTAATCTAGTAGAAATTAATACCTCAAAAACCACAGTACCAATTAAATAACAATACCATTCAATACAAGACACTATAGTGAATTCCATAACAAAACTCCAACTGAAATTCAACACACAGGAATATGACTTTGTAAAAGTGTGTTAAGTTTAGACTTTTCCCTTTTTAATGACATTTTTGCAAAGTGCATTGTTTCCTAATGGATGATAAAACTGCTGTTCTGGGTTACAATTCATTACAAGATGAGCATTTCAATAGCTAGTCAGTTATTCAATAATTCCTCTTTTCTTAAAAGTCAAATTTTTCAGCTGTTCATTTGTACTTATTTATGTTTTAAAACCACCTCGTGAGCAAGAAGTATTTACACTAAGATAGTGATTGAGATTAGCTCCCTCTGATTACTTTTCCCCATTACTTTACAACCAGCTCAGCCATTTCTGCAATGAGTGAAAGGTGAGCAGTTGCTTGGGAATATGAGGCCTAAATGTAAAAAATAAAATGTAGAAGATACTAATTTTAATTTTTAATTTATTATTTTACAAAACACTATCTCCCTTTATGCACTCATTACAGTTTCAGCTTGGGTGAAATTATTTCCAGTACATAGATAAGCTGTTCTATACTTCACCAGCAGTGCCACCCCAGCATCCCTTCATACTATGGAGAAGAGTACCCTGGCTGCTGCCTCTTCTGAAAAACAGGGAGGGAAGAAAGAAGGGAAGAAGGAAAGGACAGGAGGATTGCGGGCAGGAAAGCACAAGGCATGGCCTAGGCCATTAACTGATCTAGTAATGAAAAACCTTGGGAGAGCAGGCTATACACACTTCTCCTCTCCACAAGCTGTAGCAGATGCAGCTCACTGGCCCTAAAACTCCACCTGGGTGTCAGAAATAGACATTTTAAGTATGACCTTAAAACACATAGTTCTCCTAGAGCTGTAACTCACAAAGCCTGATGTCTCTGCTGTTTTGCACATGGTGATACACTGTAAGCTCAGACTAATTCCCAACTTTCTTAAGTTCCTGACTTTGTGTAGAGTTTTAAAATCTATAATAGATACGAGTTTACCCAGGATCTTCCCTCAGCTGAGCACGTGGACAGTCCCTCTCCTCTACCTGTCCAGCCTTGCAAGACCGTAATCATTTAAGATACTGCAGTCCCTTGCCAAAGCTGGTCTAAACTAGCCAAGCAGTTCAGGAGGGATTAGACCACACAGACATACACAGAACAAGATGCAGTTTTATGTTACGCTTAACCCAATTTAACATGTTACTTCAACAGGACCTATTTCCCGTCACTTCTACCTTGCCTTCCCTAGTGCCTTCCTTGTGCCTGACCTTGTGCAAAACAAGTAATGTTTGCTGAACCAAAACAAAACTTTTTGTGGGGCTGTTTTTTCAGTGAATTACCAAACTAAGATGACTCTCAGACTCTAGATTGCTAGGTCTGATACAAAAGGGAGGTAAACTTGCTAGATTGGATTAACATGAAGCTACCTATATAGGCAATGCAACTCTTTCTGCAGAAATCATGCTAAAAAAACAACAGCTTGTTTTTTGAGTGGAAACTAGTAAGTCAATTTGAAATAGATGAGCATTTAGGCATGCAACTTTAAATCTCATAAAAATGGTGCTTCCACTGGGAATAATTAAAATCCTGCAAAAGAGAAGGTTTGTTAATTGGAGGTATAATTACTCATATTTTGTAAGATCTATAACGTAGCTGTTACAGTTCAAATACTTCTAAAATTTGTAAGCTGTTTAAATGATTATAGGTGCACAGATAAACTCAGACTGAGTGGGCTTAAACAAAAAAAACCTTTTAAGAGCCCAATCTTAAAGGTGCTGGAGTGAGCACTTAAGTGAGGAAATTCTGTATTCCTCTATATGCCTATACACTTCCTCTGTGAGGCAATGAATTTCTCTGCATGCATCTTCAAAGGACAAAAAATAGTAATCTTTCTCTCTGACAAAGCATGTTGCAAGGAAAAATACTTCAAAGAGTGCTCTGTGACTGTGGTAGTGAAGGCTCTATAATCATCTACTTAGACAAGATAACAACAGCAGGCATTCAAAATAGAATAAACTGGTTTGTATAGGTCAATTCTTGGGGATGGCACTGCCCTCAGAATGATGTTGCACACAGAATACTAGATTATAGAAGGATAAAATGTGTATAAGGATCTACCTTTTCACTCTGCATGAAAGCACTTTTATTCTGCTTTTCAGAATACACCATAATTTTTTCATACAAAATACTGTGATAAAAATTGCATCCTGAAAAAATTCTCATCATTCTCAAGGAGTTTATGCAAAAAAGTCAACTGTAAGGTTGCTAATACGTAGGTTTAAACAAGTGAGGGAAATTATCAATAATCTTAAATATTAAAATTAATGTTTATACCATCTTTTTAAAAGAAATCCATGCCACGATATATTGCAAATGTTATGAATTCTATTTGTTTCAGTATAGTTGTTCAAATAAAAAAATAATCTGTATGATAAACATCAGAGAATATCTTACTCAGTTTTTTTTCAATTCTCTTGCTCCTTCTTCTCTGCTTAGCTTCTCTATCCTCATTCAGAGTTATTTCTTGGCGTATGTTGGTTTCTAGATCCTGCTTGTCTTTAGAAGATTTCTGAATTTTACTGACAAGAGATTTGCTTAGAATCAACAAAAATATTCTCTTCTCTATATAAATCGATGTTTATAGTAGAGCTAAGAATGTAAATATATTTCATTTTAAAAGGAAGTCTGTAATAGCACGCAAGTATATAGGCTAACTTAGGTAGTACTGAATAAAGAGCAAATCAGGAGAGAAACTAACTTCCAGATCTTTCAATAAAAGGTAAAGCCTTTACCTTTTGATCATTTAAAGTCATTCACATGAGGAATGAGTACTCCATATGCATTGTATTTGTTACATTAATTAAGTAAAGGAATTTTAAAATATTATGCATGATTTTGTCATACTCAAAATCCTTAGCTTTGCTTCTTGTTGTACTGCCACTGTGAGACATCCTCTGCTGAGTCTCTTCTAGTATTTGGCGATGACTGGAAACGTGATCTCTGCACTTTCTTGAGGTGTCTCTTAACTGCATCGCTTTCCTTGATGTTGTTTGGGCTGTTTCTGCACATACTGCAGCCTCCGCTGAATGTGAACTTTCCTCACCAGTTTGCTTTTCACTAGAGGTGGCACCCCAGGAATCTGAAATAATTACTTCTTTCTCTCTCTGCTGATCACCCACAGGCTATGATGAAGAAGAAATATTATTACAAGCAACTGGTAAGCATGCAGTTAAAACAAGGGCTGTATATACAAGAGCTCCAAGAAAATGGTGTTATATGTTATATGTGAGCTCACAGGCAATGGAGGGGTTGCTTAAGTGAATAACTGGAATTCTACAGATAAGAGAGACAGATGCTGCCATAGGAGAGGCACTCCTAAAGTAGTATGCCACACCATGTGCCTCTGGCAGAATTAGCCAAGGGAATTAGGATGCTCAGAATCACAACTTAAATAATAAATCTAGGCTGGCTGACAGCAAACAAAAGTTGTTACTACCTAACGTTGTTTGGTTGGACATATGAAATGACTTCACAGATTCATTTCAGTTTCCTATGGACAAGAGCTCCTGCTCTAAAAAATAAAATGATGTTTAAGATGTCTTAAGCTAGTCCATCTTATCTCACTCTTGCACAAACCTAGAAAGATGCACAAGATCAAGAACCATGTTTCACCTGAGGTTCAGTAACTCCCAGCTGAGAAGTTACTTCTAAAGACATACCATCACTGAGCTATAGCCACCACAGATGAGATTCACTTCACTTACCTTCAGCCTTCTAAAAGCCAGGCAACTAGATGACACTAGGCATCTTCATTACCTACCCCTATCATAGGTGAAGAAGAAGAGCTACTTTCAGAGATGATGGTGATTCGCCTTAAGTTGTGCAAAAGGGAACCTAAATGATTGGTGTATACCAGAGGCTTATCTCTAAAAGTAAGGCAGAAAAACCCCATCCTAAAGATATGTCATCACATGGCAGTTAATTTGAGTTACTTGAGTTTATTTACTGTTTTAGTCAAGTGAGTGTGATGTGCAGCTGAATATCACTCAAGTTGCTGAAACCTGGGAACTCATTAGGTTATTACACGCTTGAGTAATGCTGAGAGCTCTTAGGACACACCCTCAGCACACATGCATACAAATTCTTTCATCGTGATGTGGGAGAATTTGTTAGTTCTTTCTTGGCACACAGATGGAAATG
The DNA here is from genome assembly GCF_900496995.4 of Aquila chrysaetos chrysaetos. NCBI lineage: Eukaryota > Metazoa > Chordata > Aves > Accipitriformes > Accipitridae > Aquila > Aquila chrysaetos. The sequence continues at coordinate 60,387,101 of NC_044030.1, forward strand.
GAGGATTCACTGATTAATTTTTTAAATTTACATATTCAGCAGAGAGGCTACTGAAGAGGTGAAGTGCATTCCCAGAAGCGGTCCCTCCGGGTCAAGAGATGATGCATATGTCGTGGTTTAACCCCAGCCAGCAACTAAGCACCACACAGCTGCTCGCTCACTCCTCCCCGCTCCCAGTGGGATGGGGAGGAGAATCGAAAAAAAAGTGAAACTTGTGGGTTGAGGTAAGAATGATTTAATAACGAAAGTAAAAATAAAACATACTACTACTACTACTACTAGTAGTAGTAGTAGTAGTAGTAGTAGTAATGAAAAGGAATATAGCAAAAAAAAACCAAGAGAGAAGTAAAACAAACCAAGAAAAGACAAGTGATGCACAACACAATTGCTCACCACCCACTGACTGATGCCCGAGCAGCGATCGGTCCGTCCTGGCCAACTCCCCCCAGTTTATATACTGAGTATGACATCACATGGTATGGAATATCCCTTTGGCTAGTTAAGGTCAGCTGTCCTGGCCATGATCCCTCCCAACTTCTTGAACACCTGCTTGCTGGCAGAGCATGGGAAACTGAAAAATCCTTAACTTAGGATAAGTGCTACTTAGCAACAATTAAAACATCAGTCTGTTGTCAACATTATTCTCACACTAAATCCAAAACATACTGTACCAGCTACTAATAAGAATATTAATTCTGTCCCAGCTGAAACTGGGACCATATATTAAAATAAATGGGCTATCCAGCATCCTGACTGCATCTACAGGACACTACAAGCTCTCCTATTTTGGGTACTTGTTTCACCACAACAAGGATACTCTGAAGAAACAAGGGTGAGAAAAGACCAAGGTGAACAATATACTGTTACAATGCAACAGTTACTAAAAAATTAACTGGGATTTTTTCCTCATTAAAGTGCCTCCGTATTTTCTGCCTTCAAGAATAGCAGATGGAGGCACAAAAAAAGCTAAAATCAGTTATTAACTGACAAGGGGTTATACATCCCCATTCCCACAGGACCCTGCTTCACAATCTCAACTGCAATACTGAGTAATCTATACATTAAGCTTCACACAGCTGTGCTACCAATCTCAGAAATCAACACTTCACTGAAAAAGCTTTGTAAGTTGTTATGGTTCTGAGACAATTAGCCTAGAGACTTTTCAGAACCTTGAAATTAGCAACCTTTGTGGCACATTTTATTATATAATGTTATATTCAGTTAAAACTACCAGCAAGAGATAGAATTAACTCATAGACTTTGGATGCTTTATACCATTGTGGGGAAGCAAAGTGGCTGTAAAACCACCTTAAATAGCTATATGTGGCTGATCATTGAGTTGCAGTTTCAGAATATTCAAAGACAGACAGAGCAGAGAATCTGATTCCAGGGTTACAAGGGATGTCTGCTACACTCTATAGCAAAAACACACATCTCCTATGTGTCCTTCTCTCTCCCTTGTTATAACCTAAACAGGAATATTCATAACATGGATATAACAGAATATATATATCTCTATATCAGAGGATACATAACAGAAAAACACTACTGGACTTTTAAAACAAAAACAATTGAAACGTATTAAACACGTAAATTACTGCTGCCAGTTTGATCTTTACTAAGATTCACAGCTCCAAGTAATTTGGCTATTCTATAAAATATTTTATGATAAATATAAATCTTCAAATATTAATTGTGTATATACTTGCTCATTTGTTGTCCTCTGCAAGTTAGATCTTGTTAAGACTTCTATTTCTTCCACCTGAATTGTAGAAAGTTGAGGCTCAATCATATTTGTTATTTGTGTATAGTTATCATGTAACTGGGGAATACTTGGTTCTGAATTTAACTGCTCTCCCTCAGTGTTAAGCTGTCTCTCATTTGGCACTACGGGAGTGACAGGTTGTACTACAGATCCTGACAAGGCATTCAGAGCTGTCACAAGCTGTACTGGCAGGGCATCACTGCTCTCATCTGCTGATGGATCAATGGAAAAGGCATGAACCTGACACTCTAACTTGTCAGGCAATGGATTTATCATTTTAAGACTCTCAGAATCACTGAGGGGTTTCAACAAATCACTGATTTCAAATTCACCAGTCTGCATACTCTGTTCAGTGAATGCTTCCATGAAAATCTTCCCTGGGCATGTCAGTGAAAGATCTGTATCATTATCAGGGGAATGTTCTTTTACTCTGCTATCTGTGTCAATAATGGTCATACAGGTTCTCTGGCAATCTTCTAAAACATGCGGAAATAAATCTTGTGGTGTCCGTTCCTTTGGAACTGTTACTATATCCTCCAGAAGGGCGTCTAGACAGAGGTTTATTTCTGGAGAGAGATCTTCATTAACTGATTTCTGTGAAATCTACACATTAAAAAAAACCAACAAAAAACCCTGTTTACAAAAAGGAATGGAACAACTTTTTCTAAAAAGCATGTAATTAACATTCACTTTAGAAGTCATCCATATATACACATATATTTTATTTGCAATTTTTGCACAAACTACAAGACTTGAAGCCTCTCCTAAGAACTCATACAATTTCTTAATAAAGGTTAGTACCCCTAAAGGGGGGTACAAGGCACAAGGGTTAGGGTATCAGTTTCAAAAGTAGACCACTTCAGTTGTTGACTTCCCTAGCAATGAAAATCCAGAGTAAGAGACTAAATCTGTTATAAAGTCAAAGATATTACACCATTGCCAATAACCTGAGGGTGTTAAAGGGCTTTAAAAGAAAGGCATTACAAATTTCTGTCACCCAGAAATAATGAAAGTGAACATATTCACAATAATATAAAAAGCATAGTTAGTAAAACACAATATATGAGTTTTGATTATGTGTTCAGGTAGATCCCACACAGGTATGGAGCATCACAAGCTCCAGTTCAAAGCCTTACCAGTATGTTTGGAGGCTGCACGTTTGAGTTTCTACACTGAGTACAGAACCAGAAAATCATAAATGTTCTTGGAAAAGTAATACTGCTGTTTTTCTAATCAACTTTTAACCACTTTCAACAGATGCTCCCATTTTTATACCAATTAATAGCTTTTTCATTTTTTTTCTTATCCCTGTTCCAAATGCTTCTGCAGGAGAAAATAAGATGCCTCAGCAGACCTAAACCATTTTTTTTTCTATATAACATTTGTATATAATAGTGCTGTTGCTTAGTAATACTGGATCTCAAGAAAATCTCTTTTAATACATTTTTAGACTCTTGCTGCCAGCAAGTGGCAATACTGGGCAGTGCAAGAATCCTTTAACCACTGGTAACATAATTTTGATAAAGCTCACACACAATAAAACAGAAAGGGCAGAAATCTGACAGCATTGACTCATGTTCAGTTTGTAAGCCATTATAAATCCCTGATTCTTTGTTGAAAAATTATTCCCCAGTCTGCTGTTTTTTATCTTGTACCTGTGCAGCTAGTTGTTCCTTTTTAAGTACTGACTACTTCTTACTTTGCTGTATTGAATTACAGTTTCTTTTTAGACCACTTCTGTAATTTGTGCAGACCTTAAACAACTGCGAAAAAAACCCACTGGCGTAACGTTCTGTACTTGAAGAACTGTGGTATAAACAGCATGTATGTGTATTACAAATTTCCTAAGAAAAAGGCTTAGTGCATTTGTTGAAGGGCAGGTGAAACTTACATTTATATTAATGGAGAAGGATCAGGCAGGAATAAATAACTAATTTTGCAAGATTCTAAAAACCCAAATGCCAGCTGAAATCCAACACTTAAATGTGACTGGTGTTCACAAAACTCTCATCCAACTACAGGTGCCTAAATTTCTTTAGTACTCATTTCTGTTGGCAAAACCCTTTGGGACTTGCTCTACAAGTAATTACAATCTGCAAAACATAATAAAAGTCAAAACTTTCCCTCCCTAAAATCCATCCTCAGCTGCCACTTATCCATGAAGACACTTAAAGCCCCAGTGCCTAAGGTCCCTGTACCTTCAATTGTCTGTTGAAAAGAACAGAGGAGCTGCTGAAGGAGCAAGGCTGAGCCAGCTGGGAACTGAACCAAAACAGGGAGTTCTCTCTCCTGTGGATCCAAGACTGGTAAATATGGTCTGAACACACATCAGTTTCACTCAAAGGAGAAGCAGGATTCCCCCTCAGTCAGTAAGTTAGCAGTAAAATATCAACATTGTGGTAAATGCAGGTTCAGGTCTATCCTCCACCAGAAGAACTATGCTTCAAGCAACTCATTTAAAAAAGGGGTTCCTATCTAAGAATGCCAAAGAGAGAATGGTATCTCTTTGCCATAAGGCTGCTAATTCTTTCTAGGGTGTAAATGCCAACCATCTCATGGCATCTGTGAATCTCTTCCACTGAGCATGAGCATACTACTTTGAAAGCCTTGATTTAAATCCCACTATCTTCCTGTCTCAATTATTCCCAGTACAAATCCAAATCAAGGTGCTCCTTAATCCAGGCCCAAATCCTGCTGACCTTCTAGCACCAGCCCAGAATCTCTTGTCTCCCCATCTTACCCAGTAAGTACACACTGGGTAACAGCTGAGTATGGCCACAGTCAGCTCCAGCCTCAGCCGATTTCAGAACCTCGCACCAGAGGAAGGAGATGGACAGGGAAGTCAAGCAGAAGTCTCATCTAAAAATACCAACTCACTTGGCCATGGATATAAAAACTGTGTGTTAATAAACTCACTGCACCGAAGGCCAGTGAGTGAGCCAGGCTTAGCGAAGCCCTAGCTGCCTACCTCTCCCTGTGCACAACCTGAGCAAGCTTAAATCTGGCCTGTCAGTTCCAGCAGACGGCAGTGCATCCGCATCTGGTGAAACTTGACATGCAAGGATTTTTTTGCCATGTGTTTGAGAACAATTAAAAAGTTATCGAGAAATTGGTGGCTATTTGGTGTCACAGACTGTGGCTTGCAAATGTTACAAGATAAAACTGGACTGAGTAATACTGAAGCATAAATCATATGGGTGGAGTGGAAATGTTAAGTGGACTCCTGTATCTGCCAGGTATGAGTCAAAAAACAGCAGAGAAGTTCAGCCTTTCAACATGAGAATGACTACAAAAGAGTTATGGCTTCAGAAGGATCAACATTACCAGCTTTTGTGAGAACGCTGAGCTGAAGATTACTGTAATATACTGGGACGTGAGGGATGCATAGAGAATCACAGAACAGTTGAGGTTGGAAGGGACCTCTTGAGATCATCTAGTCCAACCTTGCTGCTCAGTGTCAGCTGCAGCAGGTTGCCCAGGACTGTGTCCAGTCAGGTTCCGAGTATCTCCACAGATGGAGAATGCACAACGTCTCTGGGCAACCTGTTCCAGTGTCTGACCACCCTCACAGTTAAAAAGTTGGGGCTTTCGTGTTCAGATGGAGTTTCTTTCTTTTTAATTTGTGTCCATTGCCTCTTGTCCTATCAGTGGGCACTACTGAGAAGTCTGCCTCCCCATCTTCAAGCTTTCCTGTCAGGTGTTCATACACATTGGTAAGATCCCCTGAGTCTTCTCTTCTCTGGGTTGAACAGTCCAAGCTCTATCAGCCTGACCTCATAAAAAAGATCATAGAATCATAGAATAGTTTGGGTTGGAAGGGACCTTTAAAGGTCATCTAGTCCAACCCCCGTGCAATGAGCAGGAACATCTTCAACTAGATCAGGTTGTTCAGGGCCCCACAGGAACATCTTCAACTAGATCAGGTTGTTCAGGGCCTCGTCCAACCTGACCTTTAATGTTTCCAGGGATGGGGCATCTACCACCTCTCTGGGCAAACTTTCATTCTTGCCCTCTGGGCAATCTTTCTGATAAGCCCCCTTCAAGCACTGAAAGGCCACTATAAGGTCTCCCCAGAGCCTTCTCTTCTCTAGGCTGAACAACACCAGCGCTCTCAGCCTGTCCTCACAGGAGAGGTGTTCTATTCCTCTGACCATTTTTGTGGCCGTCCTCTGGACCTGCTCCAACAGGTCCATGTCTTTCCTGTTCTGAGGACTCCAGAGCTGGACACAGTACTCCAGGTGGGGTCTCACCAGAGCAGAGTAGCGGGGCAGAATCACCTCTATCAATCTGCTTCTTTTGATGCAGCCCAGGATACAGTTGGCTTTCTGGGCTGTGAGTGCACATTGCTGGGTCATGCTCAGCTTTTCATCCACCAGTACCCCCAAGTCCTTCTCCGCAGGGCTGCTCCAAATCCCTTCATCCCCCAGCTGTTATTCATACTGGGGGTTGCCCCAACCCAGGTGCAGGATCTTGCATTTGGCCTTGTTGAACCTCATGAGGTTCACATTGGCCCCCTTCTCAAGCTTGTCCACGTGCCTCTGGATGGCATCCTGTCCCTCAGGCATGTCAACACTCAGCTTGGTGCCATCTGCAAACTTGTTAAGGGTGCACTTGATCCCACTGTCTATGTCATTGATGAAGATATTAAACAGTCCCAATACAGACCCCTGAGGGACACCACTCATCACTGATCTCCATCTGGACATTGAGCCGTTGACCACTACCCTCCAGATGTGACCATCCAACCAATTGCTCATCCACTGAACAGTCCATCCATCAAATCCATATCCCTCCAACCTATAGAGAAGGATGTTGTGGGGGACCGTGTCAAAGGCCTTACAGAACCAGATGCACCAGTCCTTTGTAGCCCTGTGCTGGACTCACTCCAGTGTGTCCGTATCCTTCTTGCACTGAGGACCCAGATCCGGTCACAGTATTCTAGAGGTGGCCTTACCAGTTCTGAGTAGAGGATCACCTCCCTCAACTTGCTGGCAACACTCTTCCTAATGCAGCCCAGGATATTGTTCGCCTTCTTAGTCACAAGGGTGTATCGCTGGCTCGTGGCCAGCTTATTGTCCACCAGGATCCCCAGGTCCTTCTGTGCAGAGCTACTTTCCAGCCAGTTGGTCTCCAGCATTTACTGGTGCCTGAGGTTATTCCTCCCCAGATGCAGGACTTTGCATTTCGCCTTGTTGAACTTCATGAGATTCCTCTCTGTCCAGTTCTCCAACCTGTCCAGGTCCCTCTGAATGGCAACACAACTACCTGGTGCATCAGTCACTCCTCCCAGTGCACTCTGAACTTGCTGAGAGTGCATTCTGTTCCATTTTCCAGGCCATTAATGAAAATGTTGAACAGTACTGGCCCCACTATTAACAGACTAACCACAACAGAAATCAGAGCTGCTATGTCCTCAAAATCAAGAAAATCAATCACGACTCATTTTACAGTGTCAGGACTTCTGTGCAGTGATTGTGTTAATTAATTTATCTTGTATTTTCACAAATAGATACATAAAACTAACATGCCCAGTGACTCACTGCTGGTTGTCAAGGTGTCTGTCCTGCCCTTTCTTCAAATCAGTACACAGAAGCCTGTGATGGCCATTGGTTCCTCTCACAAGAGCTCTTCCTGCAGCACTCAGATCTTGCCAGTGCCAACACCACCCCATATGCAAAAACTGTAATTCACTGCAGTGATTAATCCCAACCTTCATACCCCAGGCTCCTAAAATATCCTCTCTGGAGATATTCTCAATGCACTCAATCTGCTTATTCTCCAGAGGCTATTAATCATAGGTAATCTTTGTTTCAAGGCATTTTAATTTTGTTTTACTTAACTAATTCTGTACAATGAGAATGTTTCATTTAATAAACTTGGTATTACAGTTGTACAGTGGTAGTTGTATAGTTTTCAAAAAGGAATAGCCTAGGGGATTTCATGTTTTTCCTTTGTTCTGAGACAAGGGGTACTTGACCGTGTAATCAATCGTATTTTCTACAAGACATGAACAATTTGCCATACTGGTCTCAAATTTGTCTTTGGTGAATTTTAGTAAGTACTGTTTTTTCCCCAACATTAACCTTAATCAGGCTCCCTGAAAAAAGGAAAGTAGAATTGATTTATATAGAATTCTAACTTTTTATTTATAGGTACAAACCTATGGGACTAGATGGAACAGTCATAATGCTACGGTCTCTGCATTAAGCAGGTTATTTCAGCAGATAATTCACTGCATATTGCTGTAAATTGCTCCACACTGGAATGTCAGAGAAGAAATATTGGAGCTGGTATCCTGCTGTAAGTTAATGTGAGGTTTCCTAAGAAGTGCAGACGGCAGCAAGCATTACATGTACCCAGCAAGATCCTCTCATTTCTCTAGGATCCATGCAACTGATGTCACTAGTGCTGCAGAAATCCTCAAAACTGTCCATGACATTGCAATAGAAGTTGGTAATAGCAGTTACTTCTTGCTGCAGAAACAGCAACAGAGCAAATTTCAGTGACAGTTTCTTTGTCCAGCATAGACCTGAAAGCAATGAACCGGTCAGGGATGAACTGAGACTGGAAATCAAAAGGCACAAAGAGGGCATTGTGCCTCAGAGGGGCAACAGAAGGAGATAACAGTGCAGAGGTAGCAGAGCAGACATAAGTAATATCATGGCTGCAGACAATAGCATACAGACAGATGGTACAGAGGCAAAGGCCAAGAACTCCTTCATGAAATGCCACCAGCACTTCCTCTGCTAACTGAACAGAAATCTGCTCAAGTCCTTCACTGCTGCTTGGACTCCCCTGACTGAAAACCAAGAATGGAGGGAGTGCTGGAAGGGAAAAGGGGAAAGGGGAAGTGGAGAAGAATCAAGCGAACATTTGACCACTGGATGTTTATGTCAGTGGTTGCAGAACCTTCAGCTCTTGCTCAAGGTATTTCTGAGTTGGATATATTGTTGAATTTTTGCTACTGTGTTTTCTGGAAGCTATCAAGGAATTCCTTCGTCCCTCCAAGCTTTTCTTTCTTTCACGTGCAAAAGCAGTGCTTGCAAGCAGATAAATTACTAAAATAATCAGTATTTGTGAGCTACACTCATAATATTCAGATTGTATTAAGTTTATCTAAATTAGTGTTGGCACAGCCCCCGACCTTCCACTTGCCTTCAGCTGTGCATTTCCACATCCTCTCTTGTGCTGCACTGGCACTTACCTAATCATCTGGGGAGCTGGACTGAAAAGATTACCTGGCTGAAAACTAAGCCAACTAAAAAAAACTGAACAGGATCTGACAGTTGTTCCCCAAGACTTATTTCATGCTGGGAGTCAAACAAGCAAGTGTTGGCCCAAAGGAAGCAACAGAAACGCATGGCAAAGAAAACAGGTAGTACCTTGCAACACCCAAGTAGATAGGCTCACACTGGAGTGGAATCATCCCCACTTCAGTATCACTGAGAAAGGAGCTGACAAATTGGGGAAAAGGTAGCTTCAAAGATATTCCCTCACTTTTAGCTCATCAGCAGTGAAACCTGTCACTCACGACCAGCTTTAGGATTACCAAAGAGATGTATCAAAGAGACCGGTACTACCTATTTTTGGCCACAAGTAAGTCATTACTCCCAAACAGGAGGACAGTTACAGATACTCTGTTCCTCCTCAAAGACCTTCCTAATGCCTCTACCATAACTTTCATTGATGGAAAAAATGTTTTTAGCTACTAAAAGTCTTCATTAGTTTAGCTTAAGTAACAGCCCTTATAGATTCTGTGTCATGGTGATGTCTTTCCTACTTCACTGTTACTGCCATGCTTCTACCCTTGTGACCCGCAAGCTTAAAAACTGCAGTTCCTACCCCAAAAGCAGAAAATAAAGGTTAGCTCTTAAGTTTTTTTCACCTAATGCACGCAGTGTCAGTTTTGACAGCTATGTGCCTGCTTTTTAAAATGAAAGAACCAGATGTTTTTCAGTCACATATTCTCTAATGCTAATTAAATTAAATTATATATTATATACATTCAGTTGTAAAAATACACTAACCTTTTCTTCTGAATCCTTCTGAAATCCATTCCATTTGATATCTAAAATTTAGGAGAGTAAACAAATATTTCAGTTGTACGTTCCACTTCTGAATTTCTCATCATGTCTAGTAAAATAGCCTCACTTCCTGATTAAGGCTGAAGCTTCAAACCTTAAAAACTACTATAGTCATGTTCCCTAAGTGGAACGGACAATAAGGTTTCTAGGCTTTAAGGCTATGTTAGTCACTGAATTATATTCCAGGGCTATTTTGTCACATTTCTTCACTGTGGTTTAGAGGCCTGTGTTTCCAAAGACTATCAGCAGATGGAATTGCCGCCCATTCCACAGTATAAGACCTTTGCCCTGCCCTCTGTAATTACAATGCCATTAGACAATACAGCTAAAACAATCCAATAATTTACTGCCTCTGAAAAAGGCTGGTCCCAACCTCCTTGCTCCCATCACCATGTTTTGACACTCATGTGACTCCCTGGGAATTTCCTAATCAGAAATAAAGTGAATGGTTTTCTACTGGGTTAGCAAAAATTAGCTCAAACAGAGAGAGAGCAAAACAGATGGGGCAGTCCTGCACTGCTGGGAGCCCAGAGGAACAGAAGTACAACTGAAGTAGCAGCAGGTGACAGACAGATCTGGGGAATGACCAATAGCATTTTTGTTACTCCTGTCTTACAGTTGCCTTTGATTCCTGGATATGTTAGTAAGAAGCATATAGGAGCCCTCAATGACTGTTACATCCATGCTTACCTTACACATCCATATGGCACTTGAGTACCACGTGCCTGTAACTTTTGTCAGAAAATTCCACAGCAATGAAATAATTTTAAGCTGGAAATAACACCACTTGGCTTCGGAAAACAGTTTTTTCTTCAAACAGTTCTAACAGGATACTTACAAAAAGATAACTTGTAGTCCAAGACAACTACGAAAACTAAACAACTGTTGTAAAGGCCACATATAGTCAGATTCTATACCTACATGGGAACTCATCTTCAGCTTTTCAAATGATTTTGCCACAGAGCAACTTTCAGTTTTGTACAAAATACAACATACCTACAGAATTATTTTGCTGTCCCTCTACTGCAGCACTTAGTGAAAAAACAGGCTTAGAAATATTTTCAGTAAGTGATGGACACTTTATCCAACCCCTAGAAGTAAGTAATACAATAAAAAATTCTTATTCAGAAAGAATTGTAACCTGCTCAGCTTAAGAAAATTTCTACAGTACTTTGAGTTTATTTATGCAGTTTTGTACTTAAAATTTCTTGTTGAAACAACTGCAGTTATTTTAGAGGCATACTTCTCTTTACAAGGACATGCAGTAACTATGACTTCCAGATTTCCTAAGCGGAGCTAGCTATGTTTGTACATTCATTCTCTAAGTGAAAAAATGGCTCTTCCTATTTTTCATTACTTCTTTCTGTATTTCTATTCTAATCCATCTTTTACTGAAATCCTTCCATAGCTTCTAAGAACAAAAGGTCTAATATTATTTATTACAAATCTTTGTTTATTTGTCTAATGGTTTTTCCCAAGTAGTTTACTGTTGTTCCTGTTGCTTATACCCTTATACCATTAAAGGTAGTATCATCGATAAAAACAAATACAGGTACAGCTTGACCCATATTGGACACCAAATTACCTTTGACATAAATATAGGTCCTTCACTAAGCAAACAAGAAAAGTGCTTCACAATAGAACACTGAGAATAAAATAACATACAAATGGAGGTGTAATGGAATCGTTTAATTACAATACGCCTGACTGGAATTCCTGTGTGATGTATTATACTCACTGCAGTAGAGACTGAGATTGGTCAGATGCATACGCCTCTTGAGGTATCTGAATGGAAAAAAAAAATGTAACAAGTTAGTAAACAAAGAACTTCATTATTTATTTTCTCAGCTTTATTACAGGATTATCTTCTTCCTTCTGTAACTGAGTTGGGAAACAGAATTTTTAGATCTGATCTTTACATAAATTACTAATAAGACACAAAAGCCATTCCACTTAAATCTTTTTTTTATTTGTGCTATTTGAGAAAAATATTGAAAAATAAATCAAGACTATGAAAGACAACACTCACCCAGAAGGAAAACATACCTATGCAAGTAAGATATGATTGCTTTAAACTTCATGTGTTTTATATATCAAAAGACCGAAACACAAGGTATTTTTATTTCAACTCCCAGTTTTAATCTTTTTTTGTAACAATTCCCTCTTTTCATTAAGACAGGATACTACTCCAGAGACTGTGGAGTTTAGTATACAGTTCTCAATATCCTTGGAAAAGGCAGAATTAAGGAACTTAGCTGACAAGACCTGCACATCGGCAAGCTCTAAGTGGCAGGGCTGCCACATGCAGACACAGGAAAGGGCATGTGTGTAAGGAGAGAGCTAATGACAGAGCTGCAGCCAAATTCAAACTCTTTAGTAAAAGGAGCTTTGATCTGCTTTTTGTGCCTCTGACTGTACGAAAGGGAGAGATGTCCTCTAGTATGGAAAAAAGCGCCTTTATGTAAAGTCTAAGGCAACCTAGGAATGATTAAGAAACACAAGTGAACTGCAGAATGGTTCTCTTCCAGATGAGCTGAAGTCTGGGGATTACTAGTGGACTATAAGCATACTGGCTGCAGTTTTAAACAAATCATTGACATACAGTGGAGAATATTCACAGTGCTAGGAAAAACTCTGGGAAAGAACATTTTGGTGTGGACACCAAGCGATGACTTACTTGGCTTGCACAAGGTATTAGCAACACAGTAAGAACAACCATTTAAGCAATGACCTGAAGAGCAACAGGTGGAGATTGCCCAGTAGGAATGACTGCTAAAAGGGTCCCTGGAACAGAACAGATTCTTTAGAAACAGTTTGTGAAACAATTATTGACTGATGTAGTTCCAAAATATGGCAATGAGATAGTTGGCAGAAAGTTACTGACTTTGCTAAATACATCCTTCATATCAATCAGCCTGGGTATTTACACAGAGGATTATCCAGAGACCAGGTGAGGTCAGTAGGATAGCAGAACAACTACTAAACCTCTCTGACTGGCTAACATTGCTCAGATAGATGCTCAAAGCTCAATGAACTACCATCATATCTCAGAAGAAGGAGGAGTTCTTTTGTCTGCTAAAAAATTACATTCTAAGCAAAATTAGTGTATTGCTGATTAGTTGAGAGGTCTTCTCAAATCACAGAAGTTACACAAATAGTACTTCTGGCCACTGACTGCAAATACTGGGAACAGCCTTTTGTCCTGCTCTCTTGCTTTTGGTAAGGAAAATCCCGCAAAACTCAACTGATTTTTCACATTTGAGCACTTATTTATACAGTCAACTGCCTGAGGGGACTCTGGATCTGTTCCAAAAAAAAGACTAATGCTTAAAAGCTTTAAGTGCCACCTAACAACTTTAGCTGCATATCACCAAACTGGGCAAGAAAGAAAAGTCTGAAAAAGGTGAAAGCACAAACTTACAACCATGAGGCCTGCCTGAACAAGCCATGGAATAGGGTGTTAATAAAAAATGGAAACAACTTAACTTGTCAGTTGGAAAGAACCTGAATCCTACAAAATCTGCCTGTGTATCTACTGCATCTCTGGTGGAAGAAAAGTCTTACTTACAATTTCTTGCATGGTAGAATCAAAGATAGGACTGTATATCCCAAGACTCCCCCATCCCACCTGAAGTACAAAGCAAGCCAAGACTCTTTGGAGCAACTGGAACTGATGTTACATTTCCTGAAAAAAATCACAGCCACTCTGGGCTGCATGACCCTCATACCATATTGCATCAAGATGCTGTATTCACATAAGATCATTTCTGAGGACACAGTAGAAGAGTTGTGGTTTAACCCCAGCCAGCAACTAAGCACCACGCAGCCGCCACTCACTCCCGCCCCACCCAGTGGGATGGGGGAAAAAAATAGGGAAAAGAAGCAAAACTCATGGGTTGAGATAAGAACGGTTTAATAGAACAGAAAAGAAAAAACTAATAATGATAATGATAACACCAATAAAATGACAACAGCAATAATAAAAGGATTGGAATGTACAAATGATGCAGTGCAATTGCTCACCACCCGCCGATCGATACCCAGCTAGTCCCCAGGCGGCGATTCCCTGCCCCCCCCCTTCCCAGTTCCTATACTAGATGGGACGTCCCATGGTATGGAATACCCTGTTGGCCAGTCTGGGTCGGGTGCCCTGGCTGTGTCCTGTGCCAACTTCTTGTGCCCCTCCAGCCTTCTCGCTGACTGGGGATGAAAAGCTGAAAAATCCTTGACTTTAGTCTAAACACTACTTAGCAACAACTGAAAACATCAGCGTTATCAACATTCTTTGCATACTGAACTCAAAACATAGCACTGTACCAGCTACTAGGAAGACAATTAACTCTATCCCAGCTGAAACCAGGACAAGAAGGAAAGCTTCTATGTAAGCACATTGCATGTTGGCTCTTAGAGTGGTTGAAGAGCCACACTGGTGCAATCTACACATGCAAGTATCAAGGATGACAGGCCAATATCACTCCTCACAGCATTCAGTAAAGACTTAAATTTTATACTGTCCCTATACTGTGCATGAGGAAGCTGCCAGTGGCATGCTATAAAGGTCTCACAAAAAAATAACAGTGAGAGTTACCCAAACTATTTGCTGAAAAGTACTAGGTTCCTTTGCTGTTCTGACTTTTGTGGACAGAGGACTTGTCCTCAGACTTGGAAGAATCCCCTACTGGCATTGCACACTGGCTACTCTGATGACAGCCATGAAGTCAAAGACTTAGGTTAGGCAGCAGATAGTCAGATCAGCTTCCAGAGAAGAAAGGGAGAGGGTAAATGGGCACTTCCCTCATTCCCTCTGTCCTCAGAGAACGGTGATAAACTTCAGTCAAGACAACCCTGGGACATGCAAGCAGCAAAGTAAACTTATAGAGAAAAGCCTTTGAAATAACAGCATCCTTTTGATTTTGTTCACTGTTTCCTGCAGTGTCAGTTGAGACAAATCTATCTGCAATTCTGTAATGCTCTGCAAAAACATTCACTTCAGTAGAACGAGTGTCTTTTTGCAATGTAGTTTTTGTCATCTAGGAAGCAGTTTCTTTTAAAAAACCCTCTCATACTGGAATAAGGATACATAGATAGTGGTCTTTGGACTGATAAATCCACAGTGCTAAAGACAGTGTAACAGCCACAGGTTTTAAAACAATCTCAAAGAGTAGAAATCTGTTTGTTTCCAATTGTTTCATGAGCATGTCATATGCAGGTGGAAAGCTGATTGCTCAACCAAACAGAAGTTTATGGGCTAGTTACTAACTGCGGCAAATATATTAAAAGGTGGGCTAATTAGTAGATTAGGGAATGCAGAATTACCCATAGAGTAGAATAATTACCCCATCATCACGCAAGCAGATATTATATTCTACATTTCAGATTATTCTCTCTTTCTTTTTTAAAGAAAGCTAATCACAGCTAATCTCATAATGAGTAACCAAGGGTGTATTCTAGCATAGTTAATCCAGATGGTTATCTTCCAGCTCCTGAAGGGAACATACTAAAAAGTCTGTGCTCCACAACTTCGTCTTTGTCGTGGACTTATTCCTCAAATTTGAAAGGTTATACCCTCCTGAAATACCAGGGAAGAGACTCTGATACATTCCTGCAGAGAACGTGCTACACACGTAACAACCGTCTTGCCATAAAGTTAATTTCAGCTGCAAGCCACCAGGCTCTTTTGTACACGAAGAATGGAAGGCCCAGTGAGTTTATTAATAATTAATAGTTAGATATGTGTAGGAGACATATCATTTCTATACCTACTGGATTTATCTGTTCTTCCTTCTGACTATATGTGTGATCATAAAATTTCTGTATAAAACAGATTTCTGGAGAGGGAGCTCCTAGAAAAAAAAAAAAACATAGAAGAAAAATACAGTAATTAAAGGAAGTTTTGATTGCCTTAATTTCTACATAACTTGCCATAACTCCATAAATTTCTACATAACTCAGTAATTGAGGTATATGTATCAAAGCTTCTGATATGCAAGACACTTAAGTTGTTAAACAGTCTATCTAACTAGATTTTGAAACTACAATATAGGAGAAGTCAGAAATGAATAAAACCAGCTGGGGGGGAAATTTATTTCACTTAGTGTTCTGGAATCCTACCTGAGTTCCTATAGGAGATTAACTCTTTCCTCTTATTTTTTAAACTAACAACTGCAATTTTGGTAAACTGCCTGGTCCAACTGACTAAAAATATTTGTACTCCTATATGGAATACTTTCTTTAATGACTATGCAAAGGAAGAAGTTTTCTCTGGAAAAAAAAGAGAGAAACCCTTAAGGTTGGACCCTTAAGTTTCAAAACTAAAATGTTGTTACTGACATTAATAAAATACGCATCAAATTAATCTTTATGTTATGTATCTCTTCACCAAATTGCTACCATGCAAGTATGCACAAACACATGAATAATGAATATTAATTCCAACCTACTGAATATAAAATGCTGCAGGCAAAATGCTAAAAATATAATCTATTACATACCTATTACATTTACAGAGACCCCCCCCCCCCCCATGCTCAGACAAATCCCCACTCTACAAACTGAACAATGAGTCAAATAAACATGCCTTAAACCATGTATGTTCAATGTTGCCAGGTTTTAATTCCAGTGGATAACCACAGGTAAATTCCAAATGGGATTATGCTTCCTTCCTCAGACAAAACTACTGACCAACTATGAAAGGTTCAGCATCAGGAAATCACAGCCATAGGAGAAGTTTCTGCAGATTTCAGTGGGCTGTAGGTAAGATTTATATTAACTCAGAGTACATTGATAAAAAACTACAGTCCACTCCAGTCTTCAAATTGGCAAAAAGACAAACAAAAAAAAATCTGGAAGAACACTTAGAACACCCTGTGTCAATTAAAGACTAGGCAGTCTCTGTATTGCTGGAATAACACATACAGGATGCAAGTCAAATCGATTATATAAAAATGCCAAGGAGGTACCAGTAAAACTATTATGTAACTACAACATGCTTGCTCTCGCAACCTGCTCTAAGGGAGTTATTAGGGAAGATTTTAAGGCTTTAAATGAGCGTGCATACATTTAGTTTCAAAGTAATTTGATAATACACTTAAAATAACGCACTTAAATATCGCTACCCGAATTAAATTTAAAGAGAATGGATGTCTTAACAGTAGGAAAGGGCTGTTTTTAAATATTATATGCAACTATAGTTACATATGACTATTATGTGTACAGATTCCATTTTTATGACTATTACGTGTTTAGATTCCATTTATTTTATTCTGCTCAAACACAGTACACATATCTAAATAAAAAGGATATCCCTATATATAGTTCAAACACTTACCAAGCCAGGCATTCTCAGTTATAGTACACAGGAAGAAAGGAGAAATTAAGAGCAAATCTATTTTTCAAGTATTAAAAATGTGTTGATCATTCTTCTACAATAGGAGCTAAAACTATGGATATGATGAGAGCACATACACTTCATAAGAATGAACTTCATGCAACACTTAACCTTAAATAACATGGACTCAGGCAACATCCACAGCAACAGTTCATACAAAAAAACCAACACAGACTGAAAAAAGAATCTGCCCTACCTTCATTAATTCTTATTTCAGTTGTTAAAGCCTTGTCCTTACTAAGAAAAGGCAACCTTTGCAAAATTAAAAAAAAAAAAAAAGTCTGTTAAACAGTTGTATCCTTGCTTTTCAGTCCTATAAACTCAAAAGGCAGTTGAGGGCAGCCGAGGGCACCTCCACTGTTGGGACACTGCTAACTGCACACTGGGCGAGCGCACCTCTGACATTAACACCAACAGTAAAGGACCCCCTAACTGTGAGGATATCCCTTACACTCTGCATAGAAAATCTTAGATAGGGAGGTACATTACCGCTTTACATATTTCCAAGTAATACTGGGCCACAAAGCCAGTACAAGAAAGTGCAACTGCTTGGTAATTTCAATTCTTTGCGACGTCTTAAAGGATACAGGAGATAATGTCATGAAAATGGTATCAAGTTAAAGTTGTGGAGAAGTAACATCAGCAGCAATCGTACTTAACAGTGTTTTCTTTATTTTTTCTGAGTTGGGTTCTTGTATGTTTCACGTCCACTGATTAAAATGTTGTTCAGGAGGGTCCAGAGGCACAAACTCAGAGGCCCACAAGGTACATGTAAAATAAATGGGGCCATTTGCAGAGCTGAGAACTACAGAGTCTGAGGGCATACAAAACTGGTCTGAATAGAGGAAAAAAAAAAAACCAGCTAAAAATACGCATCTATGAAATAATCGAGAAGAGCTAGTTTGCACTTCGGGATGCCAGATGCAGGAGGTGACGGCTCCTGTGTGTGGCTGGTGTTTTCCTGAGATCAAACCCAGAGCCGCCCAGACCGGGGGCAGCAGCCCGCCTCTCCTCAGGGCGGCCCGAGAGCGCCGCCCTCAGCCCGCCGCCACGGCCACACAGGTACGCGCAGCTCAGAGCCACACCGCGTTCCCACCTCCTCCAAAGGAACTCCTCCTCCACATCACTCTCCGTCCCAGAGCCCTCCACGACGGTCTCGTCGCTATCGCTGTCCCCGCCGCCGCCCCGCTCCTCCATGGCGCCGCCGCCGCCGCTGCCCCTCTCCGCGGCACTCCCCTCCGCCGGCGGCCGCCCCTCGCCCCAGCGCCCCGCGCGGCTCCCCTCAGCGGAGGCAGTGGCGGCCATCTTGTGGAGGCGTGGGCGCGGCGGCCCCTCGTACCCCCTCGGGTGGCACCGGCCAGCCGGGGCGGGGGCTCGGGAGCGGCAGGGCGGGAGGAGAGAGCCCGTCCTCAACAAGCGCAGCCCCTCGAGCGCGGCTGAGATCGGAGTGGCTGGGGGTAGAAGTTAAAGGCAGCTCTCCCTTCGGGGCAACTGGGATGAGTCTCCGTCAGCACGACTGGCCTTGGCCTGCTTGGGGCGGCGATGCCATCCCCACACCTTCAGCAGGGGTTCGTGCTGCCTCACTAGTGTTGGGCTCCTGGTTCGGGCCCTGTCGTCCCCATCATTCAGCAGAGCCACAAAGCACTTAACATGCCGACCTGCAATCTACAATTGCTCGCTTTTCCTAATCTGTGCGCTGCCATGGCCACATTTAAGCAGCTAACTTCATCTGCTGTCCTGAGCACAACGAATGTTCATGTGTTCAAGACTAGGGGTGCGTTTGAGATAACCAAATTATTAGTTGCCAATATTTTCACAGTATTTGCAGTAGCACTCTTGTACGTAACCCGTCGATCATCTGTTAATCATGGCAACGTTTTCCGCAGGCAGACCTGATCTGCCTCAGCTTTGCCTTCCATCTCTGCAGCAGCGGGGACAGCGCTGCTCCCGTGGCCTCTGTCGGCGTGAAGCTGGGCTGCGGGCAGGCCACCGCCAGAGCTACAGATAAGGAAACTTGATGGCAGAAAGTGCGATGTCATTTACTTGCACAGACTGCAAATTCCAAATCATCATAGTGACTCCTGCTCCCAGTGACCTTGATGATAAAATTCGCATTTTTAATACTTGCCAAATCATAGTCATCACTTACTGATATGGAGAAAGTGTAGAAAACAGAGCAAGATACTAAGGGTCATCTTAATTTATGGATCAATCATACATAAGTGTAGCAACTGTGGACAAATTGCTGTTTCGCTTTGACTTAGTCATACCCATATGAAATTACAGTAATTGCTGTGCATATTATCAAATGACTCCAGAAATGTTGCTCGTATTACTTCACTCTTTTCAGGTAATAAAGGTGAGATACTCAAGAAAACGTGAGTGTTAAGGAAAAAAAGCTGGCAGGGCAGATGGATACACAGTAGTAGGTTCTTAGGATTTATAAGCATCACACTGAAGATGAGAATGAAAAGCGTATTTACACGTGAAAAGACTGAGCTGGCATGGTTGATTTCGCCACTGACAACAACTACTTTGGGTGGAGTTCTTAGGAAACCCTTTCGTCAGCCTATCATTTTTTGAGAATCACATTAATGCTTCACAGCACGGTACCACGTGGAGCTGCTAGGAAGTGAAATGGCACACGTAAGATGCAATTTTGGAAAAGCCGGAGTGTATCTCATCCACAGCAAAACCTTGCGGATTCTATTTTGTTTGTATTTAAACATGTTAGCCCGCAATTGCTCAGACCCAGAAACACAGAATGGCCATGCACAACCAGAGCCGTGTATTGCAAGCAGGGATAGCGTGTCGCACCTGACTCAGCACCCAAAGAGACGAAGGAGCCTCCCGTGCTTCACGAGCAAAAATTAGTATTTCCTCTTTGGCAGAACGCCACAAATATAAATCTATCGCGGTTTTTTTCTTAATGTCGGGGGCACCGCTGCTTTCCACGAGCAGGAGAGCTGCGAATTATTAGGCCATTTCTTCACGCCTTGGTAAAGCGCATCCAGGCAGTGGGTAAGCAGAGCGTTAGCCGTAGAGGCACCACGACTTTTAAGTGCTTACCAGGGGCGTCCCGCCCGCTCGCCTTGCCCGGAAGGACGCGGCACAGCCTGCCGACAGGGCGGGGGGGAGGCCGAGGCCGGGGCCGGGGCCGGGGCCGGGGCCGGGGCCCGGGGGCCGGAGCCTGCCGCGCGGGTCGTGGCTGCTGGCAGCGCTGTCGGCGCCAAGCCTGTCGGCCGATCAGCATATGTAAATGAGCCGCGTGCTGCCGCCCAATCAGGAAATACGGCGAGGGGAGCGCGGTGGCCCATTGGCGGGCAGCCCATGGCGAGATGGCGTGTTCCCCGCTCCTGATCGAGGCTCGAGCTGTGCGGCGTTCGCCGGGCGGTTGCCCCGGCGACGCAGCGAGTGACGCGCCGCGGGCTGGGCGTGCCGGGCCCTCGCCATTGGCTGCGCGATCGGGTGACGGCGGCGCCTGGCGTGTCGCGCCCCGGGTGTCCTTGCTGGGAGAGGAGCGGCCGGCTCAGTCCGCGGCGGGACGGGAAGGAGGAGGGCGTCGCCGGTGTGCGGCGGTGCGGCGCCGGGGCGGTGAGCGGGGGCCGGCGGGGCAGGAGAGGGCGGGGGAGGCCGCGTTTCGGCCGGGCGCGGTGCGGGCAGCCCGCCGTTTCGGCACGGGTCCTCCGTGGCCGGGGGACGGGCTGCGGCTGCGGGCTCCGAGTGGCTCCTCGGAGACGGGGCGGATAACGGCGGCGCGGGGGAGGGCAGCGTCGCCGCCCGTGGTGGAGCGGCGGCCGCCTGGGTGGCGGGCAGGGGAGGTGAGAGCCGCTGTCCCGGTGCCGCCTTGACGCCGGAGGGCGCGGGGCTGCGGAAGGCCGCCCGCCGGCCGCCCGCGGCCCTGCCCGCGGCCCTGGGCGCGCCGCCGTTGCGCGGCTCTCGCCGGCTGCGCCCGGCAACGCGCGGGGCCTCTGCGGTCGCCGGGAGAAAGTCGGCCTTCCCCGTGCCGGCCGCCGGCGGGCTGCGGGCCGGGCTGGCGGGCCGTGCCCCGCGCTTTCCGCGCGGGGCTTGAGGGGCTGCAGCGATGGGCCTGCGCGAGGCTGGCTTCCCGCTTTGAAAACAGAAAACGCTGCCTGGCAGTTTGACAGGGTCTGCGTGGTGCCGTGCGCTTTTCAGGTGAGCTCTGCACGGGTTTTCGCTCAGCTGTTTTTGCCACTGGGTTCCTTTATGGTGCTGTAGCTGTTGCTGAGTCAGCCGGCAAGAGATGGGAAATTTGTGCTGATCTAATAGCTGGTGTTGCAGGTGATTGCTGTGAGGTTAGTGAGAGGTGTGTGACAAACCTGAGGTATTTAAGCGAATAATTACACGGTTACGTTGCAGGTGAATGCTCTAAAGCATTACATACAACCAATCTAGTTTGCTTTCTGCATGCTGGTTAAGTTTTTGAAGGGGCTGCAGTTCTGATTTGTATTTTGTTCTGATTCCCAGAAGGGATTGCTTTACTTAAGAGCCTCCTGGAAATTTTTGATTGAAAACAAAGGCAAGCAGGAAATGGATAGGATTTATAAAGCATCCCTTTTGAACCACCATTTTGAAATTTAACAAAATGATACGAATGGTAAACTTTGGCTTTATATTTAATGTTATGTCTTGCTAATTTCAAGCTATGAGTCAATGTAGCTAGCTATACAAATATTTTGAACAGAATTAGAACTACGAGCTGATCATATGCATTGAAATATTTTTTTTACCGCACTCAGTCTTCATCAATGTTTTCTAAAAATGTTAACTGCATAGCAAAAAACCTCATGTACTTCAGGCAGGTTAAATAAACATGAAAGCATTAAAGAATCCTTTTAGGTTAGGAGCTACTGCTACTCAGTTAACCCCGAGATCAGCAGTGAGGCATCCTGTGTTTCATAGCAGCAGTTAATTGTAAAAAATTGTCTAATAATAGATGTTATGGATAATTATTTTAATAATCAAATTAATGTGGTTTTGCCTAATTGATTTAAGTGAAGCCATTTTACACTTACAAGTTTTGCTTAGAAATGTGAAGAATAATGTCTGAAGAGAGATTTTTGAAATCTTTCTACCTCTACTAAAAATTTGTAAATTGCCTATATAATAATTCCAACTGTCAGAATTTAGGAGTTGTATTACTAGTTTTACGACTGGTAGGATTCTGTATAGTCATGTAGTGAGTACTAATTCTGATTTTCCTGAAACAGTGTGGTGTTCAAAAGTATCTGTATTTTCATAGGACATTGCTATGCCTTCTGTATTTTTTGTGTTGTGTCAAAATCTTTGGTACCAAGATATTCCTCTGGCTATGTCTTACTTTAGTTTTCCTAATTAAAAGATGCCTTCCATTCTGTGAGGAAAAACTACAGTAACACTTTGGAACAGTTCTGCAAGAACATGAATTTACAAAACAGTACGTAGATTATATTACACAGGGAAAACCAAAGGGTAATGTTGACTTTAAAAGGAGTGGTTTTGTTGTGTTGGGTTTTGTGTTTGGGGTTTGTTGGTTGGTTGGTTTCATTTTCTGTTGTTTTTAAAAAAAAAAAAAGGCTTTCTGTCAGGAAATGCAATACTTTGTTTATAAGGAAGGTAGTCCTCTCAATGATTTTCAGCATTTGGTTCCATGAGCTACGAAAATCCTGCCACACCTTCGCTGTAGAAGGATAAAGAAAAATATGATGGTGCTGTTGGTGCTCCTGTGATTGAGATTGGCATTGGTAGGAAACCAAGATGATTCTGGTATCTTCAGGAACACTGAGCACATAGTTTTGCCTTGTCTGTTATTTTCTCCATTGAATGACAGCTTCATTTTTGATGTCCAAGCAAAAGAAGTAATACTAGAAAGACTGTCTTCCCAGAAGCCTGACGGATGGATTGTTACTTTTAAGGCAACCTGAAGGGATTTTTTTAATCTGCTTTGAAAAGACAGTGTTTAGAGCCCTCAATCCTCTGTGGAAATCTTTACAGAGCTAGGTTTGTACATGTAAATACTGAATTACTGATTGTCTCTGTTAGCCAGGCTACTATTTAAGCGTCTTTTGACCTTTACGATATAGTTATGTAGTTAACATTCATCACAGTTTTATAAGCTGTTGATTTTGTGCAATGAGAAAAGCAAAGTGCCAGTACTAATGTTTTTTAAGGGAGAATTTTATAGCATTTTGTTTCTATGCTCTAAAACATAAGTAAACATCCTTGATGAACTTGTCTAAAGGTACAACACAGAGGAAATAGACCAGGATGTGTTTTTTGTAACTGAAGGAAGTACAGAACATCCACGTTCTCAGTTATGTGAAAGAGAGGTGTGGGAGTTCTGTTGAGTGTTAGTTATCTGTTGAAAGCAAAAGGGATGATGAAATACATTAGTAACCTGGTAATTAGCTATGCATACCAGAGAACTGTCACAGAATACTATATGTGAGAAGGACTCATGCTTGAGATGAAGAAGGAACTATTTTGAATGTGATTAACTTGAATCACTGAAAAATACTGAGCAGAAAGTAGAGAAGACACAGTCAGAGGAAGCTAACATTGCAATTCCTGCTGCTGAACTTGAGCGTTACCAACAATGGTTCGTTGGTAATTTATATAGTTTAAATAAAGTTAATCAATATTTTTGACAGGAAGAGTGAGTAGAAAGAAGTAACAGAATTTAGAGAGTGCTTACATAGGTGGTCAAAACAAGAAGTTGGAGTCAAAGTCATATCAAAATTGTGTGACAGGAAGACACTAAGAGATGTTGTGAGAGTGGTGGAGACTTATTAGTAAGACCTTGAAGAAACAAGGGAGATGTGTGTTAAAAAAATAAAAAAGATTGAGAAGGCAGGAGCAGATCATATTATATTTCAGAACATTAGAAAGAAATGTGTTTTACATGGAAGGTTGAAAGGTGAAGATTAATTTCCTTACTTTCTGTTACTTAGCTGGTTTGTTGTTTGGGTTTTTTTTTTCTGAGGGATGACTTGCAGAAATTTATAGAGCTCTTTTTTCCCCTCAGTCTTGTACCTACTTATATGAAATATTCTTTTGTTGCAGGTTCGCTAAGTGTAAAAAAACAGTCTTAAAAATGTTGTCCAGACTCTTTCGAATGCATGGCCTTTTTGTAGCCTCTCACCCATGGGAAGTCATTGTGGGAACAGTGACTCTCACTATCTGTATGATGTCCATGAAGATGTTCACTGGGAATGATAAGATCTGTGGCTGGAATTATGAGTGCCCCAAACTTGAAGAAGTAAGGATTTAAATTCATGTTATAGTACTTACTGTTAATCAGTAGATCCAGGGTTTTCTGTTGAATAAGATCAGGTTATGATGTATTAGGAGCAAAGTAGCTGTGCAGAAACTTCTTTATTACCTTCTTTTCCCATTGTGGATATTAAAGCTATATGTGCTACAGAAGGTTTTCATTAAATCTACTTCCAGTTGCACAGTATCTACTGAAAAGGGATTTTATATTAATATTGTTTGCAATATTTTAATTTTTTAAGACAGACTGGCAGTGATACTTGTTCTGAAACTTCATTTTTAGTGCAGCTTCACAATGGATTTTTTTATTGCTGAAACTTAACAAGTTACTACTGAATGTAAAAGCTAACTAAATAATTTTGTATTTCAAACAGGATGTTCTGAGCAGTGACATCATCATCCTGACAATCACACGCTGTATAGCAATCCTTTATATATATTTCCAGTTTCAGAACCTAAGGCAGCTTGGCTCAAAATACATTTTAGGTATGGTATCTCATTTTTGTATTTACTGTATGCATTTTAATTGTTTTTTTAATATAAATAGGTAATAAATATTAGAATTTTAATACTTATGTACAGAACAGTCTTATTTTGTTTGCTAGATAGCAGAATAAATGTTCTGCGTAGATCAAAGTGCCATTTTTTTAAAAGAGAGATTGTGTAAGATTATATATACACTGGAAATGTAATTCTTGAAATAATTGTTTATTGTGTGAAACACTTAAAAATACAGAGCTGTTTAAGCCAGTTTTAATTTTTGCTGATAATGAGTGAGAATATTTATGGCTTTTACTTCTTAGAGTCTTACTTTGAATGCAGTAAAAATTTTAGATTTAAGTATCTATATAAAAATAGCATCTACTTCAGTTTGTATCTCAACTGCTGTTAATGCACTCTGAGAAATGAGAATTGTAATTTGTTTGCTTCAGGATTGATCTAAACGTATAGTTTTTCTTTTTTCCTTTTTTTCCCCTCCCAATATATATAAAACAAAAATTTGCAATTTTTTTTTTTTTTAAAGGTATTGCTGGCCTCTTTACCATCTTCTCAAGTTTTGTTTTTAGTACAGTGGTAATTCACTTCTTAGATAAAGAACTGACAGGTTTAAAGTAAGTAATGAACTGTTATTCTGGATTTCTTGCTTGAATTTATTTTTCCTGTGCCATAAACCTTGAATTTTAACATATGCCTCTTTTTTTCAGTGAAGCTTTACCATTCTTCCTGCTTCTGATTGATCTGTCAAGAGCAAGTGCATTAGCCAAATTTGCGCTCAGTTCCAACTCACAGGTCAGGGGGGTTTGGTTTTGTTGGTTGGTTGGTTTTTTGGTCTTGGATTTTTTTTTTTTTTTTTTTTTTTTTGGAATGGAGCTTTGAGTTTAATGTTCAAAGATTAACATTCTCCCATGGCAGGGGGTTTGATGAACTAGATGATCTATAAGGTTCCTTGCCAGCCAAACCATTCTATGATGCTGTGAATAATCGACATACAAGTGAATACCATATTGGTGATATATAAAAAGAATCAGATTTTATCCAGATTCTGTGTTCTGTTGTCTTCAGTCCAGATCAGTCTTCAAGTGAATAATAACACTGTAAAATTAGTGTGCATAATCATGTGAGCTAAGTTAATTGTATGTACGAGTACTTCATAGGTTAAGAACTTTAAACCAGCAATGTTTATAGCTCTGTTAAGGAGGTTAGAGTTCCTAGACCAAAGTCTTCCCTAGAAGAGTTATTAATGGAAAAAATTAATTTCTGGGGCTCAGGAACAGTATATAAAGAAATATCTAATGTTACAATGCTGATGCTGGCAAAAGCATATTTCTAGACCAAATCTTAGCAGAACAAACATAGCATATGTGTAGACAGAAATACTCATGCTCTAATGCAGTTAACAGCACAACAGGAAGGATTGACAGGACATCTTGCTTGTCATACATTGTAATGGTTTTTTCCTAATATTCTAAGTTCTGAAATAAAAGTATGTTTAGTGAAATTAATTTATACCTACAAAATACTGTACATGGTAACTGAGCATACTAATTGTGACAAAAATATTGTATATTATATTGTATATTAGAGTATATTGCACATTCGCTGCATACAAAATATTATTATAGTATGTTGTGTATTATTTTATAATAATTGAGAATACAGAATTTTTTATTCATTTCAGAGAACGTATTTCACAGATAGGTTTCCCCTATAGCTTCTCTCCCGCTCCCCCTAAAACCACCACCAACAAAAAAACCGCGGCAGACCCTCTAGAGTTTGCCATGCCTGGCTTCTGGAAGAAATCCCTCTCCCTCCAGGGGAAAGTTTTATTGTCTTTTATGTCCTCTTTTCTGTCAGGTGAGTCTAGACAGAATAAAAAAAATAAAAAATAATAAAATAAAAAAATAATAAAAGTTAGGGGACAGATATGTGTTCACAAGAACTTTTGAAATGCCGTGACATAAGTGGCTTCTATTTTATGTCTTAAAGTGTAGAAGTCCTGTTCCTCTGAACGTACTTTAATTAAAGTCTGTGCCCATCAGTGTTGTAGGAGCTTACAATACTGATGAGCCAAGGGTAGAGAAATTAATCAAAATTAAATACTATTGTGTAAATAAAGACTGTCGAAGTGTAATAACTTAGGGGAGATAAAGCAATTAAAGAATGTGTTCTCTGATAATTGTTCATTTTCGATGTGTGTTTTATAAGGCCTTATCACCATAATACTACTCAATTTACTAATCATGTACTAATCATGTTATGTGTACTCCCTTAATTTGAATTTTGTCTTTATGTTAATGTACAGAATTTTTTTTTTTTAGGATGAAGTAAGAGAGAATATTTCACGTGGAATGGCAATTTTAGGCCCTACATTTACACTGGATGCACTTGTGGAGTGTCTTGTAATCGGTGTTGGTACTATGTCAGGTGAGCGATACAGTCTAAGAGTCTAAATCTTTCCAGTTAAAAAAGACTATTTCAAAGACATTGGGATATTGAGAGTTTCAAGTAATAGGTGTTGCCCATGAGATTGGAGTGACTTAATCTATTTAGTTAGCTATTTATTTACCTTCCTAATGAGCCTATATCACTAGTTTCCTGCAGATATGAATAATATGCACATGTTGCAGAGAAGTTTGATATACAGATGACAGCTTTCCTTGAGCGTTGTGCAGTAGAAATGGACTTCTGTGCAGCTACTTTTATAAAATGAAGACCTTCTATCACTCCCATCATTCCTGTTAACATCTTAAAGTAGCTGCTAAAATTTTCTATTGAAGATTCTTAAAAATGAGTTACACTTTCATTACATGCACACCTATTTTGTATTCTTGCAAAAAATTAGTATCTCTAAAAATTACTCCAGGCGAGGAAAGTTACTCTAGTTCAATTAAAAATAAGCAATCCTTTATTGTTTTTTCCCCATCCCATCTTTTGGTCTTCATCAGTTCTGTGTGCAGTAGCAGTTGTCTTTCCGTGAAAGGAAAACAGTTAAATGTAGTAAGTGAAGGATTTTTACGTGTAAATAACTAATTTCTTTGTAAAATAAATAAAAGTTCCATAGGTAGGACTAAAGTGGGTTTTTGTTTGCATTTGTTTTTGTCTGTTGCTTTTTATGTGTGGGGTTTTTTTAAACTATTTTGCATACCTTAAAGGCATCTTTCAAAGCATTTGTGCTTGTTTTTCAAATTGTTTTGGACCTTTTCAGGGTATTGTGTATTAATAAGCTATTTTCCTCTTTACATCTAGGAAAAAAGCCCTCATTTTGGTGTAGCATATAGCTAATTTTATTTTTAACGATTTATACTGTTAGCTCTTTTATCTTTACTAAGGCAGTTCTGTAATGCATGTGCAACATGGCCAATTGACTTTTTCTGGATACCAGGCTTGTGAAAGCGTAGGTGGGGTATATACTGTTTCTTATTGCCTGAACACTTAATTGGCTGTATTTCAGAAGGGATTTCAATACATAATGCCAGCTAATTGTTCTTTGCTTAGATAAGTGAGGATTTTCAGGCTTCCAGTATGAAGCTTTAAAATCTTGATGAACTGTAATTATTTGTATTTATTTAGAATTATACTTTAAAATTTTTCTGTAAATACCATAAATACATACTGTGCTTAGAATAAGATAATACACAATGACTAGGGCTTAACATGCTTGTTTTTCATTAATCCAGACAGTTGCCTCTATAATCTGCAGTGTCAGTTTAATGGTTTCTTTCTTACTTCTGCAACACTTCTTCAAGTACATAGAAAGCCCATTGCACATTCAAATGTAAAAATTCTTTTTTTATGTAGGTGTACGACAACTTGAAATTATGTGCTGCTTTGGCTGTATGTCTGTTCTTGCCAACTACTTTGTCTTCATGACCTTCTTTCCAGCTTGTGTCTCCTTGGTATTAGAGGTAAGACCAACTTCAAGACAACATCAAGCTTAGTATTCAGACCCTGTGCTTACTGTAGGCTATACATTTCGTCATGGAGTTATGTGCCAGCATGTTTGTCTTCTGTGGTGGGGCGACCTTGGCTGGACGCCAGGTGCCCACCAAAGCAGCTCTATCCATCCCTTCCTCAGCTGGACATGGGAGAGAAAATACAATGAAAGGCTGGTGAGTTGAGAAAAGGACACCGAGATCACTCCCTAATTACTGTCATGGGCAAAACAGACTAGACTTGGGGAAATTAGTTTAATTTATTACCAATCAAACCAGAGAAGGATAATGAGAAATAAAACCAAATCCTAAAACACCTTCTCCCACTCCTTTCTTCTTCCTGGGGTCAATTTCACTCCCGATTTTCTCTACCTCCTCCCCCGCAGTAGCACAGGGGGACAGGGTTGTGGTCAGTTTGCCACACGTTGTCCCTGCTGCTCTTTCCTCCTCAGGGGGAGGACTCCTCACTTGTCCCCTGCTCCAGCGTGGGGTCCCTCCCATGGGAGACAGTTCTCCACGAACTTCTCTGACGTGAGTCCTTCCCATAGGCTGTAGTTCTTCAGGAACTGCTCCAGCATGGGTCCATTCCACAGGATGCAGTGCTTCAGGAAGAGACTGCTCCAGTGTGGGCTTTCCCACGGGGTCACAGCCTCCTTTGGGCACCCACCTGCTCTGGCATGGGGTCCTCCATGGGCTGCAGGTGGATATCTGCTCCACCATGGACCTCTGTGGGCTGCAGGGGGACAGTCTGCCTCAGCATGGTCTTCACCATGGGCTGCAGGGGAATCTCTGCTCTGGCGCGTGGAGCACCTCCTCCCCTTCCTTCTTCACTGACCTGGGTGTCTGCAGGGTTGTTTCTCTTGCATGTTCTCACTCCTCTCTTCTGTGGCTGAAGTTTTCAGTTTTCCTTTTTCCCCCCTATCTTAAATATGGTATCACAGAGGCGATACCACTGTTGCTGATGGGCTCAGCCTTGGCCGGCGGCGGGTCCATCTTGGAGCCGGCTGGAACTGTCTCTGTTGGATGTAGGGGAAGCTTCTGGGAGCTTCTCACAGAAGCCACCCCTGTAGCCTCCCTGTTACCAAAACCTTGCCACACAAACCCAATACCTCTTCCTTTCAAAGTGAACAGAGGGAATGCGCAAAAAGAGTTACAGTGGCTGAGCTAGTAACAGTAACTTGTTAATGCCACTGTAAATGAATCACACTCAGTATGAGTTCTGATCTAAAGCAGAGTAAATGAATTAGATTGTAAATCACCGGCTGTCCAGGGTTTTTCACTATTTAAAGTCTTAATGTTGGCTAAACTGTAGACTGTAGGCTAACTCTTTTGGTGGCAATTTCTTAATGATCAAATAAAAATACAATGTTGAAGCTCACTTGTTGGTTCTTCTAATATGTACTAAATAGGACCTATTTTAAATTTTGTTACTTTTGCAGCTTTCTCGAGAGAGTCGTGAAGGGCGCCCTATATGGCAGCTTAGCCATTTTGCTCGTGTTCTGGAAGAAGAAGAAAATAAACCAAATCCTGTAACACAGAGGGTCAAAATGATTATGGTTTGTGGCTCTTTTTCACCTGTGGTTATGAAATCAGTAAGGTGTCCTGGTGCAATAAATAAAGCTTTTGTTTTCTAGACAGTTGTATTCTGCATCCCATTAGTCTAGTTTACCATGGTAATTTTTAATAACATCCCTGTATCTACACCCGAAAGTCTTCCTGCATGTGCCATTCCAGTGCCAAACACTCAGGGCTTTCTCATGTGTACTAATTCCCTCCCTGTTACCCCTACAGTACCCTCAGCTTCCTTGGCTTATTACTTGAGCAAGAGGAAGGGTGTGGTGGGACAGGTTCAAGGCTATGAGTGTTACGGTAGGACAAAAAGGGTGTTGATGAGAGGTGTGGAAAATCAGCCTTTAGCTTTAGACTTGAGGCATGGGAAACAAAAAGAACCCCCAAAACCCAACCAAACAAAAAAAGAAAATGTTTAATCTTAGGAGGTTAGATGCCTAGTTACCGTTGAAAAACTAATATTTTTTATGTTGTTTTGTGTTTTTAATACAGTCGCTGGGTTTAGTTCTTGTTCACGCCCACAGTCGTTGGATAGCGGAACCAGCTGCTCAAAACAGTACTGTAGAAAATTCAGTGGGATTGGATGAGAATGCACCAAAGAGAATTGAACCTAATGTTTCATTATGGCAATTCTACCTTTCTCGGTAGGCAACTTCACAGAAGAGAAGTGTGTTTCCTTGATTAGGGTGTATTCTCCAGTGCTGCCAAGCTACGGTCCTAGGATACAACACTTTGTAAACTTGCAGATCTGACCAATATAGGATTTCTTGGAACCAGAGATGACATTTCATAAGGAATATTTCAATATTATGCTGTTTGTCCAATCTCCTTGCAGTAATCAAGAACATGATCAGGAGCCAGCTGTCCTGTATGCATCAAAACACTACCTTTTCCCAATGGCACTGACACCTTTTAGAGCACACTGGAAAATAAATTTTCTGACTGCACTGGAGTAATTATTTATACAGAGCTTCTGACCATTCACACACAAGTGCAAAAAGTGCAAAAGCCATGTCACTATTGCTTTTTCTTCAGCTCAACTGAAGTTAGTGACACCTGTTGTTCCATATTACTTCTGAAAACTCAAAACTGTCTGGTTTAGGGTTTTTTTCCCCCCTTTTAGCAGTTCAGCTTGCATCTTAGTAGTCATTATTGGTAGAGGATGATAATTCGAACTTTCTACTTTGTAGTTGGGAGATAGGTGTTAAATCAATTTGATGTAGCTGTTAGTGAGTGTTTTACAGTAATTTCTCTTACTGAGACTGCTTTTTAGCCAAGACTTAGTAAATATTTAATGACATCTGAAAATTCTGACATTGTTAATAATACAAGGAATGATTTCTCTACCCTAACCTAGCATACTTGAATGTCTTGGTAGAAAATGTCTTTTGAATGGAATTTCTGTAACTGTATAAATTACAATGAAACTATTATCCTTTCTAAAGCAAAGGGATGTCAGAATGCTGTTATAAACAACAAATTGTATATACCATGTATTTACTTTTTGATTCATCTGTTTTAGAATGGCCAGTATGGATATTGAACAAGTAATCACTCTTGGATTAGCCCTTCTCCTTGCTGTCAAATATATTTTCTTTGAGCAAGCAGAGACTGAATCCACACTCTCACTGAAGAATCCCATAACATCTCCAGTGATGGTCCAGAAAAAGGTCCCTGAGAACTGTTGCAGGAAGCAATCTGGACTTGTGAAAAACAATCAGAAATCTAATGCAGTAGAAGAAGCTGTAGTTCCCAAAGATGGAAAGGGTAATTTTTAGCATTTTAAAGTCTAAACTTATTCCTGAATATTTGGAACAAAGTGAAATCTGTGTTTAGTGTGTTGTATTTGGAATCAAAACTTAAGAATTTTGTAAACCAAAATTCACTTTAATTGTCTTTATACAGCCAAAGTCATAAAACCTGTATTGCCAGAGTCATCAACCAAGGCTACATTTGTAGTTGGCAGTTGCAACCCTGTGGAAACTTCTTCATTTCTTAATGGAAAAGTGGAAGAAATTGAGATACCTACCGAACCACGTTCTATTGAGGAATGTGTTCGTATACTTGGAAATGCAGAGGTATGGAAAAATATCTTGGCGGGGGGGGGGGGAGGTTTAACCTCTACTGCAACATCTGATTTAAGAATCCTTGCAGTTCATTTTCCAGCCTTTAAATGATCCTATTGATTGTAATGTCATTCTTCAGAAAATTATATGGCTTTAATAACTTGGGTGGTGGGTCACAACTAAAACAAAACCCTTTTGTAAGCCATTTCTCCTCCAGTCAGTCAGGGCTGGGGGGAGGAGGAAGCAGCTTCATCATTCATGACACACCAAGTTATTGAAGCTTCATCATGTACGTGTATAAGTGGGTATCTGAGTAGAAAGGTTTTGATCATATCCTGGCCTACTATAAAACTTGACATTGGCAGTTGGGTCCTTTAGATGTACTCTGATAATGTCAAAGTAAATTTGTTACTCTTTTTAATTTGGAAACATTAAAAAGGATTTTCACCAAGAGAATATATACTTTCTCTCCCCACCCTTTACATTTTCAGAAAGGAGCAAAATTTCTTACTGATGCTGAGGTTATCAGCTTAGTTAATGCTAAGCACATTCCTGCATACAAACTGGAAACCCTGATGGAAACTCAGGAGCGAGGTGTGTCCATTCGCAGGCAGATGTTATCTAAGAAACTCCCTGAACCTTCATCTTTGCAATATCTTCCTTATAGGAATTATAATTATTCTTTGGTAAGTAAAAGGCAGACAAGCAAAAGTCACTGTAAAACCACTTCCCAAATATGTGATATACATGGTTGAAGTGATGTATATGAATTAACAATGAGCTCGGTCAAAACTGATGTAGAAGGAAAAAAAAAAAAAAGACAAACAGAAGGCACTACCTTTTATTGCTCTTGATGTTTTTAAACCTAGGGAGGTGGGTAAGTTTTGTAGCTTACCCAAAAAATATTTCCTACTAAAGTATGCAGCTGCCTTATCTCAGAAGTGCAGAATTCTACTAATACTGAGTCTGAGTTCAGCTGAATGATACCGTTACCTTGAGCTCAAGTTAAAATGGAAGTTTATTTAAAAATCATTTAACAGTATTAGGGTTTTTTTTAATAGTGTTTAAGACTTACTAAGTTTCAGTATGTCTGCCAAATATTAGACTTGAACAGTATTAGCTGTTGATTGCTATAGCTCTTAACTTTTTGAGGTGGGAGTTAGTTGCTTTATGGGTAGGGTTGTGGGTTTTTTGCCAAGATACCTTATTGCAGTCAAAGGCATAGTATGTAACATGCTGTACCATACCACTGTAGTGTAACCTTAATGATACCTTTTGTATTATTTCTGTAAGGTTATGGGAGCTTGCTGTGAAAATGTGATTGGATACATGCCTATTCCTGTAGGCGTAGCAGGACCACTATTTTTGGATAACAAAGAGTTTCAGGTGCCGATGGCAACAACAGAAGGATGTCTTGTAGCAAGCACAAACAGAGGATGTAGAGCAATATGTGTGAGTATTGTTTGACTAGCTTGAAAAAGTTTCTATGTTATAAAACATATTTGGGCTGATAAATGCATGGTTTTGACTTCCTAGAAACTAAAGTTCACTTTCAGTAATCATGTTATTTCCCTTCTGCTTTGGTTTTTAGCTTGGTGGAGGAGCGAGTAGCCGCATTCTGGCAGATGGGATGACTCGAGGACCTGTTGTAAGGCTGCCTACTGCTTGCCAGGCTGCAGAAGTGAAAGTTTGGCTTGAAAGCCCTGAAGGCTTTAAAATAATGAAGGAAGCTTTTGACAGCACAAGTCGGTTAGTACAATGGCTATTCCAGCCTTATTTCCTGACATAAGACTTCTATGGGTGATAGAAAAGTCCCAAGTGTTTGGGGTGGGTTTTGTTTTGGTTTGGGTTTTTTGCATACTGCAATACAGGAAATTACATACGCGTTTTGGCTATCCCATGCAGTGTGAATCTAAGAACAAAAGTCATCCTGGCTATGTGCCAAGGCTAGTAATAAACATTTTCCAATGATAAGTGGTAAACAACTGTATCTTAGCAACAAATACATTCGCATTGCGTAATACTTAACACATTATTTATTTTGTCTAAGCATTTAAAAATAAACGTGAAAGCTTATTTGGATTTTTAGTAGTTACCTTGCAAAAAGTAATTCAAAGTTTGGAATCTAGCCTTTCAGATGATATTACTAATGTTAGTAATTAATTTTTGAGCTTCCAGAGAATACAGGATAAACTAATGCTAGAACTGAAATGCTAAAAAATATAAAACATTATTAAGTCTATTTAAAAAATGTAAAACAGTATTAAGTCTATTTCAAGCCCTAGAGTTTTTTCTAAGACTTATGATTACCTTATTTCTTTAGGAAGATTCAGAGAGAGATTTCCTTATCAGTTTTGTTTCTTAGCAATCTTACAAGTGTCAGCCAAGGACATATGTGTATTTTGGCCAGAATCAACTCATGCTGCTGTTTTAAATGCAGTATTTCCTGGTTTTTCTTTGACTCATGGAGCTTGCACTGTTGTTGAATATACCACGGGTTTTGCCTTGCTGTAAAACTGACAAGAATTTCCAAAGGCCTCATTTTTAGTTTATACCTCATAGTCAGATGTTTTAAGGAATACAAATTAATTAAATTTATGTTAGGACTTCAGGATATTTTATATCATGTAGTCCAGGGGTAGAAAACATAAGAAGGCAGTGAATACTTTTACAATGAACATTTTGAAAGTATATACTCAAGAGAACTATGTGCATGGTAGCTGACGGTTTTTTTACTGCACTGAGGGAGGAGGAACACAGTGTAGTTAACAGCACTATCTGCAATGATTTACTGTCATTTTGCCACTTAAAACTAATTTAATGTTTTGCCTTGAGGATTGTAAGCAAGAGTTAAATTTTCTTGCAGGTTTGCCCGCCTACAAAAACTTCTCATCAGTTTGGCTGGTCGTAACCTTTATATCCGTTTTCAGTCTGGAACAGGGGATGCAATGGGAATGAATATGATTTCAAAAGTAAGGATCGGTCCCTTTAAGTCTTTTTAATAAATGTGTATTTCTTTTAAAAATAAATAAGTTGTCAGGTAGGCACACATTGGTAGGCTACATGTGAAGACAGAAAGATAAGACATAGTGCTGTTTGCAGTGCTATAAAATAATAAATGTGTTTGACCTTGTCAATTGTAAACAAGACTAGGATTAGAAAGATGAAAGAAAAAGTTAACTCTGGGTTTGGTTTTTTTTTATTATTATTATTTAAAGAAAGTATTCTTGATAATGTGGAAGTTAAGCTGGTTGCTATGTTGCTTTGGGCCAAAGATTTTATCCAGCAGTAATTAATCTGTTAGTGTGTTTATCACTTCCTTGTAAAGAAAGGATTAGGAATCTGGTGAATGGCAACAGAGGGGTGTTCTCTAGGTTTGTTTGTTTGCTTTCTCTTTTATGCAAATGTGGAAGAACCTGAGACATGACCCATAGACTGGGGGGATGCCTTGTGTTGTTTGAGATTAATACTGATTGCCTGCTCTATATAAAATTTAATTCTACCAGAACCATTACATAAATGGGTCTCGTCATAGACAGGTATTAAATATAGAAGACCTTTTGTCTAATTTCCTAGTGTAGAGAAGATCTTTTCACTACATCCAAAATGAATTAATTTCATGCCTGTAGTGTTTGATTTGGTTCATATTGTATCTTCAGTATGGTAACCATATGCCCATGCACCTAGAATCTGTCCAGAAGGTCCATATTTGCTGGGAAGAATCAATTACTGCCCATATAACTTCCAAAGTGGTTAGAAAAAGATAGTGATAATTGGGTATTCTTCTCCTGTTCCAGGTTCCTTCCTGAAATGATGTTCTTTTCTTCAGCTGTAACTGATGATCTGATGAGATACAATCTAATCTTGCTGTTCCACTGTCCTTGACTAGCTTGTTTTGCAACCATGATGATATACTAGCTTTTTATCTGTTCCTCTTCTAACAGGGTACTGAAAAAGCACTGGCAAGGTTGAATGAAGAGTTTCCTAATCTCCAGGTTATAGCTATTAGTGGTAACTATTGTACAGACAAAAAACCTGCTGCTATAAACTGGATAGAAGGAAGAGGGAAGTCTGTTGTCTGTGAAGCAGTCATTCCAGCCAAGGTTGTTAGAGAAGTAAGTGTCTGCTTTCTTTTACTTGTTTATAAAAATGCATACTTTTTACAAAACTGATACCTATCTTACATCATAAATATTAACTGTAAGTTGTTTTCCAGCTAAGGATACTTCCTACATGTATTTTCAAATGCTTCTGTAGGATAAGCCATTTTTCCTGAGACAGTAGATATTTCTTCCTTTCATTGTCTCTTCTGACATAATGTGCATGTATTTAATGATGCATATCTAGTTGAAGGCATTGGGATTTTCACGTCTTAGCTTTGAAAAATTATGCCACAGTTTGACAGGTTTTTACACGTGTTTTGCCTGTCATTAAACCCAGTCATTTTGATCATTTCACACATTCGTTGTCTCTTGCACAAACCAGGTATTCTCTTCAAGGTTTATATGCCTCCTACTACAAGGAAAACAGATAATCAGGTGCTTCACTTAGTTCCAAAGCTGCCTTAGTGTCTTGCATGATGGAGGGTAACCTTTATAAGCAGTGCCAGTCCTAGCCCCTGGCAAACTTGTCCTATGTAGTAAGAGCTTTCTTAAATTCTCTTCCACCTGAGCTCAGAAGACTGGCTGTGTGTGTCAGACCAAATCCATTGTGTGTTACCTGGTCACCCCCACTGGCCATGAGAGACAACACCCAGGGAGGAGTTTACTATACCATACTCAGCATAGTCTTCCATCAACTTGTTCCAAGATTTTCTGAATTGGTGCTTTCGTATTTGACGGATTTTTTTGTTTGTTTGTTTGTTTTCCCCCAGTAATTTGTCCAGTCCCTTTTGTGAAACTATGTAAACTTTTAGCACTAGTATTCCAGGCAGAATTCCACAGTGCAGCTACACCTTGTGTGAGAACTACCTCCTCCTTCTTGTTGATTCCAGTTGATGATGCCCTAGTTTTATACTGGAAGAGATACTTAAGACTTTTTCTTCACTCTACCACTCAACATTTTTTAGCTCTAACACAGCCTTTCCACCTTCCCAGCTATTCTCATATTCAGACTGAAAAGTCCTAGTTTCTCTGTGAGGAACGAGTAAAAAGACTGTGCTAGCATGTCTTTGAACATCCTTATCTCTAGATCTTCAGTTTTAAAGTTCTGGGTATGGATTGGACACAGTATTCAAAGTGTGTGTCCAGGCTGGATTTATACGTGGACATAATTTATGTCTTTTGGATTTGCTTCCTAGTAGTTTCCTAATTTTCAAATTGTTGGCATTTTTACAGCTGATTCAGTGGCAATATCTGTTATAACCCCAAGATTTCATTCCAGAGTGGTAATGGGGAGCCAATCCTTTGGTAATGGGCATGGATAGTTTGTAGGTAAATTTGGTTTTTTTTTTCCCCAACCCCCAACCATGTACATCACTACATTTACTTACTTACACTGAACTCTAATACTGAAACTTAATATTTTTGTCAGTGTTGTAGACTTTGGGTGGATCTCTGTCATCAGTTGCTATTCCTGCTACACTGGAATATCTTAAATTTTCCTCACAGCACTCTTTGTGCTCTTTGATTATTTTTATACTAAATTCAGTGTAAATCTCTTACCTGAAGGTTTCAAAATACAGTCAGTATAGTATAAATGTGCCACTTCATTTGATACTACTGTGTACAGTGTTTATTTACCAATGTAGCACAGTGGTTTTTTGTTTGAACTCTTCAGTTTAGCTCTGTATTCTTAGGCAGAGCAAAACTGGGGAGGGTTTAGTGTCTGGAGCAACTTGGGATGAATGTTGCTGTCAAGTCAAGGTGAATTAATGGGATATTTCTGCCATGTTGGTTTTGTTTGTTTCATTCTGAAGATAAATGAGAATTTGAAATGGAGAAGGTAGCTGGTGAGCTTTTCTTAAAGGCCTATGCAAGTCCAAACCGCTTGCACTGACTTCTCCATTGTTACTTGTACAATGCAGCCTGCATCTGAAAGGGCTTCTTTTGAGCAAAAATAGAAGTAGGTATCTAGGACAAAATTGAGTCAAATTCTGTATGGAAGCAAACAAAGGGTGAGGGCTTATTAACCATAAGTAGAGTATTTCTACTCCTGCATAAGAAATGGTGTAGTAAAAGTATATCACTTTGTCTAGGTATTGAAGACAACTACAGAAGATATAGTTGAAGTCAATATAAACAAAAATTTGGTGGGTTCTGCGATGGCTGGTAGCATAGGTGGCTACAACGCACATGCAGCAAACATTGTGACAGCTATCTACATTGCCTGTGGTCAGGTAGGTTTGTTTTACACCAAATCAAGTTTTCTTTAGCTCAGTAATTCTTAACCAAACACGTAGTTGAGTGTTTTGGTTTTGTTTTGTTTTTCCCTCCTGATCTGAAGGATGCTGCGCAGAATGTGGGCAGCTCCAATTGCATCACTTTGATGGAGCGAACTGGTTCCACCAACGAAGACCTGTACATCAGCTGCACAATGCCTTCTATAGAAATAGGAACTGTTGGCGGTGGCACCAACTTGCTCCCACAGCAGGCCTGTTTGCAGGTATAAATCAGGAGGTTTAAACCAACTTAACTTCTTAAATCAAAGCTTGTTTTCATGTTGTGTATATTGTGTCCGAGTAATGTTGTGGGAATGGGGCCTCTTGAAACTTGGTGGATTTTACATGAAAATTTTAGAATTATCTAGTGCATTGTTTTCATGTATCTAGTTTGTAAAGCTTAAGATGTTTAATATTAAAGAGACTTAAAGCTACTTGATTGGATATAATTTAGAAAGACTAAATACTAAATTTAGCATAAATTTACTTAGATTTCATAGCATAATATCGCATAATTTTCTCTCCAGATGTTAGGGGTTCAAGGTGCAAGCCAAGATAACCCTGGTGAAAATGCCCGTCAGCTTGCTAAAATTGTTTGTGCTACAGTGATGGCAGGGGAATTATCACTAATGGCAGCGCTTGCAGCTGGGCATCTAGTCAAAAGCCACATGATCCACAACAGGTCAGAAATGGAAAATTTCTTGTCCTTCTCTGCTATTTTGCCCTTCCCCCAAGTACCTGAGATTCAGTAATAATTACATGAGTAATTGCAACATATAAGTGTAACATTTTAACTATCTAATGTACTTGTCTTACTGTTTTTATTAGGTCAAAAATAAACCTACAAGATCTTCAAGGAACCTGTGCTAAGAAGGTGGCCTGACTACTAAAATGGCTTTGAAATGGAGAATTGTTCTAGTAACTGAGCAGGTGCACAGGGGAAAAAAACCCAGGATCTGTGAAGTTTAGAATGAAAATCACCTTCAACTCAATGATGTCTGTATAAGATAAACTGAGAGATCAACAGACTTCTGTGAGACTACTTACGCCTTTGACCT
The DNA here is from genome assembly GCF_900496995.4 of Aquila chrysaetos chrysaetos. Taxonomy (NCBI): domain Eukaryota; kingdom Metazoa; phylum Chordata; class Aves; order Accipitriformes; family Accipitridae; genus Aquila; species Aquila chrysaetos. The sequence goes on from NC_044030.1 coordinate 60,427,114, forward strand.
TCTTCAGTGGTTAGAGATGACTTCATGAAAGAAGTCCTGTCAGATGCCTTTGGAATTCTTACTCTTACACATCATTTTCTAAAGGGTCAGTCTTATGTTTTTACAGGTTGAGATTATTTTGATTAGTAAGCTCCTGGTAACTACAAAGCTGAAAAGTGATGTGATGTACTTTGTACATTTACAAAAAAAAAAATAAAAAAAAAAAATGTTGGTGTAAACTTGGCTTGGATGCACTAGTCCTTGCCATCTTTATTTTATGGTTAGACAAGCCTGTTTTTTAAAGTGGTGGCAAGCCTAATGACTTTCCAGGAACTCCCAATTTTAATTTTGTTCACACATAAACCTTAGGTCTTAGGCTATAATAGGCTATAAGACAATTTTATTGAATCATATTAGTTTTACAGAAACCTCTGTCTGTATATAGTACATAATTTGCTGCTACTTCAGCTAAGCAGCATTCAATGTTTTAACTCCACAATTTACATTATTCCTTTCCAGAAGGCTTGTGACCTATACAGTTCTGAACTGTTAAATATAGTCTGTACTGATCAGCTGTTTTGTGATTATTCTTTTTCAGGTAGAAAAAACAGATTTTGAAACTGGTAACTCAAAACCAGTTATGTGTCAGACAGGTATTTAAGCAAATGCAGTTTCTCAAACTTTTTTTTGTTAGGAGTGCATTCAAACAACAGGAGTCAAGAACAGATGTTTACACTTCTTTTAAAAGAAGTCTCTTAAGGTACAGTGTGTTTGTGTATTTCTAATTATTACTTTTTTATTTTAAGTGTGTTACACTTATTCCCCAGGAATAGTTGTGTATCCAGTGCTTAAGCTGAGATAAAATTTTCATTTTACCAGATGGTTATCACACTGTCCTTTATCACTAGAGGGTTTTATGTTTTAATTCCTTTTAGACTTTTCTTTTTGAGGGGGGGTATTTATTTTAAGAAGAAATCTTATCCTTTTTCAATGAAAAGTACTAATTAAGGGAATTCAGTGAAATGACATGTTAGTGCAACAAGCAGTTTTTGTATTAAAATACTGTACTTGGACCAGTGAAGCAGTCTCAGGTGTTCTTAATGTAATACAGAAAACCCAGGTGTATTCTGGTTTGATTCACCTGTGGGAATATTGCTAAACTGCCCTGCCTAGTTAATCACAGGAGGAAAATTGTTAATATGCTTGATGATGTTTTATTTTTTTGTTTGGTTTGGGGTGGGGTGCGGGGGGGGTGAATCAGTGGATTGGACTGGGTTTTTTGCAGGAATGCAGTGGCATTCCTGAAGGGGTGACTGGCAGAGGTGCTCTTCTAATGTGCAAATTTTATATAAATCATGATGGGTTGTTTTGTAGTACTTCAACACATTAATATCATTGTAATGAGCTCATAAAGCTAATGTGCAAGCATGAAGACATACTACATGCTAGATGTGTTATGATAGCAGGTAAATATCATGAATGTTTATCTTCCTGCAGTATTGTTGCTAATAGCTACCATTTTATTTAAGAAAAGTTGCAACTACTTTGTTTCTATGTTCATTCAGTGATCTTATTTAAAGTAACACTGTTCTGGCAATAAATGGTGGTTCAGTGTTCAATTTGGTGGATTTAACTGACATTCTGTCTTGCAGAATTAACATTTTGTATCATTAATAAATTGTGTACATTTTGGTACAGAACTACTTTTTCAGTTTCAGTAAAACAATGGAAAACTGTATTGGCTTAATTGTGATATTTTAAGGTTACTTCATGACTGAGTGACGTATCCTAGTAGACAATGTAAAATAAGAGGGTTAAGGAGAACAGGACTGGCATACAGTACTAAACACAGTGGAGCTATGACACCGGAACTTCTCACCTTGTTTGCAGAAGCGTGTACTCCTTTATTCTCCTCAAAGCTGAATTACGCAGTTTTCCCAAGCGGAAGAACTAACTCACTGCAGCGTTAGCGATACCTTCTACTGGGTTCCCCCTTTTCCTCACCTGTAGTTCAACTCCCATGCTTGATCTTGGTAATGTCCATCAGTCTATAATAGGACGTACAAGCCAGTCTGACACATTCTTTTTCAGTCTCCTGAGTGCTACAGGTTTTATACCAGAAGCAGAGGTTGTCATTTCAAATGTGTTAGAAAGTTTAGGGAACTGAAGCACTCTTGTTTCCCTGCATACAGGGAATACTACAGTCGAGTATTTCAACGTCATTGCAAAATTTGTGTAGCAAGATTGTTTTGGTACAAGAAACGAAGAGTCCTGCACTGTTTGTTTTGCGTCCTTGACAAAACCAAACCAGCTGTCTGGAATCAAGTTTCTAGAGCTGCTGTGACATAAATGCTACACTATTACAATTGATACTGTTTTCCAAATATTTTAATACCCTAGAAAAAAAATAGTAAAAATAGGGTATTTGACTCTGGTAAATAGTTTCCTTTTTACCTAGACTACCTCCTTTCTTATCTGTGTCCTGAATCTACTTGACTCCCGTGACACACCAGTCCCCTTCCTGCTGTGTGACATGAAAGTTTCAGAGCTGTGAGGCTTGGAAGCTCTGCAGCTCCATCTGTCTCTAATTACATAATTGTCCACTTCGATATCTCTTCGCCAGCATAAGACCTTATCAATGAAGTGTGCCTTACCTAATGTTCCTTACGGGAGGAACAGCTTCTGCTCACACAGCGCAGGGATGCAAACCACATTCATGTTGAATGTAGCTATGATATCAGAAGCCTGCAGCCAATGCTGCCTTGGTGATGGGAGGGAGGTGTGCCAGCAAGGGCCCCTGCACGGGTGCTGCTGAGAAGGCACACGGTTTCCCAGAAAAGAGCACAGCTGAGGGCCCGCTTGCTTTCTCAGAGGACCGTTCGGGTGTATCTGAGCTCTGGGTGTGTCTATGCACAGCACTGTTTGGACAATTTGCATCCTTGGCGTGAACCCTGCTTGTAAGGTGAATACAGCTCTGAGAAAAGCTGTGGTAGATAGTCTGTCCTCCCACTCCTTTCAGCTGCCTTTTGGGGTGGACTAAGAGCTCTTACTATTCACAGTGCCTTTAAGATAAGTTATCATCTCCATCTCTTTTGGGACATTGCTTGCTATTTTTGAGGTTGTGTCCTTTTCCCTCTCTCCCTTTGGCTTTGGTTAGGGAAAGTTTACACTGCACCATGACACCTGCTGAAAGGAGGAGATGATGGTTTGTGCTTCAGGCAGTGCCTGTGTTACAACAACAGTTTCTCTGCTCCACAGATCCTCTCTGTTGTCATGGCAGCTGCTCGTATTCCTGACAGAGGCATCTTGCCTTACATGCACAGCAATTACAGTGTGGTGTGCATCCAGTGAAACTCCTAGCACTGAGAAGTCTGTGCCTCATCTTCCTGGGAACCTCTGGGACGAGGCCTGCCTATGAAGCTAACCTTATCTCTACAGCGCTCTAGGACTTTTGCAGTCTACTACACAATGCAAAATTAGCTAGTGTCCCATCTTCACCCCTGGTTTATGTTCAGTCTGCTTCTTAATATACCCAGGGGGACACTAGGGGCTTTAGCCCCAGCTTTCACAGGTTCTTCCCAATTACAGAACACCCAGCAGCATTCCAGCTAGGACTCAGGCTATCTAGAAAAACATGGTGGGTTGACCCAGCTGCTTGCTCACTCCCACCCCAGCAGGATGGGGGAGAAAATGGGAAGGGTAAAAGCAAGAAAACTCATGGATCAACATAAGGACTGTTTAATAGGTAAAATGAAGCTGCCCACACAAAGCCAAAATAAGGAATTTATTCACTACTTCCCATCAGTAGGCAAAGCCTCAGCACATTAAAGTTACGTGGGCAGACAAATGCCATACCCACAAATGTCCCCGCTTTCTCATTCTTTCCCTGAGCATGATGTCACGTGGTATGGAATATCCCTTTGGTCAGTCAGGGTCAGCTGTCCTGGCTGTGTCCCCTCCCAACCTCTCCCCCACTCCCAGCCGGGGTGGTGCAGGGGAGAAAGAAGAACAAAAAGAAAACCTTGATGCTGGCAAACCCAGCTCAGCAATAGCCAGAACACCGGTGTGTTATCCACGCTGTTAGTCGTGAATCTAAAACACAGCCCCATACAGGCTGCTATGAAGACAATTAATTCCATCCCAGCAAGAGCCTGTACAAAAAAGAAAATCTAGATCTTGGCACCACTGTCTGCCAAGATCCACAACAGCCAAATAAAGACCAGCTCTTAGAATCACAGAATGGTTTGGATTGGAAAGGACTTTAAAGGTCATCTAGTTCAACCCCCCTGCCATGGGCAGGGACACCTTCCACTAGACCAGGTTGCTCAAAGCCCCATCCAACCTGGCCTTGAACACTTCCAGGGAGGGGGCATCCACAACTTCTCTGCATTGGCAGGAATGGGACAACCTAACTTACCAGTTCCACTGTCTCAGCACCCTCATCGTAAAGAACTTCTTCCTTACCTACTTTATTCTTCTAGAGAATTGTACAAGGTCAGTCCATTTTCATGAGCTAGTACACCAGGATGAAAAAACAGTGCCATAAAAATTATGCCAATGACCAGTGTCTCCTAGGACCACTGGGTGAAAGACCGGACTTAGGTAAGTCTATCAAGCTGTTGTGGTTTAAGCTCCGCTGCTAACAAAGCACCACAAAGCTGCTCACTCACTCCTCCCCACCGTTCCCCCGGCCTCGGTGGGATGAGGAGGAGAAAATACAAAGAAAAGCTCGTGGGTCAAGACAAGAACAGGGAGGGATCACTCACCATTTATGGTCACGGGCAAAAGACAAACTCAACTTGGGGAAAAAAAAGTCAATTTAATTTACTACCAATCAAATCAAAACAAGGATAATGTGAAGTAAAACCAAGTCTTAAAAACACCTTCCCCCCACCCCTCCCTCCTTCCCAGCTCAAGTCCACTCCTGGTTTTCTCTACCTCTTCCCCCCAGCAGCACAGGGGGACGGGGAATGGGGGTTGTGGTCAGTTCATCACACATTGTCTCTGCTGCTCCTTCCTCCTCAGGGGCAGGACTCCTCACTCTTCCCCTGCTCCAGCGTGGGGTCCCTCCCATGGCAGACAGTTCTCCACGAACTTCTCCAGTGTGAGTCCTTCCCAAGGGCTGCAGTTCTTCATGAACTGCTCCAGCATAGGGTCCCTCCCATAGCAGACAGTTCTCCACGAACTTCTCCAGTGTGAGTCCTTCCCAAGGGCTGCAGTTCTTCATGAACTGCTCCAGCGTGGGTCCTTTCCACGGGCTGCAGTCTTTCAGGCACAGACTGCTCCAGCACAGGCTTTCCCATGGAGTCACGGCCATCCTGGGGGACATCCCCCTGCTCCGGGGTGGGGTCCTCCCCAGGCTGCAGGTGGGCATCTGCTCCCCCGCTCCCCTCCATGGGCTGGGGGGGACAGCCTGCCGTCTCACCACGGGCTGCAGGGGCATCCCCTCCTCCGGCACACCTCCTCCCCTCCTTCCTCACTGACCTCGCTGTCTGCAGAGGGGTTCCTCTCATATTCCAATCCCACTACTCACTGCAGGTTCCCCTTCCTAAATATGTTCTCCCAGAGGCACTACCACCATTGCAGATGGACACGGCCTTGGCCAGAGGCAGGTCCGACTTGGAGCTGGGGAAGCTTCTAGCAGCTTCTCACAGGAGCCACACCTGCTTTGCAAGGTAGAGAGGAATAAATTATGACGTGTATTATACTGAGGCTGGTAATAAATCATCAGTTACCTGATGTTTGTTGACTTCTCTCTTTGTGCTGGTAGCTTATGTAGTCCCTTTATTTAAGATAGTCCCTCAGCTATTGACACATCATTGCTTGTGGTGAAATAGCTAAGAACAACCCAACGTCCTTGAGTTACCTGTTAAGACAAAAAATCACTTGAGTAATCCTAGCCTTGAAATTCTGTCAACAACTTTTAAAAATGTAAATTATGCAATGAACTGATTATATAAATTGCCTATTACATAACTGAATGCAGCAATTAATTTCAACAAGCTCGCACGCAGATTTTTGGGGTGGAAGACCTTTTGCTATTAATTCACCACCAGTGAATGGAGAGTGCTGTATGCTTAGTCTGAAAACAATTTTGATTGATAAAGGTGGCCAAATGGGGATTCTGACCCAAAGCCTGTGAGATGAGAAAATAATCCAAGTTTTAGTAATGAGGAAGAAAAAAACTTTACATCCAGTTTATATCTAACTGACCCTCCCTACTGTTCATGTTATTTCAATGTCTGAACATGGCTAGATCGCACGTTTCACCAGATGTTTCCCTGTGAGAGCTCTGCAGGGAGGACTCTGCTCTGTGCAGTTGAAATGTTGTGATACAGAGCTGAGATAAAGGCCTGGCCCTGCACAGGCATCCCATTTCCCTGAGACAGCCAGGTGTATAAGAAGGGTTTTAAAGGGAGTTGAACAGAACTTAGGTAGGTGGCTGGGAATAACATGTTTACCCTCCATTTCTATCTCTGTTTCTCTCTGCCTCCACCATCTGTCTGACCAGCTGTCTTTTGTGTCTGCTGCGTCTTATCTTCAACAACTGCAAAAAAAGGTTCTTTTTAAGATACCTTAAGGCACGGATGTGCACTATAGATCCTCCAAGCCCACGGTGACAAGCAGCTCAGCAGCTGCAGGACTGTGTCGTTGCTGTCTTTTACACAGCTGGAGAGGGGATTTCGAGACGTTCCGCAGGGGAGACACTGTTTGTTTTCTGCATTGCACTATTGCATAGCTCCTCAGGCTACAGGGCAGAACTACTTGAGGTAGCTGCAACTGGGGAAAACAAAAGAATTTGCATTTCAAAACAGAAAAGTAGACATCCTCTTAGGGTTTTTTTAGGCATTTGTAGTAACACTACCATGCACCTCAGCTAGGCAGAACAGGTAATCTGTATCACCACAGAAAGAAGTGAGCCTTAGAAACTATCCCTTGCGGAACACTGAAGTGACTTTTTTACTCATTTTTCTTTTCCTAGCTATCTTTCTCAATATATATTCTTTCATTCTAACTGCATTATGGCCACACTAAAGCTTATCTGTATACAAGAGAAAACCTATTTTTTTTCTCTTAGAAGCATAAGGAAGCTTTTAAACCATTACCTAACCCTTTTGTTGACTGTTTGTTACCTTTTTTTTCCAACGCAGGCCTCTCGCCCGCCATGGGGGGAGGCACGTACAACGCCTACGCACTGTGGCAACCACCTGGGGTGTGGTTCCAGTTTCAGCAACAGTTGGGTCCCTCCTGGATTGCACTGTGCCCCTGAAGCCGCGCCAACTTCAATGCCATGGCTGTACTCCAAGCCAGCTCCGTAGGTGTATCACAGCTGAAACAAATTACTGCTGCCCTGGGGGAGTACGCTTATGACATTTCTTATTTTGCGGGTGTTTGGCTTGTGCTAACATTTACATAATTTATTTGGGGGATGCAGGAGACACCACCGCTGTGTAGAGATACTGATAAAGGAGAGTCATGCTTTACTTTCCAATGCGGCGTGGAGGCTTGTTATAAAATCAGCTAAGGAAAAAAAATCAAATTTATAACCCTCGTTTTAGGGCCTGCAGGACCAAATTTAGCTGATACATACCGCGTATTTCTGCAAGTTTTCGAGAACGGTGGCGTTTCCGCGCGGGAACAGCGCAAAACCTGCCGTGTCCAGACGAGAAGCCCGAGGGGCCGGATGCCCGCCTTTCCAAACCGGGGCGTCCTTCCCACTTCACCCCGACAACCATTCCTTACCCAGGCGGCCGCAGGTGACCGAACGCCGGCCCGCAGCCCCTCGGCGCCCCGACCCCCTTCCCTGCCGCTCTGCCTTCCCGCCGGCCGGCGGACCGACGCGTACCGACAGACAGGCAGCTAAGCGGCAAATCCGGATGTTTCTGACGAAGGTTTTACACAGAATTTCAGCCGTACGCCTTTCACGGCGCAGGAAACCCGAGGGGAGGCGCCGCGATGTGGACGCGACTACAGCGGGGGCTGCCGCCGCCGCCCCGCCCCCGCCCCCGGCGCGGCTGAGGCAGCGGTGACCCCGCCGAGGCCGAGCTCCGCCCCTCGGCCTCGGCCTCGGCCTCGGCCCCGCCCCGCCGCCGAGGCGGCCCCCAGGGCCGGGCAGGGCCGCCCGCCGCTCCGCGCAGCGCCCGCCCCGGGGCGGGCCCCGGCGGGGGGGCGGGCGGCCCTGGCCCCTCCGCGCCTCGGCGGGCCCGGGTGCCGCGGCACCGCCGGGCCGCGAGGGTGGCGCTGCCGCCGCCGCCACCGCCTTCGCGCCGCTCCCTCCGCCGCGCCGCCGCCCCGCCCTCAGCCCCGCGGCCGGCTCGGAGCGCCGCGGCCCGCGCCATGGAGGCCCCCCCCCGTGACCATGATGCCCGTCACGGGCGGCACCATCAACATGATGGAGTACCTGCTGCAAGGTAAGCGGCCGGCGGGCGGGCCGGCAGGCAGCTCCCTCCCGCGGCCGAGGAGAGCGCCCGGCGGGCCGCGGGCCTGCGTGCCGCCGCCGCCGCCTCGGCCGAGGGGCAGCCCCCGGGGAGCCGGGCAGGGGCGGGCTGCGGGGGGGCTGCCGTGGCCCACACTGCGGGGGAAGCCGCGCTCACCCGGGAGGAGGAGACGGGGTAACCGAGGCGCTGTCTCCGCCCGCCGCAGGGAGCGTGTTGGACCAGAGCCTAGAGAGCCTGCTGCACCGCCTGCGCGGCCTCTGCGACAACATGGAGCCGGAGACCTTCCTGGACCACGAGATGGTGTTCCTGCTGAAGGGGCAGCAGGCCAGCCCCTTCGTGCTGCGGGCACGGCGGTCCATGGACAAAAGCGGGATGCCCTGGCATCTGCGCTACCTGGGCCAGCCCGAAATAGGCGACAAGAACCGCCACGCGCTGGTGCGCAACTGCGTCGACATCGCTACTTCGGACAACCTGACGGACTTTCTGGTGGAGATGGGCTTCCGCATGGACCACGAGTTTGTGGCCAAAGGGCACATGTTCCGCAAGGGCATCATGAAGATCGTGGTGTACAAGATCTTCCGCATCCTAATGCCAGGAAACACGGAGAGCATCGAGCCGCTCTCCCTCTCCTACCTGGTGGAGCTCAATGTGGTAGCGCCAGCAGGACAGGATGTCGTTTCTGATGACATGAGGAATTTTGCTGAGCAACTGAAGCCTCTAGTGCACCTGGAAAAAATCGACCCTAAAAGGCTAATGTGATTGAAAAGCTGGGCAGTTAAGGGATGGGGTTTGTTCATGTTCCTGAAGGGGAAGCCTTTTGAGGGCAAACCGAAACAGGGGGAGGGGAATAAAGGACTACACATCAGTGTTTTGTCCACTGCAATTACTGAGTGTGTTTTCTCCTTCATTTGTGGATGTGAACAGAAGCAGACACTTTAATACCATTCAAAAGATCAGTAAATGCTAATAGTGGTAGTTTTCCTTCTCCTGTTGGGGAGATATGTGTTAGAAAGCATATTGCCCAACAATCCCAAACCATCAAGAGTTACTGGAATTCAGCCTTCTGCATACCCACAGCACCATTCATGTATCCTACCTAGTCATCCAAAATTTTCTTTTAAGTAACACATGAAGTTAATATCCTTCAAGGCAGGAGATGTTAACACAAGCATAAACCCAGGAACTACACAGTATAAAATAGCAAGAGTATACCTGTTTACAACAGAGTAGCAAAGTAATAGCACATGTAAGGGGAACAGCTAGGACACAAGGTACATTCTAGTGAAACTGTTTCTGATATAACCAAAGTTAGAACTGGCAACCAATTTAGTGATGTTACAATTGCAAGAGGTTTTCAAATCTTTTAACGCTGTTCCATGTTTTTCACTCAAGCTGGGCATGGCAGTCTTGGGTGATGAAAAAGCAGTAAATTACATGGGTTTTTTTATCATTAGACTTCTCACACCTGGCAGCAATATTGAAAATTGACACATTAAACAATTAAGAGCATCATACAGCTGCTAATTCAACTGGTGATGATTGTTTAGCACCTCTCTTGAAAGCAGGATGCTTAGTTACTCTCCCAGTATTTCAATGATATTTGAATTAGGTTTGAGAGTTTTCAAATACAGTTCCAACAAAAAAAGGTTGGGAAAAGCAGCCAAAGCAGCTTATTTAAATTTCTCAAGTTCTTTACAGAATGCATCCATTTTACCCATTATTAAAATGCACCAATCTCTGTCAGAGACATTCCCACCCTTCAGCAGCACACAACTCTGTATGTGACAACTAAAGGCAAAGACCACTCCCGCAAAAAGCTTAAAAAAAAAAAAAGCCTTTTAAGTTAACAGCTACGTTTTCAACACCGGAGTCTGGACAAGATAAGCCATGGCAACTGGATTAGTGCTAACCGAGTGCAGTGTCTCAAGTGTTCCACTCATACAGGCTCTACATACCAGGCATGGGGACAACCGAGTACTTGTACACCTGCTGGAGAACACCACTGCTGAATACATAGCAATGATTTCCAACAGGCTACAAGCAATGAGGTGACCTGAGTGACTGCTCATTACCTAGGCTGGAAATACTTTCTGGAGGGTACAGACACACCTACAATTCTTGTGTTTGCACTCAGCCATGACTCAGCCCCACCAGACAGACCACTATCCTGGGCCTCCCAGTCTGGAATTCCTTGGGATACTGTTACAGGGCATAACTTCCCAGGGGGTGAGGGGTAGGTCTCAGAGCTCTGCCTGTACCAGGGAGCTGAACTTGCCAGGTTGCTCAGCAATTCAGTTGCAGTCCCACCCTGGCAGATGGGAACCCTCAGAGCTGTTGTCATATCCTGCCACTGTAACACTGGTGAGGAATTGCTTGCCACAGACTTCCACCATCCATGGCTTTTCTCTTGTGACAGGAAATTTTAGAAAGAAGTGCAATGGATCAGGAAAGTTGAACATTGTATGCCAGCTTTTCAAAGGGTAGGTACTTGTAAGTACAAAGACACAGAAAACAGTAAGTACACAGGTCCTTTCTGTTGCATCTGAAAGGAACTCGCTTGGTAACTTACCTTCCAAGTTTCTTTAAGTGGATGGGCAAATAAGTCACAGAGTGTTGACCTTAATGTAATGGTGATATAGAAGAAAATCCCACATGGAATTTCAGGCAGACCAGCTCAAGCAAGAGGAGACTGAATGTAAAGTTTCTAATCGAAGTTTTTACACTATAGATGACAATAGGTCTGACTATTGCTTGGTCTAAGTTCTCAAAAATAATAATGCTCATTTAAAATAGTTCTTTTTAGGGACAATTAGTTTAAACCTTAAAAACTGCAGCAATCCACATTACCAGCCTTCCTTATTCTAGCTGTAGTCTATGCATAGAAGAGGCAGGTGTGCAGAGCTAAAAAAAAAAGCTTACTGCATCAATGGTTACAGCTCAAGGCAAATGGACACTTTCAGGCACCTAGTGCTCAAAGCATGGAGACTAAAGATAGTAGCAATACTATTGGTAATACACACTGGTAAATTGCATGGCATAACCCTAACTAATTATTATATCTAGGATCAAATTATATTGTAGTTACACAGACAGCTACAGAAATGCTCAACCTCTCCTTACAGGAAAGTATGTTTTTCTTAAATTACATGCATAACTTAAGGGACCAAGAATGTGACTGTATTCTTTTTATTTTAGGGGATTTTTTTGCCAGCTAAAGTAACTGCATTCTTCAAGGGCAGGGCTTACCTCGGGACTCTGTATTTGTTGCAATATATTGCCTGAGGCCTGATGCAGCTGAGCTGAAAATAAGTTTCCTTTCTGTGCAAGCAATGCCTTCTGTTATTTCAAACTGTTTCTCCAGTCTTGCATACTTTTAAGGTTTCTACAACTTTATTGATTACTACATAAAAAGTAGAAACTCCTGCATAACAAATACAGGTAAGATTGTTATTGATCCATTAGGCACCAGCTATTTCTGCTATTAAGAAAGCTTCCTCTATAGAAGCTCATCTCAGTTCTTAAAAATTCCTTCATACTTTGGAAAAAGCTACAAGTTTATCCTTTGGCATTCCTCAGTCCTGGATCTCAATTTTTCCCATGGAAACTTCCATAATGTTGTTAATTCTGTACAAAGACAAGAGCTGAAATACTTTGGAAGTGCTCTATATTAAAGACTATACTGTAAAAGAACATCTTTTAACATGCCTCTGATACGCTAGCACAAACCAAGCTTTTTGATACATAAACTAATGTGGCATTCAGGTTTTCATCTCAATAACCTCAGTAATACAAGCAAGCTGCTTTCCTGTTAAATATTTTCCATATGTTACAATATTGTATATAACTTTATCCATGATCTAAAAGTTGGTTAAAAGGTAAAATGTTTTAAGTTTCTCCAAAGCACTGAAAGTTAAAAATAACTACAAACCAGGATTTTTCTTCATAATTTTTAATACTTTTCACTTTTAAATACTGGTTTAAATTTGTGATTGTAACATGGAAGAGCCAACTTCTTGTAATTTTTAAAACTTACCATTAGGATCATAAAGCTATTATAGAACAGTTACACTCTACACACTCAAGGTACTCAAAAATATGATTCATGTTTTAAGTCTGTAGATGAACAGTAGCAATTCAAATACAGCGTTTCTGTACAACTTGACAAAAATACAGGTGGACACTCTGATTAAAGAGAATCTGCACAACTTCAGATAAGCCAGCTCAGCCCAATTAAGTAAAAAGTAATTTTTTTTTTCTCCAAAGTGCATCACGTTTTTCACAGATAATTTTGTCAAAATAAGATGTTCAGGTTCTCAGACAGGATAACAATGACCATCTCATCCTCATTCCCAATACAAGTTCTATCAAGTAATTTCCTTCAGATCTGGTTTGGCAACATCCAAATTCTCCAAACAGATGCAGATATTCCCAGAACACTATCTGATGGAGAAGACTGCTGCATTCTCAGCCCTTCAAATCAGTTCAGCTTATAAAAACATCCATTCTAGAGTCAGGAGCTCCTTCTGCAAACACCATCACAGCTGTATAAATACCACTGATCCACTAACAGGAAGACGTGAACTCAGAGCACACAGGTATGTGGCAGTGACTGAAAAGAGGAATGGACTCAAGAGGCGGGGCAAATTTTTTAACACCATAAAAGCAAGATCCCTTCCAGAAGAAAGGATCTAATGGCTACTTGCACACAGACAATCTGAGAGGCCCACAGAGAACTGCCTTTTTTTCATTTGTTTTTAGCATGGCTAGCTGTAGTGACGTACCAGTGCCTTTATATCTAAAAGTAAAATGTATTCTTTACAAATAGTATCTGTAGTGTAATAATATTTACAGAATAAATCGCAAAAGTACATCACATTTAGTGCAAATGCAACTAATGATATAAGTTTATACACTGCTTCGTAAACTTTCCATACCTTTGTAAAATAAAACTATCCAATTAAATTAATAAACTCACCTGCGTTCTGACAATTACCAGAAATGGCAAATAAGGAGTTAAACTCTTTGTAATTTTTTTTTTTTTTTTTTTTTTTTAAGTTCCCATCAGTGGCTATGGTGGAATGAACCATTGCTTGGTTGATTGTAAAAAGATGAAGTACATTTGAGGTATAAGTTTTTTTTTTTTTAAACATCGCTATATAAAATGCTCACTGGTGATATAGTAAACGTACAAATTTACATCTTATTTGCCTTACTAGCATTACCATATAGGCACTTTTTGACATATTCAAATTAACAGAGCAACTCTGTAATAAGGCATATTCCATGCACTCCATTATAGAAAGGCAAATAAAAAGGGAAGAGTTATGGAGCATGAAATCTGCATGCATGTGTAATCATGTGTTATGTACGATTTCATCTCTACAGAGAAGATTAACTGATCAGGTTTTTCAACACTGTGCAGATCACATTTAATCATTTACCAAATCTTCATTAAAATACTATATTATATTTATTTTCAGGCACCTATCATACTATATCAAATAAGACTTTCAGCTTGCTTTTGAAAAAAATATATCTGAAACTTTTTTCTTGAGATACACAGGTTACTGAAACACCGAGCAGTCTCTGCAGAGCTTCCAACTATGGGACATGGATAAAAGAGCTCAAAGTCAGTACCAGTCTGCCACAGTCCTCTCCTAATGAGCATCTCCAGAATCAAAGGCAGGCAAATACATGACATTTAAATTCTCACAGCAACTAAAGGGAACTTTCCAATAAGAACTATGCATCCTTTTCTCTCTGATGGGTTTTTGATCAAGACACAAGTCATTTTCTACATAAACCATATAGCATGGCTTTATTAAGATGAGGAAGACACATGCAGGATCTGAAAATAAAGTATTCATCCTCATTCTAGACTGGGAATGTTGTCTTATGTAGTCCAAATTACTTCAATAAATATTATAGTGTACCTTCTCACAGCTTTGGGAAAGCCCTGGATATCATGCAAGAGAGCAGTCCACATACAGCATGGACAGATGGCTTCTAGCCTTCAGGCAGTCTTTTGCCCTCTCATACAGAATCCTCCTAGATATTTCTGGATGATGTTTAATAACAAAAATTCTGTAGCACATATTACATAACTAAAAAATACAATAGAAATATAAAGATATCTGGAAAAAATAAAGCTTTTCACACTCTTACTCCTTCAGAACCAAAGATCGTCATAAGAGTAAGACAATAGAAAAGGCAAAGTCATAAGGATATTGACAGCCCTCAGTTATTAACTGACATTTTATGTAACAAGATGATTCATTATAGAAACCAGCAGCAATGAACTGTGATTATACAAAGCAAAACAAAACCTGCCAATAAGTCACCTAGGCTTTACTGAAGTCCCTCCTTCCCCCCCCAAATACCACATAGATTTTTGTGCATATAAAGCACATACAGTATGCTATATGTGCACTTGTCTTTTGTGCTTTTTAGACATGCACAAAAACTGCATGAGTATCTTAGGAAGGTTGACAGTGAAATTCTGCAACTTGTTTAAAATTAAAGCAGTAACCCACGTTGGTGATTCAAAGTTGTATGCGTTCTTCCTCTTTTAAAGCAAGCAAATAAAAATAGAGCCGTAGACATGTTATCAATACTTGTATTTATAATTACACACTGATTCGGCAAGAAAAGTTAGCTGGCGAGAGCTAGTGTTAAATATTCAGCCTCATGGTGTTGCAACATTTCTTCACTTCAGTATACAAAGCCTAGAACTTGGGCCATTAAAAGACTGTAGATCCTTCATTCCAGCATGGAGTGCTGTATGAACGGTCACTTCTCCAATGTGGAATGCTCACCCAGTCTTGTTCCCATTGCTGCAGGTAAGCAAACATAAAAATACAGCACTGAAAAGTTTGAACATTAATAGGAAAGCAAGAACTTGTTAAACACCTTAAATAGTATCAGCGCTGCTATGATCATTTATGAACTGTTGGCTTATGACAACCATGTCTTCAGTGGTTCACCTACACTTGTTCTCTAACAACATAAAATTAAAAGTGTGAATCATTACAGGGCTACCTGTTACAGAAGGATCAAATGACTGACTTTTGGAGTCTGACATAAATAGAACCCAAAAATAGGGGTAGCCTATCTCATGCATACAAAAAGTGATAAAAACTCCTTTTCAGATCATGTGTAATACTAGAACTACTGAATGGGATTTGATGGTTTGACACTACAGTTACACATAATGAACTATATAGCAAGATTGTACACTAACAAAAATTAAGCAAAGCCTTACTTAGCACTAAGGCTTATGTCTGACAGATTCAGACAGCCCCAAAAGCGATCAAGAATACCTCCTCTAATGTCATATAATCATTTAAATGTTCAAATCATTTTCGATTAGCCCAATGACCTATACTATTAGGATACATCCGTTGACTTCAGAAAGCACCTGTAAATCCCTTTCCTTTCTTAAGCTCATCAGAAAGGCTAAAAATTTAAGTCACAGCCTTTTCAATACTCTAGTAATTGACACTGGTCTTGTCAGAAAAGTTCCATTAATAAAAATCCTAGATCAAAACTATTCTGTCAATGTAAAAGAATACTTTGACCTTCATAATATTTTATCAAACATGCAATTTTAAGTAGAATTCAAGATACCAAAGCCTCATGAGCATCTAGAGAAACTTCAGTATGTATTCTTTTCAGAATAAGTGTAAAATGCCAGTGACAGCTGAGAAAAAACAATACTTTATCCTTTTATACTTCTACATAAATTAGACATGTATGCAAAAACTTGCAAGATAAACTAGTAAGTCTACAAAAACTAGTACTTGATAATTTCTGTAGCCCTTATTTTTCATGCTAATACACACAAATTACATGAATGTTTTAAAAAGTATATTGCATACATACATTAAAACTAAGCACCAAATTCATGCTAATCATGATAAAACATTTCTAGATTGCATACTTGTGTTTGGCCTTAAATTTACAACAGTCGATCAAGAATGAAGAAAATGAATGTATACCTGTTAACACTAGAATAAAATAGGCTTTCCTGCTGTCTTCTCTTGCACGTATGATGTAAAACGCTTCAGGAATTTTGGATATTCTCGTTTTGCCACTGCCCGTAACACTGATGCTGGCGCCCATCCTCCTGGGTTCACTAGAAGTAGACAGGAAGACAGACATTGAAATACAGCAAATCCACTAAAGGCTAGAAAAGAGAATTTAAGTTCATTATTTCTGCAGCTCTTTCTGAAGTAACAGGAAAGAATAGTGATCAGCAGGGTTTTTTTTATGCCCTTACAGCTTGTATTGTAGCACCTTCTACTCTTAATACTCCAGCTTAGTCCAGTTCTATGATGCCACGATTTAGAAAGCTTTAAACATGATGTGCTGTGAGTCTTTGGGGAATTCCCAAATGGAAGATTATATTCTCTAAGGACTTCCCAGAAACAACAGAAAAAAGACACTTCCGTTACTAATTTCACAGAAAACAGAAGTCAGTCTTAACTTTTGAATAACTGCTGCATTTGTCTGCAGAATTGCTACATAGTCAATGTATTCCAAATTATTTTTAAAGCACTTTAAACAAAATTCAAACTAATTCTAAAATACACTTCAATTCACAGGGCAAGTATTTTGCTGAAAAAGCTGCCACTTCCCATATAATCATAGTTCAGAATTTATCAATGAAAATGTATTTTTTAAGTAATTGGGAAACTTCTAAAAAGGAAACAAAGCAGCTTAAAACAGAGCTATTATTTGTACAGGATTTAATACAAATTACATCACTCCTATATGGCAAAGATTTACTGAACCAATTTTTCAGACTTTGACTCTTTAGTAAGCCATGTAATAGGTGGTTGAAAGTAATAAGCAGGTGAGCTACTCAAAGTGTTTTGGAGCTGCAGCAGAGGAGCTAATAAGCATGTAGCTCCAATACTACAATACACTGCTAAACACTGGGTACAGTAACAATACAGCTTCGCTTTGATAACTTCTCAGTCAATACCAAGGATTCTATCAGTTAAAAAATATTAAAAAAACCCATAGTCTATTATACAGCTTGCAAACATCCTCATACAAAGTGTATTTGCTCCTTCTTAACACTGAGGGTAAGAGCTGTATCTTTACTATGAGCAGCTTTTCAGCCTAACAAGATGAATAAGAGGAAAAAAATTACAGCAATACATGAAAAAACCATCCTACTACTGAAACTACAAGCTATGCCAAGTCATCCCAGCTGCAGACATTTTTTCTGCCCACCCTCCTCCACCCAAGGTTCTGTACTTAGGACTGAGCTACACACCACTTCCATTTATTCCTTCCAGAACACCACACGATGAATCATCCCATTCACTGATTCATGTAGCACATTAATTTGAGTCTTTTTGAACAAGACGACCACAAGTGTGATGCTATATATAAATTTAACAGAAAATTGCATCAAACTTTTTTTGCCAGTATTCAGCTCCCCACAATTAGCATATACCATGAATGTCATACTGAAAATTTTAGACTTACCATTAGCTACATATGTAATCTTGCATAGGATGTTGTCCCTGCTTATTTCCTTGTTCCCCTCTGGTGGACTTACTAATGTCTGACAAATCATAGCAATATTTATTTTGGCACGGACACAGCGATTGTTCAGCTGCCAAAAAAAATGAAACATTTGTAAGCCTCAAACTAAATTTGTTTCAGTATACTTGACTGCTAACATTTTAATTTACTATGAAGTCTAAGACACTCCAGAAACTGTGTTTCCGAAAGTTTGCATTCTAGCACTACATGGGTGCAACATGAATGTGAGTGAAATGAAAGGTACATGGTGAATAGGGAAAGGGTTAAACTAAATGCCTGAATCTCAGGTTTCTGCTTGCTTAATACATATTACAAGCAAATTACTTCAATTATTGTGAAAAATGAGTAAAAGAAACATTTAAAGAATAATGCATCAACATTTACAAGTTATCAGTAATTTTTCCCTTGTAAGCAGGCAATGGCATAGCAATCAGCACAAAAACAACCCAAACAAAACAATCATTGCTACTATCTGACAGAACCAAGGCAGAACTGTGTAAGACGGAGGTTTAACAGATTCCATATCTATAATTATACAAGCCTACTCCTGTATCTGACAGTATTGAAGAGTTATTGATTTGATTCCATACAAAATAACATCAATTCCTTAAAATGTTTTCCCATCTCCAGAAATTTTGCTTCCATTCTGCTGCAACACCTTAGATCTGCCAACTGCTGAGATAAGACAAGAAAGCTTTTGGCTTAGAATGCCTTCATCAGGTCATTGTATCACCTGGTTTAAATAAACTGTATTTTTGCATACCCGCCCCCAACCTCCCTCACACTAATATTTCACATGCATTACCACATAATAGAAAAATGTTATCTTAAAAACAGAACTTGATAGAATGAAAATAACACTTACAGGAGCACTGTCATGTTCCACAGAGAAATTGCACACAATCCACGTTTCAGGATCATTTTCACTGAATGCTGGTATCTTCCTGATGGCAGACAAATACAGCACATCCCTTTGAGAAGCTGGCCACACCCTCTGCAGAGAAACACATGAATATAAACTTTTCCAGTTTTGCAAATTAAGTACTTGCTGTGCTTAAAGGAAAAAACAAGCAAGGCAAACCAGGTCAGTCATGTTATTTAAGTAAAAGTTTCTTCTAGTTAGTAATTTCATTTTCAAAACTGAAACAGAACATAGTGGTTGTACAGATGCATATCAGGTTATATGGCTATGCCTCATTTTAAAAAATTTAAGGCAAAAGTTTAAGGCCTTTGAAATGCAGAAAGCCAAGCTGCAATGACTTTTTCAGTACACAAACAGGAAGATGCAGTGCCCCTCCTGTTCCCTCAACCTCAACTTTATCTTTTAGTTAATACTTGTAAGCTACAAACAGAACTAGGGGTTAAGTATAAATAGATGCATCTACAGTTACTTATGTCTCCAGAGAGAGGGAGAGGAATATTTAAAACAAATATTATTTCAAAAAGCTACTACTTCAGTAAGACAGATATGGTAAACTGGTATTATCTAAGAGAAAGTTTCAGAAGCAAAATGTCCAATAAAATAAGAATATACACAAAAGCCATTTTCCTGACACTCAAAAGCTAGATATTTTTCCCCTATTGCCACAACACTACACAGTTTACACAACCGTCTTACTCAAAATCACAAGTCCTCTGTTACAGAAGTTTTAAGATAATTGCATTACTGGTAAAATTGTCAAAGAAAATATTTGGTTTGAGTATACTAATGGTTGGAATCATTCAAGATTAAAGATGAATCTGTACACTTCATTCCCATTTTTTTGAACCTTTAAGTTAGTTGTTGGGTTATAATTAAAATAAACATTTTCGTAAATTTACACTAGAACTGGTTGGGGGGGGGGGAAATAATGAAGTTACAAAAACAAATGTTATACCAGCAATTATCCCATCTCATAATGCAAATGTGTATGTCAACTAATTGTGGTCAACAATAGCTTGCATTATCGCAACGACATATGATACAGTGGTATAGGTTTCTTCCTTGTAGCCAGCGTTGATTTATTGCTTCCATTTGCTTTAGATGACTCTTGCCTTGCTGGCAGTGATATACTTAGAGATTAAAAACAGTCCTTATTTGTTATTACACATGCACAACCAATTATGCTATCAAGACAAGTTTGAAAAATTGACAAAGTTGTAGTTTAATAGAGAACTTGTTCTGAAATGTTGTTCTGAACAGTATTTTACGTTTTTAAGCCATTAAAGTACTCAGAAAAAGATTAGAACACATACGCCCCAGACGGTCTCAGTAAGGTAAGCATACGGCTGAAGTGTTATTACCTTATGTGTCTGGTAAATGATGATTGCATTATCAGCTAAATTTTCCACAACATGGAAATTTTCAATTGTTGCTAAAAGAGGAGGAAGAAAAAAAAAATTCATCAGTAAACAAGCACAGATATTAGGCCAATGTTATAAACAATCTGCTTGCTAATAAACATGCAAAGCTTAAGAACCAATTCCTTACTTTCCCAGTCATTACGAACATCAACATTCCAGAAGTAGTGGCAAACTTCATGCCCTGTTACCCCTTTAACAGCATGGGTTGCTTTCAAAGGATCTAAAACTATGCCATTCTCTTCCACCTCTCTTCTGTATACCTACAGCCAAATACAAAGAAATGTAGAACAGAAATTGTCAGAACTATTCATGTTTTAATTGTTTAAAAATTCATCTTTTTTTAAAAAAAAACACTTACCCAGAAGACTAACACATGAATCATTTGCCCTGTCAGTGTTCTCTGGTAACTACCAATGCAGACATTATTACATGACAATTCACATTAAAATACCAATATTTGAAGAATCTCTACTCCAAAAATAATTAAGCTACCTTATTTATCACTATGCATAAGGATTCACACAAGCACAGTAGAGCAGTCAACACAGTAACTTGCTACTGTATAACATTTTTGTACATCGAATTTACACATCATTTTGATACCAAGTTTTAAGTAGGAGAGAATGAGAAAGGAATCTGCAAAGACAAAGCTATTGCAAGAGTTACAGGGGATTTTGTATGAATAAACATATTAGAAGCTGCAGCTCTTACGGACTCCAGTCCTAACTTAAAACAATGCTATTTTAACAGCATAACTTGCTGAGTCATAGTATTCCCAGAGAATCATAGAATCATTTATGTTGGAAAAGACCCTTAAGACCGAGTCCAACCATAAACCTAACACTGCCAAGTCCACCAGACTGAAAGTACCCCTCCTCACAGCATATCATCTTGTATCAATCAAACAAAACCCCAAACGTTTACCTTCATTTCTCCTTCTTCTACCACTAGCTGCCAATTGGCATCTCCTCCTACATCTTGCAAGGAATATGTCATGTGGTTTTGTACCATCTCTTCCACCTTGAAAGGAAAAAAAAAAGATACACGTTAACTCATTCCTTCCATCTTCTTGGGCAGAGACTGTGCAGCATTGGAAGTCACAAGTCAATACTTCAAATCCTGTGCAGGGGCTGACTTTGGACAACAGAGCTTTCTATTACAGGGTAAGAACAAGCAGATACTTCTGGCTTTCAGAAACAAAAGCCAAAATCTTGATTCAACTTCCAACTTCATTCTTTATGAGTACTTCTTATCCTTTCTTTGCACCTTTGAACGGTCAAAGCTCACTGTTTTCTACCCAGGACAGTTTTATTTTAGCATATAGGAATTTACTTCAGGTATCTCTAAACAGAATTACAATGCACTGTAAGATATTCACTGAAGAGCATTTAAAAAGCTGAACAAAGGTGGGGTTGCCAGGGAGTAAGACAGACAAGCTCTAAAAAGGTGAGTGCATATCAAAAATCATATTGGAAGAGTAGTGAAGGAAACAGTCATGAGCAAAGCATGCCTATTCTGTTTCACTGGCATCTTTGCACAGCTAGAAAAAGACCAGAAATGTTTACATTCAAAAAAAAAAGTCATGATAATACAGAGACTCTACTATTACAAAATATTAATTTAAAAATTATTTAGCTAGAAAGTTGTGTGCTTTTCTTAAAGGCCAAATTTTTGATACATTTTTATCAAGCTATGGGAATACCTCATTTTTTAATTCCACATAAAGTGCATGAAAATGGGTACTGGGACAGAAAATGGATTTTTTTAAAACCTACAACTTTATTCTGTTTCTTTGGTTCCCCACCCCTTTCCAAATCCCACTCTCCCCCAAATAAAAACAGAAGCAAAAATATAAGGTCTCCATTGCTGCATAATGTTTAAAAGTACTGGAAACACTTCAATAACTTTTTTCCACCCAAAAGGCAGGTGACTACTAAACTTGTCACAGCAAGTCCACACGATTGACACTGTTTTCCTGAATTACTAGAAATACCTTTTTTTTTTTTCAAAAGGAAAAGCACAAGCAAAGGTTAGTTAATTGACCAATGCGAAGATTAGTCTATAAAGTGCACAATCACAAGATTATTAGCCTGAACCCATAAGTGGTTTTGCACAACTTACAAAATATGAAGCCTAGTGTGCATATAAAATAACATATAAAATATATTTGAGCAAGTAGTACAACAAGTAGGAAGCAAAATTAAAGGATACTTAATGATCTCTTTCTGATACAGAATTGAAAGATGTTATTTACTTTTAATTTAAAGCAGTAATTTTGTTTGTACTATGTTCTCCATGGGCAATACACTTAAGACCAGGAAGAAAAAATGTAATTGAATAAAGTAAAAATCCTCAAAGTACAACATCAAAATAAAATCCATTGGATAGAAATTCTAGTTATCTTATTTTAACTATAGACTTCTCTACAGAAGGAAAAGTTATCAGTCCAGTTTGGGGGATTTTCTTTGGGTTTTATTTTTGAGTTATGATGAACTAAAAACACCCATGGGATTTGTGTTTCTGCTTTTAGACAGGCCATCCTTTCCTGCCAGTTACTAGCAGGTTCCCTACAAAAGATTCTTCTATTATTTTTTTTTTCTCCAGTGAAACAACGACAGCACAATCCAAACCAGTTAAGAATGCGGGCTATTTAAATATTTAGTTTACTAGTTCTAGGTCACACTTCTTTCAGAAAGGAATCCTTGCCATGCTCCCAACATTTACCTGCAACACCTTCAGGTCCCTATGTCTCCTCTCCCCTAGCTCCTAATCTATTAAGGAGAAAGCTAGCTTTTATATGCTTGTTTTGTCTTTCGCTGCTTTTTGCTTTATGCTAAATGCAGAGGGATGAGGGGAATAGCAAGGAAAGAAGAGAAAGAAGCAACCTAACAGTTACTTTCTTCTGCTTCACCAAGGAATTGCACTACTGACCACCGCCTTGTGCATACTACCTGTACAAACTGTATGTAATCCTCGCACTGGTTGCTGTCTGTTAACCTGCACCTATTTCAGAGGCACAGAATCAAGATTCACAGCTTCTTTCCCACTAGAGATGCCACGCTATTACCTCTGAGTTCCTGGCAGGCTACAGGAACGGTCTGCAAAAATACTTGTAACCTGAATGTCATGCAGCCTTGGCCTGAACATTAAGTGGGAAATTCTTCACTTCAAAGGCCCTCAGAACATCTCAATCTATTTTAAAATCTGATAGTCCTTTAAAAGAAGGTGGTCTGCAAAACATTTACAGTGTTTTAAGCCCACAACCTCCCACTCAACTGGCAGAGACAAATCAATGCCTTTCTAGAGGCACACTGAAGAACCAGCTCCCATCAGAATACACGTTTATACTTCTCTATCTTAAAAACAAGGCTGCAAGTTTCTACTTGACCTTTTACTGATACCAAAATTCCCTTCATATGAATGAAGTCTGGAAACAAGTCACATTTATTCAGAATCAAGGTATTAGCTTGCCTTTCCAAAAGCCAAATCCTCAGCCTGGGGATAGAAGCCAATTTCATATTAATAAGGTCCAGAACAGGTTGCCACCAAAAGAAGGTGTGCTGCTTTTCTCTTCATGCTCTCAGTTGTGTTTCACCTGCTTGTTCAGTAGTGATGAAACTCCAGAGCAGCTAGACTGACTTGTTGATCTGGCAAAAATCCGTTCTAGGGAAAATATTTGGTGGGTGTGTGGGGAGAGTAGTTTCCTACAACTTAATAAGATCATCCTTCCTGCAGTGAGTCCATTAACTTGAAACTGTATTTGAAGGCACTCAGTAGTAACCTGTACATAGTATAATCCACGCAGCAGCTAAAAAGAGCGACAGCTTGACTCCAGTCCATTTGCTCGTGATCCTTAACCTCAATTTGCATTATTGTGATAAAGACCTGGTTCACCTCAGATTTGTTTTTAAATGGTTCCTTTCTCAGCCACACTAGTGCTCTGATACTCAGGTTTATCATATGAAGGTACAAATATTATCACAGGCATAAAAGAGGTGAAAACAAGGAGGCCTGCATATTTTAGCAACTATGAGTTTCCCTTACATTGAACTGCCCATGTACCCATAGCCTGACAGACAACAAATTCCTATCTTTGGAATCAAATTTGCTTTCTGTTACTTGATTTCCCCACTCCTCCCAAACAAAAACAAGCTCAAAAAACCTAACTTGACTACTGGAGTACCAGTAGATAAGCCTATTGTTGCTGTGCAATGACCTGCATACTTTCTCCCTTGCGGTAAGTTCAAATTTCAGAAATTAACTGCCTGCAAAAGGTCAAGGCAAGTGTTGGGATTTCAGTCCAATAAGAAAGATCTGAAGTGTTAGGGTCCTACTCATAAAGCTAGTAGTAAGGTCTGCAGGTAGCACGATTCCAGGCTCTGTTAATCAAAAGAAAATCCATTCCTCCATTTGAAAAAGCAGGTTGTTTGCAGCTTTAGTTAGTAATTTAAAAAAACCTCCAGAATAACAGAACCCAGAAGAAAGCTCCATATTCACAATCACACATGGACCACAGCAGAAGGAAACTAATGGCATGAATGCCATGTCTGAACAACTTTTTTTGAAACTAAAGAGCAAACACATGAACCCACCTTCTAATTCTACTCTGAACTATGATCTTCAGAGCAAGCACCTAAAGTAATTTTGTACACTACTGGAATAGGTCACTATGACTACATTGACATATTCAGGATGTCAGACATTTTCTGAACGATAAGTGAATATATTGAAACTCTTCAGTAAAAATTCTCATACCCACAATCTTGTTTGTCAACATACTTTATGACTTTTCAGCAATAAAACTAGTTGTAGAGGTAAAAAATGGTAATAGTGAACCTTAACATTTAGCATCTTAATGTCATTACAAAGACAAAAATCAAACCTTTGATTTAAAAGCAAGAAAAACTATTCAATTTGAAGCAAAGACCATCTCCACCGACACAAAACAGGTGTTATTCTACTTTTATTATAATCAGAAATGCAAAATTTTCAAATTGTAAGCATTTTTATTAAAGCTATTGAATTAAGTCCAACAGTTTCACAAGATTTGGGCCTCTGCACAAGTGATATGCATGCAAGCTGGACGTAAAAAGACAACCATTTAGTACAGGAATAGAGAACTCCTTTGTTTGTCTCAATGTACTAGTTTAAAGCAAGCAGTGATTTATGTAACAAAAAACCCAGGTTCTAGAGAAGAGGATGAAATACAGCAGAGATATGCAACCCCCACTCTACACATTAATACAGTACCTGGGCGCTGAATCTGTGAACATCATCAGAGGCACTGACTAGATCAATGGAAGACATGGAGGAAGAGCGACTATAGGGCTACCAGAGACAGACAAAGAAAAAACCAAGTAATCAGAACAAAGGCACAACAGAGCATTCATTACCAACTTGCAAGCACAAGATAATGAAGAAAAGGAAAACAAAAGCACCATAAGCAGCAAGCACAGCAGCGAATGCACCTATTATGTATTATGCTCCCAGTGTAGCCCTGAGAGGAACATAGTGTTTCCAGTAACACTAAAAAAAAGTCAACTGATACTGATACAAGTGACTGGATTTTAAAATTTTTTAAAATAAAATCAATTAAATTAATTTTGGTGAAGGTATCTTAAAAACACTGAGGTTAGCAAGTTGGGATTTTTCCTTTACTACGTAACTGACAAGCTTGATACAGGTCAAGGGTATTCTAAATAGATACTCAAATCAGTATTTTTTGAGCCAAGAAGGAAACAGTCCTTCTCCAATTCTGGCTACTTCATTTGAAAACAAGTAAACCATTGAAAGTTACTAGAAACACCTAAAAAAAAAATCTCACCTTCCCATACAAAATATTATATAGGAATATCATAGGTCAGCCTATTACTCAGAGGAGATCATGAGAAATATCTTACCTTTTGGACAAACCGATGAGTCCCCACAGCAGAATATGCATCTCCAGAAGGTACGGATGTTGGCCAGTGTAATCTAACCTTTTCACTTTGGGTCTGCAACAAAATATGTTTAATTATTAGTAGTCAGCAGCTACTGGGTGGAACAGAGTGAGTCATCCTCAATCTACATAGTGGTTACAACAACTAACGCTGTCCATGACAGGCAGGAAGCTGTCATCCTCCTGGAACGCTCAGTAAGCAAAGACTGCATTTGTCCATACTTCAATAAGTATTTCTGAGTTAAGGAAAATAGATCGGCAGCACTAAGGATTGTCCTGGTTTTGGCTGGGATAGAGTTAATTTTCTTCTTAGTAGCTGGTACAGTGTGTTTTGGATTTAGTGTGAGAATGACGTTGACAACAGACTGATGTTTTAGTTGTTGATAAGTAGCACTTATCCTAAGTTAAGGATTTTTCAGTTTCCCATGCTCTGCCAGCAAGCAGGTGTACAAGAAGCTTGGAGGCAGCATGGCCAGCACAGCTGACTCAAACTGGCCAAAGGGATTTTCCATACCATGTGACATCATGCTCAGTATACGAACTGGGGGAAGTTGGCCAGGAGGGGGAGATCGCTGCTTGGGCATCAGTCAAGCAGGTGGTGAGCAATTGAATTGTGCATCACTTGTCTTTTCTTGGGTTTTATTTATATTTTTGTCTTGTTATATTCATCATCATCATCATAATTTTATTGTTAGTATTGTATTTTAGTTTAGTTATTAAACTGTTTTTATCACAACCCACACATTTGGGAGGGGGGAGGAGCAAGCAAGCAGCTGTGTGGTGCTTAGTTGGTGGCTGAGGTTAAACCATGACAAGGATCCATGTAGTAGTACAACAGTCACTCAAAACTTTTTTTCTCCACTAAGAGACCCCAACATAGGTAAACTCAGTTGGGTACTATATGTCCACTAGAAAGTCTTCTAATTCTTAACGTAGTCATTGTATTCACTATATTCATAAGCCTAAACACTTTTAAGACAAAGGATGCACCACTTTGTTATTCCCTCTTATTTTATACACTGCTATATGTTCTCATATTCTACATATTTCCTCACACGCATCTTGTCCCTTTTTGATCCTTGTCACTGAAGTGTATTCAAGAAATGAGTTAGAGAAATGGCCAGAGGCTACAGAAATTTTAAATAAAAACAAACACCAACAGAACTACATCTTTCCTATTTCACACACTGGTAGAGTCAAAAGAAACTTCAGAGCAACAATTAGGTTTTGAGAAATAGCTGCAGTATTTGATATTCTTATTTGCACAGGACATCAGCTATATACAAAGGTAAGTTTTATACAGGACACTTATTTATGAATTAGAAACTGGAGACATTCAATCAGTTTAACACTTATACTATCCTTTTCTGTATAAGCTGTGAAGTCAGTTTCTCAAATTTACTGTTAAGCACCCAACATGTAACTTAATATTTTTAAAGTGAATTCCTCTCATCAGTGTCAGAATAAAATATCTAGAGCTTCAGGAGACGCATCCCAGGACTGAGTTTAAGTCACAGAAGTCTCCCATGAAGTGCCCATCATTAAGACATTTTTCAAGTATCAATACCTGTTCTTCCATTTTATCCTGTCTATCAAGAGCAGCTTCAACAGCATCAAAGAATTCTTCTTCATTAATCAGACTATTAGGACCTTCCTAGAGCATAAGAAACAAAACTAGTTCAAAATTTTGGAGACATGAGAGTTCCACTTCAGTTTAATATTAGAAATATGTATTTATATATTATGCATATAACTGATGGAAGCAAATGTCTTCTATAGAACTCAAATTTTTTCACCAATATTCTTAGATTACAATTCCTCTGAAAACCCTACCTGTTAAAGGAAATCACTCCCTCTAACTACAATTTAAGGATATTTGTATAAAGAAAAAAAACAGGAAACTGAGTAACAGTGTCAATACACTGACATCAGATGTAGGTTTTAATTAACATACACCTTAAAAGTGTTTACAGTGTGTCAGTAAAGCACACTGACATAATTGTGTAGTTAGACTCCTTCCAAGTATTCCAGTGCCTTAGGGCAGATTTCAGATATGTGCTCAAAACTTAACAAGAGAAGACAAAATTATGGGCATCTCTATTGAAAATTCTTGGAAAGAACAGTTTAACACTGTTCTAACAGCAGGTAGAGTTGAGTCAACTATTAAAAACTTGAGTCTACTAAGTAAAATGGTAATTTTAGAAATTAGATTTACTGCTTTTACTATATTGTAAAACAAGCTGGTCCAGCCAATTTCAAAAAATTACAACAGGGATAGCTGGGAGAATCAGCTGGGTTCATAACCAGGTAGACAAAGTCCAACTTCCTATCCATCTTTTTCTTTTACAGTGTATGCCTCAGTCACAATTAAGAACCTAAGCTCAAGTATCTTTTAAATATTTCAACATATTAGTACTGTTTCTCAGGCTATGATTTGTAAGTAGAAATGTGTTTGTTTAATGTACATGAAAGGGTCAAGTTCTTTAAAAATTATGCAAACTGCATTATAGGCACAGTAGCTTACATTATTCTTCACAAGGTAGTTTAAGCATCTTAGACCTTGACTAAATACCTCACTGAGAAGGAAGCTGCTGAAATATGCAACTTAACAGATGAAAGGAACCTAAAATCATGTATTTGTCAACATGAAATTTCAAGCAGCAGTGACAAGTTAAAAATCAAGTTAAACTTCAGATTCTAGGACTGCCTCTGCAGTGAGGGTTTTCTTATTTGCTTTACATATCTACACAGCTAAACCATTACAACAGGAAAGTAGAAAACCATTGCATAAAAGCAATTTCAAATGTGCAAGAAAAATAATCAAAAAACAGCAGAAATATCTGTAAGCAAAATGCTTTAGACAAAAGCAGAACAGGGAAGCCTGAGGTGAAGACAGACTTCCATTCTCAAAACATTAAGGACTGACATTCTTCATACAGTTTCATTTTCCAAGGTGGAAGAATAAAAGGGGCATGAACACACTTGCAGAAGCCAAAGACCTTGATTTACACACACCCCTTTCCCCACTTTGAGGAACAAACTAATCTTTAAAAGTCATAGTGTTTTTAAAAATTTCAGAAGCAGAATTTGTACCTCATAGTCTGGCCCTCCAAAGTGGGACTTTTTCTTCAGTTCTGTCACAGCATTTTTGTATGCTTCTTCAATTCTTCTCCTTTTCTCTATCTCCTGTAAAATTACATGATCATTTGATGCAGTAAGAATGAATTGACTGATAACAGTCAACATGGCAAGAAATGGAATGACCAGTGTAGTTTTTTCCAAGTAACAATTGCAAGCTGCTGATTTTCTGAATTTATTTGCATGTATGCACTATATGTGACCATATACATGCATGTATAATACAAAGCTTGGGGAGCTAGCTACCTTGAGGATACCTTCTTTCAGTCATGTGGAAGAAGGTAGATCAGCGAGCAAAAACTGTTATCTAGTTTAAGCATAGCTATTCATGGTTCACTGAGGGTCAGACTTTGTATCTGACTGACAGCTTATATAAACCTCCTTGACACAGATGCTTGGGCAGTGACAACAAAGGGTGAAAAGTAAGATTGGTAAAAAGCTAACTTGTTAAATGTGGTGAGATACTAATGAGTCACAGCATGTAAGTTTGTATCTATAATTAGCTGGCATAGGATCACGATGAATCATTGTAAACTCCATGCAAGACTAACAACTCAACATCGTTCTCCCATAATAAGGTGTGTGACTGTACTAGAGCCACTGATGTCTGTATCACTGTATTTTGACTTAGAAGAGTAGTAATGCCAGAACCAGATTAAGTCTAATACTTCCTCTGCAAATTCTACGTACTGCCAGGTATTCCCAGTGAAAAAGCTACAAATACTTCTGAAATTCTTGCAGAATTCAGCTTTAATACGCAAGATGTTTCTCTGTCCCCTTTCAGAATCACTTCAGGTGGAAGAAAGTCTTACAGGTGACAACTGGACACCATACACTACTTCTTGCAGATATGAGTATAATTATTCAGCAACCCACTTCGAACTTTAAAGATTCAGTGGAAAATCCTTAAGCAATACTGAAAGACTGAGTTTACCAACAGGGAATTTGGTGGTAACACCACTCTGGAACACATTTTCCAGTTTCTAAAGAAAAGTTTGAAAAGTAAAGCAACAGTTTTGATGTAAAAGAAAGTAGTACAGTTTTCCACAGGAAAATTCTTAGGAAAAAAAGCAGCACTTAAATGAAGAGAGTATTGTCTTTATCTGTGAACACAGGCTTTTCCCTTCTGAAACAATCACAAAGAGGCAATAGCTGCTAACACTTTTTTTTCACAAAATTTTGCAAGTTTATCTTTTTTGAAAGTAATTGGAGAGTCCTGAAGATGCATAAAGCATGACTTTAATATAAGTCATTGAGAGAAAGCATAGAAGTTTTACCAGAACACTTGGAATGAAAAAAAACCAAAACAAAACCGCAAAACAACTCCTCCCACTCGCCCCAAACCACCACACTTTCTGTACTTCAATCTGCAAATTAGTGATAATTCACATGTGTCCAAAGACAACTCTCCAAATCTGCCAGCTTCTCTTGGCAACAACATTAAATAAGGCAGAAATTGGGAAACTGTTTGACTGCACAGCAGAAAAATTACTGGTGTATTAAAACTCCGTAAATTTAATGAGACATTTAAGTTACAATTGTCAAAGGTGAACAAAATAAGCTACCTAAACACATTAATTCTAAGGTATATTTTAATGTTCAGAGGATAAGTTTGCTCACTAACAACAATTAGTACGACCAAAGGAAACAAGAAGAGAAAAATGTTGCTGTAGTCAAGACAACATAAAAAGCATCATCACAAGGATTTTGTTGCAAATAAAACAATGGACCAAATACTAGAGATTAAAACCTTTCCTTGTTTATCCATTTTAAGAAAGGTCTATTTTAAATTACATTCAAGAGGCTCATACTGAAAAATATACTCCACTGGAAAAACAAAAAGTCAAGCTCAAGATCTTCACAGCTAAGAAGAAAAGGTTGAAAGCAAAGCTGTAACTACAATTACCTTTAGATAATACATGGTTTTGTATTAATTTTATTCTGGCCATCTGCCTGTTTTGGTAGCAGAAAAAAGACTAAATATAGAATTCTAAAATTACAATCATTAAGTGCATTATATCAGTCTCCTTAAAAATTAAACCATGCTTTTATAATAATTTCTTGTTTTCAAAGGTTTAGAAATAGTTTCCAACCTTCAGAATGTAACTTAAACCCCTTTATTTTATTAAAAAAGGGGGAATTATAGAGAAAGATACTCACTATATAATACCGTACTCATCTCTAGTCAAACTGTAGTTACCTCCAGATTCAAACTCTACTGAAATTGAGCTTTTTTAATATGAGAAATTTTTTAGGACAGCTATAATTTTGAAACATATTTGCTTC
This sequence comes from Aquila chrysaetos chrysaetos, assembly GCF_900496995.4. Classification (NCBI taxonomy): domain Eukaryota; kingdom Metazoa; phylum Chordata; class Aves; order Accipitriformes; family Accipitridae; genus Aquila; species Aquila chrysaetos. The sequence goes on from NC_044030.1 coordinate 60,458,794, forward strand.
AAGTTCAGCAGACAAATCTGTCTTGGATCTTTAGGCTAAGCTAGCCCTCTACAAGATCAAGGTTGTATAATTTTGTGAGGTAGAGGGACTTCTCTAATCACCTTTGTGTGTTGCTGTTAAGTAAAAGTAGTTCTGAAGCTAGTGGAGTGAGGAGGCTGGAAAGGAGAGGAGAGTGAGCTGTATTACAGTGGCACTTATACTACTTGTAAAACACTCATTGATTTTAGCTACTGACAGAGATCTTATTCTTCCTGTGACAAACCTGCAACAATACAGAGCCAGCGGCGTGAATCTGCTGACACACAAAGGACAAACTTGATGCTGCCCCTTTCAACTCTGCTAGATGGTTTTTTACAGGCACTGGATAGACTTAAAAGCTCTAAACCCCTCCCAGCTAGAACACAAACAGCTGCCCAATTTCATGTCATTTTCCCCTCTAATCTCTCTTAGAGAAGGTATTCTGAACTTTATCATCTCACAGTACTTACTTCCTTTTCAGAGCAGTTGACACATCTAAGAAAGCCAAAAGTACAAAGATCAACACCATTCTCCTCCCACATGTATTTATCAGATGACAGAGCAATGTTTTTTTCTCAGGCCCATAGTTATATAGAAGATACTCTTAATAAAGCCATGTTTAACCACTAAAACAAGATAAAAAACCCAAAAGCTCAAAAAACTACAGCTGAAGTGGAGTAGTGTTAACAGAGGTCTGAATACAGCCAACCTCTGTCTTTAAGGGTGTAGGTGTCAGGTTGTTGGTCACGGAGGACTGACTGCAGGGGTAGCCTCTGTGGGAGGAGGCCAGGGGCTGCCCCATGTTAAACACAGGTGGTTCTGAGACAAGGGGAGTCAAAAGAATCTCAGTAGACATAATAAAGGGGGATGAAAAGATGATGTTTAGCGCTTACATTGTTGAAATCAGCTGACATAGAGACAGTCCTTGATAAGAAGAGCTGGTCCTAAGAACCAGCCAATAAGGTAAAGACAGTTCCTGATAAGAAGCAGGAGCAGGCCCCAAGAGCCAGCTAAGACGGGTCTTGCGGCTTGGGTGAATACCAAGAGACCACTGAGCCTGCGCAAGAAAAGAGGTTACTAGCGGTGACGAAGAGGAGTCATCTATCTTCATCTCTGCGACCACCAGACGACCACCATAAAGAGGCACTGCGCAAGCGCAGTTGAGAGGAGACTATGGAAATGACCTCTCGGAGCTAATTTTAATATGAAGCGGGGACAGGTCATGCATATGTATAGGCGTATTGTGAATATGTAACACTTGACTGTATAAACTTGAAACTAACTGCCGACTCGGGCGCGCACGACTTTGGTGGGACTACCCCCCGTGCTGCCCAGCGCTGAATAAACATACCTACTTTACAATCTCACTGATTGTGGAGTCCGTTTCCGCACGTCAGTTCTAGCCAGCTCCAAAACAGACCCCACTGCAGGACAGAGCTGAGCCCATCCACCATGTGTGTGGCACTTCTCTGAAAATGTATTTAAGAGCAAAAAACACCCCAGGGAGAGAGGAAAGGGAAATAAGAAGTGAGAAACAACAGAGGAGATGCCAAGGCCAGAAGAGGAGGAGCAGCAGCTCCAGGGCAGAGAACAAATCCACACTGCAGCCCATGGAGGACCACATGCCAGAGCAGAGGACCATTTCCTGAAGGAACTGGGTCCCCTGGAGGACCCACACCGCAGCAGATTTTTCCCAGAGGACTGCCACCCATGGAGAAGACCTATGCTGGAACAGGGAAAAAGTGTGAGGAGGAAGGAGTGGTAGAGATTGAGTGTTTTGGACTCACTGCAACCCCCCCATTCCTCACCCCACACTGCTTGGGCCTAGCAAGCAGTGGGTAGAGGGGCCTACCGTAAGGGAGTGAAGTTGAGCTTGGGCTATGGGGGGAAAGCTGTTTTAGTGTTTGTTTTTTTGTTTCCCATTAACTTGATCTATTTTAAATCAGCAACAAATTGATTTTCCCCAAGTCAAGAACATTCTGCCATGACAAGAACCCGTAAGCAATCTCCCCATCTTTCTCTTGACCCATGAGCTTACTCATCCTATTTTTTCCCCTAATCCTGCTGGATGGGTGGTGAGCAGCTGGTTGGGCATTTGGCTATTAGCCAAGGCTAGTCCACCACAATTCTGCATTATTTAATTCAATAAAAATATCCTCTTCCAAAAGGCTAGCAATTAGAGGAATACATTTAAAAATTATTTTATATTTAAAGTATTTTGTGTATTAGTATTAAAGTACCATTAGCGTGCTGTAAACCCCAGAAAATTTCATTGACAAATGTGACTTTAAAAAAGTCGCAAGTCTACCAAAGCAGAGCAACTTAAAACCTCCAAGGTTTTAGAAGCTTTTGCTATTTTAATTTCTGGAAAAGCAAGTCCAAATAAGCTTGTGACCTTCCTTTAAAATGCATTTACTCATGCTGTATGAGGTTATCAGTCACATGAGACCCAAAGTGAAATTTAGGTTTGAACTTGTTAACCACTTGCAGCTGAAAACAAGTGCTTTAAAATTAGTCCAAAGAAGAAGAAAAAAATGACAACTAATCTAAAAGAATTGACATTCTGTATTAACATATTGTTCTGTAGTAACATATACTAACCTAGGGACAAGAAAAATTCACTTTGTCCATGCTCTATGCCAAGTCTGATCAACAAGAGTGAACTGTGTTTGCTCAGCCTGGAGAAGAGAAGGCTTTTGTGGGGGGACCTAGTAGCAGCCTTCCAATACCTCCAAGAAAGTCGTAAAGAAACTGATCCAGACTCTTCAGAGCAGTCTATAGTTGAAGCACGAAAAATAATAGGCACATACTCCAACTGGATATAAGGAAGAACTTTTCCACTATAGCAACAGTTGTGCAGCACAACAGGCTGCCCAGAAAAGCTGTGCAGTCTCTGGCCTTGGAGACCTGAAACCAGACTTGATAAAGCCCTGAGCAACCCTGTCTGATCTCAAACTGTCCTTCCTTTAAGCAGGAGGTTGGAAAGAGAGAGACCTCTTGAGGTCTCTAGTCTAAACTGAATTAACCTATGATCCTATGAACAAGCTTCAAATCTTGGATCTACAGTAAGTCTTCTAACTACTTTGATGAAGCAGTAACAAATTAAATGTTGACAGAAGTTGCAATACAGTTAGACAGGGCCAGGCCTTTGACATATGGACAAAGATGACCCAGGAGACAGGGGCAAGGATTCAAACACAGACGTATTTTGTCTGAATGCATTCACTCTTTGAATCGTGTACCACTAAAACATATGGAGTAAGTTTTGATGTGTGATATGCACCACAGGGAAACACATTAAATGAAAAACAAGAGACAACAGCTAAAGGACTGCACAGGACACCAGTCAGTGATGGCAGGATTCTAGAAATCAAAGCCTGAAGTACAACCTAGCCATGCCTCCAGCACATCTCATGAGAAAAGACACTGCTCCTTTCGAGTTGCTATAGTGGTTGAGTAGGCTTAGCATGAACTATCACTGCCATTAGAATAACAGGTATTCTAATACGCTTAAAAAATTTAACTGATTAGTATAAAATATGATTTAATCTCTTCAATCTCCTAAAGGACAGTGAAATAATGGTGTCTTTAAGAGACATTTGAAGTTAGAACTGGTTGTTCTCCTCAGTATTGTCACCATCTCTTACCACAATTAAAACATTTCAGAGATTTGCACATCAATTTGCAAGCACGCATAATTAGGTCTCTCTTAGAAGGCTGTAAGCAATGTACTTGCTGCTCTGGAATACTGTCAGGTTCTCTATAGATATAAAAAAAATATAGGACTACTATCTGAACAAGGGCTGGGAAGAGAAAGACTATGATGAATAATGTTACTGTATCACCAATCAGGATGAGGCTTTAACGTTTTATAGGAGTAATAATGAAAGAATCTAAAATTAATAAACGCTGTACATAAAAATAAAAGCAATTCCTGGAATAAAAGAAGTTAACAGCTCATTTGAAATTTCAATTTCATGCTAAAGAAACTTTTTTTTTTTCCCAACAAAAGTAAAGGAAAATGATCTTACCTTATCTAGCCTTTTTTGCCAGCTTTCTTCACGTTTTACCATGAGTTCAATACAATGAGAGAGTGTAGCAAGGATTCCAGCAGTGGTTGCCTTAAAAGTTATAGCTTCTCCTTTAAAGTCTATGCCGTTAATTCCTTTGGGTGTCACATGAGGAAACACTAAAAACAAACATGAATCATTCACTGATAGCTGCCTTTTACTCAAACAAGCATTTTACATGTATGCTTTATTACAACTGTTTGAAGAAAACAGACAGGCTAGAAAGTTAATTTAAAAATAAAAATCAAAAGTGCTAATAATTTTCAGCTATCCACAGGATAAGGAAAGAGATTCAAAAGGAGGAACACATCCCTTCAGCTTCATCTTGCTATACTGTATTTCAAGTCTGCTTGTAATGGTGTATTACTCTGCAAATCATGTGGGTGGAGGGAGTGGTAATACTTTGTAACAATAGCAGTTTGACAGCTTTAAGTGCGGCCTAATTAACACAGAGCAACCTTAAAACATATCTGATACAGCATTAAGAAAGGAACAATTTCAAAACGCAATCAAACCCAAAATGTAGCATTCAAGGTTACTTTAAGCAGGTAATTATAGATTTAAAAACCTCAAAGTAAGAAGGTATGATATAAGATAAAAGTATCACATGTGTTGAATTATCCAAGAACTGTGGGTTTTGCAGTTCCAACAACTACTTCATGCTGTCAACCAAGCCATCTGTTGCTAAGGCTATTTAAATAAGTCATTTAAAATGTGTGACAAAAAAAGTACCTATTATATGTCAAACTCGTATGTAGGTTGACATAATAACAAATCAAACACTATACATTAATGTCAGAAAATATTAGAAAGCAGAAGTAACACTCATGTTGAAGCTGACAGAGCCCATCAAGTTAAAGTAACTCCTGCTATGCCATGGGGCAAGCTAATGACTTATCACCTAGCTGGATATCGCTTTTTCCCCCCAATCTGTCAGTTTGTCAATGTGCCACTGTTATGGTTTAAAAAGTACAAATAAATATTTGTGTAAGTTTAACCAGTATCTGTCTGCAAGGGCAAAGCAGAGCTTTCAAGCAGTTCAGTTCTTGTAGGGAAGAGAAATGCAGTTGCTGTTCTCTAATGGTAGAGCATAGTATCTACACTTCTGCAACAGAAAGCAGTCAATCACATGATCTCAAGCAATGGATTAAGTCTCTAGAGTTTTTATACACCCTCCTCTCAGAAGGAATCAAAACTATTTTTCAAAGAGAAGATCACAGGCTACACACTAATTCAAATATCCCAATAAGCATACATACTATGGTAGAATACAGCTTATTTTTTGTTTCATGTTAATCAAGAATACTCCCTAAAAGGTAAAGATGATGGGGGCTGGACAAAAAGAAAAGAAAAAGAAAAATCTGTTTCAGAAGCAATAATGAGCAGAGCAACTCTCCCTCCCCCTAACAGCTGCAGAGGGAACACGGAGGAGGCTGAGACTGAAAGTGGTATAAGCTGGCAAGGAGGCGATGCAGTGGATTCACTGAGAATAATGAAAATTACACAAGAGCTTCACCCATACTACTTCGTAACTGAAAAACACAGTTTATACTAATAATCTGTCCTGTTGGTGTAGACTGTGTTCATGTGCAGGCTTACCAGCACAGCTATTACACTTACAGATGTGATTTTTCTCTCTTAATTATGCAACATGCTAGACATGCTGAAGAAACTATCATTGGCTACAACACTATAAAATAATTTCAGAAATCTCTATGTTAGATTGTAAGGGAGATACATCAATGCAGCCTCATTTCCTGGAAAAAAGCCAGCTTTTATTCCTGGATATCTTTAGGTCTCAGCTGCAGCTCATTAATACTTCCGTACTGTTTCAGTCATCATATATTCTAAGTCATTCTTTAATGACTAGTCTCAAAGTAGCAGTGATACATGCAGAGCTTGCAGTTTTAAAGTAAGTGTCCATAGTTCCTTTTAGCCCTTAGACTTCCAGGCAAACCCAAACTTGTTGCAAAAAGATGCAACCAACACCTGTTTCTTTGAAGAGATGGTCACTCAAGAGATTCCTTACAAGAGATGGGAGTATTCTGATTCATTCCTAATCATAGGAGACATTTGCCTTCCTGGAACATGTCAGAAGATGGTATCAAGCCTCGTCTCGGTAACAGTTGAGCTTCAGCACATTAGAAGTATTTGTCAGGAGATTTTTTTATTTGGAGAGCCTGAACATCTTTCCTATTCTTTTTTTATGCCTTTTTTCATGTCAGCTACAGACTAAGCATTTCAAAATGAAATCTGGCATCAGGAGATCTGTATGGTTCAAAGTAAAGGCTAATAGGAAAGTGTTCTTAACCACTGCAACTGCTCTTCTAGCTGGGTGATCAAACTGCACGCAGCCAACCGAAAAAAGCAGCAGGATGATTTTTCTCCTACTTTAACTTCAATTTCAACATCTTCCAAGTGTTTCGTTTTTAATTATCCCATCTTTTAAGCATTTTGCTTTATTTCTGATTTGTTTTCTCTTGCCTTTCATATAAAGGATTCTTCGTATCACGCTTTAGCCTTCAATAGCTCTTTAGCCCTTCTCTCCTACACATCTGTGTCTGTTAGGATAGGTCAAGTTTTCCCTTCTTGCTCCTAAGATTCTGTTTCTAACACTTTCTCAGATGTCCCAATCAAGTTTTCCCTTCTTGTTCCTAAGATTCTGTTTGTAACACTTTCTCAGATGTCCCAAACATCATGTGTTTGATCAATCGAGTTCCTAGTGAAACAGAAAATTATTTTAATACTACTGCTGTTGATCTTCTGTGAATAGCAGTAGGATCAATATGATTGGTTTTCCTCTAAGAACAACCCCATTATTCAGCAATATGTTGGTGAATATCCTCCATTCAAAGCAAAAAAAATCCAGCATAAATCCCACTGTGTTTTACATCAAATTTCTCTCCTTCAGCCTCTGTACATTTCCATCTTTATAGTTCCACTACAAAACCACCTTCCATCTTCAAAGAGGCTCCTTAAGTAGGTTTCCCCTGCTCTTCCTACTCTTACATAATTTAAATCCAAATACACTCATTTTCCTGAGCAGATGGATGGGAACACTCCCTTATCAAGATTCTACATTCCTAGAATGTAAGATCCTAATGGGTAAATATGCATCAGCCAGACTCCCTGTTGGTGTTTTATACAAATGATCATTGTTTCAGTTACCAGATTTTTTTAATTAGAAAGTGAGCAAAAATTTAAATACCTTCATAGTACTCTTCCTAGCTCTTCACTTAAAGATCCTAGAGAACACAGAAAAGAAAAAGGCTCCCTATCCAAAATGTCTTCATAGTAAACAAATCTCTATAGTCACATTAACTTTCTCCTCCCACCCAGGGAAGGTGCAGAAGGGAACAAATTTGAAAAGACAAGGTGAATATGGTCCTTTAAGTCAGTCTTAAATCTAACGATTTTAGCATTAGATCGGTGTACTAGTGGTTTGAACAGTAGGCTCAAACACTCCTTCTTACCAGAGTAGGCTAAATAAGAGGTTGAACCCATGCTTCTCACTTCCTGGAGCACTGACTGCAGAACAGCTCCAGAATAAATGGGCAACCACTTCTCAGCTACAGTTAAAAAGATTGTTCCAGCCCTTCCAGGACTGGATAGAGATTTCAAGAAGTGAACCTGAAATGTGAAAAACCAAAGAATCTTAACAGCTGCTCTGAGGCTAAGCTTTAGAAAAGGGTGAATTGAAGACATATCTTTCATTATCAGTTAGTCTGAGTAGTTTTCTGCCCAATACATGGGCATGTCTGTCTCAACCTAAGACATCTACTTCCCCCACTGCATCACTTATGATTCCACTTTAGGGCAGAGACTCTATTTTTCATTTCTAATCAAGCTTTGCAGCACTCAGCTATTGAATATTTAATGAATTTAGCCCTTAGAAATCAAACTGAGGCACGTAAAAACTGAAATGGAGATGAACCTTTCCATAGAAATAATTGACAGAAAGTAGATTTAATGGAGTCAAGAATCATAACAACTGGAATTAGAAGTGCTGCAAAAATCAAGGGGCTGTAGAAATTATTTTCTGTAGTGAGCTATAGTAAGTGAGTTTATATACAGGTACCCATAATACATAGCAATTTCTTAGCATGTAAGTTCCCAAAGACTTGATACAGAGCTTTTTACAAGAGGAATATCGGTATCAAATTGCTGTTAAACAGGTGATAAAAAAAAAGAAGTCACTTACTTTGCATTTAAATATTCAAAGATGACCAGATGTACTAAAAATACAGACCTTCCTAATGACATTCCCCATATTATATGTGTATATATAGCAGATACAACAGAAAAATGCAGATATGAATAAATGTTCTAAAGGTAAATTAAGCTGAAACTCCTACATAATCCTACAAAAATTAAGTTTGACAAAGACACCTCTTTCAAAATGAATCATACAGTAAAATTAAATTCTCGCTTCACTTTTTTTAAAGGCGGCCTTCTCAGTTTTCTGGTATTTGTTCTGACTTAACAGTCCTCAAAAAATGTACACAATAGGGTTAGTGGAACTGTGCACCAGCTTACAGGTGAGTGTTGCAAACTTGCTGATCTTTGCTGATAAGAGGCAAGAAAGATTTATTCAAAACTTCAGAGTGATATGCTACTTAACCTCTGAAATCAGCATTAGGATTAATCCTCAAGTAAAGAAAACACTTTATATAATTGAAAAAAATATACTAATTTGATGAATTCTGAAAGTATCCTGAAAGCTCCTTCCATTTCCTTTCCTCTTTCCTCATAACAGTTTTGGCTATACTCTATAAAGAGCACCTAAATACAGCAAGGAAAGATGTAACATGGGGACGAAAGCCATTTAAAAAAGAAAACAGAAGAGACAGAAAAGACTTATTTTGCCCATATGTTTTCCAGATTCTTGATGAAAGTGTTCACATTTTTAAAAACAGTTTTGATGAGTACTTTGGGAAATTCCATCAGATTTGAAACTGGAAGTAGTGCAACTTCAAAGTTTTGTGAATCAAAGTCTAAGAAATACTTTAGGACTAACTGAATTGTCTACATCTAGGGAATGAAAACACTAAAATATTTCAGGCAGGAAAGAGAAAGTCTAAGAAGAATGCAAATGTATTTTAAATGCATACACAACTTCTGCCAGGCCAGAAGTATGAGATTTCTAGAACAGCAAGACTTGCATGAGTTCTTCACATTTACTGCATGGATGCAGTGAGTGCAATAACTAGAGCATTGAAGGCAAGAATAAAAATCAGAATTCTGTTCATCATAACAATGGAAAATACAGCAAAAAAGTGCTAAAATAACCATGAGTGAGAATCAGTAACATTGTTGACTTAACTATTACGTAGCCATAGAACTTGGAAAAACCATACTGGGACATACCTAACTGGAAAAGCATTGTGCTCCACCACACTCCTCTTAAAGCAGGTAACACTTGCAAGGAAAAACTGCAATTACCTATTACAAATCTCAGTTCCCATTGTCTGAATGATGCAGCTGTTTCAGCAGAATTTTGTAGTGAAAATGGCTTTGGACACAGAATAGGAAATTCCAGCTTGACAAGCTTGCATCAATACTTGTGTGAATTAAGAATACCTCAGAGAATCATGAAAAGCAGCTAATGAATGATAACATGAATAAGAACTTCCTGTCACATACATTTAAATAACTGTTCTTCCCATCTTCTTAGAAAAGAGCATAAATATCCATCCTGTATCAGGCTTATCATCATACCATTCATATGAATTTTCAGTGAAAAAGTTGGGACACTTACATTTTTCCTTACTGCTGTTACTGTTATGTAAAAAATCCCCATCAGAACGCATTGTAGGGAAATCATCTTCATCATCTTCCACCACTAAATTTGAGAGAGAGTGTGTTATGGGAGTTAGAAAGCTTTTCCAATTCTTTAGTGTGCAAGAAAGGATTAAGAGCATCTTCACGGCTAAGCAGCATTTAAGATTTTTTTCCTATTTAAACAGTCATGAACCACCCCCACCACCCCCCTTTTTTCTGACCACTATCAACATTACTGTCAGAAACCATCAGGAGACTAACATTTGCTCAGTGTTGAAGCTTAGCACTCGATTCTATGGTAAGAACAACATTATTCTGGTGTTGCAACTGGATAAGGAGGGAGCCACAATTCAGCAACTATCTACTCTTCTACACTAGAAAGTTCGGATAGAAGTGGAATTGTACTTGTCTACTGTTTTCTTACTACCAAAAGTTTCAGGCTGCCAGAACAAACTCAGGGATGAATATAAATGCATGGATACAAGAACAAGCTGTGCTATGAGAAGAGCAACTCAGATATGTGTAGACATCCACACCCAAGTCTACTAGGGCCTCCAGTGTGCACTTAGTGCCAGCCAATACATCTTAGGAGCATTCATTACAGCAGCACCTTTGCCTTTTAAAAATAAAGTATTGTTTCTAACAAAACTAATATCCCATTGGCTTTTCAAAATAACAGGTAAGAGACATGGCGATAAACTAACTTGAATTCATCTTATGAGGGTAAACAATTATTGTTCTATAACATCAAATGTTTAAAAGAGCAATTCTTTGCTACAGTTGACAGCTACAGGTTAATATTAAAATTAAGCAGATTTTTATGGGAATCCAACTTCTGAAGTGAAAATAGTTAACACTGTTTAGGCAGAAATATCTATGATTGATCCCTATGCTAAAGAGTAAATTTAAGATACTATAGCACTTGATGCTGTATAAATAATGTAACTATTTTGAGGGCTACTACTGCATAAAAAGCTACATTCTATAGAGATAATAGTTTGCAGTTACAATTTTACCTTTATCCCTCTCGAGTTCATCTTTGGAAACTGCATCTGCACAGGCATCAAAGTACTTCTGTAAAGTATCGACTTGTCTACACAAGATGTCTCTAAAGGTTTCCATTTCTGCAAGCTTCTCACGTAAGCTATGACCCTTCTGAAAATACAAGAGAAAAAAGCCTGAAACACTTCTACAAACTCAGGAGTAGTTCAATGCATAAATAAAAGCTGGATTTCTGCAGCTATGAAGAACAAATTCCAGTACACTAAGGACATTTTATATATCAGCAGCTATGAAATACTGTTAGTGTTAGAAGGTAAGACACTGTATACAAGTGTTCCTTACTCATTTTGTCCACTGGTCTCAATTTTTCGTCTTGACTGCATCTGCAATCTGGCATGCTACCAACTTTATGCCTATTAGCCTCAAAACAGTCAGCTCTAGTTTAAGATATTTGTTCCAATCCTTACTCCCTTTTCTTGTGTTGCTCCTCTTCCCAGAAGTACAGCCCACCCAAGTTCATATGTTAAATATTTATATGCATAAGACAAGGAAAGCCATCATCTGTCTATCAGTATTAATCAAATTTATTAAGTCACAGAATCAGCATTCATTTTTAGAGGCCCTGATATTCTGAGGAGTAAACTAGGAAAGGTTAATAAATGCTCCCACAGGCTTGATTTTCTTGCCATTGGAAGACGACACCACAGTTTAAAAGAGACAACTGCACAGAGGCATGAAAGAGCTTCCTGTATGACCTATTCATCATATGATGAATTTCTAACACTTATAGTAAACCAAATATTTTGTATTTTTTCTACAGTTTTCTACAGTTGTGTGAATAAGTCTTCATATAAGATATTTCTTTTCCAGTTGTGTGTGTTGTTTACACACTAATACTAAGAAAATGTTATTCACTAACCTTGAACGAAGAGGTGGATGTCGCAGAGTATCCACTTGCTCCAGAAACAAGAGACACCATGGAGCCATGGCGTCGTAAACTTGACTCTGATCCATAGCCAGATTCAGTCTAAAAAACAAACCACACACAAAACTAGAGTGCTGAGGCTTTTAATAAAAAAGAAATCATGAAAGCAAGATTAATGTCGTTTCCTCTGAAACCAGTCCATTTGTTTTGTTGTCAGGAAGCAGCAGGGGCTTAACTCAAATTGTGCCTGCATATTTAAGATGTTGATGCAGCATCTGTAAAGTTACTATGAATCTATTTTTTGTTATCATAATGATCTGTAAAAAATTAGTTATCTATTACCTATTATGTGCCCCCAAATGAACAAGGCAACATATATTTAAGGGTTCAGAGAAGGGACAATGTTCCATTATTTTGGTTTATGTAATCCCTGCAAAGCAATTTTCACACAGCATTCAAAAACCTGTAGTATTCCACAATTAATCAGGGGATTAACATGGTTCAGTCAATCCTTCCAATCATTCAAACAGTGCCATTTTATTTTTAAAAGCAACAAAACAGAGATCATAGAAAAGCAGACAATTACTGCTATCAAGTTTTTTTTTCGCTCGTGCCAGGCTTCATTAGCAAAATTCTTAATACTAGACTGAAATTATTTTTTACAAAGAACAAAAGTCTACATAAAAGAAGGTGAGATAATAAAAGCAAGGGGGAGAAGACAACAATAGTAACTAATTAAATACTGAAAAAAAGGAAGAAAAACACCTCTTGATTAAAATAACATTAAAAAGAACTAAAAGTTTTACAGTTTCCCTCACAAATCAAACATAAGCAGATACTGAGGAACTGGAAGAAAAATATTTCCCTGCAGCTTAACGTAAATGGCCTGTGCATGGCAAAGGAGAAGAAAAAACCCTGAAAGAGAATGTAAGAAATAAACAGATGGTTCAGAGTAATATTAAAAATACTGTTAATAGATGAGTTTGATCAAGTAGACAGTGACAACATTGTGAAGGACTTTTGACAGAAATAAGAAATTCTGCAGTAGCATAGAAATTCAGATGGGGCAGGGAGAACAGGAGACAAAAGTGATATAGAACAAACAAGAAGCAATGATGAAGTTCTAGCTGTTGTACTTTTTATGGAAAAATTGGAAACTGCATAGCCTTTGGGAAGGCAGGAGAGTGCTCATAAATTAAGATGCAAATGAACTGAAAGAGCATAAAAAGCAAAGAGAAAGGACAAAGTTGTTCAAAGTGTTGGTTAAAACAGGAGGATTTGGACAATACTGCAATGTGTGGGACAAAGCACGTATGTTTGGGTTACAAAGGAGCAGTGGCAGAGAAATGCAGTTTTAGAGAAATGAAGGTATGACTGAAGAAAAACGTGAGTCCTGGAGTTGTCAACACAATTCCTGAATGAACATGACTGAATGAGATTATCCAGCAAAATCAAGCAAGAAGGAGCCAAGAGCCAATTTCTGTTTGGCCCATTTAGAGAAAGAGGTAGAAGACAAGCATTGAAGAAACAGAAGAGAAACAGGATGAGTATCAAAAGTAGAAGCGGAGTCGGAAAATTAATATGACCAAAAAATGCAGGTGTAGTTAGGAAAAGGTAGTCCAAAAGTCTTGGTGGAAGAAGGCTAAGTGATCATCAACTTAAAAAAGGGCACTTGTAAATTCAAAAGATTTAATAAGGGACATCTTAAGTTCATTGCTTCATTTACCAAAAAATTAGAAATACTGCAACTTATCTGCACAAATAGAAGTTTATGTTTAATGACAGAGTGAAATGACAGAACATAAGACAGTTTCCTGAAGTCATACTATAAGGATGTATTAATAATTTAGTCATTTCAGCTATAAATCATGCATTTAACCCTACTTTATACTGAGCAAGAGTCCTAGAAAAACAGCTACGTAAGTGTAGCAACCAAAGTGCTAAAAGCTCCATTTTTAAGAACTAGTCCTACTATGTGTTTTAAAGCTTGGCTTTAAAACATCTATTGGAATAGGCATTTTGTTAAAAACATTCACATTGGTTACATGGGGCTTCTTTAGAATCTCAGTTCAAGTGTTAAGCAGTATACCTGGCTTTGGTAATATATTTGGGATATTGGACCACATTTTGAACTGCAGTGCAATTCAGTGCAAAGCGTATACCTTAATCTACTGGGTTGTAATTTTAAGTATAACAGAAATCAAATAATGAAGCTTTAATTAGGTTTTTTGAAAATACTCAAGTAAGAGCTTTTGCCTCTTTTTATGGACTTGAAGTCCTCCAAAGGCTTGACAAGTAAATACAAAGTAGGTAAGGGAATAAAAGGATTTTTAAAAGGACAAGTAAGAGGCTTGGGCATACAATTACTTAGTTTCCAAAGTGTTCAATGAGTAAAAACCTCAAAAGAGCATTTTGTAACAGTCACACAACACTGAAGCATGAAACATTTCTTTTAAGATTTCTTCTAAATGCAAATCTAAAAAAAACTTCACTGTTTTACTAGCAACTTCAGTGTTTATTTAATCATATGCTACAAATATTAAGATGACTCTGTGCTTTTACTACAGTCAGTTTGACAGCGGGAACTCATTCTATTTTCTCTGTAAGTTGTACACACTAGAAAGAAGGTAAAACTTCATTACAATAGGATATGACTTAATGAACAGATCAATTTAAAAATGTAGCCAAAATATCCATTGCATTGAGGTGAGAGCATTTTAACTAAGGAGGGCAAATGTCTTCTGATTGCTTCCTCCTTTTAAGTGAGAAAGACACACCTATGCAAAACCTGGATTTAAGCTTAGGAAGTGAAATTTCTGAATTTCTCTATTTGAAGATTTAATCAAAGTCACATCTTAATAGTACTATTCTAGAACTTACAATAATAGATGCAATCTTAGAAGATCTGACATATTCTACATTTGAATTAAAACCTTTTCTTCCAATATTACACATTCAGTCAATGTTAAGTTAATTTAGTTCACAAAATAAAAGCCAAGGGTGAAAGAAAAAAAAACTTCTTTCCATATAATATGTAAGCTTCATTTTCTTAAGGTAAGTTTTCAGCATTACATTTATTTGACTGATATTTATGCTTGGAATTAATAATTCCACTAAACAGTTTATCAACACTTCAGAATTGTATACAAGACAGAATATTCAGCTATCGGCTGTATACAGTTATCAGCTTGCAAACCATACTAATAAAAAGGTGCTGCATAAAAAGCATTAGGCAGTTTTAACTATTTGCAACCAACTGCAACCAGTTTTAACTATTTGCAAATTCAGCAGACAGAACAACAGACTGAACAGCACAGAACATGAATCCAAAGCACGTGCATTCACCAATCATCTTCACAGAACTCAGACAATTATGTTTTAATAGCCAAAGGGAAAAACGAAAATTACATTAAGACCACTTGTTTGTCAGAAGAAACAGAAGATAAGTATTCCTTTATAACTGATGCAGAGACAAGCCATCCAGGTCACTGCAAACACATGCAAGCAGCTTAACACAAACAATGAAAGCATGCATCATGCAAAGCCCCACCATTCTACTACTGCAACATCTAAATGAGAACAGGTCACTGCTGCATTTATGTCTTGCAAAGCAGATCATCATTAACTATTCACTGCAGAAATTCTCAATTACATTGAGAAGAGGAATGTTGACACAAGCTTCTTCTGTTTACACAATTTTTAATTTCACAAGATCAAAATTGGAAAAGCAGGTAGAGTCCATATGATAGAAGCTAACAGTCTCTGCTTGAAAACAAAATAACTTGCAGAAGTTGTATCAATTCATACGATCAAGCACTAATGCGAAATTACCGTGCTCAGTATATAGATGCAGTTCTTTGTAATTCCATGCATACATCATAGCTTCAAATCTACACTAAAACTGGCATTTGTTAGTACATTGCAACACCTTCAGCTTTCTAAGGCAGTGCAAAAAATCCATTAATCCTTTTATTATGATAGATGAGAGGAAAGAGCCACATGATCCAAAGCTTCATGTGATTCTTTACTGGAGCAGGTGCTGGTATCAGCAACAAGGCAGCACATCAGAAAAGCTGCTTTCAGTAAAATAGCTAAGTATTCGCAGAATCATATTGCAGACCTCCATTATGGCTCACACTGATCCGCCAGTTAAGGATTTCCTAAAGTGGGTCAATAATACTCTCAAGTAAAGCACAGACCCACAGGAAAGCTCCCCCACGTAAAAAAAAAAAAAAAAAAAAAAAAAAAATTCAAATAAAGCAAATTATTCTCCCATGTCTTCAAGGAATTATTTTGATTATGTGTCAATTTAGTTCCTGTCAAGCACTTCAATGTACGTTTGTCCACCAAGGCAGATATTTTCAGTTAGCATTATAAATTATTTATTATTTTACATAACACAAGCAGCAGGCAGCTCCTCCCTCTAAGGCGTATGGCTCACCCTAGGAGGTGATGAAACAGACACTAGGATACAGTGTCTCTAATCACATTCTCTGCAGTATTTGTGAAAAATCCTACTAAAACATCCAAGAGATCAAACCACAATATCTTATGAAAAACAAGAATGTGGAAAGAAGTACAGATGTAAAATGAAAGAGCTGGAAGGTACTATGAAAGACTTGGTGAAAACTAAGCAGACAAGCTCTGTAAAACACTTATGTTCCAAGAGCAATTTTTAGGCTTGCAGCAAATGCTTCAAAATATACTTGAAGAAAGAAGGGTTACTGCTAGGGTGGACCAAGGAAGGGCTATCTAGGGATGGCTGCAGACAGTAAGAACACCACAGACACTACAGGTAGGGCAGTCCAGGATGCATTTCTGAGGATTGAAGTTAAAGATACAATTAACATGTGCCTGTAGGTCTGATTTTTCAATTGTTCCATAGCCCCTGAGAGTGGAAATTTAAGGTTTCAAAAACAGGGTAGTTATTATCAGGAAGGCAGAGATAGGAATTTCACAATCCAGGTCACAGCAGCTGGATGATGATTCCCCTGCCAACAGCCCTCTCCCAAGCACAGTGCAGGAGACAACTTAGAAAGCAAAAAAGCTTCTAAAACAACCTTTCTTTGCAACTGCAAAAATGGGTAAAGAAATGAAGACATATTTTTCCTCCAGCAGTGGCAAATGTTGCTATTCCATAGTAAGTAAGCATACTATGTGCACAGGAGGGAAAAAAACAGGAATTCCGAGTTGAAAAGTAAGTATAAGACGACAACTGGAAAAAAACCCAGAAACTACAGCAATATAGCCTTAAGATTATTGTAACTGCTATAGTCACTTGTCCCATCTAAGTAACAATTATCTTTTGGGTCTTTACTTCTCAAAATTTATATACTTTTGGTAAGTCACCATGTGTTGCCTGCAGACAATAAGCCTCTTTAACAGCTGCATGACCTAGAGTAGTACACGGGCTCATAAGCCCTAGAACCACATACTGATTTCTAAAGGGAAAGGGCCGAGAAGCAGTATCAACACAAAACATTGCAGAGAGAAGAGAATGCAGGTTGACAAAGAGGCAACTAAAGGCAAATGATTGGCCTTTGATAATCTTTATCCACGTAGTTCACATCCATGTTTAATTACATGGAGGTGTACTGTTTTTCCATTAACTCCCTTAACTGTTAATGTACACAGGAAAACTGGTCACCAAATATTATTCAATACCTTTAAATACTAAGATTCCATAAAAGCTAAATAGGGAGAGGCAGGTGCTCCAAAAACACAGTGAAGAACAGCCAGGGTCCTGAGCAGGAAGACACCCAAGAGGCCACAAAGAAGGTGAGCAACAGAATGGCTTTACCATCCTGCTCCTCAGGCTTGGGAACCACTATGTCAAAGTGCAATTTTACAGAATAAAACTCTTCTGTGAGCAAAAGTACCAAAACCCAAGCTGACAATAAGTGCATCCCTCTGTATACTGACATAGTAACAAAACTAAAGCAGCTTGTACTGCTGGGCCATGAGGCTAGAGCAGACTGGGAGAGGGCTACATTTGTCCCTTCTATGAATCTGGGCTGTCAGGAGAGGAACAAGTAAGATCTGTAGAGCTACAAAGGAACAAGAAATCTCCATTCTGCTATTAAACACTGTCAGGAAAAGCACTGATATTCTGGCCTCAGCTCCCAATGAACTGAAGTACATGTTCTTATTTGCTTTAATGCTTTGAAAGCTAGAGGGAATACTCATAGACTTTAAAGAATGAGTTCATACAAGTACATGCTGTTTGATCTTGGTTTAAGGATAGTCCTTGTGCAACTCTGCTTTTAAAAATAAGAACAGTTCTGATCCCAATTGAAAGCACTTATCGTATTGTTCTTTTTAGAAGTTATACAAAATTATGTAACAGTTCAATTGCATTTAATAGTTCTATTAAATATTATTACAGCAAAGTTACGTATAAAGCTCGAAAGGGAGAGTTTCCAGGGATGGGGCACAAGTGCTAGCAGGCAGATGAGCCAGGAGGCAGCAGGGGGAGCCGGAGCAGGAGCCCAAGAACCTGCCTCTGAGCCATCTTCCACCATGCGCCCACCGGGTAGAGGGGAAGCCTGCGCCCTGCTGGGGCAGAGCACTTGGGAATAACCCAGCTCCCAGCCACAGTTGTGGGGAGTGAACTGCACACCGTGTTCACAGCTAACAGACATTTTGGTAACATCTTACCCTTCAAAGTGGCAGAGGAGGAATGGTCACCTCTTACTCAACTTGTTTGTTTGTTTGGCTTTAACCTATTTAAGGTAGTGAAGTATTATATTAATATCACTTCTGTGTAGAAGTGGAAAAATCACATCCACAATCAGTGCTGCTGAAGAATCTTGGGCTCAAAACCATAATTGGACTTGAAAGGAGAGACCATGGTTAAGCAGCAAAGTTTTTTTTCACCTTTGCAGAAAGTTACTTGTTGCAAGTCCCTCGAGCCAGTTTTGGTCCTGGACTTGAAAAGCCTACACTTTACTTATTCAGAAGAATCATTTTTATATCAAGAAACCCTAGAATTGAAAGTACAGGTGCAGGCAAGGTTCTTACTTGCACAGGAACAAATGAACTACAAAAAGCTTTACAGCAACACAGAACAAATCCATCAGCAGGCTTACCAATGAGCAGAAAAACTATCAAAGCAAATGCTTCTGCAAAAACCACAGATCATTGAATCTCATGTTCACCTAGTGCAGTTAACAGTTACCTTGTCACTGTTACACATGGCAACAGATTATTTTTTTTTCTCTCTACTCAATCCTCAGACATTCATCTAGCCATCAGAATAGAAATCTCTGTTAAACGCTTGGCATACCCCCGAGTATGCAATAGGTAGCAAGCACTGGAGGATGAAGACAGTTGGAATTGTCAAAGATGGAAAAGTCCATATTATGTTTGACAGAGAACTGAAGAAAAATTGATTTTACACCCAAAGGAAAACCTAGAGAACACACTCAATTTAAACTGCAATCTTACAGCAGTGATTTGGGAAAAACCGGGGAAAAAGAGGCCTTTACTTTCAACACAGTGCTTGTTTGCATCTCACACCCTATCAAATCTAACACGTTCTTCTTGACATTTAAAACCTATTCCCTATTCTTCTTATTTCCTTCTTGCTGTAGCCCTTGTTTTTATCATGTCTCAACACCCACTTCCCTCAAAACCAAGGGAGGCTCACTGCACCCATTACACAAGTGAACAAAGAAGGCTGTATGAAATAAGGGACTCTGCAGGACATGCATCTTTTTGTCATGTTCCCGATACAGCTTCACATTCCTGAAGTTGTCCAGGATTGAAGTTTCATAAAAACAGTCCTTCTGTTTGTGTCAAAATTATGTTTGTTTAGAAATGAAGCCCAGCCTGGTTTAAAAGGTCTTTATGCACAGAATCCTGCCATCCATCAGTAGAAGCTTTACACCCATTTCCAACCATCCATCAATTTGGCAACATAAAGATTCCATGCCTTAAGCTCAAACTAACTAGGCAATAATTCTGTCCGAAGGTAATTTTTTTTTTTTTTTTTACAAAAGCTTAACACACTAGATAGAAAGTATAAATTATAAAGTTCTGAAAGGATAACTACATAAAAAAAAGAACAGTTCTGCGTGACATGCAGAAAAGAGCTTACATGATAAGAAACATTTGCAAGATCTTAAGTCAAACACCTGATACACAATGGATGTACCAACATTTTTAAAAAGTTAAATGAAAACATGAATTGGTTTACAAAGACTACCACTACCCAGTTCTATAATTCTCATGTTAGTGGGTCAAGAACAAGTCTAACATGATAAAAGCAAAATGCTAAAGTGATAAATTATCTTAATGCTTCAAATGTTTAGACATTAGACCTAGTCCCAGATACAGAAAGCCAGATATATGCGTACAGTGCAGTTCCCACCTCAAAAAACTTTAGAAGCAAACTGAGATTATGCTAAGACCTCTGTGTGACTGAGTTTCAAGTAAAAGGCACATTTGGATATCCAAAAGGATAAAAATTCAGATAATTTCCAAAAGCTTGTTGAATCACCAACCTGAAGCATGAGAGTATGGCTTCCCATCACAAGATATCATAATACACTGCATTCTAACAGGTCAGGACTGGGCAAATTAAGTTTCCATACACCCCATATTACTTGTGTTAGTTTATTTATGTACAAGCATTTGAAAAGATACCAGTTCATGTGTTTAACCTCCCCAAGTCAATATCCTGTGTGACCACTAGAGGGAAATAGCAAAAAGGAAACAGACACGTCTAAAGGTTACTATTGGTCAAAGCCCAACAGTAACCCTTACACTGTTTCTGCTTCAGTCCCGGTGCGTATAAACCTCCTTTCCTTGGCAGACAATTAAGAACAGAGCAGTTTTACCTTTAGCCTTTATAATTACATTTGAGACACATTGCTAAGTGAGGATAAAGTTTTCCACATAGTATGCAAGAAGTAACAATGACATCTATTGCTGAAAGAATAACAGTGAATTAGAAGTTTTAATAGATTAATGAAATTATTCTAAAGTCACACCTCTCAGCCAGTTTGAAACAGCGAACCCACACCACGTTAACTTCCAGTTAAGATTGGACAAAGTCAGTAGCACCAAATTAAACACTCCGACAAATGTTTAGGCACAATTTCTTAAAAATTCATCTAACATGAAGTAGTTAGGCTCAATATAATTCAGCTTTAAAAAAAGAACACTTACTACGTGACAAACAGAAAACTGGGCACCGCTGTCTCAAGTACCATGTCTGAGTAGAAGTCTTTTCTTCACATTCAACTGCTCTGCCATTAGTCTGCAGCAGTCAAACATACAGCTCATCATGAAAAGGACTTTTATATACCAGCCAGATGAACAGGCACAGGATTTCTTCATGTACAGAGTATGCATTAAGTAGGTTCTCACCCAACTAGTTTTCCCTGTATGCATATGCACTTTGAGAAGCATCAGAAGAAACAAAGTTCTAGTTAAACCCTTCCAAACCCTAGAGAATAGTGTACTACTGACAAAACAAGCACTTTAGTAGCCTATTCTAACTCAAGACTTCTAGTAACTAAACCGTCTCATTTCATGACAGCACCAGTGTGTTTTGTACAAGCTGTAGGAGCACTTTCTTCAAGAACTTGTGCCTTAACTGCACACCGTACTATGAAAAGTCCAGGCAACTGCAGAAACACATTCAATATGTATGTCCTCAGAATAAATTATTTTGTAGACCCTTATTATTCTCTACACACTGCTAAAGTCCAATCCCATTGCTGGCTCCCTTACAGCAGTATACCCCTGAAGAATTCATCATGAGAAAGCCACCCATGTGTTAAGAGCCCACAAACTGCTTGTAACACTGATGCTATTTGCCTGCAGACACCGGAGCGTGTGTATGGGGGAGTGATGTAAGACTTGACGCGAATGGCCATATTCTTGCTGTTACCTGCTTTGAATTGCAACACATTAAAAGCTGACTTCACTCCATTGCTAAATGAGGGGAAGGAGACTCCTACCTGATGGTGGGCAAGACAAGATGTTCCCTGTCCATTTGGCATGACTGTGACAAAATGCATATTCTACCACCAGATCTTCATATTCTGACAGATCTGCATGTAGTCCAGTTGACTACAAAGGCATGACATGACATGACAAAGAAGCAGTCATAAAAATGGCAGAAAAGTGAAGCTTTTATCTACATGCAAAAGCACTCCAGTCTCAAAGCAGCTCCACAGTCTAGGATAGTAACAGAAAACTTTGCAGACTGCCTGTGTATCACAGGGGTGTAAAAAAATAAGACCTTTCTTGAAGCATTTTATATTGAGACACTATAAATCAATGAGGCTGGCAGAAAACCTTTCCAGCCAGGTGACACACAAGTTTTGCTTCTGACTGCAGCCTCAGGTCACATCTTACAGACTTCCTTTTCATATGACCAAGCCCAAACACATAACGGAGCATGTTTTTACTCCAGGTGCATCACCTGTCTACTCGCATGGATATAATACATGATATATGGATATAAGAGAGGCTATGTATGACTGGTACTGTCAGCTAAACACTTGTGATCTGGACATGCATCTAGCAGGCATGACGGCCTCTTTTCAAGAATTAGAACACAAACCAGCTCAGTAAGTCCCTGAAAATGAATTAGAAACACTTGCACAAACCTTAAGTCCTATGTGTTGTTTGATTAGATTATGAGAAGTGTAGTCTAAATAGCTGTTGCTTATCTTTGCACTTCCTTTTTACATTTCAAAGCAGTAGGTTTACCCAACAGATTTCCTCAAACCTACTAATACCACTAAACACATGAAATAGATATTTTCTGCTTAACCTCATTTAGCATTATTCAGAGGCAGGTAGAAACAAGAATGTAAATAAGTAGAAGCTGTACCTTCAAACAGTGCAAGAATGAAGCAAAACTTCAAGGAGACAGAATTTAACCAGATCTTTTATTTACAAAGTCTGAAAACCAGCAAATTGAGGCAATAAAGCTTTACTTTGTTACAAAAGGATCATTTCAAGACAGGAATGAGGAATCTTTTTGCTGTGAAGTAGAAAATATTATGACATGAACGAGGAAGAATTGAACTGCTATAAAAGAAATGTGGTTTTATCATAGAAACAGAATGACTACGTTGCAAGCTATCGCTATTACCACCTCCTGCTCAGAGCATGTCCAATTAGATACCTAGGCCTCTACCCCATAAAGATGCATTCTACAGAGAATTAAAATATCTGTTTTCAAAGCCAAAGTGATTGTTATGAAACATAACTGGAAGACACATTTAAAGAAAGACTGGGCTGGTCAAAATGAAACAATCTCCATAGTTTATAATCAATCAAGTGTATTGGGCTGGTATGGACCGAAACCTATTGTTCAGCTTTAAACAGTCTTAACTGCAACTACTTTATTAATAAAGCTGCAACTTATAGTTGCTGTTTGAACATGAGCCCAAGAGTGGCAAAAGGGTGCCAAGACAGACCAAGAACTATTTGTTTCTGCCCTGAAAGGGAAGTTTCAACAGTTTGGAATTGACAGCACTTATGTTTGCTGCAGCATATGCTTGTGTAGTCAACTGAAACTGCTGATTCACTGGCCTTCCCCTAAAGTCTTCTTTCAGGAAATACAGTTTCCAGCAATAAGTGCACTTAGCAAATTTAGTAACATTAAATGCCAAGCAATTTCATGTATTAAAGAGTTCCTGCTGATAACAGTGCTAAAATAATGGAATGTGTAAGACGTACCCTAGCTTAGTTTTACCCCTTGAAAGAGCATATTTGATTCAATTTTAAAGAAAGACACTTATGTTATTTCCAGTAAAGGACTAATAACTTGAGTAATCCATCTAATCTTCCCCTGAAAGCACAGCTTCTCCACAACACCTATAAGTTTCACTACCAGCATCATAACATACATCAGGGCAAGTAGTTCTTATCAGCTGAGCTATATTTGCTTGCTTAAATCAGCAATTTTAAGGTAATACATAAATCCCCACAAGTTATTTTATTTACTATTACCAGTGGGAGAAAGATGGACACCTCTCTCTTTACCCTCCCCTCAACATTTTCTGATGCCTGTGTTCATACCAATATAGGACATTTAAATACTAGCAGTTAAATATTGAATCTTTCTTCCTCCCCTCCTATTTAAAATAGGTATGCTCGAGATACCAGAATTTTGATTCCTCTGCAGTAAGTCTGTTCATCTAGATGACACTAAAGTGATAGCAAATGCATATTTTCAGGCATTATCTGTTTTCAGAGAGAGAAAAGAATCTTTTTGTTGTCCTACAGTAGAAATAGTATTAGAAGAATTACCTTAAGAGTTTCCAATAATGGCAAGTGGACATTGAATTCAAAAAGCAGAAGATGCCCTGAGTCTTGTCGAGTTTTTAAAACAATTCCCTTAGCTCTTTTGACGCATGTTGGCTCCTGCAGCTATTCTTTTCGGGGGGGGGGGGGGGGGGGGGGGGCGCAGCAGTTGTGGGTGGTGGTATGTCTCTGTCTCTCTGGAAACAGCCAAAAAGTTACCTCTGTTGAATGTTACTGAACATGTATCATTGCTGCTTGTGCACCCCACCCATGTGGCTGAGCAGCATCTAACTCCCTATGGCTAGGGTGTAACTCTGGTCTGTTAATATCGACTCAGTGAGTTTCACTGTAATGAAAGCTCACTGAAGAAAAACCACCCCCTACAAAGTCTTTTTAGAAAGAAAAAAGACTGCATTTGGTAGATGGGCATACAGACCATCCAAGATTTTTGTATTAAACTGTTAATGCACAGTACTGTTTGAGATGATGAGTAATAATACTGAGTAAACAGCATGCAGATCTATTTGGCAAGTGTCAACTTTTAACTGTTTAGCCACTCACTACTTCCACATTGCAGCTCTGTACTTTCTGTTCTTGATACCAAGAGCTTACCCTGATTTGAAGGGGCATTTACCACCGAAGTCAAGCTTGACACAGGTCTCAATGCAAAATATTTTTTTCAGGGACACCATGCAAAAACGTGCTGCCACTCTGCCACCGGGAGCTTGACTCCTAGAACTACTGTGTGTCATTGTGCCAGTTACAATGACATTCCCCTTATTTCTACCAAATGAAAGTATACACTATCAAAATGATATACCACTGTTGTTTTCACAAAGTGAATTAATAACACTGAGTTTACTACTAGAATCCCATTTGTTTATAGAAATGAGCCTGGTTACTTACTGCACAGCCAGCTGGTAGCCAGTTGAGTCTGATAGCTTAGTTCCGGTCACCTCAAGACTCAGCATTAGACTTCGAACCAAGTTTACTTTAGCCATGTACATCACTCTTCATTAAATAGCATTACAAAATAATGACTGACATACTCTTATGGCTTAGCACTAGCGTCACAAGTCTTTCAAGTTATTTGATACCAAACTAAGCACTTTACAAAGTGTTTGCTTTCACATGGTATTGCATCCACAGGGCAATGCTCTGCTACTTTGCATTTTGGCCTATAATTTTCCGGCATTCTTTAGCTATTTCAGAACACCCTGGTTCACCAGTCTGGCTATACAGTGATGAAAAATTACTTTAACCTTTATGTGAATTTGAATCTTCAGTCACTTCGTACATTTAGCTAATTTAAGGGAAAGATAGGAGAAAACCACCTCAACTAAGTTCACTACCTTTTGGGGGTAGGGGTTTGAGAGAAGTAGAGTTCAAGACCTCTACTAAGATTATGAAGACTACCTGTTAATGCTCTGACTAGATGGAGGAGAAACCATTTTAATTAGGAACATATGGCAGACAGTGATCACAGCTTTCAGGGAACAAAGATGTAAGATTATCTTAAGTGTACATAAGTACACAGCTTCAGACTCAGATAAGCAGCTCACAACAGAACAACAAGCAAGCTCAGCTATCAACCAAGATACTGCTAAATGATCTAGCCTTTCTTCACCCAGCCAGTCTCCATACTTTATAAAGTACTAGAAGCAGCACATCACTTAAGAAACTGAGCCCTACCCAAGCAGCACAAAGAATTATTTCTGGAAAGACACCAAAACCAAAGACAGCAGAGCTGGAAAGACTGACGTTGACAGAACAGCAGCAAAAACTTCACACTTTTGTACACTGGAGAAAAACGAAGTCCAACATTTACGTATAGGAAGTATTGTACTGCGCAAGTACAGGACAGGTAACAATCTGCAGATAGTTCTAGAGACAAACCAGATTTAGTGGTTCTAAAGCTGAATAAGTAAAAAAATCATGGCATTGCACAACAGGGTAGTCTACAAGACCCACAAAATAATCCTAGATTCTATATAACATTTGTGGGATCCTCAGCAGGAATACTGAGACCGATTCTGGTGCTGTACCTCAAAGAAAGATGAGGACTGAGTTTGGAAGAGAGCCCTACAAGGTATCAGTTGTAAAAGATGTCCATATGTACAACTGAGGAATGGGGAGCTGTTCTGTCTAACAGAAGAAGACAATAAGTCTTAAGTGTTGCAAAGATGAAGGGAATAACCTCTCCAGACTGACTGTGAGTAAGGTTTATCTGTGTAAAGAAACACTTCCCACTTCAGTGAAAAAGTAAATCTTGTTTAGTCATACTACACAGCACACATTAATTTTGTTAGAAGTTACATGCTGCAGGAGTCCATGTTCTCCACAGGTAAACCCAGACATTTTCCTCACAGCACAGAACTAACAACATTTAAGCCAGTTTCTCTAACCCTAGGTTAGAAATCCCATACTCCACTTTCAAACCACAGTAGAGACATGGAGTCAGTCCAATTTTTTACTGAAGAAGAGAGCAACTTTTCAAAAGCATCGATACCTTGGTGCTCATGCAGAGAAATGTGGAAACTTAGTCTGATCTTCAGTTCTTCAGCAATATTCATTGCCATTAGATCCATCTAAGAAAAGGTTATCAGCTATCCTAGATGTGCCTATCTCTTAGGGTAGGAGTACAGAGAAGCTTCCTAATGGTACACACCCTTACAACAAGATATTTTACAGATAAATATCTGTTCAGTGCATTTAATGAAACATTTAAGTAGCAGAAAGGACTCCAGGTTACATATGAATTATTTTCTCATTTGCCTCACTGATGGTCTTAACACTGTTTTGGACTTTTCCCTCCTCCAGTACAGGTAGAATAAGCAGTTTAGAACCTGTACTTGAAACATTTCATCTAGTAAGCATTCAGGAACCTCAATACAAGAAAAGGCTAATGCAATGATAAAAAAAAGCAGCAAATCCTAACAGTTTTTATGCTTGAACATTAGATGTTTTAAATTTCTCAGCTACCAGCTACTCATTGGTGTTGCTAAGCAGAAAGTTCTTTTAAGTCTGCTCATACTAAAATTTAATATAAAATTCATTTTAAATCACTGTTTTCTCTGTTCGGAGCACAATGAAACACAGTCACAAAGTTTCAGCCCATCTTTCATACTCTAAAGATAAACAACCTTGTGACATGCTACAGTAAGTCTCACAAACATACTTTTGTTAGCAAACAGCTTAAGCAGCCTACCAGAACTATCTACCCACTCAGTAAGCAACAAAGAGCTTCAAAAACAGACAAAAAAAATACTTTATATAGCAGTAGACTCAAGTTAATCGAAGTGACTGTTTAGTAAAGAAAATAATTTCCTTTCAATTTTATTCAAATTATTATGTGTCAGTTCAAGAACATAGTTCTCAAACAAAAGTGATTTTAATCTGGGAACAATAGCTTGCCAAGGAACTTTTGGTTGAGTTTTGGTAACCTGACCAGGAAAAGTTCCTTCAGAAAGTTTCAGAGTAAGTAGACAAAAATCTAAACTTTTCAGTGAAATAAGATATTTTGCCTCATAAATCCCATCTTCTCCTACTCTCAATCAAGTGTTCAGATATAAAACTTCCACAAGAGCTGAAGAAAATTAAAGGATAGGTGAAAAGTCACTTAAAACTAAGGATCACTGAAGTATTGTTCACACAAATTCAAATGAAAAAATTGGATTAACTTCCAGACGCCAAGAAAATCTATTTTTCAGATCCTATCAATGTTATTAAGAAGCAGTACATTTTTCCTACAAAGTTTCATATAAGTTATAGGATATAGCACTAACCACTCAGTTTGGAAAATATAGAAACAAGACATTTGGAGACACATTCTTTAAGAAACATTAACAATAACCAGACTGAAAACTGGATTTGGACCTTTCTGGTTTATGTTTAATTACATCAAACACCTATTTATGTGCATACAGCACTTTTCCAAGGCTTCTGGTGATAAGATTCCTACGTATTTTAGTAGGAACAGATGCACTCCATACCTACAACATTCATGACACAAAGCTGCTACTGTATTATGAAGACAACAGAATATTGCACTGGAAAAAAATGCTAGTATATAATGATTGTCTGAGATTTACTTACATACTTTTAACTGAGTCCAAGCTATTGTTACAAGACTGCATTACCTTTTGCTGTTTTCTATGCCTTGTCTTGATCATGGTATTTAGTTGCATGCTAATGTCCTGGGTTCAGCTGGGATAGAGTTAATTTTTACAGGAACCTGGGAGGTGGGGGGGCATAGCCGGGGCAGCTGACCTGAACTAGCCAAGGAGCTATTCCATACCATGTGACATCATGCTCAGTATATACATGGGGAGTGGGCCGGGGGGAGTGCTCTCCTGCTCTCGACTTTCACTTTCGGTGGGGGAAGTGACGGAGCGTCGGGTCCCGGGTGGTGAGCAGTTGCACTGTGCATCACTCTTTTCTGTATACTCTTTCATTAGTACCGTCGTTGTTGTTGTAACTTTTTTTTGCGTTGTCCCAGTAAACTGCCCTTATCCCAACCCTCGAGGTTCCAGGTTTTTTTCTTTTCTCTCCTCCGTCTCCCCCCTATCCCACCGGAGGGGGCGGGAGGAGTGAGCGAGCGGCTGCGTGGTCCTTTGTTACCGGCTGGGCTGAAACCACGACAGTCCTTTTTTGGCGCCCAATGTGGGGCACGAAGGGTTGAGATAACGGCAGATCTGGCTAGAGCGTGTTGAAACAAATTTGTCATACGCATTCCTTATATTAGATAAATAGATGTTAGTCACAATGTTGATTAATTTGTTTACATGGTGGCGTTTTGTAAGTCCTTATATGCTTTATGTATTGCCTGTAGTTACGTTTCTCACCTCTGGGAGAGTGATTGGGATTATCATTTTGCTGTACTGGGCAATGTCGACTTGTGAAATGATTACATCACTGGTCATGAGATTAAGCTGGTATCTGTATGAGGCAGTGATATCATTTCCATACTTTGGGCACCTTCTATCGGATTTTATTGGTAATTACAGCCAATCCATGGGGGAGTTAGGGGGGGATACTTCCCCCCGTCCGTTCGCCTCCCTTTTCTCCTTCCGACTAATTACAACAGCTTTTGAGAACTTTGAATATCCTTGGGATGCACAAGCCAGTGTGCTGTTAGTGCTATGCCTCCTGAATAGGTCTCAGGTCTTGTTTAGGGCTACAAAAAGGCTCTTTAAGAGTACCACCCAGAGATCTGCCCCAAAGCTGGATATTCATGGGTGGCACGGCATGTGGGAGGATATGGGCAGGTATCTAGAGAACTTCTCACCCCCATTGGCTTGGAAGTTCACTCCTGAACAACTACAGAACCCTCATGAAGTGGTAGAATATTTGAAAGAAAAATGCTGTGGCTATTCCAAAGACGTACAACTCGCTGCACTGTGCTGGGCCCTGGCCAGTATCTACCAAACACTGCTTGATATTAGGCAGCACCCTCAGGGAGAAAAGGGGGAAAAGACGGAAAACAGGACAGCAGGCACCGTGGCTACCCCTACCCCTACAGCAGGCACCATGGCTACCCCTACCCCGACAGCAGGCACCGTGGCTACCCCTACCCCGGCAACAGGCACCGTGGCTACCCCAACCCCGGTGACAGATACTGCAGCTAAACCAGAGAACCAACCTGTGCCAGTATCAGTCGCCCCTGTACAGAAAAAGAAACACACAAAGAAATCAGTTCGCTCAGTGAGAGATGAAGATGAACCAGGGTCATCACGAGAACAGGAGGAAGAGGCAGAACCTGAAATAATCACCCGATCTCTATCCCTGAGTGAGTTGCGTGACATGCGAAAAGATTTTAGCCGCCACCCAGGTGAGCACATTGTTACCTGGCTGCTCCGATGCTGGGATAATGGGGCTAGTAGTGTGGAATTAGAGGGTAAGGAAGCCAAGCAGTTGGGATCTCTGTCTAGGGAAGGGGGCATCGACAAGGCGATTGGGAGAAAAACACAAGTCCTCAGCCTCTGGAGGCGACTTCTGTTAGGTGTAAAGGAAAGATACCCCTTCAAGGATGAAGTTACATGTCACCAAGGCAAGTGGACCACCATGGAGAGAGGTATCCAGTACCTGAGGGAATTAGCCGTGCTGGAGGTGATTTATAATGATCCAGAAAATGCGCAGTCACCCATAGACCCAGATGAAGTCCAATGCACACAACCCATGTGGCGGAAGTTTCTACGAAGTACACCACCAACCTATGCCAACTCATTGGCAGTAATGTCCTGGAAAGAAGGCCATGGACAAACGGTGGATGAATTGGCTGTCCAACTCCGGCAATACGAAGGAAGTCTCTCTTCCTCCCTACGGGCCTGTGTCTCGGCTGTAGAGGAATTGTCCCGAGAGTTCCAGCAATTCAAAGTGGATATGTCCTCCTCCCCACCTGTACAGGCCCGCATCGCAGCTATTGGGAGTAAGCATTCCTCTGCCCAAGAGAGAGGAGAGAGAAAGTACACACGACGGGCTAACCTGTGGTTTTACCTGCGTGACCATGGAGAGGACATGAGGAAGTGGGATGGGAAACCTACCTCAGTCCTGGATGCACGGGTACGGGAGTTGCGAGAAAAAGCAACCAGAAAAGAGGATTCTTCTTGGAAAACTGCTGCTCCAGTTTCCTGTGAGGAGTCCCCCAGATGCAGTAGATGGGCTGATCACATTTCTGATCCTCTTGAAGGGACTTCTGATTCACGGGTGCGAAAAGTGAGTAACGAATATTCTAACCAGGATTAGAGGGGCCCTGCCTCCAGCCAGGTGGAGGAGAGGGACAACCGAGTCTACTGGACAGTGTGGATTCGATGGCCTGGCACATCAGACCCACAGGAATATAAGGCTCTAGTAGACACTGGTGCACAATGCACCCTAATGCCATCAAGTTATAAAGGGGCAGAACCCATCTGTATCTCTGGTGTGACAGGGGGATCCCAAGAGCTAACCGTATTAGAAGCTGAAATGAGTCTAACCGGGAATGACTGGCATAAACACCCCATTGCAACTGGCCCAGAGGCCCCGTGCATCCTTGGTATAGATTATCTCAGGAGGGGATATTTCAAGGACCCAAAAGGGTACCGTTGGGCTTTTGGTATAGCTGCATTGGAGACGGAGGAGATTGAACAGCTGTCTACCCTGCCTGGTCTCTCTCAAGACCCTTCGGTTGTGGGGTTGCTGAAGGTTGAAGAACAACAGGTGCCAATTGCTACCACGACGGTGCACCGGCGGCAATATCGCACCAACCGAGATTCCCTGATCCCCATCCATAAGCTGATTTGCCAATTGGAGAGTCAAGGAGTGATCAGCAAGACTCACTCACCCTTTAATAGTCCCATATGGCCCGTGCGGAAATCTAATGGGGAATGGAGACTAACAGTAGACTATCGTGGGCTGAATGAAGTCACGCCACCGCTGAGCGCTGCTGTGCCAGATATGTTAGAGCTTCAATATGAACTGGAATCAAAGGCAGCTAAGTGGTATGCCACAATTGACATTGCTAATGCATTTTTTTCCATCCCTTTGGCAGCGGAGTGCAGGCCACAGTTTGCCTTTACTTGGAGGGGCGTCCAGTACACCTGGAATCGACTGCCCCAGGGGTGGAAACACAGCCCCACTATTTGTCATGGACTGATCCAGGCTGCACTGGAAAAAGGTGAAGCTCCAGAGCACCTGCAATACATTGATGACATCATCGTATGGGGCAACACGGCAGAAGAAGTTTTTGAGAAAGGGAAGAAAATAATCCAAATCCTTTTGACGGCTGGTTTTGCCATAAAAGAAAGTAAGGTCAAGGGACCTGCACAGGAAATCCAGTTCTTAGGAGTAAAATGGCAAGACGGGCGTCGTCAGATCCCTATGGATGTGATCAACAAAATAGCAGCTATGTCCCCACCAACTAATAAAAAGGAAACACAAGCTTTCTTAGGTGTTGTGGGCTTTTGGAGAATGCATATTCCAAATTACAGTCAAATTGTAAGTCCTCTCTACCAAGTTACCCGGAAGAAGAATGATTTTAAATGGGGGCCTGAGCAACGACAAGCTTTTGAACAAATTAAGCGGGAGATTGTTCATGCAGTAGCTCTTGGGCCAGTCCGGGCAGGACAAGATGTTATAAATGTGCTCTACACTGCAGCTGGGGAGAATGGCCCTACCTGGAGCCTCTGGCAGAAAGCACCTGGGGAGACCCGAGGTCGACCCCTGGGGTTTTGGAGTCGGGGATACAGAGGATCCGAGGCTCGCTATACTCCAACTGAAAAAGAGATATTGGCAGCATATGAAGGAGTTCGAGCCGCCTCAGAAGTAGTTGGTACTGAAACACAGCTCCTCTTAGCACCCCTACTGCCAGTGCTGGGCTGGATGTTCAAAGGGAAGGTCTCCTCTACACATCATGCAACTGATGCCACGTGGAGTAAGTGGGCCGCACTGATCACACAACGGGCTCGCATAGGAAACCCCAGTCGCCCAGGAATTGTGGAAGTGATCATGGACTGGCCAGAAGGCAAAAATTTTGGAATGTCGCCAGAGGAGGAGGTGACACGGGCTGAAGAGGCCCCGCTGTATAATAAACTGCCAGAAAATGAGAGGCAATATGCTCTGTTCACTGATGGGTCCTGTCGCATTGTGGGAAAACATCGGAGGTGGAAGGCTGCTGTATGGAGTCCTACACGACTAGTCGCAGAAACTGCTGAAGGAGAAGGTGAATCGAGTCAGTTTGCAGAGGTGAAAGCCATCCAGCTAGCGTTAGACATTGCTGAAAGAGAAAAGTGGCCAGTGCTCTATCTCTATACCGACTCATGGATGGTGGCAAATGCCCTATGGGGGTGGCTACAGCAATGGAAGAAGAGCAATTGGCAGCGCAGAGGTAAACTCATCTGGGCTGCCGCACTGTGGCAAGATATTGCTGTTCGGATAGAGAAGCTAGTGGTAAAAGTACGCCACGTAGATGCTCATGTACCCAAGAGTCGGGCCACTGAAGAACATCAAAACAACCAGCAGGCAGATCAGGCCGCCAAGATTGAAGTGTCTCAGGTGGACCTGGACTGGCAACGTAGGGGTGAGCTATTTATGGCTCAGTGGGCCCATGATACCTCGGGCCATCAGGGAAGAGATGCAACATATAGATGGGCTCGCGATCGAGGGGTGGACTTAACCATGGACACTATCGCACAGGTTATCCATGAATGTGAAACATGTGCTGCAATTAAGCAAGCCAAGCGACTGAAACCCCTGTCGTATGGAGGGCGATGGCTGAAATATAAACAGTGGGAGGCCTGGCAGATTGACTATATCACACTCCCACGAACCCGCCAAGGCAAGTGCCATGTGCTTACAATGGTGGAAGCAACCACTGGATGGCTGGAAACATATCCTGTGTCCCACGCCACTGCCCAGAACACTATCCTGGGCCTTGAAGAGAAAGTCTTATGGCAACACGGTACCCCAGAAAGAATCGAGTCAGACAACGGGACTCACTTCCGAAACAACCTCATAGACACCTGGGCCAAAGAACATGGCATTGAGTGGGTATATCACATCCCTTATCACGCACCAGCCTCCGGAAAAATCGAACGATACAACGGACTGCTGAAAACTACATTGAGAGCAATGGGGGGTGGAACTTTCAAACATTGGGATACACATTTAACAAAAGCCACCTGGTTAGTTAATACTAGAGGATCCACCAGTCGGGCGGGCCCCGCCCAACCAAGACTTCCACATACTGTAGAAGGGGATAAAGTTCCTGTAGTGCACATGAGGAGTATGTTAGGAAAGACAGTCTGGGTTAGTCCTCCCTCACGCAGAGACAAACCCATCCAAGGGGTGGTTTTTGCTCAGGGACCTGGGTACACCTGGTGGGTGATGCAGAAGGATGGGGAAGTTCGATGTGTACGTCAGGGAGATTTGATTTTGGGAGAGAATAGCCAGTGAACTAGGCTGTATGATATTTAACTGCTAAATAACCTGCCAATGTATGTCATTGTATCTATAGTGTCTATATGCCATATCAAGGGTATTACTGTAAGAATTACCCAAATGACTGAAGAATGGACTTTGAAACTGAGCCAAGAACAACAGTGATAGAACTTGAACTGGCACCCAGCAATTTCCTCAAGATCAACATCTTTGACCTGCAGACCAAGGGTGTGGGTTGCATCAAATGTACCAGCCAGAAGTTCCAGAGACAGCATACAACAACCCAACACCTCACACCATCTCTCTTATCCTGAAGAAGTGTTACAACAGATGGAGCCTCAAAGTCATGGACTAAATAAAATTGATGGACACGTTGGAGGGATAACCCATTGACTAAGGGAATACTATTTGTATGTGTGTGTGGGGGGGGGATGTCCATATACATATATCTCTATATATAAGACAAGGAAAGTGGTAGTGGTTGATTGGAAAATGTAAGATCTGGGCATGATGTAAATGGTATAGAATAAGGGGTGGATAATGTCCTGGGTTCAGCTGGGATAGAGTTAATTTTTACAGGAACCTGGGAGGTGGGGGGGCATAGCCGGGGCAGCTGACCTGAACTAGCCAAGGAGCTATTCCATACCATGTGACATCATGCTCAGTATATACATGGGGAGTGGGCCGGGGGGAGTGCTCTCCTGCTCTCGACTTTCACTTTCGGTGGGGGAAGTGACGGAGCGTCGGGTCCCGGGTGGTGAGCAGTTGCACTGTGCATCACTCTTTTCTGTATACTCTTTCATTAGTACCGTCGTTGTTGTTGTAACTTTTTTTTGCGTTGTCCCAGTAAACTGCCCTTATCCCAACCCTCGAGGTTCCAGGTTTTTTTCTTTTCTCTCCTCCGTCTCCCCCCTATCCCACCGGAGGGGGCGGGAGGAGTGAGCGAGCGGCTGCGTGGTCCTTTGTTACCGGCTGGGCTGAAACCACGACAACTACAAAAAGAATGCTATGAAGTAATGTATTGCTTTAATATATTAAATGGTTTGATGGTTTATTTAGGAGACAGATGGCATAATACTTCCTTCTCCATTTAAGAATGAAAACAACTGCTATTTGTAATGAATACTGTAAACACCACAGAGTGAAAAGGAGTGTGCAAGAAACTGAAAAATGTCTAACAGCCATGAAACTGCAAACTACACATATCAAAAAAGCCATCAGGTTTGGAACAGTCAAGTCCAGTGTTATTACATTACGACAGCAAGATGCAAACTGAACTATTTCTTGTCAGTTCAGCATGTACAGAAATAATTTTATTTCCACTTCCTACTTGTAGACATACTTTTCTTCAGTTTATATAACATTCCAGAACATGACTCACTCTCTTTTAGCAATAAGCAGAAAGACAACTTTAATAAAATAATGAAAAAAAGCACTCATTACCCCTACCCCTGATACTAACTCTAAGTAAATACTAAAACAATTGGGTAGTGGAATTATCCAAGAAACCTCTCATTCCACTCCTTTAAATGGGAAGACAGATCTGGTACTTTTTTTTTTTTTTTTTTTTTTAAAGCCACCAAATTCTTGCAAAGCATGGAAGTTTAAACAGTCCAAACTGAAACGAGTATTAAAAGAAACTTTTTTTTTTTTTTAAAGTGGAAAAACTGCATAATTCATGAGGCTTCTTCACAAAGGGAGGTCACTTTTGGAATGCTAGAACTCATGCTCCTCAACACTCACTAACAATCTGAAAAGGAAGTTAAATAAGATGGCTTAAGTTTACCAGTAATACCAGACAGAAAAAGAAAAGCAAACAGATACGTCATGATAGAGGCTGGGCAGTAATGCAGGAGAAGAAAATTCAGTGTTGATAAATACAAGATTTTTTTTTTTTCTAAATGACACAGAAAAACAATTCCAAATTTACATATATAATGCCAAAATCTAAACTATTACCACTCAATACTTCCATATTATAAATAGGTGGTTCTATAAAATTGTCAGCTCAGAACTCAGCAAGAGTTAAGGACAGCCTCAGAATAGGGAAAAGAACAGCATGGGAAAGAATTCCCTTTAAAGTTGTGCAGAGCAGAGTTTAAGACAGGATTTGGGTTTTTTCCTCATTCCTTCCTGCATGGTAGCATACAATGACCCAGCCTGCACTTCTGCTTGTCCGGACTTCAGGTTAAGTTCTGCATTTCACCTGCTAAATGATTCACCAAACCTAGTCTGAATTTTAGCCGAAGTTTCATGTCCCCACAACCCCATACCTGAAGACCCCCATGCCTGCAAAAGAGTTTTTGCAATGCCAGCTCTATGGATGTGTAATCCAGCAACTTGTTCAGTTTATCCTCTGGAGACATTTCTCTGGTACTGCAATAGTAACAAACTGCAGTATTTTTGTCTCAAGAATACTCAATGGTTAACTTTGTATTTTTCCACTAGACTACAGAAAGGAATCCTGGGTTTGCAACTTAATTTTGTATGCTTTAATGTTACCTTTGTATCAAAGTGAAGGCAAAATGCCAAGTTATAAATGGACTAATACTCTAATTGAGATTATTTTTTTTTTTAGAGAACCATTATCAAAAGACAGCACTTCAAATTTAAGAGCATGTATTGCTAATTGTGAGGATTGCCCAATAAAAGGTGAAACTTCCTAATTACATGTAGAACTTATATAAGCAATACTTCAAGAAACTCAAGGTAAAAATACACACCTACTTAGATATCTATTTTAATTTGTATTCCTGTAACATATATAACCCAGATGCAGAAGTTGCATTGTGCTAGGTATTGTAGTTAAACTCAACATCTTGGGGAAGTGCCTATCGTTTACCTGAAAACATAATGGATGTTCATGTGCTATGTACTTTAAAAATACATGACCTTCAAGCCCTTTAGGTAAAATGAAAATAAGTGAGTTCATTGGAAGACATAAGGAATAGATCAGGAAGGCTGAACCAAAATGTTGATGAAGAGTAGGGCCTTAAAAGACAAGGAGACAAAAGCCAGTAATCAGGTACAGTAAAAGCAGCCAAATGATGAAAGAGAGGACCCTAAAACCAGAATGATAACTTAGGAGATTTGACTTTAAGACTAAGAAGTTTAACATTTAGGATAGATAAGAAACAATTTAGTAATCAGTGAGAGAGGATGGACAAAACCATTGAAAAGGCATTCCAACATAATGCAAGCTTTTTCTTTTTCAAGCTAGAGAGCTCAAGAAAGGTTCACAGTTAGCTCACAGTTCTCAGCTCTTACCTATGAAGAACAAGCAAATCAATTCCTTTGAAACATAATTAACACACAGCTTCAATCTTGCATCTTTTACCTGTCAAATACCTTGAGTACTTTAATGACTGTACAGGGAAGCTTACAAGTCTCCGCAAGCATCACCAGATCTAATGAGGGAGTGAGAAAGGAAATCAGAAAAAAAAAAAACATACCTTGTGTTGTTCTATTGCATCTACCCACTGCTGTCTGTGGTCTGGGTCCTGAGCTCGGAGGTACCAAACACTATCGTTTACGCTAATATCAAATCTGCATTCGTCAAAGTCATGGGGCTGCGACAGAAAAAAGTGTAAGAGTAGCTAAAATTAGCAACATGATCAACAATACCTCACAGAATATTTTGACACTTTAAAACACTGTAATTAGAAAACCTGGTCTATGTTGTCTTGAATGCCTCCTAGATTCTAAATTCCGTTTTATGTAGCTGTCTCATATAATGAACATACACTCTCATAATGAAAAATGCCAGTCTTCTGAAATAGAAAAGCCTGTTTAACACATTCTTATTAAATAAAATTGTCACAAAAAAGTTCCACACAAACACTGACCAAAACTTCATACTTCAAAACAAATCCTTTAGCAAAATAACTACTGGACACAGCCAGGAAGATACTTTTTTTTTTTTTTAATTTCAAAACAGAAAAAAAAAAATTAAGGTTACTGCTATCAGTACTGATTTTAGATGGAAGGGATACATACATCATAGCAAAAAGCACCAGGATAGAACCATAAAAGCAGAGTATAGCAAAATGACAAGGAAGAGCAGGAACTAAAGGAAGTTGTGGCACCCTCTGCCTCAACTGTTTTCACCACGTAAGATAGAATTGTCAGATAATTGGGAGCAACATGCAATCTTCTCCAATATCACCACTCAAATGCATCTAACTTTCAGCTGACATGCCTTAAATACCAAAAAACTTTTACTAGCATTACAATGAAGCTGGTAAGGAAAGTACAGGGAACGAAAACAACAATCTAATCTGCCCTGTGTTCCGACACTGTCAGTTCAAAGCTACTTCCTAGCAGACACGCAACGGAGCACAACATTCCCCCCCCAGCCCCACTTGAAAACTATTCTTAAAGAAACATAACAGAGGTATATCTTTTTGAATATCTTTTTGAATTTGAATACAAAGAAAAGTTACACAGGCAAATAACTGTAGGAAGCTAACAGGCTCTAAGGTTAAGGCCAATGATGCAATCTGAAGGACCACAAATATTGATTCCAGATGCTAAAGGCAAGTCTACGCATGTTAATAATATCTTTAATGTAAGAACCGCTCTGTGAATATGTTCATCTTGCAGACCACTAAAGTGCTGTGGATCACTTGTGAAACACTCCACAAGAGAAAACCTAGAAGCAAGTCTCATTTGGTGTCATGCAGAACAGTACAGCGTGAGTGAGAATTATTTTCAAAAGATCTGGAAATCAGAAGCTATTTACACATAATACAGACTCTTTCTTGCTTAAATATACTAAGGAGGAAAAAAAGCACAACAGAAGCCAAACTACCTGATAAAAAATGAGCCAGGAAGTACAAAAGTACATGAAGCTTCAATTTTATTTTTTTAAAGCTTTACGTATTTGGTCAAGCATCTGAACCTAAGTTCAATCTAAAGAAATTTAAACTTCCCACAGCAAAAAAACCCAGCAACTGACAAAACTGACAAGTCAAACAACTGCAGCTACTAATTACTTAATACCTGACCACCTTAACTTAATTCATTTCAAACAACTTTTAAAACTGGTCATGCCTTCACTGAATCACAGAACACAGGGATGCAAGAAGGGACATGTGGTGGGTTGACCCTGGCTGGACACCAGGTGCCCAGCAAAGCCGCTCTACCACTTCCCCTCTTCAGCTGGACAGGGGAGAGAAAATAAAATGCAAGGCTCTTGAGTCAAGATAAGGACAGAAAGATCGCTCACCAATTACCATGACAAGCAAAACAGACTCATCTTGGGGAAATTAATTTATTGCCAATCTAAATCAGAGTTGGATAATGAGAAATAAGAACAAAACTAAAGGCACCTTCCCCCCACGCCTCCCTTCTTTCCAGGCTCTACTTGACTCCTGATCTTCTCTACCTCCTACCCGCTAGCAGCACAGGGGGACAGGGAATGGGGGTTGTGGTCAGTTCATCACATATTGTCTCTGCTGCTCCTCCCTCCTCACACTCTTCCCCTGCTCCAGCATGGGGTCCTTCCCACAGGACGCAGTCCTCCACAAACCTCTCCAACATGGGTCCTTCCTGCAAGCTGCAGTCCTTCATGAACTGCTCCAGTATGGGTCCCTTCCACAGGCTGCAGTCCTTCAGGCACAGACTGCTCCAGCATGGGTCCCCCATGGGGTCACAGGTCCTGCCAGAAAACCTGCTCCAGCGTGGGTTTCACTCTCCACAGGGCCACAGGTCCTGCCAGGAGCCTGCTCCAGCATGGGCTCTCCACAGGGTCACAGCCTCCTTCAGACACATCCACCTGCTTTGGCATGGGGTCCTCCATGGGCTGCAGGTGGATATCTGCTCCACCGAGGACCTCCCTGGGCTGCAGGGGGACAGCCTGCCACACCATGGTCTTCACCACAGGCTGCAGGGGAATCTCTGCTCCGGCGCCTGGAGCACCTCCTCCCCCTCCTTCACTGACCTGAGTGTCTGCAGGGCTATTTGTCTCACACAGTCTCACTCCTCTCTCCCAGCTGCTGTTGCGCAGCAGTTTATACCCTTTCTTCAACACATTATCAGAGAGGCACTACCTTCATTGCCAATCAGCTCAGCTTTGGCCACCAGCAGGTCCACCTTGGAGCCGGCTGGCATTGGCTCTGTCAGGTATGGGGCCAGCTTCTGGCATCTTCTCACAGAAGCCACCTCTGTAGCCCCCGCTACCAAAACTTTGCCACACAAACCCAATATAGGACATTGAGTCTCCTACTCCAAGCCCCTCTTCTTGAAACTGCATTTGCTATGTTATTATTACTATATATGAGAAAGATGTTTATCTGCTTTAGGGTAGCAAACCTGCCACATCAACACGTCAGGCTTCTATGCCTGTTCCCAGCCACCCATCTGCCATGCTCTCCTTTAGCCACATGATGGGGGACATGCATCTACAACAATGGAAGATTCTCCCCAAAATCACCCAAAAAGCAAGTGTACAGGAATTAGCTATCAAAGTTTTTCCTGCCATGATAGCATTCCTCTGCTGCATCTCTCTCTGAAGCCCTTTGGGAGGAGTTAAAAGCAATTACATGCTACACAGTTAGAAAGACTTGCCAAAAATTCATCTTAAATGCCTGCAGTACTACTGATTCCACACTTCATACACAACTTACTCCAGTACACAACCATCCTTGCTTTTTTTTCCCTTCCTCATCTCTAACCTAAACATCTCCTAATGTGATTTAAGACCATCATCTCTCTGCCCTTTTCAAAGGCAGGTTTATGTACTCCCTTTCTTTGCATAGCAACTTTCTATATATTTGAAAAAATCTATGCCTCATTGCTAAGACAGGGAAGGGAAATGTTTTCCTCGAGGTCTAGCTAAAACCTTTAAACACATTCTGGGCCATTCATTGCATGCACACTTCTGCATTACCTACAGTTAAGAGACTAGGCCATCTAAAAAATCAGGTCTAGGTTTATACTCAGCTCACTGTGCAGTTTCATGTTACAAAAAAGCCAGCTGATCAGGTGGTCCTGTTAGACAAGTTGCTTAAAGATAAGAAATAACCACTAACAAGGGTAAATACTGCTTCAAAAGGAAGTTGGGTAGGTGATACATGATTTGTTCATGACAGATGTAAGTTACTTATTTACCATCTTACAGTACTTAATTGCCCATTTTCCATATTTTTTGGCAACTGAAATAGGACCCATTATTTCCTCCCGTTTTCCTCTGCTTTTTTTTTTTTTCCAAAGACAGGGTCCACCATAAGAACACCAAATTAACCAAACATGAAAGACAAGTTCTCTAATATGCATTTTACCAACAGCAAATAAAACACCTGAATCACATGTGACCTGTTCTTTTCCTCCACAGAACAAATCAAGTTGTTGCTGATTAACCCTTTTCTCAACCAGGAACAAGTTCACATTTCATCTTCATTGATAACTTGGCAGACTTCAGTATGCAACTTTTTGGTATCATCTGTTACATTCTCCTCCCGACTAAGCTATGGACAAACTTGCTTGGTTTCCCTCTGGCTATAAATGCTTTTATTGTTTTCTGTAGCAGAGACCACAAAGTGTTATTCACCACTTCTCAGGTCTGTCCTTTATTCTTCTAACATCCTCGTCAGACTAGTTTGAGCCTCTCCTTACACTTGCTGGAAGTTTTTCCATTTCTCTTCCCTTCACCTTCTTCCTGTAGATCTCAACCCATTTCATTTAGATCTCCTTTTTTTTTGAGGTTCACTCTTTCTAGCCTAGTGTTCCCTTTCCCCCTTATGCTCAGAAGTGATTGTAAAATTCTACGGTTCTTAGCCAGCTGCCTGACCAGATGTTGGAAGATAAATAGTGATTTTCACCTGTAACAAGCTAAGGACCTGTGCTGAGGCCAGGATTTGTCCTACTGCCTTTCACAATGAAGAGAAGGCAAGAGGAATGTTTTAGTCATGCAGGGAAGCAGGAAGCAAGTAGGAGTTCACTAGCTACCCTCAGGACCTAAAGCACATTGGAGAGCTTTGGCTGCTTTTTCCTGACACCACCACCCTACAGCAGCCTCAAGCAGCAGACATATAAATCGAGGGCACTGGGGAACAAAACCCAGACTGACATGACACTGTGAATGGGAGCACCTAAAAACCTTTATAGCATTTTCGAAGTTGAGTTGGGCAGACTAAGACTGTGGCAGAGGCAGCCTATGTGTGCACCAAGGGCTCCTTCTAGAGCCAGCATTTAAAAAAAAACCCCAAACAGCTAAATCATAATTCCATGCAAGAATATGCAGCAAGAAGTAGGCCTCCAGCATCCCCAAACACCCTTTCTGTATGCCTCCTAAGCTTTCTTCCGAGGTACCTGCAGAGAATCCTGATGAAATAAAGGCAATTGCAAGTATTCAAGTGTCCCAGGTCTTTCTGTATAAAACTGATACTATCTCTTAAATTCTAAACAAGCAAGAACAGTTTACATGAAGAAACATTTACTTGGCTACAGTTACTGAGGAAGTCCATAGCCAGCTCAGGTCTCATGAGTCATAGCTGACTGCATTGCCACAAGATCCTTCCAGCTATACAGCTCTCAAGCCTGAGGTATTCACAAAACAAG
This sequence comes from Aquila chrysaetos chrysaetos, assembly GCF_900496995.4. Classification (NCBI taxonomy): domain Eukaryota; kingdom Metazoa; phylum Chordata; class Aves; order Accipitriformes; family Accipitridae; genus Aquila; species Aquila chrysaetos. The sequence continues at coordinate 60,501,334 of NC_044030.1, forward strand.
CTTCAGAGCAGTATCTGCTTGAAAAATACTGGTTCAAGTGCTTAAGGCAAATCACACAGGGAAGCTTAAGTGGTTTTATATACTTCATAACCTTCAAGAGTACTCCATGGGAAAACAAAAATAAATACTTGAATGAATAAACTTTCGCTTGCTCTCTCAGTACTTTAAATGGTGTTTCTTCTTTTCTGTACAGAGGAAAGCCAGGGCGGTTCACACCATATCCAACTCAAGTCTGCATATCACAACTATTAAAAAGAATGCTTGTGCTGCTATTCCCATTGCAGAACTAAAACTTACCTACCACCGTAACTTACTGTAAAATTTTGACTTTTTTTCATATTAAGAAAACAGCAGGCAGGGCACTAGGACACAAGACAATCTATACAGGCCTAAAGAAAATAAGAACTACCATTCTTTAGTTCTCTAACACAAATGTCACTAGCATAAGTGTGACAGAGGTTGTTACCTAGCCTAGCTCCTCAGTTCACAGTTAGTAACAAAACAATACCATACACTGCTATGAAGATAACTGCAGTTTACAAATACACCAGTGTTATACACTGTAATAACATACATTAACTGAGTGAAGACAAGCATTGTACTTAACATAATTCAGCACTACAAAGCTACTTATCCCTGAAGCTTTGACATAGCAGTCTGTTGTCTGTGATGCCAATAAGTAATTTTTTTTTCCATACAAGATTGAGAAAAATTTAGTATAGCTGCACATTGATTTTGCCCAAGGCTAAATGTGAAAACCTGTTCAGCTGCTAAATACAGTTCTTGAATTTCTAAATTCCAGCCATCTTTAAGCCAGATTCCATAAAACCTCTAAAGCTATTTCTCATTCATTCTGTTAGAACACCACATCATTTACTTTTCTGTGGACTGAGTTATCACAGCCATGAAATCTTGTAAGAGAACTATATTCATAAAAGAGTAATTTTACAATGAAGGCAAATATTAAAGTATTACATGTATTATATCCTCTAACAAAACTATTGCAAAACTGTGAGAAATCATTGCTTTAGAAAAGGCATTTTGTAAAGCAATGCATTTTGGTTTACTTAATTAGGTTTTACAAAATTCTCTTAAGGGAAAAAGCTTGAATAATCTGAATTCCTCTGTGATCAGTTAGCTTTCAATCACTAGCAAAGATTTTAGTAGCAGCTTTAAGCTAAAACATGAAACCTGGTATTCCCCCCCCAACTTTCTATTAGTGCAGCTCAGAGTTAACAGAGCTTCTTATTCTTTTTTCCAGGTTATACCGTGGAAAGTGAGATGCAAGCCAGGCTATCATAACCAATGTTTGCCAGCTCAGAGCTGAATACACAATCTTTTCCTATGTGAACAGTGTCACTTTCCTACAATGCAAGGTACAATTTATCCATGGGTTTGTGGATTAGTTTTTCCACCATTCCCATGGAATTCCAGAATAAGTGTCCCTTCTGCATCATTCTGCAACTTCCTGAAATCCTCCAGTTACAATCTACAAACTACCACTTCCTCCACAAAAAAAGATGTTCAGAGCAGTTATCATACAACAAAATCTACGTATCTACCTATATGTTCTCATAGGTCATTCAATAGGTTCTGGAACGGGATGTATTCACTCAAATGCCAAAACCCCCTCTTATCATCTCCAGTTGCCAACAGGAAATCCAGAAGATCATTCCAGGATAATATGTATAGGACATGAAAGGATAAAGGGGCACAAGCAAGTATCAGAATACACTAAATTCCATCTATAACAAGGTATTACTTTTGAAACAGACAGAAGTTCAAAAGAGGACTGTGTTCACACATAAGCAAGGGAACCGCCTCCAACAGGAGGCAGCAAATTGGACAAATGTGTATTTGATAATTTAGGAACCAATGGACAAAAACACTATCATGTTACACAGAGGAGTAACATCTTATATAATGAGCTATAGAAATATTATGTTGAGGACTTTAAAAAGTAGCTTACCTGATGCAGTAGAAAAAGGGGAAGCCAGTGAAAGCAATGTAATATAACAGGTAACAAGACCAAATTAAAAAAAAAAAATCTCTTAACTACCTTTTTCAGTAAGCAGCATGTATCAAAATAAAAAAAAAAAAAAACAGTTATTGAGAAGTGAGGCTATCACTAAAGTGTGTATTTTGACTGCAGAAGCAAATAATAAAGAACCTATCTGATGCCAGGAAGGAAAAGTTATATGAACACTTTCTATATGTACTTATGTTGAGGTACTAAAAAAAACCCAAAGATAAAAAGTTTACTTCAAGATTTGTGCTGTATGAATGAAGGAATTAATTTTAAAAGTACACAGGAAAACTGCATTTCAGCTCCCATGTAAAAGCAGTTTGAAATTGGCAAAGGCTGTGATTATTCAGCTACAAAAAAACCCAAGTGAAAAACCTCGGCCAAGTTTCAAAAAGTGCACATCTTAAAATGATTTTTCTAAGGCATTTAATCCATCACAGATCCAAACTGTAGAGGAATTATGTCCCCTCCCTACAAAAATTAAAATGGCTGAAAACATGCTAACTTATGAAAAAACACTGAACAGAAAAGATAGTGAAATGAAGTATCACAGAGATTATTTGAAAGTTGTATTCTGTATGGTGAATAGCACTTAAAATCATCAATGGAAAAATCCTCTCAATCAGCTGAACCAAAATACGTGTTTTACCAATGAATGCTATGCTTGGTAAGAATTTTACCAGACAAGATAGTCTAAAAACTTGGTCTTTTGTGCCCTGTTAAATACTAAGGAGAAGTATTTAGTCAAGTTAGTGTACTTCTTTGTGGAGTCACTGCTCATTTTTCAGAATACAGCCTGAACACTGCTATTCCAAATGGTCTGTTCCTCCTTGTACCCTTCCTTGACATTATTTCCTCTGAATGAGCATCACCACTGTATTTTCCTTTAGAGATTTCTTCCTTTCCCAAAGTTTGAATACACACAGCAAAATCCTCCCTCTGCGTAGGAACAATACTTGTCCCTTCTTATTCTTTCAAACATGTACATTAATCACAAGCTATGTCTATAATGACTCTAGATTACTGTGGTGGCTTGACCCTGGCTGGCTACCAGACTCTCACCCAGCTGCTCTTTCACTCCCCCTCCTCAGCTGTACAGGGGAAGAAAATAAGATGAAAAGCTCATGGGTCAAGATAAAGACAGGGAGATCACTTACCTAGTGCCATCATGGGCAGAACACACTCAACTTGGTGAAAATTAATTTAATTTATTGCCAGTTGAGAGTTGAATGATGAGAAACAGACAAAACTAAAAACACAGGCACAGGGGGATGGGCGATGAGGGCTGCAGTCAGTTCATAACACTTTAACTGTCCGCTCCTTCCTCACACTCTTCCCCTGCTCCAGCATGGATCATCTCCATGGCTGCAGTCCTTCACAATAAATCTGCTCCAGCATGGGCTCTCCACAAGCTGCAGACTCCTTCAGGGTATATCCAGCTGCTGTGGTAGGGTCCTCCACAGGCTGCTATGTGGACATCTGGTCCAGTGTGGTCCTCTCCGCAGGCTGCAGGGAAATGCCTGCTGCACAGTGCTCTCCTCCACAGGCTGCTGGGGAACCTCTGCTCGGCACCTGGAGCACCTCCTCCCCCCTCCTCCTGCACTCACCTAGGTGCTCACACGGCTGTTTCTCACACCTTTTCCTCACTCCTCTCCTTCTCACACACTGCTGAGCAGCATTTTTGCCCTTTAACTACAGTTACCTTGAGGTGCCACCACAGTGGGTGAGGGGCTCAGCTGTGCCCTGTGGTGGGTGCACTGGAGCCAGCTGGAACCAGCCACGTCCTGTGCAGGGTAACCTGGCCTTTCCTCACAGAGGCCACCCGCCAGCCCCCACCCTTGACATGAACACCCAGTGCAATTATAAAAGTCCATCAAGATCCATTTGTCTCTACCAGTTATTTCTGAAGTCACTTGGCTTTAGAAGTATAAACATTAAAATTACTAAATAAAGTCATTACTTTCATTTGACAAGTTGTTTTTTTTTAAAATATCATTAACTAGCCTAGATCTAACTCTCAGGGTGGAACAACTTAGAGGAAGTGTTATACTTCATTGTTTATAACACATTTTATTAAAAACGTACCGAAAACCAAAGAGATGTTGCAAGTTCTAATCCACTTTATTTGTAACACTCCCCTCCTCCCGCCCCCAAAGCAAAATCCGAGTAGATCCACAAACCTGGGGAATTAGGGTCTGCCAAAATTCACAACACAAAATTCTGGTTTCCCTTTCTGAATTTCAAAATCCATGCAAAACCTAAGAGAAACATTGGTCTAGGTAGGATGTCTTGCCTTTCCTTGCTATTATTCTTTAGCAACAAGAACCCACTTTTCAGTTACATCAGCTGGCTATGTGGTTGTTTTTTTGTTTTTTTGTTTTTACAGGATATAGGAAAACCTTATTGCAAACAAGCAAATAAACAAGACAGCTTTATGCCTACCGAAACAGTTATGATCTTTTTAGGTGGCAAAACATGGGACATCTAATTGCATGCAACATTAAAAAGAAAACTTTCCCATAATGGCACATTTATGCATGTAGAAAAATCTTACCAAGAAAATAGGCTTAAAAACATAAAAGCCTATTAAATGTTTTTACATTCATTGCTACTACCCAAATATTTCACTTCAGGTCTTAGATTAGGATGTTTGCTTTTCAAAATGCCTTTCACCACTGCTTTTTCTTTTAAATAATAATCTTATCTTTCCAAAACCTAGCTAAAGTAGAGGCCGATTGCACCCATGAAAGCAAAAGCATGCTAAGTAGAATTTAACATTACCTTGTTAGCATGCTATGCAAACTTTAAAATTAGCTTGGTTTAATCCATTGCAAAGAAGCTCTCATCAGCGAATCGCCTTTTTAAGTCTGGAACAAGCATATATTGGATGTGTTACTTCAGCAGTGAAACCACATTTAAAATTTGAAACCTTGTCGTGGTTTAACCCCAGCCAGCAACTAAGCACCATGCAGCCACTCACTCACTCCCCCCCACCCAGTGGGATGGGGGAGAAAATCGGGAAAAAGAAGCAAAACCCACGGGTTGAGATAAGAACGGTTTAATAGAACAGAAAAGAAGAAACTAATAATGATAATACTAATAAAATGACAACAGCAATAATGAAAGGATTGCACTGCACATCATTTGTACATTCCAATTGCTCACCACCTGCCGACCGGCACCCAGCTAGTCCCCCAGCAGGGATTCCCCGCCCCCACTTCCCAGTTCCTATACTAGATGGGACATCCCATGGTATGGAATACCCTGTTGGCCAGTTTGGGTCAGGTGCCCTGGCTGTGTCCTGTGCCAACTTCTTGTGCCCCTCCAGCTTTCTCGCTGGCTGGGCATGAGAAGCTGAAAAATCCTTGACGCGAGACTAAACACTACTGAGCAACAACTGAAAACATCAGTGTGTTATCAACATTCTTCACACACTGAACTCAAAACATAGCACTGTACCAGCTACTAGGAAGACAGTTAACTATCCCAGCTGAAACTAGGACAAACCTACAGTTCTCAAGAGTAAACGTGGTCAGCCTGGTTTTTGCACACCCAGCAGTGAGGTTCAGACGCAGAAGTGATCATATAAATAATTTTCAGATTTTTTGTTGGGAGTCAACTATGCTATAGCCTTAGAGTATGTAATTTGTTAATTAATATTTTATCCAATTATTTCCCTGTTAATAATGTGGAATTACTATGTAGCATCGAGTCATGCTGTATTGCTTTATATGTAAACACACCTCTGACACATGATATTCCCAACTGCCTACTGAAAAAAACAATGACTTGCAATAGCAAGATCTAGTGTAACAAACACACACTTGATATATCAGCTAAACTTTGGTCAAAGACATGGAATGGCACTGTGTTATTAGGAGAAATGAGGGCAAGACTGAAATAGTTGTAAAACAGCATGGGCACACAGCCATTGCCTAAAGTGATCTACTAGTGACTGTGGATATCCTATGTAAGAGGTCCATGAATTAGTGATAGGGTATTAACAGATTTAGATACACACCATGGGAAATCAGGATATAACTAGTGGGCCAGTCCTGTCTGAACACAGTCTGAAGAATCTTAAACTTTAATGAAGTCATTACAACTTGTCTTTAGAGCTAACTATCAGTTAATGACTCGGGGATACAAGATACTGGCAATGGAAGCATACATGTTGCTTCAGTGGGAACCAAACCAGAGAACTGAGTCCCCTGCAGAAAAATGTATGTGATGCTTCCCAAGGAATCCATTAGGAGCAAAATATTTGCATTATCCACCAACATCATGCATCAGCCATGGGGAAAAAAAAAAAAAAAAAATCAGAATTATACCACCTGGAAAAACATCAGCTTAGAATTTATTTGAAATCATCAAGTTAAACTCATTAGGAATCCCATCATACACAGCAAGAAGCTGGAGTTATTAATCAGGCAGGAAGCAAGGCAACTTCATATTAAATTTAGAGAATGCAGAAACCCCATGTGTCACTTTTTTTAAAGTTTACTTTTATAGGACAGTCAAATATAGGAGCAGAAATCACATATACACTGCTGCACCCCTAAAATCACTGTTTGTTTGTTGATCACCTTCTTTGTATCTCATACTATGTACTGCAGTGTGCCAGGGAAGACCCAAAACCCATACATACACCAGCAACAGCACAATATAGATTTCACAAGAAAACCATAAGGCAACACCCAGGGAAGATACTCTACACTAAGAGAAAAGCCCTGCTTTGCAGCACTACATTTCGCTGGCAGAGAAAGTAGAGCACCCTGGACTAAGACTCATGGTGATGGGAATGGAAAGTTCCTATCCTATGAAAGCAGTGGAGCTGCAGCTAAAGCAGAGGCCTGCTGTACCTGTGAAAGCAGCACCCGAACTTAAGATTAGCTTGGTTTGAATCCAAACATAAGCAACTTCATACAGTACAACTCTATAAGCGTTCGTATAAATGTAGTATTAACATTACTAGCAACAGGCCTTATGCTAATTTATGCAAGGCCCCAGTCCTGATCTGTAAGGCTCATTATCAACTTTTTATGAAAACTGGCTCTGTGACAGCTATACCTTGGTACCAGCTGTCTTTTATTATGACCTACAATTTAAGCACAACATAACAAAAGCCTTGAAAATACAGACACAGACTAAAAGCAGAGGCCCCAGAACCATAAGCAAGTTGTTAATGGTCAATTACTGGTCAGTGAAAAAGTGCAACCTCCAGAGCTGGGAAGGCTGTTTTTGCTCTAAGTAGCAGCAGCTACACAAGGGAAAAAACCCAAACATCTGAGCAACAGGGCAAGACCATCTGCTGCAGCCTGGGAAAGTAACACCTCCCCAACATCACACCACATGTAGGCCAGGACCAGGAGCCTCAATCATTTTATAAAAGATTGTTTTAAAAGATCCTAAATTGAGGGGGGATGAGCTGGCAGAAGAAGATGCCTACTTCAATTCTGCATCTGTCCTGTCATCCACCCCTTACTGAAGAGCTCTTCAGTCACGTTACCTTGACCTCAGCAACTAGGACCATCAAGAACAAAGATAACAGGCTAACTATATGATACTGGCTACACGGTACTGCATACTTAGAGCTAATTCAGGATATAAGTCAGATATAAGACTGACTGCTTTGAATTCATAATGGTTATGGTTATAATGGTTATAATGGTAATGGTTAGTGTGTAACAACTAACATACAGTGGTAATTAACAATGTGTAAGAACTAATTATAAGCACAAGGCATGTTGCTAATGAATGTCAGCCTAAAAGCTTTCATTCTAAAGTTTAAAATTGACCTGATTTGCCAGCCTAAACTCTCCCATTACAGCTCTCTCTAATTCCTTTTTATATATATATATATATACACACACAATTATATTTGTGGACATATATATCTATATATGCACACATATTTAGTTGTGAAAGAGCTTAAAAAGAGAGCGTAAAGAGCAACTTTTCTCCTTAAAAGAGAGCAACTTAAAAAGCTTTAGGAATATATTAGACACTAGTCACAGTATAATCTGGGTTAAGTGCGTGGAGACATGGGGTAGCAAATTCTGTTCCAACTCGTCCTCTTAACTGAGGAACAGTGGACTTCACCTGAGTGGAAAGACACACCAAACAGACTAAGCAGTGGCTGAAGTCAGCCAGCATATTTGATCTAATCCACATTGATTAGAATTCACAAGGAACACAGCAAAAGCAGCAAGTGTATGCCCAAAGGAGGAGGCAAAAGAAACTGGGAGAAGCAGAAAACACTCGGGTAGTCATCTGTGAAGAACTATTCTGAGTGTGTGAACAGAAGCAAAAGTGTGGAAAGTTAGCAACTTTAGGAGGCAGCAAAACAGGAGATGGCCTGGCGCAGCTGCATATTAGTAGATAAAAAAAGAGTATTCTGACCTTTTTACTTAGCATTCTAGGAATACATATCAGAAAGTGAGAGCTGGTATTGTACAAATCCTCAATAGAAATGTTAAAAATGTCATTAATGGCGATCACAAGACACATCAGATTATCAACAGCAGGTTGACTAGCAGGACTATTGAGCAACACTACAACCCCAGAGTGGGGTGACATATGAACCAACTGTATCCATGAACAATAAATCAACTATAAATCAATCTTATGAAGACGCATAGAAATTCAGATTGAGCAAGAATAAGAATTGCAAATACCACAGAAAAATTTGCCGAGATATAAAGTCACCAACTGCAAACACTGGAATTATTTAAGGCTTGGTATAGCATCCATGAGAATGCTCCACAGCATGAAAATGCTCTGATACAAACCATGGCAGGAATTATGATACTGAAGTACATGTCAAATCATGAACACTGTTAAAACTTAATTCTCTTAATAAACAAAGTCAAGTGGGGGAATGATATTCTAATTGATAATAAAAAGTTGACAGTAATACTGTTGGATTACAACCCTAATTTCAAGTGTGTGGTAACACATGATTATATTCCAGTACTAAAGCTGAATTCTTCAGCAATATTAAGTAATCCTAAAATATTTAGTTAATATACAGAACTGATTTTTTTTCACATCTTAATCATTATAGAATTCTTCATCATAATATGAAGAACAGTCTCACCTAAGCTGATCTGGATGCATATTTTTCCACTTCTGACTTCATTTCCTCAATACACACTGAGGAAGAAATCCTCCATTTCTCCACCCTGCCAAATAATTGGTTTTTGCTTGCTCAGGTTATTAGCACTCTATAGCACTTCAATAAATACAGGGCAATGTTCTGACATTTTCACTTTGAACATCAACCGATGCATTGCTGGTTCAGGTAACTCAAAGACAGACACAAATTTGTACAGAGGATGTGAATGCTAAAAGTAATTGTCCAGGAGAATCCCATGTTCCAAGCAACTTCTGCCTGCTGCACCAGCACCAGCCCAGTGTCATTATCTTTCAGGCATCAACTCCCTTTCTCTCCCTCACTCTCCTGTTGCTCTTTGGCATTTTCCTTTCCAGAATACAATCACCTCAGGCCTTTCACATATGAGTACACATTCCTGACCACGCTTGCCTCTGTCTAGAATATCCATTCAGATTTCTCTCCTGTTTAGCCAAGATTTATTTTCCACCAGTCTGGATTTAGCTACTTGACTATTTAAGGCACACACCAGAGCCTAGAAGTACTAATTGCAATGTGTCCTAAATAAACCCCTGTCTAGTTAGGGCTTGTACTCTATGCCTTAGTTTACTCAGGTCATCTTTTTAGTAGCAATTAAGGCTGAGGAAGCACTTTATCAAATTACAGAAAATGAATTATTTAATTAAATACTCATCACTTCATACTAAAATGGATTGTTTTCCAACCTCAGACAGTTGGAAACAGTATTTTCCCACGCAATTAGCAATTATTACAAATTTACTGCTATGGTATTTCTGCCCAGGGCACAGATTTATAGCATAGCTTTTTTAATAAAAGCTTTCACCAACTAAGAGCTATCAGTTCCCATTCAACTTAACTAGCAAAAGGCTGAATCAAATATATCAGTAGATAAAAGCTGCAATTAACATCATTCTTCTTTTATCATAAGCAGGTCTGTTAGCAATACAAGTTTGGAGCAATAGCTAGAAAAAAGAAATCCAAAGTTTACCCACATTAGTCCTCCAAGTGAGTCCACTTCTATACACTACCACTCTAACTGCTTCCAAAATACTGTTACATTTCACATTGTATAAAATTTAAAAGAAACACACCAACATACTGTTAATGTCAAGGTAAATTTTTGAAAGTCTATTCTGCAAGATATGATTCTTCATGCTAGAAGTGTTTTAAACAATACTAAGAATATTTGTCTAGCACTGACATTTTCAATTAAAAATACACATCTTTATTCTAAAACTTAAATATTTGTAGAGTTTAAAGTTTCTGTGAAAAGGAAGCTTCTGTATCTGTTTAAATTGACAAATGCATGAAGCATCCTCTGTTAACTTGTCAATCTATTTTTAAAAATGTCAATCTGTACTTCCTCTCCCAAATGCCCAATTATTAATGGTGGCCAGCGCCATGCTATAAATAAAACTGTAAGTACTGCTAGACTGAGGAAGGGTGGCTGTTCAACTAACCATATCTTTAAAAAGCAGGCTATGTTTTATATTATGAGTGGCTGATTACTGGAAAGAACAGTCTTACTCTTTTGCAGACTATATGCAAGGAAATGAGAAGCTTAAAATTGGAAATGGCCAGTTTAGCTCTTTCATATACAGTGTTCTTATTCTTTTTGTAAACTGGAATTAACACATTTATACCAGCCCTAATTTATATAATGAAAATTTATTAAGTTCTTCACAATAGCAATTTATTGTTATTTAGGAAAAAAAAAAGGCTAAAACAATTCACTAAGCTGTCTCTCTTAGGCAGACTTCAGTTTTCTATCTTCTTGCCTGTCCTGAGCTCCAGATAGTCACAATAGCTACTCAAGAAATCCACCCTTTCAGAAGTCCATTCTGAACAGCAATGGCTTGCAACTTGTATATTAATATAAAACATCATTACCACCTTCATTAAGCAACAGTGCTTTCTAATTACTGTTTCTAGAAAAAAAACCCCAACAAACCAGTTTACTGAAAGTATCTCCATTATGCAAACTGAATTTATTCCTCAATCCTGGTCCAGGCATTTCCACAGAACTGCCTAAACATCTCTTTACAAGACAATAAAAAGAAAGTGTTCTAAAGAAAGGCTAATAACAAAAAGCATGTTTCCATTAAGATTTTGACATGAGTATGCATCATCACAGTATAACCAAAACCAAGCAAAAACCATTGCATCACAGTTATTGCAACTTAAGGTACCAAATTAGAAATCAGTAAGTTTTTCTATATTGCTAATATATACAGAAAGGAAGATGAAAACCAACACTGGATTAAAACAATATGGCAAGTATAAATCCTATCTGAAGAAAAGCTGAAGGTTAAGTTGGAACTTAAGATTTTGGAACCCTTCCTGTATAGGTAGTCACCTCTAGTGACAAAAACCACAAAGTTCACAGATGGCTGAGTTTAAGCATTCTTAAAATTTATCAAGCATGACATTTCTCAAAGCATTTTTGAAGATCCTCCATATGGATCCATGCAGAAGAGATATCCTGACCAGCCAAATCCTTTCTGGAAAAACCCTAGAACTCATGAGATAAACACTTTGTTGTTAAGAATTTGTAAACAGGTTTGAAAACATGTCTCAATTAATAGTACAACTTATCACTAGGCTGATCTTTATTGCTGGGAGTGGGACTACTCAGTGGCAGCAGCTTTCCAAATTTATGCTTATACATCAACAAAATGTGGACATCCTATAATACTAGTAGCATTAATTACACACAGAAAATCATCACATTTCCCATTGAATCCAAACATGCATACCCAATTTGAGTGCCTAAAAGAAAGATTCATGAAATCCAATCACCCTTTCCTACAAGAAACATTACAGCCATCAACATCTCATACCACTCAAATCCTGCTTTGTACTGAAGGAAAACTTACTGAAATATACCAGGTTAGGAGATAGGTAGTTACTGTGCCTGACTCTGGATCAGCAAGATCAAGGAAAACTAAACTTACAGTATAGTGAAATACTGTTGAAAAATATTCAAGATTAAGATGCCTACTACATCAAATCAGTGCTGACCATTAAGCCAGTAAGAAACCCGACTTCCCCTCTCTACCAAAGTAATCACAAGATGTACAGTAAAGAGTAACTCCACTGACAGTAATAGTAGTTTTCACACATTATCATCTCAACATTTATTTTATCAGCTATTGGCGTTCTCTCATGCATGTAAATATGTGCTAGTAAGCTTATAGTTAGCAAGATATTACAAGGACATGAAAGTAAAGATTAACTATGTACCTCAGGAAGAATATTTTAAACATTTATCTTTGAACATAATTAATTTTCTATTGAAAACACAGGTTTAAAAAAAAAATACATGCAATTTGCTACCAAACTATCAAACCAGAAGCATTCACACTATAACTTCGGCTCAGAAGAATAACTTCTGAAAAATAGAGACAGAAGAATCACATGACAGTTTCAAAAGTAAATTTTATATCTTAGAGACATGAAATGATCCAACAGTACTCCTGAACCTCTAATACTTACACAACAATCACTAACTGCAGCTAGAAATAATTAACAAGAATTTACTAGGTTTCAGAGCTGCCATCTCAAACCACAATCTAGCAATTAAACCATCAAATACCACTCACAAAGCATGAGCCTGAATGAAAATGGAACAACAAAAACATCAGATTAAATTTTAGAATGGTGCCCACTTTTTATTCTTTCTCCAACTCCATAGTTTCTTTCTCAATGTACTCAAGAAGCTTAAGAACTGAAAAAAAAAAAGCAACGATTCACCTCCAAGTTACCAGATGTTACAAGTGCTAGATAGAAGAGGAAAAAAAAAGCTATCTGTGAGAAGTTCCAGCATTACACACATCGTAGTCAGAAGATAAGCTCGCCAACTTCACTTCACAAAGTGCAATGTACCAAAACATGCCAGCAGCAATAGCAGCGTCCCTATAATCTCTCACTCCCCCATCACAACTGGAATTCACACTGCTGAGATGTGCTCTACAGCAGGCTTCCAGACATCCCTTGGCCTACTTCCTTGCCACCACCTTCCTGTCTCTGCCTGGTTGGCATGTTAAGCCTCTTGCTAGTGAACCTGAGACCTTTTTCGAAGTCCTGATCAGAGGCTGGTACTATTACAGACTGCCAAAAGGACACAAGTCAGAATTCCTAGAGACTGTTGTGCACCATATATTCCTGAGTAAGTCAAATCTTGAGCAAGTTTTAAAAGTTTTAGTAGTTTAAAAAAGAGTTTTAAAATAAATGAGGTGATCTGTTTTAATTTTTAGATGACTGCAATACCTGCCAGACATCCAAATGTAAAAATCTGGTTTTTCTTCACGTTTTTTTCTGAAATGCATCCAGTTGATGTAATCAATCCAGTCTTTTTTTTTTTTTCCAGATCAAGACTTGTTTAATAAAATTCTATTTGTAAGCTGAGTATTAGTAAAAAAAGAAAACTTCCCATTTGTCAACCTTAATTCAGTTTGAAAAAAACCACATTTGGTAGAATAAGAACGCGAGTAGTAAGATTTAACACTACTACTCTAGGAACTTGTGTGCTACACAGAAGTCCAGCTACTTTTTCCCTAAATCACATAACTGGACTGACTATTTAACAGTAATGCAGAAAAGCTACAACATGCTTTCTGGTGAGCATTAGTCATAATTAATACATATCAATTCTGAAAGGCACAAAAAGCAGACTTTCTTCTTTATCTTCTAAGGCCAATTCATCTTTATGAGATTTGATTTATATGTAGGCTCTTTTTTCTTACCAGCGTAGTACAGGATAAAACCAGCAACACATTAACTTATTCAGAGGAAGAAGCATGCAGAAGAATATTTTCTTTTGGAAATGTTCTACAGTCATGTTTGGAAAGTACAGTCAAAGAACTACTACCCTCTCTCTCTAGTGCAACGTGTAAAAACTGTGACAGATGGTACCTCTTTTGCAAAGTTGGTCTGGGGTCTTAGGCTGACCTCTGGAAAAACCTTTGCAGCCTCCAGAGGCAAACTGTATCCCTACCCACAGAAACCTCTAATATAAGAAATGAAAAGCTGCTTACTGCAGCCGCAAACAAGACAGCTTGTTTTCTTATTTGGAACTCCTTGCCCTGCTCCACAGCGTTCCGCTGATACCACTAACTTTCATAATAGATGACCTAATAGAATTTGCCATACCTGTGTTTGCTTTCACCAGACATTAGCCCACAAATATGTAACACCTCAGAACATGAAAAGATAGCAATAATGAAATAGCACTTACTGTAATCACAGCCTTGCTCAGACAGATAGAGCCTCTACAGCCATACTCTGTTTCATCTTCAGACTTGTAATAACTGAGCGTGTTGCTTTTCAGAACTACCCATCGATCCTGCCACCCATGAATGTAGTTGGTCCACTGTAAAAAAAAAAAAGATTCCAAAGATCAGCTAATAGAAAAATAACAATAAAGACAGTGTGGTTGATTTCTCAGGCTTTTCAGCACTAGGAGAAAAAAGCAACTTATTTTTAAAAGTTATTCCCAAATGAGAACTTTATTCTGCTCAGAGCTCCTAAAATAATTTTACAAACTCCTAAAGGTACTAAAAACCAGTTGTTTCAAATGAACAGTAAGATAACAGATGTCTTGACTGCAACTGCATTGCCAAGGCCAGTTAAAAAAAGGTGATAAACATACTTAAGACACAAATTGAAGAAAGGGGGAGAGGGGGAAAATCAAACATTAATCACCAAGGTGAGTTTAGCCACCTGATTTAAAATCTGGAGTTAGACCAAAAGCCAAACTTAAGTGGAACATGAAATATTTTATATAAAAGTTAATTTCTACAAAAAGTATTTTACTACAGTATCTAGTTCTCTTCCTATAAATACAAACATGCCACTATGCCACAGTACAGCATATAACTATTGTAGCACCTAGAGTAATCAGTTCTTTATCAATTTAATATTGCCCATAGATATTGTTTTAGGTTTTAATTCCTAACCACTTTCTCATTAAGAAGATACTTGCTTAGCAGCAGACATCCAATCATCCTTTTGCTATTCAGATTTTTCTAGGGACTCCACATTCACAGACGGAATGAAACCGATATTCCAGGAACAAGTCCTGGGTTCATCCTACAAATATCTAGTAAGAAGTGACTAAAAGTTCTGGTTATTAATCTTTTATATATTCGCATACTTTTTATACATTTGCAACATGTTCCCAACTGCACTTTGTAGAATCATATGACACTGCTAGAGCATCAGGACTGGTTTGTAACTCTGACTATACACTGGTGCTTGGCCTTCAATCACAGTGCAAAAATTATAAATTAGATAGAAATGGAAGCAAAAGCATCGAAAATTTTATCATGCAAGCATTTCTTTGATCATGACAACTGTTCTTTGACAAAAAACTCCGAGAGATAAGCTCTTTTTAGCATTTAAGTCTAACCATTATTCCTCATTTTGTAATATATAAATGGAGGGGAAGAAAGTTGACCAACAGTCTCATTTCCACATTATACTACACATATTAGTTAATACATGTCCCATAACCACATGTTAACTCTAGTAATAACAAGAGGAGGCCTAAGGAAAACAAATTCTATAGCTCAGAAATTCCTAACAAGTTTCAAGCATAGGTAAGACCTTAATTTGCTCTCCAGGGATGAAGCCCTTTTTGATCTCTTAATACATCAAATTGCTAAGTTCAGCATTTCTTAAAGAAAGCTTCAGCTGTGCTCAGTACATGAACTGGTAGCACAAGCGGTCATGGAGCTATATTACTTCTTGCCTTCCTCTCTTCCCATCTCGCATGTTCCCAACTCCTTCCAGACACAAAAGGCAGAGTCCAAAGTCATCTTGGGCAAAAGAGCAAGGGACAGGGAGGAAAGCACCTTTCCTTCTTTGACAGAGTTAAGAGAGACAAATATAGCAGTCAATCTCGCACTTGCTGTTGCAATCAATGCTTGCTGTTGCAATCAAAATGTGCCATGAATTAAGAGACTCCCTAAAGCATACTGGGTAGGCACAAAATTTTGGCAAAGACCACTGTTTTTTCAAGCATCTAGATTCTTGTGCTTCAAGAAAGTCTCTTCTATGTTAAAGTTCTTTCTTCGTATCCACCTTAAAATTGTTAGCAGAAAGTACAATGGAAAAAAGCCTAGAGTTCTGAAACATTTTAAAGACACCAGCAGGATATACTGCTAATAAGCTTCCCTCACCAAACTACTCCGTTTCCTTCAAAGTTCCTTTCTTTACCAAAGGGCAGAACAACTGAAACACTACTAAGCACACAGAGAACTGTAGCTTACTTCTACAGCTTTAGAATTTAATTACACACAGTAAGTTATTAAAAATAGATATTTCCTTAGTAGAAAGATTCACATGCTACCATTTCATTTTAATTAGTTTGTCTCAAGTACAACCAAGGCATCAACTAACAAAAGGTAAACTTATCCCTCAGGCACATTCACCGCAACAGGTTTCACCATACTTGACTATTCGGATTACATCCCGTGTTCTCACAGGAAAGGCAGCATCAGCTACACTCAGCATAATCACCCAGAAAAATAAAAAGTTTGCACATACCTAAGCTACAGAATTTCAGAAGCCAGAGCTTCACCTGCTACACCAGCAAGGAACAGCACCTGGACTTAATAAAGTATTTAATTTGCCAACATAAAAATCAATTGCATCCCACAAATTACATCCCTTCTAATGATGGAAGCATCTAATCAAAGGAAAACTTTACAATGGAAAAAAAAACCAATAAAACTACACTAAACCAAAACCTCACATTTTAACCGCTGTAACATTTCACATCTGTCTCACCCTCTCCCTCCCCCATCCACTATAAGATCACAAGATCTTACAAACAAAAGCTGAGCCCCTTCTTTTCTCCTAACCGTTCCTCTCATCTCTAGGATTTGAAACATTTTCAGGCTGGAAGAGTTCACCAAGTCCCTCACGAAAAGAGGAATGCTAGCTTCGTTATGGCCGTTTTCTTAGCATCCAGGGCTGGTTTATGATCTCTGTATCCTGTGACCTGTGCCTCCTACTTTGGCTTGTGTCCAGCCTTATCGTGTAGGGTAGGAAAAAAATTCAAAATGTAGTGCTTTAATTCTAAAGCTATTTCAACATTATTCTGACAGTATGTTCTGTAATAAACTAAAAAAAAAAAAATCTGCGTTCAAACTTAGCAATTCAATATTCAACTTTAAAGTACTCCTAAAAATAAAATTTGCCGGTATCACCCGACACATATTTGCAAGTCATCTTATTTTCAGTGATAAAGGAGCAAAAAATTACGTTTATTTTTAAAAGGGGAAACAAGCTCTAGGGACATTTTCCTTCCGCTCCTCCCCATCTCCCGTGTCTCTTGCTGCAGGAGTATTTTATTGCCCTGTTTTGATACTTGGGCTGAAGGCCGTGCCGCTCCTGCGCCGCTGCCCGCTCCTGTGGGGCGACCACGGGCTGCGCCTGCCTCCGGGAGCTCCCGGCAGGCGAGCGGGGTGCCGCGGCCCCAGCCCGCACCCGGGCCCGCCGCCGGCTCCAGCCAGGAGCCTAAGGCGCGGAGGAGACGCCCTCTCCCGGCGCACCGGGCCGCCTCCTCCCGGGCCCGGCGCTCCGGAACCGCACGCCGGGCAGCCAGCGAGCCTCGGGGCGGGGGCAGGGGGCGGCAGGGACCCCCGGGCCGGGCGGCAACGACGCCTCCCCCAGCCGCCCGTCCGGGCTGCGGCCCCGCCCGCGGCTGTCCCCCCCGAGGAAGGGCTTCCTCCCGGGCTGGGGAGGGGCGGGCGGCAACTGCGCAGGGGCGGGGGGCCCGGCGGCGGGGATGTGCCGGTGCCCGCCGCTGAGGGAGGGGGCGCGGGCGCTTGGCGCCGGGCGCCGCAGCGGCTGCCTGGCAGGCTCCCCGCCGTCAGGTGGTGGCTGCCCCGGCCGTGCCAGCGCCTCCCGCGGAGCCTCTCGCCCCCCCCGCCCCAGGCCCCTCCACCGGCGCCGGGCGCCTCGGCCTGATCCTCCGGAGCGGGCAGGAGACAGGCGGACGGGGCTGACAGCCTTCGGCCAGCCGCGAAGCGGGGCGGGGTGGGGGGGAGCGGCCGGAGGGTGGGGAGGGGAAGCGAGAGGCCGCGGGGAGGGGGAGAGGCGTCTTACCTTGCTGAGCACCCCGCAGAGTTCAACAGGCAGCCCCGGCTCAGTCTCGGGGTCCTCCTCGGAACCGGAGGAATTCCAGCTCTGGTTGTCCGACATGGAGACCCGAGCCGCAGCCACCGCCGAGCAGGGAAGAGCTGAAGCGGCCCCCGCCCACAGCAGCCTCAGCCTCCTCCTGCCGAAGGGACGGGAGCGGCGGGCTCTACCTGAGCGGCACCGCTCCGCGCCCGCGGGTGCCACCAGCGCCGCCCGCCTCTGCCAGCAAACGGCCGGCGCCGCGGCACGCAGGCTCGCGCTTCCCCCTCACCGTAGCTCCGCAGCCCCCGCCCGCGGCAAGAGCCACAACATAGAGCTGGCGAGGGGAGGAGGGGCCAGCGCGCCTCTGCCTGCCGCGCACTCCGCTCAGAGCCCCGCAGCTCCTGCCGCCGCCATTTTACGCGAGGCGGCTGCTGTATGCCACTATTTGCCGGCTCCGCCCCACGGCCCTCCCTCCCCGGCCCGGCGCCCGACGGGAGTTGTAGTCTTGCCCCACACGGCGGCGAACCCGGCCTCCGTTGCCTCGCGGGAAAGGTAGTTTTGACGTGCGGAAACGGACTCTTTTGACTCCCCGTGTCTCAGTTTCTGGTGCTCACTGGCGCAGCACGGCATGCTGGGAGATGTAGTCGGCCGCCGCGGCCTTCTCCCAGCCGTCGGCAGGTGGCTGCCATCTTGATTTCGTCGTTTCTGTGGCGGCACCGGCGGGTTTCGCCTCCGTGGCCCCGATGAGGTGGGGAACTCCGCTCCCGCCGCGGCCGGGCGAGGGCAGCGGTGCCGCTTGGGGCGATGCTTGTTTTACTTTTTTTGTGGGGTGAGAGAGGGCTCTGTCTCCAGCGAGGTGAAGCGTCTCTCCGGCCCTGCTCGCCTTCTCGCGTGGGAGATGCGGCCTCCTCTTCCCCGCCTCAAACCGGCGGGACTCGGGGGGTGAGCGCCAAACCTTCCCCGTAACAAAAATGGTGGCCGCGGGGTCCGCAGGAAGGGGCGGGAGGTGTTGCCGGTTCCCGGGTGAAGCATGAGGGGAGGGCGGCCCGTCCCGCGTCAAGTAACGGGTCTCTGCTGCCCGCGCGGGGCTGGCGGGCACCGGCGCCGCTCCCCGGGGTCGCGGGGCGAAGCGGCCGCTGAGGCCCTCGCCCTGCGGGCGGCGGCGATCGCCGTTAGGCGCGGCGTGCCGAGTAGCCGGGCTGTGCGGCCGCGGGTGGGCTCGGCAGCCCACTCCTTCCCGGCAGACGGGGGGCCTCTGCGCCGCCCGCTTTCGTTCTGCTTCCCCGGCTGCGCCCAGAGGCGTGCGATGAGCGGAGCGGAGAGTGGTGGTCAGCAGTCTGCCTCAGCTGCGAGGTAGCTGGGTCCTGTCTTTTATTTGCCTAATAATTTCGCAGTTTAGGGGACGAACGATAATTTTTCTCTTCGGACATACGTCTGGGCTGTGTGTACTTGCCAGTATTTATGGGTGGAGAAGTATCTGCAGAAAGGAAAAAAATAAAGGCAGTTGAACTTGTCATTTCACAACTTACGAACCGATGTAGTGGGTTGGGGAGGACTTAAGATTTGTGCTGGCTCATCTCCTTTCTCGTGATTTCTTGAAATAAAAAAGTGTGTTGGTTGAGGAAACTTCAGTTTTGGAACATGGACTTCTGGTTATATCGCAAGAGCAATGCTGTACAATTGTATTTTCTCTGACTGCCTCCTTATGACAAATCATTGTGTAATTTTTCCATGTTATACTGCTTGAAAGCTTCCATTTAGGGTTTGTTTTTTTTTTTTTGAAAGACCCCTTAGCATTGACACAGCTGTTTATATGCATTCTCTGTATATGTAGCAACTAAAAGTTAAGTAATATTAGTACTAGCTCGAAGCCTCTGGTGTAAAGACATTTACAATGAATTCGGCACTGAGAGCGATTGGTAAAGCAGCATCATTGTCCTAAACAATTACAAATAAAGAACAGTCACAGACATCTTAATATTTGTGTAATCACTGGAATGCACAGAAAAAAATTTATATGAGTCTACTGTGGGTTCTATTTTAGACAATTTTCTAATATATGAAACATTGTTGAGAAACTATGCTCTTTGATTCACCAGCTGTTTGGAAAGAAACCAAGGAAGATATTTTTTCTTAGTGTCTGTTGCAATGTACTGCATCTGTTAAGCAAGAAGAGTGGCTGAGTTTTGTATATATTGATATGTATGAGAATAATTTATAGTCCTCTGCAGTATGTTGATGAAGTTAAGTGGTATCACCTGTAAAGCCAGTCGTGTTTTCCCCGTTAAACTCTGAATGAACTTCTTTCTCTGTCCTGATCGAGAGCAGGAGGTGAAGACACATGTCTGAGCAAATCCTTTTGGCAGTGATGTGTACTACATAGTCATGCGCTGTCATACTTTTAGGCTAGGACTGTTCATTCAGTTCTAGAAACAGCTCCTTTTTTTTTTTTTTTTCTTTTTTTTTTCTTTTCCCCTCCAGACTATGGATTGACTCAAACAGGTGTTAAAAACAAAAATGCCAAGGGTAGATATTCTTTCAGGTTGTTTAACAAATATATTCATACTTGTTAGAAAGAATATTTGTTTAATTATTAATTTTAGCTAATATTTTATAACCAAACTTTAAATGAATAAATACTGGATGCTACAAGGTTTGCCTTTTCAACTTTTTGTATAATGCTTTCTCTGTGCTAATAGATTTTTTTACATCTGCCACATGCTCCTAATATGTCTTATTTTTTCCACAATGTCACTGGCTTATATTCTTCCAAAAGGTGTATTGGGATTGTAAATACCTTATGTAAATTAACTCTTTTTTCTAATGTTCTGACCATCTTTTTCACATATAACTTGGTGTCTGTTACTCTTAAGGAGATCAGGCTATATCTACGTTAGCAAGAATGTGGTGCAGTGGGAGTAGATTTGTAAAGGAAAGATTTGGTGTGCTGAGGACCTTAAGTTCATTTTATATATGCTTTAAGAGGTGTTTTTTTGTCGGGTCCCATGGAGGGCACATGCATTAGCAATTGTAACGCGTTAGGTGTCCTCTGGAAGCACAGTCTTCCAGTTTAGTTTAGTTTGAAAGGAATCTGGTTTGCCTGCTCCAAGACCAATCTGGGTTGCAAACCAAAGCGTAGGAAATGGAGGTGATCAAACTGATATGCTGATGTAGACCTCTCACTCCTCTCTACCTCCTTCTATGCCTTTTCCACTGGACCTGTATTTTCCACTTCCTTGCTGTGTTTGTTCTTTCATCACAAGCCCCAGTATTCAATCTGTACCCCTTCTAGTGTCTTAGATATTGCGAGAAGTTTACAAATTATTGTTTTAACTGGAAATAGTAATGACCTCTGTTAGAATACTGGAACAGATAGTGTTGTTCTGTATTGCTGATATACTACTTGTAATACAAAAATGAGGTTTCGATTTTTACTTTAAAGATGTCAGTCATAAACATCATAAAGTGGGTAACTTTCTAAATACCTGGGTTTTTTCTTCTTCCTTTTTATATCTCTTATTTCCACTATTGTACCTTCTGTTTTAGTGTGTTCATTGTATGTTATTAGAACACATTCACCACTAGTATATAAACATTTTCTACTATGTTCATGCTCATGGTTATGTTTGTTCTTAAATGTGAGACTATTTTTCTTAAGAGGATCCCTGAAGAAGCTTTTTTTATACCACA
This sequence comes from Aquila chrysaetos chrysaetos, assembly GCF_900496995.4. NCBI lineage: Eukaryota > Metazoa > Chordata > Aves > Accipitriformes > Accipitridae > Aquila > Aquila chrysaetos. The sequence goes on from NC_044030.1 coordinate 60,523,314, forward strand.
GCATATTGCCTAATAGTACAGGGTCTGAGATACAGATGATTCAGGCAATTTTTTCTAAAACAATTGTGATCTCTGTGAATCATTGTATTAGGGTTTTTCTTCTAAGTAAAAAAAATAAACAAGATTACTGCTATTTACAAATATATTGGCAATAAACATATCTGTAGAAAGGAGGTTGCAGATAAGTTACACTACTTCTGGTGGAGTTTTTCGTGATGAATGTTGTTAATAATAGTTCAGTTCCTCCATTATTTTCTTTATGGATTAAACTGCTAAAACATTTGTTTTCAGTAGGGTAGAAGTACTAGGAAAACTTGGTTACAAACTTGAGATAAGTCTTTCAGTTTAAAAGGTCTTGTAAAATGCTGACCAGAGACAGAAGAAGATACCACAGTTCTTTGCCCTTTGAATAAACTGAAGTTTTAAAGACATGAGTTTTTTAGACAGAGAAGCTGAAAGCAGGATTTACAACAGAATTGTACTGCATCTTGCCTGCAGAAAATTAATAGGGGATGAGTATTCCACTTGTTTCACTGGCGTCGCTCTTCACATAAGCGAAGAAGTGTTCGAACAGTTTGATGAGTGGCATAAAATAGGTATTTTGACATTTAATTTTGGGCATTGTCAGAAGCAGTTTCTATTATCTGTTTAATTAGCAGTGTGCATTTTTTACTTTTTGAACGGATTGAATTGTCTGTAATTTGTTATCTCTTAAAGCCGGTGAGTTCAGAAAGGACAATTCTAGGGCTTTGTTTTTTGAAGGCTAATTTTAGGTGCTTGTATGGGATCTATGTTTTTGTAAAATGCTGAGTCAGCTGCTACTTGAAAAATAGTCCTATTCAGCTGTGTCAGCTTGGGCACTTGGAATTTTCACTTCTGTGAATCCTGACCCGGTTTTCTGTTCAGTATTCATTTATCATGTACCTTGGCTTATTACATTTTTAAATATACTTACATCTTTCTTAGAATATTCTGTTTTCCAGGGAACTAGATTTTATTGTATATTGAGAGAGAGAGAGAGAATAGCGAAAAGTAGCAGTTTTGAATGTACTGGTAGGCAACCTAGGTGGTAACACTGTATATTAAATGCTAGTAACACTATTATGCAGTTCCTTCTGCCAGTTCTTTTCTTGTAAATCACTACAGGATTAGAACTGACAGGACTCCTTTTCTTGGGGCTATTTGGAAACCAGGGCTCTAGTAAATATCAAACCCCTGTGGCTGAAAAGAATTGAGCAGATAGTTCAGAAGGGCAGTCTGATGTGCTTGCTTGCACAGTTCTTTGTTGGTGGTTTATCTTGCTGAGGAGGAGAGACTTTAGAGCAGCTGATACTTAAATCATTATCAGAGGAACATATTTTCACAAGGAAATGAGAGTTAAGGAGTTTGTTAAATTTGATCCCATCAGCCAGAATGTTTCCTTGCCAAATGAATACTCAGAAAAGACAGGTGCACTTCTTGCCGGAAAGTATTTAATGTAATGTTACTGGTTTGGGATAAAATCCTTATCCAAGTAATGGATCAATCAAGTAGTGTGAAATCAAATGCATTACTGGAGTTTGTAGTGTAGCCTTTTAAGTATCAGAAATGTTAAAAATATTCTAGCGGGGTTGAGTTTTCGTAGTTCATTGAATGTATGTTTGTTCTTTTCTTAGAAATTCAAGAAATAATGCAATGCATTTGTGGGAAACCAATTGTTCAAATGGCCTGCCTATTGGCACATGAACTTCTATACCAAGGTGGGTTAGCTGGATTTTAGTTCTTTAATGATGGTGATGCAAACAGTTGCATGCACAGCCTGGATGAAGATACTTCTGTGCAGTGAGTGGAATAAGAAGTGTAGCTACGTGGCCACCGGTTCAATCTTAATTAGCAATTGGAGTAAAAACAAAGTGGTGTCCATTAAAAATGTTGATTTAGATGAGTTCTGGTCTTATTGGGAAGGTCTCGTATAGCCTCTTTTGTTTATTACTTAAACTATTGTTTCAGTAGTACCGAGAGGCTTTGTTTTGAGGTGGCCCATGATATGGTTTCCAGTTGTAATAATTTCCAGTGCAAGGGAGACATTAGAAAGGTTGGGATTGAGACTTACTCTTGAATCACTCTGCTTGGTTTGTTTGTTGTGCATTCACTCTTCAATTCTTTATTCTTCAAGTATTCTTCAATGCTTGGCAAAAAGTAATGAAGTAGATAAAGTATTTCATGCTTACTTATGAAGTATAGTCTTTGGTACAAGTGATTTTCATTTCTGCACAAGAGTATCCCCATTCACTTACAGTGGGGTTTAACATTAAAGATTTCCACATCTCTCATCAAAACAATTTTCATTAGGGTTTTGTTTGTTTGTTTGGGTGTTTTGTGGTTTTGGGTTTTTTTTTAAGGACTTATTTCTTATCCTTTGATTCAGTATGTATATAACTTTCTACATGTTGTTTTGGGGGTATATTTTATATTTTACATTTGTATAAACTGAAAGTTTTTGCAAATAGGTGAATATGAGTTGTCCTGTCTGAAATCTAGAATAGAAACTGCTCGTTAGTTTATGGGTTTTGGTAGAGGAAGCTGCTCACGACAGTAAGCTTAATTCCATCTCAATACAAAAGAAAGTGACTGCAAAGAATGGTTATTAACTCTTTTTTGTAGCATTCTCACTAGGGAAACACACTTTCCCAGCTTGCTTATTTTCGCTCATGTTGCTTGTCTTGGATTACGAGGTTTTTGGTTGGCTTAAGTGTGTGTTATGGTGAGGTGGTGACCCAGCAAAGTTTTATCACGAGTGTATTTTTTGAAGTAACTGAAATTGCCTCTTTTAGAGTCTTAAACTACTGAATTACCCTTTTACTGAAGATGTGTTAAATCTGGATATTTCATATTTGACCTTTGAGGATCTTATGAACACTTACGAAGTATTCTAGGAGTTCCATATTATTCACAACCACATTCTACATGGATGTGATTTTAATGATTGTTTTATGGAAGAAATTTTTCCATCCCACATTTGCATCAAGCACTCTGAACTTTAGTAGTATTTGAGAATGGGTCATTTGTAAGTTTTCATAAGAAAAATAAAAGACCAGGGATCTCATGAGTATATATATTGATATTTGAAAGGAAGTCTTTTCTGTCTTTTTCTTATCTTTGATGTTTTTTGTATTAGTACTAACTTCAGAGGTATTTATCTTTTGAACGTAGAGTGATCCATACTATACCACACTTGATTTTAGCCAAAAGCCAGAGAAGTGATCCTTTGTGGTCAAAACTGGATGAAGTCCTAACTTTTTTAATTGTTTATTGTGCTTTCAGTGCTTTTACAGAACTCATATTAACATCTTGACCTTGTCATTGAAATCAAAGGTAATATTGATTTTCTTCTGATGCAGCTTACGTAATGACAGGATTCCTGAAGCTATCCCTTCATCCATTCTCTACGTTTGTATGTGAAGTTAGCTGTTATAATTTTTTTTTTTTTGTTCTTGCTAAAGTAAGAATAGAAGCGTTTAAATAAAGGAGTCTCTAAAACATTTTAATCAAGGGAAAATATGAAGTTTATTTTGGGCTCATACTACAATAAATGAGGTGTCAGATTTTGATGAAATGTTATTGGAGGCTTTATGAGTTTTACAGAAATTAAAGAAACTATTTCATTTAGATCCTTGTTTTAGCCATCCTAAAAATAATAATTAAATAATCATATAGAAAGGAATCTTTAGTAATTGTGTTGCTGTTTGCAACATCAGTATTTTTTTACACACTGTGGAGACTTACTCAGGGAAATTGGGATGTAAAAGATGGTCCTTTACATCTGTAATATATGTCTTGATTCCTATTTTTAGCTTTTGAGCTCTGGGGGAAGTAGGCAGTTGTGTATCTTAGTAACTTCTCTGCATCTCACTATTGGCATGAGCATCTGTGATAGCAAAGGTGTTAGAATTTGATTTTCTTTGAGGACTGGTACACAATTTACATGCATCAAATCATAATTCAGTATGCAAATAAATTCTTTTTCAAGCTTTTCCATACTGGTATCATTTTCCAGTCCTAATATTTCTTTGCAACAAGTTGTTAACGCTATCAATAAAAGGCAAGCTGTGAACATACTTTGCAAGTGTTAATAACCTGCGTAATAACACTGTGTCCGCTGAACTGAATATTCTTAGAAATATTTTTTATTTTCTTATGTATTATTTTATTACATGAAAATAATAATATGAAGGCATTTAAGTTTTCACACAACATACAGGGTTTCTGTTGCTGGAATTGGAGGATTTTTACTGAAGACAGGCTGGAGGAGTGGCACAGGATCAAATACAAGCTGTTTCTTTCAGGCTGCTTCAGTCAACTGTCCAAAAATATGCTAGATTTGAATAAAGGTAGAGGCACTTGAAATTAAATTGATTTTACTGCCATTTCAGTCTCTTGATATTTTCGAATACTATATAAACCTGTCTGACCAGTTCAGTTGAGTTTCTGTGCTTGCTCCTAGAAGAGCTTGACTGGGGTTTTATTAGGGGTCTTTATCCACTTGTAAGCATCCCAAGTTACTAACAAAGCTTCCTACACAGTAATGCCATTCTGTGGTTCCTCTCCACTGTTTTGTTTTGCATTAACTGTTGGCATCCACTGCCAAAGTCTTCCTCTTTACCTTTAGAAGTCCTTCCAGTAGCAATTGGAAAGTTACCTCCTCCACTTAGGATTCTCCTGCTCCCTTCTCCCATTCCCAAATCACAGGAAGAGTAGGATAGTATTTCATTGTAGGCTGTCTTCACAGACTTCTCTGATTTCACACCCTACTTACTCAGTATGATGCTGAGGGAGATTTAATGTGTTCTGTTAGAGGAAACAGCTCCGTCTTGCAGCAGCTTCTTGAGATGACGGTATAATGGTTTTATCTGACAGTGCTATTATATCTGTTGTCTTATTGTAGTTTTTGTGATTTACTTCAATATGCTAAATATTTTACTTTTTTTTTTCAGGCTTGTTAATCTGAAACCAAGATAATATCCAGGTTCTGTTCATGTTAAGTGGCTGAAAATTTTATCAGTTGTTATTTATGTTTTCCCTTCTGTACACCTTTAAGCTTTGGTGGAGAGCTAATATCATGTCCTCAAATAAATGTTTTCTTCTTAATTCCAGCTAAGGTGGTATTTGATATTTATACACTTTATCACCTGGTACTAGCAATGTATTTTGTTCCACACAAGAAGCTGAAAAGATAAAACACATCAGGAGACCACCATTTATGAGACTTTTTAAAGACAATTATTTTTTCCATCACTGGTATCATCATGGTAGTATTTTTCTTGCTGGGTTTACAAAAGTGTGATAGAGAAGGCTTCTGACTGACATGAATTAGTGTTTAAAGCTTCTGCCTTAAAACTGAGCCTTTAAGAGTGATCTGAATGAGGAGGGGGAAAGATTTGTATATGCTAAGTAGAAGACACTTTCAGGAATAAGGAACAGCTAAAAATGTTGCAAAGGCTGGAAGAGGAAATGGAAGCAATCTTGTGTTCATTCCAGCTTCTTGAAGGGAAGGAGTGATAAAAGAACCAGGGGGGAATAGTGGAGGGACATTTACCTTGAGGAAAGTATTTATTAGGAATTGTGCCCATTACTTACCAGAGATTGCCAGTAACAATGGAATTATTGTGAAGCTAATTGATATGGGGGTGCTTATGAGCTTGACATGAAACTTGGAATGTTGTGTGGGATGCAGTGCTTTTTCCTTTGATTGAAGTCTAGCAAACGTTGTTCTGGTAAATGTGTACTTTAACTGTAAGAGATTGTCCTACTGTAGGTGAAAAATTTATGAAAATGTTTGTGATTGTGGTGTTTTATTCGATAGATAAGTGTAAGGGCTATGAAGCCATTCCTAGCTGCCATTATAGTAGCTTAAGTGCTACTAAAAGGGACAAGAGAAGAGTTCTGGTCTCTGCATCACCTTCTGTTCTTTGAAATACAACCAGCTGAAGATAAACACAGCATTACTTACCTGATCTTGCATCTTCGGAAGACATCATAAATAATAATCTGAATTAATAGAACATGATTAAAATTGGGATATTTTTGTCACAGCTCTTTTTTAAAGATGGCTTTCTTTAATATCTTGACTTCAGTTGGCTAGTATGTTTCAGGAGAAGGTCTTCAGGAAAATACGAACATTGCCACCATTAATTTAAAAAAGTCACCCATGTGGTTCTTTAATAGCAAAAATTCATCTCTAAATGCAAAAGTACATAGTGACCTTCTTTGGTTTGGTTGCTAATGAGGCCCACTTAAGTCCTGGAGTGGGAAAGCAGCATTTAAAGAAAAAATGTGAGACTCAGATTTGTGTAATTTGTGGTTGTTTAATAGAGCTGCTGTATGTGCCTGAAAGGGTGTGGTGCTTCCAAACAGGAAGGGCTCCTGTCACAGGGAGCTGCTTGAAGGGGAAGTTTAGGAGTGAATGTGCTTCCTGCGTGAGAGTAAATCTGAAGTGGTTTATGAGTCAGCAACTTGGGGTAGGAAGAAATTCTTTCTGTATGCTTTTCCAGTAGTAAATACACGTTAAGTAATTTATGCTGGTATTACACTTGTATTCTGCTTGTTTTAATCTGGCAAAAAGAAGACTACAGGTTCATGCTACGGAGGGTAAAACTTGCTTTCTTTAGTTTTTTAAGATCAATTTAATAACTAGACAAGTTACCATCTAATTAGAGCCTATTGAAGGATTCAGCTATTTACTTTCCTAAGCAGCAAGGGAAGACGTCAGAAATTCACATACCAGGAGTACATGCATGGTACAAGAAATTACTGATGGCAGTAATTGAATAGTAAAGGCTTGGTAAGTTCTATTAGTTGCATACCATGGCTCTACAAATTAATGGGGAAAAAAGAATGCATTAATTTTACCCTGAATTAAACAATAAGGTTTTATTAAAAACTTGTAATTGAAGCCATCTGTTTCTAAAAGATGAGCTTTAACACAAAGAAGAGTTTTGAAATTGAGCTCAGAATTACTGGGAAAGATTCTATGGCTTGTCTCAAGCAGGAATGAGGACTAAATGAACAATGGTCTTCTGTAATTTAGAAATAATTTAATTTCTTTTCTTTTAATGTAATAACCTAAAGAGCAGTATTTTGTGTTGAAGGCAGTATTGTTTCATCTGACAGGATAACATACAGGCATAAATCTCATGTGCCTTTGCCTGAAGTTGGTGGTACTCAATTATTTCTGTAAGGAAGCTTTTAAGAGAGTATGTTTTTAAGTTAATAAAAAAGTAAAGTCTTACTGTCTCCAAACACTGATAGAGTTACAGGTGGCTTTATGTGGTCAGCGTGGCAGGTCAGCCAGTTTACAGGAATACAGGTCTTCATATTTGTGATAAGTATGTTGTTTTCTGAATAAGTATAAAGTGCTTATTCAATAAATACAGTTAATGAATTCCATAATTTTTTTTCTTATTGTTCAGCTGGAACTTAGAAACAAATATATGATTTAAATTCTTTTTTTTTTCAGGTATTAAGTCTTAAAAGACTTGTTTTCAAGAAGTACTGTGGACGACATGAAAAAAGTTGGTAACAGCTCTTGCAATGATGGAGTTCTACTTAGAATGGGTCTCAATGATAACAAAGCTGGAATGCAAGGTTTGGATAAAGAGAAAATCAACAAAATCATCATGGAAGCTACCAAGGTTGGTTTGATTACTCTTTTCCTGGTGCTTTATCTGTTGTCCAGTATCATAAGGCTCTCTTCCTCCTTTGCCCAAATTTTATCCCCCACGTGTAAATGGAGGGCATCTTATAAGAAGAAATGCATGTGTGGGGAGGAAGGGGAGGGACTGTAGGTTAGGGTACCAGGGGGTCCTGTTGGATTCACCCACAGGGACATAAAGGAACACAACTGCATACATCCTTAGCTGCTCACTTTTTGCCCAAAGCAGTACCTAAATATCACAGAGTTGTCCAGAGGTAATTGTGAAGGTTTCAGCTTCCTTAGGCCTCTTGTTTTCCCCTTTTCATTCTTTTTGCCTGCCTGCTGTGGTTTAAATTCAGCTGGTAACAAAGCACCATGCAGCTGCTTGCTCACTGCTCCCCCCTGGCCACGGTGGGATGAGCAGAAAATATAAAGGCAGGCTCGTGGGTCGAGACAAGGACCGGGAGGGATCACTCACCACTTATGGTCATGGGCAAAAGACAGGCTCAACTTGGGGAAGAAACAAAATCAATTTAATTTACTACAAATCAAATCAAAACAAGGATACTGAGAAGTAAAACCAAACCTTAGAACACCTTTCCCACACCCCTCCCTCCTTCCTGGCTCAACTCCACTCCTGGTTCTCTCTACCTCCTCCCCAGCAGTGGCACAGGGGGACGGAGAATGGGGGTTGGGGTCAGTTCGCCACACCTTGTCTCTGCCGCTCCTTCCTCCTCAGGGGGAGGACTCCTCACTCTTCCCCTGCTCCACCGTGGGGTCCCTCCCATGGGAGACAGTTCTCCATGAACTTCTCCAACATGAGTCCTTCCCACGGGCTGCAGTTCTTCACAAACTTCCCTGGTGTGGGTCCTTTCCTTGGGCTGATCTTCAGTCACAGACTGCTCCAGCATGGGCTTTGCCATGGAGTCACGGCCATCTTCAGGGACATCCCCCTGCTCCGGTGTGGGGTCCTCCATGGGCTGCAGGTGGGAATCTGCTCCACCACTTATCTCCATGGGCTGGGGGGACACAGCCTGCCATCTCGCCACAGGCTGCAGGGGCATCAACCTCCTCCCCTGCTCCTCCTCCCTCTCCTTCACTGACCTTGCATAGATAGGTGTTTCTCTCACATTCCAATCCCACTGCTCACTGCACGTTCCCCTTCTTAAATAAGTTATCCCAGAGGTGCTACCACCGTTGCTGATGGCCTCAGCCTTGGCCAGAGGTGGGTCCGACTTGGAGCCAGGGAAGCTTCTAGCAGCTTCTCACAGGAGCCACCCCTGCTGCCCCTCCCCCATTACCAAAAAACCCCACCACATAAACCCATAACACCGCCCCACCATTAATCAGCCAAGCCGATCTACCTCTATTGGTCATCTTCCTGTAACTGAGGAATTTGATGTAATCAAGTTTTTCTAGTACTTTCCTTAGAATCTCTTCGCGCTTACTGCCTGTCTTCTTGACTGTCTTCTTAATATTCAAGAGAGGTGGCCAGCAGTGTGCAACTTGGTACCAAAGATCCGCAGAGGACCCCACAAATCTACAAAGCACTGAAATATTAGTCCTCTAACTTGTTATTGGAGAGTCTTCACATAGAACTGTATGGAGATAACACTTGATTTGAGCAACTCTGGGTTTTCTTACTTTTCCATGCACAAACGTGTATTTTATTTGGTGTTGCTGTGGCCCTAGGTTATGTGCTTGAGATTTTGCTCATGAATTCTGTGTTGACTACTATTGCTCTGTGGTTAACTGCCAGGGCAGGGAGAGGGGGGAAGCAGAACACATACTACAAACAGCTGTTATTTGGGAAACGTTTTTTTGCTTGCTTTTTCACTGTGATGATACTTTATATGCTATCAAGCCCCTTCTTGATTAGAAGTTTCTTCTACTTATTCTGTTCACTGTTCCTTGAAAAGTTAGTCCTTTGTCAGACGTATCCCTAATAATGATATTTGGATAAATTATTTTGTCAGAACAGTTACTGTTTCATTTCCTGGTATGAAATAGAATGAAGTGTAAAATAGGCTTTCAGAACTGATATACAGGCATCTATGTATTAGAATATTTTTCTGTCAAAAAAACCAAGAGAATATAAATACCAGATATAGCTTGAGAAATCTGAAAAGAAGTGTTGATTCTTTTTCTTAAGCTTTTCTTTAGTCTTCAAAATTAAACTTGCAACACTACCCACAGGTGTATTACAACAACATTTTATAGCATTTCAACTGTGAAATACTGCAAGAGACTAAAAAAACCCACAGCTTAATAACAATCTGAAGTATTGCATTGTTTCCCACACCAACATTTTGTTACTTATTTCTTTCAGTGAGTCTCAACAAGTCATGTTTGATTACAGAGGGTAGAAAAGATGAAATGCATGTCTGGTATTGAAAGAAAACACACCTTATTTTCTTCTAAGTAGAGATTTCTTCTAAGCAATGAGACATGACATGTTAGTCTTGCCATTCGTCCTTTCTATCATTATTATAGAAGCGGATGTTTTTGCTTTTTATGTAAATGCCAGATTCTTATTTGACTATGGCTGAAATCTTGGCATCAGTGACAGTTTGGTAGTCAGAGGCTTTGAGCTAAAAATTTGTCCACTTTTGCAGATTTTATCAGTTGGTTCAATAAAAGACTCTTCCTGTAAAGGTTATTTCTCTTGTAAGCTAAGCAGATGTTGCAAGAAAAGTATTTTATTTCCTGGTTTTGAATTTTCCTCTTTTCTATTTCATTGTACGCTCTCTTTTCTTTGTTACAAATCAGGAACAGAAGTCACGTTATACATTCGCTATGTGATTGTTGTCTTTTTATGTTTTCATTACATCTCCTTTTATACGTGCCTTTTCTTGAAGGAGCAATTACGTACTTGAGAGCAAGAGGGCTTTTTTATACCCATTTGCTTTTCATCATCCTCTTCCAAATAGCTTCTAATTCTGCAGTGTCCTTCAAGATTAAATGGTCAATGAAATACTTAGCATTACAAGTGGATTTGACTTTTGTGATGTCATTATTTATTTCCATGTAGTTTAAACTATACAGAAGTGTGGCAAAATGCTTAAATCAACTTTATTTAGAGTATTATACTCCTTATCTTGGAGGTATTGCAAAGAATAGTTTGACTTTTGTCTACTATCTTGGAATTTTTGTTGTCAAGTGTTAGAATGAGTAAACATAGTAAGTTCTGTAAGTAGTCCCTTATACTCACCTGAGTATAGGGGATCTGAGAAGGAGAAATATATGTGTCATTTGAGGAGAGAGATGTAAAGCACCACTGGTCTCTTTTATGTATCATTTATAGGAAAATCCAAAGTAAGCGTTAGAAACTGTTACTGTGTTTTATGTTTTCTGTATTTAAAGATCAAATGTGGTTGTATATAGGAAAAAACAAATAAAAACTTTAGTGTTTTTTCAATTGTCTTCCAGGGTTCTAGATTTTATGAAAATGAACTTAAAAAAGATCAACAAGTTAACCAACGAATTGAAAAAATGATGCAGCTAAAAGAGAAAATTACAACACAACAGCTCTTGAAAGCACAGCTGCAGGTACTAAGCTTGTAAAGACTTTTTGGAGTAAATAGCGAATGGTAAACATTTTGGTGTGTTCTAGTTTATTGCATTAAATTCTGGTCATAAGCACAATGTTAACTATTATTTTGATGTTAGTCATGCAAGTAAAAGTGCAAGATGTTTTGATGATGTAGTTTTAATAACTTGCTAGAAGAATAGATTGTAAAATCACTCTGAAATGTTCTCTAAATGAGTAAAATGAAGCAAAGTCATTCCTGTTGTTCTAAGTCTGATCAGTTTAACGGGATGTCATTATGGTTTATGTAAAAGTTTTGTTAAACAGCTTGTTAATAAGTATCATATCAGTCTTGAGTTTACTTTCTGTTTTTATAATATATGTATATTTGTATTCAATGGCTTGCAATGGGATGAGGAAGATCACAGTTGTCAACTCTTCTGGATATAATTTATTCCTTATTTATGCTAATTAATGAAAAAATCATCATGGCAAGCAGTCACAAGAAATAGAAGTGTCCTGAACTAGAAAGACTAAGAGGCTAGTTCTCTTCTCAAACGCTAATGATATAGTATCCAAAGTATTACTGTGTATGAAAGGTTGTTAAAGAAAACAACAGATCCAAGGTTGCACACTAAACATTCTTAGGCACAACAGAATTAAAGCGGCTTGTAGAAGCTTAATTCCTTTCCTTTTTCATTTGTACTGTGATTCAGCCTTTAATTAGATGATTGCTTGTTGTTTTTCACTAACAGGATTTCTGCTTCATTCAGTGCACAGTGCAGACAGTGTTCACTGAGTGGGCAATTATTCAATATTTACTGTTGTCCTCATTGTTCAATGGGTGGCCCAAGCTTTATTTGTTGTACACTAGTCTAATCCAGCTTTGAATGCGGAATTACTGACTTCCTCATAGACTTTTCTATGTTGTACACCACATCGTGTGAATTCTTTAAATTGTTCTGCAATACTCCAGCAAAGCAGAGTGATATTTTTGTTTTGTAGATGAGGAGCTGAAGCACATGAAGATTAAACATATCCATTAATTCGAATGCCATTGTGAGGATTATAGGTCCTGAGCTTTGGTGTACAATCCTTTTTTGTTCATTGCAGATTTGCAAATCACTTCTGTAAATTAAATGCCAGCATCTCAAGTGTGTGTCCAGAAAAGCTTGCAATTACTGCATACTTCTGAAAAGTTTGTTTTAAGCCTGTATGCATCAACTGTTTTTAGTTAATCTTTAACATGGATCAGTTACATCTCTGCTTGTCCGTTTTTTTTTTTTACTTTTCTGGGGTAGCTTTTAAGTCACTTAATTATGAAAAAATACTTCCATTTCCATCCTTCCTTTACCACAGAACTTTTCATTTCTTTCTTATAAAATGAATGACATGAATGACATAGATCCTATAAAATTAGTGTATGGTTATGTAGTTAAAGAATATGTAGTGCATATAGTGAAAGCCAATAAACTTGAATTGCTTTGACTACCCTCATGCTGTCCTTTTTTGAACTTGATTCATTGATCTTGCAATATAAAGTTATTTTCTTTTAATGTTTTGTATGAAAATTGCTTTCTACAGAAGAAAGAAGCAGCTTAAAAAAGCGAGAAATTCTTTCATGTGGGTCTTACTGGGACCTGAGTTTCAAACCCCATGTTTGAAATCTTTATGCCACTTGCTCAAATACCAGTCATCTTTATTTCCAATGGAGTACCTGTTAAGTCAGCTGCCGTACTGCATGAGAACTGTCATGGGAGGGGGATAACATGCACACTTTTTTTGCTGGCTCATTTTGGATCCTTGCAGCTATAAAAACATCTTGAAATCTTGGATTCTGGCTCCATCCTCTGTATGCAGTTAAGCTCTGGTTCATGATTGTTCTTGCCCTTATTTCTTCATCACAAGTTCTGACCCTTTTGCTCTCTCCTCTCCTTTCTTTTAATTTATCCTATTCAGAGTTTTCCTTTTCTTGTCCCACATCCCCAGAATACCATCAGTCCTCTTTCCAACGAAGTGCTTGTCTATGACCCCAGAGTCCCCACTGAAGTCCCCAGTCTCCTGGCCCATCCAGTCATTATGTCTCTGTGTCTGATAGCCTAAATGCCTCCCCCTTTTCCTGTCACTTACCTGCCAGCTACTCCTCCCCAGGCCATTATCTCCACCTTTAACTTTGCAAGTCTTGTTTGTCCTATTTGGTTTTCTTAATATGTGCCGTGTGTTGTTTAATCTAGCTCTTCGTATGGATATAGTCATCCCTCTTCTTTTCTGATTTATTGTTGTCTACAGAGTTCTTTAACTCTTCTTTTTAATACTACCTTCTGATATGCCATGAGAGAATTTGTTCTCCTAAAATTTATAAGTGGGAGGTACACCAGAATTACAAAGGTATCCATGTATCTACTCCTATGAATGCTGCAAGTTCTCATCTGCAGATCAAGTCTTGTTTGTAGGATGGTTAGAGGCTCAGATACAGCTTCCTAAGCTGGCAGTTGATGTAAGTGCTGTAAAGTAAAAACAAATGAACAAAAAATTCTTCAATTAACTGGATTTGTTGGACAAAATCCTGGTTACATGGTAGAAACAGTAATATAAGGTGTAGAATCTGCAATGTAATGCTGTCTTTCTCACCACTAGAGTGTGTGTGTGCCAAGGAATTTGTGAGGGCATTTTTTAATATTTTTACAGTTTTTCTTAGGCCTTCTTTGCAGAAGGGCATTTATGACCATTGATTTTGCAAATAAGTCTTGTTAAAACTGCCATTTCCGTGTACAAATATTTCTTTGGGTTTTTGTTTGTTTGTTTATTGAAGTTTTTTTAAAATAATCTTTAATGTGAAAGGTACTTTGAAGTTTTCCTAATGAATGTCATTGTCTTCTTTTAAGGGATACTGTACAGTATCATGTAATTCTTAAGTTTTGAAAACTTTTCTGTAACAGAGTTAGATTATCCTGACAACCTAGAGTGGAATTCCTTGAAATTCACCAGTAGTTAACAATACTTTAAAAAGTATCCAGCTGCTACCAGATTTGTAAACTGCTGTACTGATGTTTGCTATTTTTATCCATGTGGGTTTTATCCCAGATGTTTATTCTGTAAATAGTTACTATTGTGTTAAAATGGTATTACTGTTATCTCTTCACTTTGTCAGATGCTTTTACAAATACAAAGGAGATTTTGAATAATCTTTTCTGTCTTACTTTGACAAAGCAATTTAAGATAGAAAATTTGTATTTTGTGTCATGGGATAAGAAAGAATGAGAGGTTACTCTTTAAATTGTCTGGAAGTCACTATAAGCAAAACTAAACTTCTAATTGCAATTTGTACTTTTTAGGGTTTTTTTTCATCTAGCTTAGAAATAAAAAAACTTAGTATCTCTTTTTATCTTCAAAGGAAAATTGAAAGCAGCTTTTCAAAACTGGTCAATCTGGCTTGTCTCTAAGGAACTGTTCTGTAACTTTCCTTATCTTACCAAGGAAACATTTGTAGGTGTCAAGAATTCTCTGAGTATGTCTGAGTGTGTTTTGTTTTAGCATATTACTTGTATCAGTTGCTTTTGCTGAAGAGTTATATTTTTGTATTTCTGATTAGTTTAATGTAATTTTATTTCATTCTTTAGATGCCTATGTTAGCTGATCAGGAAGTATCTTGTTAGAAATACATTTGGGGAGAAAAAGCAAAAAGAAGTTTGTTATAAATGTGATAAATTGAAATACAGAAGTTATGTAACTAGAGGAGCAATTGACAATTAATTAAGCAATTTGAATTTGAAAGTAACCTGAAAATTATCTGTAAAGTATAGTTTAAAATAAGGATGCTTCTCATGATTATACTGTGACTCGAATCCTTGCTGAATTAGTAGCGTAATGACAATAATGTAAATTCCCCACTTTTTTTGTTGCTGTTTGAATGGCTTTCCTGTTGTGCTTTTAATTTGTCTAAACCAGTTTTCTCAGCCTCAGGAAACATACTGTGCTCTTCTGTATGGAATAGCCTAGTTTGAGGCCCCATTCTAGCCTTTCATCCCTCAAATCAACTTGGAACAAAACAGAGAAAAGACTTTGTAAATCATTACCCAGCAATTTAATTAGAACATTCCTAGCCACTCGCCTTCATTTCGTATCTTCAGCTCCAAAGATGGGTTTTTCGATAAGGATTTTATGTTTTTTATTAAGCAGCTCTGTCAAGGGGAAAAAGAGAGAAACTGTCTTCAAGTAACCATGCAAATTGCATGTAAACATTCCTCTCCAGGACCCTAAACCCATTGCAGTCAATCAAGAGACATTTCTGTAATGGTACTTTGATGTCATGAATGTGTGCGTGTCCTTGTGCTTGTACGCGAAGTGAAAATTCGGTTCTTTTTCACTGTTTGCATTTGTTGAACTCTTTGTTGGGTATTTTTCTAGCAGTAGCACTCTTTAGTTGTGTAAATAGAGGTTAGCATAGTCATTAGTGTGGTTAGATAATCATAGTTTGATAGCGCTTTTTTTTATATATATATTTATTTTCTCTTTCGCTTTTAGAATGATGTGTGGTACTGCCAACATAGACATCTTAAATCGGTAGACCTTAAAGATCACCTGTCAAATAATGCACTCATGCTTTCTGGTGACACTGACAGTTCATGCCTCATTCATAGTTGAAAGATATTTCAGAAACAAGCACATGATCTACAAGTCTTTTGGTAAAAGAATGTGAACAAATTAAGCACAATTAAAATATTTCATGGTCTCTGTGCTTGGCTTCTGCCTCACAACACCATGGAGCTGATGAAGCAGGAGTACTGCTCACAGTCTACTAGTAGATGATACATCTTGAACTCTTGCAGTGAAATGCACTTCCTATGTATGGACTTTTTGTTAAAAGCCACCTTGCAGTTTTGCTAGCAATCCAGCCTTATATGATACGGATTCCTGTAACAAATACTGAGGAGTTTCATGAAGGGATTAACAGTAGTTTACTTAGCAGTAAATGAACCTGTTTGTTTGAGACCTTATTTCTGACAAGACAAGATAAATGGATCTGCCCTGTGAGCTGTTGGTCTTCTCCTCAACTGTCTACGGCAATTTTCTGAAGTATGTTAGCTTAATTTAGGAGTGTTGGAAATTCTCTAATACCATGTTTTCTGTTTTTTTAAAATAAGCTGTATCACAGTAGCCAAATCTGCATATTCAATGGTCTTATAAAGTTTCTGTAGGATTCAGATGATGTATCTTTTTTTTTTTCTCACAAAGGTGGGGTTTTGTTTGTTGGGTTAGGGTTTTTTTCATTGGGTTTTGGGGGGGGGTTTGTGCCATTTGCTGCAGCAGTGTTCTAAGAGCAAGTTTAGTCAGAAACTTGGTTGGAGTTTTTTTGTTGGTGCTGGTTTGGTGGGGTTTGGGTTTACTGGGGTTTTTTTTTAACTATATGCCAGATGCATTTGAGTTTTTAGGATCATCTGTACTGTTGCACTTCTGCCAGGTTAATAGTTTTTCAATTACTGATTTATTCTGTTCAGGTGGACAAACTTGTGATAGAACTGGAACAGAGCCGTAACCTTAGCAGTACAATTGTACACATTGACATGGATGCCTTCTATGCAGCTGTGGAAATGAGAGACAATCCAGAGCTGAAGGAAAAGCCTATAGCAGTGGGATCGATGAGTATGTTGGTAAGGCCGAATGTCAAGCTAATACAGAAATCAGTTACATGAATCTAAAGCCTAATAAACCATACAATAATAACATAATATGACACTGTTATATAGAGAATTTTTATAAGTGTGGGAAAAATGACAAAAATAATAGAGAAAACATGTCGTAGACTAGACCATGTAAGCTAGATTTTATTTTTCAGTAAAAAGTGTACTGGTGAAAGTTTAAAGGATGTAGACAGATTGAAAGGGGGGGGCGGGCAATGTATATAAACTCTTAGCATTGTCAGTCTTTCCTGTGTGGAGATATGTGACTAGAACTTGATTATTTAACACTGAACTTCAGGAAAAACTTGATTACTGAACACTAAACTTATTTAATCTCTCCTAAGTCCACCTCAAATTACCATGCTAGGAGATTTGGTGTACGTGCAGCCATGCCTGGATTTATTGCTAAAAAGCTTTGTCCACATCTAACTATAGTACCATTAAACTTTGAAAAATACGGCAAAGTGAGTAAAGAGGTAAGTCTGAAAGTGCTCTCTAACCAAAAGTCAGTGTATCTGGTTTTAGACTCTATCAATACATCTAGTTCTAGATAATGTGAAAAGTGGTAGTTTAAATATTAAACTCTTCAGTGATGGGGCTTTGAATATAAGTTGAACATAACATTGGTGCTTTTGGGCAAGGAGGTGAAAAAGCATTGCATTCGCCCATCTTGCCATTTTAATGGTGCTGATAGATTTTCAAAAAGGTGTAGTGAGCTAGTGATACCACTTGAGCCTTATTATTCTTAAAACGTCAAAACCATGGAGCATAATCTAATTACTAGGAAGCTGCAAGTACATAGGAAACATGGAGATAATAATTTCATACAATGCATAATCATCATTTCAACTGCTAATTACTGGAGAGAGAAGCAAAGAGTGTAAGATTTAAATCTATTTAAATACAGATTCATTTGTTTTAAAAGAAGGAAGTTGAAATAACAAGCAAAAAATTAGGGAGAAAAAAAATCACATTTTACTTTAATGGAAGTAATTTTACTTAGTGCCAGGAGAAATACTTAGGATACCCAAAACCCTGTTTGAAAAAAAAAAAAAAAAAAAAAAAGAAAGAAAGAAAAGAAGAAGATCTTTTGTAGGTCTTAAATCAGACTAGTGCATGGCACAAGTCTCCTGATGTCAATAAAATTACGCCAAGATTTATTTATTTATTTATTTATGTATTTTTATGAAGCCTCAATCTTTTCACATAAATAAGGTAAGCTAATTACTAATTTTGATCTTATTTTTCTCACTTGTGGTGTAAAAAAGCATATATGAATATGAGTATTTCAGAAGGGGTTTGAACTTGTTAAGGATCTTGGATTTCATGATACATATTTCATTTGTTGTTTGATTGAGGTAAAGTATTAAAGGTTCAGGTAGATTTGGCCTTTTAGTTACATTTTTCTCTTGGAATTTGGATTGAAAATATTTAAGTTTATTTCATTTTGTCATTAAAAGTTGAGCAGTGAATCCTATCTTTAATCAGTTTCAGAAAGATGAAGTGCATGTGAACAAGTTGTGGTACCTAAGAATTTGACCAAAACCGATAGAGAAAACATGATGCATTCAAATTTTCCTCCTTGTTTAAAAAAAGAGGAGAAAAGGTAGAGATTTTATTTTGACCATTTAATTTATTATGTTGCCTTTTGGGAAGATGCACTTATCACTAAAGATTTTTTTAACAAGTTTTTCCTGTGGCATTAACCAGTGCTATAAAACATTGGCTATAACTTTAGTTTGAATGTAATTTAAAACTTAAGTGTTGGGGTTTTTTAACCTTTGCATATGTGATGTCTGACACACAGTGCACAGAAAGGTGCGTCAGCTCATGTGCTTTGCTGAGTTCCCAGGTCCCCAGAGTTTTATTCAGGTGGTTATTGCAGTGTCTGTGAACCTAGTACCTGTGGAGTCCTTGTACACTGATCTTAATGATCTCTGCAGTAAAATACACTGCTCAAAGTCTGTTTAGTTCTCACTTAGCCATTGGTATCTTGCTACTTGTGAGAAGCAATACTAGTAATTTTCCAATAGAAATAAATAATTTGTTCTATAAATATCTTTAATATTGATTGGTCATCTGGAAGTTTCAGAGTACCTTTTTTCACCTCATAATTGTGTGTCAAGATCTGCTCTTACAGCAGCAAGGCTTTAAACTTTCACTATGTGTTTATCAAGGTTAGAGAAATACTGACCGAATATGATCCCAATTTTACGCCTATGGGCCTAGATGAAGCCTATCTGAACATAACAGAGCACTTGGAGGAAAGACTGAACTGGCCTGAAGATAAGAGAAGATTCTTTTTTAACACAGAAAGGACTACAGAAAAAGGTAAGCAAATTACCCTTTTCATGCAGTCACCTGACACTGAGGGGACAGATGGTTTAATTTAGGGATCCTTGGCAGAATGATGATGACACTAAACGTAGTTAGAATTTAAGCTTTATTTTCTTAACAGGAAATTATGATTAGTATAAGACAGAATTTATGATTAGAATAACACAGGGTTTTGAAAGCAGAGTCAATATAGTACAATCTATAAGTAGCATAATACAGAATTTATAATACAACTTAACTTATAATTTCTAATCACTCCCTCCATCCTCAGAGGAAGCAGACGATGGTGGAGGTGTCCCTGGCCACTGCAGGGTCCTGGTCTCACTGTCCAGCAGCAGTTCTGGTCCAAGTTTCCCCTTAGGACTTGTAACTGCTTGGTTTTACAGACAGTGCTCTGGGTGCTGTTACGCTTTCCTGTTCTGTGGCAGGGTCATCGACAACACCGGCTTGTCCGGGTGCTTGGGACCTTCAAGGCCTGCAAGGAAGGGAGTAACCGGCCTGGTGCCCAGGAACCTTGAGTGCAGTAGGGAGGGTTAGAAGAAATCTGTTTGGTTTGTCTTCTTGGTGACAGGACCTTCAGGGCCTGATAAAGAGGGGAAAGGGAACGAGTACGTGACCCACTCGGTCCCAGAGAATGGCTGCTTCCCTCATAAAACAGCATTAGTTACGCTAACCACATTACCAGGGGTCAGGAGCAGGGGGTACCAGTCAAACATGCATATAATGTAAGCTTCAGATAAGCTGCACCCATTCAAAGTGTAGATTCCTAAGTCCTTGCGTAATTTGTCCTCCCATATACTCTCTACCTTTGATTTGTTAGTTTACAGGTTAACTTCCTCTACTACTCACCCATGCATAAAAGGTGTGCTGCTAATGATTTGGACTTGAAGGATTTTTATTTTTTTTTAACTTGAGTAAAATATGTGAAAAGTGGTACTAGGTTTACTAAACCCAAACCGAGTGTTTTAGGTGTGTCTTTTTCCTTTACAGTTCAACACGATAATTTTGCAAATAAGTAGTAATAATCTTACGACTTAAGGAGGTATAGAATAAATAAA
This sequence comes from Aquila chrysaetos chrysaetos, assembly GCF_900496995.4. Lineage (NCBI taxonomy): Eukaryota > Metazoa > Chordata > Aves > Accipitriformes > Accipitridae > Aquila > Aquila chrysaetos. Next base: position 60,543,591 of record NC_044030.1, read on the forward strand.
CTTACTGTTCTAAAGGTTGTTTGTATTTTGAAAGATGTTTCCTAAAATACTAAGTGAGTCCTGTACATCAGAAACATGAGAAATTGGCTGCAAAAACAGTGTGTGTAAGCTCTAGTTACATGATTATTTTACAAAACTAAAAATATATAAAGTAATGAACACTGCAGGAATTGCAGTAATGCTTAAGATATGACTGGATTTCGCTTGGCTCTAGAAGATGGAATTGGAACCACATCCACAACTGTATACCCAATTGGGAATAATAAAAAAGGAGGAGTTGTACAAATGGTTGATTGGTACAAAAACTGCAACGTTTATATTATAGGTATTCAGAATTTATCTAAATAGTCATTAAGAGGATAATCAAGGATACACTACTACTGAAAAGCATTTATAGAATAGAAAGAAACAAACTGGCATAGTCTTTATAAAATGAGTATTACTGATGTGTAGTCATGTGCCTCTTCATACTTCTCTGATATCTTTGCTCTTCGGAAACACAAACAAGCACTAAGAATGGGAAACCATAATCGTAAAGTTTGTAAAATCAGACAAGGGCTGCTGGCATTACTTGTTCTACCATGACTGCAGTTGAAAACAGGAAGCTGACCAGGCTGATGGTTCTAGAACCACATATTCCAGAATGCTAATTTTCTTTGGAGACATTCAAAAAACTTCTGCAAAAGATTTTTATTTCCACTAGAAAAGGGAGTATCTGGCCTTTAGTCTGATATGAAACAAAAATAATGCCAAAATTTTGATGGTTTTCTGCTGCTACAGCAACAGGCCATTAAACCTTATTGCTTTTCTGGAAGTTATGTCCAGTCTCCTAGCCAATTCTTCCAATCTCAGCCAAGCTCAAATCATACTAAGAAAAAAGCAGTTTTGACTCTCCTTTCTTCAAACAAAAAAGCAGTGCCATTGCTTTGTCTAAATATATTTTTTCCAAACAGAAAAAAATAAAACTGCTAATGAATTCCCTTCAGCCACTGCAGAAGGAAATCAATAAAGTGTATGTTTTATATGGATGGATTAATTGTTTGTGTTTCTATCTAACATACGTAAAGATAATATAAATATGTCTGCCAAATTTAATGAAGGTGGATACTCTTCTTCACCGGTACTGTTTGAAGACAACACACCTCTGATGGATGACCACCCTGAACAAAGAGATCAATCAGTGGCAAATTCGGTTGTCTTTGGAACTTCTGCAGAGGAAGTTGTGAAGGAAATTCGCTTTAGAATTGAGCAGAAAACTCAACTGACTGCTAGTGCAGGTATTCAGACATAATAATAATAATAATAATAATAATAATAATAATGCTTTGTATTTCCACGATGTCTTCTACTCTTAATCTCAGAGGGCATTAATTAAGAAATTAGCATTGCCACAGCAATCTTGTGCTGCAGAGAAATATGCTCTCTTTGCAAGTCTGTAAAGACTGACTTTCAAGTGTTTCAAGATGTCTTATGGTTATCAAAGCCACTCCTGTTTTGGTTGTTTGGGGGTTTTTAATCATAGAAACAATTACATCATCTTTTTACTTCTTTCTTCTTGAAATACAAGTAGTGTGGAAGAATGACCAGTGCACACAGGAGCTAATCTTAGCACTGGTGGTTGTGGGTTTAGTGCTTCATGTAAGTTGTTTTTGTAAGCCAGTGGTCATAGTGAAATCTGTCACTGGTTGCTAAATTGCTGTTAGTTCGAAGAGCAGATCCACGTTATTAAGTATTTCTAATAGTTCTCCACACTGTTTCTTGCTCAAGGCAGTATCAAAATTCATTAAAAAGCTAGTTCTCAGATAAGTAAATATGTGTTGAAGTTAATAAACTATTCACTACCTTTAAAATATTTACCATTCAAGTTTTATGTCTTCTGACTTCAGGCAACCTACCTGTAAGTCTCAACTCTTTTGATAATAATCTGGATTAGGTCACTAAAAAAAGTGTGTGTCCCTAGCCACTTTGTTTGGATGCCATCCAAAGTGCTTTGTGAACTAGGGCAGTGAGGCATCAGGGAGTGCTGAGCTTTATGAAGCAGATGTGGAAGGCCAGGGAAGTGTTGAATGTAAGCAGAGGTAAAGGAACAGCTAATAGGAAGAAGCAGGATGAGTCCCCCCTCCCATGTATGTTATCTCATGAGTGGTAACAAAATAATAATTTAAGTCCGTCAGGGATTTTAAGCCCAAAAATGAAAAATAGTTAGAAGGCTAATTGAAGAAATACTGATAATCAATAATAAATAGAATTACTTCTACCATTTTGAATAATACATTATATCAGTGAGCAAATCAAAATTTAGACCACTAGGGCTGTAATGCAGAATAATTCGATTTTCTTGCTAAACCAATTCCAGAGCTCATTTATAAAAACAGTTACTTTGTGTGGACACATATTTAGCTAACGGTCGCAAGAGCATTCCAGACACCTTTAGAAGACCTTGAACAGAATAAACAAGAAGACAAAAAAAGAAAGATGCCAATTAGAAGAACACAGGTGCGCGTTCCACGATAAAGGGAGCTTGGCACAAAGAACCTCAATTCAGCAGTTGAGCTTGACTAATTAGAATGAGACAAGTTTCGCATGTTTTAGTTGGTATAACCAATTATGTCCTATGTTTATGCGCATGTACAGAGTTAGTATAACCAATTATATCTTATGTTTATGTGCGTGCACAGTGTTGATATAACCAATCATATTTTATGCTTGTGCATGTGTACAGTGACTTTGCAGAATATGTGACTATAAGTATGTGTGTGTTTTAGCAATAAAGTGTCGTCTGTTGTCTGCTCTCAAGATTACAGGCGTCCGTCTACTTCGGTCTCCTCAACTTTGATAGAAAAGAGCAATCCCTCCTCATCCCCACCAGTGTCAGTGAAAAATATATATATATTTTTAAATGACTGCATAGCAGTGGTAGCCCATAAAAGACTTTAATTTGGTAAATTTTTGTCAAAATTAATTTAGTGGTTTTGTTGAAATACAAGGAAGAAATATCTCCTTCTCATTAAGAGTTCATTGTAACTGCCATTATAAACATCTCCTTTTGTCTTTCCATAATCACCATCATGAAGTCATTCAATCATGTAACTAATGTTATTTTTAAACACTTGGTATTTAACCCCTCATGACTGATTAGTGCATGTTGTGTTACCCTGACTATCTTAAAATAGTAGGTATACTTTATCTGGCGCATATGTTATATTTAATCTACCACATGTACTTATGTTCTCACATGTCTATGACAAAATTTTTTTGCAGAATTCCAGGAAATCTGGTTATGGGTTATTGTCATGCTTTTGCTTATGTTTAGTCTTTGCCAAATGTGTAAGCTACTCCTGTGCTTTTAAGTACTGGACAGTTGAAATGAAACATTGTCTTGTATTTTTTAAAAATATGGGGTTTGTTTCTTTGTTTTTAAGGAATAGCACCTAATACAATGTTAGCAAAAATGTGCAGCGACCGTAATAAACCTAATGGACAATGCAGAATTGCTCCTGAGAGACAAGCAGTGCTAGACTTCCTAAAAGATTTGCCTATTAGAAAGGTAAGAGATACCATGACATTTACTATGCAATCATGTATGTTCCATACGTTCTAAAAGCAAGATTTCTACTGAAGATAGATACTTTTCTAGGTAATCTGCTCAGTTGTGTTTGATTTAAGTTGTTCATGGTATTGGATCTGCAAATGGAAAGTTTCCAGCATAATGATACTTAGTCTTTTTCAGGTGCCAGGTATAGGAAAAGTAACTGAGAAGATGTTAAAAGCCCTTGGAATTGTGACTTGCTCAGAACTCTACCAGCAGAGGGCACTGCTTTCTCTTCTTTTTTCAGAAGCATCTTGGCGTAACTTCTTGGATATATCCCTTGGTTTGGGTTCAACACATTTGGAAAAGTAGGTGTGGTTTTTTTTCTCCTGCGTTTACATTTTTCTAAATTTTTCCTTCTGTATGTTACATACTGTACATTATGAGACATTTTATTGACAAATATGAAAATTTGGCTTGTTTAATATATTTTAAAAGATCTCTGATACCTGTTATTGTTATACTTACGGCTAAGGTACACACAACAGCCAAACATTAAAAAGCAAAAGCTTGTACACCTGTGTCTAATATACGAGTACTGTGTTCAGCTCTGGGGCCCTCAACATAGGAAAGACGTGGACGTGCTCAAGCACAAAGATGATCAGAGGGTTGGAGCACCTCTCCTATGAAGACAGGTTGAGAGAGTTATAGCAGCCTTCCAGTACCTAAAGGGGGCCTACAAGAAAGCCAGAGAGGGACTTTTTACAAGGGTATGTAGTGATAGGAAAACGGGTAATGGCTTTAAGCTGAAAGAGGATAGGTTTAGGTTGGGTATAACGAAGAAGTTCTTCACTGTGAGGGTGGTGAGGCACTGGAAGAGGTTGCCCAGAGAAATTGTGGGTGCCCCATCCCTGGAAGTGTTTAAGGCGAGGTTGGATGGGCCTTTGAGCAACCTGGTCTAGTGGAAGGTGTCCCTGCCCATGGCAAGGGGTTTGGAAATAGATGATCTTTAAGGTCGCTTCCAACCCAAACCATTCTATGATCCTATGAAATCCAAAAAGTCTGTCAGAGAAGTTGTGCATAAGCGTATATCAAGAAATCAAGTCAGTATCATTTAGGATAACCTCATAATTACTAAAATAGCTAAAAAGAAATGAGTTATCCTAAGCAGAGTTGTTCAGTCCTGTTTCTTCTATAAAAACAATATACGTTCATTGGGTTTTATTATTATCTGATTATAATGAAAATTGCATTGGTATCTGATCTTCTCTGGTAGTAAATTGTCATATTTCTAAGTAAGTGAAGTTTCTATGTCTCCTATTGTGTTTATGTACATATTTGTAATATCAACTTGTGAATTTGCTGGAATAGAACTGAAGATTTTTATATCCTTCTTCATATCTATTCCTTTACGGCTCATACTACTTCAATGGCTTTTAGCCTCCTGTTTGGGAGGGTAGAAATCAGGCTTACTAGTGAATACATCTTTTCAATAATATGTGTCATTTCTAAGCCTGTCCTGGATACAAGCATGGAACACTTGTTCTTAAAAAGAAAACATAGCATTTTGCTGTATGTGTAACCAAGAGTCTTAATTTAGGATTGAGTCCTTTCTTTTAAATATTCCTTCCTTAAATACCCTTCTGTCCTTCCCAACCTGCTGAAATTCTATTTAAAAATGGCTTGACAATGATTTGGTTTCATTAGGAGTTCCAAAGTGTCTTATGTACTTCCAAAAGACCTGTTATGTATTTTTTCTGTAACTTCTCTAACAGTAATAGATCTTCCATTTTTTCCATTTGACTACAAAATAATATATACAGTTAGCAGTTTGTAGACCAGTAATGTGCTAGCACAAGTCTTTGACTAGGATTTTTGGTATGTTGACTTGAAACAAAATATGCGGTAAGATTGACTTTGGGAAGGTGACTTGATAAAAGATAAAATGCGGGTTTCCAAATATTTGTTTCTTTTAAGCAACCTCAAATGGTCCTTTAATAATTGGTGCACTCTTTCCCTTTTTTCACCCTGTTTAGGTATACAGGGTGGGAAATCTCCCAGTACATTAAAAAAAAAAAAACAAACGAAAGGAGTATTTCAAAAGCCAAGATTATAATTGTGAAGTGGAACACATTTTTAATGGTGTAGTCTAAGAAATTTATTTCTTGATCTTGTTTTTATTAGCACCAACTTGATTTCAGTGATTTTAGTGTGGAGAAAGCAAGCCCTTAACATACCAACACCTGAGTCCTCAGTAAATGGTTCATCTTATGGTCATTGTCTTTGACCACTTTCTTTTAGGAAAATCTGAGGATACCAAATTTGTAATTTCCAATACTTACCAACAGAAGAAGGACCTAAAACGAAAATGCTCTGAGGAACTCCTTATACGGAGAAGAGTTGTTAAAGGATGCCTAATTAAAACCAGAAAGAAACAAACAAAAAAAGCCTTAACAGATCACCTTTAACATGGGCAGTAATTTAGACAGAAAGCAAACTAATTTCTCAGGTAAACAAATAGTCAAATATACATAGTATGTTCAGGAGCAGTGCTTCACAGTTATAGCTAGGTGAGACAGCCTAGGATTTGTAGTTAGTTTTGTTTTTAAATAAGACTCCTCCTGATAAGGGAGGGGAGTTTTGTTAGGGGTTTTTGATTGGTTGGTTGGTTGGTTTTTTACGAACTGTTTATTTTTATTGAAGTCTATGGCTAATATATGTGTTTACTTCATCTACAGTAGCTTCAGGGTTTTTTTTAAAAACATTTTCCATTTTGCATTCACTTAAACTTGATGTACAAGATTTGTAGAAAAAGTTAACATCCAGATTTTATAGAAGAGACTGCTGTTAGTTATTGAAGCATGATTGATTGACTCAGAGTTTATTGAAAAGATAACAGTTCTAGGTAAACTGAGTATAATAAATTGTTCTTCTTTTTAAAGGGATGGAGAAAGAAAAAGTATGAGCACTGAAAGGTATGCCTCTTCAATATTGAAAAAAAAATACATTAATCACTAAACCTACTTAATGCCAAGTAGTGTATACTTTTGTTAGTCATATAATTTCATTCTGTATTTATACGTGTTAAAAAAACACATATACAACAAGCTCACTAAGTCAGATTCAAGCTTTCATTGGTTTTTTTCCCTTGGCTTCAGAATACTATGGAGGTACTTTTGTCAGTTTGTGTGTTCTCTTTTCTTATCATCTGATTCTCCAATGCCTTTAATGCATCAAAGTGGTCTTTAAGCCATAATATAGAGTAGAAATATATAAGGGCTTGAATTTTTTTTATATGTTCCAGTTTAATGTCATTATCAGTCTAGTAGCCTGCAGTCACATGCACAGCAAGCATAGCATAAGGTAGACTTGCAAAGCAGGCAGTAATTTTGCATGGTTAACTAAAATTGGTTACATTTCCTAACTTTTAAGTTTTTACCCATGTAAAGTTCCTTAAGAATGTGGTGTATGTCATTTCTGACAGTTCACTTTTTAAAAGGAAATACTGCAAGGAGACTCTGTAGAGCACTGTAATAATTAGCCCTACCCTCATGTGTTGTCTTTTCTTAGAAAAGAATATAAGAAAAGATTCTTATTCCTATTGAGACTTAATAGTTGTGGGCAGCTTAAGTAAGCCCCGTAACATTTGGTACCACCAGAGCTGAGAAATTTATGGCTGTAGTCTTGTGCTGGTTTGCAGACAGACAGATAATCTGAGTAGCCTATTTTACCTTTCTGCTTTTCTTTCTTCCTTCTTTTTTCCCTAAGGGAAGCAGTTTTAGACCAGAGATGTCAATGGGCTGCTGAGATAATGAAACTAATTTATATGGGGGGGAGAGATGGGCCTGAAATAGCATTCTCTCTGTCCTGCCCCTTCCAAACTTGGGACTTTTACAGCTTCCCAATCACTGCAGCATTGCCATGCTGTAAACCACTGCAGCATTGCCAGGATAACATTGCGGCTGTAAGTTTTGCTTCCCACTTCTCTTTAAACCACTACTAACTGAAGGTTGCCTTTCCTCTCACATTATTACTGAAAAGCAGATGCACAACAAAAAAATAATACTGTAATTCCCCTGCTAAGAAGCTTTAGCAAAGGCGGTTAGCAACATTTTTTGCAGAAAGATAGTTTTTCCTCCTCTGAGGCTAGACATAATTATCCTAGCTGGCATCTTTTTCTTAGCATCTGCATTATTTATTTCTGATACTTGGCTCTGATGTTGACTTTCTAATCCCTTCTTTCTTCTGATGTTACACAGCACTGTACAAAGGAGATTAAATACAAATAACTTGGCTGGCTCCATGAATTCAGTTGGTGTTAATATTCTCTCTTGCAAATATTTAAGCATTAATGACCTTAAATCTGATACATTTTCAAATAGTGCATGAAAATTTGAAAGTCAAATTATTTCATTATTTGAAGGGCTTTGCAAACAGTTTGAAATACATAAATGTGCACAAATCTTTCTGTATAATATTTGTATTAATATTAATTTTTCCTTGAAGAAAACTCAAACCTATATAACCTTCTTCTGATGTAGTTTTGTTTAACTGTACAAAAAATACTTTTAGATGGCAGCCACTGAACAAATTCTAGGTTTCATACTGAAAAAAAGATCATATCTTTATCTTAGAACATTCAATGAAATAAACACAGCAGAAGACCAGTACAGCTTGTGTCGAGAACTCTGCAGAGACCTTGCCCAAGAGCTACAGAAGGAGGGACTTAAGGTATTTATATTATTCTCTGTTTACTTGCAAAAAGGCAACACTTTGCATTCAAACTTATTAAATGCAGTGTTAGTGTGAATGCTTTCAGCAGCATCATATAGCATGCAAGCTATCTTTAGAAGTCTCCATTCTTTAATTTGCGGATGTTTAGAATGATTTAGGTAGCGTTTCGGTATTGTTCAGGTGGCTATCTAGTAATATGCATGGAAAAAATTAAACTAATTAACCAAGTTATTTAGCATATAAACATTTTATGCTAAAAGCAATGTTTATAACCAAATACTAGAGTTGATTGTCTGTGAGCTGTACTTGGTCAATCATGTAATAATAATGTATTTAAAACACTGTGTTTCTGTCCTGTATTCATACAGGATCCAGTCAATAGCCAGTAGTGTAGTTTAAGAAGTTAACATGTCCCAAACTTACTGACAAGTTATTCATACCATTCAACGGTATGAATGGTAGGAACAGTCCCTGTATTCCTTCTCCCCAAATTTCTATTTATTATCTAGAAAAAACAGTTCATATTTTCTATAGAGGTCTTTATGGTAAAGTAAGGAATAACACTGAAGACCTAAAAGAATTGTGACTAGTCTTCTTCAGCCATGAAAGATTGTGTCGAAAGATGACAGGTTGAAAGGGAAATCAGCTAAGAAGGACAAAGGGATAAGTTTACAAAGGCACCAGAACAAGTGGAGTGCCATTTATTTACCTTTGGATGGACACGCTAAATCACACAAACAGTTTAGAAGGTGTTGCCAGGGGAATATCTGTGCCAAACACAGATGTTGTGTGTATGGTTCTGATAGCACCATGCAGGAGGAAGGAAGTTTTCAGTGAATCCTTAATTGGATATCACTTAGGCATCCTTAGTAGCTTTCCCAGCAAAGTTAAGATATCTGGCACTGAAAGTTTCCAAGTGAGGAAATAATTTTTTGTAGACAGGGTGTAAGTTGTGACTGTAGCCAGAGCATGAAATCTATTGAACATGCACTGGTGGCAGATGGTCTGCTGGGAACCATAGCCAAATGGCCCAGTTCAGAGAATTCAACTTTGGCAGCAGTTTAGGAGCAAGTGCAGAATCTTGCAGACAAATTCTTGCCAATGCCCCTTGCTGTACACAGATAAGCACACAGTCTTGACTGTGGATTTAGGGCCCTTATATAGATGCTACGTAATAGTTGTTTCTGTGCCATATATGACATGCTTAACCTTTTTTTTTTTCCTTCTTCTTCTTTTTTTGCCTAGGGTAAAACTGTTACCTTGAAGCTAAAGAATGTGAACTTTGAAGTGAAAACAAGAGCTTCAACTGTGCTGTCTTCTGTTTCTACTGAAGAGGAAATATTTGCTGTTGCTAAAGACTTGTTAGGAACAGAAATTGATAGTGTTGCTCCTCACCCTTTACGGATAAGACTTATGGGTAAACATTTCAAACTCATTCTTCATTTTCAGAGTTAGATCTTGTAGTGTATCAAAGTAATAGACCGTACTTTGAAGTAAAATCAGTGTAAATGGATTTATCCTTTCTCCCTTACCCTGGTAGTTTTTCCAAAGTGAAATAGGTCTGAAGTGCTGAACGGTGACTCAGGAATGTTATACTAATTGAGGCTGTACTTGTCCTACCACCTGTTATCCCTGGAACAATATACACATCGGCATGAGAGTGGAACCTTAACACATAGCAGTGCTTAATTCTGCTGCCTTAAAAGAGCTTTTAAATCTGCTTTGCACCACAGCAACAGGGAGTTTATGTCCATAACCTCTTTCAGAAAAAAATGCTTTAAGTGCTTATAGATTTGAAGATGCTATGTTCCACAAGACACTTGAAAATTCCTGTCAAAAGTAAACTCTGTGTTTTGATTCTAAGACCCATGTGTTTGAGGTGCTTAAACATTCTGCTTGAACCATTCAGTGATATATAAAACTTATTTGTCTGTGGTATTAGAATATGCTGAAGAAAAAAATATTTTGGTGGGGAAACATCATGCAAAGTCTCTTTCAGACTGAATTCTATATAACTTTATTAAGTTTATAGCTTCGTGTTACGGTGCAATCAGTTAAAACTTCATGCATATTGAAATTAATATGGTTGGGCAAGTGTTCAGGGCTGATAAAATTGTATGGACCTTGTGATCCATTGTAGGCATTTGCATGTAGTAAAACCTCCGTTTAGAGATAAAATGCACCTTTATTGAGTGGATGTATACCTCAAAAGGTGTTAATTAAGAATTAGTATTAAGTTTTCATAAAATTGGTATTACAGGTTTGTTTTTCATCATTAGGTGTACGAGTATCAGGATTTCTAAGTGAAGAAGAGAAGAAGTACCAACAAAAAAGCATTACAAGTTTCTTAAAATCAGGAAAAGAAACTAGTTTTCTTAGGCTTCATGCAGGGAAGTCCAACCAAGAATGTTTCACAAAAAATTCAGAATCATCTCCCAGAGGGAGTTTCTTTGATAAAAAGCGAGCTGCAAGGCAACTAAACAGTGAGAATCCTCCAAATGAAACTGTAGGTAAGCAGCTCTTTCATGACAAGAAATCATCAGCACATTTTGTTGAAGAAACAAAGAAAGTCACAGACTTACAGAATTCTAATGTGTGTAAGATCTTCACCTGCCCCGTTTGCTTTGAGGAGCAAAGCAGCAATAATTTGGAAGAGCTTAATAGGCATATTGATGAGTGTCTCAGTGGGAGTCTTGTTAAAGATACCATGGAAATACCCAAGAATGACAATTCGAGAGAAAGTACACTTAACTTTCTTCCACAAATTAAAAGTGAAAATGTTGATGAATGTCAAAATAAAGTGGATCAATTAGCAGGAGCAGACCAGTCTGCAAGTACATCTGACAGCTGTACTAGCAGTAGCACAGAAAAATTCACTCAGATAACGTCTGATAAACCTCACAGAGAAAGACAGCCTAGCAATCTCAGTGATATTGCTAGAAACGTGTGTATGAAACAGTGTCTCTTACCCAAAAGAATTTCAGAAGACAATGAAGACCATTTTGAAAAGACTGAACATACAGAAGAAACTAGTTCATCCTGTTTCTTTGAAGCCAAAGGAGACAGTGTTCTTGTTTGTCCCGTTTGTAATTCAGAACAGAAAACCAACAGTCTTGTGTCATTTAACAGACACGTGGATGTCTGCTTAAATAAAGGCCTTATCCAGGAGTTGACAGAAAAAAAAGATTTTCCTACTAAGACTTATAATATGGAAAACTCAAATAGAGTTGGTGAGTATGCACATTAGGATATATTTGATTATTCAAATTATCTGCTTGTACAATTAAAATAATTTGGAAGTGGTATACTTTGAACTTTTCAGGGCTTTGAGATTTTCATAACAAGTTCATTTGAGTAAGGCTTGTGTAAGAGTGAACATTTTTACTTAAAAAAAATCAAATCAGTTTTCATGACAAACTATGTTTATAAATGTGCTGGTAGTTAGACAATGCATTCTCATTTGCCACAATGGTGAGATAGGAATTACTGCTCATTTCTGTAAATTGCATATTTGCTATCCTCGAACCATGTTCAGAAACGTGTTTGTAAGGCAACTGAGATTCAAGCAAAAATCAATGCAAACATCTTCAACCTGGATTGTTTCAGAGATTCAGTTGACAGAAAAGTTCCATTATGTAATCTGCTGGCAAAAACAGAGAGGTGGGGAACTAAAAGCATAAAGGCAGGAACTTGCAAGCCTGGTTTACAGCTAATAAAATATATCACATAACTGCACCTGTAACATGCCAAACCAGTAGCATATTTACTCAAGTAGTTTCTGGTTTTTATGAAGAGTTAATCTTTGGCCAGATTAGAGGACATGTGCAGGTAGTTAACTATCTGCTTAAAGTACCTTGTCCCTAATCTAACTTGTGAGCTTTATAAGAGGAAATAGAATGCTAGTGTGTTAGAATTATCGGAACACAATTAAGACTTCAATATGAATCTTTTACACAGAAAATTTTAGAAGCAGTACTGTTACACAAACGGGCTTTGTTTTAGATGAAAACTTACTGGGCAAAGATTCTTGCCCCCCACATCCCAGTGGGCAAAAAATTTAAAAATACAGTTTTCAACAGCCACGTTGAAAATCAATGATGTTATGCTGAAATATTTCTGGAAACTACAAGGTTCAAATTAATCCCTTAGAATTCAATAAACTAAAGGATTTTTGTTTTTCTCTTTTAAAAATGTTAATATAAGCTACAGTACTCAAACTGCAGATAATAAAATGTTATCTGCTTGAGACAGATTAAATTCAGTTATGTTAAAAAAAAAAAAAAAAGGAAAGAAAAGCTTTACCCAAAACTGTTCTTTTAAAAGTTCTACCATGTATGTAATTTCTGAAGCATTCTTTCTTTATTAAAGTAATTAATTTTGATTGTTTCCATTACTTTTCAGGAGGTTTAAGCAGAGGACAGCAATGCACAAATCCATCACAAGGAACAAAAAGGTAAGGATTTTCTAGGAACTTGAGTACACAACTATTTTAAAATAATAAAGTTTAGAAAAATACTCAGTGTTGTAAAATCTGTGTAGGTATGCATTGTATATTTTAACCTCTTACTGGTGTTTTTTTGTTTCTTTAACTTCAGGTCTGGACTAACAACTTCACAGTCAGTATCAAAAAAAGCCAAGTCGAGCAATTCCAAGCATACAATTGATATGTTTTTTAAATGACTGTGTAGCAACATATTCTATATGAAGTATTTCATAGTGTTTAATTTAGCAAATTAAACATTAATTTATTTACCAACAATGCAAATTAATTTAGCATTGTTGGTAGGCTGGATTCAGGTGCCTGTCACTTTGGAGCCATTGTATGTCTGTGCAAAAAGAACATGATGTTTGAGGTAGAAGAGGAGGTACAACTGAGGTAATCTTTTGTTTGTTTGTTTTGAGAATAATACTTTTTTTTCCAGTTGTTTCCGAGAATCAAAATTCACTAGCGCTTCAACTTTGTTTATATTGAACATGTGGAACTTTGTTAGAGTCACGAGCAGCCTCATGAATTCTCTCTGCTGTTCAACAAACAGAACAGGGAGATTAGAGCCGCCATTGAACAAGCCTGTAGGGCAAGCTCCCTAGAAAGTAGGAATCGTTAGCTAGGGTGCCACGATGTGCTTTCTGTACTTCCCACACCTGACCTGCCATCTTCTCTGTTGGTTGTATCGGCCATGGTAGCCATAGTAGCTCAGGCTGACACTTCCTTGGACAATTCAACACCAAATTTAATTGTTGTATTAGCTGTGTGATAACAAAGAAGAGCTGAGTTGCTTGATTTCTGCTGATGAATGTCTGTCTTCTCATGGGACAAAAAAATTGATTGGTGTCGCAATTTCAAAGGAAAAGAGCAAGAATTTAGAGCACAGTCAAGCTTTCATTGTTGTCACTGAAAATTAATTCACTAACAGTTGATGGACCAGCCGTGAAGGACTCATTGTGATGAGATACAGGATGACTTCACTGGTTTAAAAAATATTAGTAAACCTGTTGATCAGAGAAGGATTCCTCCAGGTTAGTCAGACAAATGCTGTTCGATCATTGGCCTTTCCAAAGAGATGGAGAACTTCAATTTTATTCACCATTGTGAAATTGTTACTGGTCTGTAGCACTGAATTTATTCTGAATAAAAGGTGTCATGGTGCAATAATAATATGAATCATGTGCAAATATGCAAGATGCTGAACCTTCTTATTGTTTACCTAGCTTTCTCTTTAAAATTGTTTTGTGTTTCTGAATAAATGATATTTTATGAGTGCATATGTGGAAGGAGGAAGTTGTAAAGTGCAAATATTTAAAATATTCTGTTTAGATTTTTTCTCCTCACACCAAATTGCTTAAATGTAGACATTTTATTATAATTAAATATTTATCAGCCAAATAATTTATGATGACAGCATATTTCTTGTAAGTTATACAAACAATATCAAATCCTGTATGAAATATAAACTGCTTTTTAATTGCAAAATCTTTAAAATAAGTGGCTACTGTAGAAGCATTTGTTTTGTTGCTTAACTGTATTGGAAGTACTTGGGGGTTTGCTTGGTTTTTAAACAAACAAATGTGTACCTGATATGTTTTAGATTCCCAGGCGAAGTCCAGAATGTGCTTTGTTGTTTCCAAACTTGCTGGAATGATTTCACCATCTCTACCTGCTCATGTGTTTGTTTGCCAGATGCCACTGTACCCAGAGCTCTGTCATTTGAATTCATGTCAGTGCTCTGTTATCTGCTTTGGACCAAATCAGCTGGACTAGTTCAGACTGTGTAAGCTGACTCAGTTAAATTTTTCTAAACCAGGTCAGTGAGCATTCAGCATGAGCTATTCTGTTGACAGAGGTGGGAGCTGGAAACTTTTGGTAGGAAAGACATAAAAGCAACCAAGGGAACAATGACTTAAGCTACCACTGCTGTTTAGAAAATGAACACCTGTCCCTTTATTAGTTTGTATCTGTCTGATTCAATGAAGTGTAGAATCTAAGTATTACCTTCTCATTGTGTGTGTTTCTTTAAAATGGGTATTTTTACATATGCATTTACTTAGGACAAAGTAAACTGCTAAAAATGCTTGAACAAATACAGTTAGTTTGGCTTAGCCTCCAAAGATGTCTTACCATCTGTTTAAAAAAAGGTGTCATAGAGTTATCTGAGTGTCATAAAGTTAAAGTTGTGGAGTATGTTAAGAGTTAATGTGGAAATAAAACTCACAGTATGATTTTAAAGCTCGGTGAGATTATTTTAATGTTTTCCATGTATATTATTTACTGCAATGCAAAACAGAATCCTTTTTTTTCCTGTTCCTTATAGTTTCTTATACCACATTTATTACTGTTTTTATCTGAAGGCCTTCAGTACAGAATTAAGTATTGTCATAAACTTCTGTGATATGGCTTTTTGTTTCAGTTCTTGTGGAGAAGACTGTGTAAGCAATGTTTTTGGTTTGCATTTTTCTCTGTGTGTGTTATAGAATTGATCTTAAAATCTGTTTTCATTAGCATCTGGAAATTTCTTTATAGCTGTGTTTAACTTAATGTATAAATTACTGCCTGTGTGTGAGCCATTCTACACTTACTGTATCCACAGTTTTGAAGCATGTGAATGGTCTAGGTTGGCACCAGATGAGAATTTTTGTGTAGTGTAAGTACCTCTCTTATTTAAGGTGTGTATATATATATATACACATACACTTTATCTTGAATTCCTCTTTTAGTTAAGAAAAAGAGAGAAAAAGGATGACATTTCTCTCATCTCTTATGTTCTTCTCTCCACCACTTTTGAAGAAAGGAATGCAGACAGCATATGGATGACCACAAAGCATTTATCTGTAAGGAGGATGTTTGGTGTTAAGTGGGACAACCACAGAGATGCCCCCCTAAGAACACAACTTGAGTTTATCTTGTAAATCCTCAGTACCCAAAAACTTAGGCTGTTTTACAGCATATAGCATTTTTCTATTGAATCTATTTACTGCTATCTATAGTAATGTCTTCATTTACTTTTGAGTTTTGAAGTATCTTGCCTACAGAATGTCTTACTGTGGTTGGGTATCATGGTGACCAATTTTATTAGTTACCTGAACTGGGGGTCTCATAGTCTTTATTTCTAGAAATTTCTCTATTGGGAATTTATAAGTACTTTGGCTTATGCTGTTTTGTTCTCAGAGTTGCTGAAGTTCCACTTTGAAGTGTCAGTAACAGGCAGGAACATCAGCAGGACAGAGTTTGGGCTTGAATTGCTCTGCCTGTAGCTTGATCCATGTTGGAATTATTTTGGGGATGGTTTATCACATCCTTGTCTCTCACATGGTAGTATGCAGATCCGAGCAGAAAGTTGGAGCCATCAAGAATCATAATGCCTACAAGTGAGCCTAGGGAGCAGCCTGCTGGTGCCCGAGTTTGTTGGCCAGCTGCAGTGTTCTGGGGATCTCTGCCGTGTCTTTTCTGATTGCTGTTTGTATATGTGAGCACCTGTTGAGACTGGGCATCTCCACTTCGTTGTTCTGGTTACTACTCATAAGCAAAGGCAAGTGGCAACAGGTAGCTGTCGCCATAAGGGATGAGGGAAGGAACAAGGGTAACTGAGGTGCTGCAGTTGCACAGGCTAAACAATCCATGCACCACAGGATTCAGAATCCTGCAGAGTTTCATACCTTCCATAAAAGTACAGAGTTTAATACAGATTAATACACAGTTTAATAAAAACATAATACTCTCTACCTTGACTTTATCTTCAAATCTAACCATCTTTTACAGGACATAATTTTGGTTCTTCCTCTTTATGCACTATTCCACATGCTTTTGTCTTGCCTTACATTTTTTCTTTATATTGGTTCTACTTGTTTATGTATTTATTACTACTGTTATTTTAAATATTTAAAAAATGCTCTGAGTTCCTGGCAGAGAGAGAACTCTGTGAAGGCAAGTTCCAGTTTCCAAGAAAGATGTCCCAGTACTCCCTTGCTCTGCACTTTGTTCTGGATTCTGCATCTCTGTTAGTTTCTGCACCAGTCTTTTGTGCAGGGTGCTGGGGCCCTTTGAAAGAGTCAAGATTGTGGAATTGGTTTAGAGAATGTGGTAAACTTGCTATTTGCAAAGTTTGAGCACATGAAGTATAGTTGTACTGGCAAAGTTAGTTAAGAGACCAGGGATACACTGTGAAATAGTATTGTATGATAGTAATTAGAACTGGAAACTAACAGCTGGCATTTCCAGACTGTATGTAAAATTATGGTCAAGGTTTAAAGATTCACACTGTAACCTGTGTTCTGATGAGGCTGCAAATGTATTCCTCCTTTGATGCCAGGTTTGTAGGCAAACCTAATCATTCCACAGTTGTCTGTTGTCTCTCATTTTGAAAAGGAGCATTAATATTGCAAAGAGTGGGTCTGTATTACTAGCCCAGTCACCATACAGAAATAAAACTGTTCTTAAGAAGTTTCGCTGGAACATTTGAGTCACAGGAAGCAAGGAGAGGTGAAACTTCCATGATTCAGCTACTGCTAAATCAGTTACTTGTTCTTCTCACTCTGGGCTTATTTTCAGGTTTTTTTCAGCTGAGTAACATTCATCTACTGGAAGTACAGTGGATGAAACTGTCTTACCAGACCAAGGTGTATCAAGTGTAAAGATTCTTATACATCACAGCCTGACTGTTTCAAAAATATTTAATGGAGAGAACAACTGTGAAATCTCTTCATGTGTGATAAGCAGAATCTGAGCAAATATTTTTGTATCCAGATTTGCTCAATTTACAAACTCTTTTGAGTCTTTCAGATTAATTCTACCATGGACATGTAGGGTGTTAATAATCTTGGAAGTTAAGATGACTGTGTAATTTAATTACAAAGAAAAAATTATAGTGAAGGAACTCAAGTGTGTCTTCAGTTGTATAAGGCTGAATACTGATAGTTCTGCATTCTTGGAGCTACTTTTCTAATATTTATTTTGAAATGTTAGCAATATCAAAGGCTGAGTTTAAAGTAAAATTTAGGCTAGTCACTTTAAACAATTTTTATGCCCTGTCTCAGAAAATCATTGTCTGTGTGAAATGAAATATCAGCGCTGGCTTAAATAGACCAAAGTAAACAGTGGACTTCAAGATAAATTGAGAAATAGGTAGATTGGATGGATCTCAGTATGTCAGGTCACAAAAACTTTACCTTTGGGGATATGTGTATTGATTTTGACTGGACTTGGACAAAAGCAAATGAAAGTATTGTCTACCTGAAAATGAAGAGTCTTCTGATTGGATCAATACTGCGGCTGCACGTGTGTATTTCTGCCCAAATTTACGGCAGAAGCACCTCAGTCTCGCGTCCCAAGGCTGTCTGAAGCTTGCAGGGTCGCGGGGACAGTCACCCTCTCCAGTCCACTGCACGCTGGTTGACAGCAGTAAGAAGAACTCACAAGAGGGATTTCCCCCCAAAATAGCCTTCAACCTGCAGAGAAGAGCTCCATGGCTACCCTGCAATTAGTAACAAAGCCACCTGCCTCCGGGAATCCCACGCAAGCTGTGATGCCTCTGTGGGTCCGTACGTGTGTACTTGTGGCATTGCTTTTCAAAAGTGCCTCTTGTTTGTGTGACGATTTGGTAAGCACTTCGGAAGCAAACAGGACTGCCTTTTTGTCTTGCGTGTGCATTTGTCGCTGCAAATGCTATTTGCACGTAAGGCAAGCCGCTAGAGAGGACCAGGGTGGGGGCAACTGTGCAAGGATTACCCCGTTCGGTGCCTAGCTCGTATCAAGAAATGCTGTGTATTTATTTCCTGGTTTCTTTTAAAGCAAACTCCTGAAGCTGCCCCGCACCTCTCCCCCTCGGGTGGTGTGGCCAAGCGCCGGTGTGCCTGCAGGGCTGTGTCGGGCCTGGCGGAGCGTGCTCCGCTCGACTCGCAGCCCCGAACCGGTTTGTCGGGCCAGCGCAGGGCACCTCCCGCGGCACCTCCTTGGCTGAGGAGGAAGCGGAGCCGCGGGCAGCAATGAAGGGGCTGAGCCGCCTGCTCCGCGCCGGGGAGGATGCGGCGCCGGGAGCCGCGGCAGCCAGCCACGACGGCCGTGAGTGCGCGGGGGTCGGCGGCGAGGCAACCCAGCGGGCAGCGCTGGCCCTGGGCCCCGGGCTGCCCGGCCCGGAGGCAGCGTGCCAGGCCCCGGCGGGGCTGCCGGGGCGGCGGGGCCCACCCCAACCCCCTTTTTGCCTCCACCAAAGAAAAAAATGGGGGGGGGGGATGTTAAACACGACCTGCTTTTTACGTAGTGAAAGACATCAGCGAGGAGGTGTGGATGTGGGATGGGGAGCTGGGGTTTGGCACGTCCCTCTTCCAAGGGACAGGTCCGGCGAGGTGCCCAGCGCCCCACTTTAGCTTCACCCCTGAAGCTGCTCGGGGGTGTTCGCCGGCGCTCGTCACCGCCCTGGGGCTGAGCACCTGCCAACAGCTTCACAAGCCGTCCAGAGCCCGCTTCGGGGGCACGCAGAACTCGGAGGACCTTCTGGCCTCCCTGCACTCGGCGGCACGGTCGCGCCCGGCGGTGGGGTCTCCGGCTCCCATCCGGCAAACCGGTTTGTGAAAGAACAGCCTGCTCCGGCGTGGGCTGCAGTTAGTGAAAAGGGGTTACTCGTGGAAACTGAGCCGTAATTGTCAAACCTGGCCGCAGCCGTGTCCTGTGATGGCAGCGCGACAGCCAGGAGCTGTCCTGCCTGCTGTCAGGCCGGCAAAGAGGGCAGGCAGAGAATAGGAATGAATAAAATATCACTGTTGGACTCCATGGGTAGTTTTTCCCGTGACTTCTTTGGATCGGAAAACGGTTATTTTAGAAGGAGATTCTCCTGACTTAACAGAATACCTGCTTTGCCCCAGTCATTTTGTTTCTGGTAACACACAAGAAAACGTAGAGAAAACATTGAAAATGTTACCGAACTGTTAAACATATGATTTAATTTTTAGAAACAATAGAGTAAAAATAATTTTTGTTGTCATTTGAATCTGAATATTGTTATTATTTTTGTATTCTACCTCCTTGGAACTCTTCAGCCAGTTCAAATTCCTGGGTTTTGTTCCATGTGCTTTTTGAGACTATGACAGATTTCATCTTGTGGATACCACAACAGGAAATTAAAAAGGGGAGGGGGAGGAATTTCCACTGTCTACGAGTACTGAAACCTCTGGTGCGGTTTTTTACTTCATTGGAAGTCATCCATCCTTATTTGTGGTATTACTGAAACACAGATTGGGGCCACTAAAATAAGATGTCAATATGAGGAAAGAAAAATTGAAGGTACCTCAAAGCTTGAGTTTCTGTTGAGGAGTACTTTCTGTTTTCAGGTTAACAAAGTGATTCACTTTTCTGCACCTTTTTACTTCCTTGCCCCTTCAAGAGGGGCAAAATGTTGGGATGTTCAGTACACCACAGACAGGGCTCTCTACAAAGGAAATAAACTGATAAAATTACTACTTTTAGTTAGCTCAGAAGAAAAATTGAATATAACTTTTATAGTTACAATGTAAATATAGTCATATACTTATAACTTGTAGGGCAGTAAGCCAGACATTTTGTGTGAAGCCAAAGAACATAACCCCCAGAAAAGATTGACAGCCACAAATAGATAATTGATTGCTGCTGCTACTTGAAAATAGAGTGATTGCTAATAATACAAGGAGTGCCAAATCCTGGACACCCCAGATTGGACAGAAAGCTTCCATAAATCTGTAGTCTGACAGCTCTATACTCCTGTAATTTCATGTGTGAAAAAAATCGTTTTGCAAAAGCAGCAAAAGGTTGTGCAGCAAGTCGGTGCTGTGGTGCGTCTGGATTGCCACTGTTATTAACTCCTGAATTAAGAGGTATTAAGAGAGAGATTATTAAGAAACATCACACCCAGAGCAAAAGGTCTTCTTTTTAATAGCGTACGGACAATTCATGACTTCTGGACAGGAGAAAAAAGATCAGTTATTAATTCTTTGTCAGAACCGCAACAAAACTGTCCTTGCTGATGCAGATACAGTAAAGAAACATCAATTTCTCTTGTTTCTTTAAGGCAGTGTGAGTAAACTGTTGTGATTGTTCCTGAATGTTCTGAGATGCAACAGCATTTATCTTTCCATCCTCATGTAAGAATCCTGTGTGAGTGTTCATCAGCAGTCAGTAGGAATGAATGTGGCCTAACTGTAACTAATTAATTGCAGCTAATTGGTGCCCTACGTTTTGTTGCCATGTTTGCCACAAATTTGCCTTGAGCAAGGTATCCTGTGACCATTGGTTTACCTGTGCTTGAAATCAAGGTACTGGAAAGCTCTGCTGGATGCTTCTTTAGGGTGTAGACTATGAAAAGCACAAGTGAGGCATTTATTCTGCAAAGATCCCTGTTAATGATGCTGATTTTGCTGTCAGTCACACTCCTTGTCACAGATGCCAGGGGTGCATTTTTATTTGCAACTGCTTTTTTTTTTTGGCTATGCCCCTGTGTTGTAAAACAAGCTAGTAATTTGTGATCTGTGATTTCCAGAGAATTTTGGGAGGATGCTTCTGTTGTTCGAGGTGCTTGGATAATGTCATAGGAAATCTGGAAACAGCTTTGCAAGTGTCCAGTTTAATTTCTAGCTCATTTGGTACAGTACAACTGTGATTATTCCCACTGAGATTATAATCATGGGTAACATGTAAAATGCAATTAAGTGAATGCCATACTGATTTTCCTTAGTATGCTCTGCAGTCATACTGCCTCAAGCTGTATTCTCATTAGGCCGTTAATGAACTTAGATGTAATGCCGTAGGATGAGCTTGCATGAGAGGCCTCTAAGGAACAGATAATTGCTGCAGTTTCTAGTTAACAGAGAGCACTGTCCTCTTTGGTGGTGTCATTGGCCAAGTGGCTTTCAGGCCAAAATTTTCTAGACAGACGATATCTAAGTGACTAACTTTTTAAGTGTGATATCCTAGGAAATTAAAAATATCTACTAACATTTTTTCAACTGATTTAACTGCTACACTGATTTCTTCTAAGTGATTAATTAAATGTTAAGGTAGAAACATGAGAAATACTCTGACCTCTAAGTTAGCTAAACCAGTTACCAGAGCCTGGAATTTTATTTTCCAAAATTACTGAGTATTAGGTGTCTAAATGCATGCTGCAGCTACTTTAGTTGACCAAACAGATGTTCACTTTTGGGTTGAGACATTAAAGGAAGGTCCCAATTTAATAGTAAATTCCACATTGGGACCAAATTTTGAGTTCAAGTACGCACCTTTTTTTTCCCCTGTAAAACTCCTGGTTGGTCTGGTTTTTTTCAGTTGGGTCATACCATTTGGTTACTGCTATACATTTTTATGTATTTTGGTGGTGTGTTCTGTTTTAAAACTGAGCAAGTTTTCCAAGAATAGGAAAGAAATGGAGCGGTTTGTACTGTACACTGCTATGCCTTTAAAATACTTTGGGACCCATTTAGATGGTGAGAACTTCATAAATGAACTCTTGATGCTGTGGGCAGTGCAAATAATGGTAATCCATGCTGTGAAAAGTCTACCTCTATTTGTTCCTAAAAGTTGAAACTAGAAACATCAGCCAGATGTCTCTAGAGGAGAAAAATGTAATCCTGGAACACTTCTGTGATGAGAAGCAAATTATTCTCATAACATATGAAATGAGGACAAATTACAGAAAGTAAGAACAGTATCATTGTCGCTTAAGTTGGTTATGGCTATTTTTTTAGTAATACAATTTTTTCATCGTGTTTTTCCACAGTATTGCCAGATGAGAGAGAATTTCAATATGCTGCTAAAATGAACAATTTGGAAACCATGGAAAAGCTGTTTAAAAAGAATGTTAACATAAATGCTGTAGATACTGTGAGTATGAAGTGTCTGACAGATCACTGATCTGAAATGCGACTCCTCAGGGATGCATGGTGGAATCCCAGCATGCTAGCTTTGTCAACTGTAAGGTGGTGAGGCTTCGAGGATCCCTTCTAGGACCTGATTAAGAAACGTTTCACACATCCAGTATGGACAATAGGATTTTTGCAGCGTAACTCACAGGTCTTTGCATTTAGCCAGTAGTCTGTGCATCACACTGGGGACTAAAGACTTCTGAATTGTGGTCCCTGCTCTAATACTTTGTGTACTTGGGTGACTAATTTCTCCAGTTCCCCATCTTTCAGAGCAGGAGGATGTAATCTCACAGTCACTTTGAGAATTAATTTATGCTGCTAGCTTTACAAATTTCAAGTGTGAATTGTTACTGTTTGGTTTGTATGGAACCACCGGAGCATTCTACCACATTCTGTGGCTCCAGGCTGAGATCAGAGCTCATATTTACCCTAGATAGATGAAAATGCATTTCTTATGCTGACATCAACTCTAGGCCTAAAATCTGAGGGTGTGTACTTCACAGTAACAAAGTACAGTGCTATGTTCCACATAAGAGGTAGTTCAACAATGGAGTGGTCATGATATTAATCTGGGAGTTGTGGAGAACAGTTTGCCCTCAGTGGCTATGTATAAATCATCTACCTATGCATGTTACTTAATCATGGGTTCTGAAAAAGCTTGCTTCCCATGCCCATGTGCATTTTTCCCCCCTGGGGAATTGAGGAGATAGTAAAGATACATTTCTTGGTTTGTTTGTAAAAAAGAGATGGAGACAAAAATTTCTTTTGAGTAAACTTCTCTTGAACAATGAGAGTATTGCCATCAATTACCTAAAAAGTCACTTAAAAAATAGTTCTTGCTTCCTTATTGCTTTCCAGAATTCAGAAAATTAAACTAAATACTTTTCCAGTCCAGTAGTTTGAATCTTTACTCTGTCATCCTTAAATCAGGCCAATAGTATCAAAGATTCACTAGCATAGCTATGTGGGTGTTGTGCATTGATTAATTCTGCTAGGGGGGACGTAGCTTACAATGGCAAACCATTCTTTTGTTCATGGTGATCATTCCTGCCCCTGTACTCCCAAGCCAAATAAGCAAGGCTGGCAAATGGTGAGTTTTGTTGATAGAACTATTTCTGTGCAAGAGGCTTTTTCTGGCATAAATGCACGTCGTAAATCCGACCTTTTTATGCTTTTAATGTATATAGCTCTAAATTTAAACTCATACATGTATAAGTCAGCCAATCTGCATAGAAGCATAAGAGAGCAAATTCAAACTGACTTTTAAAGTTAATTGCTTAAATCAATTATATATCCTTGTATGGAAACTCTCAGTGCCTTATGTTAAACCCAGTTATGTTCACTTTAACTGGAAGCAAAACTCTCTCCACTGAAGTTTAATTCAATTTAACCAATCCCTTTTAAATTCACACCATTAATTACTTTAATGAAAAATTCATCAAGTGTTCCTGATAAGCATTGAGCCTATTCACCTGTGTAAAATTACTCACTGTTTGCAGGGTGGAAGCTTTCATTTACACAGATAGTGACTCAGTCTGGGAAGGTGACTAATACTGAGTGAGGGAGGAATCTCATCATGCATTGCAGAGATATATTCAAAAGCAAGGAGGATACCAAAAGCAAATCTAATTGTGTAAATCTACTCCTCAGCTTTTCAAATCAAACCGTATAATAAAATAGTAAACATGGGTGCTTCTTGTACTGCATGCACATCCTCTAGGCAGTATGATTACTTAATCCCACTTTGACACTTCAGTGAATTTCAGTGAAGGGATGATGTTATGTAAAGTAACTAAATCATTCTGGTTCTATCAGAAATCTTCAAGATTGATACCTAAATTCTGTCCAAGGGAACAAAAGTGCAGACAAAGACCAAGTGTGGCTGTTGAGGGAGAAATATGCAAACGTATATATATTAACAAATATGCTTGTTAATAATCAGAGAATTTAGAAATCCTGATCACCTGCAGAAGGAAAAGAACTGTATTATGGACCTGACAACCAAAGCTTTGCTTATTTCAGCTGAAGCGCACCGCATTCCATTTTGCTGTTGCAAGAAGTCATATGTCGGTGGTGGATTTTCTTCTCCATCACAAAGCTAGAGTTGATATGGCGGATCAGGTAAGCTGGTTTACATGTTTTGATCACACAGTATAGGAATATCTTAGGGGAAAAGTAAAAGTAGGTATTTAACTTATGCTGCCCATTTTGCAACGTTAAGTCTTGCTGTAAATGCTTCATTTTGTCTTAAGACTGCATACTTTTATATGAAAAAACATTGTTAGAGGAAAACCACGTTGCCCAGAGCTCTGGCTATGTTGAATACTTGGGTGAGGGCAAAGGTGGTTGAAGCCACTGGCGCAAATATGCTGTCTGTCATAGTTGTGTATTAATTATTGGCCACTTTAGATGAAAGCAATCACTGAAAGTAAAAATTAGCTCTGGGGATCAGTAGGAGCTCAGAAAGTAACTCCTTGTGTTCTTTCCCTCCATTTTTATGTGAGTAGCTTAATGCAAAGCTGTCAGCTACCCCACAGCCTCCAGGACATTGAGTTTAGCAGTGTATAGCTGATTTGATTGGGCCAGCTGGTGATCCACGGTGCAAGATTTGATTCAAATGTATGGTATGTTATTAATAAACAGGCTAGTCAAACCAGGAGTTTTCCAGTTAACTGAGTAATGAAAATAGATTAATAATTTACCTTTTGTTCCCCTGTTTCCTTCTTTCCCCTTATCCACCGTATGTGGCAGTGTTTACATTGTAAGTAAGACAAATTCCAGGTAGTGGAGGGTGGAGGGAGAAAGCTCCCTTGTTTTCACATTGTGTTGAAATGAAAAGAAGACGAGAGAGACCAGTCAGTTCCAGTTACCAAGCAGCTCCTGGCTTGGGCATGTTCTTGCAGTGTAGGTAACCATCTCCTCGTTAGTGCTACGTGAGTTGCTCTGAAATGTTCTCCCAATCTGCCCTGTCAGTGAGTACCTCACATGCTGCTTTGAAGAAATATGGCCATCTTTCTGGACCCTATCAGCTCCTAAGCAAATCTTGCACCGTTGTAAGCAGTTTCGCTTTTGTCTTGCAAGCTGAAAGACATTGCCTGAATGAAGTACTCTAAAATTAATAGTCTATGATATAAATGCTAATAGGGTAGTTCTGCAAGAAGTGGACAGTTTTCTTCAAGTAGTAGTGCTCTCTATAACTACAGTTAAGAAATGGATCCCTGGATCTTCCACAGAGTACCACTGGGTATAGTGTTAATGTAATTTTATTCTGTAACTATTGTAAATTATTCTTTATGGCAAATTATTTTTCAGTGGCTATCTTCCAGATTTGTTGAGGCAATAAGGTGACTCCAAAGATTTTATGGGTCCTTTAATTACCCTGATAGGGTGCATTGAAGCCAGGTTGGCAATCAGTTTGATCTTGCAATTGATAGGAAATAGAATGAAGATACTATGACTTTATTTCTTACTCCATTTCAGTTTCTGACACAATTTTTGTATTAATAAGTGTATGGTCTTAAGCATTCTTAGCATTTCTCAGTACAAAAAGTAAGCTGATTAAAAACACATAATAGTGTTAGCAGCAGGTATAGGGTACTCCTGCCTTTAGATTGGAGACTTGACATAAATCATGGTGATGGTTAAGATGTTTATTGATTAAGCAGCACACCTCTAAGAAACCAATAACACATTAATTGGCTAATAAACGCACCACTATTGTTAGTAGTATTAATTCACAATTACATTGCTCCAAGTTGCAGTGATTGAGTTACAATTCTGTTGCTTATTATCAGTATTAGTGTTGATACACAATTACATTACTGCAAAGAAATCTTATACTACTAAGCTGCAATTCTGTCACTTGTCCTTCTGCATTTAACATCAAGGTACAAGTTTATCCCTTCTTGTCCACCCTACTATCCCAAGTCTTTCAGACATGGACATGATGGAGAGTCTAGCAGGAGAGTCCAAGGTGGACCCTTCCTATATCGGGGGGAGCTTCAGTCTGCAGGTCACCTTGACCACCATCAGTAGGAGTCCACAATCACAAGACTGTGGACATCACAAGATCCTTCCCTTTTTTGTTCTCCAGCTGATTTTATACCTTGTCTTTTTTTTTTTTTTCTTTTCCTGAACCCACGTTTTTGCTACCCTTGTGCCTCCTTATGTCCTCCTAGACTCCTCCCTATCAAACAGCCCATGCACAGAATCACACCGAGTGGCTGAGGTGGGAACCTCTGGAGATGATCTAGTCCAGCCTCCTGCTCAGAACATAGTCACGAAAAGAAGTTTGCTCAGATCTATGTCTAGTTGGGTTTTGATTATCTCCACAGATGAAGACTCCATAACCTTTCTGGGCAATTAATTCCAGTGTTTGATCATCCTTAGAGTAAAAAAAAGGTTTTTCTTACGTTTTAGTGAATCTTCCTGTACTTCAATTTGTGCCCATTGCCTCTTTCCCTGTCACTGGACACCACCAAGAAGAGTCTGGCTGCATTTTTTTTACTCCCTTCCATTACGTATTTATCCACAATAAGATCCACCTCAGCCTTCTTTGGATAAACGGTGCCAAGTCTCTCAACCTCTCCTTGTATGTCAGATGTCCTTTAATTATCTTTGTGTCCCTTTGCTGGGCTCTGTGCAGTATGTCCCTGTCTTTCCTATACTGGGAAGCCCAGGACTGGACACAGTACTGCAGGTACGTCTCACCAGTGAGTAGAGGGGAAGGATCACCTCCCTTGACCACGTGGCAGTGCTCTTCCTAATGCAGCCCAGGGCACCATCTGCCTTATGTGCTGCAAGGGCACATTGCTGGCTCATGTTCAACTTCACGTCCCCCAGGAGACCCAGATCATTCTCTGCCAAGCTGCTTTCCAGGCAGTTGGCCCCCAGTCAGTACTCGTGCCTGGGGTTGCTCCTCCCCAGGTACAGGACTTTGCATTTCACTGTGTTGAATTTCATGAGGTTCTTGTCAGTCCATTTCTCCAGCCTATCAGGGTCCCTCTGGATGGCAGCACACCAATCTGGTCCATCAGCCACTCCTCCCAATTTGATATAATTTATAAATTTGCTGAGGGTGCACTCTGCCCCATCATTTAGGTCATTAATGAAGATGTTAAACAGCACTGGGCCCAGGATCAATGCCTAGCATATATTGCTAGTGACTGGTCTCCAGCTGGACTTTGTGCTGCTGATCAGAACACTTTGGGCCTGGCAGTTTAGCTGGCTTTCAGTACACCTTGGCATATCTTTTTGTCTACATCTGTACTTCATCGGTTTGTCTACAAGGATATCATGGGGCACAGTGTTAAAATTGTTATGAAAGTTGAGATAAACATTCACTTCTCCCCCCTCATCCACCAGGCTAGTCTTCTTGTTGTATAAGGCTCTCAGGTCTAGTTATTTTTTCCCCTTGGTCATAGTTGGGAAGGTTTTTCAGGGCAGACCTTTGAGCCACAGTCACAAATTTTGCCCAAGTCCAGCTTTATTGTTGTAGCCTGTGCACCAAATGTGTGTTCCATATTGCCCTCCGCTGTTTTCCACTGCAATTTCTGCTTGCTGTGCCCAGTTTGGGGCTCCCCAATACAGTAAAGACATTGATAAGCTGGAGCGAGTCCAGTGCAGTGTCCCTAGGATGATGAGGACTGCGGCACATGGTGTGTGAGGAGGTGCTGAGAGAGCTGGGTCTGCTCAGTCTTGGGAGGAGAATGGTAAGGCAGAGACCTTATGACTGTCGACAGCTACATAAGGCGACAATATAGAGAAGACGGAGACAGACTCTTCTCGGAGGTGTACAGTGATAGGACAAGAAGCAATGGACACAAATTGCAACATGGGAGGTCCCAATTAGGTACAGGGAGAAAAGAAAATTCACTGTCAGAGTGGTCAAACACTGGAACAGATTTTCCAGAGTTTGCGGAGCCTCAATCTTTAGGCTATTCAAAGCTTGACAGGACAAGGTCCTGAGCAACCTGATCCAGTGGGACAGGCTTTGAGCAGGAGGCCATAGAAGTGTCACCTCCAGAAGCCTTTTCCAGCCTGAACTGTTTTGTTATTCAGTGAATAGTTTGCAAGTAGTAGTATCCTGAAGTCCCCATCACAGCAAGCATCCTGCTTTCCACAGTGTTATATCAACATGCGTAAAAACTGTTCCTGTTCTCCATTAGAGATGGGAGTCAAGCTATTTATTCCTCATTTACAGAGGAGAAACTGGGGAAGGGTTATAACTGCTAGGGAAGTGCCTTGATCCCTCTTGCTTCCTTTAGGTTTCTCTGATTCCATCTCTTAGACCAGGTGCTTTTATGGTGGAGTATGAAAGTCTTGTGTTGACACTTAGCACAATGAGCCATGATTTATGATGCTGCACCTGGACACAGTACACACAAATTGAGGAAGACGTGGAAAACATAGAGAGATCTGTGGCCAAGATGGGAGACACTGGCTGGCAGTTCCTTATCTCTATTCCTTTTGGCTCTAAGAAGTTAACAGTTGTGGTTTTGGTTTTTGGTTTTGTTTTTTTTTTTTTTTTGTTGTTGTTTTTTTTCCTATAAGAGAATAACTTTTCAGAGAATTTTTCAGAGAGAATAAGAGAGAACCTTAAAAAGAGGGCTAACTGGAAAATTATGAAATTATGGTCACTCATGGAAATATAGTCATTATATATCATCACCTGAAATGTCATCCACCACACCCAGTGCTAACTATCTACGTGGTTTCTGGAAAGAGGGAATAATTTCCAGGTAGTATTTAATCCCCCCATTTTAAAATGGGATCAGTCCTTCTCTGGAGATGCCAGACCTTCTGTCAAGAGGGGCAGCTTGAACATTTAGCTAGGTCTTGATGCACGACATTTAGCTTAATTTAAGTGAGATGAATCCCACTCACACTGCCAGGTGTTAATACTGATTTTCCAAGAGCCTGCAGAGCAGAACCCACTCATACAATGAATTAATCAAAAAGATATAAAGAAATTTGTCATGAGGTATTTTGGTGGTAATTTCTGCCTTTATCATTTTATTTGAAGCATGGCCTGACCGTGATTCATCTTGCAGCTTGGACTGGAAATCTGGATATAATGCGAAAATTAGTTAAAGCAGGTGCTGATCAAAAGGCTAAGAATGAGGTTTGTTGATGCCAAATTTTTACCAACTCTAAACATGTTTATGTTGGAAAAAAATCAAACTTCTTGTTACAGAGTTGCTTATGGTTTTTCAGGAAGGAATGAATGTACTGCACTTTGCAGCTCAGAGCAACAGCGTTAAAATAGTTGATTATTTTATCCAAGATCTTCATCTGAATGACTTGAACAAGGCTGATGGGGTACAGTATGTTTCTTTCTGTTTATTTCTTTGATGTCATGAGGCATCTGTTGTGGGCAAAACAATCTTGACTTGGGGAATTTCAATGAATTTTAATTTATTGCCAGTTATATAAACTTTTAATTACTGATTTGGGTATTGAGGAACAAATAAGACAAACAGCCAGACAAGCACTTAGGGAAGACAGCTTTCCTTCCTCTTTGCCTGTCTCAGCTGAACTCCAGACACCTCTCCTCCCCTGCTCCCCTTGCTTTTGATGCATGTGATGCTCAGTCCCATCGGTGAGGCAATGGGAGGCAGAGGAGGTTGGCGTTAGTCCACAGTGGTTTCCTTTTTTTTTCTGCTCTTTGTTTCTTACTCTTTTCCTCTGCTCCAGCAAGGGTTCTCCCATGGGCTGCAGTCACCCTGCGGGTATACCTTCTCCTGTGTCTCCTCCGTTGCATCCTTTCATACCTCCTCCTCTATCTCGCCTTGTGCATCCTCCCCGTAGCAGTGACCACCCTTTCTTAAATACGTTTTCACAGAGGTATCATGTGCTTCTCTGATGGGTTGAGTGCTGACATGTGGTGGGTCAGTTTTGTCCATTGTGGAGCCAGCTGGAAGAGGCTGTGACCAGCACAGGGCAGTCTCTGGCCTCCTCCCACACAGCTCACCCCCGCAGCCCCCTGCCCTTATCAAAACTTGCCAGTTATGGCCAACACGGGTATACTTCACCAATGTAGAACATAAAACTATGTGCAGCCATCCTATAGAGGTGCACCAACTCTTCAATAGTGCCAGGGCCTTGTCCTCATCAGGTTTGCTGTGGTTTTATTTTTCCTTCCCACAGTGTTGGGATCTTGCTTTGAAAGCTTACTTAGCAAAGTAAGATATTTTATCTTTACATGCGGTAAACTTATTCTTTGTAGGATCTGTCACCAAACTAACAAAGCTCCCCTATCCTTTTTTTTGAGGCTTGAATTGTATTGACCCAATGGTGCAAAATTCTGAATTCTTTCTGCACATGGCAAGGCTGACAAAACAGACTTAATTTAACAAAACAAACTTGTGTGTTTTAGGCCTTAGGAAAGGAAAGGTGAAGAAGAGTCTTCTTTATGTTGAGGTTATTTCATATTTATCTATTAGTTGCTTGCATTTTTTTCCTTTTTTTTTCCATTTAACATAGGCCACTATCGGGTAGTGTCTGACCAGTGGTATGGTTTTATGTCAAGATAACTTTCTGTAGTTGAGTTGCAAACAGTTGGAAAAGTTTTTCTTAGTTTAACCACCACCAAAAAACCCCCCATAATGTACAGCACTAAATTCGGGCCTCCTGGATGAAACTTCTGAGATATGGTTGTTCTGGTCTGTGCTTGCAGAATTCAGATCAAACATGTTACGTCATGGAAATAAATCTTGCAACTCCTTTACTGCCTGTTTCTGAGCATCCTCAGACTTTTAATAACACAGTTCTTTTGATAAATATTTTCATACTGAGAATAATTAAGAATTAAATATTTTGAGCACATATTCCATCTTGTTACCATTTCTGAAGACTTTTCAAATATATTCTTCAGGGTATGCAAGATGTGTAATCTGTTTTTTTACACTAACTAAATATTGCATTTTTTTTTAATTCTTACTCTTTTTGTGTATATCTACTTTTTTGTTGATCTACTTAGTCATACAATTTATAAATTTTTATGCGGAGTACACATATGCATACCATGTATCTAGTAACCAGAAGCAAAGTATTTTTACTTCAATAACACCGTGCTTCTTTCCATAATTGTTTTCTAGAAAGGTAAAAAGCCATTTCTTCTGGCATCTGAAAAAGGCCATGTTGACATGATAAACAATTTGATTACTCTGAAGATGTTTACATCTGAAAAAGATAAGGTAAAGGTTTTTTTTTCCACAGAAGTACTACTGAAAATGTGCTTGTGAAAGGTTACTTTGTTTCAGTGTAATTACTACGCAACTAAGTAATGTGAATAAGCTGTACAGACTTCACAGTGCCAGTAGTGATATATATTGGACCAACAAATATACAAGGATGATTTTTCAGTAATTAAGGGAAGACAGTGGGACTTCTGGTCTTATTGCTGAGAGACTTTTCATACACACTAATAATTCATGTAAAGCAAGACTAGCATAGGCTGTCTGTTGGGAGAAGTGGGAAAGTCTGGTGATTAAGGTGTCGGCCTCTGTACTTCTATTTCCCAGTTTTTCACTCTGCTTGGCTGTGTCTGTGTGTCACTGCTAAGTCCTGGATGATTAATTTTTTGAAGGTGTTTAAATACTTCAGGATGCAAATAAGCACCTATGGGGATTTTTCAGAAGTGCCTTAACACTTCAATCTGATTGAGTTTGCTTTTGACACTGCATTTTAAGGTATCTAAGTAACTTTCAAAGTCCACCCTTAAATTTCCTTACTCCTTACTCAACTATTTGTGGAATGAGCAAATTGGTAGTTCTCTGCATCTGTGGCATTGCAAGGATAAATACATTAAAAATTGTGAAATGGCGAGATACTGCATTTATAGAACCCTGTAAGTAAGCACCCAGGAAGTGATGGTGGTTTTTTGGTAGTTTAAAAGCTGCAGTGCAACCCAGAGCTCTGCTGTGCCTAAGCAGTTTGTCAACAGAGGTTAAAAGACAGTGTTCTCCCTGACATATAACAGGCTGAAGGGGTAAACAGCAATGATGGGAGGCAAATGCTGTGATCCTACAGAGTAAGTAGGTAAGAAGCCAGGACAGAAACTCATCTACTCGGTCATTAAGAGCAAGCACACTGTAGCCATAATTTTTAAAAAGGATTTGAATTTCCCCATGCTCCAGCCCCCCAAGTGCTGTGAATGAAAAGCTGTTCATTCAGAAATGAGGGTCCACTCTGAGGGTTAGGATTCTTCTCCTAATTTCCAGCTTCAGTTTGTTTTTAGCCAGTTTCATACTTTTTCTTGTGCCAGCATTGTCTTTTAGCTCAAAACCTGCTGCTTTTCCTGAACTTGCTCTTTGTTTTTATTTGCTTACTGTTGTGGTTTGGTGGTTGTTTTTTTTTCATTAGCTAGTGAGAAATTGTGCCGATGGTGAAGGAGTTTGAAGATTGCGATGTTGGCATCAAAACCACTACAAGTTTCTATATACTTACCCTGGTTTTGGCCATTAATCTTTAAATCAGTGATCTTGGCAGGCTGATGTAGTCGCCATCCTTGTAGGAACCGGAATCCAAAGTTTTCTTCTGATTCATTCTTTAGGAGTTAGAATTGTAGGTCTTTTCACCAGTCATACACTGCAGTTTTCAGAATATGAGACAGCCAACTAGACCAGCAAGGTCATGTCTGTGTATATGTGAAAAGGCCCCTTTCAGATTAGTCTGAATCTTGGAACAAGCTGTGTGGATCTGCCTCGTTCTCCTTGTATGTAAAAGAGAGATGTATGTAAAATACCAAAGGCTTTGTGTTGGTTTTACTTGATGTTTTGACTTTATTCTGGGTTTAAATAGATCTTATTTGACATTTTAATTTCAAGGAGGGAAATACAGCATTGCATCTAGCAGCCAAAAATGGTCACACTGAAGTTGTGGAAATTCTGCTCAAACAGTGGGAGGAAATAAATGACCTCAATCAGGTAAGAACACAGAAACTACTGAAAGAGATAGAGATTTGAAAAATCAACTCAGAAATAATATTTTAAAGGAATAAATGTTGCACTGTGTAGACTTCATTAGTTCTGTTGCTTTTCTAGTACCTTTGCATCCTGTTTCCATGTCCCTCCTCCAATAAATTCAGCTCCATTAACTCCTTCAATGTCTCTTCCTCTGTCCTCTATTCCTCACACAATGGTGTCCCCTCTGTCTCACATGCCCTTGCATAACAACTGCTAGTAGGGAACAGAGGAGGGCCTAACCTCCACCTCGCTCCATGTCCTCCAGCATTTCTGGCCACATGATCCCGTTCCTTTTACCATCTCTGTTGCTTTTCAGGCTACTCACTGAGCCAGTTCAACATGCATGCCCAGCACATACCATCACAGGCACCTCAGCAAAGAGGTCTCAGATTTGGACC
Organism: Aquila chrysaetos chrysaetos; assembly: GCF_900496995.4. Classification (NCBI taxonomy): domain Eukaryota; kingdom Metazoa; phylum Chordata; class Aves; order Accipitriformes; family Accipitridae; genus Aquila; species Aquila chrysaetos. The sequence continues at coordinate 60,577,598 of NC_044030.1, forward strand.
TTGTTCATCTGATCTCAATTGACTGCACAGAATTGGCTGCAGACACTGCCTACTCACTTTTTCTTTGCCGGGTTAGTGGTGGTGAGCTCGGCCAGCATATTCATGAATTGCATATTAGCTGTGAAGGTCGTATCCCTGAGTTGATGCACTCATGAGCTTAATTTTAAGGCTTAAAGTACAGGTGGAGGAGGGAAATGCACACTAACTACTCAACTCGGTGTTCTGCTTTGCAAAGGGTCCTTGTGTCTTCTGCTTCTTCTGTGGGGCAGCTGGAATGAACTGGGCAAGTTAATTCACTTTGTTGGGGACTGGCATGCTCACTGTGGGAACCTGCTGTGTGGTTGGTTGATGGTCTGTTCTGCTGGCCCAGTGGGCAAAATGAGTGAGGGACACCCATTCCTACCCAAGGCCCTCCTCTTCCTTAATCAGCAACAGATTTATGGGTTGAGGAGTTCTCTCTTATCCAGCTTGTCTGTTACGTCCAGCTATGCAAGCTTTGAGGCATACGAGCCCCTTTGAAATGTTCCCAGGCCTTGTCTAACAATGTTGCTTCTGCACACAAAGCTTGTACTGCTTGTGCCCCTGCCTTGCCTTGGCTAATGGTATGAACTTCCTGCCAAGCTGGAGATGTTCTGGTCAGTGGATAAACAGGTATCTCTTTCCCCAGCATGAGCAAAGCACTAAAATATATTAAGTTGACCAGAATAATGGTGGCAGGAGTTTAAGCAAAGTAAAACCAGGATTTATTGATGTCTCTGTGAATGCTGAAACTTCAGAGTAACTTTCAGTAAACTTTAGTGTATTTTAGGAGTTGAGAAGCAGGGATTAGATCATTGTGCAGCTGATTTAACTTATTTTATAGACTTGCTGTGGAGACATGGAGACTTTTGGGGGTGAGAAGATTTGAAATAAATATGCAATGGGATATTTCTGCTAAAAGTTCTCCTTACAACTAGCACTAGAGTTGGTAATTCATCAGAAATCCATGGCATTGGACTGACAGGAATTGATGCTTATGGTATGTGCTAGCATGCTAGTGGTGTTGCCTGGTGTTGAATGGCAGCAACTGCTACCCACCATCTTTCTTTCTGTGCCTGTTGCTAGCAAACTTCTTTGAAAAGAGCGCAATTAATATTTATGAAAGTCGTCTGTATCGTAAACTTTACCATACATCTGTCCACATAAATGTCATCTGTCACTTAAGTGGTGGTGAGTTTCCATTTCATTTAAGTGTTAATCTAGGAGCAATCAGGTTGTGTTCTCTTGTGACCATCTCCCCTTTTCTGTTGAGCTGGACAAGTCTGATTGAGCTAACCTGTTTTGTGTCACAGCCTTATAGTCACGTGGCTTAAATTGGAACAGACATTTTCTCTCTGTTGGTCTAGAGCGGAGAAACTCCATTTTACTTGTCTGTTGAAGGAGGTCATGAAAAATGTGCTGAAGTCCTACTGGAAGCAGGGAGTGACATCAATGTTTTAACTCAAGTATGTACACAGTATCCCACTAGCACACAGGTACTGGGACATCCTGGGCTGTGGGGGAGACCTTATCTTCTCTTTTCTTTGTGTACTAACAGTATATTTGCTCTGCTTATTTTTATGAAATGGTAAAAAATTAAATAAAATAATAAAATAGAATTGGGAATGTAGAAACTACTAACAGAATAACACTGAAGTGGAAGAAAGATAGCATAGATTTATTTGACAGAGTACTGTGGTGGAGCTTTTTTATTTGCTGTATGACCAACAGTAAAACATATGACTAGGAAATGTAACCAACTAGCGTAACTGAAAATCCTCCTTTTGGGCAGCATATATGACTGAACTGATGACAAACCCGTTCTCTACATCTGGTTCCCAGACTCCAGTCCAGCTCACATCTATTGAATGGCCTTGGCTTGCCTGCTGTGAGAAGTTTATGATTCCAGCAGAGTGACAGCTTGTTTGTTTTAGCAGAATTATTAAGTGAAAATTTTCTATTGATTTATTTTTAGAAGTTTGTTAATGTGACTGTACTTGCTTGTTAAAGGTCAAACTGAACAGACTAGGAAACTTGATGGCATTGTCGTTGTCCATGGCACAGGATAGCTGACAATGGTGATTTATCTCTTTCGTAAGAGAGATTGAAAAGGACTATAGAATACTGGTGGTTTTAGCATGTTTGTTGTGATATAGTAAAAATGGGAAGTTCCTTCAGTATTTATAAAACCACATCGTGCTAACTGCTGATCCACTTCATTTTATATCATTTTATCAAAGGGAGATTTTTTTCGTGGAGGGGACAATAACACAAATTTAAATTAAAGATTATCCTATATTGATAGCTCTTTTTAGTACTGTTTTTCCAGCAACAAAAATGTAAGTTTTTGCTGTCTATACCATTTCTTTCAGAACAATAACAGTGCTTTGCAGATTGCAGTTCAGAATGGACATCTATCCTTGGTTACTTTTCTTATTGATAAGAATATTGACCTGGTTCCTAAACCCAAGGTGAGTGTATATCAGCATAACAGTTCTGCTGTTGTTTAGCCTGTCCTGTCTTTTATGGCCTTCCTTGGGAATTGAGACAGCTGAATGAGATTGACTAGTTCCTTAATTTTTTTTACTCTACATGTTATTATGTGGTTTATGGATGTTGGTTAGCAATATGTATGGACCTACAAAGACAAAGTCGTGTTGCACAAAACCAGTGAGTGCCTGGGGAAACTGGTGCAATATAGAGGTGGCCCAGCTAAGCCACAGATGAGGCATTAGGAGAAGATAAGCAAAGTACCCTGCTTGAACTAAGCAGCAGTAATGCAGGCCTCCCTGTGTGCCATGGGCCAAGAGTTGACACTTGTGACTGATTTTGCATAAAGGTAAATAAAAGGTAAATAAACACTTCAGTACTTTTACCCTCTGCACTCAAAGCATGTGCCTTCAAAATCTGTATGCCACCATTCCTTGGGGTTTAAAAAGAAAGAGGTATTCCTAATATTCAAATCTTGTCTCAATTTAGATATTACAGTTTTTGTTGCATTTGAGATTTTCTGTGAATAGGAAATTATTTTCCACTTCTACAGTACAGGTTGAAAAAAGAATCTGGGCTTTGTGACTTCTCTGCCATGATCACTGGGCCTGTTGTGTAATGTTATCAAGGAAGAACAATTTATGATGTGCTTGAAATTATTTATTTTAAAGGTCAGGCAGTTATTGTGCTGCTTGCTCTCATTGGCTTTCTGTAGCAGAAGCAACTCATAAAATTGTAGCTTACGTTTTGGAAATATTTCCACTGCAGCATTTCATAAGGGCTTGCTTTATTTTTCTGTAGCCCTGAAGAAATGGCTGTGGTTTATAAAGACACTAATGACCTAGTGTCTGGCACCCACGAATAGCACTGGTATGGAATTTTTCTTTAGCTGCATTTAACAAGAAACCAATGAGTCACAGGTTCAACATACAAAGCAATCTTGCCAATCTAACGGTTGGATTGTGACTGCTGCTGGATGTGTGCCCGAGTTATTTTAATAAATAATCACTCAAATAAAAACCCTTAATTTCTTTCTAGCTGTAATATGCTTTTATAAATATGACAGCAAGTCAGTTTAGTATGAAGAATATTTCCAGCAGCTATACGAGACAAGAGTTTATTTCTGGAAAGTAGATTTTGACATCTGTCTACCCAGTACAGAATTCATCTGTCTCCAGCCTATTCAACTAAGGGCAAACCCAATTTTCTGAGGGAACAGAAACATTATTGTAAGCTCTTTATTGTTAGCCAAGGGTAGCAGCACATCCCGGTATGGACACGTAAAAGGAGTGCCTTGCTGCGTTCCTAAGTGGTGACACACTGACACACACCCCATGCACTCAACATTTCCAGATTTCTCAGCTGTATTTGTTTACCTGCTGCTGTAGGTGTTGCAGGAGCAGGCTAGCATCTCTGGCATAACTCTGCACCTCAAGGTGTGTTTCCTGCACTCTTGAACCTCTGCTAGAGCACATCGCCTTTGCAAGGGGCGGATTTTAAGAAGAACCTTTTTCTTGTTTGAATGGACTTCTAATAATGTATCCAAGTATAATAGCTTATTATTTTCCCTCCACAGCAGAAGAACTCCCCTCTCCATTTAGCAGTCATCAATAGTCATCTACCAGTAGTAAAAAGCCTCTTGGATGCCAATCATGATATAAACTCCCTAAATCACGTAAGAAAAAACTGGGAATTAGCATAACTTTGCCGGTAAAAAGGAGATTATGTGGATTTTGCTTGAAATAATTTTTTTTGCCTTATGAGCTCAGGGTACAAAAAAATAGGAAGGAAGAGGGAGTTCCCTCCTTATCTTTTTGCATGTGTGCATGTGTATTAGTCACTGGTACATGCTGTGCTAGTATTGTTTGTGCAAGATAAGGATAGCAAAATGCTATATACTCAGAAAATATTTGGATTAATTTATTGTTCGAGTGTTACAATTCATGCGTAATAAATGACTGAAATGTCTCAACAGTATTGATCTCAGAGTGAAACCCAGTGCAGAGTGTCACTTGGCTGGGATGGAGTTAATTTTTTTCACAGCAGTCCCTGTGGTGCTGTGTTTCCTATTTGTGACCACAGCAGTGCTGGTAAGGCACCAGTGTTTTAGGTGTTGCCGAACAGTGGTTGCACAGCATCAAGCAAGGCCTTCTCTGTTTTGCGCTCTGCTTCCCCCTGGGAGTAGGCTGGAAGTGCACAGGGACTGGGAGGAGACACAGCCAAGCAGATGACCAGAGCTGACCAAAGTGATGCTCCACACCACACAACATCACACTGAATAATGAGGTCACAGGTCTCTGTGGTGCAAGTGTTAGCATGTTCGGCTGTTAACTGAAATGTTGGTCGTTCCAGCCCACACAGGGATGCTGCCATCTGTTTTCCCCACCTTTACCAAGAATCTTTGGCCTCTGCTTGGTGCCGGTGGCCTTTGGAGGCCTGGTTGGTTGGGGGCCAGTTCCCTGTAGACCACGTCCACCACCACTAATCCCCTCAGGTACTGGATACCCTCCTCTGTGGAAGGCCACGTGATGCGTGTCAACATATTTACTTTGGTGCTGGCTTTCTTGATGCCTGTGGCTGTTATTGCCTCCAATAGCTTGGGATTTCACACCTGAACAGGCATGTAGTCCCAGGTCGTCGGTACAGCATTTGAAGGAGGGGAGCCTTGCCTGCCCCCATGAAACACAGTGACTTCTAATGCTGTGTTGGGGCCTGGCCCATGCCTAGTGAGCTGCCATCCTGTGCCTTCAAAAGAGGAAGAGGGTTTCCTGATCAAGGAGCACACAAGGGGACGCTGAGGTCTCTTGCTCTGAAGCCACCCATATGGACACTGAAAAGGTCACTCAATCTGAGGGCACACACCAGAGATCCAACCCTCAAATATAGTAGTTGCACCTGTACTCAAGAAGAACGGTGGAAGCAGATGTTGACTTGGTTAGTAAGAGAGGCAGCAGTTCCTGCTGCTTTCCCATTGATCATTTTATTGCTAAAGATTAATTTACACACATTTTTGCGGGACACAGAGGCTGTCATTTGTGGCTGGAGTCAAGTATGATGATAAGCTCTTCCGTCACATAAAATAGAGAATTTTGTAAACTTCTTGAACACATCTTTTAGAAATGTTTTGTGCTTTGTCTCTAGCTTGTCTAATGTTACCTACAATACCTACATAGATATCTCTAAATTACTGCAGAAAAGAAATTAGGATGTATTGTTGGGGAAAATTTGAAGTCATGTGACCATAATGTGTATTCCCAAAAGAGCTGATGAGAGGCTCTAATGTGGAACCCTGAGGCTGGTGTTTCTTGGTGTGTATGGTCTTAGTGTTTGACTCTGCAACCTTTAAGTTAAGTTCTAAAGGCCAAAAAAGTTCTCTAACCAGACCTACAGAATGTAGACTTGCAACATCAGAGAAGCACAGGCACAAACCCTTCAACTTAAAAGGATGCTGTGTCACATGAAACATGCTAAGGGACATGTCTAGATATGCAGGTCTTCCACAAATGACAACATACCTTATTTGCTGCTGCATTACACTCATAGACATCTGGAATTTCTTGTTCTAATATTCTGTAGAAGGTTAAATAAATAGGTTTTATTTGGGTACATGCAGTTGCATAGAGACTATACAACCCTCATTTCAGACCCAAAGGTTAGACTTGAAGCCGAATCCCCCTTTAGCTGTACTTTTTGTTAATGGTTTTTGTTTAATGCCTTTTTTTTTCCTCCCCCCCCCTTTTTTTTTTTTTTTTTTTTTGTGCATGTGTGTGTGTGGTTTAAGATTCACTGAATCCATTATGGAGCAGGTAGACTTCTGCTACATATCATTGCTTTGTGGCAGGGCTGGCTAACAAACCCTGCTGTGGTCGTGGCACAATGTACTGTTGAAAATTAGGGATGATCAGTTATCTTTGCATGAATTTCAGCAGGGAAAAGGTTACTTGAGAGGATAATATGGGTGGGGGTTGGCAGTCACGTGAAGCACTCTGTCCAAAACACCTTGTTTTAGAGGGAAGAGAGAGAGCTCATTAGGTTACAGTATGTTAGAGGGGCATGACAGCAACTTTTTCCTGAGCCAGCTGGAACTCCTGCCTGGTTTTCCTGCAGAGATCCCAGATGGTCTCTTGTTTGCCTGAAACAAAACTGGCAGGTAGATCACTCAAAAGTTAAACGATTTCATTCTGTTCAGTGTTTTCTTGCCAAGGCTGTCTTTTGTTGTGAATCTTCTTCAGATTCAGATTGTGAGCACTCTGCTTCTAAGAGGGAATTTGGCTTATTGTATTTATTTGGTGTCATTAATTCCAGAGGCAGGAAACCCCTCTACATCTGGCGGCTGATCTTGGCAATGTGGAGCTGGTGGAAGTGCTGCTGAAGGCAGGCTGCGATCTCAAGACCATGGATAAGGTAGATGGCGTTCCTCACACATGCAAGGATTATGTGATTTTATTTTTTGTTTTATAACCTTCTTCCCAGAGATGCAGAAAGCACTTGTTGCTAGTTGTCTTTCCTAGGTAAAGCTGTTAGTTGTTACAAAGAACGTCTCCTTTTAATACTGCTGTACCTGCAGCTTGCAAAGATCTGAAATGGTTTTAGTGAAGAGCTGTAAAACTTCCAAGCTCCGTACTTTAGGGGTAAACCCTGCTGCCAGAGACCTCTGATGGAAAAAAGGACTAGGCTTACGGAATGAAAAACAGCCTGTGGCTGTTGTAACTGTGCACCCGCAGCCAGGTTCACTGCCAGGAGAGGCAGAGGTACTGCCAGCTTCACTAATTGCAGCGATGGTGAGTTTGCCCTTTAGCACTCTGGGCCATCGGGAAATGATGGTGCCGCATCCCCGAGAAGCCGTCCCAGAGCCGTTCAGGTGGGTGCTTAGACCCTGTTGCTGATGTTCAGCCTGGAAAGACTGAGGCAAGAATGGCAATGGGTGGAAGAAGTACCAAAGCACAGAGTCTCTGGGGAAGTGCTTTTGAAAGGACAGAGTACCAAATCCAGTTTTTACAAATATTGCTAAATTACTGCAAGATTGAGCTTGTCTTTTTTATACTGTTACCACTATATTGATTTTCTGTATGACTGAATTGACAGATTTGATGTTTATCATGAGCAAAATCTAGCCCTTTAATAATTTCAAAAGTAATTTTCATGCACAAAGCCGTCCTGATGAGGAGTAAAGCTTAACAGACTAGGATTATCTCTTTTTTCCCTAGCCTGACGTGAGGCTTAGAGCTCTGAGTGTGGGTGACACGGTTGGTGTGTTTTGGGAGGCTGAGGTAAGTTGCTGCATTGCAGTTAAGCCTTCCCATTCAGAGTCATAAGCTAACCGGAGAGCTGCAGTTCTCATATGGGCTAACCCAGAATGAAATCTTGCCCAGTTTAGACAGTGTCTTAGCCATTGGAAAATTGTCTCTACCTATTCATATTCCAAGGGCAGGCACAGAAAATTACTTCTTCTTGCCTGTTTTGACCTTAAGCACCTGCAAGACTTTGGGCTGGATAGTACCCTGGTTATTACAGCAGTGTTGACTGTTCAGGGCATGTTATGAGAATATGGCTCTGAGCCAGCACAAGTTCTGTCACCTTTCTGCATTGGTTTTATTTCTTGGAGTAGCTTTTCCCTTGCCTGTTTGCTGCATGACCCCTGAGGCCATGCCGCCACTGGGAACGTTCTCAAGTACAGCCCTCTTTGAACTGAATTGGTGCTGAGATGCCAAAAATGTTCCCGTCCTTAACGAACAGTAGGCAGGAAAAAGGGGAGCCTGCTTCAATTGCACAGTGTTTTCCTGCCCTCCATGCTCCAGCAGCAAGAGTCCTCAGTCTCCAGGACATGTCATGCATCTGCATGAGTTGCAAGCTGTTACAGCTCAGGAAATGCTCTCTCGGGAGCTCTTCCTTCCTCCCACCTGCAGATATAATTGTCGTTGTTTGTGATTGATAGTGCAGGGAGTGTTCCCTGTGTGCAAGACTGCCATGCTACATGTGCGCACAGGATGCCAGCAGTGTCTGCACTAGCACAGGAGGCCAGAAACACCCCCTTTTTCCACCCCCTCCACCTCCCTGCGAAATGCAAAGCACCTTTCCAGAGGTGGGACCCAAGGAGCCCTTGTGGTCTCTGGACTCTTCACATATAAAGTTTGTCTATGCTATAAAGATTTTATGAAATGTAAATTCCTTAGCTTCCAATACGATGCTTTTCTAAAAACAGGCTAATTAGGATGATTTTGAGCAGAGCCAGGAGCTAGAATGCAAAAGATATATATTAAGGAACTTTATAATAGCTGGAGAGTTGAAATGCCTTATAATTTAATTACTGAACCTTCTAATTAAGGGGTTGGCTTCTTTTAGGTCTAATTTTCTAGAATGCCTAGCACTTGATATGTGGAGAATGCCCTGAATATTTAAATTTGAGGCAGTTCCACTCAGCACAAATCTGCTGAAAATAGACAATTGCAGAGAGAACTCTGTAGAGCCACCAAGATGCCTTTGCATCGAAGTGCTGATAGCAGAGATGGGTTCCGGTAGACTGAGCAGTCCTCTGCAGCTGGAATTAAAGCAATGGTTTTTAATTCCTTTGCCTGTACTACTTGTGAAACATCACCTTCAGTTGTGCTCATTTTGGTTATCATGAGAAAGTCATTCCCACACCTTCTTTTCATTCTGTGAGCCAGCTTCTCTTACAATCCAGAACAATACGCAGGTTTGCCCTTAAACTTGGAGCTTTCCAACTTTGCCAGCCTATCCATCTGAAATGCCAGTTTAACCATACCATGGAAATGGACTGTATTTGTGGTAGTTTTCAGCCTATGGATGCCTGGGCTTGCACGAACCTGGAAGCAGTGACAGGAGAGCACAAGCTGGTATGAAGTATGCAGCAGTCTGAGTGCAGGAGGTTTCTGAAAGCAGCTGTACCTCACCAGAAATTCTTTAGGGGGAGTTCAGTGTGGTGAAAAAATTGACCACATTTGGGCTGAGGGGGTACAACTCATACAAAGCATAGAACTTTGATTGTAGCTACTCTGAAGCCATAAAATTATAGCAGTAAGTTTTCTTGAAAAAAAGGGATAGGGCTCTGTAAACAAAGCTCCTGTGTTTCTTCTATGATATACTTCTCCTCCTACATATGAGATAATGTTCTGATACACACTCTGCTTTCAGCATGGAAAAACTGCACTGGCTGTGGCATCAAGGAGCAATCACGCCCTCATTGTAGATATGATCATTAAAGCAGAAAGGTATTATGCCACAAAACAGGTAAGAGACATCTTTCATTACACTGAGGATAACTATAGTAGAAGAGCTGATTCTGATCTTGAAGTGCCTTTTGCCTGAGGTGGTTCCTTTTGACGGGTTGCAAGACTGGCCTTGATAAATTGAGGTTAGGATTGGGAATGGGAAGGTCTCTACCCCATCTGGGTTTTATTCCTGACTAGCTGCAAAATTGTAGGCAGACCTTACCATTTTCCTGCATCGTGCTCTACACACAGAGATAAAGGGGTGGAGAGAGATTCTGACCCAAATTCAAGCTGTGCTATCAGCATCAGGGCTGGGATGACCTGAATCCACGTTGAACCCTCTGTCCTTTGGTACAGCAAAATCTCTTTGAAAAATGGAGGAATGCAAGTGTCTGTCACTACCTTGCTAGTAAGGGCTCAGCTGCTTTGGCAGGAGCTCCCTCTTCTGTTTTATGTGTGCTAATTATAAAACGCAATCAATGAAATGGGAAAGAACCAGGCAACAAGTGTGAAGGACACAGCTTAGATTGACCTCAGATTGTCTGAATTTCTAGCCTTCTTTCCCTAGTTGTTATTTAAATGTAGGCTGTTTAGTGATGGCCCTCCCTAAAGGGCTGAGAGTCAGATATGTTAAAGTGTAGATGACAATTATTTTGGCCTACGTTGACTATCCCACTTCATTTATGAATCTGTACGGGCTTTACAGGTGGTAAGTGTCTGAACAAGAAAAGCTAAGCTTAGTACCTCTTAAAATCAAAGGAGTATTTCGAGCTGGGCTGCTGGTAAGTTGCATTCTAGAGATGTCCCTTGAAATTCAGACCCAGCCCAAATGGGTCTTGAAAATTCAGGATGTCTCATGTCACAGGGTCTTAACTGGGACCATTTAGAATTCTGAGAAAGTTTATTCTGTCAATGACAGTTGTGGCAATGAGCCACAAAGAACCTGCTATACCTACATACTTGATGAAAGGGAGGTATTTCATAGGATGGTGAAGGTTCATTTTAGGGCATATTAATGCTCCATAAACCAGTCTTGTATTGGCTTGCTCACTTTTTCTTGTTTGGAGCCATAAGTTGATGTGGGCTCCCTGAGAATTGATTAAATTTGCTGGGTTTTGACACAATGCAGTTTACAATCCCCAAGCTCTCGCAAATACACTGTTTGTTTACAGACTGGTCCTGGTGCAGCAGTAAAAGACATCTCTTGTAGCATCCATCATAAAACCTGCAAGAAGGAAGATGCTAACACAATTTATTTATTTAGAGCAAGTAATTCTGTAAGCACCAGAGCTAGCAAACTGGGGCCTGGTGAAAGGAATTCACTTGACTGCTAGCTTTTGCGCTCTCATTGCTGAGCTGCCACACAAATCTGTGACTTCATTCTCATTCCTGCTTCCTGCTAGGGAGTGTTTGTTTTGCCAAGTTAGCCAAGTGCCTCCTGGGGCTGTATAAGCATACTGTTCCTGCCTGAGAGCAGGCATATCAATTAGCTGGTCTTTTACCATCCCACTCTGGCCCTGCATGTCCAAATCCATGACACTTAATCTTACAGGGCATTGTGCTGGTAAATAACAGATCTAGATTAATTATCATGAAAAACACCTCCACAAACTCCCCGTGTTATGCATATTTGATTTGCATCAGTTCACCTGGAGTTGTCAGGTACATTACTATTTCTTTTGTCTTAAAGGGGAATTAGAATTGAATTTATCTGTTGCCAGAGAAGACATGACAAGTCTGACAGGAGTGAGCCTGTAATGCTCCTAACCTCTTGGCATTGTTTACTGAATTGCCTGAGGAGAAGAAAAGATGTTTAAGCGGACAGTTTTCTACAAGAGCTCCACAGATGTTGGGAAACAGAAACATAAGTGTTTGTATCCCATTACCTGAAGCTAAGAGCATAGCCTTTGGGAGCAGCTTAGATCTTTACAGTTATGGAATATGATGTTGTTGAGGTGGTGTTACCATATATGAAACTACAGCATTTTGAACCATTATTGTAAGAACTGTCCTTCTGTTCCATGGAGCTGACATCATCCGTGAAGAGCCATTAGTTACAAAAGGAAATGTCATGTTGCTGTGAGGAAGCGCACATGATACTAATGTGTATGAGTGTGTCTTGTTCTCTCTGTTTACCCTTTTTCCTATTTACTGCTTCTACCCAACCCTTCCCTATCATTGCCCAGGCTGGTTTTGACTGGATTTGAGGGCTGCTGTTACTGTCCCACCCTACCATTGCCTAGACACACAATTAACGGCAAACAGAAGTTGTGCTGCAAAGGGAGGAGAAAAAAGGGGGAGGGTTTGTTGGTCTGTCTGCTTGTGGGTTTTTTGTTGGTTTTGTTTTTTTAAACCTCAGAAGAGAAACACTGAACCAGGGAGAGCCTGAAACTGTCCTGCAGAATGTCCTAAACTTCACCTTGCATGTGTCAGGAAGCATGAAATAAGTCTGCAAAAGAAAAATTAAATCAAACATACAACAATGCTTAGCTACTGAACTAAGATTTTTTTTTTTTCCTTGCAAGACTCTCATAAGGTTATGAAATAACCCTGTTGTATTTTTCTGAATTTACTCTGGAATGGAGTATTTTATGCTTAGCATGTTTTAAAATGTGGCATGCTGCCATTTCCTTTTTTGCTTAATATCTGCTTTCTAATCTTGTATCAACTTCCTGAAGATATTTTTCACTTTGGAGACTGATTTGAAAGAGGAATAGCATGCAAACAAAATGAAATATAAAAGTAGTTTGAGCTTACCTACACTAGGAATGAGGCTTTTCCCTGGGCACCACTCAGCTAGGCCTGAAATCACTGCTAGATGCGGCTTTTGCAGAGGTGCCCAAACAACAAGCAACCCCATCACTCCTGTTTCAGGTGAGCCATGCATACGGTAGCAACATCACTTTTAATCTGGAGGGTAAAAAGCTTGTGGGTTTGGTTTCTATCTGATTTTGCTCATGCAGGCAATAGAACTAGATCCAGGTTCAACATGCATGTGCTTATTGGTGCTTAGACACTTTGCTAAACAGGGCTCTGCATGCTAAACCCAATGGCTCATGCTGCCATTGAATGACCTGGTAGTGCCTGCATCAGCCAAGCAGAGATGGGAACAGCTTGAACAAGCACCACGCTGATGGTGCCTAGCCTCTTCCCAGGGAGAGGCTGGTACTTCGAGAAGCAAGAGGAAAGAGTAAGAACTCTGGTTGAAACCCAACCATGTTCAAAATGTGACATATAAAGTAGATAGAGCCAAGGAGCACAGCTGTGCTGGTGTGCTACTTGCTGTTATTTGCTGTTGTGTATCAAGTGCCAGAGAAAGTGGTTTATTTTGCATTTAACTTAGTAGGACATAGCAATAGACACAGGAGGGCTTTGTTTCTGTTCTAAGACTGTAATAAAACCACCCAAGCTAAGACAACTTCCGAAGAGCTCTACTAGCCAAACACGGTTCCTTTACCTGCAGAGAGCAAATCACTTGTCAGTAGCTACATATGGCTGGTTGTACAGGACACAGAGTTCACTGCTCACTAAGCAAAGGTTCCTAGCTTCATTATAGAATTTATCATCTGCTTTTTTTTCAGGAACATATAGCTCATAGTGATGATGGGTCAGACTTCGGCTTATCCTTCAAACAAGATCATAGTACACAGACCAAGCAAATCCGTTTCTCCCTTTGGAATCTAGCATACAAACAGTTAAAACCCCAGGAATGGAAAAAACTGGCCCTGTTCTGGAAGTTCACGGATGAACAAATTAAAGCTATTGAAGAACAATGGACAGGTAACAGTATCTGAATGGCTAGACATAATATATGAGCTATAAAAACCACATGGTAGAGTTGCTTTTTAAACTATGTGAGCATCACAGATACACACTGGGCACAGTGCTCTTATTCAAGTTATGAAAAAGAGCAGTGAATGGATACAAGCCTTGTTGCTCGTTCCTGGGAAGTGGTGCTGTAGAAGTACAGGCCCCTTCTGTTCTCCCTTTGCCTGAAGGAACCTTCATCTCTGGATATCAAAAACAGGAGCAGTAAGCAGCATGGAACAGTCTTGCAGGTCATGCTGCAAATGAGGACCTGGGGAACCTCGTGACACCCGAAGATCTTGTTCATGCTCTGCTCTGTCTTCACAGCTGCCATGAAACAGCAGTTTATGGTTTCAGGCATCTCAAGTGCTGGGAAAGCAATACTTCTACAGCATGCATTGTACTTGTTTACTACTACTCCAGGGTATATTTCCACATGTTGAGGAAAAATGAAAGGAAAAAAATAATTTTAAGCTGTATTAGCTTTTTCCTCCCTTTACAGTAGCCTTAGGATAAAACTAGAATTTTTGTTTGTTTTAATTTTTAACCTCTGTAAGTCTCAGTCTTCATTCTGCTTCTAGGTGAGAAAGGAACTAAGAATACATGAGTAGGTTTTAAAACCTCTGGGAACATTAAAAGGGCAAAAGCACAAAATACACTGTTTCCAGGCTATGGAACAGACAAATGCTTTGTGTATTGCACAGGGATAAAAAGTTATAAGGAACATGGAAACAGAATGTTGCTGATATGGTTACATGGTATATTGCTGGCTCATCAGAATCCCGTCAAGCATATATATGAAGACCTGGTGGAAGTAGGATTTCAACCTGTAGCTGGTAAGTTGTTACAGAGCACATACACTGTCCTCTGCAAGAGGATCGTGTGGTGCCGAGGTCCTTGCTGGTGGTGGGAAGGTGTGACCCTGGCGGAGCTGGAGGACACTCTCTTCCTTTCTGGGACTGCCCTTGCTGGGTGGTGAGGTTGCTTGAGGAGAAGCATTTAAGCGAGACTTAAGATTTCTGAAGGAAGGTAAAAATGTGCAAACTTTGCTTCCCTCCTTTGCCCTGCAAACATGGTTGAAATGTGATTGGCCATCCTTCAGTTACGTTAGTCTGGCCCTGTAAAAAGCAAGCATTTTCTTCTCCTACTTTGCAGAGAAGATCAGAGCTGCAAGTAGCACTGACGTGGACTCCAGAAAATGCGCGATTTCGTGACTTCATCAATAAACCATAGCATATATGATGGAACTGCATGCCAGATGGAATTGTGTGACTTTTTCCAAGCTAGAAGCACTTGCACTCCTGAAATATTGGTTAATTCTTTCTCCTATGCTTGCTATACAATAATTTAAAGAATTTAAGAGTGAATGGCTGGGTGCTAAGCAAGAACTACCGCCCTACAATTTCTACATCTGGCTTAACATTGAAACACTAATTCTGTATTGGAACTGCAAATTAAGCTATTTTGTGTTTGACATGAAATGCAAGTGAGATATTTTCTACATGAAAGAAATTAAATTTAGTAAGTGAAAATTATGTGTGTAAATCAACACGTCCAGAAATAGGTTGGCACCTGGCCTCATCTGGGATTCAGGTTTTTATTAAGCCTTGCTAAGATTATAGTGTTCCTATCTGAAGAGGGTTTTTCTCTTGTTTAATTAGTATTAGGATTAGCACAAGTCTGTCTTCTTCAGCGTTTGATTTATGTAGTGAAAATACACAAAAATGTCATGTCTAAAACCTTGTGTGGCTGCAGAATTTTCTATCATGGCACAACCTTGTATACATATTCAAAAAGAACTTTTGATATTTAATGCTTAACACATCTAGCAATTATTTACCTATTTCTTGTTCATGTCTAGAATTAATATTTAGTAGTGTCTTGCTGAACATGTTTAAAGGTTTTCTCATTATTGAATATATTTCATATGTGAAAAATTATGTAAAATGTTTATCTTTGTAGTCTTCTGTATAACAAAATAGCAATAGTTTTCTCATGTAATGGAATAATTGAATTGCCTTGTCTGTCTATATGTAGCTAGCATTATTTTGTACCGAATCTTATTGTTTGTACTAAAAAGATGATCTGTATCTTAGCCTAAAGTCTTACACCTAACTGCCCTCTTGCATGTAGCCTGTTTTGACATGGCTGCAGAGCATCATAAAAATATGAAGAACAGACTGGTAAATCCCCAGGTTTTGCAATCAGGGATCTAAGATAACAAATTCTTAGATACTGACAGGTATGCATCAAGTTCTGCAATGGAAAATGAGAATGTTTAACAATTTGATGGACTCGGTACCTCACCTGGCCCAAGTCTCACCCTGGGTATGAAAGATACCACCCTGTAATTCTTCATATAGGTATGCTGTTGTAGGATATAATTAAAATGCATGTCAACTACACTTGGTTGCATAAGCAACTAAAAGCATATATAACAAAAATTAATTTTTGCTTTAAAGTAGATGTTAGTAACATTGGGACTAAGCAGATTCAGACAAAAATCACATTCTATCCTTTATTTAAAAGTGTGCAAAAGATTCCTTAAATAAAAAGTGTTTATCTTAATAAAATAAGTTCTCAAATAATTTGGAGGTAGAACATTTCAGGTTCTTTTTTTCCCCTCCAGATGTTTAGTATAAAAGCATTTTTACTTAAAAAAATTTTTTTTTCAGAAAAGGGTAAAAACATGATACATACTTTAGGCCTTAATACATCAAATCTAAAAAGACTGGGAAGAGGTTTATATTGTACCTTGGTAAAAACCCCCTCTGCTGAGAAAGATATTCACTCAGTCAACAACTTTTATTGACTGAACACTGGCATGAGTTTGGCCCTGAAGCATTCGCCCAGCTTGTCCTGCAGGTCTCACAGTGGTAGAACCAGAAGAATGGAGCACAGTTCGAGGATATTTAGCAGCAGTGGCTTGGGATATGGTTTGCTGAAAAGTAATCAGATACATCAAAACACTTAATGGTACAAAAAAATTCCCATTAAAATAGCTATAAGTGAGCTGTAGTTTAAACAGAAAGATGTGCAATCCAGCAAACTGAAATACACTTCTCAAAAAAAAAAAACCAGGTACTTTAACAGAATGAGTAATTTTTTTCCTTCCTTATCTGTAGTATACTTTTGAGAACATAAAGTGCTAAACTTCCAGTTAGCTAGATACCCTAAGCTTTTATCACCTCAATCTTATTTCAAGGTTAGTTTGTTTCATTTTTTTACCAAATTGTTCAGAATTTTCCTCTGTATTGCTAATTTAATCATGCCAACTTTCCTTTTGAAGTTCAGTATTTGCTATGAGGAAGTCTCTGAAAGGTCTCTCGTCTCTGAAAGAAAAGGTTTGCATTTATTTAACAACAATGAATTTTCTCCCCCAAAACTAGCCACCTTACTGCAATAAACAGTAGTCATTCTTAATTAAAGAGAAATACTTCAGTTTGATTGACTTCCACTTAGGCATTTGTTTGCAGAAAGAACACATGTAATATATCTCTGGGACTGTCACATTTATTACATTTTTAGAAGTCAGGTTTTGGTACAGTAGTTCAGGTACTTATCACAAAATCTGAATCCAGAAATTGTTCTTAATGAAAGAAGTCTCACACCAAACCTCTAACCCCCTAAGGACATACAATTTAAATATTAATTTCTGCTTAGGAGCCCAAATTGTCAAAAGTTATGTGCAGCCTGCCACAGGGCTCCGATTCACCACACAAAATGACTGAAAGCAGAACATCCCTCACACAGACAGTTATCAGTATCTCCAGCTCACGTTAAGGGACCTGATGTAGCTCTGCTTGTTCTAGCAGTATCACTGAAGAGAAACTGGACTTTCGGATAGCACAGAGAAAATTCAGATCCTACTTTACATGTTAAAATATATATTAAAGAAACCTTCGACTGTTTCATACACCTCCAGTTAAAACAATTTTTTGCTCAGATTGGTCTCAGAGTGTAGCAATTGCCTAGGCCATTTAGGCCACTGTTTATAGCCTTCTTGTATGTTGCTTTCATACCCTATCAATGGACTTATTTCAGTGTTTTCTTCAGGATAGATGGGGGAGTAGGACTCAAAATACAACAAGCAGCAGGCTTAACAAATTTGATTGCCTCTGGACAGGGGTTTTACTTTTTGCCTCAATAATTTGCTACACTCAGCCTGTCAGGCTAATCTATATCTCTACCACCTCTGCTATCTACCACTACCACCTCTACCACTCTTCCTGCTATACACCATGAAGCTTGTCTTTAAACTGTGGTTGCATGGTGATGACACCAAGCATTGCTGTATCAACTGACCACTTCTACAAAGTGGAAGACTCACGGAAGAGCTGTCCAAGAAAGAGATGGCCAAGACTAAGATACCTGTGAAATAATTACTACAGAAACAAGACAAATAGATTAAAGTGGTAGTATTTACTCCCTCTCCTCACCAGTACCTTCTACCCAGCCCAAAGACAGTGCTGTTTGTTATTCTAAACAGGCCTCAAGTCTTAGCCTTGTCTAATACCTTTTCACGATAGTAATTTTTCTTTAAATTACTACCAGATGTGTTGTAATAAGAATACTGTTTAAAGCACAATTCTGACTTACCTGAGTGACTGGATGATGTTTTTCAACAATGATTGAACTCATGGGTGGAGCAACTCCCATCACGGCTAAACTACCATAAATTCTGTCTTTTTGTCCCATATCAGCTCGGCCCATGATTCGAGCAGTGATTGTTCTTCCTGCTTTCTGTTGAGCAGATGTTATTACTTTTGCCACAGGCTACAAATAAATTAAGTATTAGCTGGTAAAAAATTCTAAACACAATATTTACAGTGGTCTAGTATGTCTGCTTAGTTTTATCAGCCATGTGCCTAAACGGAACATGGGATGTTGCAGGTAATCCAGTTATGTTATATGGGACTGAATTTGCTCCACCTAGTTGCAACCTGTTTTGTTCTATCTTTTTCCACTCTTAAGTATGAGACAGCATTTCGAGCAAGTGACTTCTATCCTGAGGGGACTAAGGCTAATTTGACAAAAATGAAGCAGCATGGATAGTTTAGCTTTGCTTACTGGCTGCATACTTGAGTGACAGCTACAGGCGCTTCCATCACCCTGGAAAGCCTTTCTAGCAGTGACATAGCAGATACAAAAAAAGCTTCCGTGCAGTAAAATGCTGCATCTTTCTCTGACAGCTGGTAGCAAACTGTATCAGATGGGAGAAAGAAAGGAGAGCAATGCAGAAGACAGTGGAGAAAAGTAAAAAGGACAGTTTAGCAACAAATATGGAAGGGGGAATGAGAAAGACATTTCAAACAGCAGGATGCTAAAGCAAAGCATATTCTTTCCATAACAGAATGGTATCATGTGAAACACCAGTTGTTCCTGTTGTGCTATACGTAAGTGTATGTGCACTCTTCTAGTCTTCATTTTGCCACATTTCCCCGTCCCCTCCAAAAATAATTTAAAATTGCTTCTAACATAAATGGGTTTCTGTAACGTTAATGAGCATTTGCAAGCTAGTGTCTTCACTCAGCTATGTAACATCTATGGCAGTTTCCTCAACTACATACTTGTGTTCCTCTGAAAAATGCAGAAATAACGATACCCAAACTGATATTTGTTATAATTATGCCTTAAAAAAAAAAAAAGTTAATTTTAACATGTTACCAGTTTTTGAGTTGACGCCACACCAGATCCTGCAGCTGCGCTACTGACGATTACTGGAGAATCAGAATCTAGCCTGGTCTGAGAAGTGCTTGCATGACCCAGGTGGGTAGAAAACTGAATGAAACCAGAGTTTACAGAGAATGAGTATAACTTTCTAGAAAACACAGTTTTACTCTTCAGTAGTCAGTTTTTTCACTATTACAATTACACTTCTAAATTTAACTTCTTTGCAGATATTTTATCTCGTTTTACTGTTTTCTGCCTAATTTAAAAATACTTATCTAAAAATTGTAGAAACAGTGTGAATAACATTTGGTACTATTAGAATGAAAAATAAGGAGAGGGGCATGCACATCTTCTCTGTTCTAACCCGTACTCTAGCATGAAATTGTTTTACAGTGGCAACATCTTCAAGATGAATCCAGGCAGGTCCACAATGTCCAAGCTACTGGATAATGATCTGGCTAAGCTGACATGACAGGACAATAAGCTGAGTTCCCTCTGTGTCTATATATGTTACACTTTTAAAAAAGAATCTTCAAGTCAAGCCAGATTTTCTTCTTTTCAGATTATATTAAGCTCAGTTTTTTTGAAAAAAAACTCATTAACAGCTTTTTTTCCAGAAAGAATCTTAGAGAGCAAGTTCTGCTTATTATAGTGACCTTGTCTTCATTAGTTTAACACGTTTTCACTAAAATAAGAAACAGAGCTTAATGGAAGTACAGCAAGTCACAGCAGCTGTGCCCCAGTCACTTCATTTACACCATGCAGTCTGAACATAACCATAGCTTGCTTTCTACACTTAGATTGTCTTCAAATTCCTTCAATTCATGAGCTATGGCATTTGTTTTAAAAACCTCCAACCAAGGAAGTTCATTGTTGTCAGCAGCAAACGCAGTTCTGTTCCAGCTACACACTTACCATGTCTTCCAGCTGAAGAGTAGTTGCTGGTGGAGGTGGTGGTGAGGGCGGATTACATTGTGAAGGAGGTAGCCTTCCTGCAACAGTGGTACCATTATCATTTCTCCTACTTCCTATATCTATTATTAGAAACATAAAGTAATGGGATCAGCACATAATCTAGCAAACCCTAAGGGGAAAAGAAAGAGATAAATGACAGTAAAAATTGACTATTCTTTTGAGATTTCTGTATAATATAATTAAAAGGATCAGCCTGTTCTTTATAGGTGTGTGTATATATATATACATATTTGTACAAACATTCCTGTATTTGACCCTTCTTTACAGATGCTTCAAAATAATATTTTCCAAGGGGCTTGTTTCTGTGTTATGCCTCAACATCTCTGTGGCACTTGTCACATACTTGTAGGGCAAAGAACTGAGGTTCTCTGTACTGCTTGCCAATACTAAATCCAGTGTCAAAACTGCTCTTATGCTAAGGGCCAAAATGCAGTTCAGGTAGAGAGCAGCAAAACACAGAAAGGCCATACTGGACTTCTGCGAGGCCATAAGAACTTTAAGGGGGCTCACTGTCAGTAAAATAGAATGTTATTTTAACTTTCCTGAGAACGTACTGCAATTTCAAGGAGCCATAGATCATGCTTAGCAGCATCTCATGTCCACATACAATGGCTGGACACTGGCCATATCCTGGCTGGAGGGCTGGGACGATCTGTGGGTGCCCTATAGACCTCATCTCTCCCCTACCAGCTGGGTAAGCCTGAGCTTGCGGAAAATCCATCCAGGATTCTTTTGTCTTGAAATGCAGACATCCTGAGGAGGTCAGATCTGCAGACCTAAGCCCAGTATGTTTTTCAAGCAGTTTCAGCCTTTTCCTTTAGAACACAAACTTCCTTAAAGGAAGCAGAGAGAGGTATTCTTCTTTACTCTCCTATTTCTGAAGCAGATGATGCTACCAGCAGATCCAGGACAAGGAAACTTCGCTCATTCCAGGGACAAGAGTGACACCATCTGGTAGTTGTGGGTTTATGGTTTTTTTTTTGTTTTTTTTCTCTTCAAGCGAGCAGGAAAAATACAAGGAGGTTAGTTCAAATCAGTGCAATACTCAAAGATTTCAAGTGTGAAAGTATGCCGGAATATGCATTTTATACATATCTATGTATGTACACACATTAAGCTTAAGCATAGACAGGACCAATGCATAGTTACAGACCTATCAAATCTGATCTGTTACTTAAAAAAGCAATGTTACTTTTTTAAAAGTAAAAAGTAATTCTTGTGGCTTCAATGTTCTTTAAATACATAAAGAGGTTAAAAATAATCTTAATAATAATTAAAAAAAATCATCTGTCAGTAAATGAGCCAGAGATATTTTAGACCATCAACATTGACTCCAAATGTTATGGACCCATTAAGGTTGTGATACTTGCACACTATTAATAACCTAGATTATAATATATATTATATGTATGTTATTTGCATATTGTATGTATATTAAATGTACATTATAATAACCTAATAATAATAAATCTGTAAAGGGATCAAATTCTGCTTTTATTTCCAATGACAGTAGGTGGCACTGCAATGTTCATATAAACATAAAATCACTGACTGACTCTGGCACATGGAAGTTTTAATGTCCACAGATTACAAGACTAGAACAAATCACAATAATCATCTAATCTGATGTTTGAAGTCCCCTGATGTCCAGATTACTGTTCTGTTATACCTGAGGAAGAATGCAAATAAATGGCTGTACAACCGTATTAAATAACTATGTAGCTAACTTCATTAAAAGCACCATCTGGCGGTAGCAAGAAAGAGATAGTGTGCCTGGGCAGGGGAGAAGGTTGTACTAGAGGCAGTAGAAGACGACAGCAGGCATAGGACCAAGGACAACAGAGACTGTGAGATGTTATGAAGCTTGATGAGGACCACACTGTCCACCAGAAATTAAGCATGATGCTGGACACCCAGAAAGTTGGGTACAGGCATGCCAGCGTTGTCCAGCACAGCAAAATCTCTAGATACTGTGCCTGCGTAGTGTACCAGTTCCTGCTTCGTAGTAAAAATCAAGCACAAGGTTTGGTCCATGAACCCCAGGGGTTGGTCATGGCAGCTCTAGAGCTCAGTTATCTTCATTTCCTTCCTACTTACCCTCTTTACAGGTTTACAGAAACAATACTTTCCTATTTCACACCACTTGGTTAGCCATCATTATTAGGAGACCCATTGCCTGTTGCATGTTTTTGGAAAACAATAAACAAATAGAAGATAAAGCTTCAAGAGAGAGTAGTTCTGAATTTATAGCACAATGAAAAATAAAGTAGTTGGGCAATGTCCTGTAACTTTATTCCCAAACTCACTATCTTCAAGAAATCATTCATTCCTGACCCTCCCCAAATACTGATCCTATGTTTTTATAAGCACACAGCTACTGCACTTAGCCAGAGTCATATTCTAGTTTCCTAAGCAACTGCACAAATTCTGCATATGTTTAACAGGCTCAGACAGCTGCTGAGGTAAGTATCCTCTTACAACTTCATCAGGTTTTTATTTCCTCTTTATATCTCCATTTTTTTGAGAGGAATTTCTCTGAAGTAGTTCAGAAACTTCTGGTATAAGATTGTTAAGTTTAACATCTGAAGTTAGTTGTCTAAGGCCATTGGCAACTGCTGTCAGTACAGCTGGTTGTTAAGCCACACGTACAGCTGTGACACTCCTGCTGGCACAGCTATTTTCTCTTTAATGTTGACTGCTGCACCAGCATGATTATGTTCCTACTGCTATGGATTGTCTCACTCTGAGGGGGTGATTTCATTACATCAGTAAGGGTGTGCAGCTCTTTCCTGTGTAGCTGCACAAGTTTTATGAGTGTGCTGCTGATATAATTAGACTGGTGTTTCCTGTTCTGGCACAGAACTCCAACTAAATTCAGAACCTAGGAGACTTACTTGCCCTTTTTGCATTAAAAGGCAAGATTAAGAAAGAAGAGAGA
This sequence comes from Aquila chrysaetos chrysaetos, assembly GCF_900496995.4. Classification (NCBI taxonomy): domain Eukaryota; kingdom Metazoa; phylum Chordata; class Aves; order Accipitriformes; family Accipitridae; genus Aquila; species Aquila chrysaetos. Next base: position 60,600,728 of record NC_044030.1, read on the forward strand.
GCTGTCTGGGAAAAGCACATTCATTGCACACTGAGATTCCAGAGAACAGAAGAGAGTTTTCCAGGATTTCCCCCTCACCCCCTGCATAACCTGGGTGCTGACAGAATTCTGGGTAATCTTCTACAGTATTTTAAGAAGTCTGCCATCCTTTGCTTCTTGTTCTGTCTTCAGTTGCAGGCTACTGCCCTCCCAGCAAGGTGGGATGAAAAGAACATGTTCCACCTTTCAACTACAGCAGTACAAAGTCTAGCATCAGAATATTTCTCAACATATTCAACAGGACTTTTTAAAGGAACAAGAGTTTGACAAATGCTGTATTTCCACAAGACCTCATATTAAATTACAAAGAGTAAAGGGAGAATCCTTTAGAACAAACAAAAAACCCAAACAAACCCAACAACCCCCCCCCTCACCCCCAACCAGATTAGAGTTGCTTTTCATACTGACCAGGATCTGTTCTACTGTCCTTGCCCTGAAACATGGTCATTGCTTCCAGATTCAATGCACATACACCACGCATAAAGGCTTTCTTCATGGTGTCTTCATACTGTTCTCTTTCACCATGCAGTCGCAGAATCTCAGCTTTTGTCTGTTCCAAAGTAGCAGTTAGCTATGAAACAGAATAAGGAAACAGTTGTCTTGTACTTCTGAATGCAAACTACGAACATATTCCTCAATTAGCTTTCAAGTCACTTACTATGTTTACGAAGATACACATTTTCACTTCAAAATCTCTGGTTCACCAGAGATGAACAGCTACTTGTCATTTCTTTGTACTACAGCACATTATTTGTACTAGAGCATACCAAGGACAAGGGTTCATTTGAAAGGACTGTCAGACCCTACCTAACCAGCTAAGCAGAAATTTATCTTGCAAGTTTTTGTCTTTTAGAAGTTAGGCACCTGGCACAAGCTAGATTTCTGCAGGAACATGAATTCACTCAACAGAAGAATAAGTGTTCCCAGAAAACTATTTAAGCATAGGGTGAATTGTCATCAGCAATCACTCTTTTCTAGCTACTGTAAAAAAACCTAAAAATGCTGAGAAAAGACAGATTAAGTTACTTTTATAACTCAGTACTTACTGGTTTTGTGCTGGTAAACCATATTTGGTAAGCCTGTTCTTAAAATTCTAGGTTTAATTTCTTATAAAAACCCAAAGCTTTAAAAATATGTATTTAAAAACTTTATCTACTTACTATGCACCAATGCACACATTGATAACTTAACTTCACCTTAATCTCGTTTCAGGAAGAGTCCCATTTACTTCACCTGCATGTGCAGATCAGCAACAATTTACATCAGATGCATGGGGAAAAAAAAAAGTCACATCTAGAAACCATAGCTGAGATCTTAGAACTCCTCAGATCTTCTTGCATACTTGGGAACTCTGTTCTGCTGGAAAGTCCTCATGTTTTTGAAGTTTGCTGAGAAAGAGATACTTTGGAGGGATGGGGGGTGGGGGAGTGAAGGAGAAAAAGAATGAAAAAAAGAAACCCTATTTTACCTCTGCAATTTTGGCTTCATAATCATTGGTGAGCTGAACACAGACATCTTCTGCCCTTAACTGACAGGCTTTTGCCACTTTCTCTTTCCATTTTTCTTCACTAAGAGAGCGCCATGCTGCCCATACTTTCTTCATCAAAGCTGTCTGGAATTGTCTGTCTGCTATTCTATTTGCATATTCCTTAGGAAACAAATAAAACCACATAATATGCACGTTCAGGTTTCCTAAAAATTTAAGTACTCAAGAGGGTGTGGATGATTGTTTTACAACTTATTACACAGACCACAGTAGAAACACTAAACTGAGTTACACATGCCGCAATGAAGTGGTACACAAACACAGCATCAGCAGTTCAATATTTCTTCCTGCTCACGTGTCACAGAGTGTTACTGTCCCCAGTACGAGAAACCATATTTTTGAACTCCTAAGTTACACAAAACAGTGGTTTTACTCTTAGCTTAATGACACTTAAACAACAGCCTCACATATATGGTGTAACCATGCATGTGTGAAGCCATTTAGTGGATATGTGACACATTTTGATTCACTGCAGGAACCATATAAAACCGCAGTAACAAAGATTGCAGATGATTAGTATAAAACACCTACCTTTTAAATAAAATTAGACTTCAGGATACTTTAAAAAGTCCTTTAAGACAATTCTATTATTCTACTCTATTTCAAAAATAGTCACCAGATGATGTATTTCAGCATTAAATTATTTTTTCAGGTATTAATTAGAAAAAATAAGAAGACCTGAGTAAAAACCAGACTCCAAATTATTTGTAAATTCTAAGACGGGAGGGAAGGAAAGAAAAGGCCATCCCTCTCTGTAAATCAGCAGAGTTTTGGATAGCATCAAAGAACTTGAGTCTGTCCAGGAATCTGTACCAATGAACAAAGGTCCCAAACACAGCTTTTCCTTTTTAACAGCATGGAATGGGAGAGATTTGTAGTCTTGCAATGGGCTCCTTCTTTTCTGTCATATTTCACTTAGTAGACTGTTTACTGCTAGATGCCTGATGCAGTGCCCAACATGTTGTGTGTGACTAGCTCTTAGCTACAACTTTTGGCAAGTGAGAAAAGAGGGCAGCTGATGTTTTAATTGTGAAAAAGTGGCTTCCCCCAAAAATGTGATACTGTATCACATCACTGTTCAAACATAATGTGTTTGAAATTTAGACAGAGATTCCCTTGGCACCTACTTCAAAACGTAGATCCTGTAATCTATGGGGATTTGCTGTGAGCTGATCACAGTAATTGGAGCAATATAAGACAAGTATGGGTTTAATTTCTTCTCCACCCCAGAGAGTATTCCGACAGCAGCGTTCTTTTTAGAATTGATGTTTTCAAACTGTTATTTGACATTGCCAAACACATCAAAATAGAAACACTGTCATTTCTTCAAATTGTAACAGGAACTGCAGCAACTCTGACCCTTTTGACTTCAAAGGTTCCATTTTCATCACATTTTTATTTTGCCCACATACCTCTTGTTTGGCTTTAACGTGCTGAATCCGCCACAGTGTAAACTTTCTCATCAACTCTATTCTCTCCTTTTGCCTCTCTAATGCTTGGGTCAAGTTAGTAATCACCTGCAGAAATATTAACACTATTTCAATAGCTATGATCTTTGTAAGGTCAAATGCAATGTACTTTATGCATCAGTTATTTTTCACTTAAAGCATTTGCTTTTAACAGATGCTTTCTACTGAATCTTCCCCTTACTCTAATCAAGCAGGAAAAAATAATCAGAGTTCAAATCAGAAGTAAAATTTCTGTGGCTTCAATGCTGAGACTGTGGCACTTAAACACTTTCACTGTGTAGTTTTAGGAAAGGTTCAACTGAATTCTTATTTCATGCTACATCTGCAGGCTTCTGTGCTACTTCCTTATAATTAAATGTTACTATAGCATGAAGTCAGATGAATCACTTATTTCAAAGACAATTTTGATAAGTCAGGAGCATTTATATTAAAAGTTTTAGTGCATTATTAATTAACTGAAGTATAAAGACACAGTTTAGCTGCAGAAAGGTTATCCAATTGTCTGAACAGAATAAACAAGCTAAGGAGTTGCTAAGATCTAGAAAAATCTGATTAAGAATTGTTATTCTCTTTAAAAGTTCCCATGAAAGATATCATATAGGCCTATAGCTATCAAAACATTTCAGAGGCAAGATGGTCTACTGGACAGAGAATGCAACTAGGGACTTTTACCACCAATCTCTAAATACGTTTTAATTAGTATACAGAAGCAGCTGAGGTTTCTTGATTAAAAATTAGGCCAGGCATGATGCAAATTGTGTACACCAAATCACTGGGTATTTCCCTATATTTTTGCCTAACTTCTTAAGCTAGATTCTGCCATCAGTGACATCTGAGCAACTCCAATGGGCAATAGTGACCAATCTTGAGACTCTTGGGGAGTAACGTAAAGTTATGTTAACTAATGCATAGAGATTGTGAAGAACAATATTCTATGATACTATATGCTAAGATATCTTAATATGTTATATTGCCTATGTTACATGCAATAATTATTGAACATACATCAATGAAATGAATGATACTTAAAATAAAATTTACCCTTAAATCAAATTCACCCAGCAAATAGTACAAAAATCCTATTTTGTTTCAGTACAGAATTTCATAGTTTCAGTCAATCTTCAGAATGTTTAACAAAATATTACTAGGCAAAAGCTTGGTTTCTTTAAAGTGTTCAAAATATCAAAGTCAGAAAAAAATAAAGGTTAATTTGATACATTTAAAGTAATTTAAAGCTGATTCATCTCCAGAATTTTAAGAATGAGTCCTTCATAATACTGTATGTTAATATATCTAGCATAAGCTACTTTTCTCTGCTTAAATATGACTAATTTTAACTTTTCACAGTTTCAGAATAACTGAATAGTCTCAGCTATATAAGTAACAATGGATTTATCTAAAATTAGAAGTAAATTTGCATAAATTATCAAGAAAATAGAAAGCAAAGGAAATGAATTAATGAATAAATTAACTACTTTTGTTGAAAATGTGTCATATACGAACATAAAACATCAACTGTTGATGCTGCATACCTGTTGATACACACTAGAAGTCTTAGGCTAAATCCATGTTTGTTAATTAGTACATTTTTGCCACTAAAAAGCATTTGTGATATTTTCAATGGGAAAACAAGAATCTACAGTATTCATAATATTTGTGAGGCTGATGGACTTTGGGTCATGCCCATGTCAGAATACAGCAGTTTTGGTTAAGTGTGGTGTGATACATGGAAGCACTGCCACCTACCGTTAAGGTGGTGGCAATAATACTTTTCTATTGAAAACAATTTTTTTTTAGAAACAGAACTATAAAATTGGTTGAAGAAATGATTTCTTTGGTAACAGAAAAAAAATACTGCTTTCAAAGTATCATTGAGAATTATGGCACATTAAACGTGAGTCACATACAATGATATCCAAAAGAATTAGATATGTTTGAATGGTATACACTGCAATAACTATGGCTCTGCACGTATGTACTAGTTAAATGGTATTATACTAATCTTGTTCTTGTAATGTTACAACATTTATATTTGCTTTGTCTGTCAGATTAGACTGTTTTCCAAATGGACACAGAAAGAATGTAATCTTCTTCCATATTTTAACTCCTTCCTCCAATGGATGTTTTTTAAAAAAAACATAAACAGGAATTAAAAACCCAAACTCTATTAAGTGTTCTCCAGTACTAGGTTAAAAACTCAGAATAACAATAAGAGGATTCGTTATGTGATTGCAGGGCTGCCAAAATTTTATATCCATTTCCACAGTTCTAGTTAATTTTGAAGTTGTTGATAGCAGAGAAGCCTAACTCAGAGACCCCAAATGTACAATCCTAAGAATTTGTACAAACGTACAATTCCTAAGAATCCTAAAATAGAAACTCTTTAACATTTCAGAGACTGCTGCCCATTTAAAACTCCAGAAAACTGATCAATTGAAAAATTAAAGGCTTTTAAAGTGTAAGAGCTAATAGACTCATCTAAGCCAGTGTGATCTTCACCAAATAAGGTAATAACAATAGCCCCTAGATTTAAGAAGCAAACAATGCCAAATATGTACGTACAACACGTTAAGTTTCCACTGTTAGTATGGACAACATTATTAGCAACAATGATTCTTTTTCTACCATACAGTCTAAACATATTTACTTCTCTATGCCACTTCCTGCAAGAAGAATAATTTTGTTCAAGGAGATAGACCCAAAAATTCAATGTAGATATTTTTAAAAAGAGACAAACTGTTGAATTATGAAACTGAATTACTACCTCATCTTTCCTGCCAATAGAGATTTCATAGGTATGTAGCAACTCCTTCAGGTTTTCCATCTCATTGCCTAATTGTCTCACATGTGCAGCATGTTTCTCTTTTTCTTGTCTCATTTGAAGCTTGTGATGTTCTATCAAACTAAGCTTCCATTTTTTCAATTCAGTCAGAACATTTGTCTGAAAAGTTAAAGGATGACAGTAGTGCAATCAGTAAAATTATTCCCTCCTCCCTAATCTTTTAAAACACTTAGCAATTAAGGAGACATGAATATTTACAGTCACACTTTCATTACACAGGCTGTTTATATCTATAAATATTACCAGACGTAACAAACTGTTGAATGATAATAACTGAACATCCCTTATGGAGAAAGTTATTCCAAAGTCCTTGAAAGAAGATATTCTAGTGCTTATATGCAATACACAAAAACAATCAAAAAGAAAACCACTATTTCCCAGTCCAATCACACTGCAACTTTTCCTGCACTCTCACTTATTCTACAACACACTGACATCTGTATACAACTTTTAAGGATTCCATACAAAATAAATACCTTAAGACTTCCACTCCAGAGATCAAGTATGTTTTCTATTTGAGTTACTTTTTCGTCGGATAAAGTTAATTCAGTCACTATGGTTTCATTGATTTCTTTTGGACCGCATGTGGACCCTTGTGAAGAAGTCTCTTCTGAAAGAACAGGGCAAAGTCGTTCCATATTGGCTTCAGAAGGCTCCTTCACAGATATTAAGACTAAAAATGAAACAGAGAATAAGGATTGATACTCTGGAAAGGCTAACTGGTCTGCAGTCTGGATGGAAGTCAGAAGCTAGGCATTTAAAATAACCCCAAGCCCCAAAAGATTTATGCCATCAGAAACCTCCTTTCCCCACGTAAAACAAACTACCCAATTCATATATATGCTTCCAAGATACAAGTATATTTAAACCAACAGTCCTATTGTATGGTTAGTCAAATCAAAACTACCTCTCCCTTAAAGAGCAGAATCTTTTAACGTCTTTTCATTTTAAAGAGGATGATCACATCAAGTACCAAAAAAATAGCGCTGCCAGAAACAAAAAGCATCTCTCTCAGTAAAGACTTCTTGTCAATTAATATCTCAGGTCAAAAATCTAAAAACTTTTGCCGTTTTCCTTAATGAGACTGTAAATTCCTGAGGCCAGGGGCCTGCCTTGGTGCATTCACAACGCAACGTGTGGGTACATTTCAATGTTGGTATGTACCTGCATCCATTTTCCTTACAGCCTTGAATTTGCTCATCTAATTAGATTTTAAACTCTTTTGCAAAAGGAAATATCTACTATGAATTTATATAATGCCTGACACAACAAGGCCTCACTTCCAGGTGCTGTGGCTAACTACCACTGCAATAAAAATTAATCCACACCCAGAAGCGAATGGGCATGTGTTTGAGTTCCAACCGACGGGAAGAGAAAAATGAGCTAAGAATAAAGAAGTTAATATTTAAGTAAACAGAGGAAATTAAATATTGTTTCATATTTAGTTAGTCCTTACAGAAAATTTATTATTCAAGTTGACAGCTGAATAAAAAAATTTGGAAAGAATAGGGATTAGCAGATTCCTGGTATTAATAACAACTGGGACACCTTCAAAAGAATACTATCCTTCTTTCATAAATGGAGAGAGGAAACCTCTAACATTCTAGTCATCACTTCTGAAAACAAATATTGTCTGTATAATTGGCTTCACAGTGGATGGGTACTATTTTTTGGTACAAGCATGCAGAGACAAGCTTTACTGTTTGTCATAAAGCAGTATTTTCAGTGGACACTGGAAATTTATGTTTCTAATTATTCAAGGCCGAGCGTGATGGTTGACACTCTTTCACAGTTATTGTCACTGTTAGGTCTCCTGCCCAAAGGAGGTGAGAAGAACTGTCTGGCTAATACTCCTCCCAGTCAAGCAGGTTGAATTGCAACTACTACACTCATGCTCCAAAACAGGAAGAAAATAAGGAAGAACTGTGATGCAGAGGCAGTTACAATGGCTTTTTGGTGCTTCTCCCAAGGTCATACACAACTACACATCACAAAATTAAAATCAGCTTGAGCTAAAGAAGCCCCATCTAACACACCATTTCTCTAGACTAAATTCTCTACCCCATTACATAAGCAGAAGACCATAAACAGATTATTCCCAATCATACCAGTATATTAAGATCAGGCTCTAGCTTTTTGTCATTGTTTCTCCTACAAATAAGAGAAGTATTGGTTAGCTAATGGAAGAATTTGAATATTTGTTGCTTGTAAAGATCTCAAAAAAATATGACATGCTAGAGACATGACCCAGTCTACTTGAAAAACATCTAATTTCAGTGATGAAGAATCCGGCTGGCCTTGCATAATGTAAAATATTTGGCAGCGTTACTATTGTCAAGTATTCCCAGTTCTGTCCTTCACCACTTGTTCCCATTCCTGCATGTCACTGTGTTCTTCCTTCAGTTGTGACGTTGCTGTAAAATGCATGAAGGTTTGTTTTTATTTTTAAACTTTTATTATTTGCTTGGATTACAAAGATAGCCAACTTACACAGCACAGTTTGCAAGTTATTTACAAAGAAAAAAACAGAACAAAATGTAACCAATAAAACCAGGATATTAAAATAGACTGACAACTGCCATAGTCTGAGATCACAGTATTACAAATTTATCACTCCCCTCCCCTTAATCCTCTCTATGTACAGATTATCCTAACTCAGCTTCCATTTTTCTCATTTGCCATAGGATATATCCTTCACTGAATCCACTGAGAGTATCTGTTACATATTTATATCATCATCTTATGTAATTTATCTTGGCCTTCCAGTACTTCCATAATTTTCTAGTTGTATACCTATTAATTTCATTCTTATTCCTAATGCTCTCCTTCTGTCACCTTTGTGCCTTCCACTGCATTACATGATGCCATTCAGTAACAGTGCACTAAGGTACCAAGGTCATTGAACCATTTGGATATGATAAAGTATAAAAATGTACTTCATTAAATAATCCCCACGTGCATTTACTCTGACAAATCTCTAGACCATATTCTTGTTTAGTTAGAGGTTATTCTTGTTAGTGGAGGTAATGAAACTAGCTGTTTTTCCAGATGTCTGTTATCCTAATACTACTGTTTTGGGTTTTTTTCTCTGTGTTCCTCTAGTATCTGACTACTTCTGCTTTTATTAAGTAAATAAGCTCTGACAGACTGTTCTCACACATGATCTGCTATCAGTGGCCCAAGCTGAGGGCAGCAATTTGGTAAAATGTACAGTTTTTTAAAAAAACTTCTCAGTTTAATGGATCAATACTGAGGACTGGTAGCCTGAAGAGAAGGAATTTTCCCACTATTTGGGTATGACACATCATTACACAACTTTGCTACAAATAATTTACTGCTCCGGTCTTAGCCATTTTCAAATTTAATCAACTAAACTGGTAACAAGGACAGGAAATTAAGTTTTAGGCTTCAAAGTTTAAAAGCATTTAGACATTGAATTGAATAGTACAGCATGTTTTATTCCAATTATTTTTCTTATTTTTCTTTTAGGGAAGATATTATGTATCATTAAATTTACTGCAACAAACAGAGATTATCAGTAATTAGGCTGCTACCATCATAATGGGAACATTCACTTCAGTTTCAAAAACCTGAGCAGAAAGTAAAAGTGCCAGACCAAAGAATACTCCACAAACAGAACTTCAATTCAGAAAGCATCATGTGGCATTGGAAACTGTTGGTCTCCATACCAACATCACGTGGGGAAGGAGAAAAACCATTGCAACCTTCAGAAGCTCTGCAGAAGAGCAAACTTTTAGCTATTAACCCTATACCCAGCACAGATATGCATTTTGTTTTACAAAGTTATAGAACACGATCCTAATAATTTATGATTTTGTTATTTTAGCACAGCAACAGCATTAGAGCTGGATAAGGAAAGAACAAATGTCAAAGCCTGATTTTTACTATGAACATGTAGCAATGACAAAAGAATAGAGCTAAACAAAAAAATGAACTGTCCTTCAGAAACAACCTGCTAATCTATCCTATCTGATCATTATCAGAGGTATAATACTGAACTTGAATTTAACTACTTTCTCACTTTTCATCCAAAGTCTTCTTATTAGTGTCAGGGAAAAAAAACCAAAAAGGTATTCTGAGGCCATTAATGCTGTGGCAAACAGCATTCAAATATGCAATCAACCTTGCTCAGTACTAGAGGTTATATAGAAGAGTTGGACAGACTTTGGTCAGATCCTTTTTAAAAGTTGAAATAACCTTCTTTTCACAAGTAGATTGTTTCAGGCTGTGCCTCAAGACATTAGACATCTCCTTCCTAAACTGACAGGACGTAGTGATATTTTGAACAGCAAACCTATGTTTTGATAAACCAGCAAAGCACCAGAAGTTTATTTATAATGTGTAGTTAATAGAAACATGATGGGGCTGTGTAAATATTCTTCTTGCCTCAGTCTCAGAGAAGATCCAGAGCATGTTCTTTACTGGTTTTAACCATTTTTTTCATTTTGAAAATAAAAGACAAATTGTATTTTGCAAGGTGCTGCCCTTTGCAAAGATAATAAACATCTGAGTGTCTATAACTGAGGGGAATACACGGCTCATTGTAATAAGCGATATATAAAACTGCAATGCAAAATTTTGATCACCATCAAGTATAACAGTGTTTCTTCCCCCTGTCTCATGACAATTAACTGCTGCTTGCAAATTACTATTCTTATTTGGTAATACCAAGCATATTAAAAGATAACTCTATTCAAATATTTCAAGAGAAGCAATCAAGGGAATGGAAATTTGTCCTCTCACTTCTATTGCACACCTTTAGGCAGCAAAAAGGAACAAAGACTTCATAGGCTACACGTTTAGCCCCAGAAAAAAAAAAAAGTAAGAGCATAACCCCTTTCACAGAGTTAAAGGCAAACAGCAGACAATGCTGGCTAAGATCTTCTCTTCAGACAAGTATGATCGGAAATAGAGTATACAGTCATCTACCAAAAAAAAAAAAGCACAAGTCTAGTGTTTTGATTCTGATCATCTTTCTTATAAGCAGCACTATCACACATCACAAATATTCCCTTACAAAAACCAATGTTCCACTCAAACTGGGAAACAAAACTCTAAACAGAGAGAATACTGGGGACAAGACTTGAACAAGAATTTGCTCCATAACAGAATTCCACATAGCTGGGTTTGAAATTTTCTACTCCCCTTTTAAGAACAACTCCACCTGACAAATGCTTCCAGCAGCTGACCTGAACTGGTCTACAGTTCAAGAATCTTGCAAGTGTTTTTGAATCCTGGCAATCTGCTACTGTGACTGATCAACAGCCTGCTACAATGGAAGAAGACTCAGAGGAGATGAGCAGTATGATCATGAAGTTCAGGGAAGAATACAGGGAGTGACCACAGCTGTTGTAAAGAAAGCTGAACTTATCTCAACACAGGGAGGGGCAGAGGGTGGCCTTTGTTTTTGGTAAATGGCTGTACCAGTTGAGTGGATCAACTAGTTGTGTAAGTTGCTTTAGTTAATCAAGAAGTGTGAATGCGTTCCCCTGCTAGCCAGCGGAGCATGCAGGAAGTGTTGGCTCAACCCAACACAGTACAAAAACTGAGCAACCAGCAAAATGACCTTTCAACAGAGCAATGAGCTTGAGCTGGCTTTAACCCACATAGTCCTTCCTGGCAACTGGTGATGGCCTGTCATGATGGTTACTGTATAGACACCAGAAACAGGAATCACGTTTGTACTGTGATGTAACTGTGTTATTACAATTACTCTATCGTACTGTGACTGTTCACTCAAGTCCTGCGCAGATTTTGGCTAACGCACAGCTCATGTAAGGCCTGGTGTATCCTGAGAGTAGTGCCATTAGGTCAAGGCAAGAGTAGCTGTAGGCAGGACATGATGGACAGAAGGGCTAAAGGTCATTACACAGCCGTTATCACCTGTCTCCTGCAGCCATAATCCTTGCACATTGATTGTCCGGCAGTTCCTTCAGAATCCACTAACTTATAGAGATAGTATAGACCAAGCTTCCAAGCTGGAAGGTATAAATATGTCACCTTACCCAAAAAGCTTTTGAAACATATCCAACAGCAGCCAGACTGCTCAGGCTTTCGTGCTTCCCAGTGTGATACAGGGGAGTCCTGCACTGTGATGGAGGAAGGATGAGCACTCTCTCCATCAGTTAGGCAACTATTTTGTTCATGGGGGTGTGACCTACAAGTTGTGAGTTATGAATTGGAGAACTTGTGAGTTAGAAACCTCATGAATTAAGGGAAGAATCTGTGAATTCATGTTAGACTAGTCTGTACAAAGGAGATGGAGCCCTTGTTTGATGTGTTTGTTCTCTTTCCTATTGAGATGGGAAAATAAAGTTTAATTTACAGAATATGCTGACCTGTAAATTTGAGAGATGCAAATGGTCCATGACATGTGCTTACATTGAGATTTCAGTATATTGCTGTGTCACTCTGCTAAACCAAGATCCCATGTAACAGCAAATATCTTCAGACAAGTGAACTGGTACTAGAAGACTAAACCCGCCTTGTGTTTTTTATCTAAAGGAACATGGTCAGAGAGTATTGGACTCTTGACAGTAGCAACAAAATGTTCTTTGGCTGCGGAAATCACAGATGGTCTAAACGTTACCTTTAGTTGAATCTATCAGACTGCAATTTTTGGTACCTCAACCTGATATAGCAGATGAGGATGTTCCCCCCCCCCCCAATCAAAACATTTTGTATCATAATTTTTTAAACCCCAAGCAACTGCTCTCATTCTAGGAGCTGCACTAGAGTGGAATTTTTTCAACAATGTTTGACTGTTCAAGAATAATTGCCATAGTACAAAATACCAGCAGCTTTATTGATCTGACTTCATATGCAACTTGGTACAATTCCCACACAGGACATAACTACACTGGATCAAGTTAATAGACTTCAGTATGTAAAAATCAAAATGCAAAGGCTGGACTTGAAACTCTTCTGTTGGCAGAAGTTTTTCTAACATTATTCACACTCTAATTCCAGATCTACTTCCATTACAGAACATTCTCTCTCTCCAAACCTCCATTCTCATGCTTTCAGTGAACTCAAAATCACGCCTTCTACATTTCCTATGGTAGTCTGATATTCAGAAGAACAACCGCACTAATTCTGCATGGGAAGAAGTTATGGATATGATGTCCTTAAGGACTAAGATTCTCTGTTAGTTTATAAGAATGATAAAACATTTCTCCTTATGGCACACTGGAAAGAGAGGCATTGGCTTGGATGTCTGAATGTACCTAAACTGCACTGCACTCACTTTTGAAGGATACAGAGCATAACCAATACTAACCTCCTCACTTTAATCACATTCCTTATTTTAAGAACCTGTTTCTAGATAATTTTTTATTATATTGTATTAACATGAGTTAACTAAATGGTAACTGACAGCTTACTAAGACTGCTTTATATTCCAGTGAAATCAACACACAATTTAAGAATATAGATTTATTTTTACTTACCATTCTTTTTCTAATAAGAAATAAACAACTTTCAGTGTCTGCATTGTTCTTTGCAATCCAACTGGTAAATTCCTGCCAGCGGAGAATTATTTAGCTCTGATCAGCACAGTCAAGAGTTCTTGCATACATTAGCCATGAACAACATTTATGCCTACACAATGATTAGCAAGAGATTTACACAGCACTTCAAGGCTCCTTAGTCTCTAGTAGTAAAAACATCTACACGTTTTACACCCCATGCTCTTCTAAATAGCAGAGAGAAACCCATCCTCAAGGGTCACAAAGAGTGAAGGGGAAACTGCAGGTAAATAATTTTATCATGAAATAGCATGATAAAGAATAGAACTTAGTTTAAGTTCTTCCTGATTAAGTTAAACTCCCTTGTAAAGAAATAACGCAGGTATGACTGTTACTATTCTGAAGCAAAATTAACAGACCTTCCTCAATCTAAATGCCAGTGACAAAAGCAAACAACATATAACCATAAATACCAGTGTTACTAATGAATCACAAGACACTAAGTTCACACAGTCCTAACTACCAAGCAATAAAGTAAAAGTAGAATAGAGTGATTGAACTAAAAGAGCAAGAATGACATTCATGTAGTGACATGATCAGTCACTACACAAAGCCCTTCTAAGGTAACTCTTACTTCCGAACAATCATATTTTAAATACTCATTTATCTATCAGGGCAGCACGGATATGAGCAAAACCAGTTGTGACTTGTCAAATTTCGATGAAGTATACTGTAAGTGCACCCCTTTTTGCATTATTACACCAACCACTTTAAACATCTGCATCACAAAACAGAGCACTGTCAGCACATCAGTACTAGCATCTGCAAGTGATGTCAGAGAGAGAAGCCTTTAGTGAATATGCCTTCATAAATTTCTTGTGCAAAATGCAAATGTACTATATATGAGCTACGTATATTTTTCAAACAGTAGCTATTAGAAAACTTAAGTAAAAAAAGTTATACCATTGCTCTTGTAAGCTCAACACATAGCTTTGCACATACTACCTGGAGTCTTACGGTGAATGGCATCATCTGTTACACTTGAAAATCTGCCACCTGCTCTCAGTTCTGAAGCAGGTTCTGACCACTTCGAGACACACTGTTCAAACTTTGGAGTTACTGCAGCATAATGAAGCAGCTCTTCATATTCATCCTGTCACAAAGTGATGATGAATAATTATAAAACTACAATTACATTTCTAAAAACTAGGTATATGTAGGAAGGAGTAGAAATAGTTTTTGATAATTTTTGAAAGGTTTATTATTACTATTATTATTATGGTGAAAACTAAGAGGATTTCCCTTAAAGTTGCAAAAGCAAGCTGTTTTCCTACCATGATGATAATAATTTACCTTTCTCTTGTTTAATGTTCATGTTCATTCTGATTAAACTAAATGCACTGTAATAGTTACACAGAAAGACTTTGCTAGATGCCAGAAATTGATACTATAATAGGCATCTTAAACAAAAACATGAAAAGTTCCAGATCGTGTAAGCTGTTAATTACCTGATACTATTTCTAATCATTATTGGTAGTGAAAAGAAAAATATGTATTTTTATATCCACGACGAAGATGCTACTGAACACAAGACACACTTCGCATTCCATAACATTACAATTTCTGTGGTGGGAGTTCTAAAGCCAATCATCAAAAGACATTTGATTATTGAGTATTTTCTTTAGATTAGATATTATTATTCTCACCTTACATTATGCATTTTTTAAATTATATAAATATAGGGAATGTGTATATATAACTAAAATAAAAGCTTTTCCTGTTAAAAAGTTATAAACCAATCTAAGTGGTGTGTGGCCTTATACTATGTACCAAAGTAAGTCAATTAATATTTTTTTTGAAATCTCCTAATTAAACAGATTTTCGGAATGCAAGTATTTAGAGTTCAATGTGAAACTGTGAACAATCTGTATTATAGCTTAAACATACAATCCAGTAATTCATTAAAAAAGTTCCAGTAGCAGTTAAATGCTGAAAATGATCAAAGCCACTAATTAAACATTTGAAAAAAAACACTAGTTGGAAAGTACTAAAACAGGCTACTAGCAGTCATTTTTTCTTCATTTAATACTATCGCACTAATTCTGTTTAGTATCCTAACAAGGTCAAACCTCAAAAACCAATTGTGAATTGAAAAATTATTTTTCTCTTCAAGCTGGGGAAAGTTAGAGTGGAAACAATCAGTTAAAGGTACCAATTACATGTAATATGTTTTTGAATCTACCAGCTGAAAAGGATAACATTTTAAAAATGTCAGTGTAACCCTTACATTTAAGGGGATTCCAACTAATTAAAGAATTTAAAGAGCTAGGTTTTGTACATTTTAGCTGAATTCTAATTTCCTTTCAAATTTCCATTTCCCATCTTCTAACCTACTAAGTTAAAATTAAAAGACTAAATGTATATGAAGCTATATAATTACAAACAAATGGACAGTGTATCTTTCTGATAAGCAAAAGGAAGTATCACATTCCACATAAATGGTATAGTTAGTTAGTTGTGAATCAACAAGTTATCAATTTTTCCATATCCATACCTTTCTAAAGAAATACAGTTTAGATTTTATCAGGTGTGAAAAGAAGAAAACAGGTGTCTTCAGATGAGTTATTCAACCAGGAACTACATGGAACTGTACAAAATTCCCTGCAGCAAAATTTCAGCAGAGTAAAAAACCCAATACATTAGCCTTTACCTTAAGTCATCTAAATTAAATGATTGTGCAGAAGACATTAGATCCCTTCTCTGTTTTCTTCAAAGAGATCACATGACCAAATATCAACTTAAAACTAATTGTTCTCCCTAAACAAGTTAGTTTTCAGTCAGAACTGATCCAGCTGCTTCCATGATTACCTTATTCAATTCAAGGGACATAGGAGGTAAGATGTCAGGGGCAAGTTGGTGGCTCACTTTGAGACACCCAATTTAATCACTAGCACACCATGTGCCTCATTGTAGACATCCTGAGCACTCAAAATATACATACCAAGTTATGGCAGGACATTTATCTAGTCTTTCATGTTCTAACAGTCTTATTAAAACCCAAAGAATCCATTATGTGCAAGAATACACACTCTTACACACCAACAGAAAGTTTCAATAGACAGCATCCAGTGAAAAAAATCCGGAAATAAACGCTTATGAATTACAATGTTACAACACTGTTGGAATGAGGTTGAAAGCAAATATCAAAGAAAACACAGTATCCCAATTGTAACTAGAAACTTAGAGACAAAAAAAAAAAAAAAATTTCCTGGAGGCTGCAATAAGAATATGTAAGACAGAGAAATGGAAACACTGAGTGATGAGGTGTAGTATCTCAATCTTAAATACTGCGTAACAAGGATGCATTGCAAGGAATGCAGTATTGATCAATAAATTTCAAATAAAAACAAAATAAAACAAAATTAACAACATATCTTTGTTTTACTTACTATCTTTGTTCTGCTTTTAACAAAACTTTCAAGCTGTTATGTCAACTACAAATATTCTGTTAGAGCATAAAACTACAGGACTCTAGTTCTAAGGCCTGAAGGTCAGAGGAGTTTTAATCATTTAACACATACTACCTTGGTTTTGTAGAAGTAAATAAATTAGTGTTGCAAAGAGCAAAGGGCACAAAAGCATTCACAGGTGGGGTTTTTTTTCTTCCTTCTTAAAGCATTATAAAAATCTACAGATGCTGCATAAAATTTGTCCTTAGGATGACAGTCAAGGTTACTAAATAACACAAAAAGAATGGATTCAATGGATAAAGTCTTGCACAACTCAATAACAAGTAAATGGAAATTCTCTAAGAGCCAGTGGAATCTTTTTGTAAGGAAAAGGTAATAATCTGGCCTCTATTTAAAAGCACCAAATTATCAAAAAGGCCCAAACAAAACAAACCAAAAAAGGCCCTTCAAAATTATCTAAAAGAAGTAGAGTACTTCCCTGTCAACATTCCTATTGCTCAGCTCTGACCCCAGTGTTGTTCTTTTTCAACAGTAATAGACTCCTGTGAGGACTGGCTAAGAACTTTGGGTTTGTCTAGTTTGGAGAAAAGGAGGCTGAGGGGCAACCTCATTGCTCTCTACAGCTTCCTGAGGAGGGGAAGTGGAGAGGGAGGTGCTGAGCTCTTCTCCCTGGGATCCTGTGATAGGACGTGTGGGAATGGTTCAAAGCTGTGCCAAGGGAGGTGTAGACTGGATGTTGGGAAGCATTTCTTTATTGAGAGGGTGGTCAAACATGGGAGCAGGCTTCCTGGAGAGGTGGTCGATGCCCCAGGCCTGTCAGTATTTAAGAAGCATTTGGACAATGCCCTTAATGACGTGCTTTAACTTTTGGTCAGCCCGGAATTGGTCAGGCAGTTGGACTAGACGATCGTTGTAGGTCCCTTCCAACTGAAATATTCTATTCTATTCTGTATGTGTTCTCACTTGCAAAGCAGTCATTCATTAACATTAGTTACTTTATCATTCCCTACAAGGTGGCCTTAGAACCTCCTTCACAATCAACCAGATCATAAAAGAAAATTCTGGTCTTTCAAAATTTGTCAGACAATGCCTTCATCCTGTTTTCCAATTACAAAAGGCATTGGAAACACAGATCAATTACTGTTGCTTGAACAAAGAAAACTTGTCCAGGAGATATGACCACAAATAGAGAAGCATACAAACTGCAGAAAGGACTTGCGCATAAACAGGTAGTTTAAAAGGGACAAAGTCAATCCACATGAAGAAAAAAATCCCTTAATTTAGCAGTGCTTCTACTGTACATGCCCATTCCACCAGATGACAAAAGTGGAGATGCGTTTCTACAGGGCAACTAGCAAAACTTATTTGTCATGTCATGGTTTAACCCCAGCCAGCAGCTAAGCACCACGCAGCTACTCACTCACTTCCTCCCCCACCCAGGGGGATGGGGGAGAGCATGAAGAAAAAAAAAGTAAAACTTGTGGGTTAAGAACAGTTTAATAGGACAGAAAGGAAGAAAATAGTAATGATGACAATAATAAAATGACAATAATAATAATAATAATAATGATAAAGTAATTAGAATATACAAAACAAGTGATGCACAATGCAATTGCTCACCACTCGCTGACCAATGCCCAGTTAGTTCCCAAGCAGCGATCCCCCCCCAGGTCAACTCCCCCCAGTTTATATACTGAGCATGGCATCACATGGTATGGAATATCCCTTTGGCCAGTTTGGGTCAACTGTCCTGGCTGTGTCCTCTCAACTTCTCGTACCACCACCAGCCTTCTTGCCGGCTGGGCATGAGAAGCTGGAAAATCCTTGACTTAGTATAAAAACTGAAAACATCAGTGTGTTACCAATATTATTCTAATACTAAATCCAAACCATAACACTATACCAGCTACTAGAAAGAAAATTAACTATCCCAGCTGAAACCAGGACATGCCAGAACTAGCCTGTTTTGGATAGAATCCTATCAAAGGAAAAAAACCCACCCACTGCTCAAATAGGAATAACCAATTATTAAAGGATGAAAATCTGCTGCTTTCAAAAGAATAGGACAAAGACTTTATTCAGTATCTTTGCATCCTCTCAAAAGAATGCTGAGCACAGAAAAGGCAAAAGCGCCACCATTATAGTTCCAGCATATCTTGGTGTATTTGATGCAGGAAAAAAAAAAAAAAAAAGGATTTCCTTTCTGAGATTAACTTGGCCACAATCCTACTCCAAGGCAAATAAATCCATTAAAAAAAATTCAGCTCTTACAACATCATGTAAGAAGCCTAACACATAGTTACACTTCATCCCTCAGAAATAATGGGTTTCTATCCTACTGTGTCAAATTTATGCTTCTTGATAAGACCTAACACATAAAAAATAACACCAGAAAAAAAAAAAGGTAATAAAATTGTACTCTTTTACTTGTAGCTGTCATTGATCAATTTCTTAAGTTTAGATAAGAATTTTCACATAAATTGAAATTTCTTGTGAAATGCACAAAAGGGAATCCAAGTGAAGGTATTTTAATCTCAGATTTTGTCTAATTTGCTTCTTTTCACTAACATTTTTATCTTCCTGTACACGTAAAACATAAAAAAGATGCAAGTTTTGTTAGATTTCCTCATAATTATCCTTTGCCAAATAAAATGTTATGACAGTGAATCTTTCCTACCTGAATATCTGAAGAAACAGAACTGCCTCGAACAGAGTCTTTTGGCAAAACTGGATTTGTGCTTTTCTCCTCATCTGATGACATTCTGCACAAAGTTAGTCTATAAAACAGTAGAAGCTGAAATTAATTTTTCAGTTCCGATATGTTTACTGGATATTCACCAACATTTTCCCCAGAAAGAGAGACTCTGCTGTAGAAAATACATCAATGCCCATTCTGTGGGCTGAACTGATTGTATAGTCTCATTATATAATGCTAGGTAGGAAACTGCCTGATCCAAACCATACTCAAAACCATGAAAAGACTTCCATTGACTTTAAAAGAAAACAATGGAAGACCCAAAAGCAACAATGTAAAAGCTTTCTCTTATTTTACATTGACTGAATAAGTTTAATACCTAATGCTTCATGATATACAATATAAAATTTTACATCAATGGTAACTAAAATAAACTGCTAGAGGGAAAAAAAAGAAACAGATATATCAAGAATAACAGAAGCCTTAATTTACAGATACATTCCTGTGTCAATCCCTCTTTTGTATTAACACTGTATTGTTTTGGAGCTTATCAGCTTGCTTCAGTACAAAATTCCTACGAAGTGACACAGGAAAGACTAAACTACACTGTGATTTTTTTCCCTCTTAACAACCTCAACCACAGCCCAAGGTGAGATGATGTCCTGAACACTGCAGTTCAATACCCTGAAGCCTTCACTTAGTGGTCAACATCAGTCTCCCTCCACTTTTTCAACTCTTCTTGCCTTATAGACCCAGAAAGACAAACAGATATGGAAGGACAGGTAATGCCTTAGGTTCAGGTAATGTCAATCATTCCAGCAATTTCTAAGCAAGATAGAGAGGTATACTTTAAACGTTTGGGAAGCAGGCGATGTTGTAGAACTGATAAGAAACTTGAAGACTTTCTGAAATATATATGTATCTTTTAATCTACTGCAGCATTCAGCAAGTCCTTCAGTGAAGAACTGAAGCTCTTGTGATAAAACTCGATAGGATATGGGGAAAAAAACCTCTAAAGGATATGGAAGGGAATGAAAGGAATTAGAGAATGAATGGGAACTGAGTATTAAGCAAGGTGAATTTGTCAATGAATGAATGGCAGAGTGATATAGTTAGTTGCCTGATACACATGAAAAAACAATCATCAGACACATTGAGCAGGGAGCTGTCAGCAGAGAGTAAGCACAGGAAGACCACCACCATAAATAACCGGAGGAACTAACTGCTTGTACAATGTACCAAACAACCATGCAAGGGAAATTTATTTTTAGAGAGACCTTTAAAACTGTCAAGTATAATATTCTCAGTTGTTTTTTAAACAGATGCGTTTTCTGACAGAAATGTTATTTTTAAACTGCTAGTTGTACTGTCATTAAATTGGCAGGAATATCCTCCTTAAGCATCATCATCTTTTTTTCAAAATGTAAAAAAACCGCAATAATCTCTTAGCTCTCTATATAGGAATACAGATGGAAATTAATTGTTGTTTTGTTCTTCGAGTTCTTCTAGATGCTGATTCTTCCTGCACCACAAAAGCTCCCTCTGCCACGGGTATCTACACCTGTCAGAATAGGAGGTTCATTTCTGTGCTGAAGATGGAAATTTAAAAATGGTATAAAGACAATTTTAAATGCTGAGATTTCCTATAGCCCAAGGTTCAAAAGACGATTACCGTCTCCCTACTTTCTGCTGATGCCTAACATACCAACCATGTTTTTTAAGTACAAAATATGGAGTATTAGGGAGGTTTACTAAATACTTTTATTGCTGTAAACTGGTGTGTAGATGAGGGAAGAAATACTAGCTTCCTCATCTCTTCTGTTTTCGTTGTCTCCTGCTCTGATAATTTTCTTCTTTCCTCTCTCCCCCAAATTATTCCCTGTTTCTTTGGTTTTGGCCTCTCTACCTTATCAAATAACTTCATACTAGCACTCCCCCTTTAGTTGATAAATTCTTTTAATAGCTAAAAAATGCTTCTTCAGTAATCTTAAAAAATAAGCTTCAACTCCATATGCCTTTCCACTCATACAGTTTCTTAAATTATGGTCCTGACTACCCTAAAAGTCCTGGAGGTATTCAAACGTGTGCGTGTGGGTATTAGAGAGGATCACAAAGGACCAACTATCCAGCACTTACAGGAATTAAAGATGCATTTGCAGCCAGAAATTACAAATACTGTTTCCTGCCCTTCTCAGTCCACTTAAAAAGAACTAAACTACCATCAATTCTTCTGAGAAACAGGAGGGCAAATGGAGTTCATGTGAACACAGATGAGTCCAAGGAAGTGGAAGAGTAAAGTTTCTTCCAAAAAGTTTGACTTTCAAAAAGTTCCAAAACTCACTGTCACCTCAAGCTCAGTGTGTTCGCCTCCTCGTCCCATCCCTTTTCTTTATACCAGTGGACTAACCCTCCACTGTGTTTGTCCATCTGACTGCCTTTACTGACTTGAATGCCGCTTTAGATTCCACTAACAGGTTACCACTTAAAGTTCAAGCTGTCCCCACATTTCTGTTTTGCCTGTCTGTACCTCTAATGTTTGTGTCTAGAGTCTAACCTTGCATTTCGATTATTGCAACATTCCAGTGAAAATCCCAGTAAATCTAATAGAATCTGCTTATCTACAGAACAACAGATTGGATTAGTACGATATATTAAGGTAAATACACTTCTTTCAAGCTGATTTTTACAGACATCATTGCCACGTCATCCTAAGAATAACTTGTCTGCTTTGATCTCAGTGAACAAGCACTAAGTTCAAGAAAATACTGGATAAGTTTGTAAAAGAGAAATCAAGCGATATTAAGACACCATCTCTGGGTCAACAAGTTGATTTGCTAAGCTGCAAATCATTACATGGTGAGAGACAAGTGAGAGGAGCATCTTTGCGCTTACCATGTTCCTCTAATCTTCCCCAAGCATCTGCTAAACATATGCCTGGCTTCATTAAAGAAAAATACCTGGTAACAACAGTAGTTTCTTCCAAACTGTAAGTGTATGACTACAATTCTAAGACAGCTACTTTTAGAAACAGGACGCAACTATAAAGATCTTTGGTCTGACTCACCGTGGCTGCTCTCATCCTTGGTTTTGAACTGCTTGAGCTGTGCTCAGGGTTTTGCTCTTTTGGGCTTGTTTTTGACTAAAAGCGATGCTTTCCAAATAATTTAACGCTGCATTCAGATCAGAGGACTCAACACCTAGGAAAGAGAACCACTCTATCTCCCAGTACACACAAGACATATTTTTAGCCCTTAACTGTACCCCCTTGCAAAGCAGCACTGCTCAAGTCCACGTTTTTAAGCTTCTCACTGCAGCACCTCTGCCAACTACTCCTGACGCCTGCAGAGCTGATATTACAGTGACCACAGCTGGCACGTCAGCTAGCGACAATGAGGACAAGCCGCAGGGTGTCCGACAGACACCTGGAAGGCACAGCCGGGTAGGCACACGGATGAACAGGCAGGAAGGAGCACAATTCCGCATGTGAACAGGAGATTTTTTTTCTTTTTTTTTTTTTTTTTTTTTTTAAAGAGGGCCTTTAAGGCAACCAGCCCAACTACCCGGCGGCAGGGGGTGCCCACAGGCCCCCTCAGAGGGCGGTGGGAAGCTCGGGGGGTGGGGTGTGCGTGGGTGTGGGGACTGCGGGTTAGCCGCCGGGCAGGAACAGCGGGTTTATGGAGAAGGTACTGCGGAGGACACGGCCCCTCGGGGCGCAGCACCCCCGGCCGCCCCCCGCCGCCCCCCTCTCACCTGCAGGCACCAGCCGCCCCCGGCCGCCGGGCGAGACGGTTTCAAACTATCAGAGCGGAAGAAGAAGCACCTCTCTGATACGCTCAAGGCGCGTTTACAAGGCATTCTCTGATTGGGCAGTTTGGCGGCAAAATAGCCAGTTGCATTGCTCAGCCGGGGGGTGGGCGTGCTAGTCCGTCCCATCGCCGTCCCTCTTTCGCTTACGGCCGCTTCGCTCTCCCGCCGGCTTCTGCCTGTCAGCGGCTGCCGCGCGCTGATTGGCGGCGGCATTCCCGGGGCCGGCGCGCGGGCTGCGGCCGGCCGTTGGCGGGGGCGTGAGCGTGAGGGGCTGCGCGCGGGGCGGCCCTGTGGCGGTGCTGTGGTACCGCTATGGGCGGGCGGTGGCTGAAGGGCGTTTGAGCTCGGCCCCGCGAGGCCTGCGGTGGCTCCAGGGTCCTGGCCTGCGCCCCTTACCGAGCGGCAATGCGGTGGCTAATGGCCCTGTCAGTGCGGGGAGGGGGCAGTAGGAGACCGTGCCAGCCTAAAAGCTTGGGCTAGACAAGGTGGGGGAGCCTGGTGGTTTCTGTGTTGGAGAAGAGATACTGAAGGGAATTCCTGTGGAGAATAAGGACTCAAAAAAAGGGGATTGTTTGGTGGAACTACTTCCTTCTTAAATGTTTCCACCTATGCTAATTATGAAGCTAGAAAACCTCCCAGAGCAGGTGTTTTAAATAATTTTTGCAGGGATGTTACAGAAGGAGCTCTGGGCTCGTGGTTTCCAGCATTTCTCTCCAATCCAGCCTTTCTATAAAACCTTTCATAGGGTAGACATGCTAGATGAATTTAGGTCTTAAATTCGGTCTACCCTGTGGTAGAGCTATGTGTAGCACACCCCATCTGAGGCAAAGCTGCTGGGTCAGCAGCTGGAGCAGTAACTGCTTGGTGTGATCCCAGAGAGAATTGCTTTTATTGCTCTTATCTCAGGGCTATAATAAACAGAAATTCAACACCGAGTTTTAAAGATTTTCTATCAGGCGTCAAGGAGTTTGCTACTATCTTAATTGTTCTTTTTGTAATGCATGCTCTGACATAGAAAATCTTTTCAAAATAATTTACAGCTCTGAAGTCTGGCTACAGCTGTATCATCTGGTATGCCAGAGCCATAAATGTCCTGGTCAAGCTCCACAATATGTGAATATACGTTATATTGCACCAACATTTTGTCTGATAACATGACAAAGATAGCATAGACATAAAATATCCAAACATCCACAAAATTATAATTATATGCCCTTTATAAATGTTTACAGGAATATTTGTGTCTTGTTCTAGAATCTTTTGCATCTGTGAAACACAGTTAAACAAGTAAGGAAACCATTACCCCTCTTAGAGGCATTAAGTTCTCCTAAAGTAAGCCCTTTTCCATAGTAAAAGGCATACTTCAATGTTTGGGGTTTTTTTCCACCAGAACTCTTGCCTATTGCAGCATTCACTTGCCAATTTTACCTGATACGAAGCTTCACTAGCGTGGAGTGCTTTTGCTTCTGCTGCTTCGCACTCTTAGGTCTGGGCCATACAGAACATGCTCAAACCCAAGACTTCAGTTCCTCTTTTTAGAGTACTTTTCAAACTGTCAGATATATTCATGCAAAAATGTCTACTTTCTAGGTCATCTCTAAAAAAAAGACCACCGCAGCCTCTAGATCAATGAATAGTTTTAAATTATCCCAGGGTTGGTTTAGTAAAACTAGTAGGCTGGTAGAAATATGATCTTTGTGCTTTTTTTTTTTTTTTTCTTTTTAAAAGATTTTTTTTCAGGGATTTTCAGATAAATCTTTTATCATGGCATATATCAGGTATATATTTTACTTATTCCTAACTTCCCTGTTTTTATATATGTTACATTTGTATTTATACTCTGTTGTATTTATAATGTGTTTATGTATTTTTGATGCAAAACTGATTGCCCAAATCTTAGCTGAGGCTCAGCCCTAATCACAACCAGGTGTCTGATGTCTGTATAGGCATCAGCATAAGATATTTCCTTGCCACAGTCACATGATTTCGTGCAGTAAACTAAATTCTTCATTCCTACTTTTCTGAAATCTTATGTTTAATCCTAGTCATAACTTCAGTCTATAGCAAGTGACCAACAACTAACAATTAACAGAAAGCATTGCCCCTTTTCAGCCTCAATTCTCCATTCTAGCAATCTATACAGTAACCATCTGTTAACTTGAGGTATTGTGGTTTTCTTTTCTAAAGATTTAATCATAATTTCAGTTTGGCATTAGCTAAAGAGAGGTGCTGACTTGGTTAATATTAAATGCTTTAGCAGTTGGCACTTATCAACATTAGACTTTCCCAAGGAATAAAGCAAATTTCCCATATTTTTCCGTAAATTTGTAACCCTAACTACACCGAGAATCTTTCCTAAGTTGAAATAAAATAAGCATCTTCCAAAATTAAATTTAAATCATTCCCTACCTAGTAATACCATTATGGGTTCAGCTGTGTAGTCTGTTGAAGATCCTGCAATAAGCCAAACCCTTCAGCTCTCTATTACCAAACAATAATCCTTGTCTAAGTCTTAACCAGTACATCCATATTTGTTCAAAACCGAAACATGTTTGCCCTTGCCTGTGTTAGCTTCCATCTTAGCCAAGTACATATTCAGTCATTCCTTTTAAAAAACTTGGCCTTAAGAATGTCCTTGCTTTTAGTCTTGGCCATAGCCAAGTTAGCAATGTCTGCACCAAAACCTAAACACAAACAATTGGCTGTATTGTCATAAACTGCATTTATTGTCTGAGACCTAGGATGGGACCTTCTGTTGGCGGAAGTGACAAGCATGTGATTGGGTTTGCTGCACATGGGCTTTATTAGACTCTGGTTGTGACTGAAAATGGGAAAGGGATTAGGTTCAGTTTTCAACCCAGCAGGGTTTGAAGACGAGTTTCATTCCAGCATACTGTGAGGTCTCCAGGATGGGGATGGAGTTATTTAATCTATAGAAATGACTGGCTGGTCACTGTTTTTGTGGTTTTGATGGAATTTGTTTAAGAATAGTTTGGAGACGTATTTGGAGTTAGGATTTAGAGAAAGCAACAACAGAGGGCTGTTTTTAATGGCAGCATCTGGTAAGGTCTGCATGATTTGATGAGCAAAATCTCCAGCCTGAGTGACTCCTCATTATCATGGAGTCATTGTGTTTCATTAAGGCCTACGATGATACTCGTTGAGGTTAGTTTCCAGAAAAGCAGATTGGAAGGACTGCATTTGCTGATGGATTGTAGTAAGCATGAAGAAGTGGCTGGTTTCAGAGAAACATCTTTTTTTTTCAATTGATTTGTTTGTAAGTATGAATGATAGGGTCTTCAGTTCCTGTTAGAGTTAAATTGGGGCTAAAGAGGAACTGCATTTTGTAAGGTCTGCATGAATAGGAAGAGCACTGGGCTCGGAGCTTGTCCTGGTACTATTCCTTTTTTTTGAATGCAAAATTGAACCTGACATTCAGCTGTAATCATATCTTGGTGACCAATGCCTACATGAAACCAAGGCATAATCTATTTTCCCTCTCCACAACTGGCTTTTCTGCAAGGTCGCAGCTGAAGGAGGATTTTGTAATAAACCAAAACATTCCTGGACAAAAGAGAGTAGGGTTGTTACTGTACCCTAACATGAATTTGTAGGATTGGACCATCCCTAAACTCTAGAATACAGGTCATGAGGAATAATACTGTTTGTCACTGGACTGAGTTGGCCTCCATATCAAAGGGCAGGAGGCACAGTGGCATTCGTAGTCATGAAGCTTGGTAGGACGTCTGGTCTTAGGACTTCCTCAACACGTATCTCTGGTATTTAAGAGGCAATATAGTTAAGAGAGAGAGACCAGCTCCTCCAAAGAGCAATTTTAGATCACCGAATCCAGTCGACCTTTTCTGACCCCTCTAACTACTAAAAATCAGCCTCCAAATTTAGGTATTTGTTTGGTGTTTGAAATAAGATCATGTGAACATAGAACTACTGCATTGTTTTGAAATGCTTGTCAACATCTAACTTTTCAACAAGGCTTACGTTTGTCTGGTGTACTTCAGTGAACAGAGCACAAGTTCCTTTTCTCAGACCCAATAATGTAAGAGTATTATTCAAAATAGAGAGATGATGTACGCTTCTATCATGCTGTTCATGCTAATTTGTGTTGCACACCACTGGTGTAAAAAATATGATGAATCTTTTGGCATAAAATAGTTTTTTAAATACATGACTGCTATTGACACATAAGATCTAGCCTTTAAATAAGTGTTTAGTTTTCAGTCTTACATCTTTGGGAAAATGCAGACTTTCGAAAATTGAAGGAGATTGCAATGGGTACTCAAACCAGTCTTTGTGATGCAAACATCTACTGCTACTTTGTAATTAGATGGATAAAAAACAAAGGAGATCAAACGGTATAAAGCCGATTACTAGTATAAAGAGATAATTGTAGATAGTTAGAGACCAGTGAAATGACAATAATTACCCTATGCCTACACTGTGGATTTTATGTAGTATCTGATAAAACCTTCTCTTGAAACTTTCTGATTCTGAATTGCATATCAAAAATACCAGTCAACTTCAACGTTGGATTCTATAGTACATTAGAACGTACAATTATTTTCAGAGGGAAGGAGATTTTTCCATGCTTTTATGACCATATATGTTCATATGCTGCTCTAGCCAAGCAAATGCCACAGCAGTGATTGGAGCCAGGAAAGTACAGACTAGGAATTAGTTTTGGAACTGTTACTGTCCTGTGTTTTTTTGAAGGAAATAGGGAGAAAGGAGGCAGGAGGAAGGAAGTTGAACTGATTTAATAGTATTAGCATATCTAATGACAAAAGGTCATCTCTTTGTTCTTTGAAACAGTTTTGAAGGATTCAAAGTGCACAGTAAACATAGTCTAGTTTATATGAAATATTGGTGAATTTTTAGTCTTGTCCATAGTTCTATAGCTTGTTGAAACACCTTTTCAGTGTTTTTTTCCTGTTTTTCCACCATACCTACTGTGATTACTGTGATGGAAAAGCAGATGCTTTGTAATAACTTAAGTGTGGATACTGGAGTGATTACTGTTTGACTCCACCAGATTATCTATTTAGCTGGTTACTTTGTGAACACAAGATCTGTCTCCTCTCATGCACAGTATTAGATGCATTACTGTTTGACTCCACCAGATTATCTATTTAGCTGGTTACTTTGTGAACACAAGATCTGTCTCCTCTCATGCACAGTATTAGATGCAGCTTTGGCCTCTAGGTAGATCTGTGCCTTGTGCAATATAGTCTCACAATCATCTCAGACAGAAGTGTTGAGTGTCTGGAGGCGAAGAGCCAGGCAGAAGGTGCCAAACAGCGTCTTTTGGGGCTTCACATTCAAAGGACTGTCATATTATGGCTACTGCCTTGTGCAGTGGGGCCTTTGTAACTGTGTGGTCCAGGACCATTCCCTTCCTGTCATGTGAACTGAAATATTAAATATAGCTGACTGGCAGATCACCCATTTCAAGACTTAAATTTTTTTTCCCAACTGAAATAGAGAAACATTTTTCAAAATACCAGCATTTTGTACACAATTGAAATCCTAATTTTAGACAAAAAATAATGGCTAAAGATAACGTATATGGACACTGTGACAGTGCAGTTCCACACGTTTTGGAAGCTACTGGCATTCTTTTCTTTTGATAATGATGATAGTAATAACAATCATATCCTGTGAATATTGAACACTTTAATGTTAAAGGGCTCTATCTTCTACCTAATATCCCACTCTTCACTTGTAGAAATGCTGTTCTGACTGTCATCTGTTGTATAATGGTTAGTGCATATATCAAGTATATATCCTTCTCAGAGAAAATATGTGAATTGGAATTAGTACTGAGAGATTGAAAGTAGTCTGAAGCCTAGTATTTGCTGTGTCTGAAGATATATTGTCCCATTTTTTTTCACAGATGTATCAGCTTATAGCTTGACAGACACTTACAGGATGGTGTTGATGAGCCTATACGTGCTATAGGCCTAGTGAATGTGTTCATGTATACTTAAAAGTTTCTCCTAGGCCATCTGAATTTTTTCACTCGAGTAAGCTTTTTTGCATCAGTCAGTCAGTCTTCTCCCCGTCAGTAACAGAACGTATCATGACTACAGTTATGAATAGATTTTGCATGAATTGCAAGAAAGGTTTTTCTACCATAATGACTTATTGGCGTGTTAGATAAAGATTTTCAGTTGCACAGAAAAAAGTGCTTCTCTTACAGTGCATTGAGTAACAATACATTCACCTGTTTTTCAAGCTTCTAACTTTTTTCCAATGTGATACCACACATGAAACTGGATCTGTAGGCTTTGGGTGAATGTAAAGAGAATGCTTTCCTCAAGATTATTTAATCTTCCTTTGGCAGATTTTTTTCCTTATGCTAGAGAAATACCAGCAACTTCTGCTGTGTTTAGTCTTTAGTGGGAGAAATAGGAGACCAATTGATTAAAAGGAAGGCATTTCAATGATTGTTCTGTTCCAAATATTGAAAAGATTTGGAATGGAATATGCCTGAATATTCTTGCTTGCACTCTGTATTCTAAATTCTGTTCCTTGGCTATATATGTCTTCAGTAATCAGCTCTTCCTCTGTGGCAAGTAATGGTAGCACTGCAGTGACTAGAATACACTGTTTCAGTCAAATAATCTTCTATGTAAAGTACTTAATAGCAATGCATTTTTTTATATTTTTTATAATTAAAATAATAATTTCTGTTGAAAATGTCTGAATTGAAAAAAAAAAATGGCAGCTTGATAAAATTTTATGATGCCATGAATACTCTGCGTAAACCAAAACAGCGTTATAAGTCATGGGGTCACAGGCATGTTCCTGCTGTAAGAAACACTCTTGAATTGGTCCAAAAAAGCTCTGTCAACAATTTTGCCAAAAAGCCCCTGGAATATTTTTGTGGTAATGCTACTTTTCTTCTTTTAAACTGTAGAGAAAGGGTGATCGGTTAAATCTCTTCTCACAGGAAATCAAAAGATCAACATCCCTGGAGATCTTTCAGTGGCAGTGTGCCCATGTACAACGTATTTGTGATGACATATTCTGCTGCAGGGGCAGTAGAACACCACTGTGCTATAGAGTATTGAATGACCATAAAATGCACAGCATCAGCTTCTTTCAAGACTAGCATTAAGGCTGCCCATAAATCTGCTATTGAAAATCTTATCTGAAGAATGAATACTGGTTTTGGTTTTATAATCGTTCCTCACAGCAGCATATAGGGTTTTAAAGAAAGGTAAAATGTAAACCCATATTTCTTATAGGAGTCTATAGAAAGCAGTTGGCAGCAATTAAACTGTTTTCTCTGAAAATAAGTAAAAGGTTTTCCAAGCTTAATTATATTAACGATCTGTTCCTAAGGAAAACACAATCTTTATAAATAACAATTTTGATATTTATTGCTGTCTTTAAAAAATCTGCGCACTGTACTTGCTTTACCGCTTTTAAGAGGTTCTTTGCGCAAAGAAATACTAGGCTGGTTATCTGAATGAGGTTTCCATTATAAAGCGCAGATCCATTTGGCAAATGACATGCAAGAACAGCTTGAAATGATTAATGTGAAGCAGACTTCCGTCCTCCCTCTAAGAGCAGCCTATTTACATGAGTGATTGTGTAACAGTCATAATGTTTCAGCATCTCTCCAGCATCTTATGGCAGGATCAACACATTGGCTGTTGACAGCCGTAAACATGTACATTTGCATTCCGGTTTGAATGCTTCCAGCTCCTTTGCCTGCAGTCATCACTCCCTCTCTGCCCTTTCTCAGGCAAGTTCTGCAGTCCCTGTGCTTGCCTGCTCCGCATCATCGCAGGCTGAAGGACAGTTTCTTTCCTCAGAGCTGATTTCTTCCCAAGATGTGAGTCAGCAAGCAAGGGAGCTGACGACATTCCCAGGATGGGCCATGCAGCGATGTGCCTCTGCAGTGAAACAGCCTTTGCCCATGCAGGAGTCAGCAAGGATTTTTACATCACCTCTACACCAGGTGGCAGCATGTCATGCTGCTCTGCTCGTGAGCTGGATTTAAAGAAACAAACACAATAAGCAGCAGCCTGTAGAATTCAGTCATTACAAACAGGAAGAATCAGCTTTACGTGTTGAATCCTCATTTGTTCATATTCTGACCACTGCTTATCCCCCTGAGCCCTCGGCTCCTTTATTCGGCTTTAAAGGGGCTTTGGTATTTTAAAGGGCTCTGAAAACCATCCAATCAGCTTGAGGTGTTCCACAAGAGGTGTTGTGACATTCAGCTATAGGATAGCTCTCTAGACATGTCCCAGCACTCAGTGTGTACTAGGATGAAAATATACTAGGCTGAAGCTTGAGCTTGCATTGCTTAAGATGTGTGGAAACACAAAGCTGTCTAAAAGCCGCCATCTTGTTGTCCACTGTGCTTGCCAGGATGAGAAAGTGACGAAGGCCACTTTAGTCAGTTTGGTCCCTCTCCCTTGGATCACAACATAAAATATGACCAAGTGTTTTGGATACCGTTTAGAGCTGTAGAATTTTCTAGAAATTGGGGCTTAGTGGAAACTTAGGTTCTTTCGACAGTTACAATATAAGACTCAATACTGACAGAAGCAACTGTTCTTGATTACTCCTAGAATCCTGGCTCTGCTACCCCTTCCTTGTTTTTTAGAAATCAGATTAGAGTGTTTCTGGAATTTGTATTGTTATTTATATTATATTACATTATGTTACGTTATATTATATTATTGTGCTGGTTTTGGCTGGGCTAGAGTTAATATTCTTCGTGGAAGCTAGTATGGGGCTATGTTTTGAATTTGTGCTGAAAACAGTGTTGATAATTCAGGGATGCTTTAGTTACTGCTGAGCAGCGCTTACACAGAATCAAGGCCTTTTCTGCTTCTCACCCCACCCCACCAGCGAGCAGGCTGGGGGGGCACAAGAAATTGGGAGGGGACACAGCCAGGACAGCTGACCCCAGCTGACCACAGGGATATCCCAGACCATATGACGTCATGCTCAGCATATACAGCTGGGCTGGAAGAAGAAGGAAGGGGGGGACGTTTGGAGTGATGGCGTTTGTCTTCTCAAGTAACCGTTATGCGTGATGGAGCCCTGCTTTCCTGGGGATGGCTGAACACCTGCCTGCCGAGGAGAAGTGGTGAATGAATTCCTTGTCTTGCTTTGCTTGCACATGCAGCTTTTGCTTTATCTATTAAACTGTCTTTATCTCAACCCATGAGTTTTCTCACTTTTACCCTTCTGATTCTCTCCCCCATCCCACTGAGGGGGAGTGAGCGAGTGGCTGTGTGGTGCTCAGTTGCCTGCTGGGGTTAAACTACAACAATCATATCGTATCATATCATATCATATCATGTTGACAAAGACTGTTGGAATGCTGTTAACTGAAAGGAAGGAAGTAATTTAATTAGATGGTTCAGATGGTGTAAGAGTGTACACCAAAGCTACCTTTTTATGTTTTAGAGAGGATTGTTGGCATTCATTTTAAGATGCAAAGTGCTATATATTATGACAGTTTTTTCTTTCAAATTTTCTGGCACCTAGTTAATAAAAAAGTTCTCTCTGCTAATAAAGAAAGATTCCTAGTGTTTGAAGGACTAGCACCCCAATTCAGACTGTAATATACACTTGGGTTGCTGTTAAAATGCTTTTCAAACAAGTGTTCAGAAAGGCTGCCTACCTGTATATGTCTGTGGCATTCAGGCTGAAATGTCTTGCGTGGTATTTGTCCTGCTAACTTAAGGTATTTTTATTGCAGACATCTTCTTCTGGGCTATTCATTCTGGATTCCCCTTATAGTTGCTTAAGGGACATCCAAGACTGCCTCATCTGAAAAGTCTTTTAGTCTTTTATAGTCCTAGCAGAGAAACAAGTGCCTGCAGGGTTCAGTTGATCTCATACATTTCTAAAAGGTCAGATGAATCATACCACAGAAGTGCTTATCTCTGTTGTGACTATAAAGAGAGTCTAGACAACTAGTTCATGTATCTATGTCTTAGACATTTGCATTTGCCCGGATGATTCCTATGTTTCAAATTTACTTGTACTTCAAATGGAACTACAGACTCTGAGAGGATTTGATTATTAAACCCCGTAATTTGTCAGTTTGACACCCAAATTCTCCAAGCCTGGCTTAAATATTGATCTGAGTAATTCTAATCCATTTTTAAAGTAGACACAACTCCCACTGTATCAGGTGAGGGATGAATCTGCTAGGGCCAGTCTGACTGTTCCAGAGCACTGTGTTAACATAAAAACATAGTAAAAGCAATGTAAGGGAAGAGTCTTTGTTAAAGGTTTAAATGGCTTATTCTGTGAGGTTTGTACAACAAATGTAAGAAGCAAAACATAGCTGTGGTTAAATAAAAGTTTGTGAAGCATTTAAAATGTAAAACGTAAACAGCTAAACTGACAAATGAGACATTTATGAAAGACAGTATTAAGAAAGAGAATGGGAAGATAAAGGCTATATGAAAGAAATGATATAGACAAAATCAAATCCATGAACATGAACTGAAATTAAGGGAATAAAAGTGCTTATGGAAATTTTTGCAGCCTTAAATGAAAGAAGAAGGAGGAGAGGAAGAAGGGTAAATGTGTGTGCATGTAGATAAGCGACAGCATTTTAGGCAGAATGTCAAAAGCTTTGACACTGGGGTGAAGCCAAACAGAATCAGTGGCAGAGTGGAATGTAAGCTTGTATGGGAATACTTTACAATGAATTCATTAATCAGCAAAGTCAGAGCTACTGTTCTGGAAATCCTGCAAGAATAACCAGGTTTTAATTATTAATTTTTGGAGTCCATAATCTACCACTTAGCAAAGTGTTCTTTTTCAAGGAGACTAGCAGTGCAGGGTAAAATAAACACTGCCTAGCACTCACAGACTGTCTCTGATTATCTTTACAAGAAAACTTTGGGACAGTGATTGGAGGCTGAGGTGGCAAATGTATCTAAATACAATTGTGTCTAAAATGTATTGTGATGTACATAAAAACACCCCCAACTTTACACATAATATGTTGGCTTTTGAGCTGCCCATCTTCACTCAGGAACAAGGTCTTCAGTTTACAACAGATTTTATAAGAACATGAGTTTGGTGTTTAACAATTGTTATCCCTTCCTCTTAAAAAAGCCACAGTCGAACTGCAAAAAGTTCAAAGAAAGGTAGAAAGGATGGTCTAAAGTGTGAAGTGGCTACAATAGGAAGAACAATTAGGCAAACCAGAGTTCTTCAGCCTAGAGAAAAGACTATTCTATGGAAATGTAATAGAGAGCTAAAAAAATCCAGGTGGTATGAAGGCGGTACATTACGGATTTCTTGTTTACTCTCGCTTCCAATAAAAAAGCTGGGGAGCACCAGTTGAAGCTAACAGAAGCCTCTTTCAACACAAACAAGAAGACTTGGTTCTTCATCTTGTTTTAGCATCTGTAGTATCTTTTGCAAGAAGCTCCACAAATTCACTATACAAAGTTTACATGCCTTCAGGAGAAGAGTGGACAAGTTCATGGAAGGAAAATCCACCAATACCTACTGAATACAGAGACATTATCTCTGACTGAGGTAGTCCCAATGTTACTTATTTTTGGAGGTTAGGTGATCGTTTGGGAGAAGTCCCACCATGTGCCATATTGTTCTCTTTTTGCTTTGGGTACGCTTTTGGAGACAGGATACTAAGCTTGATGAATCAAACCTTTGCTCTGACCTCGAATCACAGTTATGTTAGAAACAGTGCTGATTTTAAATAAGAATGGATTTAATTTATTGTGTTAAAATAGACTTACAATAAAAGTATGTAATTTATACTGAGATATTTTTCAGGTAAATATATGAAAATTATTGGATTTCATTTAAGGTAGAGTGAATGCTTTTTATTCTATGTGTATTACAGTTGTCCTTACTGTCATTTCAGGAGCATGCTTAGAAAAAACAGCTGAGTTTTCAAATATGTCAGTCTTGTAGCAAAAACACTGAAGATGATAAATAGGAGAATAAATGGCAAAGGGAGATGTTACCTTTAACTCTGCTGTTTTCTGGTTTTCTTCCTCAAACATATACATTTTACTTCTCCTTTTGGTTTAGTTCTCTAGGTTTTGTTTAATTTGCTGTCTCTCACATGCTTTAGATGAGCAGTAAAGTGTAGTTGTCCCAAAACCAAGAACATTCACTTCCTATTTTCCATTTTTATCAGTGTGTTTCTTTTCCATTAATGGGAGAGCATATCTACTCAGTAGTACCAAATCTGTGGTAAGTGCTGCAGTCATTCATATTTTTCTTCTTCCCTTCTTCAGGACTGCAGACTGTACACTTTCCAGCATGTTATGTGAATACAGACTGCTCTTCTGTTTGCGGGAAAGAACGGCACGCTAAAAAGAAATTTAACCTGGAAGAAGAAGGCAAAAGGCAACAAGCAACCGTTTGCTTTGATGGTGTCGTAGCAATGTATGGGAGACTTGAGAGGGCAAAGGCACCTCTTCAATGTAATTTTCATCTTAACATTTTTTGAATGTGTGAGCATAAAAGTAGTTAGCGTTACCTGCCCTACAGTCTTGTATCTGGTATGATGCAGAAAGTCAGAAGTAACATATGGAAATTAGGATTTACTTGAAGGTGAACTGCTCATATTCAATTACATATGTCTATTAATATGAAGACAATAATTTAGAACACCTTTAAAGATATTAAATTTCTCTACCATCAAGCTCATACTCACTAAAGCCTATTGTGATACTGCTATGCAGGAATTCCTTTTTGCAGTACGTGGAAACATACCACCCATCTATAGGCAGGCATTAAAGTTCTCCCAGCTTTCTTTTCCATTACATAATTAATGGGTACTCAAAGTTATGTTGGAAAAGAGTTTTTCAGCAGGCAACCTGCAAAAAAGCAGCATAGCAAGAGTCTTTGTCAAAGTGTGTGTAGTCATCAGTGACTGAAAGATTGTAGTAGGAAACAGACCTTTAAAGAATGCCTCAAGTGGGTAAGCTCTTGTGTTAAGTAAGTCTTACTGGGTTGAAATAGAGAAATCAGTTCCCGCATCTGACCAGTACAGTACTGGTATCTGTTAGTACCAGTCTCTTTTTGGGATATAAGTTGGCTTTGATAGATAGTAGCTAGGGGCAGGAGGAAGAAGTGGAGAAGGAGAGCAGCAGAGGACTAGAAAACCTTAAAAATTATAACTCTCTTAAGCTGGACAAAGACAGAAGCCAATGCAAAAGCAACCAAATAACCTCTCCCTTAAAAAAAAAAAAAAAAAAAAAAAAAAAGGGAAAAAAGGAGGTGTTCCATGCCAATTTAGAAGACATTGCAAACATTTGGGATGAGATTCTGCTTGCGTAAATTTAGTTACACAACTTGGACTTACATCTGAGCTAGAATTCAAAACTCCCTTTCCCATCAAGTGGAGAGAAACATGCAGGTTTAGTGTCTGATTTATTTCATCCAGAAGTGGAAATCTAAAACCTGTTACAGGACTCAGGTGACTGGTTCAGATGCAGACATCTAAAGCTAAGTGAGAAGTATTCCATTCCTTGTTGATGTAAGGGTAAGGGTGCCCTGACTGTGCTGTTGTGCAGGAAGAGGAAGATGAGTGGGGAGAAAAGAAGTTTCTTTTTCAGATTCGAGTTCAGGAGACACAATATTCATGATCTTGTTTTCACGAGAATGAGTTTCTTTAGCTTAACAGAATCATAGTTGCATATGTTGACTCCTGGAAGAAGGAGACAGCTGGAAAAGAAGTATAAAAGCAGCATGGAAATTTGTAATGAGGATGCAGAGGTCTTGGACTGGAAATCAGAATGTGGTTTGCCAGAGTGAGAAGTTGCTCTGCTGTCATCAAAATGTCTGCCTAAGCTAGAAGCATGTTGGATGCTGTGAGGTGTCTGCATGCAGCTAGTGAACTGTCAATATAGGCTGCAACAATACGTACCCACTCTTGGGGTGTGCATATATGAAGTCATGGGGTGCTTTCACACTGGTGTGTGGTTTAGCGGGTTGTAAGGAGCTGCACAGATACACAGAAAGCTAGAGCACCCACACCTCTAGCAGTAGATGGGTGAGGAGGGTAACCAACGCTCCCAGATGAGGGGTGTGTGCTTGTAACCACTCACAGGTCCTGTGAGAGAGAGATGTGCGCATGTACCTGTGTTCATGTGTATATGATAAGAGATTTTTGGGGAGGGTTGTTGTAGGAGGTTGTTTTTGTATGTGTTTATTATAAAACATTTCATATGCATCTAATATTGTGGTTTATTAGCATTTTGTATGCATCTAATATGGTGGTTTATTAGCATTTTGTATGCGTCTAATATTGTGGTTTACTTGTACTGATGAATCTTAAATGTACAGCTCACTGATTGCTGGTTAATTACATGTTGTTAATAAATTGCTTCAGTTCTGATTTTGGTGTAAACTGAGCAGTTTTTTCCCTGCAATAATGGATCATGTTTAGCGGAACTCTGAAGCCAGTATACTGTTACTGCTGCTGTGCTGTAAGCACAGCTGTGGAGTACAGCACCACAGAAGAGGAAGGACGGCTTTTGCTGTAGAGTAATAGCAAAGTTAATAGCTAGGTGATAAATAAGTTTTTGATTTATGGTGAGATCTTGCCAGTCTCTGAAATGCCTGCCAATGAAACTTCAAAAATTTTGTCTATAGATACAATGAAAATATCAAATAAGGGTCTTCATTTTTTATCAGTTAACTTATAGTAGTTCTTGAGGGATAGAAGAGAATCCTTCTAAAACTAGGAGCTTGATTAAGAAACATAATTCAGGAAAGAAAGGTTCATTCATTATAACTTGAGTAAAAAGGGAAGTAGAATAAGCATTACTGATGGTAATTAATAACGCACCAAGAACATTTCCTGTGAGACACTATGTGAAGCGCTGCATTCTAGAGTTTTATAATTAACAGATTCTTCAAAGACAAAGTCTTGATTAAAACCTTGGAAGTAAATGAAATAACTGAGTAATAGTTGGAATCAATTTCCCTTTAGTTAGATGCCATAGTTAAGATATGTTTCGGTATTTCTAACCATTTCTAGAGTTTGTATCAAGTTCATAGGCTTTAGTTTTTAAAATGTTATGACAATTTTAATTGATTTAAAGCTTTAAAGTTCCTCATTTGAGACACTGTGTGTGAGTAGATTTTGATCTTAAAGAGCTTTGTTAAAAAGCCACGAAGTTATGTGTACAGTAAGCCAAGACTGTGATCTGTGTTGAGACTTTTAACACACTTTGAGGAAATAAAGCATTGTCTTAGCCATAGTCATGAAGTACCATTGTGCAATCCTTAAATAGTTAATTTTTAGTCAATAAGACATCAAGATTGCCTCTTGATTTTCTTCTTCATGTTGCCTCATGCTGCAGTTTTATAATTTCAGTTCTAGCTCTTACAAAGATACTGGTGTGTCTTGAAAAGAACGTTTTTCTTTAATTCTAAAGGGAGCAATTGAAATGTGATACGAAGTAGTTTGCATAAAGACTCTAACTAGCTGGTGGCCTTGGCAACCCTTAAGAAAACTCACACTGTTATGCAAAAAGTAATTTTTTCTTCTTTTTTTTTCTGATCACTGAGATGTAGCATTGCATCAGTGCAGAACAGTTAAGTATTATAATCACTGATATTATATGGCAAGAACATATCACGCCTAGACACTGTCAGAGTCCTGTCTGGATTTCTGTATACTGAATGCAGATGGGATATCACGTTGTCAGCTCTATAGCTCATTTTATTCCTTGTACCTAAGGGACAATTTTAAATATAAAAGTGTTTATATGTTATTATATATTTAATCAGAGATGGGGGGTTTGGCCAGCCCTTCAGTGATATGGACTCTTCAATTTTCTCTATGTCATAATGACTACATCTGTTTTTAACATTAGGCAGGCATAGTTCTCTTTTTTTGTGTACAGGAAATCAGGATTTCCTGAGATACTCCTGCATATCCATGCTAGTATTTGATAAAGAGAAGGATCTAATGTTCCTGACAGAGAAAATAATTGTCATTAAGGAGTTCTAGATTGTTGCTTGATATCCTAATATGTTTGTGAGGCACTTTGAAATCTTACTAGAAAATACACTAATATGTACAGCAAAGTATCCCTATTTGTTAGATAATCATTATTGATAATGAGTAATCACATCCAACATACTTTTTCATCTGTTGTCTTTCTATTTACTCCTTCTACATTCAGGTCATGAACACCATTCAATGACACCAGCAGCTCAACAGAATGAGAAATGGTGAATTTGAAAGGACAGCTTAGGGAGACGAAGCAGATGCCTAACTCCGCTCATGGCTAGGAAAGCTACAAGGTATATGGATTCTTAATTAGTGACTTTGAGAGGCATTAACTGTTCTGTTCTT
Organism: Aquila chrysaetos chrysaetos; assembly: GCF_900496995.4. NCBI lineage: Eukaryota > Metazoa > Chordata > Aves > Accipitriformes > Accipitridae > Aquila > Aquila chrysaetos. The sequence continues at coordinate 60,640,443 of NC_044030.1, forward strand.
TTTTAACCACACATAGAAGCCTACATTTCTAAAGCCTTAGAGTGGATCCAGGGTTATAATTTGTTTGGCTGAGTGCATCTTCCAAAAGCTACATTTTTCCTTTTTTACTAATGTCTGGTGATAGCTTACCTCAACAGACCAGTGCTTACACAGTTAATTTAGGAATGCCTTCATCCGGACCGTCTCCAGAATATTCTGATACAGTTTCTCCTAGTAGACAGTACTAATGTGATGGTTATACTGTCAGGCTTATTACAATTCTTCTATTTTAATTTTTTTGTCTTGAGGTTACATGAATTTTAGCATTCATATGAAGTGAAAACTATTTTTATCCTTTTATCTGATCTCACTTATCTTCCCATGACACAATGTTTATTATTAAGATCTCTTCAAATTTGGTCACGGGTATTTCAGTTATGTTGTGTTGCAGATTTAGCACTTTTACACTGTGTCATGCTCCTCCCGTCTGCATAAATTGATAGCACTGTGAGGTCTCCTTTGGATTTCATAATGTTCACACAAATACAGATCCACTCAGTGTTTGTGTAGTTTGCTTTGTATTGTCTCCTTTCCCGAAATAGCTAATAAGTAAGCACCTGAAAATGTGGTACTGAGAGGAATAATGCTGAGAATTTATAACTTTTATTTGATAGCCTGTGTAATTATTTGTTTGTTTACCATTTCACATAATCTTGCATACCAACCTATTTAGACTTTTGGGACCAGTTTTGTACTTAAAATTTCTAGGTTCTTTCAGGATATTTTTGGAGAAAGACAGCTTTTCTGAGGAAGGTATGTAAAATTTCAGGAAGAACTTTTCCAGCAAAAATGCTGTCCCACATTTTGAAAAAGGAGAAAAGTGAATGAAGAAAGGAAGTGATGGTGTCCACAATAAATTATTCAGTGGAACAAATAAAGGCATGGTCAAGAGGAAGTTTCGAGTTAGCCTTGTATTCCTATAACTGATGGGTCTTAATCATGGTTTGGTATTCAAATACTATTTCATTATGAAGTAGCTAAATATCATTCATCAGTACTGTTGCTGGGCTTTAAGAAACTAAGAAATTGAAATGTAGAGGATTGCAATCTTACAGTTTTCAAATCAGTTGTTCATTTTGCATGTGCCCATTTAGATGTGCTGACTATATGATAAACAAGAACACATTTGATAGAAAGGTCCTCCACTGAGGATAGGATGTCATGTTGTTTTTCTTCCAATGTGCTGAGTACTTGGGTTCTTTCAAAAGCAGTAGAAGCTGCAAGCATTCACTACATGTGGAGCTAAACAGTACATGTGAACTTGCTTTTCAGCTAGTATTATTGGATACTTGGAAATGTTTACTAGTCACAAGCCATTCCTTTCCTTCACTCATGTAGAACAGGCACTCTTTATCTTAACAAATAACTAGTCTTAAAGTCTTGTGTGAAGGAACTGTAACTTCCAGAGGTTGGCCAGTAAGATTCTTAGGGATCCCGATGCTTTTTGGCAGGAGTAAGGTTAGCTAGCCCAGTGATGTTCAGCCTAATTGTTTTCTTAGTTCCTTTTAGCTTCTCTGATCATGAGCCAGATCTCTGCTGATATAAATGCCTGTAGTGGAGCAACTGGCTGTGAGAACAGCCAGCAACATACTGGCTGTGACAATGTACAGCAACTGCCTGTGACAAGACTGAGACCTGGGATTCTTTTTTCTTCTAAATTGATGTCATTGCTGGATACTTTTTAATTGTTTCAGTCCAGTTCCTCAACAAAAGAATGATGGAAAAATATGCTATGGTCTTCACATATTTTTTTTTCCAACAGAGCATTTTTACTCAACAGAGCATTTTATAGTTTTCTATTAACAGTAAATGAAAAAGTAATGTCAGCTATTTGAGCTTCCAAAAGAAATGCACTTTTCTTATGTAAAAACATATTTTGCTGAAAAGATGTTTTTGATAGAAAACATGCCTGTTTTCTGTCAGGAATATCTGCAATTTGAAAGGTAGGAAGGAGGGAAAAACGTGCTGTAAAATCCATCCATCTGAAAGGCAGTGATATAAGCTCTACAAAAGGGCAAATTTTTAAATACAATATGTCCTGCAATGTCATGAGTAGATGCAAACTTCTAATCATTGCTGAAAGTAGTACACATGTCATACGAAACAGGAGGAGGAAGATAAAGATGTGATGAGTCCTTACTGCTTGTTTCTTTACTTCTTCCATTAACCTCTCCAGCTCCCCCCTTGAACGTGTTCTCTGGCGTGACTGTTTGCAATAAGCTTTTTGCTGCTATTGCTTTTGTGACATTTGTTATATTCACCAATACTGGGTTCAGTCTAAAATGAACTCTCTTACCATTGCATTTGAATGTTTATTGAATATTATCATCACATTCATGCCAAATCCTGTGTGTCCTCCCTCCTCGAAGGCTGCAGGGAGCTTTTTTTTCTTGAAGTTGGATTTTAGAATACTCAGTACCCCTCATGAGCCATACAGAATCTCACTGGATCTGTCTCATTAATGTTTTCAACAGCTGCCCAAATGATGTTGCCCAGCAAATGAACAATGTCAGTTGCTACCTCTGCCTACCAATGTAAGAATCTCCTAGCTATCTAAATTGAGGCTATGTCTATACTAGTAAATTAAAACCTCTCCCGGGCACTGGGACTAACTGGCAGGTAATGCCATGTACACATTTTAGTAAACTCTCTTATCCTTCAAAAACAGGGTGGTTGTGTACAAACTGCCTTTTAAGAATAGTTCCAGGAACACTGTGCCTCCCAAATCATGCTCATGAATTCTTTGGGAGAGGTACACGACAAAATTGTTTCAGGGAATATTTGAAGAATTTCCTTGTACAGACAAGTATGTTCTAGCGTTCAGGGATGTTTCTGGATGTTGTTTAATTCAGTACTATAGACATAATCTTCAACAGAGTCTGAAAATCACAACATTTGGAAGAAATAAAAGGGTAACAAACAGTTCCCCTTGGGGATCTAGGGTGGTGACAGTGTGCCAGAAATCAGTAGAAAAATATTTCAGTATGCACATTTTTAATTCTGTACATGTTCTTTAACATTAGATAGATATTTGAGATGAGGGCTGATTCTTTGCAGCAGAACCTGAATTAATATAAAAATGGTGGGGCTTGTTGCAGGCCTTACAAAATGCAGTTTTATAGCCAGTATATATATATATATATATAATGTGAGAATGAACAGTAATGATAGCCCTCTCTGGCCCTAAAGCTTAAATGCAGATTACAAGTTAAGTGTTCTTTACTGAGGGAAACTCATAAAAGGCAAAGGATGCATGAAACTGGAGCTGAACCCATGTAACTCCTAAGTGTTCTCTCAAGGTATGACTTGCAGACATCTGCATAGCACCCCCTTCCTGTGGCTCCTGGGACAGTTATGACGGGAGCAGATTCTTCTTCTGCAGTCAGTTTTGCACATACTCACCACCTTAGATACTAATAAGCTCCAGCTTCAGTAAAGGTGAACTGAGAGATGTGTCCTCAATAACCTGAGGCAGAGAGAAATACAGTCAAATTTCTGTTTTCTGCATTGCTGTATTGGGCTATAAAAGCAGAAGACCATCCCTACAAGCTGCATATTTGCCTCTCTTTCTCAAACTGATGAATGAAACTACCTTGCAAACATGAGAAGTTGAAAGGACTAGGAGATGGTAACCACTAGTCAGCAAAGCACAGCTAAAGGAATACCTTCTGACCAAGCAGTTGGTATAATGTATAAGAGATGAGAAATTGGAATCAACTAAAATACATCTAGAATTTTGGAGGTCTGTAAGTGGAAGATGGAAATTGAGTTAGAAGTTTTTCAAAGCCATGATACCGTCAAGCTCAATAAGATACTAGCCTATTCCTTAACTTGAGAAAAGTCTTTCTAATCTGACTCTCTAAAAGCCTGAAGCTTTTTTCACTTAGTGGATTTAAGAGAAGGCTTAAAAGCAGATATAAATATGCCAAGCACTGTGGTGCTTTCAGTCTCTATCAACACTTCTGGCTGTTACCAAAGAACAATGTTATATTGTCTTGGACATAGGCCTGGACGTAGCCTCCTGGAAGTGTAACCCTGGATGTTTTAATTGTGTTTTAGCACATAGTGAAATTAGGAAATAGAACAGTTACATGGTTTCCTGTTATAGCGCCTTTGTTTAATAATTGACATTACAGTGGAGTAAGGAAGTCTGTTGTGTTCTGGGACTGGCAATTATTCATCACCTTGGAAGAATGTTTTATCCTTGGTTGACAGCATATTTTGGATAGTCCATTACTACATCTTAATGAAAAACAGGAGCATTCTGTTTTTAGGAGAACAACTTTGTTCTTACAGTCACCTGATATTTGTATATGGATTTTTTTAAGGTACATTTAGATAGATCTGCTTTCTCGCATTAACTGGAGCAAATCCTACAGGCCCATATTGTGAGGCTTTTTCTGTAAGGAAAGAGCATTTCATGTTCCAAAGAACTTTTGGTCTAAGAAGACCCACCAAATAGACACTGAAAGGTTCTCTTCTTCAGTATCTCAATGAACACCATGGTACATTGTGTTTGATGTTACTTCTGGCATGCAGAATTAAACAAGTCATCCTCTTAGTGGTTGAAATTCATAATTTTACAGCCATTAAGTGTATATAGTACTTTAAGTATCCCTTAATTTAATCTTAAGTGAATTACTGGGCTCATATGCTTAGACTGAACCTTTTGCATAAAGGGGAGTTTTAGAGAGTATGAAGATCTGGTTCAAACAGTGAAATAATGTTTTCTCTTCCAGGCTTTTAAATATAAAAGGTGATGTATGCTTGCCTTGTATAAGCTATGTTTTTTCTCAATTTTAGTTCCAAAACTTTTTTGGAACTGTGGCTCAGTGAATTATATTTTTTCATAATTTCAAGCATGTGCATTTTCAAACCCTTTCATTAATCACTAACTTCACTTTTGCCTGTGAATTGAATCTACTGAGTGACAGTGTTTCTAATATAGAGATAATGTTTTTCCTATTGTAATTCTTCAAATTTCAACAGTCTTAATCTTGGTTTATTTTCTAAAGTACAAATAAATCTTTCACCCATTTTTGTGTGTAGCTAATGGCATAGTGTTTTTCTCAATATAAACTATACTTAATCTGTTAAATAAAATCTTTAATGTGAACAGGTGGTTATAGTCTGATATAATGACACATGGAATTAAGATGACAAATTATGCAGCATGAATGTAGATGACACCATTTTTGCAGAAATTTGAAATATTTGGACCCCAGAGCCAGGGAGCGCTCTTCAGTATTCCACCAGAAACCTCAACCCAGAAAATAGTTTCAGAGTTTTACATCTCGCCAGCTCTTTTTTTGTGGCTTAAATCCTCGGCATAGTAGACAGTATTTCCATTTTTCCTAGTTACTTGGATGTCTTTCTAAAAGATTCAAACACAAGTTCTAGGCTCAACTCAAATGCCACAGGGGAGGCTCAGTGAACTGACTTAAGCGAAAGTTCTGATGATAATGGTTCCCTTCGGTCATGAAACCTGTCTTCTGTTTAGTACAGAGAAAATACTGACCTTGTTCTCTTGGTATTAGTTATTGTGAAATTCAGGGCCTGGACTCATAGAAGTATTAATTTGACTGCATATATGGATCATAAAAGTCTTGGCTTAATTTGTGCCTTTGGTCACTTTAATATCTTATAATTGGGATTATTTAGATTTAAATTAATTGGCTCTTTTTAATCAAAAAGCTTACAAATAAAGATTTTTTTTCTGTGTGCATGTCTAGACTCTTTTCTCATGGCAATTTCAGCATTGTCCTCAAGACTGTGCTCACAGGGTGTGCAGGAACCAGACTACAAATACTAGTTCAGTTGTGAAAGCCCAGTAGGATCTGTGTATCCAGGCAGCCCAGTGGATTAACACACTGCCCGTCCAGGTCTGCATTTCTGTACCACCATTGATGTTTCTCTCTCCAAGCAAGCCTCTGAGAGCCTCACTGAAAGCAGGCTAATGCTGCACAGGTTGTAGTGTGCTCTCAGTCAAGGTCTGCAGGAGAAAAGGCCAAATCATGTCTGTGCTCCCCAAGCCACTTTCTGCCCTGCTGGAAGTCTGTACAATAAAGCTGTCACTTGGATGTTCCAGAGATTACCTGGCAGAAGGTGAAAGACAGAAAAAAGAACAAATGAAGTTAGGATACTTGTACACTGACTTCAATCCCTTCCAATAGCCTCTTTCTTTCTTCCACTATCCATAGGAAGAAAATGACTTGGAGTTTAGTGATAAAACATATGGGGCCTCTGAGCCATTATCAGTCTCTCTGGGAAGATCCCAAAGCTCTTTTCTCTTGTCTTGTAAAGAAGTGCAGCATAGTAGCTAGATAGGAAACCAAATCCAGTAGGCAGTCATCCCTGATGGGACAGAAAGCAGCTGAAGAGATTATAAAACAAAAGTAGGCATAGCTGCAGACTGCTGTGAAAATTTATCCTGTATATTCATTTTTTTCCACCTTTGGAAGTAAGAAAATGCTGACATTTAAATTGTTGACGTTAAATAAGTGTTGAAGTAAAGCTGGCACAGAAACGTGTTCATGTCTTTTTGTCCTGTGGAGAGAGCTGAAATCTTTCAGGGAAGCCCTTCCTGAGAGTCCAGCCCTAGGGATGTCAGATGTTGGCATTTTGTTCACAGCCAAAGGTAATGAACTGAAAACACAAATAAATAATATTTTTTGGGAAAACTATGCAGCTGTGATACCCCTGAGACACTGCCTCAAGGAATGTAATCCTCCTTTGAAAAGTTAGGGAGTACTGCAGTACTTTCAGGTCTTTTAAACAAATGCAGTTGACCATAAGATGGTGCAATACAGGACATCTCAAGGATTTTTGATTGTGTGCAGAGATTTTAAATGTTGGACTTCTTCCTAAAAGTGAAGGAACTGGACTTGGTGACTTTACTGAGGTTAATTGCCCTTCATGGTGGATTGTTAAAATTTGATCTACAAAACCTATTTATTCTTCTAAAAATACATGAAAATAAGAGGCATTATGCAAATAATGGAATAAAAGGAGACCTCTACAGAAATGTAAGAAAGAAGCAGGTTAAATAGGCATTGATCTTGGAAGCATCAATACATGCAAGAAAAAGCTGGACAAATCAACCCAGAAAGTAAATAACAGAGGATTAGGGAGGACAAAAACAAACATGATATGGAAATGCAGTAATTTTATTGTTTTGTACTATTAAGATAGCTTTTAATTTTCTTTTCTACTGAAAGTACTGTATGTCGATAGCATTTTCATAAAGGGATTGTTCCTTTTTGTTTTTATGGAGAAATAGAGTAGGATTTTCTGTGATTAAAAGCAGCTGACACAGATCTGTGGTTAAGAGATGGGAGTGGGGTTCTGAGCAATACATGATGATGAGTGGGAGAGCAGCACTCATCAGCAGAACTCAGTAGAAGCTTTGGCTGGGGTAAGACATACCTTCAGTGTGTGTGTCTTATATGGATTTGACATCACCCTTCTAGAAAACGCATCTGACCCAGTTTTGGGAGTGTGTTGAGCCTTACACAGCTGCTATGACCTGTTAGAGTCCACGTTCTGGTGTAATGCTGTCTGTAAGTTGTGTACTTCACAGGAAAGATTCTTGTGACATCACTGCAGTGGTAGGGGTCTGCCCGTGCCTTTCCTCAGCTCTCTCCAAGGGCTGTGCCCCAACTGTGTACCTGTGGCTAAGGTCAGAAGCTGTTAGGAGCCTCATAATACGTGTGCGGCTTTGCTGTGAAGACCTGGCACCTGGGCTTTGTTAAATAAGTAGCAATCTTACTGTTTTTTTGGAGGACTTGGGAGGACAGCTCTGCTGACCCTCTAAAAGCAGTAAGCATTCTGTTAGCTTTGAGACTTGACTGTGCGAAAGGGCTGTATGCGTAAGCATTCTCCATTTTGGAGGACCTTGAGTCCACAACTCATCTTGCCTGGCCTTCGTGCTGGATACTTGGAAGAAGTCATTTTGTGCCTCCTAAGTGATGTGCCGCCCTCCCACAGGTAGGCACCAGTCTGGCTTGCAGGGACAGAAGGATGAGTATGGGAATGGAGTTCTTAATGTCTTCATGTCTTTTGCTAATGCATCTAGCTTTATATCAGTACCCAGTTATGATTGATTAGGGCTTAATATTTTCAACAAAGGACATTGACTAATATTTGTGGAGTTCATTAGAAGCATGATTGTATATTCACACACATACCCTATTTAGGCATGCAATATAATGTGTAATGCAATTAGCTGTGGGGCAGTGATGATTAAGCAGCATAGGATCTTTCTTCCAAATTGTATGCTGCTGTTTATTATTTCTGGGACTGCAGTTCTCTTTCCTCAGTCTGATTCATTCTGAGTCATACAAAACACGTCCTCATTGAAATGGGGTGCACAGCAGCAAAGGCTGTCATGCTAGTTCTGCACCATTAGGTAATTGTTTGAGTCTTTTCTAGTGGAGATGTCTGTTACGCAGGCAGTACAAAAAGACTAGGAGAATGTGGGCGTCTGGTGGGAGGATTCAAAGTTAAAGGAAAAATACCCATTAGAAAAACTTCAGCTAGAGCTTGCTTATTACAAACTTGCCAATATTTCCATTTTAAAATATTTGTACAATGTAATTCGAGGTATGGAAATGATTGTTCATATGCAGAACTGATCCTCTTTAATACAGTGAGAAGAGACCATGAAGATTCATCTATTTAGGGTTAGATTTGGGGCCCAGTTTTGATATTGGATCAGTTCTTATGACAGACATTAGTGAAATGGTATTTGAAAACGTGTCTCAGAAACCAGAAAGTGGGATGTTTGGTGATTTTTATGGGTTAACTCATCAGTCCTACTGATAACAGCACAGCAACTTCTATTCATTGTTTTAATCCTTCAGCCTCATTTGGTAAGAAGTTTAGTAGGGCATATTCTGATTTACAACCGGGCTTACCCTCCTTATGTGAAAGGTAGAATTTGAAGCAGATAGCACTACAGTAAGTATATTTTAAATTTATTTTCTCATCTACTGACTAAAATTCAAAAGCTGTTTACTCAAAACCAGGCAGCCTACTCCTTTACCGCTTGGAGACATATCAGATTGAAGAAAACAGCGCCAAGGATAGCACATCAGAAATGACGTCTATAGTCACAAAAGGAGATATTTATGCAGGGATGAGGCACTTCCCTCCCCCATGCTGTGAGCAAGTCAAGAAGGATCATTATGGATAGCTGAAAAATCACCTTTTCGCTCATGTCACTGATGGGAGAAGAAAATGTCTGGACAGTTGATTTGGAGTAAAAAGTAGAGGAAAACAGAATGGCTGACATGAAGTATGCTTTATTTTTAAAGTGTTGGTTGAAGTACAGTTGATTTTATTTGCTTTGGTAGCAGCAGGGACTTATGTTGTATAGAAACATGAACAGAACTGGCTGAACAACAAGAAGGGGACAGTTACTTTGTTAGTGCAAAGAAGCCAGAACACAACACTATTAATGCAAATTTAAAAAATAAAAGTAAATATTATTGATTTTCCTTTCTTGGAAGTAGAGTCCTATATAAAGATAAAATGTCCAAGTCTGTTGTTTTACACATAATACATCTCTTTATTTTAAATCCCTTTTTGCTTTGAGATACCTTCCATGGCTATGAATTATAATAGTGTCTTTTTTAACTGTGTAGCTTTCAGTAAAATCCATTATCAGTTCTTTGTTTGAATTCAGTTCACATCGTCTTCTCATAGGCTATAAAGAGGCTCAATCTGTTCCAGAACAGTAATCACAGTCCATTAAACTGTTCCCTGTAGTCTTTGTTCCCAGTTACATGTGATACTGTAATTGTGTGTGTGTGAGAGGGAAAAAACCTTTAAGCAGCCTTGCAAAATTGTCATGAAGATTTACCAGTCCAGGCAAAACAGATGCTTGCCTTCCCTTTAGAGGGACCATAATTTCGCTGGAAAATTTGGAAGTGTTGCACTTGCCCAATTAAAAAAACAGAAAAGCAACCCCAGCTCCCCTGCCCAAACCAACCCCACCCTGGCGGGGTAGATTTTCACAAAACTGTATCTGAAGGAAGTATTCCTGTATTAACTCATTAGTGTTCTTGATCACCAACTTAATCTGCATGCCATGAAAAGAAGGCAGGAAAAGAACCAATAGCCTTTCATGTTAACTTCAGAGAGAATGGAGTTCATGACCTGAAAGGTTGTCTCTGTAGATTGAAGGCCTGATATTTTTCTGCCACATCAAACCTGTTTTGAACTGCTTTAACTCCACTGATTTCAGCAAGGCAGATTATAAATCTGGTGTAAGATCATAATCTTATTGACAGATTTAAGTTAAATAATAAATACAGTAATAAAGAATGTTAGATAAAAGCTGCAGCCCTATGTGGTTTTCAATGTGTTGTCAGTGTAGAGGCATGAAGTGTCTTGAAAATCAATGTCAGCTGAGCAGCCTGTCTGATCACAGCAGCTGCCAGAGCTGCGGAAGAAGTAGATTTCTAATGTTTTTCTATGCTCTATCTACTGTTAGCAATATTCTCAGAGTAGTGGAGTATACTGTGGAAAGCTTCAGAGAAGCTAGGGTATTTTGCTTTTTATTTAGCTATGTAAGATAAATCTGTTCAAATGAAGAATACTGAAAGAATGAGTTTCATCAGAAATGTTGGTCTGATTAGCATTTTAGCCCCAGCTCATTTCATATATTTGACTTGAAACAAGCAAGTTACTTTGGTTTCAATGGGCTACACACATACAGTTCAAATCTTTAGTTGTTTTGCTGTAATAATACCAATGTGTTCTGCAGTTAATAGGCTCAAGCCTAAAAGTCTCAGCTATAATCGGCTCCAAACCTTGCACAGTATGGCTTGAGGTCGTTGGTCTTTTGTGCAGGCTGCCTTTTCCACAGCTGGCTGGACAGTAAATTCACACAGTGTTGTTACAACCAGCTTTAATTTCTTCTCTTAACCTTAAAGAGAAAATACTTATGTTTTAACAGAAAAACAATTGGAGCAAGTTTCAGGAGAGAGCTCTGATGCCGAATGGTAAGATGCTGGTCAAGAGACCACGTCCTTTTCCTGTATTATTCTGCTGGGATTCATAGAAGTGTAACCCATTCCTTTCAAGGCACCAGGGAGTCCCTGGAATTAGTATTGCAGTCCCTCTTGAGGAGTATTGGCTATTACAGAATGGAAAGGAGCTTGTGAAGATAATATATGGAGAGTTGCCATAGGTATTTCTCTTTTTATAAAAGCAAGCACAATCAAACTGCAGTATTTACCTATTCTTTTCTTCCCAAAATAAATGCTTTACTGGTGTTTTCTAAAAAGAATGGATACCTGCCAGCAAGCTATTATTCCTGAGGAACCATAAAGAAACATGCAGTGTGTATGCATGGAGGAAAGACAGAGATTTGGTGAACAAATAGATTTTCATTATTCAATTCTTTATTCTATAACAAAAGAGAAAAGTCTATTTTATGAAAATATTTTGACAGTATCCTTTTAAATCTAAGCTTTGATTTCAAGGCATTTAATCTGCAGCATGATTTGACTGTGAAACAGACATAGTAATTATCTGGCCTGTTCTTCCTATTTTGTGTAACAAATTTGTTTAATTGGAAATTGGATAGCAACTTGAAACCAACTACACTTGATGTGTGTTTGGGTGAAATGGAAAGGATCTAGAGTGAAAAAAATGTGTGTTACACAGTGGACTGTGTTCTGAGGGCTTCATTTATTGGTGCTGGGGTAGTAGTTTATGAAAGCCAAGAGACATGTGTATTTATACCCTGTTAGAAAATACGATTCAGATAGACATATATTAGGGTAATGAATAGGGGTTTGGACATGGTCAGTGACCAAAAGATCAGCTTATAGTGCTTTCATGAGCCATCTGAGCATGGTCTTAGTTTACTATAGATGTGAAATATTTCATATTATTTTCTTGTACAATTACAAGAAAATTTTCTTTGTCCTGGAGAAAGAGAAAATTCTGAGACATATACATGTTATGTGGATCAACCATGTTGTCTGTGGAAATGTTTAATATATGTAATATATTTGTAATACAGCATCCATATGTATACTATATGTAACAAAACACTGGCAACTGAAGGTTAAAATTCATTCTCATGTAATTGCCATTGAGATGAGCTTCTGATTTTAGTTTAGTTTGGATATGAGCCTTTGTTAACTATATATGTATTAAAGTTTTAGTTTTGTAGCTTGCAATTTCAGAGAGGAATTAAGGCTGCATATGTATGCATTGTATATTCAAGACTGCTGTCTGAAATTTAATATAAGAACTACTCCTTTGTCAAATTGCAAGAGAGCCTTCCTAATGTGTAGTTCCATAATTACCAGGACAAATACAAAGTTTACATTCCTATTTGTTTCTGACCTAGAGGTAAATAACACTGGCATCTTGGGGATCAAAACTCCTTTTTAAAAAATTGTTTCCTTTTATGCTTTAATACACATAATGCATAACAAAAATGCATAATTTGAGAGAAAAATGTCATTAAAGGAATATTAATTTTGAAATGTAAAGCTCTGAAAAGCACCTCAATTAAGGTTCATTATTTATGTAGTATTTATGTACTAGTACTATAGCTGTAGTACAATAAAATCTTGTTTTACAATAAGTCCTGTTTCTTAAAACACTACAGTAGAGCAGCATAGCATTTTGTTCAACCGAGTTACACAGAAGTACCAGCTTGTAACACTGTGTGCCATTTTGTGTGCACCAAGTAAACTGACTGTGATAGGCATGTAGTAAAATGTTCCATGTATGAAGATCTAAGTCTAATCCTGTGATAAAGTTCTCATTCATTTAGGGTCTTCAGTGTCATATTTGGGAGTGGTACTGTTACCTTTTACTAACATTGCCCAACATTTCCTATGATAATTCTAATTGCCTCAAATTTCAATTGTTCGGTCTGAAGTTTTTTTGGAGGTGGTTTATTTCAATATTATGTTTGTTTTCAGCCATTCTTAGGAATAAAGATAGAGAAAAAGTGCCTTTTTCTAGTGCTTAAAATAAGGGTAAATATAAGTTCTTTAATCTGACATTCTTATGCGTTTTGGGAGGGTATTGGAACAGCCTTTCAATCAAGTACACGCTTATTTTGTTCTTACAACGTTCCATTTATATAAATCCATGAAGGATTCTGATTTGCATACGCACAAGCCTTTTAGTATTAATGAACTCAAATTGCAAATCCTGGTCTGTCAGAGCATGCTTCGGTGTCACACAACTCCTAGTGCTGACAAGGCCATGCATGAGACTTTTTAGGCAGAGTATTTAAATCTGCTGCAACAGCTCTGTGATGCTCTTGCCTCAGAGCATCAGGTTGAGGCTGGGCATTGGAACTGGTGTTCCTCACCTCTTCCTTACCTAGGTGTTGGTATCTGTGCAATATAAAGGAAAGTGTTGGTCTGACAGGTTCCTAAGGGACAAGAAGCCAAGGGCAATAGCGTGGATGGCAGGGCAGTGCCTCCCCAGCTGGGGCTTCGTCCCACTGCCCCCAGTGAGGTGAGCAGGAAAGGCCTGGAGATGATAGCCAGTTTCAACCAAGAGTCCAGATCATCAGACAAGTGCGTGGTGACAAGGCAGGTCCAAGGTCAAGTCAGCGAGCAGATCAGGATCAGGTCCAGCAATGGTAACCAGGGTCTGACACAGTCCAGTGATCTGCAGGAAGGTTTGTAATGATGAGGCAAGTTCTAGGTCAAGCCGGGAAGTCAGTCTGCAGGTCAGGGTCTGCATCAACATAGTGAGAGAGCATGGAAAGAATTAGATTTAATTAATTATGCTGACTGAGGGCAAGGAAAAGAAGCAACTAGAAATGGCATTGCACTCTGGGACTTGGGTCAAGTTGAAAAAAAGGTCAGTTGCATGAGCATGGGCATTTTTGATACTGTAAACTATTGCAGCTTGGCCAGTTCTGAAGGACATGAACCATTTGTAGATCCTGTGCCATACGACAGCCTTGTGCAGGTATCTTGCATGTTCTATAGCATAGCGGTAAACATCTGTTTTTAGGCACCTGAACTGAGACCCTAATTTGTGCAAAGCACTTAGATATTAAAGTAATGACTATACTGAAAAAAAAAAAATCAACGGATAATTAATACTGGTTTGGAACTCAGAGGAAGGCTGGAGTTGAATGGTGTAAATTAGATTTAGGGTCTTGCACCAGACAATGTAGATAAAGCCAAATAGATGATTGCTAAATGAGTATAAACCATTTAGTGTGGAATGGGATAGGTACTCCATATGAGAAACAGGAGAATGGGAATGTAATTGATTATTTTCATACAAATGCTAAGATCAAGTTTGCATAAGCACCACAGACCTCCATTCTTGGTTCTTTGCTTTAGAGGCTTTTACTCTTTTAACAGTTTTTTGTGTAGAAGCATGCAACAGAAAAAAGAAAATTTCAATTTTTCTCTATCCACAATGAAATTAAAAACAGAATTAAGTACCTCACTGATGGAAAGTGACGCTGCTGGCTGAAGTCTGTGCAGTGAAGAAAAACTCTAAATATAGCCTTCAAAAGAGTACATATCTAAATGTCTCAATCATGAACCCTCTGACAATTACTGTAAGTCCGAAACAATGTAAACAAATAACAAAATAACAAAATGGAGCCTTTTAAGATTAGGAAATACTGCAAGTGTATAATAGTTGAGCTATGCTGTATTGTCAAGAAATTCCAGCACACACCTATACAAGGTTAAGCTTTCATTTTACAAATACTGACCAGGCAGTGAGACCTCCTGTTTTTATTCTGAGCGCCTGGTGAAAGGTGACTTCGTGTGACATGTATTCTTTCTGTCTCAACTCTCAGGCCACCCAATTCCCCATTTACCTTCTGGTCCATCTGAGGAAGTACTGGGCCATTCCAAGTTGTGTCCATCTGCGACAACTGCTGTGAATCTGCTGTTGACAGCTGGAAAATACTGTGGTACTGAGGGACATGAGCTTTCTAGCTGTATGCTTTTGACATCCAGACTGCCAAATGCCCTCTTATGTTCCCCTACGTTGAAGGAAAAGCCGTAAGAAAAATTATAGTAACTTTACAGTAAGTAAGGATTCCCCTTAAACTATGAAACTCCAAATAGCTGCTCATTAAGCATGCAGGACAGTCTTTGCTTCTCTAGTGGTGTAATGCCTAAAGTCTGATCCACAGAATGTGTCAGAAACAGCAGTTTTGTTTTTCATTGTCAATATACCATGATTATTTTGGAATCATAAAGATGATTGAGTATAAATTGCAAATAAAAAGTTAATTTGGGCCTCCAATCTTTCCTTTCTTTCTCTCTCTGTTCCCTGCATCGTTTCTCACTCATTTTTGGTTGGAAATCGAAAAAGAGACCAGAATGCTAAAAGCTTTGCTCCCAGCAGTGTGTGTATATACTTGTGTGTGTTATGAAAGCCTGCACTGATTGCAGCAGCAGGAGCCAGCTTCAGGGAACAAAAGCTGTTTTCTCTCCCTGCCATTTCCTGTTCAGAAATTAATCTTGCATGTGTGCGTGTGCATGCATACATACACACATGCACACACACCTTGAAACATAATAGGGGCTGGAATTCACTTTATCAATGTGTTCCCCATAGCTCTGTGTGAGCTAATCTCAGTTGTAATACACAATTTTTTTTGCTCCTGCAACTTTTATTTTTAATACTCTGTTGATTTTGTGTTTCAGTAAACTTAATTTTTTTTTTTTTTACATAGGACATAATTTATTCTAATACAGCAAATGAATCATCCTTCCCAGAGAGAAGCAGCTGCATATGTTCTTTCTTTTTTAATAAAAGGTATGTGAGATGGCGTGTTCTGTTTGGCAGCAGAATGAGAAGGTTGAGATAGAAGTGCCAGGAGTCAGCTCATCAGTTATCAGGGGACAACTCGAGATGAACATCAAAATGAGACTTTAGAGATGTGAATTATATCACTTGTGGCAGTGTCCAAATCAAGTGACAATGTCAAAACTTCCATCCAGAAAGGTTGTGTATAAAAAAATTGCAGGCACGCCAATTACACCATGAAACTACAGCCATGTTGACATTTTTAACCACTTTTAAACCTGTGTTTCCTAACTTAATGTAACAGTGGAAAATGTTACGTCAGTAGAAGACATTAACATTTATGGACATTAAGATAAGGACCTGAATGCCCATTTCATAGGTGTGCATATTCAAAATGCTTTTTTGTTTGAAGACTTGTTCCGTACTCAGGGTGGAAGGCTACATTTTCAACCAATCCTGGGGAAGAGTACCAGTGAATTCAGAAGCTTCTTCCTTCATAGGTGTGGGATTGGTTAAAATACAAAAATGATAGGCAGGATTTGAGAAAAATAGCCAGTAGTAACTGAAGGACCTTGTCGTCCAAATTCTTGGCAGGATAATAGTATATTGGTTTAGTTTTTCCTTCTCAATACTGACATATGTGAACCTTTTATGGAAATCTTAGCCAGTATTTCTACTTCCAAAGACATCTGAGAGATATTTCTTAAATGCCTGAACTGTAATAGCTACTATTTCTTAGGGTTTCTTTTGTGACTGAAACTCTGACATTCCTGATGTGGAGGAAGTGGTGAGAAGGAAAGAAAAGTAAGCAGGTGCACCAAAAGATTCTTCTTTCTTTAAATGACAGAAGAAAAGGTGTGGTGAAATTACAGTATCCCAGGTGCTGCTGCTTTCTTTCAGCCTTTCATGGGGTATTACTGGTGTTTGAAATCCATTCACAAACTGATTTTTACTGTGTGAAATGCAGTCCTGCCATGCAGCTTTTTTTCTTTTTCTAACTGTATTGGCTTTGTGTGGCAAGGTTTTGGTA
Organism: Aquila chrysaetos chrysaetos; assembly: GCF_900496995.4. Classification (NCBI taxonomy): domain Eukaryota; kingdom Metazoa; phylum Chordata; class Aves; order Accipitriformes; family Accipitridae; genus Aquila; species Aquila chrysaetos. Next base: position 60,657,286 of record NC_044030.1, read on the forward strand.
GCGGGGGGAGTTACAGGGGTGGCTTCTGTGAGAAGCTGCTAGAAGCTTCCCCTGTGTTCGAGAGAGCCAATGCCAGCTGGCTCCAAGACGGACCCGTCGCCGGCCAAGGCCGAGCCCGTCAGCGATAGTGGTAGCGACTCTGGGATAACATTTTTAAGAAGGGAAAAAAAGTTGGGACAGACGGAAAATGTCAGCCGGAGAGAGGAGTGAGAACATGTAAGAGAAACAACCCTGCAGACACCCAGGTCAGTGAAGAAGGAGGGGGAGGAGGTGCTCCAGGTGCCGGAGCAGAGATTCCCCTGCAGCCTGTGGGGAAGACCACGGTGAGGCAGGCTGTCCCCCTGCAGCCCAGGGAGGTCCACGGTGGAGCAGATATCCACCTGCAGCCCGTGGAGGACCCCACACCAGAGCAGGTGGGTGCCCGAAGGAGGCTGTGACCCCATGGGAACCCCACGCTGGAGCAGGCTCCTGGCAGGACCTGCGGATCTGTGGAGAGGAGCCCACGGAGCAGGTTTTCTGGCAGGACTTGTGACCCCGTGGGGGACCCACGCTGGAGCAGTGTGCTCCTGAAGGACTGCACGCTGTGGAAAGGACCCATGCTGGAGCAGTTCACGAAGAACTGCAGCCCGTGGGAAGGACCCACGTTGGAGAAGTTTGTGGAGGACTGTCTCCCATGGGAGGGACCCCACGCTGGAGCAGGGGAAGAGTGTGATGAGTCCTCCCCCTGAGGAGGATGAAGCGGCAGAAAATAACGTGTGATGAACTGACCGTAAACCCCATTTCCCATCCCTCTGTGCCACTGGGGGGGGGTTGGTAGAGAATCTGTGAGTGAAGTTGTGCCTGGGAAGAAGGGAAGGGTGGAGGGAAGGTGTTCTGAGATTTGGTTTTATTTCTCATTACCCTACTCTGGTTGATCTGTAATAAAGTGAGTTAATTTTCCCCAAGCTGAGTCTGTTTTGCCCGTGATGGTAATTGGTGAGTGATCTCTCCTGTCCTTATCTCGACCCACAAGCTCTTTGTTATATTTTCTCTCCCCTGCCCAGCTGAGGAGGAGGGAGTGATAGAATGGCTTTGGTGGGCACCTGGCGTCCAGCCAGGGTCAACCCACCACACTAACAGAAGGGAAATGGTAACAGAATGTTAACTAAAGAAAACCCTAATATTAGTGTTGAGAAATGAAGCTTTGCAGTAAGGTTGTGTACGAATTAGTTAGTTTCCAGTTTGTTTTTGGATGAAGCTGTCAGCCACTTTTCAGTCAAATCAACATTACAACCCAGTGTCTAATACCTGTCCCATAAACAGCTGTTGGAAACAGCATTTCTTCTTGAGGCTCGGTTGTCTTCTCTAAATTCGCTTTGTCAGCTTCTGCGTTGTATGAAGTCAACTAAGTGATGATTTCTTGGCTGAAACATTTAAATGAATTGTAAAATGAATGCTTAGGAAGGTTTTTGTTTATTTTCTAGGATGCTCACATACATCTGTGACCAGTCTTCCATCTGATAAGAATTTGAATGCACGAATGAGAAAAATTTAAAAAAGAACACGCTGAGGTTCTGTGATATGCACACTCATACTGTGTGTAGCAATTTAATCTCTGCCTCCCTTTTTATCACCTGCCTTAAATGAGAATTTGCAAAAGTGATAATAATGCAAATTATGTATATCACTAAATTTGGAAGGAATTTGAACAAATTCTTATGTCATGCTGGGGACAGTTTAACTTAAACATGCTTAAAGGACTTTGCTGATAGGGATCACATTTATTCATGTACTTAAAGATGTTCCTTGACTGGAATGTTTGTTAGATTTTTGTCACATTTACCTTTTTCAACAGCTCATTCATTTAGTTTTGTCGTGGTTTCAGCCCAGCCGGTAACAAAGGACCACGCAGCCGCTCGCTCACTCCTCCCGCCCCCTCCGGTGGGATAGGGGGGAGACGGAGGAGAGAAAAGAAAAAAAACTGGAACCTCGAGGGTTGGGATAAGGGCAGTTTACTGGGACAACGCAAAAAAAGTTACAACAACAACGACGGTACTAATGAAAGAGTATACAGAAAAGAGTGATGCACAGTGCAACTGCTCACCACCCGGGACCCGACGCTCCGTCACTTCCCCCACCGAAAGTGAAAGTCGAGAGCGGGGGAGCCCTCCCCCCGGCCCACTCCCCATGTATATACTGAGCATGATGTCACATGGTATGGAATAGCTCCTTGGCTAGTTCAGGTCAGCTGCCCCGGCTATGCCCCCCCACCTCCCAGGTTCCTGTAAAAATTAACTCTATCCCAGCTGAACCCAGGACAAGTTTTGACTTGTATTTAAAGCAAAGCAGTCCAGGTTAAAAGTCCTTGAGAGGTTAAAAGTCCTTGTGCTTCCCTAATTAATATGCTGGGTGATAACTGGGGAATTTTGAAATGACCTGTGAAAGGCAGTATGAAACTTTAGGAATAAAGATGCAGAAAGAGAAAATAAAACATAATACCATCTGACACTAGAATTTTGGGAATATGGACGTAACTGAAGTGTTACTGGATTGGAAGTGGGATTAAGATATGTTTGGAATTGCTAGAGTTGAGATCCACACTAAATTTTGCAGCTTCCAGCATTTCTTGAAGAGAATTACTTTTCCTTGGTATTTTAAGATGCAATATTAAAAATATTGGTAGCCCTCTACAATTATAACTCTAGCAGAAAAAAATGTGTAAGTATTATTTTCTCTGTGTTTGGGAGCATGTGGATGTCTGTGAGGGAAATACTTCCTCAAGAGAGATAGAGTAATTTCTTTTCAGTAATGATCTTTTCTATGAATGTACAGTGTTCAGGCCAACAATATTCAGGCCAGTGAAATAATGAGAACTCATCTCTGTAAGCAGAAAGTCGTTGGACATTAGTCTCAGCAGTGTATCTGTGCAAAGCTGTGATTCAACGTCAAACATTGCAGAAGTCTTCTGACAGTGCCAAAGCTGGAGTAGCTTTCTTTTCTGATACAGAAGATAGACAATGTTCTGGTAATGGTAACAATGGAGGTTATTTTCCAGAATTTATTTGTTATCAAACATATCTATACTAGGTAAAACCTTGCCCTTACTGAAGATACAGAGATCTGCCCAGGACTTACCTGGGGCTAGGATTTCATCTACTGTACTTACAGGCTGCAGTTTGAATGTCATGTGAGCAAGTAGCGACATATGCTTACTGGTTTTTGTTTTATTAATAAACAATTTAAAAATTCTTATTTACTTTTTAACTCTGTATTATCAGACTATATTTTATAATATAATTTATATTTTTACAAATATGTATACTATAAAGTATACAATGATTATAATTAACGTGCTTAAAATTAAGTATGAGCTTTGGCACTTTGCTAGCTTCTGGTGTATATCAAAATGCATTTTAAAAACTTGGAAATAGGTATGTGTTGGAAGAGGAGGAGTGTATTTTAAGTTTTTTCATCTTATCCATTTAATAAATCCCTCATTTCTAGAGATGAACTGCTGGTAGGACTTGAAGCTAATGTGATTTGGTTTGCCTACTTCTTTAGTTCTGCATGACATTGATTTGTTTGGAAGCCTTATTTTAGTCCACTGTTTTTAGTTAGTTGTTTTGGATTTTCAAATCCTTTTGGGTACAAAGCTGCATGTGTTCCGTTAACTAACATGAAGGATAGCAGGAGATACCTCTTACTTAGCAAGTCATCTCTAGCTCAGATAGTCAATGAAGATAATTCAGATTATTGGAAATGTGCAATAATTTCACTTAAATATTACATTGGTATTCAGTAAAGTGGCCCTAAAAATGAGATTTTAATGAGCATGTTTGACTCTATGCTGAAGAGTTTTTCCAGATTTATATTTTTCCACTGTAGTTTTAGTTTAGAAATATCTGGCACAAAACTTTTTAGTAGCATACCTGGAATGCAATTTTGCCATCCAAATGGTGGAAGACTGAAACCAAATTAGGATTCAACTGTTGCTGGTATATTTAGTGAAAGAGAAGGGTCAGAGCTGGGCTGCAGATCGAAGAGGGAATCCTGGAGAGTCAAGTCTGCTATTCCTCAAGAGAAAGGAAGACTCAAAGGTGGTATTTATGGCTACTGGGAAGGATCATTTTCCTTCCTGTCTTTCCCCTAGTGGTAGTTGCTGATTCATGTCTCAGTCATGGCAGCAGTAGTAAATATTTTTTTAGGGCTCTGATAGAAGTAATGTAGTCAACTATGACAATTTTACTGCCTCTTTTGAACTTGTCAACTCCAAACTTTGTTTATGACTAGCACAAGGTCTGCATTTAGGCCTAGCACCTTATCTGGTCATTTTAGGTTTGATAGTATATGTGTTTTGAATGGCTTTTACTTCATTTTTAACTGAATCATTTGTTGCAGATTGTGCAGTATATATATGGACACATACAAAACGTATCTTACTTGGAAAGTGCTGTTACCTGTTTGGCTAATCTTTTTGAGGCTGTAGCACTCAGAGGGCTTATTTTGCCCTGAGGCCCCCTTTGAAGAAAAAGTAACGCGTGCAGGGCCAAAAAATATCCATGTAATGATGTACCTAGTAGCAAAAAGAATATGTTTTTGTGAAAGTACTTCTATTGTCATCTGGTCCTCTGCTGCTGTCTGATCCTACTTCTGACCTGTTCAAACATGTCTCTTTTTGATGATTGGACATCAGTTGTCCAATTCCCAGGCTTCTTTGTGTCTCCTGTCAAGGTGCATTAGTAATAGACTGGTCAGATCCATTTCTATGTATTAGTTTTCAGAAATACTTCATCTGTAGCTTTGGTAGAATTAGGCTCAGAGTTCAGTGTTTGGATTGAGAATGCTTTGGCATGTCCAAATTTTAAAAACCAGGCTCTTCGTTCATTTTTTTTTCTGTTTTCTAAATTTTTATGAATTGTTTTTCAGACGTACTGGATCAGCTCATTTGTCAGGATATATCTAAAACAAAAATTGCTTTACACAGTCTCAAAATTTTAAATATTCAGAACGAGTATGGCTTTCCATGGAAATTCGATTATTACAAAATCTTACTGACAAGGACCAAAATATTCACCTCCTGCATACTTAAATTTATATATATATATATATTTTTTTTCCCTTGGGGAACTGTCTTGCAGAGTAACAGGAAAAAGAACATCACTGTAAATTATATTACTTCCTTGAAGGTAAAAAAATGTATTGTAACTATAATATTTTTTTACTGTTCCTTGCACTGAGTCATGAGAGAAGATTCCGCTAGAAGATGAGAAACCTTCTTTATTTCATATTGGTGGATATTACTTGCTCTTCCCATCATATAACTCATAGTGGTGACTAGCTTAGCTGCTGATGTCAAGCTTTGTGTTACATACCAGTTGCACTTGATTTGCCTGACGTATTCTGTTTTTAACAGGTCCACATTTTTTGCTTGCTCTAGAATTCTTCTCCTGATGTTTTTTGTTCATATTTACATATTTAGTTCACATTACATATTTAGTCTAGAGTAAAAGTTGAGCTGCATTTTCTTCCCTACCTATTCCTTTCTAACCTCAATAGTAATAAAATATTGTGTTTAGGATCTAATTTTTCTGGATCGCTGTGAAAACATAGGTCCTTACCAATTGGGTAAAGCTGCTGAATACTTGTAAATCTACTGCAAAAAATCCCCCAAACCTATTGACAAATCTACCAGGAAAAAAACCCATGTGCCATATACAGTCCCATAAAGTTTTTCAGTTCTCCTAGTAGTATGTACTTGTCCTGTCTGTGATATGTCCTTCTCCACAATGCCTAGATGTAAATTTTTTTTCCAGTTTATAAACAGTATCACAAATAGAATTTTGCTTTTCCTTCTACCAAGCAAATATATTGTTTGCCTGACTTTGTCATGTTACTTGTGTCCATTTTAAGTGTGTTTTTATAGTGCATAGAGTAAAACTAGGTTAACCTGAGTCAATCTGAGGCTCAGGCCTTCAGGGAGAAACAAACCGAGAAACTGCATTTTGAAATTCTGAGTGAAATATGTCCCTCAGAAAAAAGAGTGCAGGAAATGAAATTCATCCTTCCTATGACTTAACTGAAGTAAATGAAGTTCTGCCACAAAAGAATTTGGATCAACCTGTCACAAAGGTCACAAGACTCCTCCCCACACGCCCTAAGTTCAGAAATGTTCATATGTAACAAGAACGATGAAATGTTGGAGAAAATAAGCGTTTAATTTAGCTCATATCAATACTGGAAATTTAAGGTAGAGCAATAAAAATGCACTTACCCCCTCCATCATGTTTTTCAAGTTATTACCTGTTCACAAAATGTCTAGAGGAAAGTTAACTTTGATCAAAAAGGTGGATTTCTTCAACATTTATGTTTTTGGAGTATTCTTTGGAGAGAAGTATTCTCAAACTGTGCATTTGAAGATGATGCTGTGTTCTGTACCTGGCATTCCACCACCCTGACCTGTGCCTGAATCTCCTGTTACCGTGTAATGGCAGAGATCCTGATTTCCTGCTCACAGGATAGTGTATGGTCCAGTTCTCTTCCAGCCAGCCCTTGCATGCAGGCCTCCTTTCACCCCTTCCCATCCCTGGGAAGGAAGGGAATGGGACAGGAAGAATCTGATAGGTGATGCATGCCTGAATCTTGCCCCACTGTGTATGAGGTGGCAAATCTCTACAGCAGCAGCAGTAGATGAGCAGCACTTGGGAATGCTCACATGTCCTGCACCTTTGGTGTAGCCTACTGTGCAATAAAAGATAATGCTTTTGCATTATTCCTAGTCTCATCCAATATGTGCTTGCTATTTCAGTTTTTTGTTACCATAGTTCCATATCTTATTATTCATTATTTTGAACGTACTCTTCTTTTGCACGGTGCTGAGCAAATTAATAATATCCTAGTATTAAATTGGCTAGAGAAATGTTTTGTATTCTAAAAAACGCCAGTCCTTGCATTTAATTTCTATAAACAAAGGAACATATGCCTTGCAAACAGGCACTTTACAACCTAGTGCCTGTGTATCATGTTGCATTTTAGATGACTGGCTGACCTTTGAAAAGTGTGATGTTAATAAAGCTGGAGAAGGGAAGAGGTATATCAGGAAATGCAGGAGTACTCATAAAAGGATTAATGTGCAGCTAGTAGAGAGAAACTGTATATTAACCAGTTGTAAGGAGTGTTTTTTTTTTTTTCTTCCAGCTGATTCCATTCTTAACATTTAAATTCCAGTCCTGCAAGTTATTTGAAAAACTGTTGTAAAAGCAAAATTTAATACCAAAAGATCTTGTGTAGGCCTAGTTTTATGCTTCCAGTTCTGATGTTGTAGTAAACTTGGCTGGAGTCTGGCTTGGATGCAGAGGGGAATGAAGGCCACCTGAAGAAAGGCATGTATCTTTAGTGAGGAAGTGGTCCACAGACCTGATAATGCATTCACTTCCACATGAACTGGAGCAAACCCAGTCCATATTAGAGGAGAAATCAAACTAGGGAAATGTTTATTGGACTTAATATTTGTAACAGTCTTGTAAATAAAACTCACCACTCCTCTAGTTTGCATGACTGTGAGAGGGTCACCATAATTTTCACTCAGAAGATTGGTTTTGGTAAAATTTAACTGCTACTATTTTTACTGACCTTTCTCTGAAGCCTTTTTCAGGTAGTGAAGACAGTCAAAATCTTTCAGGTTTTGGAGAGTTTAATATTCTAGTGGGATTTATACTAAGACAGTATTTGCTTAGTAATGAAAGAAGTATGTTGATTTTTGTAGCCCATCGAATTGTTAGAATGCCTTTCACATTTAAAGCATTGCTGCCATGATACTAAAAATAAAACTGTTAGGAAGCTGCCATATTAAAACATAATCTTTCTGTGAAATTGTGAGCTTTTAAGTATATATTTTAAGTATATATTTGTTCCTTTCTGTGCATGTGTGGGGTTCCTCAATCTTAGATGAATCCAGTCATACAGCCTGTTTTCAAGTTCTACTTCTGCAGCGTTCTCCAGGGTTTAAAGCTTTGCAGAACAAGCCAGAGAAGGGAAATGACAGAGAAATTTGTTCTATGAAAGCAACAAATTCTTCCAATTGTCTAAAGATTTCCACAAGCCACCATGCCAGCTAGTGTTTACCACTTTTTAGGATGCTGTTTGGCATAATCAACTGTGGCACAGAGTGCAAGTTGTTTCTAATGACATTGGCAGTCTAAGTCACTAAGTGATGACAGGCAGTGCTACCAAAGGGAGGAAGATACACTAACAAGCAGTTAAAAAAAGCTTAAAAAAATTTGCTGCATTTTAAACATTGTTGCTTTGGATGGGAAATAGTCACCTTAATTTACCTGTTTGTGAAGATGTTTCTCCAGAAAAATCAAACTTCAAGGCCAATAAAAGTGAACAAATTTGCATGTCTTTCATATTGCCTAAATTAAAAAATAAGTCCAGGTCAAGACCAGGCTTTTGAGACATTTTGAGATATTTCTTAAAAGCATGCAATCTCCCTCAGATAAATGTATCTGATCAAAATAGTGCAAAAGGGAGCACTTAAATATTTCAGTTCAGTAAGTAATTTTCCTTTTGGCAGTTCCATTTCTGCTACCTGATATGTTCGGGCTCTATATCTGTTGTTAACCATTCCAATTTTGTGTCTGTCATTGCTGGCTGTGTGTCTTTTCTGGTTTTGTGTCATATATCCTTCTATACATTCCCGTTGTTCATCTGAGCTTTGTGTTTTCGCTTGAGTGAAACATGTAAATACTAGTTTCACAGAAGCTTATAATGAAGTTGTGGATTATAACCAGGTTTCTGTCTTACTGTCTGATGATAATTGTTTTTCTAGTTCTTTCCTTTTTATCTAATGAATTGGATATTTCTGGACAGCAGCTTCCTCAAGAACTGACAAACCCATTAATCTTTCTTTCTATGAATACAGTGGGCAACATTTTGTTAGAAGAGAGTATGGATCATCTAAAGGACTTTTTAAGAATTCCTCTAAAAGTACTAAATTATTTTTATTGCCTATTTATCAGGAGGAGACTTTACAAGATGCAGTATTCTGAGGAGGACAAAGAGTGAAATCTGCCTGTGTGATGAATGAATAACATGCCAAAAAGTAGCTTTTATTACCTGGTGGGCTTTTGACTTACAACCATGAGAAGACTGTACGTGATCTAGAGTCCTACAGGCAAGGATTTTCCAGATCTTGTTTTTACAAGGGGAGGGCACCTCTCTCGTACTTTAGGAAACCAACAGAAGACATACACAGTATTTTCACAATATGGGTCACTGGAGTGGCAAGAAAATTTTAAATTTAACATCCAGGTGATGCTAAGAAGTCAGCTGGAGCCTATGCTATTGTGGCTTTCAATCCTCATGTCTTGTAGTAATATTACAGGTTTAGGAAATGAGTTGAGCATCAGACCATCATACAAACAAAAAGTATGACAATGGAACTTAGGAAGAAAAAAACAGCAGTGCTCTTCCAGGCTTTATCTATTTATGAGATCAGAAGAAAGCAGCATATGGAGTAAACTGTACAAACTTTCACAGTATTACCTTACTTTCTCTTGTGGGAACAGGGGTATTGCTTTAGTGGATCAGTCAAAGACCTGCCTGGGCTAGTACCTTATGTCCAACTGCAGACTGGGCAAGGAACAACAAACATAAAATTCCAAATATAAAATTCCTGCAACAGGGGGATTTCAGAGGCCTGCCCAGGCCACTTGAGATCACCGTAAGAATTGAACTAAGAGCTGTGAAAAACTGATTTCAGAAAAATCCCAGCAGCTGATCCTGCAACACTAGATGGCAGTCACTAGGCCAGTGATATTGACTTTTCCCACCTGATGATAGTGATTTACTTGCATAAAAATTGTATCCATTCTTTAGGTACAAATTGTTTTAATTGGAAGCACATCATTTTTGAGACTGAGTGAGATTAAAGTCTTGGCCAAGCTCACGTGAGACGTGTGTATTTGACACTTAAATGTCAAATTCTTGTGGTGTATATTTTTTGCATGTACTGTATAGATTTCTTGTCAAATTCAAGTTCTGTGACTTGATTCACAGAGCAATCACATCATTGCTTTTTTGCTCACCAGTGTTCATTCCTGAATAGTAGCAAGAACCTAGAAGACATGGTGCAAACCATGGTTGAACACTCTCTGAAGGAGGGGAACTAGTTTAGTTCTCAAACCCTTTAATCAACAGTAGTTTATTTTTTTCTCAAAAAGACATTATGTTGATATTAACAGATTTCATAACAACCGCTAAAGCTGCTAGTCTGTCGTTTTGGAAATGGTGGTCAAAAGTGATGAAAAGCAGTGGTAAGCCAAATTCAGCATAAAGTGGTTTTCAAAGATGTACAACAAAAATTAGCACATGCATAATAACATGGGTACTTCAAGTCTTATCTTCCCATTCTGAACCTTATAAGAGCTATACCTGCTTGGTATTCGGCTTATAGTGGACTAAGTGTCTTGTGGCAGTGGATTCTTTTGAAAACTATTCAGAATTATTATCTGATTCAGAACTGAATCTGCCCAAGAATTTTTCAGTGCAGTTTTGTGACTAGTTGAAAAATGTTCATTTATTAGGACTGAAAGCTTTTGCTGGAAAGGGTTGGTTATTATCAGTTTACTGATGATCTTTGGAAGAAAAGTCCAAACAAACAGTTTGGGCATTACAGATTGTGTCTTTTCCCAAGGCTTTTCTTTCAAAAAAGAGTTCTGCCTTTCTTTTCTGCCTTTCTTCACCTGAGGAAGGCTGCACAATGGCACACCTAATTATTTCCACCTCTTGCATGGTGAGAAAGTGTGTCCATTCATAGAGAATATTTGAAAGATTTATATTCTCCATCTGCTATTGGGCTGAACTCAAAATTCTTATTTAAGTCTACAGACCCATTAATGAATTAAGCATGAGATATTTTGGAGGCTGCCCCTTTATCTATGCAATTTAGAGATGAAAATGGTTGTTGTGGCTGTGGCAGTACATCGCCCCCCCGCCCCGCCTCCTCCCGGAAAGGAAACTTGTCCAGGCAGGGAGGAGAGGGAGAAAAACCCCAAACCCTAGAGGCCACAGGTTGAAAACTGAACTGACCAATCGAGATGCGCCAGGTACACTGAAGTGACCTTTTGGCCAGTGGGGATCAAAATGACCACCGGTCAGATTCGACAAGGGTATAAACGGGGTCCTGCCAGAGGACATTTTGGAATCAGTCCTCCTCGGAGCAGCAGGTCTGCAGTCGGGGACTCTCCCCTTGCGTCGGGATGCCACCCTAGGTAACTCCTCGAGGCTGAGAGCCCTCATCTTTTAGGTGAGTGATATGCGCATTTTGAGTCATCATTTTAAATCTTAAGAATTCTTAAGTCGGCTGTGTAGTACTAATTCCCCTTACATCATTGAGCCTGTGGTTTACAAATGTTATCGGAGTTCTAACTAACTTTTTACTGAAGAATAAATGTGAGCTTTAACACCTGTTAGATTTGATTGTGCATGCCTCCATAACAGCGGTTTACAGAGCTGTTACTTAGTTTGATACTGCTCCATGGGACTTTCTTTTGTAATAGTTAAAACAGTTCTAATCTAATACACTGATACTTAAAAAAAAAAAAAAAAAGTAAAAAAAATTTTTTTTTCTTAATTTTTCATTGTAGAAGTCTCATTGTTCAAAACTCCTCCAAATTAGGGAGGAACAAAAAAAGAATCAGCAAAGATAAATAGGAGAATACAGAAGAGGAAAGACAGGATAGCTTTAGCTGACACCTGCTATGTTTGTTTCTGAAGCTTAGCTATCTGGGAGTGAATGGTCTATGATAACGAGATCATTAGATCTGTCTTCCAGACCTGTGAACTTCTAGTCTGCATTATATGTTGGAGAAATCCCAGGCTCCATCTGGGACTATTAGCCTTCAGGAGCCTATCAATAAAATGGATTCCCTGCAAGTCAAGTGACATCGACTCTAAGTTGGAAACTTAATGCTCTGAAAAGCCTTAATGCTTAGTGTGTCTTGAGTCCTAGGTCCAGTGTGGTGAGAAGAACTTCATGATGAACACCAGTAAAGCATTTTTTCCCCACAAAAATGGTGTTCAGAAACTTAAAAAAGAAAAGCAGGGAGAACACTTTTCAGGATCTTTTGATTTATTTTTTTCTCCAGTTCACCACCTGGGCTAATAACTGAGAACATAAGACTGACTCTGCAACAGCTGCTACTGATGCACACCACTAGCTTGTCTCTAATTAGAATAAAAGACTTTCTCAGCAGCAGTAAATCTGTAATAACTTAAAAAAAAAAATGAAAGCACAGAATGAACAAATTTCTTGCTGTTTGCTCTTGCTCTGCCTTTTTTTTTAAAGTTATTTGTACACATTCGGAATTCTGTAACTGTTCAAAGAAATGCTTGAAAAAATTATTCTACTGGTTGTTTCACAGCAACAATCGTTACCCAGATGTTTTCTATTGGGGGTGCATCTTTGCCTCACTATGAGTTAACACTACACTTCTACAAATTTAAGAAATTTAATTTTATGCAATTCATCTGTAATAAAAACACAGGTACAATGTTTTTTATTTTAAAGCTATTTTGATACTTAAGAGAAAGCCAGTCTTTTACTACATTTGCATTGGCAGCTTACTGGTGACGGCAAAAGAAGCAGCACACTAGCCATTTGTTTATCATAATGGAGCTGTTAATGTCTTGGCTGAACTAACCCTCAGAAGAGTTTCCTTAGATGCTCCTAGTCACAACCTAACTAGCAAAAATTGCAAATGCCTAGGTTTAAGACAACATTTGGCATCCTCTCTCTGTTTTGTGTATTCTGCTGAGGAACATCATTTTGGCTTCTTCAGGGTAGCCAGAATTATCTGTACAACCAATTAATCTTGCAAAGGATACAGGAGTTGAACATGAGTTGTGCTGATGAGGCATTCCAGGGCATGGACTGTGTCCCACCCACTTCGTGACTGTGTCATAGGCATATCATGTGTACTTAATGACTGTAACAAGGAGCTGACCATGAAGCACTGCTGCTAATGAGAAGGAAGGAAAATACTTTTGCATTACAGGGAAGATGTTAATGGTTTATTTGCTTTTGTAATTTTTGAAGTGGATGAAAATCACAAAAAATGTACAAAAACTTAGGTAGCAGTGAAAGGATTTCTTGTGCATGTTGAAGTGGTGGTTTCTGTTATCTTGTAAACCATTTTTACTCCTCTTCTGGACTCTCTGGTCAATGGTTACTCACTCATCCTTTATCATTTCTTTGCACCTTTTCCTTTGAACATGCAGCCACTGTTGATTCCACGGCCTTTCCTTTATATTATTTCCTCCCTGGGATCTAGCCCTATTCTTTGTAAGAAAAAAACACACCATCATTCATTTAAAGCCACTCACACTCCTTGACTTGTCAAGGGCTGAAGGAAATTTTGAGGCATCTCTGGTTTTGATGACAACAGTGATTATTAAGACTGTAGTTGTTCAATTTCATGATTTATGATAACTAACTCAATTAAAAACTTGCAAGTAAGCCAGGTATTTCTCAGATCTACTTTTAGCGATCAACCTTCTGTAGACTATTTTTAGTTTTTTAGTAGGCTAAATGAAGCATGGAGTATATACAATTGTGTATGTAAATGATGCATTCTGCTAGTTCCCAAAACACATAATCACTAGTAAATAGGTAAAACTAATTTATTAGCTATTAGCAATTAATGCAGAAGCCCAGCATAAAGTAATGCTTCCTTATATAGCTGAACTTCCCCTCTGCCCAAATCCTCAGTTTGATCTGTTGGCCCCATATTTGTTTCTTACAGCATTCCCAACATTCATGACAAATAGATTTCACTTGCTTTCAGGGTATATTATCTGAAAAGGAATATGGGTGTAAGAAGATGCCTGCTCCCTATGCCTGACCTAAACAGCTGATCAGTGTTGCGTGGAGTCGTAGAAAGCAGCTTTTCTTGCCATTTGAGAAGAAAATGGATTATCTGTGCAAACAGTATTTTGTGTTGGAGTAAATGTAGCTTCTGTTGCTCCCCTAAACAGATCCCACACTCCTGGTCTTTCTCTAGCTCCTTGCATAGTCATGTTTACAAAGCCTGAATTCTGTATGGGATCTGTAGATCGTAGCACAGAACAAGGTACGAAATACCTCTGTTCCTGCAGCTGAAGTGGGCTAAGTTTTTCCTGACTGGACAAACTTGCATGAATGCAGTAATAAGGAAAAGAAAATAAGCTCTAAAGAGTTTTTCTGCAATCAGAGGACTGAAAAATGGATGAAGTGGAGAATAAAGTCCACGTTCTAAAGACAAGCAGACACTGATGTTCTCATTTCTATATCTTTCTGATTATTTAATCATGTTTGTTGTTTTGTGATTTTACTGGAATACAGAAGAAAGTGTGTGCTGCCTTTTCCTTCAATCAACCAACTATTAGGCCAACCATTTTTACATTTCTTTATTCCTTTTGGTCTATGACAAGAGGAATCTATGTGGGAAAACAGAGGAAAAAGCCAATACAGTCAAATAAAATGTTTTTACAGGTTTTCAAATTCTCTTTTACAGTATCTGTTTGCTGCTGACAGTGAGAAACATGCCACCTGAGTACACATTCAAGTACTTTTGTCATGATTGCAACAGAGGAATCAGTTCATATTATCCCAGCCGTATTGCTAAAATTGCAGCAATATCTGCTTTCAAGCTTTCAAGTTTTCCTTTTTTTTTTTTTTCCAAAATTCATTTTGAAAATAAATGTCCCCTAATCTCATGGTTCTTTTAGACATAAAGGTTATAAAGAAATTCATAAAGTTGTCATAGAAGTTAATGGCAGAATTCTTACTGACTTCATTTAGGCCTTGATTCTGTCATTCATTCAGAAAGTTGCCAAGGATGGACCTTTAGGAAAGTGTGATGCTGTCATTTATTAGAGGCCCAGAAAAAATAATCATAGGCCCTAGTTCTGTGATTTACTCTGTATAGACTGAAGGTTACACCCATGCAGAGCCTCAGTGAAGTTAACAGTGTTTCATGCTGGCACGACAATCTGCCCATCTGCTATAATTGCAGGATCGAGACAATGACTTGTAAATTACAACATTGATGGGCCAAACTGAAATGCCAATTCTACCTCTGAAACTCTGGGGGAACTCAATCTTGTCTTCACCCAGAGAGCTATGCAAGAGATGTTTATCCAGCTTACAGATGGTAGTGGTGTTTTAGAGGTAAGTGGCTATATTCTTGGCAGCATTCTCACTGCATTATGTGACTACTTTGAGACATCCTAATATTTCAAACTTACTGCAGTTATTTAACTTAGTCAATGTGTGTAGGATATAATTGCTCTCTTTCCTGTAGGAGGTAACACAGGAAAGAAATGGCATAAGTCTGCATGTCTCTGTTCTATAGTGACAGCCTGTCATTTCCTGTACTCTGCTAGAGATTATGAATAGACAATGTATGTAGGCTGAACATTGTTGCTTGGTAACCATCTTTTTTACTTCCTTAAATGTAATCGCCTCTCTTCAGAAAAACATCGATTAGTTTAATTTCTTTTCATGTTGAAGCAATAAATTTGCCTTTAATTCCTCTAAGTATCTCAATAAGTAGAGGGGAGGCTATTTGAAATATCAAACCATTAATTTTCTTGGACTTTTTAAGGCAAGTTATCTAATAAATATTAGTGTGGACATTATCATAAGCAGATTTATTTTTTCACTCAAGGAGAGATTATATATAGCATACACTAAACTTTGAAATGATTATACTGTGGATCATTTTTGTGAAACAGGAGTGAAATGTTTGCAAATTTGACACTCTTCTATCTAAAAATCAAGTTTGTTCACCAGTTAGCTACATGAATATTATTATGACTGCAAAGCCACAGACAGATTTACACCCTATTGTAAATGTTAGGAAAGACACCCGGTTAAAAAACTTGGAAGTAAACTCTGAAAACTGAGGAAAAACTTCTTAGGTTGATGGAGAATATGTGAACAGGCCTAAGATGAAGCACTTCCAAACTATAAATTCATTTAGTTATGAAACTAATTTAGTCCTGTACACAGAACATATGGGAGTAAACTCTGGGATATGAAGCTCAATAATTTTAAACAGGATGCAGAAAAAAGACTTCAGTAAAACTCTACCAGTTTGTGTCAGCTAAAGACTACACTCTCATTATTTCAAGAGTATTCTTGATGATGTGGGAATACATGGAAATCAATGGAAATCTTTTGGGGGTTTGTTTGTTTGTTTTTTGTTTTTTGTTTTTTGGGTTTTTTTAATTCATACCAGTGCAAACAAACTTTCTACATAGAATTTTGCTAAGTAAGGAGTAGCTAAAAACAAAATGCTAAAAATTAAATATTTTACTCTTTCAAAAGCCTAGAGAAATCCAGAGTGCTTAGAACTCTTCCAATGGCTCATTTGGGGGTTTCATACATTTAATGGAAAGAATGCTTTCCTTTTTACTAAATAGCTTCATCATAGTGTGGACCATGGAATTTAAAATGTCTCACTGGTCACCAGAAAAGTATTGCGAATAAAAATAAGTCTGTGTCAGAGACTGATAAATTGTTTTGCTGCTGTTTGCTTCTGGCTACTTATAGTTTGGATACTTCTTCAACATTTCTGTTGTTGTGAGCCTACCTTACTATTTCCTGATGTTAAGTGCTTCTACCCACTTATCTGCTGATGAAATTTTAAAAGATGAAAGGAAGATGAAATTTTATGTCATCCCACAAAGTCTAAGCCACATTTGCAGGCAATTTTTATCCACTTTTATTACCATTGTGCTTAGGAGTCACCATTAAGGACTGCAAAAATGGGCATTTTGAAAAAAGGTGGCAGTTGTTCCTAGCATATTAGTATTGGTCACGACACATCAATGAGTGTCCAGATTTCAACGGATTTCTCTAGACTGTCCCAGAAGATCTTTATTTTTAAAATTGCTCTTTTCCTATAGGGATAAATCAAGGACTGTGAGGGGACTGATTAGGAGACAGTGAAAAATGTTGTCTTGAAACAGCTGTGTATGCTTGTGAAATATGCAGAGTAAAGTTAGGAGGTCTTTCTGCACACTACTAAATTGTGGGGTTTTGTGAAAATATTCCTGGGGCATTCAGAACTGTATACTGCAAAAGTGCATCTGTAGCTAATCAGCTGTCCCTGACATAGTATGCATTGTGTGGCAGTAAAGAGTATTTCAAACCAGGTAGACTGAAGATTCAAAACTTCTGAATTGAACAGCCATATATTATTGCTTATCACAAACTGCATACGCGTTCTGCAGAATGTGCCTCAAAACATTTTGTCTGATCTCTAGAGTATTTTCCAGCTCTTCCTACAGGGGTCACTTGGGTGGACTTTGCAATCCTAGCAAGACACAGTGTTGGTTGTAAAAATGGTGATGAAAATGGACCTCAGCGTTGTGTTAAATATGACAGCTACTACCCATAAAAGTACCCTATTAAAGTGGTATCAGCATATGGATTGTTATTACGGGAATGTGGTACCTAACTGAATGCTTAAAGCATCATTGTGTAAACTTCTGATCTTTCCTTTTCAATTACATACTTTAGTCTTCATGTTTGTGGAAAAAATTTCAAACACATAACCTGTATATACCTTAAGACCATATAACAAGGACCCCAAATTTACAATTTTGCATAAGTCTAATTTTTTGGTAAACTGATTTCATTATTATGAGGATATTACAATATTCACAGTTCTGTTTAATATCTTTATCAATGATCTGGACGAGGGGATTGAGTGCATCGTCCTCAGTAAGTTTGCAGATGATGCCAAGTTGGGAGGGAGGGTTGATCTGCTCAAAGGTAGGAAGGCTCTACGGAGGGACCTGGACAGGCTGGATCAATGGTCCGAGGCCAATTGTATGAGGTTCAACAAGGGCAAGTGCCGGGTCCTGCACTTGGGTCACAACAACCCCATGCAGCGCTACAGGCTTGGGGAAGAGTGGCTGGAAAGCTGCCTGGTGGAAAAGGACCTGGGCGTGCTGGTCGACAGCCGGCTGAGTATGAGCCAGCAGTGTGCCCAGGTGGCCAAGAAGGCCAACGGCATCCCGGCTTGTATCAGAAATAGTGTGGCCAGCAGGAGCAGGGAAGTGATCGTCCCCCTGTACTGGGCACTGGTGATGCCGCACCTCCAGTACTGTGTTCAGTTTTGGGCCCCTCACTACAGGAAAGACATTGAGGTGCCGGAGCGTGTCCAGAGAAGGGCAACCAAGTTGGTGAGGGGCCTGGAGCACAAGTCTTATGAGGAGCGGCTGAGGGAACTGGGGTTGTTTAGTCTGGAGAAGAGGAGGCTGAGGGGAGACCTTATCGCTCGGTACAACTCCCTGAAGGGGGGTTGTAGTGAGGTGAGTGCTGGTCTCTTCTGTCAGGTGGCTGGAGATAGGACGAGAGGAAATGGCCTCAAGTTGCGGCAGGGGAGGTTTAGATTGGATATTAGGAAAAAATTCTTTACTGAAAGGGTTGTCAAGTATTGGAACTGGCTGCCCAGGGAAGTGGTGGATTCACCATCCCTGGGGGTATTTAAAAGACGTGTAGATGTGGTGCTTAGGGACGTGGTTTAGTGGCAGACTTGACAGTGTTAGATTAATGGTTGGACTCAATGATCTTAAAGGTCTTTTCCAGCCTAAATGATTCTATGACTCTATATTAAAAGTATGGTTTATGAGGATTTATTATAAAGCTGAGAGACTGGGTTTGGTAGTATTCATAGCCAGAGTACAAGACCACTTATGTTAATATCCATTTACATGGATACACTATAGTTTCCTCACGAGAATGTATCTCAAAGGTTTGTCATTCATCTTTTATGAACATCAAAAGTATCGATCATTGAGCATTCTGCCTGTTTCCTCATCAGGTTCAGTTTGGTTAGTGTGTCTCTGTCTTTCTAGATACAAGGATAAGATTACATGCCTGTGCTTGAAAAGGAAAAAAAAAAACCTCTATAAAAAAAAAAAAATCACTATAAAACGTTGCTAGAAGCCTGGATCATAAAATATTACTGAGCTGACTGTGCCATTAAAAATATTGAAAGAAATCCCCTCCACTAACAATTTCTTTTTGCTTGCAAAAATCTTTTATAGATACAGATTATAATGTCTTTTTTCCAACCTATTTTATATTATTCAGGGTGAGATTTAAGTGACCCATAGAAAATCACAGCTAATTTGCGCCACCTCTAGAATTGCCTATCTATATGACCATTACTGTATCACTGTATATAGCTGCATCAACAAAACATTTGTAATGTGAAGTTGCTGTTACAAGGTGGCTATTTTTTTGTGTGTTTTCTGTATTAGGTAATCATTATATGAAAGTTTCCTACAGGAGAAGTCTAATCACTGAGCTTTTGGGCATCTTGATCTGCTAACATGTCTCGATAAGTTGTCTTCCAATGGCACATCTTAAAACAAGATTTGCAGTCCTGGACTATGTGTGGATTTATAGGAGGAGGAATGTATGAGGCTGATATTCTTCTCATTAAAAAAGTTAAACATTCCTGGTCATATTAACTGGTCATCGTTACATGATTGCATATTCCTGCGTCCACATCAAAATCATGTCTACTCTTATCCCAGAATAATTCTTTCCAAAATATGAAAATAAAAAGCAACTGATTGAAGTCATGAAGATCAGTCTGTGCTCATTACTTGGAGTAAGATTGTTAAAGACAGCTGATTCTGCAGAATTATGCAGTATTTATGCTGCCTCTTAAACAAATGCTTAAAATGAAGGCTACGCTGTGGAGGCCCTGGTCTGTTTGTGTAGCTTTTGAAGCGTAGTCCCGCATGGAACTACAATGGGTAGCCACACTTTGGGTATCATCTCAGAGTGTATCAGGATGTCATTAATGATGGAAGTTAGCCCTGTGCTTTCCAGCTGCTCTCATGGCTTAGAATGCTAAGGAACTAAGTGCATAATAACTATAACTCTTAACTGGATACATATTACAAAATGCTAAAGTAAGCATAAGACAATGAAAAGGAACATGAAACCTGCAAATTTTGTTTATATGCAACATGTTTGCTTATAAATTAATCTTAGGCTAGTGTTCAGCAAGAATATTATTTCCTTTTTTTTTCATATTCCACTTTAGTGTAAATGATGAAATGTATGAATTTAGTTTCTTGACTTCTGCCCATTTAGTCATATTCTTACCTGTCATGAAAAAAAAAGTGTTCAACTTTTTGTAGGCACAGCTGTTTACATATCTATATAGACCTATTTTTCCATACCATACACTGCTTTTCTTGCAGTTTTAAAAACAATAGTAGTTGTTAGACTTCCTCTGATATTATTCCATTACTGCTGGACAATCCACAATGTCATAATGCGTGGTAGGGTAATACCCTACTAATATACTGTGAGTTAAGAGCAGTCACATTCTGCTCTGATGGGCTTCTCTGCAATACCTTACAAATACTTAAATATTTAGGGCATTTGCCAGGCTATTTTGTTTGCAGGTTTGATAAGTCAAACAACAGTGGTGTTTTCCCTGATATATCTGACAATATGATGGGTGTATTTAACTTGCTGTGTGTATTTTTAGTTTCCATCAATAGCTTGACTTGTCTTTTAGAATAATTACATAGGCTAGCTAGCGAGCTGTTATCAGAAGTCCAAATTGTGTCGTGGATGCTATGACTCCGAAGCATCATTAATAGTAATTCTAGGAATTTCAGAGCTCCTCCTTTAGGTATGTCTTATGGATGTAGACTGAGGACTTTCGCGGTGTTTTCATATGACAGATTGACAGATTATTCCTCAATGTCCACCTTTCTTTTGTGCCTGTTGATACTTAATGGTGGCCTAGAGCCTGCAAACAACGTTGCTGATATGAGGCAGATGTTAATTTGCTCTAGCCATTTACAGGCAAATTACTACAACATAGAAGTTCCCTTTGATGACAGGAAGTATAGTTTTGATGACCAAAGCAAAGTGGGTAACACTGCAATAATTGTCAGCTTCCATACTGGTCTATTGGAGCCATTGCAGGGATATGGCAACTTAACCATGGCACATGGCTGGCTCATATTCCTGTCTTATTTGTACCCCGCCCCATCACGTGTTCATGGCTGTTCCTAAAGACGTATCTTTCAGGAAGACTTGTCTGCCCTGGTTATTTTCCAGTATTGTTTGGAGAATAATATTATAATTAAACATATGGTTTTGCCAGTAAAACTTCCTCATGTGGATACTCTCTTCTGGAACAGGAGTGGGAATAGGATGATACTCTGTACCTAGCAAGCAGATGCAATGGAAATTGTTGTATATTTTTGCTGTTGCTTGTGTACACGAGAGGTAAGTTTAAATTTGATGTGTGTCTTTAAAACATGAAGAAGTTCATGTAGTACTTCTACAGCACAGTTTTTACTGTCTTCTTGGGATACTTTGTGTCAGATGTTTTTAGTGCATACTTTTCTTATCACTGCTTCACTTATTCTTCCTAATCACTAAAATTCTTCCAGGAAAATGGACAAGACTCTTCAGTGATATTGTTATGTCACCCTTTATTCCAAATTAGGGAAAGATATCTATTATTTATTGTGTTACCGGAACACAAATAGATTAACATTGATTTGCTATTTAAAATAGAAGTCAGCCGTATATTGTGTGAGGTGTGTGGTCTTTCAACATTGTTATTTTCATCTTCTTCTCTCACTATTTCTGAAGTAAATGTGGGAAATTAAAAAAACAAGGACAAAAACTAATTTCCAGCTTAACAGTCTTTTGTTCTCTAAACTTTCTGAATATATAATTAAATCTGTGGGTTCTTTTTTGAAAGACATCATTCACAAGTGATGTTCTGAGAAGATGCTAGGCACAGAACTAAACACACATGGACTAGGAACTCATGACATAGTCTGGACTGTATATGACAGTATATTGGTCTATTCAGTACTAATTCAAAGTTTACATAGGAGTTACACATCTAAATGCCTTTGAGGACCTTGGCCATGCACAGTCTGTATTGTATACAGCACTATATACTGATGCCTTCTTTCTGTTGTTCGTCACAGAGCTCCTTTTTGTTATTTAGAAGCAGCTTTGTGAACTGCTTTGCAGCTTGAAAACACCTGATTCTCCGCGTGCTTATTGGGGATCCACAGAAAGTAATTAATAACTTTTGAAATGGGTCCTTGCTTTGTATGCTGATATTTTATGCCATGGCTTTTTATGTTCATACTTTACTATGATGTAGAGAACAAAATTTTGTATCCTGTGTTCTTACTTGTATTTTGAAAGCAATGAGAGAAGAATGGTTGAACATTTTTTTATCTTCATGCATTCTCATTATGAAGCCATTGAAGTTATTTCTCAAGCAGATGCTCTGGGGGATCCTCTGGCTCTCACAGTCCCGTAGGAGGGGCACTAAGTGATGGAATGAAATTTCTGCTTGCAATGAAAATACCTTCTTAAAATGGTAACTCTAGTGTGAATTACGTGTTTCCATAATAAGCCGTTTCTCCTTGAGGAGAGACAAGAAAGTAGCTATGATTTTTAGTAGTAATTGTATTTTTAAATATATTCACACCCCAAGCAGACAATGGCTCTCCTATAATTAACACAAAAGAAAGGAGCACTTCAGTATCACCTCCCTTCTTCCCCCACATCTTTAGCTGTAGTGCTGTAGCTTTGGACCTTTTTTGTTCGTGGCAGATGATATGCATATACTGAAAATATACTTAAAAAAAAAAAAAGAAAAAAAAAGTAGAGAAATGTTACAGATAATTGGCACTGCCTGTCAAGATTACATTGTACAGAGCAGAAGAATAGTACATATGATTAAACTTCCCTGTCTTTATGGTTGCTAATTCCGCCTACGAAGATCTCTAGGGCAATTTTTCCTGTAATCACAAATATAATCAGCTTCCAACAGGGCTTTATTTCTGCAAATGTCTTCCCAACCCCTACGGAATCTCAGCAGCACTTCTACACCAAAATCAGTAGCCTGAAAAATTCCTTTGTAGAGAATAAGAAACTAACTTCTAAATAGACCTTATCATAAAGAAGCAAAGGAGTTCAAATGGAAAAGCACAGGAGTTTGGCTTCATAAACTGCATTACCTATACCTCCATTTTTCTAGATACACGGAATCTTTACTATTTCTTCTTTCCCACTGTTCTGATATTTGCTCCCTCTTTTACCCATGTGTGGGGAGGTAGAAGAAAAAAAAAATAAGTTGTGTTTGCATCTGTGCAAAATCAACGGTTTCATTAAACTTTTTGTGTGAAATTTGCAGAGAATGCTTGAAAGAAAGTTAGAAATACCCATTAGAAATAGTAGGTATTTTCACTTTAAAGATACCAATCATGATTTTTAGTTGTAACCCTGCTCCTAAAACCAGCCATGTAATGAGCAATCACTTTTGAGGGCAGAACACTGGCTACCTTCTCTTCAGCTGGATTAGTGGTACTGAGCTACCCTCTCATTCATAAACCTGTAGTGATTCTGGTTGCATTTCTATGTATAGATGCATGGTAGCCGGTGTATTATAGGATGCAAACATAACCTTACAGAACAATCATATTTTTATCAAAAAAATAATGGAATTACCTGTAAGTACTTCCATGTTAAGTTGTTCTTTGGAAGAATACAGTATTTTGGAGCATGAATATATTCACTGTGTGTCAGATATGATAATACTTACAAGGAGAAGAGCACATAAATACCCATCCATCTCCCGATGACTTATGAGCAGACCTTAAGATAGAGTGTAGTGTAGAGTGAGAACACGTGCAATGAAATCTTTCACTTCTACTTCAGCTGTAGACTGTAGGTGTGGATGAAACCTATGCATAGGAATCTAACAATTTTCTTATCTCAGAGAAATTTCTGATGTGTTTAGAGACAAAGTTGCTCCTACTTGTTAGTTTGGTCTGATTTTTCTATCATCGTAATCAGCTGGCTGAATTTAGAGCAGCCTTCAGGGTTGGGACTAGTCAAAATGTCAGGAAGTTGCAACCCTTGACTGACCCCCATCCTAATGCAAGCACCTGACCTTAATTTATGGTTAGCAGGGATCTGCTACTCTTGGCAGATCAACGTTGCATTGGATTTTCTGGTTTAGCTTTGAGGCTGCAAAATATCAGTGAGATAAGG
This sequence comes from Aquila chrysaetos chrysaetos, assembly GCF_900496995.4. Lineage (NCBI taxonomy): Eukaryota > Metazoa > Chordata > Aves > Accipitriformes > Accipitridae > Aquila > Aquila chrysaetos. Next base: position 60,681,386 of record NC_044030.1, read on the forward strand.
AAAGAAATGAAAGCAGAAAAGAAATGACAAGAGAAGAGATAATCAAACAGTGACAGATAGGAGAACATGGAATTATTGTAAGTCTTTCAGATCATCCCAAATTAACCCTTTCTGATCTTCAGCTTATTTGCTCATCACTGAATGCATACTTTTAGCATTTAGTTGTTAGAATAGATACAATTACATCCTTTAAAGTTTATTTGCTAAAATGTTTTTAACTAAAGCTATTAATTTTTTTTAATTTGTAGTAATTTTGCATTGAAAAACTAAATCATGCCTGTTTTCTGTTCTTATACAGTAACAAAATATGTAAAAACTAGACACTACTTTTTAATTTTGATGTTTTTTTTTTCCCACCTGGTGTGTTGGATAGGTTATTCTTAAGGATTTATTAATTCTTCTTCATTACTTCTCTGCAAACACATGTTACTTTTTATTTCTAGCACTCCTGATTTTATCAGCCATCCCATTATTGAATTTAGCATTCATCTGGTGTTATATAAAATGTGCAAAATTCATCAGTGAATATTACTGAAATCTTTAAAGAACAGAATCAAATATTTTTCTTTTCAAAAGCTTCTCTGTGATGATCCTCTATGATTTTGTACTATTCAATAGTTTTATTGTTGAAAATACATTTGATTGGAATGAAGTCAAAATATATTAGAACTTCATAGATGGTGTCCTGGTAAGGTATTTATTGTCCCTGCATAGTCTAACTCCTTTAATTTTCACATCTTCAATGGCAGATAAGAAGCATAAAGGAAACAGGCCAGAAACTGGAGAGAATGAAATTGATAGAACATGTCATAATTTCTCCCTTCGCTCTGTTTCCCCCAAAGTAAAAGCAAATGCAACAGCCAGCTGTGGTGCTAATGGTAATGTGATTACCAGGTGTGATTACCAGCCCCAACGCTGAGGGGGCCAGGAATGGAAAAGGCCCAATTGCTGGTGCTGCACCTTAAGGGAATGGTCAAACTCCTTGACCCTTCTGTTGTATAAGGAAAGCAAGCATGGTTTAGGGTTGCATCAGACCAGGTGGAGGCTATGTCCGTGCTGTAAATGGCTGAATGATTTACATGTTATATCTCTCTAAATACTGTGTGTTTGAATCTGTATTGTGATGACTGGGTAGGTCTTTGTGTCCAGCAGAGTACATATGGACATACGGTTGTATTGTGCAACCTCTCTATTTCTTTATTTGTCTCCAAATTAATGATCCATTGAATGATGCTTTAATTTTTATGTCTTTATTTACATAAGTGTAATTAGTCAAAGCCAGTAAGGCATTATTGTCATGATTCCAAGATTTCTATCAGCTTACTGTCCATGGGCTACAGATCTGGGACAGAAGAGAATCAGTTTAAGAGAAGATTAAAACAAAACTGGGACTAACCTGAGGAGGATTCTTCAAATGAGAAATGCATTGGCAGAGATTACTGCTTTTGTGAGGACTGTCATGTGTAGAAAAAGAGTGACAGAAGCTGGCAAGTATGAAAGAACAGGAAAAAGTATCAGCTCATAAACAGTACCTGTTTGTGGGGTCCAACTCAAAAAACAGTTGGAGAAAAGGATGAGTTCTTGGTATTTGTAGTTCATGTAGAAGTATAATTCCCTTTATGCTTTTGTGCACTTTACTTCCTTTAAGTGTCCCTACTTGTGCTTTTGAGAACAGTTCTCCTTTTCTCTGGTATTAGCTGTTTATAAGTTTATAATCCTCCCATTATTCCTTTGCAGACTGTCATAAAAAACAGCAGGTAATTTAAGAAGCAAAACTAAATATGGGGTTTGTAGACCAAGTTATTCTACATGTACTGCTAGTGTAAACAAAAGTACCAGTGAGAGGAACATTTTGGAAATACCATAGCTTTTATGACTTATATAAAACTTAAAGGAAGAATCTTACTTTGGGGAAAAACCATTGTGATGAGAAATTTAGGGTGATTGTTCTTCTTTGCAACAAAGAAAAAATTGGTTATTAAACAAAAATAAAGTATGTTTTAGAAGGACAAATACAATTAAAAGGTAGCTATAGGCTCAGAAAAATGAACAAATTACCATGAGACAAAGAGTAACTATACATCAGGCAATGCAAAGATGTTGTCTGAGAGATGCTTCTAGCCTGTAAGAAACACTACATAATTTAAATGAGCTTTCATGTCTTCCACTGGCAGCTAAGCTGTCTTGAATGACCTCTCCTGGTAATTTTCTTCTCTCAGCTGGCTAGACGTGCATAAATGAACAGTTTGCAAATGTAAACTGATAGTTGTTAACTAGTTTAATCACAGTAGCTTGCTTTTAACTTTAGCTACTATTATCTAAAATTATTGTTGATCACAACAGTACTGTTGTACAGTAGTTTTGTACAGTTTTGTTTTAACAATACAAAGATGCATTATTTGTTATCAGGATTAAAATAGCCTCTAATCATGCACAGCTTGATACCAATGACATAAAAGCAAGTACAGTGCAATCATGCAAAATGACATTATTGGCAGTCTCTATTTATGGTTTCCTAAATCACCACATTCCAAAAGTCAAGTATTTATTAATGTTATCATTAGACCCATCGTATACTGTATTGCTTCCTTCCCTTTGGTGCATCTATAAGTCTTAAAAAGGAGAGCATGGCAATTCTATTGCCTGGTCTTTTAATGTGCCTTTTAAATCAAATAATGTCATCAAAAGCTAATTTCTGTGGATCCAGACTGATAGTACTTTTGTCTTACTTAATCAATGAACTCATTTCTGTCCCAGTAACAGTAGTTATACTGGCGCTTCCAGTTTTGTAAACATATAATTCTAATGGAATAGCTAGATTATGCATCCACTCAAAATAAAACAAAAATGGAAACCTTTTTCATTTTTGATTTGTAATTCAAGAGAAACTGGCATCACAGTTTCTAAGATTTGTGTCACATATTTTGAATTTAAGAAGCTAACATTTAAAATGTATTTTATCTTGTGTATTTAGCCTATGTAAATGTAAAGAAAATGATAACAGCAGAAAGTTGGCTGGATTCTCTAGTCTGCCTTGCACAGTCTGTTATTACAACTGCCTTGCAGTTTTGCCTAGCACTGCCTGTCACTACATGTGCATCTAACAGAGTATTGATGAGATCCTTTTATCATGAAGTGGTCAAAGCCAGAACAGGCAGGCACTAAGCTGAATATCAACAGATTCAGAAAGAGAGGTGGCATAGTATTTGCTGTTGGGTTTAGGGATATTTTAGGAAATATATTTTAGGCAAACATATATGATTGTGTCAAACATAGAAAACATGGATTTACCAGAGATACTACTTAACTAATCAGCTAGAATAAAGCAGTTAGCTGGTTGTACTTAAGTTTGTCACAGCTTTACATGGAAACTCAGACTCATCAGTTGAATTCAGGACCATTCCACATAATGGAAAGGCATATCCCCTTGACCTGAAATACAGGTAAATTGGTAGACTACATCTGATTAAAAATTTACTTAGAGTAGTCATGGCTGCAACCTGTGGTCCTCTCCTTTCATTTTCCTGTGACCTTCTCTTACCTCAACCAGGATTTTCCTTTGTCAGAAGTGACAGTAACCAATGAACGCTCCAGCTGGGAGATAGGAGAAGTCACCTCTGATTTGGGACGTAACTGCTGTTTTCTCATTGATAGATACCATTCTGTTCTGGCCATGAAGGAGACATAGTCCTCACCTTATTTTTTAATGATTTTTAGTACCACATTTTAACCTTTTTTATTTTTTACTTGGTAAACTACTGAAGGATTGCATGACAGAATATCAGAGTTCTTGGAGGGACAAAAGTAACATTTAAAGTTTTAGAATGTTGACTCTAATGATATGGCCAAGAAGATTTATAAGACGACTATTCTTTGTTTGCATAATATATATTTTATATTAATCTCATGCTTCAAGACTCACAACAAGAAAAATTTTCTTTCCCTCTTAGTGTGTAATTTAGTTTAGGGAGATATTTTTCTGTCATCCTCTCAGATATTAAAGATGATCACAGATAAAGGTGCATGTGCATGTGTGTATATACTTATAGGTATGTTGTTAGTTGAATAACTGATGGATAGCTGGTTGATATTTGCTCCTTGTACATTCATGGTTAATCAGTCAGACTTGGGATCAGCCAGAAATTCCTTTCACTCCCGTCAGATTAGCAACAGCCATTAGCCTATTTTTATTCCCCTTTGTAATATGGAACACAATTTACTTTTGGGGAGAATTTCGGCATGGTTTTCTTCCAAACGTCCTCATTTATGGGATCCAAAACATTGGAAATAGCTTCTTCACTTTTCATGTGGAACGTTATAGTTTTTCTACAGGTCTTAAGTTTGTTGGAAATTGTTAGAATCATTTCATTAAGCTGGGTTTGTGGAGTAGATGACCTTTGGGTCTTATAAAAATAAATACCTGTTTCCTGTTTGTCTGCATTTTCAGGACTTGCTGATACAAGGTGTGATTTAAGTCTGTGTGCCCTTTTTCCTCATTAACCAACACTTATTTAGTGGGCTTTAATGCTTACTTACGACATGTTATGCTGGGAAGGCAACACTTTAGGTCTTATTTTCCTATTTGATGCTAGAGAGTTTGGTTAAGATCTCTACAAATTACGGCTATATCCTTGTCAAAATGATATGCAATAACATTTCGTTTCTAATTGTTTTCAATTTAAATTGGCAACTTGACACTCAGAACTTCATTCAGCCACAGCTAATAGACTTACTGCTGCAGAATAAAATTCTGTTGTCTCAGAGATCTGCATATCCCTACAACATATACAAATCACTTCAGAGGCAAAAGGAATATTTCTACTTAGTTTAATTAATAGCCTGGTTGTCTGTATAATTTTATTTTCAACTTTTAAATATGTTGTTATGTTTTCTTGAGGATTGGAGATATAAGGCTTAGTTTTTACCTGTTTTCATCACAGTTTCACCTATCAGTCATCAGGATGGAATGGAATACTCATAAATATTTTTCTCCTATTAGTAACTGTTCAGATTTCCAGACCATATGTCAGATTTTTTTTTTTGCAGGTGATGATTCCTTCTTGCTTTTAGTTGATGGTATTACTAGTTTGGAGGTAGAAAGTTTGTTGCTGCTTTACAGCAGTTACAGTAGTTTGCAACTGCTTATTTTACAGTCAAAATGAACTTAATGAAAAAAAAGGGTCTAATTTCTGTGAATGAACATGTTTTGGTCAATTCATGTTAATAACTGAGAAGAAATAGACAATATTTTGAGTGCTGATATTTCTTCAAATCATCACTTTCCAGTGAAGAATTGTTATGTTGGAAACTCATTCACTAGCCTTGCTCTGAGTCACTTAACCTTCCATATGGGAAAACTTGGCAAGATACCTGGGAAACTGTTGGTGTTGGCACCACTTGTTTGAAGTTTGTAATTTCCTACAATATAATTGCATGCTAGGTGATGGAACATTTTGGGATAAATGGTACGTTTTAAGTTAAAAGAAGAAAACAAACCTTAGTGTTAAATTGACTTGCCTCTACTGAACTATAAGGCAACACTGTCAAAATAAAAAATGATGGGTTTTATTACTTCTCTTTCTGGAAAGAGAGGAAAAGGCATATTCAACCTTTATAGCCCAAGGAAGAAGTAGTTAAAATGCGAATGAGGCAGTATGAGAGGGTCTGACACTGTGCATACATTTCTAGTACACATCACAATACAGTGTACTCAAGCTTTGAAAGAGCTAATTTGAGAAGTAAAACAGGACAGTACCGGTAGCATGGAGTTCTATACTATCATGACTAGCTTGTTGGGTGTTAGCTGTAATATCCTTACAGTGCTTCTTGGTGAGGAGTGTGGACATATACTTTGTTCAGGAAATAAGTAGAGCCCCAGAGAGCTTTCATTCTTAATACAGAGGTGCCTTTTTCTTGTTAGTTCATAAGGGTAATTGTTATTGTTATAACTATTAAATATAATAATTCTGTAGCTGTGTGAACTTGTCTGTCTTTAATTCAGCACTGAAGTCATACTTTATTATTGTAAGTAAAAATGACTCATGGAACTGTGGAAGTAACATTGTAGAATAAATTCTCTTTCCCAGACTTGCTGTTACTCATTCCCTTATGTGAGGCACCTACAGTCTCCGATAAGCCTCAGAAAAGGCCATATTCTGATCTCAGTTCCTGTAAATTCTGGCTTGACCTAACATCACAGGCATATTTCCCTCTCTTCAAGGTGTCTGGCAACTAAAATAAATCCCACATGTAATTCTAGTAATGTCCATTGAAACTTATGTGACACAGGAGAAAAAAAGCAATGTGAAAACCACGAACAACACTCGTATATTAAACCACTTACAGACAATTTTGTTCAAACTATTGACGAACAGCATATTACTGATACTCTGTCTTGTTTACTGACCTGGCTATCAGGTAGACTCTGCAGAATTCTGGAAATCTCTTCCTTGGTTGACTCTTTCAGATACAAACAAAAGACGTCTCAAAGATTCACTTACATGGCAGAAGTTTTCATGAACAACTGTTCTTTTCAAAGATCTCACTATGTTCTCATCTAGCTGAAAGGTGCGTGTCCCATTTTATTCTCCCAGTGACAGGTCTGTAATACTTCTAATACATCTTTGCCAGTTTGATGCAGCTTCAACAGTTTACGCATCACTTCCTCCTTTAGCATAGGACTCAGTACTTCAACTCTTTAAAGTACTTATATAGAAGATGGGACCCAATGCAGTGCTGTATCAAGTACTACTCATCTTGGAAAACAGACCTTTGACTCTTAGGTAACAACAATTCCCTTGGTTTCATGGGAATCAATACAAGAGTGTCTAAAAGACAAAATGTAGTTCCTAATCTGTGATATCCTTCTTGCCTTGTATTTCTTGTCACTTTATGATGCAGAAAAGATGAGGAGGAGCAATCAAATATAATTATTTTCTGTCTTGTTCTCCTTTTCCAGCACATTTCTTACCATGTTACTCATTCACTAATATCTGTTGTATCTACTAAAACAGAGTACTTCGGAGAAGAAATGCCAGCAAATGGGGTTGAACCAAGAAGTGGGAGGAAGACAGAAGGAAATTATTCTACAACTTTTGCTGAGGAGCAGGATCATTTTTGTTGGAAAAGCCACAGAGAAACTAAGTAATGGGAATAGAAAACAGAAAAAAGTAAGTCTGTGATGCAAACTAAAGCAGGAAAATTCTGGAATATTCCAGAGTACTCATTCATGGTTAATAAATCAAGCTTTGTATGCTTGTAAGCTATGTATAAGAAAATCCACCAGTATGTACATAATTAATTATTGTGGCCTTATTGATGAGATGTAGCCCCAACACCCATATTCTCAATCACTTGATAGTTTTTGACTCCTTATGAAGGTTTTTCCTCTGCTTGTTAAAATACCTGATTCATATTTTAGGGTAGATCTTAACTTTACAGTCTTCTCTAAGTAAGGGCAGGACATTGTTTTAGGACTACTGTAGAATGAATGTTTGCATAGAACATGAAAAAACTTTCCTTGTTGATCTTTTGCTCTGGGAAATGCCAGCTTTTTGTCTCTCTCTGGAGCAGCTTAGGCTTCTGGGGCACTTGACCCACAATGGCAATAGAGTAGGGAACAATGCAAAGACTATTTTGTCTTTAGTATGCTTACATGCTCTTCTCAAAGCAGTCAAAGTTATAAAGAAGATCCCAGGAGTAGAGTAGAGAAGCAATTTTTATTAGGACAACGTAATCCAGTTTAAAAATTGGACACAGATTGTTTTCTGAGGTAAAAATGACCAGAATATGGCTCTGGTTTTCTAAATATAAAGGAATCATAAGAAGCAGAGGTATATGTCAGATGAAAAATGCTGATGACAATTTTTCTTCATTCCATCAGACTGTAAGATTTAAAAATTTTAAACAATATTTTTAAAGCAGATCAAGATTTTTTTTTATATAGTGCCCTGACTTTCCAAGCCCATTTCAAGTTAGCAGCCCATACTCATTCAAACAATGTCAACCAAAGCAACCTTTATAGCAGCAGTGTTTTGTGACTAGTCAGACAGCCCCTCTGTGTGAAAGACTGTGGAAGTTTCAAGAAAAATGAAAGGGTACTGAAATTCTGTAGAAGATAAAAGAGTAGATTGCAAGGGCTACACAAATGTAAATTGTACGTTTACTCTGGTTTTGTAATCTGTTAAAAAATAAGCTCAAGTCATAGTTTGTAGCCTCCATGTCAGTGAATTGTTTCCACTGAAGACATTAGAGTTGTATGTAGGTGAAACATTGATTCAACTAAGTTAAATGAATTTTGCTGTTTTCAGCAAACACAGAGTTCCATTCTCTGTTTTAACACTTGATGCTCTTCAGATTTGGATAGACTGTGAGGTCCCTAGATCTAATGACTGTGTCACGCAGAATACTTAATAAGATGATATTCCCACTCTTCTGATCTTTTTTTAACCTTATTTTTTAGAAACTTCTAGTCACAAATTGCTAGAATTACAGTATTATAATGGTTATTACATATTACTAATAGCTTGCAAATAACCCAAACAATATTGCAGCCAATTAATTTTGTTTTATTGAGTCCTTCTTTTGAAATAAATCTTTGGCTTTACAGCATCATTATATTCAATAAAAATAGCTTGCTTTTTTTTTTTTTTTAAATGTGGATTTCCCAATCCATGCAGAAGCTGCAGTTTATGCTATCTGATATATTCCTAGACAGTAGCTGTACTAGTATGTTTTAAAATGTTCTTTCACTGTTCTCTTTTTTTTCCTGACATTTTGTTCATCTGCATGGAATGAGACATAGTCCATATTCCAATAGGAAACAAATGTGTGGGAAAATTGTAGCCTTTATTTTTCCTCTCTTCAGAAACTGAAAATTCATTTGGATAAATGGCTGCTGAGGATTACCATGAGGATTTAAAAAGTAAGATGGATTTGTAGAAATGAAAAGTATTTCAAGAAACACTGAAATGTTGTAAAAGAGACTATAGCAGTGGTACAAGAGATCAAAGCCCATGTTCAGTAAAAGTATATTCAGTAGGAGGAGCTGATGTTTATCCAGTAAGATGGATCTGAACTTTCTGGCTAAACTTGAAATGTTGAAATAAACCTGATTTACAGTGGTTCTAGTTTCAACTCTTTTCATCTCTGAGAGGTATATATTCACCGAGACAACAATTTTCTTGCTTTTATTATGTATAGCTTATTAGTCTATTGAAGGGTATTCTCTCTTCTCCATTGTAACATGAAACAATGTTGGCGGCAGGCAACTTTTTTAAAAAATTTTTTAAACAAATCATATTTGCAATACAATACATCATTTAGATGTAGTTGTAGTAAGGGCCACTCAAGGTATGTTTTCAACTATGCATATTGTACAAGTCCTTCTATTTGCTGCTAGTCTCAAGATTTTAAAGTTAATGACATTTCCATTGAGTAGTTTCTTTGATATTTTCCTTGACCTTTAGAAGAATACTTTGAATATTTTCCTACTCATCTTCAACTTTTCACAGCATTTCCTTCTCTTTGCTGATGCTGAGCTCTAACTTCCAATAAATTGGTTCTCTTGTAATGGATTTATCTTCTATTGTTCCTTCACAGAAAACACTGTCCTAACACAGACACATTAAACTAACTGAAGTCAGTTTTGGTTTTGTCATGGGTTCACTATTTACCCTTTTGAATCAACCCATTTTAGTTGCTTTTTTTTCAGAAGCGTTTGGGCCTGATTCTCCCCTGTAGCTTGTGCAAACTTTTTTTCTCTCTAGCAAGGATGAACCAGGGATTTAGAAGTTATGCTCCAAAGCCCTTTTAATTTGGAGGACATTCAGATGGGTATGCAGACTTTGGTTTTATGTAAGCTTATGTTTAGTTATGTATCGAACTACCACTTTGCTGGAAAGGCAGTTGTTGCTGTGGTTTCTCCTTGGGTGCCAAGCTGTTAGTCAGTCAATGTCCCCTCATTATGGAAACTTTATAACGTGTTTGTAATTTTTCAGTTGTTTTCCTTAACTCAAAATAATTACCTAGACTAGATGAGCACACATCTGTCTGTCTTTCTCTTTCTGAATAGGCAATCATGATGGGTTTCATTTCTGCTTTTCCTTATACAGGGTGTTTTCCACCGTCAGATATGTGGTATAAAATCTGGACTCCGGGTGTATATAACTGCAAGATTTAGCCCATTTGTACCTTTTTGCACATAGGATGTATGCAGCAATTGCAGTTTTCTTTTTTTTTTCTTTTTGAATACATGACAAAGGTTTTATTGATGTTCATTTTTATGCTTGCAGACAAGCTTCTTCTCCAAATAAAAAACTCTCACAAAGATTTTCCTCATAATTTTCTTGTAGTCTTGTCTTTAGATGTTACTATCATCCTGCCATCTTCTGTCAACCATATCTTTCACAGCTTTGCATATGGGGTAAGTAAAACTGTTTGCTTCATTATTTCAGTTATGATTTCATCAAATAGTATTACTGTGAAGTTCACTGTGAAGTCTACTGATAATACATGTACTTGCCTCAGTTGCTTCTAATGGATCCAAGTGTAACGCACTATATTTGGTGTTTGTTTTGTTTTGACAGTAGTAGACCTAAAAGAAAGTTCTTTTCCATTCTAACTCCATTATTTCTTCCCAAACTGTTTAGCTGGCTTATCATTACCATCTTCTCGCTCCAGTACCTAGTTCTATTCCAAGCATAGCATCATAAGATAAATGAGCTTGGAAGGGACCTTAGGAGGTCTGTAGTCCAATCTCCTGCTCAAAACAGGATCAGCTATGAGATCAGAAAACCTTGCTGAGGGATTTATCCAGTCTGGTCATAACTATACAACATCCAGCAGAATTGCACAGAATCACAAGCTAGTTGAGGTTTGAAGGGACCTCTAGAGATTGTCCAGTCCAACCCCTACCTCAACTCAAAGCAGGACCAGGTAGAGCAGGTTGCTCAGAGACATGTCCAGTCAGGTTTTGAGTATCTCCAGATGTTACTGGTTTTGGCTGGGATAGGTAAATTTCTTTATAGTAGCTAGTGTGGGGCTATGTTTTGGATTTGTGCTGAAAACAGTGTTGATAACACACTGATGTTTCAGTTACTGCTGAGCAGTGCTTACACAGAGCCAAGGCCTTTTCTGCTTCTCACCCCACCCCACCAGCGAGCAGGCTGGGGGTGCACAAGAAGTTGGGAGGGGACACAGCCGGGACAGCTGACCCAAACTGACCAAAGGGATATTCCATACCATATGATGTCGTGCTCAGCATATACAGCTGGGGGAAGGAGAAGGAAGGGGGGGATGTTCTGAGTAATCACACTTGTCTTCCTAAGTTACTGTTATGTGTGATGGAGCCCTGCTTTCCTGGAGATAGCCGAATGCCTGCCTGCTGATGGGAAGTGGTGAATGAATTCCTTTGCTTGGATGAGTGGCTTTTGCTTTACTTGTTAAACTGTCTTTATCTCAGCCCACAAGTTTTCTCACTTTTACCCTTCTGATTCTCTCCCCCATCGCACTGAGGGGGACTGAAGAAGCAGCTGTATGGTGCCTAGCTGCCAGCTGGGGTTAAACCATGACGCCAGGGAATGACAGTCCACAACCTCTGTGGGCAACTTGATCCAGTGTTTGATTGTCCTTACAGCAAAAAAATTTTTCCTTGCATTCACATGAAATTTCCTGTGTTTCTATTTACGTCCACTGCCTCTTGTTCCGTCACTGGGCACCACTGAGAAGAGTCTTGCTCCATCTTCTTTACACCCTGCCATCAGATATTTATAAACATTGATAAGATCACCCCAAGCCTTATATTTTCTAGGCTAAAGAATCCCTGCTCTCTCAGCCTATTCTCAGATGGGTGATGCTCCAGTTCCTTACTCATCTTTGTGTCTTTTCAGTGGATTTGCTCCAGTAAATCCATGTCTGTCTTGTGCTGGGAAAGGCTCTCCAGTACAAGAAAGGGCAACAAAAATGGAGACTGCACAGCTCCTCTGGGCAACCTGTTCCATTTCACTGTCCTCATAGTGATTTTTTTCCCTTCTATCCGGTCTGAACCTCTCTTGTTTTATCATCTGCTGTCTCTCATCCTTCCAGCATGCGCCACTGTGACTGGCCTGGCCTCTTGTAGGTGTTGCAAGAATGCTATTAGCTCTGCCTGAAGTCTTCTCTCTTCCATGCTGAACAAGCCAAGTTTCTTCAGCATCTTCTTATAGGACAAGTGCTCCATCCTGAAGACCATCTTGGTGGCTCTCCACTGAACTCACTCCAGTTGACTCAAGTCTTTCATGTACTGGGGGGGCCAATAGTGGGCACTGTTTTCTACATGCAGTCTGACAAGTGCTGAGTAGAGGGATAATCACTTCCCTTGATTTTACTGGCTGTGCTCCTGTTGATACAGCCCAGGATGCTGTTGGCCATCTTAGCTGCCTTTTCTCCAGAGCTGCTCCCTGGCCAGTCAGACCCCATCTCTGTGGTTGCAGGGGGTTATTCCTTCCCAGGTGGAGGAATTTGCATTCATCCTTGCTGAAATTAATGCAGTTCCTCTTGGCATATTCCTCCAATCTGCGTAGGTCTTTCTGGACTTTGTTCCTCAAGGACCTGCCCTTCAGTGTATTTACTGATTAGCCCTGAGACCCATTACTTCCCTTCTTATGTGGAGCTAGGCAGAACTGAGACCACCAATGCTCAGCACTGTCTGGTGTTTTGCTTCCTATTTTATCAGGTTTTTTATTTGGGGCTGGATTAATATTTAGATGCAGCTTTTTTTAATGGATAGTGAAACAATGTGCAGTTTCTGCTCTGCTTCTTGCTTTCTGACCCTTTTCCACTCTTTCCTATCACAGTTGTACTATAGCTAGTCACACTGTAGACCTCATGTTTTAAATGCTGCATCAAGAAACTTTTATTTTTATTTTTATTTGCTTGTGAGATGTTTAGCAGACATTGGGTCAGCCCGTGAACTCTCTATTGACATTATTGAACCCTTACTCATAGAGTTAATGTGACTAGCTTCAAAAGCTTGAAGAATTTACATATCAGGGATTTGATCCTGTCAGTCCCTTTTCATGCAGACCGTCCCACCTTTCAAATGTGAAGTCAAAGGATGTATCTTAAATAAAGCAGGTTGGATACAGTCCTTAACAAAACTAGTCAGAAAAACACAAGATACATTCCAGGGAGCAGAGGCCTTTTCAGGCAAGAAAGAAACTTCTCAAGGATGTGGTTTTCCAAGGTCAATTTCAGTAACAATAAAACTCAAATCTGGTTAGGAAAAAGTGATGGAGGCTAACTGGTAGTTGGAAGTTTAGACTTCTAAGCAGTGAGAAGCACTTTGTCCAGCATTCAGTGAGCAACCTGAACCAGACATCATCATCATCATCATTAAAGTCCATCACATGGACCTTGAACATGGAACTGTCATGGGAATTTCTACCCAGTTTTGCTAAATAACTTACTGCTTTAAAATAACACACAGTTTTGATCCCTTGAAAATATTCAGCAGAAAAAAAAAATTTTGTATCCCTGCAAATATTTAACAAATATTACAGCATTCCCTGGTATATGAGCACAACACTGGTTTCTTCTCTTTATTTGGGGTAGGACGGACAACAGATGAAACATAATGACTGTCTTATATGTATGCTGTATTTGCTGATTTTATTGAATTTACCTCTAGAGATGCTCCTAAATAGCTGTCTTATCAAACATATCCTGCAGATACTTGCCCTTAGACCTACTAGCTAGTAATACTTTCTCTAAGCCAATAGCATAAAGACTGAATTTACTACACAATACAGGTTTTCTGCTCTGTTGTTATCCCATAGTGAGAAGACTGGGAGTGATCAGTAAAAGATCTAACTCTGCTGAGAATATTTTATTGAAGGCAGTGAGAAGAACACCAGTGTAAATTAAACTACCTTTAAAATAATTAGTCCTGGTAACAGTGTAGCCACCACAGAAAATAAAACAGCCGAGAAGCAAGGTAAAGAAATATGTGCTGTAACTTCACTATGGATCTATACAATGGCATTTAACACAGCTCTATCATCTATATTCACTGTGATGTCTAATTTTAAGAGAGCTTATGGTGTTAATAGAGTAAGACACAGCCCTCTAGTACGTAGACAAGAGGACCCAGAGCCTAGCAGTACTGAACTGCTGTCAGTAGGTGTTAGGAATTCTTGATTGCTCTGTTAGATTGTGGGACGTAGGTCCACATTCCCTGTCCATAGTAGGCTGTCTAAGTGTGCTCTTTTTTTTATTTCACTCTCCACAGGATAGACTTGTGTTGTAGCGGAATAAAGAAAAGGAAAGATGGAAAATATTTTCATCTGATCTCAGTAATTGGAAAGAAAATTTCTCATTCTTTTTGGGAGACAGAAAGGGCAAGATCGTGGAGTAGCTTCTCCACAGCTATTAGCTGTAGACTTGTCATTAATGTTGAGTTTCTCCTCTCAAGTTCATAACTTCTTTAAAGAAATTTCCTATCTTGGGCATTACAACACAACTTCTAGAGTCTTATGCCTATACATGACACCAAAATCTATCCTTTTTCCAGAATTAGCATTTCTTGAAATACTTAGCAGAATTAATGGCATTAGGTCTTTCCATAAATGGTGAGAAAATAACAACAGTGAATTCTCATTGTGAATTCCCACTCTGAGTTAATTTCCACTTTGAGTCACCAACCTTGCAGGTAGTCTGTTTAATGCCAGATAGTATCCCCTGCCCTTTAAAGGGCAAGAAATCTGCAACGTAACTTTACCACTTTTGACTCTGTCCTCTGTTAGAGGTCTCCTGAAGATTCACTGCAAATGCAGAGAAAGGGAAGTTATATTTATACCCTTATTAGGCGTAATGCCATTTTGCTTAGCTGGCAGAGCTGAACAGTTTCTTATAATCTATCCGACTGGCTAATTGTACAAGTGCAGTACATGTGTTTTCTCTTCTGAGTAGCTGTGTGTGGGTGCTGAGAGCAAAATGTTATGCTTGCTGGCATTGTGCAAAGAATTTCAGCAGTAATGTAACAACAACTTTGTCTCACAGTTTGGCAGTGAGGTTTATTTAATACAACATCGTTCTCAGTGTACTATTCCAGTGATTTATGACCTCCCCAAAATTACTTTTTCACCTGGTATTTTCCTGCTTGTTCTTCATCAAAAGTGATTATTTGTAATGAGAAAACTGGAAGAGAATCCTTTCAAAGTATTTGAATTATGTGAGCATAATAAAAGGAGTTTCTCCTGCCATTAAAAAAATTAAACTTTTTTAAGCTGGAGTCCTTTGAAAAGCTGAATATATTGTTTCACTAGGAAAGTTTTCTTCAAAATTCAGCATTCACAGTTCAAGCAAGTGTAGCCTTGAATGAAAGGTTTGACATAGATGTAATTGTCAATATTAATGCATTCCCTTACTTCTCTTCTTTAGGACTACCACTGACTTTGCCATGAGAAAAAAAAAGGGGGAGGGCGGGGTGGTGAGAAAAAAAAGACAAATTGCATGTCATTAGCAAAATTCAGCTCTTCTGAATGGCAGTTCAGCCACCATGCAAATAAAGACCATGAATTCTTCTCATCCCAATAAAAACAGGACAAAGGACCAGTTACGAAAAAAAAATTTCAGTCAAAACCCACAACAGGTCCTATCAAAAAAATGACAAAAGGACACAAAGAGAGCCAAATCATATAGTTGCTAGTAACACACGATTAAGTAGGGATGCCCAGAAGAAGAGCAGGTCATAAGTTGATATTAAAACTGTTGGTTTTTTTAAAAGTATAAACCAATTGAAAAACCATTAAAAAATCTAGAACCCATATAGGTCTTAAGTTAAATTATTTTTCTGTCTCAGTTTATGGAAATGAAATCTGGAAATCCACTGTAGGGATAGATAGGCTTCTAGATGCCTTAGAAAGGAAGCGCCCGAGAGAAACAATTAGTATTAAATGCAATAAATTCATAACATGACAGGACCAGTCAGAAATGTCAACATTGCTATTTCTCTTAAGTTACCTGTAAAAGAAGATGGAAGTTTCTGGGATATGTTTTAAATATGGTAGCTATACCATAAGGCAATTGAAGGAATATGTAAATAGGTCTGAATGGAAAGCCTTCATGTAAAAAACACATTGAGAAAGAAACCTAGTAGCAGAGAGGAAGTGCTAGGAACAGCCCATCTGAGAAATAGTTTTGTTAATAGCGTGAAAAACTTTTGGAAGCCTGGAAATAGTTCAAATTCTTGTTTAACTTTGCTTATTTATTTTAATTTGTGTATTCTTTCATGTTGCATGTGTGGATTTTCTTGAATATGGTTTCCAATTTCTGAGCCAACTATTAAAAATGAATACAATTTATGAGGCACAGAAAATTTTAATAAGCATAACTGGAGTCTCAGTGCTCTCAAGAGAAAGAAGGTTAGACTGGTGTCTTGCAGGCAATATACTGCTTTGGAAAACAATTGCCTTGCCATGTTAGTGAGACATCTTAATACAATGTGTATTATGTTAATAATAATTACAACATTAACTCTTTTTGGAGGTTAGGGGAAACAGTCAAAGGCAGCTGCATTTGTTTTCAGTACTGACAAATGCTACTAACCTGGTGAAATTCTGATTTACTTAAGTTCTGTGGCAGATTCACCACTTACTCTATTGAGCCCGTGCTTTCACCTTGCTGGTCCAAGGTTATGTATCAAGAAACCCTGAACACATTCTTTGCTGACAAACCAATTAGGGCTGAACTTCTGGTAAGATGTTAAATACTCTCAACTTCCAGTAAAAGGCATGAGAGTTTACACATTCATTGGTTATGAAGCCAGACGGTACCTTTGTATTTATCTTGACTGTCTCCACTCTGTAGGCTATGAGAATTCCTTTAATTAATTGTTAAGCAAACTTGAGTATATCTTTAGAACAATGTCCGGGCTTAACCTAAATATGTCAAGCATGGAAAACCCATCCTAGTTTTTTGAAGTTGGTCCAACCATTAAATTATTCTTCCTGTTAAAATGTTATGCCTATTTGTCTAATATTATCTAGTTTGAAGCTTTAGGCTTTGGTTCATGTTGTCTCCATATAGGTCAATATTAATCAGAACATACTGCTTCTTTCTTTCTAATTTGAGATTGATCTTTTGTAGACTTTCATGAGAAGATGTGTTTTTTGACATTTTAAGGGCTTCTATGGGTTTTCTTTCAATTTTTCAGCACTACTGTATATGAAAGGCACAACATTCACGTCTTTGCAGAAACTTTTCCTAGGCAGTTCATACTCTTTCCCTTGGGTGGTGAAAAGGCTTCAATTTCTATTAGAACAACAGCAATTGCTTCAGTTCTGACTTCTCATCCGGAACTCTAAAACTGCACTAGGGCACATCACTGATAAAAATAATCCTAATCTCATATAGACTATTATAAAATAGGATATGTTTTAGAATATGAAAAATGCACTGGTTAAAAAGCTGATGATGAGCATAGTTTTTTAAGGTGTTTATCTAAATAGGAGTAGCACTCAATAAGACTATCACTGAAAAAAAAAAAGGGAAAGGGATTTTTATCTATATTTTAATGAATTGTAGGACTTAGCTTGAATTTAAATGTTTTCCTGTTTATAAGCTTCCACGTGATTTTGAGTTATTGTAATGCTTGCATCAAAACCATAAAGGTATTTCAGCATTTCCAAATATCACAGGGTTAATATTCAATATGTCTTAAAAAAATTAAAAGGGTTGTGTATTTCTAAAATCTTTATTTTTGTATAGACAACTTAGCAAAATTACACATTTATGCTTGTTTTATTTACTAGTGTTTAAAGACAAATACTTAATTTAATCTGTATTTTTAATTTAGCAGTTATTCCATGGTAATGACAGCCTGTGTTCAGATTTCAGTAGCTGTTTATTTAAAAGAATCATGAAGAAAAATGCACTGATTACAAGAATCTCTGTGATACAGGATGCAAAGTTGTGCTTTTTGGGGGAAGAGTCTTCTGTAGCACGGTTCTTGTAGTATCTGATAGCAGCTCATATGAATATTTTCCTACTTCTAATAGACATTCTGTCCTCAAATTTGTGGTAGAATACCCAGGTGCTTGGGTTGCTTCCCTGCTGACCAAGGTGAGAACTGATTTGTAAGACTGCAATTATTGATACTTCGGGCCTTTGTCCGATCCTTCTTGTGATGTGGTTTCTCTAAGAAACAGGACAGGCTGAGTTGTAACAAAAGCTAGAATAAATCAATTGTAAGACTAATAACTGCAAAAAAAGTGGATCAAGTTCTTGGTCACAACCTGAGTGAAAGATGGGAATCACTGGTTTATATATATTTGAATTATTTGATTGCATGTCACATACATAATGGATGAGGTTGGAAGGGGTCTATGGAGATTGTTGAGTCCAACTCCCTGCTCAAACTAGGGTCATGTAGAGCAGGTTGGTCAGGGCCATATCCAGTCAAGTTTAAAATATCTCCAAGGACAGAGAATCCACAACCTCTCTGGGCAACCTGTTGCAGGGTTTGACCACCCTCACAGTAAAAAGGTGTTCTGGGTTTTGGTTGGGTTTTTTTGGTTTTGTTTTGTTTTAATTTAAATGGAATGTTCTGTACTTGTCTCTTTATTGATTTGGTTTGCTTTTTATTTTTTTAATGGTAGTGATGGAAATATCTCATCTTGCTAAGTAGAACTGGAAAGGACCTCAGAAGATAAATTTTAGCATCTCCTTGCTCCAAAGCAAGATCCTAAATCATTCCTGATAGGTATTTGTGTAAGAAAAATGTATTTCAAAAATCTTCCAGTCATGAAGGTTTCACAGTCTTAGGCAATGTGTCCCAGTGCTTCACTGTCTCACCTCTGAGAAACTTTTCCTGATGCTTAAAGTAATCTCACTTACTGTGGTTACCGAGTACTTGTCTGTTTCAGAGGGCCATGGAGAAACAGTTATTTCATTGTGGCAAACTTTTTTACACATTTTAAGACTGTTCTGATCCTGTCAGTCTTCTCTCAAATATATCAGTCCAGTTCTCACTCTTCCATCCTATGTCAGTTTTCTTAAGTCTCTGATCATCCAAGATGCTCTTCTTTGAGCTTTATTTTCTAAAGGAGTCATGTCTTTCTTCAGGTACCATGCAGCGTACAACACGGTACTCCATTTCAAGACATACTGGTAATAAATAGAATGATTTTTTCAACTGTTCTGCACATAATGATTTGGTTTATTCTTCATTTATATGCATTTCATATGCTATT
Organism: Aquila chrysaetos chrysaetos; assembly: GCF_900496995.4. Taxonomy (NCBI): domain Eukaryota; kingdom Metazoa; phylum Chordata; class Aves; order Accipitriformes; family Accipitridae; genus Aquila; species Aquila chrysaetos. The sequence goes on from NC_044030.1 coordinate 60,700,615, forward strand.
CATGCATGTTGAGATTAGCAGTAGGCAATGTAAAACAAAAATGCAAACACTTTTGTATGCACAATGCCTGTTACGCTGTGTAAATGCAGTTTTAGGGTTTTCCATCATTTCCATCATTGATACATGGCTTATGATTTATATATATTTGAATTTAGCAAAAGTAAGGTACTGGTATTCACACGGTATTTGGACTTCAGAAAGTCTGGGGACAAGTGATCTCTTGTGGATAGACTGTGATGGAATGCTTGTTGCTAACAGAGTCATGCTTAGTCCTCTTTGAATATTAAGTGTAAAACTTTCTTGAGCATTTAAATAGAGCAGTAAAGATTTGCTTAGCAAGTAATATCAACAAGAGAAGTTTGCAGGCACTGGTGTTCCTTAGTTTGAAGAAAACTGAGGGGAAATATTTATATTTACAAGTATGGAAAAGAGTATTAAATGGGGGCAAAGCTAATCAGTCCAATTACTTTAATCAGTCCTTAAGGATAGATCAAAAAGTAAAGAACTAATCTGGAAACATTGAGATATTTAACTGAAGTATGCAGATGAACTAGTAGGAACAGTATTGCTGGGTAAGTTGTTCAGAGTGAATTTTTTATCTGTGTCTTTTTTTTTTTAGCACATTATCCATAAAAGGGTTTAAAGAAATCTCTTGGTTTTTTCTAATGTCTTCAGAGACAAGAATGATCCTAAGTAAGCAAGGTTTATAGCAGGTAGTGTGATTTTTCCTTACTGTGTGATCTGACTAATTATTGGCAGACTTGGAGAAAGATCCTGAAATTTTATTTCTGATTGTATTATTAAATAATGTTCATGTTAATAATGTGGGATGCAAACATTTCTTATGTTCTATCATTAGAGAGCTGAGCAAAGACTAATGTCTTGATCAATGTAGAAAAGTAAAGGATGCAGTGCTTCATGATGAGTAAGTCATAGTGGAGCAAAGAGAATAAGACAGAGGCAAAAGAAAAGAGAAATATTCACAAGTCAGTAGACATAATTTAGGGTCTCCCATGGTGTACCCAGATTGGGTACACACTGAGACTGCCCTGCATTTTTGGAAGTATAGTCTTGTAGTAGGTCTTCTTGAAGCCACCTCATTTTGATCTGTTTGGTCCTCTCTTCCTCAAACCTTCAATACTGTGCTTCCAAACTTTCCACCTGCTGATGCCTAGGGACTACTTGCCCCTGAACAAGTGGGTACTCATTTAAGTTAATTGGAAGCACTTCTTATTTGGCCTGAATTGCCGTGTCACCAATGCTGCAAGCAGGCAGGGATTATTCTTTTTTTTTTTTTAATAGTTTTTCTTTGTCTTCTTTGGAAGGCTGGGCATGTTAGTTTCAATCTGCTTTTTGAATGTGAAATCTTCATTCTGTTTTGCTTCAAAGAAATCACCCATAGTAAAGTAATGACAGATGCAGCTCAGGTAAAACTGGTATTCACTCCCAAAGTAATGATTCATTGATGCCTTACATGTGGACTGAAAGAGAACTTCGGTTAAGTATTATTACAGGAAAACGTAAAAATCACTCTGTAACACTGAGTACATCATCGGGGAAATAGCAGCTTATCATCACACAGCATAACCTGAGTTTGTTAAACACTTTTACCAACTCAGGTAATATCCCTGATCAGACCACCAGGTACTTAATTTCTAAACTACACCAATATCTCTTCTCTCACTCTGCAAAAACACATTTTGATAAAAATGAGATAATCATTTTAATTCCATTTAACTCACATACTGATGCACGAAAAAGCAAATATGCTTGGAAGAGGCAGCTCAGCAAAAAAAAAAAAAGCAAAACAAAAAGCTCTAAGAGCACCCAGTTCTTCCTTGGTGTTACACTTAAGGTTGTTACAGAAGCAATAATAAAGAACAATTTTGTACAAAGATTTCTGCTTTTAAAATGTGCTTTTAATATGTAGACATATTCAGAGCAGACATGAGAAAACTAATTGGATTCAGCCTTTTTCTCTGAAAGACAGGCAACCTTTGATTTACTAACATTATTTCATTAACAGTCATGATCTGATTCAAAATCCTATGGATTTATTTTTCAATACAGGTCACAGCTCTGACATTTCTGACTTTCTTACTTTCATTTTCTGTTTTTGTACTTCAAAAAAAAGGTCTTCCCACAAAAAATTTACAAACAAGCAAAAATTAAGAAGTAGTAGAAAGGCATCTGGAAGGTCAATGCCTGGTTGCACAGTTGATGTCACGTGCAAGGCTATGTCTTTGATAACTACTTGGTTCACTTTGAAGAGTAAAAACCACAGGGGACAGATAGACTAACTTGAGGGGGCAAGAGCACCTTTGCCAACAAGTGAGGAAGACTTTAGTCTAGGTTTGTCAGGAAATGGCGACCAAAGCCTGAAGAGAAGTATAGGGAGGGATGAGCGACAGTGAGGAAGTACCGGGGGACACAACATAAAGGAGGCTCTCATATTTCCACTCAGAAAGCAGTGTTACTGGAGGCCTATCTCAGAAACCTGTGCATTAATTCACACAGCATGAGAAACACACAGAAGTCCGGGTGCAGTTGCAGAGCTATGATCTCATCAGGATCACAGAGACATGGCGAAATAATTGGTTTGCAAAGAGTGTTGTGATGAATGGACGTGGAGTCTTTAGGCAGGACAGATCAGGAAGATGAGGAGGGGTTACACTTTACACAAAGGCATAAAGCTCAAAGGCACAAAGCAGCTCAAATTTGTGTGTTTATGGGTTAAGGAGCATTAAAAAGTCAACAAGAGTGACTTCATGATGGGTGTCTGCTGCCAACCACCTAATAACAAGAAGTAGGTTAAGCTTTCTTTACACAACTGAAAGAGGCCTCACAGGTGCAGGCCCTGATTCTAGGGAGGAACACGAGCTACCCCAACACTTACTGAAAGATGGCTGGGCAGAAGCAATCCAGCAGATTCCTGGAGTGTGCTTAATACAATTTCTTGATGGACAAGCTGACTAGGAAAGATGCTCTACTGGATCTGTTACTCTCAGAAAGAACTGGCTGGGATTGTGAAGATCATGGCAGCCTTGGCTTTAGCCATCATGAAATGGTAGAGTTTAAGATACTGAGAGAAGTGAGCAAGATTAATAACAGAACTACAAACATGGACTTCAGGAGAGCAGAAAAATGATGGACTACAGTCTTACTATGTTAACTTGGTACCAAGCACCTGCTGTCTGTGAGATCATTCATTCTGTTTGGCTGTGTCTGTGTTTGGGTAATTTATCAGACAGAAAATTAGAGCTAAAGCTTTAGATTCAGGCTCCTTCTCACATTTTTACAGTTGGTTATATCCACTGAACACAAAGCCTCTTTGAAACTCATGTATTTATTACTTTTTTCCTGTTTACAGCCAGTATTTTCCTGATTTCTTTGTAGATTTATTTAGAAACAAATCATTTCATCCCCTGTGTGAAAAGGGGATATGAGTTCTTGGAACTGATTTTCTAGTTCCAAATCATGTGTGCACTATATGATGAAATGTCACTGACAAGAATGAATGAAGAGGTCAATAGGTGAAATGTGGAAATGAAGTGCTATAATCCTGAGAAAACCAGAGTCAATTTTGCTGGTTTATGAGGCTGTCATAATTTCTAATATTTGGAACCAAACTATGTGAGATAATCAAGTGCTGCTATGTGTCAGATTTACTCCACAGGAGTTGGATATGCTTTGTTCCAAACCCATTTTTCTCCACAAACTTTTCTTATGGAATAAGAAAGCCCCATGCATTTTCTCTTTCTTTCCTGGTCTCCAATTTACATCTGAGAAGCTGAGGCAACGAGAACTTTGGAGGTGATGCAGTTAACAGTACAAGCAGGAGAATTTCAGGCTTCATCGGTCTGCCTAGCACATAGATCTTACGATCAGACATTCAAGTATGCTTAGGCCACCTTCGCAGCCTTTTGTTAGCATATTCTGCTTTTGTGCTGGTGCTGCACCACTGAAAACTTTTACCTAATATTAAAATGCCTTCTTATGTCCTGGGTTTCAACCCCCAAGTTAGATGCCCTCTCTCCCTGTATATTGCTTCAGGAATGTCAGGTGCATAGACATGGTATTCATGAAGACATTGTGCTAATGTGTTAAGAGTATCATAAGGCTATGTGCGAACCGGCACAGGCAGGACACAGGAACAACCACAAAACCACAGATGAAATGCGAAGAGTAAATTTATTTTTGTTACCTTGCCAACTGGGGGATCCCCCAAAGCAGCACCCATGCAGAGGCACACAAGTGGGGATACAGGCATGTTGGAGCTCGGTCCATGCTAGAGGATCACTGAACCTACTGTTTTCACCTGTATTTCAGGGATTCACACAGGCATAGTTTACCAGTGTGCTTTGATCTTTCCCGCAGGAAGGCAGGAATCTCAAGCATGTTCAATAGGGTGTCTCTAAGTCTATCACAGACCTATCTTGTCTAAACATAGATGTTCTACTTGCCAAACACTCAAGACTAAACAACAATTAATGATATATGTGTTTTTCAGCACCTCAGCTGCAAGTCACTTGAGTGTGTTTACAATCCTCCTCACCAATCTTCCATTATTTTCCCACAGGCTAACGTAGAGACCCATGCTTAGGCTACATTTCTAAGAGAAAGACTTATATCCATACAAAATAAATTTCAAGGCAGTTCTTCTAGCTTCTAAATAAGTGCTCTATTTGGCAGTAGAAGATGAGAAGTAGAGTATTGTCACTTTTTGACTGTGTTTTGTGGGACAGTTTATAATTTTCTAAGCACTACTGATAGGCTTTGGACCCCAGAGGTAAGCTATGTGGGGAATTCCTTTTATATGACTCTTGATTTAGCTCAGCATGAGATAAACAGAGCATGCACAATCTCTAAGTGGCTCTGTAGTTGCCCACCAGCAGAAATTTAGAGTCCTGACAACTATAATGAGAAAACTTGTAGGCCTTCAGGTTTAGATGGTGAATTTTAAGGGACATATTTTGGACATGGATGCTCATGGTGTCATATAAATACCTTTAGCCTTCCTAAGACGATAACCGGAAGTGCATAGAGTATTCTTTGTAATCTAAGAAAGATAAGAGATCTGAGGAAAATAAGAGATATGAAAAGTAAATGTAATTTTTAGGTATCTGCTTCTTTATGTTACTTTCTTCTAGTCTAAGCCACTTACAGGTATTAGTGTTCCTTTTTTTTTGGTCTGAAGTACATGCCTGTGCAGGACAGGGAGGGGGTTCCAGTTTGCTGAGAGCAATTCTGTGGCTAAGAGAAATATAGTCCTGATACTGTGACTCAGAGAGAATTCTGTGCAGCTCTAAGGAACTGTATCAAACTGTCAACTTCAAGTGATTCCTTCCACCCGCATACTTACTATTGTCTATTTTGGCACCGAGGGAAGAAGAAGGATGGAGCTAAGTGAACATTACAGTAAGGTTAGATCTGCAGTATGATGCTGCAACCTTGTGATCCCTGAGCTGTTTCTTAGGTGCTCTGTGAGAGCAGCTCGGAACACCTGGCGTTTGTTTTCAAGAGTGACCATTAGAATTTGTTGTGCTGCATGTTTGCCAAGCCTTTGAAGAACTAGTTTCACAAGGTCAGGTTGGAGGATGGCCTTGTGTAGGCCTGGGAAGATGTGGCTGAAGACAGTCACGAATATGTCTACGGAATGTTTTTAACTGTTCTGAGGACTGGCAAACATCCCAGCTGAGCTAGATATGTGCTCCTGTGTTAGTAGTATTGGCTGTATGCTGTTAGTACTTTCTACATCTTTGTTGAAACATATATAAGTTGGATTCTTTTGTGAAATAAAGGGGATCTTGCACAGAAAACTTAAGCGCTTGATTGAGTCGCCGCATGTTCCTTTTGTGGTGCATGGGCTTTTTGGAATAACTTAGATATGCTTAAGAAAGAAAAACAAAATATTAGGGCCTTTAACCAAAGGAAATGAAAATAAAATGAATGGGGTTTGACTGAATGTTAGGTACATGCAGTGGCACGCCTTGGAGTGCTGATGCTCAGAGGCAAGTTGTGGATCTCTACTGGCACACATCCGCATCTGCTTTCCATAGAAGGCAATGTCTGAGGAGAATGGAGTTTGTATCCCTGGTATCTGATGAAGAAGAAGAAATCCTGTGTATTATAGATATTGGTGAATTGTTCACTGTGTTAGATGGTTTAACTGTGTTTTGTCAAGGAAAAACTTAATACACTCCAAGCTCAGCTTTCCTCCTGCAGTCTGATAGAAAGAATATGATCCTGATCTTTTGAGAATGCTCAGTCTCTGATCCAGAGGCTCAGACTGTGACCATCAAACAAGGTAGGTACAAACAAACTGTATTAACTCAACTGAAGTGTTTTCAGTAGTACAGCCAGAAGAGATTTAAGCCTGTTTGTTTTAAATATATTTAGTCCAAAGGAATAGTGAAATGCAAGGTGAAATTATGAAATGCGGGATGAAGGTGAAGATAAAATAACCAAAGAAATAACCAAGGCTAGTGGTGGATGTGAAACCTGTAAAAGTTACTTGTGTAGCCAGTAGAAGTAACATTGTTATGTACCCAATTCAGCTGAGAAACAGTTGGTAAATCAATATTAAAGTACATAAGATAGAGCAATGGTGTTACCATACCATGTTCCTTCTGCTAGCCTTGATGAGAGTTGCGGTGAGTTGATCCTGGCTGGGTGCCAGGTGCCCACCAAACCCACTCTATCATTCCCCCTCCTCAGCTGGACAGGTGAGAGAAAATGTAACACAAGGCTTGTGGGCCAAGAAAACGACAGGGAGACCACTCACCAATTACTGTCACAGGCAAAACAGACTCAACACGGGGAAATCAGTTTTATTTATTACCAATCAAACCAGAGTAGGGTAATGAGAAATAAAAACCAAATCTTAAAAACACTTTCCCCCCACCTCTCACTCCTTCCCAGGCTCAACTCCACTCCTGATTTTCTCTCTCTCCTCCCCAGCAGTGGCACAGGGGGACAGGGAATGGGGGCTGTGGTCAGTTCGTCACACATTGTCTCTGCCGCTCCTTCCTCCTCAGGGGCAGGACTCCTCACTCTTCCCCTGCTCCATTGTGGGGTCCCTTCCATGGGCGACAGTCCTCCACAAACTTCTCCAACACGAGTCTTTCCCATGGGCTGCAGTTCTTCATGAACTGCTCCAGCATGGGTCTCTTCCGCGGGGTGCAGTCCCTCAGGCACAGACTGCTCCAGCGGGGGTCCCCCATGGGGTCACAAGTCCTGCCAGAAAACCTGCCTCAGCATGGGCTCCTCTTTCCACGGGGCCACAGGTCCTGCCAGGAGCCTGCTCCAGTGCAGGCTTCCCACAGGGTCACAGCCTCCTTCGGGCATCCACCTGCTCTGGCGTGTGGTCCTTCATGGGCTGCAGGCGGATATCTGCTCCACCGTGGACCTCCATGGGCTGCAGGGGCACAGCCTGCCTCACCATGGTCTTCCCCACGGGCTGCAGGGGAATCTCTGCTCCGGCGCCTGGAGCACCTCCTCCCCCTCCTTCTTCACTGACCTGGGTGTCTGCAGGGCTGTTTCTCTCACATGTTCTCACCGCTCTCTCCTGCCTGCTGTTGCTCAGTTTTTTTCCCCTTCTTAAATATATGATCCCAGAGGTGCCACCACTGTTGCTGATGGGCTCGGCCTTGGCCAGCAGCGGGTCTGTCTTGGAGCCGGCTGGCATTGGCTCTGTCGGACACAGGGGAAGCTTCTAGCAGCTTCTCACAGAAGCCACCCCCACAGCCTCCCTGCTACCAAAACCTTGCCACGCAAACCCAGTACAAGAGTAGACAGACAACAATTTTAGTTTTAATCATACAGCACATTACTTCTACTTCTTCTGTTAAAGCAAGCTCAAAATCGTTCTGCAATAATTTTAGTGCGCTCAGTAACAAGCTTATCACCAGCTAGCTAGCCATCAGCTAACTGCTTCAGAATCCCAGCTGTTATCTCAATGCCACACTGTGGCACACCTTGTTTATATATTGGTGACTGCTACTAGCTTTGAGGTCTCTTCTTCACATTCTGTTGGGCAACAAGTACATATTGTCAAGCAGTTATGCCCATATTCTGACTGGTCTCTTTAGGCACTTGACTGTGGCATTACTATACAAAAAAGCAATGTTCAGCTCCAAACATGGGTTTTCTTTTGATATTTCCAAGTTACATGAAAACTTCTAAAATTACTCAGTTTTAGTAAGGCTAGTGAAACCAACACCCACAACATTATCATTTGGCAGCTGAGAAAGTGTGTCTGGCTGAGTGGACTGCCAGATGGATTGAAAATTGGCTGGACACTGAATACAATGGCTTGGTATCTAGCTGGCAGCCAGTAAGTAGCAAGGAGGTTACTCCAGGAGCCAATACTGGGGGCAGCATTGTTCATTGTCTTCACCAGTGACCTGGATGATGAGATAAAACATAACACTTAGCAAATCTGTGAACGGTACTAGCTGGGAGTGGCCTACATACCTAATGATAAAGCTACACTCCAGCGAGTCCTTAAGAAACTTGCAGTTTGGATTAACAGAAACCATATAAAATTCAATGAAGAGAAGTGCAGAGTTCTGCATCTGGGATGGAATAACCCTATACATAGGTACAGGCTAGGTACCAAGTGGCTGAGTAGTAGCCCAAATCAGGATCACAATTAATGCCAAGTTGAATTTAAACCAAAAGTGTACAAGTAAGTGTCCAAAAAAGTCACATGTTGTACACTGGGTTACATTAGGAGGTGTGTGGCCAATGTATCAAGAGAAGTTACTATTCCTTTGCAGTTGGTGCGACTGGACTGTCTGGAATAGTCTCTCTGGTTTTGGATGCACTCTTCAAAACAGATGGAGAGAAACGGGGGAAGCTCCAGCAGAGTGCAACAAAGAATGTCAGGGGCCTAGAGCACATCATCTATGGATGGAGACTGAGGGAGCGGGGCTTGTCTAGTTTAAATAGAAAGCTAATGGGCAATCTTACAACCACATGAAGGGGAGTTAGAAAGATGAAGCCAAATTCTTCTTGATAGTAGCAGGTGGTATAACAAGGAGTAGTGACCACAAATTGCAGCTTGGGAGATTCAGATTATGCATTAGGAAAAAATTCTTCACCCTAAGGGTAATGAAACACTAGAATGGCTTGCCAGGGGAGTTTGTGGATTCTCCATCCCGAGAGATTTCCAAAATTCAGCTGGATATATCCACAGCTAGCCTGCTCTAAAGTTGGCAATTGTCCTACTATAAGCAAGAGGCTACCCTAGATGTCTTCTAGAGGTCCCATACAGACAACATTGCCATGACCCTGTGATTTGGTTTGCGCAATTCAACTGATGATATTTTAAAAAAATTATTGTTACGATTCTTCTGATCTCCATGGCTTTTCTTTTTTTAAAGCCAAAGAATAATTAATTAATCCTCATAACAAGACAGTAACATAAAGTACATAATAAATAGAGAATCCAAGAAGCTGAAGCTAAGAGGCACAGTTAGAATTTCTTGTCTCTTAGTTCTGTTCTCAAAATTACAGGTCTTGTCCTCATCCTTAACTATTCTAATGACAGAATTATTTTATGCTGAACCACTAATGGTTCATTAGGGAACATGTACAAAATCATACAACACAGCTCATTTTTTATTGTGTGAACCACATAAGGACATACATTTATTGTTAAAATCATTTAATACACACAGTTTTGGAAATCCATGCAGAATATATTTTTTCTTCTCTTTTCCCAGGTAGCATTAGCTTATTTCATAACTCAGGAGTTCCAAGACCATTCATCCAATATAATTTTACATTAACTTGTTTAAAAGAATCACTGCAGTAACTTACTGAAGTAACAGTGATGCTGAATCACTAATGTGTGAGGCCTTGTTCCATATTGATCTTACTCATAAAAGTTAGACATGGCAAGTCCTATGGGCAAAACCCAGTATTTGTAATTTTAAAAAACTCAAAATGCCAAGGACTGTAACATAAACCTTCTTTAAAATACCCTGATGTTTAGAAGAAAAAAAAAAAAAAAAAAAAAAAAGTATTGGTTGACAGAGAAGCAGTCCAGGGAACTACAAAAACCAATCTGTGGAACCACAAGAAATGGACAGACAGTTAGACAGTTCAGTAATTTATTCTTTAGTTACTTACAGTTGAAAATGCTTGGTTTATTGGATGTGCTATATGACATATGAAACCAAAACACCGTTATGACCTATGTTATGATTATTAGTGGTATACACTGTGATATATGTCACTCCACTCTGTGCTTCTGGGATTGAGCTTACAATGTTTTGTTTATGTTGTATTTTGAAAAGTATTTTCTTACAGTTTTCCTCTGTGAAGTAACATCAAATGTAGACTTTTTATATAAGGCTAATCAGCATCCTTGGACAGAATACCTTGGAAAGATTTCTAAGATTGGATAGGAATCTCAATGCTTTTCCACTGTTTTAGAAAAAGAGAGATTTATGATCATGGCTTCATTTTTCATACTTTGATGTAATGTCTGGGTTTTTTGGCTGAATATCTACTTCTTTGGGCATTTTAAAAGAACAGTTATTCCCATCCCTTTGAAATTCTATGGACTTTGGGAGTGAAATGTAATTTATTTAGAGTCTGTAGAGAATACTAACAGTATATTTTTATAACCAAGAAGATATAGGTACATATATATATATATGCTGTTAAATATTTACAGAGGGTGAGAATGTTTGTTATTTTAGTGAGATAACACCTAAAGAAAAGAAAAAAAAGGATAAATTAGTTGTCCGTAGAATTGCTTTTGCTTTTAGACATAAATGGATCTGAGAACCAGGCTTATTTTCACCTTCAAGCTTCATTGAAATTCTAATATAGATAGAAGAGGAGATGCAGCCAGTAGCTGTTACTATAGTGTGTGAGAAGAGGCAATGCTACAGTGCAAAGTGGCAAGGGAGGACAGGGAAGAGGAGATCTGTCTGCCTCAGAAAATCTATTTCTGGCCTCATACTGCAGGACATTTTTAATGCGTCCTGAGGATCTTGATCTATCCAGAAAAGGGAGTGACACCTACTTTTCATTTACTTGCATCTTACTTTTTTTTTTGTTACCCAGAATTTTGTGCCCACATTGTTTAGCAAGGTCAGCTACACGACTATTTCTCTTTTAATGGAGTTAATATATTATGGTGAGTCACATCTTAAAATGTGCTGTTTTACCAAGCAACTTTCACAAGGAGCAATGACTTGTTGGCTTAATTGCTTGCCTGACCTGTCAGAGCTAAAGACTGATATTTCTGACAAACCATCTATTTTATTTACAGATCAGTTCCAAATGGAATAATGAAAAATGTTTGTATTTGTATGAGGAATCTTTGAACAATACATATACATTGCAAGTTATTTTGTGGCATTGTCTAAGGCCCACAACTTGCAAACTTTTATGCATATATTTAGTTTATGTACAAGTAGGTTTGTTGTGCATAAAATTAGCTGCACATGTCTCCACAGGATCAGTCTTGAAAGCATAATAACTTTACCTATCAGATATTAGTCCTGTGGCACATCAGAACTGGAGAATTTTGAGTTTAAAGCTCTACAAACCAAGTGAAAAAAAGAAAGTACATGCTTTTGAGAACATGTAATCAAAAGCAGAATTCAAAACATTTGGAAAGAGCTACCAGAAATATAGATGGTTATATATTGCTCATCTTGTGAAATAAGAATATGTACATGATGACCAATAATTATTAAAATCCCATTTGGCCAGTTACCAATGCAGTTTTAGAAAGTAGAAATGAAAATGCATGTTCCTTCACTCTCTGTCTGCTCCTTTTCTATGACTGTTCAGGATATTTATAAATCCAGAATTCTTTTTCTTCAAATGTTTATATCTCAACTTTTGAATAAGTATTGGCTAATTCCTCAAAGAATAAATTCATATCAGAATCTGCTTTCAGCTGGGTGAGTTAGGTTTCATTAAATGTGGGGTGAGATTTCAGGATGTCAGGTCACTAAGATCTTAAAAATTTGAATTTCAGTTTTGCATTCATGTTTCCACTGACTGATAAACGATGACAGAACCATTTTTCCCTCTCTATAAATGCAATGTCATTGTATATTTTGAACTATTTAATAACATTTTCATCCCAAGGAGATGGTAGAAAATGACAGCATATGCATCAACCCCTTTCTATCTGTGGAAACAGTTCATATTTATATAAGGATATTTATAAAGTATTTTAGTTAAAATATTTTTATATAGCATACATATAAACATGACAAAAGCCTTTCTACCTAAGCTGCAAGCATAGTTATGAGGTGCACATTAAATGATCTCTGACATTACTAGCTGATTTGTTCATCTATTCTCTGTGACTTGGCAACAGGAATAATTCTTCAAAATTGCTTTGTTTATCCTTACATTGTATCTTAGATAAGGCAGTAAAACTGTTCATTTTCCCCCTTTCATATCCATTGGGATTCTGTGTTCTATCTAACATTTAGGTTAGATTTTTTTGTTTAATTTCTGGTTAAGACCTACCTTTACTGTGCAAGTCATGAATCATATGTGCATATTTATTCAAATTAAATATTTTAGGATTCCACTACACAGAAGTGACAGAAATAAATAATAATAAAAAAATACAATGCCGTTTGTGAAATTATATGGTTATACTGTCTTAGTTCAGGAAAACTCAATGAAGGCTCAATGTATGAAGGCTTATGTATGGGAATATGCAGCACATTGTCATTTTAAGATGAAAATCCTGCATTTCACTAACTGGAAGTTGCAGCATATCTAGTAGTAATTGTGTGCAGAGGCTTTTCTAGATTGTTGGTTCAGAATTTTTTCCAGAGCTCTTATATGAAATACTACATAGTAATTACGAAATCCAGACAATAAGAACTGAAGACTCTTTTCATATCTATTACTTATGACTTAGTCATGGTATTTTTAAAATGAGGTTTAGAGGAAAGAAATGGGAGATCAGGTCCTTTTTACTTAGAAGTAGAGAACGTTCATACAGCTATTACAACTAGTATGTGATTATGGATAATTGCACAGAAAATAGCTTTTCCATATCTTCATTTTGAAATAATTAAATGCCCTTCTTAATTTTAGTTTTCTTGTTACATATTTCATAAGGCTTTGATTTTCTTTAGGTACAGAACCTCATACTTTCAAAGTATTAATTATTATTATATTTAATAGCAATAGAAAGTCAGGAATCAGGAGAAAATGAAATAGATTCTGAAAAAAAAAAGCAAAGTGGTTGGCTGTACCTGGGCTGAAGAAAAAAGGGCCGTTAGCTGCCATAGACAGATATCACCTAGAAATATGAAAGTCCAGTACACAAAATAGTTGCATAGTTTGGCAGCAATTGCAAGCACACAAAATTCAAAACATACCAGTGCATTGCTGCCAATGTTAACTCTTTCTGTCACTTGTTACAGCTTTCTGCTTCTGCTAAGATCTTCAACAAAATGTGTCATGGACAAAGTAATCACCAGCTTTTTAACTAGTTGTAGAATCACACACTAGGGTGGCTCCTGATCCAGCAACCCATACCGGATGATAATGAGCTCACCAGAGTTTAGCCAGTCTGATCTAGTTGGCTGGGTTCCCTCAATACCTAATGGAGAGAGACAGGTTATCTCTAGGAAGGGAATCATTACATCCTGAGACAAGTGTCTATGAGAAACATGAGGAATCACCTTACAGTTGCCCCTGCCTTGCTTAGTTAACTGCAAAGAAAACTTACACAATCAGTATAAATGCAAATGTAGATATAAATGTTAGGTGAGGTAAATTCATTCATGGTAGAAGGTTAGTAGAAACATTAGTGTTAAGAACATGATTTGCTGAATCCACATCTCTATGTCTTAATGTACTGGTTTTGGCTGGGGCAGAGTTAATTTTCTTCATAGTAGCTGGTATGGGACTAGATTTTTGATTTGTGCTGGAAACAGTGTTGAGAATTGTATTGGGTTTTTGTGGCAAGGTTTTGGTAGTGGGGCGGTTACAGGGGTGGCTTCTGTGAGAAGCTGCTGGAAGCTTCCCCTATGTCTGACAGAGCAAATATCAGCCATCTCTAAGACGGACCCGCCACCAACCAAGGCTGAGCCCATCAGCAATAGTGGTAGTGCCTTTGTGGTAACATATTTAAGAAGGAAAAAAAGTTGCAGGGGACACAGAAATGGTAGCTGGAGAGAGGAGTGAGAACATGTGGGAGAAACAACCCTGCAGACACCCAGGTCAGTGAAGAAGGAGGGGGAGGAGATGCTCCAGGCGCCGGAGCAGAGATTCCCCTGCAGCCCGTGGGGAAGACCATGGTGAGGCAGGCTGTGCCCCTGCAGCCCATGGAGGTCCACAGTGGAGCAGATATCCACCTGCAGCCCATGGAGGACCACACGCCAGAGCAGGTGGATGCCCGAAGGAGGCTGTGACCCTGTGGGAAGCCTGCACTGGAGCAGGCTCCTGGCAGGACCTGTGGCCCCGTGGAAAGAGGAGCCCATGCTGAGGCAGGTTTTCTGGCAGGACTTGTGACCCCATGGGGGACCCCCGCTGGAGCAGTCTGTGCCTGAAGGACTGCACCCCGCAGAAGAGACCCATGCTGGAGCAGTTCATGAAGAACTGCAGCCCATGGGAAAGACTCATGTTGGAGAAGTTCGTGGATGACTGTCTCCCATGAGAGGGACCCCACGCTGGAGCAGGGGAAGAGTGCGGAGTCCTGCCCCTGAAGAGGATGAAGTGACAGAGACAACATGTGATGATTTGACTGTAACCCCCTGTCCCCATTCCCCTGTGCTGCTGGTGGGGGGGTAGGTAGAGAATCCTGGAGTGAAGCTGTGCCCGGGAAGAAGGGAGGGTTGGAGGGAAAGTGTTTTGGTTTTATTTCTCATTACCCTACTCTGGTTGATTGGCAATAAATTAAGTTAATTTTCCCCAAGTTGAGTCTTGCCCATGACAGTAATTGGTTGAGTGATCTCTCCCTGTCTTTATCTTGACCCACAAGCCCTTTAATATATTTTCACTCTTCTGTCCAGCTGGGCTTGGGGGGAGCGACAGACCAGCTTTGGTGGGCACTTGGCATTCTGCCAGGGTTAACCCACCACAATAACACAGGGATGTTTTAGTTACTGCTGAGCAGTGCTTACACAGAGTCAATGCCTTTTCTGCTTCTCACCCCACCCCACCAGCGAGCAGGCTGGCGGGGGGCACAAGAAGTTGGGAGGAGACACATCTGGGACAGCGGACCTCAACTGACCAAAGGGATATTCCAGACCATATGACATCATGCTCAGCATATACAGCTGGGCTGGAAGAAGAAGGAAGGGGGGATTTTCAGAGTGGTGGTATTTGTCATCCCAAGTAACTGTTACGGGTAATGGAGCCCTGCTTTCCTGGAGATGGCTGAACACCTGCCTGCCGATGGGGAGTGGTGAATGAATTAGTTGTTTTGCTTTGCTTGCATACATGGCTTTTGCTTTACCTGTTAAACTGTCTTTATCTCAACCCATGAGTTTTCTCACTTTTACTCTTCTGATTCTCTCCCCCATCCCACTGAGGGGGAGTGACTGAGTGAGTGGCTGTGTAGTACTCAGTTGCAGGCTGGGGTAAAACCACAACACTTAAGTAAAAACAATAAATGTTTTTCAGATGAACAAAGATCATTAATGTGCCTATTTGGTGCATATTTTTCCAGAGCAATTGTTCATTTTCACTCCAGAGCAATAAGAAGCAATTTTACTTTTTGCTGAATTCCACTGTTGTCAGAAGATACCGTATCACTTCAAAATGTAGAGCAAGCAGGTCACCCTTCAACTGGCAAATCAAGAAAATTAACACTGTATCCTCATGGTCTGATAAAGAATCCAGAATCCTCCCCATGAGGTGTCCCATCACAGCTATAAATCCAGATTTGTTTTTTTCCTTTTAAGTAGTATGTTGTCCTTCCAAGTTTAGGGTGCTCAGTCTCCTTTTAAAAGAACAGGTGGAATTTTTCTTACAGTCCTTCAGATTTTCCAAAGCTTTTGTTTTTTATTCCATGCTGGTTTCTGATGTGTATTGATTTTGTTCTGATTTACAGTTCTCTGTAATTTGGGCCTTTGTATATGTTTACTGTAAGCTACATACACTTCTCTGTAAGCTATGTACATTGTTTTCAAAGCAGTGATTTTTTCCTCTCTCATTTGTTTTCAAAGAACTAATATTTAGAGCTATTATGGCTCTCAGTCAAAATAGACACTTGCGTGATGGTTATGTTTTACTACTTCTTAATTTGGGAGAGCCATCAGTCCTGATCACAATCTGTCTGTTTTTATTGAGAAATTAAATCCATTTTACTTGTCAGTCTTTGCTTTAGGGGACTTCTTAGTCATCAGGTTATTACTGTGTTTCTAGTTCTTTATTGGTTCTGCTGACCTTACACTTTTCAGGGAGACACAAATGGCCTTTTTGAATGGTGTGCAGTGGAAGGTCATTATCTAGCCTCATAGGCAGCATCACAAACTAGAAAAGAAAAATAAGCTGTCTTTTTAAACAAAATCTGGAGGGGAAATCTCAGTTTCTGAATCTGATGTCCTATGCCATTCTCACAGCTCATCGACAGCAGTAAGAGTTCCCCATGGATGCTTGAGGCGAGAATGTTTCTAACTGTTGAGCTGGGCCCAACAATACTTTGTGCCACAAAGCATAATTATAATAAAAGAGTAAATCTCAACTTCAGGCACATAATAAGAAGGTTGAAAAACAGAAGTTAGTCTTTTGTTTTAGACTTCTAACTGAAGAAGATTGATTTTCGATCATCAGACTAAAACTCGTCATGTGTTTTTGTTTTCAATATCTGTGTGTATGGAGTCAAACTAATGGCATACCAATTTATGAGACTTTTTTCAGTAGAATTAAATTACCAGTTTTATTCTTCAGTGGGAAAATCAACTGAAACAATCACTGATTTCACAGGAAATTGCCATGGGTATTAAACTTCCCAGAACTAGTAAAGTGCCTTTCTCAGATTTAATTGAGGATTTTGTATGCTGTGCAAAAGTCTGCAGAGTATAAGTGCTCTGGGCAATGTTTGCATCCAAAGAGGAGATGCCCCCTCATTCAACAAAAGCCTTCAGTTCAGTTGTAATGTGTGGACTGTGGAGAATGCATGGCAACTTTAGAATGTTTTTCTCACTTCCTTGCTAATGGCTAGTTTTACTCATTGCCATGAATAGCAATCAATTAATGCTCCCCATCTTTTTAGACCTCAATTTGCCTTATCACAATTCTTTGTCCATTCTTTTGCTTCCCCTATGCTATGTGAATTTTCTGGAGAATGCTCAAGTCACTGCATCAGCATAAACACAGGCCTTATTGTGGGTCAGCAGTGGAGGAGATTGAGATGAAATTTTATTGCTTTGTGCTTGGCTAACACAACACTAAGAAGACATTTTTTTTTCTTCCAGACCTGTCATAAGTCACTGAGGTTACTTGTGTGACTAGTATTATAGTACACCATTATACAATAACAGCAAATACATGGAGGCTAGACAGGCTTTATATCTCCAAACTAGAGGTCACATAGATTTCCTCTGAACACAGACTGATAGGTTTAATGGAAGACTCCAGAGCAGCCTGATTCTAGTAGTGGCAACTCTAATTTTGTTCAATTTCAGTGGTGATGTGAAAAGATGGTCCAAAAAGAAGTGATGCACACCCAACAACATGACACTGTTAAGTTTGATTTATTAGGCAGACCAAGTAAGTGAGAGGTGGTATCAGGGAGACCTTCTCATTCATATTCACACATATGCATATAGCATCAACTTGGACCTGCCCTAGTTACCACTCTGACTAGGTGGTGCAACTGAGTTTCAAGAAATGTGACAATCCCTCTGACCAGTCTCCATACTGACCTTGGGCAACAGCTTAGCTCCTGTATGTTACTGTTCCTCTATCTGGGCACGCTTCTTCTATGTGGTGTTGGACATCTGGATATGGATGTTCCCCTGATCTCTACCATTGATGGTTTTATAGCCAGGTGTTGCCAGAGGCTACCAATAAGATCAATCCCTGATGAAACTGCTACATACTTTTGCAGATTCTTCCCCTGTTGGTTGTTGGTGATTACAACCTGTTCCTGCTAGCCATGATTTATTATACTCATTTCCTGCTCACTTTATACTTGGCTTTTGGCCAAGACAAGGCCATAGTACTCCCTTGTCAAAAGGGGAAGACAGAAGTAACTCATAAGAAACTAGCATTCATCACAACGAAAGCATAATCATACCACACATTTGATGGATGTGTAAAGGTCAATACCAGAATTCCAGACGCCACATCCTCCTTTCAGGTATTTATGTACCATCTTTCATGCTGCATGCATGAAACGTGCATGTGCCATCTTTCATGCTATTTCACAATGTCATGGTTTAACCGCAACCAGCTACTAAGCACCACACAACCATTATATCACTCTCCTTCCTCAATAGGACAGGGGAGAGAAAATATAACAAAAGACTCATGGGTTGAGATAAGGACAGGGAGAGATCACTCATCCAATTATAGTCACGGGCAAAACAGACTAGACTTGGGGAAAATTAACTTAATTTGTTGCCAATCAAACCAGTGTAGGGTAACAAGAAATAAAACCAAATCTTGAAACACCTTCACCCCACCTGTCCCTTCTTCCTGGACACAACTTCACTCCTGAATTCTCTACCTCCTCGACCCAGCACTGCAGGGGGATGGGAAATGGGGGTTACAATCAGTTCATCACATGTTTTCTCTGCTGCTCCTTCCTCCTCAGGGGCAGGACTCCTCACACTCTTCCCCTGCTCCAGTGTGGGGTCCCTTCCATGGGAGACAGTCATCCACGAACTTCTCCAACATGAGTCTTTCCCATGGGCTGCAGTTCTTCATGAACTGCTCCAGCATGGGTCTCTTCCGCGGGGTGCAGTCCTTCAGGCACAGACTGCTCCAGCGGGGGTCCCCCATGGGGTCACAAGTCCTGCCAGAAAACCTGCCTCAGCATGGGCTCCTCTTTCCACGGGGCCACAGGTCCTGCCAGGAGCCTGCTCCAGTGCAGGCTTCCCACAGGGTCACAGCCTCCTTCGGGCATCCACCTGCTCTGGCGTGTGGTCCTCCATGGGCTGCAGGTGGATATCTGCTCCACCGTGGACCTCCATGGGCTGCAGGGGGACAGCCTGCCTCACCATGGTCTTCCCCACGGGCTGCAGGGGAATCTCTGCTCTGGCGCCTGGAGCACCTCCTCCCCCTCCTTCTTCACTGACCTGGGTGTCTGCAGGGTTGTTTCTCTCACATATTCTCACTCCTCTGTTCTGGCTGCAGTTTCTGTGGCAGCAACCTTTTTTTCCTTTCTCAAATACGTTATTCCAGAGATGCTACCACTGTTGCTGATGGGCTCAGCCTTGGCCATTGCAGGTCTGTCTTAGAGATGGCTGATATTGGCTCTGTCAGACATAGGGGAAGCTTCTAGCAGCTTGTCACAGAAGTCATCTCTGTAGCCTCCCCCACAAAAAACCCCTTGCCACACAAACCCTATAGCATTATTTGTCTTACAATGATACAAAAAATACAATGCTTTCAGAAAGTCTGCCCATAGCACATCACACATATCAGTAGTGTCGCCTGTGATACATTGCCACCATAGCAGAAAACCCATGATGAACAATAATTCATTACTGTTAAGATTTTCTTTCTGCTGCCTTCATTAAGTAAATATTGTATCTTATATTGCTGTTGGCTCCATGAGTCACCTAATTTATTCCCTTAATATTAATTGGTTCTTTGAAATAATTCACAATAAATTTGATTCCTTGTGGAAATATTGGAACAACTCTGTCCTTTAGAATATTCTTCAGTAAACTCTACAGAAGAATGAACCCACCCCCAATAGCAATACCTTTCTATATGACCCACAAATACATCATGGATCTAATTACTGTTTATTTCTAAAGCTTCATTCTGAGTTGCCAGTGGTCTGTTTTAAACAAGGGCTTTCTCTCACACTGACAGTTTATCCCCTTTGGTATTGGAATCCTCGTGTCTGAACTGTGATGTCAGAATAACTATCTGTGTCCTTTCATTGCTCTCAAGTTTAATGTGTGTTTCTTTCTACCATCTTTCTCACCTATACTCAATCAATCATGCACGTTTTTCAACTTTATCTAGAAAAGAGAGACAGGTTGAGTGCTCAGTAGACTTCATTTGAATATAATGAACTTCTTAAATAGAGTTTTGAAGGCTTCTTGTAAACCTGCCTGACTTCCGCTAATATATTCAATTTCTGGTTTTGCTTTTTGTGGAAACTTTTCTGTATATTTTCCATTACTGCTTCATCAAATATGCATTTTTGTTAACTTGTTTAATGATATAACTCAGTTGGGATAATTAATGTGTTTATTCTTCCACTTATTCAAGACCATGCAATGATAGAATTGTTTGCTTGTTAAAGATAATTCAAGTATTTTCCAGTATACTGTTTCTTTGAATAATCTTCAGTGTGCAAATAGATTGCAGTTAGATAGTCTCTTTCAAAGAAGTACTAAGTTTTTAACACCATTTCACAGAAAAGTCCTATCATCTTCGTGTTATTTGCTCTCTGGCCTTTTTCCTTTACTCTTAATTTTGTATGACATGAATTTTCATTTACTTGTATATTTAAAAATCATGCTTTTAGCATGCAGTACAGGAAGGTTCTGACGACCTATTAAACTTGAGTATATTTTCAAACACCAGGTAGTCTGAATCCCTCTTTCAAAGGCAATTGTGTTTTATGAGGGATGTCCTTTAATTCATATTGATAAGGAAGTATCAGTTCTAACTTTGTAAGTATCACATATACTTCTGAGGATTTCAGACAGCAATGGACTGGTAACAATAAGAAGAAACTGCCCATCAGATTCTTCGCAGGTAGGCTGAGTCACTATTGTCAAGCCAATAGTTGGGACTGAAGAGGGTATTGGACCCTAATACAGAGCTAGAGAAAGAAGAGATGTTTTGAAAGAACAGGTCAGACAACTGCTGTAGATATCAGTCCACCTGACAGATTACCTTTGACCCACATACAGGAGGCATGCTATGTTAGGTCTGTCTGCTTCTGCTTCTCCTAACAATAGATTGGTTTAGCTGGGGGGAGGAGGTTGTAGAAGAAGCCAGAGAAAGTTTTGAAAATGTAAATGAGATCCAAAATAGCATTCTATGGCTTTTCCTTCTCTTTATCTATGGATTTTTTTTTTTTTTTTTTTTCTGTAGGCATTGTGAATTTTTTTTTTGATCTACAGTGGAAATAGGTCACTCAGGTTTCCAGAGATGAAGGGATGTATATGTCAAGTCAAATATGGCTTATGGTATTAGCTTATTTGGGGAACTAGGGTGATGAATAACTAGAGGAGTCAAAGAATTTTTTAACCACATGGCTGTCTGCGCTGACCATCTATAGAGCATACCTGAAAGCAACTGCTATC